>NC_136070.1:707765327-710247827 GCF_964261635.1 Lissotriton helveticus
GACTTGCTGCTCGGGGTCAAGGGGACAATTATAGTTTGTACAACAGGGTCCGGCAAAGAATCGATAATAATGGTAGAACTACTGCCCTCCGACGACGGTACCAACAAATTGACAGGTGGGGTAGGTTTCATAATTGTAACCACAGGTGAAAGTGGGAGGGCGTTATTGGAATGTGCCTGTGGTTGCTCTAGTTGTGTGGTAGCGAGACCCATTGACATTCTCCTCTCGGTGTAGGCAATTTCATTTGTTACCATATTAAAAGCATTTTCATACATGCTTTCAAATGAAGGCGGGAGAACTGAAGATCCCTCAGGTGCCTGTGTCACGGTACTAATGTTTCGTTTCCCCATTGTAAGTTTTAGTCTTTCAAGCTCAACTTATGTAGCAACTCAGAGGGGTGGCCCGCCCGACCACTGAGGACCTCTGAGGGCCTAGGAGGGCCCGCCCTTTGCCCGGGCTTCACCCGGCGCATCCCGTGCGCGTCCTCGCGGGACGAGGAAGCAGGCTTTGCTTTATGCGCCTCCTGGCGCTGGGTGATGAGGGGGGCGGCGTCCTGGCGTCGAGGCTGCTGGGGGCTGTAGTCCCGGTGTGGTCCCGACTGGCAGAGCCAAGCCCGGCCAGTCAGGAAGTGCAGGGCGATGTTATCGACGGAGCTAAGCCCGGGCCGCCACACGGAAGCAGAAGACTGTTGGGACGCCTCAGCGGAGCAAGGTAGGCTCGGCCGGCGTGGAAACCCTTCCGATAGCTACCACCAAGTCCTCGGCAGCAGGCGTTGCTTTATGCGCCTCCTGGCGCTGGGTGATGAGGGGGGCGGCGTCCTGGCGTCGAGGCTGCTGGGGGCTGTGGTCCTGGTGTGGTCCCGACCGGCGGAGCCAAGCCCGGCCAGTCAGGAAGTGCAGGGCGATGTTATCGGCGGAGCTAAGCCCGGCCGCCACACGGAAGCAGGAGACTGTTGGGACGCCTCAGCGGAGCAAGGTAGGCTCGGCCGGCGTGGAAACCCTTCCGATAGCTACCACCAAGTCCTCGGCAGCAGGCGTTGCTTTATGCGCCCACTGGCGCTGGGTGATGAGGGGGGCGGCGTCCTGGCGTCGAGGCTTCTGGGGGCTGTAGTCCCGTTGTGGTCCCGACCGGCGGAGCCAAGCCCGGCCAGTCAGGAAGTGCAGGGCGATGTTATTGGCGGAGCTAAGCCCGGTCGCCACACGGAAGCAGGAGACTGTTGGGACGCCTCAGCGGAGCAAGGTAGGCTCGGCCGGCATGGAAACCCTTCCGATAGCTACCTAAGGGTAGTAGTGCGCTATAGAAATTGTGATAACATAACATAATGTAACACAAAAATGTCACCATACTTGGTGATTTTATTTCATCTGAAATCCTTCTGGGATGCAGACACAGCTGGTCTGCTAGATTTCATGAGAAGCACAGGATTATTAAAACTAGTGCAAGGCCCTACCCACGATGCAGGCCACACCTTGGACGGTATCTTTTCGAATCATCAGTATTTAGCCTATACAGGTTCATTGTCTCCTACATGGACCGACCACTCAGCAATCCTATTTGAACTGTCTTTTCCAGATCGTCAGCATGACTACGATGCCCCTAAAAGCACATTCACATTGCAGGCCTGGAATAAAATTAAGGGGGCCCTATTAGGAGATGATCTCTCCTCCACCATCTTGCCTTTGCTCATCGACTTTGAGGCAGCTACAACTTGGTATACAGACTGGGTCAAGGCAGCATGCAGGATTGTGGCACCTGAAAAAATAACAAAACCGAAACGTTCCCAGGCAACGGTACCTTGGTACTTGGATGAACTCCATGAACAAAAACTCATCTGCAAGCACCAAGAACGTAATTGGTGAAAGAGCTACAATTGCTCAGAAAAAGAGAAATATGAACAAAGTCTTAACTTATATAAGACTCCTTTAATTAAAACGAAAAAATTGTTTTTTGCCAATCAGATCACAATGGCCAAACACTCAGACAAATAACTTTTTAGAAAGGTATCCAGACTAGCCTTCCCCTACCTGCCAAAGACTGCAAGCAGCCACGTCTTATATGATGAAATTGCATCTTTCTTTTTACATAAAGTTGAACAAATCTTTTCTACTTTCAACCTTTCTTCGTTGGTCAAAAGAGAGGCCTTATCTAGCAGGGAAAACCTAAAAAATATAGGCCCCCATTAGGAAGGTGGGCGGATCGCCCCCGCTGGGCCGGCGGTAGTCACCGCTGGCCAGGCGGGGGCAATCCACCCGCCATCCGTGCAGAAATGACCCCCCGCCATATTACAATGGCTGGGGGGTCTGCTGTGGACGGAAAGACCGTCCGCCGCTTTTGTGCCTGGTCGACATGTCGACCGGGCAGAAAAGGGTTCAATATGGCCAGCATATTAGAAAGTGGGTTTTGAAATGCCTTTCCGTGGCAACATTGCCGCCACAAAAAGCCATGCAGAGTCTGCTTGGGGGACCCGTTACGGGCCCCCAGGGACTCCGGGGAGTGGGGGTGCACATGGGGTACCTATGGTACCTCCCTGTATTTCAATGTACAACGTGGCAGGCACCTCGTAGTGCCTGTCATATTGTGCATTGAAAAGCACAACATGTGTTTTTGGCATTGAGGCGGGTGGTGCTTTCAGTACCGCCCGCCACAATGTAAAAAATGCGGGATGCGCCAGCCAGTGTGGTAGGCGCATCCTAATGGGATGTATGGGACCGCTGCACCCTTAGCGGGCGGTCCCATATCCCACCGGTATGGCGGGCGGACAAAGTCCGCCCGCCATACTAATGTGCCCCTTAGTGTCACTGGGTCCTTGTATCCTCTGACTGCTTTAATAGAATTTGCCACACTTTCTCAAAAACAAACACAGGATTTACTTCTCTCCGTTAGATCAGGCTCTCCTTTTGATCCTTATCCGGTTTCAGTGATTAAACTGGCTCCTGAAACCATAGCAGAAATTCTTACTTCACTTAATTCTCCCTTTGTTAAAAAAAAACTAAATCTCGACACCAAAGATTCCAATAATTTTTGGCCTATTTCTCAGCTCCCCATCCCGGCAAAATTGATAGAAAGGGCCATGAATTCTCAACTCACCAGTTTTATGCAGGAAAATCATATTCTAGACTCAACACAATATGGCTTTAGGGGAAAACACACCACAGAATCAGTGCTTATTAAGACCACCGAAGAAATCAGGGAGGCATTGGATGTGGGAGGCAATGCAGCACTGATAATGTTAAATCGATCTGCAGCCTTCGACACAATTCACCACGATCTCTTAATTGACCGATTGTCAGCGTGCAGCATTCAGAGTATGGCCTGGAAGCTACTGCACTTCTTCCTGACGGATAGGAAGCAAACAGTTGCCTTAGACATGTTTACCTCCAAAGCTTTTTTTTCCTCTGTGGGATCCCACAGGGGTCCTCACTAAGTCCTACTCTTTTCAATGTTTCATCTTTGGTCCCATTGATTAGAACATTTGGCTTCCACTTAACTTCTTATGTGGATGACATACAAATAGTGGTGTCTCTGCTGCCGAATCGGGAAATAGAGAGTGGTGAGATATTCCATGATTGCATGACGTTGGTAAAGACCTGGATGAGTGAAAACTGTTTACAACTGAACTCGACCAAATCCGAGGTGATCATTTTTGGAAATAAGGCTAACTTCTGGTCACCCACATGGTGGAATTAGGTACCCTCCTGATGCCTGTAAGGAAAGCTAAAAACTTGGAAGTAGTAATTGACAATAGTCTCACATTTGGGGATCAGGTGAACACAGTTACTTCCTCCACTTTCCAGACTCTTAGGATGATAAGAAAAATACTGCACCTACTACCCCAGGACAGCCAACGAATAGTGATAACCTCCCTCATTCTATCAAAACTCGATTACTGCAGCGGTTTATATCTGAATATCCATCAGCAACATATGAACAAACTACAATTATTGCAAAATGCGGCAGCTAGGTTGATAAAGGTGGTCCTAAATTTTCATCTGTAAAAAAAGAAATCAGAACGCTCCACTGGCTGCCAAAAGGCACCGCGTCAGATTCAAATTGCTTTTTCAGCGTTCAAGGCTCTGGATGGCGGTTGACCAGTCGATCTTAGACAACGTTTTAGTTGGTGCACCTCCACCAGAACTCTTTGCTCCTTAGGAGCTAAGACGGAGATAGTGCCTAAATTCAAAAGAGCCACTTGGGGCTGCAGAAGCTTAGTTACTTGTACCTCTAGGACATGGAATGAACTCCCTTTACATATTTGGGCCTCCTCCAACCTGCTGTCATTTAGAAAAGCACTGAAAACTTAACTATTCAGCAATTAGTTTTTACCTGGGTCTTTATGTTATTCTGATATCACAGCTGTTGAACTTAGCGTCTGTACACCTTCGGGTAACCATTGAGCTTCATACATTTATATAACATAACATAACATGCATAAACACAAGTGTCTGATGCAGAGGCCTCCGGCTGGTGGCAGTGACATTGTTCATTTGTCATACAGTCAAATCAGAGTTTATGTATCGGTATCGCTGATTCCTCCATTTCCACTGTCTAGCGCCTCATAAACTCACTCAGTTTGTAGTGCCAAATTAGTACTGAGTGGGATCTCTATTTATTAAGGGCAAGATTTAACTGGCATAAGAGTCCAGTATTCCTCTAGTCTCTCCTGACAGTGTGTCATATCTCGCAGCCACCAGCTTTTGTGGGGAGCGGTGTTTCTCCCCCTGTGCATAACCACTCTCCTTTTGGCCAAAAGTATCATCATGGCTCTGAGTTTGTGGGATATCCCTTACTTAGCTTAACCGGGCAACCAGCAGAGTTCTTAGTATTGTGCACCTTATCACTTCATCCATGCAGTCAAGACGGAGGTCCAATATCCGCCACTCAAGACAGCTCCAAGCTAAGTGCAGGAAGTCAGCATCAACCATGCCACAGCGCATGCGTCAGGATTCCGTCAGTATCCCTTCGTACACAAGTGGAGGACGTACAATATAGTCTGTGAAAGAATGAGTAGGTAGCATGCCCCTCTGGGCATATAAATACCTCCAATGCTGCTCAGTCAATTCATTCCCCAGGTCCATCTGACACTTTTCATGCGCCCAAGTCTTGATTGAGGGGGCCTTATTTTGCATAATTGTGCATATTGTCATAATCAGTCTCGTGCAAATGAGGGAGTCTAACACATTATTTAAAGCCGGCAAGCTCATGGTTCTTGATGAAAGGAGCTTATGTATTCTTTTGCAGATGCCACCCGGTCGGTGGTATAGAAAGACATCGAGTGGTCTGCAGTTCAAGCGAGCCTATATATCTAGCAGTTCAATAAACATGCCATTTGGGTATAAAACTTCCATCACTAAAACGCCTTCTTCACCCTTCTAACTCTAAACTCGGCAGTTATTCCGTGAGTGGGAGCACTGGATTATTAGCCAGGTTCAGCTTGGCAGTGTAGGCAGTCTATGTGAGCCCTACGGTGGAGGCTGTTCCATGCCCATGTAGTGCACTGGACGTGCCAATCATAGCCCTCGGAAGTATCGGCGTTGCTCAGACACTGTGGTTAAGGGGCATGGATCTACACTATCTGCCTCCACCGCAACATGAGGCAGGTAGGGGGTGCGATGTACCCAGTTATGCGTATTGCGTTTGTGCACAATAGTAATTACAATTCAATATCAGGTGCGAACAGTCCCCCCTGCTCGAACGGCAATATCAGCACCTCCCAGAATAGTCTGGGCTGTTTGCCGGCCGTGCCAGTCTGATCAACAGAGATCCGTCACAGTCAAAGAAGGCCATCGTTAGCGGAATGGGAATGTTTACAAATAGATAAAGGAGATGGGAAGGACAACCATTTTGCGATGGTTATTCTACCTCCGAAAGACAGGGGCAATTCGGACCACACAGGGACCTGCTCCTCCAGCCACTCAACCACTGTCCCATAGTTCTCCTGCCAAATTTGTGTTAGATCACCATTAACCCAGAGCCCAACCTACTTAACGGAAGTGTCAGCCCATTTCAGTGGGTACTCATGTGAAAACATGCTATAGTCTTCGTAAGTGGGAAAATCACAGATTGAGGCCAATTCATAGTGATTCCAGTAAGTGTCCCAAAGTAGAGAAACTCGCACAGCATAGAGATGAGATTCAACCCAATTCAAAGCTTTATTCGGAGTGTAAAACATCCATATAAGCACACATAAAACATCAATTACATTTTCTATTAGATACTGCAGAATAGGCACTGAACAACGAAGCCAGGACAATTAAATTATCAAAGTATAGTTGCAATACAATATATACAAAAGTGACTTATGCTTATATCATTCACTGCTTGATCAAGATGAGATTCAATGTAGGGTCCCTCATGTATATGGTCACATAGTCTGCATATAGGGAAACCTCCAGACTACGTGCTGTATAGGCTAGGCTATGACCTGCATGAAGTTGCCGCAATTTGGCTACCAGAGGCTCCATAGCAATAGGATAAAGAATCGGGGAGAGACGGCAGCCCTGTCATATGCCTCTGTTAATTGTGAAGTGGAGAGGCCTAGTAGCAGGACATACATATAACAGTACGATCGACTGAAGGAATGACTGTCTGATACCTATGCATTGGAGCAACGCAAACAGGTAGGAACACTCCAGTGACTTTAACAACTTTGTGACATTGAGAAACACCATTATAGCTGAGAGCTGAAGGTTCAAAGTGTGGAGCAGCACAAAATGAGTTGGAGGTTATATGCAGTGGATCTTCCTGGGACGAAGCTTGACTGGTCTCAGAGAGCCATATCTGGGAGGAGAGGAAGGAGTATCACTGCGATTAGTATGCCCAGTATTTTGCTGTCTATTTTTATCACAGAGAGTGGCTTGTATGAGTCTCACAAAGTTGGCTGCTTGTTATGTGTTAGAATCGTCACTATTAAGGCTCCTGATGGTGGGGGGAGCCTTAACAGTGCTTATATATAATAGCTTACGCTCCTAGCCTTCTCAGACATTGCAAATGAGTGGGGGGCTAGTTCTTCCTCATATTCTCTGTAAAACTGAGCAGCCAACACGTCCAGGCCTGAGGTCTTACCTTCTGGCACGTTCCAGATGACATGAACAATATCCTCTTAGTGACGGGCATGCCAAAGTACTCCCTGTTGGCATTTTCAAGCCAGGGTAATATTCAGAAAACCTGCCCGGGGCTTGTCGCCGTTTGATGTGTACATGGTAGAGTAGAACCTGAGTAGTGTCTGGGAAATATCTATCATAGAATGTCATGGTGCACCCTCCTCATTTATCAATTCCATAATATATGAGCTGCTTTGTTTTCTAATCAATTCTGCAAGGGTCTTACCGGCACTATCGCCTTTGTTATGTCGCCTTACAGTGGCCTCTCTGTGCAGAAATCATATTTCCCTCTCAGCGGTTTCTTCATATCCAGGTAGTTTACCCCGGAACTGCGCAAGGTACCTTGCATCTCCTGTGTCAAAATATCCAGGTCCTGAAGGTTATGATACAGTGCAGCCAGTTGCAAGCGCAGGTCTCGCAGTACCCTGGACTGCTTAGATAAGCACACACCACAAACGTAGCCCTTGAAGACCTCCCAGAGCTTGCCCTATGATCCCACAGTGCCTGCATTATGAGTTAAGAACTCAATTACAGCCCCTCTAATATCTGCATTGAATAGTGAGTCCTTGAGGGCATTTGGGGAGTGACTCCATGTAAAGGCACGGTTTATCACAACACTCAATGTCAGTGTAACAACCACGGGCAAATGGTCCGAGAGATGTGCGACCAGGCCCCACAGAATGTGGTTACACATTTGCCGTCCATTGTCTTCTGAGGGTGTCTAGCGCACCAGACATGAGTTAAGTCACGCTCTAAAAGTATGGAATGTAGCTGCACTGCAGTACAGGGGTGGGACCGCCAAGCAGACAGGGACTTATCCAGGCATGGGTCCAGCACCGCATCGATATTGTCTGCCACAATTAACTGTTGAATGATTGCTGGACTTGGCCCTTTTTGCAGGGTCATCCCAGAACTTTTTGCCTTCCTCCTGTATTTTTTCTGACCTGTTGTTGGTGGTTTTATGACTCTGGGTGCTTTATCACTGCTGATCAGTGCTAAAGTGCAAGTGCTCTCTATGGTAAACTTGGTAGGATTGGTTTACACCTGTTTGGCAAATTTAATTTACCTATCAGTCCCTTGTACAATGGTATCCCAAATACTAAGGGCCAGTAAATTAAATGCTACTGGTGGGCTTAAAGCGCTGCTTGTGACAACCACTAGAGTAGCCTTTCATACCTCTTCTCGGGCCTCTGCCACTGCAGGGCCTGCACACGGAGTTTACTGCTGCTGTGATGTGGCACATAAAATGGTTGCCAGGTCTGTAACTCGCCTTTTACTACATATCAGTCACCCCTAAGGTAGGCCCTAGCTGGCCCTATGGGCAAGGTGCGATGTAGGTAAAAGGTAGGACATGTGGCTTAACTGTGGGGCATGTCCTGGTACAAACAAACAGCCTATTTGGTTTCTCACTGTTGTGTGGTTGCCCTCTCATAGGGATTAATTGGGGATTCCCAGATATGTGCTTCAGTGGTAATTCCTGACCTGAGAGGGGTAGCGTGATCAAGTTTGGTATGTTTGGAATAGTAGTGATAAATCTTGCTTATTGGTGAAAACAGATTTATTATTACTCTGTTAGAAATGCCACTTTTAGAAGTGGGCATTTCTGTGTGCTATGTGTCTTTGTGCCTGCCTGACGTGGATTGACCTCTGGTTCTGACTGACAAAGGAGAGAGGATGTGCATTCACTCCCACCAAACCCTGGAGGGTGGAGGTATGTCCTGCCCTGTGTGGGTGACTCAGAGCTAGGCTTAATAGGCCTGCTCTGCATTTGGAGTGGTGAGAGGAGTTGCACCTTCACCTGAATAGGGCTGTGCCTGCCTTCCACGATGAAGGCACCCCCCCCCCCCCCCACCCGTGGTGTGTCTGGAGCCAGGCTTACACTACAAATGGAGGTTGTGGTGTACTTATAAAGAGATTCTAAAGTACCCCCAGAACAGATTTGGACTGGGCTCAGAGCCCTGTGCCAGGGGGACGAACAAAGATATATGGACTATAAGTAGTGGGGCTGTGACCCACGTCTGTTGAACTGAAGTGGAACAGAAGATACTGCGTGGGACTGCAACAGACACTGCTGGCTACAGACTGCCAGGAGGAACCGCCTTGGGACTTGATGAATCAGAGTGCTGACCTGCTGCCTGCTGCCTGTTGCCTGCTGCCTGCTGGGTGGAAAGAAGGACTGCCACTGATGTTACCTAGACCTTTTGTGCTGGCCTGCCTGTGCCATGTTGTTGGTATCTCCAGTGATCTCCCAGGGCTGAGTGGCTTGCCCTGTGGGATTTGGAGAGGCGTGTGGTGAGTGCTTTGCTCTTCACCCTGTAATTTGGAACAGGGCATGTGGAGCGCTGGTCAGGGCCTGAAAGAGAGCTGTGTTCCTTTGGGCTTTTCCCCTCTACTTCTGGTGACAGCGTTTCGATTGCTGCCTGGAGGAAAGGAGACGCCGTAAGTGAGAGGGAAGCCCGACTCCAGGAAGCGCCGGGGACCTCCGCTCGCATCCTACAGTGGGTGCAGCCTGGTGAAGAAGGTCATGCCTGCCCTCCTCGGCCATTGTACAGCCGCGGCCCATGCAATGGATGGCTACAGTGTGTTGCTGGCACCGCAGCACTAGTTGGCTCCCCTCGAGGCAGCACATCGCTGGAGGGTGTGACTAGTAGCTGCAGAGGGAGCAGAGAAAGAAGGGCGGATGAGTTCTGGGACCCGATCAGCTGAGGGCCAGCCGTCAAGGACAGCTGCAGCCGTCCTCTACTGCCAGCCCCTCTTAGGACACAGAGGTCGGGCAGGTAACAAACCAGGAAGTCTGCCCAAAGATGTGGCGAGGCGGAGACTTTACTCCATGCCTTCCCGTCCGAGATGGGTCTGACCGTAGGAATAAAGTGGGTTGTCGACACTTTCTTCCTCTGCCGCTGCTCCAAGGGATCACGGGCAGCCGCATGTTATTGTTTCACATGCGGGGGACCCAGTGAGGTCTCCCCCCAGGAGTAGGAGGTGTTTGCCTCCCCCCTCTTTTTTTTGCTGTGTGGCTACACGGTGGGGGCTCCGGTATAGTTGACGCCGGTAGCAGGAAGGGGTTACAATCCCCAATGAAGGTCCAGGGCTTGCGCACTTCTGATTACCGTATTCCCTGTGAAGGAAGCACAGGGGAAGCGGCTGTGTATTTAGAGGGCAAAGTGGTGATTGAGGCTCTACTAGACCTGGTGACAGGCAGGAGCGTATAACTGCTCCATTTTCCTTATGCCCTGATGTGCTACCAAAAGTCTATGGACTAATGTGCAAGTAATGAGTACTTACTTCAGGGCACCTACTGTGATGGTATACCTAACGTTTCTATGGCCGGTGCCACTTCTACCTAGTGCTTTATTGCCCATGTGACAATATGACCATTGCCTTATGACAAAGTGATTTATGGGCTTTGTAATGTTGTGGCCAGTGCCTAGTGGCACAGTATTATATGTGATTGTGATCTAATATGTTTTAGTGGATAATACAAAGGGTATTTTTATATAACCTTGTGTGGAGTTTCTTTTGTGGTGTGCCTAGTGTGTCACTGCTGTAGGAGTGTGTTGTGGAAATGCTTTACACACTGCCTCTGGGATAAGCCTGACTGCTCTGCCAAGCTACCAAGGGGGTGAGCAGGTTTAATCTTCAGCGTGTTAATCCCTTGCCCTGACTAGAGTGGTAGATTCTGCCTGGCTTAAGTGCATACCCTAGCCAACCAGAAACCCTTTTCTAACAATGATCAAGGCAGATCATTTTATTCCACATGGCTGAGAAGAAATCAGAAGAGTCTATGTTTGGCAAGAGAACGAGGCAGAAACGCGAGCTCCGAGTAGAAGAGAACATATCCAGTTCATCAACGGACTCGCGCTGACATATGCCCGTTCAAGAAAATTTTTTAAATTTTTTAAGATATATATGCAGACGGATAAGAAGAGTGGAAGTGCCCTCATATACCTATAAGGAAGAGGAGAGGTTTCCTATCCCGCTGCTACATACCAGTGAAGAGGAAGAACTTCACCCTTGGCTAGAAGTCACGATCTGAGGTGGCAGACTAAATAAAACACCCACAGCGGTCCTCCGACTTACACCCACATGAGAGGGCGTTAAGTAATAGTCCTTGAAGCCGGTGACCCCAAAGAAACGGCAGTCCTGAAGAAGATGCTACAGTATCTAGCGTCTACAGCACCGAAACGCGTCGACGCATTCCTTTCTTGTATAGAATCTAAGTAGGGTCCAGTGAGCAATAGATATGCATACATTAATGATACTACTGACTTCACTTTTATATTAACAAAGGACCATTGGATCTAGAAACTAGCAGTGGCTAAGGAATTCAAAGGCCACAGTGTGTGTAGGGTTTTTTTGTGATTCTATGATATATCTGCCTGTCATATTGGTTTTTATATGGTTTCCTTTGTTTAGATTTAATTTAAACTTGCCCATGTATGTAATGAATTGTTATGAACATTTGTTTTTTACTGTACTTGTTCAAAGACTGTTCTTTGAAATTTTAATTCGTCATTTTGTGTAGATCTTCTTTTATGTTTTTTATTAAAGAGACTGTGAACGTTCAATTTTAGTGTGGAAATTAACCTTTTGCTATTATAACGTTTTGATTTGTTTGTTCCTGCTGGAATAAGAGTGTATGAATGCCTAGATAGATAGGGTATGGAAGTATAGTAAGTCCATACGAAAGTGTGTACCCAGGGATTTCCCTCTGACTGGGAGTCTATGTTTGGGCCATATACAAATCCAATAGTGACCTTCTTGCCCATTAGTACACCAAGAAGAACTACATATCTCCCGTCTTTGTCAAACAACGATCTAAGGGTCTGCCATTGCACCCCTCTTCTAATGTTCACAGCCACTTCCTGTGCATACACAGAGTATGTTGCCACATGAGCCTCCCCAGTCCATCCTGACAGCAGTCTCCCCTGGAGGCCTTTGTGAGGTGTAGTTCTTGCAATAGGGAAATATCCACATTATGGAGCCCGAGATACATAAACACCTACCTCACCTTCCTCTGGTCATTCAGGCCTCTCACATTCCAAGACATCAACTATGTGTCCCGCATGACAGATTAGAAGGTTTCTGAACTGGAGCGGGAACTCCAAGGGATCAGGCCCTGGGCCTCTGTTGTCTAAGTACTATTCTAACACAATTTGTGTGAGCAAGCATAATGAGTTGTTTTTTATAGTGATGCATTGGAACAGCACAGGAACTGCAAACTAGTGTCGTTCACCCCCGTTCCACTTCAACACCCCCAACCCATTGAAGAATATCCCCCCACCAAAAAAAACGCAAAGTAAGAAAACGACCAAACACGAAATATCTCAAGGGCAGCACAGTGAGTCAAGTCACCCCATCTCTGCACAAGGACCAGTGGCCTGGTGAGTTATGATTTAGAGGTGATTCAAACAGCGGCAATGAGGTGTAATACAGTCTACAACATAATGGAGTAAGTCAACAGACCATGACGGGAACATAGATTAGGGGCCACCATCTGTCAGGCCGTTGTATCCTCAGAATCGGTTTGATGCTCAAAAAGGTCCACCCCTTGGTAGCCCCAAGTCTGATAGGGCTAATCAAACAGATCAGTGGGGATGATCAAGTGAGGGAAGGATGAGAAAGGAACTGCAAGGAGGGGGTCTGTGAAGACACGGGTGACAAGGTATTACTGATACTACTCTTCCTTAGCATTTGATAGACTTCTAATGAAATACATATCAAAACCCATTTCTCACCATGCCTACCTGTAAAGGAACAGAAACGTGGTGTATGTCCCACATACAATCTGTAGAAATACTATCTATAATAATTCTGATCATCTATCTATATTGGATGTATGACGTTACAACGCATACTTTTACTCCGCATACCATTACAACGCGGTATTTACAACGAATACCGTTACAACGCATAGCGCTTTGGGGTGCTGGATAGTGGTAAGTATAATTTACTATTCTAACTCCAGTCCCCGTGGACCCTAGGGAAGGTGTTGGATAGTAAATTAAACTTACCTCTTATCCTAGAGCGCCCCCCAGCGCAATGCGTTGTAATGTCATGCGTTGTAATGCCCGCGTTGTAATGGTAGTGCGGAGTAAAAGTTGCGTCGTAACGGGTGTATACCATCTATATTGGAAACAAACGAACAATACATACATTATTACTCAATCTCCATACAGCTGTGCGAATCATTTGTATGACTTTTCTACAGAACATAACCTATCCTTGTTTTGATCCATTAAGCATCACATGGGAGGAATTAGAGAATCCCAACAAAGTGCTTCCCCATCACCCCCTGTTAAGGATATTAAGGATAGAACTCATCAGATGGAACAACGGAAATAAACATCTACTAGTCGTAGCAATGATGAGTAATACTTTGTGAAGAATATGAATAGGTATATAGATCTGACATGAGGACCTCTCAAGGTTTGTGTATCTTGTCTATTCAATCAGACTCAATAATCCATGAAGAAATGATTCTCAGATCAACCATAAAACGGATATTAGGTCATTGTAAGCCGGTAAGTACTCGGTTCAGATCCGTCACACTTGTCCTTTCAGACCATGGCAACAAGTGTTTAAGGTGTTCTCTCTCCGCATAGGTCCCCCAGGGGTGTACCCACCAACGGAGGAGAAACTTGAAATATGATAGAGTCAAAACAGCAAAGTTAATATGAAGTGTCTCTCTGCATGAGCTGTCCTGAAAAAAGCGCGCCAACTGAGAGAACAAGGGATAAGTCAGATTTTAGGAGCAGGGATCTTGAATAAACGAGCAGTGCACGGTCACCCTTGCCCAACCAGGAACAAAGCGTCTCAGGCTGTCTGGAACTCAAGCAGGAATACAAAATATCCGACATGGAGTAACGTGAAACTGTCCATTAAATACGTGGCTCCGCCCCTTACGACGCACGTCAGATCACAGTAGAGGCTCATGGGGGTTGTAGTCGCTTGTCTCCCTGTGAAACGGTTTCCGGGTCCGGAAGTGTGCCGTGCCGACTCCGGAAAAGACAAACTCGGGGAGGTATTGATGTTTTTCCTTTTTCCCATGCTAGATCTCTAAGCGCTGAAGTGTATGCACACATGACACCATATCAGGCAGTGCAACCCATATCGCTCAGGTGAATCAGCAGAGGCTTTGCAGACACCGAGACACATTAGTCATTGTTTTCTTGCTGAGATGGATCTTAGGATTAGGCCTGGGTGGTGAACACCGCTCTGTTCACAGAATTTGCTGAGTTTTCCGAACTGCACGGAATACGCAGAGTTCTGAAAAATGCCACTCTGTGGAGCGGAGTTTTTTCCTCGCTTCCGCTCGCCCAACGTCAAGTTGGCGAGCACAAGTGAGGAAAATCCACCTCTGGTGAGATTTCTCAACATATCTGGTCAGATTTCTCAAAGCGGGTGGTCGTACATGGTCTCGACCGCTCGGGTTAAGCAACCTTCCGTTCACATTGAGAAAGCTGCTGCTCGGGTAGAAAATCTACTTGAGTGGCAAGATAAAAAGCAGCACCCTCTTCTGCTCATGGTGCCATTTGTGCTGGACAAACACCTGGTGCTGAAAATCAATGCGAACGGCATGACCAAATGCACACCGCTGCTTGCAGAACTCCGCTTAGCACTGCAGAGTTTTTTGGTCACTTCGCTGAGTTCCGCGTAGCAGAACTCCGAGAACTCCGCCCAGGGCTACTTAGGATCATCCTTGGCATTGGGATCTCTCTCTGGTTTTTTGTATGCATGCTTGCTGCAGAACTTCACTGCCAGCTTGGGATCAGTGAAAAACTGGGCTTTTCTGTAAGTGGTGACTTGTAGTTTGCCGGTTAAAGAAAAGCATAAGGGAGGTCTATTTTCAGCAGCTGACATTTGGCCGGGAGGAATTTTCTGCAGCCAGCTTGGGCAGTAAAAGTGAAGTTGGAGTACATTTTAATATTATTCCCTTAGGAGTGCAGTTCCCCTTTCTCTCGTGCCAGCCATTGGATTGTATCCCGCTGCCTGAATTGAAGCAAGCGGGCAATAATGAGTCATGCCTGTTCCTCCAGTGGACGGTGTGGCCCCAGGGACCGATGGGCTTATTCCACTGAGAATAGGGCTGTAAGCTGATCCCCAAACAGGGTATGAGGTAGGTTTTCCATGTAATCCTCGGTCGTGGACTTGGCTGTAGACTCTGGTAGGTCAAGGACCCTAAAGTTATTTCTCCTGGTGCATGCCTCCAGGTCTTAATTTTTAACTTTGATCACTGCCAGGACCCTAGCCATGTGCAGGAGCTGTTCATCATTCGCCATGGCCCCATCCTCAGCATCTGACACCCGCTGTTCACGATGACTACGTCTGTCATTGTCTTTATCTAGGTGTTCGCTCGTGCCGTCCTTTCGGAAAATAAGGGTATCTAGCTTAGAATCAATGGTTCTAAGGCTGATCTGCATGTCAGCAAGCAGGCTTCCAAGATCTGCATCATTGATTTGTTTATTGTGATCTCCTTCAAAGGGGGCACTCTCCCAGTTTCCTCACTGTCTGGCCTCATGGGGCGCTTTTAATTGAACATCAATTTGGGTTGATGCTTAGCAGTTTTCTCCATCGTGCGATCCGCTGCAAGAGTTCTGGATCTACAGGCGATGGTGATTAACAGCAGTTTAATTAGATGTATGGTGTTCAAACATGCCTCTCCACAGGCCTCTTGGATGGCAGAAACAGGCCTAGGCCCAAGTCATATATTACAGGAGTTTAGATGTGATTGTATTTAAAGCCAGCAAGAGTACCAGGACCAATTAACTCTCTGGGCACCACCAGTGCCCCCACAGCCTGGCCTAGCCCAATGCTGGAGGAACAGTTGCAAGCAGTAGGCTCATGGCCCAATCTCTCCCCGGGCGCTGCCTTGACCCCTGCAGCACGACCAGATGACCAGACAGGATGAGAGGAGTCCCAGCCAAGTCCTAGTAAAGGCCTCTGGTAGAGTGAAATACCCTCCATGTATCTCACCCTCCACTTTGTTGCGCTGTGAGAACCGAGGCAGTCCTTCGTTCAATGGGCGCTGGCAGCCTTGTCGTCTCCTCCGCCCAGCCCCCCCGTCTGGTATCCAGGCGTGGGGAACTCCGCACTGAACCTCTACCTTGATCACCCACACGGTGGCCGCAGTTTCCGCTGCAATGGGCCATTTGGCCCCTGCCTTCTCGTAGTCATGCCACACCACTGTTTCAGCAGGCCAGCTCATCAGCACACCCCACACCAACACCCATTCACCCAATGCAGGCTGCCTCCGTCTTAGTTGCGTGTAAAGCCTTCTCAGTTGGCCCTCTCCATGTAAAATACTGCACAGCTCCTCTGCAGAGCAGATTTGCCCATTGCTCTGATGACTGACAGATTAAACACTGTGCTGGCAGAGCCTCGCTTTGTAGAGGCCATCTTGCAGCCCTGCTCTCTGGCATCCTGAATGAGGAGGTAATGCTTAAAAATTCTTACCAGTAATTCCATTACTCCAAATCCTCCCTTGACCAAGTCAGAAGAACCTACCCACTCAGGGGACATTTTCGGATTGAATGAGTTTAATTTCTGAGAGGGCTGCATGAAGGGAGGAGAAGCTCTATAGTGGGGACTTCTCTATTGTGTTTAACTTCTGATTGAGTAATAGGACTGAGGCATTGGTCCATGGGAGGAGAAAAACTGCTCCAAGATAAGGACTAGATCTAGGAGTAATGGAATTACTGGTAAGTAATTTAAGCATTTCATTATGCCAATTAGCAGCATTTGACATGTATACAGAGAGACATTCAAAACACCTTGGCTCAGATCTACCACTTGGATGTTTGTCCGTGTCTCTCCCTACGTCAGAGTGTGGCAGTAGGTGGAAGAAGCCTCAGTCACTCTGATCCTATTGACCTTTTGGACTATTAGCAGTGCCATTGTTGAAATAAAAATGTATTCTTGTCTCTAACAATTACTGTTGCTGTAGTATCAGCAGCAGATATTTCATGCCTGGCCCCTGCACAATCAGTACAACCATTAATGCAAGCAAATCACTTACGTCTGGGAGCTCTAAAATGATTTCTGGTACTGGGTCCTAGCCAACACCCGTTCAAATAAAGCACAAGTAGTCGTTTTCTATTCTGTTTTAGCTGAAGTCCAGCTGTGATATTTTCTGGCCTTTTAATACAAGAGGAAAAAGGTCTCATTCTATGGACAAGGATCTAAGAATCTGAAATTGTGGGATCGGTATTCATCCTGAGGACCCCCATCCTGAACAAAGCCAAGCCAGGATTGTTTGGGTCAGATTAGGGCTTTTGCTAGACAGGTCAGACAAATATGGGCCACAAATAAATTCTGCAGTGTATCCTGTATGTCAGAAGTCTGACTGACTATGCCGCCTTCATCCTTTGATATCAGAAGTGCCCTTTCTAACTCACATATTTTCTATTATGGCAACTGGGGGGAAAAATAATTCAATTTCCTTCAATGAGTTTTCTCGCTAACCCATATTTCTTACTAGAGTTAATGGCCTTTCAATGAACTGAATCATTTTCTCTACACCTGACAGCTGCTGGTACTTCTTTGTCTTCCTGTTATAAGTAAGGCTATCAGATGGCTCCCTGCCATCAAGGACACCTTGTTCCAGGCCAGACTTTCCTTCGGCAAGCCTTTGTAATCTGGAAATCTAGTCATGTTGGTTCAATTAAAGTGAATCGAGACTATAGCTCCCAGAATGCATAGTGTTGTTAAATGAAAGCTAGTGACTGGAGTGCTCTGATGGCACAGAGGTCTGGTGATGTCAGTTCTAAGCCTGCTATTGTATACTCGTCTAAAGTTGCAGGTCAATACATTCAGGCAGCTTCCATCTTTACGTCAGACAGCTCGAACCAACTCCATCTGTCTAGATGTACTGTCACGGGGTCATTGGCTGTAGGAATTTAAAGTTACATGTAGCTACCGCTCTTCGTAAAAAGAAGATGGGCTTATGTAAGTATTCTCTGTCTCTGCCTATTATCTGCGACCGAAGTGCTCTTCATAGATAGACTGGTCCAGCCTCTTCGGGATCTCGCGGTTTCCATGGCGACGGTGGATGTGAAGTCTGCCTAGCAGCACGTTTGTGTGAGCTGAAGAAAACATTATCTTTGTCCTGTGGGGCAAGATAAAGAGCAGGGAAATGTGACAGGGGTGATGGCGAGGCTGAGCACATCCGAGAGGGATCACTGCATACTCACCGCGAACATTCCCAGGACAGCCGTGCGCCAGTGGAGTTGTGAGTGGGGCCTAGTACTGCAATAACTAGGGCTGCTGCTGGGTTGACTGGAGGAGCTGCGAGCCAGGGCTGAGGTGCTTTGGCCGAGCTCTGGAGCTCGGGTGCTGTTCCAGAGGGGCGTGGCGCCTTGGCGCAGCACTGTGCCCGGGAGGGTGGCAGCTGTAGATCAGGCAAGGGAGAGAAAACAAACAGCCCCAGATGTGTGGGTGACATTGTGGAAGGTGGAGTGCATAGGGAAAAGGTTTACCCTGTGAAGAAGAAAAGGAAAAAAATGCAATTGCACATAAGCACTCGATTCTGCAAATGTGTATATTTAGCGTACAATTCGTGACAATACCAACGTGGACAAAAATCACAAGTCTTTCCCAGTGGTACGGCTGAGAGGCTGCTCCTGGCGCAGGTTTCCAGACATACTACTCAGACATTCTAAGATTTCCTAAAAGTCAAATATCTACAACCATTTGTAGGAGTGCATATAAAAGTGTAAATGTAAAACTGAGGGGCATATTATCAAGGGGCTTTATCTCCGCTTTTTTGGCTTTAAAAGCCAAGAAAGCGGAGATAAAATTATCTCCCTATTACCAAGCTGTCGCTAACACCAGTTAGCGACAGCTAATAGGAGATAGTGACCATCTTGGGCCCCGCTTTGCATGTCAGTGATATTTATCACTAATGACATGCAAAGTGGGCGTGCCAAGATGTTAGCGACTGAAAACAGTTGCTAACATCGCTATCTCCTATTACCAACTTTTGGAGATATTCGCGCTAAGCGCGAATATCTCCAAAAGCTAACACTTGCCCAGGAGCAGTTCTTAGCCATGTTATCCAATGGGAGGTGGATAACATGGCTAAGAGCATTTGCTCGATAATGCATGAATATCGCTGACTTTTCAGCGATATTCATGCATTGCGGCCGTTTTTTATCGCATTTGCGATAAACCTTGCTAATAGCAAGGTTTATCTGCGATAAAAATCGCCGATTTGCGGCGATAACTTTTGTCTCTAAACAAGTTAGAGACAAAAATTATCTCTATTGTTTGGTAATATGCCCCTGAGCTTTCAGAATTTGGCCCACCTTGGGAAGTATACTAATACTATCCGCAATACTTGCATGTCATTTATAAATCTGGGCTCAACGCCATTGACATCTTGACAAAAATTACATGAAGTGATCAGTCAGAGATTTCCGAGCCTGTCACTCTCCACCCCTCGGTGCTACACAAGTTACACTGGTTAATGTAATGCATTCAATTAAAGTGCGGGTTTAATTGTCCTTTAAAGGGCCTTTTTAACCCCAATGCACACTGAAGGAATGGGACTGTTCAAACTCATAGGGGCATTTTAACAAGAACCTCGTTAAAATTATCGCAGTTTTAGCGGCAGTTTCCTGTCGCTAAAACGGCGATAATGGTCTTGTTAATATGCTTTATAGAATTCCAATAGAAGCCCGGGTTAGATGTGCAGGACATCTAACCTGGGCTTCTATTGGAATTCTATAACGCATATTAGCAAGCCCATTATCGCCGTTTTAGCGGCAGGAAACTGCCACTAAAACGGCGATAATTTTAACGAGGTTCTTGCTAATATGCCCTATTGTTTTTTTAAATAACATTATTAGTGTGCATCAAATATTCTGTAACATAACTTGCAATTATTTGCAAGAAATGATGCTGGCAATTGACTGTTTTCCAATTATAAAACGGTGTTTTTTTTTTACTTTTAATATGTCTGGTCCCCATTGTATCCTTTTTTTCAGTCTCAAACATCTCGACATTCACTGACCTCTCTCTGCCTCGTCTCTTCACAAGTGGCTGGCCTAATCTCTAAAATCACTGTGCCACCCTCACTACCGCACCTGCACACAGACATGCATATTCATTTCTCAGCAAGTGTTCGCAGACACTCGCTAACATTATCTTAACGAGCTCGCCCAGTCTCTTGGTGAAAGGCACTAGAGTGGAGAATGCTGACATTTTGTACCGAATGAATTCAATTTTATTAAAGGCAATAGATGCAATCTTCTTAAGTAAGATGAGAACACAAAATTACTTTATGAGAAGATACTTTAGACAAATAATAATTAAGCATAAGTGGAATTGGAAATTTCGAACTCTTCACATTGCCTCGAAAAAAGTTTCAGAATCTTAGTCTGGACAAAAATAAGCTTGATTGGTCTTTGTATAAGGTTATACTTTAACACATCTGAATAGATGATCAATAGTGGAGAGGAAGGGCGTGGCAGTGTCCAGCTGTGCTACCTTTAATCTCGACGGCTGCTTGGAGAAGGGCCACTCTGACAAAATAAATTACTGATTGTCCTACTGGAGGGGCCTTCAGAGCAAAGAGAAACAAGCACGGGCAAATCCAATGGGACTGGCTATTGCAAGGATGCATTTTTTTACATGCAAAGGCAATAGAAATTAAAACTTTAGAAGTGAAAAGGTACATAATAAATAAAATAAAAAGAAATGATTGGGGCGATTGGCCCATCATCCCTGTCACTGAAGTGCAGTACTTTTTAGGCAAATATGCACATATGATGAGCGAAAAGGTGAATGGTAGTATAACAGACCAATAGATGAAGAGGGCTGTTTGAAAACGACTCTATGTATGCAAACATGTATTTCTTTTTAATTATTTTTAAAAGACAAGAATCTGTCCAGAGAACTAAAGAATTTGCTAGTTCTCTAGACCATACCTAAAAAAGACTCCAATCCCCCAGCATGCTAACGGCTGCCACTCATTGCACATTGAGGGGCAGATTTATGTTAACTGGCGCATCCCCAGGGATGCGCCAGTTAGCTCCGCCACCCATGGTGCGCCGCATTTACAATGCGGCGCACCATGGGGCAAAAACGGCACAGTTGCGTGACGCATCTGCGCCGTAAAGGCGGCGCATTGCTGGAGTTGCGTCGCAAGCGCGACGCAGCTCCAGCAAGGCTCGGGGGTGCCCTATCTGACCAATGCTGCATCAAGACCTACGCCTGCTTCAAGCAGGCGCAGGCTTTTGACGCAGCATTGGCCTGAAAGTGACTGAGTGAAATCTTATAGATTTCACTCAGCCACTTTTGCGAGGCGCACCTGCCCCGGAACGCCCACCCTGCGCCGGAACGCCCACAAGCGGCGCAGGGCTTTACAACGTGACGCATCTGCCTAGATGCGTCACGTTGTAAATCGTTCGTAGGGATGCGCCACGTTCACGCCGCCTTGCGTGACGCAACAGCGGTGTAAACGTGGCGCAAGGCCTTCATAAATCTGCCCCTAAATGTGCATAGGCACCCCTGACTATTTTCGGTCATGTGTCCTCCTGGTGTCACCACATTTCACTGAGATACCGGGCGCCTCATTTACAAACAAAATGATGCAGTGTGGTGCTGCAAGCCATTTTGCTGCGCCGAGCTGCATCATTTTAAAATCACAGAGATGCTTCGTATTAACAACAATACAACGCTTTTGTGTGCTTTCCCCTGCACTGGCGCACAAATGGCTGACATGCGCCAGCGCACGCACCCTTGTGTCGTGCTGCAAGGGTGCCTGCGTTGCGGAGATGATTGTCGTGTGCAGAAAGGTACACCTTACAAAAAAAGAATCATTGATGTCATTCTCCTATTTCTATGCGTGCTGCATGCATAGAAAGAGGAAAAAACTAGAAGAAATAAAACTATTTCTCCTCGTTGTGCCACTCCTATGCCGAGGCGAAGGATTCTGACGCATTCTCAGCTTTACAAAACTTTGCAAATGTGGGAGTGTGTCAGTGTGAGAAGTTGGCCTGATAGGTGATGTTTCCAATTCTGGAACCACCTATTATCAGACCAAACAATCCCTTATGGTGTCAGGTTGTAAGTCAACCTTGTTAGACAAGCTATCCTAGGGGTAGCATGGACTAAGCAGCCTAAAGGCTTAACTTAAGAGGTCGTGTTAAGCAAGCTGTTTTACCACATACAATCCTGTAATATCAAATGAAAGGACACCACACAAGTATATATTATAAAAATATATGTATTTATTACTAAAAACAATCCCCAGTATTCTTTATGAATAAAGGGGCACAAGCGTTAAATCAAAAGCACAGTTTAAACATACAAAGTTGCACAATTATGGATAAGGGCGGGGGGCCACTCAAACCATATACTAAACAAGTGGTATAAGAGATACCAATCGAACAGTGGTTAGGCCTAGGGCCTAGGGAATCGCTGGGAGCAGTCGGGACAAGCAATGCTGAAGTCGGGAGAGGCCCACGGGATTCGGGAGCAGTGCGGAAAGCGCACGCATGCACCAATGTTAACCAATAGTGCGTAAAAGTTGCAAAGTTAAAGTTTAAGGACACTTCCGCTGAACCTAGAGGAACAAAACTTAAGACACAGACCCTAGAGATGTGTACCAGTGTGGGAACACCGGCGGAGCAAAGTTACCTCACCCACAGGAAGCGGGTGCACAGGGTCGAAGTTGAGTCGGGTTTCGTCACGCAGGCTCTTGGTGCTTGAAGCTGAAAGGGCTGCAGGCGGGGTGAAAGAGAAGTGTCCGGTGGAGTCCAGGGGTGGACTCGAGTCGAAAAGTACCTGAAAGCAGAGGGGACAGAGTCTGGGTCACTCAGCAGTGACCAGGGTGGAACCAGGACGGAACCAGGCAATGTCTGGCGCAATCAGGTCGCTGTCAAGTAGCTTCTCTCCGCTGTCACGTGGGCTCTGAGGCATCTACGACGTCCAGGAGCAGGTCACAATCTGTCCCACGCAGGCTCTCGCTGTCGGCGCTGTCGGCTTCAAGATTGGAGCAAACAACACTTGGCAAAAGCAATCCACGCGGAACCGGGAGATTGCTTCTCACTCGAACCAGGAGGGTCAGAGTGGGGGCTCCTTTTCAGGGGAGCTGGTGCAGATCTGGAGCAACCAGATTCGCAGGTTGATTTTCAAGTTTCGTCGGCACAGGGGCCACTAGCCGGCTGGCAAGTGACCGGGCCAACGCGTTGAGCCAAAAGAAGCAGAAGGGCCCCACGCAGCACTCGTCGAGTGTGGAGGGATGAACTTCGGTGCAAGTGTGGCTCAGGGTTGGGGTTTCTCAAACCCCGGTGTACAGCTTCGAGGGTCACTCGTGGGCTGCACGGTCAGCGTCTCGTGGTCAATTCAAGATGGCGTGCCCCACGCTTCCGGTCACCTCCACGGGTCTCAGCTCTGCAGGGACTGTGGATCGGGCTGTTGGAAAGCAGGCAAGCTTGATCTCGTTGATCTCTGTCGCTCGAGTTCCGGCGGGAACTGCAACAAAGCAGACGTCGATGGCTGGATGGTGCCTGTTTGCACAGGGTGGTCACTCCTTGACCACAAGGGAGATTCTTCGGGCTTCTACGTCGAGTAGGATGTCGAAGGGTCCAGAATTTCGTTTCTTATGTTTCTTCAGGATAATCTGAAGTGCATTGGCACTGCTCCCAGTCTTATACTAATTTTGGGGGCTGGATTACCTGCTAGGTCCCCTCCTATGGGTGGGACCCAGGAAGGGGGTGGATACACCCCTTTCCTTTGATCCAGGCCGCCCTGGCACGAGGGCTGGAGTGCCCCAGAACCGGTTTGGCCGGATTATGCAAGGGGCAGCCTTGTGCGCCCCAGGCAGTGTCTGGTTTCTTTCAGACCTCCCTGCTACAAACCACTATCTGCTGT
Source organism: Lissotriton helveticus (assembly GCF_964261635.1). NCBI lineage: Eukaryota > Metazoa > Chordata > Amphibia > Caudata > Salamandridae > Lissotriton > Lissotriton helveticus. Next base: position 707,789,306 of record NC_136070.1, read on the forward strand.
CTGGAGGGTGGTAACACCCCCCTGCGACAGGAAACCCTTTGTCCAGGCCCCATTTGGCTGAGTTTCGGTCAGCTTCAGGGGGTCAGACTCTTGTCTGTGGCAGAGGCATCCATTTTGTGGATCTAAGGTCCTTTTAGAAATTAACCGCATTAAAGTAAAGTAACATGTCTTACCCCTCTAGAGGGGTTCAATGCTATCCCCGTCGCCAGAACTGGCGAGGGGATAGTATTCCAAATCGTATGACACCTTACACGACATGTTTTGATAAAGCCAAACCAGAGTTGCTATATAACCGCGAGGATTATAAGGCACTTAAGAGTATATGGTATGGCATTATCCTGAAACAGCTTAGGGAGTTGTTCCCGACAGCTGCAGACAGGCTCAGCTCAAGCTAGAGCTCCATCTCACATGAAACCACGCACTCTGCCTCCAGGATTGATGAGGCCTTTCATAGGAGTGGCTCACAGGTTTATATGTGTCCAGATATAGGTTTAGATATAGGTATACTATATCTAAGTAAGGGGTGATTACACCACCTTACCCCAGCTGAGTGATCAGCCAGTTGTGTCAATTTAAGAACCAGCCAGGGGTGGCAAAAAGATATGCTGCAGCCCCTGGTAGGCCTTGGTGGCTCCTATGCCCTGGGCACCTATAGTGCATCATACAGGGGCTGACAAGGAGTCCTTTTCCAATTGTGGTATGTACCTAGGGTACATGGAATCCATTTTACAGAGAGAGCAGATGGCCTGGGGCCCTGATTAGCAGGGAACCAGGTCAACTAAGTCAAAAAACCAGCTAAACACAGGCAAAAAATCTGGGGTAACCATAGTCAGGTAGCCACCTTCCTACATAACCCCCCCCAAACGAAAGGAGATAAGGCTATCCTTGGCCAGGTAAGCCTATATTGCCTGAGTGGCCATATAAGGAAGTACCTGCACTAGCATGGGTACCCCCTGTCTCATGGTCCACTAAGCAGTCCCTCACCCTTTGGGTATTAGAGGGTCTCCACCATAGGGAATCACTACCTTGGGTGTGTTTATGCAAAGTTAAAGGCTGGTTTGGATATGGAGTATTGAAGTGAGGCTCCACTAATTTAGGGCTCCTCTTCCTCCAATTATCTTCCACCATGTGTGCCTTTCTTACTTTAACTGAGTTGCACTGTGCTCTCAGGGTCAACCTCTGGCTACCTAAAGCTGGAGGCTGGGTCCCTCTGTTTGGCTTGCTGGAGGGACAGTTCAGGTTTGGGCCTCTTGGGTCCCAGGTTTGGCTGTGCCCAACAGAATCCACCTGTGGGAGGTCCCTAACTGTTTTTAAGGGGGCTCCCTCAGGAGTTTTTAAAGTTTTCACCTTACTAGGGCTACTAGTTTTGGTGCCCCTAATCTGTTGATGGGGGTGCTTTATTTGACAGGGGGCCCTCTGGGTCTCACTGTCCTTCTTGTCCTCTGCAGCCCTGGGCTGGCTAAGGCAAGGGAGAGAGGGGCAGGTTACCTGCTCCAGACTGGGTCCCACCTGAGAAGGGTCCACCGCCATCAGAGGCTCTGTCAGGCCAGGCCTAACAACCTCTGGGGCAGTTCCTTCATCAGGGGTAAGATCAGTTCCCTGAGGAGGCTGATCCTGTCCTAAAGTCTGGTGAGGGGGAGATTTCTCTTCCTCCTCCATGCTCTCAGTTTGTGTGGAGTTATTCATCATTTCAGGCTTCACAACACACATATCAGTTTGAGTTTGGGCTGTGGCCATCACAGCCCCACCAACCTTTTCAGGAGGAGACTCAGTTTGGGTTTCTGCTGTTATCATAACAGCTTTGCTATTCTGTTCAGGAAGAGCTTTTGCTAAAGATGGGGCAGAGAGTTTCTCAGCCCTACCAACCTTTTCAGGAAGGACATATTGGATTGGGGCTGTAGCCATTACAGCCCCACTAACCTTTCCATTGGAATTTACCATTCTGTGGTATATAAATAAATAATACCGGATCTAGGTTTGACTAGGCATAGCAATAACAGATAGCTCAATAAATAAGAGTCAAGATTCGAGGTAGTAGGAGTTTGCAGGTTTAATACAGCATAAGGACAGGAACAGGACAACCTGCACAGGAATAGGATGGCAGCTCTTGACAGGGGGGGGGGGCCGACAGCTGCCGGGCAGGATCTGGGATGAGCGCGCTCTGGGGAAAGGACTGGCGTAACATTTAATAACAATACACAAGCATATATAGTAAAACAGTTGCATTACAGTACATATGATAGGCGGAGCAGTGGGTGTGGTCAATAGCAGTCGCGAAAGATAAGGGTGAAAATGGGTGTAACAGGGGCGTATACATAGACATGTGATGCAAACGTAACAGAATGTGTCATAAATGGGGCGGAAACATGGAGGGGGCTACCTAAGGAGCCGGGACCTCTAACCTAATGGTGCGCGCAAACTGACAATGACGTGTTACTAGGAGAAGCTGGGGGCTATGAACTCTGTGCTAGGAGCAGAGACTGAAGTCTGGAGAGTCAGGGCGACATGTACCTAAACAGTATCTAGTATCTGATGTTTAGAGAACATGTTGATAGAATCCAAAAGTTATCGGGGTAAAGGCTAACAGACTCTAAGACTGGAGCATGCATTATTCTACATGTAGTGCGTGATGAAGAATATTAAAGGACCATTTAATACAATATTTCTCTTACATGGAGACGTAAAGGCTAGACAATGACGGAAACTATTGATGCAGTTCAGTAGCTTAGGAATGCAGAGAAGGAGGGCTGGACTGATAACTAGAATCATAATATACTCTTGGCAGACTCGTAGGCAGAGCCAGGCTGAGCCGGGCACTGTGAAGCAGGAAGTAAGTGAAGGGTCGAGGATACAGGTGGGGGCTGTATCGCTCCTCAGCGAGGCTCAGGAGACAGGAGCTGAGAATCCGGTTTCTGGGCCCTTTTGAGGCCTAGAAACGGGGACTTTACAATGAAATAACGTGCACACTGAGAAACGTGGCAACGTGACTTTACATAGGCCTGATATTCGTAGTATTCACGAGAACTGGAAACTGGCATACTAGAGATGGACACAACTGTAATTGCGTCTTTAATCGAACATGGGGAATACATATGCATATTAATCATGCACAGATAACATATGATGGAGGACGCGTAGGGACACAGAACATGGCAAAATTTACTTTTCCACATTCCCTCCTTGTCACTACGTTTCCATCAGGAAACATCAATATTCATGATACCATCTATCATTTCATACAGTATCATTTGCTCGTCTCGAATTTTCTTGGAACGGGATTTAGAACGGGACTTGGGACTAGGAATACAAGAGGTAGCACAAATGCCGCAAATCGCAGGGCCACATTGTATACAGAGGCAGCAGCTGAATATGATTGCTACTGCAATACCTAGAAAGGACAAGACTTTCCATCCCCAGGCGGAAATTATATTCCAGAACCAACCGGACCATGTCCAGGTGCCTGGATCTTGGTGTAACAGATGGGCAATTTTATGGAGTCTGGTTATAGCTGAATAAACAGACGGCGCGTTATTTGGAATGAAAATGCAGCAACTAGATCCGATGACTCTACAAGCCCCGCCCCTATCGGCCAGTATGACGTCAAGGACGAGACGATTCTGGAGCACGACAAATCTCATAGCAGATTGCTCTTCGGTTAAGTTACCTAGGGCAGAGGCAGTCTCATTCACTACTGCTTCAAGGGTTCTGGTTAACCTACGGATTAGCTTACTGTTCTGGATAGGTCCTATAAAGAAGAAGAAACCTCTATTGAAATCTGTATATTGTTCTAGAGCAGTTTCAGTATAATCGACAATCGGGGACTCCCTTCTATGTCTAACGTGTACTAGATGTGTGTTTCTATGATAATCAGATGGGGCTAGGAAAACTGGTGGCAGTAGGAAGGCAATGTAACAGGTTCCCTCCCAATCGAGGGGCAGACGAACATATGCGGTCTGACCACAAATAAAATAAGAATGACGTGAAGCTTTGAAAATAGATTTCCCACTGTCACTATACTTGACAATAGTAGTACAATCACTATGTCCTACATGTACGGAACCATTATTTCGGACACATAATTCACCTTTGACTGGTAGTACTGAAATAGCAGGTAAGTCTGGAGTAGAATCAGACTGAACATTCAGGACCATGAAATTCGAAGAATAATTACCCAAATTATAAACTTCATTTTCGAGATCTAACCCTGTTCTGTGGGGAAGACCATGCTTGTCTGGGAAACATGTACTGTTAAGAAAAGACATATCTGTTGAGGATGACGTTAACGTGGACCATGCTCCACACGAACCATTATGTGAAAACGGATAAGGAAAGAGTGGCAGAACTCCCTTCGGTGTCTGGAAAGGGGGGAGTCGACCACACACCCAACAATTAGTGGCATTGCTGGTCTGGTGTGAATAATGTAACATGCGGATAAAAGAATTGTTACGCATAGCGAGGCGGTAAGAGAGTTCATGAGGAGGCAGATCACTAAACGTGTGCTCTACTGTAACATTGGCAGACTTATTTACATGAGAAACTGGAAAATACAGATAAAACGCATAACTGGTGCAGGAAATCATAATACTGAGAAATAATATGAAACATAGAAAAACGATACATCGGATTGAGTTTTGACTAACTCTCTCACTATGGGGGTCTATTTTATACATGTCAGAAACCGGTCTAACCGTTTCACCTAGGGGAGGACTTAGACAATCAAACTGGCTGACTTATTTTACTAGACCTTAACTTTTTCTTATACTCCTGTTGCGGAGTTGTCTCTAACAGGGAGGGTGCAGTATCATTGTCTTTTGCGGGACAGTCCTTAAGAATAGTACTTTGGCAGTCCTTTAAATGCTCGGAAATGTTCTTTGAAATGGGCTTCAATCCATAAAATTTTTTGATGTGTGAAAGATGCACCCAGCCTTTGCGTCCCTCCAACTTCACGGCTGTACGGGTGGCCAAGAGGACCTGTCGGGGCTCCTTCCAGCGAGGCTCCAGCGGACTTGAACGATCAAAGTTTCGCACTAAGACCATGGATCCGGGAACGATTTCATGCGATGCCACCTCGGTATTGTCTGGAAATGCGGCAGCAACCTGTGAACGACAAGAGTTGAGGGCAGACATCAAGGAAGCTAGGTAATCTGTCAGCATATTACTTGAAACATCGGTAATACTTCGGGGTCTAGGTGTACCCCACATGTTAGGGGGGCGGCCGAATACGACCTCGTACGGGGACAGACCTGATCTGGAATGTGCGACCATGCGCATGTAGAACAGAGCAACTGGCAGAGCTACTAGCCAGTCCACACCTTTCTCTTGACAAACTTTTGCAATTCGGATTTTCAGGGTCTGATTATGTCTCTCTACGAGACCAGCTGCTTCAGGATGGCGTACACAATCGAACTTCCACTGGTACCCTAACAAAAGGGAAACGTGCTTCATGAGTTCAGATGAGAATGGCTGGCCGTTATCAGAATATACGACTCTAGGGAGTCCATAACGGGGGAAGAACTCACGAACCAACTGCTTGGCAGTGGTCGCGGCTGTGTAATCTGGGACTGGATATGCTTCTGTCCACCTGGACAAAGCGCATACAACTACAAGGACATACTTGAAACCTCGACATCGCTCCATCTGAATATAATCCATTTGGAGGACCTCGAATGGGTGGTCAGGAGGCTGGAATCCACCTTGTTCCACCGGGACACTTTTACCTGGATTGAACTGGCAACATATCATACAGGTACGGACTTTCTGCTTGGCTGCAGCTCGTAAATGCTTGTTAAACCAAATGTTCTGGATACTGTCTAACATAGCTTTTTCTCCTAAATGTGCTGGACTATGTGCGGTATTGATAATGACTTGAACCATGGAGTCGGGGAGAAACCATGTGGCTTTACCCTTCGTTACCCATCCCTGATCTGTCTGGACCCCTCCTTGTTCGGACCATTTCTTGATTTCATCGGGAGTAGCATGTAACTGGATATCTATGACATCTTGAGTAGGGTCTTTAACTGTCATACAGGTAGTCAGATCTGGAGTGTATGTCGGTGTCTTATTAACTGGAATGTCTGGTGTCTGTGCTGTAAGCTTGGCTGTGCGATCTGCTAGATCATTACCTTGAGAAATGATGTCTGTGACTTTCGTATGTGCTTTGCACTTCATGATAGCAATAGATGTCGGTAAATGTATAGCATCTAACAGAGCCTGAATAAGGAGACCATGCTGAATCTTGGTTCCATGAGAAGTCATGAAACCTCTTTCTTGCCAGAGCACTCCGAAGTCGTGTACAACTCCGAATGCGTAGCGTGAATCTGTGTAAACATTAACTTTCAGGTTCTTGGCGTGTATGCAGGCTTGTGTCAGAGCAACTAGCTCTGCTGCTTGAGCAGACAGGGTGTCAATACGGTGTGTTTCAATAACTTCAGTGTCAGTAGTCACTGCATACGCGGCTACTAGTTCTCCTGTACTTGTTCTCATACATGAACCATCCACATAAAGTGTCAGGTCTGGATCTGGTAATGGAATATCTGTCAGGTCTTGTCTTGGCTTTGTCATAATGTTGACTACTTCCACACAGTCGTGTGTGGCAGGATTTGAATTAACTGACGGTAACAGTGTAGCAGGATTTAGAACGTTGCAGCGTCTGATTTCTATGTGTGGCTGGAACAGTGTCAATTCATAACCTGTTAAACGTGCAATTGTCAAGTGCTGAGTTTGTGTTCGGTTTAAAAGAACTTCCACGGAGTGTGGAACTTGTACTGTCAAGGAATGTCCTAATACTATGGAATCACTTTGTCTGATAGCTAGTGCTGTGGCTGCAACTGACTTGAGGCACGCAGGCAGAGCCTGGGCTACAGGATCTAATGTGCTCGAAAAATAAGCACAAGGCTTGTATTGTCCTGCTTGATCTTGTGTGAGGACAGATAATGCTGTACCTTCGCGTTCTGTGACGAAAAGTGTAAAAGGCTTACTGTAGTTCGGTGTTGCTAGAACTGGAGCTTGACATAGGGCTTTCTTTAATTCATTGAAACTAAGTGTATGTTCAGATGTCCAAGGGAGGACAGTCGATACGGCTGCCTCCTGTGTCGTTAACTGTATCAGTGGTTTAGCTAGAAATGCATACTGAGGAATCCATTGTCTGCAGTAAGAAGTAAGGCCGATAAAAGCACGTACCTCCTTCTGGGTCTTGGGCTGAGGAAGACTCGCTATTAACTGGATACGGTCGGGTGTCAACTGCCTACCCCTCTTGGACAGTAAGTGGCCTAAATAGATCACTTGCTGGACACAGAATTGAAGCTTCGAAGGGGACACCTTGTGCCCCATCTCGGCAAGGAAATACAAGACTGTAAGGGATGCTCGCTCGCAAGCACGTTCAGAACGGGCTGTGATCAGTAGATCATCGACATACTGGAGTAGGGCAGTGTCAGTTGGCATGTGAATGTTGTCTAGTTGTCTTTTAAGTGCTTGACTGTAAATACTTGGACTTTCCGTGAAACCTTGAGGAGCGCGTGTGAACATATAGCTCCTTCCATTTAAACAAAATCCAAAAAGGAACTGGCTGTCTGGATGAATGGGGACACTGAAAAATGCGTTCTTGAGGTCTATGACTGAAAAAAATGAGGCTTCAGAATCAATGGCTGTCAATAGGGAAGAGATATCTGGGACAACTGGGTACTGGGGAATAATACATTTATTGAGTTCTCGTAGGTCAATCACTAATCGATATACTGGGGGTGCATTCGGATCAGTACGTTTCATGACAGGAATGATCGGAGAGTTACATACATTGGAGTCAGTTTCTACAACTACTCCTTGAGCCATAAGCTCGTCAATAATTTTGGATAAGGCTGCTACAGCCTCAGGTGGCAGTCTGTACTGCCTGATTCGTGGTAACACTACACCTGGCTTGAGAGTCACACGATGGGGTGTGATTTGCATAAAACCAACATCAGTTGGACCTTGCGCCCATAGATGCTGCGGAACATTAGACAATCTCGGATCAATATCTCGTAATACATAGTGACCCTTGAAGTCACGTAGGAACAGTCGTATTCCCTCTGGGGAACAGCAAATAACTGCACCTAATTCTTTCAGTGTTTTAATGCCTAATACATTTTCTGGACATGACTTCGTAAGTAACAGATCAGTAGTGCGGGACAATGGACCTACTTCTAGAGTAACTGGCTTAGATATCTCATTTACAATAGGCTTTCCTGAAAATCCAAGGGAAACATTTCTAGAGCCTGAGAGCGGAGCCCCTGGAACTTCGGCGTGACTAATGGTGGTCCTACTTGCCCCTGTATCAATCAAAAACTTTCTGTCTTTCCCTAATACTTGACTGTGAACATAGGGACCTTCTTGATCTACAGGAATCTCGATGAGAGGCAAGCCTACCTCCCTCTCTAGGCTGTTTCATGAATACGGTTGATACTCTGGATACTCTGACTGAGCATACTGGTACATCTGCTGTGTAACATGCTGTGTTGCAGCAATAGGCTGCGGTGCTGTAACTGTCTGTTGTGCATTCTGTGGCTGAGGAGTCTGTGTAACTTGTTCTTGTCTAGGCGGACGTGGTCTTTCTTTAGTCTTACCGGTAGCTATGTTGTGTTTCAGAACTGCACACTCGTTTATAAAATGACCTGGCTGTTTGCAATAATTGCAGTTTCCTTTAACGGGAACTGCAGGATGACTGGCTTGATTTGTACCCCTCTTCTGACTGTCTTGAGGAACAGATTGTGCAACTAGTACTTTCATTTTCGTGTCTTTCATACGTTTCCTTTCGTGTTCTTGCTCTTCTCTGATTCTATTCTGGTGGTATTGAAGCATCTGTAACATCTGGGACGGGGTATTAGCTTGCCAGGTACTTTCGACTTTCAAAACTCGATTCTTAACTTGTGGACTTGAATTCTCGACTAATTTAGTAACAAAAAGATGAGGGTATGACTCGCTACTTGTCTTGAGGCCACTGTTTATGGTAAAACATTTCTCAAATCTAGAATAAAAATCACTAATATCTTCGTCTTGTTTCTGTTTACAGGCTGAGATTACATCCCAGTCTTCCTTTTTAGTTGCTAATAATCTGGGCAAAACTTGTATTAACAGTTCTGGTAATTCTTTACATTTCTCTCCTAGACCGGTACCTGGTACTCGTATCTTATCTTCAGCTTCTAGAACTGCCCAATCGATCTTTTTCTCTCCCACCTCCCAATCTTTTTCCTTGAGTTTCTCGTATACCCCTGCGGGCAACAGGACCTTTAACATTTTAATAATATCTGGATACGTGTATTCTCCCATACGGAGCATGTCTTTTAATTCTCGGTGGAACCCTGCTGGATCTTTGTCATGACAGGGAATTAACTTTTTCATCTCTAAGAGTTCCATCTTTGTAATCGGAGTGTAAACAAACACTCGTTGCATTTCACCATCTTCTGTCTTAACTGGATGCACTTCTCGTAACGGATTTTGTCTGTCTATGTAAAAGGGTTTACTTTCTGGAGGTGAGACATGAACAAAATGCGGGTTCAAAAACATACTATATTTGTGGCGCTGTTCTAGAATGACACTAATTAAATCGGTACCTAAACCTTTCCATTTATACTGGAGTAACTCGTTCAGAACATCGTGTAACGGACCTGGATCAGAATGTTGACCCTCATACAAAGTAATGAGGTGCTGAATCATATACATACCCGCCAGTCGCTGCTCGGCTGGGGGCAATTTCAGAAACATTTGTGCCACTATTTCGTCTGGAAAAGTGGTAGAATCAGTAATCCATCGGACTGCTGATCGGACTAGTTCTTGTTCATGCATAGTACCTGACTCGCTATAACCGATTCGTGATTTCAGAATGTGATCGGTAGCTTGAAATACTTGTTCTAGAGAACCTTGTTCTGGTGCTGGATGGTGAAAAATTTTCTTGTGTTCTAGGCGTAAATGGCGATCTGGAAATCTAGATTTTCCTACATACGCTATTCTGGCGGAATTCTCATCCTCTACCTCTTCTGTAGAAGAGTCATTTTCTTTCTCGCTTACTTGTGCTGCTTTACGTTGTTCGTGTAACTTTATTATTTCCTTACGAATTTTCTTGTACATACTCTCTATACTACTGATGTTCTTATGCTTACCCTCGGCTATATTATCACTCCACCTTGTCAGGATTTTCATTTCGGCCTGATCTTTAGTCGGGGAATCTTGTTCTCTTATTAGACAATTAATCAAGAACTTTAATAACATGAGCTGGATCTCAACTTTCCTTTGAGACATGACGTCACTAATACTTTCTGGATCATCCCCTGTACGGATGAAACGATATATTCTGTCTAGATCTTCTTTCATATCTGGTAGGGTGACTAGATACTCGGTCACCTTTCTTACGCGTAATGAATATAAAACCATATTATCCTCGCCTGGGACTGGGTCATAGCCACATTCGGTAAGGGCTTTTCTTATTTCTGCAACAGACTGATGTCTGGGCGTACGCTGTGACGCTTGTGCATGTAATTCGACTAACGTTAAACGCTTGTGTGGCGGCGGGGTTCCTGGAGGACCCCCCCCTGCGGCCCCTAAACTAGAATCGTCAACTGATGCTCTTCGTCCTGGCAGAGTGGGAAATGGAAATGCAGGCTGGACTTGTATGGCGGGTTGGACCGGGGGTACCGTAACAGGTACTCCGGTGTCTGGAGGAGCGGGAAGTGCCTGATTTACAGGGACCGGCGGAACAGGATTTGCATATTCCGGGACTGTGTCGTCCAAATAGGACGAGATGAAAATATCAGCTGCGGTCGGTTTGTGACGTAGCTTGGTCGGAACTAGTGGTGGCGGAAAATTACTGGATGCCTCCGGGGTCGCTTTTGGCAAGCCCTCGGCAAGAAGAGGATACATACCCTTAATAAGGGCATGCCTCTGTCTGTCTGACTGTTCTGTTTTAACTCGTTCACCTATCTCGATTAGTTCCCTTTCTTGGGCTCGTTCTAAGGATTCTCTACTTAATTCTGACTTTCTGATTTCTTTTTCGGTTCTTTTATGAGACTCGCATGATGCACTCGGCATCCCATGTACCCGATACGGGCCATCTATACTTTTCTTCTAACTGTTTGGTATACTCTACCCATAAATCTAGATATAATATGGCACTTATGCCATGCTTCTGATACATAAAATGACCTGGACTGTCCCTAGGCGGGACAGGAACTGCTGCTTCTAGCAGACCTTTTCTAGTTCTTAACTGGCGTAGTCTGGAAAATAACGGCATGACTGGACTGTAATCTAGACACAATACAATACACAATGAACACGATAAATACTTCACACTCATACCACGACATTAAAATACATGAAGAATATTTAAAATAACAGTTCGAACAGAATACTACCTGGAATACTGAAAACAGAATACATGAATTTTCTCGAGAACAGAACTGACTAGAACAGAAACTAGATGCACTGCTGAAACAGTACGAAACTTACCGGTCTCATAAAGAGACACGTCAGGACCCGCATCCACCGAAGTGGACACTTCGTTTGGGGGTCTGTGTACCACCAACCCACGGACCAGAGTCAATTAGATTGACCCTGTCTAGATACTACCCCAGCAATGGTACTCACCGGGCAGCAAGAACGGAAGGCCTCGGACTGGACTGGACTGCTTCGACGCCGGACGGACGAACTTCGAACTTCTGTTACTGGTGGGCCTCCGGATACCTCGGACCTTGGACTCTCGGCTTGGGCTCTGGTCGGGACTTGCCGCGTTCCTCCACCGCCTCGTCTGGATGCTGGACCGCCACCTCCGTCTCCTCCGTGGGCCTGAGGGATACTTGAAGCAGAAATATCTGCACGTGCACAGTATGGTTCCGTCACGGCTGCAGAGGGTCAGGGGGCCGGCGTGGCTTCACCGGCGCATGGGGAAAGGGCAAGTCCCTGTTCAGGCGCCATTATGTGGTATATAAATAAATAATACCGGATCTAGGTTTGACTAGGCATAGCAATAACAGATAGCTCAATAAATAAGAGTCAAGATTCGAGGTAGTAGGAGTTTGCAGGTTTAATACAGCATAAGGACAGGAACAGGACAACCTGCACAGGAATAGGATGGCAGCTCTTGACAGGGGGGGGGGGCCGACAGCTGCCGGGCAGGATCTGGGATGAGCGCGCTCTGGGGAAAGGACTGGCGTAACATTTAATAACAATACACAAGCATATATAGTAAAACAGTTGCATTACAGTACATATGATAGGCGGAGCAGTGGGTGTGGTCAATAGCAGTCGCGAAAGATAAGGGTGAAAATGGGTGTAACAGGGGCGTATACATAGACATGTGATGCAAATGTAACAGAATGTGTCATAAATGGGGCGGAAACATGGAGGGGGCTACCTAAGGAGCCGGGACCTCTAACCTAATGGTGCGCGCAAACTGACAATGACGTGTTACTAGGAGAAGCTGGGGGCTATGAACTCTGTGCTAGGAGCAGAGACTGAAGTCTGGAGAGTCAGGGCGACATGTACCTAAACAGTATCTAGTATCTGATGTTTAGAGAACATGTTGATAGAATCCAAAAGTTATCGGGGTAAAGGCTAACAGACTCTAAGACTGGAGCATGCATTATTCTACATGTAGTGCGTGATGAAGAATATTAAAGGACCATTTAATACAATATTTCTCTTACATGGAGACGTAAAGGCTAGACAATGACGGAAACTATTGATGCAGTTCAGTAGCTTAGGAATGCAGAGAAGGAGGGCTGGACTGATAACTAGAATCATAACATACTCTTGGCAGACTCGTAGGCAGAGCCAGGCTGAGCCGGGCACTGTGAAGCAGGAAGTAAGTGAAGGGTCGAGGATACAGGTGGGGGCTGTATCGCTCCTCAGCGAGGCTCAGGAGACAGGAGCTGAGAATCCGGTTTCTGGGCCCTTTTGAGGCCTAGAAACGGGGACTTTACAATGAAATAACGTGCACACTGAGAAACGTGGCAACGTGACTTTACATAGGCCTGATATTCGTAGTATTCACGAGAACTGGAAACTGGCATACTAGAGATGGACACAACTGTAATTGCGTCTTTAATCGAACATGGGGAATACATATGCATATTAATCATGCACAGATAACATATGATGGAGGACGCGTAGGGACACAGAACATGGCAAAATTTACTTTTCCACAATTCTAGAATGGATTTCCTGTTCAACCTCAGCCCAGGCTGAGATTTCCAAATCATTACCAAGTAGGCAGTCTACAGGAAGTTTGATGACACTGCCACTCTCTTTGGGCCAATGACACCTCCCCAGCTGAGACTTACTACTGCCATGGGATGATTTGTTTTGATGCCATCAATGTTTGTTACCTGGTATGTGGCACCAGGTAAAAGTTGCTTAGAGGGGACTATACCATCAGCCACCATGGTGATGCTAGCCCCTGTGTCTCTAAAAGCTTCAACTTTCAAACCATTGACGATGGGCTCTTGTCTATACTTGCTCAAGGTATTTGGGCAATCAGAGAAGTTGGCAAACCCCATGCCAGTCTCATAAACAAGATCATTGGGTGATGGGGACCTGGATAGGCCAGGGTCCACCTGAGCTCCAAAAGTAAACCCACCCAGATTCCTGGGTGTGCTCCCACTTCCTGGGGGATTACTGCTGACAGTAACAGGAGGTGTTGGAGCTGGCTTTGGAGGGATATTCTCTTTATTGCCATTCTTGGGACAACAGTTGTCTGTTTTGTAATGCCCAACCTGCTTACAGACATGGCAATAGGGCTTTTTCTCTGTTGAAGAAGTGTCTTGGGACCCACCCCCATTCTTGGAGTTTTGGGGCCCTGGGGAAGTCTTTTCTTTATTTTTATCCCCACCCTTATCTTGAGGCTTGGTAGACTCCTTCTTCTGGTTACTGTCCTGATTCTTAGGCCTAATCCTGGTTCTGACCCATTTATCTGCCCTCTTTCCCAATTCTTGGGGAGAGGTCAAATCTGAGTCCACCAGGTGCTGGTGTAAGAGCTGGTTCTGACAATTACTTAGGATCTGCTCCCTCATAATCAAATTATACAATCCTGTAAAGTCATGTACTTTGCTGCCATGTAGCCAACCCTCCAGAGCCTTAGTAGCACAATCTACAAAATCAGTCCAGTCCTGTGTCTGTGTCTTCTGGGTGTCTCTGAACTTCAACCTGTACTGTTCAGTGGTTAAGCCAAACCCATCTATTAGGACACTCTTCAGGACTTTGTAATTGTTTGCATCCTCATGTCTGACAGTGAGGAGCTTATCTCCCCCTTTCTCTGAAAAGGAGTACCATAAGATTGCTGCCCACTGTTCCTCAGGAACCTGCTGTACCATGCAGGCTCTCTCAAGAGCAGTTATCCACTTGTGGATGTCATCCCCTTCCTTGTAGGGGGGCACAATCTTTGTCAGGTTTCTACTATCATAGGACCTGGGTTTCTCTTTAGGAATATTGCTGCCACCAGTGGCATCTAAGCCACACAATTTCTGCTCTCTTGCCAAGGCAAGTCTAGCTTGAGCCAAGGCTACCTCCTCCCTCTCTATTTGGAGTCTGACAGCCCTCATTCTGGCCCTATGCTCTATCTTCTGAGAGGCAGTCATACCTCTCTGAGATTCTCTTGAGGCACTAGAAATATGAGAGTCCCCTGAGGGAGATCTCACTCTTCTGTTGCCTGGGAGAATGATATGGTTGGATCTGGGGAGGTGCTGGCCCTCTCCATTTCCCAGTAGGTCTAAGTTGTCCTGGTTAAGCCTGGCAACTTGAACCTGGCTACCCCTCTGATCCTGATTCTCTGGGTCCTCTACATCTGAGTCCTCCTCCTCCTCCTCTTCTTCCTCTTCTTCTTCCTCCTCTGGAGTGGTATCAGTTACAGGGGGTTTCACTCCTTCTCCTGATTCTAAGGGAGCTTCATTTCCCTTCTCTAAGTCATCCTGCTCTAGAATGGCTATCAGGATAGGACAGGTGGGACTTCTGCCCCTTTTTAACCCTCTTGATATGCACAAGGCAATCAAGTCCTTTCGGGTTAACTTGTCATAGCTGGAAGTTGCCTTGGTAAGGTCAACTGTCACAGGAGCAGACCCTGAGGCTTTTCCTGAGTCAGACATGACTGCTAGTGAGGTGTAAGTGGTGCACTTACCTACACTAAGTGTTTTCCTACTGTACCTTGCTAGTGAGTTGTAGTCAGGGTGTGCTAATCCCTTTAATCTACAACTACTAAGTTCAGTAGAACTTAATATGCTAAGCTTTTGATTTTATATGTACCTGGAGGTACTTGATGTGATCTTTCAATTTGATAAAAGATTGCAATGGTAAAACAACAGCAAGCTCAAATCCGCACCGCTGCTCACCAATGTGAGAAGTTGGCCTGATAGGTGATGTTTCCAATTCTGGAACCACCTATTATCAGACCAAACAATCCCTTATGGTGTCAGGTTGTAAGTCAACCTTGTTAGACAAGCTATCCTAGGGGTAGCATGGACTAAGCAGCCTAAAGGCTTAACTTAAGAGGTCGTGTTAAGCAAGCTGGTTTACCACATACAATCCTGTAATATCAAATGAAAGAACACCACACAAGTATATATTATAAAAATATATGTATTTATTACTAAAAACAATCCCCAGTATTCTTTATGAATAAAGGGGCACAAGCGTTAAATGAAAAGCACAGTTTAAACATACAAAGTTGCACAATTATGGATGAGGGCGGGGGGCCACTCAAACCATATACTAAACAAGTGGTATAAGAGATACCAATCAAACAGTGGTTAGGCCTAGGGCCTAGGGAATCGCTGGGAGCAGTCGGGACAAGCAATGCTGAAGTCGGGAGAGGCCCACGGGATTCGGGAGCAGTGCGGAAAGCGCACGCATGCACCAATGTTAACCAATGGTGCGTAAAAGTTGCAAAGTTAAAGTTTAAGGACACTTCCGCTGAACCTAGAGGAACAAAACTTAAGACACAGACCCTAGAGATGTGTACCAGTGTGGGAACACCGGCGGAGCAAAGTTACCTCACCCACAGGAAGCGGGTGCACAGGGTCGAAGTTGAGTCGGGTTTCGTCACGCAGGCTTGTGGTGCTTGAAGCTGAAAGGGCTGCAGGCGGGGTGAAAGAGAAGTGTCCGGTGGAGTCCAAGGGTGGACTCGAGTCGAAAAGTACCTGAAAGCAGAGGGGACAGAGTCTGGGTCACTCAGCAGTGACCAGGGTGGAACCAGGACGGAACCAGGCAATGTCGGGCGCAATCAGGTCGCTGTCGAGGAGCTTCTCTCCGCTGTCACGTGGGCTCTGGGGCATCTACGACGTCCAGGAGCAGGTCACGATCTGTCCCACGCAGGCTCTCGCCGTCGGCGCTGTCGGCTTCAAGATTGGAGCAAACAACACTTGGCAAAAGCAATCCACGCGGAACCGGGAGATTGCTTCTCACTCGAACCAGGAGGGTCAGAGTGGGGGCTCCTTTTTAGGGGAGCTGGTGCAGATCTGGAGCAACCAGATTCGCAGGTCGATTTTCAAGTTTCGTCGGCACAGGGGCCACTAGCCGGCTGGCAAGTGACCGGGCCAACGCGTTGAGCCAAAAGAATCAGAAGGGCCCCACGCAGCACTCGTCGAGTGTGGAGGGCTGAACTTCGGTGCAAGTGTGGCTCAGGGTTGGGGCTTCTCAAACCCCGGTGTACAGCTTCGAGGGTCACTCGTGGGCTGCACGGTCAGCGTCTCGTGGTCAATTCAAGATGGCGTTCCCCACGCTTCCGGTCGCCTCCACGGGTCTCAGCTCTGCAGGGACTGTGGATCGGGCTGTTGGAAAGCAGGCAAGCTTGATCTCCTTGATCTCTGTCGCTCGAGTTCCGGCGGGAACTGCAACAAAGCAGACGTCGATGGCTGGATGGTGCCTGTTTGCACAGGGTGGTCACTCCTTGACCACAAGGGAGATTCTTCGGGCTTCTACGTCGAGTAGGATGTCGAAGGGTCCAGAATTTCGTTTCTTATGTTTCTTCAGGATAATCTGAAGTGCATTGGCACTGCTCCCAGTCTTATACTAATTTTGGGGGCTGGATTACCTGCTAGGTCCCCTCCTATGGGTGGGACCCAGGAAGGGGGTGGATACACCCCTTTCCTTTGATCCAGGCCGCCCTGGCACGAGGGCTGGAGTGCCCCAGAACCGGTTTGGCCGGATTATGCAAGGGGCAGCCTTGTGCGCCCCAGGCAGTGTCTGGTTTCTTTCAGACCTCCCTGCTACAATCCACTATCTCCTGTCTGGAGGGTGGTAACACCCCCCTGCGACAGGAAACCCTTTGTCCAGGCCCCATTTGGCTGAGTTTCGGTCAGCTTCAGGGGGTCAGACTCTTGTCTGTGGCAGAGGCATCCATTTTGTGGATCTAAGGTCCTTTTAGAAATTAACCGCATTAAAGTAAAGTAACATTTCTTACCCCTCTAGAGGGGTGGAATGTTCCAAATCGTATGACACCTTACACGACATGTTTTGATAAAGCCAAACCAGAGTTGCCATATAACCGCGAGGATTATAAGGCACTTAAGAGTATATGGTATGGCATTATCCTGAAACAGCTTAGGGAGTTGTTCCCGACAGCTGCAGACAAGCTAAGCTCATGCTAGAGCTCCATCTCACATGAAACTGTTGTATCTTGTATTTCCTTGTAATGCTGTAACGTTCTATATGTCACACTGTGCTCACTGGATTCCAGAGTGTGGAATCTAGGGAGCAGTCCAGAGAGAGAAATGTACAGTTGCTGAAGGAGTTGGACCTTGGATGCCTCTGGGGTTGTTATATTGATTAAACTTCTTAATCTCATAAAACCACTGTACCTGGAATCATTTCAGTGGCCACGGGGATGGGATGGAATTGAAGAACCCAATGGAAAAAAATCAAATTGATGAAGTAAGACTTTTCTTATGAGGTTTGAAGATTTTCAACATTTTCTACAACCCCAGATGCTGAATATGGTATGAACTTTCTATATACCTTAAAAAGAAAAATATATATATACATATAATTTTTCCTCTTCTCAACTTTAAAGTACCTTATATTGCGCTAATTCGAACTGATGCAAGAAATCGTATATTGCGCTAATTCGAGCTGATGCAAGAAACCTTCATGTGATGAAATAATTTATGCGTAAAAACTGCATTTTCTTTAAACTCTTACATCGTAATTTGCCTTAAATCAATATAAAGCATTGTAACTGAACAAAATTTCTATCGTTACCATTTTAAAAAATGCCGCGTTGATCTTCACGTCACAGCGAGATCATTCTGCTCAATCTACGAGATCATTCTGCTCGTCACAGCTCTCTTCTTCGTGTTGCCATGTCTAGTATCAACACGTCATCACGTTCACGTTGAACGTGCTATCTACGCACTGCGGCGGCCATCTTGAATCTCCATGGTAACCAAGGAAAACAAATAACCGGTTGTTCTCTTCGTGATTGAAAATAAAGACGGCAACATTACAGAAAACGATCCGAAGGCAAATTTCTACAATTACTTAAAAACAAAGCATTATTTAAAACGCGCAAAGGTACTTTTGAACACATATCGTACATGAACACTACATGAAGTCAGATAAACTCCTAGCAACAGCAAACACTACAAGAAATGAAATAAACTTCTAGCAACAGTAGTCAAGTAAACTTCAATCTACCCTACACTGACAACGGTGACAACGTTATTTATTTTAATTCATTGTGTTATTTCTCTTATGTACTAGGTGAAAATTCTAATTTTGATATTATTGACAATTTGTCATTAACATGGATGTTTCTTCTTCTGTTGTTGCTCCTCCTAAGTTCTTACAATGTCCTGGTCCCCCTTCAATGAATTGGGAAGATTGGTCAGAGTCTTTCGAGACTTATTTAGAAGCAATTGGTGGTGATGTATTTTTACCATCTAGAAAATTAGCTCTATTAAAACACAATTTAGGAGTTGAAGGCAGGAAAGTTTTAAAAACTTTACCAGTAATGAATCGTGTTGTTTCAACAGTTATTGACAATGATGGAACTAGTGAAACTAGTGAAACGAGTTCAAATGATACATCCATTGATATATATTCCGATGCTTTAAAAGCTTTAGAGGAGAATTATGGGAAGAAAACTAGCATAGTAGTTGAAAGGCACAAATTTTTCTCTAGAGCACAACTGCAAGGTGAAAATGTACAACAATATGTAGCTACAACTGCAAGGTGAAAATGTACAACAATATGTAGCTTGTTTAAGAACTTTAGCCATCACGTGTAAATTCAAAGATTTACATGAAGAAATCATTAGAGATCAATTTATAAATAGAGTTAAAAACATCAAAATTCAAGAACGCTTACTTGAACTCAAGAATCCATCCTTACAAAAAACACTTGATACTGCTAGGAAAATGGAAAACACTTCTCATTATGTTAAAGAGTTAAGCTCTTTACCACAAAAAGATAAAGATGAATCTGGTAATGTTAATGCCATAAGTAGTGGTTACAAAAAAACAGATTTCAAAAATGATAACAAAAACATGAAAACTAATGTTTCCAAAAACAGAACAAGTTTTAACAAACGAATATGTTTTAGGTGTGGTAGCCAAAAACACACTGCGGATTTCATTAAATGTCCTGCTAGTAAAGTCACATGCATCAAATGCAAAAAAATAGGCCATTTTGCTAAATGGTGCAGAACTGGTGATAATAGCAATTGGAAAAGTTCTGTCAACCTGGTAGAATCTCAAGTAGACAGTGATAATGATGAGAATGATAGTTATGAAAATGATATTGAAGTTATGGTACTATATGATGATTCTGTAAATGATATTTCTGAAGATTACTGTCCTGCTAAATGTGAAGTACTGATAAACCAAGTCTACATGTCGCTTTGGGCAGATTCTTGTTCGCCATACACCATTATTGATAAAAGCATGTGGGAAAATGGAAACAAATACACTTTGATATCCTCAGACGTACGACCTAAGGGATATTGTGGAGTAAAATTACCTGTGTTAGGATATTTTGATGCACAATTAACATTTAAAGGCAGATCTTGTTCAACCAAAGTATATGTTGTCGAACAAGGGCGACCTTTATTGAGTTGGAAAGATCTTAAGAAAATGGGGTTATTATTAAATCCCAATCATCCTGATCAAGTTGTGTTATATGAAGATTATTCTGAACAGGTATTATTAACTAATAGGGAATCTTCTTCCAAATGGGAATCTGTTTTTCCCAAATTATTAAGCAAAGATGTAGGATGCTTAGTCAAATTTGAGCATAAAATTATATTGAAAGCGGATAGTATACCTACAGTCCATAAGGTAAGAAATGTACCATTTGCTTTACGGAATCCTTTAAAAGAAGAATTGAATAGACTATGTGATGCTAAGGTCATAGAACCTATTGAGGCATCAGATTGGCTTAGTCCCGTTGTTTTGGCCCGCAAACCCAATGGCAAAATTAGGATGTGTGTGGATCTGAGAGATTTGAATAAGAATATTTTGATTGACCGACATCCTCTACCACACATCAACGAGATGATATCTAGCATTAAAAATGCTATGTATTTCTCGTCGATTGACTTATCGAATGCATATCACCAAATCAAATTACATGCAGAATCTAGGCATTTAACATCTTTCATTACACCTGAAGGTGCTTTTCAATATCTCAGAATGCCATTTGGTTTGGCATCTGCATCTTCTGTCTTCCAGAGAGTCATGTGCAGTATTTTAAAGGATGAATTAAATGTGAGAATATTTCAGGATGATGTTCTTATTTGGGGTAAGGATGCATTTTCTCATGACAAAGCAGTACACAATGTTCTGCAGAAACTTCAAGATGCCGGTTTAACAGTATGTGGTGAAAAATGTAAGTTTGGAGTGAAAGAAATTGATTATCTTGGACATACTATTTCAAATGAAGGTGTTAAACCAACGATGAAATTATTAGAGGCTATTGAAAAAGCACCTCATCCTATCAATAAAGATCAGTTACGGTCATTTTTGGGACTTACAGAATACTATTCTAAGTTTGTCCCAAATTTTGCCGATAAGGTGCATAATTTAAGATTATTGATGAAAAAAGGTACGTCCTTTATATGGTCCACCTCATGTCAACTAGCATTTGACAACATCAAAAAAGACATCACTAAAGCAGTTGCTCTTAAACCTCATGATCCAAATCATGACTCCATAATTGTAGTGGACTCTAGTGCATATGGGTTAGGTGCAGTTTTGATGCAAAAGCACAGTGGAGTTGAACGCATTATAGCTTTTGCATCTCGTACACTGAGAGGTGCTGAACCTTCGTACTCTGTAATTGAAAAGAAGCTTTAGCATGTTGGTGGGGCGTAGACCATTTTAAAACTTTCATTTGGGGAACTGCATTTGAATTAAGAACAGATCACAGACCTCTCATTGACATTTTTACTACAAAGGGTGCCTCTAGGGCCACGCCTAGAATAGCAAAATGGTTGTACAGGTTACAGGGATACAATTTTCAAATTAACTATGTTCCTGGTCATAAAAACATCAATGCAGACTGTTTATCACGTCTTCCTTTATCTAGTGATAAAGATCATGCAGTCGAGGATAATGATGAATGGTTAGTGGCCAATATTGAAGAATCGTGCAATAGTGCATTAAGTAAACAAGAATGTGTTCAAGCTGTGGCTAATGACACTGTGTTGTAACAAATCATTAATAATCTTCATGTTGGTGTTGATTTATCATCCTTGGATAAATCCATTATGGCTAATTATAAGATGGTTTGGCCGGAATTATCTTTTTATGATGGCATACTTAGGAGAGGTGACAGATTAGTAGTACCTTTAACATTGCAAGACAAATTGTTGAGTTTGTTACATGAAGGACATAGTGGAATGACTAGCATGAAAAGGAGAGCTATGAATGATTTTTGGTGGGTTGGTATGGATAAAGACATAGATAGATGTGTTCGGAATTGTTTAGCGTGTATGTGTAGTGATAAATCCCACAAATCTCATGAAACCACTATTTCTGC
Source organism: Lissotriton helveticus (assembly GCF_964261635.1). Classification (NCBI taxonomy): domain Eukaryota; kingdom Metazoa; phylum Chordata; class Amphibia; order Caudata; family Salamandridae; genus Lissotriton; species Lissotriton helveticus. The sequence continues at coordinate 707,811,293 of NC_136070.1, forward strand.
AACTCCTTTTCCGGACGGACCTTGGGACAAAGTCGCCATAGATATTTGTGGTCCATTTCATGTTAAAGGAATTGAAAATAAGTTTGCAATTGTTTTAATGGATTTTCACTCCAAGTGGCCTGAAGTAGCCTTTGTGAAGGATATAAAGGCTTCCAATGTAATCGAATTTTGTGAGGGAATTTTTCGCAGAGAGGGTTATCCAAACATGATCTTATCAGATAATGGGCCGCAGTTTATAGCTGAAGAATTTTCTGCTCATTTAAACCAAGTAGGTGTGAAACACATTACCACCTCTGTATATAATCCAAGAGAAAATGGTTTAATAGAAAGGTTCAACCGCGTGTTGAAAGATTGCATTCAGCTTTCGAACAATAATAATGATAATTGCAAAGATGCTGTTAAAGAAATGTTATGGTGTTATAGAAATACACCTCATACAGCCACAGGAAAGTCTCCTTTTTCTTTGTTAAAAGGACGTGTGGCTGGATCTAAAGCCAAACCGAAATGGATGTCAGAAAAAAGTGCAGAAAGAATTGATGGTAAAAAATTGTTGAACAAAGTTCAACTGTATCAAAACAAGTATGTACATGATCACAATACCAAAATTAAGTGTAATGTCAGAACATTTAAGGTTGGTGATTGGGTACGCTCACAATTAATGGGGAATCGAAAACCTGGTTCTTCCAAGTGGTCTAAACCTAAACAAATCATTTTTGTAAGTGGAAACATAGTGAAATTGGATGATGGTAAGCAATGGAATGTAAGAAGCATAGCGAAATGTAATGATCTGGAATGCAAACAAATTGAAGGTCAGGGGAGTAGGTCTTCGGAAACATCTGCTGCAGAAGGAGATGATGTGCCTATTTCTGTTTCTCTTTCAGCTAGAACTAAGTGCAGACCATTATGGATGAAGGATTACATATGTTCGTAATTTAAGTGCATTATAATATGTACAATGGAGAATTTGAGTTTCTTTATAATTTTATCATTTTGTTCATGTTATCACTAATTTGTATTTTTATAGGAAGGGAGATATGTTGTATCTTGTATTTCCTTGTAATGCTGTAACGTTCTATATGTCACACTGTGCTCACTGGATTCAGGAGTGTGGAATCTAGGGAGCAGTCCAGAGAGAGAAATGTACAGTTGCTGAAGGAGTTGGACCTTGGATGCCTCTGGGGTTGTTATACTGATTAAACTTCTTAATCTCATAAAACCACTGTACCTGGAATCATTTCAGAAACCACGCACTCTGCCTCCAGGATTGATGAGGCCTTTCATAGGAGTGGCTCACAGGTTTATATGTGTCCAGATATAGGTTTAGATATAGGTATACTATATCTAAGTAAGGGGTGATTACACCACCTTACCCCAGCTGAGTGATCAGCCAGTTGTGTCAATTTAAGAACCAGCCAGGGGTGGCAAAAAGATATGCTGCAGCCCCTGGTAGGCCTTGGTGGCTCCTATGCCCTGGGCACCTATAGTGCATCATACAGGGGCTGACAAGGAGTCCTTTTCCAATTGTGGTATGTACCTAGGGTACATGGAATCCATTTTACAGAGAGAGCAGATGGCCTGGGGCCCTGATTAGCAGGGAACCAGGTCAACTAAGTAAAAAAACCAGCTAAACACAGGCAAAAAATCTGGGGTAACCATAGTCAGGTAGCCACCTTCCTACAGTCAGGTTCCATGGATATTGCGTAGAGACACCCACAGCAACACCCATGGAACGCTCCTTTCACGCAGAGTAATGTCTGAAAGGGGCCCATATTTATAAGGCCATGAAAAGTCAGCAGGGTGACTTTACATGGCCTTGTAAATATGTGCAGGCACACTGTGCCGATGGTGCGTCAAAATAGTGATGCATCAGCGGCGCTCTGGCTTTATAAGTGAGGCCCACAGTTTGGAAGATTTGTAGGGAACGACGTCCAGTTCTGTTCTGGCATAAGAACGTCCTGAAACCCAAATCTAACATTTTCCATTTCATCCCATTACTGGAGAGTTGTTGGATTTTCTTAGTCCAGGGCTAGGTAGGGGCTCGTGCAATGCGACCTTCCATTGATTGATGTGTGAGTGTTTTTTATTGCTCAGTGGTTTGCCTGTCCGGTGTGAATGTATTTCCATTGGCAGAGCTGTGCGTTCTTCACCTTGTTGTTGCTGTATTGGTGATGGCTGTACACGGGCGCATTGGAAGAGCTGTGTGTGGCGCCCTGCGCTGTGGAGGTAAGCAGTGCTGTAGGGCACAGATTCGGCGCTGCCAGAGCTCAGACCTGCCAACACACGTGTGCCACCGAGTGTCACAGGATATCAGCTCTTCTCACATGGCCTCCCTGTGACAGCCGAGTACATGGCAAGCTGGCATCCGCAGATCATGTATGGAGACTCTGCCTACCTGAAACCCGCCAGGAGTTTTGTAATCCTCCGGGACATGGACAGTGCCTTTGTTAGTGTGCCAGAGGGAGGCGTTGGATGCCTGTTCACGTATAGGCCCAGCCGCATCTTCTTGGGAAGCCTTCCGCCCCCTTCTCCCCACCCCCACTTCCCTTGACAGGAAAGGGTATAAATCAACACCACCTCCTCGACATACCCACTCCTCTCCGAAGAAGTGAATATTTTAAAGATTGGCAGGTGGGAGAGCGATGTGTAGAGTCCTCTTCTCCTGCGGCGGGGGAGCTTCCTTCGTGGGTGCAGCGGCAGAGCTGTGTATGTGGGGCTTGTACCGGACCGGCGTGGGGCGGTGCAGCTCGGCACGAGGGCGCAGTGCTGCTCTGGGTGACCTCGGCGGCATTAGGAAAGAGTGCTTGCTGAGGGTTAGTAGTGAGGCGCCGCAGTACAGCCACATGTTTAGGCTTTTGTGTGCTTTTTTTTAGCAGGGAATGCTGCAGTCTGGTTTTGAGTTACACCGACAGTTTTATGGAAAATTTCTATTCTGGTGTGCGTGCCTCAGAAATGAGGTTTTCTGACAGACACAATAACGAAAATCATAAAACAAGGATGAATTTACGTTGGTTCAACTGTGCCCGTTTCAGTAGCACTATTAGACGGGCTTTCATGAGCCCCAATGTAATGACGGAAAATGCTCTCGCCCCTTAAAGGCCCTGGTTGGAAAGTTAAAAAAATCAGTCACATTCTAGGTACAGGGGACACTACGACACCTGGGCCGGGGCCTGGTATCCTGCACCAAATGCACTGTTCATACCTACGTACCAGCCCTTTTCCAAAACTGGAATGTTATGTTTTCATCCCCTTGGTTGCTTGACACTGTCAAGGTTTTAAAATCATAACCAAATATTACTTTATAGAACAGCATGATAAATCAGGGAGGTCATTATGGTACCGTATTTGAGTCGAGCAGATTTAGGGCTTTATTTAGGGTTTGGGGGACGGGGTATTACATCGCGACCGTGGCGAATATTCCACCCGCTGCTTTACAAGTGCTTTAATCCATGGAACTCAAAATACAGCGGTCGGACAGGACATCTACCACGTTTTAATGGAGAGCACAGCGCGCCAAACTATAAACAAAGCCCTTAACTTTTGGGGAAGAGGGGAGCAGCGCAGACCACTGAAACCAGATTTGTGTGAAAAAAGCCGCTTTATTGAAACAGGTGCACATCACAAAACAACCTTGGCCTTTGCCTTACAAAACTACAGCCTCACTATACAAAGGCAATCACCTACGTTAAGCTACCCCACCCCTAAGATGTCCCCCCACACCACAACCTAATTCAGCAATATCGTAAATGCTCCAGAGCTGGTCAACTGCAGCTGAGACCTTTAAACTCCCTTTCCTCTTTACTACATCTATTAACCTCTTAACCAATGAAACTTGCTACAGGACCTTAAACTTCCTGGCTCGTCCAGGCGTGAACTTGCCTACCCATTCCCTTTCAGCCTGAATTGCCGCTGAATAACAACAATAAACTTGGGAAACCATGCCAACTTTTCTGCCTACCGCCACCCAGTAAAAGGGGGCCAATAGTGTGTCTTTTTTCTGCCCCTCCACCCCCTAGGGAAAGAGTTTCAAACTATTGGTTGTTAAGTACCAGCACCAGCTGTAGCAGCGACTGGTAGAGTTCAATGCCTATGGAGGAGAACCATACTTTTAACTCCTCAAAAAGACCACATCCTCACAATGAAGATCTGAATGTTCACCTCTGCGCAGGACAATGTCTTTACAAAAAAGAGGGGGCGCATTTCTTAGAACTGCTTCCCCCTAGCCCTGTCTATGGCTGCTGGCTTGACAGTTCCATGCCCAGCCTATCATAGAACAAACTCCATCCACAAAGTGTGGCAACCAGCCCATATCTCATGAATCTCCCACAAATCCTCCTTCATTGAGTTAACACTGACCAACACTGCTGAAACACAGATTCATTCCAACCTAAATGTATAAGCAGTATATCAGGACACTTAACCCCTATTGGTAGTCTAATTACAAAGAGAGACGACCCCTCCCCCTCATACCCCTTTCTCATACAAGCTGATGAAGTACATAACAACAATAACCACAAAAATGCCTTGACTGCTGGACCTCTAGTGTCTTGATGTATGAGTGACCCAAAAATCCATATCTTTAAACCCGCAGCCTATGGCCCGGGATCAAAACCTGAAAAACAGAAACAAAGTTGACAACCTTTACCAGTATTTCATCAAACACCCCTCTTCCCCATCTAACGTGGCACTGACCCAGCACTAATTGTGTGTGAATGCTGGCCACTCCAGCGAACCGAGCAAACCTAACTATGTGACTTAACTGGAGCCACCAGTTCCTGCCTGCACTCGTTTGTTCTGCCATAGATATGTAGATCCATACCCACAGGCCTACTACGGACCTCCCGATTACCTCCCAGAGAATGGCATTACTCCCCCTACCCCCCAAAAGTTAATGGACTTACAAAGCTCAGAAAAAACATATCGGACCTAAGGGCTGGGAACAAAAAAAACCTGACGCTCCCACTGCACATCCTGGGGAGAAACAAGTGGACCGCACTGAAAGTGCAGAAGGACAAAGGGCTCCTCTTAGGATCACCAGCCAACTTCCCACCCTCTAAATATTCTCCTCCCAGTCACACCTGCGGAGGGTGCATAATCCCACCAAAGCTTGCCTGTGAAGGCAATATCTGCCTGGTTGCCATAGATGTTTGTCCCTGACTATCCTGCCTGGTTGCCATAGATGTTTGTCCCTGAATGTCCTTCCACCATGAGAGCCTTATAAATCCCATTATATTTTATATCCTACCCCATTCCTCTGACCCCCCCACCCTAGCCCCACCCTCTCAAATACAGACCAGGCTTGGTCATAAGCCGTTCTCTTCTACACTGTATAGAAAACAGCAATGAACTAAAGGATCAATATACCCCTAATGACTAATGATCCTGAGTCATCCCGGTCCTGACCTTGTCCATCTCCTTGGCCAGACCAGGTAACCTCTCCCACTGTGCACTAGTCAGAGCATCAACAATGCTGGTGTCACCATCTGGTACCTTCCTGGCTCCCAACATGATATCAAGATGCCGTATATTAGAACAAAACCACCAACACCTCAAAGTTGCCTTGCTGATTACCTATACCCCACCCATACCACTGACCTGGCATCAATTGTAAAGCGAACTCCTGTATGCCAACTGTTCCCCCCGAGAACGCCCCTGCTACCCTAAAGGAAATTTTTTTTTAGAAGGCCATGCTGTGGCCACTCTGCGTCCTCTCCAGTGGCCATACCTCAGCACACCACTGCCTCTGCCAAGAAGGCCCAAACGCAAAGACCCACTGCCGCTCTTGCACAGATCTCATTGTCAAAAACCCTGTCTTTACAAAAATTGCCGTACTGTTCATAGAGAAGAGAAGTTATGTCACTGTCAAAGATGCATATGATTATAGCAGGGAAACCTAGAGGTAACCCTGGGAATCCATTTCGTTGGATTTAATGCCCTCACACACCCTTTCAGGTGTCATGCTTCATCATTTGGGCCTGCTCGTCGTTGGGTCGGCGGTGCAATACCCAACGGGCAACACCTCATAGAGGGGCTCTTTGGCGGAGATCTTTTTCCAACTGCCGTATGGATGAAGTGCGGGTATGGGGCCAGAACTAATGGGTAGACGTTGTGAAGTGTGTTAAAATAAAGCTAGTGGTACCGGAAATATTTTATTCAAGAGGGCCACTGCCTTAATTAAAAACGATTTTCTAGAGGAGAGTGATGGAAAATAATGTTTCCAGCTGTCGTCTAGATTCTATTGTAGTCGGGTCAACATGTTTCTCGCTATAGTAAAGTTAACTAGCGATTCTTCAGGACCGAAAAGACTAATTAGCATGTATCTAATGGTGCGAAATAACTGTCTACGCTAAAAACCTAGAGTGTGGTGCATGTCTGCTCATATTGCTATCACTCTAGTAGGTGAAAGGAGGGACAATGCTATATTACCCTTCTTCTAGTTGGGACTGTCAATACCTGTAGAAGAAAGAGAGCATATCACAAACAGATAGACATCAGATGCATCAATGACTGTAAATCTTGTGTGGTTCGCATGCCAGTGCATATTAAAACCAAGTTGCACAAGTGTATCATGCACTCTCAAATGTGTGAAATCAGTGGGAGTGGCATTTGAATAAATTTGAGATTTAAAATAACCTAAAGTTACACTACCGCTAAGGTATGGGTAGCGTGCAGCCACGCAAAACTCACCTAAAGTTAAAAACAGTCAAACAACGACAGTGTCCAGCGGGTAAAGCTTCAGGTAGATCTTCCACCGCAAGGCTATGTATGGGAAAAGGTCTTAATGCCTTGCAAATTACATAAACAGTGACTGGGTGTTACTCACAAATTCATATACTTGGTGTGACATTCAACATTCCTCTCTTGAACCATCACTAATGAATTTCTTACATCTCAAAGCCCTCTAATCCACAACTCCTATATAGTAAGCGCTGCTCTTTGCTGTTCAAAAATTATTCTGAGGCACAATGTAATTTGGAGCAGAGGAATGTGCATCTCTAGATGGTTATCAATGAAAGATGCAATGGTGAACCGGATTACAGGCTCGTGTAACGTGCGGTAGAGACCCCATAAATCTTGGATGACACGAGCTGCTAATAAACAACACGAGCCTGTAATCCAGTTCGTTTTTAAGAAGGTCATGTTAGCGAGGCAATCAACCCACGCTTTTTCCACATACCTTTCCTGATATAGCCACTCAATGCTATCACGAATCTGATCATACGAGGTACTATAGAGTTTGGGTGCCCGGCATGCTAAGCCATTGCATCTTTCATTGATAACCATCTAGCGATGCACATTCCTCAGCTCCAAATTACATTGAGCCTCAGAATAATTTTTGAACAGCAAAGAGCAGCGCTTACTATATAGGAGTTGTGGATTAGAGGGCTTTGAGATGTAAGAAATTCATTAGTGATGGTTCAAGAGAGGAATGTTGAATGTCACACCAAGTATATGAATTTGTGAGTAACACCCAGTCACTGTTTATGTAATTTGCAAGGCATTAAGACCTTTTCCCATACATAGCCTTGCGGTGGAAGATCTACCTGAAGCTTTACCCGCTGGACACTGTCGTTGTTTGACTGTTTTTAACTTTAGGTGAGTTTTGTGTGGCTGCACGCTACCCATACCTTAGCGGTAGTGTAACTTTAGGTTATTTTAAATCTCAAATTTATTCAAATGCCACTCCCACTGATTTCACACATTTGAGAGTGCATGATACACTTCTGCAACTTGGTTTTGACACGCCTGATATGCACTGGCATGCGAACCACACAAGATTTACAGTCATTGATGCATCTGATGTCTATCTGTTTGTGATATGCTCTCTTTCTTCTACAGGTATTGACAGTCCCAACTAGAAGAAGGGTAATATAGCATTGTCCCTCCTTTCACCTACGAGAGTGATAGCAATATGAGCAGACATGCATCACACTCTAGGTTTTTAGCATAGACAGTTATTTCGCACCATTAGATACATGCTAATTAGTCTTTTCGGTCCTGAAGAATCGCTAGTAAACTTTACTATAGCGAGAAACATGTTGACCCGACTACAATAGAATCTAGACGACAGCTGGAAACATTATTTTCCATCACTCTCCTCTAGAAAATCGTTTTTAATTAAGGCAGTGGCCCTCTTGAATAAAATGTTTCCGGTACCACTAGCTTTATTTTAACACACTTCACAACGTCTACCCCTTAGTTCTGGCCCCATACCCGCACTTCATCCATACGGCAGTTGGAAAAAGATCTCCGCCAAAGAGCCCCTCTATGAGGTGTTGCCCGTTGGGTATTGCACCGCCGACCCAACGAGGAGCAGGCCCAAATGATGAAGCATGACACCTGAAAGGGTGTGTGAGGGCATTAAATCCAACGAAATGGATTCCCAGGGTTACCTCTAGGTTTCCCTGCTATAATCATATGCATCTTTGACAGTGACATAACTTCTCTTCTCTAGGAACAGTACGGCAATTTTTGTAAAGACATATCTTCTGGGCACGTCGTGACTGGACCTTCTACTTACTTTGAGTAGTAATAGCCCAATACTCCTTCCTTTTTGATACCACAAAACCCCTGTCTGCCAATACTTCTAGGGGAATCCCATTAAAGAGTTGTAGAAAGACTTGCCACCTCTGCAGCTAGACTGATAACATGGTGTGGAAACGGTAACCTAAGCGAGATACCCCAACCTCTTAACCCCTCCCACCCCACTCTCATTACCCTGCATGCAAGGTTCCCAATGTCCCAACAGGATCTGCACCTCCCTGCCTGTTACTTTCGCTTGCCCCAACATTGTCTCCAGAAGCCTCTGGTTGTAACTCTTCTGTCCCCTAGCAACCATGTTTCCATAGCCTTTGAATTAAGCTCTATACCAATAAAAAACATGACCTTGTTGGGTCCCACTTCGTCCTTCTGCTGCAAATGTCAACCTGATCACCCATGAGCTCCTGGAACTTAACAGCATGCGCTGGTAGTGCGCGGCACTGGATTTCCCTTTTCCTAGTACATCATCCAAGTAATGCGTTATGCGCCCGTGATCCCTGCACCATGCTGAACTCCATTGTAAGAATATACTGAAGCACCCCAAGTGAGCACCCAAAAAGGAGCATCCCCTTAGATGCGATTTGCCTCCCTAGTAATTGTCCTGCAATTGGATTCTCACACAGCTGAACGTTTGCAGGGTATTCTGACAACAATAGGAAGACAAACTTAATGCCGCTCTTCACCATAGGCACCCCCTGCCAAACTTTTTCACTTAAAATTAATGCTACATTTACTGATGAGTGTGTCACAGAAACGTGTTCCTCGGATATAAATTCATTGACGGACTATCTGTCTGGCCACGAATGCTACTGAAGCAACTTAAAATCCCCTGTTCCTCTTCTGTACCCCTCTGAAAAGGGGGCACGTATAACTCATTCCTTGCCTCACCCAAGAAACCCCACCATCCTACCTTGTCTAATCTCTTTGCCCACTTTGCCTATAACTGTCTGCCTGTGAATGCAAGGTAACCGACCGGTATCACCCTCGCTGGTCAATGTCACCCAAAAGTGCCACTGTATAATAGGCCATACAAGCCCTGAGTTTGTCATCCTGTACCGCCCTAGCATGACTTCCATAAATTTATTTAGTCTTTCCGGTTATGTCCATCTGTGAAATTAGTGCAACTGTCTGAGGACTTTACATGACACTAGCATAGATAAAATGTTGCCGTCCACGTCTCTATTACCGCTGGCACCTTCTTGTTTGTACAGCTCAATTTCTTCCTCTTCCGACCCCTTCTTGCACCATAGCTCCCTAGTTAATTGATTCAGAGTCTCCTCACACTCTCTTTTTCTGGTCTTCCCCTTAATAGCAAATTGTGGTCAGCAATGGCTTTAGATGTCCCATAAGTGGTAGTAAATCACTACTCCAGTTTGCCTGTCTTCCCTGACTCCACTAGTGAATCGAGGTCCTGTGCACACGTGTTGATTCTGAAGGGGTTCCGGTGTCAGAACCAAATGTTTGTAACAAAGTTTTTAGATAAATGACAGAAATCAACAATCAATTTTCATGTAAAAAAAAGGTTTGTATTTCAATATGGTCCGTACAAGACAACAAACCAGACGACACGTGTTTCGTCACACCGTGTTACAGATATGACTCTTCAGGGCTGTCGGTTTGTGGAAAGAGCAAAAACGATTGTACCGGTAAAACACCCGGTATGCGGCAAAAGTAATGTATTCAGAGGATGGTGAGGAGTATTCCCCTGGTGTCCCGAGTGGAGACACGGGGCAAACTTGGATCCGATAAATCCAAGCGTAGGGAGACCTGTTCTCCCGGATGCTCGATGGCGTTCGCGTCGATGTGTCTCCGGATGCTTTTTGGACTTTGTAAACGTACACGCTTGGGCGCCATCACTTCCTGTACCTAATCCAAACCCATCACTGTTACTCATTCCCTGACTCCACTGCCTGGTCCCCTGTGCCCCACCCCAAGTCTCTGAACTTGCACTACTGCTGCCACCTTAATAGGGGACCCAGATAGTTCTGAAACTGACTCCTCTCACCCTACAGTCCTAAGTTCCTCCTGATGTTGGTTCCCATGGCCCCGCAGTGAAACAACTGTCTGTCTATCTGCTTCCGTGCGTCGGATGGCCCCCGGACGTCTGACATCATGGTGGACATGTGCGGAGGATAGCAGGGGGCCATCCGAACAGCGCACGCATGGAATTCTCCAGCACAGCAGGGGAATTCCGGTCTCCGCGAAGAGGATATAGGAACCATCCAAACCAAGACTAGTGTCCCCTCTATAGCAACCTTTTTCTGAGATGGGTCTCCCCGCTCATGCCAACACCAGCTTTGGCGTCCCTTCCCTCTCGTATCGCTCAGGCAGGTCTCCCTTGCAATGACACCAGCTTAGGCGGGCCCCCCCGCTTGTACCGCTCTGATGGGCCTCCCTGCTCAGATAAGACTCCTTCACCACCCCCAGCATAGGTGGGCCTCCCCGCTAGCACTGTTTAGGCATGCCTGCCCACTCCCAAGAGGCTCCTTCACCTATCTAATGATGTGGGCTGACTCATCATGTATGCCGGTCTGCTGGGGGCGGTATTGAGCCCTTCAGCTTGGTGCATAGTCGAGGCCACGCCAGACCTTCTTGGGGTGATGATCTTGTTGTCCACCATCGCTGTCGCGCTTTCCCTTCCCCTCGGGGCCCTTAGCTGCACTAAGCTCTACCGAGACTGCCACTCGAGTTACACTGTCGACCTGTGCAACGCCTTTACAGGCCCTGTGTGCTGGTACCATCTAAACAAAATGTCTACAACTACACTGTCCAAAACTCGATAGTCCTGTAAACTCCACCTTCTTTATGAGCCTGCGACACCCAAACCCTGTAATCCCCCCACAACACTCTCTGGCAGGCCCCTACCAGTCCCTCCCTGTCCACTCACGGAGAACTCCTTCAAAGCAGTCCTGCTCCCTACCTTACCACGGAGCCCTGATCCCAGCGGACCCTCCTTCAAGGCAAAATTATACACAATTGGTTCATTCGGGTGCACTATATTTCTTCATTTATCTCATATTTTATACAATTACTTCATTCATTGCAGGAGGAGCAAATCAATGCAAAATTATGAAAGAGAAACACGGAATCCAAATCAACTGTAGTTTTGAAGATGCTTCATAAATTGTATTCATTTATAAGTACTTTCATTTTGAAGGCTGTCAACTTTATACAATAGTAGACAAAGTGAGGATTTGTGACAATTGGTGCTCTGTGAAATAGTGCCAGTGCAATATACAGTATATACAATGCCAATTTACGTTTGCCAAGTGCAGCCCCCACGGTCCCGCAACACACTCGAGCTGGAAGTCTCGCTCTCCGCCCAGGCCGCGCCATAAGAGAAGGGGGGGCCAATCGGCCCCCACGCAAGCATGGCGGGGCCCGGCCCCTCCCACACCCCGTCCCTTTCGGGGTCGCTTGCCCCGCGCCCTCACCCCGGAAGTAGTTGTGCGCTTCCGGGGTGAGGGGGCGGGGCCGCGGCGGCGAAAGGGTTAAAAGCCTGGGGAGCGCGGGAAGCGGCCTCTTTGTGCCCGCGCTCCCAGGCTCGCTTCTCGCCCCACCGTGGGGCTGTGTAATTTTCTCTTGTTGTTTCTTTCAGGTGTGCCTGGCGATACGAGAGGGAAGGGACGCCAAAGCTGGTGTTGGCATGAGCGGGGAGACCCATCTCAGAAAAAGGTTGCTATAGAGGGGACACTAGTCTTGGTTCGGATGGTTCCTATATCCTCTTCGCGGAGACCGGAATTCCCCTGCTGTGCTGGAGAATTCCATGCGTGCGCTGTTCGGATGGCCCCCTGCTATCCTCCGCACATGTCCACCATGATGTCAGACGTCCGGGGGCCATCCGACGCACGGAAGCAGATAGACAGACAGTTGTTTCACTGCGGGGCCATGGGAACCAACATCAGGAGGGACTTGGGACTGTAGGGTGAGAGGAGTCAGTTTCAGAACTATCTGGGTCCCCTATTAAGGTGGCAGCAGTAGTGCAAGTTCAGAGACTTGGGGTGGGGCACAGGGGACCAGGCACGGGGCAGGCGGGGGCTGGGCAACGGCTCAGCGAACGTGCACGGAAAGCCGGTTAGTAAAGGGCTCACAGCACAACGTGCAAAGCGTCTAGAGAAGACCGAGCAGTAAACAGTTTTGCTTGTTTCGTATTCATTCGGGCAAATAATTAAAGGCGGTACAAACGAGTCTAGCGAGCGCTGTGTTGGTGGGGGTGTGCTAGATTTGTTTTATGTGTACACCTATTGCAGAGTGCCGACGAAGTTAAGCAGGGACAGCTAGGGCAGAGGGCGGAGGGGAGACAAAGAAGAGTAGACTTTCGAAAAGCGAGTGTAATTTACATATGCTGCAATTTCATAAGGAAGTGTGTACATGTAATGCAACTGGGCATATGTGAAGTGCTCTGATACCCTCGTTGTTTTAGCAACTTTAGGACCGCAAAGGTGCTCTTGCTGTTTCTGTTCAGGGAGTGCAACTCTCATAAGGAAGTATTTACATATAATGCAATTAGTGATATGTGAAGTGCCCTGATACCCTTGTTGTTTAGCAACTGTGAGACCAATTGTGTTCTTTAAATGCCTCATTGATCTAGTCTGATCCCCATATTAAAAAGCACGCAAGGAATGTTTAAATTCAACTTCAAAGTATGAATGACAGTGTAAACAAGTAATTGCAAGTTAATCATTTACTATCAAATAGATAGATACTCTGAGGGGTGACTGACTGGCAAGGCACCCAGGAAATTCTCATTTCTGCCTTGTTTTATAAGGAATTTTGTTTCTTTGCAAGTTGGTAGGGAAAACACCTTGGAATTTGCATTTTGTTTTACTGGCATAGGGTCTTATCTAGTCCATGTACCCACTATTGGAAGTGTAACGTACTTTGTTTTTCAGGACTACAAGACTAGGTCGTGGTCTGCATACACCAGCACAGGCGCCTTCTATTGGGTCAGGTAAACGTGACGCGGATCTTGGTTCGCGTATTCCAGCTCGTGCACCTCCAACTGGGTCAGGTACGGAGCACGGTGTGCTCATAAATATGTCTCAAAGAAGGGGGCATGGGAATGCGAATGTGGGTTTAATGTTCCAAAAAATGATGCGCAGAATGTCTGCAATGGATAAGCGACTGGGGAAGTTTGATAAATTGGATAGGACTGTAGCGGAATTGGGGGCTAAGGTAGATGCCCAGGCGGGGCCATCTGGGAGACCTAAGCGGACGATAGTACCGCCCAAGCCAAGGGGCGTCTTTGTGACACCACCCAGGCGGGCAAGAAATAAGAGGGTGGGGGGTCGGCCACAGAGTCCTACTCCCATTTTACCTCCTGCTGCACCCATCCCGCCACCTCAGGTCCCGTTGGGCGTCCCGGCACCGGTGCCCCAGCTGCCAGTGGCAGTACCAGTCGTGCCAGTCATTCCGGTGGCGGCACCGGTGCCGCCTGTGGCTCCACCACACGCTCCGGTGCCCTTGGGTGCGGCCCCTACCCCTATCCCTGCGTCGGGGCCAGTGCCAACAGACCTGGCAGCCCAGGTGGCGGCTGTCCTCCCGTGGTTGGGTGGGGGAGCGCTGCCGGCCAATACGGCCCTCACAGCAGAGCAGCAAACATTGGTTACTCAGATACTGTTGGCTAGCGGTCGGGCCGCCACGCCGCCTGCACCGGTTTCTCCCCAAACAGGTCCAGCGAATGATGGAGGCGGTGCCAAGACCGCGGAAGCGACGTTACCCAGCAACAATGGTAAGGAGATTGCCCTGCCACTGCTGGGCGAAGGTACATTGCCTTCCAGGGGGGAGTGCTTAGCGCAACATGTGTCACAAGGTGTGAAAGAAATGATATGGGCTGACAAATATGTTAATATTTTCTCATTATTGATAGATAACAGAGAATGGGAGTATGCAAAATCACAGAAGGATATGTTGTTGCCTAGTGAATGGAGAGCAAAATTGTACAAATTTAGGGTGGAAGAAAATATCATCAACTGGGTGAGGGCATTTGCAGTGTACGGTGCAGTAATTGGCGAACGCTTTGCGGGAATGCAACCAGCTATGAATTGCTATCAGAGTAGAATCACAATGTTTCATGAGAATCATGCAGGAGATGTGTGGAAAGAATATGATGTGGCTTTCAGAAAGTCTAAAGAATTTGATAAGACTTTGTCATGGGACAAGGTGGATTCTATTTTATGGCATTCACAATTTGAGAAGGGTCAGGGAGCAAGCACTAGCTCTACCCCGAATAAAGGTTATTCCCCCAGGCCGCAACAGCCATTCCAACAGCCCTTTCGATCAGCACAGGGTGGGGAGGCGGGCCAAAAACAGAGAGTCAATGGAGGGGCGAAGGGAGTATGTTGGGACTTCAACAGGCGGACATGCCACAGGGCACCGGGCACCTGTAAGTTCAGGCACGCGTGCAACCTATGTGGGCACCCTTCCCACCCAGAAACAAAATGCCGAAATAAAAACAGTGGCTCGGGAAACAGGGGTAGGAAGAAACCTGAATAGTAAGATCCATCCCACTATAGCACATTCGCCCATTCAGTTGTCAGTGGCTCGAGAAACAGGGGTAGGAAGAAACCTGAATAGTAAGATCCATCCCATTATAGCACATTCGCCCATTCAGTTGTCAGCTATGATCCCCTGGCTGAACAGGTACCCTAACCACACTTCTGCTAGGTTGTTACAAGAAGGTTTCACTCATGGTTTCCGAATTCCTGCTGGGGGGTATGTCGGGACACCACAGTGCAGAAATCAGCTATCAGTCCTTTCCAATCCCACACTGGTGGCGACAAAAATAGGTAAAGAGGTGCGTTTAGGTAGGGTAGCGGGACCTTTTCATGTCATTCCCACGCAGAATTTTGTGTGCTCCCCTTTGGGAGTGGTTCCAAAGAAGGAGAAAGGGGAATTTAGGCTTATCCACAATTTGTCTGCACCGAGGGGTATATCCTTGAATGATGCTATCGATGATTCAGTTTGCAGTGTGAAGTATGCGTCCTTCGATCAGGCAGCGGACATGCTGAGGGGTTTGGGCGCGGGAACACTGATGGCTAAATCAGACATCGAGTCAGCCTTTAGACTGCTCCCTGTCCACCCAGAGGATCAGCACCTTCTAGGTTTCTCTTTCAAAGGGAAGTACTACATGGATAAGTGTATGCCCATGGGCTGTTCAATTTCATGTGCATATTTTGAACAGTTCAGCTCTTTTCTGGAATGGGCCTTAAGACAACGTACGGGTCACCAGTGGGTCATGCACTACCTGGATGATTTTCTTTTTCTGGGTCCGGCGGGTTCACGGGAGTGTGCGTCAGCATTGCAGGAATTTTGCATGCTCATGCGCTCTTTCGGGGTCCCGTTGGCGCAGGGGAAGACAGTTGGGCCAGTAACATGCCTCGAATTTTTAGGCATTGAGCTGGATTCAGTAGAGGGCTGTTTTAGACTACCAAAGGAAAAGATTCAAAGATTCAAGAATACACTAGGACTGTGCCTACAAGCGAAGAAAGTGAATCTAGGGCTGTTGCAGCAGACAGTGGGGCAGTTAAATTTTGCATTGAGAGTAATTCCCATGGCACGACCCTTTTCTCGCTCAATTGCACAGGCCATGAGTGGTCTTCGGGAAAAACATCACCGGACACGGCTATCTGCTGAGGTTCGCCAGGACATGCGGATATGGATTGCATTCCTGGAGGACTTCAATGGCAGAGTGCTGTGGGGTGCACCCACGCTGTCCTCTGAGGACCTTGGTTTATGGACAGATGCGGCAGGCAGTGTAGGGTTTGGTGCAATCCTCGGAAAGAAGTGGGTAGCACAGAAGTGGCCCGCCTGGTGGGAGGAGAGCGGGCTGACGGTGAACATTGGTTTCCTCGAGCTCTTCCCAATCTGGGTGGCACTGAAAGTGTGGCCTGAGGATTTGGCCAACCGATCGGTAATCTTCTGGTCAGACAATATGACAGTGGTTGAATGCATCAACCAGCAAGCTGCAAGGTGCCCACTCATTTTACGCTTGATCAAAGAGATTGTGCTGTGTTGCATGACATTGAATGTACTTTTCAGGGCAAAACATGTCCCGGGGGTGTTAAACAATGCAGCTGATGCCCTTTCTCGCTTTAAGATGCAGGTTTTCAGGGATCACTTGCCGGAGGCAGAGACAACCCCGGCCCACTTCCCATCGACTCTCTGGCAAATTGGTGCCCCCAACTACATGACCTCGTGGCAGCCAGCCTAGCACCCAAGACAAGGACGGCATACGAAGGGGCGTTCAGGTCTTATTGTCACTTTCTGGGCCAGGGCTGGGAGAGTAGGTGGACTCTGGAAGCTAGCTTCAATGGGTACATAGGCACCTTACACAGAGAAGGGCGCACAGCGGCGACAGCCAACAGGCACAAGGCGGCTATCTCCTTTTTCGCACGTGCAAAAGGGGCGAGGGATCCTACTAACAGCTTCCTGGCCCAGAAGGCGTTGAAGGGGTGGCGGCGCATGCAGCCCCCTTCCACAGATTCTAGGAAACCAATAGGTTTTGAACGCTTATCAGCAGTTCTCCTAGCCCTACCGGACACATGTAGCTCTACGTCCGAGGTGGGCCTCTTTAAAGCCGCATTCTCGTTAGCCTTTTATGGGGCATTTCGGGTGGGTGAACTGGTGGCGGCCAATAAAGGTGATAAGGTAGGCGGCCTTCAGCTGCGGGATGTCAGCATAAAGGGCGACACTATGTGGATCATAATCAGGAAATCTAAAACGGATCAGGAAGCTAGGGGTCAAAGCCTGGCGTTACATCGTGCAAGGAACAATCCCTGCTGCCCGGTGACACATGTGGAGGTACTGATAAGACAGCGGGCGCAGGAGTGTGGGGGATCACTACTAACGCATGGGGATGGGACCCCTTTGACCAGGTTTCAGTTTCAAAGAGTACTGGCCATGAGTATGGCAAGGGCTGGTTATAACTACAAAGAGTTTGGGACCCACTCCTTCCGGATAGGGGCAGCCACAGAAGCAACGGCCAGGGGTTTGACCACAACTAGTGTGAAGAGGATTGGGAGATGGTCCTCAAGTGCCTATAAACGTTACGTGCGGTTGCACATGTTGTGAGAGCTTTCGCCATGTGGAGTATTTCTAACACCTGCTGTTTTTCTGGTTATTTACAGTTTCTCGGGCCTGTGACGCAGGACGGAAACTACCCATGGATCATCAAGGCAACTTGTCTACATCACGGAGGAACCAGGAAGACAGGCAGAAGAAAGTGGTAGTTTGGGTAGTGGGCCATTCGTATGTCAAACGTGCTAATCCTATTTTTCTTGCAGGATCAGGTAAACAGAGGGTGGAGAGCAGGGGGTGCACGGTCTCCTTCCACGGCAGGGGGGGGCTACGCCTCAATCAGTTCAGGGAATACATGTTGGGCTTATTAGCACGACATGCTACACCTCCCTCGGCGGTGATCCTTCATCTAGGGGGGAATGATCTGACAGGTTTGGGTAGAAGGGTCCTCCTGGAAGAGATTATATCAACAGCAGGGGGCTAGCGAAGCGGTTACCAGGTACTGTGGTGGTTTGGTCACAGCTGATACCAAGAATGTGCTGGAGAGGGGGGGTTTCAGTCAGCGCGTTGAATAACTCGTTAAAGAGGGTCAACAACAAGCTGGATAAGTTATTTAGAACTCCGGTCTTACAGACCATTCCTCATGGGTGCATCTGGGGAGAGCACTTCTACCGGCGGGACGGGGTACACTTAACAGATGAGGGGAATGCCCTTTTTATAAGAAATATCCTGGCATGGGTGGAAGTTTTTGCAGGGAGAGGATGACCTTTCTACTAGGGGTGTTTTGCAGGGGGGGGGCCAGATAGTCAGTCAACTACCTGGCCTGTGGCGGTAAGGTCATTAATCGGTGAGCAGCATTTTAAGGTCCTTACGGGGGGGCGGACCCATTCACGAAAGGGGCCGCCCACGGGAGGGGCAATTGGTCTCTCTCAGAACTTCAGGGGCAGGATATGATATCCCGTTTTTAAAGGGTGCGGGGGAGGGAGTCTACGCTTTCCTCAGGCTGGTAGCCACCCCTCACAACACTATGACGTCACTAAGGTGCGCGAGTGTCTGGGCCCTCCTGTTATGGTTAAATGGAGTTCAGGGAGCGCACGTGGGTGTAACGTGCCCTGGGTTGCGCATGCGCATTTCGAACGTGAGAGCGCAGCTGTAAAAGGATCTGACACCGGTTGGCGACCTTGCCGTACGACTTTATTATTAGAATGCAGTTTAATTTTCAGGATGTTTAGATTCGGCTAGGAAACACGCTGTACTAGATATTTGTTAAGGTTAGCCTATCATACCATGTCGAAACGGATGTCAATCTAATGTTCTGAAATGTGCATTTTAATAATTGTCAGTAATGTTTATTTTATTAAAGTTTTGATTTGTTTTTATATTTTAATAAATACGGCCAGGGGGGGGGCCCTGTACCCCCTGACTTCCAAAGACCCCCATGTGTTGACTGGTTGAATTGGGTAATTCAGTCAGTGTGTTAAGGGGGGAGGTGGCCGGCAGTCCAAGACCATGTGATGGTGCGCCACCACAGGCCGCCCGATTACAGGAGCCCCACAGGCCATCTGAGACCTCACAGGTCAACTTTCTGAGTGTGGGAGAGGCCCTGCCTTCTTTCCTGAAACGCTGCCTTCTTGGGGGTCGGCGCAGTGGGGAAAAGCTCCATCTGCCATGGAGATCCAGTCAGCTGGTGTTTGTTTTCTGTCCATCCCCCTTCTCCCCAACAATGCAACGCACTGCCAGCAGTCCCGGCGCCAGGGCCAGTTTACCCTCACTGGCCTCTCCACTGTCACAACCACACAGGTAAGGAGACTAAATATAGACTACAACCTAATGCTACCTAAAAAGGACGAAAATGCTATCTATGACTACAAATGTATGCTCCTTTAAATTGACAAATTTGTTATCTACCAGGTACCATCCATTGCGTCACCAAGATAAGATGGTGGCTGGTACCATAAAATGGCCGAATATGTACCCCTAGGCTACATAAGAAGCCCCCCCAAAAAAAACACCACGAGCAGTCGTCCAACTGCTCCACTACTCCAAAATCCCCAGGGGGCAGACCTCCCTGTGGTCGGCTGCCCTCCCAAATCCCTCTTCCAGCACATGCATGCTGAATAAAGCTTTCCTCATTTATCTGCGGTGTAGTTGGCACAAGTTGTTTTGTTAGTGGTAATACTTATGTTTTTCCAGTGGTCATTAATACAATGAGGTAAACCCAGTACTTTAAGTGGGAAGGAAAAGGAGGGGGGTCGCAAAAGGGGCATGGCCATGAAACACTAAGGAGTCCTCCAAAGGGGCATGGCCTCTGAAAACAAGGACGTGACCGAATAGACGGTGTTGCACAAATAAACAGTTCTGTCACAAGATAATAAGCAACAATATATTTAAATATATGCAGAATTGTTTTTGTGTCATTATGAATAGTATGTCTCAAAGGGATTTTTTGAAGGTAAATGGCTGGTATTTTTGTCAACTGACACATTTTATGAGCCAGTTACCCATAATATTGAATGAAGGGCTAAAAAAACTTCACAAGGGACAAGCAGCAAGGACAGTGCAGTCCCAGGGTGTAAAGCAGCCACAGAGTCAACGGGGGCTTCATGAAAGCAGAGTATGAGAGGGTAGGAATGTTTCTACATTTTTACTGACAAAGTCCCATTGCCCTGTGTTTTGGTAAGGCAGGCCAAGAAAATGCAGTGAACTAGAAATACAAAATTCACTAAACAGAACTTTGCATAAGAGCTAGTGAACTCTCTATCACGGCAACTGCAGAGATAGAAGTTTTTACGGAATGTGTTGCATTTAGAGCCTGCTCTCTGCCCACCACCCCTCTTGCCCTCTGCCAGTGGCGTAGATAGACCTATGGGCACCCATGGCGGCCCCTGTATTTGCCGGCCGCTGGCGTGTGCAAGGGCAGGGGACGGGGGTGCTGGCGATTTCCTCAGCGATACCAAAGGGGATGATGGAAGGAGCGCTTGAGCAAATCAAACACTCACCCCCAGTCAACTGATCTGGGTTTAATCCATCATCATTCTTTAGCTCACTCCACCACCCCAGTTCAGACATGGCCATATGCAAATCAGTCTGACCGTGTGCCTCATGGGAACAGTCCAGCCCGAACTGCCAAGCCATGTCTTGCCTGGACAGAAAACAAGCATCCTGATACCGGCTTCGGGTTCATAACCCTCAACGATGGATTTAGGCCCAGATCTCTGTACTGGGGTAAATGTATGACATATTTGTTCTGCATTCTGTCCATCAACTGTTGTTTTTGCATTTGTCACCCCAAGTGGGACGGGTATGCTCAGACGTGAGTCTCGTGCACTCCATGCCACTGGAATCAAGCTATCATGGCTGATGAGGGCTGAAAGCCCAAAACCGGTCCTAGGATGCTTGTTTCTGGTCCAGGGAGGACCTGGCTTGGCAGTTAAGGCTGGACTGTTCCCATGGGGCACAGGGTCAAGACTGATTTTCATATGGCTGGGTTCAAACTGGAATGGCATGGTGAGCAAAACAACGATAGATTTAGGCCCAGATCTCTGTACTGGGGTAAATGTATGACATTGTTCTGCATTCTGTCCATCAACTGTTGTTTTTGCATTTCTCACCCCGAGTGGGACGGTAATGCTCAGACGTGAGTCCCGTACTCTCCATGCCACTGGAATCAAGCTATCCTAGCTGATGAGGGCTGAAAGCCCGAAACCGGTCCTAGGATGCTTGTTTCCAGTCCAGGGAGGACCTGGCTTGGCAGTTCGGGCTGGACTGTTCCCATGGAAGGCTTACTATATACATCCCTGCACAGGAAACCCACGGAGCGCAATACGCTACTAACGTACAATAGCCACCATCCCAGGGCTCTGCGAGATGGTTTACCCTATGGCCATTTTTTAAGACTCAGGCGCAATTGCACCAAGAAAGATGACTATATGAGAGAGACAAACATACTTAGAAACAAACTACTGTGTAGAGGTTACTCCAAAAAATTAGTCAAAAACTCGCTCAAAAGAGCCTGGTTCTGTCCGAGGGAAACACTACTCACTCCTAAGGAGAAGTCCGCCATAAATAAACTCATTTGCATCACCACGTTTGGCATACACACCAACAAGTTACGCAAACTAATTACTAAGAACTGGCATATTATCAAGAGTATAGAGCCTAGTATAGAAGTCCCGATGTTCGCCTTTAAGAGAGGCAGAAACGTGAAAGACCATCCCATCAGATCCTCCCTAGAAGGTCCCGCACAAACTGTAAAAACATTGCACACCGCATGGGGCCTTCCAGAAGTCAAAGGGAATTACAAATGCAGCAACTGTGTAGCTTGTCCACTTACTTGCAATACGAAAACATTTGAGCATGGAAATGTAAGGCAAGACCTAGAATTCTTTTCTAATTGCAATACCAAAAATGTGGTTTACTGCCTCACCTGCGCGTGCGGACTCCCATATGTAGGCCAAACCCAATAGGCCATTAAAGCTCGCATTGGACAGCACCGTAGCAGAATCAGGAACTCTGTTCCCAATGCCCCACTGGTCAACCATTAGCTGGAGAAATCTCACACGGCGGATGAGCTCAAATGGCAAGTCATTGGTAAGGTCCAGATGCCACCCAGAGGGGGAGACTTGTCACAAATCCTTCAACGCCTAGAATGCCGCTGGATAGAACGCATTAACTCAATCACACTGGGGCTCAACTCTGCAGAGGAATGGCGAGGTTTCGTCATATCTCTGCCGGTATAAAGTACCGGGTGCTTACATAGGGACCACTTATGAGCGCACACATATAGAATGGTACATCTACCCCCAGCAGGCTAGATCAGTATTGCGAGCCACAGAACACATCCACACATCTGCGCAGAAGATCTGTCGTAATAGATGCCCTACCACAAACATATCATGACTAGGGGCCATATGTATCAACATACCCTTTTGCGATTTCTTAATAGCGAATATTAAGGAATCGCTATTTAGAAATCGCAAAATGGTATGTATGTAGAAAATCGCTTTTTTTTAGCGATTCCTTAAAATTCCTTAATTGCGATTAGCAAATTGCTAATCGCAATTCAGGAATAATTTCCCATTCATTTCTATGGGCCAGGAGGCCCATAGGAATGAATGTGAAATTAATCTCAATTTGCGATTCGCAATTTGCTAATCGCAAATTGAGAATATTTTCAAGGGTGCAGGGGTGTCTCAAGAACAACTACAAGTTGGTGGTAATTTGCGATTCCTTAAGGGCATTTTGGATTTTTTTTGCATCATACATTGCATTTAAGGAATCGCAAATTTTGCGATTCCTTAACTGCAATCGCAAAATAAGGAATGGCAAGTTTTGCGATTCCTTATTTTGCACCGAAATACTTTCATACATACCATTTTGCGAAAATGGGTTCGCAAACGCCAAAATTCTGCGAATTTCGGCGTTTGCGAATCCATTTGGCCTTGATACATATGGCCCTAAGAGACACCACGCTATATACATATCCAGGCCGGCTTCACTTAATAGGCAGACGTGCAGAGATTCCCGAAGTCAATACCTAACTCATATGTAATCACTAAGCCACTATCTGGTCTTGTCAAGCAGTAGAAATGTTAAAATGACGATTGCGGCACTTATTACACAGTAGCGATACCGATAGAAGCATGACAATGTCTATTACACTAACCTACTGTCTCTGTATATAACTAACTGTCATACATGCAATGCTATTAACCAATTCATGAATAATCAATGGAAATTTAAAATTTGTATATTTATTATGATTGCACTATTTTAATATACCACGATGTGTTATTGTTACGACTTATAATACCAGATTATAATTCATTGGTGTTCATAACAGTTGTCCACCAGGGTTACAGGGTGAGTCTCCTGCTATTGACGTATAAACTGCCTGGTTCTTTGCATTTTTAAACACATGCGCCACACATACTGTAAGGACGTTGACCCACCGGTTGCAGATACCGAGATCATATAAAATAAGCACACTCCAGATGCCTGGCATTCTCGTAACACCTATATATGCTTCATGAAATTCATAATCGTATACATGCATCGTGGAATTCATAGTCTTTTGGCTATGTCAATGCCTCAGCTGCAGGTGTGATCGCGGATTCACAGAACAGATCCCTGCTCTGTCACCCACTCGCCAGCCCCAACTCCCCGCCAAAACCCTTAGCCCTCACATTGTTTCTATAAAAGACAACGCGGCTGCTCCTTGTCATCGTACCAGAGGGAGCAGCAGCGGTGCACGGAGGCCCTTATTGAATACTATACAATGCAAGGTAAAACGCTTCCATTTATACAGGGCCCAGGCCCTTACTTTTGGTAACCGCATAACCGCCAGAGATGAAGGGGCAGATTTATGTCGGACTTGCGCCACGTTTACGCCGCCGTTGCGTCACGCAACGGCGCGGAAACGTGGAGCATCCCTGCGACCTATTTACAACGTGATGCATCTAGGCAGATGCGTCACGTTGTAAAGCCCTGCGCCACATGAAACCATTGTCAGGTTTCATGTGGGCGTTCTGTCGCAGGGTGGGCGTTCCCTCGTAGGAAAGCCCCAGAAAACTGATGCAGTGAAATCTAAAAGATTTCACTGAGTCAGTTTTACGACACTGCTGGGTCAAATCCTTACGCCTGCTTGAAGCAGGCGTAAGGAGTGACACACCACGTTATGTATGGGTGGCCTCTGAACATTGCAGGAGTTGCGTCGCACTTGCGACGCAACTCCAGCAATGCGCCGCCCGTACACCACAAGATGCGTCACGCATCTGCCCTTCCTTGCACCATGGTGCGCCGCATTGTAAATGCGGCACATCTGTGGTGCCGCAAGGAGGGAATTGCGTGACGCATCAGTTCTGGCGCATCCCTGCTGATTTGGATCAGTAGACTCTTCTTTACAGTGACCACATCGTCAAGGTTGTATTACCGCCATTGACGTAGAATACCTCGTATCCTAATCCAGCATCCACTCCTTAGGAGACAGCGCCACCGTGCGCACTTCGGTAAGTATTGTTATTCACCTTTAATTACAAACACAGACTTTCCCTGTATTGGCCCGCGCATGGTACCTAATTCATTTCACAGCCCCCTGCTTCTCCCGCTACGGATCCTTCGGACCGAGCTCTCACACATATTTGCCTGCCCTGCACTCCCCTCCAAGGGGTAAGTAGTTCTATATACTTAATTCATTGTTACTATGCCACGTGTCCTCTCTCGCTGTTCGAATGAGCCTCATACAAGTTCTCATTCTGTCACGTTTCCACAGCTCCCAGCCGGGAACCCTGTTAGTTTTTTGTATTCACTTCCTCTACAAGGTGCCACTTTTACCAACTACCTATTATCAAGCAAATATCCTAACGTTGGTCCACTAGCTGACAATCTCCATATATTATACATCATAGGTGTCCCCATACTGACAAGTCCTGAAGGGTCTTGAAGGGACAAGTCCACCAAGGGTCAAAACGTAGTCGACAGATAAAAAGAGACAGACCACGCATAATAGTTGCCTATACCTCCAACTATTGTACATTTACTATAGACATTTCATTCTTGGTCGCCTCTTTCTGATGAAACTCAAATTCGAAACAGAAACGTTTTTTTTTGTTTTACTATAGGAGTATAGGTTCTCACAAATTATTCACTTGGGACACACTGTCACTTGATATACTGTGTATGTATATGTTTTGGATGCTATGTATTAATAATCCCCACTGTCTATGTATGTATAAAATATGGAAATATCTCAACAACTGAGTGAGTGTGTATGCAGCTCCTTTATTTGACGTCCACCCTAAACACTCACATTGCCATTGTACAAAAATATTTATTTTTTATGTGTTCCATATTTATCCACTGGAGCCATTTTTGTTTTGCCATAACCTTACACCCAGGCTCCCAGTGAGTAGGGTTCCCTTGTTCTCCTTCCCAGGACTGTTCCCATGGGGCACGGGGTCAAGACTGATTTGCATATGGCTGGGTTCAAACTGGAATGACATGGTGAGCAAAAAAAGATGGATTTAGGCCCAGATCTCTGTACTGGGGTGAATGTATGACATTGTTCTGCATTCTGTCCATCAACTGTTGTTTTGGCGATTTTCTCAGCGGCCGACTTGGGACGGTCGCAGGCGAGAGCACTTAGGCCGCAGCTCCTAAAACTCAAGCCCCCCCCCCATTGCAACTCCACTTCCCCTTGCAGACTCTGCGGTGTTCCCATCCAGATCACTATCAGGTGATCATAGCTCACGATCGTGGCTGTTTAATAACATAGCAGTCTGGTTGAAATCTCATCAAAGAAGGGAGAAGGGTCATAACGCCGAGGTCATATATGGTATGCTGAGGGCGAGAGCAAAATAATGGTGTGCCTGATTGTGCCGTTTAAGCCCCCTGGGTTTCAGAACTGCCTGTGCTGAGCGCCGACAGGACCCGACCCACCTAAACCCCTGGATAAGCCCGAATTACTCTAAACAAGCAGAATGTGGCTAATGTGTGGTAATCCATTATTGCATATTTAATATGTTTTCTGGGCACTTTGAGGAATAAAAACATATGTTTTCAGTCGTTCATTACAAAACACTTCAGTGGATTTTTGGTTTTTTACAGAGACAGGAAGCTCTTTGCGGATCGATACATATGCAACATGTCCAATTTTCTGCTCAAAGAAGTAGAGAGTACTCATCCTTCAAAAGAAGTGTCATTAGAGATGCTTCATTTTTAGGTTTGTACCTAATGGTGCTTAAGTGCATTCATTTTCAGAGATCAAGGAAAAAAAGGACCCGAAGGAAACAACTGATCCTGCCATTGCCTAGAAAAAATTAAATACTTTGCTATGAGTGAAGTATCCATATATCTTGTGTGAAACTTTCTTTTTCAATCCCTCAAATTAAGGGTGCCAGGCCTGTGTCCTCACTTTCACCAGTAGTACTCCTCCAATCCCTCCTACCCTGAAGCTTGAACATTTTGTTTAGAAACAGTGCCCTGCCTGGGGCACTCATAAATGGACTGAATATCCCTTCCCTCTCATCAATAAGAGAAGTAACAGTGCGCTCTAAATCCCATTCACCATTAGTCTTTCTCCACTCAATGTAACATTCCACCCTATTCCAATTCATCTAACATTCTTTTCCATGTAATGTCCCACAATCAATGTAGCATTTCTCTCCATGCAGCTTTCCGCTCCATGAAACATTGCTCTCTAGTCAACATTCCACTGGGTGCAGCATTTTACTCCATGCAACATTCCACACCATGTAAGACTACTCCCCACACAACATTTTAGAGCTGGTAACGTTCCTCTCAATTCAATTCTCCATTTCATGTAACCTTACACTCTGTATGTTAATTTCACTCCGTGTACTTCCACACTGTAACATCCAATCTATGTGACAAGCCACTTGTGTGCAACATTACTCTCCGTGCTTCTTTCCATTTGTGATATTTGAATCCTCATGTGCTATTCAGCGGTGTTCAACATTCTGTTCCATGTCATATTCCATTCCATGCACTGTTACACTTAGTTCCATTCCATGAACCAATACTATCCATGTAACATTTAACTGAATTCAATATTGCTTGTCATTCCCTTGAATGCAATATACAACTACACGCTGCATACCGCTTAATGCAAAATCTCACTCCATGTAACGGATTTATATGCTAGAAATCAATGAGAACTATCTCTGGTTTAAATTGTTTGTATGTCTGCGGGTGGAGGAAAACCATTAGGTTTTATGAAGGCCCTCACCCACCCACCTAGTTGGTGGCATGCTTCATCATCGGGCCCCACCCGAGGTACCGAGTGTACCTCAGGTGTGCTTCGACGCCAGATTACTGTGGAGCGGGTTTTTTGGTTCGTGAGGGTGCTGTGAGTGTGCTCTGAGTGAGGTTTAAAATACTGTCCTGGGTGTCCCAAAGACTGTTTTAATGGTGGGCCCCAGGCAGTCAATAAAAACAAAGGCTTTCGGAAGTGCATGGTAGCCTTATGGCCTCCGATGTCCTGTGCGGTCAACTAGTTTCAGCCAGGCCTTTTCTTCTACTGGCTTTCGTCAGGACCTTATATGTGTAGGGTGTTACAGGGGTATGTATGAGTTTGTCAGTGCCCTATGTGTAAAGCACACGCTACGTTGCTTATATGTGCAAGAGGTGTTTCCTCTCGAGTTGTACACCTGATTTTAGCGAACAACTCAGCATGGAGCTCGGCCGGGGGCCAGGACCATGTGCACTTGCGCGATGTCGCTGGGCTTGCAATAAACCTGTTGTCCAGGCAGAGGTTCCGTGAGAATTTATATGCAACATTCAGTTTATATATCATGTATCAATTCACACAACAATTCCACTCCATGGAACTCTCTACTCCTGGTAACATATCACTCACTGCAACGTTGCCTTTTCTTATTCCTATTCAACTCTTTTACGATTTCTCTCCTGCAATGTTTCTCCCTAAAATACTACATTTCATACTAAGCTATGTGATGTTTATTTGTATGGTGCGCCAGCCGCGGCCGGCAGTGGGAGTACCTGCAGGGCGGTGACGGTGGGAGGGGCAGGGTGGGGGGTAAAGTAATGTATGGATTATGGAGCTTCCCAGGTAAGTAAACATTTAAATAAATAAAACGAATTTCGTTGAGTGCACTGCATCCCCAAATGCGATGCAGTACACGCAACAAAATTCATTTTATTTATTTAAATGTTTACTTACCTGTAAAACTCCGTATTCCATACATTATTACCCCCCACCCTGCCCCTTGCCCTTCCCACGTCACCGCCCTGCAGGGACTCCCACTGCCGGCCGTGGCTGTGGTGCGCATGTTACCCCGGAGGGTTTCCTGGCACCTAAGACGGGTGTTGCTGGTCTGTCTGTGGCCAATTGGAACGTTTTCATTTCTTACGGATCTCTAGGATGGAGCTTATAGACCTGATATGGAGGGGGAGATTGTTCCAGGCTTTGGGGGCAGTGTATCAAAAGACACGTCCCCTGGCTTGACGGATTCAGTAGACATGGGCGAGGAGGGGACTGGCCAAGCCGAGCTGTCTGGCTGCTGTGTGAAGCTAGATGTGCCTGTTAATGTATGCTGGGCCTTGGTTGTGTAGTGCTTTATAGGTGTGTGAGGAGGTTGAAGTGGATTGATGGCCAGTGGAGGTCCTTGAAGTGTTTGGATATGTGAGTGTGGTGTGGACATTTGAGAGTGAGTCTTGTGGTTGGATTCTGTATGATGTGAAGTCTCTTGGTGAATAGAGAAGTGATGCAGATGGAGGGTGTTGTCATATTCCAGCATGCTGATGATCAGAGCTTGCATGATGGACAGATAAGTGTCCAGCAAGAGCCATCTGAAGACTTTCCTGAGTTGCTTGAGGGTGTGGAAGAAGGTGAATTTGAACATGTTCATATGATTGGACATCGAGATTTGGTTGTCAATCCTGATGCCAAGGTTCATGGCAGAGTTGGAAAGGCTTGAAGGCAGTCCTAGCTCTGAGAATCACCATACCGATGTGCAGAGAGAGGTGTCTTTTCCAAATAAGACCAGTTCGATTTTGTCACTGTTGAGTTTTAAGCAGCTGGTTTTCATCCAGTGTTCTTGGGTATTAGTCAGGGTCATTAGATAGGGAGAGGATGAGCTGGGTATCGTAGGCATAGGATCTTCTCTGGCCAAAATGCATTTTCGTCAAATATTTCACTCTACCACCCCATGAATCATTTTACTCTGTGTAACCCTTCACTCAATGCAACATTCATCTCCATAAAGCACTACAGTCTGTGGAAATATGCCATTGCACTCCAAGCTGCATCCCTCTCCGTAAAAATGTAATTCCATGGAACATTAAACTCTGAAATATTCCATTCCATATAACATAAAACTCAAAGTAACATTCCACTTTGTAGAACATTACAGTCCATGCAATATACCTATCCATTTAATAATCCTTTCTGTGTATCATTCCAAATCCATTTAACATTCTTTCCAAATTACATCCCTATACCATTTCTCCCCTGCCATATTTCACCCAATGAAGCATTCCTCTCTATGCATTACATTTTGTGCAGCTCCCCTGCATGCCATACTCCATTTCCCTCCTTGTAATAGTTCTTTTAATGCAACATTCTTCTCCGTGCAACATTCAATTCCATAGACATGTCTGCTGACTGCTGTTTGTTAGCCACATAGCCATCCAGGACCCTTGAGGAGGATTCGCTCTCCCAGAACTGCCCTGGAGCGAGGGAAGAGTCTGCCATCACGCCCTTGCCACATGTGCTGAGAAGCACCTGTTGCCTCCCTTGGCGCGGGACGAGTCTGCTGATTGCTGTTTGTTTGCCACACAGCCATCCGGGACCCTTGAGGAGGACTCGCTCTCCCAGAACAGCCCGGGAGCGAGGGAGGAGTCTGCCATCATGCCCATGCTGCACGCGCTGAAAAGCACCTGTTGCCTCCTACGGCGCCGGCATGCCTGGACAAAGCTTGGGCCAAGGGCAGGCCCGTCTGCGCCCATCATAGCCCGGAAAAGGCTGGGCCGGGCCCCCTCTCTTGGCTTGATATTTGGCAGATTGGACTTTTGTGCTGGCCTGGTATACAAGAAATGCAAAAGGGCCCTAAGGATATTCCAGACTGCTACCGGATGTGAAACCTGTGAGGTAGGAAATCCTCTTGTGTACTTTTCTCTTGAATCTGGAGTAGCACGGTTGTGACTGAATACTTAGCTGCTGATCCTGATCCTTTTCACTATTCCCAATGGTACTGCAAGTTGTTTTTTTAAGTTGGGCAGATGGAAAGACTTCAAGGTGTGGCGCTGGCTCCTTTGGGTCCTTTGGGTTCTTCACATACCTGATGGATGCCTGTTTATCGCGGGCAGCAGGGATTATTGAGAAAGAAATTGAACTGGTGTCCTGTCGGCTCTCCCACTTGCCTATACCTCACCTTGTCCCTAGCCCTCAAGGTGCAGTGAGGATTGCACTACGCCCAAGAAAGAAATTCTGCAACCGGAACTCCGGGGCATATTACCAACAAGTAGAGATATTTATTGCTAAATAGGCATAGCGACGATTTTTTTATCGCTGAGCATCGCCGGAATTTATCGCTGAGATAACGTGCTATTAGCAACGTTTATCTCCAAAGCGATAAATTTTCCAGCGATAGCGGCAAAATGCGTGAATATCACTGAGAATTCAGCGATACTCACGCATTAACGTCGAAATGCTAATAGCCATGTTATCCACCTCCCATTGGATAACATGGCTAAGAACTGGTCTGGGCAGGTGTTTGTATTTGGAGATATTGGTGGATGCTAGTCTGTCTGTGGCAGTGACAGACGCATCTATTTAGAACCATTTTTCACAGCTCTCAGTGCTAGGGCTAGATGTGGGAGGCTTACGGCGCTACCTTTGTTCCTTGTTTCAGCTTGCTGTATTTTTCACTGATCGCTTTTAACTTCATTTTATAATTTTAATTACGTGACTGTTTGCCCGGACCTTATTTTGCCTGTGCTCTCCTTACTTGTGTACCTTTTCCCGCCCCGGTCCGCCGCGTACACTGTGGGCGTTTGTGCGGAGGGTGAGGAACCCACCACTTCCTGCCTCCTCAGGAATCGGGTCAGCGCTCTAGTTCTTGCGGTCCTATCCCTACTTAATGAGGGAAGGACGGCGGTCGCGCAGCGGACGCGTGCAGCGGACGCGTGCAGCGGGTGCGTGCAGCGGGCGCGTGCAGAGGGCATGCCGAAGGCGCACCGAAGGCGCGCACAAGGCAAGCCTGTCTACGCCCGTCCGCGACCGAACGCAGCCAGGGGCCAGAACCCCTGCTCCTAAATTTACCAAGGTGCTGACCTGCCTGTGGTACTCGCAAGACCAATTAAAACTATTACGCCCTACCCTCAATGCGGCCTACAAACATAGTATGCTGCCAGAAAGTCTGCCCGAGCAGTGCAAGGTATGTCATTTTGACCCCTTAGTAGCCCTGGAGAACTCGAGGGTGGTGGATCAACTCACCATGTTTTTAGAGAACTGTCGCTCACTTAAAAAACACAGACTGGAAATGTATGATGTTTTAATTGATCACCAACCGGATCTGTTGTTTTTAACGGAGACCTGGCTAGATGAGGCTTCTGGTCCAGAGATTTTGGAAGCCCTCCCGCTGGCTTACGGTCTATTGAGAATTGATCGGGGGGTCCACAGAGGGGGTGGAATCGCACTGGTGCATAAAATGGAGTTATCATGTTCTCTTGAACCAGTGAAAATTAGTAATAGTGAATCAGGTTTTTCTCAATTAAAGTGTCCCCTGACTGTACTATTAAGGGCTATCTTATATATCGCCCCCCAGAGGGCTCCACACAATTTGTTGAGAGCCTACTGGATACGGTGACTCAACCGGCTTTACGCTATAGTAAATTCCTCACATTAGGTGACTTGAACCTGCACTTTGAGGATGTTAACTGCTCGGAGGCACAAGCAGTGACTGCTTCTCTGAAGTCTCTTCTAGGATGCCAAACTCATCAAGCTGGCCATCTCCTTGACCCTGTTTTTTCCAACTGGGAAGAAATTAAGGTGCTTCACCCTATGAGGATCCCTTGGTCAGATCATTACCTAATTCCGTTCTTTGTAACGGGCAAGCCCAGAGGGGAAACATTTTAGAGACCTAAAAGTAGGAATTGGAAAAAATGTGGCCATGAAGCGTTTGAACTTGCCTTAAAGCAGGAAATCCCGCCTCTTAGCAAAGACTCTTAAGGAAGCATGGAAGAATTATGAGGAATGGGTGTCTAACGCCTTAGATAAGGTGGCACCATGGACCCAAAAGGCCCCAGTAATAACAAAAGTTCCCCCATGACCTATATACTTTGAGTTATCCACGTAGTTTGCTTATTACGTTTCAAACACAACAATAACATCATAACCACAGAAAATTATTTCTTTAGTCTTTTATTTTTAATTTCTTTACTAATTCATTTTTCATTCTTTAAGTTCATGTTTGTCTGCCTTTTATTTACATTTCTTATTGCATCTTTTTTTAAACTTTTTTATATATCTATAAAGATGAACACAAGAGCATATACAATTAATTACAAAAACATATGTACAAAAAATATATAGCCCCTTGGCTAAAAAACACAGCAATAAAATCTACTCATACCACATCATTCATTCTCACTATTACCAATCACACCATACCAATGCAGTATCCACATAACTCATGGTATCATAGGGCAAAAACAGAGAAGATTTTTTTGCCTAATATAGGGCCACCAAGTTGGTAAAGATAGCTTTCACGCCAGGTCGACGCGCGTTTCGGTGGATTATGCACCACCTTCCTCAGGACCTATATAGATACAAGCATTTCTCACACAACCAAAGCCAGGGGATTTTTCCTCTATATTCAATCTGTCCACTAATTTCCCCACAAATTATCCAGTGATACTGGAAGTTACAGAAGCACGGGTTACACCAACAGAGAATTCTTTTTCCTTCTCTATTTCGGGGTACGTCAGGAAATAATTTGTAAGTTGTCCTATTAAGGCGTAGGGTTCTTTCTCATTGCTGGTAACATAATGTGTGTCACTCTTCTTAGTCCTTTAAAAGGCGTATTAATCAAATTATTTTAGTGAGCAGTCATCCCTCCTTGTGTACACCAATTTTGATGTTTCCTGAACGTCACCACAGCAGCCTTCTAAATTTGAAGTATTCCTCGTGCAGACGTCTTGCGAAACCGATTTCCTCCGAGGCAACCAAAAGGCCCCAGTACGTGGGTCCAGATCAGCCCCATGGTACAATGAGGAACTGCGTGCAGCCAAAGCTGTATGTAAAAGTCTGGAATGTTCTTGGCGTAAAGACTATGCTACTGCCTGTAAAGAGCTATACAGGAATAGCTTAAGGGAGTACCATAGTCTGATTAAGAAGGTAAAAAGAAAATTCATTAAAGAGAGGATTGAGTCATATGAGAATTCCTCTAAAGAGCTCTTCTCCATCTATAAGGAGCTAACGTCACTCATGAGAACAGTGACCAAGGACCCCTTTTCCACAGAGATATGTGAATCCATTGCTGACCACTTTGTGAATAAAGTGGAGAGGATATATCTGGCTTTTCAGAAGAGTACGGCCGATGATATCCCTGCCCCGGAGACCTGTCCGAGGCACACAAGGAAAATATATCTTAATGAGTTCAAGGTTCCTCCGAAGGTGGAATTGTTAAAAATAGCTCTTGGTATCCAATCAGGATCCCCTACGGACGTCGCTCCCCCTAAGATTCTCAGGAGTCATCTAAAACTCCTGAGTAACCATATAGGTAGTTTGGCCACCTTATCCTTTCAAGAAAGTTATGTGCCAGTGGAATGGAATTTAGCCCAAGTGATTCCTATAAAAAAGAAAGCTAACCAGAACATATCTCAGCTGGACAATCTCCGTCCTATCTCTCTCCTTCCTTTTTGTGAAAAAGTGGTGGAGAAATTAGTCAACAGCCAGCTGGTGAAATTTATGGAGGATAACCATCTCCTTCATTTCCCTCAATCTGGCTTTACAGCGAAATACTCTACTGAAACGGCCCTTATCTTCTCCACAGAATTGCTTCGACAAAAAGTGGATGAGGGACAGACAGCTGCCTTGATACTGCTGGACCTGAGTGCAGCTTTCGACACTGTTTCGCACTCTAGGCTTCTCGCACCTCTGAGTGAGGCTGGCTTAGTTGGGTCAGCCTATGAATGGATGGGCTCTTTTCTTGCGGATAGAAAATTTCAAGTACATTGCCCCCCTTTTAAATCCACGCCCCGTTCTCTTAGACAAGGGGTTCCCCAGCGCTCCATACTGAGCCCTACGTTGTTTAATCTGTACATGGGACCCCTTGCCAGGATGGTGGAATCCTATGGGGTGGAAATCGTGTCATATGCCGATAACACCCAATTGGTGGTCACTCTATCCCATAACCCAGTTGAGACAGCAGCTAATTTCTCCGCATGCCTTGTGGAACTTGCATGCTGGATGAATACTAACTGCCTCCGCCTCAACGGCAATAAAACTGAACTTTTAGTGATTGGCCCCTCACCTTCTATTTGGACGTCGGCCTGGTGGCCCTCTGATCTGGGTCCCACACCTACCCCCTCTGCTACGGTGAAGAACTTGGGTGTACTTTTGGACACCAATCTTTCTTATGCTCAACACATTGGAAATGTGTCAGGTCCTATGGCATTCTAAATGTTCTCCGTAAAATCTTGGATCAACTGCCCATCAAAGCTAGGAAATCATTAGTTCATGCCCTGGTTACTTCCCATCTTGATTATGGGAATTCTCTGTTTTGTGGCCTGAATTAAAAAGGTTTGCACCAACTTCAATGCGTCCAAAATACGGCCGCCAGACTTGTACTGAATTTGCCTAGGAAATCGTCTGGGAAACGTGCTTTACTGACCTTGCACTGGCTCCCTATTCGGGAACGTATCTTATTTAAAACCATGTGCATTGCCCATCGTATTGCACAGGGCAAAGGTCCTGTTTACTTTCAAAAGATGCTGACTATGTACCGCCCCAAACGCCTTTTGAGATCCATGGGTAGTATGCAATTTCTGGCACCTCGTATCCATAAAGCGCGGATGGGTGGCCGCTCTTTTAGGTATCTAGCCAGCAAACAATGGAACGAACTTCCTACCGAACTCCGGATGGAACCTTCAGAATCTCGGTTTCGGCTCAAACTTAAGACTTACCTATTCCCCAAAGAAAAAATCTGAGGTCCGACCTCTGCCCCCCCCCCCTCTGCTTTCTTCATCGTTAGTCTGTTTTTAGCGGTTCTGGTGGACTGCATCCTCAGCGCGGGGACACACTGTTCTTTAGTGTAACCAGGTGATTTATAAATGTTTTTATTATTATTGTTATTATTATATTCGCGCTTAGCGCGAATATTTCCATCGCTACGCCTGCCTTGCTAATAGGCGATGGCGATGTTAGCGACTGTTTTCAGTCGCTAACAGTTTGGGTACGCCCACTTTGCATGTCATTAGCGATATTTATCGCTAACATGCAAAGCGGGCCCCAAACCGCTCGCTATCACCAAAAAGCTGTCGCTAACTGCTGTTAGCGACTGCTTGCTAATAGGGCGATAGAATTATCGACGCTTAGCGGCCGAAAATGGCCGCTAAAGTGGCGAAAATTCCCTATCACAACCCTTGATAATATGCCCCTCCATCTTGTCAAACTAGCTTACCGGCTTCGGGGGATGTGACCGAGGGAGACCATCAAGAGGGATCGCATGGGCCAGAGGTAGCTAGAACCAGCTCTATTACCTCACCCCAATAGCACCCACCACCTCACAGGATGAGGGTAACTCGGTTAATCCAGGGATGCCTAAAGCAGGAGGGAGAATGGGGGTAAAAAGGAAAGGTCCAGCAACAGGTGCAAAAGCCAAACGCCCAAGGGAAGAAGGGAATGGACATTGTGTAAGCAAACACACTCCACTAACTAAGGTGGAATTGGAAGCATTAATGGACATCTGGATAGGCTCACTAATGACTAGAATTGAGTGTAAATTAATAAGGTAATTAACTGGCTTAATTTACATAGACCCCTGCCATCTCAAAGCTTGAGCGAGATTGTATGGTAAGGAGAGTCCCTTGGATAGGCAGAACGATTAAAAATATTGATGGGGATTGCATAGTGGTCACCTTTAGAGACCCTGGTATCGTGTCCCATATATGCGCTTGGCCTAACCAAGTATTGGACGCTACTATCCAGTCATTACCTTTAACCTATTTTTATCCGCCATTTAAGATAGGGGAAGCAAAGGGGGGGGCACAACGAATGGACGAGAGTGGAAAGGCGGGGTGGGAATAGGGGGCTATGGGGTAGATCGATCCCTATGCACATCCCTGACCATTTCCTTAACTATAATTGTTTTAGCTGTCTTGAGGCAGTAGATTGACAGTTTTCTCCTACCCATGAACTAGGAAACCCCAAGGATAAGGATGGAGTCTCCAGACACTCTAAATCCGCCAGACTGTGTACAAACCAACTCTATTGAGGATTGTGGACCTACTGGAGATGAAGATCGAGTGTTGTGCGAGAATGCAGACCAGGGAAATACAAATAGCATATGTGCACCCCACAAGCAAGGATGTAGTAACCCGATTTCTAGCCTAGCAAATATAGAGATCATGGATGCTACACATCGGGGTAGGGGTGTTACCCCTGAGGCAGGGAAAGAAAAAGAAAGACTAGGGTACAATTTAGCAAGTTGGAACATTGCGGGCTGGAATAGCAAACTGGGTGTTTTGGGTTGGAGAGAAATTGTGGAATCGTACGACATTCTATGTCTCCAAGAGACTTGGAGTGTGGATGACATTAGTTATGACGGTTATGTTGCTTACAACCTTCCTGCGCAGGGTTCGAATATGGGCAGAGCTAAAGGGGGTTTACTCATTTTGCTTTCTGTTGATTTCCCTGTACAGGTCATAAGATATGTCATGATCGGAAGTCACTCCCAACTGTTGTGGTTGAGACAGAATGGTCGTAATGTTCTACTGATGAATTTTTATAATAATTAGTCCGATTCCATGCGATCTACCGCGGTTAGCGAGGTGGATAAGGTCCTGGATGGGATTGTTCGGGCAAATCATGTTAATTTTGTATTCATCTGGGGTGGGGATTTTAATATTTCACTGTGCCCCTTTTCATTAACCAGGGTGTGCGGGATATATGACGACAGAGGTGAAGGGTATACTCATTTTAAGCATAGTACTTACGGAGAGTCCTTGAATTCCGTCCTTGCAAAATTCGGCCTAGTCGTTTTACAACCTGCAGAAGATGGAGATGGAAACCCCGTCCTTACCTTCATAGGGAGGAATACAGCCACAATTATTGATCACTTGTTGGTCTCGGAGATATTTGCAAGCATTGTGACACTCCGGTCGTACTGGATTTTGCGATCAGCGACCACAACTGTGTCACAGTAACATTGCTTGTTTGGGGTAACAAAGTATCAATAGCCCAAACTGTTGTCACCGATATCGTCCCTTGTAGACGAAATGGCCATCGGATAAAATGGAAGGGTGATAAATCCGAAAAGCTATTGGTTAAAATTGTTCCCACATGTTTGCCCGATTTGTATCTCTGCTTGGATGGAAGTACAGATTCTCGTGGTATATTAACCAGCTTTAACAGGATTAATAATATAGTTGCAAAAACCCTGACCTCTACCAAGCAAACCAATTGTAAACCTAGGACAGGTTGGTTTGA
The DNA here is from genome assembly GCF_964261635.1 of Lissotriton helveticus. NCBI lineage: Eukaryota > Metazoa > Chordata > Amphibia > Caudata > Salamandridae > Lissotriton > Lissotriton helveticus. Next base: position 707,849,040 of record NC_136070.1, read on the forward strand.
CTCCCTGTGTACTGAGTCACTGCAGAAGCTCAAGAAGGCTCTATCTAGTAGGCCCAGAGACAGGTCGAGTATATTAACTCTTAGGGCAGCTTACAAGGGGCACTTAAAACGTCGAAAGCTGGAATTGCAGGAAGAAGCATGGGATAATTTGACCAAGGCTGTCGAATTATCGGACAGCAAACTATTCTGGGATACGGTTAAGTGTCCCTTCCTCAAGAGTGATGACACTCCAGCCCTCACTGCTCAAATTAGTGGGGACTGCTGGGTTATTCACTTTGCTAGTATTTTCGACCCACAGAGGGCGGTGGATTCACCCTTGGCAGAGGCTGATCCATGGCCAATTATCCCCCTAAGTATTACAGTACCGGAGGTAGATCTTGCCATCAGGATTAGCAAGGGAGCGAAGGCCCCTGGTCCTGACGGGGTGCCCATAGACTTGTATAAGGCAGATACATCACTGTGGGGTCCCGTCTTGACTAAGGTCTTTAATGCAGCAGTCATGGAAAGCACACCGCCTACCTGGGGTGAATCAGTAATCATCCCAATATACAAAAAGGGGGATAGGTCGGACGCTAAAAACTACCGCCCTATCTCCCTTTTTTGACTCATCACTTAAAACCATGAGTCGGGTGCTACTGGCATGGTAGGAAGAGTGGGCCGAGGGTAGTGGTATCCTTGCGCGTTCCCAATTCGGATTCCGAAAGGGTCTGGGTACCGTGGAGCAGTGCATAAATTTAGACCTTCTAATAGGGAAATACACCCGGGCCAAGCAGGGATCGCTTTTTCTGTGCTTTGCTGACCTAAGCAGCGCATTTGATCTTGTTGATCACGCGCTGCTTTGGTCAACCCTTTTAGAACAAGGTGCTCCAGCAGGGATCATTTACTTCTTGGCCAGATTATATTCTAAACTCTCTGCCCGCATTAGATACGGCCAAGGGGGGGAATGCACTGATTGTATCAGTGTGAAGTTAGGTATCAGACAAGGTTGTGTCCTTGCGCCCCTCCTCTTCTCCCTCTTTATTAATGCTATAAACATCGAGCTTAAGCAAGTTAATTCAGATGCCCCGTTAATAGATGGTCAGGCTGTTCCCATCTTGCTTTATGCCGATGATTCCGTGCTTCTATCCAGAACCCCCTGTGGTCTACAGAAATTGATGGACAAGTTCGCGGATTTTATTAGGGAAGAAAAACTAAAAATTAACAACACCAAAACCTTTATTATGTCATGTGGAAAGAAAATTAGGAAGTTGAAATCTTTCCACATAGAGGGACAAAAAATAGAAATTGTAAAAAACTTTTGTTATTTGGGCATAACTTTTAGCAGTAACGGAATGTGGTCACAGGAGACATCCAATGTAAAAGCCAAGATGGCTAAAAGCGCCCATGGGGTCTTTAAATTTGCAAACAAGCTTGGCGGCCGCCGTATACATGACATGTTATACATATATCGCTATAGATGTGTTGCAATTGCGCTCTACGGATCCGGTGTTTGGGGGCATTGTCGCCACGGGGATCTGCAAATAGAAGAAAACAGTTTTTTAAAAAGATTGTTATGGCTGCCCAAGTCCGCCTCCACCGCGATAATACACCAGGAATTGGGCCTGGAGTATTTATCAGATTTATTCTGTTTAAGACCACTGTTGGTATGGAGAGCAATCTGGCATAAGAAAGAAACTGGCTTTACAAGGAGTATTATTGCTGATTGTCTCCGCCTAGATAAAAGCTTACTGATCCCATGGATAAATTATGTTGTGACAACTGCAATGGATTTATTTAATCTCAATCTCCAGGATGATCAGGAGAGCTTCTCTGATATCTCAAAGAAAGAGCTTAAGACTTCTTATTTGTATAAGAAAGCTCTAGTGCGTAGAGACTCTACTAAGTTGTTAACTATTTCTCAGTACTACTACTCCAATAGGGACTCATCTGGCTTCTCTAAATATTTAAAATTTGTCACCAGACCATCTCATTGTTTTGTCCTTATCTGATTAAGACTTGGAATTGTCCACCACTTGGTCGCGTTCCCAGTAATGAAAAAGTATCCATCTTTACCATGTCCATGCGACGGGGTCACCAAACAGAGTACTGTGCATTTCCTGTTTTTGTGTGACTTTTATAAACATCTTCGCGTTGCCTATCTAAAACCATTACTTATAAAAAGGGGAACTACAACGGTAAATTTGTCAATGAGGTTATTGTTTTCTTTAGATGATCCCAATATTTGTTTTCGCACAGCCATGTTTATTCTGAAATCTGTGGCCGCAAGGAATAGTATGGTTTTTTAATCATTTTGTTTTATTGTATCACTGTATTGCACTTAATCTGTCTTCTTAATTTCTAATGATTTATCCTATGAATCATTTTTATGGGGTACCCCCATTCGAGTTTTATAATATGAATGTATATGTATTGTACGCTTTTATGATTGTTTTTAATAATCGAATAAAGCTTTGAAACTTCAACTTGAGTGTAAATTAGACCCCATGAGGACACGTTTAGATGTAATTGAGCAGGAGTTAAAGGAGATCAACCAATGGAGGCCAGTAGGGGGTCTGGATCCTCGAGGTCATGGTGCAGTTGCCACCCTATCTGAATAGCAAGGGACAGATGGCCCTAGTGGACTTCAGTTTTTGGTGTTATCAGTGAAAAAGAATAATATTTTCTCTACACAGCCCACCGAGATCCCAAAGGATGGAGTAGGGGTATTGAAGTCACAGTGCCTTACAGCCCGTCCGGGCCCAGTTAATCCTCCAGCAGGTATAGCCGTAAGAGGTGTGGATGGCTGCTCAGATTCTATTGTACCATACCCTAAGGGGGCGAATCCACAGCAGTTTCTTCCAATGATACATCTCCTCGGAATGTGTTCCATATGTGGGGGTACTCGGTAATGTTCCAGCACTCCCCCTAGGTGCTGTTGACCAGCTCAACAAAAAGGTTTTGCATTGGCTGGATCAGAATACAGCTCTTGGCCTAAGGGTAGAGATACACATCATCATGGTGCGTAGAGTCTCATGGGTGGGCAGGTCAACCAAAACCAAAACCTGGGCAGGGGACTGCATAATCGTTAGTTTCAATAGACCCCACCTGGCAAAGAGAATCTTACTTTCGGTGGCCCAGAACAATTGAGGGGTCCAGCTTCAACCATAATGCATCTCCACCTAGGTTACTTCTATAGACTTCCCCCCCGACACCTCAAGGCCTAACTGGATGGGCATTCAGAAATTTCCTTTCATTGCAGGTCATCCGGAACAGGTTCAATAGGCTTGACAGCCAGTAACCCAAGACATTCCGACCTTTAACCCCTTTGCTCCCTTGGAATCATTGGATGCTTGCGATTGACTCACCGCCGACAAGTCAGTAGAGCTAGTACCCCTACAAGAAGTTATCGCGGGGCCTCCTCCAGTTGGGGCGGATCAAGCTAAAACCTGCAAATTTATCTCCTGGAATATAGCTGGGCTTGCGGACCAGTTTTAATAAAGGATTTAGCATTATTTGTTTACTGGAGAAGAGCTACATTGAACACTTTCTTCCTTGAGGGTTTTAAGACCTTTTTTGTACCAGCTGCTACTTCACAGATGGGTAGACCGAAGAGGGGTTTATTAATATATGTTTCTTTGGACATTCCATGCCGATTGAAGGAAATACCCATTGATAATGTTTGCTTGCAGGCCATTTCAATTTCTCAAGGGTCGACAAATATGGTGGTGTTAAATTTTTACAACGCGAAACTTGGACATCAAACTCTTTGTAATATCACTAGAATGGGTACTTTCTTAAGGAATCTGGACACAAATGGTTCCCTGACAGGCCACCTTATGATCGCAGGAGATTTTAACATCCACCTTTGTGGGGATCCAGATGTAAGCTCCATATTCAGGATGGGATGCCTCCGGTCGGCGGGGTTGCATGTTGAACACACTGCCCAGGGAGATAGTCTCAATGCACAAGCTAACGAGTTTGACTTAACTATGTGAAGGACCAGGGTGACTCACAGTAGGAAATACTTATTCCCGACTTTCACTGGAAGGGGGTGCTCAACACTAATAGATTATATCTTTGTTTCTAGCCCCTTTTTACAATTCCTGGTGGATTTTTAGTTGCAGATAGTATTCATAGTGATCATAACCCCCTGTGCATCTCAACCACCTGGCCCAAGCGATGTCCCCAACGGAATACTAAGGGTAGCAGATCAGGGCCGAAGGCTCAGATGGGGACAGATATCCCCGGACTCTTTTTAGGAGATCCTTATCGCAAAATTAAAGAGGGAAATTGACATTTGTACAACTGGACATGGGGAGGCAGATGCCGCGTTGGAGGCATTCTCGGCCATCTCACGTACAATTGAACTACTTCTTGAGGTTCCACCCACGTCCCAGGAGGGAAGTGCCAGGAGCTGGTCTGATCATTGCTGCTCAAGGGCAGCTAGGAATCTGAGGGCGGAATACCGTCGCAATAAGGGTGAGTCGAGGGATATACAAAGCTGAAATAGCAAGGCAGAAGAATGAGCTTAAAGAGGAGGCTTGGAATAAACTTAATGAGGCCTGTCGCCAGAAAATAGTACCTAGTTTTGGAGCATTGTCAACTACCCCTTTCTGTCAGGGGAAAACTCTGAGACCCTAGATGCACACATTACAGAAGAGGATTGAGTCTGACACTTTGAGGGAATGCTCTGCCAGCAAGCAGACATACGTCAACTTGGAGTGGGAAGGAAGTCGTCCCTCCTTATTGCAACTGAGGAAGTCAGTAAAGATTTAGCGAGCTGTCCAAGAACAAAGCACCTGGCTCTGATGGCATCCCTCCAGACCTTTTCTTATCTAAATCTCAACTATGAGTGCCAATCCTCACTGTGGTTATAAATGCTGCTATTAGCAAGGAATTGCCTAGCACCTCCCTCCCTCTATGAGAGAAGCCCTCATCACCTCTCTTTAAAACCTGGGAAACTGCCACAGCAGTGTGACTCTGACTGACTGACTGACTGAAGTTTTTATTAAGCGCTCGAATGCCGCGGCGTCTTGGCGCTGTAGAATAAAAGGTGATGTGAGACAGATCAGGGCAGGGAGAACAGCCATGTTTTCAGGGATTTTCTGAATCTCAGTTTGGAGGCTTGTGAGCGAAGTTCGACAGGCAATGAGTTCCAAAGTTTGGAGGCCTGATTAGAAAATGATTTTCCACCCCAACGCACTTTCCGGATTCTAGGCACGCAGACCAGGTCTTGATTAGCCGATCTTAGAGTTCGGTTGGGCACATAGCGCGGGAGAAGTTTGGCCAGATCGTCTGATCCTTTTCCGTGTACGGCTTTGTGGGCCAAGCAGAGGGCTTTAAACTGGACTCTGCGCTTAATTGGCAGCCAGTGCAGCTCTCGAATGGCCTGGGAAATGGGGTGACGCTTTGGCAGGTTCAGGAGAACCCTGGCGGCCGCGTTCTGGATAGCCTGCAGCTTGATCAATTGCTTCTCTCCCGTACCGAGATAGAGAGAGTTGCAATAATCAAGCCGAGACATTACTAGGGCAGCAATGACAGTCTTTTTTAAGGTGGGTGGAATAAAAGGCAAGATCTTTCTAAGTACCTTCATCATATGAAAACAAGCTGAAGTGACTTGGTTCACCTGCGCTGTGCAGGAGAGGTTTTTGTCCAGTAAGAATCCGAGGTTTCTGACCTTCTTGGCTGGGATAGGACAGCAGCCGGCTTCCGGGGGCCACCATAGCTGACTCCATATCGAGGGCTTTTGACCGAATTCTATGATTTCAGTCTTCTCAGTATTTAGTTTGAGAAAGTTTTGGCTCATCCAGTTTTTTACACTGAGAAGGCAATTCCTGAAACGGCCTGCGGTTGCTTCAATGGAATCGGAGACCGACACTATGATTTGTGTGTCGTCTGCATAAGACACTAATCTCAAGCCATGGGATTTTATCAGTTTCGCCAAGGGGGTGACATATAAATTGAACAAGGTTGGTGATAATGCCGACCCTTGTGGGACTCCTCCGGGAAGAGTGAATTCCTCTGATTTAAGTCCATCCCAGTGGACTTGTTGGATTCTGCCTGTCAGAAATGATGCTAAGAGGGCTAGAGCGGCATCGGAGATGCCCAGAATTTCCAGACGACTAAGTAGGACCGAATGATTGACGGTGTCGAACGCCGCGGTTAAATCAAGTAATATGAGGGCCGTTCTTCCACCGTCATCCATGGTCTTCCTGATATCTTCTGTTGCCATGATAAGGGCTGACTCAGTTGAATGGCATGCTCGAAAGCCATGTTGCGTAGAGTCAAGAAGATTATTCTTCGTGAGGAAAGTCATCAGTTCTAAGTTCATGGCTTTCTCGAGGATTTTAGCTGGTAGAGGCAGACAGGAGATGGGCCGATAGTTTTTAGTTTCGGAGGGATTGAGTGAGTCTTTTTTCAGAATCGGGCGGATACAGGCCTTCTTCCAGATTGAGGGGAAGGAGTTCGAGCATATAGCCTTGTTTAATAGAGAGGTCAATACTCCAGTTATAGCTAGTGGAATAGAATGCAAAATGTGCGGAGGGCATGGACCCAGTGGAGATCCTGATTTCATCTGTAGGAGAAGGTCCCCGACCTCCGACTCCTTTAGCATAGGAAATCTAGAAAAGACAGGGAAAGTGGGAGGTGAAGATTCCTCAGTGTCCACTGCCGGGATCTGGGTAGGAGTGACCGAGATGTTAAGGCTGGTATTGGAGTTGGTGGCTTCGGTGCCGAGACCGTCATAAACTGCCTGTACTTTGCTCTGGAAAAAAGCAGCAATATTCCCGACAAAGTTCTGGTCCGGTGTAAATATAGTGTCTCGCGGGGTTTTTGCCAGAAGGGTAACAGTCTTAAAGAGCTCTCTGGCAGAGTTGGGGGCTTCTTGGATTCTGGTGGTGTAAAATGTGGATTTGGCCTGAAAAATCGCTGCCTTGTACTCCTGCAGAGCTTTGGAGTATCGGCCTTTTTAAGAGCGCAGTAGTTGGACCGCCAAATGCGCTCAGCTTTGCGGCATTTGAGTTTGAATAATTTCAACTCAGCTGTATACCACTGGGCGGTGGCCAACCGTTTCTTAGGCACTCGGGACTCCAGAGGAGCTAGCTCATCGGCAGCCTGAGCAATCCATCTGTTAAAGCTGGAGGCTCCAGTGTCGATGCTACATTGCTCAAATGTTGGGGGGTCGTTGGCAAGAGCCTCTGCTAGCAGATTCGAGTCTAAGTGTTTCCATGAACGCTTGCTTTCCGGGGGCAGGAAGCGTCTTCTGTGTCTTGCAGAGTCATGAAATTTTAGATTAAAGAAGACAGCCCTGTGATCAGACCATGGGACAGGCAAAGTGGAAGAAAATTTTAAATTATTGTTGTTGGTGAAAATGCCGTCAAGAGTATGTCCTGCAATGTGGGTGGGCTTACGCACTAGTTGGATCATATCAAAACTAAGCAGGTTGTCAATGAGAGTTGCGGAATCCGAAACATTAGTAGCTTCGAGGTGAAAATTAAAATCTCCTAGAATTGTAAAAGTGGCGGAGTCCGTGGTGGATTCCAGATATGTATGGAGAGCAGTGATGAAGGGAGCTTTTGGCCCTGGGGGTCTGTAGAGCAGCAGGCCAACGAAAATCAGACGGTTATTGCATTTGATTTTGAAGTTCAAGGCTTCAGCCTCCATATTTAACTCTGGTAGGCAGAATATTTTTAGATGGGACTTGTAGATGATACCAATGCCCCCGCCTGTTCTTCTAGGTCGGTTGAGGTACTCTACAAAATATCCCTCCGGAACTGCTATGTTCCAATCTGGACCAGAGGCCTCAGATGACCAGGTCTCAGTAAGGAACATTACATCTGCATCGTGATCGGTTATAAACGCCTCAATTTCGCATTTATGTTTTGGCATGGATCTAATATTCAATAGAATGCATTTTGAATGAATGAATGAGGAGTTTCTTGTAACGCGCGTACTTAGCCCAGTGGGCGTCAAGGCGCCTAGATTAAATACAGCAACTTAAGGCCCTACCTAGTCCTATTTAATCATGAGTAGGCCTTCTTAAAGAAATACGTTTTTAGAGCCTTTTTGAAAGAGTCGATGGAAGGGAGAGTTTTTATCTCCATGGGGAGGGAGTTCCACAATTGCGGAGCGACGACGGAAAAGGCTCTGGCTCCCCATCTGACAAATTTGATGCGATTAGAGTCCTTCTCCTGACAGCAGGCGAGGCTTCCAGACTCAGATGATTGCAGATGGTAGGTCGATAGCCACAGGTCAGGCATGTAGAGACTGTGAGGGAGTCTGAACAGTTAGCTCTGACCGGATTTTTACAACTAGGACGATTAAGCAGAAATAGCTCTTTGGCTGAGTAGCGAAGGGGCGAGGATCGGGCAGGGGTCACGGCGCATGACGCTGGCCCGGCGCGGACGGGCGCAGATGGGCTTGACTTTGGCGCAACTTCGGCGCGTTTCCGGCGCGCCCGCTGCGCTCGTCCGCTGCGCTGCCGGGAGAGCATTTGGCTAAGTAGGCTCGTGTCAGGGAGGTGCTTGTGAGCGCTAGACCGCGTCCCTGCACTCCCCCACACCTAAGATGGCGGCGATGTGTGGGTGTTTGTGGATTTCAGCAACCCGGTTCTCCCTCCGCACAAACGGGACTTCCCGCGGCAGAAACAGGGATAGGGTAGCAGGTAAGGGTCACAGAGCACTATTAAACAATTTAGCAGTCAAATTGCAAAAACGAAATATTTTTTAAAAAAACGAGATTTCAGCAAGCAATAAAATACAATTTATCAATCAAATTGCAGAGGGATTGAATCTTTAAAAAACGAAGCTTTACACACAGAGAAAATACATTTTCTAGCGTGAGCTCTGATTGCTCCAACAGGCTTCTATCTTACAGACCTCTGTCACTGCTTAATTATTGATGTTAAAATACTTGCTAAACTTATAGCCACGCGACTCAGTTTACTTATGGAAAATTTAATTTTACCCGATCAGTCAGGCTTTGTTCCAGGAAGGGCGACGTCCCACAACTTGAGAACACTTTTCACAGTCTTAAATAACGTCTCTTCGGAGTTGCCTTTAGCGGCTGTCTTTTTAGACACCAAGAAGGCTTTTGATTCGATAGAGTGGGATTATATATTTGGAGTGATGTCGCGCATGGGTTTTCCGCCCCTTTTCCTTTCTTGGATACAGCTGTTGTACTGCTCACTGGTCGCTTAGGTGCTTATTAACGGTAGGATTTCCCAGGGGTTTCCAGTCACAAGGGGTACAAGGCAGGGCTGTCCCTTGTCGCCTTTACTTTTTACGATTGCTGTTGAACCGCTGGCGGCAAAGCTGAGACAGCATCACCGGGATAAGGCGTTGAGGTGTAACATGAGGCAGATATTAATATCCCTATACGCGGATGGTATCACACTCTATATATGTGACCCATTTCAAATTGACGGCACATTGTATGATTCGCTCCCCGGCAGAGTCAAGACGTCAACTACTGTTACCTGCACAGTTGCAGCTTGGGCTAATGTCAGTAAGATGCTGGATGCTCCCATGCTCTATTCACCGCTGCTGCCTCTTGTGTGTCATCCCAATATGCCCCTTCTTCAGGAAGCGATCTTTCATAAATTTATGGAGCGCACACGCATTAAAACCTGGGGTGATATGTACCATGAGGGGAAATTTCTAACGGTTGAGCACATCTTTCAGGGCTTGCAACAAACACCATTGGACACCTTTCTATACATACGACTTAGACAGGGCATCGGCTCTATTACCCCAGACTTCCCAACAGAGCCACAGGCCCTTGCACCACTGCAGCTAACTCTCCAAGGCGCGACAGCCAAGTGCCTTGTATTGATAATATAGCGAACAGTGCACACACAGAGGGAGGAGCCGGCCGCATTAGCAAGAACACAATGGGATCAGGAGTTGGGCTCTGCAATGACAGATGAGCAGTGGGAACACTGTTCGTCACAGACTGAACAGGTGTCAGCTAGTAGTAGGCTACAAATGATTCATTATAAGTTCTTGCATAGATTATATTATACTACAGCCCAAACGCATAGATACAAATTGAGGGAGACTGACAGATGCGACAGATGTCGAGCCCCTGGAGCTGACTTCCTGCACCTTGCGTGGGAATGTACGGAGGTATATACATACTGGACATTCGTTTTTGAGGCTTTGTCTCTAATGTTAAATGTACAGATTGAGCCTACACCATTGATGGCCCTATTGGGTTATGTTACACCATTGCAAGCAGCGAATCGTAAATCTGTTGGCCTTGCGTTGTTGATGGCTAAGAGAAGAGTGGCATGCCGCTGGGGCAGGGGAAGAGCACCCAAATTCAAAGTATGGATAGCTGATCTAGTTTATTGTCAGGAGCACCTTGTGATATATACAGAACTGTTACCCGTTGCATTCAGACCCAGGGACATTTGGGCCCCACTGAAATGTTATTTATTGTCGCACCCCCAGACAGACCCTGCTACAGAATGATAGATTTCTGCACACTTTATAACGTACTGCACACACGTTTTGCTAATATGATTTTATCCCCTGGTGGGAGCAATGTGCCAATGTATTTAATTGACAACACAATCATTGCAACCATTTGATCTGTCTGGATGAGTCTGAAGTGGGATGAGGTAGATCGCTACTATGCTGTACATATTATTGGTATAAGATGATGCATGCCCCCCCCCCCCGGTGTTAAGGTCGGACATGTATTGAGTGAGACCAAAGATTTTAATGCCTAGCTAGCTGCTTACTGTTATGTGAAACATTGCTACTAAATGCTGTATGATGATCTGAAACGTATTATGTTAAGCTGCTGAAAGTGTTGATGACTCCATGTGTACCATGTTTGAAAATCAATAAAAAGAAGTTTTGGAAAAAAAAAGTTATTCCGGTTTAAAGAAAGGAAATAGAGATAGCATGCTATGCTACCATCCCATATCCCTTTTGGATTCATCTGTCAAGGTGCTGGGACAGGTCCTGTTGGAAAGGTTGTTCATATGGGCTGATGCTAATATTATCTTGCTAATAATATCTTGATAACATCTTGATAGATATACAATATGGCTTTCGCCCAGGAAGGTCCACAATCGACCAATGACTGAACTTGTATATGATTATTGGTAAATAAACAGTTGCTCGTTCAGGCAGGATATAGCTTACATTTATGGACTTGCCGTCTGCATTCGATTGGGTTAACGAAAATAAGTTATGTGAGTGTTAACAGTGTATGAGTGTGGACAAAGAGATCGTCCTTTTCCTCCGAGAGCTTCACAGGGACACTAAAGCTGTGGTACAGTGTATGAAAGAGGGTCAGGTTATTCAGCAATTCCCTATCCAGAGAGGGGTGCGCCAGGGCTGTATCCTGACCCCTTTTTTTATTTAATCATTATATTAATGATATGGAGGACCGGGACCTGTTAGTCAACATCTCCGAATCCTATCTGATGGAGGTGGGTTTCAGTACAGGGAAGTCCTTTAATTTTAAGGTGGGGTCCACATTGGTACCCAAAACTGGGGCTTTTTCCTATTTGGGGGTCATGCTGGATGCAAAACTAAATTGGGGCCCTCTAAGAAGAAAGGAGAAAGGGGACTTTTTGAGACCCAATGCAGCAATTTTTATCTTAGCCTCCCGGTTGGGCAGAAAACCAATAGGTGCAATACTAGAGATATATAGAGGCAAGTGCCTCGCGCAGGTTTCATATGGTAGCAAAATCTGGTGTTACCACAAGGCCGAAGGAGTTACAAAGAATAGAAAATTGATTTTTAAGACGACTCCTATGTGTGACTCAGGGAACCCCTAACTTTTTAGCACACAAAGAATTGATTATGCCCTACTTGTCAGGCCTATTGTCGTTGCACCCTTTACTCTACTGACTTAAAGTGTGGGCGAATAAGGGGACCTCGTTATCAATCAATCAAACAGCGAATTGTAAGCACACTACTCACCAGTGAGGGTCTCAAGGCGCTGAAGGGGGGGGTGTCCACAGATCTGTTTAGTCGAATAGCCAGGTCTTGAGGGGCTTCCTGAAGGTGTTCTGGGAGGGGGCATGTCTGATGTCTCATGGTAGCTCGTTCCAGGTCTTGGCTGCAATGTGAGAGAAGGACCTTCTGCCTGCTCTGGCTCTGTGGATGCCAGGGTTTCGGCCAGTGCGAGGTTGGAAGATCGGAGGATTTTTGGGGTATGTGGAAGTTGATTCTGTCATTGAGGTATTTGGGTACGTTGTTGTGTAGGGATTTGTAGGCATGAGTGAGGATTTTGAAAGTGATGCTTTTCTCCATGGGGCGCCAGTGGAGACTTAGTGGGTGTTGACTGATGTGTTCGTGTCGGGGGGACAAGTTGTTACACAAAGATATCATAAGGGATTGCATGGCTCTTGATCACGTACACTGTATCCCCTGGTTAAAATATATTGGGGATGGGCTCAGGACCCTTGGGAGGGCTGAACTCTATAGTGACCCGGAAACGATCTCTGTGCCACTGTAATAAAGCTATCCTGGCTGATATGGGGTGAAACCTCGAAACTCGTCCTGGGGTGCTTGTTTCCGGTCCAGGGAGGACCTGGCTTGGCAGTTCGGGCTGGACTGTTCCCATGAGGAACAGGGTCAAGACTGATTTGCATATGGCCAGGTCTAAAGTGGGATGGCATGGTGAGCAAAAGAATAATGGATTTAATCCAGGTCTCTTGACTGGGAGTGAATGTTTTGATTTGTTCTGCTTTCCATCCATTAATTGTGTGTCTTTTGCTTACTTTTTTAAAGGGGGCAGTGAGGCTCAGATTGAGTTGTGATTGGAATTTTATGCCCATGTGGCTGCTAGATCCTTTTTCATACTGTTAACTTTTAATATTTGTGAGACATAGTATCCTTTCTGCTGACTGTTAACATGAATTGATTGCGGGCACTTTGTTCCTTTCATATCTGTCCGTACTGTTTTAAGTGTAACTTTTATGGTTTTTATCTGAAAAGCCGAATAAAGTTTATGATGAGGATGATGATGAATTCCATAGAATATTCGCTCTATGAAATGTTTTTCTCATTATAACACACAAAGCTTTTTCTGTAAGTAACATGCTACACTTCAATATTCATCTCCATCTAACATTCCTGTTTAGAACAACACCCACTCTATACAGTAGTCTCACCATGCAGTGTTTCACTGCATAAATAATTTCACTTCATGCCACATTCCTTTCCATAAAACACCCCCTCAATATAAAATGCCAGTCTGTGAAGTATTCTTCACTCCATGCAGCAACCCTTCACAAACAGCATTCCCTTTAAATGCACTGTCCTTTACAGGTAGTACTCCTTTCCAAGTGACATTCCACTCAACAGGACATTTCACTCCGAGTTACATTCCACTTTAGGGAACATTTCCCATCATTCTCAATTCCATTACCTGCAATATTCCTGTTGATGCAAAAGTCCACTATGTGCAGCATTCCACTCGTGTAATTATCTGTAGCACTTCACTCTATTTAACATTCCACTTCAGGTATCATTTCACTCACCCCAGGATTCCTGGGCATGCAAGAGTTAATTGAATGTAACATTCTACACAATGGAACATTTAATAGCATATCAAATTCTATTTCGGGCAACATTCCTCTCCATTCAACTTTCCAGTACCTGTAGCATTCTACTCACGCAACATTCCACTTCAAGAAACATTCAACTCAAAGTAGCATTCCTCCCTGTGCAACATTCTGCCCAAGCAACACTGCATGCAACATTCCATTCAATGAACTTTTCCACTCTATGTAATATTTCACTCCATGAACCATTCCTTTCCGTGCAATTCATCTCAATGTAACCTTAAATGTAATAATCTGTTTTATCCCACTCCATGTACAATTCATCTCATGCATCATTAAATTAATGTACCACTCATTTTCATGCAGTAGCTCCCTCCATTCCTCTCAAGAGAACATACCCTTCCATCTAACATTCAACTCCATGCAACATTTCAATCCCTGTAGCATTTCATTCTGTATAACATTCCACTTGCTTCAACATTCCTCCCAATTTAACTTTCCTTTCTGTGCAGCATTCCACTCCATGCAAATGTCTACTCCATTTACCATGTATTTTCATGCAACATGCTTTTCAACATTATATTCCAAACCATGAGGCATTGGGCAAGGTGAAGCAATGGAGGCTGAAACCTACTGGATACACACACACATCTACACAGTGGGCATTAGAACACCAGTACACATGGACGTCAAATATTGCCATCAAAATAGCTCAGTGGGCTAATGTTCATACAATAGAACTCAGTGGAAATCTGAAACTCAAGTGATCAGCTGTTCATTCATCTAAGGTTAGTTAAATGAGCCCTACCCATGTAATTTACAACATTACTGAACTGTAATACTGCTGGGAAACATTACATTCAATACGAAGAAGATTTAGTCCACACAGGACCAAACCTATGGGGTTTAGAAGTGCTTTTTTATCACTGTATTCCTCAGTCATCCGTTGGTTCATTTGCTTTGTGCCACCATACACAAAAGAGCCCTGAATGCAGATCCTTTTCACTCTTAGCAATAAATAAAAGGACGGCAGAATTTGTTGCAGGTTGAACTAACAAGTGTCGCTTCAGTTCCCACAGCTATGGCGAATGATCATAAAAATACACCTATACTCCAAGGATAATCAGCTATGCTTTTATCGATATTTCTGATTATTAAACATTGCAAGCCCAGGTGCCACAGAAAAAAAACATGCTTTATTCACACGGAGGTTAGGGTAGTGCCTTATGACTGATGCCTGCCTTCCTCGAAGAATCTACACGAACATGCATTTAATGCAAATAAAATTGTGCAAAAAATACAAGCGCCGCAAACAACAGCTGCTCGCGTTCTAGTCATTAATGTCCTAGCCGTGTGCACGTGCAAACATTTTCCCACAAATAGCTCAATATCACGTGGCGTGGCAACAAAGATTATTATTCCACGAATTTGTTATAACAAGCGCAATGCAAATTTACAGAAATTCCATGAGAGTACGCCCACATATTGGAGCGTTCACCTGGGCCTGATGTATTTACTGCATCTCTCTTACAGCTAGATTCATCAAGCCGAAAACGGCTCGCAAAGGGCCAGATTCTGAGAATCTGGCCCTTTGCAAGCGCAATTTTTGCATTTGGGATTCATCATCCCAAATGCAAAAATCGCTAATAGCAAATTCGCAAATTTGAGAGGAATAGCATTTAAGGAATCTCTATTTGAGATTCCTTAAATGCAATTCATTAACCATTTTTAAATTGCGAATTGGCAATTTTTGGCCGCTATTTACCGCGAAGTCTGACTTCGTGGTAAATAGCGAAAAAATAGAAAAAAGCACTTTAGTGCATTTTTCTCAGTTGCATGTTACACAAACACATGTCCTTTGGACATGTGTGTGCGCAACACCTGTGTACATTTGCTTTTCAGGGGTGCTACAGGGTGTCCTTTGGACACCCCTGGCACCCTTGAAATCGCATCCTTATTTACGATTAGCAAATTGCTAATCGCAAATAAGGAATAACTCCCCATTCATTCCTATGGGCCTGTAGGCCCATAGGAATGAATGGGAAGTTATTCCTTATTTGCGATTAGCAATTTGCTAATCGCAAATAAGGATGATGTAGGAATCGCAATATTTTGTGCCATTCCTACATGAATCCCGTTTTGCAAGTCCTTAATAGCGATTCCTTAATAATCGCTATTAAGGACTCGCAAAACGGGACTATGATGAATCTAGCTGTTAGTGTATTGGGCTGCCATCATACCCCTGGTTTCAGGCAAAGTGATGAACAGCATGACTCGCTGGTGGGCCGTGAGCACGGGGTTGTGAGGGGAGTTTGCGTGGAGGTGTCGCAGGTGGTGTCAGGGAGGAGGGGGGGGACTTACCTTGAGGCCGAAGTCGGTGCTTCTGCTCTCCTGTCTCCGAGTACAGGAACATGAAGCAGGCAGCTAAGCCAGGGGCTGGAGGGAAGGCCATGGAGAACAGGGAAGTGCACATGACTGGTTTGGGCGGCCCAAGAGGGCCGACCAACCAGTCATTGCACACTTGGGAGTGGGCAATCCACTCCTCCCCTGCCCTGCTCCGGGAGCAGAGCAGCCCCGCCCTCAAAGCAGCAGCACACTCATGAAGCATAAAATTATAATTACCTAAAGTTTTTATCATTTTATGTTTCTCTTCTTCAAACTACTTAAAAGCAGTGGGACGACGCTCATCCGCCATAGCGGAGGAGCCGCCCCTGTTCAGGCATGCTATAGAAGATGGGACTTCTCTACTGGACAACACCATGGCTTCTCCATTAGCTGCCACAGAGTTTCCATGTCTGAGATAAGCTGGGGAGTTTGCTCACTCTACTGCAGAAGGATTCAGATGCAGGAAGACTGGAAAGTGATGATCCCAATAATGGAGCTGACTTTGCCTGCACAGTGTGGAACATGATCAGGCAGCAGTGATTCTACCAGAAATGGCAGCAGAATAGTCAGCCAGGTTAGTGTAGCAGGTCCAGTACCATTTCCAGCAACAGCACCTTCGTGTGAGACAGATATATATATATCTATCATAGCGGGCTTGCACTGAACAGTGGAAGCTGCCATATTCCGAGGGTGGGGGTTTGGGGGCATGCACAGTAATAAAAAAAAAAAACTCTTACCTTCCCATACGACGTCCTCTTCACTCCGGTCTCGTCCAGCAGGCAGGCTCCAATGCAGAACCAGGAAACTACACTAACCAATCCTGTTGCTGCTCTCACAGCATGAGAGCAGCACCAGGATTGGTTGAAGCGGCCTCTCTCACCCCTCCTAAGAGCACTGGAGGCCTGTGCTTTCTTTAACCTAGCTATCTATGACAGCTAGGTTAGAGAACTTTAAAACGTGCATGTCTTTCTGGCCTGCTCAAGACAGGCTGCCAAAGACACATCGAACTTTAAAGTGCACTGTGCACACAGCCCCTTGCTGCCAAGAGGCCGCGCTAGCACTGCTGCCCTGTCCGGAAACTTAGTTCAGGATGGGTCGGTTACTGAAAAATAAAATGGTAATAAATGAACTTTATTGCCATTTTATTTTTCAACTCTGGGGCGATGCTCTTCCGCTCAAATGGAGGAGGCACCCCTGGCACTGAAGCTCTTTTACATGAAGTGGGGGAGGAGAAAAATCTCAGCAACTGAAAGGTATTTATCATGTGAGTACTGGAAATGAGACTATTGGTAGGTACACACCGACCTGCCAACTTTAACAAAAATCTTATCATTTGAGGAGGGGGCGGCCCTTGTGCTGAGAAGTACCTAAGAGGCACTTTTGCCCCACCGGCCCCAAGGCCCCTCCTCCTA
The DNA here is from genome assembly GCF_964261635.1 of Lissotriton helveticus. Taxonomy (NCBI): domain Eukaryota; kingdom Metazoa; phylum Chordata; class Amphibia; order Caudata; family Salamandridae; genus Lissotriton; species Lissotriton helveticus. Next base: position 707,866,344 of record NC_136070.1, read on the forward strand.
AATGACAAAAAAGCTTGCTGAGGCTGGTGCCAATCTCATGGGATGTTTTAACACCTCTTAATGGACGTTGGCAGTTCAAAGCCTCAGAAAACGAGCTGGAAATCCGCTGTTTACATTATTTTTGAACTCATGTGATATCCGCTTCTCACCGGGTGACACCGTGGGATGAGACCCGATATTGTGTGTCACGTGGTGGCACCATGTGAGTTGGCAGGTCTGGGTACATTTCCAGCAGGGCTGACATTTGGTATAAGTAAGCTGGGCAAAGGTCCAGGACACTAATCTTCAGAGGGGCTCATTGAGTAGTCTGCATTAAACCTTGCATATAACAGCCTCCCTCTCACGTGCCACGGGTGCAGTTTTAATACCCCATCAGCCCTCTTCCTTGCCCTCTCATCTCACCTCATTTAACCTCCGGCCGTCACACAGCAAAAAACCCACCTCCTCAACAACTTGCCATCATCATTACTTAGTTGAGGGTGATTTAGGCTAGTTAGGGGAGGAGCAGAGATATTTGCGTTTAGAGCCCATAACTGTTCTGATGTCATAAGCTCAAAGACTGAACTACGAACACAAAAAGCCCCATCTGCTGCTTCCTTTTATTCACAAGAAACAGTGAGGGTGCCCAATTTCTTTCCGCATACTGGCAGAGGTTGCTTCTGTTTTCCAGTATGCTTATGTGTGAGGGTCATTTCACAATGAAGTCAACAAAAAGGGGGCACTGTTCTAAAGTGAGTGACACAAGAGGTCATACACTCACAATGCCTTACATAGATGATGTTAGCACAAGGACACTCCTTCTAGGTAATCACTTGTGCTTTCTATAACTAAACAATAAAAAAATGACTAGCACCCGGACACTTTTTCCATGTCACCACCCTCGCTATGTAATATAACCAAATGCATAAATGGTGGAAATGCAGTAATGTGAGTAAGTAAGTAAGTAAGTACTTACTTACTTACTTACTTACTTACAGTAATGTGATTGTATCCGCTGAACTACCCAGCACTGTGCCGGTGGGAGGTGCCTTGGGGGGAAAACGCTGTTGGAGAAAACTTTAAATGTGGCAAACCTTCCCGTGTCTCTGTGACAGTGGTATTTCCTACATGTAGGAAAGTCCCTCTTTTGACATGGTTAGCCCCCACATTTTGCTTGATGCCTGATGTGATTTCGGACAGTAAGTGCACTGGATCCCTGCTAACCAGGTTCCCAGTGCCAGACCTCTTTCCCAAAACTGTAGCATGATTAGCACAACTTCAGCCACTCCTGTAAATGGTACCCCTGGGGCCTCATTTATGAAAAGTGACGCATCGCTGCCTGAAAACAGCGATGCGTCACTTTTCACTGCGCTCTCCCTGCGACATGATTGATGCGTCATATTTATAATATGACGCATCATGTCGCAAGGAGTTAAAGATACGTCAGTATTTCTGACGTATCTGTAGGCGCAAAAGTGACGCATTGCTGGAGTGTGTCACAAAAGTGACGCAACTCCAGCAATGCTTCCTTTCACATGGGGCAAGCCCCATGTGAAAGGGCTTGCGTCAATCTTACGCCTGCTGTGAGGCAGGCGCGAGATTTTGACGCAACGGCATTCTAAAAGTGATGCAGTGAAATCTCATAGATTTCACTGCGTCACTATTACGAGGCTTTTTGCGGGTGAACGCCCCCCTCTGCATACATTATACCTGACGCAGGTATAATGTGGCGCAGGGGTTTAAAAAGTGACGCATCTACCTAGATGCGTCACTTTTTAAATATGGCGCAACAAGGCGCATTTTTTACGCCGCTGGTGCGTCACAAAAAGTGACGCACCGGCGGCGCAAAACTGACGTAAGGACTCATAAATGAGGCCCCTGGTACCTAGAGCATGGTTACTGAAGAGTGTCCACTGGGGCTGCAGCACACATTGTGCTACCCCACAGACCCCTCACCAAGACCATGCAAACTGCCATTACTGGCTGCATGGCTTGGTGCATAGAAAACCGAAGAGTCACCATGGTACACAGCCCTGTGTAAAGCAGAAGTGGTACAATGCACTCTGGTGTACTCTAACTTTTAAAGATGCTTTTTTTTTTTTTTTTTTTTTTTTTACTTCCGTAATTTTTTATTGAAAATAAAGAGCATATTTACATGGTACTGGGTGAAGAACACATGGGGAAAGAGAAAGAAGAAAAAAGCGCCGGGGGGGGGGGGGTTGTCAAGCATTGTATACATTGGCTTTAATTAGTTTGGCTCTTGACAGTCCATTCTGCAATTTTTTACATCTTCTTCTCTCCGTTCTTGCACGTTCCAGTTTCCCCCATGTCCCTTTGCCACCGGTAAGGTTATCTTTCCGCCCCCCTGGTGATGTGAAAGATGCTCAATCGCATTTGAGAATTGCTAGCTAGATACGCGCTCCTCACGTTTAGGCTTTTGATGAATATGAGAAAAATGGAGCCTAGTCAGGTCCCCAGTCAAGCTACACAGCCATATAAATACACGAATCAGATGAGTCAAAAAGCTATTAACCTGTTTTCCCCAATTTAATCTTCTTCATTTTTATTCCAAGTTTTCATAATTTTTCAATTAATTTTACATATTCCAAATTTTCACAGTAGCATAAGAAAGTTCGCATTTCCTCATGTCACGGTTTCTTTAAAAGTATCCAATGCATTTTGGGATACTTCCCTTCCTCAGGGGTATCAAAAATACAAGAATTCATAAAAGCACCCATCAGCATAACCAGTATAACTTTGACTGAACTAACAAACTTAAGGCACAAACAAACTCTGTGACCATTGCATCTTGTGCACTCATATTCATATATACTGCAAACTAACTACCACATGCTGTTTCCCACATGTAATTCTATGGTCTACTGACTCGTCAACGGAAAAATAATCCTCATTACAAATGAACAAACCCATGATCGTGAGCCCCACGTTGATATGACCAAAACGAGACAACCAGTGCATGACCCATACCTACATCTCCATTTTTAACAGGGAAATAACTTTCCTTATAAAGGACAGCCCTTTATAATAATGTCAGTTTTTGTGCATACCGTATGTGATGTTACATACATTCGTGACTGAAAGTTGACCGATGTAACTATGTACATTTTTATTTCAACTCTAGCGTCATATTTAAATTCCCATTGATCACGTCAACCTTTCATCAGCTTCAGGGAAAGCAGCCCCGTTCTCAAATATATCCAAATTGACAACACTGAAAGGAATCAGTTTTTATCTCCCCTCCGAATAACTACCTCCAGGTTCCCCACCATATGTGTATAACAGAAACAAACACCAGACTTCTTGCATGCTGCGCACTGTGTGAGGTTTGCCACTACCTACCCGTTCACACTATTTCTCCCAGCATGCCTTAACTATCCACCCACATGGTATTTGAGGCTCCTCCGTTTCCAAATCAACTTTGCAACAAAATACCCCAATATTAATGATGAAACATGATAATAAAGATACAGTACATGTTTAAACAAGCATTTGCAATGCAATAGGTCTCGCATTAGGAAAGTGTGAGCTATTTGTATTGTAAATGACAACTTTTTTTTAAATATGTGTTGGCTTTGAAAATATATAAATGAATAGCATTGTTATTTACAAAGCCAATAGCTTACACTTTCCTAATGCGAGTCCTATTGGCTATGGCAATTGTTGTTGGTAGCAAGCAAGGACAGTGCTGTTGTGGTGCTGAGTGATGCTGTTGTGGTGCTGAGTGATGTGGTTAGGCTGAGTGATGTGGTGGCATATTAGAGTGATGTGGTGGTGTCCCAAAGTGATGTGGTGGTGTCCCAGAGTGATGTGGTGGTGTCTGTGAGTGATGTGGTGGTGTCCCAGAGTGATGTGGTGGTGTCTGTGAGTGATGTGGTGGTGTCTGTGAGTGATGTGGTGGTGCCCCTGAGTGATGCCCCTGAGTGATGTGGTGGTGCCCCTGAGTGATGTGGTGCTGTCCCAGAGTGATGTGGTGCTGTCCCAGAGTGATGTGGTGCTGTCCCAGAGTGATGTGGTGCTGTCCCAGAGTGATGTGGTGCTGTCCCAGAGTGATGTGGTGGTGTCCCAGAGTGATGTGGTGGTGTCCCAGAGTGATATGGTAGTGTCCTAGAGTGATATCGAGTGGTGTGGCTCACTGGTTAGAGGCGGCAGACCCGGAAGCAGAAGTCGGCCCGGGACCAGGGTTCGATTCCCGACGCGGCAGGGTCGTGGACCAGGGTCAGCGGACTCGATAATTCTCGCCTCGGTTCCTACTCTAACCAGGGGTCCCACTCGGCAACTCTGGGCATTAGCTTGCCTAATCTCCACAACGGCCCCATCAATGCCGGGGATGCCTGGCTCCACCTTGGGGATTCCCAGCAGGGACCATCCCACAGGGAAAGCCAGGACGGGCTCCCCAGCGGTATACAGCGCCAGGACGCCGGCTGGCAACAGTGCGCTTTACAAGTATACACATTACATTACATTACATTACATATGGTGGTGTCCTAGAGTGATGTGGTGGTGTTATGAGGCGTGCAGCAGTGTGAGGCGTGCAGCAGTGTGAGGCGTGCAGCAGTGGCAGTAGTGTGAGGCATGCAGCAGTGCGAGTTGTGCAGTAGTGTGCAGCATGCAGCAGTGTGAGTAATGCAGCAGTGTGCAACATGCAGCAGTGTGCGGCGTGCAGCAGTGTGAGGCGTGCAGCAGTGTGAGGTGTGCAGCAGTGTGAGGCGTGCAGCAGTGTGTGGCGTGCAGCAGTGTGGCGTGCAGCAGTGTGAGGCGTGCAGCAATGTGAGGCGTGCAGCAGTGTGAGGCGTGCAGCAGTGTGTGGTGTGCAGCAGTGTGCAGCATGCAGCAGTGTGCAGCATGCAGCAGTGTGAGGCGTGCAGCAGTGTGAGGCGTGCAGCAGTGTGAGGCGTGAGGTGAGGGGGTGTGAGGGTGAGAGGGTGTGAGGGTGAGAGGGGGTGTGAGGGTGTGTGAGGGTGAGAGGATGTGTGAGGGTAAGTAAGGGTGTGTGAGGGTAAGTGAGGGTGTGTGAGGGTGAGGGTGTGTTTGGGTGAGGGGGTGTGAGGGTGAGGGGATGTGAGGGTGAGAGGATGTGTGAGGGTGAGAGGGTGTGTGAAGGTGAGAGGGTGTGTAAGGGTGAGAGGGTGAGTGAGGGTGTGTGAGGGTGAGGGTGTGTGAGGGTGAGAGGGTGTGTGAGGGGGTGTGAGAGTGAGGGAGTGTGTGAGGGTGTGAGGGTGAGTGGGTGTGGGTTCTGAGGGTGTGTGGCAGTGTGAGGGAGAGGGTGAGGGGTGTTATGGTGAGGGGGTGTGAGAGTGAGGGGTGTGTGAGGGTGTGAGGGTGAGGGGGTGTGGGGTTTGAGGGTGTGTGGTGGTGTGAGGGGGTGAGGGCGTGTGAGGGTGAGGGGTGAGGGGGTGTGAGGGTGAGGGTCGGTGGGAGTGTGTGTGAGGGTGAGGGTGAGAGGGTGTGTGAGGGTGAAAGGGTGTGTAAGGATGAGAGGGTGGGTGAGAGGGTGGGTGAGAGGGTGAGGGGTGTGTGAGGGTGAGGGGGTGTGAGGGGGTGTGTGAGGGTGAGGGGGTGTGAGGGGGGAGGGGGAGTGAGGGGGAAAGGTGGGAGAGGGTGAGCATGTTGTGAGGGTGTGAGGGTGAGTGAGGGTGAGAGGGTGTGAGTGTGAGTGAGGGTGAGAGGGTTGTGAGGGTGAGGGGGGTGAAGGTATCAGGGTGAGTGAGGGTGGGTGAGGGTGGGTGAGGGTGAGTGACGGTGAGTGAGGGTGTGTGAGGGTGTGTGAGGGTGAGTGATGATGAGTGAGGGTGAGTGAGGGTGTGTGAGGGTGAGAGGGTGTGAGGGTGAGGGTCCGAAGTAAATGGTGGCAGGGCAGACATCATTGCAGCTAGCAAGTCGATATTGAAAATGTGTTGACCATTTCCTGCATGTTATCTTCCCTCTTTGTAAAAAACATGGTAAGTTGATAAATTACACAGTAAATGTGGCTCGAAAACATGTGCATACTCTCTACTCCGACCAAGGCTGGAATTAGTCACTAGTTACAGACCTGAAGACTGGATGTGCTCTCTCTGAACACACTGCAGCGGCAGAGTTGTAAACATCGGCCCGATCAGATCTGCACACAATTTGTCATAGATAGACAATAAGCACATTGCATGGAGAGCAAATGTTCCTTCTGCTGGACTACGAAGCAGCCTGTAAGACATAGACACACACTACATGCTCTACTGCACAACCTCATGAACACACTACAAAGTCCGCAAGAGCAAAAGATAGAGCTAGGCAAACCCAAAGCGCAGCATACATATATCTACGGAAATCTAAGATGAAGCAAAATTAAACACAAGGCTCACAGTGCCCTCAAGCCACAGTCTAGCACACCATGACTGGTAATCCATCTTAGACGGAGCCATAATGAGCGAGTGGCCAACAGACCCTGAAAGTCCCAGTGGGGTACACGTGTTACTATGGTAATCCCTAAACTAAAACCACTATAAACATGTGGTAAATGGAGACTATAAACAACAAGCTCTCGGCATTGCTGCGGGGGAGGCAGGAGAGTGGAGCACATTCCTTTGAAGTGTGATGACAGGGGTGGGCAGGGGAGAGGAGCGGCCACATCAATGGAGAGCTGATGAAGTGCTAGGATTCCGCACGGCCAGACTGACTTTTGCGTGGCACGCAGCGTACTTGGGAACACAGGGACATATAGCATGGGACAGAGTAGCAGCGTGAGAGGGACAGAAATGCATATTTTTAGGGCACAGCATGGGCGGGGGGCAGTATGTGACAGAGGCAGAGCGTGGGCAGAGTAGGACGCAGCAAGGATGTGGGGTCAAAGGGGCACATAGTATGGACGGGGTGGGGAATCAGAGGCAATATGTGAAAGGAGCAGAGCGTGCAATGGGGCAGACAGAGTGGCGCACAGCATGGACGGTGTTGGGGGAACGGAGAAGGCAGCATGTGACTGAGAGGCAGAGCGTGGGCGGGAGACAGCGTGGCGCGCAGAGTACTTGGGTAGAGAGGGACACTTAGCATGGGGCAGACTATCAGCGCGAGAAGGGCAGAAATGTTGATTTTTAGCGCACAGCATGGGCGGGGAGCAGTATGTGACAGAGGCAGAGCGTGGAATGTTTTTAAGACATAAACTTAAAGAGAGGGCTAAGCATCCCGGCAGACAGCACCCTAATTTAAGCTCGGACACTGTTATAGAAGCAGCCGAGGGCAAGAGACTGCCCGCTGGTAAAAAAAAAAAAAAACAAGCAGAAAAAAGAAAATGCCGGAAAGAAGGAAATAATGCAACAAAGAATGAAATAAAGAAGGATGCAAGAAAAGATGGAAAAAAGAAAGGCAGTAAAGAAGAAAATAAAATGGAGATTGGAAGAAGGAAGGAAGGAAAGAAAAAGGGAAAGTAGGAAAGAATGAAGGAAAAGATTAAAGGGAAGAAAAAGAACTAAACGAAGGAAAGAAAAAAGACAGATTAAAACATTTGTGCCAGCTGTTCATTGCAACAATGCTGCCTTTACAAGTGTAATTCTCTGCAAAGTATGTTTATTTGCTGGTCAGTTGTCTGGTTAAAATTGTCCTGCACAGTGGCAAATGTTTGTAATCTGCCTTGCCCCCCCTTAAAGTCTGTGTAGCATTAGTAAACAGGAAATAGGCAGACGAAACACCATTATCTCAATGATAAAGGAATCAAAAACATGCACTAATGTATTTTAAACATACCTGGGAGCATCAGGGATTTAACATACTCTCTCTTAGACTCTTGTTTTAAAAAAAAAAAAAAAGCAACCACGGCGTTGTGCTTTAGCAAAATGTACTTGATAAGCTATCTCGGTTACCAGATACTTGCGGGGCTACAATGACTATCTTCGGAAGAGTTAAGTAGCAGAGGAAATATTTTTGCGAGACATTCCGATCGGCCTGTGGGGCATTATGACATCACAAACTTCAGCATTGTGGAGGGCAGGCCGTTATTAAATGTTAGCGCCCCCTTTCCAAGCAAGGTATTTGGCTACTAGCGCTAGATCATTCAGTTTCATGTTATATAGTTCCTGCTTCAACCTCAGAAAGGGACCCGTCCTTGGAGGCAGACGATTAAGTTATTCATTAAGAAGTAAGCAAATAACGCATGTCATTACATCACCATAGGCTAAATAATGTGCACCGGATTGACCATTACACATACCTCACATTTTTTGACGGAGACGGCATGATGGATTCACGTGCGGATGGATTGGTTTGTGCCCAGATAGCTTTCTGTAAGATGTGCATTGTGAGATATATTACTGTGTTTAACTTAATGCCTCGCGCTGCTTTCTGTGGTAATTCCCATTGATCAGCGGGCGCGCGGGTGTTGTCACTGGCGGCAGGGGCTAAACTTAGCTACTGTACTAAGTGGATTGCCGCCGATGTCCGTGAGCTGAATACGGGACGCCAATAAAAACATATTTGTACAGGGAGCATGGGGGGCTTCAGTGCTGTGACTGACAGACTGGCACTGACTGAAATGCCCTGCGCATTCTCAGGATAGCTGCAGCGTTGGCAGTGAAACCACACACCCTTGCCTTGCTGTGCGGCTCCACAGTACACTCTTTGAGGAGGTTGTCAACAACGTAATTGCCTAAAATGTCAAATGTACTAGTTTCTTAGAAGTTGAAACTGTTCGAGGTTTAATTTTGGGCACCTTATGTTAACATGAAGTGGGAGCCATTACTGATCAAGGGCAGGGACCCGCGAGTGATGTGTGCGGTCCGGCATTGTGAAAGTGAAAGCATGCATGGCGCTATGAAAATAAACAAGTCGGATGGGGGTAGAGGGGCGGGGGAGCAGGGGAGTGAGCGAGTGGGAGGAAACGAGCATATGGGGTGTGAGTGCGGCCAAGTGCGCGCTGGCGAAGCGTCACGCTTCAATACTTCAGATGCATTGGGAGGAATCCGCGCTTGTTCAAGAGTTTGTTTCGCCTCCTATACACTCGCCTATTAATCCCTGCGGGATATAATAGTCGAGACATAAAAACCTCTGTACCATGCCCTCATACACTGCATGAGATATAGATAAGTCACCCCTACTGCAGGCCTTACAGCTCTAAGACAGAGTGCAATATATCCCCTGGCTTGGCAGTTTGGACTGCCCTGCTCCCATGAGGCACAGGGTCAAGACTGATTTGCACATACCTGGGTGTGAACTGAGGAGGTGAAGTGAGCTTAAGAATGATGATGGATTTAACCCAGATCTGTAACGTGGGGTGAATGTCTGAGACGTTTTGACGCTCCATCCATCATCTCCTTGTGCTTGCTTTGTTTCTCCTGAGTTGGCAGAGTATGCCCACACTTGGATCCCTTGCTCACTTTGCCACAGAATTCAAGCTAGCCTGGCTGATGAGGGGTCTTATTCCAAAACCAGTCTCAGGATGCTTATTTCCCGTTCAGGGAAGACCTGGCTTGGCAGTTCGGGCTGGACTGTTACCATGAGGCACAGGGTCAAGACTGATTTGCATATAGCTGGGTTTGAACTGAGGTGGCGAAGTGAGCTAAAGAATGATGATGGATTCAACCCAGAACTGTGACTGGGGGTGAGTGTCTGAGAAGTTTCGGTGCTCCGTCTATCATCTCCTTGTGTTTGCTTTGTTCGCCTTAAGTTGGCAAGGTATGTCCAGACGTGGATCCCTTCCTCACTGTGCCACTGGATTCAAGCTAGCCTGGCTGGTGAGTGGTGTGACCCTGAAACCAGTCCCAGGATTCCTGTTTGCCGTACAAGGAAGATCTGGCTTGGCAGTTCGGGCTGGACTGTTCCCATGAGGCACAGTGTCAAGACTGATTTTCATATAGCTGGGTCTGAACTAAGGTGGCGAAGTGAGCTAAAGAATGATGATGGATTCAACCCAGATTTGTGACTGGGGCGAGTGTCTGAAAAGTTTCAGCGCTCCGTCCATCATCTCTTTGTGTTTGCTTTGTTTGCCCTAAGATGGCAGGGTATGGCCAGACATGCTCCCTTGCTAACTTTACCACTGGATTCAAGCTAGCCTGGCTGATGATGGGTGTTACCACGAAAACGGTTCCAGGATGCTTGTTTCCCATTCAGGGAAGACCTGGCTTGGCAGTTCGGGCTGGACTGTTCCCATGAGGCACAGGGTCAAGACTGATTTGCATATAGCTGGGTTTGAACTGAGGTGGCGAAGTGAGCTAAAGAATGATGATGGATTCAACCCAGATCTGTGACTGGGGGTGAGTGTCTGAGAAGTTTCGGTGCTCCGTCCATCATCTCCTTGTGTTTGCTTTGTTCGCCTTAAGTTGGCAAGGTATGTCCAGACGTGGATCCCTTCCTCACTGTGCCACTGGATTCAAGCTAGCCTGGCTGGCGAGTGGTGTGACCTTGAAACCAGTCCCAGGATTCCTGTTTGCCGTAAAAGGAAGATCTGGCTTGGCAGTTCGGGCTGGACTGTTCCCATGAGGCACAGTGTCAAGACTGATTTTCATATAGCTGGGTCTGAACTAAGGTGGCGAAGTGAGCTAAAGAATGATGATGGATTCAACCCAGATCTGTGACTGGGGCGAGTGTCTGAAAAGTTTCAGCGCTCCGTCCATCATCTCTTTGTGTTTGCTTTGTTTGCCCTAAGATGGCAGGGTATGTCCAGACATGGATCCCTTTCTCACTGTGCCACTGGATGCAAGCTAGACTGGTTGGTGAGTGGTGTGACCCTGAAACCAGTCCCAGGATGCCTGTTTACTGTACAGGGAAAACCTGGCTTGGCAGTTCGGGCTGGACTGTTCCCATGAGGCACAGTGTCAAGACTGATTTTCATATAGCTGGGTCTGAACTAAGGTGGCGAAGTGAGCTAAAGAATGATGATGGATTCAACCCAGATCTGTGACTGGGGCGAGTGTCTGAAAGTTTCAGCACTCCATCATCTCTTTGTGTTTGCTTTGTATGCCCTAAGATGGCAGGGTATGGCCAGACATGCTCCCTTGCTCACTTTACCACTGGATTCAAGCTAGCCTGGCTGATGAGGGGTGTTATCACGAAAACGGTTCCTGGATGCTTGTTTCCCATTCAGGGAAGACCTGGCTTGGCAGTTCGGGCTGGACTGTTCCCATGAGGCACGGGGTCAAGAATGATTTGCATATAGCTGGGTCTGAACTCAGGTGACGAAGTGAGCTAAAGAATGATGTTGGATTCAACCCAGATCTGTGACTGGGGGTGAGTGTCTGAAAAGTTTCAGCGCTCCGTCCATCATCTCTTTGTGTTTGCTTTGTTTGCCCTAAGATGGCAGGGTATGGCCAGACATGCTCCCTTGCTAACTTTACCACTGGATTCAAGCTAGCCTGGCTGATGATGGGTGTTACCACGAAAACGGTTCCAGGATGCTTGTTTCCCATTCAGGGAAGACCTGGCTTGGCAGTTCGGGCTGGACTGTTCCCATGAGGCACAGGGTCAAGACTGATTTGCATATAGCTGGGTTTGAACTGAGGTGGCGAAGTGAGCTAAAGAATGATGATGGATTCAACCCAGAACTGTGACTGGGGGTGAGTGTCTGAGAAGTTTCGGTGCTCCGTCCATCATCTCCTTGTGTTTGCTTTGTTCGCCTTAAGTTGGCAAGGTATGTCCAGACGTGGATCCCTTCCTCACTGTGCCACTGGATTCAAGCTAGCCTGGCTGGTGAGTGGTGTGACCCTGAAACCAGTCCCAGGATTCCTGTTTGCCGTACAAGGAAGATCTGGCTTGGCAGTTCGGGCTGGACTGTTCCCATGAGGCACAGTGTCAAGACTGATTTTCATATAGCTGGGTATGAACTAAGGTGGCGAAGTGAGCTAAAGAATGATGATGGATTCAACCCAGATTTGTGACTGGGGCGAGTGTCTGAAAAGTTTCAGCGCTCCGTCCATCATCTCTTTGTGTTTGCTTTGTTTTCCCTAAGATGGCAGGGTATGGCCAGACATGCTCCCTTGCTAACTTTACCACTGGATTCAAGCTAGCCTGGCTGATGATGGGTGTTACCACAAAAACGGTTCCAGGATGCTTGTTTCCCATTCAGGGAAGACCTGGCTTGGCAGTTCGGGCTGGACTGTTCCCATGAGGCACAGGGTCAAGACTGATTTGCATACAGCTGGGTTTGAACTGAGGTGGCGAAGTGAGCTAAAGAATGATGATGGATTCAACCCAGATCTGTGACTGGGGGTGAGTGTCTGAGAAGTTTCGGTGCTCCGTCCATCATCTCCTTGTGTTTGCTTTGTTCGCCTTAAGTTGGCAAGGTATGTCCAGACGTGGATCCCTTCCTCACTGTGCCACTGGATTCAAGCTAGCCTGGCTGGTGAGTGATGTGACCCTGAAACCAGTCCCAGGATTCCTGTTTGCCGTACAAGGAAGATCTGGCTTGGCAGGTCGGGATGGACTGTTCCCATGAGGCACAGTGTCAAGACTGATTTTCATATAGCTGGGTCTGAACTAAGGTGGCGAAGTGAGCTAAAGAATGATGATGGATTCAACCCAGATCTGTGACTGGGGCGAGTGTCTGAAAAGTTTCAGCGCTCCGTCCATCATCTCTTTGTGTTTGCTTTGTTTGCCCTAAGATGGCAGGGTATGGCCAGACATGCTCCCTTGCTAACTTTACCACTGGATTCAAGCTAGCTTGGCTGATGATGGGTGTTACCACGAAAACGGTTCCAGGATGCTTGTTTCCCATTCAGGGAAGACCTGGCTTGGCAGTTCGGGCTGGACTGTTCCCATGAGGCACAGGGTCAAGACTGATTTGCATATAGCTGGGTTTGAACTGAGGTGGCGAAGTGAGCTAAAGAATGATGATGGATTCAACCCAGATCTGTGACTGGGGGTGAGTGTCTGAGAAGTTTCGGTGCTTCGTCCATCATCTCCTTGTGTTTGCTTTGTTCGCCTTAAGTTGGCAAGGTATGTCCAGACGTGGATCCCTTTCTCACTTTGCCACTGGATGCAAGCTAGACTGGTTGGTGAGTGGTGTGACCCTGAAACCAGTCCCAGGATGCCTGTTTACTGTACAGGGAAAACCTGGCTTGGCAATTCGGGCTGGACTGTTCCCATGAGGCACAGTGTCAAGACTGATTTTCATATAGCTGGGTCTGAACTAAGGTGGCGAAGTGAGCTAAAGAATGATGATGGATTCAACCCAGATCTGTGACTGGGGCGAGTGTCTGAAAAGTTTCAGCACTCCATCATCTCTTTGTGTTTGCTTTGTATGCCCTAAGATGGCAGGGTATGGCCAGACATGCTCCCTTGCTCACTTTACCACTGGATTCAAGCTAGCCTGGCTGATGAGGGGTGTTATCATGAAAACGGTTCCTGGATGCTTGTTTCCCATTCAGGGAAGACCTGGCTTGGCAGTTCGGGCTGGACTGTTCCCATGAGGCACGGGGTCAAGAGTGATTTGCATATAGCTGGGTCTGAACTCAGGTGACGAAGTGAGCTAAAGAATGATGTTGGATTCAACCCAGATCTGTGACTGGGGGTGAGTGTCTGAAAAGTTTTGGCGCTCTGTTTATCATCTCCTTGTGTTTGCATTGTTTGCCCTAAGTTGGCAGGTAATGCCCAGACGTGGGTCCCTTGCTCCCTTTACCACTGGATTCAAGCTAGCCAGGCTGATGAGGGGTGTTAGCCCGAAACCGGTCCCAGGATGCTTGTTTCCCATTCAGGGAAGACCTGGCTTGGACGTTCGGGCTGGACTGTTCCCATGAGGCACCTTGTCAAGACTGATTTGCATATAGCTGTGTGTGAACTGAGGTGGCAAAGTGAGCTAAAGAATGATGATGGATTCAACCCAGATCTGTGATCAGGGGTGGTGCTCTGTCCATCATCTACTTGTGTTTGCTTTGCAATATATCCCATGTCTGGGCATAACTGCATGAACAGATATAACCCTGCTATATCTAAGCCATTCTTGCATATTGTTAAGTCAACTGTGAAGTCATAAAGAGTATATGGGCTGGATACTTGTCATTATGAATTTCCTAGCTCCATGACTACACTGAACACTGAGGGGAGTGCAAATTGTGGACTGCATGTACCATGATGCAAAGGAGAAAGCACACTTTTCTGGAATGTGATGTAGTCTGGCCACACTCTTTTTCCTGCCTAAACTGATTTTCAGGACCTCCCCTACCATTCACCTGTAGTTCCTAATGTTCCTTTTTGTAAAATTGTGTTCCGGCCCATTGATTACACTTCATCCATACCAAGACAGAGATTCCGGCAGAGCCAGAGAGTACGGCTTGAGGCGGAGATTCCGACCGGACAGCAGATGTAAAGACACAGCTCGTAAATGACCCTTGTGAATGCCAAAGGTTGCCAAGTTAGACAATTGTCTCAGATTGCCTTTGTTCAGATTGCCTTTGTGAATTGCGCCCGATATTTTGAAATAAAAGTTATATTTTTTCAGAAATATTATTTTCAACTTGAGCTTGTTTCCACAAAATGGAAAAGATATTTGAAAGAAAGATATGGGTATTAAAAAAAAACTGATAGTCTGATAAAGACTAAAGGTTGTACTTTCAAAACACATTTAAAGCTGATTTTAATCATGCTTAGGACGGCCAAAAGTGTAATGCTAACAGATGTGGTCACTATTTTACATTGACAAAATGTGCTGGTAGTACAGGAGGATTTTCTTTGAGAGAAAGTAGCTCTCACAATTGAAAAGTTTGGAAATCCTTGGTCTAGCATATACGTTTGTATTTTAGAAATAAAATGACGTTTTGAAAGTCTCCAACTTTCCTATTAAAATACAAATTTCTAATCATGTATATTTTTTGTCTGTGAATTAAACAAACTATTTCATAAATGGTGTATTTGTTTGATATATACTAGTTTCTGTAAATTTTTAGTTTCAAATCATGGAGAGTACTAAAGACTGGATCCCCAGCTCCAGTATTGATTCAATAGATGTCCGCAGAAGTCAAAAGGAACTTCTGTCCTAGGTCACACATCAGACAACTGCTGCCTTTATCAATAGAGCAGTAGGCCATCTTGGTGCCAGTGGAGGGTGGCCCAAATTCATCTTGGTCTGATCTGTTTTCTTTCTAGGGTGTCGCCCCCACAGACAGCTCCTCGTCTCAACAGAGCTGGCAGCGTGATTATAAAATCAACAGAAATGTGCAACGCCTGCAAAGCACATCTCCCCTCCCAATGTATTCTGCGCCTGTTGCAAGGCGAATCTTGATGGAAGATGTATTGATGGTTAATCACGCTCTGCCAACAATTTTTCTCCTTTCACAGAGCCGGCTGTCACCATAATCGGCTTCTGAAAGTCTGGAACGGGCTATGTGCGGTATTAATTTCAGTCTGATGGAACAATGCATCATGCCCCTCATTATGTGGCCAGTTCACTCATGCTGCGATGGGGAATATGCAGCGTTGTGTTTTTTTTATTCTAATGACACTCTTTGTTTTTTTCCAATGCATCTTACAAAACTCAATGTTCTTATGAGAAGCACGCAAAAAAGTAACAACAACTTTACTTTTAACCCTATATTTGGAATCTTGAACGTACATGAATCGAAGTAATAGCTATTTAACTAGTAAAGCCAGAAATACATAAACTGCTGAGTTACTGCTAATTTGCCATGGGGCACTATTTCATAAAAAATGACATTTTATACACTTCCCATTTTGCTTTCTTTGCTCTAGTAGTGATCTGTTCTGTTTGGTGTTCTTGTTTTGTGTATGTATCCTTAGATGTATTTGGAGAACCTACAATTCGTCTAAACCTTCACTGGATCCAGAACCCAACTGAAAAGTGACTCCTTTCTGGTATTATTTATATTTCACTCCATCCATCTAGTTGATAGATGTCCATTTTGAGAGTAATAACTCACTGACATTGAACATATCTCAACTACATATGAATTACATTTCTGTAATGCCAGGGTAATTCTGATTTACGCTTCGTATGTGAAATTTCCCAAACTATGTTATGATATTATCTCCCACGTAATTATGCACCATTCACAGCAAAACTTTGGTGGAAGTGCACAGAAACACCATGAATGACCAGAGAGCGAGTGGCTGCCGTTTGCGGTGCTTGTTTTTCTGTTCTGTTTATATAATATGAAATGCCTCCTTGTGTCCATTTTAAATAGCGAGGACGCATTCCCGACTAAAATATAGCACGAAATGACAGTTTTGCATTTTGCATAATTATGCATAATTTTACTTAATCTTTTTGAAATTATATGCAATTATGCAAAAGCAAATTACATGAATTTCACACACCCCGGATCTCAACCAGTAAAATCAAGATCAGGAAATACACAGCACCCTTGGATTTCCAGTACTTTATCCAAAACCATACCCTTCTGCAGATCTAGTTTTGAACGATTGTAACTACTTGATATTGCCAACATTTCTTCTAAACCTATGACTGAAATGGTTTGGCGAGTGACAGCCTCATAGTAAGTTCTGCTATTTCTCCATGCTTTTTCTGTATCCGTTTCTGATTTTGAAGAACTGCATTTCCTTAGAATTAAATTCTGTGTGTTTTTACTACAGAGCAAATATAAGCCAATGATTGATTGCGTGTGCTGGCTAGATTTCTTGCATTTCATCTTCCATTGGATGTGGAATCAAGCGAGACAAGTGTCTTGGCTCTCTTTAGTCATTTCTGTCTTGGGTCTGTGCTTCAATTAAGTTTACAAGTAATTTAGTTTATGGAGCAAACTAGCCAGGCTAACTGGTCTTCACAAAAATTGTACCACTCAGGATATAAATATATATATATCAAAAAAGTCAACGCATATCTATGAAAATTGCACTATTCCAGTAGTTCTTTGCTTTTCAACTTCTGTGGAACCCAACTTAATCATTACCAGAATCTAAGGACCCCCACTTAAATGTTACTAGAATCCTGGGGCCCCCTCTAAATTACTGGAACCCCCAACTAACGTGATGATTTGAACTTCAGAACAATACACACAAAAACTGAAATAATCATTCATCACGTAAATACACAAATTATGAAATGTGATTTAATTCACAAACAAATATAAAAATACGTTTTATTTTCATTAAGCGTAAATTTGGGCTTTTTGAACCTTTCATCGATATTTTGGGCCATATGTATCAAGGTACCCATTTGCGAATCTGAATTTGCGATTTTTAGCGAATCGCAGATTCAGAATCGCAAATTGGTATGAATGTAACAAATCGCAATTAAATAGCGATTCGGTAAAAATCGCTATTCAATTGTGAGATTCCCAAAAGCGATTCCTTAACCGTAAGAAATCGCAATTTTGCGATTTCTTAACGGAAAAATTTGCAAATTTTCGAATTTTGTAAATCTGCTAATCGGAAACTCAGGTGCAGCTTGATGACATCACAACCAGGAAGTGTGACTACCCATGCTGCACCTGAGTTGCTGAGTCAGAGTCAGAGTGAAGGAGTGGTATAGAGGGAACTCTGTATTTTCATCAACATGGCTGAAACTGGAGACATGCCCAGCCAGGAAACACAGCAGCAGCAGCAGCAGGGGGAAGGTGCAAGGAAGAGAAAACAGAAATTCTCAGAGGCTGAATTGGAGGCATTGATCCAGAAAATGGTGCTCAATCATGAGCTACTGTTTGGCAAAAAGTCTTTGAAGGTGCCAGAGACCCGCAAAAGGCACATTTGGGCTGATATACAGCAGAAAGTTAATGCAGTGGGGGTGACACACAGGAGTGTGGATGAACTTCGAAAGCGGTGGTATGATCTGCGCCAGCGCTCGAAGGAGAAGTTGGCTGCCAGGCTGGAGCAGTCCAGGACCACCGGTGGAGGGACCTCAACAGTGTCGGACTCAACACCTCTGGAGGAACTGGTGAAGGGGACCCTGCAACCAGAAAGTGTTATGGGCGTGGCTGATCTAGACAGCTTCGAGCAACCAGTATCTGGACCCGGTAAGAAGCATGCCATCACACCCCTGACCCCCCCCCCAAACACCCCCCAGCAGCGACCTAGGGGCAGGAAAAAAGATTTGTAGTCCAGAGCAGGCACACAGACACACACAGCAATGCATGATGGGATATGTAGTCACATGAAGTTAGAAGTTGTGCATTTTCAGCCTGCCAGTCCCCAATAGTATGTGCAGGTCAGGAAAGGAAAGTACTTGACACATGTAATCCCAAACTGTGAAATGTATTAATTGCCAAGTGCAAGTGAGTACAGTTAATAAATGTGTGCTATTCTGTCCACAGCACCATCTGCAACACAGCCTACAGGCAGTGGAACATTGGTTGAACGTCTAAATTTAGGAGACGCAGGGCATGAGGACACCACAGATGGGGAGGACAGCCCCGTCATCCCTCCAAAGCAACACAGAAGACATGTAGTCAGACCACTACCCCCATTGGAGGGCGAGGCAGAGGACAGCGATGTCGATGTGCACTCCGAACCCACACAGCCAGAGCAAAAAGTCCGTGCACGTGCTCACCAACACCCACAAGCCACAAGCAGGCGCAGACCTCGCACAACCAGCAGTGCTGCAGATCCGGGTGAGGGAACAGTCTTTGCCGGCCTGGAAATCCATATGTTGCAGGTGCAGCGCCTGCAAGCCAAAAACATAAAATCGTTACAGAGAGAGGTGAGGGCAGGCTTCAGGGGCATGACAGGTGAACTGAGGGGTGCCATGCAGGCACTCTGTGAAGAACTATGAGCTGACCGTGCTGCTAGGCGCCGAGAGCTGCAGCACCTGGATCTATATACATGGGCCGTGAACCGCCTGGCCTCTGCCACCAATATCCTCTCCAGGCGCAGCATACACATGCAGCGGGAGATGGCACACTGTAACCAGGATGTAGCTAGGGCACTGGTGCAGGTTACATCTGCCATTGACGAGCTGCGGGAAGTACGTACTACAGGTCCTGGAGTCCTAACTCCCACTGAAGAGGACGCACTGTCAGGGCGGAGCAGCAACACCCCACCACCCATCATGGAGAGGTGCCGTAGTGGCAGAAACAGTAGGCCTACAATGTCTAATGAGGATAACACTGTGCAACAACCAACAGGGGCCTCAGCTTGCAAGCGCCGCATGTGAGGTGCTAAGTTCGTGACCACTGGGAGAGGGCAGATACAGACTTTACTTGAACACTAACTCCTGTTTACAGTCTTGCACTTATAACATGTGCAGGAAAAATGGAGTGTTACTAGTTGACAATCAGGCTGTGTGACATAATTTATCCTGCATTTAAGGAATTAAAAAACACAGTCACACACACAAGATATGGCATTGTGTCATTTTTTCTTACCTAGAAATAGTTGTGTGTAATCTCATCTCGCCTCTGCGCCCAGCTGCTGCACCAGCTACACCAGCTGCCATACGTTCTGGGCCAGGCCCCTCCATGTCTGAGGATTCTGATTCACTCAGCTCCACTGGTGTGCCTTTCCTGGTGGCGATGTTGTGCAGTATGGCACCTGCTACCACTATCTTGCAACATGTCTGGGGGCTGTATTGTAGTGCACCTCCACTTTTGTGGAGGCCACGGAATCTGCTCTTCAATTTTCCGAATGTGCGTTCAATGGTGCCTCTGGTTGCTATGTGTGCTCTGTTGTATCGCCGCTCCGCAGCGTTGGCAGGATTCAGGTAGGGCATCAGATTGAAATCCCGGACTGCATGTGCACTGTCACCTGTGGGGTGGGATGGATATGGTTAGTCACTGTACTGCACATGGTAGTCAGAACAAATGTGGTCTATGTTTAAATGCATTTACCTAGTAGA
Source organism: Lissotriton helveticus (assembly GCF_964261635.1). NCBI lineage: Eukaryota > Metazoa > Chordata > Amphibia > Caudata > Salamandridae > Lissotriton > Lissotriton helveticus. Next base: position 707,886,040 of record NC_136070.1, read on the forward strand.
TATCCCTCGCCAAACTCCCCACTTGTGAGTCTACGGTATATCCCACTGTGACGGAAGATGAAAGCGTCATGAGTGCTGCCTGGATATTTTGCAACTATGTCTGTGATGATGTGTTTGGCATCACACACCACCTGTATGTTCAGTGAATGGTAGCATTTGCGGTTCCTGAAGACATACTCATTGTTTGAGGGAGGAGATTTTGCAACATGTGTCCCATCTATGCATCCTATCACGTGGGGGAATTGGGCAATTTGGTAAAAGTCCTGCTTGGTCTGGTCTAGTGCCTGTGGGGTGCTTGGGAAGTAAATGTGATGCTGCATCCTCTGTACCATGGCATCAAGGAACGCGTGGAAAAAGAGCGAAAGTGCACTTTGTAACACCCCTTCTGCTGTGGCTATCACCCCCTGAAAACTACCTGAGGCCAACAGGTGTAGTGAGCACAGGACCTGGATGTGAGTGGGGATGGAATGTGTCCTGCATGTGGGGTGTTCAAGGAAGGGTCTGAGTTCCTCAATTAAATCATGGATTCTGTCTTCATCCAGTCTGTAGTGGGTGTAGATGTCCTCCTCAGTGCATTGGTAGATGGTAATGTGAGCACGGAATATCCACTCCTGGCATCTCCTCCTCTGTGCAGCAGCTCTGAGTCACATCCTCCTGGCTATCACGTAGAGCCCCGCCCTTGTGGAAAAAAGTCTGTTGCATTCTGGTACTTCCTAAATAGTTTGCACCTGGTTACCACCTGATCCTACTTGGTGGTAATTGAAATTCTGTAAATTTCGAATTTCGGAAATTCGCAATTTGCGATTTTTTCATACATTCCATAGCGATTTCTTGATTTGTGATTTCCGGTTTTCCGGTTTTGCACACTGAGAAATCACAAAAATGGGAAATCGCAAGAAATTTGCAGATTTTCCATGCTTGCAAATTAAGGAATCGCATTTTTTGCGATTTCTCGTTTTGCGAGGCACTTTTGCTTCATACATTCCGAATGAATCGCAAATTTTCATTCTCAAACGCTTATTTTTGCGATTTGCAGCATTTGCGAATGAAAATTGGCTTCATACATATGGCCCTTTATTCTGCTTGATTATTTTGCTACCATGTGCGAATCCTGGGGCACCAACTTCATTTTTAGCCACCAATTAAGAGATGTTGTCTTTATTACTTTCAGAATCCTGCCCTGCCTCTCACTAGGCTCTCTATCATGATCGGCCTCTGGTCAGGGTTCTTTCAAGAAGAATTGTAGAACATGTATGACTTAACTGACAATCACCAATGAGTTACAGACATCACCTACACTGCTATACAACGTTTCCATGCATCACTGTTAAGGAACAATGTCGACGTAGAGATGTTTTAATTTTGTCTTATGGACATTTCCATGCTAGATGTTTATTATGGTGTATGTTTGGAATTTTTGTGGTGTCCATTTTTCTGTGACATTTCCACATTTTACATTGCTTTCGTCTTTTTCAGCCACATATCATCTGTTTGCTGCCAGTGGTTTAGCTGTAGATATCCCACATCTAATTGATTATAAAGGTGAATGCTACCATCTGTTTTTTAACCACCCATTACTTGAACTGTCTGTCTCAGCTGAACCTTAGCATTTAATATATTAATAGCTTGATTTCTGAAATAGTGCTTGAGGCTTTACAGATCAGTAAATAGCAGGTGTTATTGCAGATGGAAATATGGCTAATTGGAGTAATTATATCCTACCCCTTTCTCGGCTTTGCTCCTAATAGCTTCAATCACATTTTCTGTCTATGTGGCATTAGACAAGTATTAAAGAACATGATGGGTGAACTGGCATTTAGGACAATCAGGCAGTGCCCACAGGGCTGATCTGATAGGTCAGTGTGCGGACCATTTTTCTTCTGTTTGTGGACCAGTTTTATCCTCTGGTTGGCTGTTGTCGACTACACAGCACTTGTTTCGTATTGTTTACAATTCAGTGAGCTTAAACAAACCTACAGCATACCATGAATTGTTTTTGTTGTCACTCTCATTTGTAATATTTCAATTGCTTTTCTCCCAATAGGCTTGGCTTCCGTTCTTTTGTTACCTCCTCCCTGGAGCATGGACCAAGTACACGTGTTCTCCCTCGTCGCCATTCTTTTCCATCTTTTTACAATACACAATTTATTTAATTTTATAAGCGTTTTGGTGTTATTCCTATGCCCAGATGGAATTTTTCATTCCAACTGACCAAATTCTAAGAATCGTTGCATGGTGCAATTTTATTCCCATTTGAGCAATGTGATGATAACAGTAACAGTGTGAGGCTCCAGCAAATGTACTGACGAGCAAAATTTGTGTCCCTTAGTGTGATTTCTTGTCCTTAGGAAGCCTTCCTGCCTCATATTCTAACGTGGGCAGTTGCGAGCAATTGCAGTCTGCAGGGCTGCTTTTTAAGTAGATTTTCTACTCAAGAAGCAGCTAAATCAACTCGAAAATTGGTTTTGGGTAGGTTTTCTACCTGAACAGATGGTTCAGGTAGTTTTTTTAGTGCAAAACAAATTTTGTAAATGTTACTTTTATTTCAACAGAAAGGAAGTGCCACAGAGATTCCAACTTCCTCTTCCTGTCCAGAAGGCTCCTCCCAGTGCTCAGTCCATTCCTTAGTCACTTTTCATTTGGATTTGAGGAGAAAGAATAACTTTTTTTGTCTGCAATCCGTGCAACATTCATACCATTGGATTTTAAGGATTTTTTGTGAGAAACCAAGTAAGTGATATAACTTTGGATACATTTGTTGTTTGATGGAGGACGTGCACCAGTAATTTTTAACCTTTACCTTGTTCTTTTCCTCTTAAATTTCTACATTTGATTGTGGATGGCCTGGGATTGCAGTAGAGAGCTATTTTGCATTCACTTTTCCTAAGAGGAAACGTTTGGACCCTTTTGGGAGGGCTGGGGGACTGGTTTTAAGTATCTTTTCTCCATTTTCTCGGGTGTAATTTGGGAATTTTGCACTATTTTGCACATTTTACTGTCTGGACCCTAGTCTGCCCACAAGCAACAGCCAGCCAGCACAGGCAATGGGCATATACATTAAAAAACTGTTTATGTGCTATATATATATTTTTTAAAACATCTTTTGATCTATAATGCTCTTGGATTAAATGCAAAGTGTGTTTTTTGTTTAATTACATTTTTCTGTAAAGTACTAAAGTGTATTTTTGTGGAGTACTTTTTGTTGCCTTGGAATGTTTCTGGTTGTGAATTTTTAAAGTTGACTTACTTTTCATTTTTGGAATTGCTGAATTAATGGTGGTGCTTTTTCTTTTTTTACCATGCCTCTTTTCTTTGTGAGACAAGTGCCCAATGTGTGTGTGTTTGCCATAGACCATCATGTTGCCTTTGTTCTATGCCTACTTTGTTCTCCATGCATGTGACAAAGTGTTCATTTATTGTAGCCAGTGTGCTTTTTTTATAGGCATCCAGGTATTCTTTGTTGTTCATGCCTTCTTGCTTGTTGTTCTGAACACGTGGCCAGCTGCCATTTTGTGTGGTGAGTGTGCTTTTGCCATAGGTCTGCATGTGTTCTTTGTTTTCCATGCCTTCACCCTTGGTGGCCATGTGACCGGCAGACATTTTGTGTAGTCTGTTTGCTTTTTGCCATTGGTTTGTATGTGTTCTTTGTTATTCATGCCTTTGCCCTTTGTGGCCATGTGGCAGGGTGGCCACTTTGTGAAGCCAGTGTTTTTCACTTTTGCCATAGGCCTGCATGTTGTCTTTGTTGTTCATGCCTTCACACTTGGTGACCATGAGCTTGGCGGACATTTTGTGTAGTCAATGTGTATATCCTTTTCTTCCACTTTAACTTTTCAAAGCCATTTTCGATGGACATTTATAGAAGAGACCTATGCCCTTTGTTTTTGTTAATTTTTTTCTTGTTTCCCTGACATGAGTTTAATGTCTTTAAGGATGATTGTAGCACAGTGTCTTTACTTTTTTATTCATGTTTTCCATTTTCTTCTGCTCCTCCTTGCCTCCTGAAGGATTTCTTATAGTCCCTAGGCAGATACCAGCAATTATCATTCTCAATTATTAGATTTTTCTCTGCATAGATGTGCCATGGGCCAATGGTTCGCACTAGCAATAATTTTTTAAGGATTATTCAATTTTCTCCTGCACCACATGGCTACCATAGGTGCCTCATATGCGCTCACCAGAAATACTTTTTCTAAGGATTATTCAATTTTCTTCTGACCCCATGACTGTGAGAAAGTGGCTCTATATGTACTGGACCAAAGTAAGGTGCAGTGTGTATAGAGGCCACCAACCCAGAGGTATAACAGAGTTTAAAGTCAGGGCTGACCTTACTCTCAAAAGTGGTACCTTGGTCGAGCAGTAAGGCAGTACCAAAGGACAGTGTAAAGCATTTCTTGTACACACTCAGTCAGCAAAAGGTTTCACACACTCAAGGACTGAACTCCAGGCCAATTGTTTTTATATCAAAAGATATAGTTGCTTTATTTTTAGAACCAACAGGTATCAAAATATACTTTTCTCAGTGATGAGTAATCTCAAGTTATTGCTTTGCAGAAAGGCAATGACTTGGTAAACACAATAGGTACAGGGGTTACAATAGGCAACACAGTTCTACACACAATTTAGCATTGAGCTCAATGGGTTTTTCTACACAATTACAGTTCATTACTTTGTAGATTACTTTTGTAAGTCCGAGACTGGATCCTAGATTCAGTCCTGGGGTCTAAGCTGGAAACAGTTTAGTAAAAACATTTTGGTTATTGCAATGATTTTTAAGGAATAAAACGGTGTTTTAAAAAGTCACACAAACTTTTCAGTGAAAATCTGACAATGTTATCCAATGGGAGAAAATTCAGGTTGCAGGTAAAGTATGTTCTTGTTACTTTTGTAATCCAGTACTGCGCTCCTAGCTCCAGCACTGGGGTCTCGACTTATGACAGGTGAGTAATTATGTTTCAGTAGTTTGTGCGAATTTTAAAGAACATTTCAAGGTTTCAAAAGTAGACACTTAGAAGAAATTTCATAGAAAAGCAGACAATGGATTCCTATGGAGAAAATACAGGTTAAGGGTAAACCCGGTTCGGATTACTTTTGTGGTTCAATACTGGGCTACAAGGTACAGTACTGGCTTCTCTCCTGATCACAGGTGAGTAGTTCGGAATTCGTTACTGGGCTGACTTTATAGGAATATTTAAAGTTTTCAAAAGTAGACAGAAGATTTTGCGAGTCAAACCAGCAAATGTTATCCAATGGCGGTTAAGTGAGTTACCGGTTTCCAGGGGAGTACTCGGCTGGTGAAGTTAAGGTTCTGGGCATAGACTCCGGGGTCCCCCAGGGTCAGGTAGGTACAGTTGGTTCACCCTCAGTGGAACAGGGGCGGCCGGGTGCAGAGGTATTTAGGCCCAATGTTAGCCAATGAGGGGCATGGGGCCTTCGGTTGATGGCTTCTGGCTAGCAGGCCACACGGCGGTGTGAGCTGAGCTCCTGGTCACTTGCTCAGGCAAAATGAGGAAGTAGGATAGGGCAAAGGTTGCACAGCCAGAGGCACTCGGGCGACTGGGTGCAGGGTGCTTTTGAGCCGTCGGGCGCTCAATGTTATTCAATGGGAAAGGTAAAAAGGGAACAAAGGCTGCAGACTCGGGGCTGAGATTCTTCAGGTGCTACCACCACTTCGAGAGGTAAGTTGTGATCCTGGCGAAGAGGTAGGTACCCCAAAGGGAGGCACAGGGAGCCACAGGGCGCCGGGTGCAGGGGTGTCTTTGGGTGTCGGGAAATCTTACCCTCGGTTGGTCGCGGTAGGAGGGGTCCCTGGTTCTGAGGCTGCAGGCGTCGTCTGGTTCGTCGAGGAGGGTCTGTGGGCACTGGATTCAGGTCCCAGTCTCCAGCGGGACATCCTCAGGGTGGTCTATGCCTTCCTCATTGATCTGGGATAGGGCCGCTCCAATCCCCAGCTCTGAGGTATCAGTCTGCACTATGAACTGCTTGGAGTAGTCTGGGGCTTTCGGAATGGGTGCTGAGCACATTGCCTCATTCAGGGTGTCAAAAGCCTTTTGGCAGCTAACAGTCCAGTTTACTTTATTGGGCATTTTCTTGGAGGTGAGTTCTGTGAGGGGAGTCACAATGGACCCATATCCCTTCACACACTTCCTGTCGTACACAGCCAAGCCAAGGAATGCCCTGACTTGGGTCTGGGTAGTTGGAGCTGCCCAGTCCATGATACTCTGGATCTTGGGCTGTAAGGGCTGGACCTGGCCTTCACCAACAAGGTGGCCCTAGTATACCACAGTGCCCTGCCTTATCTGGCAATTATATGCCTTGATAGTCAGTCCTGTAGATTGCAGGGCTTGTAGAACCTTCCCAAGGTGGATCAGGTGATCCTGACAGGTGGAGCTAAAGACAGCAATATTATCAAGATAAGCTGCACTAAAGGACTCCAACACAGTCAGGACTTGGTTCACCAACCTCTGGAAGGTGGCAGGGGCATTCTTTAACACTAAAGTCATCACAGTAAACTGATAGTGCCCATCAGGGGTGGAGAATGCTGTTTTCTCTTTTGCTCCTAGGGCCATGCCAACCTGCCAGTACCCTGCAGTCAAGTCAACGTTACTGAGAAATTTGGCTGCCCTAACTTATATATGAATTCATCTGCTCATGGAATGGGGTGGGCATCTGTCTTGGTGACAGAGTTGAGCCCTCTATAGCCCACACAGAACCTCGTCTCTCTCTTTCCTCCCTAGGGATGAGGTTTGGGGACCAGAACCACTGGGCTAGCCCAGGGGCTCTAAGAGGGTTCAATTACCCCTAACTCCAGCATCTTGCTGTCTTCAGCTCTGATGCTTTCCTTGACTTGGTCTGATTGTCGATAGATTTTGTTTTTGACAGGGTTACTGTCACCAGTGTCCACATTATGGGTACACGAGTTGGTCAGGCCAGGGGTCAGGGAAAAGAGACTAGCATACTTTTGCAAAACTTGTTTGCAGTCAGTCTGGTGTTGGTCAGAGAGGGTATCTGAAAAGACTACTCCATCCACTGCCCCATCTTTTGGGCTGCAAGAGAGGAGGTCAGGGAGCAGTTCACTCTCTGCCTCTTGTTCCTCATCAGTCACATCAGCCTGGTGATTTCAGCCCTGTCATGGTAGAGCTTAAGGCGGTTTACATGGATAACCCTTTTGGGGGTCCTGCTTGTGCCCAGGTCCACTAAGTAAGTGACCTCACTCTTTTTCTCCAGGATAGGGTAAGGGCCACTCCATTTGTCCTGGAGAGCCTTTGGTACCACTGGCTCCAACACCCACACCTGTTGCCCAGGTTGCAATTCAACCAGTGCAGCTTTCTGGTCATATCAGTGCTTCTGAAGCTCCTGGCTGGCCTCAAGATTCTTGGATGCCTTTTCCATATACTCAGCCATTCTGGACCTTAGGCCAAGCACATAGTCCACAATGACTTGTTTGGGTTCTTGGAGAGGCCTCTCCCAACCCTCTTTCACAAGACAAAGTGGTCCCCTTACAGGATGACCAAACAGAAGCTCAAAGGGGGAAAACCCTACTCCCTTATGTGGCACTTCCCTAAAAGCGAAGAGCAGGCGTGGCAATAGGACATCCCATCTCCTCTTGAGTTTTTCAGGGAGTCCCCTGATCATACCTTTCAAGGTCTTGTTGAATCTCTCAACAAGGCCATTGGTTTGTGGATGGTATGGGGTAGTAAACCTGTACTGCATACCACACTCCTTCCACATGTGTTTCAGGCAGGCAGACATGAAGTTGGAACCTCTATCTGAAACCACCTCCGTAGGAAACCCTACCCTGGTGAAGACACCCGGGAGGGCCTTGGCTACTGCAGGAGCTGTAGTAACCCTAAGGGGAATTGCTTCAGGGAACCTAGTAGCATGATCCACTACTACTACAATGAACTTGTTCCCTGAGGCTGTGGGAGGTTCCAGTGGACCCACAATGTCCTCCCCTACCCTCTCAAAGGGGACCACCACCACCGGCAGCGGTATCAGGGGTGCCTTTGGGTGGCCACCTGTCTTGCCTCTGGCCTGACAGGTAACACAGGATCTCACAAACTCCATCACCTTTTGGTGCATCTGGGGCCAGTAGAAGTGACTGACTAGTCATTCCCAAGTTTTGTTTTGCCCCAGATGTCCAGCTTGGGGGGTGTCATGAGCCAAAGTTAGGAGGAACTCCCTGTACTTCTGTTGCACTACCACCCTCCTGGTGGCTCCAGGAGGGGGACTTCTTGCATCAGCATACAGTAACCCCTCTTCCCAATAAGCCCTGTGGGTACCACTGACATCTCCCTGTGCTTCTGAAACAGCTTGCTGCATCAGGCTTTCAAGAGTGGGACAGTCTTGTTGTCCCTGGCACAGCTCTTCCCTAGTGGGTCCCCCTGGGCCCAAGAGTTCAACCTGGTAAGGCTCAAGCTCCATGGCCCCAGTTCCCTCTAGGGTTTCCAAGTCATGAGTGGTGGGCTGTGTAGAAGCTGGTACCCCAGTCTTCTGGTTCTTCCTCTTGGTTGGTTGGGCCATACTTTCAGGCTCCAAACCTATGTGTACACCCTTATTTTTGCTCTGTGCTCTGGTTTGCACAGACATCAGTCTGGGGATACCCAGCATGACTGCATGGGTTATTTGCTCAACTTCAGCCCAGGCTGAAGTTTCGAGGTCATTTCCAAGCAGACAGTCAGCTGGTACTGTGGAGAGACCACCACCCATTTCAGGCTAGTAACCTCCCCCCAACCTAGTGTCCCCATAGCCATATGGCGTTGGGTGGTAATGCTGTCAGCATTGGTGACTGGGTACGATTTCCCAATCAAGTATTGCTCTGTGGAAACCAGCATATCTTTCACCATAGTGATACTGGCACCAGTATCCCTCAGGGCTTCTACTCTAGTTCCATTAATGGAGGGGTATTGCAAGTATTTTTTTACAGTTCGGTGGCCAACCAGCTACATTGGCAAACCCAATTTCCCCCAAAGTGACTAGACTAGCTTGAGTGTATTCCCAGATTTGCTCTGGGCACTCTTCTGAAACCATATGTAGACTCACTGTCCCTGGGCTAGTTGTACTGGGTGCCTTAGGGGCTTTGTTTGTAGGGGCAGTGTTTGTGTACAGTTAAATGTCCCAACTTCTTACAGTTGTTACAATAGGCCTTGTTAGGATCACATTTCTTCCCCCTATAGGGCTGAGGCACATAGGGAGTAGTTTGGGACCCACCCACCTGCACAGGTTTTTGGGGACCTTTGGAAGACTCAGACTTTTGATCTTGGGGATTCTCACTACCTTTCCCCTGGGGAGGTTTTGTAACCACCTTCTTTTGGTCACCCCCAGTGGCTGTCCTTGTCACCCTAGTGTTGACCCAATTGTCTGCCTTCTTTCCCAATTCTTGGGGAGAAATTAGACCTCGGTCTACCAAATGCTGATGCAGCTTTTCATTTGTGCAATTACTCAAAATGTGTTCCTTTATAAACAAATTATAAAGTCCAGTAAAATCATGCACATTGTGTCCAGTTAACCAACCATCCAGTGTCTTTACTGAGTAGTCTACAAAATCTATCCAAGATTGAGTCTGGGTTTTGTGAGCCCCCCTGTACCTAATTCTGTACTCCTCAGTAGTGAGCCCAAATCCCTCAATCAGAGTTTTCTTCATGAGGTAATAAGACCCTGCATCTGACCCAGAGAGGGTCAGAAGCCTGTCTCTGCTGTTACCAGAGAACAGTTCCCACCCACAGGAGTGCCCCCATAGAGGTTTCTTCCCTCTTCTCATACCACAAGCCCTCCCAAAGGCTGTGAACCACTTAGTGATATCATCACCTTCCTCAAATTTAGGGACAATCCCTATGGGGATTTTAGGAACATAAAATTCCTCTCTATACTTGTTATTTGTATTGCTGCCACCATAGATAAGAGCTGAGTCCATCTCTTTCCTTTCTTTTTCTAGAGCCAGAAGCCTGGACTCTAGATCTTATCTCTCGGCCAACTTGGCTAACAAGCTGTCCTCTTCACTGCGACTAGTCCCACTTTTTTCTCTGGGCCCTGGCCCACCTGTGTAGGTCCTAGGGTCCCTGAGGGTGATTCTTGGAGTTAAGGGTACAGGGCCCCTCCTCTCCCTAGAGATGATTGGGGGGGAGCATCCTCCTCCTTTAGCACCTCTTCTTCCTCTGACTGGTGATCACCCAGTTCAGAGAGGTGGCCTTTAGCATACTCCGCCAAGAGCTCCTGGAGCCCTACTTTGGTTGGATGCAGGCTCATTGGTATATTTTTCAGTTTGCATAAGGACCTTACTTCTCTGAAATGTAATTGTAATTAAGGTGTGAGGTCGAGCTCCTCCACCAGGTCTGGTGCAATATTATCCTCACTAATAGTTGGGGGTTGTTGAGACATTCTAACCTGATAGTTCTAACCATCTACCCCGACTATAGTGACTTTTATTTTTCTACAATTTTAAAGGGACTTAAGCAAGACCCTTACGAAGACTTTTAGTGTTTTGGAAAACCCAATTTCAGAATTCTAAAGGCAATTTATGAGTTCTGTTGTGTGATCAGATGGTAACCAAGTAGTCCAACAAATGCAAGTTTGTATCCCACCGCTGCCACCAATGTGAGAAAGTGGCTCTATATGTACTGGACCAAAGTAAGGTGCAATGTGTATAGAGGCCACCAACCCCAGAGGTATAAAAGAGTTTAAAGTCAGGGCTGACCTACTCTCAAAAGTAGTAGCTTGGTCGAGCAGTAAGGCAGTACCAGAGGACAGTGTAAAGCATTTGTTGTACACACTCAGTCAGCAAAAGGTTTCACACACTCAAGGACTGAACTCCAGGCCAATTGTTTTTATATCCAAAGATATAGTTACTTTATTTTTAGAACCAACAGTTATCAAAATATACTTTTCTCAGTGATGAGTAATCTCAGGTTATTGCTTTGCAGAAAGGCAATGACTTGGTAAACACAATAGGTACTGGGGTTGCAATAGGCAACCCAGTTCTACACACAATTTAACATTGTGCACAAAGGGTTTTTCTGCACAATTACAGTTGATTACTTTGTAGATTACTTTTGTAAGTCCAAGACTGTATCCTAGATTCATTCCTGTGGTCTAAGCTGGAAACAGTTTAGTAAAAACGTTTTGGTTATTGTAATGATTTTTAAGGAATAAAAAGGTGTTTTAAAAGTTCATACTTAGAAACTTTTCAGTGAAAATCTGACAATGTTATCCAATGGGAGAAAATTCAGGTTCCAGGTAAAGTATGTTCTTTTTAATTTTGTAATCTAGTACTGGGCACCTAGGTTTAGCAATGGGTTCTCGACTTACGACAGGTGAGTAATTATGTTTCAGTAGTATGTGCGAATTTTAAAGAATATTTCAAGGTTTCAAAAGTAGACAGAAGAAATTTCATAGAAAAGCAGACAATGGAGTCCTATGGAGAAAATACAGGTTACGGGCAAACCCGGTTCGGATTACTTTTGTGGTTCAATACTAGGCTACAAGGTACAGTACTGGCTTCTCTCCTGATCACAGGTGAGTACTTCAGAATTCGTTACTCGGATGATTTTATAGGAATATTTTAAGTTTTCAAAAGTAGACAGAAGATTTTGCGACTCAAACTAGTCAATTTTATCCAATGGCGGTTAAGTGAGTTACCAGTTTCCAGGTGAGTACTCGGTTGGTGAAGTTAACGTTCTGGGCATAGACTCAGGGGTCCCCCAGGGTCAGGTAGGTACAGTTGGTTCACCCTCAGCGGCACAGGGGCGGCCAGGTACAGATGTAGTTAGGCCCAATGTTAGCCAACGAGGGTCAGGGGGCCTTCGGTTGGTGGCTGCTCGCTAGCAGGCCACGCGGCTGTGGGAGCTGGGCTCCTGGTCACTTGCACAGGGCAAATGGGGAAGTAGGATAGGGCAATGGTTGCACGGCCAGAGGCACTCAGGCGGCTGGGTGCAGGGTGCTTTTGAGCCATCGGGCGCTCAATGTTATTCAACGGGAAAGGTAAAAAGGGAGCAAAGGCTGCAGACTCGGGGACGGAGATTCTTCAGGTGTGACCACCACTTCGAGAGGTAAATTGGGATCCTGGAGAAGAGGTAGGTACCCCAAAGGGAGGCACAGGGAGCCGCAGAGCGCCGGGTGCATGGGTTTCTTTGGGTGTTGGGAAATCTTACCCTTGGTTGTTCATGGTTGGAGGGTCCCTGGTTCTGAGTCTGCAGGTTTCGTCTGTTTCATCGAGGAGGGTCTTTGGGCACTGGATTTTGGGTCCCAGTCACCAGGGGGATGTCCTCGTGGTCTTGGATTGCTCGGGCACGGGCCGGGCGTGGCGGGTGCTGAGTGGGCAGGTCTTGAGCTTCCTGGCTGGCACCAGGGGTTGTTTATTGAAGCAGAGCCTCTGCGTATAGGAGCCCCAGTCTTTAAGAGGGTCAAGGCAGGCAGGTCCTCCTGGGGTCACAAGGTTGCTGTCCGCAGGAGTCACCGGGATTAAGCAGGAGCAGGTTCTAGGATCGACAGGCCATTGGGGCTGGGGCCAAGTCAGTGGGTGTCGTCCTGTTGTGAGCAGCTGCACGGTGGGTTGTCTTCTTCTTGATCTTCTTTCTTCTTTTCTTATCGGGATCTGAGGAAGGAACGTTCAGGAAGCCCCTAAATACTGAAGTTAGGGATGTTACAGGTAGGGCAAGGGCAGGGACCAATAGGTCCCTGTCCTGGGGTGGGTACACCCCCTAGCCTGCTCCTCTCCGATGGGAGGGGGGCAGAAACCTAGCTGTGATTGGGCAGGGCTCCCCTTCTTCAAGATGGCCGGATCCCGGGGTTGTGCTTCACCTCGCCTCCCCCACCTGAGGGGTGGGGTTGGCACAGGCTGGCACATCCCCCTTCCTGATGTAGGGTTTCCCGCCAGTCTTCCCGCTAGAGTGGGGGTCAGAACTGGTGGGGGCCAGTTGCTGGGTACAACAAATGGTCTGGAGAAGCTCACAGAGGTGGCATGCCTTTGAAGCTTCCCCCTGCCCATCCTGGGGGAGGAGACCTAGCACCTCGCCCAGGATGTAAATTGTTGCAGGCCCAGGAGAGCGAGGGGCTCTCCACCCAGGGGTCCAGCAACATGTCTGCTGTGTGGCAGACTGGGCAGCCACTCAGTCCAGATGTGGAATGTAGGTTAGGTTTCAGGGGACATCTCTAAGATGCCCTCTGGTGCATTTTACATTAAACCTCACACTGGCATCAGTGCGGGTTTAATGTGCTGAGCAGTTTGATACCAAACTTCTCAGTCTTCAGTGAAGCCATCATGGTGCTTTGATGTTTGATTTGATAGCTCATTTGTACCGCGCAACTATCGCTCCAAGGAGCATCTAGGCGCCCATGAGAGACCAAAAGATGTGGGATGGTCTAGCTGCTTAGTTTTTGCCAATCCAATTATTACACTATTGCTCTAACAGTGGTATCCTGTAACTTAAAAATCCAGGTTTTTAATTCTTTACTGAATTCTGTTTCTCTCTCTAGGGCCCTTAGATGGGGTGGGAGAGTATTCCATGCTTTCGAGCCCAACACTGACAATGACTTGCCCCCTCGCGTCCTAAGTCTGAAACCTGGGACAACCAACAGATTGGCATTTGAGGAGCACAGAGTTCGTGTTGGAAGGTACCTAGAGAACTTCTTCCGTAGATACGTTGGCCCTAAGGAGTGGACTGCTCTAAAGGTAATGATCAGTATCTTGAAGAGCACCCTTTTTATTATTGGAAGCCAATGCAAGATTTTTAGTGCCTCCGTTGCAGACAATCTTTTCGGCCATTTCAGCACCAACCTGGCTGCTGCATGTTGCACCATCTGGAGTCTATAAGTGACCCCTTTATTGGTGCCTGCATAAAGACTGTTACAGTAGTCTATCCGTGATGTCACAAGGGCCACTGCAACAGTCTTTCTTGCCTCCAGTGGCAACAAGTCAAAAAACTTCCTGAGTCCCTTTATGACCCCGAAACATGTCCCGGCTACTTTTGATGCCTGTTGCTTAAACGACAGGTCAGAATCGAAATTAACCCCCAGGTTGCGGGCCGAGTCGGTGGTATGAGGTGGTATTTCTGCTTCCATTGGCCACCATACTCTGGGGATAAAATCGTTTTTAGGGCCAATTGGCATGATCTCGGTCTTGCCCGTGTTGCATTTAAGATGATTTCTCCGCATCCAATCAAATGTAGCTGTTAGGCAACATTTGAGCTTTTCCTCCCAGATCTGATTTGCTCTATCCAGGGTCAGGATCAGTTGAGTATCGTCTGCATATGCCACCACATCGATACCAAAAGACGATATTAGCCTGATCAGGGGTGCAGTATAGACATTGAACAATGTCGGGCTCAGACTGGACCCTTGAGGCACTCCCGCTCTTTAGAGTGAAATTCACCCAAGGTGACCACTTGTCTCCTGCCACTCAGAAAGTTTTTAATCCATTTTAGGACTGTACCTGTAATGCCAGACGTTCTTAGTCGGTCAATCAAGATGACATGTGAGACCGTGTCGAAGGCCGCCGACAGATCTAATAGAATCAAGACGGCCTTCTTGCCTTGGTCCAGGGCCAAACGGATGGTATCAGTAGTGAACAGGAGAGCCGACTCAGTGGCGTGTTGGGCTCTAAAGCCTGTCTGATTAGGGTGCCATGCTTCACTGTTTTCCAGGAACTCAGTGAGCTGTTTATTAACTAATGACTCTGTGATTTTACACAATACTGGAAGTAATGAGATTGGCCTTAGGTTGGATAGGGTGGTAGGATCGCGGAGTTGTTTTTTTTGCAATGGCTTAACTGCCGCCAATTACCATTCTGTGGGGATATTGGCTGTCGCCAGTGAGGTGTTTACGATTTCACTGATTACTGGATTGGCTACCTCCACAATCCAGTGTAGGAGCCTAGGAGGGCACGGATCAAAAGGTGAGCCCGACTTCATAGCCAATATTACCCAATGTGTCTCATCAAGACTAATTGGCTTGAAGGTCTCCAGCTGATCTGCAGCCTGGCCCTCCTTCCTGTTCCCCTCTTCTAACTCTAGAGCAGGGGTTATAAAGTCCTTCATGAGTCCTTGTACTTTTTCCTCGAAAAAATCTGCGATAGTGTCACAGAGGCTCTCCGAGGGCGGGATTTCCTGCGCTAAAAATTTGGGCTTATTAAAATCATTTACAATCTTAAAAATGGCTTTATGCTTGTTATTGGCCGTTTCTATCGCTGCTATGTAGAAACTCTTTTTTGCCTGTTTAATCAGTGCATGGTATACGCTCTTAGCTGATTTATATTTACCACGCTCCACACTGCAGTAGCTTTTCCGCCACCTACGCTCAGCTCTCCGTAGTTCCCCTTGTTTGTCTTTAAGCACTCGGTCATACCACGGGGCTGATTTCCTCCTTTGACCAGGCCTGGTTCTACTTCTCCCATGCCCTGCCATGCCTTTCAGTTCCATCATCCATTCCCTGAAAGTATTATTGTCCGTATCTGGCATTCCTATCAGGTGAGGCCTACTCTCCCTTGCCATCCTTGTCAATTCTGGGTGGCCCATCGCAGCTTTCCATACCTCATGTCCAGCCTGGTGGCAGCCAATTTCTTACCTTTTCCTGTACCTTCTAAAGGTACAGTAAAAGGTACCAATGCATGATCAGTCCAAGTTTGGGGCATGGGATGGTTGGTATTGAGTGTGATAAGATTGGTGACAATACAATCAATGGCATGGCCTGCTTCATGAGTGGCCTGTGTAGTACAAATGGCTAGCCCCAACACATCCATGGTGTCCCTAAAAGACACTGCTGATGTATCTGTGGGAGACTCTAGATGGATGTTTACATCCCCTAACATCGGAAAATTTGAGAACCTAAGTGCCAGGGGACTCAGCACCTCCCCAATACTCTCAAGGAAACCCTTACAGGGTCCTGGGGGGCGATATATCAATGCCCCGGCAAAAGTGAAGGTGTCGCTGATTTTAATACGAAAACCCATCCCTTCTGCTTCCTTCAGATCTTGAAGTCCGACCACTGAACATTTGAGTAGGTCCTTATAAATAATGTCCACTCCCCCCCCCATTTTATTTCTCTGTCCGCCCTTTGTATGCAATATCCTGGTGGTAGCGCATGCACCAAGTCAGGGGTGCACCAAGGTTTAAGCCATGTTTCAGTTAATAATAAGCAATCTAAATTATCATCAATTAATAAATCATAAATATGCTGAGCATGTTTGGGCAGGGATCTAACATTTATTAGACCTGCCTTTAGGCTATTTGTCCCTGTCGTAAATGCAGCAATTTGCGACCAGGGAAAGGTTTTCCGGCATCCCCGGCAACTCACCGGGCCCTTCCAGAGGGAAAGATCTAAATTATGCCCACAGCTGCGAGAAACGGACCGCAATACCAGCAGTTCTTGCCTACCATATCCCTTGGTATTCGCGGTGCCAGCAGCCCCTCTGGCCCTAGGCGCGACTAGAGCGTGGACGGGCGCACAGGGGCTTACCTTTGGCGCACCTTCGGCGCGCCATTGGTGCGCCCGCTGCGTGCGTCCGCTGCGCGTCGTTTCCATAAGTGCTTTAAATAGAAGGCTGGGCTCGGTCCCGTCCAGCAACTGGACCGCCAACCTCCGCCAATATGGTCGCCTCTAGTGTGCTCCAGGAAGTGAGGATCTCACTTCCTCTCTGCCGTGCTGTCTCCCTCCACAACAAACTGCACTTGCAGTGGTGGAACAGGGAGCAATGCGGCTATTAGTGATGGTACAGAAACAGGATATTCTTCACAACAGCAATTATTATGCACAACCACAATTATCAGGTAATTATTTTAAAAACGAAGTGTGAGACTTAAAACAAATACAGTTTAGTCAGGCGTGCAGGCTGCCAGGAATCTTACTCATTCAAGCAGCGCGCTACACACTATACCCCTGTTATAGCTTGCAAAGCCTCGTAATCGGTCAAGCTTGCAACAAAGCAGCAGCGTATCTGCTTGCGTCTTGCTGCCCGTCCTCTAAATAGAAG
The DNA here is from genome assembly GCF_964261635.1 of Lissotriton helveticus. Lineage (NCBI taxonomy): Eukaryota > Metazoa > Chordata > Amphibia > Caudata > Salamandridae > Lissotriton > Lissotriton helveticus. The sequence goes on from NC_136070.1 coordinate 707,903,000, forward strand.
GCTGGGCTCGGTCCTGTCCAGCAACTGGACCGCCAACCCCCCCAATATGGCCGCCTTTAGTGTGCTCCAGGAAGTGAGGATCTCACTTCCTCTCTGCCGTGCTGTCTCCCTCCACAACAAACTGCACTTGCAGTGGTGGAACAGGGAGCAATGCGGCTATTAGTGATGGTACAGAAACAGGATATTCTTCACAACAGCAATTATTATGCACAACCACAATTATCAGGTAATTATTTTAAAAACGAAGTGTGAGACTTAAAACAAATACAGTTTAGTCAGGCGTGCAGGCTGCCAAGAACCTTACTCATTCGAGCAGCGCGCTACACACTATACCCCTGTTATAGCTTGCAAAGCCTCGTAATCGGTCAAGCTTGCAACAAAGCAGCAGCGATTCGTAATGACGACCTCCCAGCACCATATACTCTTAAATGGCAGCACTGCACTTACAGTGCCCAGGAATGGCCCTGGGTACTGTAGGGGCACAGGGCTCATACACCTGTGCCCACACCACTGGCATAGGGCACCAGCTAGAGGGGTGACTGATGCATGCCAGGGCAGTGGGGTTTGTGTGCATGGCACACAGGGATGTGTGCCATGTCGAATCTCTGTTTAGTTTTGTACTCAGACACTCAACCTGCAAAGGCAGTGTGTGGGTGTCAGGGTACAGGGCCCCCAAGGGTGGCACAATAAGTGCTGCAGCCCTTAGGGGCCTTCTCTGGTCACCATGCCCTGAGTATCTAGGGTACCATTTACTAGGGGCTGATAGGTGGCCAGAGATGCCCATTGGGTTTTGTTTCAACACAGCTGTAGGGAAGGAACACAGGCCCTGGGTACCTAGTTGGCAGGAGCACACTCAGTGAAAGCACATCAGCAGTTCAGCAACAAGTGGGTGCATACCAATGCAAGGAAGATGGCACTTTATCACAATGACTACTATAGGTGTCTCATATTTGAACACAAGCAAAACTATTTTTAAGAATTGTTCCAAGTTCCCCTGCATTAGCCTGTCTGCCATAGGTGTCTCATAAAAGGGAGTAATTCAATTTCCGTTCCAGTCATTCGCTGGTGACATTGACCATTAGTCAGTAATTGGCCAGCAGTAGAGGTGTTATCAAAGTTAACAATGATGCAATCACCACTATTTTGTTTGTACTGCCTATCCAGCTAACCCTCCATACCATTAATATATTATTGGCAACACTCATCCTTCCTAGAGTATTTTGATTAAGCCAATATGTTGTTTTGTTCCATAATTGTTCATAGCTCTCTGTCTCCCCAAGAGGGAGAACAGGAGCATGCCCCAGTACGACCACATATGGGGTTACTTCCGGAGGTAAATCGATGACTACGGGACGAGGAGCCGCACTGATGCTCTCGCCCAGTTTTGGTTGAGAGTCAGATAAAGGCGTTTGCCTATTTGTACTTGGCTGTAGTGAAGAGGTTTTAGTGGCACCATCAAGGACTGGGGGACTTAATGTATTTATTCCTGGAACAATCCGATTGGGGCTACTACTAGGTGGCTTAGTCTTCCCAGTAGTAGAAGGTGGATTTACTATATTGGTAGGAGCTGTGACCGATGTTTGCTTGCCATTCATCATGGAAGATTCCAGGAGCAAGAGCCTGGATTCTACCCCAGTAAGTTTCAGCAGGATCGGTTCCAGCAACGTTTGCATCATACCTTCTAGTTTCCCCCAGAAGTCTCCCCCGACCAAACTACAACTTAGTGTTGTTGTGAACGTATCTAGGACCCTATTTAAATATTCCCGATGTATGCCCTTATGTGGTTATAACAAATCATGTCCTTATAAAGGCATAAGAATCGTATCCATATTTAGTCATAGCCAATGCAGTCCAAATACGGCACTCCCATAGACTCCTAGAAAGTACAACGCGTTCTTTAAACAAACCAAGCCTCCAGCAGCTCGGGAATTCCCCCTGCTTTTGTTTTGATTTGTCCAAGAACTCCTGGAGTCCTGAAAGAACTGTAAGTTCTTAGTGACGTCTTACGTCCAACCTTACGTCAAACTCGGCACCTTCCAGGTATAAATATACCAACAGCTGCCCTAGCAAACACACAGTGGTTTTGGAGCAGATCAGCTATCTACTTGCCTGACGCCCTGCTGTGGCAAGTGCCGAAGGAAGCCGATCCTCCCATTGACGCACTGAGAGAGACGCTGTCTTTTCTCCTGCTGAGAAATCCAGCTCCAGTGTTTCCAGTCACCCTTGCGGGTTGCTGGGAGATCGAGTCCTGAGAACTAGATACAAGACCTCCTTCTTTCGATAACCAAGGTACGGAGCTGATTGGATCCTTAGCGAATTCTTGATTCAGATTCTTGGCAAAACTATCTTAACTTAAACTGCAGCTCCTATACTCCTTCCCACATACTAGGCTTAGGTTAGGTACACCGGGGTAGGCGTATCTTAGAAGCACCAGTTGAGTACTTTTAGTCATGGTTTTATATATGTATATATTTTATCTATTTTAAACACGGTATGGCTTAGAAACGGTACCCTGCATTTACAGTATTATTTCATAATACTCCTTTTACTGTACGCACTTTACTTTATAACAAGTATTGCAATTGTGGAAACTCACTTCTCTTGCATGAGAAAGAAGACTGTTCAATAAATAACCACTTTTATTGAAAACGCCCGTCTCTCTATTTCTCTGCGCTTCTGGTGAAACTAAGTATGCACGATTGACTGAGTGAAATAGTTATCTATTGTTTCTGCGACTCTGGAGATATACTCCTTATTCTGGAGGGAGCAAAGTTGTCATGTTTATGCGGTTGTCAGAAACTAATCCCTTCTTGTCTATTCAGGAAAGTTAACTCCTTCCTGTTCACTCGAGAAAGTTTCTAGTGACCTCTGAGCTAGCTGGCATTCATAATTAAGTCTAACATATTCAGTAGAGACCTAGTCGACCTCAGTCCTACGTCTAAACTATCGTTTATGTTATTCAAATGCGCGGAGCCTATTGGGAATATAGGACCTACACTACATGGCGCCCAACGTTTGGTAAGGCGATAATTTAACGCTAGATGCAAGAGTAACTCAGTCGTGCTTTTTCACACAGACCCCTTTCTCCGGTAAAGACTCCAATAGACCTCTGGAGTGGGTGAAAGGTTAATATCCGCCGAAACTTAGTAGGATGAGAATCCTATGTATTAGTTTTTGGTTTAGTCAACGTTGAAGGATACAGTGTTCCAAAATATTGTGCACATAATCTTTGTTTCCTTGAAACTTGATCTGAAAACTTTCTGTCAGAAAAATGTTGGATAGTGAAGACGAAAGGGAGAGAGCTAAATTAGCAACTCAACTTTTAGCGGAAGACACAAGTCTCCGGGTAGAAGACCCGGAGGCTATACTCATCCCAGTCAATGTAAGGAAGAGTGTAACTTACAAACTTATAAAAAATGGAGTATCATCAAGAGGTGGTAAAGTCATATTTGTGGTAGAGGCCCATGAATATCGGCAGACAGAGGTATTCTATTCCTGGATACATTTTCCAGCAGCACATGCTGTGACACACGAGTTCCACTACTACAAAATAGGGGAATCTCCAACGGAATACGTCCTCTTCGAGGACATTGAAATTCCACTAACATACCAAGAGCACCAGCTCTGGTTTAATGGCGCCCTAAAATACAAAAATCACTTCACCAGGCTCGGTCCACTAGGTAGACCAGGAGCCACATGGCCGGTTCTAGCCGGCTACACACCACATCCTGACATTGATGGAATGTCAAGCGGAGAACTCTTAGTTCAGCTAAAACAACTAATTAAAATACATAGACAATTGGTCCAATATGTCATGCGGACTTTAACAGTCCAACCAACAATAAGAATTCCACAGCAAACCCCTCACCAGGGGAACACAAATAAAATTACAGCACAGACTATACAATCAGTCGTTGGCAAATTACCCACAAAACGGGAACAAATTCCATTCTGGTTAGCTCAAAAAATTACTCAGATAGAGGCAGTATTTCCTGATACTACACCTAATGAGAAACACAGAATTCTGACTATCTGCCTTCCAATGGGGATCGCACCACATGTGGAGGACTGTGACACTTGCGGCACAGTCTTTGCTTCAATATACACAAAAACACATGGTGTTCCGTCTATGGCGGTTATACCAGACGTACTAAGACAGATTCAAAATGAATATGGTCCAGAGCCTGCTTTAACTCTAGGTATGAAATTACTGAAAGACTTTAAGCAGGTCTCGGCTATACTATTAGCCAACATAAAAGGAGAAGCAGCATCTGTGGCGATCCGCCAGAAATTGAAAGAAACAGATATAGCAGAACAACCTTTTGAACTCACCAGAATAATTGAAAAATCCTATGAAGAATTAGGTAGAGATAGTTTGGGTGGGAAACCACTAAAACCAGAACTAACTGAAAATCGTGAAAAAACCTTTATTAAGAATAATCTCAATACTCCAAAAAAGAGGTGGGAGGGTAATAAACAGACTACTCCCAGAGAAAAACAATTCCCGTCCAGAGGAAGGTCTCCCCAACGGAGAAATAGATCTCCAGAACGGGGTGGCAGGTCTCCACAACGGGAACCCTCTGAAAAAAGATACAACCTTAGAGATAGGGATAAATTAAGAAAACCTGACAGATATCAAGATAATAATACTTGTCCCTCTCGATCTTTTCAGACTTCCTCACAGAAATCGGAAAGAAGAGGATGGTCAGAACATAAAGAAGAGTGTGTCAAGTCCAAAGACAAGGAACCTGCTCATCAAAGTAAAAAATTACAATTTCCAAAAAACAAGGTAGCCAGTATTAAAATAAAACATGCAGAGGATTCTGAGGACACAACTGAAAAATGGAGAATGGGCCCAGACAATGCTAGACAGCACAGCAGAAGTGACCATAGCTCGCAAGATCCTGATGAATCTTCTGGAGACAGTGGACACGAATGAATACATTCAGGTGGAAACTGCAGACACCAGAGTTAGTGTGCCCCATAAATTATATGAAATAACATTACGTATAGAGGGGGACAAAACTAGGAAAATAAAAGGTCTCTTTTGGGATAACCTATCTAAAGGCTATGATATCCTTCTAGCAGAAAAAGACTGGCCACCAGATTTTGTCAGGGAGTGCCCACATGGCAAAGAAATTTTTATGCCTGCCTTCTCAAATCACATTCCAATTCATAAAAAATACAAATATGCTAGAAAATGGGCAGTGGCCCAAGCCCCTGCATTATATAAAAATCATGTAGGATGGGATGAGGATTCTCCTCACCATAAAATTCCGTTAAAAAATAAACCTACTGCACAAAGGCAGTATTCTGTTAAGCAAGAAGCTAAAAAACAAGTCAGGGAGATCTTAGATCAACTTGAATATCAGGGGGTGATTGAAACAGGCACCTCACAAATGAACAATCCTTCGTTTCCCGTCTCCAAGCCAGATAATTCATATCGTCTAGTTTTGGACTACAGACACCTAAACTCCTGCTGCAAAACATTTGCAGTACAAAACTCACACAGTGCAGCACTAATGAATAACATTGTGCGCAAAAAATATAAAACGACATTAGATATCTCAAATGGTTTCTTTTGTCAAAACATAGCACCAGAAAGCAGGTATTTGACTGCTTTCTCCTGTATGGGGGCCCAAGAGCAATTTTGTCGACTCCCACAGGGATTCAAGAACAGCCCAGGATTATTTTCAGCCGGGGTAACAGAATTACTACAAATGTATGATGATGAGGCATTATCCTATGTCGATGACATCTATCTTACAGACGATGACCTGGAGACACACTTGAAAAGAGTGAACACCATTATACTTGGGTTCTCAGCTGAAGGGTACAAATTCAACTTCAAAAAGTCACGAATTGCCTACCTCACTGTCCTATTTTTGGGATGTGAGTTATCAAGTGAAGGCAAAAGCCTAGCAGACAACTTCTTAGAGAAGTGTGCAGTACTCCAAGCTCCAAAAACGCTGAAAAACTTGCAATCAATTCTAGGTTTCCTGAATTTCGGAAGAACATAAATTCTAAACTATGCAAAGAGGCTTAAACCTCTCTATGAATTAATAAAACCTGATTTCAAACCAATCAATTGGACTCAGAAACGCACTAAATTTTTAAGATCAATACAAACAGATATGTTAACTAAAACAAAACTACAAACGCGCAAATGAGCGCAACCTTGTAATCCGAGTCATCCCAGGAAGATGCGGATTCAGGTTCCTGACCTCTAATGAGGGAGAAACGGTATGAATAGCTTATAAATCACACTTGTACACACAAGCTGAAATGAAATTCAGTTCTACTGAAAAAATTCTGACTGTGGTTCAAACTGCTGTAGCAAAAGAAAGAGCCCTAGCACAAGGTAAACGTATAATAATCGTTACACCTGTACCTGCCCTAGATGCAGTAACAAAAGCCAGCATTCCGAATGCTAAAGCTTTACAACCGAGATGGATACAATGGGTTAATTCTCTTGCTGCATCAGACGTAGCATACGAATTTGATCCTAACTTAAAAACGCAAGAATTTCTCCAATACGAATATGAATGTCCTCTGCCGACCGAAATCCTGCCTCTCGAACATTCCGGCTGTATAATATATATAGATGGTTCAGCACAACCCGCAGTTGGGGGTAAACAAGCATATAGTGCTGCGTGCGCAATCGTTAAAGGTCGCTGGCACGAAGGCAAATTTAGACCGCTGGTCACTAAAACTCAATCACTCGGAGACTGTACAGCTCGGCGAGCTGAACTACAGGCTTTCAAGATGGCGCTGGAAAATACCGATCGCGAATTCCCCACACTAATAGTGTGCGATTCGTATTACTGTGTCCAGTCTTACAACGAATACTTGCAGAACTGGGTTCAAAACAGTTTCAAAGATGCAAAAGGTGGCACAATCAAGCATAAGTTGCTTTGGGAACAAGTAGTTCTTTTACAGAAGGAACTACAAAAGACTCATGTGATACATACACTGAGTCATCAACGTGATGGCGTTCACGTTGCAGGGAATTCATTGGCTGATGAGGCCGCGAAGGCGGCTGTGCAAACGGCTTCCGTAGCTGCCATTTCCCGGTCAAAAACAAAAATAGACAGCGAGATAATGAAAGCTGTCAGTGCTTCAGTAAAAGACAGTGGTAAGACACTCCCGAAAGGCTTTCCAGTAAAGGACTCATACAAAACTGATGCGAATAATGTTCCTTTTGCTGTAATCCCTGGAGTGGGTGATAGAGCAATTCCAAACATGGAACACAGGTTAGGACTAATTTTAGCGGCACATGAAGGGCTAGCCTCTGCACATGCAGGTGTTTCCGCCACAGTATCGTTATTAAAACAGAGATATTGGTGGCCACGCATGAGAAAACAAACTAGGAACAATGTTCTAGAATGTGAAATATGCCAAAGAATGAAAGTATCAACAGTGAAACGACCTGCACAGACGCCCCTTCTAATCTCAGATAAACCATTAGCGTGTGTTTACCTGGACCACTGTGGTCCCTTACAAAGGGATGGCAACTATAAATATATCATGGTCGCAGTGGATTCCTGTACGAGATTCATTTGGATGTGGCCCCAGCGCTCGGCTGACGCCAGAACTGTTATAAAAGATTTGCGAGTCTTCATCTGCACATACGCAATTGGCATGCTACATTCTGACCAGGGTCCTGCGTTTAGCTCTCGAGCTTACAAGGAGGCCATGGCCGGCATGGGCATTGCATTGCGGTACTCTAGTCCATTCCATCCAGAGGGAAATGCGGTAGTGGAGAGAAAAAACCGTGACATAAAGCAATCTATAACAGCGAGGGTATTAGGTTCGGGTGACGGGTGGGTCAAACATCTAACAAGTGTCCAACGTAGTCTTCATAATCTGCCAAGAAATTCTCTGGGAGGTATCACTCCGTACGAACTTTTGTTTGGTACTAGAATGATCATTCATGACCTCGATTGTCAGACTTCAGTGGTAGAACAAAAAACCTTTGATATCAAAGATCGCTTGGCTGTTTTACAGGACTTAAATGAAACAAGAAGAAGTCTAAGTAACATAAAGCTAAAGCTAATGGCCACTGAAGAAAAACCACCTGTCCCAGCAAGACCTGTCTGGATTCCAAAGATTGGGGATCTGGTCAGAGAAAAGATCGCGGTGAAGAAGGAATTTGGGCCTTCTTACAGAAAAGCAGTACCTGTCTTAGCTATCAGCGGAACAAGATCAGTAGTACTACCGTCCCTTGCTGGTAAAAAGGAGAACAGAGTTGTATCAATCGACCTGGTAAAACCACAATCATGTGGCCAATAATAAGTAGTAGGCCCAGTGGACTCCCAAGAAGTAGCAGAAGACCAAACCTTGCTACAATCCAAGAGGTTCAAACTGAGAGACTAATCACATTTGATAAACCTGTAGTGAATAAAAAGGACTATGCAACAAAGCCATGGAACTTGTGCCTCTTGAAACCCAAATTGCAACAGTTCGTCAAGAAACACCTGTCTACAATGATGTAGCATCTGAAAATAGATATCCAAAGATAAATGAAAATCCGGAAGCAATTCCAACGATTGACAGAACTGCATCTGGCTACTTCATCAATTTTGATGACTTTTCTGATGATCCAAGTGAACATGAACAAAACGCCAGCAACTAAAACTTTCAAAGAAAAAATGACTGAACTCTTTCATCAACTCAAAGAAACATATCTGATTTCACCGTGGATTGAATTATGGATTGTGTTAGGTGTACTTTTCCTCCTACTATGGCTCATTTTTGTTTTCATTTTGGGAAAATTCATTGAAGGAAAATATAGTACAATGGACACAGCAAGCTAGAACATCAACTTGGTCCTAAAGCCTCATGGATCTTCTCACATCGAAAAAAGAGAACTATCATCAGTGAACATCACAGCCATTCCTATACCTGGTGGTGTAGCATGGGACACTACTGATTACAAAATCGATGGCCCGGTTGAACTCTTGAAATATCTACATCAGTTCAAGGTTTCATTAAGTGACTTTTTATCACCAAGTATTTTCTCTGAGGAATGGGACTTTGAAAATATTAATAATATGATGTCAGATTTAGAAATGTCAGCAAAATTTACAGAACATGATTATTTAGAAGGCTCATCAAACTATGAAGAAATGTATTGCTTTAATCATTATGGGCATCACTATTTGCATAAATCTGTTAATCCTAGAAATGTTTTTACTTATAATCAATGGGAACATTGTCCCACACCGCCAAGAGGCAGCTCGAAAACAAAAATTCCAATACTTCTCAGGGTTTAACATCACTGATCCAGAAACCTTTTGTTTTAAAATGTTAAATAAGACAGGAATGAAAAACATGTTGACAAACACTAAATTGATATATTCCACAACATTTTATGAAAAAATGTCTACATTTGGTTTTGAATTTGGGAAAAACGACATTGAAACAAAAACCATTTGGGGTACAAAAGATTGGCAGGTACAAGGTCTAGAATCATTATTTAGAGCCTGCATGATCCCAGAACAAATAATGTTCCGGAATGACACCATTCAACAAACAACCTTTCATGTCAACTGCACGGCACCCCTGCAACACAGATAGAGCTTTTTTCAGACAGCTTTCCAACGGCAGCTACGTTATAATAAGTGACCGCAGCTGTTGTGGCATGGTGCCAGGAATAGCCTATCTCGTGAGCGTTACTTCCAGGGTCATTTGCTGTATGCAAGTATTGTATCCAAACAGCAAACCAGACAAGGAGGCAGCAATATGGCCTTCGCTGAATATCTCTTCTATTCGAATTGATACCTTAAGCAGAATGAAATCCATTCTTTTACAAACAACTGGGCCTTTAACCTCGTCCAAAGAGACGTATGATCTGCAAGTTGCAAGGACAGCGGCAGAGATACATACATTATTATCAACAAATTGCCCCGTGCATTTCGCAGAAATTTTAGGTCAAAATTTAAACATGTCTGATGCCAGTGGCATCGCACATGTATTTAAGACAATTTTTTAGGGACTATTAGCACCCTTTGAAGCAGTCCTGAAAATCTTCCTGAATTTCGTGCACTCTGTATTTGGCGGATTGCCTATCATCTCATGGGACTCATAGCAGGAATTTTATTTTTTTTCCTTCTGCTCCGATATGGCAAATCCAGCCACAAACAAAACTTAGGCTACCATGGAAGAAACGATCCTTACGATGAGATGCCGAGAAAGAATAACTAAAGTACTCGGTTTAGCTCGACTAAGAGATCTGAATACCACATGGTTTCTTTCATTCAGACCAATCTGGCAAGATTGCATATTACCTGTTCTACGATGCCTACTATGTGGAGAAGAATTCCTGTTGGACGTCTGTCTCACACTACCATCAGCAGTACCTTTAGATATCGATACTTTGCTTGGTTCGGTAACGGCTAATGCTACGTGTTGTCCCCAGCGGCTACCTATTCTGATGACGGCATTCGTTGAAACTTCACAATTACGATTAGGTGACGGTGAGGTACGAGATGAGAGCGGCACACAGGTACCACCTTCTGTGACCATTGCTGATCTAAACAGCGACGACAGCAATGCCTCTCATGTCTGCACTATTTCTGCTTTTTCGAACTATCCCCTACTGTTGTAGACGAATTCTTTGCAGCCCTATCTGAGTTAATGTTCTCTCATAACAACGAGAATAACTTTTGAAGCACACAGCATTCCCTGAACACTGAATTCGACCTTCAAGTTTATTAAACAGAGATTCTAAAAATCTGTGGAACTATTTTTTTGCCCTGAAAGCGAAAATATTTTTCCCCGTTCCCAAAATATTTACTTTTTTTTGGCACACAATACTCTGCTTAAAGTAGAACTATTCTTAGAGAACAAGATTTCTATTTTGAAACTCTAGAGACACTATTTTGATTCAGCCTCTAGCACATGTACAATCTTGTATAAATATGTGATGAAATGGTCTCAACCTTCTCTTCTGTATTAAGAGACATTTCATGAATGTAACTTTCGTGATTCATTCAGCCAATATGTTGAACATACTATATTTGCATTATCTGAATGATACCACTGCTAAAAAAAATACAGTATACTACTCATTTTTCGAGTATATACCATTTCAAGTGCATTTTATGTATTTTGGGGAGGGCTGGAAAACACATGCATAGTTATATGTTTAATATTGCTTAGTATTTAGTAATGATGGACATTATACGTGGAGTGGGTGTTGTGAACGTATCTAGGACCCTATTTAAATATTCCAGATTTATGCCCTTATGTGGTTATAACAAATCATGTCCTTATAAAGGCATAAGAATCGTATCCATATTTAGTCATAGCCAATGCAGTCCAAATACGGCAAGGCTACTCCCAAAGACTCCTAGAAAGTACAACGCGTTCTTTAAACAAACCAAGCCTCCAGCAGCCCGGGAATTCCCCCTGCTTTTGTTTTGATTTGTCCAAGAACTCCTGGAGTCCTGAAAGAACTGTAAGTTCTTAGTGACGTCTTATGTCCAACCTTACGTCAAACTCGGCACCTTCCAGGTATAAATATACCAACAGCTGCCCTAGCAAACACACAGTGCTTTTGGAGCAGATCAGCTATCTACTTGCCCGACGCCCTGCTGTGGCAAGTGCCGAAGGAAGCCGACCCTCCCATTGACGCACTGAGAGAGACGCTGTCTTTTCTCCTGCCGAGAAATCCAGCTCCAGTGTTTCCAGTCACCCTTGCGGGTTGCTGGGAGTAAGCATGGGCGGATTTTGCGGATCCACGATTCACGAATTTGCGTATTCACGGATCGTGGATCCGCAAAATCCACGGATTTAGCGGATCGGCGGATTTGGGGGCGGGGCTTCCATGCCAGGACCATCGTGCCAGATTGAACCCTGCCCTTCGTATTTATTCAAGAAGACGCCACCGTTTTGTGCCATACCTCTACTCAACTGGAGTACTTTCTACTGGATAATCAGTAAGTGCTACCTCGTTGGGTAAATGTATAGTGCTTTTACTACACTACAGCTACCTAAAGTGCCAGAGAGTTGTCAACAGCGACCAGGTGTGTGTTACTATGCAATCGCGCCGAAGGGCGCAGGGGTCCCTTGAGTGACCTATCATAGTGGGTAAATGGCTGGAAGACGGTGCACACCTCGAGTGTGTGGGCGGGGCCAAACGGACGGGGCTTCCATGCGAGTGCACATGCCTCTTGTGTGCATTAAAGGTCAGAGACTGATCAGAGCAGCAGATGAAAATACAGAAGCTCCCGGCCACAGGAACGTCACGAGGATTGCGCTCGTGAAAGTCGAGGATGCAAAGGCCTATGTCCAGCATCACAGCTGATTTTCGATCGTATATCTGGGAAGAAGGCACATCTGCCCAGCCCTGACAACGCTCACGATTGTTTTTGGGGCCGATGAATGTGTCACTGAATTTAAGCTTCAACTAGGGCACATGCTTAACTGCTATCTGTAAGTGCTTGCGGATGAGGTTTAATTTTTGTGCCAGGACAGTCGTGCCAGAATGAACCCTGCCCTTCATGTTTATTCAAGAAGACACCACCGTTTTGTGCCTGTTGTAACTAATTTACGATGGCGCCGGCAAGCTGCCAGCGCCATCCTAAAATAGTTACTAAATTAGCTTCAACAGGAAGCTCTAATTGGTAAAATAAAGCAGGCGCTCGAGCCCCTGCTTTATCTTATCTATTAGAGCTTCCTGCTGAAGCTAATTAAGTAACTTTAGGATGGCGCTGGCAGCTTGCCGGCGCCATCGTAAATTAGTTACAGACCAGCAAGGCGTGAACTTTTGACCGAGGAATCCGCCGCTCGCGAATTGCGGATTTTCGGTAAATTCGCGAGAGTTCGCGGATCGCGGATTTACCGAAAATCAGCAAAATCCGCGATCGGAGCGGATTTTTCGCTCATGCTTAAAGACCACCCAGGTAACTTTAAAAACAGCTCTACCGAGGAACTAGGGCATACTGAATTGTATTATGCTCAATGCTAGATCCCTTGTGAAGCACAGCATGGAATGCGCACTTCTACTGGGGGAGCATGCAATTAAATTGGCATTCATTACGGAAACTTGGACCGACAATAGCTCTGGCCCTGTTCTGGTAAAAGCTACACCGACGGGCTTTCATTGTTACACCTTGGATCGGTCCAAGAAGAAGGGGGGCGGTCTTGCTATAATCTACCACGATTCACTTTCCCCCAAATTTGTACCAACAAATAGCTTGGCCTGTGAGGCCCTAGCTTTTAATATCTACTCTGAGTTCCAGAGACCATTTAAGGGGATGCTGATATACCGGCCGCCGGGCTCCAAAGGCAGTTTTTTGGAGTCCCTAGGTTTGATGCTCGAGGAGGGTCTGTGCCTGGAATCCTTTTCAATAATGGGGGACTTCAATTTCTATCTTGAAAATCCCAAAGATGCTGAGACCTCTAGGCTAAATTAAATCCCGGGTATTGGTGGCATGGAGCAAATGGTCAATTGGCCAACACATGAAAAGCGTCATACCCTGGATGGTATTTATACCAACAATAAAGATATAATTGAGATCATGGTCTTCCCTATTCCTTGGTCTGACCATTCAGCGATTAAGTTTGTACTTAAACCATTGCCGGCGCAGTCCGTAGACTACAAACAGAATCGCGAGATAGGCACTAGATCTTGGGGTAAGCTGAATGTGGAAAGACTGGTGAACAACCTTTACAACAAAACTTTTACAACGAACTACCATTACAACAAAACTTTTACAACGCAAACTATTACAACGCATAGCGCTTGGGGGCGCTCTAGGATAGGGAATAGGTTTAATGTACTATCCAACACCTTCCCTACTATCCACGGGGACTGGAGTTGGAATAGTAAATTAAACTATTCACTATCCGGCGCCCAAAAGCATTATACGTTGTAATGGTATGCGTTGTAAAACTTGCGATGTAAAGGTAGGCGTTGTAAAAGTATGCGTTGTAACGTCATACATCCGGAAAGACTATGAAACATCCTGGTGAATTCCAAGATCCAGCCTCCGGTACATGTGGATGAAGCTACATCCACCTATAACACCTGGCTCACCAATGCTTGTGACCAGCTAGTTCCTGTTAAAAAGTGGGTTCCCAAATGGGCTTTGCCCACTGCACCCTGGTACTCGGATGAGCTCAGGGCCAAAAAATTGATCTGTAAATATGCAGAGAGGGATTGGCGGAAATCGTATTCCAAAGGGATGAAGGAGAAATATAAAACCTGTATTTCTAACTACAAGTTAGCTCTCTTTGAAGCTAAAAAAGAATACTTTCACTACAAATAACCAAGGCCAAATCTAACTCTAAAGAACTCTTTAAAATGATTTGTGAACTAGCTAAACCCATTGCCCCTAAAAAACAGGGCAATGTTGAGTTCTGCAATAAAATGGCAGACTATTTTAAAACCAAAGTTGAAACTATCTTCATTTCCCTGGTGCGTCAAACCAATGGTAAACAGTCATATTCAAATCTCACAGACTCAGGTTATCTAGTCACCACCAAAGGCTCTCTGGATCATTTTACCCCTATTGAGATTACTTATCTGATCAAACTGCTGCACACTATAAAATCCAGTGCTTCCAGTGATCCTTGCCCCGCTGGAATTGTTACGTTAATTCCAGAAATCATTGGAGAAGTTCTGACCCCCCTACTAAATTCAGTTTTACAGACCGGAATTTTTCCTAGAGATTGGAAAAAGGCCTCCGTGCTCCCTCTGCTGAAGAAGCAATCTTTAGACCCCAAGGACACGAACAATTATTGCCTGATTTCCAGACTCCCGTTGCCTGCAAAAGTACTGGAAAAAGAAATGAATGTCCAACTTAGTAACTTCATTTTGTCTAACAACTCCTTAGACCCCTCACGGTTTGGGTTCAGAGCCTTTCACAGTACAGAGCTGGCTTTGATAAAATCAACGGAGGAAATCAGAGAGGCCGTGGATAGGGGAGGAAGTGCCATCTTAATCCTCCTGGACCTATCCATGGCCTTCGATACAGTCCACCATGGGGTCCTGCTGAATCGGCTCTCGGACATTGGAGTTAAGGGTTTAGCATGGAAACTGTTACACTCCTTTCTGGCGGATAGGTCCCAGACCGTGGATCTTGATGGGAATGTCTCTGACCCCTTCTCGCTTCCTTGTGGGGTGCCACAGGGCTCATCTTTGAGCCCTACGCTTTTTAATATCTATGTGGCCCCCTTGGCCAATATCATTCGGTCGTTTGGGTTCCAGCTCACCTCCTACGCTGCTGACACACAGATTGTGTTGTCGCTGACGGAGGGAGCAGAAAGAGAAGCAGGGGACAGGTTTCAGAAATGTATGAGCTCCATTTCCATCTGGATGTTAGCCAACTGTCTAAAGCTCAATTCAGCAAAAACGGAGGTGATAAAGTTCGGCAATAATCCCCGGGTTTGGACACCGGACTGGTGGCCGGAAGAGCTGGGGTCCTGTCCAACACCCTCCAGGAAAGCCAAGAATCTGGGAGTCCTAGTGGATAATAAACTCACCATGGGGGACCAAGTGAACCAGGTAACTTCATCCTGTTTCATGGTCCTCAGAATAATAAAAAAATTCAAGCTCTTCCTCTCTGCCAGCAACCCAAGGACGGTAGTTACGGCCCTGATTTTGTCCCATCTGGACTATTGCAACAGCCTTTATCTTAATGTACAGAAACAACACATGTACCAGTTGCAACTGGTCCAGAATGCGGCAGTCAGAATGCTGTCGGAAACGGCTAGGTTTGCCTCGGTTAGAGATGAGTTGAGGAAACTACACTGGCTCCCAATCCCACTGAGATCTCGGTTTAAGGCCCTTTGTGTGGTCTTTAAAGCAGTGAATGGTAATGGCCTGGAGTTTCTTAAGCATAGACTCACATGGTATGTCCCTAGCATAACCTTGCGCTCCGCTGGTTCCAAACTAGTTCAAACATCCATGTTTAAGAAAACTAATTGGGGAGGCAGAAGTTTATTTCACTGTGCCTCTAAAGCATGGAACGAACTCCCGTTCCAACTAAGAAATGCCCCTGATTTAATCTCCTTCCGCAAGGGTCTGAAAACGTGGGTGTTCTCTCAATAACAGCTCACAGCTGTCCCAGGTAATCCAGTACTCCGCGCCAGGACACCCCAGGGTAGCACTGCGCTTTATAAGTACAAATAACATAACATTACTGTTATCCAGTAGTGTGAGCTCAGTCTCGAGGCAAGGCTGCACTACTCAGAAAGTCATTCTTCTTAAGGAGGGAGGACAGTTGAACTAGCACTGTGGGTTCCAATGTTTTTACAATGCAAGGGCGCCTGGGAATGGTCCATAGATAGTTAGTTTCTCAAGTTTGCTGCTTTGATTTTATGGACTGAGGTGATAAGGAAAACTTTCATGTTGCAGGGTTACTTGTAAAGTGTTTTTAATGAAGCTGGTGATGTTCTGTGACAGATTGATACTGTTTGAGTTATAATGTTATACCTGGCAGAGGTGAGGTTCCGTGAATTCTGAACCCGTTTCATAAAGGTCATGGTTTCGTTACGAATTTGATATTAGCGAACCGTAACTAGTTAGTGCGGCAAGTACGAGTGTTTTCGTCATGTTAGAACGATGGATTCACTACGTATTTAGGGATTTCGTTCTGAACCTTTGGGTTCCATTTTGTGTATGGCAGCCATTTTGTGGTTGCCCTCACATAGGCCGATGACTGTGGCTGAACTAGTCTTTTAAGGACATGTACACCTTAGCTCGAGTTCGTGCTGACTCCTGTTTGACCTGAGTGAACTGACACTGTTGCCTGAAGCTGACCTTGTTAAACCAGTTGCTGCCCTTTAGCTGATCAAGATTAAGGATCAGAGCACACGACATCATGAAGTTTTACTGCACACAAACATGCCTTATCCTACTTCTATCTGTTTCTGTTTCTTCTTTTGTGGTCTATTTACGATATGGGTTGTGGTCCTTTTTATTATGGGTTTGTCCGGCTTGTCTAAAGAAGAATGTTGGGTTTGTTCAATGATTGATTATGGGCCGGACAATTGTAAAATGGGTTTGTCGTCATGCAATACTTTTGTTGTGGAAACATGTGATTGGTTAAACTGTAAACAAGGAATGTTTGCCTGAAGCATAATGTTTGGCATAAAAAGGGATGACTTGCTTTGTAAAGTTGAGCAGTCTCCTGAGAACTCATACCCTGTTGACTTCTAGGACTTCTGTTACAGGCTGCAGCCAATAAATTTGATCTTTGACGCCACTCAGAAGTATCCCTTGTCTCTGTATTCTAAGACAGGTGAAGCCGAAGACTTTGGGCGTGCCCCTGGCGCCGCTGGGTTCTAAAACCCGGTTCTTCAGTTGGCGCCCAACGTGGGGCGACTTCAGCGGTATCGGTCCAAGCCTGAAGATCGTGAGGAGCTTCGTGAGGAAATTCTGGAGGACGGCCACCACTTCATCGACCCCGGCATGTCGAACGTGGACTGAAGGTCTTTGCTGCGAGGCTTCCCGCTTTCCTGACGGCTACGAAGGACTGCTGCCCTGACTGTCGCCCTGTCTTGGACCCATTTGTGATGCTTTGTACGGTGAGACGATAGACGGGTCTTCTGGTGGCGTGACTGATACCTCAGTTAAGTATAAGTGGGTTGCTCCCAGTCCTTAGTTTTTGGTTCTTTGGTTCTTAGTTTGTTTGGTCCTTAGTTTTGATTTGAAAATTGCAATTTCCAAAGCCGAGGGACTCGTATATTTGCGAGACTATCGTTGTAGATAATCCCTTGAAGTTTGAAGCTAGATTAGCGAGCGAAGATGCCTGTTCTTAGCAAACTTGGAAAGATATTTTGTGGTAGATGTAACAGGGATTCCCGATTGGAGGATTCGTGTCCGATACCTCCAGTTGGAACTCCAACTTATGAGCTCTATTCTAAGCACCGCGTGGGCCCCATTACGTTTAATGAAGTGTGGGTCCGTTATACTAGGAAGGATGGGGTTTTACGATGGCCCCAATATGGTAGTTTTGATACCGAGATTTTAGATAATTTAGAAACGAAACTATTTTGGAAGAAAGCCTGGCCGGCAATCTTTGACTCCTCTCGCCTTTGGCGTAAAGAAGCCAGACAACGAGAAATCAAACAAGCTAAAAGAGATAAGAGAGAAAAGGGGTTGTCGATAATGCAAGCTGCCAAGCAGTTTAAAGAGGATGAAGAAGATAAAGCAATTGAGGTGTCAGATGGGCAACATAATATGGCTACTGATAAATGTTATCCAGCATTGCCACCTCTTCTTGAGAATGCGACAAAGGACCCTGAAAAGGACCCTTTAATGTCACATCTATTGAAATTACCACCACCTTATGCACAGAACGCTACGGCACCTCCTCCACCTCTAGTTGTTCCACCTCCTGGTCCTGCTCAACAGCCAGCTCCTCCCCAGTTGGTTTCTCCTCCTACGGCGCAGCCTCCTCTGGGGCCGCCAACTTTGCTATCAGTTCTGCCTCAAACTTCTCCATCTTACTCTCCTGTACCTTCGGTTTCTCTTCCTACTACTGCTACGTTTCTATCACCTCAAAATACTTTGTCTTCTGTCCTTATGACAGCTTCTCCTTCTGCTCGACAAAGAATGACTGATACTGTTACTGGTCTTTTGTCTCCTTTCTTTGGGTCTTTGAGTATGACCCCTGTTTCTGCACGTAAACAACTGCGTAGCCAGCTTCCTGGTCCCGAAGAACGGGCCGTGTTAGACCTTTTGGCTCGCAGGTGGATTTCGAATGTTTCAAGGTATGATTTAGAGTCAGTTATTGATGTCTTCCTGCAGTGGGAAGCACCCAAGCAGAGATATGTGTTTGATGTATTGTGTACTTTCCTCCGTGAGGAATGGGCAGATAGTGATTTGGGTTCAGTCCCGGTAGAGTTGCTAAATGTCCAGTCTGAGTTTGCGAAAGGGACGATAGTGGGTCCTGAAATTGAGGATGCGTTTGCGACGATACTCGCGTTTAGGAGCGAGTTTCCGTCCAGCCATTGTTTGAGTCTGATCCTTCCGTCAGGAGGAAAGTGAGACAGTATCCGATGAGAGAAGTTCCTCCAGTATGGCGTGATGCGGTAGCTGCTGGTGCGAATAATGTTCCCCCAGCTATACCAGCACATTTTCAGCGTGTTTGGGTACATGTTCCGTGGAAGAGAGCTGAAGTTTTGGCCCTTAAGCAGACTCTACCTGACCCCCGCAAGAATCCTGCAGGGTATTATAAAGAGTTGTCACAGACAGCTGATGCGTGCATTATGAATTTAGCCGATATAAACATGTTGTTTGGTAATGTAGTTCCTCAACCTTTATGGGCGAAGATTCGTCATGAGAATCATGCTAATGAGTTGGGTGATACATGGGCTAAAATTACAGCTGCAGATGGTCAACAAGGTGGAGGAGCTAAACCTGAAGCTTTCGTTGCGGAACTTCCCGGCAGGATTATTAATTATATGAAGACTCTGATGCCTGCTATGCGAGTGAATTGGGATAAGTTGTCTGCATGTAAGCAGAAGAAAGATGAAAGTGTGTCTGATTTCTTCACTAGGTTTGAAGAGACGTTTATCGACCACAGTGGTCAGGATATGAGTACGGAAGGTGGACAAATATTGTTCGTAGATACGTTTGTCTTTAACTTACTTCCTGAACTGTGTAATAAGTTGAAAGATTCTGAGAGTTCTTGGGCTGTTTCCTCGTCGGCCCAGATATTAGCGACTGCACAGTACTACGAGAATAGGGATAAGGACGAGAAAGAGAGAGTAGAGAAAAAGACTAAAGATTTAAAGACAAAGGTTCTGTTGCAGCAGGCGTATCCGCCTCGCTCAAATCAGCAAGAGTTACAGCAACGCCCACAGTTTCAGCAACCTCCATCATTTCAGAGACCGCCACAGAAAGCTGGCTATTTTTCTCCAAGACCACCTCTAGGCTTGAATCAGTGTGCGTATTGTAGGGAGGAAGGTCATTATAAAAATGAGCGTCCTGTTTTACTTCAGCGCACGAGTGGTATACCGGCCCGAGAGGTCGTGGTGGTTTTCAGCAAGTGTCAAGGGGTAGAGGACGTGGTGCGTTTCCTCAGAACGAACTTTCCTTTCCCCCACAAAATTCTATGAATTGTTTTGATCAACAGAAAATTGCATCTGGTCAGTCGACTCAGTACTATGCTGATGACTATTATGTTGAGAGAGAGAATGCTGACTATAATGATTGCTAGGACAGCCAAAGACAAAGAGAGGGAGTAGTGTCGGTTCCAGTAGATCAGAGTGGGCCTTATGTTGCAGTAGCCACATCGGGTGTGGTAGAGCCTTTTCTTTTGGATACTGGTGCAGCGAAGAGTTCTATCATGCACTCTAAACTCCCTGGCGCACCTTTGTCTGACTTAACAAATGTCTCGGTAGGATTCTCTGGCACCCCAGTTCGTAACCCAGTTTCTAGTCCCTTGTCTCTTTCTATAGGGCCTTGTGAGTTGGAAGCACCTCTCATTTTAACGACAGGTTGTGGTGAGAATTTGTTGGGTTTGGATTTGTTGAAAAGGTTGCATGCAACATTGCATTGTTCTCCTTCAGGAGTACAGCTTACATTGGGTAAGAAAGTGATCTCCCCAATGTATTTGTCTACAGATCGACTTCCAGTGGAATTGCGTTCTCTCCCTAGTACTCTTTGGGCTACTGGTCCTAATGATGTAGGTCTTTTAGAGATTCCACCTTATGTTGTAACGCTTAAAGCGAATGTTGAATTGCCGCGTATTCCCCAATATAGGATTTCTAGTGATGGTGAAAGAGCGCTTTTAGCGATCATCTATGACCTGATTGAGAAAGATGTGATCGAAGAGACGAGAGGTAATGTGTGTAACAGTCCGGTTTTGCCTGTCCTGAAACGTACTGATTCTTCTCAGCCGCCTGTGCATAGGTTTGTGATCGATCTTCGCAAAGTGAATAAGATTGTCGTGCAACAGTTTCCTGTTGTTCCAGATATTACTGCTTTGCTGACTATGATTCCTGCTTCAGCTGCTTGGTTTTCGGTGATTGATCTGAAGAATGCTTTCTTCAGCATCCCGATTGCCGAGGAGAGTAGAGATATTTTTGGCTTCTTTTTAGGAGGTCGAAGTTTCCGGTTTAAGCGTGCTCCTCAAGGCTATTGCGAGAGTCCATTAATCTATAGTCAGGCTTTGAAAACACAGCTTGATACGATTGTCTTGCCTGATGGTGCTGCTCTTATTCAGTATGTTGACGATTTATTAGTGGCTGCTGATAATGAGGAAATTTGTAAAGAAGCTACTCTTTCTTTGTTGCGACATTTGTCTGACTTGCATCATAAAGTGTCACCTTCTAAGTTGCAGTATTGTCGCCAAGAAGTGACCTACTTAGGTCATCTCTTGTCGAAGGAGGGAAGAAGGTTGACCCCAGAACGAATTCAAGCGATTGCTCAAATGACTGTGCCAAGTACACAGAGAGAAGTGCGTGCTTTCTTGGGTATCACGTCGTATTGTAGACAGTGGATTCCGAACTTTTCTTTATTGGCAAAACCTCTGTTGGCATTGACTTGTAAGGATATACCGAACCCTCTTCCTTGGTCTGACGATTGTCAGAAAAGTTTTTCTGAATTGCGTGATGCATTGTGTTCTGCTCCAGTGTTGGGTACTCCCGACTACAGTAAGCCTTTTACACTCTATGTCCATGAGAGAGAGGGTTGTGCATTGTCAGTTTTGACTCAACAATTTGGCGATAAACAGCGTCCATGTGCGTATTTCTCGTCAACTTTAGATCCGGTAGCTAGAGCGTTGCCGAGTTGTTTGAGAGCTGCAGCGGCTGTTTCTATCCGACAGTCTGCTGGATTGGTGATGAATAATACATTGGTTGTGATGGTTCCACATGCAGTGGATACTTTATTAAATCGAACCAAGACTCAGCACCTTACTAGTGCGAGATTGTCGGGCTATGAGTTGACGCTTTTGGCTAGTCATGTGCACATCAAGCGGTGTAATGTATTGAATCCAGCGACATTGTTGCCGATTTCTGTGGATACAGATGGTCAGGAACAGCATGATTGTTTTTTGAGGACGGAAGAGGAAACGAAGGGTAGAGTCGATCTGAAAGACACTCCTCTTTTGGATCCTGATGGTATTTTGTGGGTAGATGGTTCATGCTTTAAGCTTCCGAATGGTGATACGACTGCAGCATATGCGGTTACGACTGCAGCATACGATTGTTGAAGCTGCACGTATCCCACAAAATTCAGCCCAAGCAGCAGAGTTGATTGCAGTGACGAGAGCGTGTGTGTTGTCGAAAGGAAAGAGAGTGACTGTGTATACCGATAGCGAGTATGCGTTTGGTGTTGCTCATAGTTTTGGGCGTTTGTGGAAAGAACATGGATTTCTTACTTCGCATGGTACAAAGATTCAGCATGGTCAGTTGGTGAATGAGCTTCTCGAGTCACTTACGTTGCCGATGCAAGTTGCGATCGTGAAATGCAGTGCACATAAGAAGGTTACCGATGATGTTTCTCATGGTAATGCGTTTGCGGATGAAGTTGCGAAAGAAGCGGCGAAAGATGTGACGAGTCGAATGTATGTTGCGGGTCCAGCAAGATGGGTTCTGGATAGAGGAATGTGTGAAGATACGATAGAGAGTGTGAAGTCAATTCAGGCTGAAGCTACAGAGAAAGAATTGAGTGTGTGGAGAGAAACTACGGGTAGATTGGATTCGACTGGTTGTTGGGTTGAGTTATCAGAACACCAAAGATGGTTGTTACCCGATGCGTATGTGCTTGCAGTGGTTACGATGGCGCATGGAATGGCTCACATTAGTGCGAAAGGGATTTGTAAGAGGTTGGCTCCAGTATGGCAGAATGCTGGAATTCCTAAGTGTGCGGAGAATCTGGTCAAGAACTGCATGGTTTGTCTGATGTATAATACTGGCAAGGGAACTCCAACTCCAGCTGGTCACTTTGCGCCTCCGACGTATCCGTTCGAGGTGCTACAATAGGATTTCATGCACATGGAAAGGTGTAATAATCTAAAATACGTCCTTGTAGTTGTTTGTGCCTTTTCGAGATGGGTAGAGGCATACCCCCTGAAAGATAATACTGCCTTGTCCACAGCTAAAGCCCTACTCAAGGAATTTTTACCCAGATTTGGATTGCCAAGGATGGTATGGAGTGATAATGGAAGTGAATTTGTGGGTCAAGTCATGAAGAGAGTGTGTGAAGGTTTGGGCATTAGACAAAAATTCCATGCTGCAAATCACCCCCAATCAGCTGGCCTAGTCGAGTGCTATAATGGCACTCTGAAGCTGAAACTAGCCAAGATTCAGGCGAGCTCTGGTCTTCAATGGCCCGATGCTTTGCCGTTGGCACTTTTGTCAACAAGGACTACAGTGCATTCCCGAATTGGTCTTAGTCCCTATGAGATCGTGTTTGGCCACCCGGCAAATGTATGGGGAGTGCCGAGGCCAACAAAGTTTAGCGAGATTGAACATCCCGTGCTGGTTGACTACTTGTATGATTTGACGGCTAAATTGCGTGTCTTACACCAACAGGTTTACAATACACTTCCTCAAGCATCTGAAGATTCAGGACACGCCATTGACCCTGGTTCCTGGGTGTTGGTGCGCAACTTTCAGCGGACAAAGAATGATCAGCCCCGCTGGATTGGACCATTTCAAGTCCTTCTATCGACGCGTACCGCAGTGAGAGTTCAGGGCAAGAAGAACTGGATCCACGGCGTACATTGTAAGAGGGTATCTTTGCCTCTGCTGTACGACCAGTGGGTCCAAGAGGGTGTTGGTGATTCAGAGACTGATACAGTGCCACGTTACGTTCCATTCAGTGATGCACGTTTGGTTGGGACAAGTTCTGAGCGCGAGGATAACGATATTTTGCAAGAAGCTGTGTCTCCACCTGCACGATTGGACACTACTGAGCCTGGGTTGTTGTTCCGAGATCAGACAGTGCCTGGTACAGGCAGCTATAATCTACGACCGAGAGCCGATGGACTAATAAACAATTCATTCCTTTTTGCTTTTTAAAAGAAGAAAAAAAAACGCTCTCTCATCCGAAAAGCTGTTTTGATCTATTTTTCTTTTTCCAACCGCCATCCGGGTTCAGCTGTAGGGTCGCGGTATGAAGCTTTGGAGTGTACAGCCGTGTACACATAAGGTCGACGGTTCTGGTTTGTTCTAGGGCGTTCCCTGGACTTACAGACGTACCTCTGAGCCGAAGAGAACCACCTGCCGTGAACAGCACGGTTAGAGGATGGAGAGAGCCGTTGTAGAAATAAACTTTAAGACGAGACTGTGTAAACTAATGAGTAGCAAATGTTTTTTGATAACGTGTCTTTTAATGTTACTTAGCATAACGATGTTTTTAGTGGGACATCTTGTTTTTTCTTTCCAAGTGACTTTTGCACCCACCATACAACCTATGTCTTTTCCTACTACTACTTCTTCGCATTCTTTTCATCCTTTGCCTGAACATGAATCTATCAGAAAGATTGGGAATTCATTAACAACTCCTTTGTGCAGCTTCTGCATCAGCATCAGTTAGTAGTAAACACCACTAATTGCTGGGTGTGTGGTCTTATGCCTCATACCACGGATAAGGGTATTCCTTACCTGGTTCTGCCATTCAGCTATAATGGATCTGTATGGGTATATAGGACGATGTTTATTTATGCCCATGAAGTTTACCCCCTGCGTTCTATGAAAGATAATCCAAGTAATAGTGCTCTAGTGAAAGGAATAGTAGATATGATTAGAGGAATTGATTCCTGTGAGACTATCCCTAAAGATGAGACACTAGCTTATATTGGTTGGAACGTGACTGGATATGGTGTTAGTCTGAGTAAAAAGCAGCAAAGGGAAAAATCATCCCCGATTTGGATCGTGCCCCATCGTGGTCATTTTTGTCTGCAAGGTAATGGCAAGAATACGAGAGCTCAGTTAGGGAAGAGTGTTTGTACTGAGACGTATGTTTTTGCGTCCCAGACTTCCCCACCGTTTTTAGCAGCAAAGGGTACGTATTTTGTGTGCTATAATAGAGCATATACATGGTTGCTCCCTGATTTTTCGGGAACATGTTATGTTTCGTTTCTGTTGCCCCCTACGTATACTGCAGCGGCAGATTACCACAGAACTAGAGTAGTTAGAGGTGTCTTCAGTAAGGAAGATACTTTCAGGACAAGAATTGGGAGATTTTCTTAAGGGTTTCCTGCCGTTTTGGGGACCTATGGTTAATAGTAGGAACATACGGCAATTGACGAGAGTGGTTGAGTCCACCATAGTTGAGACTGCCGGTGCCCTTAGTAATTTGACTGCTGAGCTCCAATCGGATCGTCTTATGACGTTGCAGAATCGAGTTGCGTTAGACGTCATACTTGCAGACAGAGGAGGGGTATGTAAATTGATTCACTCGAGCTGCTGCGTTTTTATTCCAGACAATGCTCCTACAGTGTACCAGGCCATTTCCAAGCTACATAAGATCTCCGAGTCTGTACACATGGACGAAGGAGATTGGTCGTTGATGGGATGGTTTTGGGGATTGTTATCCACCTGGGGATGGAAGATTCTGATGATCATTGGGATGAATTTAGCGATCCTTTTCTTGTTCTGTCTTTGTGTGCAGTGTGCTCCTGCTGTATGTGGCCATTGTGCTACCATGTGTTCAAGGAGACCTGTCCCAAGAGAGGTACTAAGCAATAGGATTATGCTCCAGCAACATCGTGATGATCTGATGAATATAGACCTGGATTCAGCTTGACGTGAGTTTAGGTTATTGCCTATGTAAGGGCAAAAGGAGGGTCTGAGGTTCCGTGAATTCTGAACCCGTTTCATAAAGGTCATGGTTTCGTTACGAATTTGATATTAGCGAACCGTAACTAGTTAGTGCGGCAAGTAAGAGTGTTTTCGTCATGTTAGAACGATGGATTCACTACGTATTTAGGGATTTCGTTCTGAACCCTTGGGTTCCATTTTGTGTATGGCAGCCATTTTGTGGTTGCCCTCACATAGGCCGATGACTGTGGCTGAACTAGTCTTTTAAGGACATGTACACCTTAGCTCAAGTTCGTGCTGACTCCTGTTTGACCTGAGTGAACTGACCCTGTTGCCTGAAGCTGACCTTGTTAAACCAGTTCCTGCCCTTTAGCTGATCAAGATTAAGGATCAGAGCACAGGACATCATAAAGTTTTACTGCACACAAACATGCCTTATCCTACTTCTATCTGTTTCTGTTTCTTCTTTTATGGTCTATTTACGATATGGGTTGTGGTCCTTTTTATTATGGGTTTGTCCGGCTTGTCTAAAGAAGAATGTTGGGTTTGTTCAATGATTGATTATGGGCCGGACAACTGTAAAATGGGTTTGTCATCATGCAATACTTTTGTTGTGGAAACATGTGATTGGTTAAACGGTAAACAAGGAATGTTTGCCTGAAGCATAATGTTTGGCATAAAAAGGGATGACTTGCTTTGTAAAGTTGAGCAGTCTCCTGAGAACTCATACCGTGTTGACTTCTAGGACTTCTGTTACTGGCTCCAGCCAATAAATTTGATCTTTGACGCCACTCAGAAGTATCCCGTGTCTCTGTATTCTAAGACAGGTGAACCCGAAGACTTTGGGCGTGCCCTTGGCGCCGCTGGGTTCTAAAACCCGGTACTTCAGAGGAGCCCTTAAGGTATGAAAGTGATGGATTAAACCCAGATCGTTTGACTGGGTGTGAGTGTTTGATTGATTCAGATGCTCCGTCTATCACCACCCCCTTTTGTACCACTTAAGGTATGAAAGGGCCTCTGTAATTTCATCTGTGGGAGAGGGGGGTGGAAGTGAATGTATAGAAAGCTGGGATTTTGCTGTCCTGTAGGAGATGGCTACAGTGAGGATTTAGGTATGGCATGACAGATGAGTAGATACATCCTCCTAGTGAAGATAAGCTATGGCTTGCCAGTGAGGTGGATGACACTTCCTGGAGCAAATACTGCCGCCCAGTGATGCTCATCACTTGGCAAAGTAATACTCTAGATGCCACCTCCCATCAAGGATTGCGGTATAGTATTTCAGGTGAGAAGATACTAAGCATGAGCGGATTTTGCGTATTGGCAATCCGCGGATTTGCGTATTTCGAAAATACGCAAAATCCGCGGATCCTAGCGTATTTTTTTTTTCTGTTCGCACGGGTTTCTGCAAGTTCGCGAGGGTTTTATTGTACAAAACGCTCGCGAACGTGCAGAAACCGTGCGAACACAATGTGCCTGGGTATTGCGCTCGTGAAAGTCAAGGATGCAAAGTCTATCCAGCATCACAGCTGATTTTCGACGGTAGATTTGGGAAGAAGGCACATCAGCCCAGCCTTGACAACGCTTACGATTGTTTTGGGGCTGATGAATGAGTCACTGAATTTAAGCTTCAACTAGGGCACATGCTTTATTGATATCTGTAAGTGCTTCCTGTTGAGGTTTAATTTTTGTGCCAGGACCATCGTGCCAGAATGAACCCTGCCCTTCATATTTATTCAAGAAGACGCCACCGTTTTGTGCCATACCTCTACTCAACTGGAGTACTTTCTACTGGATAATCATCAGTAAGTGCTACCTCGTTGGGTAAATGTATAGTGCTTTTACTATACTACAGCTTCCTAAAGTGCCAGAGAGTTGTCTACAGCGACCATGTGTGTGTTACTATGCAATCGCCCCGAAGGGCGCAGGGGTCCCTTGGGTGAGCTGCTGCTGTAATTTACAATGGCGCCAGCAAGCTGCCAGCGCCGTTGTAAAATAGTTACAAAGTTAGCTTGCACAGGAAGCACTTAGATAAAATAAAGCAGCACCTGCTTCGTTTTATCTAGTGGTTCCTGTGCAAGCTAACTTTGTAACTATTTTACAACGGCGCTGGCAGCTTGCTGGCGCCATTGTAAATTGTGGGGGTTCAACTTTTGAACCCGTTACGTCCGCGCGGATTTTCTTTCGGATTTTGTGGGAAATCCGTAAAATACGCGTATTGCGGATTCCCCAAAAATCCGAAAAATCCGTGGGCGTAACGGATTTACCGCTCACACTTAGCTGGGAGATCGAGTCCTGAGAACGAGATACAAGACCTCCTTCATTCGATAACCAATGTACGGAGCTGATTAGATCCTTAGAGAATTCTTGATTCAGATTCTTGGCAAAATTATCTTAACTTAAACTGCAGGTCATATACTCCTTCCCACGTACTAGGCTTAGGTTAGGTACACCGGGGTAGGCGTATCTTAGAAGCACCAGTTGAGTACGTTTAGTCATCGTTTTATATATGTATATATTTTATCTATTTTAAACACGGTATGGCTTAGAAACTGTACCATGCTTTTACAGTATTATTTCATAATACTCCTTTTACTGTACGCACTTTACTTTATAACAAGTATTGCAATTGTGGCAACTCACTTCTCTTGCATGAGAAAGAAGACTGTTCAATAAATAACCACTTTTATTGAAAACGCCCGTCTCTCTATTTCTCTGCGCTTCTGGTGAAACTAAGTATGCACGATTGACTGATTGAAAATGTGACATATGCTGCGGATGAAATGTAAATTTTTTGGGCAGGCTGGGATAGAAAGAACACACATTCCAAAAGTAGAGAGTGTCTCCCAAAAGAAGCAGCCACTGTGCCCTGCTCCTTAGTGCTCACCAGGCACAGTATATGTTTTCTTAGTAAAACCTCACCCACATGTTACTCATGCTCCATCTTGGAGCCGAAGGAGCACTATGATATTCTCTTTGTTCTTAATGGGATCTTAGGGCAGAAAACCTTAAACATATCTCCAAGGAACCCTAATCCAATTCTTTAATAAAAGTGGCCCTGTGATAAGGTTAAAAACATAACATGACACAAAGAGCCATTTTTCTGAGCCAGTGTGTCTACTCTAGGTCTACATATTTCACCTGCTTCACAGGATGTACAGATTTCATCAGGACCTATAAGACCACTGTTCTCCTAACCTATACTAAGCAGTTATGGATCTGCACGCATTCCATGCAAGATCAAAAGATAGTTACCCAACCCTTCTATACAGGGTGAGTTCATTGAAACCTAGACATTATCCACTTCAGGAATCCTAATAAGAGAAGGAACATAAAAACAAAAACATGTCTATGTTAGAATGTGGACAGTATAAACAATGAAACCCGTGCACTGCACTTCACACGCTAAAATGGTGAGGTCACTAGCCTAAGAGATACCATCATCTATAAGCCAGCGTAAGTGCCCTGGTGTGACTTAGAGTACCTGTAACAACTAGTGTTAAAAATATCTTGCAGTCATCTCATTATCCATGTGTATTCACACAGTGCATCACATATCAACACGCAAAGAGGAGAGCAAATAAATGAATTTAAACCATCAGGCTCCTAGTGTTTTGGGCAACTGAGGATTTTCCAGGCACCCTGGAAGCAAATGCAGGTGCTTGCTGGGATCAAATGTCACACACTGTGAAAACATGGTTGAGAAAACCCTACATTACTAGCAAAGAAGAATAATTATACCAACAAATGACCTAGAGGTCAGGGTATTACTTACTGCACCAATGCTCAGCTGAGACTTTCCAACCTAGCTCCAAGGACCCCATCTCCCACATGTGGTGGAAAGGCAGCACATGCTAGTCCTTAAATAGTGCAATGTGTGCTCTGATGATCAGCTACACCTGGACTCTTTTGAGAAAAGTGGCTCCCAACTGGTGTGGCTCAAGGCAGTTATCTTATAATAAGTTTAATTGCTAAATGTACTCATGTTTCAATCCCTGTTGCTATGTCCAGGTGTGTATTAATTGCTACTGACAGAAACAATTTTTTTTTGAAAACCTTTATTTGCATCAACAGGATAGACATGCGTGGGCCCACAACCAATCCGGCCGGCCACAATTCAAAAAATGATCAAAAGTCAAAATAAGCAACACAAGGCCAGCTGGCAGGCAGGCAAACATATTGAAAACAATGCTAAGGAAAGGACAAGGGACATTAACGGCCCAATATCAGGATCAATGAGGTCCATTTTATAATAAGGAACAAGGCTCATGGCAGATTCATAAAATATGGAAAAAACAAAACCCAGAAATACACCCACGCCAAAATGGGAAGAGGAGGGGGAATGGAGGGGGGACGTGAAGACACGAGTCGGTCGTAGCACAAAACAAACGCAAAATATAGTAGATAAGCATACAAGTACTACCAGCATCTCATGCCCCCCACCCAATAACACGCTAACGAAGGCAAGGGGAGCAGATAAACTGCACGATCGAAACCTACTCGCCATACGAGCCTGGGGAAAAAGGGGGGGGGAGGGAAGGGGAGGGGGGTGGGAAAGGGGGAAAAATAAGGGGGGAAACAGAGGGGAGGAAACCAATAAGGGCAAGAACAGGGAAAGGGGAAGAAGGAGGAACAAAAAAAAGGAAACATAAAAGGAGAAACACAATCTTGCAAGATGGGCGCCACCCCGGGCCAGGCATCCCGCGGCTAATAATACAGAAGAAAGTAGAGAGCTGGCGAGAAGAAGGGTATGGCAGTCGCGACGGAGCATCAAAACAGATAAAAGTGGCATAACGACAGACCCCAACCCACTCATGCCAGAGAAGCCAGGACAGAAGCGGCACCGCTATAAAGGGATAGAAAAGGGCCATAGAACCAAAAAAGGAAACATCTGAAAGACCCCGCCCACCCGTCCCACCCCGCACCCCTGCAGAAGGCTACGGCCTACCCTCCAAACAGCGTGCCTGTCGCCCTAATCCGAAACCCGAAATATAGTAAAGAAAGAAAGTAGCATAAGGAGACAAAAAGAAGAAGGAAAGGGAATATAAAACAAAAATAAGATGTGAGGGAGGAGCCAGAGGATATGAACAAACACACTCGGCTACGACCCTCCCCCGACCAGCAAATGAATAATTATCAAATCAGTGCTTCACCTTCACATACAGCAAAAACCCGCAGGGGGGGGGGGGGAGGAGGAAATTTAAAAGTTTCACAATGTCGAGATTACAGGCATCAGTGCAACGGACAGGTAAACCAGCAGTCTATCAGTGTCGTGCGACTTACCCCCAGCCCTTCCTAATCACGAAACCAACCCAATAAAGGATAACATGGAGCGGACCACCCAGCACAGAATAATCGTAATGTTGACCAGGGTTACGGCAGTGATGTAGATTAGGGAGAGCCACCATACTAATGGAATACAAAAAGTCAATGAAGCAAGTCAATTGTAGCAGCAACGACAGGGCAAGCAAAAGCAAGCCGGAGTCCAGTTTCGCAGTTCGACAATGCAAAGGTACCCCACCAGGACAAAAGCTCGAATCCATCGAAGCGGGAGCAAACAGCGGTCCACCATAGTTCCCAATTGTCCGGGAAGGAGCAGATCTCCGCGTCGTGTGCAAGTCCTCGAAGTCCGGGCGGTGAGAAAGCGGAGGTTCAAAAGCCACCGGCCCATCAAGCGGCCGAAGAACAGCGGCAGCAACTCCTGGCGCAGCCGAAGGGGGCAAAGCAATGGAGGCATCAGGACGATAGGGGTGCATGAAAGAGCGACGACCCAAAATGGTGGCGGGCCGCATGGGGTCGGTAGAAGCACCGGGGGCCAAGACAGCGTACAAGGACATCAAGGCGTCCAGGACATCTCCGAGCGTGGGCGCTCGAGCACACGCCCAGGCCTCCGCGCAATCCGGCCAGCAAGGTTCGTCGGTGCAGAGCGGATCACCCCCCACGTTGTTGGTAGCCATTTTGTGAGTTTCGCCGCCCCGCACTCCACCGCGGGCCCCCAAACAGTTCCCAAATGTAGGACTTTACAGACCTCCGGAGGTTCCCAACAACGGCCTCACCGGCACAGAACGGGCAGGCGCTCAATGGGGGGGGGCCCTCCTCCGAACAGTGGCGGGCCCCACAAGCGAGAGCCAGGCGCGGGGTCAGGGCTGCCGGACAGAACAAAGGCGAAGGGACCCCTTCACACAGTCAGCCCCCGACACATCTCGTCCCCCTCCAGCCGCACGGTCCACAAATCGGGGCCAGTTCAGGATCGCCGGGGCATACACACAACGGCTCCCACCAGTGGCTCACTCTCGCGGCCGGGGCCGGCAATCTCAGCACCGCCGGTCGGGTCCCACAGGTGAGGTCCCGGTCTCGAGCGCCCGGAGGCCCCAATCCCACCGAGGGCACAACTGCGGACCCAAAGCACGCAGGAGCCTCCGGACCAGACGGTGAGTAAGAGTGGGTCGTTAAATTCCAAAATCTGTAGTGAAGTATCGTCGCAGTACAGGATATATTGCAGGATATTCGAGGTTGGCCGGAGGGCCGACGGAGCCGAGCTAAAAGGCAGCCATTACGCTCTCGAGCTAGGCTCCTCCTCCCAGAAACAATTTGTTGACTGATCCTTGCAATCTTGACTCAGAGATTGAATCATTAATATGAACTCATAAAATGCAGAGGAGAAAGCCGTGAATATACACATAAACAGAAGGCGTGTTTCGCGGCTAGACCACTATATTCGCTGGACTGCCCTAATGAGCAGTGATGTGATGGCCATCTTGGATTTCCTGGTGGACTTGTATAGGCCCGTGTCAGACTAGACCGCTGTTGTAACACATTCTCCCTAAAATGTGTGAACGTGTCAGCCATCTTGAAATTCTCAGAGGGACATCTAATAGTGCTCAGTTCAATATCTTTATTTATAGGAAACAGCATAGTTTTGTATTGTATTGTAATTGCATTTATATAACGCTTACATTCCCTGACGAGGCATCAAAGCACTTTTTCGGCGAGTAGCACGCGCCTCCGGAACCCATAAAGGATTAGTGCTGAATTAGTATAGTGAAATATGAAAGTAATTTGAGAGGTGGATAGGTTAGTTAATTATTTGGATTCAGAAGGATAGGGGAAGAATAGAAGAGGGAAAAAAGGTTTGTATTTATACAGTGCTTGTTAACCCTGATGGGGTGTCAAAGCGATTTTTTGGCAAGTAGCATGCTACTCCTGAACCCATAAAGGAATAATGTTGAATTAGTAGAGAGAAATATGAAAGTAATTTGAGTGGTGGGTGGGTGAATCAGTTATTTGGATTGAGAAGGGTAGGTGAGGGATGGAAGAGGGGAAAAGGTTTGCATTTGTATAGCACTTGTTACCCCTGATGGGGTATTGAAGCACTTTTTGGGGAGTAGCGCGCTACTCCAGAACCCATTAAGGATTAGTGTTGAAAATTAGCAGAGTGAAATATGAAAGTAATTTCAGTGGTGGATATGTTATTCTGCTATTTGGATAGAGAAGGGTTGTGGCGTGATAGAAGAGGCAAAGAGAATATCATTTGTATAGCTCTTGCTACCCATGATGGGGTATTAAAGTACTTTTTTGGCGAGTAGCACGCTTCTCTGGAACCCATAAAGGATTAGTGTTGAATTAGTATAGTGGAATATGAAAGAAATTTGAGTGGTGGATAGGTTAGACAGTTATTTGGATTTAGAAGGCTAGCAAAAGGATAGAAGAGGGAAAAAAGGTTTGTATTTATATAGCGCTTGTTAACCCTGATGGGGTGTTGAAGTGCTTTTTTGGTGAGTATCACGCTACACCTGAACCCATAAAGGATTGGTGTTGAATTAGTAGAGAGAAATATGAAAGTAAATTGAGTGGTGGATATGTTAGTCAGTTATTTGGATTGAGAAGGGTAGGGGAAGGATGGAAGAGGGAAAAAGGTTTACATTTCTATAGCACTTGTTAACCCTGATAGGGTGTTGAAGCACATTTTTGGCGAGCAGCACGCTACTCCGGAACCCATTAAGGATTAGTGTTGAAAATTAGTATAGTGAAATATGAAAGTAATTTGAGTGGTGGATATGTTATTCAGCTATTTGGATAGAGAAGGATAGCGGCGGGATAGAAGAGGGAAAGAGGTTTCCATTTATTTAGCGCTTGCTACCCATGATGGGGTGTTGAGACACTTTTTGGCGAGTAGCACTCTACTCTGGAACCCATAAAGGATTAGTGTTGAATTAGTATAGGGAAATATGAAACATTTGAGTGGTAGTCACTAAGAAGGTTATCAATACATTCCCGTCATCTCAATTAGATGGAAATAGGTTAATGTGGGGACACAAACTCAATGTGTCCTCAGGAAAAAGTAAAAAAAAAAGAGAGAATATGTGCCAATGGAATGTCCATGTCCCAATGTGTCCCCTTAGCACTCTGTGTGTGTACACCGTTAATCATTTACCTACCATATGTCATAATATGAGCCTTGGATGGATCATATAGTGACTCCTTACATAAAAAAAAACATATATGGGTTAGTTCAACTAGGTCCACAGAATGTTTTTATTCAAACTGTAGGTATGTATGCCCAACCTGTATATCCACTGTTGTTCTTTTTCTATAAGTAGTTTGCTCAAGTCAGTATTGGTTTTGTGGAGTGTGTGTCTAATAACAGCCCAATGAAAATAATCGGCAGTATGGTTTTTATTAATGATATCCCATGAAAGGTGAGAGGTGCCACATGTTGTGTTTGTGCTCGTTTCAGTGATTGGATTTTGTTTGCATGTGTGCATTAAGGCATCACAAAAATGTATGCTGCGTTTGTTCGCAAACAGGGGTTTAGACAATTGTAGTTCCCCAGTGTTGAGGAGAGACCAGTCTTGTTAATAATCTTTTTTATCTCATTCGTGGCCTGACTATATTTGGTTACACATACAAGTTGTTCAGTCTCATTTGTGTGTGAATATGTGATGCACTTGGGACTGTGGGCCTGGGCATGTTCCCCACCAGGCTGTGTAATATCACCTGGTGGGGAACATGCTAAGTGTGCATGACTGTTTGGCCGGGCCAGGATGGCCAGCCAAGCAGTCATGCTCACTTGGAGTGTGTAAACTATTCCTCCCCCTGTGCCTCCAGCCGCGCCCACCATAACCCATCCCCAAATGGGTGAAAATTAAATTATAACTATGTTAGTATCGTTTTATTTTTTCTGCTCAAAGAGCAGTGGAGCGCCACTCTTCTTCCTTAGCGGAGGAGCAGCCCATGGTCACCCCCCACCAAAAGCGAATCAGCACCATACAGCTCCACACTGTGTGGAGAAAGGTACCCTCACCCCTCCACAGCAGAGGCACATGGGGGAATCAATCACTCCCATTCACCAGAGGCGGTGTCTTGTGTATTAGGTCCTGTGTAGGTGTTTAAGTTGTATCCGGAGGAGATGGGATGTTATCACAAGGGGCCATAAAAGCCTCTGCCCAATCGTTATCTTCTAAATTGCCAATGTCAGCCTCCCATGCTCTCCTTAGATCGGGTGTAGTGTTGGAGCTATTTGTAATCAAGGACTGACAGATTTTCATGATCTTGTGGGCACGCAGCTCCCATAGTAGTAGCTTGCCCTTTAAAGAACTAAACACCGGTAGCTCCTGGAGGTCCTGAAGATATGGGGATATGACATGGTGAAGCTGCAAATATTGGTAGAATGGGCTACTATTTAGCTGATAATCACTTAGCAGTTCCTGGAAATATTTTCATACAGTGCCTCGCATTACATCTCCCAGAGCGGATATTCCTATCAAATCCCATCTCTGGAAACCTCCCAATGGAGCCAAT
The DNA here is from genome assembly GCF_964261635.1 of Lissotriton helveticus. Lineage (NCBI taxonomy): Eukaryota > Metazoa > Chordata > Amphibia > Caudata > Salamandridae > Lissotriton > Lissotriton helveticus. The sequence continues at coordinate 707,938,532 of NC_136070.1, forward strand.
TGCTGAAGGATTGTGACCTGCCAAGGGGGGGTCCACTGTGTCAATCTCCCCCACCACCCCATCCGTCGGAGGGAGCACACCCATGCATCTATGACTACTTGCATTGCTGGGGGAAGGAACCCCACCCTCTTTCCACTATATTGGTAGTCTAGCAGGGAGGCCTTATCCATCACCCATCAATCCACTGCATACGCTGGGTCATCTCGTGGGGCATACCACCAGTCATTGATAATTAATAAATGGGAGGCAGCATAATAGGAACCAATGTCACAGGCTGCGATGCCTCCACAACCTGCGGATTGGAAGCTTGTCTGAAGTGCAATACGTGTAGCTCCTCCCCTCCAGAGGAACACTCCCAGGACTGGGTTGACCTTCCTGAACCATGTCTGTGGGATAGGGTAGGGGTAGTTCTGGAGATGGTATAGCAATCCAGGAAGGGAGACCATTTTAAAAATTGCAAACCTACTCAGCAAGGACAGCAGCAACAAAGACCATGCCTTTACCTCTTCCCTGACTCGCGAGAGCACCAAGACGAGATTGTGGGTCCACAACAATGCAGGGTCTGAAGAGATAAAGACTCCCAAGTGTTTGAACCCCCCAATAGCCAGCGTCAATCCTGATGCCCACTCCATGTCCTCAGCACAACTGCCCACTGAAAACACAGCGCAGTTTGCTGCATTTATGTAAAATCCTACGGTCTCGCAAAAGGTCTGCATAATCTGCAAGATGCGGGGTCATGAGGTTGCTGGGTCCATGGGAAAGAACAAAACACTTTCTGCATAAAGGGCTATCCTATCGGACAGGTCCTTAGTCCATTTGAAGCCTCGCACTAGGGCATGCACCCTGACCCATGTGGCTCCATGGCAAGCGCGAACAACAGTAGGGACAATGGGCACTCCTGACGTATACTCCTAAGAATTAGGAAGAGGTCCGAAACTACACTCACCACCTGAACTGTGGCGGACAGGTCTTTATATAGCAGGTAGACGTAGGAGAAGAATTTGGGCCCCACATTTAAGTGCTTAAGAAGAACAAATAGGTACTCCCAGCTGACGGAATTGAAGGCCTTGTCAATATCTGCCCAGAGTACAGCAACTGGTCCCCCCAAGCGATCTGCCAAGGCTAAAGCATTGCAAACATGCCTGATATTACGGCAAGTGGCATGATTGGGCACAAAACCCACCTGGTCAGGATGGAACAAATCTGGCATGTGTCTCCATAGTATATTAGCCAATGCTTTGGCTAGGAGTTTCACTTCCATATTTAGAATCAATATAGGGCAATACGAAGCATGCTCCTCCATTGGCAGCCCAGCTTAAGGAACCCCATGATCTCTGAATGTCTCCAGTCCAGCGGAAGTATGGACTCCTCAAGCGCAGAGTGGATCACCCCTACCAGATGCTTTCCTAACTGTGGCATTCATTTTTTTTTTAAACTCATTGGGGAATCCATCGGGGCCTGGGGCCTTCCCTGACTGCATATTCGCCAAGGCCAAGGAGAGGTCCTCTTAGTAATTGCCCCCTCTAGCTGGACTTAGGCAATGTCCAGTAGAGATCGCAGAGGCAGTGCCTCGACAAAATCAACAATTTGAGCCATGTCCACCTCCTCTCTCTGAGCGTATCCCTCATTGAAGTGAGTAGCAAAACTTTGAGTCACCTCCCGGGAACCAGACAGCAACCCGGCCTGTGCATCATGGATCACTGGCACCGGTGAGATCTCACAAGTGGCTTGACACAGCCTATATATCATCCTACTCAATATGTTGCCCCATTGGTCTATTTGGCTTTGTGCAGCCTGCCGCGCCTGTTTGGCGTTGTCGAGTAGTAGTTGTTGGCACTGCTGCTGAGCTAGGCTCAACTGGTGCTGCACACTATTCCCGCCATCTCAGCAGCCACACTCCTGAAGTATCTGCCTCTGTATCTCAAGGTATACAAAGGCACAGGACCTACGACTACGTTCTTCAGAACTGTAGCTAATGTCTACACCTCAGTGTGTCAAATTGAAGGTTTCCCTCAATACTGTCACTGAAGCAGCCATTGCAGCATTCAGGGCAAAATACTTGTCAATTGATCCTACAGAAGTTTTTTTATATGACGGGTCTCGCAGATACCAGGGCGACAAGCACCAACGAAAGGCCAGGTATTCCGGTACCATATGGAGCTCCAGGGTCACATGGGAATGGGCTGATAGGCACCTGGGTAATATATCTACATCTGACACTTGATGAAGGAAGACACTGGGACTAATAAGTAGCACAATCTGGAAATCGAGACGTGGACTACCGAATAATATATCAATAAAGATTCACTCAGATGATATGCCTTCCAGGCATCTATCTGCTAAGCCTAGCACGGATATCAGGAAGCCCAGTCCTTACCCCACCGTCCACACCTGGCTGCATCACATCATTCCAGTCTCCTCCTATCAGCGAAAGGCCACCCCCACAGACCTATCATCTGGTCTATCAAGGTCTATCCCAATGAGGGGGATGTATACACCGCCAAGCGTGAGAGGTTCCCCATAAAGTGTGCCAGTCACAACTGCATATCTACCACAGCCATCTATACAGGTCTTGGTGGGCTGGAAGGGGACTCGGTGATGGATTAGGATACCTGTGTTCCATAATCCCATTGTGAACCCAGAACGGAATAACTGCATATAGCCATATGTTGCTAGGCAAGGGACCTTGGAACCTAGTGGATGTGTCTTTTGCAAGAGAAGCATATCTGCCCTAATACTCTTGTTGTCTTTCAAAACGGCACCTCCTTTAATCTTGTGGAGGACCCCCATCGCACTCCATGTAATAGTGCTGATATACCCTAGGGGGCCAGTGGAGTTCACTTCAGGCTTCAACAGTTCAGGTATGTGAGTGTGGGTGACTGAATATGGGCCTAGTGCGTTGTGTGTGGTGGGTCTGTGCATATGACCTAAAACAGTTAAGTAACAGCCCATGCCCCTCACACTTCAGTGAACCTGAAGTACCTGTCGTGTAAGAGGCACTTCTCCCAGGACCCCGACCAAGGCCACCAAAAGCACATCACCAATGGATCCTTATATCCCTTTCCCAACTAAGGAATTGTGCTAGAGAAGGTTAAACTTTTATCTCTAGGGGTATGGTTGAATATGGAAGTCCCACTTCTACCTATGTAAAGAAAACCATCTACCACGATACCAGAACAGCCATGTATGCTGCAGCAACAGGTCTGCCTCACATCCATTATTCAGCAACTAGGTCACATCAGTTAGAAGTGTGCACCTCCAGGAGGAATGAGATCGATTATGACACTTCATTGTGGAATTCATGGGATGGTTCTGTTGATCTCTTTGGGACAAATCAGAGTCTATGCGAGGCAGAGTTTGCGGCTTCAATTTCACTGATTCAGCAGCCCAGGTGAACATCTCTGGGAATTCAAAGAAAAAGTCTGTGAGTTGAAGACGGCCCTCAAGAGCACAGGATACAGCAACAGTTACTGGATTTTAAGTTCACACTGGTGCTGTTTTGCCCCAGTGAAGGATTGACGCTGTTGTTGAACCAATTTTGGGTAGTCCAGAAATATTATGTAATGTAATTGATAATGAATCTTGTACTGCCTCCGTGTGTATTTAGGGGTTATGTCCCTGTCCATATAATTGGGGATGTTGGTGAATAATGATCGTGGGCGTGCCTCAGGCAGAGGCTTCTTCACCTGTCCTCTGTCGGCCTTCACCACAAAGCTCGTTGAAAGGGACTCGACTGGTACCACCAATTGGAGCCACTGCCTCAGGGACTTGTCTATGGAGGGGCCCTCACATCCCTTCAGGAAGCCCATGAAGCTCTGATTATTGCAACGAGTGCAGCCCTAGGCCTCCTCAACTCGCGCCACTTGCTCCTTTGTCACTACTGAGTGTTGGCTTGTTGCTGTATGGCCACACTACTGTTAGAGTGTTTACTTGTTGCTGTATGGCCACCATTGAGTCCTTCATGCCGGAGACCTTTTGTCTGCCTCAGTGATCCTTTCCACTGCCCTCCTAAGATCTTGATGAAGAAGAGTAACATCAGAGCTGACTGCCCCATCATAGCATCTAGCATATCTCTAGATTGGGTAATGGGCATCAGCAGAGACATGTTTTCCGGAACGGTACCCACCGGCCCACCAGTGTCAGGAGCCACGGTCCCCACATAGGCATATTAATTCATGGAGCTCTGTTTGGTTGTAGTGGAGGGTACCTTATCCTTGGCCATTTTGAGCTGTAGTGGTATCGGCTATTTCTGGGTTGTTGGGCCACTCCTCCTGTGTAGGCGACCCACCGGACTGCCTGCTCGCGACCTCCAGGTGTGGCATGAGTAGTCGACATAGACAGTCCCACTCCACTATCCACAACAGGCAACAGCTGGAGAGTAGACCCTTAGTATGGATATTGCGCTGAATATATTTCTTCCAGCCACCGCTGTGCAACCTGTAACAAGCCACACCAGAACCGCGCCTGACCACGTCCGCAACTAGGGCACTGGCCTTCGGTATGGCCCCCTAATGGAGTCTCATGGCTGGTAGCCTTAATATTGCCTTTTCACCAATGTTGTAAACCTTGCTGCCTACAGGCGGGATCTCTCTAAATCCATTAATTCCAGTGCTTATAGTCGACCCATATAGGAGTTGGCTTGATTTGGCTGTGATTTGTGGAGTATTTTCCTGCCTGTTGAGGTCCATTTGATTTATTTTTGAATGGGAGCGGGCGGGGAGAGCCTGGGATAAAAGTTGTACCTGCTCTAGTGATGTAATCGGAATGCAGCCAGGTGAGTAGTCGGGGACAGGTGGGATTTGTGTCCATGTTAGTGTGAAGTAGATCGGTCAAATGGAACCAATGGAAATGCCACTTTCCAATGTGATTCAATGGGCCTGTTTTGAAGGTTACAGAAAAATAGTTTTAGGGTCTGGGTGATAGCAGCCTCTGTCAGTGAGGGCTAAGGATGTCTTCTATGTGTGTGAGTTCCCAACGCCATCTCTGCTGGCCCCAGCCGCTCTCCCCACGGAGCAGCCCACATACTGCCCCGGACAGCCAGAAAAGCTGACATCTGCCATCTACCGGCAGTGAATCTGGCTGGCATCACTACCCAGTGCAGCCCCAGCATTGCTCACCAGCCTGCAGCAGGTCTTCGTAGGCGCTGATAGGCACCTGTCTCATTATTCGCCGAATGAGTTTGGCGGCGCCCGGCCAGCCCAAGTCATAATTGGAGGTCAGTCTCAGGCTGGGCCGCACCTCTAGTCCTGTGCTGTCTTACTTCAGGTCATCTATAACTGAACGACGGGCTGGACCCTAGCCTCAATACGGGCTGATTCCCCAGGGCTTCACCGAGCTGGAGGCAAGGTCCATCTGCGTCGTCACCTGTTTCCACCTCGATCCTCCCTCTGTAGGCAACTACCAAAATTTGAGAGGAGCACTCAGTAATGTAATTAACAAACAAATGTTTATGGATTGATATGAATCTTCCGTTCCTTCTTTAATCGTTTCTTTATTTCATTTCTTTACAAAATGCAGAGGCACAGCCAACGCGTTTCATTCCCTTTTTTATGTGCCTTGGGAATTTCGTCAGGGCAATAGTTTCATAGTCTCAATCCCCTGTTCTAAGGGAAAAGCTCACCATGGGCGCAGACGAATAGTTATCAATAACCGACTGTCCAATACCTTCATAAAAGATGATATCCCAAAGGGAAATCCAGGTGCGTTCCTCCGTGTGTGGGAATAGGTAATGCTTGCAGGCAGGACAAACAGGAGTTCTTACCCCCAAAGGGCTGTAGTAAGTCCTGTTTCCCAACAGTTCCTTTGTCTAGAAGCAAACGCAATACCGGGTAGCGTCCATGAGAGTTGCCAAGAGTAATATAAAGTGCTACCGTGATACCTTGATTCCTGGAGGATCATTTTTCCGAACACGGTCGAAGGAACTTACGGTGCCGTGAACCCTATTAAAGGTATCACGGTAGCACTTTATATTACTCTCGGCAACTCTCATGGACGCTACCCGGTATTGCGTTTGCTTCTAGACAAAGGAACTGTTGGGAAACAGGACTTACTACAGCCCTTTGGGGGTAAGAACTCCTGTTTGTCCTGCCTGCAAGCATTACCTATTCCCACACACGGAGGAACGCACCTGGATTTCCCTTTGGGATATCATCTTTTATGAAGGTATTGGACAGTCGGTTATTGATAACTATTCGTCTGCGCCCATGGTGAGCTTTTCCCTGAGAACAGGGGATTGAGACTATGAAACTATTGCCCTGACGAAATTCCCAAGGCACATAAAAAAGGGAATGAAACGCGTTGGCTGTGCCTCTGCATTTTGTAAAGAAATGAAATAAAGAAACGATTAAAGAAGGAACGGAAGATCCATATCAATCCATAAACATTTGTTTGTTAATTACATTACTGAGTGCTCCTCTCAAATTTTGGTAGTTGCTTGTGACAAATAGACATCCTTGGCAGTGGATGTGGAGAGCGGTAGCACCACAACAACATAAGAAACAGAGGAAGGTAATGTGCTAAACCTTGGTCATCTGCTGTTGACTTATGTTTTTGCCTCCCTCTGTAGGCACCTGTTCAGCTAGATAAATGCTGCCTGATGGCCCTGCTTCACTTCGCCGACCCGGGACGGCTCACTCAACATTAAATATGTAGAATGGGCAGGATTGGCAGGATATCGCTGCACCCATCAGGAGCTCCACTAAAGTGCGGCTGCCATGTTCAGCAGTGAAGCCATACCCCCTTGTGTTATATTTTTAACCATATCACAGGGCCCCCCTTATTAAAGAATTGTGTTACGGTTCTCTGGAGATATTTGTTTAGTTTTCTGTCCCATAATCCCATTAAGAACATAGAGAATATCAAAGTGCTCCCTCTCACTGCAAGGTTAAGCCCACCTAGTGGTGAGTACCTCACTAGGTGAAGACCAGATGATGAAGCATGCCACATGATTAGCATTTTGGAGAGGGTTCTCTAAGAACACATGAACTGAGCCTGGTGAGGCCTAAGTAGCAAGGCATAGTGATTACTTGTTTTGGGAGACACCCTCCACTTTTGGTTTATGTACATCAGTTCGGGAAACTGAGGGCCTTTCCCACATGTCTGTCACACTCCCCTCTCATTGGCTTTGTTAGAATAGAAAGAAAGAATGATTAGGTGAAGTATTAGTAGATAACTGGTGGACACTGGGAAACACATCTTGTCTTTGGTTTGCAAGCATTGCAGACTTAGTGCCTCTTTGTTAACTGATGCTGATGAACACTTCAATGTCTACACTGCAAATTAAACTGCACTGCAGTTTAAGGTGACAAGTACCGTGGGCAGGGAGGTGATGGGTGGGATATCTGCTTTGCTTAACACATACATTTGTCAATAAGAAAGCAAAGTGACTTACCACTTGTCCCTACCACCCCTGTGACTGCTCCCAATCCCTCAACCAACTGGGCCTTCTCTGCCTTCACTGGCTGGCTTGTGCTGATGATGGCACAGGGGGTCTATGTGCCTAGACAAAAACATAGCACATCCATTTTACATAGCAGATTATCCAGGTAGTCAACCAAGAACTTTTTTCTCCAAATGGAGGGATATATATAAATGGATAATAATGAAACACAATTAAGGGGTGGAAGGGAATAGAAAGGGCATATATTATTGGTTTTAATGAATGCTATCTAATTTTTACCATGCTGTAATTTCATGAAAATGGCTAGAATAAGAGAACAATGGGGGTAAATGACCATGACCACTCTATCTCTGTCCCTTTACTTTTTCACTGTTTGATTAAGAAAGCCTTCTCAACCAACATCTTGGGGGAATGGTTTGGCCTACAATCCTCTTTACAATACCAAAAATCTGTTCTCCTAACAGTGCTATAGAAGACATATAAAAAAGGGGCGAGGGAAAGCTTACTAAAAAGGGAGCAGAAAAAAGCTACAGGCAAGAGAAACTCAGCTGCAGAAACACAAAATATAGGAAACATAAGGAAATGCCGGGATAAGAAAAGTAAATACAGGTGGCCATAATTAAAAATGGGAATAGTTATAAGTAAAAAATAACAATAAACATGACTTACTGGGTCCAGCAGAACCATCTTCCACAGCTCTGGTAGTGGTAGTGGGGCACTTGCCGCGGCGCTAGGGGTGGTTGCAGCTGATTGGCAGGATGCCTCTTCAGCTTAGATGCTGTTGAAAGAAATAAAGATAAATAGAACAATGTTTAGTGATACTCGCTACCAAAAATAAAATTTTGACAAGGACAGCATTGTACTTTTTAAATCAGATAGCCTACGCCTAGTATCCTTAGGTTATATTTTGAACTATTTTTTTAATTTCAATAAATGTGCCTTGTATCCCTTTCCCTGTTAAGTATTAATGGGCCAAGTCAGTCCCCCTTTACATAGTTCACATCAGGGAGAATGGGGTTGTATGAGCTACATAAAGCCCCAGAGAAGATCACTAACATCCCTGATATACTACTATCACCATAGGGAAATCCCTTAAATCAGTTCAAGAATAGCAGCTGGCTCACATTGGAATAGAATCCTGGCAGTATCATTCCGTTGATGTCCTCTCCACTCCTACGGTCTTACATCCTCCCTGTTAGGCTGGCCCTATGCACCACTGGTCTGGATACCAGAGACCAGATTTAAGAAGGGTTTTTATGTTTCACTTACGCCATGCAAGGTGGCGTAGGAGCAATGCAAACCCTTAAGTGATGTTTACCAAGACATGCAAAGCTACCGTACGCAAATCTGGGGTAACATAACAAGGCTGCGCAATTGCTGCCATCTTGTGTTACTCTGAGCTGGGAAATCGTTCCACATTACATGGGTGGAACTGAAAGTGGGTGTTCCCACGCATCCACCCATTCATACTATGTTGCCGTTTTCCCACATTTTTCCAGCACTAGTAAGCCTTGAAATGCATCTAAATTCTGCACCTTCTGAGTAGAAGTGCATGTAACCAGGAGAAATATGTTTAGTTTTCCTTTTTTAGAATTGTGCTTAATTCTGCTGCAGCACACTTAGGAAGAGGAAAAAGCCTCTAAAGGTTGTTTTTGTGCAGAAAGTGTCCCAATTCAGGGTGCATTGTGGCACCGTAGCACCATGGCGTAAGGGTGCCTGCATTTGTACTAGGAAGCACTTAATATATCTATATCACTCTATAGATAGATCGATAGATAGATAGATAGATAGATAGATAGATAGATAGATAGATAGATAGATAGATAGATAGATAGATAGATAGATAGATAGATAGATAGATAGATAGATAGATAGATAGATCGATCCAGTGGGCACCTATAGTCAGTACCTATTTTCCATAGGAAAAGCATTTTTTGTTTTGCTAATAACTTTGCTGCCCTTTGATGAACCTTCACAAAATTTTCAAAACAAGAGTGCCAGTCACTTCTGCTTTTGCCTGGGAAGTTTCATGGTGATATTTTAATTGGGGCTGAAAAAAAGGGGGGTCCCAAAACATGTTTTCCCCCATGCAATTTCCTATTGGGATTTCAGGCACGACTACAGCCTGAACTGCTGAACGTAATTACACCCAAATTGACAGAAAGATAGGGCCCAATCCACAGAACTAATTTAAGACAAAATCCTAAACTTACTACCATTTTGGTTTTCACAGAAGGCACTTACTCATTTTGGTATTCACAGAAGGCACTGACTCACTTCGGTATTCACAGAAGTTAGGAGTCCTAACTTCCTAAATGCCTTCTGTGAATACCGAAAGTCTTAAAATTAGGATTTTTCTCAGTTTAGGAGTATTAAAGTTAGGACTCCTAACTTTACTACTCTCAAACTGAGAAAAATCCTAACTTTAAGACTTTCAGTATTCACAAAAGGCATTTAGGAGGCCTAAAGTTAGGAGTCCTAACTGTACTACTCCTAAACTGAGAAGAATCCTAACTTTAAGACTTTCAGTATTCACAGAAGGCATTTAGGAGTCCGAAAGTTAGGAACCCTAACTTCTGTGAATACCGAAATGAGTAAGTGCCTTCTGTGAATACCAAAATGAGTAAGTGCCTTCTGTGAATTCCAAAATGGTAGTAAGTTTAGGATTTTGTCTTAAGTTAGTTCTGTGAATCGGGCCCAGTGATCTTGGTCCAGAATGAGTGCTTTTGTAATCTGGTGTAAATCTGTTCAATAGTTCTAGAGATAATAAAGACAAATGATTTGTGTATACCTAAAGATCTACAGCAGATTTACAGCGAGGATCTGCAGATCCACACTCCAACAGCAATGCTGTGATTGGCTGGCATTTCAGAAACCTTACCTTTGGCGGTGGGGAGCCGTGGGGGGAGCTGTCAGGAAAACCCTTCACCCATCCAGCCGTGAGGGAAACGGCAAACGCGACACCAAACCAGGGACGCTCCAGCCCAAACCGGGAACCAGGAACCACATTTCCCAGCAGCCCCGGGACCTGGCGCGCTCGTGACGCTCCCGCTGCGCCTGGAGGCGCCTCAAGAACGCGGAGCACCGAGCGTGCCTGGGGGCATTTCAGAAACCTTACCTTTGGCGGTGGGGAGCCGTGGGGGGAGCTGTCAGGAAAACCCTTCACCCATCCAGCCGTGAGGGAAACGGCAAACGCGACACCAAACCAGGGACGCTCCAGCCCAAACCGGGAACCAGGAACCACATTTCCCAGCAGCCCCGGGACCTGGCGCGCTCGTGCGCTCCCGCTGCGCCTGGAGGCGCCTCAAGAACGCGGAGCACCGAGCGTGCCTGGGGGCATTTCAGAAACCTTACCTTTGGCGGTGGGGAGCCGTGGGGGGAGCTGTCAGGAAAACCCTTCACCCATCCAGCCGTGAGGGAAACGGCAAACGCGACACCAAACCAGGGACGCTCCAGCCCAAACCGGGAACCAGGAACCACATTTCCCAGCAGCCCCGGGACCTGGCACGCTCGTGACGCTCCCGCTGCGCCTGGAGGCGCCTCAAGAACGCGGAACACCTCCCGCCCCGCGGGACGCGCGCGGGTCAGCGCCGGGCAAAGGGCGGGCCCTCTGTGGCCCTCAGAGGCACAAAGAGGCCGGGGCGGGCCACCACCCTTTCTATTTTTCTCTCATTAAACAGGTACTGTGATTCCCCTTACCATTGCTATTGGCCCACTGTTTTGGTATTGTGCATCGTACCATCATGTCTATCTGGGAGGAGCTTAATGCCATGTGTGGAACTCAATATATCCCTGACCTTTTACCCTCCATAAGCACTGAGACCAACCCAGACGATGTTAACGCCACCCTGCAGATGTCACCTCTTTGCGCTAATAAACCCCAATCTCCACTCATAGCACCGTCACCGGGTGGGCAGAACACCATGAGAAAGACCGATGATGTCATCATCAACGGGAAGCCAGCTAATACTCCTAAACTATACCCCAGTCCCTCTCAGCACCACTCCAATGTCAGCTCTGTGTCGGAGGATATGGAGCATGGAAAAATGGAAAACTCCCCATCATTTCTCCAACCAACTCTATTGGCACAGCTCGAGCACCTATTAACCTCCCTAATTTCACCCTTGGTGGAAAAAATCAACGATCTGGGGGTCAGGATTTCTAACATTGAACTGATAGTTAAAACACACATTCCATCAGGAACCAAACCAGCATCATCAGACCCGCCTATTTCCCTCACTGTCCTGGAAAAACCCAAACTGAATTCCCGCAGGAACGCGCATTCTCAAACTATATCGTTGGTACAAACAAACCACATTGAGGCTAAAATTGAACCTACTAGAATGCCACGAATACACCTACCCCCCGAAGCCGCCCCCTATGTGACCGTTGTCTCCGGGATCCCACCACTAACCTATGGGAAAGTTGAAACACGCCAAGACTTACTACATAAGGCCATGTTTTGGTTACAGACTCATAGACCCCTGCCACCTGATCTAGATGGGGGGATCTTACCTGTTAGGAGGGTGGGGTGGTTAGGCACTTTGCCAAAAGACATCCCAGGGGACTTGGTCCTAATTAGATTCAAGCAAAGGAAAACAGCCCCTTACTTACGTTCTTGCAAGTATAAGGAGGGGGATGGCCCAATTCGTATCTGGGACTTACATGACTTTTATCCGAGTTTTCCGCCCACCTAGTTATCAAGAACACAAAGGGCCAACGTAAAAATGCTGTTTGGGGTGGGCCTGGCTGCTTAGAACTAGGTTTATTAAAGCAATCAAAAGGGGATTTAAAAGAAGTGATTGTTTATTAGCTAGGCCCAGTCTTCTGTTGAAATATGTATGTATTTGAGCGCTACTGTAAATTCTGTAACTAGGTAACAAGAAGCTGATTAGCATGTCAATGATTTAATACTTGTTTTAGATGGTTTTATATGTATAAATTGTATTTTATGTCTTTTATGATGAACTAATCGAATAAAGACTTCTTGAATTGAATTGATTGGCTGGCCACCACTCAAGAGGAAAATTATGACTGCCGTTTTGTGCATCAGCACAGGGTTCCCAGGGGAGAAAATACAATTTAAAAGTGATACAAAGTTTCAGGGTAGAGGTACCCTGACCCCATGGGACTGATGGAGGGGTCTGTGAGTGGCCCCTCATGAGCAAGAAATTGTGCAAACATGTTTTTTGAGCACACAAGTATCTGTGGATCAACCCAGATCTTTCCAGATCCTTATTGACTTGGGTGAATTTATGTGGATATGTGGATCCACACCCCAATTGCAAAACATGTACACCAACTCACAGATCCACAAAACTACTCGCATACCCATACAGCCACTCAGACACCCACTCACAGAACCCCCAAAACCATTCACACCCACACAGCCACTCACACACCCACTCAAACACTTACACAACCACTTACATACCCACACAACCACTCACACACCCATACAGCCCTTCACATGCCCACTCACAGACCCATACAACCATTCAATGACCCACACAGCTACTCACACACACATTTATACACCACCACAACCACTCAATCACATACAGCTACTCACACACCCACTCACAGACGACAATACAAGGTACACACCCATACAGCCACCCACAAACCTACTACAAACCCACACAGTCACTCACACACCCAACAGCTACTCCCACACCTACTTACATCCATATACTCACACACTTACTCACACAACTACTCACACATCCACACACATGCACTGATAAGCTTATAGAAATTGCACTAACATATGTTTATATTATGTGTGGGTTATTTTTAGTATTGAATGTGTGCAATATAACCGGTAGACCTCACATTTTTCAAAGGATTTGCGACTGATCTGCAGATTCATAAGAAGAATTTTATAGAAAGGCTACATAAGTTACCTACCATAGGGCCCGATGTAGGTAAATCTTATTTGCCAACTCTGGAATACCGAATTTTACAGATTCTGTATTCTAGATTCGGTAAATGAGATGTGGGAAAAAATTCGGTAATTGTTACCGAATCGGTATGATTCGGTAATTACCGAATCGGTATTTACCGATTTGGTAATTGCCATTGATTCCTATGGGCCTTGAGGCCCATAGGAATCAATGTCAAATACCGATTCGGTAAAATTACCGAATTGTCAAGGGGGACAGGGTGTCACTTTGACACCCTGTTGCACCCCTGATTCTGGCTTGTGTGCCATGTGACACACATACATGCCCTTAGGGCATGTATGTGTGCCACATGGCACAGGTGTACATGCACAGATGTCCATGTACACAGGAATTGGTTATTTACCACAAAATAGAATTTCATGGTAAATAACGAATTCTTAAGGGCCTGTGGCACTGTTTTCAGTGCCACCTACATCTAGATTTACCGGTATTTTACCGAATCGGTAAATTTACTGAATCGGTAAATTTTAGGCCCCCTACATCTCAACCACCAAATACCTGTCAGTAATGGACGAAATCGGCCGTTACCGACCGGTATTTGGTGTCGGGCCCTAAATTTCTTAATTTTTTGTTTTAAAATATATAATAAGAATGAATGTGTGAATAAAAGTTTTGATAAACTTGTGAACATATATATTATGAAATTTAACTTATGGGTCAAATCATAGTACAATGTAAATTTTTTAAAATGGTGAAATTCACTAAAAAACAAAGGTTACAAGGCCATTCTAGTTAGGAAAAAGAATTTTAAAAACCTTAGAAATTCACTGCAAAAAACAAAGGATAAAGGGACGTTATAGTTAGGTTCAGATTTTGCACATAAAAAAACATATAAATTCAGCAGTTATAGTTATGGTTATCTCAAGTAACTATAATTCATGCCCTGAGGTAACTATAACTCACACCCTTTCCATGCACTGCTATTTACCCCACATATTGCATCAGTCATGACATCTTCTATGACATCATTGATAATATCACTGCAACATTTTCAGTGAAATTATAGAAAAGAACACTGTCCATGGCAAGGGTGGTAACATAAACACAATTAAATAGACACATGAAATTTATATTTTATAATAATCAAATACATTCATAATAGATCTAAAATATAATATTATATCACATTGTATATTAAATATATATACTCACATCATGATGGATAATGAATATGTACACTTATTAAACATAACATATATTTAATTGTATATATAGACAAAAAATAATATACATACCATATACAATACATATATGTATGTGCGTGTGTATATATATTCACAAAAAAACAGAGGTTACAGGGATGTTATTACGCTGACATTTACTCATACAAAGCCAGAGAAATTCATCCATTATAGTTAGTAAGCTAACTATCACTTGCGTCCCTGCAATGCACTGCTTATGACCTCACATATTATATCACTCATGACTTGGTCAGTGACATCACTGATGACATCTCAAATGACATCACTAATGACATCATCCAGTGACTGCCTATTGGTAAATCAGTGGGTGTATGACTGCCTATATAGATGATTCAGTGGGTAGGTGACTGACTGTATAAGTGAGTGGTTAGGTGTCTCAATGAATGTCTTAGTGATTGACTGCTTGTGTGAATGTGTGTATCTGTCTGTCAGTTGGTGTCTAAGTACCCCTATGGGTGTCTGAGTGTCTGTGTGGGTGGGTGAGGGGGTGTCAGACTGCCTGTATCGATGAATGACTGGGTGAGTCAGTGGCTGTGTGGGTTACTGAGCACATGTGTGAGGGGCTGTAGGGGTAAGTCTGTGTGTGAGTATTTGTGTGTGTATGGCTGTGTCGTTGAGTGAGTGCATGTGTCAGTGGTATATGGGTGAGTAACTGGGTAAGTGAAAGGCAGTATAGGTGAGTGATAGGGTATGTGAGTGACTGTATGGGTGAGTGAGCGAATGTGTCAATGACTGTATAGGCGAATGAGTATGAGTTAGTATCTGTATGAGTAAATGAGTGAGTTTATGTGCAATTGTATGGGATAGTAAGTGGCTGTGGGATTGACTGTATGGGTGAGTGAGTAGGTGTGTAAATAGCTCTGTGGGTGACTGACTCAGTGTGTGAGAGGCTATATCAGTGTATGAGTGGATATGTCAGTGGCTGTATTAGAGAGTGAGTGGGTAAATGAGTGGGCATATGGGTGAGTGAGTGTATGTGTGTGTTGATCTATGAATTAGTGAGTGGCTGTGTAAGTATTGGTATGGGTGTGTAAATAGGTTTGAGAATGCTAGTGTGGAAGTTGGAGTGGGTGTATGAAAGGTTATACGGGGTGTGAATGGGTGCATCAGAGATTCTGTGGATGATGTCATGAGTGATGTCATTTGAGATATCATCAGTGATGTCACTTACCATGTCATTAGTGATATAATATGTGAGGTCATAAGCGGTGCATTGTAAAGGTGTGAGTTATAGTACACTCACTAAATATAACGGCTGAATTTCCCTGGTTTTATACGAGTGAAACGTCGGCCTAACTAAAATGTCCCTGTAACCTTTAGTTTTTTCATTGAATTTCTAAAGTTTTTTTTATTCCATTTCCTAATATAACGTCCCTGTAACCTTTTTTTAGTGAATTTCTTAGTTTTTTTAAATGCTAATTCCTAACTATAATGTACCTGTAACCTTTGTATATTTCAGAGAATTTTTTATGGGTTTTTAAGTAGCACTTGTGTTTACAGAGAGGTGGAGAAAGGAGGTGGGCCTCTGACTAGCTCTCAGGAATCCCACTGTGTAGGACATGAAGGAGGTATCAGAAGAGATTCTTGTCCCCCAAGGTCCCTCATGAGTAAATTGGACTTCATCCCCCAACAGAATTGCGCCAGGATCCGCATTTGCAGAGTAGTGGAGAAAGGGGTGTGTGGCCTCCAATGACCTCTTAGCAGTCCCGCTGTGTGGGACTTACTGGAGGTAACAGGAGGTGTAGTTGGCCTCCAAAGGCACCCACACTACATGCCGGGGCCCGGGCGATGGGGTCCCTGGGGCCAAAATCGGCCCAGGAGGGTGAGCTGGGAGGCCCCCTCCCCTTTGAATAAAAAAAATATTTGAAAAAAGTAGGGCTGGGCCCTGGTCCCACCCACCCTATATGCGTAGCACTTTCCACCCTAAGTGGTATGGGTATGCCCAGACGTGGGTCCCTTGCTCACTGTTGCACTGGATTCAAGCTAGCCTATCTGATGAAGGGTAATACCCAGAAACCAGACCCAGGATGCTTTTTTCCGGTCAAGGGAGGACCTGGCTTGGCAGTTCGGTGTGGACTGTTCCCATGAGGCATAGGGTCAAGACGGATTTGCATATGGCTCGGTCTAAACTGGGGTGGCATGGTGAGCAAAAGAACGATGGATTTAACCCAGAAATCTTGACTGGGGGTGAATGTATGATTTATTCAGCATTCCATTAATCATTTGTTTGCGTAGCACTTTTCACCCTAAGTGGGATGGGTATGCCTAGACGTGGGTCCCTTGCTCACTATGCCACTGGATTCAAGCTAGCCTGGCTGATAAAGGGTAATACCCAGAAACCGGTCCCAGGATGCTTGATTCCGGTCCAGGGAAGAGCTGGCTTGGCAGTTTGGTCTGGACTGTTCCCATGAGGCACAGGGTGAAGACTGATTTCACATATGGCTGGGTCTAAACTGGGGTGGCATGGTGAGCAAAAGAACGATGGATTTAACCCAGATCTAATGACTGGGGCTGAATGTATGATTTATTCAGCATTCCATCCATCATTTGTTTGCGTAGCACAAATCCCACCCAGGGCACCCACATTTAAAATGTTGGGGACCACAGGAGAAGCTTCAAGGTCCCCACGGTCCCTGCATGCTCTCTGCCTCCTGCGGGTGCCGGCATTGCTTTGAGATCCAGGAAGCTGCTAACATGCAGCTCACTGGATCCCAAAGCAATGTGTCTGTTTACCTGCTTGCTTCACGGCTCTGCTTTCAGCAAGTGAGAGCATTTTGTGCTCTCACTTGCTGACAGCAGGGTACTTGTTTGCAAACTGCAATGTGAGCACCCCAGGACATTGCTTGAGCTGGCCCTGAGGGGTGGCAGTCCGAAGTGCCATGTACAGCTCCAGAAAAGCTCCAGGGGTGGTGGTCCCTGGGGCCGGGATCTGCAATGGACCTCCTTCATTATTGTATTTGTAACCCGGGAAGATGGTGCTCCCCGGGGTTGCGTTGGGGGCCGGAGCCCCCCTCGCATTAATATTTATTTTAGTCCCGGGGTGGTGGCACTTCTGGGGCTGTGGTCCTGGGGCTGAGGTGGAGGCCTTAGGGCCTCCCCGCATATTTTTAAAATTAATTAAGGTTTGTGCCCTGGGAAGGTGGTGGTCCCTGGGGAATTGGGGGGTCCAGCAGGCCCCTCCTGCAATTCTATACAGCAGTACCCTGGGGAGGTGGCAGTCACCAGGACAGTGGGGGAACCGCCCTGCTCCTATGCATATTTTTACTGCCTAGGGAGGTGGCGGTCCCCAGGGCTGCAGGGGAGGCCTAGAGCCTCCCCCACATGTTTTTATTAATGTATTATGTGCACTTGGGAGGTGGTGGTACTTGGGGTAGTGGAGGGGGCAGAGTGGCCCTGCCTGCATTTATAGTACTCAGTGCCCGGGGAGGTAGCGATCCCTGGGGCTTAACAAAAGTCTAGGAGGGGTCCCATGAGCCTCCTCCTTCATTAACTTAATGCCCATGAGATTTGACCTAACCAGGGGTTTCAAAAATGGCCAAGCGGGAGCCCACGCTTCTTTTTTTTTAAAAATATTGTCACAGATTAAAGGGTCCACCCGTGAGTCTGCATCACATTTTTTTTTAAAAGCTTTGAAACCTCAGTGGGGTGCTTGTGGGACCCCCCTCCCTCTGTATCTGGGTGGCAGGGTATTCCTACCCTGTCACCTTTTCTTTACTTTTTTTTATTTTTTTTATTTTGTTTTTATTCACCAGACAGCAGTACAGAGCAAAACATATCATAGCAAATGAATACCATCACTCATTCGAGAACCATGTCGACAATATCTGTTATAAACAGCACAGATAGACAATGCAAGGATACATAGTGACTATGAACACTGGACATTAATCTTACACAAGGTCAGATACAATCAAATAAGCATACATTTGTACCCCTTCTAAACACTTAAGAAGAAAACAGTTTACATCATCACTACTATGGTATTGTACCAGCGGGGCATCTAGTGGTGGCAAGCTTACTCCCCAACAGTGTATCGCATTTCGTATTTTAATTATGAATCGGGCTCATTTTGCTGTAAATAATCCACTAGTGGTTGGCAAAAGTCTTTGGGTCTGGAGGCTTGAGGTATTTCCTCTGCGTATGTGCTGAGGGTTTCCTTACAATAGAGTAGATCAGTGATCCAGTCCTTGAATCTGGGTGGGCGCTTGCTGCCCCACTTAATGGCTATCCGCCGCTTCGCAAGCAACAGTGCCACTGCCAACAGCTTTCGTCTTTTGGCCAGTTTGAGTTTATAAATACCTAGTAAGCATACTAAGGGTGTATTCAGGATCTTTTCATTCAACATGGTAGTAAGCGCTACTGTTACCTCTTGCCAATAATCGTACAAGCCAGGGCAAGCCCACGCCATGTGCAGGAAATCGGCTCCTTGTGTGGAGCAGCGTTGGCATTTATCATCAGCTCTTAGGCTGTAGCGGTGTAGCCTGACCTGTGTGTAATACGTTTGGTGCAGAAATTTAAAGTGGATGATCTTCAAGTTGCAGTTTGATGTGAGTAAATGTAATTGTGCGCAGCTGTAGCCCCAGTCGTCTTCCGATATTGCCTCTCCTAGAAGCTCTTCCCATCTCTGCAGGGATCGGTCAGGTCCCAGGTTCTGCTCGTTCTGGGAAGCTATGTATAGACGTGTAACCAGGTTCTGCCGCGAGGGAGCTGTCAGTAGTGTCTGCAGGGATCGCAATGCCTCGGGCGCGGCCGGGAATGATTCATATAGATCTTTAAGCGCTGCGCGTAATCTTAAATAAGCTAACATTTTTAGTGGCGTTTGGTGTGCGCATAGGGAAGGGCTGTTAAACAGTATGAAAGCGTTGTTCGGGAATAGTGTACCTAGTGTCGTAAATCCCATAGTCTCTAGTACCGATCTCATCTTTGTTTCCTGCGTCACCGATATTTTGGGGTGGTGCGCTAGCGGGAGCGCCAGAGCGTAGGGGGGGAGCTTCCGCTCTCTCGATGCCAGAGTATGCCAGGCCCTGGATGTGCACTTTACCGGATGTATAGAATCGTTAGGATAGCAGCTGATGGGGTCTGATATGTAGTGTAGTACGGGTTTTGGGTGGACACTGTCTGTTTCCACTGCTATGTGTGGTATATGAGAATGCGGTTGTGTCCAATAGTGTGCATTTTGGGCCTGTGCGCAGTAAAAATACAGCTGTAAGTTGGGGGCCGCAAATCTGCCCTGGTGATATGGTTTTGTGAGTGTCTTCCAACTTACTCTTGGCTGCTTCCCAGCCCATGTGAGACGCTGTAACGCTGTACGGAGTATAGTAAAGAAGGTCTGCGTCAGCTATATCGGGATATTCCAAAAGAGATATAAAAAACGGGGCAATATGACCATTTTTTGAAGGGCAATCCTGTCTGCTAGCGATAAGGGCAGCTTGATCCATTTTTCGATTTGTTCATCTAGTTTGGTCATGGCCACACCATAATTTCCCCTGATCACTACCTCAGGGTCCCGATGTATCCAGACCCCCAGGTATTTCACCGTGTCAGACGTTCATTGTAGAGGATAATCTAAGCTGGGCTGCGGGGTCTCGGCAGTCAAGGGTATCACCACTGACTTGTCCCAATTAATACTAAGTCCCGAGTATTTCTCAAATTTAATGTATTCTCTGATCACCGGATTCAAGTTCACATCCGGATATCTAGTGTACAGTACAATGTCGTCCACGTAGAGGGAGATATCCACGGGGCGAAGACTGAATTGTAGTGCCTCCTCTGGGCGTCGTTGTCTAATCTTGCACGCTAGGGTCTCTAGAGTGAGCTCGAAGAGGATAGGGGATAAAGGGCATCCCTGCCGTGTACCTCGACTTATTTCAATAGGTTGTGATGCAATACCATTGATACGCACTCTGGCTCTGGGGTCATTGTATAATAGGGCTATCCATTTCATAAATGGGGGTGGAAATCCCATTCGTGTCAGGACCGTAAACATAAATTCCCACTCCACGGAATCAAACGCCTTTGCTGCGTCCAATAGTGCATCTACAGCAGATAGTTACGGGTTAAGGCTATTATATAGAGTAAAGATAGTATGTATGTTCTGTGTCATGGATCTAGTGGGTATAAAGCCCGCCTGATCTGGGAGGACCAGTGAGCCCAGTAATGGTTGTATCCTCGTCGCAATGATTTTTGCCAAGATCTTAGCGTCTATGTTTATGAGCGACAAAGGGCGATAGGACTCACATTTCTGGTGATCCTACCCCGGTTTAGGGAGAGCTATTAGCAGCGCCTCTCGCAGCGTCACTGGAAGAAGTCCTTCTTCATACGCTTCTTCATACATCTGAGCCAGGTGCGGTATCAACAGGTCCTTAAATTCTTTGCAAAATTCGCCCGGCAAACCGTCTAGTCCCGGGCTTTATTGTTCGGTAGCGAATTGATCGCCTCCCTGAATTCATTCTCCGTGATATGATGGCTAAGGTATTCCCTATGTGTATCGGAGAGCCATGCCAGTCCAACATCATCCAAATAGTCATGTATAGCCGACGGGGATTTTACGGTCTGTGTAGTGTATAATGTAGAGTAGTATTTCAGGAAATTATCCAGAATAGAGGGTGTGTCATATTCCAGTGTACCCTGTGCATTCGCGATTTGCGTTATATGTGCCACGGCATGTGGGGGTTTTATCTTATTGGACAGGGCCTTGCCCGGTCTGCCCCCTTCACTGTATACTCTGGCCGTGTGACGTTTTGAAAGATATTTTATTTCCGAATCCGTAAACTCATGATATGTGTCCACTTTATTCCGAATGTCTGCTAGGAGAGATATATTCAAAGTATCAGTGTATTCTGCTTCTAGGGTGTTAATGTCTTGTTCTATCACGTCCGGCTGTTGTTGGATGTCCCTAAGTATCCCTGCATGTTTGCTAATACAGTGGCCCCGTATAGTAACTTTTAAACCCTTCCACACGGATCTAGTGCTTTCAACTGAGCCAACATTATTTTGGAAGAATTCCAGTATTGCCTGTCTCAGTTCACTGCGAAAGACTTGGTCTTTTAATGCAGAGGGTTGGAGTTGCCATGTAAACTGCTTGGGGGTATGGGTGGGGACAGCCAGCTCTAGTCGAACAGGGGAGTGGCTTGACAGCGTTTTCGGCACGTGTTCCACTCTCGTGACCTAGGTACTAACCTCTCGTGCGGTCAGCCAGTAGTCTAATCGTGACCATGTATAATGTGTTGTTGAGGTACAAGTCCCCTCCCGTAGCCCAGGGTGTCTCTCTCGCCACACGTCCACTAAGGACCAGTCCCCAATTCCCTGTAACAAGGAGGTAGCTGCCCTTCGACCATATCTATCTGTACCTGATGATCTATCTGGTGTGGGGTCCAAGCATGTGTTAAAGTCCCCACCCCACACGAGGGCTGTGGGCTGGATGTTCCTGAGTGTAGACCATATGTCGTCAAAGAAAAGCGGGTCATCTACGTTGGAACCATACACCGAAATATTTCGTGAGATCCGTGCCCGCAAACGAGTCCCTTAGAATGGCATACCTGCCCTGGCCATCGGCGCTTGCATGTGTAAGTGTAAACGGAGTAGTGTGCTCAATTAGTATCAACACTCCACGTGCATAATTTGAGTAAGAGGATGCTAACTGGAATTGTGCCCACCTGTATCCTATTTTGGTCTCTCTCTGAGGCGTGAGGTATGTTTCTTGGAGACATGCCACATCAATTTCGTGTCTGTCGAGATAGGCAATTACTTTGCATACTTTTTGTGGGTTTTGCAGCCCCTGGACATTCCAGGATAGTAGAGTCAACGTTCTAGCTGTCCTTACTTCTGACGCCATTTATCACTACAACAAAACCTGGTGAACTCCTGTGTGAACATGAGGTTCGCAAATGACGAACATAAACATGTACCATGTACCCATTTGCAGCTGCCTGGTGGTTTTCTCAATGTTCCCCCCTTACCCTCCCCCACCCACTCCATCAGTTTTGTAACAACGGAGACAGTTCCCAACAATCCCTTCATATCCCCACTCCCTCCCCCCTTTCGGAATTCAACAAAACCCTAGGAGATAACTAAGTGTGGAGTACACAAGTGGGCGGGAGCTGCCAAGCTCTGTCCCTTCGCTGACTAGAGCAAAGGGGGAGGCCGTGAGAAGCATGGTTATACACCTTAACAGGCGCTGACTCCGTATTATCCACTAAATAGCATATCATTTTTCAATAAAGCTTATGAAAACTAATCATGCCCAATACAACTTTCCAACTTAACCCAGTTCCTTTATATAAAGACAGTCCCTACATTATACACTTATCTGTGTGGCTCATCTTCAACTCGGCCATCAAGTCACATCTGCGGTGTGGTCTGTGGTTGATCAGCAGGCAGTTCGTCTCCCTCCAAGTCGCACAGAGGGCATATCTCTTCGGAGCCTTTATGCAGGACTCAGGATGATAAGGCGAGCTTGAGAGAGACGATCACACATTACTATTACAAGGTGCCTAACATTGGAGAGGTACGTCATTCCACATCCGATAATGCCTCTTGCTCTGCATGTCGATCTCGCTGTGATCTCCTGCATTCTCCTTTCGGCTTACGCTGTTGCAAATACTTCATGGCGTCTTTCGGTTCATTGAAGATTTTCGTGGCTCCGTCGTCTGTGATCTTGAGTCTGGCCGGGTATAACATAGCGTAGGGGATCTGTAGGTCATGAAGTTTCTGTTTCGCTTGACCATATTCCTTCCGCGCTTCTTGCACTGTTTGCGTAAAATCTGGATAGATCGCAATCTCCATACCTTCATGTCGCAATGTGCCCAGTTCTCTTGCCTTACGCAGTGCCGCATCTCTGTCCCTATAGTTCAGTATTTTAGCTATGATGGGTCTCGGTCTGGTACCCATTGGAGGTTTGGGAGCAAGGGACTGGTGCGCTCTTTCAACCAGGAAAACGTCTGAGAAGGTGTCTCTGCCCATTAGTGTGATTAGAAGCTGCTCCACGTATTTTTCCATAGGGCCTGTATTTGTGGTCTCTGCAATGCCCATCAAGCGGATGTTACTTCTTCGGGATCTGGCTTCTAAATCCTCGGCTTTCACAGAAAGTGCAGCTAGTTGTTTATCTATCCCTGACTGTCTAGCCGTAAGCTGATTGTTGGTGTCTTCTACATCTGAAATCCTGCGTTCAGCCATATCTATTCTTTCAGTGTGTCTGTCCAATCTCTCAGACATACGGTCCAGTCTGTGTGTGAGGGTGTCGATTTTGCCGTCATTGTTTGTCAACGCAGTCTGTATGGTTTGGAATATAGACTGGATGTTGTCTGCCGCAATCCCACTCGTCATGGATGTCATTGGTGGGCTAGCTTGATGCTCCTCTCCGGTCTGTTCCATCTGCTTCTTTGAGTGGTCGAAATTGAGCTTCAGTTGGTTCTTGTCCGGTTTCCCCATTTCTCCGCCATGTTTAACCAGATTTTTCCCGTTGCAGGCAGGTCAAACTGCGTGGACAAAAGATTTGTGTGTGTGTTTGGTTAGGTAAGGCACTTCGCGACGGGTCAGCGCGATCTGCTAGGCCTCCGAACCCCCAGCACATCGCAATAGGCCTCAGGAGCCAACAGTCATTATAGATAGGTCGTTTCCCTTGATCTGGAGTTTAGCGTATCGTCAGCAGTCAGCGCTGCAGAGGTGTTGGCGGCGATATTACGCTGGGGCCTGGATTGGTGGCGCCTCAACTTGTGTGTCGCACTTCGCAGTTTGAGGCCAGTGTTTCTCCCCACCCCGTCCTCTCCTCACCTAAAGATTAGTATGGCTCGCTGATTATCGTTTATTAGGTAACCTCCGTCTCAGTCTCTTGAGCAGAGGGAGAGGGTTCCGCTGCTACGCAATAGTCGGTGTCCAACCTATCTTCTCTTCCACCTTTATATTGGCAGGAGGTCGGGCTGATCCCCACTTTGTGTCAGTGGCCTAGGGCTTTCACTGTCAACTACGCCCTTGTTTGTGGGGTCCAGGGGGTACTGCTCTCTTTGTTTGACGCCTGCTGTCCAATTACACCAGGTCACAATAGTCCAGGGCCTTATATCAGGGACTTATTGTGGGCTAAATATAGAATTACTGTAATTCTGGGCTCACTTCCGTTTCTATTTTACACTTCTTGGTGTACCCAGCTTCCAGGCAGTTACCGCCCGAGTGGGGCCAGTCGCGTCAGCCCGTCCGCTACCTCCTGTCAGCTGGTCACCTATGGGGTGGGGGCAGTGTACCCTCCTCGCTTGTGCACCAGGTAGGCTCCGTCAGCGCGGGCCGTCCGGCGCTGTTGGCACGTCACGTTGGCAGCTCGGAGTCCTCCCTTCCCCCTTCTCCGGCAGGCCGGCCGGGCGCGATCTGGCGTACGGCGTACGTGCTGTGCGTCGCGGCGGGAGCTGCGCTGTGGGTCGGTGCGCAGTCGGGCCTACTGTTCTTGTTTCCGTTGCTACCTCCCGTTCTATCTCTCTCAGATTTTCAGCGGAGGCTGGGGACGCATTTCGTAGTCAGTGCCAGTGTTTTTGGTGGGTCAGCACCGTGTCGCAAGTGTAGGATGTGGTTGAATACGTTGGTCTCCCGGAGGAGCTCGCTCAAGGCGCCGCAATTCCGTTGCTCGGCTAGCTCCGCCCCCACCTTTTCTTTACTTTTTACTTTTTTTCTAGCACTCAGCTTCAAGCCAAGTCTCATGATGGCTTCCAACACTTCCTAGTTGAAGTGTTGGCAGACAATCAAATTTTAGTAGGATCCTCAAGTCCCCAGATATCTATATTTTTTTTACTTTAATTTCTCTGTCACTAATAAACAGATTTAAACCAAATCACAAAAAGCATGCTTTCTGAACCAACATCCAGCTTTCTGCCAAATGTCCCCATAGACATAAAATAGGGAAAACGTGTTTTGAGGCCTCCTTTTTTCTCGGCCCCAACTTGACAAATCAACCCCAAATATTCATCAACCAAAAAGGGGAATTTTTGTGAAAATTTCATGTAGATTTGTCAAGCAGCACCAAAGTTATTGGCAAAATAAAAAATGCTCAGCTGTGTGTCCGCTGCTGCTGCCTGAGCAGGATTCCAGTTGTGCAGCTCATACAGCACAATTTTTGCTCATAGGCCAATTACCGCACCCGCAGGGTGTAACCCTTTCACGGCCTCTCGCATGCTGTCAACATACAGGAGAGGTGGCGCTGCACCCAAAAGATGAGTGCAGCCACCTCCGCCTCATCAAAAATAGGACAGGGCTGTACCCCTGCCCGTCAGGGACTACAGGTGGCACTGTCTGCTCTGCCATTTAGGACTGGGATGGAAAGGGAAACAGAAGATCAAACAGGAAAGGAAAACAAAATAAAGTACAAAAAGGTCACAAAATACTCACACAGAAATGTAAATACATAGAGGGAAAATGAGATAGTTATAGATAAAGTAAAGAAAAGGTGGGAGGGATTAAGAAGAGCAATCATGTGGGGTGGATTGGATGGGATGGAGTAAGACAGAATCTGGTGCCTCTAGCAGGCTAGATCAAACAAAATGACCGCACACTTACGCACTGTGTGGTACTGTTTGCGCTGATTTAGTAGCGTGGAATGCGTTGCAGGTGTAAATTTGCAGCACAAGCAGCATGGCATGCATTTCACGCTCATTTGCGGAGCTCCAAGGAATCTCACAGAGTTTTTTGTAACTCTATGGAATTCCAGAATGTGAAATTCTGTGAGATCCACCCACCCCTAATAATTCCTAGATGTGCAATGTGCTTTCATACATTTAACACAGGCATACAGCTTCTTACTTACTTATGACCGTCTGGACTCTCTCCATAGCGGTCGCTCCCCTCGCTCTCTGCCTCCCAACAGACGCTTTGCTCCCTGCTGCCTGCTTGCCCTGATTGAGCGCATTGAAGTGAACGCAGCGCCTGGTATCGTTTGCATTTAATTCTTTGCCTACTGCCTGCTTGCCCTGAAAGAGCGCATTTAGCGCCTGGTATCGT
Organism: Lissotriton helveticus; assembly: GCF_964261635.1. Taxonomy (NCBI): domain Eukaryota; kingdom Metazoa; phylum Chordata; class Amphibia; order Caudata; family Salamandridae; genus Lissotriton; species Lissotriton helveticus. The sequence goes on from NC_136070.1 coordinate 707,965,075, forward strand.
TTGCTTGTCTTGTAATATTTTTGCACATTGGCCTTGCATTGCGGGGAATTGAAAAGTGCCTGAATAGTGTTTGGCAATTTCTGTACCTTGACTCGCACTCCGGCTGTGCCCCAGTTTCGATTCAGGTACCGGGCAGACATTTTGTTGTGTGTTTACTTGTGTGAGCCCGTGTCTCCTCCCAGCTCCCGCCTCCCAGCTGCCCCTCCCACGCTCCCGCCTCCCTCCACTCTCCATTTAAGGCAGATGAACCAACGCGCAGCGTCCACGCGCAGCGGTCGCACCGAAGGTGCGCCAAAGGTAAGCCTGTCTACGCCCGTCCACGCCTGGACCGCGCCCAGCGCCAGTCCCCCTGGTCCCCGCCACACCCAACCCACTAGATTCACATATGATGCCGCAACTCTCCTCGCCCTCAACCCCGGACGCACACCACAATGCTGCGAAGCCACCCCAGGACGTACCCACGGCCCATTCGCCTGCCTCTCCTGCAAGTTCAACTGCTTCAGGACCCTCACCAAATCCACCTCCTCCATACACAGCTCCGACTCTAACCACCTGAAGTGCATCCTGCTTAACACCCGCTCGGTCCACAGACACGCTACTGAACTCAGGGACCTACTCGACACTGCGTCACCAGACATCGCCTTCCTTACAGAAACATGGATGAACACATCATCAGCACCCGACATCACCATAGCCATACCGGACGCTTACAAGATTATCTGAAAACACCGCACCAATCAAACAGGAGGAGGCATCGCCATCATCCATAGGAACACCATCAAAATCACGACAAGCTCCGACGATAATCTTGCAACCGCCGAACATCTCCACTTTCAGATCCACACCGACCCTAGGACCACACTTAGAGGCACCCTCATCTACAGGCCTCCAGGAACCCGCACTCAATTCAGCGATGACATCACTGACTTCGTCAGCCCACATGCCCTCGCCTCCGAGAACTACATTCTTTTAGGAGACCTCAACTACCACCTTGAAAACAAACACGACAGCAACACCTCCACCCTTCTGGACAACCTGGCCAATCTCGGACTCAAACAACTTGTTGACACCCCCACCCATGTAGCCGGACACACGCTCGACCCTATCTTCACCTCCAGCAAGCACATCTCCTTTGATCGCACCACAGCTCTCCATTGGACGGACCACAGCTGTGTTCACTTCAGCTACAAAACCACCCTGACCCACATCCGCCCACAACCTATTCCTCGGAGACACTGGAACAAAATCACCTCCGACCAACTCCTCACATCACTCAACCAAAACCCTCCCACCCTCCCATTGGACCCAAACCAAGCGGCCACCAATCTCAAGCAATGGATCACCCACAGTGATGACGAATTAGCACTCCTGAAAAAAACCAGATCAAATCAGCCAGCAAAAAGGCTTCCTGGTTCAATGATGACCTTAAAAAATCCAAGAAGCTATGCCGCACCCTGGAGAAAACTTGGAGAAAAAACCCAACCACCGACAACATGACCACCCTCAAGGCAGCCACCCGCAAACACCACCAACTGATTCGATCCGCCAAGAAATCAGCATTCAAGGATCGTCTCGACAACAACACCCACAACAGCAAGGAACTTTTCAACATCGTCAAAGAATTCACCAACCCCACCGCAGCATCTAACGACATCACCCCCTCCCAAGACCTCTGTGATGCGTTATCCTCCTTCTTCTACAACAAAATTGCCGACATCCACAACAGCTTCGAGAACACTCCGAGCGATCAACCCTCCCCACACCCCTCAGATCCTACTCCGCCAACTAACAACCTTAGCGCCTGGAACACAATCACTACTGAAGACACCATCCGCCTAATGAACTCAATCCACTCTGGCTCGCCAACCGACCCCTGCCCCCACCACATCTTCAACAAAGCTGACTCCATCATCGCACCCCATCTCCGTGATGTCATCAACTGCTCGTTCAACTCTGCCACCTTCCCAGAAAGCTGGAAACACGCCGAACTCAGCGCCCTCTTGAAGAAACCCACAGCAGACCCCTCTGAACTTAAAAACTACCGACCCATATCCCTCCTCCCTTTCCCCGCCAAAGTCATTGAGAAAGCCGTCAACAGCCAGCTCGCCGCCTTCCTTGAATCCAACAACTCCCTCGATCCATCTCAATCCGGATTTCGAGCCAAACACAGCACCGAAACCGCCCTCATTGCAGCGACAGACGACATCCGAACACTACTGGATAACGGAGAAACAGCGGCCCTCATTCTACTCGACCTCTCCGCCGCCTTCGACACAGTCTGCCACAGCACCCTTACACAACGCCTCAGCAACACCGGCATACAAGGAAAAGCCTTGGACTGGATCATCTCGTTCCTCGCCGGGAGAACTCAAAGAGTCCAACTTCCCCCATTCAACTCAGAGGCCACTGAAGTCATCTGTGGAGTACCACAAGGGTCATCACTCAGTCCCACCCTCTTCAACGTTTACATGAGCCCACTCGCATCCATCGCGCGCCAACATAACCTCAACATCATCTCTTACTCCGACGACACCCAATTAATCCTTTCCCTCACCAAAGACCCTAACACCACCAAAACCAATCTTCACGAAGGCATGAAAGAAGTTGCCGAATGGATGAAACATAGCCGCCTAAAACTCAACTCAGACAAAACGGAGGTGCTCATCCTAGGATCTTCGCCCTCTGCCTGGGACGACTCTTGGTGGCCTTCCGCTCTGGGCACAGCACCCACACCCACAGACCACGCACGTAACCTTGGCTTCATCCTAGACTCCTCTCTCTCGATGTCCAGACAAGTCAACGCAGTCTCATCCTCCTGCTTCAACGTACTTCGCATCCTCAAAAAGATCTTCCGCTGGATCCCCCTCGAAACAAGAAAGACTGTCACCCACGCACTGGTCACGAGTCGACTGGATTATGGTAACACACTATACGCCGGAATCACAGCAAAATTACAGAAAAAACTCCAACGCATCCAAAACGCATCAGCGAGACTCATATTGGACATCCCTCGCCAAGATCACATCACCGAACACCTAAAAGACCTCCACTGGCTTCCCGTCAACAAAAGAATTAAGTTCCGTCTTCTCACCCACGCACACAAGGCCCTCTACAATCTAGGACCCGAATGCCTCAACACTCGACTGTCCTTCTACAAACCCACCCGCCAACTAAGATCGTCCAATCAAGCCCTCGCCGCAGTCCCGCGCATCCGAAAATCCACCATGGGTGGCAGATCCTTCTCCTTCCTGGCTGCCAAGACCTGGAACTCACTCCCCACTAAACCCCGCCTTACTCAAAACCACATCTCCTTCAGAAAAGAACTTAAAACCTGGCTATTCGACAAATAATGAACCCCTTCCCCAAGCGCCTTGAGACCCTCTGGGTGAGTAGTGCGCTTTATAAATGCTCGAACTTGAACTTGAACTATGTTGCTTTCACCCTATCTGCTGTCTCCATTGACTTATTAGTTACTTACTCCCACAACTGTACTATTCTATGCCACTTGACTCTACTCGAATCCACTCTTCACGACTCCACTCCACTCCATTCCATGCACCTTTACACCACTCCAATCTACGCCACTCCATTCTACTCTTTGCTCCTTTACTCTGCTCTACACCACTCCACTCTACTCCACGCTACCCTTCTCCACTCCACAACATTCTACTCTACGCAGCTCAACTCTACTTTGTGACATGCCACAACACTCAATGCCACCACACTGAACTCTACACCACTCTACTATATACCATTCTACACCACTGTACTCTAACCCACTCTGCTCTACGCCACTCTATGCCACTCCACTTTATTCTATGCCACTCTACTCTACGGCACTATACGGCACTCTACGCCACCCTCATCTTACCACTCTATTTTACACCACTCTACTCTACAGCAATTTACTCTACCCTACTCTGTGCCACACCACGCCACTCCACACAAAGCCACATTACTTCACTCTGCTGTACGGCGCTCCTCTCTATGCCACTCTACACCACTCCATTCGATGCCACTCTATTCTACGCTACTTTACTTCATGATATGCCTTTCTATGACACTCTAGTCGATGCCACTCTACTGTACACTACCCCACTTCAGACTATGCCACTCTATGACACTCTACACCACACCACTCTACGTCTCGCCTACTCTGTGCCACTCTACTCTATGCCACTTCACTGTACAACATACCACTCTATGCCACTCAACCTCACTTCACTCTATGCCACTCCACTCCAAGCCACTGTACTCTACGCCCCTTCACACCACTCCACTCTACACTATGACACTCCACAAAATGCCACTCTATGGCACTCTACACCACTCCACTCTATGGCCCTCTATGCCACTCCACTCTACACCACTCTACTTTAAGCCGCTCTACTCTAAGCCACTCTACTCCACTCTATGCCACTCTATAACATTACTATCTACTATACCACACTCTACTCTACGCCACTCTACCATGTGCCATTCCACTCAACATCATGCCACTCTACTCTACCCCACTCCACTCTATGCCTCTGTCCTCCGCGCCAATCTTTGCAAAGCCACTCTACTCTATTCCAGTCTATTCTATTCCACTCAACTCTATGCATCTCGACTTCATGCCACTCCACTCTATACAACTATACTCTATGCTGCTGTACTCTACACCACTCAACTCTACTTCACACAATGCCACTCTATTCTATGCCACTCTACTCTATGTCAATCCACTTTATGCCACTGTACTCTACGCAACCCTGTTCTATTCCACTACATGCCACTCTGCTCCACTCCAACCCACCCCACCCCACACTATGCAACTCCACTCTTTGCCACTTCACTCTACACCATTCTACTCTACACCACTCTGCTCTATGGCAGTCTGCTTAATGGCATTTTTAACTCTCGCCCCTACACCCCTCCATGTTACACCACTCTACTCTTTGCTACTCCATACAGATCAAATCAACTCCACATAGTGCCATTAAACATGCCACTTCATTCTACGCCACTCCACTCTGTCACTCTACTCCATGCCACTCAACGCTACACCACTCTACGACACTCTATGCCACTCTACTCTACGCTACTCTACTCTTTGCTACTCCACTGTATGTAATTCTATTTTATGCAACTCTATGCCACTCCATTCCACTGTATGTCACTATACACCACTCTACTCTACATCACTCTATGATACCCTATGTCACTCAACTGTACACCACTCTACTCTTAGCCATTCCACTCTATGCCACCCTACTCTATACCACTCCAGTATATGCAACTTTATGCCACTATACTCTTCTCTACTCTATGCCCTTCTACTCTATACCATTTTACTCTACGCAACTCCACTCCATTCTACAGTTCCCTACACCATTCCACATCACTCTACTCCGCTCCTCTCTATGTGATTCTTCTCCACTCTCTTTTATGTCACTCTACTGTACGCTATGCCACCAACTTTCAGCTATGCTGCACATCAGCCACGCTGCTGTACTTCATGGCTAGTAGACATTGGCAAAGCCAATAGCTCTCACATAGGCAAGATCCATTAGCATTGCCAATGCGTGTTTATTGTTATTTCTCTGATATTACCGAAAGCACTGCTTGCAGCAAGCAGAAATGAATGCATTCTCTCATATTCTCTAATACACCCATGCAGCGTGTGTTTAAAAGTAGGTAAACTGCCCAAATTTAGCTATCTGGTTCACTAATGGAGCGGGGGAGGCCAAGTTTTGCTGTTGCTGATTTATATAGCGCAAACTCGACACCAAGGCATTGGAGCACTTTACATGAGAACCAGTTATGTAATGTTACACAAAGACAAATTCATTTTTGGCAGGCAATGGGAGATGAAGTGATTTGCCCAGAATCACAGGATGCTAAGCAGACGTAGAGGCTCGAACCCGGGGTCATATTATCAACAACAAGCGATATTTATCGATAAATAATCTTAGCGACATTTTTTTTATCGCTGCGCATTGCCAGATTTTATCGCAGAGACAATGTGCTATTAGCAACGTTTATCTCCAAAGCGATAAAATATCCGGCGATAGCGGCGAAATGCGCGAATATCGCTGGAAATCCAACGATATTCAGGCATTATCGCTAATAGGGACTTAGCCTGAATATCCAACTCCCATTGGATATACAGGCTGTCTGAACAGGCGTTAGTTTTCAGCGATATTCGCGCTTAGCGCGAATTTTCTTGTCGCTACGCCAGCGTTGATAATAGGCGATAGCGATGTTAGCGACTGCTTTCAGTCGCTAACAGGTTGGGTATGCCCACTTTGCATGTCATTAGCGATAAATATCGCTGACATGCAAAGTGGGCCTTAAACCACTCGCAATCGCCTACAAGCTGTCGCTAACTGCTGTTAGCGGCAGCTTGCTAATAGGGCGATAAAATTATCGCCGCTTCGGCCGCAAAAGCGGCGATAATCTCATATCGCCTGCCTTGATAATATGCCCCCTGGTTCGCCAGCTCCAAAGTCGGCAGCTCTGGCTAGAAGGCCACATCCTCTTCCCCCTTTTACTTTAGTACCCATGCATATTTTCTGTCCCACTCCAACCCTGAAAACAACTGCCAACATCTCTAACAGCTGGCATGAATACTTCTTTTAGTCCCAAACAGGCCCGTCTATATGGATGTTTTCGTGAGAGAATGGAGTCTACGAAAACATGATGGGGCAGGGGCTACGTCAGTGACATGCCAGGCCCAACCCAGCTGTACTTTCAGAAGCAAAATCCTGTCACAGAATCTCCGTCCTTCATCCGTTTCTGGCTCTCTTTTAGCTTAGACTACGCCGTGCCCCGAGCAAACATAAAACACTTCCATCCGAAATATCAAAGCCAGCGCGCACATCCATCAGCTGAATTTCCCAGAAGAGCCTGGTCTGCGAACGCCATCCTATTGTGTCTACAGAAAGGCAGAGAAAGAACCTTTCGCGCGATATCACGTATCAGAAATACACATGAGACGCCCATCACTGAATTTTTAATACACCCAAAAAGACAGGCAGTAGACCATTACCCCTGCCTGGAGCAGCGATCATATCCGCATCCGTCTTGCTGCCTGAATGGAGGATGTGTGTTTACAGCGAGGCATGCAACAAATTGGGGAATTCTCTGAGGTGACAGTAGAAGCACATCCGATATTTGTGCCGAGAAGCGGCGGCGCAACAGGAAGAGACACACTTCGCTGAAAAAAGAGAAACAGTTCTTGGAAGATTTCAGGCAGAAGAGGACACAGTCTGCCATCATTATCACAAAGGCACAGGTGAATTACCCTGCTATGACCACAAATATTGCCTGCAACAAGCACAATTGCACGGAGTCTCCCATACCATGCAAAACACCTACACATTGTCAAAATGGCACCGATTTGTAAATGTAAGCCATTTTTTAAGCCATCTGCTTTGCAAATCGGGGCCACTTGTGGGTTCGCCCTACTTGCAGTTTGTGGTGGATGCAGGTATAGAACCCATGGGTGATCCAGAATAGTTGACATTTCTTAAAAAGTAGACACAATTCTGAATTCAAGAACAGGTTATTTGTGTAGATACTACATGGTCATCCCAAATAAACTGTTGAAGTCAGAAAATAATGATGTACAAAATCAATATATCATTATGCTCAAAAGACCATTCTAGACACAGGAATAGATGGGCTTTTTCACTACACTAAAAACATGCGATACCCAAAGCCAACAACTGAGCTGTAACTTACAATGATTTCTCATTGTGTATCAACCATATAGCAATTCACATGGTAAAATTTAAAGAATGAAAAATGGGTTTGTATGAAACCGATGAATTTCTGAAATGTACACAAGATAGAGTTTACGAACAGTGGTTATTTGTACACCTCTGAATTTGTGGTTTCCCATACTATCAAGTGATTCAGAGGGCATTTTGTAAAATATCTTCTTTATTGAACACTGATTTACATTTAGATTCCACAAATGCAGAGAAATCCAATTGGTTTTTTTCCCGGTCGGTCTTTATTTATTTTTTGGGATAGTTACAGCAGAATAAGCAAGTCGTCATACAGAGCACATGCATTGAATGTATATTTCATACAGCAAATTGTGCCTGTTTTATGTGCGGGTAATATAGCAACCCATCTTTGTCACATCCTGTAGCCAGGGACCCAAACCACAAGTCTGGTTAAGGGCCTATATACACAGACACCACTTGGGCGCATTCCTAGAAACACAAGCATTGGCAATGCCAATCGGTTTCACCATATAGATGAGTTTAGTGTTGTAGTTTTTAATAAAGAGCATTATTATAATGCTAATCTATGCTAACCTGCCTATTTGGTCACATTAGACTTATTCCAGCTCTTTCTGCCTAGCTGTTCCCCAAAAAGCATGCAACCTTTGATACAAACACAATAAGCGTAAATGCAGATTAAGATAAAAGCACCAAACCAGACTTTCCTATCAAAGAACAAACAAGCAGCAAGTTCCAAGCTCTAGCACTCTGCAGCCACATAAGTCCTAAATAAAAGCCTACACGTAGGCCTTTATTTGGGACTTATGTGGCTGAAGAGTGCTGGAAAGTTAAATGTGGTAGTTGCTGCTTGTCTGATTTTTGACAGGCAAGTTTGTTTATTTAATAGCAAATAGTTTACAGACAATTTATTCAAGGGAAGAAGTATTTAGAGTGTAGTTTTTCATCTGGTTTTTCACATGCTTTTGGGCATTTTTAACGTTTTGCTTTTTAGCCCCAGCACGCAGTGCTTAATTTGTAAAACATGAAGTGCCAGGGCTAAAACCAAACTTTTAAAAATGCCCCAAAAAATGTCAAAAACGCGATAAAAAAAACTATACTCTAAATACTCCTTCTCTTGAATGAATTATCTCCAACTATTTGCCATTAATTAAAAAAAATACTCACCTTTATAGAGACACAAACACAAAAAGTGTAAATTCAGCTGAAGAGAAAAACCCCAAACCAGACCTGCTTAAGCAAAATCAAGCAAGACCCAAATAAAAGGCCAATGCTTAATTTCTGAAATATAACATGCCAGGGCTTAACCAAAATACAGGTCCAAGACATATATTACTTTGGTTCTATCTAAACTTAATAAGATACTAGTTTCAGCAGTTCTCAACTCATAAAAAAGTGTGTACAACTTTTGACACAAAGACCTACCACCCTTACATATTAAAAAATACCCTGAACTATAGCACATTATATATTATTTTGAAATAGTAGTAATATAAAAGATATGCAGTGATAATATCCCAAACTAAACTACGTCATCTGTACCACAAAAAGCTACATTAAACAGAAAAGTATTTTAAATGCACATTGGAGGTTGACTTAATTAAATGGAGATGGCTGTAAAATAAACCAGGTATGGGAACACGTGGAGAGAAATATTGCCTTTCAGTGGAAAAGGGTATAGTCCAAAGCTCTGTTTTTTAATATAAAATCAGTGCCTTCGGTGGTCAAAGTCAAAAAGTCAAAAAAATTTATTTGTTACGGTACTCTATTGAGGACCACAAATTTGATAAAATATAAAAATACACTTAAGTTTCCATACAAATTAATACATTTTCAGTGAAATTTTCAAGAACTTAAAAATTCTGTAACAGACATATTCGTTAGGTGGATTTTTACATAATGTTAAAAAATCTTTAGTGTTAACAATCCTACAGGACCGATAGATGGGTTCAATACATGTTAACCTTGCATTTACAATTTTCTCATTTGGACATATGAAAAGAAGGTGTTCCAAGTTCTGTATGCCCCCCTGACAGAGGGTGCATAGCGCGGAGCTATCTAGACTCCAGGAAGAACTAAAGGTTAATACTGGGAGTATGCCTAGACGCAACATCATGATCACTCGCCTTGCGCCGTGTGCCAGAGTATATCCTAGGTACGGCTGTTTTTGTTTGTATTCCTGGAAGTCTGCATAGGTCCTATACACAGAGAGTTTTTTACAGTGAATATGATCAAGATCATAGCTCAATTTGGGGGAAAAGTTTTTTAAAAAAAGTTTTAGTTGTGCAGGTGTCCATGTTGACAAAATTTCCAAACTGATTTTTGCAAGCTGGAATGCCTCTTTCATGTTTATAGAAAAGGTGAGATGGACAGAATCTTTATTAAATGTCTCAACTTTTAACAAGTTTCGTAAAGTTCCTTCTTTTGAATGAAGAAGATTGTAAGCCCACCTGATGATGCTTGTTATCGCTGTGGCATATGCGCTCGTGATGGAACATTCTAGTCTCAACGCCTGTACTGGTGTAGATGTAGAAACTTTCATTAATTTTTTTAATATTTTGCCTTCTTGTAGGTCCATATATGCCCATTGTTTTAAAAGGATATATTCCGAGGCGTATGACAAAACCGGTGGAATCTTGGCTTTATAGACTTGTATTAGTGCAGAAAAGTGTCTGTTCCCAGCGGCTGAGTATAAGCGTGACAGGGCCCCAGCATGTAGATCACCTTTCTTTTTAAGATGTTCAATTTGTTTGGTATTATTCATTTTATGTGAAAAAATTCTGCCAAGGTATATATTCCTTTACCTGCTCTAATTTCTCACCTCCCAGCTTCCATTCATACCTTACACGTTTCTTCTTTTTTGAAAATACGACCACTTTGGTTTTATTTATGTTTGGGATAAGAAAGTTCTTCCTCGAGTAGTTATGTAAAATATCTAAAAGATTTTGAAGTCCGAACGGTGTTAGGTCAAACATGACTATATCGTCCGCGTACAACAGCGTATGAATGCATTCGGTGGCAATCTTTGGAGGAGTACATAATCCTAATTGAAGTTGGGATGGTAAGTCACTTAAATACAGGGAGAATAAAATTGGAGCCAGAAGACACCCTTGTTTTAGGCCATTAAATGTCCATATTTTCTTCGTCAGGCCCTTATCTCGCCCCATTTGAACCCGGCACCAGGTGTTACTGTGTAAATTCACTATAAGTTGTAATAGTGATTCAGGAATGCCCATCCTTCTTAATTTTGACCACAGTGTCGGTCTATCGACACGGTCAAAGGCCGTAGAATAATCGATGAACGCTGCATATATGGGTTGTTTTTTCCCTGATGCGTATTTATCTAGAATTGTCTGGAAGATTGCTATGTTATCTGTAACAGAGTGGTTCGGACGAAATCCAGACTGAAACATAGGAATTTGTCCGGTTGTAAATGCCCAAGCTTTCAATCTATCCAGAATTTCTGCTGCAAATATCTTCCCGGCTGCGTCCATGAGCGCTATTTGTCTATAATTCCCTGGTGTAGATCTTTTTCCTTTTTTGTAAATCGGGATAATTATACTTCCCTTCCAGGAGTTTGGTATTTTGCCGGTGTCGAATATGTAATTAAATAGTGGTGAAAGCACCAGACCCCACTTTTTTTGTTCGAGTTGGTAGATCTTAATAGGGATCTGATCAGGGCCAGAGGCACCCGTGCATCTTGCCGTTCTTATATTCATGGCGATAGATACTGCCGAAGTTTTGTTGATTTTAGAATCATTCATTTCCATAAATCGTTCATCTGCCTCTCTTGCCTTATTGATCTGATTTGGTTTATACAGCTCGCTGAGGTATGTATCCCAGTCTTCCTCTGAAACAAGAGTTGCTTCCAGCTTTTTTTTGGTTCCAGTAAATTTCGCAATCAAGGACCAGTATTTGCGTTGGTTATTTTGCTTGGCTGCTAGTTGGATATCTATCCAGTTAGCGTCCTGCTTCAGTTTTTTCTGTTTAATTTTTTCTCGTCGTATTTGGTTTTTTAATCTGTTAATTTCCGTTTTTGTTTCAGACGAGAAATTCAAATACTGGGCTCGAATCAACCGATTAAGTTTTTTTATATTGGGGTGATTCCAATTTTTATTTTTACTGCTACGTTTACTTTTTATCTGTGTATCTATGTGTAACTTACTTTGTAAGGCAAGCTTAAGCTTGTCAATGATAAGTTCAAAGTTCACAATAGGGTCATCTGAATAGATGGTAGTCAATAAATGAGTATGAGAAAGTAGAGTATTCAAATGGTCTAGTTTTTCAGTGCTCCAATATATACGACACTTCTTTGTGTTTACTTCCGTATTGGGTTTGTGAAATATTAACTGGTTCTGAAAAGAAGACTGTGCATTCCATTTAGTTGTTAAATATAATAGTGCATGATCACTTTCCTCGTTAAATTTAATCGAGAGTTGGATAATTTGTTCTTTCTCTTCAATCCCACATATAAAATAATCAAGGATAGAGGGAGATCCATTTCCCCGCCTCGTGTAAGATGCCGGTTTGTCTCCGTTGGCGTTACCATTTAATATTGTCCCATTTATACTCGGAAGAATTGATAATAATGAGCGTCCTCTCTTATCTGATTTAACTCCTTTCGGTGGTCATATCACTGAAAATACAAAATTTTAATAAAATATTATTGTCTACGGTGCTCGTGGAAGGCAATTTCTATGGACTGGAATCTTGAAAATGCTAAATTGATTCTGGTATTTTACTGACCTCTGCTGGTTGTTTTCTATCAAGAAAGTTAAATAGAGGCAGTTGCCAGAAAAATTAAAAAAAGAAAGTCCCTAACTAGAAAGCAATTCTGGTATTTTACTGACCTATACTGAATGTTTTCTATCAAGACAGTAGAGGCAGTTGAACAGAAAAAAAGTCCCTAATACCTGGTGCTCACTTTGAAGTAGAGGCAGCTTCTAGAGTTTTTATCCCCAAGATGCCTGGCATACCCTTATACCCTTCTTCCCTGTCCTAGCTTCAGCTTGTCTGGAGTCACAAAAGACGAGTGACAAATCCTTTGTGGGAGCAATCACGCAAGAACTTTGTGATGTGCAAGTGTGGTAGGGGACAGCTCTTCCTGCTCATTAACTCAGAATGTCCTATCATCTCCACACCTATGCCGTCTATGTCTTACTTTCTGAGAGCAATACACATGGACCAACTTCCAGCTCTACCCAGTCATGTGACCCAGGATCAGGCTGCAGGTGTCGAATAGTTTGAACTAAGGGTGGGTGGAAAACTCTGCTCCACCAGCGGAATTTGCAGAGCTTTGTCAACTCCGTGCCCTGCTTGGAACGTGGAGTTTGGGCAAAAACTCTGACTCCGCGGCATAGCGGAGGTTGCCCCTGCCGCCCAAGCCCTGGTCAGGACTAGAAAGCAGCACTTACCTGGTCCGGCGTCTCCATCATGCCTGGGCTGCTCTCCCCACCTCACCATGGTCTCCTACTCACCGTCCTCGCGGTCGCAAACCCCTATATTGTACATCTTGCGAGACCACAGTGAGGAGGAGGGCAGCCCGGGCATGGCGGAGAGCGGAGACACCAGACCAGGTAAGTGTGCTTGCTTATATTCCATGCAGATTTCCTCTTTTAGGGTGCAGCGGAGTTCCACTGAGTATTTAGGCTGCACCGTGGAACTCCACGTAGTGGCACTCCGCCAACTTCACCCACCCTTAGTTAGGACAAGAAAATGCTAACTTTCTAAAATTGGCATTTTCAGAACTGTGATTAAAAATCCGAATTTTCAATAGAAAAGAGCATTTAATTATACAATTCTATAGACACCAAATTTGATCTGTCTACCTGCTCACAATTAAAAGTTATTACTTATTAAATGAAATAAGGTAACCTAAAGTTATCCTATTGAAGAGGTGAGTTTGGCAGTAGTAAAAAACACATTTAAGAGTTTTTCACTACCAGGAGATGTAAAACCTAAAATACATATCCAACTTTTTAAATGCCTGCACCCTCCCTCTGGACTGTTCAGGGCCTATCCTAGGGGTGATTTATATGTATTAAAAAGGAAGGTTTGGCCCTGGCAAAAGATTTATTTTGCCCGGTCGAAATGGCACTTTAAAACTGCACATGCAAGCTGCAATAGCAAGCCTGAAACAGGTTTAATGGGTTACTTAATTGTGTGGCAAAATCAGTTCCGCAGGCCCACCAGTCACATATAAACTACTGTCTCTAAGCACATTTAGTACCACTTTACTAGGGATTTACAAATAATTTAAATATACCAATTGGGTGTTAACCAATTCTGCCATGTTTAGAAGAAAGCACTGGTTAGCAGTGGTAAAGTGTACAGAGTCCTTAGGACAAAACAAACGAAATCAGAAAAACAAATAGAGAGTACAGGCAAAATGTTTGCAGGCAACCCTGCAGAGAGGGTCAAGTCCAACATGACCCCTTCCAGCCTAAAGCTTAGGCGATAGAATGTTGACAATGGCCCTCTACTAAAGAGGCACTTGTCAGTTCTACATCTTTCTGAATTCAGGTTGATCCCTCTGTCTACACTCTCCTGAGCCACTGGACTGGCCCTCATTTGTGAACCCCATCTGTGCAGCCCCTAGCCTTAACGTTCTCACAGATGCCTCCAGTAAGCAGACAATAACAGTATAGCCAAGAAGGTTATGTATCCCACTCTGTTATGTGGTAACATGAGGCCAGGGCAAGAACACCAACTTTTTACATGCTCACGTTTACAGTTGACATCTTTCTTGAATGTTGACACTTGACACACATTTGCTTACATGCCTGTATGGGATAATATTCTCTAAAATGACTTTGCTTACATTTACACTTCGTTGTAGGCATATTATCAGAGCCTTGAACATTCTGTACTAGAGCTAAGTTCACTGCACAAAATGTTGGTGTTTGTTATTGTCCTCTCAGCAACAGCTCTGTATGAATAGAATCAATAATGGCGGCCAGACTGGGGCTTCAGCATGACAAAATGAATGAAGTTTATTACATAAATGGCATTATTCCTTTGTCTAATTAGAGGGACATTTAGCTAACACTATGGAAATCTCCCCATGCCAGAATTCTAGCCCAGCTAAATGCTATTTACCTCCTAAGAAGGATGGTGCCCAGTTCTACACCAAGACAGGCTCCCAAATGAAACATACACACGGGTAACTGGGGCGTTAGATCACACTCAGGGATTCTAACAGGTATACCTACCCTTGACACACTAGAATAGGGAGCACTAGGTAGGAGCATAACTATAACTATACTCTGATACAAGCAAATAACATATGTAACAGCACAATGATTGAACTGTTCATTTTCTTTACCGTTCTTGTGATGCTGATTACTCTTTTTTTGTTTCCTTCTGTTGATAATTGCAGCACATTTATTTACACAATAATCTTATTGCTTCAATAAATATTTGAAATGCTAATTTGAATATCTCTTGTGTTTCCCTTTCGGCATGTATGAGTTACCAAATGAAAGGGCTTTAAATCTGTTTCCATGATTTCCTTAGGGAGTCGGGGTTGTCATGTTCTGAGGTTGCACATACCACCTGTTAACTTGCTAGATTAGGGTTACAGATTGTGCACTGTGTGTTAGCCAGGACTAAGGCCAGCATATCCTGATTGTATGCTTGGACTCAGGCTTGCACAGTTTGGAAGTTTTTTTTGCCCAAATACATACAGTTTTACTGCAAAAGTATGAACTGTATGACATCTCCACCCATTGGATCAGACTTCTGTCCCCAACCCAAGGAAAATTCAGTGCATAAGGGCAGCAACCAACAGAGATGCCATTGACAGCCATCTGGGTCAGGAGCCAGCCAGGCCCCGGGCCACCCACTGCCAAATGGAAACTACAGCAATATTGGGTAAGCACCTCTCTCAGTCTTGGGGCTGGCACGGATTTCCTTATGGGTTCCTGTGGGTTCTTTGACCTCTGAGGTTGCTCAGAGTGGAGGGCAATAGCTCCGGATGTTTAGCATCCTACTTCTACTCTACCTCCCAACAGTCCAGGAGTGGTATTCTGAGACTAGTCTATCAGCCCAGCGTCTATACCCTGAGGCTGAATAGAGGGCCGGGGTGAGCTCTTCCTCACCCGGCCCCTCCATCCCCTCCTGTATCCTCTGCTTGGGAGTGGTACCCCCAGAAAGCTGAATTGTCAGGGCACTCTGGGCGGCTGTCCCTCTCAGTTCTCTCACTCCAGGGATACTTAGGACATGGGGCAGAAAAAGTCCTGGCCCTGTGCCTGAGTTACCCTACCCACCTTTTGTGTGTGCTGCTCTAGAGAAACTAACCTTTCCAACATCATGGTGCCAGGGATCTCATTCACTTTCACCTGGTGGAAGTGAAAGCTCCCACCCTCAGGGATCAGAAGCTTATCCTCTGAGTCTATCTTCCAGCTGAGGGAGATCACGGCATGGTCTATGAATTGCCCGTGGGGACTTCTTACCCCTATGGCCACATGTGCCACTCATTTGGAGATCCCCCCAGTGGGTGGTTTCTTAGGACAGACAGAGTCTCCTGCTTGTGTCCTAACTAAGAGCAGGCAAAGCAAAGGGGTTAGAAATGGGGCGCCCTGGCCGTCCACCAGAACCACCCTCCTGTTTCTCAGAAGGGTGGTTCTGGTGGGCGGCAAGGCCGCCCCATTTCTAACCCCTGCTATCTTGAGCCTGCCCTGCAGAGTTGGGCCCCCCCAGTAAAATGGAGCATCTCTTTTGCATAAAACGAAGGGGACATGACACGCACTGCAAGCGCACCAGCCAACGGATTTCCAGGGCTATTTGATGATGCAAGAGAGAAAGGGAAATGAAGGAGGTTTTGCCTCTTTCTGACAACCTCGCATCCCGGACGCATTTCCTGTGCATCCTAATATGGCGGGGGGTCTTTCTGGTGTGGATGGCAGGCGGTTCCCCCCCCGCCGGACCTGCGGTGGCTACTGCTGGCCCGGCGGGGGCAAACCACCGCCATCCTAATGGGCCGCTAGGTATGAAGGGGTGAGCAGGAGTGTTTGAAGCACCCCTAAAGGCACAAGCCCTTCCACAGTCCTTCGGACAGCATCATGTTTTAAATCTAAATCTGATATTTGTAAATCACAAACTACTCACCCCTAAGGGTCTCAAGGCGCTGGGGACCGTTGGGGACATTAAGTGAGCTATTGCCCAGAGTCACATGGTGCTGAGCTGAACTGCCACCGTCGATCGAACTGTGAGACCCGCACTCTGGAGCCAGCTGCCCTTGCCGCTGCGCCACACCTCTCGCAGTTTTCAGAATTTAACAACTTGAATTAATCGCAACAAAATAATTGTTGTTATGATTTAGCTGACACAGGTAACACTGACTGTCACAGCCAATATGTTTGTCTTGTTTTCGATAAATGTGTTTATTGTTGTGTGACATGTCTGGATGCAGTAGCAAAAACACATAGAGAGACACACTAGCCGGTCAGGAGGTCCGCATTTGAAGCTCAGGATTTTAGTTTACATGTTTTAAGTCTTAACATTAATTACAAAGACCACACCGCTTGGAAAGGATTCTGAGCCTCCGGCCATGGCCCTTCTAAAGCCATCCCCTCCCCCCCTTCATCCCACTTGTCCCTGTATGAAGTGCATTATCCAGCAGGGGTATATATAACAGCGTTGTCCCTTCATGCCTCCCCTCACACCTAGGAAACGCTCTGGCACTTTAACATCACAACAAATAGCTTATTGGTTTCTGGAACACGGGTTTACTCAGTATCTGGTTTAGCCGTGTGCATTGCAGGTGTTTTCGAGCCTTCTGTTATTCACAAAGCGCTGCCGCCCATGATTGCCTGGTGACTCTAATTATAAGAATTAGCAACGACGAGTCACGAGAACCCATTCTTGCGGGTGTCTCGTGACTTTGAAGCTAACTCAGTCGTGAAGCTTAAAGACGCGTGTAAAGCCCTCGGATGCCAGCCCATAGAAAGAGAGTTTGCGTGGAACTAAACACATGGGCGCAGCTCACGAGCTGCAGCCTGTCTCTCCGATTAGGGACTCATACACGAGTCTCGGCCCCCACAACTCACCTCTGGCTGATCAGGCACGGGTGGGTGCTGCATATTCACAGGATACGAGACGACAAGGGGTGCCCCTTGGTGCTTGTCTCCCCCACAACGTTCTCCCTGGCTCCTAATCACAGAGGACGCCGCGACTCAAGCGTGCCTTCACTTCCATTTTACCCTTCAACCCAACCGTCACTCTTCTAGGTGATGGCTGTCACACGACCTACAGGGAGGTCTGTGCTACTGTTCAACCCTCTGAGCTATCTTCTTTACATTGCACCTGGCTAGGAGGAATGGCATAACTGGCTTTCGAAAAATGCAGGCTTATTGCAACCTCCATTGCAAATTCTTATACTCGGAGGTACTTCTTTCTTGCGCAAAGCCATATTTCATTGTTACAAAAAATATACTGCACACTTTCTCGCTCCTTTGAGTAGCATCGCTGCTGAGTGAAATAGGCGAATGGCCAATACACCCACTACATAATACTCACTGTAACACCCACATTATGCTTCGAATTATAGATGACTTTCAAATACTCGGGGCGATGGGAGGTGCATTCTGTTAATTCGTCTGCTGTAAGCCACTTCAGTTCAAAGGCAGGACACAACCCATCGTTTATAGGAGGAGTTTAGAAATCCAACAAACAAATCACTATGTGACTGTATTACTTATTGACTTCAATACTAGTTGCTGCACATATCACAACGCATGAGAAATGCGCTTCTTTAAATAAAACAGGTTAATTAGTTACACAAAATGACAGCCAAACACGGCGATGTTTTAAAAAAAACATTTTATTTCAAAGAGTTTTATTGAAGACATCTTATAATACAGTACAGTGGTAATGCGGGGGCGATACAGGTGAGATACAAATGCCTTGTGGTTACATTAGGCATCACTGCAGGGTAGGCTGATGTTGATAGATGACGTATCTGTAGGCCCCAAGAGAAAGGGAAAGGTAAAGTGAAGAGAGAGTAGGAAATAGAAGATGGGGGGGGGGAGGGGGAGCCGTCCTTTATCATGATGGTTCTCCTCTAGTCTGCAGTAGGTACTTGTGACGGGAGATGGGTGGTTATCTATCCATGGGGGTTTGTGTGACCCTAGGTATACGTCCAGGGTGGCCCACATCTCACTTCTTGCTGTATGGATGTTTGAGCTCCTTGCCGTGATGTTGTCCACCCCCCTGAGGAAGGTTACCCAGTTGACCCAACTCTTAAATGTCGCCTTGCCTGTGTGCTTCCAGTTCACTAACATTGTTTTTACTGCCGCTGTAAGTAGGAGGTCGACCAGCTCCCTGTCTTCCTTGGATTCTAGATCTGGGGCCATGAATGCAGTGGCTAGCCCTACGAGTCCCAGCTGTACGTTTTTCCCCACTACTGTGTTGATGAAGTCGCTCACCTTGCTCCAAAAGGATCTGACTTTCGAGCAGTCGTGGATGAGGTGGGCAAGATCCCCCTTTGCTTTATTGCAATTCCAACATGTGTCGCTCTCTCTGACCCCGACTTGAGCTAGGCGAGCCGGCGTCTAAACGCTTTGTGCAGTAGTCAGTATTTTGTTTGCGCGAGTTGGGGGAAGACTTTGTCCATGGCAGCTGAGATCCAGAGGCGGGATTTCTCTTCCTCACTAAAGTGTCTGAAGTGCATTGCTTCCCAGAACGTTATTGTTTTAGTGTTAAGTGTCGACGTGTGTGGGCTTAGGAGCCTGTACAGATGGGCGGTCTGGTGTCCGATCTTATTCAGGTTGTGCATGTATTGTATGATGGGGGGAGTCCCTTCAGTCAGGCTTGCTTTTGTGATAGCTGCTCAGATTTTTAGGAATCCGTAGTATTCTATGTTGGGTAGGTTGTAGGCCTGTTTGAGGGTGTCAAATGTCAAGGGTGTGTCATCCTTTTCTAGTTGTGCAGGTGTGGTGATCCCCCTCTCATACCACGCCTTGTTGTCTAGAGTCCTCCCCCTGTATTGTATTTTTGAGTTGAACCAGATTGATTCCCACCTCGACCTCCTGGTACTTTGCTCCATTCTCCTGTCTACCTTCCAGAGTGCCGTTCTGGTGTTCTTGAGGACTGCATTGTTGGCTTCAGGGTGTTTGTTGGCTGTGAGCATGGCTATGCAGCGATAACTGCACAGGAAACGGACCAGAAGCAGACAGAGACTGGAAGAGGCCATCTTGGGTGGGGGCAATAACGCCAAGCCACGAAGCAAACAAGAGCAGTGATAGGTTGGTCAAACAAGACCAGCCGAGAGTTGTGGCCTGTGCAGACAAGCACAAACAAACACGAGGAAAGGCGCATCACCCCCCCCAACCTGTCGGAGCGAGAGGCAAAGAAGTAAGACCAGCTCAAGCACAGGCACCGGCACAAGCACAAGCACAAGAGGCAGGAGCCACGATCTAGAGGGCGAGTGGTAGAACGCCCCTAGCCAGCAAGGCGCAGGAGCGCAACAACTCGTGGAAGACCTGGTGGGGGCCTAGACAAGGACAAGGACAGTGCGGTGGCCAAGAAGATTTCGCTCAGACAGCACACTCACGTACAGAGAAGCAGACATAAAAGGCATAAAGGGCGACCCGGCCAAACAACAGAGAGACGACAGACTGTGCACATACCTGTCGGGGTTCCAGCACCAGGCACCCAAGAGTCCACGGAAGTGAAGAGAAATCCCCTTAACCTCTAAAAAACAACCACAGGTATGATGTGTAACATACACACGCCTATAGGCTGTTCTCTAAAAGTATGGGGGAAAATTCCAAGGAGTGTCCACCACTCTCCCCATACGTGGGGCGGAATCACAGGAGGCAAACAGGTCTGTCTGGTCACAAAATGCTGCAAGGAAACAATAGCAGGGGACCAATACACTATGCTATACATATATCCAGCAAGACATTGACATGTGATTAGCATTGCATTTCACTTACCCCAGGTATGTCCCGGAATGTCCTTGAAGAGAGAAGTGGGTAAGATACAGGACTCGTAAAGTCAGGAGTCCTGATGCACTGGGAAGGGCCACTAGATAACTCTCTCACACGACATTCAACCATTCAGACCAAAAGAAAAAATGGCTAGAGAAATAATAAGGTAAGTAAACAATGGGAATTGAGGAGCAATGGCTGGCTCTTCTGGAGCAACGAAGAGCGGAGCATCTACTCTCTCAAGAGAGGTGAAGCCCGGCCCGGGACCAAGCGCCAGGCGGAGCAACACTCTCTCGGTATGGGGATAAGTAAATATAACCTCTCTAGCCGTTCGCAAAAGGTGTATGAAAACTCGGCACACGTAATGCATGGAAAACAATTCTCGACTACTAAGCCGAAATGTGCACCGAGCGGAGAAGTGAGCTCAATACACCAAAAAATGCGGGTAAATCAAACTTAGGTTTCTCAGCCAAGACGTGCACCGAGCGGTGCGTAAAGAAACAGGAACCGGCTTTCTCTCTAGAGCCGGGCATGCGGGGAAATCAGTATCAGGATCAGTATCTCTGCAAACTCCCAAATCGATATCTTAGGAGAGCGGAGAATTCGGGCTGGACGAAGGAAACAAGCAACACGCTAGGGGGAATGGCGTTTGCAACAAACAGGAACAAGGAAGGGGGCGTGGTCACGGCAGTAAGCCAAGCGTCTTTTCCTAGGTAGAGCGTCCCTTTACGTGGTCCATAGATCGTCTCTAAAGAGCAGACTCTGTATACTCTATGGGGGAATGTGGCAAAAGGGACCCGGGGTTTGCTTCTAACCACATGTCAATATCTCACCCTAGCCCTTGTTGCTATCCTCCAACCCCTAACAGTACCCCTCCCCAAAGGCCTATTCATAGGTCGAGGTTTAGTGGGATGTAGATTGTGAAATTCACGAATAAGTCTAGCAGCGTGTGTATTCTCAGCTGGTTCCCACGATCTGTCTTCAGAGGGGGTAACCTACCCAATCTACCAGGTACTGCAGTCTACCTCTAACTCTGCGAGAGTTCATGATTTTACGGACTTCATATTCATCTTCTCCCTGTATGGTTAGAGGAGGGGAGGTGTGTCAGGACTTATGGGGGGTATGTATTTTTTGAGCAGGGAGCAATGAAAAACGGGGTGTATTTTGGTTTGTGGGGGTAACTGCAGTTTCAGGGTGACTGGGGTAATGATTTTTACTATAGGATAGGGGCCGATGAATCTAGGATGGAATTTTCTTGACCCCTCTAACCGTAGATTCTTCGTGGAAAGCCAGACTTTCTCTCCTACGGTGTAAGTGGGTTCAGGTCTTCTCTTCT
This sequence comes from Lissotriton helveticus, assembly GCF_964261635.1. Lineage (NCBI taxonomy): Eukaryota > Metazoa > Chordata > Amphibia > Caudata > Salamandridae > Lissotriton > Lissotriton helveticus. Next base: position 707,987,076 of record NC_136070.1, read on the forward strand.
TGTCTGCCTGTTTTTTCATGGCTTCTTTGGCCTTGTGTAATTCCCCTTTAGCTTCTTCCCAAACCTCTTTGATGTGCTTGTGATGCTCCTCTAGTGCTGGGACTGTCACTGTCTTCTCATCCAGGACTATGGGTAGGATTCTAGGGTGTTGGGCATAATTAAAGAAGAAAGGAGACACTCCTGTCGCAGAATGTTGTGAATTATTATAGGCGAATTCTGCCAGAGGAAGAGCTTGAACCCACGTGGAAGAGAGGGTGGTAAGCAAGCAGCGTAGATATTGTTCGAGGGTTTGGTTGGTTCTCTCGGTCTGTCCATCTGTTTGGGGATGATAAGCTGTGGACAACCTATGATCTATGGATAGCGTGGAGCATACCCCTTGCCAAAATTTGGACACAAATTGGGGTCCTCTATCAGAGATAATAACAGAGGGTAAACCATGGAGACGTACTATTTGTTCAAGAAACACCTGTGTTAATTCCTTGGCTGAAGGAATCTTTTTCAAGGGGATGAAGTGCTCCATTTTAGATAACATGTCAACTACTACGTATATGGTATTGAAATCGTGACATCTGGGTAATTCAGTAATGAAATCCATGCTGATCGAATGCCATGGTGTAGAAGGGACGGCTATGGTTTTTAGTAACCCTGTGGGTGCACAATGAGACGCCTTTTGTCTGGCACATGTAGAACATGCCTGAACAAAGATCTGGATATCTCGAGACATGGTCTCCCACCAAAACCATCTGTGACATAGATTCTTAGTCTTAACACTTCCGGGATGTCCGGCTAAAACACTATCATGGCACCATTCCATGATTTGTTTTTGTAAGACCTGAGTGGGTATCAATAGTTTATTGTTATGGTAGTATAACCCATCCACTATAGTGTTGGCTATGTCTTTTTTCCATTGGGCCTGAGGAATGGTACTGTACTGGTCTTTTAGTTCTTCAAGGAAGGATGTATTTTTGTCTCCCACTCCAATAATTTTATTAGCAGGGATGATTGGTAGAGAGGAATCCCCAGTCTTTTCCATGGTGTGGCCCAACCGGGATAGCGCATCTGCTTTGCCTTGCTGCGGCCCTGGACGATAAGTGATGATAAAATCGTACTCACTGAAAAAGGATACCCATCTCATCTGACGGGGAGTAAGGACTCTAGCAGTTCTAAAAAACTGGAGATTCTTGTGGTCTGAGTAGATGGTAATAATATGAGGGGAACCCAATAAGTGATGTCTCCATTCTTGGAATGCTAATTTTATAGCCAATAACTCTCTTTCGCCAATAGTGTAATTCTGCTCAGCGGGTAACAAGGTTTTGGAGTAGCAAGCAATGGGGTGCAGTTGTCCTGTGTTTTTGTCTCTTTGCGACAACACTCCACCCACTGCATATTGGGAAGCATCGGCTTCTACAAAGAAAGGTTGGGTGTTATCTGCATGTTTAATAACGGGAGCAGTGGTAAACTTGGTTTTTAACAGCTGGAACGCTTGTTCCGCTTCTTCGGACTAAAGAAAGGGTACCCCTTTTTTCAACAACCGGGTTATAGGGACTACAGAATCAGAAAAATGATCAATGAATCGCCTATAAAAATTGGCGAAACCCAAGAAGGATTGGACTTCCTTGACTGACGAGGGACTTGGCCAGTTTAGCAAGGCTTGTATTTTTTGGGGATCCATGACTATTCCCTCCGGGTTGATGATAAAACCCAAGAAGTCTATTTCTTTAGTGTGGAAAGTGCTTTTGTCTAATTTGGCGAACAGTTTGTTTTCTTGTAGTTTTCTCAGTATTTTCTTTACATGATCAACGTGTTCCTTTTCGTTCTGAGAGAAAATTAGTATATCATCTATGTATACTATAACAAAGATGTCCAGGTATTCCCTGAGTATATCGTTTATGAAGTACTGAAAAGCCGCAGGGGCATTACAGAGGCCGAAAGGCATTACACAGTACTCAAAAAGGCCGAATTTTGTCCTGAAAGCTGTTTTCCACTCATCCCCTTGTTTAACACGAATAAGATGATAGGCTCCTCTTAGGTCTATTTTTGTAAAGATTGTTGCTCCTCGTAGCTGATCAAGACGAACAGGGATGAGTGGAAGAGGGTATTTATTTTTTATGGTAACTTTATTCAATGCTCTGTAATCCAGGCATGCTCTCAGACCCCCTTCTCTTTTGTCAATAAAAAAAAGAGGAGAAGAGGCTGGAGAAGTAGAATGACGGATGAACCCTTTGGCTAGCATGTCATCAAGATAATCTCTTAGGTATTCTGTCTCTGAAGGCGTCAGAGCATAGATACGACTGCTAGGTAATTCGGCCCCAGGGATTAAGTTGATGCGGCAGTCGTAGCTACGATGGGGGGGCAGTTTGGTGGCTTCGGTTTCGTTAAACACCTCTTGGAACTCCGCATATATGTCCGGAACACAAGAGGCCACTGCAATCGTTTGTAGGGCACATTGCAGTGGGGGAACCTTTTCTCTTGCTTCTCGATAACAATGAAGAAGACAGTATTGGGATTGCAAAACTACTTCCCTAGTAACCCAATTTATGCACGAACTATGCGCTTGTAACCAGGGGATACCCAGAATAGCGCCAAAATTGGGAGCATCGATTAGGTCAAACACTATATTCTCTGAATGCCCATTGTCCAATACCATAACCAACAGGGGTGTTTGATAGCTGATTAGCCCTGAGGATAATTCAGTACCATCTACTGCTCTTATGGGTTCAGGGTGCTCTTTCGGGATAAACGGGAACCCTAATCTTTGTGCCAGTTTTATATCAAAAAAATTACCAGTGGCTCCTGAATCAAGAAGTATGGACATATCACCTCTACACTGTGCCGTGTAAATAAAGGTGACCCGTAACAACAAATGTTTGGCCACTACTTGTTTCTCTGTTGAGATCTGCTGAACATTTTCACTTGAAGAAGCGACCTCCTCATTCTTCAAGTGCATTAGTTTTCCTGTTTCTGGGAGCCACTGGTATTCTTTCTCATAGGAGCTGTGGGTCTAACAGGACATTCTTTGGCATAATGTCCCCCTTTACCGCAATACAAACAGAGATTGTTTTTGCCTCGTTTTTCCTTCTCTTCAGCTGTCAAGGGACCTCTTACACTGCCTATCTGCATGGGCTCTGTAGTGTCTTTTGGTTCCTTTTTTTCTGCACGGATCATGACACATTTGGGACCTAAGCCCCGTACTTTCTCACCACGTCTCTCATGCAACCGATGGTCCAACTTGACTGCTAGGTCAATGAACGAGGGACAGACCTCCGGGGGATTACAATCTGTGATAACAAGTCTTTAAGTTCATCACTTAAAGCACGGTAAAATAAAGACGTTCTTTTATCTTCAGGCCAGTGAGTTTCGGTGACAAGTCTATTGAAGTTGGTTATATAGGACAAGAGATCTTTGTTCCCCTGTTTCAGACTCAAAAGCTCATTATCACTAGCCTGCATATAGGTGTGTTTGGCAAACAGGCTTTTCGTCTTTTCCTGAAACAACTGGTAATCATTCAAAAGAGGATCATTGGAAGCTATCAAAGGAACAGCCCATTCTGCTGCATTGCCTGCCAAGTAAGAAATAACAAAGGCGACTTTGGCAGAGTCATTCGGAAAGGAAACTGGAGCTGACATTGGTTCATAAACACGTTAAATTTAGAACTATCACCTGAAAACCTTTCAGGCATAGCTAGAGGAACAGGACTAGGAGTGAGAACCGTCACCTGTACTGGGGCTATGTCTCCTTCAACTCTGGCTTCTGCTCCAGCAGATGATGAGGGGATAGTGAATCTAGCGGGTTGGATGTAACTCTTCCGGCTTTTAGGGATAGTGCCTGTCTCGCGATAGTCAGAGTTTCTAAACAGTAATGCTTCTGTCTGTAATCTCTGATTCTCCTGCCTTAGTCTCCCTACTTCAGCCTGGAGATCTACTACTGCTGCAGCTAACTCTTCCATAGTAGGGGTGTGAATTCTAGTTTCCATTGCTATCTCCGTACCGTCAGGATTCATCTTCACTCGGGTGGACAAAAATACGTGGGCTTGGCTTTCTGTCGGGGTTCCAGCACCAGGCACCCAAGAGTCCACGGAGGTGAAGAGAAATCCCCTTAACCTCTAAAAAACAATCACAGGTATGATGTGTAACATACACGCCTATAGGCTGTTCTCTAAAAGTATGGGGGAAAATTCCAAGGAGTGTCCACCACTCTCCCCATACGTGGGGCAGAATCACAGGAGGGAAACAGGTCTGTCTGGTCACAAAATGCTGCAAGGAAACAATAGGAGGGTACCAATACACTGTGCTATACATATAACCCAGCAAGACATTGACATGTGATTAGCATTGCATTTCACTTACCCCAGGTATGTCCCGGAATGTCCTTGAAGAGAGAAGTGGGTAAGATACAGGACTCGTAAAGTCAGGAGTCCTGATGCACTGGGAAGGGCCACTAGATAACTCTCTCACACGACATTCAACCATTCAGACCAAAAGAAAAAATGGCTAGAGAAATAATAAGGTAAGTAAACAATGGGAATTGAGGAGCAATGGCCGGCTCTTCTGGATCAACGAAGAGCGGAGCATCTACTCTCTCAAGAGAGGTGAAGCCCGGCCCGGGACCAAGCGCCAGGCGGAGCGACACTCTCTCGGTATGGGGATAAGTAAATATATCCTCTCTAGCGGTTCGCAAAAGGTGTATGAAAACTCGGCACACCTAATGCATGGAAAACAATTCTCGACTACTAAGCCGAAATGTGCACCGAGCGGAGAAGTGAGCTCAATACACCAAAAAATGCGGGTAAATCAAACTTAGGTTTCTCAGCCGAGACGTGCACCGAGCGGTGCGTAAAGAAACAGGAACCGGCTTTCTCTCTAGAGCCAGGCATGCGGGGAAATCAGTATCAGGATCAGTATCTCTGCAAACTCCCAAATCGATATCTTAGGAGAGCGGAGAATTCGGACTGGATGAAGGAAACAAGCAACACGCTAGGGGGAATAGCGTTTGCAACAAACAGGAACAAGGAAGGGGCGTGGTCACGGCAGTAAGCCAAGCGTCTTTTCCTAGGTAGAGCTCCCTTTACGTGGTCCAGGGATCGTCTCTAAAGAGCAGACTCTGTATACTCTATGGGGGAATGAGGCAAAAGGGACCCGGGGTTTGCTTCTAACCACATGTCAATATCTCACCCTAGCCCTTGTTGCTATCCTCCAACCCCTAACAATACCTGGCCAGACGGGGTTTCGACACCATGTTAGGACGAGATGAGAAAAACACCAATGACACAAAAAAAGTCAGGAAAGAGCTTCCGGACTCTCCTTCGAAGCTGAAGAACGAAACGACACTGGACACACTACTAAAAAAGATAAACAAAGGGAATGAGCTAGCCAAAGCCACAAAAAAAACAATAGACAACATGCAATTAGAACTGGCTGCCATAAGAGCCGACCAGAGCAAGACAAACTGCAGAATTGACACAGCGGAGAAGAGAATAAGTGATCTGGAAGATGCCTGCATCGGAACACACAAAGACATGGGACACGTAGCCAGGACAACCAACAATCTACAGAAACTACTGGCGGAACAGGACGACCGCAGCAGGAAGGGGAACATAAGACTCCTGGGTGTACTTGAAGAAGAAGAGGACACTCCAGGATCATGCGCAGCCCTACTAGAAGACCTCCTGCCAAAGCTGACGGGCCTGAAGTTCGACAGGGCATTCGAGGTGGACAAAGCCTACAGGGTGCCAGCAACTAAACCGCAACAAGGAAGAGGACTAAGACCAATCATCTGCAAGCCACTCCGTGCCAACCACACTGAGGCGATCTTCTCCTTTGCCAGGAAGGGCCAGAACTTGAGATGGAACGGACAAAAAATCATCATCACACAGGACTTCTCAAGGCAAACAGTGGAAACCAGAAAAGGATTCCTGGCGCTGAGAGACAAACTCCGAAAAGACAATATTACCTTCAGCTTCGCGGGGCCAGCAAGACTAAGGATCACAGATAGACGAGGAACACTAGTTTTTGACGAACGCAATGAGCTAAGGAGGTACTTGCATGGCCCAGATCCAGAAGACATGGAGGCACAAAGCCCAGGGGCGATCAAAAGAAGAGCCCTGCCGCACATCGCCGCAGGTGGGACTGAGGAAGACTAAACATAGAAAACTCAGACTAAGGCCCAGCAGGCGAGTGATGTGGAGATCAACAAACCTACCTCAGGAACAACTGAACACGCGATGTTTTAACATTTTCTTGTTACAAAATATTTGCAGCTTCCATACTGTTATTTGCTGTTGCTCGGCACATCACTATATATTCTCGAGCGTGCGCACACGCACACAGAAAAAATCAAGCAGACGTGCACACACTAAGCATTCCTTACATTTCCTTTAATATACCTTCCATCAATGTATCAAATCTCTCCCTTTCTCTCACTTTTTCCGTCACACAAAAACAGGCACTGGCAAACTGACAAACAGAAGCCACTCGCACTAAAGAATCAGGTAGGATGAAAGCCATTTTAACCTCGTTACCTTCCTTTGCTTTCTTAATTGCGCTGTCACTGGGCTACCTCGATCCTGTGTTTTCAACACAGAATGATGGTGAACACCAGGATGGTATACAAATGAGCCCCCACTGAATAGTTCAGGCTGTCAGACCGGTCACCAGCACTAGCAGTCAATGCGCCTACCGTTTATGGGTTCCGGTACTCTCCTCGGCAGTAGAGAAATGCCGGTAATCAGAGTGCTAAAAATAAAAAGTGCCGGTACTCAGTACCGGTGAGTACTGGCCCATTTAAAGCATTGTATAAAACCCATATTACAGAGTGAACCATGAAATAAGGGAACTATCTCATGGTTTTCTGTAAAACAGGTTTCTTTATTATTATATTGACAGCTTCCACGTCACTCTGTAGAGCTTTAACATTGTAAGGAATACTAGGATTAAGTGGGTTGGAAGGCCAAGCTATGCAGCAAGGTTATTTAAAATGTTCCGTAAAATATTTAAATTATGCGGCACATTCTCTGCCTGAATTATTTTCATTCATTTGAGATGGAAACAACATTTTTGGTGAATCATGCAAAGTTTATAAATTATGTTGCACATTATGAGGCAACTGCAGAAATCCAGTATAATGTGGTAAACTCTGCAACCACAGAATCGCTTAAATCCACTGACCCTCACCATTGCTCATTGTTTTATTACCAATGTATTTAAGAAAGGGAAGCTGTCTTAGGGTTCTGTTGACATTTACTTACAACTCAGTCTTTGAGGGGTGGGACAGATTGGGGGCAAACTCCCAAACTTTCCATCTAGAGGGGCAGATGGACTGTTGGGACTTTAAGGGTGGGGGTGTGACCCGATGCTAGGATGAGCTGACCCTCAACCCAAACTCTCTTCCCCAGTGCTCCACTGAAAGGGAACTGATTATGGTTAAATTTCCCAATCTCCAACTTAAAAGTCAGATAGACTGTTGGGGCTTTATGGGTGAGATGTGGCCCGATGCCAGGAAGGGCGATCCTCCATTAATTTTTAAATTTAAAAAATCTCTCCCTGGTATCCAATGTTCATTTTGCCATTCAAGGGCAGAAGGACTGTTGGGTTTTTGGCGGCTCTTGGGTATGGCCTGATGCTATGATGAGTCGGTTCCCATCCAATAGAAAAAAAAATAATCTATGGCTGGCATGGGGGTGGGGGGAGGGAATTGTGGTAAATTGAGGATTTAGAGTTGGGGGTATGGCCTGATGCTGGGGGAAATTAAAAATCTTCCCTGGCGCAGCTGTTGCTCTTCCGCTATGGTGGAGGAGCATGCCCCCCCTGCTGAGAGCCAGCTGTGGGAGGGAAAAATAAAATGATAATATAGCCATTTTACTTTCATTTTATTTTTCTCTTTGCGCTTGAGTCGGCAAACCAAGTCTGGGTGGGGCCATGACGCGAGCAGGGGAGGAGTAGTGCACACTGTAAGTGCGTATGACGGTTTGGCCGGCTCTCTAAAGCCAGCCAAACCGTCAAGCGTGCTTCAGTGGCTACCGACACAATTAAGAGGTGGTGGGGTGGATGGCAGAGGTACGGGAGAGTGCGGGGGAGTGCATGGGGTAATAATTAAAAAAGAAAACACTAACCTTAACCTGCAGGCCGCCTCCAGTGCCTCGGTGAACTTCCGTGTCCCAACAGGCACTGGGGCAGCATACCAGACTCTAATCCAATCCCCAGCACGGTGACACTCACCCCTAGTCACACATCTGATTTGAATCCATCATTGTTATGTAGCTCACTTCGCCACCCCGGTTCAGACAGAGCCATATGCAAATCAGTCTTGACCCTGTTCCTCATTGGAACAGTCCAGCCCGAACTGCCAGGCCAGTTCTTCCCTGGACCAGAAACAAGCATCCTGGGACCGGATTCGGGGTAGGATCCCTCATCAGCCAGGCTAGCTTGAATCCAGTGGCAAAGTGAGCAAGCGACCCACGTCTGGGCATACCCTGCCAAATTAGGGCGAACAAAGCAAACACAAGGAAATGATGGACAGAGCGCTAAAACTTTTTCACCATAACCACGTCTCTGGGACTAAGGTCATATCACTGCTCCTGGTGAGGGGGGCTGTGACAGCTTCAACTACAATCAGGTACGCTGTGTAAACTCATTAACAAAAGTGGCAAAGCATCAGGCCATTTCAAGACGTAGAAGCACAACTTCAAAGTCCCATTGGCCTGCTCCACAGATCCAAAGCCTCCTGTCTGTTGCTACAATAGAGTCTCTGTTCAATCTCCAAACTGTCACACAACATCCTCAAGATTTCATTATTGAAGTGCATGCCTCGGTCAGATTCCAAAGAAGTTGGGAAGCCAAATCTGAGTATTGTCTCCCTCAACAACAATTTTGCTACTGTGAGACTGTTGTTTCTTCTTGTAGGTATGCCTCAACCCATCATGAAAAGATACACACAACAAGCAACATGTACATCAAACAGTTGCACACAGGCACCTCAATAAAATCCAACTGCATTCTATTAAAGTGGCCACCTGACTTCCATATGTGGCTCAATACCACCGCAGATCTTTTCCCTACATTTTTCTGTTGACACAAAACTGTGGCACAATGCTTTAGCCTTCAACCTTGGAGTAATCCAAGTGTGCCTGAAGAAACTGACCATGGCATCTCTCCCTTCATGAGTTGCACCATGATAATGCCTACCCATTGGTGACAACAGACTATTTGGCAGCAGATGTCTGCCATCTATGAACACCCAAATCTCATCCTCATGTATCTTAACACAACCTGCATTCACCCAACTTTGCAGTTCTTCCTTTGCACTTCTTCCTGTAACTTCTTGACTTCTTTCCAAGTATCAGATGTCTTTAACAAAAGGTTGTAGTTGGTCTTGCCTTTCCCCTTGTTTGTATATTATTCATAGTAACTGCAAGCATTATGAGCACAATACTTTGCGACTTAATTGGCATACCTATTGCCGACTGTCTCACAGAATTTCCCTTGCAATGTGTGGAACCTTTCACGACCACAACTTGCACAGGCCTTTGCAAAGCTTCCAAAGGTTTTTTTACATGCTCACCATTACGTATGGGGGATCCTGATGAGATCATAAATCCCCTCTTGGACCATAACTGTCTCAGCACCACAACAAAACCGTACTGACTACCAATGAAAATTGTCATCTTTACCTGGTCTGAAACACAGCGTGCTCTAGTAAGAGCAATCAATTCAGCCACTTGTGCGAAGACTGCTCCTTGAAGCAAAGCAGCTTCCACCACTCCTGAAGTGGTACAAACTGCATATGTTTATCTCAATTTTCATTCATGGTCTTCCAAACACTTGCCATCCACAAACAATACATAATCAGATTCAGGTAGTAGCTCATCCTGTATGTCTGATCATGTCTTGGTGCATTGTTCAGTGACATTGAGAGAGTCATGATCCACTATACCTTTATCAATATTCTTCTCTGGAAGGGGTAACAGTGTACCAGGGTTTAGAACAGCACATCGTTTCACTGTTGCCTTCTCAGCCGCAAGTGTGGCCTGCTCGTGAGGCGCCAGTTTGTAAGGTGCTGTGTGCGTGTTCTAGGTAACAACATTTCAACTGAATGGGGAACATATACTGTCAGAGAATGTCCTATTACAATGCTCTCACACCTCTCTATGTTGACACCTGTTGCTGCCACAGATTTGAGACAACACTAGCAACGTGCAGCCACTGGATCTAATGTGGTTGAGAAGTGAGCAACTGGTCTATGGTCACCTGCATTATTCTGTGTAATTACTGAGAGAGTACAGCCCTCCCTCTCACGGCAGAAAAGTGAAAACACTTTGCTATATCAGGCATTCCTAATGCTGGGGCATGGCAGAGGCTTTCTCTCAACTCAAGGAAGGCAACCAAACAATTGTTATGCCAGGGTAATGGATCAGACCCATCCTTGTGAGCCAGCCTCTATAAAGACTTGTCCAAGAGGGAAAAATTAGATAACCACTGACAACAGTAGTCCACCATTCCCAAAAACATCCTGAATTCCTTCTGTGTCGTTGGCAGATTATTTTGCATGATTGCCGGTATTATCTCTTTTGGCACCTTCCTCAAATCTTTCTCAATGTGATATCATCGGTATAGAACTTTTCTCAAACAGTACTGCAACTTACTGGGGAACACAAATGTCCATTCTCAGCCAAGTGGTTAAACAAAGCAATAGTATTGGTCTTACAAGCTTCCTGAGTATTTGACGTATACAACAGGTCGTCAATATACTGGACCTACACCAAGTTACAAGGCATGATCAAGGCCTCCAGTTTCTTTTTAAGGATCTGATTAAAGATAGATGGACTCTCCGTATACCCTTGTGGGACTCTGCACCATGTCAAAATACGAATGATGCACCGGAAAGCAAAAAGGAACTGATTGTAATCATGCAACTCTATGGAGAAGAACGCCTCAAAAAGATCGATAACAGCCAACCACCCAGCCTGGCATGGAATCTGAAACAGTAGCATAGTAGGATTCGGTACCACAGGACAACAGGGGACCACAATATTGTTCATCTTTTGCAGATCTTGGACTATGGAGTACTTTCCGCTGGGCTTTTGTAAGGCCATAATGGGCGAGTTACATGTACTCCCCATCATCTCCTTCAAAATGCTTTGCTGAATCATTCTTTATTACTGAAGTTATTCCGGCAACCGTTTCAGGGGTCAAATTATACTATGGTGTTCAGGTGACTTCTGCATTTGGCTTTATTTGTATTAGAACAGGCTCAACTCCTTTGATGAGTCCAATGTCCTGTGCTGATATCTCCCAAACCTTTGACTTCACTGTATCGCCAGATCCAAGGGTAATTCTTCATTTGTCATCATTGGGAACAATTCAGTGATTATGCTCTGATTAGCCAATTTGAATGCCACATCTTCATCATGAATCTGGAATTCCATCCCTGTTGAAGTTCCATAAATGGGACTATTCAGTTTAAACAACAAATAACGTCCCAACAAACTCCCAGGACTCAAATCACAGACCACAAATTGGGGATTACTGTCAAAACTTCCTAATTACTGGCACATTCTCAGTTACTGGATTGTTCATTCGTAATACCTATGACTTGGATTCTCTTTCCTGAGAGTGGTAGCTTTGGAACATCCACTGTTCTCACAGTAAAATGGATAGCACCAGTATCAACCAAGAATGATATGGTTTGGCCATTTACCTCACCCTCTACATATGGGCCACTCTGGTCTACCTCCAAGACTGCACCAAGGATGCAATCTTCCTCTCCCCTAAAGGACCTTCTGAAGGACTGATCAATGCCATAATTATCAGCAGGGGTGGGCGGACATCTCCGTTCCGCCCACGGAATCTGCGGAGATTTGCCCTTCCGCCCTTGCGCAAAGAGGGCGGAAATTTGCAGCAAATCTCCGCACACTCGGGGTCGGAACAGAAGTTTGCCACCTGCCCACCTCCCGCCCGCCTCCTGGTGAGGACTGCGCATGCGCAGGCTCCCGCGCATGCGCAGTTTGCAGATGAAGCCCAAATGGGCAAGAATGCGGCCGCAGTAAGGTAAGTTTTATTTAAGTTTAATTTTATGCTTTTACATAGAATTTAATAAGGCGGGCGGGAGGTGGGCTGGAGGCGGGCGGGAGGTGGGCGGCGGGCGGGTGTCGCGTAACGAAAATATCGCGGAGAGGCACGGAGATTGGTTCAATCTCCGTGCCTCTCCACGATAGTCCCTTACGCGACTTCCGCCCACCCCTAATTATCAGCTGTTTCAAACTTTTGATACTGTTAGTAAGGGTTGTTATTCTGAAATACATTCTGGTTTGCATTTGGAACTTGATTCAAAGAAAATCTGGGCCCATTACCAGCTTGCTGTGGCATTGGGATTTGTGGAACCTGCATCACTGGGGCTTGTGATACACTAATATTCTGAAACCTTGGTCTCAGTACATTCTGTGTCTGCATGGAATTATTATTGTGAGACTGAGCAAACCCTGTATTTTGACCTTGATTCGCAGGATTAAGACATCATTCTCATTTCCAATGCCCCAACCTATTACAGTAGTGGCACAGGTCAGATTTTTTCTATGTGGCTACATCAATCTCAGTACACAGATCAATGGGGACACCCCGAATTCTACCCTTTGTCTAAAATCCTCCTCCACCTTTTATCCCTGGGGCTCCCTATTGATACACATAAACTCCTTGCATTGGAGGGATATTGCCTATGAGTGGCTGACTCAGAACCCCCCTCTGGGCAGCTTTCATTTGTGCTACAATAAGTTTCTCCTTCAATTTCTATTTGTTCTTGGTGTGCTACTATGCGTATTCAAGGGTGGCTCTCAAGTGAGGGAACCCAAATCTGGCAATCCCTAGAATGACCTTAAAATTCGAAATCCAGTCTGGTTCACAATTGGGTCTGCAACACAAGGGAAACTTACATTCATTGGTATCAACAAGACTAATTCTCCTACCCACAAACTTGCGTGTGCGTTTTCTTAAGCTAACTGCAGAGCAGGGTCAGCCAAACTGTGAGTCCTGTTTCCCACAGAACCAGGGTTATAAAACGGACCCACTGGGCCAATGGTAACAGGAACAGTCAGAGGATCCGGGGTATTAAGAGTGGTGGAGGTGACAGGAGCACAAATACCTGAATCCCCTATTATTGAATATTTTGAATCATAGAAATAGTCCCCATCACATTCTGGTCCTTATTCACAGAACAAACCCCATCCCATTAGGGGTCACATTTACTGGTGCAGTAGCCAACCTAGTATTTCCACTTGCATTAACAATTCCAACTGCCAAAGATCGAATCTTGGAGGAAGTCGTTCTGACAACAATACACCTAAAAGACTATCATTAGTGTCTCTATTTCAGTGTTCCTCTCTCCCTTCTGTTTTTTGTTCCCTTTCCTTCTTCTCTTTCCTTCTCTTCTCATTCCCTTTCTCCACCTCGTCGATTGATAATGCTGGATATTATTTCCACCTTCTATCATATCAGTTCTCCACCTCTTCTATTCTTCATCCCACCTAGTGTCAGCATAAGTGTGCACTGCCTTTCTAGCTCTTCCCTGATCTCTCTCTTTCTCTCTGGCATTTTATTTATTTTATTTATAAAGTTTTATATAGCGCAAACTTGATCCCGAAAGATTTCAGAGCGCTTTACAATTTGAGGCAAAGGTAACAAATCAGACCATTTGTGTAACATGGGGAATCTAATGGGCATTGAATCAACTAGTACAAACATGATCTTACTTGTTGTGTCATATATCTGGATGCAATGACAGAAACAGCAAAATACAAGTTGGGTGGCGCACTATGCTAAGCGCAGATTTTTAGCTTACAAGTTTTTAAGCCACACCCTTAATTACATTGGCCACACCTCTTTGAGAGACCCCTCATTTTTTCATCCCACTTAAAGCCCTAATTCTCCTTTATCTATTATTCACCCACCCGTTAATGCCCGTGTGTTAGCTTTGCCAACGCTTGTTTACCCCTGACAGAATTCATGGAGGCAGGATCGTCCATAGAGAGAGGCTAAGAGAGGGATAAGAATTCATCTCTGATGTCATGGAGGCCAAAGAGCGAGCAATGTCACTTCCTCACACCGTGCATTTTGTTGCATTAAAGATGGGAGATGTCTCTTCAGGCAAGTCTGGTGTGGCGTAGCCTTACCAGATGTGATGTCACTTGTCGTTGCCTGTCAGGAAAAGGGCATTTTAGCAATGCTTGCTATTTTCATGGGAAACAAATGTGTGTATTGTTCATGTGTATACGAGTGACGGGGGCTTGACGTGGGGGGTCATTGGAGAGTTGGGGAATAACCGACAATAAAGTACAAGGCCTCTGTTACACTTGGACCGGTAATCCAGGCTCGGGTGTAAAGAAAATGTTTTTGCACAAACAGGATTATTATTTGTGTACAAATTCTGCACACACCTCTGGGGACAAATTTCTTCAGGTGAAACGCTGTGAAATGTGTGCATGAAAAAAGTATAGGACGCCAGATCTGCGGGCTTTGAACAGGAGAAATCGCTCCTTACAGTCTAGTTCCACGGTTCGACAGGCAGAACTATGGATGGGGAAGTTGTATCTCACCGGGAAAAACTTGAACACCGTGATTTTACCGCACAGTATTATACTGAATTAGAGGATGAACATCCTCAAAAGCGTTCACCATTAATATTGCCAGGCTATCGGTCGGGGGGTTGTGTACAGTGATTAATGTTGCTGCCCTGCACGTGTGGTCAGTGTTCTGTCTCTGGTCGCATCTGTTTCACACGGCTGGAATTTGGCAGGGCAGGGTGACTGATACAGATTATTTACTTTTTGTGTAATTTGAAGGGAAACCTGTTGTGCCATTGTTTAAGCCAAATACAAATTTGAAGTCCTAAATTTATCACATTATAATGCCCTGCAGTATCTTCAGTTGGTGCCTCTTCCCCTTCTCTAGCAGCTATCATCACATCTCTCCTAATCAAATCATGTATGATTTTAAAACATTTAATTTTCAGACAGATACGTCAATAATCACAATTAGGATTGTTTGCTTCAAAGCAGGACCCAATAATGTACTCACAATTCTTGTTTCAAATCGATCAGCCAAAAACAGCACAGCACTTTGTGATGTAGACAACAAATAGCAGCACAGCTTTACACCAACCGACCAATCCCAGCACAGCGCACTGAACATCAGTCTCAACCCTTGTGGTATTTCACCCTCCTTTAAAATGGTCACAAACGCACTCTCTTCAGCAACACACATGCAAACTAATACCATGTCAATAAATAATTGTCTTCTTCACTAAAGAAATTGACAGAATTCAATAACGCAAGAAATAATTCAGAGATACACATTCTGATCCACTCTGACACATTTTCGAATGAAATCCTGAACAGTACATTTTCTCTCTGCGCAAAAGGTCCACCCCACTAATCATACCTCACTTTCACACATAAAGATAAATGTCCTTATCTCAATTTGGCTGTCGACTACATCTCACAAAGGACACCACAAAACCTTAGAAGATTATTACAATACAGTGTCTTCTACACTTTTTAATATCATCATGACATCTTAGGCTTGTTAGACTTGTTAGCAACTTCAATTTCTCCACATTAAACTCTACATTCACACAACATTCAAAGTACCTTTGACAAACATAACACACAATTGCTACAATAGTGCAAGCTAAGCATAAGCAGTACATGTGCAACCCTATTAATACTCACTCCTCCTCTGTTACAACTCCATCACAAACTGATGGAAATCCACTGATTCTCTGATTCGACACATAGACTTTGGAACTGGGACAGGGAGTAGGAACTTAACTATTCCTATAAAATCTTCTGACTTCTCGTGCTCAGGACGTAACAGTTCTCTGCTACCATCTGCTAATGCATAGAATTTGGGCTCCTTCATCCTTCCCCTCCTGCAATGGAACCTTTGTAGGTGTCACAGGAATAAAAGGAGTTAGGATAAACTACAATTTAACAATTACAGTGTAACCCATTTGGCCACACAGTAAAACTCTGAGGCGGAAAATGGTATTAAGTAGAGATCTATTACAAATTCAAAGCAAAACTGATATAAATCAGTCTCAGAAACATAGTGTAAAATACAGAATCACTAATGGGAATCCAAAAGGTTTGACAAAATGTATCCTCAATAACAGAAAGCAAATGATGAATTTCGTAGCTGCAATACAGAGAATGAGAAACAAAGTCTGTTGATTAGATAGAAAGTTTCAATCCTTCTGCCTGTACATAAGGGTTAAAAGCAAAACACACAAGATGATGGATGGAATGTTGCACAATGGCAAAACATTAACCCCCCAGTCACAGATCTGGGTTTAATCCATTGTTATGTTGCTCACCAAGCCGTCCTAGTACAGACATGGCCATATGAAAATCAGTCTTGACCCTGTGCCTCATGGGAACAGTCCACACCAAACTGCCAAGCCATGTCTTCCCTGAACCGGAATCAAGCATCCTAGGACCGGTTTTTGGTTATTAGCCGTCATCAGCCAGGATAGCTTGACTCCAGTGGCGTAGTGAACACCGGACCCACGTCCGGGCATGCCCTTCCCACATAGGGTGAAAAGCAGAACACACAAGATGATGGGCGGAATGTTGCACAATGGCAAAACATTCACCCCCAGCCACAGATCTGGGTTTAATCCATCGTTATTTAGCTCACCAAGCCACCCCAGTTCAGACATGGCCATATGCAAATCAGTCTTGACCCTGTGCCTCATGGGAACAGTCCAGCCCGAACTGCCAAGCCATGTCTTCCCTGGACCGGAATCAAGCATCCTAGGACCGGTTTCTGGCTATCAGTCTTCATCAGACAGGATAGCTTGACTCCAGTGGCGTAGTGAGCATGGGACCCACGTCTGGGCATACCCTTCCCATATAGGGTGAAAAGCAAAACACACAAGATGATGGTCGGAATGTTGCACAATAGCAAAACATTCACCCCCAGACACAGATCTGGGTTTAATCCATTGTTATTTTGCTCACCAAGCCACCCCAGTTCAGACATGGCCATATGCAAATCAGTCTTGACCCTGTGCCTCGTGGGAACAGTCCAGCCCGAACTGCCAAGCCATGTCTGCCATGGACCGGAATCAAGCATCCTAGGACCAGTTTCTGGCTATCAGCCTTAATCAGCCAGGATAGCTTGACTCCAGTGGCGTAGTGAGCATGGGACCCAGGTCTGGGCATACCCTTCCCACATAGGGTGAAAAGCAAAACACACAAGATGATGGACGGAATGTTGCACAATGGCAAAACATTCACCCCCAGTCATAGATCTGTACATAAGGGTTGTCTAAGAAAATCTATTAAGCCCTATTCTAACCTAGGAATCAGGGAAACCCTATTTATGTCAAGGGAACAAGAAAGGTGTCAGCATAGCAGAACCTCTGTAGAAGTTCTCCAACTGAAAGAATATTGTATATAATGAAGCCACACAACAGAGATGTCGCAAAGAGGTCTGTATCTCTCAAAGTCTAAAAGGAATTCCAATAACGTGAAGTGTGAGCATGAATTATATCCATAAAAATAACCTTTGAGAATTTCGTGTCTCATTATTTTCCACCTTCAAACAGTAAACTTGGCAACTACTCTTGAAACTCCTTTCCTTCGGTCCACACATCAGAACGTCCTTGGATTCCTCCCGTCTCCCTGTTGTGCATGGATAATAGTCCTCCCTTCATTCATTAAGGCTTCTCGTCCTTGCCAAAAGATACTACTTCCGAGACTCACTGTCTCTTTCACACAATGTGCCCTTTTCTATTTGTAATATCACACAAGGGCACATGCAGAGGAGAGAAAAACATTGCATGCAGAGCAAACGTTTAAGTTGAAGGTTAAACATTAAGAAATCCAAATGCTTAAGGCCTTTTGTCAAGGTAATATGGCAAGCATCTCAGTACATGTTTAAATGCATGATTACAGATTCAGATACGGTTATAATATAGTTGTAGAATACTATTTTCAGTTATAAAATAAACGCAGAGCATTATTGAACTGAGTACCTGGATATATAAGAATTAACAATATTAGTCAAATCACACAAGTAGAGATACATTTGGGAACTACAATTCCATGTTATGGCAAGGAAAACTTTACATGCACACTCGTATAAATGTTGAGATTACACAGTAAATGCACTTTCTGTATCTATTCAGGTGTGCTACATTAAGTTTATAAAGTTACATCTCACAAGTACATGTATAATTATATATGTGGCCTGATTAAACAAAAAAAGAGCGGTCAAAATGATGCTGCTCCAGGAGCAATGCTGGTAGGTGGTAAAGCATGATTAATACTGGACACAGAATCTTGGGAACGGCCATAAGTAAGAGAATCGGTACAAAAGGGGGTGGTGATGGACGGAGCATCTGAACCAATCAAACACTCACACCCAGTCAAAAGATCTGGGTTTGATCCATCACTGTTCTTTAGCCCACTCTGCCACTCCAGTTCAGACATGGCTATATGCAAATCAGTCTGACCCTGTGCCTCATGGGAACAGTCCAGCCCGAACTGCCAAGCCATGCCTTCCCTGGACCGGAAATAAGCTTCCGAGGACCGGTTTCTGGCATTACAGCCGTCTTCAGCCCGGCTTGCCTTGCTTGAATCCAGTGGCAAAGTGAGCAAGGGTGACTCGGTGTGAGTGTTTGATTGGTTCGGATGCTCCGTCCATCACCACCCCCCTTTTGTACCGATAAGTAAGAGAATGGCATAAATGCGGCTATGGTGAAGCGTTTGGAAGCAAATAGGGGGGAGTTGATTTGTTTAGATGGCAGGGGAATAGTAGAATACACAATGTAATGTATAGGGTAATATTGAAATATGAGGCAAGGCTGTTTTTTATAAGCCTTCTCCTGCAGCTATAATAAAGAGACCTTTTCTTATTGTTAACAGTATTTGCTTATGAAGATGCGTTGTTGAGTCAGGGGCGTGGGTACAGTAGCGGTACCGGGGCCCAGAGCCCTTAGGGCCAATTGAAACCTGCTAAATGCTATATTTTACTAACCCAGCAGCAGTCACAGGGGTCATATACCGCACCCGGGCCCATGGCATCCTTCCCACACCACTGTTGGACTGGAAGGTATAACAGCCCCGTCTAAATTCTGCAGTGTGCATGCAGTCGTAAGACTTATGGATTATAATTTTGAAAACAGCGGGTATTACAGACAATAATGGCTCACTAAACACCACTATACAACGGGTTAACTATTTATTTCGTATTATGGTGTGAGAGATGAACTGTAGGCAAGTCAACCGGCTGCGCTGAGACTTAGCATCCCGGAAAAAGAGTGTGTTCGGCCTTCAGGAAGTCGTGAAATGGAGCCATCAGACGGGGGCCCGTTGAGCTCCTTTGCCTGGGTCGCATGAATTTTTTATTCGGGGTTTAGCGTGGAACAAACTGGGGGTGTGCAAAAGCGGCTGAAACAGCATGTACAGGCTCCTGTGCCGAGTAATTGAGCGCGGGTCGTTAAGCCGGGCTCCCCTGCTGCTGCGCATTATTCGCAAATTAAACCGTAAATCAGACCCACTTGGTGGTGGCAGGGCGGCAGAGGCGTGTTGGCATCGCTCCTCTGCACGAACCTGCACCCAGCAGTGCTACCATTGTGAAATGGGCCTGCGCTCGCGCCGCAGGTAGCCGTGGGTGCAATTTTTCTGTATGAATGGGGTGCAACTGTAGGGCACCCTAAATCTTAGGAGGCGATTGCAGAGTCAGACTAATTGGCAAAAGAGAGGTGTATCCCAGATGGAAAAGTAATGGCGTGAACATTACACAGCCAGCACTTTTTGAAAAAAATTAGACGCCGCTTATGTGCCAGGGCAGAGCCCCAAAGTCTGTAACAGAGCATTAACATGAGTGGATTGTGTGCCTAAACTTTCAGACAACCATATTATTGTTATGTAGAGGAAGACATTTTCGATTTTACCAAAAATTATACATATTTTTCAGCATAGGACCTTCAATTTTACTTCTGCATTCTTTAAACGCCATATTGCAAATTTCTTCGGTTTGGTAGGGCGTTACAGCACGCAGTTTTTCATTGCAATCTCTGCTCTTCTATTTAAACAAGTACTTTGAACTAGTGTAAATCGTGTTTCTCCTAATTCTCTGCCCCCTTACATGACAGTATGTGAACATTTCGGCAAAAATGAATTACGCCAACATCAGTCCTTCTCGTCACAGTAATTACTTTGTAGTCTTTCCTTCCTCCAGACGTACCATCGTACCAACTCTTTCTTTTATTTTTATGAACGTTTCATGCCAGTACCTTTTAACAACCCTCCTCAATCCCTATTATTGCTCCTTGTTCCTGACTACAATCGAACCGATACGCTGCGCTTTAGTGAAAGGGCAAGTCTTACCGAGATCAGCAGGAGTTTTCATGCTTGTGGTGCCTCGAGCCAGGGCTCGCTCCGCTTGAGTACCATACCTACGGCTGCCCGAGGCCACCGAAGGGGGCCACTCAAGAGGGCGGCCCTCTAGTTACCTTGGGCCTCCCCCGCCCCCCTTTCCCCCCTTTTGTCCCCGAAGGGGAGGTGGCATGAGGAGGAGTCTTCATGGGGGCAGAGGGGCGCTACGTCACGTCCGGTGCAGCAGGTATGGCGAGGGGGTACTTAAGTCCCCCTCGCCATTTTACCTGCCTCTTTGTTGCACCAGACGCGCCGTGGATGCCTCGTTAGGGGACACGCAATCTCCCACCCTACTGCTCACCCTGCATGTCGGCATGGGGGGTATAGCCAGAACGTTTTAATGCTTGCTTTTCTCGTTGCAGGCGGAGTTACAGGGCGATCTGGAAGCAGATGGGTACAGAAGTGTACCTCAGCGTGGCACATAGTGGTGCCAGAGCCTAACACCAGGGGCCTCATGGTAGGTTCCTGGAACCTGTTTCGGCTCCCCAGTAGTCCTTCGGGCGGTTGTGGGCCTGTGCAACCGGGGGCTTGCCTAGCTGCGCTCCGCCCCGAAAGGGGCGTGAGTACAAAGAACCAATGGTCAGGTGATCCGGGAATGGATTACCAGAAGGGGCAGCACATAGGTGGTTCGCCACGGTGCTGCCTGGCTCATCAGGCGGGCAGGTGGCGAGAATGTGGCCTGCCCTTGGATCGCCCGTAAGATAGCCCACTATGATTACATAACGTTGTATGTAATAATAAACCTGCAGCAGCTTTTCCCAAGTTAACACTGGTGTGGAGAGTGTTATTTGTGGGATGCATGCTATGAGGGGTGGGGCCCAATTGCCATGAGGTTACTATAGCATGTCCATGCCATCGAGAGTAACCTTGAGGATTTCATGCCAAATGTGACGCTGACTCAAAGACTTTGCCATTACCCTACAATACTGACGGTGCCTCTGTGCAGTGATAGGCTTGCACAATTTCTTTAAAGCAGAGCCTTAAAGTTATCTCAGTGACATATATAAATACACAAAGTCACTGCTGTAGCGCAAACAAATGGTAAAGATGGAGCGAGTCAAAATCGGCACCAGCCAAAAAAACATACTCCTGCAGTTTCTTGTGATTCAGATGTGGAGGAAATGCTATGTCCACGGCGAATCTTCAAGCAATGATTAATGATCCAGTTACTTACTAGTAATCTTCATTACTCTGGATACCCTTTTTCTTGTAGCAATACTCACTATACAGGGCTTTAAGTGGGATGAAAACACTGGGGGGGGTCTCTTGGGGACTTGTATTTTGCGGTTCCTGTCAATGCGTCCAGATATATGATACAAGTCAGATCATACCAACAAGTCAGGATTGTTGGCTTTGTCAATGGTTGTTAGTTGCATAAGCTAAATAAGCAGCAACTATGGCTAGTATATAATATTGAAAAAGCTTCCACTTAAAGCCCTGGTGACACCACAACAATATTGCTGCTCCTGAGTTTCAAAAAGAGAAGGGAAATCCAGAGAGAAAATGACTCTCCTTAAAGGATTTCTCTTCCTCTACAACGCTCACCACACGCACATCGATGTGCCTTCTGTCACTGCAGTCTGGAAAAAAACAATGGACTGCCGGTGCCAGGGCACAAAACAGAGCCAGATAGAGACCCGTTTCTAGGCTCCCTGAAATAAATTGCTGGTGCTCAGACCCAGTGCGACACGGCCCACTTACAGCCCTGTCACTATATGAAATGTCTAAACTCCGCCCAGGCAACACCTGACCTAGCTGAACAGTCAAAAAAATACAGATTAACCCCCCTCCTCTCCTTCATGCCCCTCCACTAATATTGCAATAAAGGAGGTCAAAGCCCACCACAATTCCAGTATATCCGGGAGCTAAAATGGGAAGTCCGGTTGTGAAATGGAGGACCAGGAGCGAGGGTCTTAAGTATTGGCATAAAACAAAGGATATTTGGAGTAATCAAGATTACTGTTAAGTAATTGAATCATTATCTCTTGACTCATATTTCTTGTACCACTACTTACTTACTATATGTGGATATACCAGAGCAGCCCAATGAAATCTTGATTCCCTAATACACAATTGCAGCCATCCAAATAATGCACACATTTTTTTTTATTGCAACCACAGGAGAATAATCAATCAGTACATAGCGACCTGTAATACTCTGGCGCAAAAAGATATGGATTCAACATTTCTGGCATCCAGTTTGTAATGAGAAATAATGGTGGAAGGTGTAGCCCAAGTAGCAGCTTCAAAGGTTTCCAAAACCGAATTCCCAAAATCCTCAGCCGTGGAGGCAGCCATTCCTCCAGGTATCCTGGGAATCGTATGCAATATAAATAAGTGCCTTAAGTCTTCTACTTAAAGTTTGAGCAGAAGTCTTCTACACATGATGAAAAATACCAACAGTTATAATTATATTTTCACAATGTCGATAGGTCTGAGATCAGGCCAAATACATATTAACAGCTCTCAACACATCCAATGCATGCAGAACCTCTTCTTCAGGAGCCATCAACATTAATTTCAGAAGAGGAACCCCAAACTTTTTGCCAAAATTGAGCTGTTATAATGAGCTCCACTTACTTCTTCCTCAATCTGGTTAACAGTCTAGTATTAGAGGAAATGGACGAAGAATTAGGGGCCATGGGGAAGTTAGTGAATCTATCTCCCAGCAACCTTCTTCATGACACCTGGACAGAAATGCTGGAAGAAGGGTGTTCCCTTCCGTGGCAAAAATATTCAGCTGGGGAGCACCAAACCTTTGGAATATTTACTCAAAGATATGGGAAGATAGAAAAAAGTCTTGAGAAGAAGGAAAAACCCTGCTTAGTTTATCTGGCAGAACATTGCTGTTCCTCCAAATATAAGTTGCTGACATTGTCTTAGGATGAGTTTCGCCCAACTGATTAACAGGGAAGAGAGAGATGCAAGATACCTGATCCCCCATCCGACTGTTTGTTGATATAAGACTTTGTGACATGATTGTCTGTTCTTAGTATGACAATCTGATTCAGCAGAAGATGGAAAAGTGAAGAAGAGCACGGTAAGCTGCCATAATTTCCTTCCAATTGAAAGAGCGAGACTCCTCCTCCCCTGACAGTCTCCCCTGAATTGATAGGTTACTCAAGGTGGCCCTCCAACCTATTCTACTTGCCTCTGTGTTCAGAATGTAAGGAGGTGCCAGTGACATCAGATCTCCAAAGGATGTATAGGGTTTAACCACCACTGCATCTTCCCCAAAATGTCCCCTTTCACATACATCATTTGCTCCAAACTGTGACTTGCTGGGTTTCAATAGTCCAAGAGATGACAAATCAGCAGACCTAGGTGAAGGTGAGCCCATGGCACCACAAACAAGCAAGATGCCTGTAGGAAAGAACACATGTAAAGGAATTATGAAAATTCTATTATTATGCAATAAGTGCATGTTCCCTATTGGAAGCTGACTCACCATATGCCCCTGGAAACACACCCATCCCTGGCTGGCACCTCTGAGTGCTGCCCCAGGGATAGAAGAAGTATCTGGATTGTTGTAGCTATTGCATCTTTTAAGCTCACTATCCCCTGCTGAGCCTGAAAATGAGCACTAGTGAATTCC
Source organism: Lissotriton helveticus (assembly GCF_964261635.1). Taxonomy (NCBI): domain Eukaryota; kingdom Metazoa; phylum Chordata; class Amphibia; order Caudata; family Salamandridae; genus Lissotriton; species Lissotriton helveticus. The sequence continues at coordinate 708,011,099 of NC_136070.1, forward strand.
AAGTTCTGACTAGGAAAAAGGTGTGGTTTCTCCCAGTTTATCAACAGATGAAACCCCTCTAGGGTCAGACAAACTTGCTCGGTTTGAGCCATCAATATTGTGCTTGAGGGAGAGTGAATGAACTAGTTGTCCAAATAAGGGTGGATTCGAATTCCTTTTCCTTTTGGCTACAATTAGAGCAAAGACGTTTGTAAATACCCTTGGGGCTGATGTCAGCCCAAAAGGGAGTACCCAAAACTGCCAATGGTGGCCCTCTACACAAAATCTGAGGAACTTCTGGTGAGGAGATAAATCGGAATGTGGAAGTATGCATCCTACAAGTCCAGTGATCTCATCCACTCTCCTGAGGTAACTAGAGCAATATTTCCATTTTGAAACACATTTTTCTGAGGAACACAGTCAACTTCATTAGGTTGCTTTTTAACCTGTATGTCCCTGAAGAGTTTGGACCAGGAAGATAGCAGAATGAATTCCTTCACCTCTGATCTACTAGCAGTGGACAGATTGCGGGGCATATTATCAAGGACGGCTTTAAAAATTATCGCCGGTTTAGCGGCAGAAAACTGCTGCTAAAGCGGCGATAATGGGCTTGATAATATGCCCTGGAAAATTCCAATAGAACTCCATGTTCTGGTGTGAACATAGGGTTCTATTGGAATTCTCCAGGGCATATTATCAAGCCCATTATCGCCGCTTTAGCGCAGTTTTCTGCCGCTAAACCGGTGATAATTTTAACACCGTCCTTGATAATATGCCCCTGCATTTTTCGGCAAAAACTCCGATATTGCCTGCGACAACACCCAAGATTTCACCAGATCCCCATGATAGGAAAGACGAGCCTGCCTAGAGCCTGGAGGAATCTCCTCAAACTCCAAGGCATTCCTTTTTCTACTATCTGGAGAATCCAGGCATCTGATACACTTCTTTGCCACTTTTTTATAAAAAAAGGAAAGGCGTCCTCCGACCCCAATGTCAGCATAGTCATGAGTGCTTCTTGGGCTTTGGTCTGGGAGAAGAAGGGGCCCTAGACCCTGTTTGCCCTGGACCCTGTTCTTCCTGAATAGAGTTGATGAGAATAGGGCTGTGCGAAATTGTAATTATGCCACTGTAATTGTCAACATGTAGATACTTTAGTGTACAGCTATCTAAAATTACAGAGATTATGCCATTACTCCACACTGTGTAATATCTAGGAGAAATTTTAATGTGAAATGTACCGTTTGGGTAATCTTTGAACACCAGCAGCCTTTCAAACTCGATTTTTTATCCAAGCGGACTGTTAGGGTAAATTTTGAGTGCAAAGCTACAAAACTGCACAGAAACTACAATTTTCTGAACGTGAGTGGCAGTTCCTTTAATGCGGTGGTCAACAAACATTTCAGGTAGTATCTTAGCTGAACAGACAGTCCGGGTTATTTTTAAATGTTATTATTGTGGTTTTATGGATTTTATATCCGAGATAAACTGATTGACTGACTAATTTTCATTGATCAATTCTTTTTATTTTGTAGCAATAGCAAAACATGTAGACACACAGGTATTCGCCTACAACCCAGGAGATGGCAGAGTCATAATGATCAGCCCAAACCAGATATTTACACATCCATATGCCTACAACCCTGGGGCTGGCAGCCATTCTTAAGGAATTTTCAAAAGTATAACAACAGAAACAGAACACCCTTCTCCCCCCGTGCAAATCAGTCTTGACCCTCTGCCTCATGGGAACCATCCAGCCCGAACTGCTGATAGCCAGAAACCGGTCCTAGGATGCTTGATTCCGGTCCAGGGAATACATGGCTTGGCAGTTCGGGCTTGACTGTTCCCATGAGGCACAGGGTCAAGACTGATTAGCATATGGCCATGTCTGAACTGGGGTGGCTTAGTGAGCAAAATAACGATGGATTAAACCCAGATCTATGACTGGGGGTGAATGTTTTGCCATTGTGCAAATTTCCGTCCATCATCTTGTGTGTTTTGCTGTACACCCTATGTGGGAAGGGTATGCCCAGACGTGGGTCCCATGCTCACTACACCACTGGAGTCAAGCTATCCTGGCTGAAGATGGCTGATAGCCAGAAACCGGTCCTAGGATGCTTGATTCTGGTCCAGGGAAGACATGGCTTGGCAGTTCGGGCTGGACTGTTCCCATGAGGCACAGGGTCAAGACTGATTTGCATATGCCATGTCTGAACTGGGGTGGCTTGGTGAGCAAAATAACAATGGATTAAACCCAGATCTCAGACTGGGGGTGAATGTTTTGCCATTGTGCAACATTCGGTCCATCATTTTGTGTGTTTTGCTGTTCACCCTATGTGGGAAGGGCATGCCCAGACGTGGGTCCCGTGCTCACTACGCCACTGGAGTCGAGCTATCCTGGCTGAAGACGGCTGATAGCCAGAAACCGATCCTAGGATGCTTTATTCCGGTCCATGGAAGACATGGCTTGGCAGTTCGGGCTGGACTTTTCCCATGAGGCACAGGGCAAGACTGATTTGCATATGGCCATGTCTGAACTGGGGTGGCTTGGTGAGCAAAATAATGATGGATTAAACCCAGATCTATGACTGGGGGTGAATTTTTTGCCATTGTGCAACATTCGGTCCATCATCTTGTGTGTTTTGCTGTTCACCCTATGTGGGAAGGGTATGCCCAGACGTGGGTCCCGTGCTCACTACGCCACTGGAGTCAAGCTATCCTGGCTGAAGACGGCTGATAGCCAGAAACCGGTCCTAGGGTGCTTGATTCCGGTCCAGGGAAGACATGGCTTGGCAGTTCGGGCTGGACTGTTCCCATGAGGCACAGGGTCAAGACTGATTTGCATATGGCCATGTCTGAACTGAGGTGGCTTGGTGAGCAAAATATTGATGGATTAAACCCAGCACTATGACTGGGGGTGAATGTTTTGCCATTGTGCAACATTCCGTCCCTCATCTTGTGTGTTTAACATTCTTGTGGGAGTGCCTTTCTTTTGTCCATTAAATGGAGAATACTTTTGGCATCGTCCCCACATTGACGATTGGGTATGATGGCAGTCTGGTCAGGATCGACCAGTCCTGGCATGATGGGGTTGAGGCGGTGAGCGAGGATGCTTTGTTTAGGAGGGAGATAGGCCTGTAGGACCTGCACAAGGCGGGATCTTTGCCGGGCTTTTGAATGACTGAGATTGATGCTTCTAGCATTGAGCCATTATTGGACCCAGTGTTGGCGAAAGAGTTTAAAAGGCGGGTAAGCAATGGGGCAATATCTTGGTAAAAAACGTTATAAACTGCAGTGTAAAGATGTTGCGCCTTGGGGGACTTAATTGGCTTCAGAAAGGCAATGACTGGATTCACCTCCTCAATCTGGATGTGTTTCTCCAGATTCTCGGAATCGTGGGGCATCAGGGGAGAGACCGGAGACTCCTCAAAATACCTGGGAAGGTCAGAGGGGAGAGTGCCAGTCACTTTGCATGGTGAACTGTAAAAGTCGTGGAATGCAGCTGCAATAGGAACACCTCAGTTTACTTCTGAGCCAGTCTGGGTGCATATCATTTTAATAGTGTCACTCTGGATTTTGGCACAGAGTTGGTGTGCAAGCATACAGCCACAGTGATTACTTCCCAGATAAAATGTATGCTTTAGCCGAGCCATCGCATAGTCCACCCTATCGAGGTCCAGGTACTTGAGGAGTGGGCATGTTTTTTCTAACTCCCTCCACACTCTTGGGACCCAATCCGTTTATGTATGGCCTTTAACTCCAGCACTTTCTGTACTAGATTTACACTTTTCTCTCTACAGCATCGGTTATCAGCCGCTGAGATAGTGATGAGTTCCCTGCAGACCACCAGCTTCAGTGTTTGCTATAGAGATGCCAGCGGTGTCTCTTCAATGTCGTTATTTTGGAGGAAGTGGGCTATCACATCTCATAACGCCTTTATAGTGGCTTGAGATTGAAGGAGGCTACCTCTGAGCCTACAGTGAGAGGGACGTAGCCGACCTGCATCCACCTGGAGGACAACGGAGAGGGTTGCATGGTCCAACAAGGACCGAGGGCTTCAAAATAGACCTCCAGAACAAGGGCCTGAACTACAGGGGATGCCAGGAAATGATCGACACGGGTATACATTTTGTGTGCTACAGAGTAGTATGCATAATCGCAAGTGTTGAGGTGGGAATGGTGCCAGATGTCCCCAAGGCCACACTCAGCCAGCCATTGAAGACCCTGTGGTGAAAGGTCACTGAACAGAGCTTCTGTGTTCCTGACTAGGTTCAAGTCCCTACCAGTAAAGCAGCGTCTGGGATTTGTAGTACTAAGGAGGGAGCACTCTCAATAAATGTCTCCTGGTGCTTGTTGGGTGTATAAATGGACGCGAGGGTAAACGAAAATTGCCCAGCTGTAGCAGTAAAGCAAGAAGGGCCTCTTTGATTTTAGCCACCTTAGGCCGAGCTTGCCGCTGAATCCCCTTGAGAATAAGATCACCACCCCACCTTTCTCCACCAGGCCTGAGGGCACAGGAACAAGCGGGTTTTCATCCTAGGTCCATCTTTAGAGAGGAGATCAGGAGTCGCCTGTGGGAGACAAATGTGTCTACCAGAATGTTCTAGGAACGATAGAAAAGTGGCACATTTAGTTGGGTTTTTGATGCCTGGGACATTGAGACTTGTGACTTTAAATTCCAGGAAATCCAGAAGAAAAAGAAAGAGGGCAGGTATCTGTCACACAGGTTTAATGCCATGCTGCGGAGGATGTAGGGCAGGATTGAATGAGAGCAAGCTGTCACCTGAGCTGTAGGTTGTGTAGTGTGAAGGAGCAAAAACAAGCATAAACAGTGCCCAAATCACTTAATAAAAATAACATAAACATTAACAATGTCATTGGCAATTGTTGATTGCAAGGTGGACATGAGCCTGGTAAACGGGCAGGACATGAGAAACCAGCAGGAACAGTAATTCTGAGGGCTACCCGCCACTACAGACCAGGTATGAGAGGATAGACCCAGGGGTAAATCAAGAAATGGAGGCACAGATGGTGTGGATGTGATGGTCTTTAGTGAGCCTTGCCTGTCCCGGACGCCAAGCTGTCCAGTACTGCCTAACGTTCTTGTAAGCATTCTTTAGGGCCTGGTCATGGGTGCCTCTCATATCTACCAGCTTTTTGCCATTGTCAGGCAACGATCTAGGATGGGAGTCGCCCGCCAGGTCGAGGATGTGGCACGCTCCTTGGAGTGTCCTGTGTGTGACAAGTTGAGTCTCCCAATGGAAGAGCAGTCTGAAAGGGTGCCCCCAGCCATAGGACACCTCTTTGTCCTGCAGAAAATTGGTGACCTGTTTGATGTCCCTGGAGCGCTGGAGGGTGAGGAGTGAAAAGTCCCAGAAGAGGCCAATTTGATGTCCCCGGAAATGGACAGGTTACTGGGTTCTGGCTTTTCTCAGTATGTCTTCCTTAGTTTGAAAGTCATGGACGCAGGCTGAGAGGTCCGACGATGTGGTGTTTGGGCCACCAGGGCAGCCGACACCAGGTACTCTGTCCAGCTGTAGCTCAGATTCCGCAGCCCAACATAGCATTGAGTAAAACAGGGCCTGCACGTATTCCTGGATATCGAAGCCCTCTGAGATCATCAAGACCTCCAGAGGTTGGCGTTATTCCACCAAATTCTATTCTCTAAGTCTTCCGCCTGTGAGTGCAGGGTGTTGTGCTGTTCATGAAGATGGAATACCTGCTGCTGCAGCATTTCCATTTCTTCACCTCTGGAGGTCTTTGCTGACTGAGGACAGGTCCTGTTTTTCTTCAGCAGATCTTGAGAAAGGTCTCATTTGATGTCCTGGATGTTGGTTTTAAGGAAGCCAAACAAGGAGGCCAGGAAGGCCAGAGTCACTGGGACCTGTGGGAGAAAAGGCTGCATGCCCAGAGCGCAGTCCAGAGTCCCACAGTCTGCTGCAAGTTTAAGTCCGGGCGGCGGAGGAGTGAAAAGCATGTCCTACTCTGCCTCCATCTTGGCCACATTCTTGACTGTAATTTTTAAATGCAACTCCAAACCCAAGCAACCAGGAATCAACTCAAAATCACATTTTTGACTTGAATTTTTCCCTGAACGACCTGGTCGGGAAATTTTTTCAGTGCAATTTCACATAATTTTTCACAAATTTTGTGGAATTATGCTATTTGTAACTACACAAGTTACACCCACTCCTAGATGAGATCTGATCTTCCCAGCTTGGAAATTAAACTGAAAACTTCTCTGGCATATCCTGCTACCAGTTCTCCGAGGGGGTCTTGCTTGATCTGGGTTTTGGAAAACTATGCATGCTTTTGATTTTTAAAAGCTCTCGGAAACACATCTTCAAACTGGTTTCCAAATAGTCTCTAACCAGAAAAGGACATGTTAAGCAATCCTGCTTTCTGAGCACCGTCAGTGTTTCAGTCTCTTAAATAAATCTGATGATAGGCAGCTATGTTAAGTGTCAAAATATCACAAAACACATCAAAAAGGATTTTCACATGTATCTCCATAGTGGAGAATAATTGAGAACATTCAAAACCTTCTTGAATAGCTGTGATTAGAGCCTGAAAGTCTTTCACTTAAGATTGAGAGGCATAAACTGATTATATTGACATATTCAGAGGTAGATTCAAGGCTAAGTATCCCTTCTTCTGGGAACCCTCTATCTTCCGGTCCACTAGATCCCCAACTGGAGCGACTTCAGTTATGACAGTGGACCATCCTGCAAGATTGGCTAACATACGATTAATTTTACGGGCTGATGGAATCTTAATGTCACCTTTAGACAAAGGGTACATCATTTTCAAGAACCTTGGATGCTCATTTTTTCTGGATTCTTCTATTCTCTCAACTTACCTACTCTGCAATCCAAGCGGAAGGCTTCACTCTAGCGGTCACGCACCAGTCAAACAGCGCATCAGCCTCCCAGCCCACCTCTCGCCGCACCCGCTCCGTGGGTGCCGCTTCGTTGGTGTGTGCTGGTAGAGGCGGCTTCCTGAAGAACTGAGGCGAGGACACCAGCACCAAGACAGCAAGGCGGTAAGGGGCGCGAGGGACCAGCGGGGCTGCGAGCGTGCGGGGACTTCATTTCCCAGAAGTCCCTGCAAGACCACGGAAGAGCTTCCGGTCCGCTCTCCCTGCTGGCCCGCCCCCCGCCCATCCAAGTCTGCTAAAAGCGCCCCTCTCCCTCCACCTTGTGGGACACTTACCTACTCTGCAATCCAAGCGGAAGGCTTCACTCTAGCGGTCACGCACCAGTCAAACAGCGCATCAGCCTCCCAGCCCACCTCTCGCCGCACCCGCTCCGCGGGTGCCGCTTCGTTGGTGTGTGCTGGTAGAGGCGGCTTCCTGAAGAACTGAGGCGAGGACACCAGCACCAAGACAGCAAGGCGGTAAGGGGCGCGAGGGACCAGCGGGGCTGCGAGCGTGCGGGGACTTCATTTCCCAGAAGTCCCTGCAAGACCACGGAAGAGCTTCCGGTCCGCTCTCCCTGCTGGCCCGCCCCCCGCCCTTTACGCCTCCTACTTAACAACATCTCTCTCCCGCAGCGCGGGACGCAGCCCGGGCGAAGACAGGGCAAAGACAGGGCCGTTTGAGGCCGTTCGAGGACGGCCACGGCCCTGTCACCCTGAACTCCACGTCGATCCCCCAGCCCCCCACGAAATTTAACGCACATTACTGGGACTCAGGATGCGTCCCAAAACAAGAAGTGCGTCTAAGAAAGCGACTCTGGTGACGCAAGTGACCGGCCCTATAGACCTTTTCATATCCAGGGTCAATGACACCATTGACAAAAGCATCATCTTACTGGAGAAAAGAGTCTCTTTGGACCTTATGCAGGCAAAACGATCTTCGCTCGGTTCACTTGCCACTGTAAATTCCCCCGTTCACCAGGTGGCTAATAACTGCTCTTTGCCATTGCCATTAACCATCGCCCCCACGCTTACTGTTCCAAACTCCGTAGATTTATCCGTAACCCAATTGGACTCTGATCAATCATACGTCGATCTCGACGCAACCCCAGACTTAGAAGCCTGCCAATCACCGGTCGAGAAATTAGACCAGAGTGCCGTCAGTAATCCTTTATCACCTGATCCAGAAACGACCCTAGAAACAACAAAACCAAGGGAAAATATTTCCACCCACTCCAAGGCAATGCCAATCATTAAGGAAAAACCAAAGACAAAAATAAAGAACCACAACTTGATCACACCTACCCCAAATTCCACGGCAGGTATCCCCTGTTGGGTGGAAAATATGGTCATGGATTTAAAATCAGACCTTGAGACCAAAATCACAGCGCAGATTAAACCACTTATATCAAAGTTGGACAGACTCACGTCATTAATCAATACCAAATGCAGTTGTAAATCAAGCAGGACTGGCCCAGCCCCAATGCAGGGAGCAAAGGAAACACCTCAAAAAAAATCATCCAGCACTAAACAAATAACAGACATAATAGACAAGTCTAACTCCTCACTAACCAAAAAAGCGGCAGTAATACATTCGTTTGCCAAAAAAGGGAGCAATCTGGACGCCCCCCAAAACACACCGGAGGCGGTAGATCCTTTTTCTGCCATACAAACAGGCCCAGAAGCTCAAGCAAAAACAAATAATAGACAAACGAAAGGAAACTCCACCATTCCAGTAGAGACACCCTCCCAAGGAAAACCATCAGATCCGAAGACTAAGCAACCTCGGCTCAAAATAATTAACTTACCCCCGGAAGCTTCTCCCTTCGTGGTGGTGTTAACAGCAGTTCCCCCACTGAAGGAGGGTGCAAGAGAAACTTTCGTAGAGCTGAGGAACAAATGTGCCCAGTGGCTTCAACTCCATAGACCACTACCTGCCCACATTAGGGGCGACATCCTCTCTGCACGTAGAGGAGACTGGGTTGGTAGAAGCACGAAGGCAACAGCGGGGGACGTCATCAGTATCAAATTTAGGGAGATAGGGGCATCAAATTATATTTGCAATTCGCCTAACAGAGGCCCTGCCACACAAATAAATCCCCTTCCCTTGTCCTACTTCCTACCCTTTTCCTCGAGGCAAAATTTTCCCTCCTATGTACACCCATCAAACACTGGCCCTATAAATCCCTCTGAATATAACATGTATCATCCCCAAAGCTACCCAAATAGGTCAAGTTCCTCGCAAAATTTACAGCATTCAGCCTTCCAGTGGCAACCACAAGCCTTATTTGCCCAACCCACACACCCTGTCACCCAATTTCCCGTAAATCCACCTCAGCATCCACATCATACCACCCAACAATGGTGGCAACCCCAGCAATATACGCAGTATAACACCCACTCATGGCAAAAGCCGCGGCAAGGATGGTTTCCCCCATTCAACCCACTAGGCCTAAATCATCAAGGCAGAGATAGGAATGAATGGAGTGGACAGGATCATTGGACAAAGCATAATGATCCCATACGTTGGGATAGCTGGAATGGCCCCCAATTAGTAAACAGATATAGTTCCCTGGAGTGCGTTGACTGACTACCACAACCTCAGGAATACTCCCAAAATCACACAGACCGTCTGGAACCCGCTGAACCCCCATCAGTCCCTCCAGATCCAGAGATTCCACCTATTTCCAAGAAACTAAATGAATTAAAAAGAACAAAAAGCTCAAGGGATAACTTAACAACCCTGACCTTGAGCTCGTGGAATATCGCTGGACTAAGGACAAAAATAGAGGATGGGACAATCCTGTACCACACGCTCAACCATCAAGTATTGTGTATACAGGAGACATGGTCACTAAAAGAATATTACCTGCAGGGGTACAAGACGTACTCGTCCCTCGCGCAGTCGGGACATACAGGTAGACCAAAGGGAGGTCTGTGCATTTACATAGCGAACACTATCCAAAACGTTAAAATAAAGGTTATCGAACTGGCACCAAACTTGCAGATCCTTGGTCTTTACTTCCAGAAAAGAGAGTCAATGATCATTATTAATTTTTATAATAATCTGGATGAATTGGACTTCGAGAGAGTTTTGACCCATCTCCACGAAAAACTAACCACCCTTATAATGCAGCAAGGAGAAGGAGCCTCGGCAATAATAGTATGGGCAGGCGATTTCAATCTCCACGCCTGTACCCAATTAAAAAGAAAATGCCCTGGCATGGTGACAGAAGATGGCCTCTTACTTACCCATTTCGCGCACAACAAAATGGGAAGGCAAATGAACGATCTCCTATCCGATCTGGATCTCCAGATAGTAAACACCTTGGACCATGGGGAAAACTCACTTGCACCCACCTATATAGGAAGAGGTTACCAAACTACGGTGGACTTTATAATTATATCAGCTTCCTTACAATCAAGAGTTAAGACCTTTGAAGTATCACCAAATTCCCAAAGTGACCATGCAATACTAACTCTGGAAGTCTCACTAACTTATCAAAATTGTTCTCCAGTAATGATAGCCAATGCATTGACTCAGGAAAATATCAACGTGGATAAAGTAAATGGGTATACTATAAAGTGGGAGAGGATAAATCCAGAGGAACTCACCAAAGAGCTAATAAGATCAGTTTATCCCCAAATTGAAATCTGTTTGGATTTAGCTACTAGTGATACGGAGCTTTTAACTAACTTCGCCCAAATTATGAAAAAAATTAAGGCGTTACTTACAAGAAAACAAAAATCTGACCCATCCCGGGCCACTGGCTGGTTCAATCAAGAGTGCACTAAGGCACATACAAAACTAAAGTTAGCCTTGAATAAAAACGAAAGGGATCCCAGAACAATAGCCACTCTTAGAAGTGAATATCAAAAAACAAGGAAAAAGAGAAAAGAGGAATTGAAGCAAGCGCTGTGGCACGAACTCCACACTAGTGCCCAGGAAAAAAACTCTATAGCCTTCTGGAGAATTATAAGATCTCCCTTTTTGGCGGATGACACTTCTCCAAAAATCGAAGCCGCCATAGATGCCGCAACTTGGGTAACACATTTTACCAGTATATTCCAAAAACCAATTTATGACCAAGAGCTGGAAGAAGAGGAAAAAATATTCCCACCATACCCGATAGATATAAATTTCGATATTTCTGAAATTCTTGTGGCATTGAACTCTACCAAAAAAGGGAAAGCACCAGGGCCGGATGGCGTCCCGGCAGACCTTTTTAAATACCAAACAGAACTTTGGGCACCAATTTTAACAAGGGTCTGCAGCGCTACGGCAAAAATAGGAATTCCAGAATCTTGGACTAGGTCCATTATGGTGCCGATTTTTAAAAAAGGTAATCGTATGGACCCCGCCTGCTATCGCCCAATTTCCCTGCTGGACTCACTGGGGAAAATAGCAGGAAGAGTGATATTAGAAAGACTGCAGGACTGGGCGGAAGAAAGAGGTGTCCTATCCGATCTTCAATTCGGATTCAGAAAAGGATTAGGTACGGTGGAACAAGCCCTAAATTTATCAATAATCTTCGGAAAATATGTGCATGCAAAGAAAGCAAAACTTTATATGACCTATGTAGACCTGTCCGCGGCCTTCGACTGTGTCTCCCACACAAAATTGTGGTCCCTTTTAGTACAGATGGGGATTGACCAACCACTCCTGAACTTTTTAAGGGAACTCTATTCCAATCCATCCGCAAGAGTTCGCTACGGGACAAAGGGAGAATTGACTGCGTCCTTCACAGTAGAGCGTGGGGTTAGACAGGGTTGTGTCCTGGCACCCTTTCTTTTCTCCCTCTATACCAACAACTTGGAGGTTGAGCTACTAAAGGGTGCCCGTGACCTCCCATTGGCCAAACATCGCCCGATCCCCGCTCTGCTGTATGCGGATGACGCCGTCCTCCTCGCACAAACTCCCCGTGAACTCCAAAGGTCCCTTAACAGATATTCCCAGTTTATGAGAACTCTTGACCTCCACATAAATGTGAAAAAGACTTTCATAATGAAGGCTGGAGTCGGGAAAAAACAGCAAAAATCCATCTACCTCGACAGCCAAAAAATTGATTCAACAAATGAATATTGTTATTTGGGGGTCATGATAGACAACAAACTCTCCTGGAAACCAGCAGTAGAAGCCAGAAAACATTGTTTTAAAAGAGCACTAGCCGCATTGGTGTCGTTTTCTCAAAAATTAGGAAAACGTCCACCCAGGGAACTGCTAACCATATATAAAGCCAAGTGCCAATCTACAGCCTTATATGGAGCAGGACTATGGGGATACACGGACGTCACTTCTCTGCAAATTGCAGAAAATAAGTTTTTTAGATTCATTCTATCTGCCCCCAAAACTTCCTCCGTTTACGCCTGCCACTTAGAATTAGGGGCACCATACATTGAAGATCTTGCCAGAATACAACCACTCCTACTTTGGCGACGTATTTGGGTGTCAGACAAAAATGACCTCACAAAATCAATATTGGCGGATGCAATGTCTCTGGACTACGCTTTAAAAATCAAATGGCTGGCCTATATCCGGACCTTTCTTAGCGACCTTGGAATGGAAGAATATTATCTAAATCCCGAAAAAATTGGAGAACTCGCAAACGACAATTTAAAAAAGCGAGCGTTGGATCATTTGACAAAATTGAGACTTCAGACAGAAGCCGGAAAACAGTCGGTGCAGCATGCTATACTGGTCCAATCTTCCCTTTCAATGCAGCCCTATTTAAATCTTGACATTGGCACCTTCGAACGATTTCTCCTGATAAGATTCAGACTGAACATATTTCATAAATTGGTGGTTTTCCCAATACCAAATGTTTGGGATTCAAATGTACCCCCGTGTCCATGTGATGGGATATCAGGTCAATCCACCATTCATACAGTTCTGTTCTGTAAATTTTATCAGGACCACCGCAAACTTTGGCTACTGACCCTTCTAAAAACTTGGGGTCTTAGACAATGTAGAGCAGCCATGTTGAGTTTGCAGCTTTTGGACACCGAAGCCACATGTTACCATGTCCTGAATTTTCTAAAATGTATATACAGACATCGGAAAAACCTTTAAATTATAATAGCACTGTAATTTCTTTTTGCTGTTTTTAAATTAATTGGTAAATCAGATCTCATTGAAGATTTTTAACTGTAATGCTTTTATGGATTGTAATAATCCGAATAAAGTTTATATTACTTACTTACTATTACTCAACAATAGATTCCTCACTTATGTATTAATTGCCAAACAAGTTGGAGAGTGAGACTTCAGCTGCTTAATGAGACTGCAACTTCTTAAACAGACCTGCACTAGTGCTATACTTTTTTATTGGTTCAGGTAGGTCTCAATGTGTCTGGTTAGAGGTTAGAAACCTCATTTAGTAAGTAGTTGTACGAGATATATGGGATGAAGAGGTAATGAAGCTGTCAGCGCCGCTCTAGAAGAACCTCATCCTAAACAACAAAAATCTGCACAAGAGGATGACAATGATGGAGGTGCAAGTGGAAAGTGTGTGTAGGGAGCACATCTTCAGGCGTTTTTGAAACATAAAAGAAAATGCTGGGTTTTCAAACTAAGATGAGTTTTTGCCATTATTATGCTTCTGATACATGATGCTATAGAAAATATGATTTTAGAAGACTGGAAAGTCTTTGACAAATCAAATTTTGCTTGTGTTCTTTATGAAAGATACCCATTAGAGGGGTTTGAGGATAAATTTACGCAAGTGAGAAGGGTGAATACTATTCTATTCAATATGAAAAGTAACCCTTCCTTATAATATCGAAAAGAAAGTGAAAGGTTCATGAAAGAGGTCATACGCAGAGTAGAACTTAGCTCTATGATTTGTTACTTATGCACATTATGCTACTGGGATTCTGGTAAAAGTCTGTAAGATATTATTTCATTATCTCCAAGAGTGGAAAGATTCCACTTACATTTTGGCACACATGGACCTTTTATCGTACTTCATTTCAGATACTTCCTTTGACTTTCTGTGGTCATCTGCAACATCAGCAGGCGCTTCAGTAGTTGAGAGGCATCTGTTAAGGCTGCCATTTTGTAAATGGGATCCTACACACAGAGCTCTTGTACATAGATATCAATTTGTGGGAGATACATTGTTTTCTCTGCAACTAGATGAATTGGTCAAGAAATCAACTGAAGAGAAAAAGATTCTCCAATCTTTTATATCTTAAAATTCTAGAAAATTATTTATTCAAAAAACACCCCTTTCAAGGTTTACATGAAAAAGTATATCTCTATAGAGGCTGAGCTTGTAGTCGGGGAGCTGCAACTGCAGGAAAAACACCGGCCACAATCGCCAGAGCAGCATCAACAGCTAGGCAATTACTGTGTTATGGTGAGTGGAAAAATAAAGGGGTATTTGACCCAGTGGCAAAAGAAGATTTGAGACTAATGGGTCCTCTCAATAGTAAAATAGGGCTACAGGAAAAAGTCTGTTCAGCCCCAATTACAACCATTCTTTGTTCAGACTCCCATGCCAAGAGCAGATCTGAAGAGAGGTACAATCAAATTGGGTGTCCATGCAGTGTTACACAAGGGAGTAATAGTGCAGTGCTTTCAGAATCCCTATCAGAGGGCTATGGGGCAAGGAGGGATTACTGGGTCCAACCATGGCGGTTGAGGCAATTTACTCCAGGGGCCTCATTTATGAAAAGTGACGCATCGCTGCGTGAAAACAGCGATGCGTCACTTTTCACTGCGCACTCCTTGCGACACCAATGATGCGTCATATTTACAGTATGACGCATCACGTCGCAAGGAGTTACAGATACGTCAGTATTTCTGACGTATCTGTAAGCGCAAAAGTGACGCATTGCTGGAGTGTGTCACAAAAGTGACGCAACTCCAGCAATGCGTCCTTTCACATGGGGCAAGCCCCATGTGAAAGGGCCTGCGTCAGTCTTACGCATGCTGTGAGGCAGGCGCAAGATTTTGACGCAACGGCGTCCTAAAAGTGACGCAGTAAAATCTCATAGATTTCACTGCGTCACTTCTACGACCCTTCATTGCGTCAATACGCCCCCCTTGCATACATTATACCTGGCGTAGGTATAATGTAGCGCAGGGGTTTACAAAGTGACGCATCTACCTAGATGCATCACTTAGTAGATATGGTGCAACTAGGACATTTTTTACGCTGCTGGTGCGTCCCAAAAAGTGACGCACTGGCAGCGTAAAAGGCACGCACGGCCTCATAAATGAGGCCCCTGATGTCCAGAGGACTGATCTATGAATCCTAAGCAACTAGGCCAAGTACCTCTTCAGCACTTGCCTCTCAGGGTTAGCATGCTCTGAGCTCCCTCGGGGGAAGGTAGATACAGGAGTAGAATATGGGCTCACAACTCAAATTACACGCAGCAGTAATACATGATTGTCCAGACAAAAACGTTTATAATAAAAAAGAGATGTAGTTTGGTTAACCGCTAACAAGACAAGGGTAAATACGACATTCACACACAACTGCACAGTCCCCCTGAGGTCAGGGCTCTAGTATTAGGTAGGCAGTTTCCTGTGTTTCACTCCCTCCTTTCGATAGTGGTTATTCTCCATTCACTATAGGCCACATCCAGGGTAATCCTCACTCATATTCTGACTCTATATTAAAGTGGGAAGGGTATGCCCAAACGTGGGTCCTGTGCTCACAATACCACTGGAGTAAATCTATCCTGGCCGATGACGATTGATAACCAGATTCCGGTCATAGAAGGCTTGATTCCGGTCCAGGGAAGACATGGCTTGGCAGTCCGGGCTGAACTGTTCCCATGAGGCACAGGGTCAAGACTGATTTGCCAATCGGGGAAAACCCAAATGTTGTAGTGGGATTGGCTAAACGGGAGATTAAAAACAAGTTCTTGTACCATAAGAGGGAAAATAGGCTGAGAACTGTAGAGATGCAACCCACATACCAGCTTTACCATCAGCACATTAGGATTGATGGTTTTTAAGGCTATTTAACTCTAGTCACAAGACCATCCCACTGCTTTGTTTTAACAAGGATGAGACTTGGCCTTGTTCATCACCTAGTAAAATTCCCTATTATGAAACAGAGATCAGCCTCCCGTCCCATGTGATGGGCACACTAAACAGAGCACATTGCACTTTTTACTTTTACGCGATTTGTACCGGAGCTTGAGCATTGCCTATCTCAAACCACTGTTTAAGAAAAATAATGTAGTTAGTATTCATGCTACTATGAGTCTATTGTTTACATTATGAGAGCTCGAGATCTGTTTTTATGCTGCTACATACATTTTAAAATCAATTTACGCCCGGAAAAGTATGGTGTTTTAATGATATTATAATGTGATTGAATCTTCAAAATTTTGTTGTGCTTAACTTTCTAAGATCAATTTGTGCTTGAATTTATATATTGTTTTTAATGTCAATAAGTTTTGCGACTACATTTTATGTTTTATTCATTTGATATTATCAATTGTGTATGTATACCTGCTTTTATGGTTGATATTTCGTAACCGAATAAAGCTTATTGAACTGAACTGAACAGATCTGTGACTGGGGGTGAATGTTTTGCCAATGTGCAACATTCCGTCCATCATCTTGTGTGTTTTCTTCTATATAAAGTCAACAGTGTTCCAGCACTGCAGTGCTAACTTAGCCAGTTAGTTCTCCCAAAATCAGCCTTAGCCACACCTGCAGGATCAAGCGTGTGCACCCCTACAGTGGGCGCTGGAGCAGCAGAAGCTGATTCAGATGAGTTTGCTGCGTGCTGCCCAAGTGGGCTGCACTCAGCAGTCCTAGAGTTCTTTACACATGGTTGCACTACCGTAGCGATCGGAGGTTCTTTGCAGCTCCTCCATGCAGGGTAAGCTTCTCATCCGTCCCACAGTGAGGTATACAGGGGCGGGAGGTGCGAACACCCTGGTGTGAACCCTTTATCCAGATGCAGATACACAGGGGTCCCCATGGCATCCTCACTTCTCTCATGACGACTCCAACCAGGTCACACATCTTGCTTGCGCTGGTGACCACCTCTGGCATATGGGGTCACTGTAGCCTCACTCAACATGGTCTCTGCCCGATCAGCACAGTGAGGTCTTCAGTAACGGCGCCTCCAGGTATAAGGGATCGTGGCTGTTCACTATGCACATGCTCCGGCCTCATTGGCTCAGCACTGCACACAGCTCACTTCATGGCGGCCCTCTTCCGGCATATGACGGTCACCAACTTCGTCCTACACTTGGAAACAACCCAATCACAGCAGCCATCTCCTCACACCTCGCAAAGGGAGTCCACTAGACAAGGCTCCCCACTGGACCTCGCTCCCTCCCTTGCCCTCTTCTTCATCACAGGACATACTTGTCTTAGCACACAAGCAGGCAACGATGCTCCAGGGCAGGTTGTCTTGGATTGCCTGAGTGATGTCCCCTCACCTGTCAGGGAGACTAGCAGGCTTTGTCCAACATTCCTGGTCACATGCAGAAGTCGTGGAAAGCTTCCCTGTGGCACACAGCCCACCTGGCAATTGACAGCCGACAATTGTGGGGTCTCAAGCTCCCCTTCCTATAGACCATTTCCAGACACCAAATGTGATTTAGACTCTGAATCTTTGAAGTTTATTTTGGGGGTCTGCTTCCTTTTGAAATGCCCCCCCGTCCTCTTCTCCTCTTTAATAAAGTCTGTCACAGCAGGAGCAACTCCAAATCTGCTTGTCCCACTGCATAGACAATAGGAGTGACTAGCGTTCACACCTCAATGACAGTCACAGTGATATGCGTCTCAAAAGGTTAGCCCAGGGCATCAGCCTTACTCTTTATGATTCTCTTATCCTCGACATCTCCTTCCCAAGGTGTGCCCAGACATCTTACTTGTGACCTGTCTCTGATTCAAAGACCATCCAATGAAGTGTACAGTAGGAGCCTGGCTCTCCCCTCTCCAGTGTGCCCCACCCAGCTTACAGGATTGCAACAATCCACAAATTTGTCTCAATCCCCTCTCCTCATGTTTCACTATACATGCTTGGGCCTCCCAAAACGAAACCCATAATCTGTCATGTATTGTACCATTTACAGGCACTCACACAACCAGTACATGCATTCTAACATTCATGCACTGAACAGCAACTTCATGTACAGTACTACTCACAGGCACACATTCACCTGGTACATGCATGTAACATTCACACACTGCACACCACTATATGCTTCATATGCTGGAACACTCACAGGCACACATACACCCAGTACATATATTCTAGCGTCCACACCCAACAAATCACTACATTCTTTGTGTACTGTTAAATTCACAGGTACACATATCCCATTCACATGCATCTACTATGCATGCATGCACAGTGCTGCATTATTCCTGTATTGTACCCTTCCCAGGCACACTTACAGCCAGTGCAGATACACCATTCCTGCATTGCACAGCACTGCATGACAGCCTGATGTAGGCCAAGTGGTGAGTTAAGCCACACAGCAGCTGAACTTTAAATGAGGGAGCCTGTAGGCCTCACTCCAGTGTCACAGATTGAAGAGGACCTGGTCACTCCTACTGTTCGCTAAAAGGTATGCTACCATCACCACATTTGCGCTGCTTAACACCTGGTGAAGGCAGTAGCCTTCCACCACTCTCAGGGTAGTGCTTTGGGCGCCCTCCCAGTACAACTAGACCTTGATCCGTGAGACAGGCCTGTGTCATGGTGCACACACATGATCCGTATTCACCTATGACAATAAAAATCGGCATTAGGGATCCAGACATAAGTACAGTTAAGCACTCAGGGCAGGGGTTCACGTGCATTACCATGCGGAGGACTTGTCAGTCTCAACAAGTGCCTGGCTCTCAAAAGGGAAAAGGGAAATCCTCTTTTTAGTTCTGAAATCAGGAGGAAAATTCCAAAGTAATATAGATCTTAAAAATCTCATCAGGGCATAAAGGGGCCGAGATGGAAGGTGTGTGTATGTTGTCAGAACAAAGCGTGGTGTATAGGACATGTGAGACGATATCGTGCGACCGGGATGGGTGGGATCCGGGTGGGGGGAGTTGGGGAAAGGGGGGGGGATTGAGGGATGGGGGGATGTATAATTGTTAAGTTTGCTACTATTTTTGACTCAAAATGATGTATAGATTGCCAATCATTTGCTGTGTATTTGACTTGCAATTATCTCCGGAGTGCGGGGTGCTGCGCCATGTGTGCAATCTGTCAATAAAATGAAAAAAAAAAAATTCTCATCAGATATGTCAAAAAGAATTCATTTAAAATGGTGATATTACAGATGGGTATACCTTTGATTTCAGATGGGGGCTTTTTAATAACTCTCGATCTGCAGGATACTTATTTTCAAGTTATAATGCGTGCAGAATCCCAAACGTATCTGCAGTAGTAGCCCTCAGTATCAATTCAAGGTTCTTTCCTTCAGCCTCTCATCATCTCAGAGAGCTTTCACAAAGGTTATGGTGTCTGTTATTGCTCATTTACCATTGCTGTTTGTGCAAATATTCCCCTACTTCAATGACTGGCTCATTGCATCATCGTCTCCTTCTAAAGGCCAAAGCCAATGCAGTGTTGGTGTACGACTGTCTAATCTCTCTGGGGTTCCTACGGAATGTGGACAAATTGCATTTCATCCCAAGCAAGCAGAAGTATTTCATAGGAGCCTCAGAAGGCATGCGTATTCTTTTGGAGGAAAGGAGATTGAATATACAATCTGGGGGCCAGACTCACCACTTACTCAAGCAGTGCAGCAGCTGCAAATGCTGAACCGCGCTGCATGGAAAGGAGAGTGGAGGAGAGAGACATCTTTACAGCAACATGATACTCTCCTCCCCTTTCCCTAGCACTGGCACAGAATTGTGCTGATGCACGCCACAAAGACACCTTTGCACCATAGTGCAAGGGTGTCTCTGTGAGTCTAGCATAGATTTTGTACTCAAAGGGAACCCTTCTTTTGCAAAATACTATGCATAGGCTGATTTTAACTCTTTCCCTCTTTGTATGTGTACTGTAAAGTGCAGCACACGTTCAAAGTCGGAAAAGGAAGAAGAAATAAAAGCATTTCTCCTTCGTTGCACCTACCTCAAAAGGGTGCAGTTTTTTTTACTCTAAACCCTCTCTAATTCATTTAGTAAATAGGGCTTAGCGTCAGAAACCTTGGGTGGTTGCATGGTAATGCCCTGGGTACACCCCCTTTGGCGCTAAGTAATGGAAAGCAGTGCTTTGTGTTACCTTCACTGTATTTCCAGCACTAAACTTGTTTAGTGCTGGAAAGTAAATCACAAGAAAAAGATTTGGTGCTGATTTGCATCACTTGTAACACAAACATGGTGTCAAATCTTAGTAAATCTACCCCTCAGTTCCTTGCCTCTCATTGGTAAGCGGGTCACTTTCACTTGCTTTTTCTTCTGCTTTTGTCCGTTTGGTGGAGCATTGACAAAGAACTGATTGATTGTTTTATTCGTGTCCTTGCTCTGATCACACTCTGTTTTAACTACTCTTTGTTTGGTTCTCGTCATTTTTGTTCATTGTTTCTCCCTGTGTTTCTTGTTGCACTGTTGCTGCCATTTTTGCTGCACGCTTTGTTGATTGTTGCCCCATCGCTTGTTCCTCTTGCCCCTCACTCCTCCTGCCCTGTTGCTCATCCCTCCAGACAACCTCCCTCCCCATCACTTGTACGGTTTAATGCTACTATTTAAAGCCTCAGACCTGCCTGCATGATTTTCGGCATTTATTAAAGTGTGCAAGAGTGAAAAGAAAGTACACTGTCTAGTTATGTGCAGCTGTTACATGTCAGCCAGAGCACACTCACAACCACTGGTGCGTGAGAATTATTTGAGGAGGATTAGGGAAAAGTTCTAGTGCAGGTGGCTGCGTAGACAGGGGTGAATGATAAAAAATGCTTTGGACTTTTTTCCTTCTTCTCTGAGCCGACTTTTCTCTGCAGAGCGGAAAGATTACTGTACATTCCATTTTAAAGGAAAAGACTAACATGCAGCAGATGCCGTCCAGGGCTTGAATGAGATTCACTGCAGACGAGCCAGCTGCTACGTTAAAGAAAAGCAGCTCTCAGGTCTGGCCGCACCTTCCATGAATTTATAAAACCCTCAAGACACAGGAAATCTGAACGGTGTGCAGCCTGAGACAACTTTTCTTTCCAGTTGGTTTTACCAAGAAATTGTTGGTCTTCCCTAGGCAGCGCTTGCGCTGTATCCTCGAGACTTGCTGTATTCAGGATATTGGCTTGAATCTGTGCCCCTTTCTGCCCATATTTTAAATT
This sequence comes from Lissotriton helveticus, assembly GCF_964261635.1. Lineage (NCBI taxonomy): Eukaryota > Metazoa > Chordata > Amphibia > Caudata > Salamandridae > Lissotriton > Lissotriton helveticus. Next base: position 708,032,249 of record NC_136070.1, read on the forward strand.
GACTCCTTTCAGGGGCGTAAGAGGCACTAATATTCTGGGGGGGGACAGGGACAACCTTGTGGACTTTCCGGTGACCCTATACAAATCACTGCCCATTAAACGAATACAACTGCATACTTTTGAAGTGAAATATTGAGAAAAGCAGGCATGTAGTCACAGTTTGCATGTATGCTTTAGTGTTATTTATATTCACATCGTAATCAGACCAAATGTAAAAAAAACATGTATATGAATCTTACATCTTCATGCACCAAGCAAACAAAGTTCGCTGACTTAGGGTTATTTGATGAGGGCTGATAGCCCAAAACCAGTCCCAGGATGCTTGTTTCTGGTCCAGGGAAGACATGGCTTGGCAGTCCGATGGATTCAACCCAGATCTGTGACTGGCGGTCAGTGTCTGAAAAGTTTCAGTAGTCCAACCATCACTTCCTTGTATTTGCTTTGTTCGCCCTAAGTTGGCAGGGTATGCTCAAACGTGGGCCAATTGCTCACTTTGCCACTGGATTCAAGCTAGCCTGGCTGATGAGGGCTGTTAGCCCGAAACAGGTCCCAGGATGAAAGTTTCTGGTCCAGAGAAGACATGGCTTGGCAGTTCGGGCTGGACTGTTGCCATGAGGCACAGGGTCAAGACTGATTTGCATATATCTGTGTCTGAGCCTGGGGTGGCAAAGTGAGCTAAAGAACGATGATGGATTCAACCCAGATCAGTGACTGGGGGTGAGCGTCTGAAAAGTTTCAGCGCTCCGTCCATCATCTACTTGTGTTTGCTTTGTTCGCCCTTAGTTGGCAGGGTATGCCCATACGTGGGTCCCTTGCTCACTTTGCCACTGGATTCAAGCTAGCCTGGTTGATGAGGGCTGTTAGCCCAAAACTGGTCCCAGGATGCTTGTTTCTGGTCCAGAGAAGACATGGCTTGGCAGTTTGGGCTGCACTGTTCCTATGAGGCACAGGGTCAATACTAATTTGCCTATAACTGTGTCTGAACTGGGATGGCAAAGTGAGCTAAAGAACGATGATGGATTCAACCCAGATCTGTGACTGGGTGTGAGTGTCTGAAAAGTTTCAGCTCTCCGTCCATCATCTCCTTGTGTTTGCTTTATCATGTAAATAGTGAGTTGCTGCTTTTGTCTGAGAGATTCTTTGGTATTTGCAGTTTATAAGTTAAAATCGTAACATTGAACAGTGAGCTATTAACCTTCATCAAAGAACTGCTTGAAAACCTCAAGGTATAGATTAAATCGTTATGATTTTACCCCAGTCTTTCCTTATCCCAATGTTTGAAAATGGGTTCATTAGGATAGAAACCAATTCTGATTATTAAAGAGAACCCCCCCAAACATGGTGTTATTTCTTAAATTCTAAGTTTGTGCTTCTCTAGTGTTGCAAAGCCATCCTGTGCCCTGGGCACTCCCCAACTTTTTGCTGACGTACTGGTAGTACTTGAATCTGACTGACCCTGGCCTCTGCCTAACCAGGCCCAGGCCCAGTGCTATGCTGAAAGAGACACTTAACAATACAGTGAAAACACCTACATACACTAGGGTGCACTATGAGTTATGGTACCCCTATGATTGGCATGACCTATAAGGCCCTAGTACATTATAGGGCAGGGGGATTAGAACTACCTTTTAAGTCCCTAGAATATAACAGGGCATGGCAGTTGAGAGGCCAGCAGACTTTCTGCACCTGCATGTGTGCACTGCTGAAGCCTGAGGTCAGTTTAAAAGTAGCCCTGTGTTGTAGGGCTGCTTTTAAAATGCGAATAGTTCCCAAACTCGACTTTTGGGTTTGGGGAACTTACAAATTGATCAACTACAATGTTGGGGCAACATTAAGTTAAGTGGAAAAAATGTTCCACTTAACTATGGCTGTATCATATATGCCACATAATACATAATCTGCTGCATAATCTAACGATTTTTCCCAAAACAATTTTGTAGCTCAAACGGACCAAAAATTACTAAAAGAAATGTGACTTATGTTGCTGTGGAGTGTAGGGCACTTAGCAAAGGTTGACTGGTCACCTTTCCCACTGCTGCATTTGTATATTACACAGGTACTAATGAGGTAAAAGCTTTGCAGAGGCTGTTAGTATATTTAAATATGTCAAAATAATAAAGTATCATAAAATGTACCGCATTATGCTGCAGCCTTGTTATTGTTGCATAATTTAGTCAACACTGCAACATAATTTAGCCCTCCATTGCTGCATAACTTCAGTGGCCCGAAAGTAGGCTGCACATGTTAAAAGTGTTTGTGCATGAAGCAGAGACCATGCAGTTTGAAAACTTAGGGGCTGATTACGATGGCAGGTGGACTTCAGTCCATCCGCCATCAAATCGGGGAATGGGACTGCTGGCCTTCAAGGCGGCTGCCCCACAATAGGCATTACAATGCGACTGCCACTATCGCAGTGCCTATCTTTTACATTGCAGCAGGTGTTGCTGGCTGCATCATCCACAGCAATGTAAAAAACTGGACATGTTACTTATATCAAGGCACTACATGGCAGGCACAATGTGGTGCCTGCCTGATGGTGCAGTGGTATGTAGGGGGCATCATAGGTGACCCCCAGGTCCAATGTCTGGGGGTTGGGGGAAAGAGGGCTGCTACGAGCCCCCAATGTCCCTTCCCACCATCTTTTCCATAGCGTGTGAACCACCATGGATAGGCTGGCGGGTATGGGACATCGTAATCCCTACTGCGGTGCACCACCACCAGGACTGTAGGAACCACAAGCTCCTCCGCCGCACTAACGGGCTCAAGGCACCTGTCGGGTTCGTGGTGGTTGGTCTTTCCGACCGCCAGGGAACAGCCGCCATTATAATATGGCGGGCGGTGATGCAGTCACCGATGGCGGCACCAACGACTGGGTGACATGGTGGTCCCACCGCCATTATAATCACTCCCTAAGTTTGGTGTGCATGCAAATCCTACATTGCCAACCCCATGTAAGTTGCACTACTACTGCTGAAAAAGGCCAATAGAGGTACCAATGGGTGAGGTGGACTGGCCTCAAGGGACTTGTGACCTCAGTGACAGAGTCACTGTCGCTCTAGGGTGTGCTGCTTCGTTGGTGTGCCAACAAGACTGGAGGTGAACTGCAGTATGGATTGTGGTGGACAGGCCTTCAAGGTTAACTCACACTTGCCACTGTTAGGGTCCACCTGCGGGTGCTAAGACACCAGGGCTTCTAAGGTCTATTGGGCCTTCTAAGGTGTAGCAATGGCATGAGCTCTGTCAGGAGTGTGGTCAGGTGGACTGGTCATGAAGGCTGAACACGGCTCTCCAGTTCCAAATTCAGCAGCTCTGGACAGTGTGCCACATCCTCTCCCACACTGAAGACCATACTGCCCCACAGAGAGAATCTTGCACTGCCTTCAGCTACAACGCAATTATACTGAAAATTAAAATGATGCACTTGACAACAGTAAAATTCTGCCTGAAAAAAAATTATTAACACCCTAGAAAAAGCAAACACCCATAAGGAATGCAAGAATAAGCAAAGCATGAGAAATATAATCAGGAACAACATGGTTACCTTAACGGTTTTAAACTCATTATTCAGAAATCAGTGATTTTGCCTGAAAAGTTCAGGACATGGCTACAGGACCAGGAAGGGACCCGTTTCAATGTCCATTGCTTATATCCTTACAAAATGTAAGCAGTTTGGTTTAAAAAAAGACTACCTCTCCAAACACAATGCCGCGGTACACATTTTATAGGCTAAAATAATTAAAACAGTTGAAAACGATCATACTAAACATTTCCACTCCACCCATCAACCAGGTATTTCAGTACCTTTAGGAATGGTGCACTTCCCCTCCCTGTGAAAATAATGTTGTTCAGTGAAAGAAGATAAAAAGAAAGTAGCGCTTTCACTGGCAAACTCTGTAAAGTGGCGCTAATGTGTGTGGGTGTAAATAACAATCTGGCCTGTCTGCTGACCACTATGTATTGCTTTATATAGGTATTTAATTATTTGTTCTCTCCATCCCGAGGTTATTCTTTGGAATAGAAAACGGTCAGAAAATGAGGACATTTCCAGACAAAGTATTCCGCTCTTTTTTTATCCATTTCACAGGGGAACAAATAAAGAAAATAAGAGGCAAGAGAGAGTACATAAGAGCTGTCTCTTCAAATCACACAAGTGAGGAAGATCGAGACAGAGAGAGAGTGAGGAGTAAAGAGAGAGAGGGCAGGAGAGCAGCTGCAAGAGGCAGATCAAGAGAAGTGGACACTGTCCTTGCCTTCTATGGGCATGAAGGCAGAGAGACAGAGTTTTTTTTCCTTCTCTGCCCTTCCCAGAACGCCGAGCCTTACTGCAGCATAACACAAGGGAGAGGGCGGGTGACCTCTTTGAATGCCGGCAGGGCAAGTGCAGGGCCATTAGGTAGCGCTTTCACACGCTAATGGCCATGCGACCTGCGATTAACAGAAGGGAGAGGGGTAATTCTTTTGTCCCCTTGTCCCTCCCACCTTTGTCCCCCATGACCCCCCCCCACTCTAAAATCTGGGGGGGATATATCCCTCGCATCCCCCACACTTCCTACGCCCATGACTCCTTTGACTGTGTTTTGGAAATGCTTTTGTTTGTTTGGTTAATCTCTTTAGTAGTCCTTCCTTAATACCTCCTTTTCTCCTGTAGCATCCTCCCGTGAGGCCTGCCCCTGTTAGATGTGTTGTTACTCAGGATTTGTTATCTACAGTTTGTGAACGCTATTCTGCTAATGACTTCATTTGAGAAAAGCAGTGTGTCACACCGCGCTTCAGCTTTAGCAAATGTGGTCACACGCCTTTTTTGTTTTTTTTATGTGCGATTCACCAAACTTTTTTTAAGCAGACTGGCATGCCATGTTTGATCTTGAACAATGCTGGCCGCGCGCCTTTCTTATAGTGTGGCTTGCAAAAAAGTCCTTTTTTTAAAAAAATTATAATTTTTTGATGCTGCAAGGCATGTCACGCTTGGTCTTTATGGTGGCTGTGTGTCTTTTTTTTCCACGGCTCGCTCACCTGTATTTTTAATTTCGGTACAAGACATTCAGGATTTAGAAAGATCCTCACAGGAAATACTTTAAGGCACCTTAACTGCAACTAAACACTGCTTGATTTTGCAGTACTTTCTTTTGCCGCACTTCCTAACCGTTGCTTCTAATCATTTCATTGTATTCATCATGGGTGCAGTACCTTATGTGGCTAATAGAGGTGATGGAGCAAGGATTCGCACTTGAAGCAACTTGCTTGAACTCATGAACCTCAAATAACGTTAATAAAGTAACTGTTAGACCTGACACCTTTTGGCATGGTTCTTCCCCCATCTTTTTGCCTCTGACTCATGTGTTTTGATGCTGTGCTGGATTTCGTTTTTGCTGATTAAGATGCTTTGGACACTCTGCCACTGCTGATCAGTGTCAGAGTGTAAGTGCTCCCTCTGTAAATTGTGATATTGATTGGCATATTTGTATCACCACGAAGTCCCTAGTAAAGTGCACTGTGTGTGCCAGGGCTGGTGATGACAAATGCTACTAGTGGGCCTGCAGCGCAGATTGCGCCACCCACATGAGTAGCGTTAAAATGGTGACTCAGGCCTGCCAGCGCAGAGCCTGTGTGCAGTCAGTGGACTGCCCTGTCCCCCTGGCCAGTGTCTCCACTGGCTGGGCCTAACCCTTCCCTGTCTGTGCACATCAGCCACCCCTATGGAAGGCTCAAGGTACCCCCCTGGGCAGGGTGCAGTGTATAGCTACGGTAGAGCATGTACTAGTGCAGGTCACATGCTCTGGTAGTGGGCAGCAGCCATTTTATGTGCTCACTGCTGTAAGGCTCTCTTGCTCCATAGAGTAACATGGAGGAGACTGGCCCCATGTGATGCCAGCCTATCTTCCCATAGGAACAAGATGGGACATAAATGAAAGATATCCCTGAACTCAGAATTTAATGACACATCTTTTAGTGAAGGGTGTTTTTAAATCCTGTGTTGGAGAATAGCACTTTTAGAAAGTGGCTGTTCTCTTGTCTAAACCTTTCTGTGTGCCTGGGTTTGTGGAATGCTTGGGTGTGACAGGGGGGCTGCAGAGCCCCCGGAGGAGAGGGTCGGAGCCAGCCCGGGGATGAAAGGGCACATCTGCCTGCCTGGGAGGTGGGAGGAAGGAATGCCTGATAAGTACTGGGCTGTGCCAGCCACCTCCCCCATGCTAGCTCCCTCCTGGTGGTCAACTGACACCTCTGGCCCTGAAGCTGACAGGGAGAAGAAAACCAGAGACACCTCAGTGCTCCGCAACCCCCAGAACTGGTTTAGACTGGACCCAGGGCCTCCATGCACAAAGACTTCAAAGGACTTCAAAGACATTGAGGGGGATAAGGAAAGGACCCCTGACTACAGAAGTTTAGATTCTGAAATTCTACAATCAAGAAGGAACCTCTGCTGGAAGGAGGACAGCTAGGGAACTAAAGGAAGACTGCCTTGCTGTGTGCTCTAAGGGCTGACCTGTTCTGCTGTTTGACTAGAAGCTGAGGAGGAGAAAGGGGCTTTGCTGTGTGCTGTGACCCTGCCTGCTTGAAACTGCCAAGACTCTGCTGTGTGCTGTGTCTACAACTGAATCTCCAAGGGCCTGAGAAGAGCTGGCCTCCTGTTGGGAACCCAGGGCTAAAGGCTCCTCAAGCTGTCCCAGAAAACAGCTGCAAAATCGTGCTGTTGTGACCCGAGACGCGTGGTGCTTGACTGAGGAGCGTGAGGAAGGGATCGGTGTGCTCATCGGCACACTACCAGTGAGGGTCGGAGGCTTGTGGAGCCTCCCCTCGTAAAATCCGCTCCCAGGTGGTGGGAAGGTCGAGAGGGGGGTCTAGTCGTGACCAGCGCCCTTGAAAACCCTGTGCCGCCAAATCACCACCGCGGCCCGGGGCCAGGAAACCCCCCCGTAACTTGCTCCGAGGTCCAGGGGCTGCCGCGGCGAAGAACGAAGCCGCCACGCTCCCATTGGTGGAGGGAGCCGAGCCCCCTCACTAACGCCGCGACGGGATTGGCCCGTGCGGCGCAGCGTCATCAGCGGGATCGGGCCGTGATTGGCCGAAGGAGAGGAGCGTCATCGTTGGCCTGCCCCGGGAGCCGCACTGCCATTGGCTGACTCCCGGGTGCTGTGGGAGGCTCGACCCAACGCCGCGACGGGATTGGTTGGTCCCGGTGCGGAGAGAAGGAAGAGAGGAGACGACCCCTCAGCGAGAGCCGACCTCGCCGAGGGACTCTGAAGCGTTCCGCACCCCCGGCCAGCCGTCCCCCACCAGGTGAGCAGCACCACCTCCCCCGCCGCTCGTTGGATTGTCAAGAGCGGGCGGGAGAGGACAGGGGACCGGCCGGGGTGGGGGCGTGGGAGATCTGCTGTGCGCGAGGCGCCCGAAGCTTAAGAACGCGTGAGTCTGTCCCGGGGGAAAGAAAGAGTCCCCGGGCCTCGCGCAAGGAGCGCATTTGCAGCGCATGAAGCCCACGGTTAAGAGCACGCGTGGGCAGAGGGTTCCTTGCTCGTTTTTGGAGAGCACATTTTCTTAAAATAATTCAGTCGTGATTATTTTGGAACCCTGATTCACAAGAGACCTGAGACTATTGTTTTAAATGACAAGAACTTCCTATTTACAAGTACCAACCTTAAGATTAAGCGCAACCTGTTATCAAAAAAGTGATTATCGTGCAAATGCTTGATTTACCTGCTGAAACTAGATAAAGTTATATTTTATATATACTTACCTGTGTGGTCTCAGTTTGTGGTGGATTGGGGATTATTGTTGTGTTAAGTGCAAATGTTATCCACATTGCCTCTGTTTAGCCTAGACTGCTCGCGCCATGCTACCTAGAGGGTGAGCAGGGGTTATCTCAGAGGGTTATTCCGTCGCCCTGACTGGAAGCAAGGGTCCCTACTTGGTCTAAGGTACTTACCTCTGCCAACCAGAGACCCCGGGTTCTAACATTGGTGGCTCGCGGTGCGGATTTTTGAACTAATAATTGCACTTGACTGGCAGTGATCTCTTGTACATCACTAGTCTAGTTTAGCGGCACAAGATTTTTTTTCTTTTTGGTGAAACCTTTTTAGTTGAAAAGGTTAGGAAGCATCATGTCTCGGAAAGCGCCAAGCGTGAATGGAGAAGCGGAAGTGGAATTTGAAATCCAGGAGTTGTTAAACTATAACAAGGAGCAACTGAGAAAAGTCTGCAGACAGCTTGAATGCCCAGTAAGGGGCGGGGCAAATAAGGAAGAGCTACGGACAGCTCTGAGGGCCTGGTGGGAGGCCAAACATGGTGACCCAGAGGTTACTACTGGAGAGGGAGACACACAGGAGAATGGGTTTTTGCCCAGTGAATTGCCAGTGAGGAAGCCAGGGTCTAGGACCGGCAGCGACCACTCCAGTAGGGTTATGTCTCCAGAGGAAATAGAGGAGAATCAGCGAGTTAGGGCCCATGAGATTGAGCTTTTGAAGCTCAGAGCGGAAGCCGATGAGAAGAGACTGCGCCTGGAAGTTGAGAAAGAGGCGCAGGAGAGAGCGGCACAGGAGAGAAGACATACTCTCGCTTTGGAGGAAAAGAAGCTCCAGTTGGCTCATGAGAGGAGCATGAAGGAGTTGGACTTCAAATATAAAGAGAGGGTGTCCAGTTCTAATGGTGGCAGCGCACAACCAGTACAGGCGGGTAAGGTATACATACCAAAGGATCTGGTACAGAATTATCAGAGGGGTGAGGATATTTATGCGTGGTTCAGAGCGTATGAACTTGCCTTAAAGATGAATGAGGTGCCTGAGAAGAATTGGGGAGCAGGATTGTGGAAGCATTTTGAGGCCTCTGGGAGGGATGTTTTGGCACCCTTAGAAGCAAAGGATGCTTTGTCCTACTCCGCCATGAAGGAGGCTTTGTGCCTCAGGTACGGGCTCACTGCTGAACAGTACCGCCAGAAGTTTAGGAACTTCAAGAAGCTTGATTCAAGTACTTGGGTGGAGTGTGTGAGTATGTACACGCGTGCACTGGAAGGTTGGATGAAGGGCAGCAAAGTTACTGATTATGTGGGGTTGTGTCACTTGATTAGTAGGGAGCACTTAAGTAGTTTATGTGTCCCAGAGCTGCGCCAGCATCTTTTGGATAGCAAGTTAACTGATCCCAGTGAGCTTGCTAAAGAGGCGGACCGGTGGACGAGCACCAGGGTCCACAAGGGGGTGGTAAGTACCCCAGCCAAAGGTGGACAGGGTCCCCAGCAGAAGAGTGGGGGGGACACGGGTAATCAAAAGGAGTCTTCTAAAGGGCCCCAAAGTAGTTCCCAGGAGAAGGTGTCTCAACCCCCCAAGCCTAAGAAGTCCTGGCCCCATAAGGGCCCACAGGACAAAAAGACCCTTACTTGCTATTCATGCAGGGAGGTGGGGCACATTGGTCCAAACTGTCCAAAGAAGAAATCAGCACCCACTGGTGCTCCAGCTCCAGCTCCGGCGTTGGCCAGTGTAGCTTTGGGAGGGGATTTGATTTCTAGTGGGGAGGAGGGGTTAGCATTGATGACCCTTGTCTCTCTAGGAGACCAAGAGATGGTCCAGGAAACCTTGCTGCCCCAAAATACTAAGAAATACGGGCAGAAGGTGACCATCAATGGACAGGTGGTGGAGGCTCTGAGAGACACAGGGGCCAGCGTGACATCTGTTAGGTGTCGGTGGGTGTCTGAAGAGCAAATTGTTCCCCAGGTACTCCGGCCTGTGGTGGCAGCTGACAGTTCAGTGCGCTACTGCAAGTTGGCGAAAGTTCCATTCGAATGGGGAGGAGTCTCCGGTATTCTGGAGATTGTTGTAAGTGATGCCTTGCCTGTAGATTGTCTATTAGGTAATGACCTGGAGAGCTCCCCATGGAAAGAGGTGGAGCACAGGACTCACTTGGAGATGTTGGGTTTGCCTGCGTGGATCTGTGTGTCCACCCGTGCAATGACAGCCAGAGAGGGCGGTCTAGCAGAACTGGAGCCTGGAACAATGGCCCAGGGACCTGCCAAGAGAGGAAGGGGTAGAGGGCGCGGGAAACCGGCCCTCACTGTTCCCACGGTCCAGGAGGAAGCAGACCCGGAAGGGGATGCCCTGGAACCTACAGGGGAGCAGGTGGCCGAACTAGGGGAATTGCCTGAGCTGTCCCAGTGGCAGCAAGAGGGTGGTTCCTCCAGGGAGGAATTCTGCCAGGCTCAGAAGGAGTGCCCTTCTCTCATTGGTGTGTGGCAGCAGGCCGCCGACCAGGCCGCAGGCCTGGGGTCCAAGGAGCATTTGTTCTACTGGGAGGATGACTTACTTTATAGTGAGCCTAAGTTCGCTGAGCCCGGTGCAGCCCGTGTGCTGGTAGTACCGGAGCGCTTCAGGAACTTCCTACTGGGTCTGGCTCATGACGTGCCTCTCGCAGGACATCTGGGGCAAGACAAGACCTATCACAGGCTTGTCACCCATTTCTACTGGCCCCAGATGAAGACACACGTCTCTGCCTTTTGTAAATCTTGCCAGACTTGTCAGGCCAGTGGCAAGAGTGGAGGGAAGCGCGTGGCCCCCCTCCAACCCTTTCCCGTGGTGAGCACCCCTTTTGAGCGGGTGGGCATTGACATCGTGGGGCCCCTGGATCCCAAGACAGCCCTAGGCAACAGGTTTATCCTGGTCTTGGTGGACCATGCCACTCGGTACCCGGAAGCCCTCCCGCTCAGGACAGTCACCGCCCCAGTGGTGGGCCGTGCCCTGATGGGGATCTTTTCCCGGGTGGGATTTCCCAGGGAGGTCGTCTCAGACCGCGGGACAAACTTCATTTCTAAGTATATGAAGTCCCTGTGGAGTGAGTGTGGGGTGACATACAAATTCACCACTCCTTACCACCCTCAAGGAAATGCTTTGGTTGAGAGATTCAACCGCACATTGAAGGGCATGATTATGGGCCTGGAAGAGCCCATGAGGCGGAAATGGGATGTCTTGTTGCCATGCCTGTTGTTTGCCTACAGGGAGGTGCCTCAGAAATCCTTAGGGTTCAGTCCCTTTGAGTTGCTGTATGGCCACCCTGTCAGAGGACCTCTGACTCTGGTGAAAGAGGGGTGGGAGAAATCCCGTGGGAAAACCCCTCAGGATGTGTTCAGCTATGTGCTGGCCATTCGCAACCAGACCAAGCGCTTCAGGAAGCTCGCTCAAGAGAACCTGGAGGCTAGCCAGGAGGAAATGAAGAGGTGGTATGACCAGAACACTTCTCTAGTTGAGTTCCAACCTGGTCAGAAAGTGTGGGTGATGGCGCCAGTGAAGCCTTGTGCGCTCTGGGACAAGTGGTCTGGGCCATATGAGGTGGTGGAGCGCAAGAGCGAGGTTACCTATTTGGTTAACCTGAAGACTCCCAGGCAGCCCCTGAGAGTGCTACATGTGAACCGCCTCAAACCCCACTTTGAGAGGACTGAAGTGACTATGCTCATGGCTACAGATGTTGGAGGGGAGGAGGATAGTGATCCTCTCCCTGACCTCCTGGCAGTCAAGGAGCAAGATGGGTCAGTGGATGGTGTGGTCCTCTCCCCCACCCTGACTCCAGAGCAGCAGGATGACTGTCGCCAAGTCTTGGGTCAGTTCGCCCCCCTGTTCTCCCTGACCCCAGGTGTCACCAAATGGTGCGTCCACGAGTGGACACTGGAGACAGTCTGCCTGTGAAACAGAAGTTTTACAGAGTGGCTGACAAGGTCAGAGCCAGCATTAAGGAGGAAGTTTCCAAGATGTTGACGGTAGGGGTTATTGAACCCTCCAGCAGCCCCTGGGCTAGCCCAGTGGTCTTAGTGCCTAAGAAAGCTGCTACCCCCGGTGGCACCCCAGAACTTCGGTTCTGCGTGGACTACCGTGGGCTCAATGCGGTCACCAAGACTGACGCGCACCCCATCCCCAGAGCGGATGAACTGGTGGATCGGTTGGGAGCTGCCCAGTACCTGAGTACTTTTGATTTGACTTCAGGGTACTGGCAGATTGCCTTAACTGACGGGGCAAAGGAGAGGTCAGCATTTTCAACACCAGAGGGGCACTTCCAGTTCCGTGTCATGCCCTTCGGGTTGAAAAATGCCCCCGCCACATTTCAGAGATTGGTCAACCAGGTACTGGCGGGGCTGGAGCACTTCAGCGCAGCCTACCTGGATGACATTGCTGTGTTCAGCTCCACTTGGGAGGAACACCTGCAACACCTCACTGAAGTGTTGAAGGCTCTGCAGAAGGCAGGCCTCACTATCAAGGCCAGTAAATGCCAGATAGGGCAGGGATCGGTGGTGTACTTGGGACACCAGGTGGGGAGCGGCAAGGTGGCGCCCCTACAGGCAAAAATTGATACCATTCTGGCTTGGGAACCCCCCAAGACCCAGACTGAGGTGAGAGCCTTTTTAGGTCTCACAGGGTATTACAGACGGTTTGTCAAAGACTATGGCACCATCGTGGCCCCTTTGACAGAGCTGACATCTAGAAATCAGCCCAGGAAAGTGAATTGGACGGAGGCCTGTCAAACTGCTTTTGACACCCTCAAAACTGCCATGTGCACAGCACCGGTGCTTAAGGCACCTGACTTTTCCAGTGAGTTCATTGTGCAAACTGACGCTTCAGAGCAAGGCGTGGGAGCAGTGCTCTCACAGATCAATGAGGAGGGAGGAGATCAACCAGTGGCTTTCATTAGCCGGAGGCTAATCCCCAGAGAACAGAAATGGAGTGCCATTGAAAGAGAAGCTTTCGCCGTGGTCTGGGCTCTGAAGAAGCTGAGGCCCTACCTGTTTGGGACTCACTTTCGTGTTCAGACCGACCACAGGCCCCTCCGATGGTTAATGCAGATGAGGGGTGAGAATCCAAAATTGTTGAGGTGGTCCATTTCCCTACAGGGGATGGACTTTACGGTGGAGCACCGCCCTGGTACAGAACACGCCAATGCTGACGGTCTGTCCAGATTCTTCCGCCTTAGTGATGAGGACTCCCAAGAGGTTGGGTAGTTCTCCCCACTTTCAGCTGGAGGGGACACGTGTTAGACCTGACACCTTTTGGCATGGTTCTTCCCCCATCTTTTTGCTCTGACTCATGTGTTTTGATGCTGTGCTGGATTTCGTTTTTGCTGGTTAAGATGCTTTGGACACTCTGCCACTGCTGATCAGTGTCAGAGTGTAAGTGCTCCCTCTGTAAATTGTGATATTGATTGGCATATTTGTATCACCACGAAGTCCCTAGTAAAGTGCACTGTGTGTGCCAGGGCTGGTGATGACAAATGCTACTAGTGGGCCTGCAGCGCAGATTGCGCCACCCACATGAGTAGCGTTAAAATGGTGACTCAGGCCTGCCAGCGCAGAGCCTGTGTGCAGTCAGTGGACTGCCCTGTCCCCCTGGCCAGTGTCTCCACTGGCTGGGCCTAACCCTTCCCTGTCTGTGCACATAAGCCACCCCTATGGAAGGCTCAAGGTACCCACATGGGCAGGGTGCAGTGTATAGCTAAGGTAGAGCTTGTACTAGTGCAGGTCACATGCTCTGGTAGTGGGCAGCAGCCATTTTATGTGCTCACTGCTGTAAGGCTCTCTTGCTCCATAGAGTAACATGGAGGAGACTGGCCCCATGTGATGCCAGCCTATCTTCCCATAGGAGCAAGATGGGACATAAATGAAAGATATCCCTGAACTCAGAATTTAATGACACATCTTTTAGTGAAGGGTGTTTTTAAATCCTGTGTTGGAGAATAGCACTTTTAGAAAGTGGCTGTTCTCTTGTCTAAACCTTTCTGTGTGCCTGGGTTTGTGGAATGCTTGGGTGTGACAGGGGGGCTGCAGAGCCCCCGGAGGAGAGGGTCGGAGCCAGCCCGGGGATGAAAGGGCACATCTGCCTGCCTGGGAGGTGGGAGGAAGGAATGCCTGATAAGTACTGGGCTGTGCCGGCCACCTCCCCCATGCTAGCTCCCTCCTGGTGGTCAACTGACACCTCTGGCCCTGAAGCTGACAGGGAGAAGAAAACCAGAGACACCTCAGTGCTCCGCAACCCCCAGAACTGGTTTAGACTGGACCCAGGGCCTCCATGCACAAAGACTTCAAAGGACTTCAAAGACATTGAGGGGGATAAGGAAAGGACCCCTGACTACAGAAGTTTAGATTCTGAAATTCTACAATCAAGAAGGAACCTCTGTTGCAAGGAGGACAGCTAGGGAACTAAAGGAAGACTGCCTTGCTGTGTGCTCTAAGGGCTGACCTGTTCTGCTGTTTGACTGGAAGCTGAGGAGGAGAAAGGGGCTTTGCTGTGTGCTGTGACCCTGCCTGCTTGAAACTGCCAAGACTCTGCTGTGTGCTGTGTCTACAACTGAATCTCCAAGGGCCTGAGAAGAGCTGGCCTCCTGTTGGGAACCCAGGGCTAAAGGTTCCTCAAGCTGTCCCAGAAAACAGCTGCAAAATCGTGCTGTTGTGACCCGAGACGCGTGGTGCTTGACTGAGGAGCGTGAGGAAGGGATCGGTGTGCTCATCGGCACACTACCAGTGAGGGTCGGAGGCTTGTGGAGCCTCCCCTCGTGAAATCCGCTCCCAGGTGGTGGGAAGGTCGAGAGGGGGGTCTAGTCGTGACCAGCGCCCTTGAAAACCCTGTGCCGCCAAATCACCACCGCGGCCCGGGGCCAGGAAACCCCCCGGTAACTTGCTCCGAGGTCCAGGGGCTGCCGCAGCGAAGAACGAAGGCGCCGCGCTCCCATTGGTGGAGGGAGCCGAGCCCCCTCACTAACGCCGCGACGGGATTGGCCCGTGCGGCGCAGCGTCATCAGCGGGATCGGGCCGTGATTGGCCGAAGGAGAGGAGCGTCATCGTTGGCCTGCCCCAGGAGCCGCACTGCCATTGGCTGACTCCCGGGTGCTGTGGGAGGCTCGACCCAACGCCGCGACGGGATTGGTTGGTCCCGGTGCGGAGAGAAGGAAGAGAGGAGACGACCCCTCAGCGAGAGCCGACCTCGCCGAGGGACTCTGAAGCGTTCCGCACCCCCGGCCAGCCGTCCCCCACCAGGTGAGCAGCACCACCTCCCCCGCCGCTCGTTGGATTGTCGAGAGCGGGCGGGAGAGGACAGGGGACCGGCCGGGGTGGGGGCGCGGGAGATCTGCAGTCCCCGGGCCTCGCGCAAGGAGCGCATTTGCAGCGCATGAAGCCCACGGTTAAGAGCACGCGTGGGCAGAGGGTTCCTTGCTCGTTTTTGGAGAGCACATTTTCTTAAAATGAGTCAGTCGTGAATATTTTGGAACCCTGATTCACAAGAGACCTGAGACTATTGTTTTAAATGACAAGAACTTCCTATTTACAAGTACCAACCTTAAGATTAAGCGCAACCTGTTATCAAAAAAGTGATTATCGTGCAAATGCTTGATTTACCTGCTGAAACTAGATAAAGTTATATTTTATATATACTTACCTGTGTGGTCTCAGTTTGTGGTGGATTGGGGATTATTGTTGTGTTAAGTGCAAATGTTATCCACATTGCCTCTGTTTAGCCTAGACTGCTCGCGCCATGCTACCTAGAGGGTGAGCAGGGGTTATCTCAGAGGGTTATTCCGTCGCCCTGACTGGAAGCAAGGGTCCCTACTTGGTCTAAGGTACTTACCTCTGCCAACCAGAGACCCCGGGTTCTAACAGTAACCAACATGTTTGTTTTACTAATTTTGCATATTTTACATTTATACGGGTTGTCCGAGTGAAGCTTGCTTATGTGTTTTACTAATCCTAATATGCTTGCATTTAAGACGGCTGCTGCTACGCGAGGGTTTCTATTGCGCATGCGTATGTCATACTCACGTGACATGACGTATTCGTTATTTGGAGGGAAGCTGTCGCTTCTGCGCACTAGGGCTAATATGGCTGCTCTATGTTCTCATATGAGAAGCTTGCACTGCTGCTTTTGCCAAGCTGTTTGTTCTGCCTAATTCTAATGCTATAGTTAAAATTAAGATAATGGGTATAGAGTAGAAATACATGATATACAGTGCATCCATTTATTCTGTGTTCTAAAACTGTTTCTTGTCCATTTCATGTTACACTTTGAGAACTGGCCTGTCTCGTAAGGCTGTACTCCATGTTTGTCGAAACTGCGACTGCGCGAGAATCGCAAATCTCTGGAACAGTGACCTTTGGACTATAGCCAAGGAGCTGACTGACTGAGAAGATGCTCCTGGGAACCTGCCCCTATGAACTCAAAATTATACAATGTATAAACAAAGTATTTGTCAATAGAACATCCATTCTTAGGTGGAATGAAGACATCATGTGAACCTGAATTTGATGGGCGGGAATGTAAATTTGAATAAGAGATGGCAAAATTCTAAAATTTGGTATGGTGTGATCACCTCTCCACCTCTTCTGTTCAATCAAAATTGGGGATCCTTACACTTGCAACATTGGGGGGTGGTACACTGACCTGGAAAACATTATAACTAGAGTAGGTTTAGCTAGAGAAATTGTCCGACTTGTCCGAATAGCTGACCTGTTACTGACCCAACGCGCTCAATAGGTGACCAAAGCAGAGGGCTGCGGAGCACTCTGTCAGAAGATTTGCTGACCCAATCGGGATTCTGGGAAAGCTGAAGTGCTGGCGTAGCACTTTGCTGGTATATGCTGTAACCCAATCGGGGTTCTGACTGATAGCGGCAGAGAGGGAGTAGCGCAGGAGTTGCAACTGAAGTGCGGGTGCTGGTCTTAACCTTTGGGGGTACGGTCCTGATCCAAATCTGGTTTATCCTGTCCTGATTCTGATCTGCACCTGCTGGCCTACTGGCAACTGTAACTTTCGGGGTTTCTGTCCTTAACTGACCCGTGGCCTGGGTTGGTCTTCACACCATTCTAGGTAAATATAAATCTGTGTGGGTATCGTCATTACATTTTGTGTCCTTTTCTTTACCCTCCCAAAATTTGCTAAAGCTTTGATTACATATGTTCCTTTTTCTTACCCTCCCTTAGTAAATGATAAATTTGTGTTTTTGTTGTTTTAATCAGCATGTTTCTCTTTCTATCCTCCTATAGATTATGCTGAAATGTTCTCATGATTGCATATTATTTGGTTCTTGATCTTTTCCAACCCTACCTTTTAAAAATACTTTAGTTTGGGCATTTGGTTTAATAGTGTGTTCCATTTTCTTACCTTCCCTATAGTTATATGCTCCAATTGATTTCGTGATTGCATATTATGTTCCCTCTTCTTACCTACCCTTTGATAAGTGCTTAAAGTGGTGTTATTTAGCATGTTCCTTTTTTCCTACCCTTAGACAAATTGTGCAAGACTGTCTGAACTAAATACAATGTTCCTTGTTTTTACCTTCCCTTTACATTGCTAAATGATTGGCATAATATATCTTATACACTGTTCCTAATCCTCGTTATTGATAGTCTAATTTCTTGCAATCTCTGGATCATGACTTATGATGAAATTTAGAGTCTGTGGTTATTATATGAGTGCATATGTTATTTGCTCCCTATTATTCTAACTCCCTGATCCAATAGGTTCTAGGTATCGGTGACAAGGATTGGTAAGTCAATGGTATAGGACCTTGTAGAATAAAATATCTGGTAGTTAGAGCGTAGGATACCTGATTTAAGAAATGTGTAATTGATTATGGGCCCAGGTGAGTATGTTAAATCTATAGTCGGGTGACCTGCGCGCTGTATCAGTATATTTCTTTGGTAGCAGAGGAAATTTTAGGGCTTAGTAAAGATATGTAGTTAGTTAGTTGGTTATGAATTTTTTTCCCCATTTGTGATTGATCGATCAAATGTGATATTGTTTGAAATGTTTTGAAATGTTATTGATTGTTGATATTTCATGAATTTTATGTATTAACCAAAATCGTTCGTACCTGTTATATGTTTGTCTGGAATCCCCGGGGGCAGAATAGCGGGTGGTAAATGGAAGCCACATCGCGGTGAGGTCACTTACTCGCAGGAAGTTAGTGCATGGTTAGGCAGAACCGGAAGCACTATTTAGGGTTTTCTGTATGGATGTGTGAATAAATGATAGCAAAGAGTTCGCTGGCAAACCTTTTGATGTGATATCACCTAGAAAGGGTCACACGGAAGGAGTAGCAGGTTTGTCTGAGCTTGATTGATAGCAAAGGGGTTCGCTGGTGAAACTTTGGCCTTAGTATATATATCCCAGAGTGGATGAGTCTGAAGGAGTAGCAGGTTCTCTAATGCTTGTGTGAAGGGTAGGCGGAAGGGATCTACTCGTAGTATATGAAAAGTAAACGGTAGGGATTTACTTGCAGTGAGATATTTCTTTCCTATTTAGTCACTCGGGCACAGTGGCGAATGTTTATTCGTTGTTGATTAAAAGAGAAACGCACTTTAAATTAAAGGAATTAAAATTTTCCATTACCTTGTGAAGGAGGGAGTCAGTTGCAGAGCTGCGCTGACGTCACTCAGAGCCGTGCTGGTATTGGTTGAGCCAGCAGGCGTGTAGTTGAGATAGTAATTGTAAAGGAGGGGTGAGCACAGGAGTGTGAGAACTCATCTCACGAGAGAAGTCGCGCAACCATTGGTTACATTTTATTTGAGACTGCATTAATGATTGGTCGATAAAAGAAACACTAGTATTGGGAGTAATTTGTAAACAAGTTTAAGTGCTATCGTACGATTTTAAATTTTTAGCAAATTATATGTGGCAATTAAATAGTCCAGAAACGTGACCTGACCCAAGATACTTAGGGTTTGCTAGAGAACAGATGATAAGGGGCAAAATGTATGGAAGCAAAAGAAAAATGCTTCCACTCGTAAGCAGAGTGAAGAATTACTTTTAAAAAGATAAGCAGATTAAAACTAGAGAATGAGTTATTATTCCACCACCAAATACTCCCGCATCATTTATGCTGTTTGACAGGGGATACCACACTTGTGTATGGCTAGAGAATTGGGTGGAATACACTAAAGATGACGGACTTTTGGCATTTCCCTTAGAAGGCACATTTAATGGCAGAACTTTGTTCAATTTAAGGACTTGAATGAATGATTTGCATCCTAGACCTAGACTAACGCAATATGAGGCACTAGAAGAATGGAAAATTGAGGCTTTTGAGCGAGACAGGCCTAGATCTGACAAAAGGTTGAGTAAATTCTACCCTAAAGTTAAAGGAGAAACCAGAGATAAACAGATGAAACAATGGAGACAGAACATGTTAGTGGAAGGGCTATATCCTGTATTAACTTTAGAAGAGCCTGTTGGAGGGAAAAAGACAGAAAAAACAAAACACTTAATGACTAGTGGTGATTCAGACGATGAGTATATGGAGGATTTATTACTGAGAAATCCACCACCTTACAATGAGGGATCAAGTATAGTGAATCCAAGTGCACCGTTTTTAAATCCACCCTTGATTCCGCAAGTGATACATGAAAACTCCATTGAAAGGGTATTACAAGAAAGAGAAAGAGAAGCATTAAATAAACAGGGAAGTGAATTAATTCGGAAAATTTCCCAATTACATACAAGTCCCGAAGCTCTGACAATTCCAGTGACTATTGGCCCAGTTCTCCCGTTGTACGGAGAGAAGCAGGCTAGTCCAAAAGCTCCAGTTATAACTACATCAGTAATACAGCCAAAAAGAGAACCATTGATAGTACATGACCAGGCAAGTGAATGCGAGTCAGTAATCTCCTTAATGGATTTCCCAAATAGGGAACCCAAGAGTAGTTCAATTAGGAAAACCACTCCTTTCAACTTAAGAGAGATACAGATGGAAACATCTTCAGGTACAAGGAGTGCAACTGTAGTGACACCTGAAGAAATAGACCGATGGACACGAGAAATAGAGAAACCAAAACCACAACCGAACCCATTGGATATATACAAATTGAGAATTGAATTGGTGGAACTGATGGCTGGAAATGTGGGATTGGACAGGCTAAATACCCTTAGTGAAGATGAACTATTATTTATTTGTAAAGGTATTACTAGAAATACAAGGGTGTTTCATGAAAAGTTAATGGACACAGCAGCTAGCATGGGAATTGACATTGGTAAATCAAAAGTATTGCAAAAACCATTTCGAGCAGAGTTTTTGGACAAAGATTTAGAAAATATGAATGTGTCCGGAAGAAAAGTACAAAAAGAGAACTACTAGCCTTACTACAAAACTGGGGAGAATTAGAAAAATGGAAAGCCAGGTGGGCAAAGAAAAAGGAAGAAGTTCGATCAAAACAAATGACTTCAGAATATGTTTTAAAAGAAGCAGAAAAGGTTGAAAAATGATGTCCAATGCGAGAAATATCAGGTGGAGGTTATGTGCATGTTCCATGGTCTCAACAGGATATTGTGTCTTTTACAAATGATTTCCCAAAACTTCGTGAAAAACCTGTAGAATGGTACAGACAAGTCAATAGATTTGTAAACGTTTCAAAGTGTCTTTTGAAGCACTTAGATGGATTATTCGACATTGTAGTTCCAGTAGACTTGTGGACAGAATGTAAAATTGCTGTTGATTGGCCTAGTGATGAGTACCCTAGAGACCCAAAGACAGGGGCACCTTCTGAAGATGTTATGAAAAAGTACAATCAGGTAATACTTTACCGTAAAGGAAAGGTGCCTGCAAAGGAGACAGACTGGATGAGAATAGATAGAACCACTCAGAATAGAGACGGGACTGTGCATGCCTATTATGAACGCTTATTACAGGCATTCAAACAGTACAGTGGACTAGACAACATTGACATGAAGGACATGACGCATTTCATTTATCGATTCGTGTTAGGATTAAGACCTGAAATTTCACAATGGATTAAAGATAATAAAATTTGTTGGCAGGCAAAACCCATAGACGAAGTCCTTAAATATGCCAAATATTGTGAAGATGAGCTAGAAAATAAACAAAAAGAGTTAAAAGAAAAAGTCATGTGGGCACAAGTAAAATTAGCAGAACAACAAGAACAACAGTCAAACCAGATGAATAGTAATCAGAAAGAAGGTGATGGAGGAAAGCCAAGGGGAAAATTCAATAGGGAGGAGGCTAAAAAGAAGTTCCCATGTCACGGGTGTGGCAAGTTGGGGCACTGAAAGGATGAGTGTAAGGCTTGCAGAGTGGTAATGTGCCAATTAATGATTTAAATCCACAGACGCAGAATGAAGTGCCACGGAAGAACCAGCAGCAGGTAATACAGAATCAGTTACCCCTTGCACCTATGCCAAGATACAGGAGCAAAGCACAACAGAGTGTAGATGCCACAGATTGGGAAGGAAGGGAAAGAAGAGATACAGCAACTTCACAATTTCTTCTGAGTGATACATTCTTTTGTGATGAACCTTACTGACGGTGCCTGAGGGGGGAGGACGAGGAGTGCATGCTTGGCGTCTCCTTGCCGGTAGAGCAGTCAGGGCCATACATTGAAGGAAAGGTTGAAGGAAATGATGTCACCTTTCTGTTGGACACTGGTGCTACCCGTTCTGAGATTAGCAGACGTTCCAAACCTTCCCCTCTCGGGAGAAGCGATCCAAGCAGTGGGCGTTTCTAATAAACAAATTAGTACCCCAGTTACAGAACCTATGGAAGTTAGAATAGGCAATTTTAAAGAAATGCATAGATTTGTTGTCTGTGATTCAAGTCCTGTAAATTTATTAGGATGAGACTTGTTGTGCAAAATGAATTGCACTATTTTCTGTACCCCAAGTGGTGTTGAAATTCAAACCCCAGACGAAGACGGGATTTACAAATTAATGTTAGCAAAACAGGCGACAGAAATTAAAAGACTGACAATAGAAGACTTACCAGAAGAACGACAACAGACGGTAAAACCAGATGTATGGGATTTTACTGGAAAAGATGTAGGATTAATGGTGAATGTTGTCCCAATAAAAGTGACAATCAAAGAAGATGCAGTTTACCCAAATACTCGACAGTATAAAATGAGTGCAGAAATAAAAGCCGGTGTTGCAGTAGAAATAAAACGTTTGGTTGAAGGAGGCATTTTACAAGAAATAATGAGCAGTCCATGCATTTCTCCCATAATTGGCATAAAGAAACCAAGTGGAAAGTACAGAGTAGTACAGGACCTGAGAAAGATTAATAAGATTGTTGTACCATGCTGTCTAGTCGGGCCAAATCCTGCAGTGATTCTATATCATATACCGTGGGAGGCTGGATGGTTTACTGTCATTGACCTGTGTCACACATTTTTCTCGATTCCATTTCATCCAGACAGCAAATTTCTTTTCTCATTTGACAGTCATGTCTATGTTTGGAATGAATCGTGTCCCTCAGGGGTGAAGAGTGAAGTAGTGTGGCTCACTGGTTAGAGGCGGCAGACCCGAGAGCAGAGGACGGCCCGGGACCAGGGTTCGATTCCCGGCGCGGCAGGTTTCTGGACCAGGGTCAGCGGACTCGATAATTCTCTCGCCTCGGTGCCCACTCTGATCAGCGTTCACACTCGGCAACTCTGGGCATTAGCTTGCCTCATCTTCACTAACGGCCCCACCAGACTGCCGGGGATGCCTGGTCTCACCCTGGAGATACCCATTAAGGGACCATCTCTCAGGGAAGCCAGGAAGGGTTTCGCAGCGGTCGAAGCGCCTTGGGACCCTACGGGTAAGTAGTGCGCTATATAAATGCCTATACATTTACATTTACATTTACATTTACAGGGGTACACAGAAAGTCCCTCGATTTTCAATCAGATTTTGAAAAAGTGCCTTGAGTCATTAGTACTGCCTGGACAGTCAGTCTTGGTTCAGTATATAGAAGACCTATTGGTGGCGTCTAAAACCCGGAATGACTGTGTTGTTGATACCATTGCTTTACCGAACCATTTAGGTGAAGGAGGACATAAAGTATCACCAGACAAGTTGCAATTCTGCACCACGTCAGTAAAATATCTGGGGCACCAGATAGAAAAGGGTGTCAGAAGAGTTACCTCAGAAAAAATCAGAATAATCAAAAACATGGACTTGCCTAATACCCAGAAAGAGATCAGGATGTTTCTTGGAGTTGTAGGATACTGCAGGCAATGGATTGTGGGATTTTCAGTCCTAGCAAAACCACTGATACAAATGACAAAGAAAGGAGCCAAGGACCTAGTAGAGTGGGATGATGAAAGCATGTCTGCTTTTGTAACGTTACGAGAATGTCTGTGTACAGCTCCAGCATTAGGGATGCCTGACTATTCAAAAGATTTTGCACTTTTCTGGGATAACCGAGATAATTGTGCACTTTCAGTTTTGACTCAAATTCATGGTCTAGTGAGACGTACTGTGGCATATTTTTCTTCCACATTGGACCCAGTGGCAGCTGCATTACCTGGATGTCTGAAAGCAGTAGCTGTAACTTGCATGAGCCTTGAGCAGAGTGAATCCATCATCATGGGACATCCTGTAACTGTGTATGTTCCACATGCAGTTGTAATTTTGCTAACTAGGACTAAGACTCAGTATCTCACCCCTAGTCGGCTGACTAAGTACGAGAGAATACTTGTAGGTGCAGGAAACATAACCATTGCTAGGTGTAATATCCTGAACCCAGCAACACTGTTACCTAAGTCACATACTGCAGAAGTGAAGGGAGAGGTTGAACATGACTGTATTGATCTGACTGAGTACAGTACAAAGCCACGACCAGACAAAAGAGAAGAGCCATTAATTGATTCATAATATGAGCTATTTGTAGATGGCTCTTGTATGAGACATGAGGAAGGAGGTCTGAGTTCTGCTTATGCAGTGTGCACATTGGGAGGTCCAGTTGAAGCATCCCATTTGCCTGGAGTCAAGTCTGCACAAGTAGCCGAATTGGTTGCCCTGGCAAAGGCCTGTAAATTTGGGAAAAATTGGAAAGTAACCATATACACTGACAGCCAATATGGTTATGGGGTTGTGCATGACTATGGCTAACTATGGATGCAAAGGGAATTCCTGACTTCTTCAGGTACTCCGATTAGAAATGGAAAATATCAAAAGGATTTGATTGAAGCAATCCAGTTACCAAAAGAAGTGGCTGTGGTCAAGTGTGCTGCTCACAAATCTGGCAACGACAAAGTGACAGCTGGTAATCGATATGCTGACCAGTTAGCCCAGCAGTGTGCAAAATATAAGATGGCTGTTAATAAAAAGGTTGAGGTGGGCGGAAACAGCTGCTAACTTATGTTGCTGGAAGGTGTGAATACATGGTGAAGAAGTGAGAGAGTTGCAGAATGCAGCAGAACCAAAAGAAAAGGAACAATGGAGGAAAATAGGTTGTCAGAGAAGGGCAGAAGATGGTATCATTGTTTATCTTGATGAAACGGCAGTGTTACCCGACTGTCTGCTTGCTACTATGGCTAGATTGATTCATGGAGATTCTCATTTGGGGAGAGATGCTATGATACGTGTGTTCAGAGGAACATGGTTTAATGCAAAATTCAGGAACATAGCAGAGGCACTCTGCCAGAGGTGTTTGATTTGTCAACAAATGAACCCAGGGAAGTAGTGTTACCGGGAAAGACTGGGAAGGCAGAGGTCCTTTTATTCGATTACAGATTGACTTCATTCAGTTACCCCCTTGTCGAGGACTAAAATACGTACTTGTCATTGTCTGCCTGTTTTCAAAATAGGTGGAAGCTTACCCCACACGCAGGAACGATAGCATCACTGTGGTTAAGCTTTTACTTAGAGAGATTATCCCATTTTTCGGTTTTCCAGTAACAATTGAATCAGACAGAGGAAAACATTTTAATAGTGAAATAATGGGTCTAATTTGTGAAGCATTCAAAATTAAGCAAAAACTGCACTGTGCATATCACCCAGAGGCTTCTGGAGTGGGAGAACAATTGAATGGCACTATCAAGTCAAGACTGGGAAAGATGTATGAGTCAACTCGATTGGAGTGGCCAGATGCTTTGCCACTTGCTCTGATGGGACTCAGAAGTATTCCAGACCAGAACACGGGCTTGAGTCCCCATGAGATACTGATGGGAAGAGCAATGCGGCAAGCATGGCTGCCAGGACACAAGCTGCTAAATATATCTGATGATTTAGTACTGGAGTACTGCAAAGAACTGGCTGACCAAGTGCGTTCTATCTCTCACCAGGTTGGGGAAGACGCTGTCGCCAGACCAGCAACTCCAGCACATGACCTGAATCCAGATATCGATCCTGAAGTAGCTGAAGAGGAACAACCGAGCACCAGTTAAGATGATTGGATTCCAGTAATCGACATACCTGCAGAATATGTGAGAACAAGAAGCCAAACATATCTAGATAGACAGAGTGATAGTGAGGACAAGACAGGTGTAGAAGAAGGTACTCAGATCATAGAAATCCAAGTGCAAAGTCATTCTGAGGAGGACCCGATAGGGAGAGATCAGATAATCGACACTCCACCAAGAACTTCTGAGCCTGAAGAGGGACAGATAGAAATTAGGGCGGAGGCTCAAGCAGAAGAAAATCAAGGGTTCGAAGAGCTTGAGCAGGACCAGACAGGAATAGAAAATCGAATTTCATTGTGCGCACTGCACCACCAAATGCGATGCAGTGCGTGCAACAAAATGTGTTTTATGTATTTATATGTTTAGTGATGTCTTGTCCAGTAATTCTTAGCCTGAACGGTCCTTGTATTGAGAATGGGGAAGATGCCATGGTTGTGGTGGTAGTAGTAGACACTGGCACTAGCATTTGCTAAAACAAAAAAAAAGAGACAGTCACTTGCCTGAGGTCCTTGTATTGTTGCAGGTTCCTATGTTCTTTCCAATTGCGTAATTAGTGAAATAATTGTCCCATAAAGGCTTTTAATGTGGAGCCATGATACGTTCCACAACCTCTCCAAGCAGAAAATTCCGCGTTCGAATACCGTCCCTGCAAATAGGAACCTGCAACAATACAAGGACCGTTCAGGCTAAGAATTACTGAACAAGAATTCAACTATTGCTACAACATTAACTAGATACAAGAATCGATTTGTACGACAAAAGCCTTGAGAAAGCCCGAAGCGGGCGAAACGCGCGTCGGCTGTGGATTATAGCATGTGCAAAATAAAGGCTTGAATTTTCTACATCGTCTATCTGTGTTGGATTTGGCTTCTGATCAAGGATATGGACAGTGTTTGAAACGCTACAATAGCGTATGGATCAAAGTGACTATCTTGGAAGTGCACTGGTGTTTTACTTTACATTGTGGTGACTCACTGCCCTGACGGACGTTAGGGCAAGGTGGTCACTTTTTTGATGTTCTAGGTGGATGTGCATCCAACGGCTAAGTAGCACTCCGCATTGTGTATTATGTGTAAAAATGAAATTATGATTTGACTGATGAAAACTAACATTGATGTGCGAATCAATATAGCAAATCCACCAATTCTTTGTATATAGAGGTATCTTGGTGTAGCAATGTTGTTTGTATCTATACACCGCCAGTTCTTTTTTGCCAATAGTCCCCTAGCTGCCCTCTCGCCACCAAACCAAGCCCAAACCTCTCAGTGCTTTCCCCCCAAAACTATCCCCTGGCTGGAGTGCCCAGAGGGTACGGTGACGTTAACTCCAGCTGACAAAAACATCTAGTTCCCACAACACAAGGGGTGACAATAGCAGAAATAGATTAATTTTGCCAATGATATCACAGCCGTTTATGCCCAGACAGACACTTCATCCAACCCAGTTTAGTATACATGTCAATGTCATATCTCTGATCTACAATGACCATAAATCAATCAATCCCCACTTATAGTGAGCTTTATATATTCAATCATCAATAAAACAAGTTGCTAGAATCTATCTTGGACTGCATCACAGTAATTTAGCAGGCCAAAGGTGTATGTAGCATATGGGTATGCCTATAGTGTATGTATGGATGGGTGTACATGTGGATGGGCATTGTGAGTGAGTGCATGCTTGTGCCTGGACAGATGTGAATGGATACATGTGAATGACGTTGATGCTTTGGTATTTGGAGTTGGTTGCCTTGTGCACATGCTGGGGTATAAAACAAGGGTTAGTGACTTTGAAGGGCATGTACATCTACTAGCTGGGCAACAAGACACATTAAATCTCTGTGGTGGGGAAGCGCTGTTACTGAATAACATCAAGAATCCTGATATTGCACAGCTACTGGGAATTGTCAGAGGTGCACATAGGAGTCAGACCCCATCAATTTAAGCTTCTACGATGACAAACATGATGACTTTGATATGACACCTATTTGACCACTGGTGGCTTTATGAGAAGCCAATAACAGAAAGAATAGCAGTGAGCCATCTCAAAATGATGCACAACATGTTGTTAGTATGTAAGTTGCAGTTCTAAGATCACACATGCAAATGTGACTCTAGGAATTGTGTCTACCAAGTGCCCTCATTTATAAGAGTATTTATTATTTACAGCGTTTTAGGATGACACAACATGAAGTGCTATAAGAGCTAATATTTGGGATTATAATGACCTATCACTAAAGGATACCAATCTATGCTGCTAATCTCTGAGTTGGTATGGAGCCACCACAAACACTGGCGCCACAACTCACTGTCACACTGTCCAGAGAGAGCCAAAGGAAAGTAGATGGTGGGCAAAGGAAAGTAGATGGTGAGCAAAAGAACAATTGATTTAACCCAGATCTGTTGACTAGGGGTGAATGCTTTGATTTGTACTACATTCCATCCAACATTTGTGTGTCTTTTGCTTTCTTGCCCTAAGTGCAATGGGTATGCCCAGACATGGGTCCCAGGCTCACTGTGCCGCTGGATTCTAGCTAGCCTGGCTGATGAGGGGTGAAATCCTGAAATCGGTCCTAGGGTGCTTGTCTTCAGTCCAGGGAGGACCTGGCTTGGCAGTTTGGTCTGGATATCCCATGAGGCACAGGGTCAAGACTGATTTGCCTATAGTTGAGTCTAAACTCGGGTGTCATGGTGAGAAAAAGATCAATGGATTTACCCCAGATCTGTTGACTTGGGGTGAATGCTTTGATGTGTTCTGCATTCCGTCCATCATTTGTGTGTCTTTTGCTTTCTCACCCTAAGTGCGCCGGGTATGTCCAGACATGGGTCACGGGCTCACTGTGCCACTGGATTCAAGCTAGCCTGGCTGATGAGGTGTGAAACTCTGAAACCGTTTCTAGTATGCTTGTTTTCAGACCAGGGACGACCTGGCTTGGCAAATCGGTCTGAACTGTTCCCAGGCACGGGGTTAAGACTGATTTGCATATGGCTGGGTCTAAATTGGGATAGCATGGTGAGCAAAAGAATGATGGATTTAACTCAGATCTGTTGACTGGGGGTGAATGTTTTGATTTGTTCTGCATTCCGTCCATCAATTGTGTGCCTTTTGCTTCATGCAAGAGGAAAGCAGGCTATTCTTAGGGCTGCGCGCTACAAATGCTGCGTGTCACGTGCATCTCTTTTTGAATCTGTGTAATATTATTACACCCCAGTGAGATGTATCTATGGCAAATTGCTTCTGTGGTTTGACTGCAGAAAACGTTTGCTGCAGAGACTGATTAAATAATTTCTCTTTTCACATGGACGTCCGCCACTGAGGGACGCGCGGCAGAGCCTCCGCCTCTGGGAAATGCTGTTTGTACATTTTAAAGCTCCTACTTAATACTTAAAGTCGAAATGAGAGTATAAACACCTAATTCAAACGGCCTGATGCGCCTAACTTGAAAGAACACTCATTTAAAATAGAGCAATAACTGGAGCAGTTGTCAAGAAAACTTCACACTGCTCGGACACAGGTGCCTAGAGGCCAGTTTACCCGTACGTCAACTGTCAGGTCCTCTGTTGACCTTATCTGCGCAACGAAAATTCATTGCACCACCTCAGGGATCCTATATATCAAGAAGCACTGAAGAGAGTGGGAAATCTGTAGCTCTGACGACAGCTAAATGATTGAGCACGGACATGCCTGCTGCACACATCACAGCTTGGGTCCAGGTCCAAGTCTGGGAGCGTCTCTCTTCCTTCCCTGAGTGGTGTCAAGTTTATTGGGCCTTTCGGTGTGATGAGTAGCACTAAACATGAGGCTTCGGAGTCAGACTTCCAGATTGAATATAATGGCACCAATAAGAATGCAGGGGAGGAAGCCAAGCCTCCTGGGATCCAATTAGAATCTCAGGAGCTGACTCAGAAGATGGACCATGCCGTGGCTAAAATAACCCTCCCCATTGGCCGCTGAAAGGCAGCAGGAGGACCTGGTCCCAGGCTGCTGCACAAATTTACAATCTGCAATCGGACCGGCGAATTGAAAAAAAAATACATGATATCAGTAGAGTTCACTGATTTGCGTGAGCATTCTGTGACCTTGCAGTAATGCGGGAATAATCCCAGAATTTGTTAATCTAATCCTTGATGTTTGACACTCGGCAAGGGCGTTAATGATGAGTTAAGGCTGTCCAGCACTAGAAGGTGCCCCTCATTGCGTTTAGTCTAATGGATTAAGCACGCTCACCAACAGGAAGCTGAAAATACATTGCTTTAAAACATTTCCCTTCTGTGCCTAAAACTGTGATCCCAAGGGGGACAGCAGACCATAGGGAGGTCTGCCCTTCATGTTTTTCAGAAAGTGGTGTAGTCCAGGAACTGCACAAGGCTTTTGCGCTACTCTTGTAGCTCAACATATATACCTGCCTGCCATTTTGGGTGTCAGCCACCATTTTTTTCGTGGTGGCACAGTGGCTGGTACTTAGGCAGTAGCTTCATGGGCTGTCTGTTTAGTTAGGGCATCATTATAAATTAGGGTGTTTGGGCCACATATATCAACATTAGGAATAGCGATTACCTAATTTCTATTTTCTATGATTCACAATTAAATAACCGCTATTCCTAATGTATGAAACTCAAAGAGTTTAATTTAGTGATTCTTAGTGGGTTGCAAATCAACCTACCTCATTAATATTAATGAGGTAGGTCGTAATTTGCGACCCCCTAGGAATTGCTAAAATCATGGGCATGGACGGCTAGGGTTAGCAGACCACCATGGGCCATATGTAGGTGGCCAAATACCTATTTGTATTTGTAGTTTCAGATGTAGGGGGCCAGATAATTACAGATTCTGTAAATTTACCGAATCTGTGAATTACCGAATCGGTAAATGTACAGAATCGGTAATATGGGATGTAGGTGGCACTGGAAACAGTGCCACAGACCCTTAGTAATTCGTTATTTACCATGAAATACTATTGCATGGTAAATAACGAATTCCTGTGTACATGCACATTTGTGCATGTACACCTGTGCCATGTGGCACACATACATGCCCTAAGGGCATGTATGTGTGTCACATGGCACACAAGCCAGAATCAGGGGTGCAACAGGGTGTCAAAGTGACACCCTGTCCCCCTTGACAAATCGGTAATTTTACCAAATCGGTATTTACCGATTCGGTAATTGCCATTGATTCCTACATGGCATTTACCGATTTGTAAATACCGAATGGGTAAAATTCGGTATTTACGATTCGGTAAATGCCATTTACCTACATATGGCCCCATGTCTATGATTACTTTTAAAAAACAAATCCTTTTTTAGGTTTCGGCTACCGTCCCACTGCGTAAGCAGTGGGTGGGCGGAGCAGAAATCTTTTGTTAGTAGTATGGGGCCTGAACACGCCCCTCTTCTCCATTGGCTGGCCTCGTAAATGCTGGCCAGCCATTGGAGGAGAGGAGCGTCACTGAGATCAGGGCCCGCCTTGACGCGATTCGGGGGCGTTTCCGTGTCTTTTTTTAAGTCACGCCCTCTCCTCTTCCCATTGGCTGGAATTTTACCTTCCAGCCAATGGGAAGGGGAGAGCACGCAAACACGCCCCGAATCCCAAAATTACCTTGTTTTATTGGCTACTTGGATCCCGGGCGGAATCCGACCTCCGCAGCAAACTGCAGCGTCAAGGAGCAGAACGGTAAGGCGGCTGCCGCTGTGCCCCTGTTTATGTTACACATTCTGGTACAAGTGTATGTGTCCTCAAATGCATTTTGCGAGGTTGCTCGGCTTGTTTTTAGATTGTTTTGTAGTTTTATTTAGAGCGAACTGGTCCCGAAGGTATTGGAGCGTGAGCACTAGATACATTGAGCAAGGGTTTTAGGCACGGGGAGATTAACTAGTTTGCACAGAATCACACGATGTTTAGCCGACGCACAGACTCGAGCCGGGGATGCCACATCACGTACCCAGCCACACTACTCCAGGTGAGCACGTCCCAGTGTTTACCGGAAAAGCTTCGCCTTCTGAAGCAGCTGAGAGGCTGCAAGAGTGTGTGGCGCACACTGGGGTCGTCTCTACGGAGCCTTTGAGCCCGAACGTTCTCCACGACTCTGTCCGCTGGTCTCTGTGATTAAAAATGAACACATTTGGGTGTTGCATGTATGTTAACACAAAAGGGCAGAGAGGATTACACACACGATTAAGGATGGGGCTCCTTTTCAGTATTTTTTAGGTACTGGAAGGGATGATCAGCAAGAGATACGCAAGTAAATGAACAATATGTATAAATCGGGGCCAGATAAGGGTCTTAAACGTAATTCGGAAATTTAAACTACAAATCCCAGCATTCTTTCGTCACGTGATGTTGCACGTACGGTTAACTGGCCGTAATGGAGGTTTTGGCGTTTGAAGTGAATAACAGGCAAAGCGGAGCGTA
This sequence comes from Lissotriton helveticus, assembly GCF_964261635.1. Classification (NCBI taxonomy): domain Eukaryota; kingdom Metazoa; phylum Chordata; class Amphibia; order Caudata; family Salamandridae; genus Lissotriton; species Lissotriton helveticus. Next base: position 708,063,780 of record NC_136070.1, read on the forward strand.
GCCAGCGGTCAGCAGCGGGAACAACAAACCTTGAGAACAATCGTGTAACTCTTCAAAGTAAGTGCGAAAATACACGATCTAACAGGAGACTAGGAGGCAGGAATGGTCGATAGAGAGAGTTTACAAACGTATTTTGTTTATTATTTATAGTGGCAACGTATGTGGAATCTTAGCGGTATATCGGGAACAGTTGGAGATTAAGAACACACTCTTATGTACACGGGTCCAGTACCTTGGAAGTAAGTTGAGAGATAATCGTGGTTTGAAATGTTGTTACTGAATAGTTTTTCAGGTATAACAAGCGGTCTATAGTTTATTTTCGCAACGGACTACATAGTAAAGAAGTGTGGACCTTGAAGTAGTTGTACAGCCTTATGTAGTGTCACCTTTCATATACACTACGGGTGAGTGCGTAGTTCAAAACAACACGTGAAGAGTAATTATATACTCCGCACTATGACTAATGGATACTATACATCTAGTTGCAGATGTTAAAGATTTAGAGTCCCGATCATCCCGTTTGCATAGATTGTCACGAAGGAGATTCCGGTTGATTAAAGCGGCGGTGAGTTTCCTAGTATTGTAGTTGTGTAGTGGCAGAGGAAGGATGTTTTGGAGTTGATTACGAACAGCGCTGATATATTAATGATTACATTGAATATTCACAAAATTGTGAACGTTGAGTTCAACAGGCACAGTTCACACTAGAGCAGGGCCATCCTGTTCATGGTTTGAATAAAAATGAATGGGCGCCATATATTGAATGTAACCAAAACATCAAAGGCGGGAATAAAACAGTACGCAATGCTAGCGCACACCCTCGACCCCCGGAGAAGTAAACAGCGTGAACGTCCTTGCATCTGGTGAACGCACGCACGCACATAAACATATAGAAGGGCACACTGCACAGCTAAGCGATATTTAGTTTATATACTGCCGAGGCCGCTCTTGCTGAACGATGAGCGCTTTAGTTCCGGCGGTGTTTAAGAGGAGGAAAGTTCGATTTGTGTCTGTGGGGGGGTGTTCTCAATAGAGGGCACGGGTAGCCCTAGTCCTTCTGGGTAAGAACCCCTTGCTCACAAACAAGAGTGAGACAACCCATAGTTCTAACGGGGGCTCAGTAGTCTGTGGGAAAGGGGGTGGGGGGGATGGGACACGAAATGCCACTGCCTCCTCCCCACCCCTCACACTTTGTGTCGTCATCTCCCAATACTTTTCCTTTTTAACTTTAACATAATCACAGGCTCTCTGCATGAACTGTTATTGCATCATGAAATTTGACAAATGGCTATAAATGTGATAAACGTCAACATTTATAGTTTCGTCTAATGTTCTTTCACCATGACTTAGTCTGCACTGCAGATGACTACACCGCTTTAGCTCTGAGATGGTAACTTTCCTTTAATTGCAATAACTCCACACGTAGAATCTAATTTGATTATCAGAGCTGGCTAACACTGTCATTAAAGTTTAATGCTTTTTGATTGATTGTGCCCATGTTAAAATATAGAAAATATAATTGCAGTGTCAGCTTCTCCTTGTAAAGCGGATCTTCAAAGGTTCATTCAACTTTTGTTTTGTAATTAGATTTGACAAAGAATTATCATTTGCCTTCAGGAGTCAATTTTGCTTATTAATTGGTGCATTCTGTCTTTAAGAGACAAAAAGGTGCAGATATAACTCCATAATCGTATCTGCCCACATCTTAACCTTAACATCATACGCGCACATACACTATGATTGGTAAGTGATGTACACTACGTCAGCGACGGTTGTATTTATAAAACTGACGTAACGTGCGCACTCCTTATAAGGAAAGGCGTCACTTGGTGTTTACTCTTTACTAACCACAGATCTGCAGATTCCACTCTGAAGCCTGCAGCCGACGGTGTCTGCCTACAGTGGGTCTCTATAAATTGGTATTGACACGGAACAAGCCGTGGGTGGAAATATTTATTTAGCTCTTAAGTGGAACAATTGTCAGGCCGGCTAGTCTGCAGGGATTCTCCCTGAGGCTTCGGGCCGAGACGGTCAATACGGTCTCTGGTTTCTAGATGTCTCTGCTGTTGCAGGCCCGGGACGTGGCTAGGCACGGAGAGCAGATGGGGACAAGACCCCCACCCCCATTTTAGCGGATCCCTAGCTCGACAACTCAGGGTGCATCTGGTATAACGCCCTATGGGCCATTATTACAGAACAAGCATTTACAATGCAACGGTTTCGCCTTTGGAAAAGTTAGAGCTATTAGCAATATAAATGACAATGCCATTCATTTATCTGTTTTCAAAACCAACACATAAATACAAATTTTGTCATTTACAATGCCAATAGCTCAAACTTTTCCAAAGGCGAAACCGTTGCATTGTAAATGCTTGTTTTTTTATGCAGCCGGTTTCCCTTAAAGGAAAAAGGGTCGCATTTTAAAAAAAAATAAGTTTTCTTTTCATTTATTAAAAGCAGGCAGCTTAAAAAAGTTTTTGCCACCATTCCAAAAGGGGAAGGGGTCCCTTGGGGACCCCTTTCAATTTGTGAATGGGTTACCACCAACTTGAAGTTTGTGGTAAAATGTAAATGTTTTGCGGCCGCATTCACGGTCACAAAACATTAATACGTACAGCTGCGATTCGGTATTTGGAAGGGACGCCCTTAACACACGCCTTCCAAATACCAAATCACTAACCCATTTTGCATCTCGGTTACAGGTTGCCGAATTGCAAAATAGGGTTTGATACGTAGGAAAAGCCTTTATGGGGTTGCAAACGGGACGATTCTGAAAATCTCCCAGTTTGCAAATGCAAAATAGGTTCATACATGTGGCCCTCTGTTACCAGCATATTGAATTACATATTAAGCATACCTTATGGCAGAAACAGGAGACGTCAGGTTAGCCCAGGCCATTCAGCTGCTGCATTACGGGGCCCAGAACAGCAGGGGCAGCCCTGCTCGTGTGGGAGCATAGAAGGCTGTCATATAATGGTACAAGTTGCAAGGAGGGGGCTGGAATACAGCACAGGGGCATGGAATATGTCCAGCCCCTACCTGTCGTGGACTGAAGTGTTTCAACGGTGGGTATCTGAGGGTTCAGAGCCGAAGGAAGAGGTCATTAGACAGACAGCAAGGAATTAATGGATGAAAGTCTGTATGATATTGATTTGGATAAGGACACATGTCTGGCTAGGGCCCTGTGGGGTCTAGAGCCATTCTAAGCAAGGAAGTCATGGAGGGGTCAGCTGGTGCCCCTGTGAAGCCCAGTGGGGAGCGCAGGAGGACAAAGAAGCTCTGAGGTGGCAAGCCCCAAGAGTTAGCTGCAGTGGATAGTTTAGATTGGAGTGATGGTGATGGAAGGAGCTAGGGGGAGGGGAAAGAAAAAAAAAAGGAGGCCCAGATTGGAGAGTGCAGCCAGAGTCTGGACGGAGAAGCCAACGGGCAAGGTTTATTGGAGGGCAGGTCATGGGGGCATAGAACGGGGGCTACCAATGAGTAATTCAAAGGCGAGCCAGGCCAGGCTGGCAGATTGGGGTCTTTTGCAGGGCCACAGTTCCCCACAAAGTAGCTGAATGAGGGAGGATTTCAGAGAGTTAACATGTGTGGGGGTTCCATTTACCAGCACATGGGATCACGCTTCTCTTTTTCAGGTTGGCGCGCAGGCTGGGGGACCAGACTCAGGAGAGCTGGCTTGATGGCCCGCAGGGAAGAAACAGTGTGGCCCGTGCGGCTAGCTGGAATTTAGGCGCTGGGCGTCAAGCTCATGGCCACAGGAGGGTCCAACAAGACTTTGGCAGTGCAACCAATGGATGGATTTAGTGCATACTCTGCCAGTCCATATAACAGGACTATGTGTCCTGCATCACTTGGAAGGTAGGGAGGACAAGGTGCAGCCCCCCTGGATGGGTTATCAGGTGATCGTACTGCACATGTGCTTGACTCCCTTCAGGAACGGTTTGATACCGGAGCAAGCAGAGAGTCAGGGGTACAGTTTGAGCAGTCATTGCTACGCTATTATGAAGAAAGTCTGTAGGAAGAGGAATTGCAAAAGGATAACGAAAGGCAGGCAGAAGTCTTACAATGGTGGCAAGAAGGCACAGCGGGAGGGTGTCTTCTAATACATCTGCACCTAGTATGTTCAGGAATAAAGGGCCCGGCAAAAGTCAGTAGGATAGGACGGGACCTGCCGGCAACAGCCGTTGGTGAAGTGGTGAGCCCCCGAGCAAGCACCGACCTTGGCACCGGTAAGAGGCTGAAATATGAGTTACACATAGCCAGCTTTAGGCCGCCAAAAGGGGTTAAGGACAAGGAGCACCAGACCAGCAGGGAGGCATGCACAAAAATGGCGTCCCTTGGGGTTGAGGCCATGGAGCCTGTTGAATGCGGGGGGCCTGCATAAAGATGGTGTCTATTGGGATCCAGGCTGGAGAGCCTCAAGAAAGCGGGGAGGTCCACTCAAGAAAAGGTCGGTATGTGCAGGAGACCGGTGTTGGTACAAAGGACCCCCGATGTGCGTGACAAAGACAGGCCACTACAAATGGGAAGTGGACAGGAGAAAAAAAGACAAAGGCCTGTCAGGGATAGAGAATAAGGTTACTGAAGCAGGAAAGTGGGTGGGACAAGGGGGATTCCATCGGGCGGCACTAAGAAAAACACAGTGACAATCTAGAGAGCAAGGAAGTAAAGTTAACAAACTACCTTACATGGGGGCATACAAGCCATTTGGGCACATCTCATGCAGTCGACTAAAGAGAGGATTTGGAAAGGAGAGTACATCAAGATTCTGAAACTCTTACGTAGGGAACTGAGATCCAAAGAGGGCATGAAGGTAGAAATGGGTGAAGAATTCTGCTCTGCTGGTGGAATTTTGCCCACTCCACGTGGAGTTCCAAAAGCTCAGTGATGTGACGCAGAGCAGAGGTTTTTCTGTCAAGGGGCTCGTCAACGTTATGTTGGCGAGCACTCGAGAGAAAAAATCACACGCTAGACCTCCTCCCAGCGAGATTTCTCAATGCAGGAAGTCGCGGCAGGTCGTGACCGCTCGCATTGAAAATCTGCCACTCAGGTTGAGGAAGCTGCTGCTCCAGCAGATTGTCTACTCAAGCAGATAGGAGCAATACCCTCTCGTGCGACACGTAGTGCGGTTCATGCTGATTTTACAGCATGGGAAAAACTACCTGCACTAAAAATCAGTGTGAGCAGATCAACCTAACAGACTCCGGAGTTAGCAGAACTCTGCGGAGCGCGGTGGAGTTTTTCTAGCACTTCGGGGAGTTCTACAGATTAAAACTCTGCAAATTCCACCAAGGCCTACTCGAATGAGGAAGAGTTGGAACTATCCAAGTGGCTGAGAGAGCAGGTGACAATAGAAAACTGGACGGACACATTTCTCATTCATGAGAGAGTCTACTGTGAAAAGTACCCGGAGAGGTCTTTTGCACTATTTAAATACATAGACGTGATAAAGAAGGCACAGTTAAGTGACAGGGGCTTTGCATGGGCACAGTGTGATGAGTAATACAGGGCTAGGTTAGCAGCGGACCCAGATGCACAGTGGGGGAACTGGTCACAGACTTGTGGCAACACACTATGGGCTCGGCAAAATTCAGCAAAACCACTTTTACAGCTAGCGGATTGTTGCTAGTGTACATGCCCTTACAGGGGTGCCACACCCAAGGTGGGGTGGGGGCTATTAACAAGTAACTGCTGGGACCACAACTAAGGACTGTGTATGAGGGAACATTGCAAGTTCAGACATGAGTACTCAAAGTGTTCAGGCAGACAACCATTGGACACCTGCTTTAGCGCAGGCGGTACCGGTTCTGCTACAGGATATGGGCAGCAACATGAGGCACAAGGGGACTGCAAGGGTCAAATCAAGGGCAGCACTATGGTCATGCCACAGGCTTCAGCTCAGGCAAGGGGGACAGGGATCTGGAGGGAAGGGCTTGTACGCCCATTAAATTGGACCCACTTGAGTTTGGGTTTCACATTATGACAAGACTGAGGATGCTAGATTACTGTTAGGAAGTTTTGCTGATCGGTTTAGACTTGGTTACAACAGCCCAAGGGTAAACTGCTGGACTTCTAACTTGAAGTTTGTGAGGGACCATGCCCAAGTTGGTAGGGAGAAATTACACAAGGAAATACAGGAAGGTAGGATTGTGGGCCTCTTTGATGATTGGCCTATGGAGAACCTCATTGTGTCCCCTATTGTAGTGGTACCTCAGAAGGAACCATGGCAGTTTAGGCGGATACAGCACCTCTCATGGCCCGAGGGACAGTCTGTGAACAACTTAATTCCATCAGACCAACCTTCTCCACTTAGCTTTAGTGCAGAGGGTTGGACTGGGGACACTGATGGCTAAGAGTGACATTAAATCTGCCTTCCGTTTGTTGCAGGTACACTCTGCTGACTTTCAGCTGCTGGGCACCCAATTCGAAGGTCAATCGTTTGTGGACAAGGCACTCTCAATGGGATTTTCCTTTCCATGTGCATTGTTTGAGTGTTTCATTAAATTCCTTCAGTGGCTATTCATCTGGCACACAGGGCATGACGGTATGACGCATTACCTGAATGATTTTTTCCTTGTAAGTACCCCCGGTTCTGGAGACTGCCAGCACTTGCTGGGTAGCTTTTGAAATGTCATGAATGACTTAGGTGTTCCCCTGGCCCCAGAGAAGACAGTGGGTCGCAGTACAGCACTGTTCTTTCTGGTTATTGAGATCAATTCCATAGCAATGGAGCCCCGGCTGCCTGAGGATAAAAAGATTAACATGCTAACCTTGTTGAATGAAATGCTGGGTAAAGAGAAGGTGATCGTAAAAAAAGTGCAGATATTAATGGCTCATCTGAACTTTGCCTTTAGAGTAGTGAGAACAGGGAGAACTTCTAGGTTTGTCTCTCTCGGGTCTACCTTTACCTCACCTCTTGTCAGGCTGTGTGAAAGAAGATTTGAAAATGTGGAGGGCCTTCTTACAGTCATCTACTTGGATTCTCAGGAAATGTGAGGGTGATAGTGGCCTATAAAGGTGGTAGCATATGCACAGTTTTCAGGAGTGCTTGATGAAACAGAAAACATTATGTCATCCCAATAGTGTGAAGTATATAAGAGAAAACCCCAAATATACAAAGAATATGTAAAAAGTGTCCAGAGCACCACCAATTAGGTTGTAAATAGTCCGTAAATTTGACAGGTCCATATTTGTAACACAAACTTCAAGGGTTTTAAAATTAGTACAAAAGATCGATGATTCCATTCATTTTTAATGAGTTATTCCATTTCTTATACAATTCAATTAGAACAACAGCCGACACGTGTTTCATCATACCGATGACTTTTTCAAGGCTCTACTAAGTTGTCAGTACATAAGTAGTTGGTCCAATACGAATGTAAAGCGTGAGTCCTGATCCTCGGAGCCATGAGGACATCAAACAAAAATAATCTTGTGAGAACCAGAAGGAAGTCAACAACGATAATGTCAGTTTACAGTGTGGATCCTGATAAGCCCAAGTTTCCGTATTACGGGCACCCGATCCAGATCAAATATAAGTGTAAGCTTATAAGGGTCTGCACTGTAAACGGGCATTATCGTTGTTGACTTCCTTCTGATTCTGACAAGATAATTGGAGTTTGTGTTACCAATAAGGGCCTGTCGAATTGACAGACTATTTACAACCTAATTGGTGGTGCTCTGGACATTTCCTTTGCATATTTAGCGGGATTCCATAGGCAGCCTTAGCAGATATGGAGCAAGAGGCACCAATATTTTCTGATGCAGCGGGAACTTGTGGCTTTGACCTGTATTAGTAAGGGCAGTGGGGTGCCGAAGAATGGTCCAAAAAAATGAAAGGAGTGTAAGCATAGCATTGCTTTCTCCTGTGAATTCTATCCCCTGGTGGTGGTGGTAGTGCTCTGGGGGAACAGCTGTCTCACAAGGGAGTTCTTTTTCATGTTTACAATAAGTCGGTCGCACAGGTAGTCAGCAGACAGTCTACCAGGGAGCCACAGTTGTGGCAGCTGCTACTGGTTTTTGTATTGTACTGCTTGAGACTTGATTGAACTTTTAGAGCCCGACACGTCCCCGGTGTGGAAATGACATTGCTGATGCTTTGTTTTGTTCACATTGGGGAAAGTTCCATGGGCTGGCCATGTAGGTGGACTGGGTGAAGACATGAATTCTGAAAGCACTATGATCACTAGGAGAGGGAGGATGCTCCGATTGGTAGCTGAGTCTTTAGCCATATCTACAAGGTGTGCATACCTCCAAGCCTAGGTAGAATTTTAAGCGGGGCAATGACGAGATCTCAGGAATGGGATAGGGTGGAAGACGTTATACAATTCATACTCTCCCTCAAAGAGAAAGGCCAGTCGAGGGTGACGATTTCGGGAGAATTGCTGGGTATTTCTTTCGTGGGCAAGCTCCTATGTGTCTACGGTCCCTTTGCAGGGGAACTATGGAAGAGGATTTTGGAGGGTTGGGCTAGAGAACAGGGCCTGGGGGCTGGATACATAAGCCTCTGACATTGTGGATTCTGGTTAAAGTGATTAGGCCACTTAGGACAGAGTTCTCAGGGAATAGGGAGCCAGTGCTGATTTTGACCCTTATGTCCTGGATGTTCTTTGGGGCCTTTCAAGTATTAGAACTACTGGGAGTAGGGAGAGCAGGAGATTACTATGGGAGGAAGTGTTTTATGGGGAAGATGGGGCGCATGTCTGGTTGCACAAGCCTAAGACTGACCAAAGGAAAGAAGGAAAACTGTGCTCTTGAAATATTACCATTCGGAAGGTATCTTTCTGGTCTGTTGGGCAAAGGCTTTGCGGCTCGGGCGGACATTGCAGGGAGTGTATTTAGACATGAGGTTGGCAAGCCTATTACCTCGTTTCAGTTCTTGGCAGTTTTGGGCATGGCGCTGGGGTCTATTGGTTCGGATTCAAGCAGGTTTGGGACTCATTCATTCAGGAATGGGTCAGCGACAGGAGCAAGTCGGCTGAGTTGGGGACAAAGGAGAATCATGGAAATGGGTAGTTGGACACTGAATTGCTATGGGCGGGATGTCACATTATGTGGACAGAATTTATTCTCTGGAGGGTATGACATGGGCGGTCAAACCGTCTGCCATAGATAAGGCCAGAAAAAAATGAAATAAAGAGAAGCAAACGTTCTGTACGGACAGTGGGGTTGGCAGGGTAGATCATTCTAATCTCCGTTATGAGGATATTGAATTTTTCCGGGGGCGGGGGCACTTTGCTTTTGTCATGTATAGGAATGGAGCTTTACCTGCTCCAGGTGAAATTGGCCCAGGCCAAAGCTTTAGGTATCAAGTGACCGGGGACATTTTCCTTAGAGTACCTTTAGGGCTAGGAGTGGGTTGGGCAGAGAATGAGGAGGGGGAGAATTTCTGTATTCCCCTCCACTGATTGGGGTCTCCCCTCTTTCCCTGGGTGGCGGTTGGCTGAGAAGCTGCCATGATTTACAGAAGTTTATTGTTTATCAGCTGCAGTTGAGGGTGAAAGGGAATGGGTAGGAAGTTCACGCCTGGATGACATAGGAAGGACAAGGTTAGGTAGTAAGTTAAATGAGGTTTAAAGGGTGATTGAGGTAGAGACGTTAAAGCTGATCAGTTTCTGATGCAAGTATGTATTGAGGTTTTAGGTTGTTCTGGTAGAGGGTTAATTGGGGAAGTAGTGCAGTCCAGGGTCTGTACAAAAGTTTTGGGCTCTTTTTGGGCTACTCTTGTATAAAGGTGGATGCCCAACTTCGCTCTGCCAGAGGAGTTTGCTGAGTTTTGCCAACTCAGTGCTCCGCTGGGCACACAGACATTGGCAAAAAAACTCTGATTCCACCGTGTGGCAGAGTTTGCCCCTTACCCAAGCAACCAAACCCTGCTCGTGTTCTCCTTACCTAGATCTCGGTGTGGCATTTTCCGTGCCCGGGCTGTCTCCTCGTCATCAGCTTTGCAGGATTCTCCTCCTGGGCTGTAATAATGTAACCATTTTGCTGCAGGACTCGTGAGGACTGTACATGCGCATACATGGAGAGTGGAGACCGGGCTAAGGTCTCCACTCTCCCTACGCGTGCATGCACAGTCCTCACAAGTCCTGCAAGGAAGCGGTTTCATTAATTACGGCCCAGGTGTCAGGAAAAACTGGAGAAGAAACACCGCCACTGCAGAGGTAAGACAGTAGCAGGTGACAGCCTGGGGGACAGGAACCCTCCAGGTCTGCATGCAAAGGGCTGAGTGGAGAGGAATTCCACAGAGGTTTTAGGCAACTATGCGGAATTCTGCCTAGTGCCACTCCGCTCACCCTTGCTATTGTAGCCCAACATATATATCTGCATTTTTTCATGGTAGCACCGTGGCGGGTACGAGGCATTTTTGTCCCCTTCCACCCATCCCTAATTTAAGTCTTTTGGGTGGGTCCAAACTATTTTTAATTTCTTATTTGGGTTCTGGTTTGTTTTATTGGTCCAGGTATGCAGGGGAAGCTATGTGTTCAGGTTGTCACTTGATTTAGGTGCATTGGCGATTGGCTGAGAATTTGCCATGATTGACAGAAGTTTATTGTTTGTCAGTGGCAGTTTAGGCTATAAGGGAATGGGTAGGAAGTTCACACCTGGATATCATAGGAAGTTCATGGTTAGGTTGGTAGTTGAATGAGGTTCAAAGGGTAGTTGAGGTAGGAAAATGGAAGAGATGTTAGAGGTCCCACTTACAGTGGATCAGCTCTGATGCAAGTATTTTATTGAAGTTTTAAGTTATTATGGGGGAGGGTTTATTTAGTGGTGGCGGTAGTTTATCATAGGTTATTAAAGATTTATTGTGAGATTAAAGTTTTGCAAGAAAAAGGCCCAGGTTATGTTGTATTGTGGGATGGTGAGTGAAGTAAAGTATGTGTGCACCTAGTTCCAAGAGCACTGTTTGCATCTGTCTGTTGAAAGTGGGAGACCTGTGCTGAAAGAGGAGGCACTCTCACACCCCCACCAATAGTGCCTGAGAAGGAAGTGCTGTATCAGAATTGCACGCTGCTGAGTCAGAGAGCTCAGACTGGACCAGCACAATTTGAACTTCTTTAAATCCATTAAAGGTTTTGCAAGCTCATGGAAGTTCATTGAACAGGTGTAAACAAGTTTTGATATAAATACCAGCAGCTGGGATCGAGAACCTAATGGGACTCCAGGCAGGCGGGCAACTAGAGCCAAATTTCGCGGGGGACTGACATTTTTTTCGGGGGGGGGGGCTAATCCTTCCAACCATAGACAGAGTGACTGAAAGAAGGAGTGAAAGCACACCAAACGCTTAATTTACACGTAAATGGTCTTTTAAAGACCTGTTAAGCACTCGGGTGTGGCTGCAATTATATGGCCGCCAGCCTGCAAAGCTGTGTCAGCCCGGGCTCACACACACGACGGGGGGGGGGGGGGCTGAAGCCCCGTGAGCCCAATGGGTGTTGCGCGCCTGACTCCAGGAGATGCAGGGGAGGGGGGAGAAGGGCTGGAGATACACACACATGCTTGAGGTTGTTGATTCCTTCTTTCTGTTGCATTGTTGTGTTAGTTTCAGCAGGGGCGGCTGGTGACATTTGAAAGTGGTGGGGCGTAAACTAATTTGCATATTGCACCGCAGCGAGCGAGCCCGAACCACCTTGCATCCATCCATATATCATTCATGCATCCACCCATCCATCCAGCATCCATCATTCATTCATGCATTCACCCATCCATCCATCCTGCATCCATCATTCATTCATGCATCCACCCATCCATCCATCCACCCATCCATCCTGCATCCATCATTCATTCATGCATCCACCCATCCATCCACCCATCCATCCTGCATCCATCCATAATTCATTCATGCATCCATCCATCCAACCATCCATCCACCCATCCACCCATCCATCATCCATCCTGCATCCATTCCTGCGTCCATTCATGTGTCCACCCATCCATCCACCCATCCATCCTGCATCCATCATCCATCCTGCATCTATTCCTGCGTCCATTCATGTGTCCACCCATCCATCCACCCATCCTGCATCCATCATTCATTCATGCACCCATCCATCCACCCATCCATCCTGCATCCATCATTCATTCATCCACCCATCCATCCATCCACCCATCCACCCATCCAGCATCCATCCATCATTCATGCATCCATCCATCCACCCACCCACCCATCCATCCATCCATCCATCATCCATTCCTGCATCCATCATTCATTCATGCATCCACCCATCCATTCATCCACCCATCAATCATCCTGCATCCATTCATGCATCCACCCATCCTGCATCCATCATTCATGTATTTTTATGACCATATAACTTGCACACAGCTTGTCAGTGTTTAATACCAGTCTCGAACCTTGTACTCCAGCACCAATGATACATGATTAATATTAATTGTTTTTAAAAACATGTATTTATTCGACACCAATTTCACACCTTAGTCGGAACATCATTTTTATTTGTTTTTTAAAATATCTATTTATGTAACACCAAAGTAAGTCATGTATACATTTTTATGGTTCGATAAGAGGCTCGAACCTGGTTTCCCAGCACCAAAGTCGGCCGTGCTATCCGTCAGGGGTTATGTAACCGGGCTATGTAGTGACCAGCCAATCCTGCGCCAGGATTGGCTGGGGGGGCACCATGACTCCTCGCCCAGTCGCCCTGTGTAACCCCAGGGGCTGCGGCCCGCCCCCTGGTCCTCTCTCTAAGGGGGAATTAACAAGAAAACGTTCTGCGCATGCGCGGGCATGTTTGTGCCCAAAAAAACACTTGCGCAGCTGCAGCAGCCCGATCCTCCGCCCCCCCCCCCCCCCCACCCCCCCTTTCGCACTCCGGGAAGGTCGGGTGTCTCACGGTTTCCGGGCCGGCAGATAGCGCGATTTTTTAAAATAATTGTGTGTGGCTTCTAGTGACGACGTGGTGGGTCCATGGGGCTTAGTGGGGCTTCGCCCCTACGCCCCAATGGACGCACCGCGCCTGAGTTTCAGTTGTCCTTGCACCTACAATTTTATTTATTTCGCTCTCTTCGTATACTAACATGTGCAGTGCTTACAGTTACCTCAGTTGGGTATGCTTGCTCCTCCATGGTCAGCAGAGTTTATATCGGAGGAATAGAGAGCCTACTCATGCTTTTTGGGATTGGGCATGAGCAAACATGGAAAAAAAATTAACTGACTTCCTTTCTGAGGTCAAGAGTATCGTCACTGTATGCGATATGTGGATTTATTATACATACAAAAATGCAATAAGCATATTAAAAAAAAGTAGCAACAATAGAATCATGCACCTTTCCCGCACACTGTCCCCTAGAGCAAACATGAAACAGGCCGGTCATCAAAGACTGGGCCTGGTAGCTCTGAGCACTGACATCAATGTCCTGCAGTGGTAGCATATTCCTCACAAATCAATTTAACATTAGAGAGCTACCTGTGAAGTGAAACGTTAGTCCAATAAAAGTTTATTTCTGCTGACACAAGATTAATGGCGTTTTACATTTTGCATAGTATCAGCTTTTGGCTTGCACACCACAGCTTGTATCTTTTACAAAGACATCAACATGTTGCTCCTGAGTTGGCGATAATACAACGCTTGCATGCACACACAGACAAACGCACAGAGGCATTCCACTTCCTTTAGTCGTGCATCTGCTTAGCTGATGTCCAAGGGTTGCCTTGTTGCTAAATAAATGCAAACACAAATAATTTCCTACATTCTCCCCCTACTCTCCTTTGTACTATTCCACACTGACCTTCACACAGAGGTCACGGCTTGCAACATGAGAAATACACGCTCTTATGTATGCTTAAGGCTTATTTTGGGGACAGGAAGGTATGGAAGTAACTTCCTTTTTCCACTGATGATAATGTGTCACTCCCAGTGATACACATAAGTCACTCAAATTTTGCTCAAAAGCACATTGAGAAAATGGAAATGCCACACGTAAGCAAACCAAATATTTGGCAGCTATGTAAGTTGTGCATTTTTGTGTATGTTTCCAGCTGCAACCGTGTGCAGTTAATGTCAGTGATGACTTAAGTGTGTGTGTCATTGCAGTTCAGGAGCCATACCTGGATTTATGCTCTTCCTGCCTCTTAAATTGGCAGAGTGTGGGGCAAACATGAGAGACTTGGCACACAGCATATGATAAAATGAGTCGCATCCAGCTACCCAGGCGGGGGCTGGGCGTACGGTCCCATCTCATCCAGGCATCTACGACTCACGTGCAGGAGACCCAGAGCTGGCCTTTGCTAAGTTAGCGCCCTAGGCGGGGAAAAATGTGGTGCCCCCGCTGATTCTAGAGAATAAATCAGGCAGCAGGGTGTAGTGTAGTTCCTATATTCCCAATAGGCTCTGTGCATCGAAACAATATATCCTATAGATTTGACGTAGGACTGAGGTCGACTAGGTCTCTATTGAATATATTAGACTTAATTGTGAGTGCCAGCTAGCTCAGAGGTCACTAGAAACTTTCTCGAATAAACAAGAAGGGATTAATTTCTGACAACCGAATAAACATGACAACTTTGTTTACCCAAGAATAAACGTATCTTCAGAGTCGTGGAAACAATAGATAGATATTTTACTCAGTCAATCGTGCATGCTTCGTTTCATCAGAGGTTCAGAGAAATAGAGAGACGGGCGTTTTCAATAAAAGGATTTATTAAACAGTCTTCTTTCTCTTGCAGGTAAAGTGAACTGCTACAATCGTAATACTGGTTGCACAGTATAATGCGTACAGCAAGAAGAGTATTATAAAATAATATTGTAAAAGCATTGTATGGTTTCTAAGCCATAGATAAATATATACATAACTAACAAAGGCTAAAAGTACTGAACTGGTGCTTCTAAAATACGCCTACCCCAATGTACCTAACCTGAGTCTAGTACGAGGGAAGAAGTAAGTGTGGTGTAGCATAGGTTTTGTTTCTATGCCAAGAATCTATCCAAGATTTCTTTTAGGGTCTAATCAACTCCGTACCTTGGTTTTAGAATGAAGGAGGTCTGGTATCTCTGTCTCGGGACTCGATTTCTCAACACCCCGCAAGGGGAACTTGGAAACACTGGAGCTGGATTCTCAGCGAGAGAAAGGACAGCTTCTCGATCAGTGCGTCAACTGGAGTGTCGGCTTCCTTCAGCACTTGCTGTAGCAAGCTGTGTCGGGCAGGTAGATAGTCGAGCTGCTCCTGAACCACTGTGTCCTTGCTAGAGCAAGTGTAGGCATATTTATACCTTGAAGGTATACCTTGAAGGTGCCTAGTTTGACATAAAGTCGGGAATAATAACGTCATCAAAGAACCCCAAGGGAATGGCAGTTCTTTGAAAACTCCATGAGTTCTTGGACAAATCAATATTCAAGCAAGGGGATGTCCCTTAAGCCAATTTTTCCAAGAAATTGTTGTGGCTTTTTGGAACAGGTGGAAGTAGCCATGCCGGTATTTGGACAGCATGGGCTATCTCTAAATATGGTTATGATTTCTATGCCTATATAAGGGCAATGTGAATTGTATCTATATAAGGGCATAGATCGGTAAATTTCACTCTGGTTCTAAAATGCCATAGAACAAGGGGGCTTCTTCTGTGTTCACCAGTGCGTTTCTGGCTGAGCGGAGAATGGACCCTGAACACAAACATCTCCGGACCTCCCTCAGCTCACCTAAATCACCCATAACTTAGCTGCCTCATGCTGATGAGGATGGTGCTACGTGTCCACAGGGATGAGTGTGAAGTGAGGGCAAGGAAGGAGGAAATGGGGTGTTAAAAACTCCAGTAAGATAATGAAGGACCACTTTAAACTGGCAAATCTGACAGAGATACAAGCTCACAGGGACACAGACAAGGCTGGAGTGAGATGAAAGAAGAGCACTGCTGTTTGCATAAACTTAATGCACACAGCTGTGTGCGCCCCTCTGAAGACTTGCGCCCTGGCATGGGTGTCCGCAGGGGGGGCAAGGAGGGGCGCTTGCCCGCCCCTGGAGCGACCCTCCTTGCCCCCCCTGCGGACGCCAATGAAAACCGTGACTTCAAGACGGGGTTCTAACTCTCTTTCCTCTCCTTTCTTTTATTTGCTTCCCTGTGAAATGTCTCCAAAAAAGAAAGACGCTTTTGCTGGAAATGTCATATTTTGCTGACATTTTAATTCCAAAGTGCAGCATTGGGAATAAAAGGCTAAAAATATATAAATAACTAAATAAAGTAAGACAGAGTGGTAGCAAACTGGCCAAACTGATTTTATTCACACTGAAACACATTAGCGCCACTTTTACAGAGTTTGCCAGTGAAGCGCTATTTTTGTTTTCTTGTCTTTGTTTTCTCTGGACTTGGAACTAGTGCACCAATCCTGGAGGTACTACAATATGTGGATTGGAAAACAAAATGCGTGCTGCGGCTCTGCGTCCAGGGATGTGGTCTTTTTACCATACTGCTTACGTTTTGTAAAGATATAAGCAATGGCCATTGAAATGGGTCCATTCAGGGCCCTGTAGTCATGTCCTTAACTTTTCAGGAAAAAGCACTCACTGATTTCTGAATAGTGAGTGCAAAAGCATTAAGGTAACCATGTTGTTCCTGCTTACATTTCCCATGGTTTGCTAAATTTTGCATTCCCTATAAGTGTTTGCTTTTTCCAGGATGTTGTTACTTTTTTTTTTGTAGGCCGCATATTGCTCTTTTCTAGTGCGTAATTTAAATTGAGCCGCATCCAGGTGTTTATAGCGGGCAACAATTGGGTTTTAGTTGAAGACAGTGGGAGTTTTTCTCAATGGGGAGTACGGTGTTGAGTGGGGGAGAGGATGTGGCACTATGATCAGAGCTGCTGAATTTGGAACTGGGAACCAGGTTTAGCCTTAATAAGCAGTCCACCAGACCACTCTCCTGCGAGAGCACAATCACATGCTAGACCTTAGAAGGCTTCGCAATACCTTAGAAGTCCTGGTGTATTCGCACCAGCAGGTGGACCCTAGCATGACAAGTGTAGGTTAACCTTCAAGGCTTGTCCACCACTATCCATACTGAAGCTCACCTCCAGTCTTGCGGGCAGGCCTATGAAGCAGCACACCCTAGAGCAACAGTGACCCTGTCACTGAGGTCACAGGACCCTTGAGAAGGGCCAGCTCTAGGGCGGTGCAACCAGTGTGACCGAACCGGGTGCTGACTTTAGGTGGAGGCATCATGTTTGCAAGTATATTATGGTTTTAAAAACGCTTGCTGCCTCCTTCCTGGCCTCCAGCAATTTTCAGCAACAATAAAAATGTCATGATGACTCTGGTGATTAATGTTCTTCCTAGAGAGAGATCAGAATTTGGTCTAGTGGAAGTTTTGACTCATGGAAAGGTAGCTCAGAGGGTTAATGTACCGGCTGCAAAGAACATGCGCTATGCAGATCACAAAGTGCACATAATGTAAATAGGTCAGTGGGCTACTGCTTTTGTCAGAGAGATCCTTTTATTACTTGCAGTTTATAAGTTAAAATTCTAACTTAGAACAGTGAGCTATAAACTGTCATCTAAGAGCTGCATACAAACTGCAATGTATAAATTAGAGCGTTATGTTCCCCCCCATCCACCCCCCCAGTCTTTGATTATCCTAATGCCCAAAAAAGTGTTCTTTTGGACAGAAATCAATGCTGATTATTAAGGAGAACCCCCAACCATGGTATTACGTTTCAAATTCCGGGTATTGTGTTTTTCAGACCAATCACTATAAAACTATACAGGCTACTAGTATGGTTGTCATGTGACTCCTACACCTTGTAGTCCTTAGTCTTATGTAACATTTTCTATACAGTGATTTACACACATATTGATTGTCTCTGTGTAATGTGTGTGATGTAAAGTGCGCTGACACCCTACAATTGTATGAGTGGCGCTGTAAATCAAATTAAATGCATCTGAGAGAGAGTGGTCATGGAAACTTGGAGGGCACAGTTAAAGGGTGGTAGTGAGGGAATCCATGGCAGAGGTGGTCATTGGGGGGCACTAACAAACATTAATGCCCAGTTCAATGGCTGGCCCTGCCCTTGAGCTCAGTCTGCCTCACCCATAGGTACCTCCATTGGCCTTGTTTCAGCAGTAGTAGCTGCAACTCACCAGGGATTGGCAATGCAGGATTTGCACGCACACCAAATTAAGTTCGCAAACTTACAGTCACCCGGCTTCATTCACAAGCACTTTTAACATGTGCTGCCTGCTGTGGGGCCACTGGAATTAATTATGCAGCGAAGGATGACAACATTATGCCGTAGTGTTGACTAAATAATGCATTAAAAAAATGGCTGCAGCGTAATGCAGTATATTTTCAGATATTTCATGATTTTGATGTGTGTACACATGCTAACAGTCTCTGGAAAGATTTTGCCTTATTAGTACCAGTGTAACATACAAACGCAGCAGTGAGAAAGGTGATCAGTCAACCTTTAAAATAGGCCATCCACTCCGCAGCAACACAAGTCACATTTTATATTAACTTTTGATATGTTTGAGCTACAGATAAATTATTAGTTTAAATGGTCAGATCATGCAGCAGATCTTGCATTATGAGGCAAATATGGCAGAGCCATAATTTTAGAGAAAACATTTGCAAACTAGGATATTTTGCCATTCATGTTTGAACTGCTGTTGCGGAAAAAGGGAGTAGTGCTGATGACAGAAACTCCATGGCTCGGAGACAAATGGCTTGTGTTTCCACATTTTATCGTATTTGGTACATTCTGTGATTAGAAGTATTTCCCACTTTGTGAATATATTTTAATGTCAATAACTCATTATAACCTTAAATAATCATGTGTATCCATTGGTTGATTATTTCAGTGAAATGCCAAACAAATACAAAAAATTGGGATGTCTGCGCATTCTGGCCACACCTCTGGCTCCACCCACAGATCCAATCCTTGGGTTATTCCCGCCCTTTGATTCTCCGCCCATTGTTCCCCTACTTTTTTCCCCCCACTTCGACCACTGTGTAAGACTCAGCATTTCTGGACTTGTGATGTGCCGCCGCTGCGGGCGCCGCATGTGCCACACATTTACGGTGCCGGGCTTCCGCATAAGGGAGCTGGCCATTATTGTATCCCTAAACGTGGGCACGCTGTCAGTTTGACATTGACTACACATAGAGGGACTATAAGTTTCTTTTAAAAATTATAGCTAACATTTGGACCGATACATTTTTTTTTGTATAAATTAATTGAATGAGTGTAAAATTTAGCAATGCCCGGGGAATTCTAGTAAAGGGAGCACCCATTGGCGAATCACTAGCGTGTGTGATTGATGCATTATTTATGACTAACTTTGACGTTGTGCTTGAACTTTGGATAAAAGTTATCATGAATTCTAGCACCAAGAAGCCAATATTGGTAAATATGTGTGCTACAAATAATAACTAACATACACTGTGCATACAGTATATTTAATCTGGTGCTTTAATCATAGGCTGTTTTAAAGTATTCTGATAAAAATCGAATCGGAAGTCTGCACACCTAGCAGACAGAGATAAAGCACCTTGTCAGAAAGTTTAGCGTTTTCCCTACAGGTGGTGTTTGTTGGCCTGTGGCAGGGTCAGTCACATGTCCTGGGCTCCTGGCATTTAATTGAGTCTATCCCAGTTCTGTGCCCCATCTGGCACACATCATGTCGGAGGATGGTGATGACGTTAACATTTTGCTCCCCCCTGGAAAAATGTCTTCGGACGCCCATGGCCCCGGGCCTGGGCCTAGCCGGCCTATTCCAAAACCCACACTGCACACACCTGTACCGCTTGTCTGGAATGCCACCTTGCGTCTGCAAAAACACAATCAAGGCTCTGCCCTAGCTTTGCCTGTTGCAGAATGCAGATATCATGAGGGCGAAGTTAAAGACAGAAAAAACGAACAACAGAGAATGCGAATCAGAAACTGTGGGAAAAGGTTGCAGTGGGTGACTTGATTCATGTGATTAAAGTCTAGTGCAACCTATCGTAGTAGACGACCTTGCTCGGCTTCCACTCTCCCTGTCATTGAAATTGTTCTTTCCTTAGTTTCTGTGGTTACTACTACTTTAACTCATCTTAAAAAAGAAATATGCGTTCACATTGCCAGTAAAAGTGATCTATATCTTTATGTTGCAATAAAACCACCGGAGTTGTACTTTTCGATCAAGTTAAACTTCAGACTGAACATCATAAAATGTAGCAAAGCTAGATCATTCTCACGGTTCCTTTTAGAACAAGTGACGGAAATATGCTTTTTTAGTGCCATGCCCAGATTCAGATCCACTGTAAAGCAGATTAGACCTAATACACACGTGTTTAAGGATTCCCCCAATTAATAACCAACAGCATCAAAACTAATAGAGCAGTATCAGCTCAGCAAAGCTGCCTGTACTTGAAGCATAAAAGCCACTTAAACTCACCCGGGTGGGCAGTGACATTGGGCAAAGTTGCTCATTGTCAGACATGAGTTGTTCAACTATTCCAGGCAAAGTATAAGAGGTGATCCCTACCTCAATCAACTTTTTCTAATTTCTGCTAATCATCTACAGATTTTCAGGTGTATTCTTGGGAAGGTCAGGTAACGTTTGCAGTGGGCTCCTATTGCCGTTGTTAGAAGTTGGAGAATGAGTTCTGTGGGAAAAATGCACATGTTTTTCTCTACAGGGAAATTATTTTCCCCATTAAGAAATTTCTTCCCCTACATCCCAACCAGGGCTGTGGGGGTGATAGCTTCTGTTTCCCAACCTGGATTTGGAGTAAATAATTCACTGTTCTGGAGTACATACATATCAGACCTTTTCCAGGTACAAAAGCATCATATTTGATTTATGGCCACCAACGCTAGCACCAGGAAACCACTGGCTACCGCGAGGAGGGGGAGCAAGTGACTGCGAGCCCCAGCGCCCTTTGTGCCAGGATGCGCCGTCACTGCTTTCCCGCGCCGGGGTGCACATAGTCATCTCGCGGCTCCCGTAGCACAGGACACATGAGGGCGTGCTCGGACTGCGCCCAGGCTAAGCCCGGGCCAAGGACGGGCTAGTCTGCGCCTGTCCACGGCCGGTTGAGGCAGGGCAGGGCCACCCCCTTGGTTCAGGGTCCGAAGGTCTTGAGCATCGGCCAAACATTGAAATTACTGCTGAGAACAAGCTGGATAACATCTCTAATCCTTGAACTGAACCGAACAGAACAGCTAAGGAGGTGAGATTTTCGGTACAACTAATTCTTCTTTTTTGTACCTGGTTGTTTGATTGTTGCCAAAATTCTCAAATTGCCTGGTGGCAAAAAGCTCTTGTAAGTGGCAGGAGTTAATAGCAAGGCATTGCAATTCTAGGTTTTTTAACGGTTCAGCTAAATGATGCTTTATTTTAATATTGTACTGAATATTTCACCTTAAACTGTTGTGAATACTTAGGGCTAGATGTAGGTAATAGCAAATTACCGAATGGTAAATACCGAATTTTACCGATTCGGTATTTACTAATCGGTAATTGCTATGCAGGTAAAAAAATCGGTAAATATACTGAATCGGTAAGATTCGGTAATTACCGATTCGGTAATTACCGAATCAGTATTTGCCATTGATTCCTATGGGCCTTGAAGCCCAGTAAGTAAAAATACCGATTTTGCAAGGGGGACAGGGTGTCACATTGACACCATGTTGCACCCCTGTTTCTGGCTTGTGTGCCATGTGACACACATACATGTCCTAAGGGCATGTATGTGTGTCACATGGCACAGGTGTACATGCACAGATGTGCATGTACACAGGAATTTGTTATTTACCATGGAATAGTATTCCATGGTAAATAACGATTCGGTAAGGGCCTGTGGCACTGATTACAGTGCCACCTACATATTGATTTACAGAATCGGTAAATTTACCGATTCTGTATTTTACCGATTCTGTAAATTTACCGAATCGGTAAATTTACCGATTCTGTAAATCAAAGGCCCCCTACATTACAAAACCCAAATACCGGTCGCTAACGGCCGAAATCGGCTGTTACCGACCGATATTTGGGCTCCTACATCTGGCCCTTAGTGACAAATAGTGCTGTTTTTTAACCTGTTCTTCTTTTAACTTCTTTTAAAATTCTGAAGTTTTTAAAGCTTGTGCTCTTTTTGTGGACCCTAGCCCGCTGTTCTTGCACTAGGCACTTTGATCCTAAACCCCTAGCCCCAAAAGTCATTGCACTTGTCACTTTGCACCTACACCTCACTTTCACACTTTTTGCTTCTTAAACCTTGCACTTTCCCATCGTGCGCTGCACTCTATAGTTAAATGAGGGTACTGCATTGTATAAAAGGAGTAATAGAAATGGCAAAGCGCAAAATGAAATAAACAGTGGTCAACCCCCCATGCACGACCATTGACACCTACTTAGTGCGCGCAGACAGTGCAATTAATGTCGAAATTGACAGAGCGGAACGCCGCCTATCTCTAGGAGCAGGTACGGTGATAGGAGCGATGGACAGTCAAGTTAGAGGAGTAGCTTAGCAGAACAATGCTCATTCAGGTGAATCTCCTCATAACAGGCAACCAGGCACCCCAAAGACAACAGAAAGTATTGCTAACCCTGGTACTGAACAACATGTACAGATTGATACCCTACTTTACATTCGCCTATCCGTTCTCCCATTTAAAAAAGTAAAAGAGGCTGCAAAAAGTGCCAGGTAAAGGCAGGGAGTAATAAAAATAAGAAAGGACCACTGCAGAATATAATAGTCCAGCCCTGTGATGTCCCTCTTGAACAAGAGTCCTCAATAAACTTACATGCCACACAAATTGTAGCTCTTGTAGCATTAAAGATAGAAGAATTTCTAAAAACCCTTTTATAACAAACTAGACAACCTGAATGGAGAAATAGTTAAGATTAATGGCATACTAAGTATTCTAGGTAATAGTGTAAGGGAGAGGGCGAGTGTTGCAACGGGGAGCCCCATTGAACAGCCCCCCCCAGGTAAGAGCTGCCACCACTAATGCTACAAAAATGTCAATTGGCAGTAATTTAAGCTATAGATCCCGAGAAAGAGTAATTTCAGGAAGTAAAGATGGTCAAAATGAGTTGGGAACTCACCTCCTATCAGAGCAACCCCAGAATAATTAACCACACCCTACAAGAGGAGATAGATATGAGCTGAATCAGCCAACTACTAATTATACCAAACAAGGAGCAAATGAGGTTACTGAGAGTAGAGTTGGTGTCCCTATAAATTTACCCCCAGAATGCTGTCCGTATGTGGCAGTTATGATTAATGTGCCCCAGTTACAACCGGACCAAAGGGAATCGGACCATAACCTGAAAAACAAAGTGGTCCACTGGCTAGATAAGAACTGTGGCTACCCAGTGGGATGCGCAAGTCAGATTCTCCTAACAAGAAGAGTACGTTGGATTGTCCCCTTAGCCAATTGTTTTAAAGGGGACTACATTATCATTAATTTTAGAAGCCCCAGTTGGGCAAGGAACACTCTGGAAAGAGCAGTTGTTCTACCAGTATATGATCACAATGTGTCCTTACTACCCCATGGAATTTTCTATAGACATTTAAGACCTATAACCAATTGGAGAGTTTATCGGGGGCTCCCTAGTTTGAACCCTGTTGGGCCCCAATATGCACTAACAGTGTCTAATAGATACCAAGCCCTGAGTACACTGGAAGAAAATGACTGACATTATGTCGCCTGTCCACCCAATGTGGAGTCTGGCCACAATGGAGAAGTGTTAATGGGAGCTGGATTTGTAAATAACGATAATCCATTCATGACTATGCCTACTGTGCCGGTGCATATAATAGGTCTGCATGAAGAGACATCACAAACAAGAAGGGATGATGATATCATATGTGAACACTTGAATGATAATAGAGGGAATTTGCCACTAAATGGATACACAATAGTCACGTGGAACATAGCTGCCCTATTAAGTATTTTATATTGTGCCAGCTGATTGTGCCAGCTGATTGTGCCTGCGATTGTCTATCTTGTGCCCACGACCTCCCAGCATTGTTGTTGTGCCTTAGTCCGTCCACGCCGCCGCTGCTCTCCTGCAGCCCCACCCCCGCTCCCTCCAGCTCCTACTGACTATCCTACCCTGCCCCCGCCTCCCAGCTGACCCTCCCTCCCACAAACATACCTTAAGCAGATAGCGCGAGACTAGGAGCTGTGTCCAGCCTGACTCCGGTCAGAACTGGTCGCTCCTCTCGCAGCTCGCCCCAGCCATGTGTGCCAGCGACCTGCACCCTGCCCTGCCATCTGTGCCAGCGACCCGCATTGTGCCCTGCATCCTGCCCTTCCTTCCGTGCCAGCGACCCACATTGTGCCCTACCATAGTGCCTGGTATCGTTGCCTGCATTAACATCTATTGTGCCAGCTGATTGTGCCTGCCTGCGACCGTACTTTATATTGTGCCAGCTGATTGTGCCTGCGATTGTCTATCTTGTGCCCACGACCTCCCAGCATTGGTGTTGTGCCTTAGCCCGTCCACGCCGCCGCTGCTCCCCTGCAGCCCCACCCCCGCTCCCTCCAGCTCCTACTGACTATCCTACCCCGCCCCCCGCCTCCCAGCTGACCCTCCCTCGCCCCCGCCCCCTCCACTATCCATTTATGACAGATGCTTTCGCGTGCAGTGTTCACACGCAGCGGTCGCGCCCCATGCGCGCCGAAGGTGCGCCAAAGGTAAGCCCGTCTACGCCCGTCCATGCCTGGACCGCGCCCAGCGCCAGTCCCCCTGGTCCTCGCAATACCCTCTCCACTCGCATAACGTATGACGCCGCCACCCTCTTAGCCCTTAACCCCGAACGCACACCACAATGCTGCATAGCTACCCCGGGACACACCCACGGACCATTCGCCTGCCAAGCCTGCAAGTTCGCCTTCATCAGGAACCACACCAATTCCTCCCCCTCCAAACACAGCTCCGACTCAAACCACCTGAAGTGCATCCTGCTGAACACCCGCTCGGTCCTCAAACATGCCACTGAACTCTGGGACCTACTCGACACCACATCGCCGGACGTCGCCTTCCTCACAGAAACTTGGATGAACGCCTCATCAGCGCCCGACATCGCCATAGCCATCCCGGACAATTACAAAATCAGCCGAAAAGACCGCACCAACCAAACAGGAGGAGGCATCTCCATCCTCCATAAGAACACCATCCGAATCACGACTAGCTCCGACGATAACCTCGCGACCGCCGAACACCTTCACTTCCAGATCCACACCGACCCTAGGACCACACTTAGAGGCACCCTCATCTACAGACCTCCTGGAACCCGCACACAATTCATCGAAGACATCACTGACTTCATCAGCCCACATGCCCTCACCTCCGAGAACTACATTCTCCTGAGAGACCTCAACTTCCACCTGGAAAAGAATAACGACAGCAACACCACCACTCTTCTGGACAACCTGACCAATCTCGGACTCAAACAACTTGTTGACACCCCCACCCACTTAGCCGGACACACGCTCGACCCTATCTTCACCTCCAGCAAACACATCTCCTTCGATCACACCACAGCTCTCCATTGAACGGACCACAACTGCGTTCACTTCAGCTACAAAAAGACCACGACCCACATCCCACCTCTACCTATTCCTCGAAGAAACTGGAACAAAATCACCACCGACCAACTCTTCACATCGCTTAACCAAAACCCCCCTGCCAAACCATCGGACCCAAACCAAGCTGCCACCAAACTCACACAATGGATCACCCACAGCGCTGACGAATTAGCACCCTTGAAAAACCACCAGATCAAACAAGTCAACAAAAAGGCCCCCTGGTTCAACGATGACCTTAAGAAATCCAAGAAGCTTTGTCGTACCCTCGAAAAAAACTGGAGAAAAAACCCTACCACTAACAACCTGACCACCTTCAAGGACGCCATCCGCAAACACCACCAATTGATCCGATCCAACCAAGAAATCAGCATTCAAGGATCGACTCGACAACAACGCCCACAACAGCAAAGAACTATTCAACATCGTCAAAGAATTTACCAACCCCACCGCCGGCACCAACGACATCACTCCCTCCCAAGACCTCTGCAACTCTTTATCCACTTTTTTCCACAACAAAATCGCCGACATTCACAACAGCTTTGATAACTTGTCGTCCGAAGAACAACCCACTCCAACCACCTCCGAACCAAAACAGCACTCTCACAATCTCTGCGCCTGGAACCCAATCACTACTGAAGACACCATCCGTCTGATGAACTCCATCCATTCAGGCTCACCAAATGACCCATGCCCCCACCACATCTTCAACAAAGCAGACTCCATCATCGCACCCCATCTCCGCGATGTCATCAACTGCTCCTTCAACTCCGCCACCTTCCCAGAAAGCTGGAAACATGGCGAACTCAGCGCCCTTCTGAAGAAACCCACAGCGGACCCCTCTGAACTAAAGAACTACCGCCCCATCTCGCTCCTCCCCTTCCCTGCCAAAGTCATTGAGAAAGCCGTGAATAGTCAGCTCGCTGCCTTCCTTGAATCCAACAATTCACTCGACCCCTCACAGTCCGGCTTTCGAGCCAAACACAGCACCGAAACCGCCCTCATCGCTGCTACAGATGACATCCGAACGCTACTGGACAACGGAGAAACAGTTGCCCTCATCCTACTTGACCTCTCCGCCGCCTTCGACACAGTCTGTCATAACACCCTCATACAACGCCTCAGCAATGTCAGAACTCAAGGAAAAGCGTTGGACTGGATCTCCTCGTTCCTCGCAGGAAGAACCCAGAGAGTCCAACTCCCCCCATTCAAATCAGAGGCAACCGAAGTCATCTGCGGCGTACCACAAGGATCATCACTCAGTCCCACCCTCTTCAACGTGTACATGAGTCCCCTCACAACCATCGCGCGACAACACAACCTCAACATCATCTCCTACGCTGACGACACCCAACTAATCCTCTCCCTCACCAAAAACGCCAACACCGCCAAAACCAATCTACACGAAGGAATGAAAGAAGTATCCGTATGGATGAAGAACAGCCGTTTAAAACTAAACTCGGACAAAACGGAAGTCCTCATCTTAGGATCGTCCCCCTCTGCATAGGACGACTCATGGTGGCCACCAGCACTGGGCACAGCACCCATACCTACAGATCACGCATGGAACCTGGGCGTCATCCTAGACTCCTCCCTCTCGATGACCAAACAAGTCAACGCCGTTTCATCATCATGCTTCAACATCCTACGCATGCTCAAAAAAATCTTCCGCTGGATCCCCACCGAAACAAGAAAGACTGTCACTCACGCACTAGTCACGAGCCGACTAAATTATGGAAACACCCTTCGCGCCGGAACCACAGCCAAACTACAGAAAAAACTCCAACGCATCCAAAACGCCTCAGCCAGACTCATACTGGACATCCCCCATCAAGCTCACATTTTCGGTCACCTGAAAGATCTCCACTGGCTTCCCGTCAACAAGAGAATAATGTTCCGTCTCCTCACCCACCCACACAAGGCCCTCTACGACCTCGGACCCGAATGCCTCAACAAACGACTGTCCTTCTACACACCCACCCACCAACTTTGTTCATCCAATCAAGCCCTCGCCGCAGTTCCGCGCATCAATAGAGTCACCATGGGAGGAAGATCCTTCTCCTACTTAGCGGCCAAAACCTGGGACTCTCTCCCCACTCACCTCCGCCTTACACAGAACCACCTCTCCTTCAGAAAACAGCTTAAAACCTGGCTATTTGATAAATAATGCACCCTCCCTCCCCCAAGCGCCTTGAGACCCTTTGGGTGAGTAGTGCGCTATACAAATTACTGAACTTGAACTTGAACTTAAGTAAGAAAGACTTACTAGGATGGACAGACTTCATTGATAAACACGATATAGTCTGTTTACAAGAAACTTGGTGTACTGACCAAGTGCATATTGAAGGGTTTACCTCATATGGTTTATTGGCACTAACCTCCTCTGTAGGTAGAGCCAAAGGTGGGTTCTTATTCCTTATGTCAAATAAACTCCCAGTTGTTGTTAAAAAAGTGATCAAAATAGAAGAACACTCACAGATTTCGTGGCTGTGTTGTAAAGACGGGAGGGACGTGCTTCTTTGTCAATTTTTATAATAATATTTTTGATTCTACCCACAGTAATGCAGTATTTGAACTAGAAAAAGGGCTTGATAATGTGATAGGAGTGATAAACACTAATTTTGCAAATATATGGGTTTGGGATTTTAATACGCAAATATGTCCATTATCTATGACCAAAGACTGTGTTACAAGAACGATGCAGGGGACAACTGTATACATTTTCCACACAACAGCTATGGAGGAGACCTAAATATAATGATGACGAAATATGACCATGACCTGTTATAATGTGCATGTGATCCCAACTGTGATGTGATACCAACCCTAACTGGCAGGAATGCAAACTCAGTGATTGATCATGTGTTAATCTCTACAAGTATTGAAAATGTGTCCTTCCAGAAGAATTGCACAGTTGTTGCTTAGTGATCATAACTGTATTATATTGGCAATATTGGTATGGGGTAACAAATTTGCATATCTACACACTGTTATTGGTAACATTGCCCGTTTAGACCAAATGAAACCCAAATAAAGTGGGAGGGGGTAGTCTCGAACAAAGCTTTTTATGATATTGTTACAAAATGAGGCACAGAGATTTCTTATTGTCTTAACGCATATATTAACCCGACCATAGCACTATTGAAGAGATAGTGACAGCCCCTCATAGGGATACACCTACACAAAACAGGGGATGGTTCAATCATACATGCACTCAAGCTGCTAAACAATTAAAACAGGCTCTCAGTAATAGACCAAGGAATATAGAGTTAATCAAGAGCTTAAAATTTAATTATAAAGCTCCAAGAACAAGCGTGGGACAAACTGTCCACAGCAGAGGATACATCCAATAATCAGCTTTTCTGGGAAACTGTTTATTCACCTTTCCTCAAAAATTATTCTTTCCAGGAATTATTGTCTCACGTTAGCTGCGAAGAATAGGTGTTATATTTCACTGGTATTTTTAACCCACCTGATTGTGCTGCTTTTAGCCCCCACAGTCCACTACATTGTAAGTAGCCTATAATATCCTTAAACATTACTCTCAATGAGGTCAGGGCAGGATTACATGATAGTGATGGAGGAAAAGCCCCAGGCCCCAATGGGGTCCCTAGAGATGTTTATAAAACAGTACCAGATCTATGGGACCCCATACTTACTAGAGTTTGTAACCTAGCAGCGACTGAGGGCACACCACTTACATGGGGTCAATCTGTTATTATCCCTATCTATAAAAAAGGGAATAAATCAGAAACTAAATATTACTGCCCCGTTTCACTTCTAGACTCATTGGTAAAAGTGATAAGCAGAGTTATATTGGTAAGACTAGAGGAGTGCGTCACCAAGAACGAGATTTTATCATCGGCACAATATGGTTTTAGAAGAGGGCTAAGAACAACAGAGCAATGTATTGATTTAGAGCTTTTAATAGCTAAATGCACGTGTGCTAAACAAGGGAGCCTGTATTTATGTTTTGCAGATCTCAGTAGTGCTTTTGATCTCGTTGACCATTCTATTCTTTGGCCAGTTTTGCTTTACCTTGGTGCCCCAGAATCTATTAACTTTTTTCTCGCAAGGTTGTATGAGAGACTAATATCCCGAGTTAGGTATGGTCAACCCAGTGAGTGCACCCCAAATTTTGAGGTCAAACGGGGTATCCGCCAAGGCTGTGTTTTAGCTCCATTGCTTTTTACTTTATTTATAAATGAGGCTGACACAGTCCTTAAATCAGTGCAGGCGGATGCACCCCAAGTAGCAGGTCAAGCTTTACAGGTTCTGCTCTACGCAGACGATGCGGTGCTCCTATCTAGAACTCCGGTCAGCCTACAGCGACTAATAGACACGTTTAGAGCTTTTATTATAAGTAGAAAGTTGTTAATTAACAAAGCAAAAACATTCACTATGGTATGTGGTTCAAAACCCAAGAAATCAAAAACCTTTTTTATAGACAGCACCAGGGTGGAAACATTTAATAATTTCTGCTATTTGGGAATACAGTTTTTCATGTAAGGGTAACTGGTCGCATGAATTAACTAATGTTCGTACAAAGATGTTAAAGAGCATACACAGAGTCTTCCGATTTGCATCCAAACTGGGAGACTGCCCTATTAAGAACATGATCGATATCTATAAGTCCAGAAGTGCTTCCATCGCATTATATGGTGCTGGGGTATGGGGGTCACACTACAAGTTCGGTGTTACAGTTGTAGGAAAATTATTTCCTAAAACATCTATTGTGTATGCCCCAGTCCACATCTACAGAGATAGTACACCAAGAAGTGGGAATAAGATACTTATCAGATTTGATCGCTATGCGACCCTTAATGCTCTGGAGATCTATTTGGGCCAAGGTTGAGACTAAATTTATCCAAACAATTAGCCAGGATTATTTACAATTGGACAATAGTCTATCTATTCCCTGGATCAAATATGTTACGGATCTACATAATGAATGATTTAAGATTAAGATCAATGAAAGCTCAGTATATTTGACAGGTTTTTCTAAGCAGGAAATAAAGGGTATATATTTCTGGCCCACAAAAATGAGATCTCCATGAGAACATTTGGGAAGCAAACTACATTTTTGTTTTACAAAACAATTAGAGACAGTGGTGGTTTCCAAGGTTATCTGTCTTTAGTCACTAAACCTTCACATCGCTTTGTATTAATAAGGTTGAGAGTAGGTATTGCTCATCACTTAGTTCCCTTTCATGAAATGAAAATGGGTCCTGTGCCTCTGTGATGAGTATTCCAAACAGAGCACTATGCACTTTCTACTTTTTTGTGAATTGTATCAGAATTTTAGAAGTTTTTATTTAAAGCCATTGTTGAAGAAACACAATGGAAGAACAACTAATGCTGCTATGAACTTATTCATTGCACTAAATGATCCGGAGATACGTTTTTATGTTGCGTTATTTATTTTAAGATCAATTTATGTGAGGATAAGCACTTTGATTCCCAACTGATTTTATTGTAATAATTAATTGGATATATGTATATGTATATATATATATATATATATACATATATATACTCACTGAAAAAACCATAGCTTTCAGGCCTTATATAGTTAGGAATTAGCTTTTAAAAAAACCTTTGAAATTCACCCAAAAAACTACAAGTTTTAGGGGTGTTATAGTTAGCTGTACATTTCACTCATACAAAACCATTGAAATTGCTCCTATATAGTTAGTTGTACTGACTATATTTCGCGCACCCGCAATCCACTGCTGATGATGTCACATATTAGATAATTCATGACATGATCAGTGACATCACTGATGACATCTCAAATGACATCACTGATGACATCATCCACGTGACAATCACATACACCTTTTCATACACTATTAAAAATTTTCATCACTCTTTGTAAAATACAGAGTATCATATTTGAATCCATTGTCACAGCAATACAAGTATCTAAAAATCCACTCAGTGATTCATAGATGTATACACACATCTAATCACTTACCTGTAAATTAACTCATACATGCTGTCAATGAACAATAGAACACTATCAAAAATACTTATACTCCTATATCGACATTAAACAACAGCACACATCCTTTTCACATATGAAGTCATCCTACTCACTTATGCAAAGAATGGATCATACTCACATATTTACTTAGCAAAACACTTATACAAACTACACTTCATCTATTCATTTAGATAGTAAGTCATACTTAGTGAATTATAAAATTATTATTACAAGTATACAGTTATCCATACAGTCACTCACACAATCATTGAGTCTTATGTATACTTATTTATATACAACAACTGACACATACACTGCCTTTTATTTTTCTAGTTTGTTGGACATGTACCATTGAGAAATATATTTGCTCATCACCACACCCATAAGGAGATTCACTCACCCAAACCGTTATACCATGTAGTTTTAACTTCATATATCTACTGAATCAACTATTCACCCCCCCACCGAACCACACACACTTGCACACTCCCATACAAATACTCAGTTAACTAATCAATAACTAATATAGACTTTCACATAGGTAGTAACCAACTGTAGAATCAGTTTACACAACAACTGACAAGTGATACAGATATTCACACAGTTTAGTCACTATCCACTATATTTAGTGAGACATTATAAATTGGTCAAGTAAACAGTCAATTACACTGCTACTAAATCCTCCATCCAAATATTTATTTATACATATCCACTCATTCTTCAATGCAAATTGCTATATATATAATGCATATTTAAATAACGAAGCAAACCACATTCACTGGATGATGTCATCAGTGATGTCATTTGAGATGTCATCAGTGATGTCACTCACCATGTCATGAATGATCTAATATGTGACATCATCAGCAGTGGATTGCGGGTGTGTGAAATATAGTTAGTACAACTAACTATATAGGAGCAATTTCAATGGTTTTGTAAGAGTGAAATGTCCAGCTAACCATAACACCCCTAAAACTTACAGTTTTTTGAGTGAATTTCAAAGGTTTTTTAAAAGCTAATTCCTAACTATATAAGGCCTGAAACCTATGGTTTTTTCAGTGAATATATATATATATATATATATTTCTTTATATATATATATATATATATATTCACTGAAAAAACCATAGGTTATAGACCATATATAGTTAGGAATTAGCATTTACAAAACCTTATTTTACTCACACAAAACCATTGAAATTCGCATATATAGTTAGTTGCACTAACTATATATCGCGCACCTGCAATCCACTGCTGATCATGTCACATATTACATCATTCATGACATGGTCAGTGACATCACTGATGAAATCACTGATGACATCTCAAATGACATCTCAAATGACATCACTGATGACATCACTGATGACATCTCAAATGACATCACTGATGACATCACTGATGACATCTCAAATGACATCACTGATGACATCACTGATGACATCTCATTTGACATTACTGATCACATCACTGATGACATCATTCATGTGATAATACGATGAACCTCTTCAGACTCTAATATAACCTTAGATACACTCAGTGTAAACAGACACTCACAGACTGTCACTCATCCATGGAGTTACTCACACACCTAGTCAGTCATGCAAAGAATCAATCACACCTCCATTTCCTCAACTATACAGTTATACACATCTTACTTATTCAAACATATACTAACACATATTTACTCTCTTATACAATCCCTGATACAAGTTCACAATGATCCATACAGCCACTCACACATTCACTGGCTCTTATGCACAGTTATTTATATATGTCAACTCTCACATGTACTGTGTTTTACATATGTACTTACTTTGACATGTAGCACTGAGATATCCATTCACTCACCAATACACTCATGCACACAGTCAACCGCCCATACAGCTGTTTCCACATGCACTTTTGAATCCATACATCTAGTGAATCAACTGCTCACACATCTATGCACAGAGTCATACACCTCCCAGCCACCCACACACACACTCAGTCTCCCATACAGATACTTGGGCAATCAATCAATAACCCATATAGTTACTCATATAGCTACTGATCAACACATGCAGCAGTTTACAGAACAACAGACATAATGATGCACAAATTAAGACAGTTTAGTCACTAACCCATGCACTCAGTGAGACACATTTAATCACTCACTCATACAGTCAGTCATGCACCTACTAAATCCTTCATCCAGACACTTATACGTCCACTCATTCTTCAATATGTAAGACATATTTTAACTTTACAGAAACATACAGTCACTGGATGTTGTCATCAGTGATGTCATCAGTGATGTCATTTGAGATGTCATCAGTGATGTCACTGACCATGTCATGAATGAAGTAATATGTGACATGATCAGCAGTGGATTGCGGGTGCGCGATATATACTATATATGCGAATTTCAATGGTTTTGTGTGAGTAAAATAAGGTTTTGTAAATGCTAATTCCTAACTATATATGGTCTATAACCTATGGTTTTTTCAGTGAATTTTCAAGGTTTTGTAAATGCTAATTCCTAACTATATATGGTCTATAACCTATGGTTTTTTCAGTGCATTTCAATGGTTTTTTCATAGCAAATATCAAAAGCTGTAAAATGTATTCTTCTTTTAAAGGAAAAATATATTTTATATGTATTTAATATAATTTTTTTATGTACATACATTTTTTGAGGGAACGAATTTATCAACTATCATGCTGAAGAAGAGTGTGGGGAAAAAACAAACAAAGAGGAGGACTAAGAGGAAAGAACAATCAGTTAAAAAATACAATTGCTTTATGAAGTGCTTTTCCACACATTTACATTTAAATAACCCATATTAGAACATACAAAATATCTACAGAGGAGACGGTGTACATTGAATTTTAGACTCTTCATTGGTACCTACATGTTGGTACTTACATCACCCACACAACACAACAGCTCTATTCAGAGCTACCCTACCTCAAAGCACTCTAAAATATTATTTTAATATTTCCCTTGGTTTTCCCCTTGTTACGCTTTCCGGAACGCTACCCGTTTTTTTTACATATATGGGCCTCCTCAGCCACCCTCAGAAAACCTAGGGGGTCAGGATATGTCGCCCGTGCCCCCTTATACCCATTCCCAACATTGTTTATCCTCCATAAGTAAGACGCATTTAATCACTCACTCATACAGTCAATCACGCACCTACTAAAACCTTCATTCAGACACTTATACATCCACTCATTCTTCAATATGTAAAACATATTTAAACTTTACAGAAACACATAATCACTGGATGTTGTCATCAGTGATGTCATTTGAGATGTCATCAGTGATGTCATCAGTGATGTCACTGACCATGTCATGAATGATGTAATATGTGACATCATCAGCAGTGGATTACGGGTGCGCGATATATAGTTAGTGCAACTAACTATATATGGAATTTCAATGGTTTTGTGTGAGTAAAATAAGGTTTTTTAAATGCTAATTCCTAACTATATATGGTCTATAACCTATGGTTTTTTCAGTGAATATATATATATATATAAATATATATTTCTTGCTTTTCTGGTTGTTGCACATACCAAATAAAGCTTGCTGAACCGAACCGAGTTATGACATGCACAGAAATGTACGTTTGTGGGCGTTCCCATGGTTTCAAGGCAAACTGAGCCATAGACCAACTGCTTCTCACCCCTTAAGTGGGACTGAAAAATTGAACTTTGCCTTGTAAATAGATCTATGTATTA
This sequence comes from Lissotriton helveticus, assembly GCF_964261635.1. NCBI lineage: Eukaryota > Metazoa > Chordata > Amphibia > Caudata > Salamandridae > Lissotriton > Lissotriton helveticus. Next base: position 708,099,025 of record NC_136070.1, read on the forward strand.
TAAGAATCACTTTGCGAATTTCTGCCAGGTGTAAAAAAAAAAATCGGTAAAAAATAGGCAAATTCAGCGGTAAATGTATTTTTATGACTGAAATACCACTGTGACTAGTGCAGGGCTGTCAGTTCCAAAATGTGAAGCAAAATTCAGTGGATCATACCTGACATGGGACGACGACTTGATGTTGCTCGTCTGCATACAGCATTGCACACTGTGGAGATGAGAAATGAGCTGCTTATCTCACTCTGCTAGCCAGGATGCCTCATGATGTAGAACCCTTTATCGCGGTCCTGAAGACCCATGCTTCCACAGTGGTGGGGATTGTTCATTCAAACTGATGCTTGGAGTTAAGGTTACAAGGGATAGATATACCATTTTCTTGCTCCATGTCAGTAAGTTGCCCAGTTCTAGTTGTATTCCTTTCATTCTGCTTCACATAGTTTTCTTTTTTTCAGCTATACAAGTCTTAGAATACAAATGAATAGAACGCAACAGCAGGAGCTCGCCTGACATGAGAGCTTGAGATCTCGAGTATGGTGTTTGATAAGAGGGTGGAAATATGTTTTGTTAGTAATCAGTCTGTGTCCCTTAAAGTCTCACACCATGAAAGATCATGTTAAACAATCTCAACACTTGGAAGCACCCTTTCATTGTTCGTTGTGTTCCAGTAAAGGTAATTCAACTGACTGGTTATAGTGAGATTGCATCTCTGTGTCCCTACAGAAGCAAGACTAGGCTTTCTCATCATGTGAAAACATGTTTTCATGTCATCAGTACACCCCTTTTCCAGTTGTTTGGTGAGCATGGAGAGATATGATCAGACCAGAACATATGATGATCAAAATATATGATCACAAGTGGCCCTAAACCATAAAAGTATCAGCCTTCATAAATTCATTTCACTAGAAGGGATTCCAGGCTGTCATATTAGTTCCACAGGGTGCATGAATCTGGTTCTTTTGTAAAACTCATGGATGTAACTCCTTATGAATTGATGTAGTGACAAAATAACCTGAGCATGTACAGATCCACACATCCTCGTACAAATTGTTACCATCTTGAAAACTGTGTTCTTATATAAAAACATTAAGGTTCTCATTTAGAGTTTTGAGGATGCAATGCTCAGTGAAAACAGGTTGATATTCCACCCACTGTATTGCAGGTGCTATAAACCTATGGCATTTTTTAATACATCGGATCAAATGCACTTGTAATATGGCGGATGGGACATTGGTCACATTTGTGACAGAGTGTCAAGTTCCCCAAATTCTAAATAAAGCCCTAAGTGCTCCTCCCTTTCGCTCCACCAGCTTTATAAATAGATCTGGATTTGTGGCTCTGCTGTCCACAGAACGTCTTGACACTCCCTAGGACTGAAAATTAGCAGTCATTCAATAAGTCAAAAGAGTGCAACATCAGATAACTGGTTTTCTGACAGTTGGACAGTGTGACTCAAGAGTAGGTGCAATTTGTTTTAAAGTTGTACACACTTGAAGTTCCCCTATACCTTGGAGTTTGAATATTTTAGGTATTTGGGGGCGTATTTACAAAGGCTTTATCTCTGCTGTTTTGCCTTAAAAAGCCAAAAAAGCAGAGATAAAACTATCGCCCTATTTACAAGAGGGTGCTAACATGCATAATCGCATGTAAGCACCCTTTTTCCCAACGCCTCCCTGTGCATCTCTAATGAGATGCAAAGTGGGCGCCACTGGGCATACCCCGAATGAACTACCTTGCAAATATCGCTGATGTTCATCGCGATATTTACAAGGCTGCCCCAGCATTTTAGCACACGTTAGTTTTTGGAGAAAACCCCTGTTTTCACCAAAAACTAACGTCTGCTAAAATGCAGACTTACCTATCCCTAACATTGGGGTGGATTATGCTGATACGACCCTGTGGGTCGTATCAGCAAGGTTATCGCCATTTTGCAGGGAACATCGCTGGAAAACCTGTGATGTTCCCTGCAAAACGGCGATAGCCTCGCTATCTCTGGAATTTGTATCGCCCTGGAGAAACGCGCTGTTAATAACGCGCTACCAGGGCGATAAATTCCAGAGAGAGCCTGTGATAACAAAATTATCACTAAGCATGCCCAGCGATAATTATCGCTGGCCGTTGATAATATGCCCTTTGGATTTTCGGAGGCTCGAGTGTCAGAGCTCACTTGAGTGTTTAAATTGTTTTAGGTTAATTTCTCTACAGTTTAAGTTAATGCTCCTTTCCTTCTTTCTTTGTTGAAGGGGTTTCCTTTTGGCTTCAGCTCTAATTTGCCCGTACCTGCCACTGTCTATTGTACGGTTTGCTTCCTTTCTCAAGGGTCCTACTTTGTTTTGACTGTGTCTGTTATGGAGGGCAGTCACTAAAACCATCTCCTGAAAGTGCATGATAGAGAACACAACTCTTGATTAATGACTCTGTTGGTATAGAAAGAAGAACTTCCTCTTGCACTTAGCATGCTAGGGAATTGGAAGTAGGTATTTGTCAGTACCTCGAGCCTGCTGCAATTTGCATATGATCAGCTGAATGCCTGGCAGACCAAATATAGCCTGTTAGACCTATCAGCTTTAGAGTGGTCTTACCTGAAACATTTTGTCTTACTCCTCCGCTCCTTAGGACTCTGTGCACTTTACCAATGTTAGTCAGTTTTAAAGTGCTTGTGCTCCCTCCTTCAAACATGGCAAAGTGGGCTTACACCCAATTGGCACATTTAATTTACTTGTAAGTCTCCAGCAAAATGGTACTATATGTTACCAAGGCCTATAAATGCTGCAACCACCAGCACCTTCGCTTCCAACTTTTGCAAGTATTTGTCCCATGTTGTGAGTACCTGCTTGCCTCTTTCCCTTCGCCGAGCATCTGATAGCACAGTGGCCTCGCCCAGCTCAGCATAGTATAGAGGGAAACAACCCTTACAACGCAACTATTACAACGCACACCGTTACAACGCACACCATTACAACGCAGGATCCGTTACAACGCATGCCTTTACAACGCATGACATTACATAGCAGATGCTATTACAACGCATGCCATTACAACGTAAGTATTGGTAAGTATGTTATTTTTTAAAATCATTTTTTTAAAATGTAAATTAAATAAATTAATTTAATTAATAGTATATATTTAGTTTTGGGTTATGGGGTACAGGGCTAGGTATGGGTTTTGGGGTACAGGGGTATTTTTAGGTTTCAGGGTAAGGTTTGGGTTTTGGGGTACAGGGGTATTTTTAGGTTTCAGGGTTAGGTTTGGGTTTTGGGGTACAGGGTATTTTTAGGTTTCAGGGTTAGGTTTGGGTTTTGGGGTACAGGGGTATTTTTAGGTTTCAGGGCTAGGTTTGGGTTTTGGGGTACAGGGGTATTTTTAGGTTTCAGGGTTAGGTTTGGGTTTTGGGGTACAGGGGTATTTTTAGGTTTCGGGGCTAGGTTTGGGTTTTGGGGTACAGGGGTATTTTTAGGTTTCAGGGTTAGGTTTGGGTTTTGGGGTACAGGGGTATTTTTAGGTTTCAGGGCTAGGTTTGGGTTTTGGGGTACAGGGGTATTTTTAGGTTTCAGGGTTAGGTTTGAGTTTTGGGGTACAGGGGTATTTTTAGGTTTCAGGGCTAGTTTTGGGTTTTGGGGTACAGGGGTATTTTTAGGTTTCAGGGCTAGGTTTGGGTTTTGGGGTACAGGGGTATTTTTAGGTTTCAGGGTTAGGTTTGGATTTTGGGGTACAGGGGTATTTTTAGGTTTCAGGGCTAGGTTTGGGTTTTGGGGTACAGGGGTATTTTTAGGTTTCAGGGTTAGGTTTGGGTTTTGGGGTACAGGGGTATTTTTAGGTTTCAGGGCTAGGTTTGGGTTTTGGGGTACAGGGGTATTTTTTAGGTTTCAGGGCTAGGTTTGGGTTTTGGGATACAGGGGTATTTTTAGGTTTCAGGGCTAGGTTTGGGTTTTGGGGTACAGGGGTATTTTTAGGTTTCAGGGTTATGTTTGGGTTTTGGGGTACAGGGGTATTTTTAGGTTTCAGGGCTAAGTATGGGTTTTGGGGTACATGGGTATTTTTAGGTTTCAAGGATAGGTATGGGTTAAGGGGTACATGGGTATTTTAAGGGTTCAGGGTAACGGGTATTTTTAGGGTTCATTTTTTAAATAAATAATTTTAAATAATTTAAATATTTAATTTTAATAATTGTATTATTTTTTAATATTAGTTCTTTAATAATAATTGTTTTTTTTAAAATAAACTATTTTTTAAAGTATATATATTTACAAATTAATTATTAAAAAATAATTTAATTTATTAAATTAAATAAATTTTAATAAATTACATTTAAAAAAAAAATAATATACTTACATATACTTACGTTGTAATGGCATGCGTTGTAATAGCATCTGCTATGTAATGGCATGCGTTGTAAAAGTATTCGTTGTAAATGTATCTGCGTTGTAAAAATTGCGTTGTAACGGTGTGCGTTGTAAAAGTTCGCGATGTAACGTCATACATCCATTATAGAGCCTGACCAATTTATCTGGAGCAGCCAGTGATATCCAGGCCATTGCAATCTGGTCTTTATACAACACGAACACTGGGTTGATGAATCTGTGTAGATACTTGTCTCTCTTGGCTCAGGGTCAGATATCCAGTACGCAGGATTCGGTGTGATGGTCAGGGTGCTGTGTCAGCCAGGATAGAGGTAATTTCTGCTACCTCTTTATTATATTCTTCATTCATGTTTTATTTGTTTGTTTTTTTATCATTAGAAATGCATCTTTTGATGCTCTCTGAAGATGTTCTCTGTTGCCTAGTAGCATGGAATGTTACCTTCTGGAAGCTCCAGGTCTGCAGTTAGAGACTGGATACTGACTGAGAGAGACACTCTGCGAGGATTTGGAGTGCTGTACTTCATTTATGAATAAAGCTTCATTTAATATATATCCAGCCTACTCATGAATTCTTGTAAGGATACAACATAAATTTGGCGACGAGGTGGAGAAGACAGCTCTTCACGGACCTTCGCTTCATTTAAATATATACTTTTGGATTTTTTTCAAATGTCAAGATTCTTGCAGAAAAATCAGTGTTTCCTCTCAACTTAATTACTTCTGATTTTTTTATCTTCAAATTTACTTTAAATATTCGAGTGAGGGGGGCGTGGCTAAGATGGCGGCCTGAGAGGATGCTTGTGCTGGAGGCTCCCCGTCCCGGATCCCCTTTAGGCCCCTTAATTAGCTTTCCGAACCCCCAATTTGACGTGCGCCTTGCCCAGATGTGACGGGGTGACTAGCGAAAGCTTCGGTGGGGTCGAGCAACGGTGCAGTCGTCGCCGAGAGCCACCACTTCACTCGCAGACAGCGCCCCGGCTGCGGCGATGAGGAAATGGCGGCTGAGCCAGCCGAGTGCAAGCTACGAGTCCAGCTCGCAATGACACACCGGGAGACCCCCTCTGACGGGCAGCTGTCCGGAGATACCTGCTGGGACCGGGGTACCTCGGAGTGCCAGTGGCGCCCGGCGCAAGATACGACGAGCGGAGCACACAGCGGGAGGCGCCGGTGGTGCACGCCTGGAGGCACAAAAATCGAGGCCCGGGATCGGGGCCTATTCCTGGTGACCGCGAGCCAGTGCATCAGCACTCTGTCCCATAGAGCGCAAACCAGAATGGGGTGCAACCTGTTGGAAGGTGGATACCTGACTATGGTTACCCCAGATTTTTTGCCTTGTGTTGAGCTGGTTTTCGACTTAGTTGGCCTGGGATCCTGCTAATCAGGGCCCCAGGCTATCTGCTCTCTCTATAAAATGGACTCCATGTACCTTAGGTACATACCTAATTAGATATTGGGTCACTCTTGTGAGTCTCTGTACAGTGTACTATAGGTGCCCAGGGCATAGGGGCACCCAAGGCCTACCAGGGGCTGCAGCATATCTTTTTTGGCACCCCTGGCTGGCCATCCAAACTGACACAACTGGCTGATCACTCAGCTGGGGCAAGGTTGTGTAATCACCCCTTGCTTAGGTATAGTTTTCCTATACCTACCATTATATATAGACACATATGCACCTATAAGTCACTCCTATGGCAGGCCTTAACAATCTTGAGGGCAGAGTGCTTGGTTTTTTGTGGGATGGTGCTCTAGCATGAGCTGAGCCTGTCTGAAGCTTTCGGAACCATGTCCTTATAGCTGTTCTATGATATAGCCATACCATATACTCTTAAGTGCATTATAATCCTCGCGGTTATTGCTAACTTTGGTTTGGCTTTATCAAAACATATCGTGTAAGGTGTCATACGCTTTGGAATACTACCCCCTCGCCAATTCTGGTGATGGGGGTAGCATTCCACCCTTCTAGAGGGAGAAGACATGTTGTTCCTACTAATCCCAGTTAAAGTTAACCAGAGCCTCAGCATCACAAAATGGATGCTGCTGCCACAGACACAAGTCTGACCTCCTGTTGCTGGGAGTCCTTCCAGCGAGGGAGGCTTGGACAATAGGTTTCCTGTCTTGGAAGGTGCTAGCACCACCCCAGACAGGCCATATTGTATTGGGGCAGGGAGGGCTGAATGAAATGAGACACTGCCTGGGGCACACAAGGTGTCCCATGCATAGTCCAGTTCAAACTGGTGCTGGGGCACTCCAGCCCCAGCTCTGGCACGAAAATGGACAAAGGGAAAGGGGTGCAACCACCCCCTTCCCTGTTCCCACCCATAGGAGGGACCTAGCAGGTCATCCAGCCCCTAAATTTTGTATATAGGTAGGAGCTGAGTCCCAAGACTTTAGATTTATCCTGACTGAAACTCTGAAATGAAACTCTGGACCTTCGACGATCTACTTTGCAAGAAGACGACTGAAGAATCTCCCTTGTGGTCAAGGAATGACCACCCTGTGCAAGCAGGCACCATCAATCGATCAACGGTTTGCTTTGTCGACGCTTCCACCGGAGCCCGAGCACAGAGCCTGACAAGACCCAGAATTCCAGACTTCCAACAGACCGATCCACAGTCACAGCAGAGCTGAGACCCATGGAGGCGACGAGAGACGTGGGACCGGCCATCTTGGAAAGCCAGCAAATTGCTTTCCGTGCAACTCCTGAAACACCCTCGAAGTTATACATTGGGGATTGAGAAGCACCAAAGATCAGCCCTCCGCACTCCACGAGTTCTGCATGGGGCCCTTCTGCATTTCCCTGCTCGACGCATCTGTCCGGTCACTTGCCCGTTGGCTAGTGGCCTCTGTGACAATGATCCCTTTGATTTACAATGCTGGTCTGGTTGCTTCAGACTGGCCCCTGCTTCCCTGAAAAGGAGAAGCCCATCAGACTTTGCTGGTCTGATCAAGAAGCCATCTTCAATTCCTGCGTGGGTTGCCTTTGCCAAGGCTTATTGACTCCAATCCGGAAGCCGACACTGCCGACAGCGAGAGCCTTTGTGGGACAGTCCGTATCCAGCTCCTGGTTGTCATCGACACCTCCTGGTCCACGTGGCTACAGAGACAAGCTTCACAACATCACCAGATTGCTTAGCGACATCGCCTGGTTCCTTCCTGGTTGCTTCCTGATCACTGGCTAGTGACCCAGACTCTGTCCCCTCTGCTTTCAGGTACTCTTCATCCTCGATCCGCCCTTGGATCCACCCGGACACTTCTCTCCTGGCCGCCTGCAGCATCTTTCTCCAAGGCTCTATAGAAATCAGCGACAAAACCTGACACACTTTGACACCTATGCACCCGCTTCCTGTGGGTGAGATAACGCGAGTATTTCGTTACTCCTGTGGGTATTTACTATCCTAGTGTCTTAGTTTCAAGTAGCTTTTTCATAGTCCATACGGAAGTGTCCTAAAATAACTAGTTTCCATTTCTTTCGTTCCCATTCTAACTCTATGGTAACTCGCGTGCGTGTAAAGACACTGCACGCGCATCCCGTGGGCCTCCTGCTCCCTATCCTTTGGTAGTACAGCGTAGCCCCAGCGATTCTCCAGGCCCTAGGCCTATCCTTTGTTCGTGACGTGGTTCTTATACCACTATTTTAGTATATGGTTCGAAGTGCCCCTAGGGCATTACTGTATTTTGTGCAACTTATTGTATTTTAATTGAGTATCTTGTTATGTGCTGGTGCCTCTGACCTCATAAAGAGTTCAGATGATTGTGTTAGAAATAAATACATATATATTTTGATATACAACCTGTGTGGTGTCCTTTCACTTGGTATTAAGGGGATTGCTTATGGTAAAACAGCTGGCTTCACATGCCCTCTTGAGTTTAGCCTAAGACTGCTTTGTCCATGCTACCACTAGGATAGCTGGTCTATAAGGTTGACGTTACAACCATCACCATAAGGGTTGTTTGGACTGGTGCAAGGTGCTCACTAGAATAGTGAACATCATATACCAGGCCAACTTCTCACATTGGTGTGCAGCGGTTGGGATTTGAGCTTGCTGTTGTTTTGCCAATTGTAATCTTTGCAATATCATTTGAAAGATCACATCAGGTACCATAGGTACATATATCAAGACTTAGAATACTAAAGTTCTACTGAACTTAGTTGTTGTAGACCAAAGGGCCTAGCACACCCTGACTACAACTCCTAGGGAGGTTTAGTAGGAAAACACTTAGTGTAGGTAGGTGCACACACCACACCTCACTAGATCATGTCTGGAACAGGTGACCCATCTGGATCTCTACCTGTGGTGAGTGACCCTCCCAGGGCACCCTCCAAATATCAAATCCTCAGCTTTCGAGAACTGAGACACTTGTGTACCATAAGAAAGTTGAAACAGGGTTCTAACCCTACCCTTCAACACCTGATGGAACTCTTAGATGAGAGTGATATTCTGAAGGCCTCTGGCACAGAGCCTACAGGGAGAACAGGTGAGGGCATACCCTCCACAGAAGAGAAGGCCCCTGATCCTACTGTCATAGATGATGGTGAGGAAGAGGAGGAGGAAGAAGATTCTGAGGAAGAGGTAGACAGCCAGGCCCAAGTTAGGAGACTTAGCCAGGCTAACCTAAGCCTACATAGGGCTGTAGAAGGGCTAGCCCTTCCCAGACCCAACAGTAGACTTAACCAGGGGTATAGGAGGGAAAGATCCCACTCAGGGGGATCTCTCCGCTCCAAAGCCTCTAGGGAATCTCAGAGAGGAATGACTTCCTCTCAAAGGAGAGAACATGAGGCTAGGATGAGAGAAGTCCAAATCATAATAGAGAGGGAAGAACTTGCCCTAGCCCAAGCAAAACTTGCTTTAGCAAGAGAGCAAAAGTTAAGTGGATTAGATTCCACTAGTGGCAGCAATATCCCTAAGGATAAAGACAGGTCCTATGACAATAGACACCTGAGTAAGATTGTGCCCCCCTACAAACATGGGGATGACATCCACAAATGGATAACTGCTTTGGAGAGGGCTTGCAAAGTACAGCAGGTACCCCAAAGTCAGTGGGCAGCAATCTTGTGACTCTCCTTTTCAGAAAAAGGTAGAGAGTGTTTGGCTTAACCACTGAACAGTACAGGTTGATGTTCAGGGATACCCAGAAGACACAGACTCAGGACTGGACTGATTTTGTAGATTGTGCTACTAAGGCTCTGGAGAGCTGGTTATTGGGCAGCAAAGTACAGGACTTTACAGGATTGTATAATTTGATTATGAGGGAGCAGATCCTTAGTAATTGTCAAAACCAGCTTCTACACCATCAACTGATGGACTCTGATCTGACCTCTCCACAAGAATTGGGTAAGAGGGCAGACAAATGGGTCAGAACCAGGATTCGGCCTAAAAATCAGGGTGGTGACCAGAAGAAAGATTCTACCAAACCTCAAGAGAAAGGTGGGGATAAATCAAAAAACAAGTCCTCCACAGGGCCCCAAAACTCCAATGGTGGGGTGGGTCCTCCAACACTTCCTCTAACCAAAAGAAACCTTATTGCCATGTCTGCATACAGCCTGGCCACTGGAAGACTGACAGCAGTTGCACAAGGGCCAACAATAAGGAAAACAGCCCCCAAGTAATACTCCCAGACCTCCTGCTACTATTAGCAGAAATCCCCTAGGTGGTGGGAGTGCCCCCAAGAATTTGGCTGGGTTTACTTTGGGAACTCATGTGGACTCTGGCCTAACCAGGTCCCCTAACCAAGCTACTCTTGTCTGTGAAGATGGCATGGGGTTTGCCAACTTCACTGCTTGTCCCAACAATTTTGGCAAGTACAGACAGGAGCCCAACATCAATGGCCAGAACGTTGAAGCCTACAGAGACAGGAGGGGCTAGCATCACTATGGTGACTGACAGTCTAGTCCCCTCAGGACAACTTTTACCTGGGTTCACCTATCAGGTGACCAACATTGATGGAGTACAGACAGATCATCCCATGGCAGTAGTATATCTCAGCTGGGGAGGTGTCACTGGCCCAAAGAGAGTGGCAGTGTCTACAAACTTGCCTGTAGATTGTCTACTGGGAAATGATCTAGAGATCTCAGCCTGGGCTGGGGTAGAACAAGAAACCCATTCCAAAATGGTAGGCCTTCCAGAAAAGGTTGGTAGGGCTGTGGTGGTCACAGCCCAAACTCAAACAGATTTTAGTGTTGTGAAGCCTGAAACTATGGATCACTCTACTCAGACAGAGAGTATTGCGGAGGAAGAAAAGTCTCCCTCCCACCAGACATTAGGTGACAGTCAGCCTCCTCAGGGAACTGACCCTACCCCTTGTGAAGAAACTCCCCCAGAGGTAGCCAGGCCTGGCCTGACAGAGCCTCTGATGTCAGTGGACCCTTCCAAGGTGGGACCCAGTCTGGAGAAGGTATCCTGCTCCTCTCTACCCTGCCTCAGTCAGCCCAGGGCTGTAGAGGTCAGGGAGGCTAGTGGACCCCAAAGGGCCCCCTGTCCACAAGAACACCCCCATCAGCAGATTAGGGGCACCAAAGCTAGCAGCCCTAGCAAGGTGAACATTTCAGAAACTCCTGAGGGATCTCCCTTACACCGAGTTAGGAACCTCCCACAGATGGACACTGTTGGGCACAGCCAAACATGGGACCCAAAGGCCCCAAACCTGACCTGTCCCTCCAGTAAGCCAACAAAAGGGACCCAGCCTCCAGCTGTAGGTAGCCAGAGGTTGACCCTGAGAGCACAGTGCAACTCAGTCATGGAAAGTAAGGCACCCATGGTGGATAGTGATAAGAGGAAGCTGAGCCCTACATTAGTGGAGCCTCACTTCAGTACTCCATCTCAACACCAGCCTTTTACTTTGCCAAAACACATCACAGGTAGAGATTCCCTGTGGTGGAGACCCTCTGATACCCCTAGGGTGAGGGATTGCTTAGTGGACAATGAGACAGGGGGTAACCATGCTAGTGCAGGTACTTCCTTATATGGCCACTTAGGCAATATAGGCTTACCTGGTCAAGGATAGCCTTATCTCCTTTCATTTGGGGGTGTGTGTAGGAAGGTGGATACCTGACTATGGTTACCCCAGAATTGTTTGCCTTGTGTTTAGCTGGTTTTCGACTTAGTTGGCCTGGGGTACTGCTAATCAGGGCCCCAGGCTATCTGCTCTCTCTAAAAAATGGACTCCATGTACCTTAGGTACATACCTAATTGGATATTGGGTCACTCCTGTGAGTCCCTGTACAGTGTACTATAGGTACCCAGGTCATAGGGGCACCCAAGGCCTACCAGGGGCTGCAGCATATCTTTTGCCACCCCTGGCTGGCCATCCAAACTGACACAACTGGCTGATCACTCAGCTGGGGCAAGGTTGTGTAATCACCCCTTGCTTAGGTATAGTATTCCTATACCTACCATTATATATAGACACATATGCACCTATAAGTCACTCCTATGGCAGGCCTTAACAATCCTGAGGGCAGAGTGCTTGGTTTTATGTGGGATGGTGCTCTAGCATGAGCTGAGCCTGTCTGCAGCTTTCGGAACCATGTCCTTATAGCTGTTCTATGATATAGCCATACCATATACTCTTAAGTGCATTATAATCCTCGCGGTTATTGCTAACTTTGGTTTGGCTTTATCAAAACATGTCGTGTAAGGTTTCACACGCTTTGGAATACTACCCACTTGCCAATTCTGGTGACGGGAGTAGCATTCCACCCTTCTAGAGGGAGAAGACATGTTGTTCCTACTAATCCCGGTTAAAGTTAACCAGAGCCTCAGCATCACAAAATGGATGCTGCTTCCACAGACACAAGTCTGACCTCCTGCTGCTGAGAGTTCTTCCAGCAAGGGAGGCTTGGACAATAGGTTTCCTGTCTTGGGAGGTGCTAGCACCACCCCAGACAGGCCATAGTGTATTGGGGCAGGGAGGGCTGAATGAAATGAGACACTGCCTGGGACACACAAGGTGTCCCATGCATAGTCCAGTTCAAACCGGTGCTGGGGCACTCCAGCCCCAGCTCTGGCACGAAACTGGACAAAGGGAAAAGGGTGTAACCACCCCCTTCCCTGGTCCCACCCATAGGAGGGACATAGCAAGTAATCTAGCCCCTAAATTTGGTATATAGGTAGTAGCTGAGTCCCAAGACTTTAGATGTATCCTAAATGAAACTCTGAAATGAAACTCTGAATCTTTGACGATCTACTTTGCAAGAAGGCGACTGATGAATCTCCCTTGTGATCAAGAAGTGACCACCCTGTGCAAGCAGGCACCATCAAGCGATCAACAGTTTGCTTTGTCGATGCTCCCGCCAGAGCCCGAGCACAGAGCCTGACAAGACCCATACTTCCAGACTTCCAACAGCCCGATCCACAGTCACAGCAGAGCTGAGACCCGTGGCGGCGACGAGAGACGTGGAACCGGCCATCTTGGAAAGCCAGTGAATTGCTTTCCGTGCAACTCCTGAGGCACCCTCGAAGTTGTGCATTGGGGATTGAGAAGCCCCAGCCCCAAGCATCAACTGCCCTGAAGATCAGCCCTCCACACTCCACGAGTACTGCGTGGGGCCCTACTGCATTTTCCTGCTCGACGCGTCTGTCCTGTCACTTGCCCGTTGGCTAGTGACCTCTGTGACGATGAACCCTTTGATTTACAATGCTGTTATGGTTGCTCCAGACTGGCCCCTGCTTCTCTGAAAAGGAGAAGCCCATCAGACCTTGCTGGTCTGATCAAGAAGCCATCTTCGATTCCTGCGTGGGTTGCCTTTACCAAGGCTTGTTGACTCCAATCCGGAAGCCGACACCGCCAACAGCTAGAGCCTTTGTGGGACAGTCCGTATCCAGCTCCTGGTCATCATCGACACCTCCTGGTCCACGTGGCTGCAGAGACAAGCTTCGCGACATCACCTGATAGCTTCGCGACATCGCCCGGTTCCTTCCTGGTCACTGGCTAGTGACCCAGACTCTGTCCCCTCTGCTTTCAGGTGCTCTTCATCCTTGATCCGCCCTTGGATCCACCCGGACACTTCTCTCCTAGTCGCCTGCTGCATCTTTCTCCAAGGCTCCATAGGAATCAGCGACGAAACCCGGCACACTTTGACACCTATGCACCCGCTTCCTTTGGGTGAGGTAATGTGAGTATTTTAGTACTCCTGTGGGTATTGACTATCCTAGTGTCCTAGTTTCAAGTAGCTTTTCCCTAGTCCATCCGGAAGTGTCCTAAAAGAACTAGTTTCCATTTCTTTCGTTCCCATTCTAACTCTATGGTAACTTGCGTGCGTGTAAAGACACTGCACGCGCATCCCGTGGGCCTCCTGCTCCCTATGCTTTGGTAGTACAGCGTAGCCCCAGCGATTCTCCAGGCCCTAGGCCTATCCTTTGTTCGTGACGTGGTTCTTATACCACTATTTTAGTATATGGTTCGAAGTGCCCCTAGGGCATTACTGTATTTTGTGCAACTTATTGTATTTTAATTGAGTATCTTGTTATGTGCTGGTGCCTCTGACCTCATAAAGAGTTCAGAGGATTGTGTTAGAAATAAATACATATATATTTTGATATACAACCTGTGTGGTGTCCTTTCACTTGGTATTAAGGGTATTGCATATGGTAAAACAGCTGGCTTCACATGCCCTCTTGAGTTTAGCCTAAGACTGCTTTGTCCATACTACCACTAGGATAGCTGGTCTATAAGTTTGACTTAAACAACCATCACCATAAGGGTTGTTTGGACTGGTGCAAGGTGCTCACTAGAATAGTGAACATCATATACCAGGCCAACTTCTAACACCACCCACCCGGCGGGCAGCGGAAGACCGCCAGCATAGAGGTGAGCGGCAGCAGCGCCCAGCCATAGAGGTGAGGAGTGGCAGGCCGAGTCAGCGGTGGCAACCACGAGGCACGGGTAGCGCGAAAATTGAGCCCCCGGCCCGGGGCCCAGCACGGCCTGCCCACGGCCAGCGCCAGCTTTGGGGAGGAGCGGCGAAACGAGGAAGGAGCGCAGAGAACTCACCTTTGAGGGGCACTGGGATACACGACAGTCCCTCTCCCGCGCAAGCCCTGAGAGCAGGGGCCAACGTAAGCAGTGCCTGACCTGGCGTTGTGGGACTGACGAGGCCTGCCCAGCACCCAAGGTGCTCTGCCGACGAGAAGCGGGAGCAGAGGGCGACACATAGGAGCCATGTGGGCTCTGGCCCGGTCGAATTGAGAGGCACATCACACAATCTGCATTGCCTGGCAGTGCCTACAACTGGAATCAGACACCCTACAGCGCACACCCCCCGCCTTCTGTGCGACTTGGCGGAGGGGTCCACCTGCGGCGGCCCGAGCAGCCTGGCCGGGGGCAATGCAACGCCTGAGCCCCTGGCTTTGCGGCTTAGCGCCTAGAACACCCACCGGCTTGGTCCTGGGCCGGCCCAAACCCCCCATACAGCGGACCTAGAGAGGCGAGGTGAGGCGACAGGGTGGCAGAGTTCAAGACTGCCGGACTGCAGCAGAGGGCTGCAGACGGGGCAGCGGAGATCAGGCAGCGGCGGGCGTGAAAACGTTGCCCGTGGCTTAGCGGCCTGCCCGGAAGAGACGCATGTGGCCCTGCCGGACTGGCACCCCGCGGGCGCACAAGGTGGCACTGCTCATAGCACGCCGGGCCAGGTAACAGAGGGCAAGTGGCTGGAGGAGGAACCAGAGGAGTCAGGGACGAGCCACGGGACCCAGAGCGGACATCCGAGATACTGGGGCCTAGACCTAAACGGATACCTCCCTTTGCCTGGGACCCGGGCCAACGATCGGCGAGGTGAGGAGAGCGGGGAAGGTGGTGTCCTCGTGCACCCCCTGCGACGCCTGAGGGCATACGGGAAGGTGACCCTGGGAAGCTCCTCTGGGCACCACCTTTCATCTTGGCGCTGGCAACTCCTGAGGCCAAGTCTGACCTGGTAAAAGGGGTACCTGCCCAGATTCTCCCCACCACAGCGGCAACCGCACCAGCCTGTGAGCACTGTCACCCCGGGGGCTCTGGGAGCCGGGGGAGAGACAGGCCTTTGAGGAACCTAGCCGAGGCTGTGATAGCCGGGAAGCGCCCTGAAGCTGTGTACACAGGTGGGCTGGGGAGACAATGAGCCACGGACTTTCCCCTGTCCGGCAGAAAGTGAAAGCGACACTGAGGAGGGGGAGACGGTAAACCATGGCCAATGTTGGACGCCGAGGCGGACACACCATCACAGAAATGTTGGCTAAGGGCGCTCCTAAAGGGGAGAAAAGCCCCTCATCCACACCCCATGCAGAGAAGAGTGGGACCCCGAGGTCGGGGGAAGAAGAGATGCCCATCACAAAATCATTCCTGGAAACTTTATTCAATTCCCTAAGGGAAGATTTCCAAGCACTAAAACAAGAAATGGCCGGGGAGCACCGCGAGTTAAGGCGAGATGTAGATGGGCTGGGCGAACGGGTGGCAGCGGTGGAGGAAATGACACAAGCCAGGAGAGAGGAGATCGACCAGCTGCAGCAAGAAGTTATCCGCCTGAAAGAGCAACAGGTAGACCTCCAGGTACATGCGGAGGACCTCGGGAATCGTTCTTAGAGGAAAAACATCAGGGTCCGAGGCGTTCCATCCAACACAGAAGGGGACAATATCACGAGCTTCTTACAGGGGATGTTCAGGGACGTCCTGGGAGAACCTAACGACTTTCCATTTCGCATAGGGGCACATACTGGACTTGGTGTTTGCGGATAAGGAACTAATCATAGTGAAGGACATCTTAACCCAATGTTGGACCGACCATTCATTGATCCTCTTTACTGTAGCTCAGCCGGCCCTATCAAAACCATCTAGTTCGGGGAGTATTACATTTAATCGATCATGGACTCGCCTGTTAAAGGAGATTAAGCAACCTATGTTTCTGTCCGGAACATTTGAGTTAAAGGACAGCGTAGGTGAGAGCTACGATGCACTCTGTCAGCAAATCTTGACAACCTTGGACGAGGTAGCACCTTTACGGAAACTGAAGGACAGACCCAGAGGGACTAATGGTTGGTTCACCGAGGAACTCGGCCAGGTGAAGTTACGCTGTAAACAAGCGGAACGCACATGGAGGAAAGGGTATACAGAGCAGGACAGGGCTGCCTATAAAGGCATCTTACTGGAATATAAGCTCCAGTTAAGAAACGCCAAAGCCAAATTCTTGGAAGAGACATTGGCAAAAGCATCGAACAAATCACAGACCCTGTTCAAATTGGTAAAGAGCTTATCCAACCCTACATGCGCCATACCATCTCCACCGGTGTCACAGGAGCTTTGTGATTCTCTAGCCACAGCTTTTGATGACAAAATTAGGAACATTCTGAAGGGCCTTGAGGTTTCTACGCAGCCTATGCCATTTGGGTCTTGTCCCTCTGTGTCCCCTGGCCACCCGGCTTCTGAGGCAAGTAAGAACAAGGAGTTTGCCTGTCAGCTGCCGTGCCTTCCAATACCCTCATTGGAGGAGTTGTGTGCTCTGGCTAACTGTGTATCATCTGGCTCTCCTCTTGATCCCATGCCGCACAAGATCTGGAAGGCCTTCCAAGGCGAGCTGTTTCCCCCGCTCCATTCAATCTGTTGCCAATCGTTAGCTACTGCATCTGTACCAGACTGCTGGAAGTTAGCAATTGTAACACCTTTGCTAAAAAAGGCTACTTTGGACCCCCTCTGTCCAGCCAATTATAGGCCTATTTCGCTGTTACCATTCGCGATAAAGATCTTAGAGAAGTGGGTTACGAGAGCCTTGTCCAACTTCCTGGAATCCAACTTCAGTCTGGATGTAGCTCAATTTGGCTTCAGACCGGGCCACGGTACTGAGACTGTTTTGGTCACCGTGTTGAATGATCTGCGAACGCGTGTCGACAGGGGCAAGTCAGCATTTTTAGTACTGCTTGACATGTCGGCCGCGTTTGACACGGTGAACCATGAGGTCCTTTTGGGCCGTCTCTGTAATGCGGGAATAACGGGCTCGGCACTAGCCTGGTTATCATCATATCTGGATAATAGACAACAGGCAGTAACACTACCACCTTTCCGCTCTGCCATACGCCAGGTGAACCAGGGTGTCCCCCAGGGGTCGGCGATAAGTCCGATTCTCTTTAATTTGTACCTCCAGCCCCTGATACAACTTATAAGGTCTTTCGGTATTCAAGTCATCAATTATGCCGATGATACCCAACTGATTTTCTCTTTTGAGGGTTCAGAGGCAGTGTCGAGGGACACTTTCCATCAGTGTATGTCGGCCACAGCAGAGTGGTTGCAAGCCAATTCACTCCAATTCAATGGCGCAAAGACGGAGATATTGCACTGCTCTTCAGACCGACTCCCTCGCCCATTGCCGGAAGACTTTTGGCCTATTTCCATTCCAGGCTCGGTGGAGGCGGCAGACTCGGCCCACAATCTGGGAGTCATGTTTGAATCGAACCTGCAATTGGACGTCTCGGTGAATAGGACTGTTGGGACATGTATGGGTCTGCTCCGTGCTCTACGGAAGATACTGCCGCTTCTCCCGCGGGAAGCCAGAGTAGAAGTAGTGCGTAGTACCATTCTCAGTAGGTTAGACTACTGCAACGCACTACTTCTAGGAGCCCCAAAGGTCTTGATCCTTAAATTACAAAGGGTCCAAAATATGGCGGCTAAACTAGCTCTGTCCTTGCCTCGCTCGGCCTCTTCTGCCGGAACTCTGGCAGTATTACATTGGTTACCGGTCCAGCAGAGGATCTCCTATAAGGCTCTATGCCTGATTTTTGGAGCTCTGCATGGTCAAGGACCAATACCACTGCAAAACCTCTTTTCGTGGTATCAGGCTGCCAGACCTCTGAGATCCGCCTCAGCTTTCTTAGTGAAAATCCCAAGAATAAAAAGAGTGAGAATGGGCGGCCGCGCCTTCAGTTTTACGGCCGCCACAATGTGGAACACTCTACCTTTAACACTGAGGAGCAGACAAAATTTGATTTTATTTAAAAGGGACCTTAAAACCTATCTCTTCCCTAGAGCAGAATAAATTGTAGACCAGATGGTGGAACTGATCTCAGCGCCAGGATACCCGCTGGGTGACAGCTGCGCTTAATAAGCATTAAAATACATACATAGACAGAGCGCACAGGGTGGGTGTTGCACGCCGGGCCCCTGCTCCGCCACCCGACATACTGGCCTTTCTGCCCAATACCCTTTGAAAGAGAGGATTCTACAAGCAGCATGCCAGAAACAGCCCTTAAGCCACCAAGGGCACCAGGTGGCATTATATCAGGACCTCTCAGCCATCACCCTACACAAGAGGAAGGCCTTCCGAACTGCTACGTCGTTCCTCAGAGACAAAGGAATTCCCTACTCATGGGGCCACCCCTTAAGACTGATATTTAAATGGAATGGGACTCTGCACCAATTTCGATCATTGCAGGACACATGTGACCTACTGGGTATTGACCCTCCCGAGGAGCCCCAGCCACTGGAGAGTGCCCTGCGATCCTCACAAGAGAAGTCCCACGTTCCTCACAGGATGGGTGGCAACGAGTACGCCGTAGACGATCAACTAAGGCCACCCTGAAGCCGGACCCCGCCACGATGGCACAGGAGCAAGCATCGGCCATTCAGGAGGTGTCCAAGGACACAGCGACACGCCACTGACCACACAAGGGCGGGGGTTATGATTGCATCATGTTTCAGCGGGTCTGATGAGGGAGCGGGCGGAGGGCGGATCGGGTCACCACAACCACTTGCTCCTTCATGGGCTACTGCCACAGGCCAGAACTGAGGGCTGACCGGCCTGGGACTATGGACTGCTTACGGGAATTTTCTGTTGGGGTTAGGGAGGGCCCAGGAGGGGGGAGATGTTGGAGTGGGATGGGGCAGGTTGGGGAAGGGGGGGGGGGGGGTTCTAGGTCCATGAGTGCTTTTATGTGTGCGGTAGAAGGGGGATCCTGTTGTTTGATCGGTGGGGCTGGAGGGGCGGCCCTTGGCAGAATATTCAGCTCCTCGGGGCTAGGTATGCCACAGGAGCATTGCAGAGCTGGGACACAGAAGGTACAGGATTAGTGTTTAACTATGCCAGCGACTGAATTACGTCTTCTCACTTTGAATGTCCGGGGCCTCAACAACCCCGTGAAGCGGAGGGCAATTCTATCGTTTCTAGAGAACTCAAAAGCTAATATTTGTCTTCTCCAGGAAACGCACTTATTATCCAAAGAATGTCATAGGATGAAATCACGCAGCTTTCCATTCCAATTCTTCTCCTCAGGCCCCACTAAGATGGCGGGGGTGGCGATACTAGTGGCCCAGCACTTCAGGGGGAAGGTGTTACAGAAGGTAGTCGAGATACGAGGGAGACTGCTCTCCTATAGATTTTCCCTGGGGGAAGTTCCCTTTACAGTTTGCTCTGTTTATGTACCTAACGAGGGTCAGGAGAAGTTTTTCCACCAGGCGCTTAGTGAGGTGGCTGCGACACCTGATAAGCACGTCTTGGTTGGGGGGGACCTAAACCTGGTGTTCGATAACTTACTTGATAGATCGGAGCAGCGCTCCACACAAGCAGGAGCTTTATCAGGAGGGGGGTTGGCTAGACTGGAGGAGTTGGGGGATGGTGGATCTCTGGCGCAGCTTTCACCCGAGAGTCAGGGAATATTCATATTATTCTAATGCCCATAAAACCTATGCGCAGCTGGACTACTTTTTATCTTCCACATCCCTTAAGGCGCTTGCAACAGAAGTAGAGATGGGGGCTGTGGAGCTTTCAGACCATGCACCACTCTCGGTGTTGTTTTCCTTCCCACCGGTGACTAGGGCTGGGCGTTGATGGAGGTTGCGTGACACGCCGCTCCACCGTAAGGACACTGTAGAGAAAATCAAATGGGCCATTACAGATTATTTATCACATAACCACACCTCAGACACCTCCTTGGCCACACACTAGGCGGCGCTGAAGGCGGTATTACGAGGCGAATTTATCGCGGTCTCGGCGGCGGAAAACACGGAGAGGGCCCGCAAACGCAAAGAGCTCACATTACGGACACGAGAACTGGAACAGATGCACCGTAGAACTGGCGCACCTCGGGTATGGAAGCAGCTTCGCCTGGAGCGATAGCAGGTGGCTGCACTGGATCAGGATAGGGTGGAATTCGCGGCCCTGAGAGTACGGCACATGTACTGCACTGGGGGGGACAGGTGTGGGCGCCTGTTGGGGCGTGCACTCCGGGAAACTCAACAGCGACAAATGGTACAGGAGAGTGCCACACAGGGTGGGGGGGCGGGCTACCGAAGACGGTGACATGGCAAAGGCCTTTAGCGACTTCTATACCTCCCTCTATGCAGGGGCGCGGCTTGACCCCACCGACGGCGAAGCTTTCCTAGAGTCTGTTCATCTCCCTGCTTTGTCAAAAGACCAAGCGGATCTCCTGGACAGCAAGATCCGTCCCGAGGAGGTGATATCGGCGATCTCGCGTCTTAAATTGGCAAAGGCTCCAGGGCCGGATGGTTTTACGGAAATTTTTTACAAAACGTTCTGTCCTCAGATAGCATTGTTACTGACTGCCCTATTTAACTCGTTTGGGGAGACCGGGGCAATCCCACGTGACTTATTAGACACCAACATATCGGTCATCCCTAAATCGGGGAAGGACCGCACGCAGTGTGGAGCCTATCGCCCCATTTCCCTCCTTAACGTCGATCTCAAACTCTATACTAGCATCCTGGCAGTGAGGCTTGGAATATTCATATTATTCTAATGCCCATAAAACCTATGCGCGGCTGGACTACTTTTTATCTTCCACATCCCTTAAGGTGCTTGCAACAGAAGTAGAGATGGGGGCTGCGGAGCTTTCAGACCATGCACCGCTCTCGGTGCTGTTTTCCTTCCCACCGGTGACTAGGGCTGGGCGTTGATGGAGGTTGCGTGACACGCTGCTCCACCGTAAGGACACTGTAGAGAAAATCAAAGGGGCCATTACAGATTATTTATCACATAACCACACCTCAGACACCTCCTTGGCCACACACTAGGCAGCGCTGAAGGCGGTATTGCGAGGCGAATTTATCGCGGTCTCAGGGTGGAAAACACGGAGAGGGCCCGCAAACGCGAAGAGCTCACATTACGGACACGAGAACTGGAACAGATGCACCAAAGAACTGGCGCGCCTCGGGTATGGAAGCAGCTTCGCCTGGAGCGATAGCAGGTGGCTGCACTGGATCAGGATAGGGTGGAATTCGCGGCCCTGAGAGTACGGCACATGTACTACACTGGGGGGACAGGTGCGGGCGCCTGTTGGGGCGTGCTCTCCGGGAAACTCAACAGCGACACATGGTACAGGAGATTGCCACACAGGGCGGGGGGGGGCGGGCTACCGAAGACGGTGACATGGCAAAGGCCTTTAGCGACTTCTATACCTCCCTCTATGCAGAGGCGCGGCTTGACCCCACAGACGGCGAAGCTTTCCTAGAGTCCGTTCATCTCCCTGCTTTGTCAAAAGACCAAGCGGATTTCCTGGACAGCAAGATCCATCCCGAGGAGGTGATATCGGCGATCTCGCGTCTTAAATTGGCGAAGGCTCCAGGGCCGGACGGTTTTACGGAATTTTTTTACAAAACGTTTTGTCCTCAGATAGCACCGTTACTGACTGCCCTATTTAACTCATTTGGGGAGACCGGGGCAATCCCACGTGACTTATTAGACACCACCATATTGGTCATTCCTAAACCGGGGAAGGACCGCACGCAGTGTGGAGCCTATCGCCCCATTTCCCTCCTTAACGTCGATCTCAAACTTTATACTAGCATCCTGGCAGTGAGGCTGGCTCCACTCATGCAGGGGTTGATTGAACCAGACCAGGCAGGGTTTATTCCGGAGTGTCAAACTGCCGACAATACTAAGAGGGCCCTGCATTTGATAGAGAAGGCTATGCGGACATCAGGGGAATACATGATGCTCACGATCGATGCTGAAAAAGCATTCGATCGGGTCCATTGGCCATATTTGGAGCAAGACCTGACTAAGGCGGGGATAGGAGTGAAGTTTCGAACCTGCGTCCTGAATTGTTACACCTTCCCCACGGCGACAGTACGAGTCAACGGGTGCTCCTCACCCCATTTTCCCATTGAACGGGGGACGCGGCAGGGGTGCCCATTGTCGCCTCTGCTCTTTGCGCTCTATATGGAGCAGTTGGCGCAGGCAATGCGAGCAGACCAGAGAGTGAAGGGGATTAAGTTTGGTGCATACGTGCACAAGATCAGCTTATATGCGGACGATGTCCTCCTTTCACTGGCCTTCCCTAGTGATTCTCTGCCGGCCTGAGTTGAGATTTTGGAAAAGTTTGCTGGTGCAGCGGGCTTTAAAGTTAACATGATGAAATCAGTGGCGTTGGACCTCTCACTCAAGGGGCACACCAGAGCCTACCCGCAGGAGCGCTTCCCTTTCCGCTGGGCATCGGAGGCTATCCTGTACCTGGGGATTCAATTGGCGGCCACATTGCAGGACGCGGTACGTATCAATTACGCCAGGCTTCGTCAGACACTCGGTACGGAATTGGGCAGATGGAGATACCTCCCGCTTTCTTGGCTGAGCAGAGTAGCAGCCATAAAAATGACCATTCTTCCGCAAATCCCGTACATATTCCGCGCCATTCCGCTTCGTCCCCCCGAGGGTTGGATCCGCCAAACCCAGTCGGAGCTCGCCCAGTTCATTTGGAACTGTAAGCGTCCAAGAATGAAGCTTAGGTTGGCAATGTTGCCGCCGGAGAAGGGAGGTCTAGGTCTGCCTGACCTGATGCTCTATTATCAGGTGGCCCAACTCCGGACCCTGGTGGAGTGGAGCAGGTGGGAGTCAGAAAAAACTGGCTCTTTCAGGATCAGGCAGTGGCGGGCCGCCTGTTACAGGAGGTTCCTTTCCTCCGTAGACAGCACCGACCTCTCAACCTGTATGCCTCGTTTATCACGAGAGTCCCGTTGGAGGTATGGGACTAGACCAGCACGAAACACGACTTGACGACATTTCCGTCTCCCCTTACGCCGTTGTTGGAGAACCCGGATTTTGGGCCTGGGCGAGACATCCAGGCTTTTGCCTGGAGGTGTCCAGCGGGGTGTAGATTTCTGTTTCACTTATATACAGGGGAGGGAGTGGCACCCTTCGAGAATTTGAGATGGGAGTATGGCTTGCCGGAAACAGAACAACTTCGATATCTGCAAGTGCGTCACTGGGCACTCAATGCCCAAGTCAGGGAAGGGGCAGATCGGAAGCTTAGTCCTTATGAATATTGGCTAATTACATGGACGGCGGATAAACGGTTCATATCGGACTTATACTGCATGCTACTAGATCGATACTCATGCGTTTATAACTCAGGGAGGGGCCGCTGGGAGAGGGATCTGGGGCGGGTGTTAAGCACCAAGGAATGGGAGGGGGAACATCCTTTTCGACGCGGATGTTACCCCGCAGTACTTTTAGAACGCGTCCTTTACAACGCAAGTCGTAACCACGACTTGCGCTGGAGGGCGCTATAGGATAAAGAATAGTAAATTTACTATTCCAACACCTTCCCTAGTATCCACAGGGACTGGTGTTAGAATAGTAAATTATACTATTTACTATCTGCGCCCCCAACGCAAGTCGTGGTTACGACTTGCGTTGTAAAAGATGCGTTGTAAAAGCACGCGTTGTGACGGTACGCGTCGTACCGTCATACATCCAATGGGAGGGCATCTACTACCGAGCTCGGCACTCCGCCTATCATATGGGGTTGACAGACACCTTCACTAAATTGGTGACATACTGGTACTACACGCCTGAGCGGTTGCATGAGATGGATCACACAAGGGAGGTCTCCTGCTGGCGGGGATGTGGGGAGAGGGGTACGTTGTCCCATCTGTTGTGGGAAAATGCACAGATTCAGGGGTACTGGAAGACGGTCCTTGATGAGATAGACGCACACTTTGACACGGAAGTCCCAAGGTTCCCTGCCTACGTATTGCTAGGTTTGCCTAATGCTATCACCTACCCGTTGAAATCACGCAGGGATAGACTGATCGCTATTGCTTTGGGCTCTGCTGTGCAGAACGTGCTGGCCTTTTGGCGCACCCAGCATATCCCCGCATTCCAAGGTTGGTTGCATCGCCTTTGGTCAGTTCTGGGTATGGAAAAGTTATCACTAATCAAGGCAGGGGAAGGGGCCAAG
This sequence comes from Lissotriton helveticus, assembly GCF_964261635.1. Taxonomy (NCBI): domain Eukaryota; kingdom Metazoa; phylum Chordata; class Amphibia; order Caudata; family Salamandridae; genus Lissotriton; species Lissotriton helveticus. The sequence continues at coordinate 708,123,530 of NC_136070.1, forward strand.
TATGCAGAATTGTGGCAGCCGTTCTTGTCCCTGCTGGCTACAGAATTTAGAGAGGTGACTTGCCCCCGATATTTGCGTTTGTTGCACTTGTCACAGGTCGGTTCCTGAGATTCTTGAAGTGGATGGATGTGTTGACAGGGGGGGCTCTGGACCTGGAACGTGGGTGGTGGTGGGGGGGTAGGCGGGGGGTGGTGTGGGGGTGGGGGCGGGGGGGTTGGATCTTGTGTTTGGTTTTTCTTCTGAACATAGGCTTGTTCATGCAGCACTGTCAGGCGTGGAGGGAGCTTCGTAGGTTAACTGGGCTCAATAGACGTTCTTGTCACTGCGCTTACTTTCCATTATCCTAAGTATTGCATGTCTTGCGACTCATGAGATGTCCTAATGTCTATATGCGAGCTGTTTTTTCAATAAAAAGATTTAATACTAAATATTGGAGTGAAATTAATGGCATTTGAAGCCAATCTATGTAGATTGTTCAACTGCCTTATTCTTCAATTGATCAGATTGTCTTCACTACCAACAAGCTACTCCACAGCTTTCACTGAAGATATAGAACCTGCAATCAGCTTAAAGATAAGTGGTGAAGTTGCTAAATATACTTTCTTTTAAAATTACTTTAAAATGATTTTTACATTGTTGTTGCTGAAGAGGTGTTACACACTCTAGCGACACATTTTCATTTTGTTGATTAAGACTTGCTTCACAGTCCAGCGACATTTTAACTAAAGACTTGCTTTACAGCCTAGCAACTTCTTTCACAAAATTTGATTTATTACCTTTGGAACTCACAGTTAGTGTATTACAGACGACTGTCTCACAGTCTAGCAGAACACTTATATTTTTGGCATTTTTATATTATCAAAACTTCATTTTCTCGACGAACATTGGAAAAATGTTCAAACGGACCATTTGGTTTTAAATTCATGCCATAATTCTACTGACTCACCGTTTAGTGGAATCTTCACTCAACTATGGCATTTTGTTCTCCTTTGACTTCCAAGTGACTTTCTTGTTGCCACTAACAATTACGAATTCCAACATCACGCTATTCACTCCTGTGATTAACGTCACTACGTTCACAACGGGAACTAAATTCAACCATAATTGTTTTTCCTTCAAGCACTATGATGCGCACACCTTGATTACATATTTGAATCTACCCGACTTCCAATTTTAATGAAGCTTGTCAGTTGCTTTCTTGTAAGCGCGGTGACGCGCACACCTTGTTACATCTGATTTTCAATATTATTGAAGCTTGTCATTTATTTCTCGTAGTGCGGTGATGCGCACACCATCATTCACCTGATTTAATATTTAAATTGATTTAGCTCAATCTCCATGATCATTTAAGCGCGGTGACGCGCATACTGTCAACTATCTACTCAGCTTTCAACATAGTGTAAGTAATCTAGTGCGGTGACGTGCACACCTTCAAGATATTTACCAAATTTATGACATATTGTATAGTACATTTTATATTTTGTCATTTTAGTAACTTGGTATTAGTTTACTTACCCAGTAATTAGTACACTCCGTTTACATTGTTCTATTTTAAATTGGTATTAGAATACTATGTACAACATTTGATTTTTTCAAAGTCATTTTTACTATACTTTAACTTAATATGGCAGTTAAAACTGCTGTTCTCCCTTCGCCCTTTCTCCCAGAACTTGGTACTCCTAAAATTAAATGGAGTTAATGGTTAAAGTCCTTTTATAGTTACATCATAGGTATAGATGGTGTGACATTTTCTCCTGTCAGAAAAAATGCCATGTTATATAACTCACTTGGTGCTGAAGGTCAAAGAATTTTTGATCATCAACCTCCTATTATTCGTCATCCTTCTCATGATTGGAACAAATTCACTGAAGCAGTTTTGAGGTTAGAGAAACATTTTAAGGTGTGAGCCAAGTATTATAGTTGAAAGACATACATTTTATACACGTAAACAAAGTGAACATGAGAATATTGACTTTTTTTAGCAGAGTTGAGAGTACTTTCTGCTTCATGTGAGTTTGAAGGTCCTGTTGAACAATACCTAAGGGATCAAATTGTTGTCAATTGTTTTAATGACAAGGTTCAATAGAGGATCCTGTGCTGTAGAAATCCTTCTCTTAGTGAAACGTTAGAAATTGCCAGGGGTATTGAAAGATCAGTTTATGCCTCCAAAGAATTAGGTAATGTTAAAAACAAAATCACCGAATCAGTAAACAAAGTTTCTCATCAAATCACTCATTCTAACCCTCAACGCAACAAATCTTCATTTAAAAATGATTGGAAGAAATCAGACAAACCTCTTAAAGGTTTCAGATGTGGTTCAAAATCTCATCTAGCTAATTCTAATACCTGCTCAGCTATAAATAAACAGTGCACTAATTGTAAGAAAACTGGACATCTCACGTCTGTATGCAAATTCAAATCCAAAATAATGCATATAGAATCAATTAATACTGACAGTTCAGATATCCATACCAATAATTCCACTATTAATAAAATTTTGTTGTCTGTAGACATGGTAGAATCTTCGGAAGAAACTAAAAATTGGTAATGTTATCACTAAAGTTACAGTAGATTCAGGCTCTCCTGTCACCATTCTCTCTGACATTTTCTTTCTGAAAGAATGGAGGAAACCTGATGCTAGTCCGGTTATTCACAAGGTGAGGCATGTTCCATTAAGTATTAGAAGCTGACTTAAAGATCATCTTCATCAACTGTGTGATGATGGGGTTATTGAACAGATTGATTTATCTTTATGGATTTCTCCAATAGTCGTTGCGTTAAAAAAGAACTGTGATGATCTGAGGTTGTGCATGGACTTAAGATCTTTAAATAAGAATATAAAAGTTGATTGTTTTCCCCTACCACATATCCAAGACATGTTAGCCCAACTAAAAGGGACAAAGATATTTTCAACCATAGATTTAAGAGCAGCTTACCATCAAATTGAGTTACATAATGATTCCAGAGATCTAACTGCTTTTAATACTCCCTTTGGTGCTTTTAGATTTCTCAGGATGCCATTTGGGCTGGCTTCAGCAGCCTCCGTTTTTCAAAAGCTTATGTTTCAACTTTTTGGTGACTCTAAAGATGTTTTAGCATATCAGAATGACATTTTGATCTCCACTAATACAGTCCAATAACATCTTGAACAATTAGACCAAGTGTTAGGCATTTTAAGTAAACATTGGATGACAGTAAAAAAACAAAAGTGTAAATTTGTATTGAACCATGTGGAGTATTTAGGTCATGTTATCTCAGAAAATGGAATTAGTCCTAAGCAAGATCTATTAAAAGCAATTTGTGAATGTGCCCGACCTTCAGACAAAGACCAACTAAGATCATTCTTGGGATTTAGTGAGTTTTATTCTTGTTTTGTCCAAAACTTTGCACACATCAGTGAACCATTAAGAGAATTAACTAGAAGTAAAGTTAAGTTCATATGGGGAGATGAACAACAAAATTCTTTTGAAAGTTTAAAGAATTTGATAATTGAGGCTCCTGCGCTTAAACCTTTCAATGAAAGTTCCTTATCTTATATCGCTGTTGATGCTGGTAACTCAGGCATTGGTGCTGTACTCAGCCAAATGGTTGATGGTACTGAAAACATTTTTGCATTTGCTTCACGCAGAATTTCTCCATCTGAAAGAAATTACAGCACCATAGAGAAGGAAGCATTAGCTTACATTTGGGGTGTTAAACATTTTTCCACATATGTATGGGGAAGAGAATTTGTTCTGGTCTCAGATCACAAGCCTCTGATCTTTATTTGGAATGATAAAGGGTTAAGAGATGCTAGTCCTAGGTTAGTCCGATTATTTTCCAAGTCATATGATTATAACTTCACAATGAGACATATTCCAGGTGGGAAACATTTTAAGGCTGATTTTTTATCAAGGTGTCCCACTAATGATTCTGATTTTGAAACAGTCATAGATGATAAAGAGATGGTTGTTAGTTTGATTGATGGTTTGACTTTGACTAAAGAAGCCATTTCTCAATCAGATTGGTTACAAGCTTCATCAGCTGAGTCTTGTCAAACTATTCTCAAGAAATTAATTTCCTGTGGATGGCCTAGAGAAGGCCAAGTTGACAAAGGTTTAGTTCCTTTTTCCAAAGTTAAGGAGGAATTGAGTGTTGAAAGTGATTTCATTTTGAGAGGATCTTTCCTCATTCCTCCAGCTTCCATCAGAAACAAACTTATTTCTGTGGCTCATAAAGGTCATGGTGGTATCACCAGCACGAAAACAAGATTACGATTATATTACTGGTGGCCAGGAATGGACATTTGTGTGGAAACATTATTAAACAATTGTGCTGAGTGTGTGAATGCAGAAAAATCTCTTCACACTGTTAATTATCCTCTATGTCCCGTTGGTTTTCCTCACCATCCTTGGGAAAAACTAGGCATTGATTTTCTTGGTCCTTTTGGTGGACTTAACCAAGGACTCAGGTATATTCTTACTGTAGTTGATTTTTACTCTAAGTGGGTTTCATTTAAATTCTTAAGAGATCCTAATACTGAGAATGTAATTGAATTTTTGAAACAACTTTAGATCAGAAGGGATACCTGCTTTCCTTGTGTCAGATAATGGAGCACAATTCGTTTCACACAATATGAAGAGCTTTCTGCAAGATTTTGGTATCAAACATCTTACCACTGCATTATATAGTCCTCAAGGAAATGGTCTTGTGGAGAGAGTAAACCGAATTTTGAAAGATTCCATTCAGTTAGCATCTTATTCTGGACTTCAAGTACAAGAAGTAGTGTCTGAAAGAGTTTGGTCTTATAACAACACACCTCACTCTACAACAGGTGTCACACCATTTGCCATGTTGAGAGCAGCCGCGGCCGGCAGTGGGAGTACCTGCAGGGCGGTGACGTGGGCAGGGGGAGGGGCAGGGTGGGGGGTAGTAATGTATGGATCACGGAGCTTCCCAGGTAAGTAAACATTAAAATAAATAAAACGAAGTTCGTTGAGTGCACTGCATCACAAAATGCGATGCAGTGCGCGCAACGAAATCCGTTTTATTTATTTAAATGTTTACTTACCTGTAAAACTCCGTAATCCATACATTACTAACCCCCACCCTGCCCCTCCCCCTCCCCACGTCACCGCCCTGCAGGTACTCCCACTGCCGGCCGCAGCTGGTTGAGAGGTAGACAATCTTTCAAAGAATTGTCTCCTGAATGGGTTATTTCTAACACCAAATCAGGTAACTTTATTTCCTGTTTTGATCAAGTAAAAAAAAGGTGGTACATTCACAAGTTAAATCTAAACTCAGATATGATGAAAACAAACATGTGAAGGATCACATTTTTAAATATGGTGATAAAGTTATTAGAAGACCATTTAAAGTGAGAGGTTCCACATTTTATCCTGAAACAACAATTGTTAAAGTTAGTAAACATTCTGTCATGGTCTTGGGGGGGAAATGGTGGAGTAAAAAAAATGCTGCAAGAACAACGAATTTAGATTTTACAAATTTTAAACATGTTGAGCCTTCTCAAAGTTCTGATTATTCTTTTGAAATTGCTAATGTTCCTGCAGTTAATGACAATTCTATTCAGTCTACTGTATCAGATGGGGACATTAACAAAAATGCATGTTTACATGCATCATGTAAACATGCATTTTTGTTAGTTTCCTTAAGTGAGTGAGAATTCCAATTGAACCAAGAAATCCTGTTCAAGTTCCAAACACTCCCTCCTTCTATTCTCACAGCATTTTTAAACACTTCAATAATTCTCTTTGGATCTGACCAGCATTGGGAACCTTTATGAACATTTTCTTTCCTTCTTATACAAACAAAATCACCAATGACAATTTTTTGTTTGCTTACAGATCCTCTTTTTTGTCCATGACCTATTTCATTTTTCTTTGTATATCTTGACCCTTTGTTTAACAACATTGTAATCAATAGCAGTCAATTTATCATCACTCAAACATTTTGTAAGCCACCCCGGGACTAAACTAGTGCTTGGTTTGCGTCCCCTCAAAAGTTCAAAAGGACTTGCTAAGGTGACAGAATTGGGAGAAGTCCTATATGCTAGTAACAGGGATTGCAAAGCATTACGCCAATTAAGACCCCCTTTTATAGATAGTTGGATAGCTTCCTTTACAACACGATTAAAGCGTTCAACTTAACCATTGGCCTCTGGATGGAATACTGCTATCCTTCTATGGGTGATACCACATTTCCCAAAAAATAACTCCATTTCCTTACTAATGAATGGGGGCCCATTATCCGTGACAGTGTCTTGTGGAATCCCTTCTCTGCAAACAATCTTATCCAAAAATATTCAATCACACTTAGTGAATTCCCCTCTTTGACCATCTTAACCTCAGGCCACTTTGAGAAATAGTCAATCAAAACAATACCAAAAGATTCGTTATTGGGTAGAGCATGGAATGGACCGATGATAGACCCAATTAGATGGCTTCTATCTTGAGTTGTGTGAAGGCGAATTTTAGGCCAAGTTCCAGCACAGATCTTTCATCTTTAGTTAAAAATATTTTGGATAGATTCACAATGGAAGAAGGAGCTAAGTTTTGTAGAATTGGCGTCTGGTTCTCATTTCCCATGGCTGGGTTTTGAAGCATACCTTGTTTTTTGCTGGCCCTTCGCTAAAAAAGTATTCTGCCTTTGTGGATTTCTATTAGACAAAGCTTTACCAGGATATGACTACCCCGTGGAGTCTGAGTAAGAGGTCTCGGAGAATGAAAGAAATCTATTTTTTGATCTTCCTTGGTAGTCTGATAAAGCTCTTCGTGATTCAGTTTTGGTATAATAATCCTCCTTAGGTAGGAATACACTGACTCAATATTGAATGTTTTTTTGTCCTTCTCGAATTTAGCCGATTTGAAGTTGATGGTGTTGTCACTCATTCTTTGTCAATTTTCTCAATTAGGGCCTTGGCTTCAGCTACAGTGTGATTGTCCTTTCACAACGTTGGCATTTTTTTGTCCCAACCATTTGGTGCCTGTATCCTGGGTCACATGACATGACTAGGTGTAGCTGGCAATTGATCATTGTTTATTGCTCCCAGACAGTGAGAAAATGGGGATAGATGTTGGCAGGATACACAAACTCTGACTTGATGAGGAGGAAGAGCTGTCATCTACACACTTGCGCATCACAAAGGTTCTGCCTGAGCACTGTCATGAAGGGTTTGACACTGGTCTTTTGTGACCTCAGACAAGCTGGGGCCAGGACAAGCAGGCAGACCATTTTAAACACATCTACAGGGTGGAAACCTCCAGAACCTTCTCCTACTTCAAAGCTGGCACCAGGTATAAATATTTGACCCTCAGAATCATCTCTTTAGTACAACTCTGGCCCAGCGGAAGACTCAGAAGGACTGCTGTGCTGCTCTACAAGAAGGACAGCTACTCTGTTGGCCTGCTGCGCTGCTGTTGTTGAGTGAAAGGACTGGACCTGCTTCTTCAACCTAGGACCACCAGAGCGACTCCAAGGGCTAGTTGGCTGGCCCCCTGATCAGAGCCTCAGGGACAAAAACGGCACCCACCACCTTGAACTCAGCACTTCTATGCTGTGAGTTCTACCCCACCAGTGATGCCACCACAATCCTTGACCCTTGGAAGTGAACCCGAAGGGCTCTTCCAACCGCAGCGCGAAGCATCCCCAACTCCAAACGTCACATCACAGACAGCAGCCTCCTCGAAACCGTCGCTGCACTATACATCTTCAACGCAGGCCATTCTGTTGGCAGAGATCCATATCACAGCATTGCAGCTTCACCAGAACCGCTGCAGCGCACCGCATCCTCAATGCATGATCTCGCAACACTTCGCAAACCAGGATTTAAGGTACTCTGTTCAGCAGGCCAACCTTGGTCAATGTATCATTTTAATAGCAGTCATGATATCTATGAATGGTAGCAATATTAACATAATCTGCATTTTATGAAATGCTCTCCAAAACGAACAGTATGATCTCTCAACATGACTGCAGCTGGGCTAAAGGTTGTTGATATCCTATACACTTCTTTTAAATTAGATTGCCACTGTCTTCTGATTTCCATAATTGTCTTCCCACACTCCAGCAATTCACTGACTCTCCCTTCAAACCCACAGCACACATTAGAGCACGCTGTGGGTCCCAGAATGTAGAGGTGATATGTATATGTACTAGGTACATACGTTTTTTGTCAAGAGCCCAAATTTCCTATTGAATTGATGCTGAAATCAACCAATCTTGCAATGTTATTTTTTGTCAAAATGCTTTAATATGCACTACTTGTAATGTTTTGCACTCACATATTCCTTTGAAGAGAGCCCAAACTGATTCAACTATCTTTTAATGTAGTCCTATTTTTGCTATTTCTCTCCATTTATAAACAGTTTCTCAAACCCTACTGTTAAGTAGGAGTCAAGCAGTATTTGATTGAAGATGAAGTTTATTCTCATAGGAAGAAGCACCACCGGTAACAACTCCACCGGCAACGCGAGACTCAGCAAACTGACACTCCCGGTTGCCCAGACTCAGCTAACTAACACTCCCGGTTCACTGGCCCGATCAGATGTCCTATTCTAGTAAATCATGATCGTGCCATGAGCCAGGCGATTCAAAAGGAAACAAGGAATACATAAAGTGTGCGTGCAAGCAAGAGAACATGAATGCAATGGAAATACAACACACCTTCCTCCTTTAAACAGTGAAAAAAACAAGAAAAAAATAACTATTTTACAATTTTGTTACAGATAAAGGAAATAAAATCAGACATCCAAGAGGGTTTCTTTCATGAACGTTTTCCAAGTTCTTCAGTACCTGTAACATTTTTGGAAATATTGTTATCTCAAGAAACAGAAACAGGAATTTCAAACTGAATGTCATCATTAGAACTGTCTAAATAGCTGGTATCTTTAATATTTTGTTCGTCATGTGTGCAATCATTAGAATAGAAATGCACATCTTTGTCTGCCTTGAGAACAGCAATTCTACTCAAATTCCAGACCTTGTTATTAGATAACCTAACAGGTTTTTTTTTAAAGCTTCTACAACCTCAAATGGACCCATGAACTGCCTCTCACCTTTTTTAATTTTCCACGGTTTCTTCACTTTAACAAGCATACCCACTTTGACAATGGGATCTTGTTTAGACACTTTCTTTTTCTCTAAAAATTCTTTATTGGTAACTTGAGCCTGAGCAATTTTATCCTTCATGGCAACTAGATCTAAGTTGTAAGAGGTGGAAGGAGCTAACCAAGAAGGGTTAAATTTGGTTCCGGGCAATCTGCCACTCATGACCTCAAAAGGAAAACAACCAGTCATGACATTGGCAGTAGTTCTGTATATCCACATAGTTTTAAAAATGTGCAATTCCCACTTGTCATTATCCAAACCGGCCAACTGTATCACACTTTTGAGGAATCTGTTAAACCTCTCAATAGTATCATTGCCACTGGGATTGTACAATGAAGTGGTGCAGTGAATTATACCCACTCTCTTGAAATATGTTTTAGCTTTATTGGATAGAAACTGTACCCCGTTGTCAGTGATAAGACGAACAGGAAGACCCTCCTCAGTGAAAGTTTCATCCATAAAAGTCAAAACACAATCAGTATCAACTTTCTCTACAATTTTAATAACAGACCATTTTGAAAATACATCAATGATAGCCAGGATACATTTACAATTTGGTCCAATGGGTCCCATGATATCCATAGCAATGGTATTCCATGGGTTGTCAGGAGTTCTGTGATCTCCCATATTAGGTTTAAGAGTGATGAATGATTTGTCAGAATTAGTGCACAAAATACAATTTCTCGCAATGCGTTCAATAAACAAATCCATTCCAGGCCACCAATTTGTTTTTCTAACAATTTGCTTGCTTCTGACAATACCACTATCACCTTCATGACCACGTAGAACTATGTTATGTCCTAATTTGTTAGGAGGAATGGCACAATCACCTCTCCTAAGTATATTACCAGTACAAGACAACTAATTTCTTACTTCGCAATAACATCTTAGATCTGGACTTAAACTTTTTTTGTTTGGCCATCCACTCAAACGTAGGCTTCTACTTTTTTCAACAAGGCATCTTTAGCAAATTCTTTATTCCACAAAGCCTGGTCTAAAGGCATGCAACCTTCATTATGCACCAATGTAATTTGAAAGTCGGCCCACTAATTATGAATATCTTGTTTCAGAGGTAGAGGCATTCTAGACAAGAAATCGGCTGTGACATTGTTCTTGCCAGGAACATAATCAATGGTGTATACAAAATATTGTAACCGCATGAACATGCGTGCTATGCGTGCTGAAGCTTTCAACATGCCTTCTGTGGTGAGTAAACGTATAAGTGGTTTGTGATCACAACTTTTTAAACATTATTTGCCCCAAACAAATATCCTAAAATGTTCCAAAGTCAAAACAACTGCTAAAGTTTCTCACTCAATAGTTGAGTATTTTTCCTCCACAGGAGTAAGTGCTCTAGATGCATGCACAATAATACATTCTTTAGCAGAATTATATTTCTACGCTAGAACAGCACCTAATCCTTTCGAGCTAAGCATCAGTGGTAATGATGCACAAAAGAGAAGGATTAAAACGTAAAAGAGCCGTAGCAGTACAAATAGCTTTCATTACAACCAGAAATTCAGTTTCACAATCGTGAGACCATAAAAATTTGCTCTTGTTCTTAACTAACTGTCTTATGCTAAATGTGAAACATGAAAAATTGGGAATATATTTAGAATACAATTCTGTAAGTCCCAAAAATGATATGACATCATCTTTGTTTTTAGGATGAGGTGCAGCTTGAACAGCCTCCACTAAGTCAGTTTTAGGTTTCATGCCTTCCTCACATAGTTCATTCCCAGATAATTTACTGATTTAACACCAAATTTACATTTGGAATGTTTTATGGTTAGACCATGATCACAGAGAGCCCTTAACACTTTCTCCAAGGCTGAAATATGTTCAAACTCATGACTACCAAAGACAAGAATATCATCTAAAAACCTATTTCATTCTTGCAATTTTTCAAAATGTCTTGCATGACACGTTGGAAAATGGCTGCTGTGGAAGCTAATCCAAAAGGCATCCTGTTGTATCTAAAACAACCAAAGGGAGTAATGAAAGATGTGTAATCTTTGCATTTCTCATGAAGTTCAATTTGGTGATATGCGGCAGATAAATCTATTGTTGGAAGGAATTTAGCACCACAAACACTGTCTAACATTTCAGAAATGCAGGGTAAAGGAAATTGGTCTACCACAATATTATTGTTGAAATGGCGCAAATCTATGCATAGCCTAATTTTGCCATTTGCATGCCTGCAACTACGATGGGTGAAACCCACTCAGAAGTTTTAATCCTTTCAATAATTCCTTCTTCAACTAAAACATCAAGTTCTTTCTTAACTTACTCTTGTACGGCTATGGGAATATTTAGCGCTTTGCAAATTTTGTGGCAAGCATTTTCTTTTAAGCGTATTTCATGTTCAAAACTAACCAATTTGCTAATATATTCTCTAAACACATTAGGAAATTTTCCAAGAATGAGATTACTAATGCCATTTTGTTCATCAACAACCAGAGTCAGCGTACATTTGGGTGTTCACACCTCCAATAACCATATCACAAATAGTTTTTTTTTTTAAATGGAAACATTATTTACATTAAGAATAGTGTAATCAGCATCCTTAATGTTACGAACAAAAGAACTACTATCACTACAAGATGTGTTATTATCTTCCTCCTCACTGTCACAGTTTTGTTCAATGTATTTAACCTTGTGATTTGTATTTCTTCTGCAAGCTGCAGAAAAGTGTCCAACAACGTCACAATTAAAAAGTTCTGTTTAATTGATGGACAAAATTTATAATTGGCAAGATGTGATTTGCTATTGCACCTGTAACATCTCCAATTATCTTTGTTGACCTCAATTTTTTGTAAGATTTAAATTGTTTTTTATTTTTGAATTCATCTTTTTTTGCATCGTGTCTTTGATTAATTTTTGCCACAATTTGCTTATTGGAATTGCTGACATCACCTTTCACCTGCTTAGCACTCCTACAAGACATTTCAGACTTCATTACGATAGCCAAAATACATTCTAGATCACTATGACCATTAATCCATAATCTCTCTTGGATGGTGGAGTTATTAACAGCGAAACACACAAGGTGATGGATGGAATGTTGCACATTGGCAAAACATTCACCCCCAGTCACAGATCTGAGAATAACCCATCGTTATTTTGCTCACCACGCCACCCCAGTTCAGACATGGCCATGTGCAAATCAGTCTTGACCCTGTGCCTCATGGGAACAGTCCAGCCCAAACTGCCAAGCCATGTCTTCCCTGGACTGTAATCCAGCATCCTAGGACCGGTTTCTGGCTATCAGCCATCATCAGCCAGGATAGCTTCTCTGCAGTGGCATATTGAGCACAGGACCCACGTCTGGGCATACTCTTCCCACATCGGACGAACAGCAAAATACACAAGGTGATGGACGGAATGTTGCACATTGGCAAAACATTCACCACCAGTCACAGATCTGGGTTTAATCCATCGTTATTTTGCTCACCACGCCACCCCAGTTCAGACATGGCCATATGCAAATCAGTCTTGACCCTGTGCCTCATGGGAAGAGTCCAGCCCAAACTGCCAAGCCATGTCTTCCCTGGACCGGACTCAAGCATCCTAAGACCGGTTTCTGGCTATCAGCTGTCATCAGCCAGGATAGCTTGACTGCAGTGGAGTAGTGAGTACGGGACCCACGTCTGGGCATCCCCTTCCCACATAGGGCGAACAGCAAAACACACAAGGTGATGGGCGGAATGTTGCACATTGGCAAAACATTCACCCCCAGTCACAGATCAGGGTTTAATCCATTGTTATTTTGCCCCCCACCCCACACCAGTTCAGACATGGCCATATGCAAATCAGCCGTGACCCTGTGCCTCATGGAAACAGTCCAGCCCAAAATGCCAAGCCATGTCTTCCCTTGACCGGAATCAAGCATCCTAGGACAGGTTTCTAGCTATCAGCCGTCATCAGCCAGGATAGCTTGACTCCAGTGGCGTAGTGAGCACGGGACCCACGTCTGGGCATACTCTTCCCACATAGGGCGAACAGCAAAACACACAAGGTGATGGACGGAATGTTGCACATTGCCAAAACATTCACCCCCAGTCACAGTTCTAGGTTTAATCCATCGTTATTTTGCTCACCACGCCACCCCAGTACAGACATGGCCACATGCAAATCAGTCTTGACCCTGTGCTCATGGGAACATTCCATCCAGAAATTCAGTTTCGCAATCATGAAACCATAAAAATGTGCTCTTGTTGTTAACTAACTGTCTTATGCTAAATGTGCAACATGAAAAATTGGGAATATATTTAGAATACAATTCTGTAAGTCCCAAAAAAGATCTTACAACATCTTTGTTTTGGGGATGAGGTGCAGCTTGAATGACCTCCACTAAGTCAGTTTTAGGTTTGATGCCTTCCTCACATAGTTCATGTCCAAGATAATTTACTGATTTAACACCAAATTTACATTTGGAATGTTTTATGGTTAGTCCATGATCACTGAGAGCCCTTAACACTTTTTCCAAGGTTGAAATATGTTCAAACTCATTACTACCAAAGACAAGAATATCATCTTGGAAACATATTGCATACTTGCAATTTTTCAAAATGTCTTTTATGACACGTTGGAAAATGGCTGCTGCGGAAGCTAATCCAAAAGGCATCCTGTTGTATCTAAAACAACCAAAGGGAGTAATGAAAGATGTGTAATCTTTGCATTTCTCATGAAGTTCAATTTGGGGATATGCAGCAGATAAATCTATTGTTGAAAAGAATTTAGCACCACAAACACTGGCTAACATTTCAGAAATGCGGGGTAAAGGAAATTGGTCTACAACAATTTTATTGTTGACATGGCGCAAATCTATGCATAGCCTAATTTTGCCATTTGCTCGCCTGCAACTACGATGGGTGAAACCCACTCAGAGGATTCAATCTTTTCAATAATTCCTTCTTCAACTAAAACATCAAGTTCTTTCTTAACTTCCTCTCGTACGGCTATGGGAATATTACGCGCTTTGAAAAATTTGGGGCAAGCATTTTCTTTTAAGCATATTTCATGTTCAAAACTAACCAATTTGCCAATATTATCTCTAAACACATTAGGACATTTTCCAAGCATGAGATTACTAATGCCATTTTGTTCATCAACAACCATAACGGGATCTGGGCAGTTGGGATTAAGGATGATATTGAGCTTACCTTGCTCGAACTAGCTGAGAACAGAAGGTCCCTTTTTAGAAAAATACAATTTAGCAATTCATTCACGATTCTTGTACCTGAAACCAACAGTATCAATACTTTCTCCAGAATAACCTTCTGGGTTTGTAGTGTAGTTCCTATATTCCCAATAGGCTCTGCACATTAGAATAACATATCCCATAGATTTGACGTAGGATTTATGTCGACTAGGTCTCTAATGAATATATTAGACTTAATTATGAGTGCCAGCTAGCTCAGAGGTCACTAGAAACTTTCTCGAATAAACAAGAAGAGATTAGTTTCTGACAACCGCATAAACATGACAACTTTGTTTCCCCAAGAATAAACGTATCTTCAGAGTCGTGGAAACAATAGATAGATATTTTACTCAGTCAATCGTGCATGCTTCATTTTCAACAGAGTTGCAGAGAAAATAGAGAGACGGGCGTTTTAAATAAAAGTATTTATTGAACAGTCTTCTTTCTCTTGCAAGTAAAGTGAACTGCTACATTCGCAATGCTGGTTGCAAAATATAATGCGTACAGCAAGAAAAGTATTATAAAATAATACTGTAAAAGCATGGTATGGTTTCTAAGCCATATAAAAATATATACATAAATAACAAAGCTAAAAGCACTGGTGCTTCTAAAATACGCCTAACCCAATGTACCTAACCTAAGTCTTGTGTGAGGGAAGAAGTAAGTATGGTGTAGCATAAGTTTAGTTTCTTTGCCAAGAATCTATCCAAGATTTCTCTTAGGGTCTAATCAGCTCCGTACCTTGGTTTTAGAATGAAGGAGGTCTGGTATCTCTGTCTCGGGACTCGTTTTTCCAACACCCTGCAAGGGGAGCTTGGAAACACTGGAGCTGGATTCTCAGCGAGAGAAAGGCAGCCTCTCTGTCAGTGAGTCAGCTGGAGGGTCGGCTTCCTTCGGCCCTTGCTGTAGCGAGCTGCTTCGGACAAGTAGATAGTCGAACTGCTCCAGACCACAGAGTGTTTCATATTTATACCTTAAAGATGCCTGGTTTGACATAAAGTTGGACTTAAAAACGTCACCAAAGAACCCCAAGGGAATGGTAGTTCTTTGAAAACGCCATGATTTTTAGGACAAATAAATATTCAAGAAAGGGGATGACCCTGACTGCTGAAGCCTTGTTTTCCAAGAAATCGTTGTGGCTTTTTGGAACTAGTGGAAGTAGCCATGCCTGTACTTGGACTACATGGGCTATGTCTACATATGGGTATTATTTCTATGCCTATATAAGGGCAAGGTGATTTGTACCTATATAAGGGCATGAATCGGGAAAATTACACTAGGGTCCTAAAATGCTACACAACACCCACTCCACTTTATTATGTTCGACATTACTAAATTCTAAGCATTTGAAACATATCTAAAGCATGTGTTTACAATCCCTCTCAAAATACATAAATGCATTCCAAATCGTTGTACACAAAAATTGAGCATTTGCGCTGTACGCATTTTAAAAACAATATTTTCATTCAAAGCATGTAGTGTGACATTGAAAAAAATGCTTATCAGAATGAGTCATTAAATTACATTTATGAAATGGCTCTTAAATACAGAAGTAAGGTCGAGACCATTCCATGACAGAATATATAAACTGTTTAGGTTGTGGACAAGATCATATATTGTCATTTGGAAGTGTGTCAAAGAATTCTTGTTCTTTAAGAATAGTTCTACTTTAAGCAGATTACTTTGTGCCAAAAAAAAGTCTAATTTTGGAAAAAGTTTAATCATAGAAAAATAGAGTTCTGTAGATGGAAGTTTTGTTTTGAAAAAATGAATGTTGAATACAGAGTCCCGTAGAACACTGTGTGCTTACTTCAAAAGTCATCCTCGTTCATAGGAGAAAACATCAAATCTTCTAAGCTGGCAAAGAAATCGTCTACCATAGTAGGTGAAAGTTGGACTACTTCATTAAGCAGATCAATCGTACACAGATGTGAAGCATCGCCGTCAGCATCAGTCAGATTAGCAATGTTCGCAGTAGATGGTACCTCTGTGCCTGTTGTTCCACGTATCTCACAGTCAGCCGATGCCGTCTGTGAGACCTCAATGAATGCCGTCATCAGGATTGGTAGCCGCTGGGGACAACACAATGCATGAGCTGTTACCGAACCAAGCAAAGTATCAACATCCGTTGGCAGTGCTGATGGAAGTGTTAGACAGATGTCTAGCACGCATTCTTCTCTACATAGCAGGCATCGTAGAAGAGGTAAGATGCAATCATGCCAGATTGGTCTGAATGACAGGAATCACGTGGTATTCAGATCTCTCAAACGAGCCAAGCCCAAGATCTGTATCATGCGTTCACGACACTTCATTGCCAGGAGAGTGTTCTCTATGGTAGCCTGGGCGTCGATGCTGGTGACCAGAATTGCCATATCGGAGCAGGAGAAATAAGAATACTATTCCTGCTACAAGTCCCAAAATGAGAGGCAGGCCGCCAAACACAGAGTGCACGAAGTTTGGAAAAATACCTAGCACTGCTTCAAAAGGTGCTAACAGTCCCGAAAAAATCAGCTTAAATACATGTACAATATCACTGGTATCAGACATGTTTAAGATACGACCTAACATTTCTACAAAATGTATGGGGCAGTTTGTTGATAATAGGGCATGTATCTCCGCAAAGGACCTTGCAACTTGCAGAACATACGTCTCTTTGGATGAGGTCAGTAGCACAGTTTTTTGTAAAAGAATGGCTTTCATTCTGCTTAAAGTATCAATTCGAATAGAAGAGATGTTCAGTGAAGGCCGTAGCTGCGACTCCCCGTCTGTCTTAGTTTTTGGAAACAATACTTGCATACAAGTGACCCTGGCTGACACAGTTACAAGATAGGCTATTCCTGGCATCATTCCACAACAGCTGTGATCATTCAACATAATGTAGCTCCCATTGGAAAGCTTCCTAAAAATTGGATCTATCACTGCTGCCGGAAAACCTTGCAGGTGGCAGGATAAGTTGGTCGAAGAACCGTCACAGGCTCCATGTAAATTAATACCCTGACGTAAAAGTGTACCGCTTAGTGCGCTTTTGCAGTTAGTACCACTAAGAAATACCTCCTTTCCCCCACTCCAACATTTGTGTGTGTATGGTAAATCCAGGTTGACTTTATGTATTCCTTACCCAACCTTTCATACAGGCCTGCTGGTATGTGTTTTAAGCAATATTGAAACTGGAAAATCATCACAGGCAATGCAATGGTGCCATGTATTATCCATTCTATTGCTGGTTTCTGAGAAACAGTTAATGGTAAGCTGTCCAGTTTTTGTATGCTCAGGACCGTATAGTCTGCTCCCCTTTGTGCCAAAGAGATTTATTTATCTGTAAGATCAACCCCTTGAGCGCTCATGACGGAACCACTCCATCATGAGCCACGGACGCGCTGTGCTGGTGACGAAGTGGTTCCGTCACGGCGTGCCCGCCCCGCCCAAGCTGCCGCGATTCTGCGCCTGCGCGGCAGTTTTATTGAGCGGGTGGGGCCGGGATGGAACCACTCCGTCACAAGCACAGCGCGCCCATGGCTCGTGATGGAGTAGTTCCGTCACGAGCATGGCAGCGCCGTGCCCCCCCCTCCCTCCCAGCGCCACGGCAAAATTACCGCAGCGGCCAAGGGGTTAAACCCAGTAAACAATGATGTGGTGTTGATTAGACGCCAAGGCACATAGCCTGAACTAAGGTTTTGTAACGTCCAGCCTAGCAGCATTATAGAACGCAATTGAGACTGGCCATGTTGTAACATGAGCAAGTCCTGTTCCATTATGTCTATGGCAAAGGATACAATTGTGTCCAAAGAATAAATTCTTGATAACAGAGTTGCTAACCCATTGTCAACTACAGACAGAGCTTTCACTAAATTAACACGATCAATTTCTCGTATTCGTTCTGCAGTTTCCATTTGCGTGATTTTCCATGCTTCATTATAAGCAGCATAAATACTGGCGTATATAAAACGTTTATGACGTGGTTTACGAGGCCCTAGTAAGAAGTCTCTCAAATCAACGCCATTTTTAAGTAAAGTTAAGTGTTGATTTACCTCAGTAAGTGTAGATTTTTGTAGCCATTCAAGGCACAGCCACACTGTATGTTGTTACTATCCCTGGATGTTGTCTCTGGACATATCTTGGGTCTGGCATAGTGAATGTCTTGTTCAGGAATCTATCTTGACAGTTCTTTGTGTCTGTGGGTCAGATTAACCGTGTTTTCCAATCAGGATCAGTTCTGTTTTTTTAGTAAAAGTGATTTTATGTCGACCACCCCCTCTGTAATATTCTTACTATCAGGTGCAGGTGTAGGTATGGTAGGATTGTTTAAATATTTTATCTTGGCTAGGCCAAGACAGGATGTCTGTTGAACAGTGTCATTCAAAAACATTATTTGTTCAGGAATAATACAGGCTCGACAAAAACGCTTCTATTCTCTGTACTTGCCAGTCTTTTGAGCCCCAGACAATTTTTGTTTCAATGTTGTCACTCCAAAAGTCAAAACCTAATGACGACTATTGGGCATAAAAGGCTGCAGAATAACTTTGCTTAGTATTACTCAACATACTTTTCATTCCTGTCTTATTAACATTTTTAAAGTAAAACGTTTCCGAATTTGTTGTATTGAAACCTGAGAAGTATGGACATTTTTCATAAAATGTTTTTGAGCTACCCTTTGTTGGCGTTGGACAATGTTCCCATTGATTATAAGCATAAACATTTCTAGGATTTGCAGATTTGTGCAAATAATGATGACCATAGTAATTATAACAGTACATTTGTTCATATTCAGATGAACCTTCTAAGTATTCATGGTTCGAAAATTTTCCAGACATCTCTAAATCTGACATCATATTATTGACAGTCTCAATGTCCCAATCATCTTGAAATGTGCTTGGTGAAACAAAGTCACTCAAGGAAACCTTGAATTGATGTGAAATCTTTATCTGCTCTGCTGGACCATAAATGTCATAGTCAGTTCTGTCCCATGTTATACCACCAGGTATAGAAACGACTGTGATGTTCATTGATGTCAAGTCTCTGTGTTCATGATGAGATGATTTGTGTGGCTTCAGGAACAAGTTGAGGTTCTTACTTGCTGTGTCCATTTTACTATATTTTCCATTTATCAGCATTCCCAAAGATAATACAATGATCAGCCAAAGTAGGAGAAAATATACGCAAAGTTCAACCCATGGTGAAATAAGATAAGTCTTTTCAAGTTGCTGAAAAAGTTCTGTTACTTGGTCTTTAAAAGTTTTATTTGCTGGCGTTGGTTCGGGCTCACTGGGATCCTCAGAAAACGTATCAAAGTTGATGAAGTAGCCAGAAGCAGTTCTGTCAATTGTTGGTATTGCATCGGGATTCTTTGAAATCGCTGGAGCTACTTGATCCCTTGTCATGTTAGTATAGTCAGATGCTATATCATTGTGGATAGGAGTGTCTTGACGAACTGTTATTTGGGTTTCAAGAGGCACAAGTTCCATGGCTTTGTTACATAGTCCTTCTTTTCTTACTGCAGATTCTACAAAGGTGATGAGTCTCTCAGTTTGAACCTCTAGGATAGTAGCAAGATTTGGTCTTCTGCTACATCTTTGGAGTCCACTGGGCCTACTACTTATTCACTGCATGGGCTCGTGTAAATAAAGCTCTGAAAGTAAAGAGAAGAGCGTTGATGTCTCCAGGCTAACAAGACTAGTGACAACAACTTAAATAGATGTCAGGATTTCCAAAGAAATGAGAAAAAGCGGTTAAACCTGACAAGCCCTACACGATCGGGTATTGTCACGAGACCACAATCTGGAGCGTATATCCAAAGACACCACTGGGAGATGACATCATTAATAGTGCACCATTGATAATGTGCCATAAACAAACGATATAAATTTCTGACGGCCGTGAACTGATTAAGAACGTGCCACCAGATCAACTAAGACCAAAACGTCCATAGAAATTACTTGAAGGACGTCTATTCTTTTAATTATAAAAAGAAGAAGTATACCTGCTTTTAATCTATTTTGTCCTGATGAAGGTGCATCAAGCATAACAAACGCACCGAAACGCGTCGACTTTTGGACTGTTTTAATGTGAAAAAAATGTTTTTTATCGATTTACTGTATTGGTGTATTTTAAATATTGAGTGCATATCATAAAGTGGCGACTCTGTGATAGAAACCGTAATACGGAATTGTTAGTTAGCGGATATATACCTGTACCAGAGCACCACAGTGTAAAATTGAATGTGTATTTAAAAATGAATTCCTAAATATGAGTTTTTATGAAAATAAACTTTGAGTAAAAAGTATAATCATCCTAGTGTGGAGCTTAAATTTTGACTTCTTGTCTTCTTCAATTGCAAATGAATAAAATAGCTAATTGACATGGACAGGCCTCATGGTCACCCTTTGAAATAAATACACAGAAAGGAATCTTTTCTTTGAATACAAATTGTTAACCCAGTCCTTTCTGGTCCCTGGGAAACTCTCTTTTTTTCAGAATTACTACTTATTGTAGGCCACATGACGTTGTTTTACCAGATCGATGGACACAAACCAGTTCTCCTTTATTCCAGCAAGGGGCGGCAGTAATACTGTTCTTGATCCGTGGATTGCTAGCACAGGTACTGGTTTTCTGTAAAAAGGCCCGCCCCAAATTCCTTCTTATCTGCGATCTTTTCTCTGACTAGATCCCCAATCTTTGGAATCCAGACATGTCTTGCTGGGACGGGTCATTTTTCTTCAGTGGTCGTTGGCTTCTGCAATGTGTTGCTTAGACTTTTTCTTGTCTCATTTAAGTCCTGCAAAACACCCAAATGGTCTTTGATATCAAAGGGTTTTTGTTCTACCACTGAAGTATGACGATTGAGGTCTTCGACAATCATTCTAGTACCAAAAAGAATTTCATTAGGAGTGATTCCACCCAGAGAATTTCTTGGCAGATTGTTTAAACTACGTTGGACACTTATTAGATGTTTGACCCACCCGTCACGCAAGCCTAATACCCTGGCTGTTATAGATTGCATTATGTCCCGTTTTTTTTCTTTCCACTACCGAATTTCCCTCAGGATGGAATGGACTCAAATACCGCAATGCAATGCCCAAATTGGCCATGGCCTCCTTGTAAGCTCGAGAGCTAAATGCAGGACCCTGGTCAGAATGTAGCGTGCCGATAAAGATTTGCAAATCTTTTATAACAGTTCGAGCGTCAGCCGAGCGCTGAGGCCACATCCACATGAATCTGTCTTATTAGTTGTGGGACCGCATTCGTCCATAGTGACGTCTGCGTGTAGACAGTCTAATGCTGTCTGACAATGGTGTCTGTACTGGGCTGGCTACACTGTAGACAGGTATCTGGCAGCGTTCTATGCTGCGATCTCTGTTGCAGTCATGACAATTAATTGCAAATTTGTGAATGTGGACATTCATCCCTGGCCACCAGTACGTCTCTCTTAATTTGAGTATAAATTTAGAGATTCTTTGATTTGTCAGACCCTCTCCCATATGTGCTTCGTGTATCAAAGCTGCTCTATGTCTCCTGTTTGGAATTACCCTATCCCCCACTCGAGGGATTCGAGCAAAAGGAACGAAGTTGGCATCAATTATGTATGAATAGTCAAGTGGATATTTTAGAGGTAACGCTGCACCATTACCTTTGCTTGTAGCATTGACAGAGCATTATTTCGCCATCTATTTTTGTTTTTGAACGAGTGACTGCAGCTACGGAAGCCGTTTGCACAGCTGCCTTCTCGGCTTCATCAGCCAATGAATTCCCTGCAACGTGAACGCCATCACGTTGATGACTCAGTGTATGGATCATGTGAGTCTTTTGTAGTTCTTTCTGTAATAGAACTACTTGTTCCCAAACCAACTTATGCTTGATTGTGCCATCTTTCGCTTCTTTGAAACCGTTTTGAACCCAGTTCTGCAAGTATTCATTGTAAGATTGAACGCAGTAATACGAATCTCACACTATGAGTGTGGGGAATTTGCGATCGGTATTTTCAAGCACCATCTTGAAAGCCTGTAGTTCAGCTCACTGAGCTGTACAGTCTCTGAGAGATTGTGTTTTTGTGACCATAGGTCTAAATTTACCATTGCGCCAGCGATCTTTAACAATCGCGCACGCAGCACTATAAGCTTGTTTGCCCCCAATTGCGGGCTGTGCTGATCCGTCTGTATAAATTATACATTCGTACTGTTCTAGAGGCAGAATCTCAGTGGGCAGAGGACATTCTTGTTCGTATTGGAGACATTTTTGTGTTTTCAAATAAGGGTCAAAAACATATTCAACATCTGTTGCAGCAAGAGAGTTAACCCATTGTATCCATCTCGGGTGTAGAGCCTTTGCGTTCGGAATGCTTGCTTTTTTTCACTGCCTCTAGGGCAGGTACAGGAGTAAGACCATTTGTGTTTACCCTGTGCAAGAGCTCTCTCTTTTGCTACTGCAGTTTGAACCGCTGTCAGAATTTTTTCTGTAGAAGTGAATTTCATTTCAGCTTGTGTGTACAAGTGAATCAAATCATCAAATCAAATATCACTTTATTCGATTGTTTAAAAAGCAATCATAAAAGCATACATAAATATCATTTCATTTCAATTCATTACAATTACAATATCTCACTACTGTACACAAAATTCATTGATGGCTAAATTCCATTCGAGGCGTCCTTTTTAGAGTGTGCTATATAGTCATGGTTGTCCTACTATACATCACTCTTTTCAGAAACACTGTAATTGTTGCAACACATAGTTGGTTGTCCAGGTATTGAATACATAACATAGCCAAACGGCATTGTCGATGGCCTATTTCTCTCAATAGTGGCAATAAAACACTGCACCTAAGTGAACTATAAAATTTACAAAATAGAAGAACATGCATGGTACTTTGGGGGAACACATCGTCACTGGGACAGGGTTGTAAATCATTTGACCAGTCATTTAATGTCGGAAAGCTAACCAGTCTATGAAAAATTCCAAATCTAAAACGAGATAGTAAGAATCTGTCATAGTTGCCAAGGACATAGATCAAATAGGGTTGAATATTAAAAGTTGTTAATAATAATTGATGCTGCAGGACAGTAGGTTTTAAAACCTCAGATATTATTCTTAAAGAGTCCAAGAAGGACAGACCCTCCTTCTTCAAGTCTTTTTGTGAAATGGTTGAGATGGTAAGGGGATTTAGAAAGTAATCCAACCTTCCAATATCCGTTAAGAACTTACATACATAGCTCAACCATGTTATCCTCATAGATCCTTCCAATTTCAAAATATCTGACAAAATATCTCTATTCAGCTTGGTTTCTTCTTTAGTCCACAGCCTAGGCCATAAAAGCACAGGCTCAAGCTTAATCAAATCAGATATAAATGGAAGTCCCAATTCTGCATGACAGGTATAATTAGGAGTACTCTTAGGAACTGCAAGGATACATTTCAAGAAGGAATTTTCAACCACCTGGATGGGCATAGGGTCTACAAAACCCCATACCCCACTCCCATAAATAGCACCAGATACACATTTGGCTTTGTAAATTTTAATTAGCTTCACAGGTGGTCTAGTACCTAATTTCCTAGAAAAAGTCTTCAGGGCAGCAGTCGATCGAACCATCACAAGTTTTTTAGCTGCTACTGCCTGCCCCCAAGACTCATTCTGGGAAAACAATATACCCAGGTAAGAAAATTGCTTAGTGGACTCAAGTTTCTGTCTGGCAATAAAAATGGCCCTCTTAGTGTTACAGTGCCTGCCGCAGCGCATGATGAAAGTTTTTGACGTATTTACTCTTAGGCCCAAATCTCTCATGAAAAGGGCAAAACTATCCACCACGCGCTGAAGACCCACTTGAGTACGCGACATTAACACAGCATCGTCAGCGTACAGAAGCGCAGGGATTGGACGGCCTGCTACATATGGGGGATCTAAACAATTACTGCACAGGGCATCCTCCAAACCATTTATGTACAAATTAAAAAGGAATGGGGCCAGGACACAGCCCTGCTGACACCAATCCTGATTGGGATTTTGTCCGTGCATTCCCCCTTCAGGCCAAAACGGACGCGGGCTGAAGTGTCACTATAAAAACCTTTAAGAAAATAAATTATATTTTCATCAACCCCAAATTGTCCCAGCAATATCCATAGTTTGGAATGAATCACACAGTCAAATGCGGCCGAGTTTGGAATGAATCACACAGTCAAATGCGGCCATGTACAAGTGTGATTTGTAAGCAATGGGTACTTTTTCTCCTTCATTAAAGGTTAAGTACGTGAATCCACATCTTCCTGGGATGATTCAGATTACAAGGTTACGCACGTTTATGCGTGTTTGTATATGTGATCTTGCTAACATGTCTGTTTGCACTGAACACAACATTTCTGTGTGTTTTTGAGTCCAATTAGTTGTTTTAAAATCAGTTTTGATTAATTTGTAGAGAAGTTTAACCCTTTCCGCATAATGTAGAATGTAAGTTCTTCCGAAATTCAGGAAATCTAGAATTGACTGTAAGTTTTTCAGCGTTTTTGCAGGTTGGAGCAGAGCACACTTTTCTAAAAAGTTTGCTGCCAGGCTTTTGCCGACACTTGAAAGTTTGTATCCTAAGAATAGGACATTGAGGTGGGCAATTCTTAAAGTTGAATTTGCACCCTTCAGATGCGAAGCCAAGTATTATGGTGTTCACTCTGTTCAAGTGCCTTTCCAAGTCATCGTCTGTTAGATAGATGTCATCGACATAAGATAATGCCTCATCATCATACGTTTGTAGTAACTCTGTTACTCTGGCTGAAAATAACCCCGGACTATTCTTGAATCCTTGGGGGAGACGACAGAAGGCATGCTGTGTCCCCATAATTGAGAAAGCGGTCAAGTATCTGCTTTCAGGTGCAATATTTTGACAGAAGAAACCATTAGAAATATCTAATGTAGTTTTATATTTTTTACGCACTATGTTATTCATTAGTGCTGCACTGTGTGCATTTTGTATTGTAAAGGTTTTGCAACAAGAATTTAAATGTCTGTAGTCCAAAACTAGACAATATGTATTGTCTGGTTAGGAGACAAGAAACAAAGGATTGTTCATTGACGAGGTGCATGTTTCAATCACCCCTTGGTATTTAAGTTGATCTAAGATCTCCTTGATCTGTTTTTTTAGCTTCTTGCTTAACTGGATACTGCCTCTGAGCAGTTGGTTGATTTTTAACTGGATTTTATGGTGAGGAGAATGCTCATCCCATCCTACATGATTTTTATATAATGCTGGAGCCTGGACTACAGCCCATTTTCTGACAGAGATGTATTTTAAGTGAATTGGAATATGATTAGAGAAGGCTGACATAATGATGTGTTCGCCATGTGGGCACTCCCTGACAAATTAAGGCGGCCAGTCTTTTTCAGCTAGAAGAATGTCATAACCCTTAGAGAGCTTCACGCAAAAGAAGGCTCTTATTTTCCTAGTTATGTCCCCCTCCATCCGGAGTGTTATTTCATATAACTTATGGGGTACACTAACCCTGGTGCCGGCAGTTTCAACTTGAATGTACTCGTTCAAGTCCACTGTCTCCAGATGATCCTTCAGGATCTTGCGAGCTATGGTAACTTCTGCTGCGCTGTCCAGCATTGTCTGAGCCCACTCCCCGTTCTTGAGTTATGTCCTCAAGATTCTCGGCATGTCTTATTTTTAGACCTGCTACCTTCTTTTTGGTGAATTGGGTTTTCTTATTTTTTGGAGTGTATTGATCGTCTTTGGACTTCACGCGTTCTTCCTTGTGTTCTGACCGTCCCCTTCTTTCCGATTTCTGTGAGGAAGTCTGAAAGGTACAAGAGGAACGTGTATCAGTATCTTGATATCTATCATGTTTTCTCAGATTATCCCTATTCCTGAGGTTATACCTCTTTTCAGAGGGCTCCTTTTGAGGAGACCTACCTCGGGGTTCAGAACGTTTCTCTTTAGAAGTTTCTTTAGTCTTCTCTCACTTCTTTTTAGGAGTGGTGAGAGTGTTTTTAATAAAGACCTTTTCAGGTCTTTCTGTTAGTTGAGGCTTAACTGGTTTCCCACCCAAACTATCTCTACCTAGTTCTTCATACGAATTTTCTATTATTCTGGCCAGTTACATCAAGTTATTTTAGTTTTTGGCCACGAATGCTGCTTCACCTCTAATATTAGTTAATATTATTGCTGAGACCTGTTTAAAATCTTTAAGTAATTTCATACCTAGATTTAAAGCATGCTCTGCCCGGTATTCATTTTGAATCTGTTTCAGGACGTCTGGTATTACTGCCATAGATGGAACACCATGGGTTTTTGCGTAGATTGCAGCAAAGACTGTACCCCAAGTGTCACAGTTCTCCAGGTGTGGTGCGATCCCCATTGGTAAACAGATTGTTAGAATCCTGTGTTTCTCATGAGGTGTACTATCTGGAAATACTACCTCTACTTGAGCGCTTTTCTGAGCTATCCAGAATGGAATGTGTTCCCTTTTTGCGGGCAGTTTACAAATTACTGATTGTATAGTCTGTGGTGTCATTTTATTTGTGTTCCCCTGGTGAGGGGTTTGCTGTGGAATCCTTATAGGAGGTTGGACTGTTAACGTCTGCATGACATATTGAACCAATTGTCTAAGTATTTTAATTAGTTGTTTTAGTTGAACTAATAGTTCTTCACTTGACATTTCTTCAATGTCAGGATGTGGTGTATAGCTGGCTAGTACTGGCCATGTTGCTCCTGGTCTACCTAGTGGACCGAGCCTAGTAATGTGATTTTGATGTTGTAGGGCGCCTTTAAACCAGAGCGCAAGCTCTTGGTATGTTAATGGAATTTCAACATCCTCGAAAGGAGTGTATTCCGCTGGAATTTCTTCTTCTTTGTAGAAGTGGAACACATGTGTAACTGGAATTGCTTCAGGGAAGACTATCCATGAATAGAATACCTCTGTCTGCCGATATTCATGTGCCTCTATGACAAAAATTACCCTACCACCTATTGGTGATAGGCCATTTGCTATAAGCTTCACAGTAATGGTTTTTCTTAAATTTTCCGGGATGATTATAGCATCCGTGTCGGTTTCTTGGAAACCGGTAACGTTAAAACCCGGTCAGGCTGCAGCTGCAGTTCCACCGGTTGCGTTATTGCCTGCCGGGCCACCGTTCACGGTGTCGCTATCCGACATTTTTGTTGACTGAAAGTTTGCAGAGCAAGTTTCAAGGAAACAAAGATAAGGTGCACAATATTTTGGAACACTGTATCCTTCAATGTTGAACAAACCAAAAACGAATACATAGGCTTTTCCGTCCTACTCAGTCATGGCGGATATTTTATCCTTTTACCCACTCCAGACGTCTACTGGAGTTTTTAAAAAGAAAAAGGGGTCTCTGCGAAAAGCACGACTGAGTTACTCTAGTATCTAGCGTTAAATTACTGCCTTACCAAACGTTTGGCGCCATGTAGTGTAGTTTCTATATTCCCAATAGGCTCTGCGCATTGGAGTAACATATCCTATAGATTTGACAAAGGACTTGTGTCAACTAGGTCTCTAATTAATATATTAGACTTAATTGTGAGTGCCAGCTATCTCGGAGGTCACTAGAAACTTTCTTGAATAAACAAGAAGGGATTAGTTTCTGACAACCGCATAAACATGACAACTTTGTTTCTCCAAGAATAAACGTATCTTCAGAGTCGTGGAAACAATAGATAGGTATTTTACTCAGTCAATAGAGCATGCTTCGTTTCAACAGAGTTGCAGAGAAAATAGAGAGACGGGCGTTTTCAATAAAAGTATTTATTGAACAGTCTTCTTTCTCTTGCAAGTAAAGTG
This sequence comes from Lissotriton helveticus, assembly GCF_964261635.1. Classification (NCBI taxonomy): domain Eukaryota; kingdom Metazoa; phylum Chordata; class Amphibia; order Caudata; family Salamandridae; genus Lissotriton; species Lissotriton helveticus. Next base: position 708,151,616 of record NC_136070.1, read on the forward strand.
AACTGATACAATCGCAATACTGGTTGCAAAATATGATGCGTACAGCAAGAAGAGTATTATAAAATAATACTGTAAAAGCATGGTATGGTTTCTAAGCCATGTAAAAATACATAAATAAATAACAAAGCTAAAAGCACTCAACTGGTGATTCTAAAATACGCCTACCCCAATGTACCTAACCTAAGTCTTGTACTAAGGAAGAAGTAAGTATGGTGTAGTATAAGTTTAGTTTCTTTGCCAAGAATCTATCCAAGATTTCTCTTAGGGTCTAATCAGCTCCGTACCTTGGTTTTAGAATGAAGGAGGTCTGGTATCTCTGTCTCTGGACTCGATTTCCCAACACCCCGCAAGAAAAGCAGCCTCTCTGTCAGTGCGTCAGCTGGAGGGTTGGCTTCCTTCGGCACTTGCTGTAGCGAGCTGCTTCGGGCAAGTAGATAGTCGAACTGCTCCAGACCACCGTGTGTTTGCTAGGGCAAGTGTGGGCATATTTATACCTTGAAGGTGCCTGGTTTGACGTAAAGTTGGACATAATACCGTCACCAAAGAACCCCAAGGGAATGGTAGTTCTTTGAAAACGCCATGATTTCTAGCACAAATCAATATTCAAGAAAGGGGATGTCCCTGACTTCTGAAGCCGAGTTTTCCAAGAAATCGTTGTGGCTTTTTGGAACTAGTGGAAGTAGCCATGCCTGTATTTGGACTGCATGGGCTATGTCTAAATATGGGTATGATTTCTATGCCTATATAGGGGCAAGGTGATTTGTATATATATTAGGGCATGAATCGGGAAAATTACACTAGGGTACTAAAATGCTATACAACAGGTTAATATCCAAAATTTCTAAATCATTACCCATACTTTTAGCAAACTGAGACTGCCACACATTTTCATTAACAATAGAATAAGGTGACCCAGAGTTAGCGGACATTTGGGTGTTCACACCTCCAATAACCATATCAGAGATTGTTTTTTTTTTTTAAAGGAAAAATTATCTACATTAAGAATAGTGGAATCAGCATCCTTAATGTTACGAACAAAAGAACTACTATCACTACAAGATGTGTTATTATCTTCCTCCTCACTGTCACAGTTTTGTTCAATGCATTTAACCTTGTAATTTGTATTTCTTCTGCAAGCTGCAGAAAAGTGTCTAACAACACCACAATTAAAACATTTCTGTTTAATTGCTGGACAAAATTTATAATTGGCAAGATGTGACTTGCTTTTGCACCTGTAACATCTCCAATTATCTTTTTTGACCTCAGTTTTACCCTTGTAAGAATTAATTTGTTTTTTATTTTTTAAATCTTCTTTTCTTGCATCATGTTTTTGAATAATTTTAGCCACAATTTCCTTATTGGAATTGTTAACATCACCTTTCACCTGCTTAGCACTCCTACAAGACATTTCAGACTTCCTTACGATAGCCAAAATACATTCTAAATCCCTATCACCATTAATCCATAATCGCTCTTGGATGGTGGAGTGATTAACAGCAAAACACACAAGGTGATGGACGGAATGTTGCACATTGGCAAAACATTCACCTCCAGTCACAGATCTGGGTTTAATCCATCGTTATTTTGCCCACCACCCCACCCCAGTTTAGACATGGCCATATGCAAATCAGTCTTGACCCTGTACCTCATGGGAACAGTCAAAACTGCCAAGCCATGTCTTACCTGGACCGGAATCAAGCATCCTACGACCAGTTTCTGGCTATCAGCCAGGATAGCCTGCTTAGCACTCCTCCAAGACATTTCAGACTTCCATACGATAGCCAAAATACATTCAAGATCACTATCACCATTAATCCATAATCTCTCTTGGGTGGTGGAGTTATTAACATGCATAACAACCTGATCTCTAAGTCTTCTTGTAAAGTACCAAACTTACAATCAAGAGACAAGGTTTTAAGAACAGAAACATAGTTGTGCACCGACTCATCAGTTTGCTGTTTCCTTTAAAAAAAACTATACCTGTAAGTACCTATACACACCTTGGGAGAGAAATAACGGTCAAAATCTGAAATGGCTTTATCAAAAACATTTCTAACACCATCACTTTCAATTCTATGCAGTTGGGTAAAAGCCTTGAGGCCTTCAGGACCCAAGGAATGAAAGAAAATGCCTTTTTTTTAGGTGCTTTCATTTTTGCATTAGCAACTAATGTTTCAATATAATTACAAAAATAAGCTTTCCACTCAATCCAAGGCATGCAAGGAGCATTGCCAGCAGGCCAAAAACATTGTGGTGGAGCAAGTGTGTATCCCTGAGCACACATTTTAAAAGGAAAGGAACGAAAACACACACACAAAAAAAAAAATAAAAGGAGATCCTTTCGGCGGAAAACAATAGATAAAATATGAGCAGGGAAGTGTTCACTGACAAAAAACACAGAAAGGTGCAGTGTCCATTCTTCACCCTGTGTAAAACATAGAAATATTTAGGCAGAGTAATCCAAGTGAAAGCTAAGTGAAAAGGATGAACAGTACCCTTTGAACTTGAAATAGTTTCTCTTCGGTGAATGCCAATTACATCGAAGGAAAACTTCTTGGACAACCTTGAAACGTTGAAATATGTGACTGTACTGAGTGAACTAGCTTACGTAAAGCGATGCGAGAAAAAATTGGTTACCTCGGTAACATTGGTAAAGTTGTGGAGCATAAGAAAAACAGAGTGTGAAAGGCCTTGCACGTAAAAACGTTATGCGTGCCAATGCGCAGTAGCGTTGTGTGTTGAACGTGAAAACTTCACAACACAAGAGATTGTTCCGGAGAAGAAATTCTGCTTCCGAGTCAGCTGCAGGTAGTAAATTCCAAAGTAGAAGAGGCGCTTGAAGTTCGACAACGGAGCACAGAAGCTAATTGGTAAGTGAAACGTTTGTTAGCTTTGAAGAAAAATAACAGATGCGATAAGTGTAAAATGTTGAAATTTGGTCCGCTGAGTAGCTGCAAAAATCAACAAGGAATTTAACGCATCCTTCCGAAATAAACTTCAAGGAGTACACTGGAAATAATAAAGTAAGCTCAAAATGAAGTAGTTCGCTTTGAAGAATAATAAAAGTTGCAAGGAGAGTAAAACTTTGAAAATTGGTGCGCTAAATAGCTGCAAAATCAACACGGTGTTTAACACATCCTTCTAGAACACAATTCAGAGTAAACACTGGCAATAATAAAATAAGTACAAAGTGATACCTGGAAATGGTTATAAAGAAACAGATGCAATCTTGAGTAACACTCCTGAAAAAAAATCCAATGTAATTTTGAAGTTAGGATATGCTGAAAATCTTTTCAATCAGAAATCTGTAAAATGAGAAAAATAATCCACACGTAGAGTTCGTGAAAATGGTGCCTCTTTCCCCAGATCATCGCCAATTGTTAGGTAGGAGTCAAGCAGTAATTGATTGAAGATTAAGTTTGTTCTCATAGGAAGTAGCACCACCGGTAAAAACTCCACCAGCAACGCCAGACTCAGCAAACGGACACTCCCGGTTCGCCAAACTCAGCAAACTAACACTCCCGGTTCACTGGCCCGATCAGATGTCCTATTTTAGAACATCATGATCGTGCCATGAGCCAGGCGATTCAAAAGGAAACAAGGAATACATAAAGTGTGCGTGCAAGCACGAGAACTTGAATGCATTGGAAATACAACACCTACTCATGGGAGGATCTCCAACTACACTATATAGCTGAATTAAAGCTCTATCAACTTTTCACTAATGTCACAGGCCCCACGTGCTTTGAGATTCACCATTTGCCACATTTTTTTTTTTAGAAAACTCTATGGGGGGGGGGGGGGAGTCACTTTTAGCCCCATTAGAATTATCTTTGAATTAGCTTTTGGTTTGACTCAAATGCTTTAACAAGCATTATTTATCACACGTATTTCCATAAACGCCTTTGGATAGTATAATTCCGTAATAATCAAGTATTGACAAAGCCAATAGGTCTGGCATTGGCCACCAGCCTTTTGGAAACTCTTGCTTTTCTTTGTCATGGGTTTTACACAACTGTATCGTTTGGAAAGCTGCGAGCCCTCAACAATCTAAACAAAATCAATGGATTAAGGCAGAATAGCTGTTCTGGTCTAAAAAAATACACACATTGCCGTAGTACTCCCTGGTGCCGACGGGAACTACTTTGTGTGTTGATGTGCTCCTTGTGAAACGGCAGTAAGCCGTAACTCAAAGTCAATTATTTACTTTATTTCTGTTTATGAAAGTAGAACATCATAAGAATACATAGTTCAAAATTACAGACAGTGAGATCTTTGAAGTGCATATACAAGCATATGGGGACAAAACATTAGTTAAAGGGAAAATTTCCCAATTTAAGCCATCAAGCCTCTTTATCGAGCTTACCTGATCTGATTCTACATTCACAGAGTAGGTGTCTGACGGTGACATGAAGAATGTGATCTATTGTATTGCATCTAAGGAGCCTATGGGCTTCCCGAAGTGTGTGATGACTAGTAGTCTACGAATTGGAACAATCCACTTCCTTCTGGAAAACACATAGCTTAGGCAGAAAAAAAGTGTTCTTCCATGTCTGAAGACATCATAAAAAGGGAAATTAGTAGGTGTAAAAGTAACCCTTGCTTATTTACCAATAAAATATCTGAGCAGTATTGCAATTCTAAATTTGATATACAGATTACTTGCTTGGCTGGGCCTGATGCTATCCAGGTGGGACTCAAAACTGGTAATACATTTGTGCAGGAGGAATTTTTCAGAAAACTCTCCTCTGTTTGGTCGTTCCATAACCTGGCTAGCATAGTTTCCCAAAAAGCTTTCTTCAACTTATTATCTATGTGTTTTCCCATTGACATTGTGTACTGCCATACTTCCTCCACACTAATGGCTACACAAATGTGTTTTATCTTCTTGAGCCAAGAAGTGAGAGCACTGTCGTCTAGTTTGATAAGTTCGATTAGAGCATCACGGTAGGGGGGCACTGTTGCCCAGGGTCGTATTAGGTACATCAAAGTTTTTAAAAGGATCACTGTGTCTACCTTACTCAGTGCTAGGTCAAAGCGTACCAGTGTCAGAGGTACGTTCAAAAGCAAACCAAGCAATGACCTAATGAATTTATTTTCAGCTAGGACCAGAGGTGAGGTATCAGCACAGCCCCAAATCTCGTCTCCATAGGTAGCCACAGCCAAGGCGGTAGGCTTGTAGACTTCAAGGACTGGTGAGATCACTCTACTGGAGGTGGCCTTGAATTTCCTAACTGCAAAAGCTGCTCTGTGGTGCAATACAGCTCTACTTTTTTCTATCGGAAGAGCCCAGGGCAAATGCTCAGCTAGCCTAACACCCACATAGTCAAAACTCTTTACTGCACTGAACGGTGGAGAGGGCTATACTAAAGTAATAATAAATTCAAAACAAAAAACACTGGCACTGGCACTGAAGGGAACTACCTTGTGCCCCTTGCAAAAAGGCTAAATGCAGTCCCTCAAAGTGAAGTTAGCTAGTGGCTCAAGTACGCTGACCCATTGCCCATGCTTTATATTGCAGAGGGCGAAAGCAAAATGTGAATGACACAAGAAAAGATCAATGGATGAAGAGAGATGGCTGAAAGCTGCTTTATGTAAGTATATTTTAGCTCCAGCCTACAGAGCTAACTCAGAATTAGGCCATCTAGCTCAGGGCTCTCTTGCACCCCAACGTTATCCATGCATACTTCACATAAGATCCACCAGAGCATGCGTAGAAGTGCAAAACCCATATTGTTTCTATTGTTATTGATTTTTTCCCCTCTTAGAAGCCCATTTTCTTTCTGGAGAAAGCATGTCACATGTACCTCTATGGAATATACCAGTTATACTTTCTCCTCTACTGCCTTGGAAAGGGACTCACTGTCCTTTATTAGGGAAGTGTTGTTTCATAGGCCTATCAAGTGCTGGAAACAACCTGCAAATAAGTTTGTGAATGCTCACAAACCTCAGCGTTTTGAAAGTTTGTAAACTTTGCAGATGCGTATACTACAAAATCCTATTATTCTTACCCTCAGTCATAGCATTTCATACAGGCCTTTTCCTGTAGTAGTACGCAGACCTTTAAGTGTAATTATAAATGTAGGACGTCTCTGGAGCGGATGTGGTGAAAGACACGTAACTAGAAATCCTTTAAAACAGTTTTCAATGCAATTAAGTGCATGGCATAAAACATATGCACTAAAATCCTGTGCACCACACACATACCCCTAACCAGAATTTAGGTGCTTCTCTGTGGGTTTCGTGTTATTACATCCCGACATGTCACCAAACAAACACATATACGTAGAGTAAGACAAATCTATTGGATTTGCCAATGCTTTTTAGGTGCATAAGATGAATGAATCACAATTCATTTGTTTTTAATAATTAGAATTGAAAATGCTTCAATTCCGAAGATAAGACTGCAAATTAAACACTACTAAGTTCTGTAAAAGGTGTAGAGGCTGTCTGCATGTCTCAGACACCACTCCCATTCTCCTCCCATTCTCCTCTTCAAATCACTTTCTTCTGCAGTCTCCCACTCTGTTAGGCATACATGCCCTTTTTCTCCACACATTGTCCTGAAATCGCATATCTCACACTTTCCCGCAATTGGCACATATGCATGCATACATAAACAAAAAGAGAGAGAGGTCAGAACAATCTCTGATCAAACTTTCAGGGATTTTTAAGGACCACACGAAACGGAGTCAGAAATAAGGTTAGCACACCCAATTTGGGTGATGAAGAAAGCCCTCACACACCGACCTAGTCAGTGTCATGCTTCATCATCGGGCCCCACCAAAGAGGCCGAGTGCCTCTTTGGTGTGCTACGACGCCAGATAGACTGCGGAGCGGGTTGTGTGGGGAGGGCGTGCTCTAGATTACAGTGAATTAATTTAAAAGTGCCTTAAAACGAGTATCCAAAACAAAATTTAATGAGTGATCCCTAAGGCACAAAGAGTATTAAGTGTCTGGATTTAGTTGCCAAGGATTATGGTTGGTTAAATACAGAATATACTCAAAATAGATTTACTTAGTCAACATGTTTCTGCCATAAGGGTGGTTGTTTACCAAGGCATTCGTCAGGACTAAACCCCGGCGGTATGGGCTCTCTAATCACCCACCCTAACCTGGGGACGTGAAAGTGAAAATTAAAAAGGTGAAAAAAGTGCTTAAAAAAGGGGGAAGAGTAAGTTACTCATTCCAAAAAACTCCTTAAATTTTGGAGTATAACAGCACCTGTAAAGAAGAAGGGACAAACAAACAGAAGACAAACAACAACATAATTATTATATGCCCTTCTGAATTGTCATTGTGCTCCATGATGTGTGGCTTAGAAGTGGTTTACCCAAAGTAACCAATGTATTTACAGCACCTTCCAAATAGCCCCTATAGGAAGATAGCGCATAGCTCTGGGAAGTGCAGTGCTAATGGTGTACTATTTACAAGGAACAGACTAAAATGGGGGGGTTTTAAAAAACACAAATGCGTGAAATCCTTCTGAAGGGATCAATGGACCTCAAAGGTCTGTGCCCCTCAAGTTGGTATCTCTAGATAGAAATCTCACTTTCAAAATGGGCGCTATTGGCACCATGGGTCACGGGAGGGGATCGGAGCGAACCTGGCACATCCTAGGAGAAAAGGAAGAACCATTGCAGTAACCTGTGCAATTGTGGACACTTAGCTTAGATCGTCGAAGAAGACGAGCGACCTCGAAGGGTCTACTCACGCCCTCGGTGCTCTCGACCCGCCGGAAACCTAGTTGCAGCCTCCAGACCGGACCCCGAAGATGGGAAAACGGGGCCAGCAATGCGGATCTTAAGGGAAACAGTCGCGTCTGCGCGCTGTTTCCGGGTGGGCGTGTTCCGCCGCAGAGCGAGGCTAGGAACGCACCCGCCCACCCTGGAAGGTGCGGTCCAGAGTGAGAGCGAGGCTTGGTTGACGGCCGGCTCTCTCAGTGGACCAATTGATACAGCGGTGCTTAGTGAGTAGGATTAAAAGTAAACACGCCGCGTTAGTGCCATATGTTTGAAGGCAGGGGCGCTGGGCTAGTATCTAATGTAAGGAAATCGGGGCGCTGGCATTGCAATAAACCCCGTTTCAGAGGCGGAGTGCAAATGCTCCATAAATCAATTCGCCTACTATACAGAGCAAGGAGCGCTGATAGAAGGGTGCCTAGTGCTGGTAAAGGGAATGACACAGCCATGCACTAGGTCGAGTAAGGGGTTATATTGATCGATATGCAGCAGTGCAGCAACGCTGCTCATAACATGCAGGCTTGGTACATGCTGTAGTGGCAGACCCGGATACCGGGGGTAATGATACACAAACAAAAAGCTAAGGACAACCCAGATTGTATTCAGGGGGTTAGATTAATCAATAAGCAGCAGTGCAGCAACGCTGCTCATGACATGCAGGCTTGGTACATGCTATAGTGGCAAACCCAGAAACCAAGAGTAATGGTACACAAACTTAGCTAAGGAGATCAGAGTTACTGTTTTAAGGTCCACCCAGATTGTATTCAGGTTGGAAGACCAATATAAGAGTGATGGTGTAGACTGTACCCTTATGTTAGTACTGAGCTCCATGGGATGTCATCGTTAAGCCCATTTACATTGGTGCCCAAACGATACACCCAACGTTGCTCTTTTTCAAATAGTCTTTTAGCGATGTTTGTTGGGCCACTGACCACTTCAATTACTGTCCACCTCATGTCGTTTGGGGTGTGGTTTTTGTCAAAGAAGTGGCGGCTTAGTTTCGTGGTTAGTTTCTTGCATCTGACATTACTTCGGTGCTCGCCGATCCGTTGTTTTATCTTGCGCGTAGTCATACCGACATAGCGTTGCTGGCAGGGACATGTAATCAGGTACACAACGTTCATGGTGTTACAATTCGTGTGATCCCTTTGAGTCCATACTTTTCCAGCTTCAAGTGACAGAGTTTTTGTGGCTTCGGTTAGGTGACAAACGCTGCAGTTGGAGCACGGGTAGTGCCCTACGACTCTGGGCATCCCCCAGGCACCGGTGACTGTCGGAGTAGATTCAATGGGTGTAGTTCTTGGACGAGTGTGCACCAGGGAGTCTCTGAGGCTACGTCCTTTCTTGAAAGAAAAAAGGGGTTTCTCCCAATTCTCTCTGTGAGAAGTCAGTATTGACCAGTGTTTATTGATTGATTTTTTCATAAAATTTGAAAGACTGCTGTACGTGGTGACGCACGTAAGTGGAGTTGAGTCAGGTTCAGTGACCTTGTCTTCTAGCAAAGCCTCTCTTGGTTGATTTCGAGCTCTCTTGAAACCTTTGGTCAGGATAGGTGTAGGGTAGCCTCTATCTTTCAGTTTCCCAGTCAGACTATTGGACTGTTCTTTGAAGTCTGAAAGGGAGGTGCAGTTGCGTCTCAGCCTGAGATACTGCCCGTAAGGGAGATTCTCCTTAAGCGGGCGGGGGTGGAAGCTGCTAAACTGCAGGAGGTTGTTTTTCGCAGTTGGCTTATGGTGGGTTTTTGTTTCCAAGACTGTTCCGTGCACAGAGATTACTACATCAAGGAAGACTATCTCCGATCTGCTTTTGGTGTTGGTAAACCGCAGATTGCGATCTAGGGTATTAATCCAGACCAAGAAGTGTTCAAGATCGGTGTCACTCCCAGTCCAAAGTAATAAAACGTCATCTATGTAACGCTTCCACAGGAGCATAGATGACGAGAAAGGTGCGGTGGACGGTAGGATATTTTTTGCCTCAAAGTCAGCTACATACAGCCCCGCCACGCTTGGAGCAAAAACACTGCCCATAGAGGTGCCCGAGCACTGGAGGTACAATCTGTCTTTGAAAGAAAAAAAGTTTTCTTTCAGGGCAATCGTGGCACACTCGATGATGAAGGCTTTGGGTGTTTGGTGATCCCATTCGATGGAATCCAAGGATTCTGCCAGGACTCTAATCGTGTCATCCTGGGGGATGCTTGTATACAGACTTTCAACGTCCAGGGTGACAAGAGTGACTGAGTTAGCTGGAAAAGTTATATCCGATAGTAGGCGTAGGAGGCTCTTAGTATCTCTCAGATAGGCTGGGGTTGACTGTACCAAAGGTTTCAGGAAATAGTCACAAAATTGGGATAGGGGCTCGAGTAGAGACCCGATCCCCGAAACTATGGGACGGCCTGGTGGAGGCAGTTTGTTCTTGTGCATTTTTGGGAGTGTATAGAAATACGGAATAACACTGTTGGTGTTCCTTAGGAAGGCAGCCTCGTTTCTGGACACGTGTCCCTCTTCCTCAGCTTGTTGGACCAGGGTCGTGATTCTCCTAGTAAGGGCTGCCGTGGGGTTTACTGTAAGTGGGGTATAGTTCCGCGTGTCCCCAAGTAGTTGATTGCACGTTCTCTCGTAGTCGACAGTGTCTTGAATGACGATACCCCCGCCCTTGTCGGCCGGCTTGATGGTAATCGTGCTGTCATTTTGCAGTTGCTGCAGAGCTTGGTATTCCGCAGTACTAAAGTTGCCAAAGACTGTAGGGATTTCACAGGACTCAAGGTCTTTGAATACAGCCTGCTCGAAGGTAGTGATTGCTGCAGGTGTAGTATGTGGGGGGGGGGTGAAAGTAGAGCTAGGTCTTAGCCCGGTGTCACCGTTCCTTGTGGCCTCGTTCGGGTCATCCTTCCCCTCAAAGAAGGCTTTCAGTTTAAGCTTTCTGAAAAAACCGGCAAGTTCAATATTCCGTATTTCTATACACTCCCAAAAATGCACAAGAACAAACTGCCTCCACCAGGCCGTCCCATAGTTTCGGGGATCGGGTCTCTACTCGAGCCCCTATCCCAATTTTGTGACTATTTCCTGAAACCTTTGGTACAGTCAACCCCAGCCTATCTGAGAGATACTAAGAGCCTCCTACGCCTACTATCGGATATAACTTTTCCAGCTAACTCAGTCACTCTTGTCACCCTGGACGTTGAAAGTCTGTATACAAGCATCCCCCAGGATGACACGATTAGAGTCCTGGCAGAATCCTTGGATTCCATCGAATGGGATCACCAAACACCCAAAGCCTTCATCATCGAGTGTGCCACGATTGCCCTGAAAGAAAACTTTTTTTCTTTCAAAGACAGATTGTACCTCCAGTGCTCGGGCACCTCTATGGGCAGTGTTTTTGCTCCAAGCGTGGCGGGGCTGTATGTAGCTGACTTTGAGGCAAAAAATATCCTACCGTCCACCGCACCTTTCTCGTCATCTATGCTCCTGTGGAAGCGTTACATAGATGACGTTTTATTACTTTGGACTGGGAGTGACACCGATCTTGAACACTTCTTGGTCTGGATTAATACCCTAGATCGCAATCTGCGGTTTACCAACACCAAAAGCAGATCGGAGATAGTCTTCCTTGATGTAGTAATCTCTGTGCACGGAACAGTCTTGGAAACAAAAACCCACCATAAGCCAACTGCGAAAAACAACCTCCTGCAGTTTAGCAGCTTCCACCCCCGCCCGCTTAAGGAGAATCTCCCTTACGGGCAGTATCTCAGGCTGAGACGCAACTGCACCTCCCTTTCAGACTTCAAAGAACAGTCCAATAGTCTGACTGGGAAACTGAAAGATAGAGGCTACCCTACACCTATCCTGACCAAAGGTTTCAAGAGAGCTCGAAATCAACCAAGAGAGGCTTTGCTAGAAGACAAGGTCACTGAACCTGACTCAACTCCACTTACGTGCGTCACCACGTACAGCAGTCTTTCAAATTTTATGAAAAAATCAATCAATAAACACTGGTCAATACTGACTTCTCACAGAGAGAATTGGGAGAAACCCCTTTTTTCTTTCAAGAAAGGACGTAGCCTCAGAGACTCCCTGGTGCACACTCGTCCAAGAACTACACCCATTGAATCTACTCCGACAGTCACCGGTGCCTGGGGGATGCCCAGAGTCGTAGGGCACTACCCGTGCTCCAACTGCAGCGTTTGTCACCTAACCGAAGCCACAAAAACTCTGTCACTTGAAGCTGGAAAAGTATGGACTCAAAGGGATCACACGAATTGTAACACCATGAACGTTGTGTACCTGATTACATGTCCCTGCCAGCAACGCTATGTCGGTATGACTACGCGCAAGATAAAACAACGGATCGGCGAGCACCGAAGTAATGTCAGATGCAAGAAACTAACCACGAAACTAAGCCGCCACTTCTTTGACAAAAACCACACCCCAAACGACATGAGGTGGACAGTAATTGAAGTGGTCAGTGGCCCAACAAACATCGCTAAAAGACTATTTGAAAAAGAGCAACGTTGGGTGTATCGTTTGGGCACCAATGTAAATGGGCTTAACGATGACATCCCATGGAGCTCAGTACTAACATAAGGGTACAGTCTACACCATCACTCTTATATTGGTCTTCCAACCTGAATACAATCTGGGTGGACCTTAAAACAGTAACTCTGATCTCCTTAGCTAAGTTTGTGTACCATTACTCTTGGTTTCTGGGTTTGCCACTATAGCATGTACCAAGCCTGCATGTCATGAGCAGCGTTGCTGCACTGCTGCTTATTGATTAATCTAACCCCCTGAATACAATCTGGGTTGTCCTTAGCTTTTTGTTTGTGTATCATTACCCCCGGTATCCGGGTCTGCCACTACAGCATGTACCAAGCCTGCATGTTATGAGCAGCGTTGCTGCACTGCTGCATATCGATCAATATAACCCCTTACTCGACCTAGTGCATGGCTGTGTCATTCCCTTTACCAGCACTAGGCACCCTTCTATCAGCGCTCCTTGCTCTGTATAGTAGGCGAATTGATTTATGGAGCATTTGCACTCCGCCTCTGAAACGGGGTTTATTGCAATGCCAGCGCCCCGATTTCCTTACATTAGATACTAGCCCAGCGCCCCTGCCTTCAAACATATGGCACTAACGCGGCGTGTTTACTTTTAATCCTACTCACTAAGCACCGCTGTATCAATTGGTCCACTGAGAGAGCCGGCCGTCAACCAAGCCTCGCTCTCACTCTGGACCGCACCTTCCAGGGTGGGCGGGTGCGTTCCTAGCCTCGCTCTGCGGCGGAACACGCCCACCCGGAAACAGCGCGCAGACGCGACTGTTTCCCTTAAGATCCGCATTGCTGGCCCCGTTTTCCCATCTTCGGGGTCCGGTCTGGAGGCTGCAACTAGGTTTCCGGCGGGTCGAGAGCACCGAGGGCGTGAGTAGACCCTTCGAGGTCGCTCGTCTTCTTCGACGATCTAAGCTAAGTGTCCACAATTGCACAGGTTACTGCAATGGTTCTTCCTTTTCTCCTAGGATGTGCCAGGTTCGCTCCGATCCCCTCCCGTGACCCATGGTGCCAATAGCGCCCATTTTGAAAGTGAGATTTCTATCTAGAGATACCAACTTGAGGGGCACAGACCTTTGAGGTCCATTGATCCCTTCAGAAGGATTTCACGCATTTGTGTTTTTTAAAACCCCCCCATTTTAGTCTGTTCCTTGTAAATAGTACACCATTAGCACTGCACTTCCCAGAGCTATGCGCTATCTTCCTATAGGGGCTATTTGGAAGGTGCTGTAAATACATTGGTTACTTTGGGTAAACCACTTCTAAGCCACACATCATGGAGCACAATGACAATTCAGAAGGGCATATAATAATTATGTTGTTGTTTGTCTTCTGTTTGTTTGTCCCTTCTTCTTTACAGGTGCTGTTATACTCCAAAATTTAAGGAGTTTTTTGGAATGAGTAACTTACTCTTCCCCCTTTTTTAAGCACTTTTTTCACCTTTTTAATTTTCACTTTCACGTCCCCAGGTTAGGGTGGGTGATTAGAGAGCCCATACCGCCGGGGTTTAGTCCTGACGAATGCCTTGGTAAACAACCACCCTTATGGCAGAAACATGTTGACTAAGTAAATCTATTTTGAGTATATTCTGTATTTAACCAACCATAATCCTTGGCAACTAAATCCAGACACTTAATACTCTTTGTGCCTTAGGGATCACTCATTAAATTTTGTTTTGGATACTCGTTTTAAGGCACTTTTAAATTAATTCACTGTAATCTAGAGCACGCCCTCCCCACACAACCCGCTCCGCAGTCTATCTGGCGTCGTAGCACACCAAAGAGGCACTCGGCCTCTTTGGTGGGGCCCGATGATGAAGCATGACACTGACTAGGTCGGTGTGTGAGGGCTTTCTTCATCACCCAAATTGGGTGTGCTAACCTTATTTCTGACTCCGTTTCGTGTGGTCCTTAAAAATCCCTGAAAGTTTGATCAGAGATTGTTCTGACCTCTCTCTCTTTTTGTTTATGTACGATTGGTTGGGGACTGAGAGAGTGTCTCCTCTCCCTTGCTCTCCCTTTGTTGTTGACATATGCATGCATGTCATGACCCACTGACAGGCAGTATGAGAAACTCTTTTCGCCTTTTGTTTCAAATAATTGTGCCCCATAATGCGCAATCACCAACAACCTGAACTCACACAGAAATTTGAGGTGACTCAGTCCAAAGTTTGCACTATACGGACGGATATATGTTCCATGAAAAAGTAAATAGGGATTGCATCACTGACATGGAGTACCTTGAGGGTTTTTAAAGCCTTTGTTGAAAAAATGATCAGTGTTTTTGGCAGTATAGTTATTTTTTTTTTATGTTTAAGAAGTTTTTATTAGCATTTTTTGGTGCACTACAATACAAAGGTCATAAATAAGTCAAAAACCAAGAATATACAATAAAGAGTACCGAGACAATTGCATTGAGTGATAAAACCAAATGATAATCAAAAGAGATATAGAAAGGTGGAAAAAGGAAAAAGGGAAAAGACAAGAGAAAAAGAAAGGAAAAAAGAGGAAAGAGAGAAGAGAGAGGAAAAAGAAAAGAGACAAATGGAGAAGAAAGAGAGAGAAAAGTAAACACTAAGTGGGAGACCGTAGAACCATTCAAGGAAAAGTGGCGGAGGAAAGATAAGTGGTAAAAGGGAGCCAAAGGAGATCGGATTTAATTTTCAGGGGGACAGAAGAGGAGGAAGCAATAGCAATCCTATGTTCATCGCAAACAAAATTCCACCAAGTGGGAACAGAAATTTTTGAATTATCTTTCCAACATAATAAAATAACTTTAAACGCAAGAGAAATAAACAAGTCCAACAATCTTGCAGAAGAAGAGGTAATATCAACATCCGGAGACAACGAGCCCAGAAAAATATTCTGTAACGATAACTGGGCAGAAAAACCAAAAATTTGCATACATATCTTCCAAACATGCTTCCAAAAGGAGAAAACAGGGAGACAGTCGTAAAGCAAGTGCTTAAGAGTCCCAGTATCTTTAGAACAGGACCAACAGAGTAAAGAAGAGGTTGGGGAAAACTTATGAATACTAACTGGGGTTAAAAGGACTCTATGATATATAAACAGTAAAGATTGGGTAATACGAGCAGCAGGGGAAACTTTAAACAATTTGGACCAAATTCGATCCCACAACAAAATAGGTAACGAAATATCAAGATAATTTTCCCAAGCAATCTCGACAACTGATTTAGTACGAACAATATCTGCGCACAGTAATAGTGTATAAACAAAAGCAGCCTTAGGTTGCTGAGTGGAGAATAAAGGATAGAGTGAAGAAGTAGGCATAAAAGGAGGAAAGACAGCAGGCAAAGAGAGGGTAGCCAAGTGTGATTGAATAGCAGTCGTGATAATAGTATATTCAGAAACATAAGATGAGGGTAAATGAAATAACTGTTGCAATGTCGAGAACGGAATGATAGATTCCTTATCAAAAAATTGATGCACAAATAAAACATTCTTTTCTTTCCAATGCTTAAATTAAAATGATTTGCTTTTATAACGAAGAAATTTGTTATACCAAACAACTGATAAGAAAAAACATTGTAAAGAGGATAGGTTAGAGGAGAAGACATTGTATAATACTGTTTGTGAATATTTTATGATTGGAAATTTGGTTAAAAAAGTACAATTTGACATAAAAACAATATCTTGAAAGGAAAAATCTTTCATTAGAGAGCGTTCTAGAAGAACCCATGAGGGTACTGGTGCTTCATGAAAATCATAGGCCAAAGAAAAAGATTGTTTTATCAGAAAGGCAGAGTGATACAATCTAAAATTAGGAAAGCGAACTCCACCTTCAGATTTAGGGCGGGTCAGCTTCTGCAAAGAGATACGGGGATGCTTGTTGTTCCATAAGAATTTAGAGCAAAGAGTGTTTATACGTGAAAAAAATGAAATGGGGATTTTGAAAGGGAGCATAGAAACCGTATCCAGAACATGGGGGGTAATCATCATTTTAATCGTATCCAATCTGCCCCACCAGGATAGAAACAATGGAGACCAGAGTTGAAGAAGGGAGGTGAGTTTTTTCATGAGGGATTCAAAAGTGAATGTAAGAGTAACTTTCAAGGAGGGAGCAAACCAAATGCCAAGGTACTTGATTTTAGAGGGGCACCAAACAAAATCAGTATTGTTGAACATGAATTGACAGCATAGTGAGTTAAGTGGAAGGACTTCTGTTTTGGATAACTTCAATTTATACCCCGAGACAGATGAATAAATTCTAACCTCCTCCATAAAAGGTGGGAGAGAGGATTCAGGATTAGAAATATAGACTAGGACATCATCCGCATAAGCAGACAGTTTAGTTTCAGTGGAGGACAATTTAAAACCCGAGATGGCAGGATTAGCGCAAATTCTTTCTAAGAAGGGTTCAAGACATAGAACAAATAATAAGGGAGACAAGGGACAACCTTGTCGGGTACCTCTAGATAAGGAGAAGGATTTGGAAAACTGGTTGTTAACAAAAATGCTGGCACGTGGGGATGAATAGAGCAGTTTAACCATTGAAATAAAGGAGGGACCAAAGCCAAACCAATGTAGTGTACGGAACAAAAATTGCCAGTTGATACGATCAAACGCTTTTTCGGCATCTAAGGACAATGCTGCTAAAGGGACCTTCAAATGTTTGCTGTGAGCAATGACACTAGAAAACATACGAGCATTATCCGCAGCAAGCCTGCCTTTTACAAAACCCACTTGGTCCGTTTTGATTAGATGAGGGATAAGGGAATCAAGCCGGGATGCAAGAATTTTAGCAAACATTTTGCAGTCATAATTAATTAAGGATATAGGACGATAATTTTTACATTGGGTGTGGTCTTTATCAGGTTTCGGGATAATGATAATCAGTGCATCTAAAATCCACCCCCTTTTCTGAATTCTAAAATGGACCCAGCAGCCTTCGCACTTAAAATAAAAGAGTTGAAAATTTGAAGGAGTTTAGGAGCAAAAAAAGAATGAAACGAGGAATACAATTCTACAGGGAGGCCATCCGGACCAGGAGCCTTTGATCGTTTGATTGAGTTAATGGCTCTAGTTACCTCTTGGATAGTAATGTCTTCTTCCAGGAGAGCAAACTCATTCGGTAGGGATGGGGGAGAAGGGAGGCCCTCAAAAAAGGAGGATAGGTTCGCATCCGAGAGGTGGGTATCATCGGTATATAAGGAATGGTAATAGGAGTGGAATACATCAGCAATGTCCTCATCCGCTGTAACCAATTTGTGTATAGAGTCATTGAAAATGGGGCCTACAGTTTTACGTTCAGACTTAATTTTCAAGTAATTTGCCAACATTTTTCCCGCTTTGTTTTGGCCACCATGAAATATGGATTTTATTTTAAGAAGGGTGTTACAAGCTTCATTGGTAATTATCTTGTTGAGTTCAGTTTTGGCAACAATTAAGTCATGGAGAGAGGAGGAAGATTTGGAAGAGAAATACAAATGCTCAAGATTTTTAATATGACGTAGTTGGTCATCGTATTTCTTCCTATTGATTTTCTTTTTTTGGCAACATAGGATATAGTAAAAGCTCGGAACGCAGCTTTAAACGCATCCCAGTTATTGGGAATGGAGGTATCAGAGGGATTGTTAGATGTAAAAAATTCATCAAAAAAGGTCGCACTTTCTTTCAAGAAAACTGAGTCTGATAAAAGAAAGGTGTTAAATTTCCAACGACTGAATTTTGAGGAGATAAGGGAAAGATCCATTGAGGTGGTAACAGGGGCATGGTCGGAGATAAAAATGGAACCTATTAAGGATGTTTGAAGGGAGGGGAGTAAAGACTTACTAACCAAAATGTAGTCAATCCTGGACCGGGTATGGTGAACAGAGGAGAAAAATGTATATTCCAACACATCAGGGTTACATAATTTCCAGGAGTCATATAAAGGACGTGAAGCAATGGCAGATTGGAAGCTCTTATGTGTTTTGTCAGGTTGAAATTTACTGGAGGATAATCGATCAGAGAAAGGGTCCAACGATTGGTTAAAATCTCCGGCAATAACAAAATCGGGGCAATCAATAGAGGAAATCAAAGTTTTAATAGTATTCCAAAACTCAGGGTCAGGACGTACCGGACCATAAATATTGAGCAAAACCAAAGTCTTATTCTGAAGAACAACCTTAGCCATTGCCCAACGTCCTTCACCATCATGTTGAGATGAAATGATTTGAACATTCAGAGCTTTGTGAAACAAAATAGCAACTCCCCCCTTCTTACCAACAGCAGGAGAAAACACAACCTGTCCCACCCACTGCTGTTTTAATTTAAGCGATTCAACATCAGAACAGTGCGTTTCTTGAAGAAAAACAACTTGAGAACCAATTTTGGACAAATGAGACAGTACCTTTTGACGCTTGACAGGATGACCAAGACCTCGTACATTCCAAGACACAAAGTAACACACCATTGAGGAGAGGAATGATGGGCGACACTCGGAGAACACACACGGCAAGGGGTTCACTACAAAAATGGAGACAACAAAGACATAAGATACATGTGAAGAGAGCTCGCAACACACAAGAAGAACAAATGTAGGTTTTAACCAACAAGGCACAGTATATCAAGAAGAAAAGTAATCGAAAGAGAAATTGCAACACGGCCCAGTACAGCAAGAAGAAAAACAATCGATAGAGAGATTGCAAAGGGAAAGAGAAATATAAAATATCGCAGAGATTGAGAGAAAAAATATTAAGAACAGAAGAGAGAAAAGAAAGAGGAGGAGAGAGAGAGGAAAGGACAATTAGCAGAAGGAAAAAAGGAATCCGATCAAGGCAAAGACGCCTGAGCGGAGAAGCAAAGAACGAAAAACACATGAGGGTCACAGATGCACCATAGAGGGGACAGAACCCCACAAGCTACCGAGAAGAAAGGACATAAAAATGAATAAGAAAATAATGTAAGAGCAATGATAGGAGAAATAGGAATGGAAACGGCAGAACAGGGGAAAGAACGGCTAAAAAGAGAAGAAGAAACGGAAATGAGAAGAGAAAAAGTAACATAGAAGACCATCAGAAGAGGAGGCTCAAGATAACATTAGATAGCAGTGTCCATCGTTGACGGAGAAATACTCTGTAGATAGGAATGAAGTCGTTGAGGATCATCAAAGGATCTGGTCCGCCCATTGTGTGTGATCTTGCAGAAGCACGGGTGTAGAATACCATATTGGATGTTGAGTTGACGCATGAGGGGTCGCATATTCAAGAATTCTTTCCTTCGGGCATTTGTTGCATTGGAAAGGTCCTGCGAGATAAAGATGTTATGACCGGACCATTGAAGACATCTTTTAAGTCTGGCAGCCTTTAGAACAGACATCAGTTCCATGAATTCAAGAAAAAGCATAATAATTCCACGAGGTTTTCCAGAGGTAGAGGTAATACGACCAAGTCGATGAGCCCTTTGAATGTTAAGAGGTTGTGACGTAGGTTGGAGTTCCAAGAGATCCTGTAAAAAAATTTGCATGAAAGACACCATGTCGGACCCCTCAACATTTTCCGGAACACCATAAACTCGTAGGTTGTTTCTCCGATTAAGATTCTCCAAATCCTCAGTATGGAGCTTGAGCTTGTGGATTTCTTGCTCCAATAGTGGAATTTTAGTAGAGGCATCATGAAAATCACTAACCCTTTGCTCCAAAGACAGTACTTTGCCCTCCATAAGAACCCAGCGGTCTTCTATTTGCTTAAGTCGATCATTCGTGGCCATCATGAACGGCTGAAGACCTCTAACCTCTTCCAAGATGGAGTCCAGAACCGGATTGGAAGAGGACTTGATGGGTGAGGGCGGATCATTTTTAGGCCGTTTAGGTTTAGTGCCAGTTTGTAAAAGTTTAGAATCATGAGCCATTGTAAAAGTGTAAATAAAAGCCAACACAGCAAGGTTGAGAGTGAAGGAGGAAACGGCAAACACTGCACTGAGGAAAACGTGGTACTATTTGCTGAACAAACCCAGTGAGAATGCAGTGAAAATGAAATGTAGCGGCAGCAATGGACACGCTAAGAAGTAGATGCTGAAAGAGGAGCAAAACGCATCACACAGGACAGGCTGTCAGCAAGATGTTAGAGAATGTAATGGAAAAAATGTCCCATTAATAAGTAACAGCAAAAAATATCCAACATCATAGGTTGCGTAGAAATGAGCAGCTCATATATATAATGAAGAAGCAGGTGTACAACATGAAAGGCTAAAGAATTGTAGCATTCGTGTGATATTCAAGGAGATGTCAGCATACCACAAAATGGCGGCATGTTCTTCAGTCAGATGATACCTCTAGCAAACGTTTAACTGCATGAAAGGCAGGAAAGTGCAGCGTAGTAACGGGCCAGTGCCATAGAATGAAAGGAGGAATGTCAAAATGACTGAAATGCGCTGAAAAACACAGCCGGAGTTACAGGGCGGCAAATATTACCGCTATACAAACGGCGCAGTCAGGCACCAAAATGGGGCCCGTCCGCTTCGCGGCAAAACGAGAAAAAGTTACCGCTGGCTTGAAATACCGCTGCAGAGGACGAAAACCTCTCGAAACAACTTCTGCATGCCGGTGAAGGATTCCGCTACCCCTGGAGCCATTCCAAGTGGACAGGAAACGAGGAAGAAAGCTCTCACGGCATCTGGAAGACAAGTCCAACGCGGAGCTCACAGGGATTACGTCCTCCTCGGCCGGCATGCAAGCCACGCCCCCGGCAGTATAGTTATTGATACGAATATATAGCCCACTATTAGAAAGGGCTCTTTATGCAGGGATATCCCCAACCCTTTTGCCTTCCTCCGCCTATTTTTTGAACTTTTTTTTATTGTCTTTAAGACTGTGGGCACTTTACCATTGTTAACCAGTGCTAAAGTGCATGTGCTCTACCCTAAACAAGGTATGGCAGGTTTAAACCAGTTTGACATATTTCATTTACTATAAATCCCTTGTAAAGTGGTATACCATATACCCAGGGCCTGTAAATTAAATGCTACTAGTGGACCTGTAGCACTTCTTGTGCCACCCACAGAAGTAGCCTTTCAAACCTGTCTCAGGCCTGCCACTGCAGGGCTTGTGTGCGCAGTTTACTGCCACTTTAAATTGGCATTTAAAACTACTTGCCAAACATTACACTCCCCTTTTATTACACATATGTCACCCATAAGGTAGGCCTAAGGTAGCCCAATGGGCAGAATGCTGTATAAGAAAAAGGTAGGTCATGTGCCTTTATGTGTGGCATGTCCTGGTAGTTGCAAACAGCCTATTTCGTTTTTCACTGCTGTGAGGCATACTTCTCTCAGAGGCTACCATTGAGAATTCCCTTATATATTTTTTATTGGTAATTCCTGATAAGATGGAAGTAACGTTGCCATGTTTGAAACGTTTAGAATAGTGTTGATAAATCATGTTTACTGGTGCAGTTGGATTTTACATTACAGTTGTAGAAATGCCACTTTTAGAAAGTGGGCATTTATCTCTGCTTATGACTCTTTGTACTTGGCAGCCCGACTCCAATGCACATCCGAGCTAGGGTGACAGCAACACTTGATGCATATTTTCCAGACAGCCACATTACAGGAAGTTCTGGGTGTGACAAGGGATACATCTGCATTCATCTGCATACTGATGGTCTTCCGGGGATGGGAGAGTGAGAGGCCATGCACACTTTACATTTGTATAGGTTGAGTCCTGCCTTCACACAAAGGGCTGAATTACCCACTACTGATCATCAGGATCCTGGTCTGGGTTGAAAGGGATTGTTGCACACTGCTAAGGGTTCCTTTGAAGTCACTCCTTCGTCAAAGACATTTTTTGAGTATAAGTATAGGGGCTCTGACTCCATGTTTTTAGGCACTGCATGGGACTTGTAACCAGGGGCTGCTGGCTCTACAATCTGCAAATTGCGAGAGGACTGCTGTGCTGCCAGAAGAAACCGTCATTTGGACTTCTTGATTGTTGTGCTAACCTGCTGCCTTTTGGGCTGCTTGAGGGACTGCCATCTTGTAATCTTCCTCATCTGCTGGCCTTCTACCTTCCTCCCTTCTTTCATGCCCTTCAGTATTCTCCAGGGGGTGGTTGGCTTGCATTTCCCTCTGTTTGTCTGGAATGCCAGCAACCTAAAGGATTACATTTTTGCAACATGATTGCTGTTTTTGCTGAGGGCTGGTGAAGCGTTGGTTGGAGTTTGCGTTGAGCACGTTTGAATGATTTCCAGGAGCCTTTGTTTAGTGCCTCTTGTACTACGGAGTGCATTGTGGGGGGAGGAGCCAGGCACTGCCCCGGGACTCGTGTGTCCCTATGGCAACTTGCACCACTTCAGTGGTGGAGGCCTGGATCAACCACAACTCTCCAGTTGACGGTGTTTCCTTATCGTCCCGGCTGGCGCTGCACAGGCAGTAAAGGAGCGAGTCATCTGTGGGTCACACATGTCGCCGAGGCAACGGGGAAACCTCTCATCAGCACAGCCTCTACCCGCCCCCAGGGAATAGAACACTACGCCATGTGGTCGCACCCAAAGGAAGACTCTGTGCTCCAGGGTAGCTGTGCCACACTTGTTGGCGGCAAAGTAATCACTCACCACCCGAGTAAGGCAAAGCTAATTAATGGCAGCTGCGCTACAAGGGTAGGTGGCGGGATTTTAACCTACTGTGGCAACGTTCTGTTTTTCCATGGAGGACACAGGAGTGTGGTTCTTTCTCTGCTCCAGTGGGGGAAGTTCTCCGAGTTGATCCCGGTCTCACAAAAAGTACCTTAGAAGATATGTCCCATGTTTTGTGGATACCGCTGATATTCTACTTTAGAAGTGCCTACCTGGGGAAGTCTTTGGGTGTTCAATTTAATGTGATATTCAGGCAATGTTGATTACTTCATAGTTTACACAGTATATAGTGTCTCTAAAAAGAACCTGCATAACTTGCAAAGCATTTGCTTGTGTATGATGTTTTGACTCTTTCATTGTCCAAGATAACGAGTACTATTTCAGTATTTGCATAGTATACTCTGTATTTTTGATTCATGTCATTTTGGTCTTGTTTTATGTACAATATACTATATATCTTTATATAACCTGTGTGAAGTCTCTTTTGTGGTGTATTCATTGCGTTGGTGTGTTGCGCAAACGCTTTACACATTGGCTCTGATGGTAGCCTGATGGCTGTGCGCCAAGCTACCAGATGCTGGGTGCAGGTTATCTTTGGTGTGTAGCTTACTTGCCTTGACTAGAGTGGTGGGTTCTGCCTGACTTAGGTGCATACCCTAGCCAACCAGAAACCCCATTTCTAACATCCACTGTGAACCTATTTTATAATCGGTTCTAATAATAGCAGGGTCTGAGACCCGGCGGAGGCCACCCTACGTAATGCGCTGGTAGAAGATCTGATGTGTAGGCAAGGCAGAAAGGCAGAAATAATTTTGATTTTGTGTATAGAGATCAAGGTATTTCCTCCCTTTGCTCCTGCTAATTACAATAGTTTTTTTTAAAACTTTGGAGTCTACGGCCAATATTAAGTCTCATGCAACTGCAAGCATGGGCATTATCAATGTCATTTTCACCTTCTGTTAAGATTACTAAGATTGTCAAAGGAAATTTCTCCACATTGTGGGTTTGTCCTCTAACTGTGACCCTCTAAAGGAAATACACATATTTTTCTATGCATGGTGGCACTTTGGATGTTGGGAAGAGTTGCCCTCTCCAGTAATCCATAAGGGCACCTGACAAACCTTCTCAGCACCCAGTCCTTGACTGCAATTAGGAACAGCTCCCACAGGTCTCCTCGGGTGAGCATTGCTCTGGTCTCCTGCAAGAAAAAGCTCATCTTGACAAGGCACTGGACAGTGTCTTCCTCCCACAGGCAATAGACTTCCAGTGTAGGGCTCGAGTTCAAGGTCAAATTTGCTGAGAGAAGACACCCACTGGCAAAGCTCTGCTCCAGGAACACAAGCTCCATGTCACACTGGGGTGCAAGCTACATCTTAAACTGAAGGGAATACTGAAACAACTCGTCAAGAAAACGATACATAGTCAGGCATGACCATTCCACTTTCTTGCATTGTACAGATTCTGAAGTGCTCTTCCAATCAAAGAATGCATGGTCGCAGCATGATCAACTCATGCCAGTTGAAAAGAACAACAGGATTTTCTCCTTAACTAGTTACAGCAAGCTTTGGCAGGCTACGTCCTTTGTAGATGCAGATGAGACAGTTCGAGGGGGAGAAACTTGTAATCGACTGGAAGAGACACTGAAGCAGGTGTCAAAAGGAAGCGGTTCTGGCACCCCATGCGTAGGGCTCTTTAACCAACAAGAGTTTAATTCAGAAGGAGGGATGTACAAAGAGTGGGCTCAATGCTAGAAGGAACCTGGGTAACTTCACCTCTCCACCATCATAGGTAGACACACATGTGGAATCCTAATAGATCCCACCAGGCCCACTGTCAAACATGCAAATAGCCCCCACGCCCATCTCTTACATTCACATTGTGTCCCATACTCTGCAGTGTGGAATTGAAGAATGATGGTGGAGGGAGAGTCCAAGCACTATTACAAGGGTTCCAAGTAGGTATCTCGCCCTCAAACAGCCAGGGTAAAAATTGTCTCTTCACCATCAATTACATCGCCAGCACTGTTATTCCAACAAAGCCAGGCTAGAGCTTGGAGGGGTCCACCTTGATTTGGAGAAGTTCAGTCAGTAGACAGATGAAACCTTAGAGAGCCAGCATTTTTCCTTAACATCAGTTTTTGCAAACTACTTTCACCCCATGATAATTCACCTGTTTTTTTTTCAGTTTTATATAGTGGACGCCTGGACAGAAGACATTGGAGTGTTTTACAATAAGAACCAGAGCACATGACACATTTTTAGGCACAGATAGATTAAGGGGCTTATTTATGAGCACTTTTTGTGACGTACCAGCAGGGTAAAAAATGCGCCATGTTGCGTCATATTTGCAAAGTGACGCATCTAAGTAGATGCGTCACGTTGAAAACCCCTGCTCCACATTATACCTGCACCAGGTATAATGTATGCAGGGTGGGAGTTCTGACGCAAGTAAGCCTTGTAGAAGTGATGCAGTGAAATTTATGAGATTGCACTGCGTCACTTCTAGGATGCAAATGCGTCAATATCTAACGCCTGCCTCATGGCAGGTGTAAGATTGATGCAAGCACATTTCACATGGGACTTGCCCATGTGTAATGACCCTTTGCTGGAGTTGCATCACTTTTGTGACACACTCCAGCAATGCGTAATTTTTGTGCCTACAGATACGCGAGAAATACTGACGCATTTGTAACTCCTTGCGACATGATGCGTTATACCGTAAATATGACGCATCATTGGTGTCGCAAGGAGGGCGCAATGAAAAGTGATGCATCGCTGTTTTCTTGCAGCAATATATCACTTTTCATAAATGAGGCCCTTGGTGATTTGCCTAGAATCACAGGATGGTTAGCTGAGGCCAGGATTTGAACCTGGCTTCCCACTTCCAAAGTGGGAAGTTTTACAGGTTAGGCCTTTCCCTGATAGTGTAAAAGTGTTCACAAATATCAGCTGTCATTTTATGCACTGTCAATTACTATCCCCAAGTATCAGCCTGTCATTGCCCTTTTGGGCTCTAATTTATATCCCAAAATATAAGCTTTCCATCTTTAGCAAATACATTCTTCTTATCCACGAAGGCAAACAGTTTTATATAATGAGTACCAGGAACACATCATGCATTAAAGCCTCATCCTGGGATCCACTGAGCTTGCCAGAGTGGAATCTCCAAAAGAAAACGGTTAGTAGAGCCTAAGCTGCTACTGACTAGAGTGATCCAAAGGTCGTCCTATTTCCCTGGTTAGTTCTTTCATCAACTCTTGTGCAGAGACTGCCTACTAAAAGTAGTTCCAGTTCATAATGCTTTATTCGATTTTTACAATCATAAAAGCAATGTGCAAAACGGCAAATACAACTGAATCCCGATTTAAAAACATGTTTCATAGTATAAAAATTATGCGCATCCCCTTAAATAAAATACAGGTAGTAAAATCATAACAGCAACAGGTTACAAAGATAAAACATTAAGATATGTGCACATACCACATCATAAGAAGATTGTTATTTCTGATATCAAAGACATTGTGCAATTAAGCGAGCCCTCAGAGTCCATGCCCAGTCTAGAAATTTCGCCATAGCTAATGCAATGGGTAGTGAGGTACCAGTACGCAAAATGCGTTCAGCCTTCATCGCCACCCTTGTGCCTAGGAGAATGCAGTTTGGTGTCAGCCAAGCCCGACGTGGGGCATCGCAAACAAAGAGAATATGTGCCGTGGACTCAGTGATGGCACTGCACCCCGGACACATAGTTAGCGGTTGAGTTGACCAATTCGTCGTGAAAGATCTTACTGGGAGTGTCCCCAACCTGTACTGAAAGTACAACTTGCGGTCCTTGGGTATGGTATTTACATCCCAGTATGATTCCAACCTCGGGGCGACTTTATAATCTAAAAACCGGCTGGCAAGGGAAGTAGGTACTTGTTGCATTGCGTTTTTTTCCCAGTATTTAGCCTTCAGCACGGCTTTTGATGGAAAGATGGAATTTACAGGATCAGTCCACAGTACAATCAACCCTAGCTCTCCTAAGAGGGTTTGGACTACCCATAGCCATTTAATGTGATCCAATGTGTCAGCCCTAATAATATCTAAGAAACCCTGAGCATAGCCAGCAAGTTCAGGAGTAGACCATAGTCTCCTCCAATACAGGAGGGGACGCAATTTAGCTACAGCTGCAATGGGTTTCTTACCCAGATCCATTAACAGCGGACACATAGGGGTACTCTGGGGAAGTCCAGTAATATTTCTTTGAAACCTATTTTCAGAGATAGTAAGAGCTACAAGGTTCTGACAACCCCAAACTTCCAAACCATATAATGCTGAACTAACAGCTTTCAGATTATAAATTTCAAGGGCTGGGCTAATAGACTTGAAATGGGAGCGATTAAACTCCTGATAAAGAGCCCCCGAAATCTGTATGAGTTTGACTGAGGCTAAATTGATTTGGCGATCCCACTTCATGCTACCTTGGAAGTTTACTCCTAGATAGGTGAACTCATTAACTACTTCTAGAGGTCCATCCTTCATATTAAAACCCCTCATATTTGCCTTCTGGGCGTTGAACGCCATTAACTTTGTCTTGGACACGTTGACCTCCAAGCCCCTCTCGCAACAAAAATCCTCAAAGATTTTTAGTGCCTTTTTTAGTCCACTAGGGGTCTTGGAGAGAATCAACGTGTCGTCGGCAAACATCAGGATGGGTACTTTTTCTCCAGCTAATGTAGGGGCATCAGTTGGTGTTGTACTCAATTCAATTCAAAATCTTTATTCAAATTCTAAAAAATTCATAAAAGCACGTATATAATTATACAATCCATAAAAGTCCATGACAATAATAATAATATTTGTAATCAAACACTAGTAATTCGAACTTAAGCATTTTTCATCATCTTTCGAGCGCGAACTGCAATTTTTAAGAAAGTGCAAATACGACAAATTATCTCCTCATTGTCCAGTGAAAGCAGCAACCGATAGGATTCATCCAAAGTGATTGGTCTATGTTTTAAAAAAAAAGGGAATTAAAAGCCATTTAGCATATTTCAAATAATAATTACATGAAAAGAAAAAATGTAAGTCATTTTGGTTACTTAGCCCATTGCAGGGGCAGCTTATTTTGTTTGAACTTAGGTGGTGCCCCAAGGGAAAGTTTAACAGATATCTGATGGATCCAGCCCTTAATCGGAATAAAAGACTTCTTTCCCAATTTGTCATCGGTAAAGTTAGGTACAATGCTAAGGGATATCTGTATAGTCCCATATCCAGGTACTTTACAACTGTGGGTTTTCCTGATTCTGTCCTAATTCTACCCGTTGTATAAAGTGCATAAAGTGCTTCCTTCAGTTCAGTTTTATTCACCATATTAACATTGCTTGGATTGGTGAAGATATTATCTTTCCCTATCTTACACAAACTTTTGTAGACAGACGACAACCATGGGATCTCCATCCCCCTTTCACAACTCAAACAGTCAGATCTTATTTCTTGGGTCAAAGTGGCTGAGTTGTTCCTCAATACCGAGTGCCAAAATAGCACTGGTCGGGCTCTAATAAAATCCGAACAAAGGGTAAGTTTAATTCGCTGTGCACAATATAATTAGGTGTAGAAATAGGTATGCTTAACAGCTTCCCGCAGAACCGGTTTT
This sequence comes from Lissotriton helveticus, assembly GCF_964261635.1. NCBI lineage: Eukaryota > Metazoa > Chordata > Amphibia > Caudata > Salamandridae > Lissotriton > Lissotriton helveticus. Next base: position 708,180,109 of record NC_136070.1, read on the forward strand.
CTTCCCGCTGTATGTGACAGTTATCTCCAATGCCCCATACTTCTGCCCCATAGGTAGCTACGGGTACGCATTGTAGTTTAAAAATGTTGACAATTGCTTTAATGGCGCCTGATCTTTTAGGTCTGGGGATGCTTAATATTGAGTTAATGGCCTTTGAGAATTTGCTCGTGGCCTGGGCCAAATGCCCAGTCCACGAGCCATTCGCAGCAAAGGCCACTCCCAAATATGGGAAAAGATGAGTAGCAATGAGTCTTTCATCCCCTACCTGTATAAAGCTCAATTGTCTTTTCCCTGGGCCACATGACATTATAAAAGATTTTTTAAAATTAACCCGCAGATCTAAATCATCTATAAATTTCGTAAAACATTTTACTAAAATACGCAGCGAATTAGGTGTGCGGCCCATTAGGACCGCATCGTCTGCGTAAAGGAGGGTGGGTAGCAGTTTACCATTTATTGTAGGGACATCCATGGTGGAGCTTTCAAGATATTTACTAAGACCATTAATATAAATAATAAAAAGCAGGAGTGCTAAGACGCACCCCTGCCTAACTCCCCTTCCTATTTTAATTGGTCCAGATAATTCCCCTCCCATTCCTATTCTCACTCTAGATTTTAGATTGGTATGTAAAAAGGCTAAAAAATAAACCAAAGTATCATCTAATCCATAATCCAATAAAATAGACCAAAGCTTGGCCCTGTTAACTAAATCAAAAGCAGATGACAGGTCCATAAATGCTAAATAAATAGGGGCAGAGTGAGCAATGTTATATTTTTCGATAATTAGTTTGAGATTTAAACATTGTTCGACTGTGCCGACCCTACTTCTGAATCCCATTTGACATGGTGATAAAATACCGCTTTCCTCTGTCCATTCCATTATCCTATTATAAATAACGCGGCCCAAAATCTTTAAAGTATTGTCTAGGAGCGAGATCGGTCTGTAGTTTACAGGGTCAGACCTATCTCCCTTCTTATAAATAGGAACAATTATGCTAGTTCCCCAAGTTTCAGGCATCGTCACTTGGAGCAAACTATTAAAAACATTCACCAGCATTGGGGCCCAGAGGTCAGGTTTCCATTTAATGAGATCTATGGGCAACACGTCAGGTCCGGGTGCCTTATTACCGAGACTCTGGGCAATTGCCTCTTCCACTTCCCCAGGGTTATCTGTAGGTTACTAATCTGGTCTGGAGCTTCAAAAGTTGGGCTATTTAATGGTGGGCCTAGATTTTTGCAAAATGTAGTTCCCACGCGCTAATGGCAATGGTGCAACTTATTGCTGTTAATTGTTGGCCCATGTTCCGGAGTTCTTTTACCGCGGGCCAGAGTAGGTTACTGCATTTCCCTCCTGTGGTTTCGGCTAGGGTTTCTCAGCGGTCGCCCAGAAGTGTGCTTCTCTGTTTGTCTAGTGCTAATTTGTAGGCTTTCCTAGCCACACTGACATTTGACCTAATTTGGGGGGTCTCTGTAAGGGCCTTGCGCAAATTTCTGTTCGCTTCAGAGCAATTGTGGTCAAACCACTTCGGATCTTTTTGGTCCAGAAGTGCTGGTACTGACAATAGGATTCTGACCGTAGAGCATATTTTAGTAAAATGTGTGATGACTTCGTGGCCTCTGGTTGTTATATTTGAGCATATATTAACTGATATCTGCTGCTCTTTTAATAGGGACTTAATAGTCTCATCTTTATCTATGCCCCTCCATTTCAGCCTCAATCTATTCGTGGTTACACTTATGTCCCTCGCCCCCTGCATAATACCATAGATAGGTCGTTGGGCTAATCTTAAAATGACTGTCACTGGATTGTGGTCCCAAAGTCTGTTGCCACAATTTCTGTTGCTAGTATGCGGTCCACCAAACCAGGGGAGACAAAGATAAAGTCAATAGTAGACGTACATACTCTTCCTCTGTGTGTGGGAGCCTGCTGAGATGTAGGTTGTTGACCAAAGTCCATTGCATTACTCATAATATGTTCAGTTAACAGGGCTCTCAATTCAAGTCCCCTCCACTTAGCTGGATCCCCCTCTCTTGTTCCCATATCCCGTATATCCTTTGGGAGTTTTGCATTGAAGTCTCCACCCAGTATGATCTCCAGACTTTCACCTTTACCCCGGCTATCCTCTAGATTAGAGATGAATTTGAAAAGTGCTACAAAATTTTTATTTGGGACAGTAATAAAATCATTATTATAGAAATTTATTAAGAAAAAACGGACTTGGCGCTTATATTCAATAACTTGAATATTGGTATTATTGGTATTTATATTCCTATAGCTCCCCCCAGCCAGTAGACTGAACCCCACAAACAAGCCTCCTACTGCTCGACCAAAGTGGGATTTGCGGGCTGCTAAATTAAAAAAATGGAACCCATCAATATCTAAGTCATGTGATGCCCATGTTTCTTGGAACATTACTATGTCATACATGGAGATTAAGTGTACCCAGTCTTTATCCAGTAATCTGGGTTCAAGACCAGCAACGTTCCAACTAAGTATTTTAAGGTCATGGTCATTATTCTGCTTAATTGCTATGACTTTATTAGGCACACAGGCTGGTACGGTTAGTTCCTTGGCTGAACTTCTACTCATGTTGTACTCATACAATCAGCTATTCCGTTAGTATATAGCGTGAATAGCGTAGGGTCCCTCACACATCCCTGTCTAACGCCACATTCCACCGGGAATGATTCAGTGACTTCCCCGTGCCCCCCCCCATCTAATTCGGGCCTTATTATCTTCATGAAGCCTACAAGTTAGAAGCTCCAGCGGAAGCCCAAGCTGTTTCAGGACAAGCCATAATTTCCAGCGGGGAACTAAATCAAATGCCGCCCTGAGACCTACAAAGGTGGCATAAAGACTACCTTTGCCTAAAGTTACTAACTTCCAGTAAATTAAAATAAATCGGAAAACCTGGTCGATGGTGCTTGTGGCTGCTCTGAATCCAGCTTGTAATGGAGATAAAACTCCAAACTCCTCAATCCACCCCTGTAGTCTATTTAGCACCATCCTACCAATTATTTTCTGGGAGCAGTCAATAAGGCTAATTGCCTATAGTTTCCCGGGCAGTCTTTGTCCGCTTTTTTAACCCCTTCGGTGCTCATGACGAGCTCAGCTCGTCATGAGGTACACCTCTCGTGTGCTCATGACGAGCTGAGCTCGTCATGACCACACCCATTTCTATTATGGCCCAGCACAGCAGAGGAACATCTCAAGCAGCCAAGGTGTTATATACAGGGATGATTTCTACATTTTTCCATGACGTAGGAATCGAGGCCCCTTGTGCAATTGCATTAGATAGCAGGAGAATATATCGGCTCCAATTGGGTTTATCATGTAACAAAATATCAGCCGGGATACCATCGGGCCCAGGAGCTTTCCCCGGTAAAATTGAGTCCAATGCTGCCTCAACTTCCCTCATGGTGAAGGTTTCACCCGAGTACATCAAATTTGTAAATATGACTTCCCCCGCTAGAGCGGTCGAAGCATATTGGGGCTTGAAGTGATTTACCCAGGCTGTAACTGAGACATGATTTGGGGGCGCTCAGCTTGGCCCCCGATAGGCCATTTATAGATATTCCAAAACAGCTTAGGGTCTTTCGAGACGCATGCGTCCCTCAAATCCTGCCATCTTTTAACTTCCCAGGCTTTCTTGGCCTTTACTTGAGTAGCCTTATAAAGTGTTCTCATTTCCTGGATCTTAGATGGAACGCCCCCTTTAATAGCTTTCCCTAGGGCCACACGTGCCGTCCGGCATTCATCATTATACCATCGACCCTCTATCTGGGCAGGCGCTTTGGGCTTCTTTCCCTTCTTCTCAAAGTATGTGCGCAAGAGATTAAAAAAAGCGGTATGGGTACTCATTGTTCTGTCATGGACTCCTATCTGTAATACACAGCCCTCGAGCTCTTTAGTAGCGAGTTCCAGACTCTGCGTTATATTATCTAGCAGAGTTGGGGCTTCTTTTACCTGTACCCACTTAAGTCTCCTTAGATCATTTGTGGGGACAACCTCGGCAATGTGATTCCTATCTGTTATATGTATATCTGAGATATAGCAAGTCAGAAACACGGAACAACAAAGCGGGTTATGGTCACTTTCCAACCTGTCGGTGATCTTCATGTCCTCCACCAAAGACCATAGACTCAGACTTACCAAGACATAATCAATTCTACTCGCAAAGTACCCATCATTGAACGATGCTCCTACCCTGTCTGATTTAGTGCGCCCATTCAAAGCCCTAAGGCCTTGTTCCATACAAATGCTGTTTAATTGAATAGCCACATCAGTCCACTTCCTAATAGGCTGCAACTCAAGCGATGGAACACACCAGTTCCTGTCTTCTACCTCAGTCCAAATGGCATCCTCTACGGTAAGGGGTTCGAATGTTGTGTTAAAATCGCCCCTAATTATTACTTTAGAGGAGTCAGGTAATGTATCAAGGAGCTCTTCCAGAGCTGCTAAAACTCTTGATCTCTTTCTCCTTGTACCTCTGACATAGATGTTGAATAACACAATAGATAGATGAGCATTAGTAATTAATTTAATTGCTTGAATGTCCTTATTCTGGGTTGAAAGGAAGTGGATGTTCACTTTAAGCTCTTGCCGAACCCTGATCGTCAACCCCCCCCCCCGAGGGCCTACCCTTCCTTTCCCTTCCCTTTCAGCTGCTATGGAAAAATTCAGATACCCTTCACAAAACAAGGGTGTTTCTGCCCAGGTCTCTTGAAAGGCGCAGATGTCAAATGACTTTATAAAGGTATTCCATTCAAGCAAGCATACCTTCGAGCTGAGACCTGCAATGTTCCAGCTCAAGAAGCTACATACTTTGGGTAGATTTACAGAACTTTCAAGGTGACTAGGAACTAAAGTCTGGGGCGTAGATTGTTTCAACTTTGGAGTAATTACTAAACCAGATCCCCCATCATCATCTATTTGCAGAGCCACATTATGAATGGTGGTAGATAATAGCCTCTCCTCAGATCCCTGGCTGGTGGACTCGGTAGGATAGTTTATTAAATCCCCCGATAGGCCCATCAGGTTTAGTCAGTCATTGGTCTCAAGGCTTGAGGAGCCCTGCAGTCTTTGGAATCCCTGACTGACCTCAGCGTCATAGCCATTAGGGGAACGCCTAAATTGTATTCTAAAATCTTCTGGGCCACTAGTACGGAACTCCAGTGTGAAGAGGTTCTCAACAAGATCAACGCTTTTCATGGTGAGTTCGATACTATCAAAAGGATGATCCGGGAGCGAAATCCTTCGTGCAGCCAAGATGTCCTCCCTAATCGACACCCCCTCACATATCTAATCCAGTGGATAGCTTTGTTTGTCAGCGAGTCCACATTCTCGTTGTCACTAGAACGCGATCATTTTGGAACATTAACCATAGGAATTCTAGGTGACTTGTGTGTGTTCAATTTATACCCTCTTGACTGCCCCAAGCCCTGACCTGCAAGACTTTGTCCCTTTTGTACACAAGTCTTATCCCTGTGGGAAGGATGAGTACTGTTGTCTCGACCACATAAAGGGCCGGGAGTAATGGCAGCTTCCTTTGGGGCAGCATACCTTGCTGTTTGAATATGTAGACCATTAGGGCCTCGATTGATGCGATTATATGTGCCATTACATCTTGGCATCCCTAAGTCTACATCAACATGGGGGCCTGAATTTGGCCAAGATCCCACACGATCCATAGATATGGGTCCCGTGGGAGCTATCGGCTTCTTACCAAAAGTAGTTTATGAGGTACGGCTACCTGTCACCCATGTACAATCAATGCAGTACACCACAAATGGTACCAGTTTCCAAAAACAAGTTATACCTTAACCTCATCGATGCTCATGACGGCTCCCGGCCGTCATGAGTCACAGTAGACGTGTGCTCATGACAGCTGGGAGCCCTCCGACCATTGCCGCTCAGCCCACGCGCGGTTAATTCCCGGCCTGTTCGGGGGAATTCATTTAGTAGGCGGAGTTCGGATGGCTCCCGGCCATCATGAGCACACGCCCACCGTGATTTATGACAGCCGGGAGCCGTCCTGGGTTCCTGAGCGCCACGCCCAGCCCAGCCCCCCTCGCACCGCGGCACAATTTGTCGTGCAGCGAAGGGGCTAAGGATAAATGCGATCTCCTTCAGATGGGTGTAATTGGATTTTTCACCTCCAAGGGACTCCTGCATGTGTTTCTGGGCAGGATTCCCTTTTGTGAAATTGACCCTTCTCCAGAGCTTCTGCCAAAATGACAATGTCCAAATAAGGAGTTGTTTTCTACTGTCCGCAATGCCTGGAATACACAAATGTTCCAAACCATGGCCTTTCTGTTTGACAGCTATAGCTTTCGCAGATCCAGCAATATGAAGGGTACTCTCTGGGAGGCACTGCAAGCATCCAAAGGGAAGATGTCTACACACCTGTAAAGCTTAATGAGGGTAGGAGGTCCTCATTTTAAGTTACTAATTTCATTTTACCATAACATTACATTTTCTTTTCACTAAATAAACTATTTTCACACCTAAACAGTAGCTTGCCATTTTCTGATAGTGCAAAGTTATTGCCAAAGAGCAGCTTGTCTGTTTCCATAAATTCATCAAATCTGTTCTCTATTATCAGCCTAGCGTTGTCATTGAAACTCCATTTTAGTTACTCAAATAACAGTTTTTTTTTAGCAAACAAACTTTTTATTCATTTAGGGACAGTCATGCTTTGAGTACCAGCAGGCCTGTCATGCATTTGATGTTAAATTTTATCTCCTTGGTTCTACTCACAATGTGGACTTTCATGCCTAGAACTTGACAGCATACCAACTCTGAAGGATGTGGGCCTGGAGAGTACTGGTTGAGGGTATGCAAAGTGTCATCTGTGCTCCTAATGCGCGCTTTCACCAACCCTTGTGTAGAGATTGCCTGTTTGACTGCAATCAGATAATACGTTTTCAGGTACAACTACCGGATCTCTGAGTAAAATCCATACAGTGTACCACAAATGAAGCAAAGTTTTCAAAACAAGAAAATACAGTGCCATAGGAATGATTGTGGTCCCCTTTATACTGATTGTGAAATGTAGCTGGACAATTTTCTTCTGGGAGAACAATACAGGGCCTCCCCTCTATGACTCTTCTTGTTTTTTACTGTCTACACTATCCAATATACACCTAAGTTCCAAGTCAACCTCTCACAGTTTTTGTAGCAATCTGTCCGACAAATAAATGACTGTCACCTGGGCCACCAGAGACATTTGCACTTCAACAGTGTCTTTTTCAACTAGGGATACAACTGGAAAATACAGGCACTTTTGTAAAATGCTTATATAGAAAGAAGAGAGTAGGCCTAATACAAGGACACAACAATGGGTCCAAGCCCCAAGGGAGGGACAAACACAAGAAGACGAGAAACGAAAGCCCACTTACGCTAGCAAATAAGAAGCAAACATATGAGCGTGACAATAAAGACAACCAATTTTAAGCCTTGATTTGGCTCTAAGACCACTGTAAGCTAACAATACATCTCACAGCAGAGAGTGCAAACTCCGTCTAATAGCTGAGACTTAAAAAAGCGGGGTTTGTAGAAAATCAGGTCAAGATAGCAATATAGTTCAAAAATACATACTGTTTGAAGCGTCTTCCCTAGCCTGGGTATTCGCCAATGACTATGCCGCACACCTTTGGTCATCTGCATGTAACCGCAAACAGAACCTTCTAAAATGCTTTCACCTCACTAATCCCTTATGCTTGTGTCACAGTTCTACAGAATCCTTCAGGAGCCACAAGGTTTGCATTATTGCTAACTCTCATGACACTACATCTCACCCTTTAGTAAATAAAAAAATAAAATGTTTTACAAATATATACAGAATCATAGCACTTCAATAGGCCTCTGTGGCGCTTTTTGGCGCTTTAATCAGAAGCCCTGACTATATCTTTGGAAACTGGGGACAGGCAAACAACAGCAGTCAGAGGGTTTTCACTTGCCGTTTCATACCCAGTCTATACATTGACATCAGTGCCTGACGAGCGATGAGCCACATGTCGGAAATGTGAGGAATCTCACATGATGGATATCCCAGGTTGTTGGGCAGTCACCATGTGTCCTTTGCTGGTCTAAATATTAAAGGGTTTAGCATCAAAAGGAGCATCAGATTTTCATTTTTAAGATTGACGGACAAGCATTCGATCTCCTTTAGTGATAATAAAATCTTTGCATGCCAATGCTTGTCTGCATAGGGCTCCATTTTCCATTTACAATCCAAGTCTTTTCCACAGAATCTTTCCACAGTACTTGATCTTCTTGTGGTCCATTGAGGTAACTTGGTCGTCATGGCTCTCCCGAACATTAAGGTTGCAGGGCTTTCACCTGTGGCCGAGTGAGGAGTCAAACGGTAAGCTTGAAGAGTCGAATTCAGGACAGTTTTAAGGTTAAGCTCCTTCAATAAACCACACTTAACTGCTTTCTTAAAAGTACACATAAAACGTTTGACAAAGCCATTGACCTGTGGCCAAAGAGGTGTGCTTTTCTGATGCGTCACATTAAGATGACTGAGAAAGTCTCTGAATTCTCGACTGTTGAAAGGTGGGCTGTTGTCAGATTTTAAGATTAAAGGAACACCCCATGTCATGAAGATGCCGTCTAATCGCTCAATTACTCCTTCTTGACTGATAGATGAAAGATCTTCTATAAATGGAAAACATCAGTATTCATCAACAATCACCATCAGTTGATGTCCATTGTCAAGAGGACTGAAGAAGTAAACGATGATTCTTTCCCATACATGCTTTGGCAACTCTGACTTGTTTAAGGTGTGTTGAGTAGTTTTCGATGAAAGGCAGTTGCATAGATTACAGGCTTATAGCTCTCTTTCAACTCTCTCATCCAGATGAGGAAACCTATCTATATATACCAACGCCTTAGGGGAGGAATTGGTGGCCAGTGCGAGAGACCCCCCAAGAATTCATAACAAACAGATTGTCTCCCTCCTTTATGCGGACAACGCTGTGCTGATGTCAAGAACCCAATTGGGCCTACAAAAAGCCCTTTCTACCTACATCAACTTTATCGATAACAGGGGCTTGCAGCTTAACGTGAAGAAGACCTTTGTTATGTCCTGCGGCAAGGGGAGAAACAAACAGTGCAACCTAGTAGTAAAAAAAGGGAAAATTGAATCAACAAACAGGTTCTCTTATTTAGGTATTTTATTAGAGAACATGGGATCTGGGAGATCGGCAATTAAAAATAGGACCCTTCTTTTTAAACGATCAACTGCAGCTGTGATGTCATTTTCTCAGAAAATGGGTAAAAGGCCCCCGGGGATCCTGCTAAAAATTTATCAAGCAAAATGCTTAAGTATAGCTATGCACGGGGCAGGAATATGGGGGTACTATGATGTTTCCTCTATTCAGATCATAGAAAATGCTTTTTTAAGATTTATATTAGCTGTCCCCAAAGCACATCGGTTTTTAATTGCCACAGCGAATTGGGGATTTTGGATATTGCCTCTTTGATTAAAATGCAGCCCATGCTACTCTGGCACAGAGTTTGGACATCGTCACATTTAGCATTAAACAGAGAGATTTTAGCAGACTCTATGGGTCTAGAACAGTCTGGAAAAATCCCATGGTTAAGCTTTATAAGAAAGCTGTCCAATGATCTAGAGAGAACAGATTTTTATACTGACCCAAGTGTAATGTGCACTATGTCTAGAAAAGAGCTAAAGGGACTCTGTCTAAGTCATTTTGAGTCCTTAGGAATTGGGCTGGAAATTAATAAAAGTACTGTTCATTGGCACCAAATGACTTTGAATTGTGGCTCCATACAACCATATTTAGTAGTGGGCCTAGGTGGTTATGACAGATACGTCCTGACTAGGTTCAGGTTCAACAGTTGAGCTCCTTCAATATACCACGCTGCACTGCTTTCTTAAAAGTACACATAAAACGTTTGACAAAGCCATTGACCTGTGGCCAAAGAGGTGTGCTTTTCTGCAGTGTCACATTAGGATGACTGAGAAAGTCTCTGAATTCTCGACTGTTGAAAGGTGGGCTGTTGTCAGATTGTCAAGAAGACTGAAGAAGTAAACGGTCATTCTTTCCCATACATGCTTTGGCAACTCTGACATGTTTAAGGTGTGTTGAGTAGTTTTCGATGAAAGGCAGTTGCATAGATTACAGGCTTATAGCTCTCTTTCAACTCTCTCATCCAGATGAGGAAACCTGACTAGGTTTCATAGAGCTCGTTTTGTGACAATGATTTCACAATGTCCTTCATGGGCCACTCCAATGTTCTGTTGTCACAGACTCTTCGGAATAACAATTCTCAAAACTCTCAGGATAATGTCTTCCTGAGTAATGGCCAGCTCATCTTTGATATTTTTAAACTTCTGGTACTTAGTGTCACTGGTAAGAGGGCGAGTGTGCTGTTCCAAGACTGATGCATGAAAATGTCTTTTAGTTTTAACATGTCACTGTCTTAACTTGTGGCAGTGGCAATTTGTTCCAGCAAAATGGCAGCTGGTGCATTTGATTTCACAATGAAATGTATTTAGGCTTCAACCGTCTTAGAAGGGTTACAATGGCACTGTAGTTGCACTTGTTAGTGGTAGTCGTAAGGTTTTGTTCTTTCCCTGGATGACCCACAACTGTGTAGTTGTATCCATGTAATCATAGACCGCAACTTTCAAAGCAAGGAGGCATCATTGCCTTTGGATTGCCAAAGATGGTCAACAATGCTTGATGGTCTGTCACAAGCATGAAAAAAGGCATTCCATTCAAGAATACATCGGAATGTTCACAAGCCCATACCACTGCAAACCTTTCTTTCTCAGGTTGGGAACAAACACATATGCCACAATATGTCTTTGTGCCTTTTGATGCCTGCTGTGCTGTGCAAAGATTGCGCTTATCTCGACGGAGCTAGCATCAACAACAACCTCAGTGTGAAGCTTTGGATCAAAGAATGCCATGTCAATAGCATTCTCAATGGCTTGTTTGTGTTCTTGAAGCTTTGCTCACATTCATGTGACCAATGAAATGAAACATTCGTTTTCATCAAGTCTCTTAAGTTACCACTTACAGTGGTAAAGTCTTGTATATATCTTGAACAGTAGCTGGCCATGCCAAGGAATGAATAGTCTTGGAAATGTCTCTCTCTAGGGTGCTTTCCCTTGACGTTTTGATTTTCTCCTTCCCAGTTTTCCAATGATCTGGATGTTATCCTTAGGGCTTGAGCATGTTTGGCACTGCTGTGCAATGTCAAAGCACTGTGCTCATTTTACACATGCTGTGGATCAGTGCATATATGATTGGTTGATTCAAGTTAGCTGTAAGTCCTTTGTCATGAGTTAACACCTATACCAGGGGCATGTATCTCGAATCAGCCTCTGCGGGTCTGCCACACTGGTTGTGCCGTCCAGTTAGCTCATCAATTGTGCCACAGGTTTGCCCTGGTAGGACCTGTGGCATGGATTACTTTTACTGGGCTTGACATTTAAAAAGCTACTTGCCAAGGTTCTGCATGTTTCCTGCAATATCATAGTTCTCCCTAATGAAAGGGTGCAATGTTGGGAAGAGGTTGGACAGGTTTATGTATGCCTTACCTTCAACAGTTGTGAACAACATCAGATGCTGTGTTTGGCACGATGGGGTCGGCTTCTCGCATTGGATTAGCAAGAGGGGATTTCAGTTAAGGTGTCGAACATTATTTCATACAGGCGGAATAGTAACAGTATAGTGTTTGGTACTGATGAGTTCGTAATGGCGAATCCTCTCTGGCATTGGGAGGGAGTTTGAGATTATTGTGCTGGAAATGTCACTTTGGGAAAGTGGGAGTGTTGATGTTCGTGGTTCTGGGTTCCTGGCAGCCTGTCTCCTTATGCACAACTGGCTGATAGGGAGACAGCCACATCTGTGCATTCGTGATAGAGGGCCGTAAAGGAGGGGTTCACAGAAAACTCCGGCCCTCCTACTGTGAGGGGCCTTTCTGTGACATTTACGAGAGGGTGTAATTGGCATCTGCATTCCAAGTGGCAGGGTCTTGGCCCAATAACAATTGTGATTAAACCTCCCAGGGTGGGATGGAAACAGGACAAAATTTAGAGAGGGCCTGTGAATTTCAAAGGCAGCCTTTTGAACTAATTGTATCTTAAAATGCCATGGTAAGTATAACTACTGGGGCTTTGGCCTCTGAATGTAGGACTCTTTTGGATGTGACATGGAGACCTGAGGTACCAAGAGTGAGTCAGTCATGAACATGAAAAGTAAGCCAAATCACAAGGCAGAGAGACACAGAGTGATGCCTCTATGGAATAAGAAATTGAGCTTCAAGTGCGGAATTTCATTTCCACACGAAGATAAATGTCCTATCGTTGGACAGATCTCCATAGACTGTGGGAAGGATAACCATTTTGTAACTGTTTGAATGGTGAAGAAAAAAGTAGGTGTGTCCCAACGCGAAGACAAAATGGCCACCCGAATGTTCCAGAAGCAATACTTAATGTATGCCCTTAAGGCCAAGCGACCGCACCAGTTGAGACAGGTCAACACCAAATGAAGCCGATCATCATCTAAATCATTGTCAAGAAGCTCTTCAGTATCAATGTCAAGTGAAAGTGAAGAAGATGGTTGCGCAATGTTGATGTTTACCTCAGAAAAACACATGCATGTGGGACTAGCCACATGTGAGGCAAAATACAGGTCAAGGAAAAGTCAACATGAAAAAACACAAGTCATTCAAACATCGTCCGAAGTTTACATTAATAGTAAATGGTTTCTCAATACCTTTTATTATTGACAGTGGTGCATCGATAAACATTATACCTGAGTAGAAATACAGTGAACTATCTCCAATGCCAGGACTTATGCCATAAAATCTAAAGTGTATACATAGGCTGCATTGACACAATTAAAGAATCAACGTTAAATTGCAGCAAAGATGAAACATAGGGAAACAAAAGTACAAGCACCCATTGTACTTTGTCAAGTGCCTGTTCATTCAGCTTCAGCACAGCTGCTGATACAGGACTGATATCAGTGAACTATAACATGCTCATCATGAAATAGTAAGTCAATTCCATTTGTTGTTTTATGGGTTGAGAAAAATCATGACAGTGAAAGTACAATTCAACATTAATGAGGATATCCATCCTATTACGCAAAGACACAGACAAATTGCATTTCATTTACAGGAAGCTGCTGAAAAAGAACTTGAATCCTTACTCAAACATGATATAATTGAGCATTCCACTGGTCCAACGACATGGGTTTCTCCCATAGTGGTATTACCCAAAAGGACAGTAAAGGAGACGTACGCATCTGCATGGATATGCATCAAGCATACAAGGCAATTGATAGAGAACTACATCCAGGTTCGCACATTGCTGATATGATAACACAATTTAAATGGTGTGAGGTAATTCTCTCGCCTTGATTTGAATAAAGGATGATATCAGTTGGAACTCGAGGAGAATTGCAGGTATATTACAACCTTATCTACACATATTGGTCTGTTCCGTAACAAAAGACTAAGTTTCGGTGTGTCATCAGCTGCAGAGCTGTTTCAAGATGTAATTCGACATATCATACAGCCTGTCATGAAGGCGTTCAGTTATGGTGATGACATTGGTTTTCGGAACTACATAGAACCTTTCATGATAAAGCACTCAGGCAAGTGTGTCATTTGCTCGCTGATGCAGGTTCAACTTTGAATGCAGAGAAATGTGAGTTCCATAAGACTTAGTTAAAATTCTTTGGTCAAGTTTTTTCTGCTGGGGTATGACACCTGATGCAGCTAAAGTGCAAGCGTGGTCAACTGTCAGTCCCCCACGAGATGTTTCTGTATTATGTTTGTTAGACTGAGCAGTTTCAGGTTGGCTAAGACGCATCGAAGCCAGTCACAATCTACTGTTTCAAATGGGATGAGTACGATACACTTGTCCAATAACCTCTGCTCACCATCTGGTAGCTTGGCATCGAGCAGTCAGGCTTATCCTTAAGGCTTGAATGTAAAGTATTGGCACAACGCTCCCCTCACAACACACGGCGTACTCCACAAAAAGCCTCCACACCATATGTATAAAAACACTTGTCTTTATATTAAACAGACACAGAAATCAAAATCAGATACACATTGTATATACACTTTACAGTTATATGCAATTGTCAAACATCTGTATTGACATCAAAATGAAACACACATTGTATATACACTTTACAGTTATGTGCATTTGTCAGACAATTCCACTGCAGAAAGGTAAAACAGTCACCATTCTCTGACTACGCCTCGTGACCCAGACCCTCAGTCCTTCAACTCCACTAGCCAACGATACATGTTTCCCTGGCTGGCACCATGTTGACTAGACAGTCGGACAAGTTTCTCTTAGTATTCATTGCCTGAATGAGTCTGACAGGCATCTGTCATTAAATCTGAGACTTTTAGCTTCCTAATCATTATATTAATTGAACTTACAGTGTTTGATGAGCGTGACCAGTCTATCAAAAAATTAGTCGATGGTTTCACCAACTTTGTCATTCTTGGCTGAAAATGTATCTTTTCTAATATTGGCTTGAGATTCAGGCTGCTTTGATTTGAAAGTATGTAATTTCCTCAGCTCACTACATTTTATTGATGACTTCTTTTACACCCTCACCAGAAAGATTTTTAAGGCATTTGATAATCCTCTTGTTATCTGCTTCTTCTATTGAATCAATGAAATCATCAAATGTCTCTATCCAAGCAGTCTATCTGTCACCAATATTTCGCATTTTGGTGATATGGAATGGTGGTGGTGGTTTCAGGAAGACAGCAACATTGTAATAGTTTATGAGATTGGCTGACAATGAGGGTAGAGTTCTCTCCAACACTGTCGGCTATCTGCTAGGACCTGATTCATCCAAATTATCTTTAATGCCCTGTTCTGTGCTGGCCTCTGAGTCATCATGGACAGTCTCTGGAAGTTTGACCTCCCTCTTCGTCTCCACAAGAGCCCTTCACTGCTCTGTAAACCTTTGGAGCTGTTCTGAGTTGCTACCCAGCAGCTTTGGTAGTGTGCTTCTTTGGGTATGGACAGTTCAGTCAACACAACCCCAGTCATTTCTTCACCCAGAACTGTGGTATGATGACTCTCAGTAATCAATTCTGGTAAGTAGATGATCGTTTCTTAAATCTGGATCACTTTACTTTTAGGTGTCTCTTTGTACTGTCAGCGGTTTTTATCACAGTGTTATCTTACAATTTGCCATCACTATTTGCAGCTCTTTCAAAATCTGGTTGCATCCGCTTTTAGCGTTATCACTCTGTTTGATGTATAGCTTTAGGCTGTGCAGTAGCATGGTACCTCTCTTTACGGCTTTTCTAGCAGGTTCCTTGTCAACTCTATGTAGATTTCTCAGTGAAGCTTACTCTAGATTCAAATGCTTTACACTAGTTGGACTTGCACTTTGACTCCACATGCACCCAGAGTCTATTCCGCACTTTGACTGAAGCAATCGTGCCACACACAAGCAGTTTGCTGGACCATGACAAACTCTCTGGGAGAGCACTGTTGGTCTTCAGGTCACTTATCCCCTATCTCGTTGTCAGTTATAGCATCCTCCCCAGCCTGGGTACTCGCCAATCACTACGCTACACACACAGCTTGGTATAACATGTCTGTATTCATCTGTGCGTAATCACAAACTTAACTTTCTAAACTGCATTCCTTTCACAACACTCTAACGCTTACATCACGTTCTAGGGAATTAATCAGGAGCCACAAGGGTTCCATCATTGCTAAATCACACATCATTACACTGTTAATGGTGCAGTAAAACTATTCTTGCAGAAAGGTTTTGAGAGAAGTTTCTTTGGCTAAAGCATTTTTAAAGAACTTTCTTCTGCAAAAAAAGTTGTGAAGTAAAAAAAATGTTGCAAGCTTTACAAAGTAAGACGTTTGTAAACTTCTACAAAACGTTATGTTTGAAACTTGACTTTCCTGAATCCCATTAGTTACATGGATGCATACAAAAAAATGGAGAGAATTGCATGCTCCTGTCCACCTTCTTCTTCCTCTACTATTGGCAGTGCTCGGTGACTGAGACTGGGCGTGCCTCATGGTGGGTTTTGAGCAATGTGCCATTGTTGCTGTTAAATATTTCTTCAGGTATATGTTAAAATGGCACCAATTATTTCTGTATTATCTCCACCAAGTGACTATTATTTTGTCGTTTCTTCTGTATCTTCAGAGAAGCAAGTTTAAAGTTGCACAAACTAGATATGTTTTATTTTATATGTTCATGCCTCTTATTCGGATGTATTTTCCAGTGTTTTACTTGTGATAGAATGATTGCTGGTTCCCAAAGCTCTGCTCTGAAACCCGAGGGCTGTGTAGTCTTTAATCCACCTCTTTAATTATCAGACATTCACTGTCCCTTTAATGCACTCTTACAGGTTCCTGCTTTCTCCCTTAAAGATGGCTTTCCTGTCTTTCTCTTCCTCCATCTTTCCGGTTTGTTTTGTTTTTCCATCTCATGCTCTCAGTAAATGTCTGATGCAGAAGATAAATGCTGATTACCAAAAAATAAGTCCTGATGCCCCCCATCGGCAACCACTGTCTCAAATGAAGTAGAGGTTTTTTCTTTCTTTAATCAAGCGCAAATCACATAATGAATTGACTTCCGGTGACCTGTCTACAGTACTTCAGAAACTGGAATCTCTAAAGAGTACTGCTAAAGATTAAAGACAAATGTTGAATTGTTTTCCTGAAACATAACAAGGTGTACTTGGTCTTAATATCCTTTAGCAGAGAGTTCTATATTTATTGGCCAACTACCAAAAATCTATGGTCTGCTTTCTTTTGTTCTAGGGATCTTCAAAAGCAGCAGCCCACTTGACCTCAACAGTCGGCCCAGTTAGAGCCATGTGACTTTCTCCTGTAAGCAGGCTGGAGTACTTCCTGTAAGGCACTGAAAAAATAGACACACCATGATATCCTTTTGGTGACATGTGGTCACTGGAGTGTGTCACGATGACAGCAATACTTTCAACCTGGCTGCTATGTTTTCGATAAATTGTAGCCATCCAATCGGCTTTTAGGAAGGCCATCCAATATGACATTGACAAAGTACAACGTTGAGTTTATTAATTAACTCAACGATTGGCTTATGATATTTATTGTCCAAATCAGATGGGACTTGGTAGCTCAATGAACGATCGTCCCTGTATAGGTCCCAGATTTTAGACTGGAGCCCCACACCTAAACCAGATAACTCTGTTTTTTTTTTAAATGTGGCAGAAGGCCAAAAAGGTCTGAAGGATGCGTGAGGTTAGTGGTTTAGTTTCTAAATGACAACATCATCAATCAATGTAGCAGTCTTTAAAGATGTTCGTCTCTAACTCTTTTCTAAATTGCACCAGCATTGTAGAGGTCCTGGTGGAAACGAGAATGTTGTTCTGTGTCCTAGGTACACCCAGGTGATAGCCTGTTGCCTTATTTTTTCTTTTTTGTGTTTATTAGTCTACTGTTTGATGGTGTACTACTGTGGGATTGTTGAGAACCACCATATATGATGAGGTATCCTGATAGGTAAGCTGTGATACTTGTCGAGATTGATTTGTAAATTATGCAGCTATTTTTGAAGATGAGGGCACTGGCAAGTGAATCCAATGGAGTTCCATCAAAATGGAAGTTGTGTGATCATATTTCTTAAGGCCTTGGAAAAACGTGCTGTGGCGTGCAAAATACCCTTACCGGGTTACAATGCGGAGTCCCAGAGGCCACATAGCAGGGTGTTACTACTGTTCAGATGCAACAGTATTAGGATTTGAACAGCAGTTCTGAAATCGTTTTCTGCAAGAAGTGGGCTTACTTTCTGTAGAAGAGGGAGCTGGTACCAAGCCTTTTTTGTTTTTTAGAAAACAATGGAAAAATTAATATGTTAAATAGAGGTGGAGATAGTGGTGAGTCCTGAGGCACGTGCACCAGTCTCACAGTAACTCCTGATGGTTAAAAAGTATCTAGGGCCTCATTTATGAGGCTGTGCGTCACTTTTACGCCGCCGGTGCGTCACTTTTTGTGACACACCAGCAGCGTAAAAAATGTGCCTTGTTGCACCATATTTGCAAAGTGACGCATCTAGGTAGATGCGTCACTTTGTAAACCCCTGCGCTACATTATACCTACGCCAGGTATAATGTATGCAGGGGGGCGTTCTGACGCAAGAAAGGGTCATAGAAGTGACGCAGTGAAATCTATAAGATTTCACTGCGTCACTTCTAGGACACAAATGCGTCAATTTCTTACGCCTGCCTCACAGCAGGCGTAAGACTGACACAGGCCCTCCATGTGAAAGGGACACATTGCTAGAGTTGCGTCACTTTTGTGACACACTCCAGCAATACGTCACTTTTGCGTCATACAGATACGTCAGAAATACTGATGTATCTGTAACTCCTTGCGCCATGATGCGTCATACTGTAAATATGACGCATCATTGGTGTCGCAAGGAGGGCGCAGTGAAAAGTGACGCATCGCTGTTTTCACGCAGCGATGCGTCACTTTTCATAAATGAGGCCCCTAGTTTTATCTTTTGTGTGTGGCCAAACAGGAATGATTAAACATTTCGTTGGGCATTCGGCACAGCGGCTTCAGATGTCAATCTAAGAAAAATCAATTTGCAGTGTTGAATACACCTGACAAATCTAATGACCTGACATTGTTAAATACACTTGACAAATGTATGTACCAAAGGTGATGCAGTGCGCGCAACAAAATTCGTTTTATTTATTTAAATGTTTACTTACCTGTAAAACTCCGTAATCCATACATTACTACCCCCCACCCTGCCCCACCCCCTGCCCACGTCACCGCCCTGCAGAAACACCTACTGCCGACCGCTACTGGTAATAAACCTTTAGTGACATGTCTCGGTTTTAGACAGTTGCAAGTACTTCCTCAAACAAGGCCTCAAGCACTGTCACAGCCTGAATCCTGTAGATTTGTGTAGCCTGACAGGGAATTCACGAGAAGGAACTCATGGTTAACTAGCTCCATGACACATAGAGCTGTGACCAAGGCAGTTTGACAAGGTAAAAGCCAAGGTACAATACGAGAGTCACTGCAGCTGTTTACTAAATGTTGGTCAAATAAATTGGTCCGTTTGTGGCAAACCAGGTAGTGCCACCTTCCTGGACAGATGCGAGCCACTAAATATCTGCAGCACCCGGGGCAGGCTCTAGATTAACATACATCTGCTTGGAAACGGTAAATCTTTTTCTTGTAGAGAAATCTGACCAATATATATTGAACATTTTAAAAATCTTACATTGACCTCACAAAATTGAGGATGATTAAACATATAATCCACTTCTTGACTACTGTCCAATCATTGCTAAATTATGCTAATTTCATACTTTCTCCTGTGAGCAATGATTCTAGATTAAGAGTGCTAGTTGTTTTATTGCGTCTGCCAAGACGTAAAAGGTTCTGACCTATTCTGATTGAGTTTCGGTGCGTGTGTGGTATGTAATTGTTGCAGGTTTCTCATTCCTAAGAAACATAATCATTATTGATGTCAGTCAAATTAAATATTTTCCGAGAATGTTAATTTTCCTTTTAATTGAGTTCTTGGGCCTTGGCTACTAGTTCCAATAACCTGCACTCTATTTGGGCAAATGGAGCACCTTTAGAAAACCTGCCTGGAAAGACATCTATGTTATACCGCTGCTGACAAAGCAGATGCTCGTGCCCGGAGGGGGTGGATCCACTTTCAAATGGGTGGTCTGTGATCATGAACACTGCACAAGAGGACATTCCTAGCTATGGATTGAGAAAATATTTCAAGATTCTGAGGACCTGTGAGTGGCTGGAAAACTAGAAATGGAGCATGTGATGAAAGCCATCTCAACAGAAATTGAAGAAGTGGAAAAACAGGATCAAAGGGAAAACAACAAAGAAGAGCAACGCCTAGGTGACAAAATCAACCCCTAAGCAGAAGAGCCAGAATAGTCATCATCAAGCGCAACTGCGCCAAAACAGCACATTAAAGAATGCAGAACCCCAAGACAGAGGAGACAAAGCTGACAGACAATACCGAAAAAGGAATATAAACGATAGCAACACGTAGAAGTGTTCAATCTAAAAAAGATGTTGAAATGATTCTCCCAACACCACAAATACATGACAATCAACCACACTTTCAAAAACCCAAGATAGAGAATAAAAGCAAAGACACAAAACCAAAAGAAATACGAAAACAGCACAAGCTGGTAAGCTGAAGACAAGACCATAACATGATGGTGGGAAATAAGCAGATCATGGGCAACAAGAATCCAAGTCAGAGAAATCTAAGAACCCTAAGTGGAAATAGAGCCAGTCAGAAAAGGAAAATGCGTCTGATGGGGATCATGAATAATTTCAGACAAGACATATACTTCACAACGGTAGAAGACGACCAAGGAAGACTAAAACAGTAGAGGCAAAACCTAAAGAAGGAATACAAACCAGAAATGATGCCACAAGAAAACCAAACAAAGATATGAAACACAACAGAAAGCACAATTAGCAAACATATAAAGTGTAGCACACGAATGGCATGTCGACATTGCATAAAGATTTCATGTACTAGGTGAACTTTCTGACGTGGACGATCTTAAACTGCATAACAAGATTTTACAAGTGCCGTAAACATATCAAACGCAAGAACAACAACAATATAATATATTTTTGTCCTTCTCAGGCCTGGGAGAAACAGAAGTAGGTGAAATAGAAATACAAAGTGAGTCACTGTTGGAAATGGCATGCCTGCACCAAAATATGGATTTATGATGACGTTTAACATATCCTCTGAGTTGCTTATGAGGACAGTGTTGACAATTATCGCTCAATGTCTTGGACCTGAAACAGAAGGTGAATTTGAGCCTATTGACTTCTGGCATCATCTGCCTCAAGAATGCAGCATACAATACCTGCCAAATTTCAAAGAATTACAGACAGAATTACCAAACGTTTACTCCTTTTGTTTAGGAGATAGAAGTAAGAATTCTGGTATTGGAATACTGTGTGTGAATTAGAAAAGGAAAATTAGAACTCACTCATTAAAAGGCCCAGGAAACTTTAAAATTCAGAACGTCTTGTTGATAATTTTTAAGGTTTATGTGCCCACAGACAAGAAAAAAGATTGCAACTTTTTGATACGTTACCACCTTTATCTGAGAGAAAGTGTGCATTTGCTCATGTTTTGAGATCTTGGAAGGGCCAGAAAAGGTATCCAGTACTTGAACAGTCCTGTGCATACAGTTTTTTAGGTCGAACCTAGAGTCAGCGCGCATGCGCTGCTCTGCGAGGCATGCAGTATTCTCAGTTTCTTTTGGCCAGTTGGATACCTTCATTTTGTATGGTGCATGGCTTACATTTGGTCCACCTCTTGGTGTGTTGTTAGCACCTGTGGCTACTGGCCCTATTACTTGTAGGCTTTCACCGCTGGCCTTTTATGTTGTTTTGGCAGACTACTTAATTCTTTTGCCTCGGCTATCGTGTTATTCGGCTGCAGTTGTCCCTCCCACCCCCTCACGTATTGCTGCATGCCCCTCCCACTCCCCCTGGTGCTCCTGTCCCGGTTTTTATTATTGCAGTTTTAGTGTCCTGTTCCGCTTTTACTTCGGTGGCCATAGTCTCGTTTGTTTTGGGGGAGGGAGGGTGTATACAGTAACTTTGTCGGGACACCCCATCCGCCGGTCCCCACCGCACTTAACCAGGATTCTCGCCGCGGCACTCCTCATGTTGCTTCAAGTGTTGTCAACCTCCCCACCACCTCTTTTTAACTTTCCAATTTAGCGTCTCACAGAAGCTCAGGACTTAGGCAATCAACATTTCATGTGTTCCTTTCGGGGTTGCTACTTGTGGTGTCCATGAATACACGTCACTGTACAGCCCCCGCCCCCTCTCCAAAACAGCTTTTCCTGAAGTTTGCTCATTCACGTTATGTGATCGGTCTTTTAAATAAGGCTTTACAAAGGGGCGGTGAAGGCTAAGTTTTAGTGTTGGGTTGCTTAAATAGTGTGCAAATATGTTGTGCCCCCCTGTGTACATCCACATTGTGGGAGGCACCAGGGGGCCATGTAGGGCCCCCTTTGTTTCCTCACTGCCACACATTTCATGGCAGTCATATGCTTGGCGGGTGGTAGCTGCCCGCCAAGCATATTGCGGCCTCAACACTGCCTCACCTCCATCCCTGGCGGTGGTGGTCCCAGGGCAGCCGGACCATCCTGGTCATAATGGAATGATCGGAAGACCGCCACCACTGCCCCCTGTGAGTCATGCGGTCTGTGGACTTCCAAACTCGTAACAAAGACATAAAACCCACATTAGGAGATCAAGGTTAAAATGGACATTGATCGGAATTATGAGATGTCTGATAATTATTACACCATTGCAGTTTTTTCCCTCCCTGAGAAACTCCAACAGGGCAACCTGTCTAAATTTAACGGGGGAAAGGACCTGGAAAACAAAGTCGATAACATGCGGATTTTGGTGTGTTAAAAAATTATTCAATATGTTATGCCTTGTTTTGCTGCTCAAAATTTTGGATAGGAGGTATTTACCATTAGCGGTAAATATCTCACCCTGGGGTGATGAAATATAACTCTATAGTGCAATGTGACAAGTTGAGAAAAAAATGTAAACGAATGTGAACAAAGTGACCTCCTAAGTGGAGATAAAAATGATTCCATTAGGGAATGCGGTAGTTTGAGCATGTGCCAAAATGACCAAGGCTAAATGAAACGGAGAGACCATGAATTGAATTTTCTAGGGAACGTAATGGGCACTGAAGAACAAAACAAAATAATCTGATCATGTGGTATTATTAATTGCAATATTAACGTGATGTATTTCTTATGGTGTAATCAATGCTTCTAGTACGTCAAGCTCATACTTTGAAATGTGCCTCATGCTTTGATTCAAAACGTTACCAGGGTTGAAGGAAACATATTGTACATTTTAATAATTATGTGAACTTCTATGTAATGTATGTCACTTACCCATAAATAGCATTCTCACTTTGATCATGTCTGTAACAAGCAACACCCCTGCTTTAGTGGACTCCCACACAGTCTGACAAAAATGTCTGCTCCATCACTTGTGAAAGGAGAGACCTAATGCACATCCACCCCAACAGAGAATATATGACAGGGATTGAGCTCATAGGATAAGATAGCAGCACAGCTTCTGGGAGCGACTATAGCATGACACTGGGAGGTGAGGGTTGATCTTCGTATACTACTAACTGATGAGTCAATTCTTGTACATCATGGCTGCAACCTGTTTCTGTTGTGCCCTGGCATCCTCTGGATCCGGTTGACAGAGGTATGTAGCTGTTCCAATAGTAACAAACACTAGTAAATGAAATAGCTTTCGCCTATATGATTAATAGTATAAAGTAATTGTTGTAATATTTAGCTTGATGAGCAGTTGTGCAATATAAGTTACTGAACCTTCAAAAAGTGTTATGACTTGTTAAAAGCCAATATATTGTGCAGTAACTGGTGGCAAATAATACGGGGAGATTAGGTGAAGGGCAGAGGACAAAGAAAACAAGCATTTGCAATGCATTAGGTCTCGCATTAGGAATGTTTGAGCTATTGGTATTGTAAATGACACATTTTTTATTTATGTGTTGGTTTTGAAAATAGTGATATTAATAGCTTTGTCATTTACAATGCCAATAGTTATAACTTTCGCAAATGTGAGACCTATAGCATTTATAATGCAAAATGGGTTGTATTTACGTGACATAGATTTATTGATATTACAAATAACAATGGCTTTTTTTTTTATAATTAATACTTAAATAAAAGTTATTGTAATTTATATTGGCAATAGCTTAAACTTTTGTAAATAACTTTTGTGAAGATTATGTTCAGTGTATTTTATTGTGACGAAAATCCAAGAACAGAAGTGAAATATTAACATCTTTTTGTGACATTTGTAGTAAAGCTTGAAACATTGAGAGAACATATTTGAACCAGTTGTTGTTGAATGGTTGCACAGATTGATGCTGTGGTGGCGCTGAGTGATGTTGTGGTGGCGACGAGTGATGCTGTGGCGTTCAGTAATGCTGTGGTAGCGCATAGTGATGTTGTGGTGTCCCTGAGTGATGCTGTGGTGGTGCTGAGTGATTCTGTGGTGATGCGATAGATAGATAGAGTGAGGGCGATAGATAGATAGAGTGAGGGCGATAGATAGATAGAGGGAGGGCGATAGATAGATAGATAGATAGATAGATAGATAGATAGATAGATAGATAGATAGATAGATAGATAGATAGAGTAATGGCGATAGATAGATAGATAGAGTGAGGGCGATCGATAGAGTGAGTGCGATAGACAGAGTGAGGGCGATAGATAGAGTGAGGGCGATAGATAGATAGATAGATAGATAGATAGATAGATAGATAGATAGATAGATAGAGGGCGATAGATAGATAGAGTGAGGGCGAGAGACAGATAGATAGAGTGAGGGCAATAGATAGATAGATAGATAGATAGATAGATAGATAGATAGATAGAGGGCGATAGATAGATAGAGTGAGGGCAAGAGACAGATAGATAGATAGAGAGAGGGCAAGAGACAGATAGATAGATAGAGAGAGGGCAAGAGACAGATAGATAGATAGAGAGAGGGCAAGAGACAGATAGATAGATAGAGAGAGGGCAATAGATAGATAGATAGATAGATAGATAGATAGATAGATAGAGGGCGATAGATAGATAGATAGATAGATAGATAGATAGATAGATAGAGGGCGATAGATAGATAGATAGATAGATAGATAGAGGGCGATAGATAGATAGAGTGAGGGCGATAGATAGATAGAGTGAGGGCGATAGATAGATAGATAGATAGATAGATAGATAGATAGATAGACAGAGTGAGGGTGATAGATAGATAGATAGATAGATAGATAGATAGATAGATAGATAGATAGATAGATAGATAGATAGACAGAGTGAGGGTGATAGATAGATAGATAGATAGATAGATAGATAGATAGATAGATAGATAGATAGATGGACAGAGTGAGGGTGATAGATAGATAGATAGATAGATAGATAGATAGATAGAGGGTGATAGATAGATAGATAGATAGATAGAGGGCGATAGATAGATAGATAGATAGATAGATAGATAGAGTGAGGGCGATAGATAGATAGAGTGAGGGCGATAGATAGATAGAGTGAGGGCGATAGATAGATAGAGTGAGGGCGATAGATAGATAGATAGATAGATAGATAGATAGATAGATAGATAGATAGATAGATAGAGAGATAGAGTGAGGGCGATAGATAGATAGATAGATAGATAGATAGATAGATAGATAGATAGATAGATAGGACAGATATAGTGAGGGCAAGAGACAGATAGATAGATAGAGAGAGGGCAAGAGACAGATAGATAGAGAGAGGGCAAGAGACAGATAGATAGATAGAGAGAGGGCAAGAGACAGATAGATAGATAGAGAGAGGGCAAGAGACAGATAGATAGATAGAGAGAGGGCAAGAGACAGATAGATAGATAGAGAGAGGGCAATAGATAGATAGATAGATAGATAGATAGATAGATAGATAGAGGGCGATAGATAGATAGATAGATAGATAGAGAGGGCGATAGATAGATAGATAGATAGATAGATAGATAGATAGATAGATAGATAGATAGAGGGCGATAGATAGATAGATAGATAGATAGAGAGGGCGATAGATAGATAGATAGATAGATAGATAGATAGAGTGAGGGCGATAGATAGATAGAGTGAGGGCGATAGATAGATAGAGTGAGGGCGATAGATAGATAGAGTGAGGGCGATAGATAGATAGATAGATAGATAGATAGATAGAGTGAGGACGATAGATAGATAGAGTGAGGGCGATAGATAGATAGATAGATAGATAGATAGATGGCGATAGATAGATAGAGTGAGGGCGATAGATAGATAGATAGATAGATAGATAGAGGGCGATAGATAGATAGAGTGAGGGCGATAGATAGATAGATAGATAGATAGATAGATAGATAGATAGATAGATAGATAGATAGATAGATAGATAGAGTGAGGGCGATAGATAGATAGAGTGAGGGCGATAGATAGATAGATAGATAGATAGATAGAGGGCGATAGATAGATAGAGTGAGGGCGATAGATAGATAGATAGATAGATAGATAGATAGATAGATAGATAGATAGATAGAGTGAGGGCGATAGATAGATAGATAGATAGATAGATAGATAGATAGATAGAGTGAGGGCGATAGATAGATAGAGTGAGGGCGATAGATAGATAGATAGATAGATAGATAGATGGACAGAGTGAGGGTGATAGATAGATAGATAGATAGATAGATAGATAGATAGATAGATAGATAGATAGATAGATAGATAGATAGATTGAGGGCGATGGATAGATAGATAGAGTGAAGGCGATAGATAGATAGATAGATAGAGTGAAGGCGATAGATAGATAGATAGATAGATAGATAGATAGATAGATAGATAGATAGACAGATATAGTGAGGGCAAGAGACAGATAGATAGATAGAGAGAGGGCAATAGATAAATAGATAGATAGATAGATAGATAGAGTGAAGGTGATAGATAGATAGATAGATAGATAGATAGATAGATAGATAGATAGATAGATAGATAGATAGATAGATAGAGTGAAGGTGATAGATAGATAGATAGATAGATAGATAGATAGATAGATAGATAGAGTGAGGGCAATAGATAGATTGATAGATAGATAGATAGATAGATAGATAGATAGATAGATAGATAGATAGATAGATAGATAGATAGATAGAGAGATAGAGAGATAGAGAGATAGAGAGATAGAGAGATAGAGAGATAGAGAGATAGAGAGATAGAGAGATAGAGAGATAGATAGATAGATAGATAGATAGATAGATAGATAGATAGATAGATAGATAGATAGATAGATAGATAGATAGAGTGAGGACGATAGATAGATAGAGTGAGGGCGATAGATAGATAGATAGATAGATAGATAGATAGATAGATAGATAGATAGATAGAGTGAGGGCGATAGACAAATAGATAGATAGAATGAGGGTGATAGATAGATAGAGTGAGGGCAATAGATAGATAAATAGATAGATAGATAGAGAGATAGAGTGAGGGCGATAGACAAATAGATAGATAGATAGAGTGGGGGCGATAGATAGATAGAGTGAGGGCAATAGATAGATAGAGTGAGGGGGATAGATTGATAGAGTGAGGGCAATAAGATAGAAAGAGTGAGGGCAATAGATAGATAGAGTGAGGGCGATAGATAGATAGAGTGAGGGCGATAGATAGATAGATAGATAGATAGATAGATAGATAGAGTGAGGCCAATAGATAGATAGATAGATAGATAGATGGTTTGGTTGTGGGTGTGTGTGGTTGTGTGTGTGATGGTGTGTTGGTTGTGTGTGGTTGTGTGTGTGGCTGTGTGTGTGGGGTTGTGTGTGTGGGGTTGTGTGTGTGGGGTTGTGTGTGTGGTTGTGTGTGTTGTGTTTGGGGTTGTGTGTGTGGTTGTGGGGTTGTGTGTGGGGTTGTGTGTGTGGTTGTGGGGTTGTGTGTGTTGTTGTGTGTGTGGGGTTGTGTGTGGTTGTGTGTGTTTGGTTGTGTGTGGTTGTTTGTGTGTGGTTGTGTGTGGGGGGTTGTGTGTGTGTGCGGGGGTCTATGTGTGTGGGGTTGTGTGTGGGGGGGTTGTGTGAGGGGGGTTGTGTGTGTGGGGGTTGTGTGTGTGGGGGGTTGTGTGTGTGGGGGGTTGTATGTGGGGGTTTGCGTGTGTGTGAGGTTGTGTGTGGGGTTGTGTGTGTGTGTGGGGTTGTGTGTGTGAGGTTGTGTGTGGGGGGGGGGTTGTGTGTGTGTGGGGTTGTGTGTGTGGGATTGTGTGTTTGTGGGGTTGTGTGTGTGTGGGGGGTTGTGTGTGTGTGGGGTTATGTGTGGGGTTGTGTGTGTGGGGGGGTTGTGTGTGTGTGGGGGCATTGTGTGCATGTGGGGTTGTGTGTGTGGGGTTGTGTGTGTAGGGGGTTGTGTGTGTGGGGTTGTGTGTTTTCAGTTGTGTGTGTGTGTGGCAGAGTTAATTACACTCTTTCACACGCTCAAATTCCTCAATTGATAGTTCTGTAGAAAGATGAAAATACATTCTTTCAAAAAGCCACATTATCCGGAGGATCCTACGAGGAAATCTTGTTTCCAAATACGCAAATCAACTCAACGCTTAAGAAGACCCAGACATGGCTGGCCGAGAATCACCTCAAGCTTAACGCTCAAAAAACTGAATTCCTTCTTATTTCACCTCCCACTAAATGCCAATCTCAATATGCAACATCATATCAGCAAGGCAACTGAGGGAGCTAATTTCCAACTCAATACTCTGAGGAAGCTTAAACCCTTCCTCCCAGCCAAGGACTTCCAAACCGCAGTACAAGCGCTAGTCATTCCTCGGATAGACTATGGAAGCGTCGCCCTCTGTGGTCTCCCCCTCTCAGCTACCGCACCACTAAGAGCCTCTATGAACGCTGCAGCGAGACTTATCACTGGATCAAAAAAACGCTTGCACATTTCCCCTGACTTAAAATCCCTGAACTGGCTGCCTTACGAAGCTAGAATGCATCTGAAAATCGCCAGCATGACTCACATGGCTGTTCACCACAACTCACCCAGCTACCTCACCCAGAAGCTGACAATTTCAGGTGGCTCAAGAGCCACTAGAAGCACAAAAAATCTTCTTCTGAAACCTCAAAGATTGCGGAAGGAAAAAACTTATAAACGCTCCTTCTCAGGAATGGCACCCAGGATCTGGAATTCACTCCCTCCAGAAACCAGACTTATCTCTTCCACTGTATTCTTCAAAAAAGAAGTAAAAGCGATCCTCATGGCTAAATTCACCTGAACATTTGCCTTGGATCTACTGAGACTCTTCGGTTATCCTCTTACTATATGTCTTGTCTGATCAACTATGTTCCTTGTTTCCCTATTTTATTTACTCTCCATTGATAACCTACAGTCATTCCGTGCACAATAACCCTGTTAATCACTCGCTCGTTTTTCTTATTCCATGTATTTGTAAAGCGCTCTGATATCTGCAAGGATCTTGTTCGCGCTATATAAAGCTTTAAAAAAAAGAAAAGAAAATCGAGGATGAAACTTTTTAAAGTTGTACAAACAGTTCTGTGACAATTAAGGGAACAACGGACGAGGATGTGAGCGTTGGTTAAAGGCCAGATCTACCGAATTTGGAACTGGGAGACCCTGTTTGAGTCTTAGCGTCGGCTCATCATCATCTGATTGTGGGCAAATCACTTAAACTGCCCGAGCCTCAAACAAAAGGATCTGTCCTTGTGTCATGTAACTGGTGCTTGTGTGAAGCGCTCCAATACTTTCGGGCCGAATATGCTTTACATAAAACTGCAAAATAACAGGCCAAGCAATTTTTTTTGTTTAAATCCCAAAATGCTTTTAGCAGAAAGAGAGAGAGAGAGAGAGAGAGAGTATGTGTATTTGCGTGTGTGTGAGATTAGTTGGTTGAAAAATACACTAGGCCAGAATGTTCTACATTCCTTGCGTTGTTTCATGGAACATTGCCAAAAGATGATGTCACTTCCTTGAAAGTTACAGCAGTTTCATTGCTAACATTCTATTTGTCCTGCCTCATACATTTCTAGGCCCGCTTCTGAGATTGCCCTTTAAGGGCTGTGGCATGGATGACCAGCCTGCCGTTTCTGCTACTGCCGGGCCTCACATTGCATCACATATTCGGCCGAAACCGCAGTGTAATTAAAAGAAGCATGTTCTACTCGTGGAGTTAACACAGATCACTGCACGGCCTTCTCTGGTATATGATGCCAGATAAGCGCGGGAGATGCGTGCAATAGCTTCCATTCCACGCTATAGTGTATTTCCGGTAATCAAACATTTAGCAGTAGAATGTAAACTACACTTTCTGGGAGCGAAGTATGTCTTCTCGTAATTCAAAGCAATGAGTTTCACAATTCACTGTAAACAGATGTTAACAAAATGTGAGCATACTTCGCAATGGGGGGCACTGTACTTAGTCTCTGGTGTACCTTTGCAGTGATGATTGCCACATCTGCTCAGCACTACGCTGTGGCCATAACTCAAAATAAAGGATGCTCACATTTCCAGACTTGGGGCCTGATGTACCAAACATGTTCCCCCAAAATACAGGCTTTGCGGGAGCTGTGCATCTCTAATAGGCCTGTGTGGCTGCAGGCAGAATACAATTAGCCGTGCACTGTGCAGGTGAAGTCCTGGGGGTGCTCTAATTACCGGGCCCGTGTGCACGGTCACCAGAGCTGCTAACGAGCCCTAGGACGGACTCCAGTTCCGAGGCGATAATGAGGCCGCAGAGGACAGGGCCACGGCCACTGTGTGCAGAGAGTGGCACTCCAGGGCGGCCACTGTGCAGACATCCTCGGGGGCGCACAGTGCGACACATGACCGGAAAAATGGTTTGGGGCAAGGACCAGGCGCTATAGTGCTTCAAAGGCAAACAGATTATGGATAATTCAGACAAAAAGCGACGTAGTGCTACTTGGGTAAAAGCGCCAGGGGGTCCAAAGGGTACATGAACCAGAAGAATAAGGCACATAAGTAGAAGAAAAAAACATGAGTCAGGGAGCATAGCAGAGGGGGACAGAGAATGGCGGTCAGGGAGCATGTATAGTAGGTGCTATAAAGACCAGGAAGTAAAGTGGGGTCCACAAGTGCGAAGCAGCATAGGAACAATCTGAGCAGAGGGAGGGGCAGGGGAGCCAGTCCGCATAGGCAGAAGGAAACAAAAGGACAAAGAGGAAAGGCGACCTGAGATCATGGGACCCAAGCAGCAGAGGGATGAAGGACGGCGACCGCTTTAAGGTGTAGGGCACAATTACAAATAGGCAGATGTATCCGGAAGCATAGTGTTAATGGACACAAGCACACAGAGGGAAAGGCATCGGGGACAAGGAAACACAGGAAGCACCGTGACCCGCGGGCTGGAATAACAAGAAGCAAAAATGATAGAAAAAAGAAAGGTGTGGGGTGAGACAGAAAGCGAGATAGAGAGAGGAAATGAGAGGAGATATAATGAGACAGTGTGAGAAAGGAAAGAATGGAGACGACAGAGATGGCGGGAAGAGCGAAAGAAAGAATATATCGCCAAAGAGTTTTGTTTTATTTTTTCACTGTAGCAGACTACAAGCAGGAAGTGGGATAAGAGAGGGGGTGGCAAATGGTGAGCATTTCGCGGCCTCTTTGATGTTCTCAGTGGCGACGCGGCTCACTGAGAACATCAAAGCGGCCGCGAAAATGCTCCCAAAGGCTGTAGGCGGACAAATGGTGAGCGCGCCCGGCGCACATGTACTGTGCCCGATCCGCCTGCAGACTTTGGGAGCATTTTTGAAATTACTATACTATTACTATACTCTTGCAGAAAAACGCATGCTCGTTGGTTCAGCGAGACCTAAAAAAAGATGAAGCGGCCAAGCATGTTTGAAATACATGCAGCCACGGGGAGATTAGGCTATGGGTGGAGGACAAACCAAACAAGCACAGCGCAAGCACTGAGTGCAATTTGCCAGTAACCTTGCCAATCGAACACTGGTTTGAGCTAGTATTTTTTCTAATGGAAAACTCCTAGGAACGTGACCACTATTTGCACATACATATTGTTAACATGCATATTAAAGAGATCCGGCACAAACAAACACTGCTGTGTAACTACTTGGTTGTTAGTTCATTTGTTTGACAACCCCTTACCTTATCAGTCTTGACAGCTGGTCAGAATGCTCCATTGACAACTGTTTGTTACAGCACAGACTCCTTGAGGTGTACATCCCTTCAGCTCGCAACGAGTTTTAGCCAAAATTTCCTGTAGAGGTATGAAGTGAATGATGTTTATTATGATTTAATTTAAGGGTCACTTACTTGTACGACTGATGTGCCTTAAAACGAAATTGATTAAGGTAGTAGCTGCTATTTTGCTATTATTGCTTAATAGTGCTTTTTGGTTTGTGTTTCATTTTATATCTGTATTATGGTCTGTTGCAAAGCCAGACTGCCAAAGAAGAATAATAAAAATAATAAAACTGTAAAAAGAGTCATCTGACATGCTAATTAACATTCATATGCCAGGAGACCGGCTGAGAATTAGGGGAGGTGGCAGGAAAAGGATTACAAGAATTTCATTTTGCATTCATTTTACAAAAGGATTGCAAGAATTTCATTTGCAGCGCAATTATAAAATGAATTACCATCTTTCCTTTTATGCCTGCTGGAAGATGGTAATATCTATGCCCCCACTGAGTGAAGGGCCTGAATTTTATGCTACTCCTACTCTCGTCCGATATTTCTTTTACTGCCTGGTACGAGATGACGCGTACATGAAGCTACGTGTGAAAGCAAGCATTTTGCAAATTATATACAAACAACACACATGGTATCAGCCATGTCCCTAAATGATTCAAGCAAAGGTAGCAATAGTGTCCTTCGTATAAACACATGCAAAGGCCTTTCATGCATTTCTAATAAAAAATATGCCACAAAAAATCTTGCAATAAATGCTTCACATTTTCCACATCATCCAGAGGCTGCAGAACAGAGCTCATAAAGGACTCAAGCCAGGATCATGTTTAAGTCAGGTCAAGCCCAGCGCATATGCTGCCCCTCTGGGGCTCAAAGTCCAGAGCCTTGATTGGCTTCTATCTGTGCTCACCTACACTCTACACCAGTATTCGGGGAATGGCACTGCAAAGTTGGGGATGGAGGGTGAATTGACAGCAGCCTTGTGCAATAGGTAGTATATTAGCACAGCAGCACCTTGCTCATCAAATAAGTAAATGTCAGCTGATTTTGTGAATTGCCCACAGTATCTCCACCTTCCCAAAACTGCATGTGGCACTGTCTCTATAAGTGCTTCAAAAATGTTAAGATAATGAGATATGTATAAATCTACAAAATGCTTCTAAATTTGTAAAGTTCCCAGTACCAGATGCTGTGTTAGGTCAAAATTGCAGGCCTCAGAAGAATTTGTGGACACTGTTGGGATGATCTCCTGGATACCAGTATCTGCACATAAAGCGTGGCCACTATTTACCTTCCCTTGACCCAGCGCTTACCGGTCTACCTTTATGCTTCCTTATGATTATTGTTGACTGTAACTCCATGCACATATGTATCTATGGAAATGTGACTCCGTTGTGTCTGCTGCCCCTGCCTATCATTACCAACCACTATTTGAATATGTAATTGAGCGGCGTTATGAGCACAGGCCAAACAATTGTTTTAGTCTGTTTGCAGTTTAGATTTGTCACAATATGAAAATGCATTTCAAAATGTGGCAGCATTACAAATGAATAGTGAATAATTTGTACAGCATCATTCAATGGTGATTCCTTGTTATGCCCTCTGCAACACAGAGAACAACGTTCTGACCCTTTATTCCCAACATCAGGGCAGGGAATAGAGTGAACAGCAGAAGTTTGTGTGATGGATTCAAACATACCAATTACAGATTGAAGAGGGGTTTTCATGAGAAATTAAATGTTACTTCACATGATTTTCACCTTCCTCACCCTGTCACTGCACTGCTAACTTCCTGCCCAGGAAATCTGTTGCTCCTTCGCCTCTTGTTTAAAAGTATGCCGTACTGTTGTCTCTGTCCTCTTTCTGCATCCATGCCAGTCTCTAAGCATTCCTCTTATGCCTGCTGACTTCCAGCAGTACATACAAGTCTGCCAGAAAAATCTGGATATGAGCTTCACATGAAATGCACATGTGAAAATAAAAACAGCAAGTAGCATTTCTTCTTTTAATGTGGGAAAAAAAATCTTTAGGGGTGGGATTTGTGGGAGGGGGCAGAGGAGGGGTTAGTGAATGGGGAGGCAATTGCCAGAAATAGAGGAGACATGGAAGGATGATAAATCTCCTCCTAATAGAGGGCAGAGCTGTGGGCCGATGAGATCAGTACGAGCACTTTCAGTTTTGGCAGAGGGGCGATTTGATCATCTAGTGGCACTTCTACAGGGAGATTAGGTGGAGAGTATATAAGCAAGCACTGTGCAGAAAAAAGCTTAAAAAAAAGCCCCACAAAGCGGATGGACACAGTACTTGAACCTCGGGAAATTGATAAGAGAAACACTGTAGAGAAACAACAGGAAAAAGGATGCTACACCCAAAAGAAACTGAGGAAAAGTAAGTGGTGAACCACTACTGTTTTTCTGGTTCCGGTTGTGTTAAGAGGAGCAGAGAGAGCTGGGAGCGGAGTAGAGCAGAGAGTGTGGGGAGCAATTGGCAATTCAGCCCAGCGGAGGCCATCGGCGAGTTGGCATCTGAGCCGAGCTGAAAACACCAGTGCAGAGGTTGGCGGGTGCTGCGGATTCACAGCTCTCCAGCAGAGCATTGTTAGAGTCGGATTTGGCTCTGCTCCTTGTGTCGGTTGAAGCCCTGCTGAGGACCCACTCTGCGGTGAGTGCAGTGGGTGTGGTCGCAGTTGGTGAGGGTCTGTGACGAGGCCGTGGTGAGATGAGCTGTACAGGTGCTGGTTCCTGGGTGCACTGCAGCTAATGCTTTCGAATTTGATCCAAACCCTACACATCTTAACTTATTTCATGGTTGCTGAACTTGGGTCTACTTTGCCATCAAAGTTTCCCTTTTGTGCCTTTTGCCTTTGACATCGCGGAAGCAAAAGAGAATGAACAATTAGCACGCTGGTGGTGCATTTTTAATCACTGACACCCTCTACTGTCTCATTGTGCGTAAGACACCAGAACAATTAGACTTCCCTCAGGCTTGCAGCGTTTTGTTTTGTATGAGAAAAATATCCTCTGAATGGGACAGGCTTAGTGAGGAGAGAGCCCGGTATTTGGACAGAGGTAGCCCTATCACAGAGGGGACTGCAGAAGAGGTGCTTTTGGCATTTGGACTGAGAAGTGAGGACATCAATAGGCTCATTGCTTGCCCCCCGTGGCTTAGCCGGCAGCCAGTAAACCAGACTTCTGCTCAGGTTTGTCTGAGCAAGAACTGCATGTTGGAGAGAGGAAAACTCAGCTTTGCGTTCAGAGCTTGGTATAGCATAAGCGGCGCATCAGTGCTCTGGTGCATTAGCGCATTGGGGTTTTCAAAGCCATTCTTCTCGGGTCATATTGGCTGCGCAGTAAAAGGGTCTTGTAATATAATTCTGGGGACGCACAGAGACTCTGCACCAGTAAAACCGGTGCCGTGAGGGGAATGGTTCCTACCTGCTATCTGTTGCCTTGTCCATCGCCAAACACCGTGAGGGGAACGGCCAACGCCGGGTGACGCGTGCCGTGAGGGGAATGGCTGGACTTCATTACCCAGCAGCCCTGACGCCACTTTACGCTGCACACGTGGAGGCGTGATATAAGCTCCATCCACCTCCCACAGCGCAGGCCCGTCTGCGCCCGTCAGCGACTGGAGGAGTCGGACTGGGCCACCCCTCTCTGAAATTGTGATTGTGATTTACTGTTTGGTAAGATTGATCACATAGTTTTATAGCCCTGTGGTGTTGTTGATTACCCAAAAAGCTTCCCTTCTTCCTTTCTGCTGTCGATTCAGTATTTTTTTAAATAGCCAAGGAACATGAGAAAGAACAAAGGTGCAGTAGGCACTCTAGATGCCTTTTTAACTAGAGCAGAATCCTCGTTGACACACGAAATCCAACTGACAGAAATGCGGTTGTCACTGGATCCCATGCAATTCCCAATGCTCAAAAATGCAAACTCCATGGAGCCGAACAAAGCTGCTCAATAGCTTCCATTAAGCCCCAGAATAATAGCTCAAAATGGACCAACGACACCTGTTCTGTCAAATCCATTCCCTATACCCTCAAACCTAGTATCAGATGACCACAATAGTTTGAGCATAGGAACTAGATCACAATCCCCAAATACAATAGAAGAGCCTAAAGGGAAAGTCCCTCGAACAAAGCAGAAGCGAGCTACGGACCTCCCAAAGACTAAGGATGCAGGCGGTCTAAGGTCTGAGTCTCAGATAATTCCCCATGTAGAAGAACAAATTGTAATGCTGACAAAGACTACCAGTACACAGATGAAAGTTGAGCCCGGGTCTATTCCTACAATAGTGAAAGAAAGTTCTGGGGATCATGATCGCATAATTACCATGCTATTTGCTATTAGAATCAGCTTTCAGGACTATGTTGTCACAGATAAATGAACAAATAGACAAAAAATTTGGCTCACTAGACAAAAAGATTGACCAGTTACATACTGTCGTAGGAAATCTGAGAAGTAGAATAGAAAACATCTACCAAGACAATATAGAAAGGGAGAGTGACCCAATACACTTAGGGGGCTCTCGGACTTTTAGCTCAGCTGGAACGGACAGTAGGACAAAGGACATTCCTGCGGCAAATCCGATTATTCAAAGAGATAACAGAAGCACACAGGAAAAAGCCCAGAATATAGATGATAAAATTGGGAGAAGACATGTCATGGATCTTAAACATGGAGGGTCTCATTTATGAGGCCTTGCGTCAGTTTTGCGCTTCCGATGCGTCACTTTTTGTGACGCATCGGCGACGTAAAACATGCCTCCTTTTGCGCACTATTTACAAAGTGATGCATCTAAGCAGATGCGTCACTTTGTAAACCCCTGCGCTACATTATACCTGCGTCAGGTATAATGTATGCAGCGGGGGGCGTTCCCCCGCAAAAATCCTCGTAGAGGTGACGCAGTGAAATCTATGAATTTCACTGCGTCACTTCTGGGACGCCGTTGCGTCAAAATCTTGCGCCTGCCTCACAGCAGGCATAAGACTGACGCAGGCCCTTTTACATGAAGCTTGCCCTATGTAAAAGGACGCATTGCTGGAGCTGCGTCACTTTTGTGTCACACTCCAGCAATGCATCACTTTTGCGCTTACAGATACGTCAGAAATACTGACGTATCTGTAACTCCTTGCAACATGATGCGTCATAAATTAAATATGACGCATCAGGTATGTCGCAAGGAGTGCACACTGAGAAGTGACGCATCGCTGCTTTGACTCAGCGATACGTCATTTCTGATAAATGAGGCCCGGAGTTTTAAATCTATCTATAAAAAGATTAGGTCCTGATGTTGTAAAATATTCACAAGTTATAAGTTTAAATCCAAGCACTGATGTTTTAAGATTACCACCTGCCTCATGTCCCTATATATTAATTCTAGCAGGGGTCCCAGCCCTCAAAAAGGGGCACAATGAATCCTGGTCTGCCCTGCGAAATAAGTCAGTTGATTAGTTGACAAAGCATAAAAAATTTAGCCCACGAAAGATAAATGATATTCTGATGATCCGCAGAGTAGGGTCAGTTGGTGATTCCTCCAAGAAGATAGACGGAGACTGTATAATAGCAAACTTTTGCCGCCCTCAGATGGTCCGAACGTTACTAAATATGCAAGAGGAGACTTCTTCTCAAAATACTTGTATTTATGCCCTCCCTCTGGGATATTTTTACAAACCACACCCCGGTACACTTGTTCGCGATGAAGTTTCAACATTATCCCCAAACAGGTTACAGGTATTATCCAGTTTGGATGCCTTGGACTGACAACCAATCCCCGCAGTAGATCAAATATATTTTCCTACCACCATTGAGATAAATTGCAGTGTGGAAAAGGTATGTCATTTAAATATACAGAACTTGGAGGAGATACAGGCTGAGTCAACCACCTGCAAGGCACCTGAGGTGGACGTACAATCTGGGTTGGAGGAGCAGCAAGGGTTATTACCCAGGCCCTTAAATGCTTCCTTTGATCCAATGAATAACTTATATATGCCAAACATAATAAATGCAGGAGTAAATAAGCAGAAAGAAGTACAACTTACTTCCTGGAATATAGTGGGCCTTAATAGGAACATCAGGGACACAGAATGGTTGGAATACATAGAACAAATTGATATCTTCCTCCTACAAGAGACTTGGGCATTAGAAACCCCCCATAAGGTTGGGTTCAAGACCTTCAGTGTAAATGCTATTCCATCAGTGAGAGGCAGGCCTTCAGGGGGACTTATCACATGGATTAGAATTACCCTTAAAATTGAAGCAACAGAGCTGTATATACAGTCTCAGGATCTGATTGGTGTAAAAATTAAAACTCAGGATAAAAAATTTATATATTTAATTAACATCTACAATAGGCGAAGTCCAGCCATGAAAAAATCCATGATAATAGAACAACTTGACAAATGTTTTAATTTGACTGAGCCTGGTGCAATGGTAATTGTAGGGGGTGATTTTAACTGTAAATCTGAGCCAGTGGTGGGCTTTGAAAATCTTTTTGAAGAGAAAGACACAGCAAATAATAGCCCTGCACTAGACAGCAGTCCGACAGTGCCCTGCACCACAGCAGTTGCACAAATTATGAAACTAAAAACAGGGCATGGCCTTACAGCTTGTAATGGCCATTTATCTTCGGATAGACCAAACGTTTTACTTTTTGTAGAGGCAATAACAAGAGCAGTATAGACTATATAATGGTATCCATCGAGTTTTGGCGAAATGTTTCTGACTTGACAATAGACAATAGAACTGATAGTGACCACCGTTCCCTATATCTGTCATTAATATCTGATTCCTTTTTCGATACTACGTGAATAATGAAGATATCAACACCGCCACTGATGATAATCTAGTTAATAATAATCGTTGAGCCTTAAATTGGCCGCATATATTAGGGAATATTAAATCCATGACACAGATTAATAACATTTTTGCAGATACTGTTTCATCCCATTTAGTTCTCAATGCTGGCCATGTACCACGCCCTGCTGGATGCTTTAGTACCGGTTGTGAGCAGTCTACCAAGGGAATGTAGTGGGAGTGGTATAAAAACAGAAGCTAACCCATGGTACAATAGAAAGTGCCATGAAGCAAAGGCTGACCTTATATTGTCTATAAAAGAAAATGATAGAATAGCTACAAGGGAGAAAAAAATCAAATACAAGCAAGCCCTTGCCTATGCAAAAAAAACTTGGGATGACAATATTTGGACAAATGTAATCGAAGCAGCCAAGTCCAAAGATGAAGTACGTTTTTGGCGCTTAATAGCAGAGGGTAATAAGACAGGAAGAGATGACAAGGACCTCTTACTTGATGCTAAAACTTGGGAGGACCATTTCTCCTGCCTTTATGCGGATGTACATGCTGTAGAAACAATCCCTAGGGTATCACCTGTATCTAATCCTAACACCAATCATCTGCATTTTAGCTTAGAAGAAACACTACTGGCAGTAAATGCAGTTAAGCCGGGGAAAGCTCCAGGCCCCAACAAAATTCCGGGAGATTTGCTGAGGCATGATTGCAGTGTTTGGGACCCGTATATATATTATTTATGCAATGCGATAGCTCCGGGTTCGCCAATACCTGAATCATGAAAAGGGGCGGAAATTGTTACGATTTTTAAAAAAGGCAATCGTAGTGATCCTAGAAATTATCGACCAATTAGTTTAATTGATATCTTACAAACCAATTTCGCTAGGCATATTTCAATGAGATTAAACGATTGGTTTGATGAGAATAGCGTGCTCTCAGAAAATTCCAGGCGGGATTTAGAATAAAAACAAGAACAATCGATCAGGTTTTTAGATTTTCATGTTTATGCTGGAAATATATAAGTATAAAAAAGGGCCACTTGTATATTGCCTTTGTAAACTTGAAGGCCACCTTTGACCTCATACCACGGAATCTACTTTGGGAATCACTAAAAAATCAAGGTGCGCCTGATGAACTACTCATGCAAATAATAATATTGCAGCAGGACAATTTGGCCAAAGTAAGATGGGGCCCAAGCGGTGAATTAACCAAGGCTATTCCTGTAAAAAGGGGTGTATGCCAGGGGTGTGTACTGGCGCCTACCCTATTTTCATTATATGTTAATGATATCCCAAATTATTTGCTTGGGTGCACACATGATTCACCCAAGCTGGGAGGGGATTTGGTGCCAGCACTTTTATTTGCTAACGACACCATATTAATATCACAAACCCCTAAATGTCTACAATCTATTTTAAACTCTTTTAACATTTATTTTAAAAACAGGGCCTTGAAAGAAATTCCAACAAAAAAAGTATATACCTATAAATCCACATCAGTCCTTTAAAAAGAATCTAGTAGTTAATAGCCAAAAAATAGAGTATGTGCATCATTTTAATTATTTAGGTATAACCCTGGACACAAAGTTACCTTGGAAGCAACGGTTAGGAAAAAACAAGATTATCCAGCTTCAAAACTCACTACCAGTAATAAAGAAGCATGGGAGTAGCACCTCGAAGGCGATGACTCCCGTTCTGGAGGTTTTTAAACACAAAGTACAATCAGCTTTGCTTCATGGTGCCGAA
The DNA here is from genome assembly GCF_964261635.1 of Lissotriton helveticus. Taxonomy (NCBI): domain Eukaryota; kingdom Metazoa; phylum Chordata; class Amphibia; order Caudata; family Salamandridae; genus Lissotriton; species Lissotriton helveticus. Next base: position 708,220,490 of record NC_136070.1, read on the forward strand.
ATATGGGGGCCCCATTGTAAAAAGACTTTTGTTCTAGGAGAAAATACATTTTCAAAAGAGTGTTAAGCTTACCAGTACGAACACCTCTAATTCCTGTTTTTATGGATTTAAACATTAAACAAACAGATCACCATGCAATACTAAGACCCTTATTATTTTGGGTACGGCTCTGGTCAACTCCTGAACTGACTTATTGTAAGGACAGTCTGCAGAAGATTTTAGAGATTGACAAGGGCAGGAGTATTCTGTGGCTCAAACATGTTTTCTCTCAGTTTGAGATAGTGGGCCTGAGTCATTTTTGGGAAAATCCGACGCAGTTGACCGTGTCTAGTAAAACACTGTTAAAATCCACTTTTTGGGCTTATATACAAAATAATGTGTTACACAGTACAGCTAATGGCACACACAGTTAAGTTTCTTCTTTTTGAGGAGGTAGTGAGTTATGAACCGTTTTTGGATGAGATACGCCCACAACTAGCAAAAACCTTATATATGAAGTTTAGATATGGTGTGCTGCAAATCAATATGAACACATCAAAATGGGCTAAAAACTGTGGTAGGAATGGAAACTAATTTTGTGAACTATGCCAAAATGTGTTGAAGGAAAATGATCTACATATACTATTCTTCTGCCCGGCTTACGGCAAACCAAGGAACAAATGAATAAAACCCATTTGCCGTAATATGAACACTAGAACTTGCCAAAAGGCAGGAAGGATACTAAAAACAGATACATCTAAAAAACAAATATTCTGCATCAGTAGATTTTTATTTAATGTGAGTCTTATAAGGGTTAAAGTTGGATTAAGACTGTAAAGACAATGTTTCAATAACTGGTGTTTTTATATCTGTAGTTTTTAAATCATGCATATGAACTTTATAACTGATGATGTTAAAAGCAAATTATGAACTTATCACTGTAGTGAACAGTATTTGAGTTGGAATAATCATGTGGAAAAAGTTTTGACATTTTTGATGCACCCACTCATACAAGAATATTAGATATGACTTATGCACACAGTATAAATCTTTTTTAAACTCTATGTCTAGCTTTTAATATATTTAAATATTTTAGTAATATTCTTGTGGTTTGATAATTGTATTATTCTTTTAGACTATCAGCCCCTACCCTGATGAGGTGTTCTTTACCATAGATGAAATTGTTGCATTTGTGTTAATACAATTGGTTTATGTACATTTATGATGTATCGTTTATGATTTTATTTTGAACCGAAATAAAGAATTTTAAAATTTTTTGAATTGAATTGAAGTGGCAAGCACAGGAACCAATGAAAAGCAAGGAAGCAAGGGTGAGGGTTGTAAGCACCATTTAAGATTTATATTAAATACAATAGATTTCACAAGCATAGCACAATTGCTGTGCAGGCGATTCCTAAAAATGAACATTTTTCCCTAGTTGACCACATGCCTCGCTCCAGAGACAGATAATGAAGTGCTTCAGAGACTGCAAGTATCTGCATGGATGTCAGTCAGGGGTAGCAGCCTTAACTCTGTGATGCCCTTTGCTACCAGTTGTCTCAGGGATGGCAGATGAAAAAACAGAGTAAACTCAACTTTGAATACCATGCTTACTTTCTGTAGTTTCTACTGCTTGTCTTTTACCTAGTTCTTTGACAGCAAATATGTTTTTTTGATGTTCTAAAGGTGGGGGCCAAGGATTGAACCTGGGAAGATCTCAGAGGCAAATTGTGTGGGATGTCACTTCCAGGACCCCCGGCAATATGTTGAAGTGACATCCATGCTTACGCTCAGAAAGACACTACAGCTGTCGATCAATTTTTTTGACCTGCACGGTTTCTACTTTCAAGGCTAGATCTATTTTTTATCAAGGGTTTCAATTAATGGGTTTATGCATATTCTTCTATGACTATTAGGGTACGGAAAATAATGTGTTATTTGCATTTATGAGCTTCCCTTCAGAACTACCTTTATAGCATTTTAAACAATAACTCTGGAAAAATGTTTGATGGTATGAACATTTTCGACCCATTTCCCCAAATATTTCTTGGTAGAATTTCGATTTAAGGCCCGTTAGAATGTCCCCCTTTGACTAAAGTACTATACTATGCTTGCATGCTTAGTGAATGAGGCAATGGCTAAATCCTATGCAATTTGCTGTCCTGCCAAAAAACGGCAACCCTACTCTAAAATTAGTTCCAGAACTATTGCCTCCAAAGTACTTATGAAGTCATCACCAGAAGTTGCTTGGAGTCCGTATTGTTGGACGTCACATGCAGGAGGTAGGGAAGCAGTATGAAAGCAGTGGGCAGGAGCTGGTGCTGGTTGTGCTGCTCCCCCAAGCATATTTTGGTGTCACAGACCTCTGAGGTTCCCATGAACGCACATGCTTTTTTGCATCACCAATTCCACTGCACTATCTGGTTTCATGTATCTCTGCAGTTTTTACCTACACATGCATTGGCATTCCCCAGCATTTGCTGCCTTCCCAGCGCTTCTTGAAGTCACAGAGCTGCAGTGGAGTCGACTGCTGGTCTATGTAGTATTTGTACAGCAGAAACACAGCAAAAAGGTCTAGACTTGCAAGCAGGGGGGGGAAAGCTTGTAAAAGGGGTCCCACATTCATACTCACACATGCAAAAGAACCACCCCGATGTGGTGAAGCCACTACATCACTTTGCCCACCATGACTCTCTGAGAGTAGTGTTGACCGAAGCACTCTACTGTGCCATTGAATCTATGTGACTAATGCTCTGCTGAAGGACATGACTAGGTATTTATTTATTTATGTATTTGTTTGAAAAGTTTTATATAGCGCTGGCTAGACCCGGAGGTATCAGAGCGCTTTACATGAGATAGGACATTGTTTCAGAATTTTTTTTACATAGTTACATCAGTTACAGTTACAGTTGCAGTTATCAGTATATGCTTAGGAGAAAAACGTGAGCTTACACAGTAATATAAGATATTAGAGCGTAGCATATCCAAGACACACGTCTTATGGGGAATGGAAGGTAGTGGGGGAAAGGTAAACAGGGGAGAGGAAATCACATAGTCAGGTAGATCTGAAGGGGGAAAGTACTCCAGGGGAAACAAAGCAGTCAAAGCAGTCGAGGGGAGAGACAGATAAAACCGTGAAGAACTGTGAAAAACAATGTCCGATATCCGGCTGTGTAGGTGACGGCCGAAGGGTGACCCTGAGCCAGACTCCGCTATAGCTGCATAGGACAGCTCCACTGGGCAGCGGCCAAGGGTACTCGGGCTCCGTGGTAAGTACAAATAGTTAAAGGTTCAGCCGGCGAGGCATCGTCATAGTTCCATTTATGGTGGAAGAGGTTGCTTAGCTGCTTTATTGACAAGCCTAAAAAGAGCTAGCTCCTATCATAGTAATTATTGTGCACTTGTCTTCCTGTTTTTTTATTATTCTTCGTCAGCTCCCTTGGCTCTAGTATTCTCCTCTCCCAACTACTTTTTCAGCCTCACTCTGTCTGTTTCTTCCACGAGTTCCCACATCTTATTCTTGGTTCTCTGCCTTCACCCCTCATTTGTATTCTTTCACCCCCCCCCATCCTGCTTACTTGCCCTTCTCTCTTCCTCTCTGTCTTTAATCTCCCCACCACTTCTTCCACCCTCCTCTATCCCCTATTTTTCCTTTTCTGTTTCCTGTCGTCATCCTCTTTCTGTCCCTCCCCTAATTGCCTGCCACTTCCTTATACCTCGCCTCATCTTTTTCGACCTCTCCCCCTCTTTCAACCCCACTCCCGTCCCCAGCCTATCTCTGTCTGACCCTTATCCTCCCTCCCTGTCCCACCTCAGTGTTTTCACATCAGCACACACATCACACAATATCAGACCCTTACTACATGTTACCCACCTCCCAGCGCACACACTTACATATCACACACAGAAACACTCATGCCACAGAGAGCTATGCTCAGACGCACACACAGATTGAAGCTTGCACCTCTATGGTGTACCTGTTCTCTGTGTGTGAAGACGCATACAGAGCGAATACATGTGTTCACTTGTTTTATGTTTGTGTGTGAGCATTGCTGTCTTGCTGCTGCTACCTGTCTTATAACTGCCTCTTGTTTTATAGACGCTGGAACTGCTTCTTCCCGTGCAGTATCTGTGTCGCATGTTATTACATTTTGATCCACTAACCCTCCCCTCTCTCGAGCGGTGCAGAATCTGGGTTAAAATGAAAAGAAGCCTTGCTTGCCTTGGGGAGTTGACATTTTCTGCCTTCGTAATATGAGGCTTATTGCTTTTGGGAGTTGTCCTTGACTGACCTTCCATCTGCACTCTTTGGCATATTGTCTCAGGAGAGCCCCTCAATGTTACTACTCAGGCATGAAGCGGATGTGCTCTCGCTGTACTTTCATTCCTGAGAATTTGGGCCACTGAAATATTTTTCATATGAACGGTTAACGCCATACACTTAATTGTATCTTGGTGCCTAACTGCCTGGCAGTATTATTACCATCTTCAGTGGTGCCAACTTTATTCATCTTGGAAGGATGAAAGCATGCCTTGTTTGATCGCAAGGGAACCTTGGGCCATATTATCAAGCAAGGGCGATACATTATCGCAGCTTTTATCGTCAGGAAACTGCCGCTAAAGTGGCTATAATGGGCTTGATAATATGCCCTTGTGAATTCCCATAGAAGCCCAGGTTCTGGTGTTAACCTGGGCTTCCATTGGAATTCACAAGGGCATATTATCAAGCCCATTATTGCCGCTTTAGCGGCAGTTTCCATCCGATAAAAGCGGCAATAATGTATCGCCCTTTCTTGATAATATGGCCCCTTGAACTTCTGATGCCCATGTGGTTGTCTGTTTGTGTTCCCCAAGGGCAACACTCCACCTGCGTTGCCAGGCGATATTGAATGTGTGTGTGAGATAAAGCCTTGCACATCTGATGCCCATGTGGTACCTGTGTGTGTGTCCAGAGGACACCACTTCACCTGCGTGCCCAGACGGTATCGAATGTGTGTGAGATAGGCCTTGCATTTATGATTTCCATGTTGGTACCTGTTCGTTGTGTGTCTGCGCTGGGAGCGTGCACTGTTGATTCTTGCACTGTACTTGTTCCAAATGTCTGGGGGAGGCTTGCACTAGTGATGCCTCTTTTATGTGTGTGAGGGGTAACGCTCTCTATTGCTTCTTGCATTGTATGTGCAAGGAGAAACTGTCTCCCTGTGCTTACCTTATGAAGACAGTTCTTCCTCACTCCCAGGGTCGGACTGGGATAGAAAATAGGTCAGGGCGCCAAAATAAAAGTGGCCTCCATTAGTGAATTGAATAGCTAAAAAAGTGAGCCGTGTTTGCAAATTGGAGAAGTTTTGAACTTATAAAGAAAAACTGTGTGAGTGTTCTGCATGCTTGGAAGACTGCTTGGATTAGAGCTTGTTGCAGGCAATGCTGTTTTAATCTCAGGAAAATCAACATCAAAAAGTGGCCTAGCAAGCCATAAAATAGGCCCACAAGCATCCAATAAACCAGCCACACACTGACCTGTCAGACCAGCCCAACAGACACTGCCTGATTGACCTATGGGCCAGTCCGACCCAGCTCACTCCCTGTTTACATCTTGTGCTCCTTCCTTGTATCCTGCCCCCTTGCAGCATACCATCCACACTCTGCTCTCCCACTTTTCACAGTGATAGGCAGATTTACAATAACTGGGACATCCCTGCATATCAGCAGGGATGCACAAGTTATTGTGCATCACGGATGCGCCACTATGGATGCGCCGCATTTACAATGCAGCGAACCATGGGGCAAAAATGGACAGATGCGTGACGCATCTGCTGCCCTAAAGGCAGCGCATTGCTGGAGTTGCGTCCCAAGCGCAATGCACCTCCAGCAAGGCTCGGGGGTGCCCTATCCTTAAGCATCAAGCAGGCGCAGGGATTTGATGCAGCAAGGCCTTAAAAGTCACTGAGTGAAATCTTGTAGATTTCACTCAGCCACTTTTAGGAGACATTCCTGCGCCGGAACAACCCCCCCTGCGCCGGAACGCCTACATGTGGCACAGGGCTTCACAACGTAACGCATCCCCCAGATGCATCACGTTGCAAATACCCTGCAGCATGGCGCTGGCTTTGCGCCGCCGCTGTGTCACAAAAGTGATGCAACGTGGGTGTAAAAGAGGCGCAGGGGGCTTGTAAATCTGCCCCTGAATTTCACGGTACCCATGACAGTGTCAAACACTTTGGCTTGTCTATAATGAAAAGGAGATCAGCAAGCTTTCTTAATATATGAGACTTGCATAGCATGCACAGGAGCAGCAGGATAAGCTGAAAAGTCCATGCCGTGCAGGAACTGGTGTGCATGCACACAGGGTGGCACATGTTGTGCCCCCCTGGGAGCATCCACAGTGCACAGAGACACCAGAGGGCCCTGTAGAGCCTCTATTGTTCCCTCTCTGCCAGGGTTTGCATGGAGTAAGAACCTCCATGTAAACCCTAGTAGAGAGAATGCACCTAATATGCTTGTCGGGACCACGGCAGTCCTGGCAAGTATATTCATGCCTCTACACCGCCGCAACACTGCCAGGGAAAAGGTGGTTCTCTTGCTCCTGGGGCGGGGCTGTGGCGGTCTCACCGCTCAACTCATAATAGGGCGATAGGGAGACCACAACCGCCGCGCCCCTGCGAGTCACGCCCCTGCGAGTCCCTGCGAGTCTGGTGGACTGCCAGACTTGTAATCTGGCTCTAAGTGTTTTGAGCAATACTTAAGTTTGCAAATATCTTTTCAATGAAGAAAAACCAAATCGACTTGCTTTGGCAATGCTTGTTTTCATAAATACTATAGTCTCTTGCTCCTCGCATAGGAAAAGTGAGGTTTTACTAGTTGCATTAATATGCATTTGTACTCTTTGTTAAGCCATTTTTTTCTTCAAAAGGTTACCTAAAGTTTCAGATCCTCTCATGACAGTGATACGTGTTTGAAAACCAGCTTGTAATTTGAGCCAGTGGTTACAGGTGGGCCTATTGGTGCTCCTTTTTGGGGTAATGTACTTAGTTTTCCTCAACAGACTTTGATCCAGAACAAAAGAGAGAAAAACACAAATGGGGAAAGAAAGAGGAAGAGAAAGATGGAAAGTTTCAAAGGATGATAGAAGGGATGAAAAAGAACCTATTGAAATGAAAAAAGAGGAATGGATTGTTGCGGTGGTGGATTAAAGAGTCATGAGGTGGAATCAAGACTATGCAGTCTATGCATCTGCTTCTGAGTAAATCTTTGGGCCCCTGCACATATTCTTTTACAAATTAAGCACTGTTGAAAACTCACCTCTACCCAATCCTCTACCTCAGAACCACCTAGGAATCTAACACAGCAGGCATCTTTGATCTCAGAATGAAAGTGGGAGAGGTGGAGAAGGTGGGGTTAATGCAGACAAGAGGGTGGCTTGTTCAAGAAACCGGGCACTTCTGCACAATGGAAGTGCAGCTGCTGGAACATCTGTAGAACACACTCAGGTAGTCTTTGTGGATGTGCCTACTTAATGTGTCGCAGCAGAACGAGAAGGTGGGTGCAGCCTCTCCCCATTCCAGTGGCACCAGTAGCCCGCACCACCCTAGCTGCAGTACATGCCAGCCTCCTACAGCCTGGGCATCACTGGGTGCTCTCCACCTAGCAACAGGTCTCAGCAGCAGGGTTGGCTGAGAGTCACCAGCATGGTTCTCCAGACCTGCCAACTCATGCAGTGCCATTGTGTCTACCACAATATCAGTTCCTTTCACATTGTCACCCGACGAGGAGCAGATATCACAGGGTGGCAGACAATGACAGTTGGAAACCCCTGCTGAGAGCGTTTGCAACTCATACTATGTGGGGGATGAGCACATCTGAGGTTCATCAGGATTTCCAAACAGCAAGGAGATCAGCTAAGGCCCCTGAAGCCTCGGATAGTGTTTTTTTAGGAGGGAAACGTGGCTTACTGGCAGTGACATGCACAAAGCCCCAACCCCCCTCATTGTCCATATGCCCCCTAAGAAGGATTTTCATGGCTGGGGAGATAATGGATTCCAGATCCCTCTCCCTCCTCTCTCCTCAAATGGTGGCAGGTCTGGGTTCTCATATTTGAACTGGTCTGTGGAGCAAACTCTGAACCGTCTGTATGTGGACTCGGCTAGTTTGTTTGCATAGATGCTGAGTGAAACCTGTAGTGTAGTAAGCCCCAACTTAACAGCTTAAGAGAGGGGTAGCCACTGGGACTGATGGGCTCGTGAACTGGCTCCCAATAAACCATTAATTAGACATTAGAGTTACAGACAGAAGGAAGTTGGAGGTGGGGGGTGGACTGGCATGCAGAGCAAAGGAAACAGAAAAAGAGAAATGATGGAATGATGAAAATAGGTGATAAGATAGAGAGTGAGAAATAAAAAGTAGATATAAAAGAGAAAGACATGAAAGAACAAGATTTGGCAACGGCAATAGGTTCCAGTAATTAGAGATTAATATGAGATGTCAATGTGAATGTCTTTTTAGGAAGGATTTCTCACTGGCTCCTGTTTTAAAAATGTGTGTTACAAGCATACTATGAAAAAATCTTTACACTGGGTGGTATTTATCACACCCGACAAATTCTGACTCAGTGGAGTTGTATTTCATCTGGTGCAATAAATATTTACTCCAATTACAGACCACATGTAATGAGGGCCTGAGTTGTATAACAAAGACCATGTGATGTCACGTCATCCGATGTCACTTGATCAAAGGTTATGTGAGGTCACTGACTTACAGACCATGTAATAATTACTTCCTATGATGTTGCTGTGCTCAAAGATCTGCTGGTGTGGCTTTCATCCTCCAAGCTGCTCTGAAATGTTGATATTCATGTTATATGCAATGTTTTGTAGGAAGTACGTTGACTCTTAATAGCTAATTTATGATAGTCTGATTATGATGAATCACATAAAGCATTTATCAGGAATACACCTTGTGTTAGTGTATTCTTTTTATTTCATGGCATTGATGTCAAAGCTGTAATTGTAAAAACAACCTCTAGTGAGCATCACTTTGGAAATAGAATTGCATTGCAACCATGTAGTCAGCCCCTAGAGGGCAGAACAGCCTTAACATTACATTTGTGCATTTTCAGGCACTCTATGTCTGAATAAAATTTACCTTACAATGGCTCTTAGAGAGCGAAACACTCCCAGCTGTGGAACAAATGCTCCTGCCATGGGAACAGTTGAAAAGACAATGAAATCCAGGTGAGGTGATGATTTTGGAGTCCCCCAACTTAGGGTGAGGACTCTGAAAGTACTTTTAAAAGAAAAGCTGTGTTGTGCTGACTTGGTTAGTGGTGGTTCCCTCGTCCTGGGACCGACACAAGTAGCGATATAGGCCAAAAAGTGCTCAAACAGGAAGGCCCACAGGGCATTATGGGGCGATTTTCTGAGAAAGCAGTGAATATGGTAGCACTGGCTCTCCCGCTGCACTGGAGAGAGCAGCTAAATTTTGTTCTATCGCTTTCCTTTTTTTTAAGTGGATGTATGACGTTACAACGCATACTTTTACAATGCATGCCTTTACAACGCAGTTTTTACATCGCAACATCCTTTACAACGCATTCTTTTACATCACATGCCATTACATCACATTTTTAGAAACTACTTTTACAACGCATTCCATTACATCGCATAATACCATTACAATGCATACCATTACAACGCATACCATTACATTGCATTTAAGGTAAGTGTTGGATAGTGTAGGGGTAATAATTACTATTCTAACTCCAGGGAGTGCAACAGGAGGCTAAGTGTTGGATAGTGTAAGTGCACTATGCGTTGTAATGGTATGCGTTGTAATGACTTGCGATGTATTGCCTGCGAGGAAGTGACATGCTTTGTAATGGTTTGCGTTGTAGTGATATGCGATGTAATAGCTGCGTTGTAATGGCATCGATGTGAAGGATGTTGCGATGTAATGACTGCGTTGTAATGGTAGTGCGATGTAAAAGTTGCCTTGTAAAGGTTGTTTCCCTTTTTAAGTGACTTAGTGTCACACTTTGTTTAGAGCTGTGGTATATGAGATAAGACAGCTGATGAGACAGCATCTGACATTTGATCTCGGTCTTCAGTTGTCATGTGCATTGTGAGACACAAACGCACTGATGCGCCTGGGCCAAGTTCGCACTCTATAAGACTTATTTTCATTCATCACTAATTTGGGATGGCCTGATAATGATGAACCTTATAAATCACTAGCTTACCCGTCACACGTTGCTGTAATCTCAGAAGAAAGGAATGTTGCTGCTGCTCAGAAAGATAATTATCTCAGTTTCCTATGTTTTCTGGGATGGGCCTATATCTTCTGAATACCTCAGAATGGCCTTGTAAGGTGAAATTGTAACTTTTTTCTCTGGTTTGTGTACGCTTTTTAATGATACTTGTGTCTCGCACTCGATATTGGCCCCTGTGTCTTTCACCCTAGACTACTTCCCCTCCGGTTCTATTTCGAACTGGATTAGGCCTCATCACATTTGGTATACTTTCGAACGGAGAGCACAGCGCTTACACGTTCATACCTTGCGCCCCCATCACAACTCGGGTTCATTCCCGATCCCGCACCGTCTCGGCAACACTCCGTCTCAGCACAACGAATACTGATTCCACATGTTTGGGCAGCTTCTCCGGCCCCCTCAACGCCCGTAGCTGTGCTCAAGGAGGGCCGGGTTACATTAGAGGAAATCACCTTCAGAGCGATTCTCGATGGTCGTTTGTTTGAGAAGAACGGGCTTGATCAGTTTGTATTCAAACAGCTCCTAATCTTGCTTCGATATTTAAAAAAATGTTATGCCATAAACCTTCGCGGGAGTGTACTCAACAACTTCCGAAAGTTTCATGGCGATCAGATGAATGGTGTAGTGATGCCTAAAGGACAAACAGACAGACAGACATACATTCGTTTTTATATATATAGATTTACCAGGAATAAACCTGGCGTTTGTGTATTATTTCGTGGATTTGATATCAAATCTGCAATGGTAAAAACAGTCCCTAGAGAGCATTACATTGAAAAAGAATTCCATTTCCATTGTATAGTCATCCCCTAGAGAGCATGACAACATTAACATTACATTTGTGCATCTTCAGGCCTTCCAGGTCTGACAAAATGTTACCATAATTGTTTCCCCTAGAGGAAAGAAACTCTCCTGGCTGTAGAGCAAAAGCTCCAGCCATGGGAGAGTTTGCAAAGACATTAAAATCAAGGGGAGATGATAATTTTGGAGTCCCTCCCCAACTTAGAGTGAGGACTCTGAAAGTATCTTTAAAAGCGAGGCTGCATGGTACCGAATTTGCCTGCAATGGGTGCAATGGGAGTGGATGAGGTTTCATGAGGTAGCCAGTTTATAGTAAATGTGAATACATTTGCTGATCATAGATCGAGAGCTGACGAGAATGACCCATGCCTGTCATTATTTCTTTTTTTGAAAATTGGAAATTTGGCACTGATGATGAGATGGAGTGAATCTGTCTAGATTCTTGACAGGCTCATGTAATGAAAAAATCCACAAATAAAAAATACATATCTATGTACCTTGAGAGGCTTTGCATAACCCTCTTTACAAATTTGGTCTGCAAAACTGTCATTCACATTTTGCTTGTACATGTCACAGCAGATAGCTTGGGGCAATGGTATACCATTTTTTGCCACTTGACTCTCTTTCAATTGCCTTCTCATCATGGAAATCACATAAAGGGGGACGTAACACTGTCTATTCAGCCAGATCTCTGATCCACCCAATCTTCATCAAAACCTGCTACCTTGTGGATCCATAAGATTACATTGTGGACAACCTCCTGCCACAGCCAGCATATGAGATCAGATTGAGAACATAAAAATAAACCACAAACACTTTAAAGCTAATCAGTGTTGCCATCATAACCCATATTATAAAAATGTGCATCTATTTCTAACACTTTCTCATCCATCAATACGCCTCACGATGCGTCCCATAACACGATAACCACACCGTCAAGGTCAAAACCTACAAAACCAGGTTAAAAAGTTATCATAACCATTGCAGGACAGCTCGAGCAGATTATGTTTTCTCTACCATTTCAGATGCCCTCAACTGCTCCAAAACGCTTTTTAATGTGGTCAAGGAGCTGACAGGCTCAAAAACTATAGCTACACCCCATCACTAACTATGCAGCAATGCGAGACTCTGGCCACCTTTTTTGTTCAAAAGGTTGAAAAAATCTACCAAGACATCGTGCTTGCTCAGGATAAGTGTCCCCCCTCCTTGTTTGAATCATCTATACCGTTTTATTGATTACTGGCCGAGGCTAAATCTAGACACTTTAATGAAACTTCTTAATAACATCAAATCCGGATCTCCCAAAGATCCTCTGCCCATCTATGTACTCAAGCAGCTAGATTCTTCTTCACTGGCAGTAATTACAGATCTCCTTAATGCTTCCCTTCAGGAAGCTATTGTTCCACCTGACTGGAAGCATGCCATGATACAACCACTTCTAAAAAAAGCAGGCGCTGACCCCGACCTACCCACGAATTATCGACCCATCTCTCTATTACGGTGTTCTCAAAAATTTTAGAGAAGCATGTATATCTTCACCTCGCCCAGTTCGTAACCACCCAAAACCTGTTACATCCTACCCAGTCGGGCTTTAAAACTGGCTTCTCCACAGAAACCACCATGTTAGGAGTCACGGAAAACATACGCAGCCACCTGGATAATGGAGACACAGTGGCACTCGTCCTATTGGTTTTGAGCGCCGCTTTCGATACGGTATCTCATACTGTATTAATTAACACTTTAGCTCCTTGGGCATCCGGGGCTCAGCTCTCAACTGGCTTTCCTCATTTCTGACCAATCGCACGTTTCAATTTTTCTCCCATACAGCCTGCTCTGACATGCACGTCTTTGCCCATGGGGTGCCCCAGGGCTCCATACTTACTCCTCTTCTTTTTAATTTGCATGTGAGTCCCCTGGCCGAAGTGGTAGAGAAATCTGGATTGGTGTTATATTCATATGCCGATGATTTACAACTTATCTTTTCTCTTTCTTCATCGAATGCCAAGGACTCCTCCCCCCTAAAAATGGGCTTAGTCAAAATAGCATCATGGATGCAACAAAACTATCTGAAATTAAACGGTGAAAAAACCGAAGTGATCATATTTGGTAAAAACAAAGATCTATGGGGTCCCCAACACTGGCCATGTGAAATGGGTGCTCTTCACACTCCCTCTCCCCAAGCGCGTAATCCGGGCGTCATCATCGATGACTCGCTTAGCATGCACTCATACGCGGTAAAAGTTACAGCTACGTGTTTCGCTATCCTCAAATGGCTCAAAAAAATCTGTTGGTTGCTGCCAGAGTCCACCCAGAAAACCGTGGTCAATGCCCTGATTACATCAAGGCTTGACTATGGAAATGTGCTGTACCTGGGCTCTAACACAGCCATAACACGCAGACTGCACACGGTTCAGAACTGGGCAGCCAGGCTGTTATGTAAGGTTCCAAGAGCCACTCCCACCTTTCAATACCTACGGAACCTGCACTGGCTCAGGATTGAAAACCGAGCCAAATTCAAAGCCCTGAGTTTCATGCACAAAATTAAAGCAGGAAATGCCCCAAAATACCTTCAATCCCTGGTCTGCCCCTATTTCCCCTCTTGAAATCTCCGTTCTTCCAAGCAAGGGAAATTCATCGTTCCCAAAATCAAACTTTCCCGGATGGGTGGAAGGTCTTTCTCGTATCTAGGTCCCTCCCTTTGGAATGCATTGCCTACAGCACTACGCAATGAGATTGACTACATTCAATTTCGCAAATCCTTGAAGACATTCCTCTTTAACAACTAACCGGCCACCTTGTCTCCAGCCCCATTTGGAGCTGCGGTCAGCGTCGGGAAACCATTTTTGGGTAGCTGTTGCGCATTATAAATTCAAATTCAAATTCAAAATTCAATCAAGCACAACTTGGATACTCTTCCCACATAAGCTCAAAGCAAAGATAACACTCTTAAAACCTCACACTCTACATTGTGTAGGGTGCTACACACATGGTCCTCCACTTCAGCACCACAAAAGAGGTATTAAGAGCTATAAAAATACTGTAATACAATACAAACCAAAACACTTTGGGGAAGATTTACAAACAATTCATGCATGCCAGCCTCCCACGATGCTGCCCTGTGTTCTGTGACAGGGCGGGTGCAGGAGAGCGCTATATCTTCAAAGGTATGGCTCTCTTCTCCCTTTTCCCTTGCACTGGTGCTGATTACAGATGCCTTGCGACAAGCACACACCTTAGTGCCATAGCTAAGGGTTCCCTTCCTGTACAGAATACGATGCCCAGATACACTGCAAAGTTTTTCCCACTTTGTATGCGTGCTGCACAGTGCAGCACGCGTGTAATGTCAGAAAAGGAAGGAGAAATGAAAGGATTTCTCCTTCCATGCGCCTACTTGAAAAGGGCACAGGTTTCCCCCACTAACCCTAATCTACTTTATTTAGTAAATTGGGTTAAGTGTGAGAAACCTTGGGTGGTTGCATGGGAATGCCCATGCACCACCCTTGGTACGCCCCCATGGCACAAAGCAATGAACTGCTTCGCATTACTTTTCTGTTATTTCCAGCGCTAAACAAGTTTAGCACTGAAAAGTAAATGGGGAAAAAAACATTTTGCACCAATTTGCTTCACTTTTGTGATGCAAACACAGCACAAAATCTTAGTAAATGTCCCCTAAGTCTCACCTCAATTGTTCAACGTTCTGTTGTTGCTTCTTTTACACAACTTTTCTCTTCACAGTCAACCTGCCTGTCCAATAATCAAATAACAATTGTGATTTTCAGGGAGAAATACCTGATATCATGACTGGACAGCCTCAGGTGCATTATACTTAGGGGCAGATTTATGTAGGTCTTGCGCCGCCGGTGCGTCACTTTATTTGACGCAACGGCGGTGCAAATAATGCGCCCTATTTACAACGTGACGCATCTAGGAGATGCGTCACGTTGTACAGCCCTGCGCAATAAGGAGGCGTTCCTGCGCAGGGGGGGGCGTTCCTGCGCAGGAACGCCTACTAAAAGTGGCTGAGTGAAATCTCTGAGATTTCACTCAGTCACTTTCAGGACAATGCTGCGTCAAAACCCTGCGCCTGATTGAAGCAGGCGTAGGTCTTGACGCAGCATTGTGGAGATGGGGCACCCCCGAGCCTTGCTGGAGCTGCGTCGCGCTTGCGACGCAGCTCCAGCAATGCGCCAACTTTACGGCACAGATGCGTCACGCATCTGTGCTGGTTTTGCCCCATGGTGCGCCGCATTGTAAATGCGGCGCACCATGGGTGGCGGAGCAGCGGCGCAGGATGACGCGCCAGTCATCATAAATCTGCCCCTTAATCTCTACGTAAAGCAAAGGATGTAGGAGTGGCGCATGGGTTGCTAAAAGTGTTGCCAATTGTTGACTGAGAAAGAAAGAGGGTGAAAGAAAAAGGTAAAGGGGTAGAAAAGCAAAGAAAGGGGAGAAAAAGTAACGACATGTAAGAAGGAATGCATATAATAAAGTAAATCAAAAGAAAGAATTAAAGATGCTGAGAAACAACAGTGTAAAGTAAAATAGAAGGAAGCCATTAAAACATAAAAGAAATAGAGGAGGAAAGAAGGAGTGAAAAAAAAGAAAGGGAATGAAAATGATGATAGGAGATTAGAAAAGAAAGAACAAATATAAAATTAAATAAAAACAGTGAAACAAAGTATGAACAAAAATTAAAAGACAAAAAGAAGACTAGAAAGGGAACAAAGAAGAGGAGAACATTTTTTAAGAATGCAGGAAAAGATGAAAGAGGTGAAACTGGAAGACACATCAATAGCAGGCAGGAAAAAGAGATACTTTTATAGCCAAGAGAAAGAAGAAAAGGATGTGGGAAAGAAAATTCAAAACAACCAGACTAGGTGGAAGGGACGCGAAGGGGGAATTGAGCGAGAGTGAATGGCGAAAGAAAGGGAACGTGAAAGAGAAACTACAAAATGTAGATAACAAAAAAAGGAGAAAAGAAAGAAAGGAGCCATGGCAGGGCCGGACTGGCTGTAGCGGTCAATGGGCGTTTGCCCGGGAGACTGAAAGAGTGGGGGCCGGTTTTGTCACTGAAGGTACGGGTTTTCAGCAATGCAATATCGGCCCAGGTAACAAAAACAGAAGTGCTAGGGGCATGTTTTGTTAAGCAGCAGTGCTTCGGCTTCACGCTCTCCCCCCACCCCATGGGTGAGGGCCAGTGCAACAAAATTGCCAGGGCTGCACTGGGTTCCCAGTCTGGCCCTGGCCATGATGACAGAGAAGCTGGAGTAGGGAAGCCAGTTTGGCTACATAATGAGCCTGTGTTCATTGGGCCTGCATAAGCAAAAAGACAAACACACATAGTGATGGGTGCGCGTGAACAGGTTGCCATCCAATTGCCGCCCTCACACTTCCCCCTTGGAGCTGGCCCCACCCACAGGGATGTAAATGTAAATGTAAATTGAAACTTGTATAGCGCACTACTCACCCGCAAGGGTCTCAAGGCGCTTGTACGAATACCGCTGTGGAACCCATCCTGGCTTTCCCTGTGAGGTGTCCACTCCTGGGCACCCCCAAGGTGGACGCCAGGCATCCTTAGCGTTGTGGGGGCCGTTGTGGAGATTAAGCAAGCTATTGCCCTGAGTTGCAGAGTGGGACCCATGATTGGAATAGGCACCGAGGCGAGAATTATCAGGTCCGTGGAATTTTGAGCCCAAGACCCGCTGAGGCGGGGAATTGAACCCTGGTCCCTGGCTAGACCTCTGCATCGGGGTCTGCCGCTCTAACCATTGAGCCACACTTCGCAGATGCTGAGTAATGGTGGTGGTGGAGGGGAGCTGGGGCAATACATCACTAGAGCCGGTGGAGGACCTAGAGCTGATAGACACTGAGGAGGGGAGAAAAGGATTTAAGAACGGTGAACTGGTGCATCCCAGGGAGCCTTTTAAAGGGGATGGGAGGGATATACTGAGAGACATTCATAGAGAAGGGGAGACAGCTCCGGGTAGCCATGTATAGAGGAAGGAAGAGACCCCCCAGAGAGAGTCAGACAGAGAAGAGGGGAGACAGCCTCTGGTAGCCATGCATAGATAAGGGTAGACAGCCCCAGGGAGTTCTGCTTAGAGTGGGCAGACAGCCCCAGGGAGCAATGCACAGAGAAGGGGAGAGATCCTCAGATAGAGTCAGACATAGAGGAGGGGAAACACCGAACCGGGAGCCATATATAAAGGAAGGGAGAAAACCCCCCAGAGAATCAAACATAGAGGAGGGAAGACAGCCCCAGGGAGTCATGCCTAGGAAATACCACCAGAGGGAGTCAGGCATAGGAGAGGAGTGCCAGTATGGAGGATGGCACCCCATGGAGCAAGCATGGGGTGGGTGCAGGTGACAGTACTCACGGAAAAAAGATCATGAGAAAGGAACCTCCGCCGGTGAGTCCACAATAGGATGGGGGCAGTGCAGAACCTGCACCCCTTTTACCGAGCCCGCCTCGAAATACAGATACACTAATGAGGATCTCTTGCTAGGGAGAAGCATGATGGGTAACCCGAGGGAAGATCAATGCGGAATGGCTCTTTCATACTTATATAGCACCTTGATTTGATAAGGCAGTTGCAAGGCCACCGCGCAGCACCTTATAGGGGGCAATACACCACAGGCCAGAATTATGACAGCAACAGGACCTTTCAATTGTTTAAGACATGAATTGCAGTACTCGAAAAAAGACACTATTCTGCAGACGAATCATGAAACTCTGCAAGAGTAAGTGGTGGCCGGCATCAACTGGGGGTGGTCGGGCGCACATGCTGAAATATAATTAAAAACTATAAAAATGATCGTAAATTTTTTTTTTTTAAACTTACCTTATGACAAGACCTCCTGCTCTGGACTTCTTGCGACTGCAGCTTGGCCACAACCAGGAAACTCCCAAGACCGATCCTGGCGCTACTCTCATGCTGTGAAAGCAGCGACCTAATTGAAGGGATCGGTCTCACTCAGCACTCCCCAGAGCCCTGAAGTCCTGCACGTACTCTAACCCAGCTGTCTTAAGTCAGCTGGGTTATAGATTTCAAAGTGCGCATGTCTGGATGGCAGTCTCAAGACGGCCTGTCAAAGGGAGAAGTGCACTTTGAAAAGTGAATATACTACCCACACTCCTACCTGGTGCTATCATTCAGCAACGGCCCCTTCCCTTTCCTGATGCTCTGTTCAGGACGGGAGGATGAAAAATAACATGGCAATAAATTACTAGTTTATTTTCCGCTTTGGGGGGATTTTTCAGTGGGGTGACACTCTTCCGCTCAAACAGAGGAGCCGCCCCAGGCAAGAGTACTTGGATGGTGCTCACTGGGGGAAGTGCTTGCTAAAAAGTTAAAAGGTGGACAGTTCCCGAGTCGGGATGTGTTCAAGTGCCTCCATGTACAGCCATCTCCATTCATTTCTACCCGTTGCAGTGATCAAAAACTGGGGATATCATTGCTATTTATTTTTATTGATTATTCTTCATTGCCAAGAGTCTTGATGCTCGTTCTAGTATCCCTATCTATATATATATATATATTTATCTACATATGTTGCTATCTCTGTCATATATATTTATATATATTTTCACTGAAAAAACCATAGGTTTTAGGGGTGTTATAGTTAGTTAACATTTCACTCGTACAAAACAATTGAAATTCCCCCGTTATAGTTAGTCGTACTAACTATAACTCGCGCGCCCGCAATCCACTGCTGATGATGTCACATATTACATCATTCATGACATGGTCAGTGACATCACTGATGACATCACTGATGTCCCAATCCAATTCAAACCCAATACAACATTGAGCTGAATGGGAATTTCTAGTTAAATGCAATTAGTTACTTTATGGATTACTTTTCTAACCACAGTCCTGGGACATCTCATGTAAACAGTTGAGTAAAAGCGTTTTGGTTACAGTAATGATTTTTAAGGAATATTATTGTATTTTAAAAGTTGACACTTGGAAACTTTTTCACATAGAATCACCAATGTTATCCTAAGGGTGGAAATTCACTTAGCAGGTAAATAGTGTTATTGTTACTTTTTCTTACTCAGTGGTGGATCCTGAATCCAGCACTGGCGCATCGCCTGTAAACAGTTGAAAGAATGCGTTTAAGTCATACAGGCAATTTTTTAGGAATATTTGTAGTTTGTGAAAATAGACACTTAGAAACTTTTCTGGTGAAAACCAGACAATGTTAGCCTATGGAAGGAAATTCAAGTTACTGGTAAGTATGGTTAGAATTACTTTTCAGGATCAGTACTGGGCTCAAAGAAGCTGCACTGAGGTCTCTCCTGATAACAGGTGAGTAAATCGGAATTCGTAGTACATCCAGTAACCGCCACAGAGCTGCGTAGCAGAAAGATGTAAAAAGGGGCACGGCCTGCACCACCTCTCTGCAGCACAGTGCAGTGGCGCTTCCTGGAAGCCCCTGGTGGGTACTTGGTCCCCATGGTCCCTCAAGTTTGAAATGGAATTTTTTTCCCCAACTTAAAACGCGCCACAAGGCGTGTTTGCACACATTACGTCAGGCCCCTCCCCTCCCTTCACCACTGTGTAAACGCGCCCTGCCACTGTTCTAAGTTGAGAGATTAAATCCCCTTCAATCCTAAGGGTCCCTAGGATCAAACTAGCCCACTAGGTACCTCCAGTAAGCACCATAGATCTGCGTTTCAACTTAGTGTAAAAAGGGGCGTGGCCTCTGAACACCTGTCTGCAATGCAGCTCCCTGGCGCATACTGGACAGACCTGTTGGGCTATTTGGCCCTGAGGGACCCTCGGTGTTGAAAGAGAATTAATTCCCCAACTTAAAACATGCCACAGGGTGCGTTTGCACAGTGGTGAAGAAAGAAGGCATGGCCTAAAGTGATATGTCTGCAAGCACACCCTGCGGCGCGTTTAAGTTAGAGAATTAATTTCTCCTCAATCCTGTGGGCCCCTGGGGGCCAACTAGCCCACCAGGTCTCTCCAGTATGAACCAGGAGGCTGCGTTGCAGAGAGGTGTTCAGAGGCCATGCCCCTTTTTACAACACTCTCCAACGCAGCTCTAGAGGTACCTGATGGGCTAGTTGACCCCCAGGGACCCTTAGTATTGACAAGAAATGGATTCCCCAACTTAAACGGCGCCACAGGGCGTGTTTGCACACATGTGAACTCAGGCCCCACCCCCTCCCATCACCAATGTGCAAACGCTCCCTGTGGCGCATTTTAAATTGGGGAATTAAGTCCATTTGAATCCTGGGGGTCCCTGGGGTCCAACTAGCCCACCAGCTACCTCCAGTAAGAGCCACAGAGCTATGTTACAGAGAGGTGTAAAAAGGGGTGTGGCCTCAGAACACCTCTCTGCAACAGAGCTCCCTGGGGCATTCTGGAGGTACCTGGTGGGCTAGTTGGCCCCCAGGGACCCCCAGTATTCAAGGTGAATTTGTTCCCCCTCTGCAAACACATCAGGGGGCGCGTTTGTAGAGTTTTTTAAAATTTAATTTTTTTTAGGCAGGGGGCTGTGTAGTTCTCATTCTTTTTCTATTTTTTTTGCTCAATTTTTAATTTAAATAAAAGAAAATTGGGAAGGGGGCCACGTGGTCGCCCTCCCAAGGCCATAATTTGCCCCGGGGACCCCATTCCCCGGGCATGGCCCCTTTTAAAAAAAATTAATATTTTAGAGGGGGGCTACCTTGCCCCCCTACTGTGGCCAGTTGTGGCCCCGGGCCATTTTTTTTGGGGGGAGAGAGCGGCCACGTGGCCCCCCCGGGCCACTACTAGCCCCAGGGACCCCATCACCCAGGGCTGGCCCACTCCGTTGGGGACCATGGGGGGGTCCCCAATCCCCCCACAGTCCCAGCCAGCTCCCTGCATCCTGCGGGAACCGGCATTGCTTTTCCACATGGGGAGCAGCTAACATGCTGCTCCCCATATGGAAAAGCAATCTGCTTTCCTATTTGGAAGAGAGAGCAGGTTTCCTGCTCTCTCTTCCAAATAGGAAATCAGTTTGCAATGACAGGGTGGGAGCCGCGAGGCTCCCGCCCTGTCATTGCAAACAGCAGTGTCCTGGGGTTGGGCACCCCGGGACACTGCAGGAGCCGGCCCTGGGGGGTGGCGGTCCCCAGGGCCCTCGAGAGTTCCAGGAGGGGAGCCACGCGGCCCCCCTCCCATCATTTGTAAAGCCCCAGGGGGTGGTGGTCCCCGGGACTTGGGGTCCATAATGGACCCCCAAATTAAAAATGGATTGCCCCGGGGAGGTGGCGGTCCCCGGGCATGTGGGGGGGGGCTCAAGCCATCCCCACACAGGTTTTTTATTTTAAAAAAAGCCCCGGGGGTGGCGGTCCCCAGGGCTGCGGGGGGGCCCATGAGCCCCCGCATACATTTAATTAGAGCCCCGGGGGTGGCGGTCCCGGGGTGGGGGGCCTCGGAGGTCCCCGGGGTTGGGGGGGCCTCAGGGCCCCCCATCTATTTAAAAAAAAAGCACCGGGGTTGGTGGTCCCCAGGGCTGCGGGGGGGCCCCGTGAGCCCCCGCATACATTTAATTAGAACCCTGGGGGTGGTGGTCCCCGGGGCTGTGGGGGGCCCCGTGAGCCCCCGCATACATTTAATTAGAGCCCGGGGGTGGCATATATGTATATATCCACTCGATCCTCTCGCTCAACGAAGGGATGACAAGCCACACCAGCCAGGTACGATCACATTTTCTTTATTGGGCACAAAAACAGATGCGTTTCGAGCTCACGGGCTCTTGGTCACATGACCACCACCGACATTTTACAATTGATATAGAAAACAAAAGATAACAAAGGAAGAGAGACTCTGTGTTCAACTTTCACACAGGGTTCCCAAAGGTGCCGTTTTTTTCTTATATAAGATCGTATTTGATTTTAGTCATAAGGCACATTTCCAAGGTGTATGGTGTGTTTTAGCAAAAGGTATTTGATGAATTTACATTTTATTTACAATGTATATATATATATATATATATATATATATATATATATATATCACAGCTCCATATATATATATCTTAGGAACAAGAGAAAGCCAAACTGCCGTCCCGGGTCCCCAGGCAGAACAGAAGACGCCACGATTCCAATCTGAGGCAAGAGATCATTTATTAAGCAGCGCTTAACAGAAGTGAAAACTGACGCGTTTCGGGCAGATGCCCTTGATCACAGTCAATTGTTGACCCCTCAAGCCTGAACTTTTAAATTGCTTGTGCATACCATGTGACACTCATAGACACTGAAAACATACTATAATTACGTGTTTGATGGCATGAGTTCGGGATGAGGGGAAAAAAAAGACACATATTAATAACGTGACTTAGCGTCCCTAACACCAATAAATATCTGAGTAAATTCATATAAATGTCCAGTAAAATTCTGCATAAATGCTCAAAGACACATATTTACAAATATTTAGAAGGGCGAAGAAATGATCATATCTGTACAAATACTTAATGAATAATTTGATTAAAAAATAGCAGCCTATATCGTATCTACATACTGAACTCTACACAAAATTTAAATTATATTTAAATATGGAACACAATCATTATATACACACAAATATATATCACTTATGTATATACACTGTATCACTGCATGTTATTTCTCTGAACATACGTTCTAGAAACTATATCTTGTATGTGTTTGGTAGAGATACTATAATCAATGTAAACCAAATTAATACTCAATAAATACTATACAAATATACAAAAAACATCCTTCACCCTATATACATTCTTGTGGGGACATCATATATATCGATGGCAACCCCACCTAGGTGCACAGATTGAGGGGACATCAAAAATACGATGGCAGCCCCTTATTTCCCAAACCTATTTCCTACGTCTAATAGTAAATCTTCCAAAAATGGATTGTGTGCCCAACATCTAGTGAGTAAACTGAACTAAAGCAAATAAGCTGATTAATTTGTTAAATAATGTTTCATTTTTAATGTCTTTTTTATAACCTTAACTCATCTGAAAGCAATGATGGTAGGTTTAATTTTAGGTTCAAAGCATGAAATATATAAATGGGGTGAAATGAGGAAAAAAGAGAGAATAAACAGAGAAAGGGGTACAAAGTGATTAAATTTAAATTTGCTAAGTGAATCAGTATGTTGACAAAAGATGGGAGGCGAACTGTAACTTGAGCCGGTAGACACATAATTATGGGATACCAACCAGATGTCAGATCAAGGCTACTGCATATAGAATGCAGGATCTTATAAGAAGTGATATAGGTCCTCAGTGGTATTAAGACCATTTGGGACCTTAGTGTCGAGCTCTAATATCATTCTCGATTCCAGTTGGCGGAGCAACTTGTCTCTATCCCCTCCTCTACGGGGTTGGGGTACAGAGGTCAAAACATAGTAGCTAAGACATTCCAGATTGTTATTGTGCACATTTTTGAAGTGTCTAGCCACTGGATAGGCATTGTCATTGTCCACAATTGCTCGGAGATGCTGCAAAATCCTGACATGTACCGCGAGCCGATTACTCCCAACGTACCTCAGGCCGCAAGTACACGTCAGGACATATACAGCAAACTCTGTTCTGCAATTGAAGTAGCCCTTAATCTGGACAGGTGTGGGACTGAATGGTGTCATGTAGGTGCTAGTATTTGCACCAAACTTGCAAGCCCGACAACTAGAGCATTTAAAAAATCCTCGACGCTGCGGGAACCAGGGTTTCTGTTTGAAGATTTCAGGAAATGCATTAGTGACATGATTGCGGAGAGTAGGCCCTGTCCTGAAAGTGATTCTAGGATTGTCAGGAAGTTCAGGTGAGATAACATTATCTGTTTGTAAAATTGGCCAGCTCTTTGTGAGGATTGATCTAATTTTCCTATTCTGGCAGCTGTATGGTGTAATAAATCTCAACTCTGATTTTTCAGGGGCATTTTCAGTTGATAAACTCCTAGTATTTTTCTGGAGAAGGCAGTCTCTAGGTTTTTGATTTGCTTTCTCGACTGCCCTTTTCAGAGTGTCAACATGGTACCCTCTCCTTTTGAACCTACTCAGCGCTTCAATGGTGCATCTCTCAAATTCATCCTCACTGCTGCAAATCCTTTTAAGGCGGAGCAGTTCTCCATAGGGAATGTTTTCAATTGTGTGGTGCGGGTGTGCACTACTGGCGTGCAGGGTTGAATTGCCCTGCCGTGGCTTTTCTATGAAGAGTGGTCGCAATTTTGCCTGATTTGTGATAAACCTTAACGTCCAGAAAATCAACTGATTGATCACTGATGTGATGAGTAAATTTTAAGTTGTAATCATTAGCGTTAAGTTGATCAATAAAAGCAAGCGCACTCAATTCATCCCCTCTCCAAATTAAAAACACATCATCTATAAATCTTACCCACATCTGGACATTTTCCATAAAGGTGTTATGATGTATTCCCATGAGGACCTGCCTTTCCCAAAACCCCACGTGGAGACACGCGTAGCTTGGGGAAAAGCAGGCCCCCATTGCCACCCCTCTCTGCTGTAGATAAATGTCTTTGCCAAACATAAAGAAATTATGATTGAGGCTCCATGCTGTTAGAGCTGTTAGCATTTTGCTGTGGTTGTAGCATTCTACCGGCCTCGTGCCGAGAAAAAATTCCAAAGCCTTCAAACCTTTATGATGTTCTATGCTCGTATACAGAGCCTCAATGTCTAGCGTGATTAGCAGAGAGTCATCTGTCCAGGTGGCATTGTTAATTTTGCTCAGGAAATGTCCTGTATCTTTGATGTATGTGGGTAATTTAACCACCAACGGCTGCAAGAAATAGTCTATATATTGAGCAAGATGTTCACCCATACTTTCTATAGCTGAAATGATTGGCCGCCCAGGTACAGGTGTTATTTCCTTGTGGACTTCGGGTATCAAATAGAAACGCGCCATAATTGGCGATTCAACATGCAGGAATTTGAACTCTTGAGTGGAGATTAAACCCTCCCTTTTGTACTGAAGGAGGAGTTTTCTCAACTTTTCCCTTGCCACGTCGTACTGTTTGACATCTGTTTTAGTGTAGCATGCAGGATCTGAGAGTTGTTTAGTGGCCTCAGCAATATATTGTTCTTGTGGCCATATGACAATATTACCACCTTTGTCAGAGCTGCATACTACATTGCGATGGTCATTTTTCAATCTAGATACCAAATCCCAGTATTGTTTTTCTTTATCTTGCTTTATTCTGCCACGGTGTTTGACCTGGTGGTGTAATTTTTTAAGATCTGAAACTACTACATCATGGAACGAGTCAATTGCATCCTTGGGCATGATGGGCATGAATGTGGATGATGGTTTGAACGGACTTGATCCTGCTCCGATCTGTTGGATTTCAGCAGCTCTTAGTTCTTCCTGTGTCGACAGATTGCCACTGGTGTCATTCGTTCCTTCATCCAGCTGGCAAAGAGTGAGTAGACCTCTCACATCACTGGCTTGGAGATTAGAGGTAGAGGGTGTTGCTGAGTCTGATTCCACCAAGCTTGGGTTATGCTTGATTTTAAAGAATTTGGACAGTTTCAATTTTCGAATATAGCAGAATATATCTATTCTTGTAGCCGAATAATTAAAGTCCGTAAGAGGACAATAAGTAAGGCCAAGACTAAGTAACTGTTGTTCCGCTATCGTCAAAGTTTGGGATGAGAGATTGATTATTGTTTTTTCGCTTGATTTTTGTTCTTGTGCCAGAATTTTTTCTTTTTGTTGTTGTTTCTTGTGTCGGTTTTTTCTGCGTCGCTCTTTCCTGCGGCGGTTAATTCTGGCCCTTTTTTCTGCTGTTTTTGTGATTACTTCCGTGGGCGCAGAGTTTGCAATCGGGCGTTGACTAAAAAATCTATTTCTTCGCCCAAATCAAGTACCATTGTTGGTTCATCTCCCTCATCACCTGTTATAGAATTGTCACTGTAATTGCTACTCAAATTAGAATTGAAGTCGCTTGTACTAGGTGATTGTTCTCTTTGATGTTCTCTTGTATTTGTCTGACCAGAAGATGTTCCCCCATCCGTTGATGGTAATACCTTGTTCTGGGGAATTTTCAAACGCTTCGCATCCTCAAATTTGCGTGCGAAAGTGTAGATTTTGCCGTGGTCGTAATCATCTTTATCACGTGCAAATTTCCACGCTTTACGAACTTTTATTTTCTCTTCATGTACATTGACTCTTTCTTGGATCTCCTTTCTCAAGGATGTGATGAGATCATTGGGTTCAAATTTGAGTAGTTCCTCATTGATCGTTTCTAGCTCTTTCAACAAAATGTCACGGTCTATCTCAGCATATTCTATTAGAATGAGTATCAAATTTCGTGAGGCCTCCAAATTGCTCTTCCCCCATTTTTTCAGCATTTCCGGATGGGGTTTATCATAATTGGGTGCCAATAGAATACGTAACCCTCGTGGAACACGCTCCTCTGTTATATACATTGTTAGTGATTTGTGTTCCCACCATTTGGTAACCTCATTTTTCATGGCCTTCTCCAAATGTTTCATAAGTGCCTTAATCTGTGTTTCATCCGATGGGGGGTGTATTTGCATTGTCCCCGATGTGCCAGGTGTATTGGTAGCTCCCCTCTGTGGGATTTTCGGCAAGTTAGTAAAGAGTATTAGTGAGGCCGCCTCCCGCCCCTTCACTGCGTCTTCCGACATCTCGAATTCAGCTTCTGTTACAAAGCGCGTATGCTTAGTTCCTAAAAGCGGCGGGGAGGATATATGTTCACTGCCCCTCTCGCAGATGCCTGTTTTCCTCCTCACCGCCAAGAATGTTCACTCACCGCCTATGGGAAGACCGCCACGCCGGTAACAGCTTACTCGCTCGAAGTTCGCAGAGCGGTATACTATATTACCTACTGGTGGTTGCCAGTAGGTAGTTATAGTTAGGACCTAGTTTCCACAGGAAATCCACAACATTCTATTTGGAATAACTTTGGCTCCGGTGGACGAATCTTCGTGAATTTCGTGAAGTTTGGGGGTCGTGAAAAAAGGGGGGTCCCAAAACGTATTTTCCCCATGCAATTTTCCATAGGGAGCTTTTGCCAGGGCTACAGCCCGAACGGCTGAACGGAATTACAAGAAATTTGGCAGAGAGGTAGAGTTCGGTTCGCAGATTGTGCTTTTTGTTAAATGGTGTAAATCCGTTCAGTAGTTTCTGAGAAAATTACAAGTAAAATCATAGCAATATCTAGAGACGGAGTGCAGCACGCATACGGAAATCCGTTCAATTACGAGTGCAAGCTGCATGCTGATTGGCTGTGAACTGTCTGTCAACACTCGAAACCAGGAACTGTTGGCGGCCATCTTGTGCCTCGGTAGAACCGAGTCACAAGAAAACAGTAAAACAAAGTTGAGAAATAAGGGAAGGGGGCAGGCTCGAAACATTCTGAACCTCTAGGCTTGCTCAGGGGGTCGTACATGGATGCTTAGGCTCTATTTTTTTTGTTTTTTTGTTTAAAAGAAAAATTGCGGCATACACGTACAGAAATCCGTACAATTACGAGCACGAGATGCATGCTGATTGGCTGTCAATACTCCAAACCAGGAAGTGTTGGCAGCCATCTTGTTTGTCGGGAGAGCAGAGTCACAAGAAAACAGTAAAATTAACTAGAGAAATAAGGAAAGGGGGCAGGGTAGAAACATTCTGACCCTAAAGTCTTGGTCAGTGGGTGGTACATGGATCTTCAGGCTCAATTTTTATTTTTTTGAAAATAAAAAAAGGTGGGGTACTCGTGCAGTACTTGTACGTGGTGGAAAAGGTGAAAAAAAACTAGAAGTCCGTTTTATTCATTAGGTCCCGGAGGGAAAAATTACGGGGACAATTTTTTTGCATAATGGGGGCTTGTGAGGTGCCCCGAGCACTGGGGAACGGCACTCCTCTGGTTTTATTTTGAAGTATGCGGGGGCTTACGGTCCTACTCCATACAGTCTCAGGGAGGGGCACTCCTCGGTCTTTTTAAAAAAGTATACGTTTTGAGCTCTCTCGCTCTCTCTCCCCGTACACGTTGCGGGGAACGCCACCTTTCTAGGGCAGTAATATGTAAAATGACCTTCCAGCTCCGGGTACCTGAAGTACTTGTTTTTTAAGAACCCAGCGGTGCCAGGGAACACACCCTAAGACTTCGAGTCCTTCCTGTCCCAGACTACAGAAACACAGAGTCTTCTAGGTGAAGTCAAAGATCGAATTTATTGGCTGCAGCCAGTAACAGGTATCCTAGAAGTACAACACGGTGTATATTCTCAGGAGACTGCTCAACCTTACAAAGCCAGCCATCCCTTTTTATACAAAATATTATGCTTTAGGCAAACATTCCTTATTTTACAGTTGACCATTCACATATTTTGATGACAAAGAAAAAGCAGATTCATGATGACAAGCCCATTTTCAGTTTGTCCAGCCCACAATCAATTTCCCGGCAAGGCCCAACATTTTCATCAGATATCGGACGGACCCCTAATAAAATCGGGCACCTCCTCCTCGTAAAGCAGGTCATAAAGAAGGAAACAGAGACAGGTGTGTGTAAGATTAGGCATGGTTTGTATGCAATGAAAGGTTTATGGTATGCTGTGCCTTGATCTTAATCTCGATCGCCCACTGGGAGAGGAACTGGCCGAACAGGTTTGGCTTCAGGCAGTGGAGTCAACTTGCCCAGGTCACACAAAAGTCAGCAAAGATGTATGTGTCCTTAAGACTCGTTTTGGCCTTAGTCATCGGCCTATGTGATGGCAATCACAAAATGGCTGCCATGCACAAAATGGTACCCGAGGGTTCAGGACGAGATCCCTGATTTCAGGGTGATCTCGCCACTCGAATGCGACGAAAATGCTCGTACATAGTGTACTCGTCATTCTCGGTCCCCTCGTACCAAAATCGTCATGATACGACGATGTTTATGACACGGGTCCAGAATTTTCAGTACTACAGACCCTCCTTTTGCCCTTACATAGGCAATCAACCTACACTCACGCTAATCTGAGTCCAGGTCTATATTCATAAAATCATTGAGATGTTGCTGTAGCATCATCCTATTACTTAGTTCGTCCCTCGATACAGGTTTCCTTATACATGATGTAGCACAGAGGCCACATATTGCAGGATCACACTGTACGCACAGACAAAACAGGAAAAGAATGGCTAATGTCATCCCAATGACCTTCAGAATCTTCCATCCCCAGGCCGATAACAGTTCCCAGAACCACCCTATCACCGACCAATCTCCGTTATCCACATGAATTGATTCAGAGATTTTATGTAGTTTGGAAAGGGCCTGGTACACTGTTGGAGCGTTATCGGGAATGAAAATACAGCAACTTGATTGGATCACTTTACATACCCCACCTCGGTCTGCAAGTATGACGTCTAGCGCAACTCTGGTCTGAAGGGTCATAAGGCGATCCGACTGGAGCTCAGCAGTCAAGTTACTAAGGGCACCGGCAGTTTCAACTACGGTGGATTCAACCACCCTCGTCAATTGCCTTATGTTCCTGCTGTTAACCATAGGTCCCCAAAACGGCAGAAAACCCTTAAAGAAGTCTCCAAATTCTTGTCCCGCAGTGTCTTCTTTACTGAAGACACCTCTAACTATCCTTGTCTTATGGTAATCTGCCGTAGCTGTGTAGGTGGGTGGCAACAGGAACGAAACAAAACATGTGCCCGAGAAGTCAGGGGGCAACCATGTGTAGGCTCTATCATGACAGATGAAATAGGTACCCTTAGCTGCTAAGAACGAAGGGGAAGTCTGAGACGCAAAGACATATGTCTCAGTGCAGATACTCTTCCCTAACTGAGCTCCGGGATTCTTGCCATTACCTTGCAGACATAGGTGACCCTGATGGGGTACAATCCAAATCGGGGAGGATCTCTTTGCTCGCTGGTTTTCACTCAGAGTAACTCTATATCCGGTCACGTTCCATCCAATATAGGCTAGTGTCTCATCTCTCGGGATAGTCTCATAGGAAATAGCTTCTCTAATCATATCTACTATACCCTTAACTAGAGCACTATTCTTTGGATTATCTTTTTCAGAACGTAGGGGGTGGACTTTATGAGCATAGATAAACATCGTTCTGTATGCCCATACAGAACCATTGTAGCTAAATGGCAGGACCAGATAAGGGATACCTTTATCAGTAGTATGAGGCATAAGACTACACACCCAACAGTTAGTCGTGTTCATTACTAATTGGTGTTGGTGCAAAAGCTGAACTAAAGAGTTATTGATAAACTCTAATCTCCTAACGGATTCATGTTCAGGAAAAGGGTGAAAAGAATGTGAGGAAACAGTAGAAGGAGGCATGGGCTGTACAGTTGGTGCAAATGTCACTCGAAAATAAAATAAAACATATCCTATTAAAAAGATCATTACACTAAGCAACATAAAAATGCAAAATATCAAAAAGCTTTTTATGGTCATCACTACACACATTTTGGTTTTAAAGTTCATCTCTTTGGCAGGTCTCTCCATCTTGAAAAACTCCATCCTCTAACCTTGCTGCTCGCGGAGGTAGGGTGTTCCGCGCTAAGGAATGCGCCTGTCAGTCCAAGGGAAACACCCAAGAACCAACCAGAACCGTCGACCTTGTGTCTTCGGCTTGCACTCCAAAGACTTGTCGCCCGCGACCCTACAGCTGAACCCGGATGGTGGTTCGAAAAACAAAAATAAAAAAGTGTCTCAGATGAGAGAGCTGCACTTTCAAAAATAGCAAAGAAAAGGGAAAACATTTTTATTTGTCCATAGTTCTCGGCCTCAGATTATAACGGCTTTTTCCAGGTAATGTCTGGTCTTGGAACAAGAGTTCAGGCTCGGTAGTGTCCAATCGAATTTACAGTGGCACAGCTTCCTGCAAAAGATTGTCACTTTCACGTTCAGAATTTGTTCCTTTTACACGTGCATCGCTGAAAGGCAGAAAACGAGGCACAGTCTCAGTCTCAGAGTCAGCAATACCCTCCTGGACCCACCGGTCGTACGGCAGAGGCAAAAGGACCCTCTTGCAGTGTACGCCGTGGATCCAGTTCTTCTTGCCTTCCACTCCCACGGCGGATCTTGTTGACAAAAGGACTAGGTGAGGGCCGGTTCAGCGGGGCTGATCATTCTTTGTCCGCTGGAAATTTTTCACCAAGACCCACGAACCAGGATCAATAGTGTGTCCTGGAGCTTCAGAGACCTGAGGCAGAGTATCGTGAACCTGTTGGTGTAAAACACGCAATTTAGCCGTCAAATCATACAAATAATCAAGCAACACAGGTTGTTCAATTTCACTGAATTTTGTTGGCCTAGGCACTCCCCATATGTTGGCCGGGCGGCCGAACACGATTTCATATGGACTAAGTCCCGCTCGTGAATGCACAGTCATTCTTGTCGATAGAAGTGCTAATGGTAAGGCATCGGGCCATTTAAGGCCAGAGCTTGCTTGTATCTTGGCCAGTTTAAGTTTCAGAGTGCCATTATAGCACTCTACTAATCCAGCTGATTGGGGGTGATTTGCAGCGTGAAATTTTTGCTGGATTCCTAACCCTTCACATACTTTCTTCATCACTCGACCCACAAATTCACTCCCATTATCACTCTCCAGACCATTCTCGGTAAGCCCAATTCTGGGGAAGAATTCTTTGACAAAGGCTTTAGCTGTGGACATGGCAGTGTTGTCTTTCAAGGGATATGCTTCTACCCATCTCGAAAACGCACAAACAACAACGAGTACGTATTTCAAATTGTTGCACCTTTCCATGTGGATGAAATCTAGTTGCAAAACCTCAAACTGGTACGTTGGAGGCGCAAAATGACCAGCTGGAGTTGGGGTTCCCCTACCAGGATTGTATTTCAAGCACACCATGCAATTCTTGACCACATTCTCTGCACACTTAGGAATTCTAGCATTTTGCCATACTGGAGCCAACAACTTACAAATGCCTTTCACACTGATGTGAGCCATTCCATGGGCCATTGTAACCACTGCAAGCACATATGCATCGGGTAACAACCATCGTTGATGTTCTGATAATTCAACCCAACAACCATTTGCATCCAATTTACCCGTACTCTCTCTCCACACACTCAACTCTTTCTCTGTAGCTTCAGCTTGAATAGACTTCACACTCTCTATCGTATCTTCACACATTCCAATGTCACCAACCCATCTCGGAGGGCCTGCAACATACATTCGACTCATCACATCTTTTGCTGTTTCTTTTGCGATTTCATCAGCAAATGCATTACCACGACGAACATCATCAGTGACCTTCTTATGTGCACTGCATTTCACAATCGCAACTTGCAACGGCAAAGTAAGCGACTCAAGAAGCTCATTCACCAACTGACCATGCTGAATCTTGGCTCCATGCGAGGTCAAAAACCCACGTTCTTTCCACAATCGTCCAAAACTATGAGCCACACCAAATGCATACTGGCTGTCAGTATATATGGTCACTTTCATTCCTTTCGATAACACACACGCTCTTGTAAGTGCAATCAACTCTGCTGCTTGAGCTGAATTATGTGGGATACGTGCAGCTTCAACAATCGTATGCAAAGTCGTAACAGCATATGCTGCAGTCGTATCACCATTCGGAAGCTTGAAGCATGAACCATCCACCCATAAAGTACCATCACCTTTCGCAAGAGGAGTGTCCCTAAGATCTATTCTCCCTTTCGTTTCTTCTTCTGTCCTAAGAAAGTAATCATGTTGTTCAGGAACATCTGTCTCTGCTACAATCGGCAACAACGTAGCTGGATTCAATGTGTTGCATCTTTTTATGTGCACATGACTCGCTAAAAGTGTCAGCTCATAACCTGACAATCGAACACTAGTCAAGTGCTGTGTATTGGTTCTGTTTAACAAAATGTCCACTGCATGTGGAACCATTACAATCAACATTATATTCATCACTAAACCAGCAGACTGCCGAATAGAAACAGCTGCTGCCGCTGTGGCTCTCAAACAACTCGGCAACGCTCTAGCTACCGGATCCAAAGTCGACGAAAAATACGCGCATGTCCCCAAAAGACTGTGTCAGCACTGACAATGCACAACCTTCTTTCTCATGGACATACAGTGTAAAATGTTTGCTATAGTCGGGAGTACCCAACACAGGAGCCGAACACAATGCTTCACGCAATTCGGTAAAACTTCTCTGACAATCCTCAGACCATGGAAGGGGATTCGGTGTATCTTTACAAGTCAATGCCACCAAAGGTTTGGCCAGTAAAGAAAAATTCGGTATCCATTGTCTGCAATATGGCGTGATACCCAAGAAAGCACGCACTTCTCTCTGTGTCCTTGGCACACTCAATTTTGCAATTGCCTGAATTCTTTCTGGGGTCAGTTTCCTTCCCTCCTTCGATAAGAGATGACCTAGGTAGGTCACTTCTTGTCGACAATATTGTAACTTTGAAAGGGACACTTTGTGATGCAATTCAGACAAATGACGCAACAATGACAATGTTGCTTCTTTACAAATTTCCTCAGTATCTGCAGCGACTAGCAAATCGTCAACGTACTGAATAAGGGAAGCGCCATCAGGTAGAACAATCGTATCAAGCTGTGTTTTTAAAGCCTGACTATATATTGATGGACTCTCACAATAGCCCTGGGGAGCACGTTTGAACCGGAAGCTTCGTCCTCCTAAACATAAGCCGAAAATATCCCTGCTCTCCTCGGCAATTGGGATGCTGAAAAAGGCATTTTTCAGGTCAATTACTGAGAAACAAGTAGCGGAAGCTCAAATCATCGTTATTAACTGTGGCACAACTATTTTATTCACCTCCCTAAGATCAATTACAAACCTGTAAACAGGTGACTGCGAAGGGTCAGTACGCTTCAAAACAGGCAAAACCGGGCTATTGCAAACGTTGCCTCTTGTCTCCTCAATTACATCTTTTTCAATCAAATCATAAATGATCGCTAGCAACGCTTTTTCACCTTCACTAGAGATCTTGTATTGGGGAATACGTGGCATTTTAACATTCGCTTTTAATGTCACAACATATGGCGGTATTTCCAAAAGACCCACATCATTAGGGCCAGTAGCCCAAAGAATATCAGGAAGAAGCGACAATTCTGTCGGAAGTTTATCCTTCGACAAATACATTTGGGAGACCACTTTCTTACCTAGTGTACGTTGTACTCCTGAAGGAGAACAATACAAGGTTGCATATAATCTTTTCAACAGATCCAATCCTAACAAGTTCTCACCACAACCCGTTGTCAAAATAAGGGGTGCTTCCAATTCATAAGGTCCAACAGAAAGGGACACAGGACTAGAAATCGGGTTCCTAACCGGGGCACCAGAAAAACCTACTGAAACATTCATTTCGCCAGACAAAGGTGCGCCAGGGAGTTTAGAGTGTATAATAGAACTCTTTGTAGCACCAGTATTCAACAGAAAAGGCTCTGGCACACCTGATGTAATCACCTCAACATAAGGTCCACTCTGATCCACTGGAACTGAAACGACTCCCTCTCTTTGTCTATGGCTGTCCTAGCAATCATTACCTTCCATATTTTCATCTTCTGCATAGTAGTCATCAGCATAGTATTGAGGCGTCCTACCAGACGCGCTCTTCTGCTGATCAAAACTATTCATTGAATTCTGATGCGGAAAAGAACGTGCGTTCCGGGGGGAAATTTCCACGTCCTCTACCTCTAGGCGCTTGTGCAGCACCTCAACCTCGTGCGCTAGAAACACCATTCATACGCTGTAACAAAGCAGGGCGGCTACTTTTAAAATGACCTTCTTCTTTGCAATATGCACACTGATTAGGGCCTACAGGAAAACGTTGTTGAGAAAATTCGAACCTTTGCGAGTTTCTCTGAAATTGCGGAGGTTGCTGATAATCACGCTGACCACCACGAGGTGGATAAGCTTGCTGTAAAAGAACCTTCATTTTCAATTCTTTAGTTTTCTTTTCTACTCTATCTTTCTCGTCCTTATCTCTATTTTCATAATACTGTGCAGTAGCCAATATCTGTGCTGATGAGGAAACAGCCCAAGAACTCTCTGAATCTTTCAATTTTTTACACAAATCAGGAAGCAAATTATGTGCGAACTTGTCAACAAACAACCGTTGACCACCTTCTGTACTCATATCTTGACCACTGTGGTCGATAAACGTCTCTTCAAACCTGGTGAAGAAATCAGACACGGTTTCCTCTTTCTTCTGCTTACATGCAGACAATTTATCCCAATTCACTCGCATAGCAGGCATTAAAGTCTTCATGTAAGTAACGATTTTACCAGGGAGTTCTGCAACTAAAGGCTAAGGTTTAGCACCACCAACTTGTCGGCCATCTGCAGTAGCAATATTAGCCCAATTATCACCTAATTCCTGCGCATGATCTGTGTGACGAATCAAACCCCATAAAGGCTGTGGAACAACATTTCCAAACAACATGTCTATGTCAGCTAAATTCATAATACATGAGTCTGCGGTGTGTGATAGTTCCTTATAATACCCTGCAGGATTTTTACGGGGGTCAGGCAAAGTCTGTTTAAGGGCCAAAACTTCAGCTCGCTTCCAAGGAACATGTACAAAAACATGCTGAAAGTTAGCCGGCACGGCATCAATTTGATTAGCGACATCAGCTGCAACGGCTTCCTTCCATACCGGAGGAACCTCTCTCATTGGGTACTGTCTCGCTTTCCTCCTAACAGAGGGATCAGGTTCAAACAACGACCGGGAGATAGTCTCCTTCCTAAATGACAACAATGTTGCAACTGCTCTTTCAACATCGGAACCCACTATCGTTCCTTTTGCAAACTAGAACCGTACACGGCACAACTCAGGTGGATTGGGCTCCAAATCATTATCCTCCAAATCCTCACAAAGAAAAGTACACATTTTATCAAAAACGTATCTTTGCTTCGGTGCTTCCCACTGATGGAAGACATCCATAACAGACTCTAGCTCATATCTTGTGGGGTCTGTAACCCATTTATGTGCCAAATAATCCAATGTTTCCCGCTCTCTAGAGTCAGGAAGTTGACTACGCAACTGTTTGTGCGTTGAAACAGGGGTCATACTTGCTGCCCCAAAAAGAGGAGATAGGAGACTGGCAACAGTGTCAGTCATTCTCTGTCGAACAGAGGGAGAAGTCGACGAAAGAACAGGAGGAAAAGCAGAGTGAGGCAAGGTAGATGCAGATGCAGACGCAGAGGCAGTAACAGTAGGAACATCAAAAGAGGTAGTCGATGCAGTAAGCAAAGTTGTAGGAAGTACAGAGGGAGCAGGTATCAAAGTCGGCGGCCCTTGAGGAGGCTGAGCCGTAGCAATAGGAGCCAACTGAAACGGAGCTGGTGGTTGTGGAAGAACCTGAGGGGAGGTTGCACAACTAAAGGTTGCAGAGGTGCAGTAGCACTCTGCGCATAGGGTGGTGGCGAATTCAATAAATGTGACATTAGAGGATCTTTCTCAAGCTCCTTTGCTGTATCCTGCTGGAGAGGTGACAAAACTGGATAGCATTTATCGATTGCCATTTTACGTTGCCTGTGCAACTGCTCACTCGCTTGTTCTTCCTCATCATCTTAATATTGCATAGCAGCTTGCATTATCGAGATACCCTTTTCTCTTTTATTCCTTTTAGCTAATTTAATTTCTTTCTGTTTGGCTTCCTTTCGCCATAGGCGGAAAGCGTCAAACATCGCCGGCCGGGCTTTCTTCTTAAAGAGTCTAACCTCTAGATTATCTAATATCTCTGTGTCAAAACTACCATATTGGGGCCATTTTAAAACACCATCCTTCCTGGTGTATCGAATCCATACTTCATTATACGTGATGGGGCCCACGCCGTGCTTTACATAGAGTTCATAAGTTGGAGTTCCAATTGGAGGAACCGGACACGAGTCCTCCAATCGGGAATCCCTATTACAACCAAGACAAAACAAATTTCCAAGTCTGCTAAGACCAGGCATCTTCGCTCTCTAGTCTAGCTTCAAACTTCAAAGGATTATCGAAATACGATAGTCTCGTGAATACACGAGTCCCTCGGCTTTGGTACTTGCAAGTTCCAAATCAAAGATCCCAAGGGGATACCCAAACTAAGAACCAAACTAAGGACTGGGAGACGCTCCACTCATACTTAACTGAGGTATCGATGACGTCACCAGAAGACTCGTCTATCGTTTCGCTCTACAAATAATCAAAGGGTCCAAGACAGGGCGATAGTCAGGGCAGCAGTCCTTCGTACCCGTCAGGAGCGGGGAACCTTGCAGCAAAGACTTTCGGACCACGGACGACATACTGGGGTCGATGAAGTGGTTGGCCTTCCTCCAGAATTTTTACACAAAGCTCCTCACGAACCTCTGGCTTGGACCCGTACCGCTGAAATCGCCCCATGTTGGGCGCCAACTGAAGTACTGGGTTTTTAAGAACCCAGCGGTGCCAGGGAACACACCCTAAGACTTCGAGTCCTTCCTGTCCCAGACTACAGAAACACAGAGTCTTCTAGGTGAAGTCAAAGATCGAATTTATTGGCTGCAGCCAGTAACAGGTATCCTAGAAGTACAACACGGTGTATATTCTCAGGAGACTGCTCAACCTTACAAAGCCAGCCATCCCTTTTTATACAAAATATTATGCTTTAGGCAAACATTCCTTATTTTACAGTTGACCATTCACATATTTTGATGACAAAGAAAAAGCAGATTCATGATGACAAGCCCGTTTTCAGTTTGTCCAGCCCACAATCAATTTCCCGGCAAGGCCCAACATTTTCATCAGATATCGGACGGACCCCTAATAAAATCGGGCACCTCCTCCTCGTAAAGCAGGCCATAAAGAAGGAAACAGAGACAGGTGTGTGTAAGATTAGGCATGGTTTGTATGCAATGAAAGGTTTATGGTATGCTGTGCCTTGATCTTAATCTCGATCGGCCACTGGGAGAGGAACTGGCCGAACAGGTTTAGCTTCAGGCAGTGGAGTCAACTTGCCCAGGTCACACAAAAGTCAGCAAAGGTGTATGTGTCCTTAAGACTCGTTTTGGCCTTAGTCATCGGCCTATGTGAGGGCAATCACAAAATGGCTGCCATGCACAAAACTGAACCCGAGGGTTCAGGACGAGATCCCTGATTTCAGGGTGATCTCGCCACTCGAATGCGACGAAAATGCTCGTACATAGTGTACTCGTCATTCTCGGTACCCTCGTACCAAAATCGTCATGATATGACGATGTTTATGACACGGGTCCAGAATTTTCAGTACTACATACCGGCACTGTCTGTTTTTCTTTATTAATGTTGGGAGGGTGGACTTGATAATACGTCCTTGTTAATTCCCATAGAATGGTGTTAACATGGGCTTCTATGGGAAATAACAAGGCCGTATTATCAAGCTCATTCTCGCCGTTTTATCGGCAGTTTCCTGCCAATAAAACGGCGATAATTTTAACACCGGTCCTTGATAATATGCACCTAAGTTTACTGGTCCAAAAAAAGAGCAATGGGCCATATTATCAATAAAAGGCGATACATTATCACCGGTTTTATCGGCAGGAAACTGCTTTATCGGCAGGAATTTGCCGATAAAGCGGCGATAATGGGCTTGATAATATCCCTTGTGAATAACCATAGCAGCCCAGGTTAACATCAGAAGCTGGGCTGCTCTGGGAATTTTTACTAGGGCCTATTATCAAGCCCATTATCGCTGCTTTATCGTCAGTTTCCTGCCAATAAAAGCGGTGATAATGTATCGCCTTTTGTTGATAATATGCCCCTTCATTTCTATTATAGTATGTAAAAGTTTCCTTTCTTTTGTAGTAGCAGTTGTACTCTCTACGCATGCGCAGCCTTGTTTCGAAGCCCACGTTTTTTTCTTTTTCTTCCAGTTCAACAAGCAAACCTTTCTTTATTTCAGGTAGTAAATTTGTCGCTTTCTTTTCCCGGGTTGTGTGTGTCATCCGCTGCTGTACTTTTATAATATATTAATAATCATATTTTTTCTATATTTATTTGAAAGGTAGTGCCGAGGAGCCAAACGCTGATTACGTACTCCGTCCACCGCCATTTTAATAGTTTTTCACCCTTATTTTTATTATATCTATTACTTAGAACTCGGTAGTTTTCAATCCTAATCTTGAATATCTTACTATAGTATTTCAACATTATTTTTATTGTGGACCGTCATACCCCCCCCACAAAATAAAAGAAGTATGTAGGTTTTTTTTCATTAACTTTTATTAAAACAATAAATGTAAACGAAACTCAATTATAACTATATTAAAAGCAACTAGAAAAATAACTTTAACAACAAACAATATTATAAACAAATTGCTATGTGGACTCCAAAAGATGTCCGATTGGTAATCTGCAAAACAAAAAAGAAAATTAGAGTTTAGAATTATGTAGATGTGAGTAAATGAGCTGAAGCATTACAAGTTTTGGTAACTCTACGGTTTTACGTGTGCAGTGTGCCTCGTACATTTCAGTTCTGTTATACTGCCACATTCAAGTGGTGTCTATATGGAAGTGCCTACTGCGTTACTGACGCCCGTTATGCCGACTTATTTCTTATGCATTGCTATGAAGGCTTTGTAGATCTAGGCCTATGTGCTTACCGTTGTATAAACCTTGCGGCCAAAAACTTCAGCCAGTGGAATTCACAACTTCAGTTGGGCTGTTCTTCTACATGTGCAAGCAGACAGCAGTGTCCATAAGTTTAAGAGAGAAAGAGAAATGATGTCACAGAGAGTGAGAGAGAGAAAGAGAGAGAAAACAACATTAAAACTGTGTCGCAGAGTCTGGAGTTGAGATTTTTTCTTGAAAAGTCAAACGTAGATTTACAAGCTCCTTGCGTCACTTTACCCATGTTAAAAGTGACTCAAAAGTGGCGTAATAAGGTTGTGGATCTGTTTGTCAGACTGTTGTAACCTATCTGTTGTCACTGCTCAGACGGAATTATAGATTTTACAGAGAAGCTGCTGTACACTACGCACTCTGGGCCATAATATCAAGCCTGGGCGACAAAATTATTGCCACTTTATCGGCAGGAAAGTGCTGCTACAGTGGCGATAATGGGCTTGATAATATGCTCTATGGAATTCCAATCGAAGCTCATGTTAGATGTCCTTCACATCTAACATGAGCTTCGATTGGAATTCCATAGAGCATACTATCAAACCATTATCGCTACTTTAGCGGCACTTTCCTGCCGATAAAGTGGCGATAATTTTGTCGCCAAGGCTTGATAATATGGCCCTCTCTCCTTTCACATATAAAGGTAACACTACAGTTTTACGAGTGCAGTGTACCTGGTACATTTCACTTGTTATAGTGCCACGATCAAGTGGTGTCTATATAGAAGTGCCTACTGCGTTACTGACGCCCGATATGCCAACATATTTCTAATGGTTTGCAATGAAGGCTTTGTAGATCTAGGCCTCTGTGCTTACCGTTGTATAAACAGTGCGGCCAAACGCTTCGGCCAGTTGAATTCACAACTTGAGATGGGCTGTTCTTCTACACGTCCAAGCAGACAGCAGCGTCTATAAATTTAAGAGAGAAAGAGAAATGATGTCACAGAGAGTGAGAGAGAGAAAGAGAGAGAAAACAACATTAAAACTGTGTCGCAGAGTCTGGAGTTGAGATTTTTTCTTGAAAAGTCAGACGTAGATTTACAAGCTCCTTGCGTCACTTTACCCATGTTAAAAGTGACTAAAAAGTGGCGTAATAAGGTTGTGGATCTGTTTGTCAGACTGTTGTAACCTATCTGATTTTACAGAGAAGCTGCTGTACACTACGCACTCTGGTCCATATTATCAATCCTGGGCGACTAAATTATCACCACTTTATCGGCAGGAAAGTGCAGCTAAAGTGGCGATAATGGGTTTGATAATATGCTCTATGGAATTCCAATCGAAGCTCATGTTAGATGTCCTTCTCATCTAACATGAGCTTCGATTGAAATTCCATACAGCATATTATCAAACCCATTATCGCCACTTTAGCGGTACTTTCCTGCCGATAAAGTGGCGATAATTTTGTCGCCAAGGATTGATAATATGGCCCTCTCTTCTTTCACAAATAAAGGTAACACTATAGTTTTACGAGTGCAGTGTACCTGTAACATTTCACGTGTTATCGTGCTGCGTTCAAGTTGTGTCTATATGGAAGAACCTACTACGTTACTGATGCAAAAGTGGCATAACGGCATTGTAAATATGCCGATTTATTTCTAATGCATTGCTTTGAAGGCATTGTATATGTAGGCTGCTGTGCTTACCTTGTATAAACAGTGCGGCCACCGGAGTTCACCACTCGACTTGAACTCTGCTTCTATACGTCAAAGTATATTCAATACGTTGCAGACAATTCCATTGCTGTTGCTAGATAGGCCGTGGTTGTTTCTGAAGGATGTTTGCTGAAGGAAACAAAAGGACATTTTGATTAGTCATCGTAAACTGAGTTGCGTGAATATATTCCGGACATTTCAGCGATTATAAAAACGTTACTGCTATTGGGAAAAAAAATTAAATATGTAAATTAATACTTTATATAGGAGTGCGTTCGTCTAAAATATTAAGTCGCATTTTTGTATGTAGTCAGCTACAACCCTTTGACTCCTTCTGATGCGTACTCAAGTGTCACTGCTCACCTTTTGTGGAAACGAGTTTCTTCATGATGTAGTCACGATCTTCAACAAAGAAGTCTCATATGTGTTGCCGAGTCTTGATACCTCTATGGCTCACGACATACTCGTGCTCCCATCATCATCATCATCGCAGGTTCTTCACCCGCTCAGTGCTTCGGGCCTCACTAACTCAGTGACCAAAGAGGCCACTCATGTGGTAGTGGGCCCTTTGTTCAGTGCTTTGGGAACAACTTTAAAATGGCGTACAACATGTGCGCTCCGTCTTTTTTATAGGTAGGGTCAAGTGTGTAGTGACGGATGCGCTGAATGGGTGTGGTGTGGGTGTATACCAGCCATGAGGGAGTGTGTGTGTCGATCTGACAACTAGACCTGCAACTAAGAAATCACTACAATGGAAGTTTGGGCCTTGTACTTTTGTTGTGTTTTCCTGGTAGCGTAAGAGTGGCCTTCTTTTTTCTATGTGATGTTATAGAGTCACCATGTATGTGACCTATTTTGTGACGCATTTTATTGTACAATGCGTTTGAAAAACTAGTTGTGGTAGGGTGTTTTTTAAATTAAACTGTGTACTCTGGTTACGAGTTGGTTGAGTGTAGAAGTATATATATTTTTTTCTATTTTGTATTCTATCATAATTGTGCTGACTTTTCTGCTTTAGCATTCAGTACTATATTATTTTATAAAATGTATAACAAACTGTTGAAATCATGTTTGTAATTAGAATGTAAGCATGTAAGCTGCTCTCTATGAGGAATAGCAATGCCGGCTACCGCAGGAAGTGGGGAGCCGGCTGGGATCGTGGAGGCCTTGCGGCTGTTCCCGCGGTCCGCAACGTTAGATTCGAGTCCCGGGGGATGGGGTGCTCGGGAATCCACACTGTAAGCATCTTGAAGAGAGGTCTGGATGCACTATGAAGGTCTCTGTAAATGAAGTGGCGGTTTGAAAAGTGAGAATATTTCTAAAATTGTGGACAACATGCAGTTTTGAAAAAAGAAAAGGATTGATTAGTTGTTCGAGAACATTCTGCACTAAGCTACGATGAATGTTTCTGTGTTTTAAAAGGCTGATTTTTATTGGTTAAGAATAAGTGTTAGCAAAGACAGTTACATAAAATAAGCTGGTATATTCTCAAGTGAAGAATTCTTGCTGTTTTAATTTGCAACAATGTATGATGAACTTTTCACCCGTGTGCTGAGTTAGGTGTTCCCTGAAGTGTTTCTATGGTAACTGGCAGATTGTGGAATGGAGGAAGGGTTGAAAGTTTTGTCAGTTGGAAAGGGTGCAAAAGTTCAAGCAATATAAATGTGTTTCCTTTTGAATTTAATGTGGGAATATATGTGATTTTTTATTTATTTGGATATGTGTGTAGATTGAGTGTGTAGTTTGATCGGAAAAGTTTGCTATAGGACTTCCTGATCCCGTAGGACTGCTTAGGGGCATTTACAATGATGTTCAAGGTCAAAATCTTTGATGGCCTTTGTTGAGCCTTTGATGGCACTGAGGAGCACCGTCTCCGAGGTTCGGCTCTTGTAGTGTTATAGGGTGCCTATTCGTGGGAGTCTGCTGTTTGCTATGGTTGGGCGAGAGTTCTCTTTGAAGTAGGAAAGCAGATTGTTTTTCATCTGAGAGAGCAGTATGTAAGGTAGTTTCTCTGACCAAAAGCAATTCCGGCTCCCGAATGATGCAGGGAGCCGGCTGGTACCGTGGTGGATTTGGGGCTCTACCTACGGTCTTGAATGTTATATTTGAGGCTTGGTGGATGGGGTGTCCGGTGATTGTAAAAAATGAGTGATGTATGCTTTTTTGTTTTTTACGGTATATTTATTGTGCGCGTGCAGTGCGAATTTTGAAAGTTGTTCCATAAGTGTACGTAAGCAAAAAATGAATTAAAAATAACTCTTTTACAGATATTTATCAAGTTTATGTGTTTATATCTTTGTTGCTTGTAATGAGACGTTTTTGCTTTATTGGTACTTATAAGTAAGTGGAGTGGAGTGGAGAAGTGTGGCTCACTGGTTAGAGGCGGCAGACCCATAAGCAGAAAACGGCCCGGGACCAGGGTTCGATTCCCGACGCGGCAGGGTCGTGGACCAGGGTCAGCGGACTCGATAATTCTCGCCTCAGTGCCTACTCTAGTCAGAAACCACACTCGGCAACTCTGGGCATCAGCTTGCCTCATCTTCACAACAGCCCCCCCAGACCGCTGGGGATGCTTGGTCGCACCTTAGAGATACCCATCAGGGACCATCTCTCAGGGTGAGCCAGGACGGGTTCCCCAGCGGTCGAAGCGTGGAGATACTCCTCCGGGAGTCGATTCCTAGCGCTATATAAACCCACAATTAAATTAAATTAAGTGCTTATCCATAGTAAAAATTTGTTGAGGAGCAGTGTTTTATACAGTGCTGAACTTTTGACCTCTGTTGACTTTTGAATGATCTGTTGGGGGTAGGGTGGAAAGTTATGTCAGTTGGAAAGGTTTGGAATGTTAAATCAATAGAAATGTGTGTTTTGTTTTGAATTAATGTGTGCAGGTTTTTAATTGGTTATTGATATGTATGTATGTGTAAAATGAGAGGGGAAAATGTTCCATTTGACGGTTTTGCTGCAAATACAGAACTAGAGAGATTCTGTACAAGAATATCCACTGTGTGAGTGGTATTCTTTTTAATCTACAAATCAATTTGAAAGGTGAGTTGATAAGTTGTATAGGAGTGTGTGCGGTGCATCTTTGTACATTAAGGAATTATGGGGTATATCAAGACAGGCGATAATAATATTGCCGCTTTATGGGTAGAAAACTACCGATAAAGCGGCAATAATGTTATTGCCTGTCTTGATAATATGCCCCTATATTCGTCCATTGTTAAACGTTTTATAGTAGTAAATGTGTTTTGCTATAATGCATGCTGTTATGTTTTTTTGTTTAATATCAGTTTGTGCGTCTCTGTACATTAAGGGATTATGGGCCATATTATCTATTATCAATAAAGGGCGAAACATTATCGCCGCTTTTATCGGCAGGAAACTGCTGGTAAAGCGGTGATAATGGTCTTGATGATATGTCCTTGTGAATTGCCATAGAAGCCCAGGTTAACACTAGAACCTGGG
Source organism: Lissotriton helveticus (assembly GCF_964261635.1). Lineage (NCBI taxonomy): Eukaryota > Metazoa > Chordata > Amphibia > Caudata > Salamandridae > Lissotriton > Lissotriton helveticus. The sequence continues at coordinate 708,265,193 of NC_136070.1, forward strand.
CTGCTATGGGTATTTACAAGGGCCTATTATCAAGCCCATTATCGCCGCTTTAGCTGCAGTTTCCTGCCGATAAAAGCGGCGATAATGTATCGCCCTTTACTGATAATATGGCACTGACGGGCATATTATCAAAGACTGGTGTTAAAATTATCGACGTTTTATGGGCAGGAAATGGCCGATAAAACGGCGAAAATGGTCTTGATAATACGCCCTTGTTAATTCCCATAGAAGCCCATGTTCTGGTGTTAACATGGGCTTCTATGGGAATTAACAAGGGCGTATTATCAAGCCCAGATGCGGCCCGTGGAGGGAGTTGCGGTGGGACAGGCGGGGTGGGGGGTGATAAACAATGGAATCTGGATGATTGTAGGTAAGTAAACAATCAAATTAATAAAATTAATTTCGGGTCATATTATCAACAACATAAGACGAAACATTATCGCTGGTTTTATCGGCAGGAAACTGCCGATAAAGCGGCGATAATGGCCTTGATAATATGCCCTTGTGAATTCCCATTGCAGCCCAGGTTAACACTAGAACCTGGGCTGCTATGGGAATTTACAAGGGCCTATTATCAAGCCCATTATCGCCGCTTTATCAGCAGTTTCCTGCCAATAAAGGCGGCGATAATGTATCGCCTTATGTTGTTGATAAAATGCCCCTTCGTTCTGAACACTGCATCGCATTTTGATATGCAGGGCACGCTATGAAATTTGGAGCATATTATCAAGGACCGGTGTTAAAATTATCGCAGTTTTATCGAATTCGTAACGTATGCTGAGAATGATTAGCAGTAGAAACTATGGTGCGATCACTCTCTCACTGTCAAATCAGAGCACAGGGCGCGCTATGAGAATAGTTAGAAGTGGTCACTTATGGGAGATCCTATTCAGCTGTGTGGCTTATTGTGCGATGTTAGAAGGCATCGCTTACCTGATTACGGTAACAGAGCGTGTGGTTTGCTATAAAAAAGTTGTGTTTACTCCTCTGTATGGGAAGCTGGATGTTTCCATCTGGCCGTTGATTCCGACCTTGAAAGAAGAGTCAACCAAATGAGCCGTATAAGAGCGCTATTGTCTCAAAAAGAGGTCGCTCTTACATCTGCTAGAGAAACATTTGTCCTTCATGTAGTAAACACCCGCACAGAAGTGTATGCTTTATTAAATACAGACGTGCCCCGGGAATTTTAGGGAGTTAATTTAGACTATCTTTAATGCGTCCTCGAGTAGGGGGTTAGCTTACTTTTTTAAAGTTATAAGCATTGGCCTTGTGACTTCTGTAGAAACTATATTTGGTGTCTTGTCGGTGTTTTTTCATTCGATTTTTTCCAGCATCTTTGGTGAATTGTGCTTAATGCTCACATTAGTTGCCGGTGTGCTTGTATTAATTTGTTTACTTAAATATGGATGCATATCTTGCAGCAGACGACAATATTTCTCGGTTGTTGCTGGTCCGCAACCGAATGCTTAGTTACTATGGAGCGCTGCCTCTTGCAACGTTGAGTGCAGCTTATGGATTATCATTTCGATTCTCCTTTTTCACATGCGTTCAACCTGCGCTACCTTGCCTGCGCTGTGAATTCGACTGGGCCCTGGATTTGTGTCTCTGCAGTACGGTGTCTCACAACGCGGATTATGACCAGCTGATGAGCCCCTTAGTGGTTCATGACTTGCTCTGTTCTGGCGGTGGGATTATGGCCTTAGCAGTGACACATGGAATAATGGGACGTTGGTATGTTTTTGCAGCGGCGCATGACTTCTTGGCATGCAGTTACATTGAAGATGACCCGAGTTTTCCTCCGATGGTGATAGAGGCTCCGGACGTTGAGGAACATGTATGTTCATTCCCACTATTGAATTGTATGGCTGAAATGTTTTCAGATGAGAACAATAACTTCCTGTTGGAGGCTGTTGCTACATACTGTGCTTATACGCTGGTGGAATAAGACAGATTTTTCTACCTATTCTTTATCATTTAGTTACTGCTTTTTATCAAAGATCGAATAATTTTTTTTGCAAAATTGAACTTGACTCTGCTTTTTAGGCTTGGAGTCTGTGTTCGTAATTTGCCCACGTTTATATTATGTGCTTTGGTCAAGGAAATGTGTCGTGGGCTGAGCCTTGCACTCACACCGTGTTAAGTTAGCATGGGTTTATTAGAAGCTTAAAGGCAGTTTTTGTTTTCCTGCTCTGGTTTGTACACAACACGCACTTGCAATATTGTTTAGAGAAGGCTGAGTATTTTGCTTCATATGAGAATAATTTGATATACTACATTTGTAGACTGTCTCGCTACTTTAATGTGTATAGTGAGAGCATGAAACATCAAGGTTATGTTGGATTCTGTGTGTGTTATTCGGAATGATGTTCGCACGTTCGAGCCATAAGAGATATGCAGCTGTGGCATCTCTTATACTTGCGCGTTTAGTAATGAAGTGTGCAGGCATGATTACACACAGTTTGAGAACATTCGTATCTTGACAGTTTGTGTAGATCTCAATGTGATCCACTACTGCTGAGTAACCGAGGTATGGGTCGGCCTATGTAGTCGTATGAGATCTTCTGTAGTTATAAACTAACCTGCTAAGTAGGGAGGGTGAAATTTAGGTATATTTTAAATCTGTTTCCCTTTTGCATTATAGGATGCTTTCTCCCTTTGTATTTTATGGAATAGTAACAATGCTGACAACTTTGTTTCTGATAATATGTTTGCTTGTATTATGTAAGGTACTGGGCATGAGATTACGGTGTTAGAATTAAACATTTCAAAGTTGCAGGTGTGTTTATTAAGTGCTTGTTTTGGACTTGTGTAAGAATGTAACGAAAGAGTGCTCTTGTTATCTACCTTACCTGAGGTAACCTAAGTCGCATGTTGTGGGTTGACTAATAATTGGTGTTTTTGCTATAGGAGGAAGAACCAATGAGTCACTGATTTCTAGTCTGTTAGGGGGTTTGGGTACTAAGGTGGGGTTTGGAACACCGTAATTCACTGAGGTCGTAAGTCTTTATGCACAGTTGTGTGTAGGAGCAGAATCACTGCAACAGTAGTTACAACAAAAAGGCTCGATAAAGGGCCTTGAGTTTGAATCAAAATATGAAATTGAAGAATAATTGATAAGTGCAGCCAAGAAAGGGAGCAAGTGTGCAAATTTCATAGTGCCTTTGGCCGGAGTAGTTGTTATAATAAAAAGCGTTGATAAAGGGCCTGTACTTTGAATTTGAATTAAAGAAGAATGATTGATAACCCCAGCCAAGAAAGGGAGCAAGTAGGTGTGTGTGGATGATGTATTGATTGAGCAGAAGATGAAGAAGGGGAAAAATAAGAAAGGCTGCAGACATGCAAACTTTGTACTTCTTTGTAATTGAAGTGTCTGTTTTGTTTTCCTGTGCATATATATATGTATATATATATATATATATATATATATATATATATATATATATATATATATATATATATATATATATATATATATATATATATATATATATATATATATATATATATATATATATATATATATATATATATATATATATATATATATATATATATATATATATATATATGTGAAAGGGCTCCCAAATCGAGTTTTTTCTCCCAGGAACCACACAAATGACTCGCACACCAGGGTCCGTGTTAGAATTACGTTTATTGGCGACGCGTTTCAACCAAACGGTCTTTTTCGATAGCCAGCCACATATAAACACAGTCACCATTTTATACATAAAGCAGTGCTCAAGGGTAGTGGTGGAAACTGAGGTAGGACCACAAAATTAGCAATGACTACAATTCATGAAAACTACAAATAGGGTAGAAGACAGACTTATTAGTACACGGTCTCATACGAATTACATTGCTGGAATCATGAATTTTAAAGTAAATCAAAATTTTAAATTAAATACATGACCACATTTAATGTGCATTCAAGATATTATCACACTTTTGTTTATGCAGGTCATTTTGATTTTTGGTTGCACATGGTAACAAAATTAGAATGATACCAGTGATGTTAAAGAGAAACATAATGACCACAATGGTGAAGGCCAAGTGGCCTATGATTCCCAGAGTTTTTTTAAAAAAAAGACCATATGTTACTGTCACACATTGTCCGTCCAGTTCGGGTTGACCCCCTGAATTTCAATGGTCAAGGGTGGGATGGGAGGTGAGTTTCGAGTCTATATATATATATTGACTGAAAAAAACATAGGTTTCACATACGTTATAGTTAGGAATTAGCATTTCAAAAACCTCAGAAATTCACTGAAAAAACCATAGGTTTCACACACGTTATAATTAGGAATTAGCATTTAAAAAACCTTAGAAATTCACTGAAAAAACCATAGGTTTCACACACGTTATAGTTAGAAATTAGCATTTAAAAAAACGTGCAAATTTACTGAAAAAAAACAGAGGTTTCACACATGTTATAGTTAGCTGGACATTTCACTCATACAAAACCATTGAAATTCCCCCGTTATAGTTAGTTCAGATAACTATAACTCACGCGCCCGCAATGCACTGCTGATGACGTCACAAATTACATCACTCATGACATGGTCAGTGACATCACTCATGACAGCACTGATGACATCTCAAATGACATTAGTGATGATATCACTGATGACATCCTTGTGAAAGAGTGACAGACCTCCTCTCAGCGTAATAGCGTAATATAACCCTTGATACACACATTCAAAAATAGAAACTAAAATTTTCAACAAAAAAAAGGAAATACCAATTCTAGTTAGAACAACTTATTCAGTAATTCTAAAATCTACATACACATCTAGTCATTCAATAACAATTCTATATAGGTACTCATACATGTACTCACTCATCATATGTATTTATACACCTATACATCTTATTACACACTGACACTCATCTATAGAGTTACTCAGACACAAACTCACACATGCAAATAAACTATCAAACATCCATTTACTTGCATATACAGCTATACACCCACCACTACACTTACTTCTACAGAATCGTACACATACTTACTCTCTTAAACAAACACTTATAGAAACACATACTTATTTATACAGGAACTCTTACAATCTCTCGCTCTCATATAAACTCACTTATATACATCACTTATATACATCAATACTCACATATACTAGTTTAACACATATATAGTTACTCATAAAGATACTATTGAGACAGTGATTCACTCACTAAACCATTGAAATTCCCCCGTTATAGTTAGTTCAGCTAACTATAACTCGCGCGCCCGCAATGAACTGCTGATGACGTCACATATTACATCACTCATGACATGGTCAGTGACATCACTCATGACATCACTGAACAGGAAGCAGGCAGCCAGGCTCCCTCCCTTAAGCCAATCACAATGCTGCATGCAGCATTGTGATTGGTCTGGAGCGCCGTGACACGGCGGTCAGCCAAAGGCTAGAGGGGTGTGCATGTTCTTCATGCAGCCTGCAATGTAGCCTGCATGGAGAGGGGCAAAGTGTGCATGACTGGTTTGGGCAGCCTGAGAGGGCCAACCAAACAGTCTTTGGCCACTCAGGAGTGGGCAAACAGCTCCTCCCCTGCCCTGCTCAGGAATCAGAGCAGCCCGGCCCAACCGCCCGCCCTCAAAGCAAACATAAAATGGTAATAACTAAAATTCATGACCATGTTTTGTTTTGGCTTTTTGCACAGCGCGAAAGCAGTGGGCCGTCGCTCCTCCGCCATAGCAGAAGAGTCGCCCCTGAAACCAACTATTATTTAGATCCCTCACTTTGTACGTAAATGTGTTTTAAACTCTGCACCCAAATTTCCCGTATCTATGCACACAGTAACACGTGTATAAGTGTATGCAGTGCACACAAGCACACTTCCATATGTATCCAGGTGTACGAAGAACATAAACCTCAAACACAAAACAGTTGTATATGTGCTCCCCATGTCATCATTGCTCATTGAGATATACTAATAGTTAATATGATGAACAACTTGCACACACAAGTACATTACTGTAAGTATGGTACATCCTGGACAAAAAACTAAAATATTGAAACATAGATGTGCATATGTAGATAAATACAAATTTAAATATAGATGTGCATATCCTAGCCTAAAATAAAAATATAGAAATGCAGATGTGCTTGCGCAAGTGGTTATAGAGAGCGGTGTATCGCATCCGTGTACAAGAACATATGTGTAGAAAGATCTGTATCTATTATTGTGGCCAGAGGTATGCGTGTGTATTTCTATATAATAGACACACATTGTATCTCACACGTGCAAAGTGTATGTATTTTCAAAAGATGCTTGCTTAAACATTCAAGTGGCGGAATACTTGGGTTTGTGTTTGTTGTGTACACCTTTGCAAATCCGTGTCTATGTGGCCGTGTGTTTGTGTAAACTAATAGTGTTTGGCTCAAGTGACATGTAGCCCCACACGCGCCTCCAAAAGCGGCATCACAGTTTAGGCAAAATCCTATGTCTCCCAATCAGAAACTATGCTGTGCACCCCCTCGAACCCTCAGAAAGTTCACCTCTCCTTCGAGATTCGAGGCGTGCGCTGCCTCTCCCCATTTGGGAGCTTCAAGCAGGGCTGGTAGTGAATGACAAAGGGTGGACCCCCTGCTGCTGGTGTCAGGTACCACACATGTGCCATTTATGCGTCCTGTGAATTGTGGACCGATGTGTGTGCTGGCTGCGAGAGCTCTGATACACATGCTGATAGTCTTATATTTATACACAGGAATGCCTTCTTTTTTTTAACAATTCTTTTTATTAAGTAAGCATCAGCCAAAATCACATTACAGAGGTATTGTCATAGCATAAGTAACACACAGGGGCACAGGAAGTCCAAGTATACACATGATGAAGAGATTCACGGGCAAGGGGGTTCATCAAGTACAGCAGTTCTGGGTGGTGCTCAAATCTCTCCCCGGTACTGATTCCAGGGTCCCCATACCAACGACCATTTACTAGGGCGCCCCCTTGCAAGGTACACAGTTTTTTCCCTGAACATGCACCAGTCCAAGTTATTTTCCCATACTTCCAACGTGGGTGGCTGCTCAGTGCCCCATAACTGGGCAATGTTTCTTTTCGCTAGCATGAAACCCAGTGTAACCCATTGCGTCTGTGCTGAGTTTAAGTCTGTGGGCTCCCATATGTTAAGCAGGCACCTCCTTGCCTCCGGCATCAAAGCAACCCCCAATACCCTGTGTATGATGTTGTGCATTTTGCGCCAGTATGTTGTAATATATTGTAAATGTAAATTGATATTTGTATAGCGCACTACTCACCCGCAAGGGTCTCAAGACGCTTGTACGAATACCACTGTGGAACCCATCCTGGCTTTCCCTGTGAGGTGTCCACTCCTGGGCACCCCCAAGGTGGAGGCCAGGCATCCTTAGCGTTGTGAGGACCGTTGTGGAGATTAAGCAAGCTATTGCCCAGAGTTGCAGAGTGGGACTCCATGATTGGAATAGGCACCGAGGCAAGAATTATCAGGTCCGTGGAATTTTTGAGCCCAAGACCCGCCGAGGCGGGGAATTGAACCCTGGTCCCGGGCTAGACCTCTGCATCAGGGTCTGCCGCTCTAACCATTGAGCCACACATTCCCAGATAATGTGTAAGAACTTGCCAGTCTGACCACACTGCCGTCTGCATAGTCCCGAGGTCGACAGCCCTATGTGTACCAGCCGGGGGCCCGTGATGTAAACCCTGTGTAATACCGTAAGTTCAACAAGCCTCAGCCTTGCTGGGATAGCAACCTCCTTTGGGGAGGACACAGCCGACTGCCAGTCCTCCTCATCTAGTTCTATCCCGTCTTGGACCCACCTAGTCCTCAACTCCGCAAGGGGATCAGCCCTATGATTAATCAATTTCTTGAATATTAGGGAGATTGTTTTTTTGAGGAAGTGGCCATCTAGAATTCTGTCCTCAAGAGGCGAAGCCTCTGGGGGGTCAGAATCTCCAAGCAGTGTCGCCCGGAGTGAATGGCGGATTTGCGCATAGCTGAAGTATTCAGAACCCATCAAGTCATATTCCGCCTGCAGTTCCTCAAATGTTTTGATTTTCCCTTTACCCCACACATCTCCAACTCTCTGTAAGGTCCCATTTATCGAATCCTTTCGTCCTCCATAGCTGGTCTAGTTTCTCTGAGTCGAAGAGCGGGGTGGCCCTAGTAACTGTCCCCCTCCAACCCAGGGAGTTAGTGACATCATGCCAGATCCGAACAGCCTGCTTAGTAGGCCCCGTCAAACCCAGTCTCGTCCAGTAGTATCGTTTGATATCATCATACCAAGGAAGTGTGAGCTTAGCCAACGCAATACGTGGTCTGCCATCCCACAGCAGGCCACGCTGTAGCGCTTCGATCTTGCGGAAATAGCCTGCTGGCACCACATCAAGAGTGTTCTGAAGAGCATAGAGGGGCAGCGCCATCATTTTAAAGAGGGCCGCCCGCCCCAACAAAGATAGGGGGAGCCTCTTCCAATGTGGAATGTCACTCTGAAGTCTCTGCAGGGGGGGAAGAAGGTTATGGTCATACATAGCCACTGGATCAAGGGAAATGTAAATCCCCAGATACTGGAACCCCACGGTATTAATGTGTATGGGACAATGCCGAGGAGGGACCGGGAGGTCACCACTCGGCACAAATACCAAGGATTTCCCCCAATTAATGGAAAGCCCTGAATTCCTCCCAAATGATGCCAGGACATCGCAGACCACATCAAGGGACCTCCCAGGAGAGGTGAGATAAAGCAGAATATCATCGGCATATAGGGATATACGATCCTCCCATTCTGGAGACCAACTCAAGCCGCGGATAGATGGTTCCCAGTTCAACCAGGCAGCAAGTGGTTCAAGGGCCAATGAAAAAAGGAGGGTGGAGAGGGGGCAGCCCTGTCGGGTGCCCCGACCGAGTAGGAATGGCGCCGACACCCTGTTGTTTACAATTATTTGAGCAAGTGGTTTGGCATACAGCCGGCACACCCACCTGATAAATTCGGGACCGAAACCAAACTTAGCCAAGACCGCCCCAAGATAGGGCCATTCAATGGTGTCAAAAGCCATGGTCGCATCCAGTGAAGCAATCACAGCTGTCTCCCGAAGAGTGTGGGCTCTGGCTAGCACTCCATGCAGTCTACGCAAATGTAATTCCGTATTCCTGTGGGGCATAAAGCCCGATTGATCTGGGTGAACCAGGCCTCCCACCACCTTTAACAGCCTGTTCGACAGGAGTTCGGCTCTGCGTTCAAAAGGGAGACAGGCCTATAGGAGGCACAATTTGTTTTGCTCTTACCCTCCTTGTGAATTACCACAATGGATGCCAGTCTCTGGTCCCTAGGGAGAATCCCCCGTTCCCGGGATTCAACAAACATATCTTTGAGGTAGGGCGCCAATTTGTCTGGTCTGAGCTTATAGAGTTCAATGGGGAGCCCGTTCGGGCCCAGCGCCCTCCCTGAATTAAGAGAACGAGTAGCTTGGGCAATCTCATCAACTGCAAAAGCACTGTCCATGAAGTCCTGGTCTGCAGAGGAGAGACACGGGAGCTATATGTCTCAGAGTAAAAGAAGAGAGTCATCTTCTGACCGGACACACACCGAGGTATAAACTGCCCGAAAGTGAGCGGCAAACCTTTCGACAATGTCCTGCGGATCAGCGATAGAAGTTCCCTCTTCATCAAGCAGCGCTGGGACAAGACGAGTGGCCCAGTCCTTTTTAGGTCTCGCCTAGACGAAAGCAAAGCGAAGCTTTGCTGTCTAGGGCGAGACAACTAATGCTGTTACTTTCAGGGGAATGAGGACAGCAAAGTGGCACGCGCTTTTTCAGGCCGAGATTTGACCTCGTGAGTGTTCTCTCGTCTTATCTTAGTGGGCGTGTGCACACCAGTCCAGCTCTGTGGTTAAACATGTATTTTTCAATACTGTCTACATTGCCTTGCTTTCAGGTGCCGGAAAGTGGAAATCGCCCTCCTTGGCGCCTCTCATGCACTTAAAAACGCCGTGGCGCGATGTTGTTTCAGAATACGGAAGGTCAAATATAATCGGGCTGTTCGGGTATACACTCAAAACTTCACCGAGACGGGATAGCCCATGGGCTTGGCAATTTGTAGAAGGAGATACCTATTGCTGTTTAATGCGCCTGTCGAGCACATGCAATAATGCAGGCCATTCCTTCCATAAAAAATGCTGCCACTCCTCCACATTATCCAGCTGAGATGCATTAAATTTGTGATCTTGGGACTGTCCATTTACACAGATCATACTACAAAATGAGCTGCTTCTTGGCAATGTTAACAATAGGTGCGGGTAGCCCGGGGGTAATCATTTCAGGGTCTTTAGAAGGGTGACACTTGTGAGCGGTAGACGGAAGATTTGCAGGTTGGTCGCAGATCTCTGCAGCAGGTAGCCAGCCCTCTGAGCTATATCTCTTACACAAAGCAACCACGAAGAACTCTCAGAGTAAAAAGATGCAATTCCATTTTTCATCCGAAAAGTGCTACTCTGTTAAATTCATATTAAGTTTTTTTTTTAAATAGAGGAGATATTAAAGCGACCTTGTATATGTAGGATTAGTGAGAAGATAGTGTGTTAGGCTAATGCTATTGCTGCAGTGGTCTGTGCCAGAAGTCATGGATTTCAGTCCGACCCGAACTTCGAATTACATCTTTTAGAGGGTGGTAAAATGAGTGTTTCTATGCAATTAATCACAGCCCATAAACCTCTTGACGTGATATTACAAATAAAAAGAGACTGTAGCTTTTGTAAAACAAGCATTGATAATGCAATATGTCTCGCCTTTTATTAAGTTAAAGCCATTTGCCATTTGCTTTGCTAATGGTATTGTATAGCAAAGCAAATGGCTTTAACTTAATAAAAGGCGAAACCTATTGCATTTTTAATGCTTGTTATTTAACCAAGCAAGGAGCTTCCCAGTCTTATCCCCCAAATCATAAAGTCTACCCTGCTGATCTCTACCGAGTGTCTTGGCCCTGTCGGTTACCAGCGCTTTATAGTCATATTGTTCAGGCTCAGGATATGAAGTTTGGCCTGTGTTACGCCCAGTTCCAACTCCTTCTCCAGCGACCCAATCTCAGTTTCCAGGTCAACCACCCCCCTATTCCTTTATTTCTTTGAGCCCGCTATCAGTGACAGGGCTTGGCCCCTAATGACAGTCTTAAAGGCCTCCCAGAGGGACACTGACGAAGACACCGACCCCTCGTTTTCAGCAAAGTAGCTATCCAGCGCCTTAACAAGTTCTCTGCTGAGTTCGGGATCACACAGACACCATGGAATAATAGGGGCCACCCTCCCAGCAGAGCCCCAGGTGAGAGTCATACGGACCCATTCCGGTGAGTGATCGGAGATCCCCCTGGCTAAATGTGCAGTTTCAGTTATATAGAACACCTGCGCGGCAGGAACTAAACAGTAATCTAATCGGGAGAGACTATTATGGGCCCCCAAATGGAATGTGTACTGTTTCTTATCCGGGTGGTAGAGCCTCCATCCATCGACCAGTCCCATTGCTCCTATAAAGTCAGTCAGCCTCCGCATAGTGGGCCCCAGAATTCGTGGGGGATGCCTATCCACATCCCCAGCGACCACAGAATTAAAATCCCCTCCAGAAATAAAAGCTCCTCTGGAAGTTCAAGCAAACGCCTACCAAGGTCTGTAAAGGTTGCGCTCTGTAGTCCCGGGGGAACATAGATCGAGAGGACGGTAATAGTGTAACCTTCCCATTGCCCCGTCACCCCGATATATCTGCCCCTGTCATCTTCCTACATGAAAGTGATCGTCAAGGGAAATGCCCTCCGAACTAATATGCCGACCCCCCCTGGAGCCAGAGGTGAAGCCCGAGTGTGCCACTAACTGATACCACATCCTATGTAGGGCTCTACATGTGTTACCCACTAGATGTGTCTCCTGTAATAGGGCAATATTGGGTGCTTGTCTCTTAAGATACTGAAGGATCGCACTATGTTTGATTTTGTCCCCCAACCCATTCACATTCCAACTGAATACCTTGACCTCCCTACCCCCCATCATCATGAAGGAGGAAGTGACAATCCTCTGCACATTGTCTACCAATCAAGTATTGTATGTTGATGCGACTAACAAACCACCCAACCGATAAAACAAACAACCCTCCCAAAAACTCCCCCACCCCGCTGCCCTGCCCATTAGGCTTAAAACTGCCCATTGAAAACTGCAGAGTGCCTGTCGCCCTAAACATTCAAACGAAAGAACAATAAAGTAAGCTCAGGAGGTTAAAGCCCATGAGCTCCGGTCAGCGCCCAGTCTACATGATGAATAGTTCGGAGTGACATCAGTTAGACAATTACGCCCCCTCGCACCCCTCCAATCAAATTCGACGAATATCTTACTCCCCCCTCGAAACACCCCCCCCAAAAGCCACCCAATGCAACAAATCAAGACTCAACTGTCCGCCATTTCAGGAAGATGGATTGTCCGCTCTGCCATCACCGCCTCTGTCTGCCGGGGCCCGAGACCCCTGGTACTCGCGCCACTCCACAACCGCCTCCGGCTGGTCAAAAAACCATGCTCGGCCCTCTGCCTCAATCCTGAGCCGGGCCGGGAACAACAACGACTACTTCATGCCCCTTTCCCTTAGATCTCGCTTCACAGACAAAAATGATTTCCTTTGCTTTTGCACCCTCTGCGTGAAGTCTGGGAAGAAGGAGATAGTAGCTTTTTCATACCGAAGAGGGGCATTAGCCCTCGAGGCCTAGAGAATAGCGTCTCTGTCCCAATAGTAGAGGACTCGGGCCAACATGGGTCGCGGGGGAGCGCCCGGCCTGGGTCGCACGCCCGGGACCCTGTGCTCCCGTTTGATGACAAAAAACTTACTAAGGCCCTTTGGTTGCAGATGCTTGAGGATGAGGTCCTCAACAAATAGGTCGGAGGCTGGACCCTCTGACTTTTCCAGCACACCTAAGATTTGCAGGTTATTACGGCGAAGACGACCTTCGTTGTCATCTAGCTTAAGATCAAAGGCAGCTCGGGAGTCCCGTAGGTCCTTGACTTCCATTTGCAACTGGGAAACATCATCCACCAGACTGGAGGTTGTAAGCTCGACCTGCTTCACCTTCTCATTAAGTTTCCCCTTATCCGCTCGAATCAAATTAATATCAATGGCCATTGAGTCCATCTTGTGCTCCAGAGAAGTTTTAACCCCCGTGATAGTGTCCATAAGATCATTTAAGGAGGGTTCGGGTTCTTCCCCCGGTAGAGCACCCTTCATAGAATCCTCGTATAGCCGACCCTTCTGCGAGTCTTTAGTTACTGTGTAGCGATCCAGTTTATTAGCTTGAACAGATTTTGGGCCCTTAGCCCCAGTACCTTTTACTCGCTCCATCTGTGACGCAGCAGCATTCTATAGGGGTCCGCCACAACAACAGGCAACTGGCCCACCCCACCCTCCACGAAGTGCAAGCAAGCAGGTAGTACCACCACCAGGGCAAGTCTCAAACCTAGGCCACAAAGGAGTCCACCAGACAGATCGTTACCGTTGCGCACTACCATAGAGGCGGTACTCACACCCCAACAGGTGCTAACAGGTGTCCCCCTCTGTGACTCCCATGAGGCTCCCGGGCGTCCCACCGCTGGTTCAGCAGCAACCCCGTAAGCCACTCAGTCCTCACCCCCTCTGTGGACTCAGCAGAACGCTTCTCAGTAGCTCTAGGCCCCCCCAAAGGCCGCCCCCAATCACAATCTGCTCCTACCTGTGGGTCGTAAAGAGGGAATAGGAGGGCGGGGGGGCCTCTCCTTCAACAGAGCTGCCACCAGACCAGCCGCCGAGTTGTGGAATGCAAGGGACCACTCAGCTCTGTTATGCGCCTTATTGCCCCTGCCACTGTTGCAGGCCTTATCCCCAGCCGTCCCCGGTACACCAAGTGAGGGGCCCGCCTGGCCGCCAAACCAACACCAATGTCAGCATGGGGTGATGGGGGGAGAAAAAGAAGGAGAAAGCTAGAGTCTCCAATGAGGGAACAAAGGGGATGGAGGCACTCGATCACCCCTCGGGTCCCGCTGAAGTCTTTTCTGCCTCTGAGAATCAACGCGGCCCCGACCGCCGCCTCCCCGCTGCCTCCCCGCTGCCGCCACCAGTATGTCCATTCGTGGCCCACTAGGGGAGAAGGATGCGTTGCCTCTATATGCCGGGGCGAAGTATGGGTCCGTCGCAAAGTCGAAGAAGTCCGCGGCAGCAGCTCGGCTCCAAGGGCGAACCGGAAGTCGTCCTCCACTGGCCCACCGTCCGACTGTAGCCATCATGGCCTAGTCACTCTCGCACACTCAGACAGCTCCAGCTCAGCGAATGTGACCGCGAGTCCCCCGGAGGCGGTCGATCCCGGCTCCACCACCCCTCTGATGCAGGGATCTCTCTCCGGGATGCAGGATAGGCATTCAGGATTTATGTGTGGGCTCACTGGCTCCGGAGCTCTCTCGCTACTCGGCCATTGCGGATCAGTTTGGCCAGGCCCCCCCCCCCCCGGAATGCCTTCTTAGAATTAACTGTACAGTGCCAGACTACTTGTATAAATAAATGTGCCCTAGAGTGGCCATGGATTTAAAGGTGCAGGTTCATGTGCAGACACACAAACAAACGCACAAAAGGAGAGACTCCTGGAGGCTGCTCTGAGGTGACGCCCCTGGAATTAGAACAGACCCTTGTGGACCAAGACCTCTCGGGTAACAACATAACAGCAAAATGGCAGGAATAACCCCAGCACTGTCAACAACAAGGCAATAAATATTGCTGACAATACTTCAAAAAATAGCAATCATCAAGAAGAACAATGCACTGTGTAGGTGACAGAAAATGATAACTCCCTGTACAGTCTTATGCCTAAAAAAATAAACAAAAACAAGCAATAGTCTGAGAGATAACCATGTTATCAATAACATTCTCAACAACGTGATACTGCCGGAATGAAAAAAGTAATACGGAATCAATGCCTTAACCCCTTGCATGCGTCCGACGGTCCCCCGGCTGTCCGACGTCACAGTGAGCGTGTGCTTCGGACGGCCGTGGGCCATCCAATTTGCGCACGCATGGAATTTGCCGGCATCGCGCAATAACTACACTCCACGCTGTTACTTGAAGCGTAAAAGGCCATTTTATTAGGACACGGTTGCAATAATTTAGACTTAATAACAGTACATAAATGCAAGAAATATACGTTCCCTTCCCATACCCACATATTCTCCATTCTGCCTTCTCAAAACCATCTCACCATTTGACTCTTCCCCATTCACTCGGTAACCTTCTTCCTTTCCTCATTCTCACATTCACTTGCCCTCCAAGCATCCTTTGTTGACTTTGCCTTCATTGCCTCCCGCTATCAGTCACCTGTGTACCATTCTCCCCCCCCCCCCGAGAGGGGTGGATCCGCCTGTATGTGACTCACCACCCCTCCAAAGTACCATAACGTCTCTGCTCCGCAACCTGCCCTAAACTGGCAATCAGACCCAAAAAAAACACCCCTAGTCCTTTGCTGAAGAGCTGTAGGGTATATCGGTGGACAAACTTTTCTAAATCCTCCCGGTGGTGCTCAATTGACAGGAAGAGGCCAGATCTTCCTCTCCTGACACCTTATATGCCTTCCCACTCCCGCCCCTTCCTTTAACCCCTCAAGTCCCACCCCCACCTTGTCCTTCCGCTGATGCACGAACACCCCGGGGGAAAAATGGTCTGCGACCTGCACTTCTCCCGGGGACCACATTGCACAATAACTACACTCCACGATGTTACTTGAAGCGTAAAAGACCATTTTATTAGGATAAGGTTGCAATCATTTAGACTTAATGACAGTGCATTAATGCAAGAAATATACGTTCCCATCCCATACCCACACATTCTCCATTCTGCCTTCTCAAAACCATCTCACCTGTTTGACTCTTCCCCATTTACTCGGTAACCTCCTTCCTTTTCCCATTCTCACCTTCACTTGCCCTCCAAGCATCCTCTGTTGACTTTGCCTTCATTGCCTCCCGCTATCTGTCACCTTTGTACCGTTCTCCCCCCCAAGGGGTGGATCCGCCCGTATGTGACTCACCACCCCTTCAAAATACCGCCAACCAGGGAACCCCCGTAGGGCAGTTACCTGACCCCCCCCCCACGTTCCTCGGCACCTTTCGCCTCCCGCTAGCTGACCCCGCGGCCCCTTAGTGGACGACCAATCCACCACCTTCCCCTGTGTCCTGTCAAAAAAGTACTACTCTTGGGAAAAATGTTAATCGCGAAAGGTGCCCATCCTAAGCGGGAGCACATGCCCTTCAATTCTTTGCGCCTAAAAGCTTCATCACTCTGCAGCACCCGGTGAATGACCATGCACTGCAACATGCGTCCCTTGCGAGTTAGGAACTTTCCCGTGCCAAACCCCAACCAGGAATGATGCTCAGCAAGCGGTGATTGTCCATCAACTCCCTTGGACCTGCGTCCCGTGTAAATAAATGATATTTCATGGGGCCACTCCTTGCCGTAAACGGTGCTCCCCAATGCGGTGAACGACCATCCACCACCTGGACCAGTGTCCCGTAGAAACAAGCTTCATGTCCGGGCCAATCATTTGACCGAAGAAAGGTGCCCCCTCTCGCGGTGAACGACCATCCACCACCTGGACCTGCATCCCGTGGAACCAGTAACGTTTTCGGGCCCATCACCACCTGGACCTGGGTCCCATGTACATGCAACATTTTCCGAGTCCAATCTTCAACCAAGAAAAATTGCCCCTCCCTCGCGGCAAACGACCACCCACCACCTGTACTTGTGCCTCATGGAAGCAATGAACCTCTGCTGGACAATCCTGGTCCACAAAAAAAAGGTGCCCCCAATGCAGTGGATGCCCATACGCCACCCGGACCTGTGTCCCCAGCAAACCAGCAACCTTTTGGACCAATCTGTTTTTCACACAAGGTGCCCTCCACGGTGAACGACCATGCACTGGACCTGCGTCCCTTGTAAACAATAACATTTTTGAACACTCCTTGTCCGTAAAAAAGGTAACTCCCAACGCAGTGAATGACTATTCACCACCTGGACCCGCATCCCTTTAAACACAGAACATTCTTGGCCCAATCTTCATCCAGGAGCGGTGCCCCCCCGTGGACGACCATTCACCACCTGCGTCCCAATGTAAGTGAGGAACAGCCCTGACCAACATTTTTCTGGGACAGGTGCCCCCCTTGAACAAGACCCCCCCATTTCACCTAGAAAACAGTCTCATCACCAGTGTGCCATGACCTGGCCAACCAATTCCATAACTCCCCCAATCTCTTCTTCTGCAAAGCACAATGTATGCACTTGACCAGGCTGCCCCGTGCTCCATTCCCTGGAATCATATCTCCGTCCAGGCATCATAGGATAACGCCAGACCTGGCATATCCCAGAAAACTTTTACCCCCGCATGTATCCCCAGATCGGGGCAATCTCATATTTCTTTTGAAACAATGTCAGCCATACCGGCCACACAAACCCCCCAAATGTCATCCGACTCCTTCCCCATCATCTCACAGTCAGATGACTGTAGTCCCTGTCTAGTGACGTCTGTACACCTGCTAGTGCGCCTCCTGTGCTGTCCAAATGCCGGGAGAATGGCCACCCCATCCAGGCGACTGCCCTGGCTCCCGCTCTACTCCCAGGTCCTATGGTAGAAAAAGAAAAGTTAGTCCGGCATGAAATGTATCCTGTTCCCTCAGCCCTCATACGGCAGTCGTCCTCAACCCATCCTAAAAACCCCATACCCAGTACCAATGTCACCACAAAAACACCGTACTGTACTCCCCTCGTCCCCAGTCTGAAACCCCCTTTTCCCCCAGGGCCCCCTGACACCATATCCGGTACCACCCCCAGTACACAAGAACCATACGTCTCAGTAAGATAGCCCCACCACAAACACCTTGCCTTCGCACAAGGCCAATAATGACCATTAGAAATGACCTTCCCTCTTCGGAAAATAACGTCCCCCAATCCAACGGCCTTCACTCAAATACCATCGC
Source organism: Lissotriton helveticus (assembly GCF_964261635.1). Classification (NCBI taxonomy): domain Eukaryota; kingdom Metazoa; phylum Chordata; class Amphibia; order Caudata; family Salamandridae; genus Lissotriton; species Lissotriton helveticus. Next base: position 708,283,189 of record NC_136070.1, read on the forward strand.
TATTTTGACACTCCCCCTGTCCCCGAACGAACCGCCACCAACAGTGCCACAACACCCCCCACCCCAACTGCCCAACGTCAGGCCCACCTCTTTCACATATGTGCCGTGCCGTACCTCACCGCACCGACGCTGCTCTGCTCGAAATACCTGCTGCCCATTTTGTCAACCCCTAACGCCCGGCACTACATAACCTGTCCCTCACCACAACCCCCTTTGTCTGCAGCTCCACCTGGACCATAAACTCCTGACTCCAAGGCTTGCAGTACCATACACCCAGTTCAATGAAAAAACCCTTAGACTATACCAATTTATCAGCATCTCTATAACTCTACCCCAGTGTTCCGTCTTCCTGGTCACCACCTCCTCGGCCATCCCCGCACAACCCCCACGTTACCCATCCATGTCATACTATTTGCACTTGTCCAAACCATGGCCCCCGAGCGTCTGCCTGAACCCCTGCACTCATGCCTTGGGCCTTCAGTATCCCCTTGCTCCCCCACTTAAAAACCCATCCCCAGCAGCACCGCAAAAATACCCCGTCCATGCCTACGCATCAGCTGCCCGTACCTTTAGTACTTTGGCCCCATGTACCCCTTGGGTAGCACTGTCCAACCCTGTGTTCGCTGTCTTAGACCGTGCCTTCCATCCCACACGTCGCTCAATTGACCCCCCGCCCTCCGAGAAAATGCACTGCAACAAGTCCCCAATACTAACCTCTGTACCCTCCATTATAGAACTTCGCAAGCAGTACCCACACAGCGTGGACAGCCAATCTGACAAGCCCACCCTGCGCATTCGGTAAGCCATGATGTGAAGCATGCAATCTCCTACAATGTCACCGGAAGCCTGGCTTCCTCTCAGGAGACATTGAGCGCCATGGACCCATGGCCTCCAGCTAACCAGGAAGGTGCTCCCGACATCCCCCCGCAACCGCCTGTGTAACGTCATTGGGTATCAGTTCCCCCTGTCACCGGAGGGACCTGTCAGGTATAATCCGTCCTGCGGAAACCTGCACCCCCAATCTGCTCTACCCCCGTCTCCGCTACTGAATTGAGCCCACGTAATGCTGCCAGAAATCGCCAGCAAGCCCGGCTGCGGGTAGTGTCTGCATCTTGCGTTGGTGCCCCCTTTGGCTTCGCCCCGTTTGGGCCCCACCTTGACCTGACTTCTCACCTGTCACAGGCCAGCAGAAACAACTCCTCAGTCCTTTCACCCTTCACTTTGCCCCGCCTGCTGCCGCCGGGGCAAGTGCCCAAACCTGGAACCCTACCATCAATGTGTTCCCAATGATTTGCTGCCAATGACCGCTTGTGTGCCGACCGGCACCTCGGGCCCCATGTGCTCTCGTGATCAGTGACCCTGTTGATACCAGCCTGTCCCTTGGTTGCCATATTGTCTTCTCTGACCCATGCCACCCAACGTTGGGTTCCCGACATTTCTCCTGCTGCAGCAGCCTAGTATCTCTGCAACACCCCCCACACCCATAGCACACCTCAGCTGACCAGCCGATGTCCCCACGTGACGCTTCCCGCGTCCCCAAGCCTCAGCCCTAATCCCGTACCTGAGGTTTAATCCAGGACCTCTTTCCGTTTGCTCAGAGCTGCTGCTCCCTCAGTCGCCATGTCCTCACGTCATTCTGTGGCCACACTTGACTCCTGCAATAACAATTAAACAGTTCGGTTACCATGCACCCCCCCACCCCCTGTAGCAAACCTACTCAGCCTCGGCCCTTTTCACATGAACTTCCATTCCACACTCCACACCCATCGCACACCGTTCCACCGCTCCTATTTCGCCCTTCACATCCACGCCAACCGACACCCACTCTTTCTCTCAACATCCATGCCATCTCTCACAAATTATCTTCGTAACATTGTCAAATTAAGAACGCTGTATCGTTCGCTGCGCGATCCCCCGACGGATGGCAGACCACCGCGGCCCCCCCTACTGCTTCTGGCCATCGCTCCAAGGCCGTCATGCGCCCCACTGGCAGCTCCCCTTACTGCCGTGCTCAAACACCGGCCCTGGTTCCCCCCTCCCACTGGGTCGCTCCAACCAGGTGGGCCCAAGCACCACCGGGCCTCGTGCCATGTTGGCAGTCCCTCGCGCCTGCCCCAGGTACCCCTCAAAGCTCCACCTGCATGCCCCAACTGCATCCCAGCGCCCGCCCCCCCCCCCACTTCTATCCCAGGCCGTAAACCCCCGGCTGTCTGCAAAACCCTATAAACCAAATAAATGCTACAGATTCCAAGAATTGACGGGCCATAACCAGCCCCTGGTGCTGGAGAGGGTATAGATGCAGAGGGCTCCACTACCGGCTCAATGTCTTCACAGAAGGTGCTCATATTCCTCTACAGTATCCTTTCTAAAAGCATGCCTGCCACTAAACAGCATGTGCACCTGTTGGACTGAATGATATGCCAACCCCCCCCACCCCATGGGGGCGATTCCGCCGAAAGAGGGAGCCATGACCAAAGGGCCCACAATGCACTGCAGCACATAACAGCCCCCCTCCTCCAACCCTAGGAGGCCGGCCAGCTCCCACAGGTACCGGCAAGGTCAATACCTGCCCCTGTACCCCCTCCAACTCCCCGCCGGCACCCCCGCCCCCCTTACCGCCGTACCCAGGTGTGTGGGAGCGCTGAAGCCCCCGCCCTAGCTCCCGCGCCTCCGGCCGCATCGGCATCTGCAGCTGCCGCGCACTCTGGCTGCAGCCCACCCCTCCCTCCATGTGGGTGATGGCAGCATACAACACAGCCTGTAACACGGCAGTGGGCGGGCGCTCGGTGAGGCTCCACTGCACGCCCCCTATCCCCCGGTCACCAGAACAGGATGCCCCCCCCCTACCTGCCACAGCCAACGTTCCCGGTGGTGGCTCTTCCTCACAAGCCACCACCGCAGCAGCACACCGTACCTTGAGTCTCCCGAGCATGCAGGCCATCCAGACCTGCACTTGCTGCACACGCCCGACCGCGACCGCTCCTCCCGGCCTGCTCGGTCACGCACACACATCACGGCAAAGCCAGCCGCCACGCTGGATGTCACCATAGGGCACCGCAAACGGAGAGACTCAACCTAGCCCTGTCCTAATATAAATGCTAATCCACGGCTCCCCGCCAATCGACAAATCGGCCACCTGCCCCTAACCGCCCGACTACAAACTTCCTTAACAAACCTTTCTAAATCCCCCGGGTGGTGCTCAGGTGTCAGGAAGAGGCCGGATATTCCTCTCCTGACACCTTATATGCCTTCCCACTCCCGCCCCTTCCTTTAACCCCTCTAGTCCCACCCCGACCTTGTCCTTCCGCTAATGCGCGAACAGGCTGGTCTGCGACCTTCACTTCCCCCGGGGGCCGCATTGCAGGGGTATTCTAGCTGTGCACAAAGGGTTAAAATGGCCACTGTGTATGTTTAGGAGTAGTTGGTCGCTGCTCATGGGGAGGGCTAAACTCTGTAAGAGGCATGAGGCATGCATGGAATGGGGAGAACGAATAATGGAGCCAACAAATAGGAAGTCTATGGGGGGGTGAAGCCCACAATGTAGATGCAGCATGGCTCTTCAAGACAGCGCATGCGCGCTGTCTAGAGCCCAGACGTGAAAAGCAGGATGAAAGACAAAAGATGTGAAGATAGAAAGAGGAATACAGATCAGGAGGGGAAAGGAAAGGTGAAAGGAAGAAAGGAACCATTAAAGGAAATAAGACATAAAAGGTGAAAGGTAGGATGAAAATGTCAAAGATAAGGTGAAAGAATGAATGGAAGTGTGAAAGGTTGGAGTAAAACAGTTAAAGGATGGATAGATGGAAGGGCAAAAGGATAGATGGAAGCATGAAAGGATTGATGGATGAAAGGATAAATGGATGCAAAGATGAAGGATGGACAGATGATGAACAGCGAAAAGGTGGATGGTTGAATGGGTGAAAGGATGGATCTAAATGAGAAAAGACTGATTTAAATATTGTTTGATTGTTGGGCATGGAAAAATGAATAGATAGGAGGGTGAAAGTATATATGAAAGGGTGAAAGAATGGATCGATGTTTAGGTAGGTAGAAGGATGAATGAGTGTACGGAAAAGTGAAGTGGCGGTGTGATGGATGGATGGATGATGGGATTGCCTGTTGAATATATGAATAGATAGAAAGGTGAAAGTATTGGTGGATATGGGAATGAAACGAGAATGAAAGGGTGAAGTCAGCCCTCATAAGCATGGTCGTGGTTTGTTTGCTGTGTGTACTCAGTGGGTCTTATTTATGAGGCTGTGCGTCACTTTTACGCTGCTGTGGCCTCATTTATGAGGCTATGCGTCACTTTTATGCAGGCGGTGCGTCACTTTTTGTGACGCACCAGCAGCGTAAAAAATGTGCCTTGTTGCACCATATTTACAAAGTGACGCATCTAGGTAGATGCGTCACTTTGTAAACGCCTGCGCCACATTATACCTGCGCCAGGTATAATGTATGCAGGGGGGGGCGTTCTGGCGCAAGAAAGGGTCATAGAAGTGACGCAGTGAAATCTATAAGATTTTACTGCGCCACTTCCAGGACACAAATGCGTCAATTTCTTACACCTGCCTCACAGCAGGCGTAAGACTGACGCAGGTCCTTTAACATGGGGCTTGCCCCATGTGAAAGGACACATTGCTGGAGTTGCGTCACTTTTGTGACACACTCCAGCAATGCGTCACTTTTGCGCCATACAGATACGTCAGAAATACTGACGTATCTGTAACTGCTTGCGACATGATGCGTCATACTTTAAATATGACGCATCATTGGTGTTCCAAGGAGGGCGCAGTGAAAAGTGACGCATCGCTGTTTTCACGCAGCGATGCGTCACTTTTCATAAATGAGGCCCCTGGTGCGTCACTTTTTGTGATGCACCAGCAGCGTAAAAAATTTGCCTTGTTGCACCATATTTTCAAAGTGCCGCATCTAGGTAGATGCGTCACTTTGTAAACCCCTGCGCGACATTATAGCTATGCCAGGTATAATGTTTGCAGGGGGCACGTTCTGACGCAAGAAAGGGTCGTAGAAATGACCCAGTGAAATCTATAAGATTTCACTGCGCCACTTCTAGGACACAAATGTGTCAATTACTTACGCCTGCCTCACAGCAGGCGTAAGACTGACGCAGGCCCTTTCACACAGGCCCTTTCACATGGGGCTTGCCCCATGTGAAAGGATACATTGCTGGAGTTGCGTCACTTTTGTGACACACTCCAGCAATGCGTCACTTTTGCGCCATACAGATACGTCAGAAATACTGACGTATCTGTAACTCCTTGCGCAATGATGCGTCATACTGTAAATATGACGCACCATTGGTGTCGCAAGGAGGGCGCAGTGAAAAGTGACGCATCGCTGTTTTCAAGCAGCGATGCGTCACTTTCATAAATGAGGCCCAGTGTGTTTAAAGGAATGGTCCAAGTGGTGTGTTTTAGTTTTCTTGCTACTTCCTTGAGTGATAGCCGGGCGGAGCGGATCACTGTACATAGCCTCTGGGCCGCTTGAAGAATGTGCGATTAATAGAAGTTAACGCCGCACTATGCTGAGCCTGGACAGGGCCGCCGGCCGGTCCGATTGAAACACAGCGCAAATTCATGAGACAGAACATAAAAGCAGCCTGGGGCTCTACTGGGCTGCCTGCAGTTTTACCACTTTGTGAGCTTTAGCTCCGCAGCTCCCAGCCTTCTCATGACCCCGTCCGCCCACACACTTTACCCAGAGAAACTTAAATCAATACATTTTAAATAAAACAAGACTACCAGGCCGCCTGACGTGCTAGTTCCAAATGGCAGATGCATAGAATTTCACTTCAAGTCTACCGACCTTTAGAGGATCACATTAGGCTGATGGTGAGATTTAACGTACACACCTGCCCCGCCTTCTGCGGTTTATGGTTCCCGATTCTGGGGCATATTACCAACCAATAGAGATAATTTTTGTCTCTAACTTGTTTAGAGACAAAAATTATCGCCGCAAATCGGCGATTTTTATCGCAGATAAACCTTGCTATTAGCAAGGTTTATCGCAAATGCGATAAAAAACGGCCGCAATGCATGAATATCGCTGAAAAGTCAGCGATATTCATGCATTATCGAGCAAATGCTCTTAGCCATGTTATCCACCTTCCATTGGATAACATGGCTAAGAACTGCTCAGGGCAGGTGTTAGCTTTTGGAGATATTCGCGCTTAGCGCGAATATCTCCAAAAGTTGGTAATAGGAGATAGCGATGTTAGCGACTGTTTCCAGTCGCTAACATCTTGGCACGCCCACTTTGCATGTCATTAGTGATAAATATCACTGACATGCAAAGCGGGGCCCAAGATGGTCGCTATCTCCTATTAGCTGTCGCTAACTGGTGTTAGCGACAGCTTGGTAATAGGGAGATAATTTTATCTCCGCTTTCTTGGCTTTTAAAGCCAAAAAAGCAGAGATAAACCCCCTTGATAATATGCCCCTCTGTTATCAACAATGAGGAAAAGGCCGTGGGTAGCCGGTGCTCGGCTCCATATGTTAAAATAAATCATAGCCTGGTGCCTCCAGTGCAGGGCATGGACTTTTCAGTCTCTGCATTACAACCGCTGCACTCCCAAGGCACATTCATGCACTTAATGCACCGATGATATGGAAGCTTGTGAGGAGAAAATACCTCTCCGGCTGACCCAAGATATGAATGATGCTTTCTTTAAACAATGGATAGGAATTATGCTTTTTTTAAACAATGGATGGGAATTATGCTATTTTTAAACAATGGATGGGAATTATGGTTTATTTAAACAGTGGATGGGAATGATGCTTTCTTTGAACAATTGATAGGAATGATGGGGCAGATTTACAAGCCCCCTACACCACCAGTATGTCACTTTTTGTGACGTACTTGTGGCGCAGGGGGCTCCTCTATATTTACAAGGAGTGGAAAAGCCACCCTGCGTGACTTTTCCTCTCCTTGTAAATGCGCCCCCTTCACACGCAGCACTTTGCGTTGAAGGGGCGTTCCATGGGTGTTGCTGTGGGTGTTCCCATGCAACACCCATGGAACAAGACACATCTCCAGATTTATGAGAAATCGTAAATCTGGAGATGCGTCTGAATGCTACGCCACCCTAGAGATGGCGTAGCGAGGCGCAACGAGGAGAAATTTTTCATTTATTCTCTTTTTTTCCCCTCTTTCACTGCATGCTGCATTCTACAGCACACATTGAAAGAGGAAACTTCCTGTAGTGATTGTTTTTGCTCAGGAAGGTGCCCCTTCCTGCAATCTCCCCATGACGCAGGCATCCTTACACCATGGTGCAAGGGTGCCTGTGCTGGCGCATGGCTGCAATTTATGCACCAGCGCAGGGGGAAGCACAGAGATGCGACATATTCTTGTAAATATGTTGCATCCCTGTGCTGCGGCAGTACTGCAGCGTGGCGCAGCCAAAGGGCTTGCGGTGTCACGCTGTGGCACTTCTTTGTAGATCTGCCCCGATGTTTTCTTTAAACAGTGGACGGGAATGATGCTTTCTTCAAACAATGGTTAGGAGTGATGCTTTCTTTAAATAATGGATGAGAATTATGTTTTCTTTAAACAATAGTTATGAGTGATGCTTTCTTTCAGGAATGGATGGGAATGATGACTTTTTTAAACAATGAATAGGAATTATGCTATTTTTAAACAATGGATGGGAATTATGGTTCCTTTAAACAATGGCTGGGAATGATTGTCTTTAAACAATGGATAGTAATGATGCTTTCTGTAAACAATGGACGGGAATGATGCTTTCTTTAAACAATTGATAGGAATGGTGCTTTCTTTAAACAATGAATCAGAATGATGCTTTCTTTAAACAATTGGTGGAAATGATGCTTTCTTTAAATAATGGATAGGAGTGATGCTTTCTTTAAACAATGGATTCAATGATGCTTTGTGTTAAAACGAAGTAATGGGGTAGACATCTCTTGTAGGTGGTTTAGGTAGGTTTAATCAGGTAGAAGTCAGTAGGTAAATAGTTACAAGAAGATTCTTAGTAAATTAGGTAGTCTCTGGAAATGCCCAAGTAAAGCCCAGGTAAAACCCATGTAAGTCCATGTAAGCTCCACCAGGAGCAAGGTCCTCTCTGCTCAGCCCATTTCTCCAACTGATCTTGCCACATACAAAGCCACCCTAACATTCCACATGACATCATAGCAGGTTGATCAGGCAGAGAGAGAACCAAAGAGGAGAGACATGAATATGGCAATAAGTACATTATAACACATCCCCCTCCTTAATTACTGAACAAACAAAGGAAGCGAAGAAGCACATTATAACACATCCCCTTCCTTAATAACTGAACAAACGAAGGAAGTGAAGAAATAGAGAATGTATTAACATATTGAACTAAAACATTCCTTAACCATACTAAAGAAAAGGAGAAGAAGAGAATGCATTAATAAATGTAACAAGAGGAAGAAGAGAGAATGAACTAATTAAAAACAAAAGGAGAAGAAGAGAATTGCATTATTAATTGCAACAAACTCAACTCTCCCTATGTATAGTGATCATAAGTACAAAGAGAAATGCCCAGGTGGAAATCGCATTTCCAACAGAAAGAAGAAGACACAGCATCAATTTAATACAATACCTCCTTCTCCCTGAAATGATCAAAAACAAACGAAATATAAAGTAAGAAAAACCTTCCTAAAAACCAATAATTCAAAACCCCTCTCAAAACTTAGTGTGCCATTACACAAAAATTGTAATAAAACAATATAAGCACAATGTTAAAACCGGATAAACTGGGGCAAAACAGGGATCTGTAACCCTTAACTGCACAAAATCCCATAATAAAAGGTAACAAGTGTGTACCCGTCACACACAGACTGTGTAGCCAAATATCATAACCAGAAATAACAAAACCTAGGGTAACCCTTAACCTATGTGTGAAGAAGACTCACACAGCATGTACATGTTAATCAAAAACCAAGGGTAACTTAAAGCCAAAGACACTCTCGTATAACTGTGGGCAAGCTTAAACCCATTATACACACACGAAAAAAAAATTTTGTAAACCCTTACTCAATTGTCAAAAATCCTAGTCAAAATTGACCAACATTTAAAATTCAGAAAAAACTAAGCACAAACGTGCAGACAAAACATTCCTGCAACACACACCAGAATACAAAATCAAGGGAACAACCGCATATCAATAAAAACAAAATATGGATTACTAAGACCCACGATATAACCCCGGAAAATCACAAAACATATGACACCCACGCACAACCGTAAGAAGGGACACACCACACATAGTCAAGGAAAAAAAACACTAATACTCATTAACACCATCCCAGAGATCAAGAGACAATATTACAAATGACCAGCAACGATGAAAATGTCTCAAACTCCGGTGAGTTGTTTCAAGTAAAATATGTTGTAAATATAGGAAGATTCGCGACGTCTTCCGCAAAACAACATTATTCAGACAAAACACATTTAAAAGTTACACACAAATTAATGACAGTAACATGCCCCCTATACATAGTTGTGAATATGCAATTTTAAAACAAAATAATTTTAACAAAACAAACTAAAACAAATAACGTGGTCACCGTAGTCTAAGATGAGCGATGTCTCACCCGAAATTCCAGTCAGCAAAACAGGAAGTCAAATTGATGGAAGTCTAATTCAAATTTCATTCATCCAAAATCCAAATATTTTAGGTTAAATCCAGTGTAAGTAGAGAATTGCGCCACAAACAGTACCTCCAGCTCGAGATCTCTCATCTTGTAATTCAAAGTAGTGACACTGGATATGATCAACAATACGATCTTCAATCTTCCATGGTAAACATCGTGGTTCTCTGCACATACTAAGGAATCCTTCCCAATGTGCCAAAATGTCCGCTGCAGCGTCGTCCAGCGTCTATTTCTAATGGAAATAGGCCACACCACATAGGAAACCTTCACCAATACTATACAGGATTCCAAAGACGTCATCAAACAAGATGTGCAGGCGAAGTGGAAGGAGCTCCTGAGACCAACCGTCACCGCTTTGACAAACAGTGAGTTGGCAGATATTAAATGATATGCAGGCTCAATTTTAAAATATTAAGTTTCTTCCACAGTCAAACACGCTGTGAGCACTGGATCCAATCTGTTCACCGGCAATAGATTTTAATAAAGTAGAGTAGCGTTTCTTTTATTGTCAGGACGCGTTGCACAATAGAAGTCTAAAGTCTTTTGTTAAATTAGGTAAACCTCACGATGACGCAGATGCTTATCTCGAGTATCGAACACATAAATTAATTCCTTGTCCATATGTTTTTGATCATTAGATGGCAGCAATAACACAGAAATCAGTCCGTAAATGTAAGGAATTTGCTGAAATCTTAAACAGCCATAACGATGCGATTACACTGAAAACGATTGGAGATTTCTAAGTCAGACAACATCTGCTGGGTTTAACTCTTTCTGCACACGATGTTTTCACTCAGCCACAAAGATTAGCTTTTCTTAAATTAATGAACATCAGCAAAAGTCACACAATGTTGTGTGGAATTAGACCATGGGTTCGCAGGCTGTTCAATTACATAAGGAAATACTTTGCCCAGTTTAGGAAAATCAATTAGTCAATTCACTCATTTGGGGAACACTCACCCTATCTCAACAAGCACTGGCACATCCAAGTTGGGGCCGACCGATCTTTGGTCACTGGTGGGGTAAGTGGAGAGCCAGTTTGCTTTTTCTTCATGTGTTACTTCTTTTTCAATGTTTCTTTAGTTCCAGGAGTTTCAGCTTCTTTTTCTTTGCGATTCCTCAGTTCCATATATTCAAATCCAGTCAATGTAGACCACGTAGGTTGTCCTCGTCGCCAGTGTTAAAACGAAGTAATGGGGTAGACATCTCTTGTAGGTGGTTTAAGTAGGTTTAATCAGGTAGAAGTCAGTAGGTAAATAGTTACAAGAAGATTCTTAGTAAATTAGGTAGTCTCTGGAAATGCCCAAGTAAAGCCCAGGTAAAACCCATGTAAGTCCATGTAAGCTCCACCAGGAGCAAGGTCCTCTCTGCTCAGCCCATTTCTCCAACTGATCTTGCCACATACAAAGCCACCCTAACATTCCACATGACATCATAGCAGGTTGATCAGGCAGAGAGAGAACCAAAGAGGAGAGACATGAATATGGCAATAAGTACATTATAACACTTTGTTTAAACAATGGATGGGAATGATGCTTTCTTTAAACAATGGACGGGAATGATGTTTTTTTTAAACAATTGATGGGAATGATGCTTTCTTTAAATAATGGATAGGAGTGATGCTTTCTTTAAACAATGGATGGAATGATGCTTTGTTTAAACAATGGACAGGCATGATGCTTTCTTTAAACAATGGATAGGAGTGATGCTTTCTTTAAACGTGATGCTTTCTTTAAACAATGGATGGGAATGATACTTTCTTTAAACAATGGATGGAATGATGCTTTGTTTAAACAATGGACAGGAATGATGCTTTCTTTAAACAATGGTTAGGAGTGATGTTTTCTTTAAACAATGGATGGGATCATGCTTTCTTTAAACAATTGATAGGAATGATTTTTTCTTTAAACAATGGGCGGGAAGGATGCTTTCTTTAAACAATTGATAGGAATGATGCTTTCTTGAAACAATGGATGGGAGTGATGCTTTCTTTAAACAATGGATGAAGGAGGCTTCATCAACAGACCGATGACTCAAGATTGTCGAACCAGAGCCTCTTTCTGTCTATATTTTTTTTTATTCAAATCAGAAGGTCTCAGAGACAGCAATGACTGCCTTTTGGCAGACCTATTATTTTAGTCTTAGGATGTCAAATGCAGCCTTTTGTGTAGATTATGTAGAAACAACCGACAAAAGACACATTCTGATTTGAATCAATCGAGGCTCACGTCTGCAAGTTTTTTCAACTGGACCCTCTGTTGTTGGCTCTACCTAGTTAACCATAAGCAAGAAATCAAACAAATAAAGCGCCCAGCTGTCCTCAGGTTGTCCTGGCTTTAGAAGCAAAATGGGAGGCATAAAAAGCATGACCTGAGCTGGTTTTTCTTTGACATTAGACACATTGCGAGGGGTAGTTCTTTGCAGGTATTAGTCACAGATTTTGGAAAAGGTCCTGACATTTCCTTAATAATGTGTTCACTTCTTTCTGAAGCAAGATGAGGTCTGCATGTTCACAAGAAACTGTGGGAATATATTTAGTCTAACAATGACTCTCCTTCATGTTAGTCTGGACATGTTTCCAGTGTTAGGATGGACAACGAGGACGCCTTTTCAGACAAATGATTTACCCATGGCATCGTTTTTCTATCTACATCGAAGCAACTACCTTTCCGCATTTTCATCATTTTCAAACTGTATCACTTGGGTCTGTTTTCCAGGTTCTTAGCTGGTTTTGAGACACTTATTGTATCCTTTGGTGGCTCTGGGTTGCTGTCTAAAACACCTTGTTGTATTTGTTTTGTCGCAGTGTGGACCTGCAATGCATACCTTGATTGAAAAGTTCCAGAGTCCAGATCGTGCACACACGATTAGACAGAGTGTGGACAAAAAGTGGAAGCATTTAATGGCATACGCACTGTTGGGTAATAAATCCATTAAGTTGGGTAATAAATCCTCCAACCCTCCTCAGAGCACCACAAAGCAAACAGACCCCAGCTGCCACAAAACACAGGAAATGTTCTTGCACCTTTGTCCATTTATTGGCATGCCAAGGCAGAAGGCAGACGCAGTGTCACATCTTGGAACAAGCTTCTCCTGCCCCTCATAGATATTAACAGGAGAATATATAGGGCAGAAGGTGCAGTCATCAGTAAAATCATAGGATGTGGACAAGGCCAAATACGGTTGTACATATACAAATACAAGTGTCATACAAGCCCAGGACATAGAGCAATATAAGGGCACAAGGGACCAGAAAGCAAGTTTAAGCAAACCTGCAATATTCAGAGGCTTTTCACAGCTGTTAACCCAGGACGTGTCAAAGAGGGCAATACAGGTCCTGGGGTCAGGCTTTAATAGATTTGTAAGGGGAGGGGTGTTCAGGAGCACAGAGCAAGCAGTTAGGTCAGAGCAGACATAGTTAGCTCAGTGGGTCTGAGATAGTGTGGAGGAGAATATGGGATTGATTCACTTATTTGACTGATGCAAACATATAGACATATATTTTTCCTCACAATATCCCTCCTTTTTGATAGCAATATCAAATACCATTGTAAGAAAAATATGAATATATACATATGGTAGATAAAAGTATAGAAAAAGTACATATCTTTGACTAGTGTTACACAGTGTTTAAATAACATGCATATATTGGCGTAGACCCATCCAAGAGGTATTCATTTTTCAACATAGATAACATTATATACTGATACTCAATGCATTTATATTATATATCTATAGCCATTAATTGAAATGTTTCTTTGTGTGCTTTCTCTACATCCTGTTGTATTTGGAGATATTTGTGGGCTAGCTCCTGATCTGTAGGAGGTAGAATTTTAACTGTGGAAATTGAATGGATGTTTTTACTACACAATTGCTGTACCATTGAGCAGCAACACTGAAGACAACACACAAATATCACTATTGTTAAAAAGATACCCAGTAGCGCTAAAAGTAAGTGCTTTAATCAATCTGTTGGTAATCATGACCATAGCCAGGACCAGTCATCAGAATCTGTAATTTTCCCTGCTCCACGGAATATTTGAACATGCATTCTTAATTTGTGCCATGTCCCTTGCTATGTTTCCACATTTGTTTAAAAAATAACAGCAAGAGGAATTTAATAAAACGCACAGTCCTCCCTGTTGTAGCGTCAGGAGGTCAAGTGCAATTCGGTGTTGAATAGTCATGGCAGCTACTGAGTTAATTTCCATCTGCAACTGTTAAAGTGCATCTCTTGTTGCATTGAATGCTACAGCTAGCTCAGCAGACATATTAACTAGAGCCAATTCTAAATCATATACCCCATATCCAGGGATAAATATACGCATTCGTTCAAGAAAAGACCTTGTCTAGTTTCAGGTATAGGTGCATGTATATCTCTTTTATGTCTATGAGCAAAACTCCCCAAATTTAGTGGCTCATGGGCTGAAATGTGTGGCACGACTGAAATGTTTGGTGTAAGATAAGAAATAGCACACATGCTTTCCCAGTGCCGGGGAAGCACCTTGTATACATTAGTGCCACAAACAAAATACATTCCGCCCTGTAACTGTGCGTCTAATGTGTGATATTTACTGAGCGGAAGGCCTACCCCTTCAGGAAAAGTGTTTTGGAATTGATCACACCGTTTGTAATCAATCCATGAAGAATTTATAAGCGTAACGTTTGCCCATGGTGTCATGTATGAGCAGCGGGCTGACCATAAGGTGTATTCTAATATTTTAGAAAACACATTTGGTGCCCTAGCATGCTTATTCTTTTGCTCAATAAATGGATCATAGAGAAGACCATGAGGTGTTATTAATAGTGTCTCTCCATCTACAGTGATGTTCCAGTATTGCAAAGCATTATTTACTTGTTTTCCTCGTAGCTTAGCTGTCAAGTTCCTACTTACTAACTGTCTGTATTTTATGTTCCAATTCTCTGTGATATTATCAAATTCTAATATGTTGGGACACTGGCAACTTTTTTAATGTCCTAAGTATCGCGAAGCTGGGTTATATCCTGAAACATGATGCTTTAAACATACAGGAAATACTTTTTCCTTGTCTTTGTATTCTACTGTAGGAGACACTAGGGGGACGATTCCGATTCGGGAAAAAAAGAGTCCGTCCAAATCATATCCGGAGCCCTCTCCGTACGAATCATACACGTCCGTCCGAATCGCGCAGTCTGATCCGTATCTCATCAATCCGTCCGAATCGTCATGAACCGTACGAATTGCAAGGCTGAAACCATACGACACGGACCCTCACAGTGAACCGTACGATTCTTAAACATGCCGTACGACCCGACGAGTACGATCCGGACCGGGGTATGGGGACGCGATTTGTACGGTCCACATCAGGTAAGGGCGATTCGTACGGACAACCACACAATCACATACACACCGTATGGTGCGTACACCCCATGATCATGGGGTATACGCACTGTACCCCATGATCGCAGGGTGTACGTACCGTACACCCTGCGATCAGGGGGTACGGTGCCTGCACCCCATGATCGTGGGGTACGGTGCGTACACCCCATGATTGCAGGGGTACACACCGTACGCCTGCAGACATGGGGTATACGCAACGTACCCGGGGGGCGTTCCGTACCTGTTTCGAGGCGTACTCAGCTTCTCTGGATGTTTTGGGCTCCCGTAAAAAAAGCATCGTACGGTGAGTACCTGACACAAATCGTACTTGCTGGGTCGGGAAAACCTGCTTCGAACCGTACGGATGTCGCACACAGCAGGTTCCGAGGGAGAATCTGCGGAGTTTAGACATACGGTCTTTGTATGATTCGTACAGAGTCCTGCTCCTGGTACGAATCGTACTTCATCATACGTACGGGGAGGTTGCAGGGTATGATTCGTACGGGAAAAACGCTCCGTACGGCTATTCGGAGTGGTTTTTCCCGAATCGGAATCGGCCCCTTGGTATTGGGCTTGAATATTGGTAGTATGGTACAACATGGGTACCATCCAATCCTTCCTTTTCCAAAATCCCAGGTTACATTGGATATGAGGCATCCTATTCCTTGCGCATAATTTTGTATAGGCACTGGTGTTTCATAAAGGCCAATTGAGTCACTGGGGTGTCTGGATAATTCCCTACAAACCCAGCAATTTTGAAGACCTAAAGCCTGGGCAACTTTCTCATGTACTGTAATGAGGGCATGGTCAGTGGGTTGTTGCAGTACAGGTAGCACACACATATTTAAGGTATTAAAAAATATTCTTAGCATAATGCAATGCATTTTCTCGACAGTGGTAAATGTCACTTTCAGAATTTAAAATGTTGTTAGGCAGTGTCTTTCTGTCTCAGTTCTAGGGTACTTTCTGTAGGTGTCAATAATGAAAGTTCTTTTGGTGCGCTGTCATCTGCTGCTCCTCCTGGTCCGTAGTTGTCTTGTTAAGGGGCGGTTTCACTGACCTGCCCTGCATGCTTCACTCAACAGCATCAGTTGGTGTCACCGTTCCTGGGACACATGATGATGGACCCTCAGTGTTGTTGTTAGGAAAGGTCTGGTCTGTCTCCCCCTTGTCCTGTGTTTCCCATGGCTCAACCTGTGGCCGGTGCTCATCTGTTAAAGGTACCTCTGCCTCAGGTGTTGTTGGTGAAGCCCTGCATCGTGTTCCGTGCAGCCACTCGGGACGTCCTGCACCTTTAGTGATGTTCTGGCAACCAGGAGCACAACGTGGGGTCCAGTCCACCTAGAAGTGAGAGAAACATTTTTTATTTTTCTCACCATGACCATGTCACCAGGTTTAAAAGGGTGTATTTGTTCTAAGGAAGGATGGGGCAAAGCTTCCTTCACCTGGAGATGGTGAAGCGCTCTGACACCTTCGGGTAAAGTCCGCGCTATATAAAAACGCATAAATAAATAAATAAATAATTACCACTGACAATTGTACAGCATAGTCAGAAATCTGCTCATCCGTACACAGCAGAGCTGCTTGGGATGCTGTGAGAGGCAACCTCAACCCCACCAACATAGGCCGCCCCATCAATACCTCATGGGTTGACAAGAGAGTTGTTCTAGATGGTGTTGCTCTTATGGCATGCGGCACTAAAGGCAGCGTATCTGGCCATTTCAGGCCTGTTGCATCAGTTATTTTGGCTAATTTATATTTTATTGTGGCATTCATTCTCTCCACCAGGCCTGAACTTTGTGGGTGGTAAGGGGCATGCAGTTTCCACTCTATTCCCAAACAGTCACACATCTTTTCCACAATGTCAGCAACAAATTCACCCCCTCTGTCACTGTTTATGCTCTGGGGGACCCCAAATCGGAGTATTAAATCTTTCATCAAGCATCGCACAACAGTTGCTGCATCATTATTCCTAGTGGCAAATGTCTCCACCCATTTTGAAAATTGATCCACACATACCAGCAAATATTTGAATCCATTCACTGGGGGCATACAGGCAAAGTCTATTTGAATGTTGGTAAAGGGACCCTCTGGTACTGGCAAGTGATCATGGTTAGTGGGGGACTGACCTTTAGCATGTTGGGCACAGACAAGACATTGGGAGCAGAAATGTGCAGTGAAAGCTGTTATCTCTGGTGCAAACCATTCTTGTCTAATCAAAGCATTCATCCCTCCTTGAGCCATGTGAGTGGGTCCATGGGCAAGCCTTGTAAGGGGCAGGAGCATACTGCGTGTGGCCACAGGCCTCCCATCCTGGTGGAGCCACAACCCCTCATCATTTGGCTCACATCCATCATCAAAACACTCTCTTTCTTCCTCTGGAGGTGCAGACCATTGTGCTTCTTTCACATCAGCTAGCAACAATTGTCTCTGAATCAGCTGTATTTTTGGAATACTTTTTGCCATTGAAGGCACCATCTGTACTGGCTGTAACATGATGGCGTTACCTCTGGCTATCTCAGTATTAGCTCCTGTATGTGCCTCACATTTTATTACTGCTATTCTGTTGGGGAGTAGTATTGCCTGTAGCAAATTCTTTACTAAGGGGCCATTTTAAATGGGGCGTCCTGCTGCTGTTATGAAACCACGATACTGCCACAGCTGGCCAAAATCATGGACAACTCCAAAGCCATAACGTGAATCAGTGTAAATATTAACATTTTTCCCCTCAACTAGGATGCATGCTCTTGTTACAGCATACAGCTCGGCTTGCTGGGCAGATGTGCCAGTGGGGAGGGCTGCACTTTCAACTATGGTGTCTACTGTTGTTAAGGCATACCCTGCTCTGTAATCAGTGTCTGTTAGTCTGCTGGAGGAACAGTCAGTGTACCACTCATAGTCAGTGTTTTCTAATGGTGTTTGCTGCAAATCTGGTCAGCGTGTGGTGCATGTCTCTACAACTTCAACACAGTCACGGACAGGGGTCTCATCTGAATCACCTAGTGGAGGTAATAATGTTGCCAAATTAACAGGTGAGCATCTTTTAATGGTGATATTGGTGTTAGACAACAGAGTGACCTCATAACCTGTTTGCCTGGCCGCTGAAAAATGTTGTGTTGCTGAACAATACAAGGGTAGTCCAACGCAATGGGAGCCGTCCTCTCTACCATCATCAGCTGCTGATGCCACTGCTCTCAAACAAGCTGGATTCCCAGTTACTGCTGCAGGCAAAGTCACAGAGTAGTATGCCACAGGTCTTATTCCTGAGCCATGCTGCTGTGTCAGCACACCATTTGCAATGCCGTTTTGCTCTGACACATAGAGATGGAAGGGCAGTTTGTAATCAGGCAGCCCCAGGGCTGGCGCAGTACACAACGTCTCTTTCAGTTTCTTAAAACAGTTTTCAAGTTCATTAGTCCATACAATGTTGTTGGGAGCATCTTGTAGTGTACATTGTCACAGGATGGCATCATAGGATCTGTACTCAGGGATCTACTGGAGGCAGTAGTTCATCATCCCCAGGAATGGCAGCATTCCTTTCTTGGTGGACAGAGGCTGCATGCCCTGAATCATTTTTATCCTGTCAGGTGTGTACCTTTGGATACCACATAACCCAGGTAAGTCACCTCTTTTTGGCAGCACTGGAATTTTGACAATTAAGCTTTGTGTCCTCTCTCCTGGAGGTGATTCAGCAGCTCTACAGTGTCTTTTTCACAGGCTTCAAGTGATGAAGATGCCACAAGTAGATCATCAGCGTACTGCAAGATGATGCTGCCTCCTTCCAGGTGTCGGCTATCCAGGTCTCTCTTTACTGCCTGCGCATAGACTGTGGGACTCTCAGTATAGCCTTGTGCTAGTCTTCTGAAAGTAAATTGGGTATCTTTCACTGTGAAAGCAACAACTGCACACCCTTCTTTTCCTACATATAGGGGTCAATTCCGATTCGGGAAAAAGCGCTCCGGTTAGCTGTACGGAGCCTTTTTCCCATACGAATCGTACACCCACAATGTCCCCGTACGAACGAGCAAGTACCATCCTAACCCAAAGCGCCACTCCGTACGACTCATACCAAACACCGTACAACTATAAAGTACATACGGATTCACTCCGGCCGACGATGTACGCTACGTTTGTACGTAAATAGGCAGCCATTTCCGGACCAGGAAGTACGATCCGTGTTGACGACACTCCGTACGGCCCTTTTGCTACGAGAGCTGTAAACTGCCGTTAAACCAGAGTCCGACACGAACTGCACCCCGGTACGTGACATACACGACATGAACCCCTTGAAGCGTGTCATTCCAGCCCTGTACGCCTACGACCTCGTATATAGAAACCGATGACGGCGCAGACGCTGAGTACAACCCACCGCAACAACGGAAGTATACCTGTACGGTGCGCCACACGCCAGCGCATATCACCATTGCTATATTGATACGTTTGGCACATACGCCATTAACATAGGGGGGTATAGTGCGCCACACGCTAGCGCATATCACCATTACCATAGTGATATGTTCTGCACATACTTCATCAAAAGAGGGGGGTGAGAGTGCACTCCTATTCATCCAATTTCAATTCTCTGTATTTTTTCATTTCATCCATTTGGGTGCAAGCCCGGTTATCCGTGATCTGCCCAAACACGTGTTTGTAGAAATATCAAAGAAATGAAGCGAACAGACGCCTCACTCCAGGTGCACTGCGTTACTTACTTTTATCAAAAAAGTGTCATACATTTTTCCTTTTTTTCAAAGTTTTATTCACAATTTGGTCCTTTAGTTTTCAAAACATCTTTGTAGTTTACTCCAATCACATGAGAGTCACTTATACACATTTTCCTTAATGTTTGCGAAATGCCAATCCAGGCCTTAATTCGAAGCACGGAGTGTGCGTAAGTCATCCTCAAAGGTCAGTCTATGTTTACCCAATGCATTTCGAGCCGTACCAGGCTCTTCATCAGGGGTTATCTACAAATTAAAACATGCCTGTTAGACTGTGGTCGACCAAAACCTAGAACATGGTTACAAATGTTTCTATAAAATACTTCCCATCAAAAGAGACTTGCCCAGTACATAACGTCTGCCCTCTGAATTCATTAATATCCACTGTCTTGGAACCCTCTCTGACACAGTGCCACATGTACCTATATCTATGTTCAAACCGTCTCATTATATGCGCAATTAATTCCTCCACAAAACCCCTTCTGCTGTATGTTAACCCTCCCGTCTAAATTCTTTTTCTGAACGGACACATACCTTAACAAACGGACCTGCCGATAGTTTTCCCTCGTGTTAATGATCCTTCTAGTGATACGCTCTTCACTCCACTTAGATACCTTCATCTAGTCTCCACCCCTCTGCTATCTAACCAATCGACACTGTTGTTCTGTAAACTACTCGTAGATTTGATCCCTTTTAGGTAAACACCCAGTCACTGACTTTCACTAGCCGCTTTCTACCGATTAAAGACTTGCGCGCTGATCGTTTTTTTAAAACACTTTTTTTCTTCCGACTAACGCAACAACCCTGTCTGTGCCTAATCTTACTTGTGTATCTACCCACTCTTCACTATCGTCACCTCAATATTTGTACAAGCATGTCTTTTCAGAAAAAAAAAATCAACCCTCCCTAGTACTCAATCCTACCAGTCCCATAATGCATCATATACCCGTGCCTCCCGTACTTCACTCTAATATCTATACTTAATTTTTCTGTGTCCAAAACATTTACTTTGTTCCAATGCATTCACATGAATTCACCGCCCACCCTTAGTTGCCATTATTGACAGTTATTAACTGGTGCATTAAAGCGCTTTTAACGTGAGCATCCTCCAACATCATCCGTTAGTCGATGAATATTTCAAACAGTCCTCCATCTTGTTTCTCAAAAAGTAGTTCATGTCAATCCCTTTGGGGAACAGTTCTTTCTTAATCTCTCATGTGATTCTCTCATTTTTTTAATTTACATCAACTTCATCCGTGGGTGCAACTCTTCGATAGGCAGAAAGTACTACTTCATCAAAAGAGGGGGGTGAGAGTGCACTCCTATTCCTCCAATTTCAATTCTCTGTATTTTTTCATTTCATCCATTTGCGTGCAAGCCCGGTTATCCGTGATCTGCCCAAACACGTGTTTGTAGAAATATCAAAGAAATGAAGCGAACAGACGCCTCACTCCCGGTGCACTGCATTACTTACTTTTATCAAAAAAGTGTCATACATTTTTCCTTTTTTTCAAAGTTTTATTCACAATTTGGTCCTTTAGTTTTCAAAACATCTTTGTAGTTTACTCCAATCACATGAGAGTCACTTATACACATTTTCCTTAATGTTTGCGAAATGCCAATCCAGGCCTTAATTCGAAGCACGGAGTGTGCGTAAGTCATCCTCAAAGGTCAGTCTATGTTTACCCAATGCATTTCGAGCCGTACCAGGCTCTTCATCAGGGGTTATCTACAAATTAAAACATGCCTGTTAGACTGTGGTCGACCAAAACCTAGAACATGGTTACAAATGTTTCTATAAAATACTTCCCATCAAAAGAGACTTGCCCAGTACATAACGTCTGCCCTCTGAATTCATTAATATCCACTGTCTTGGAACCCTCTCTGACACAGTGCCACATGTACCTATATCTATGTTCAAACGGTCTCATTATATGCGCAATTAATTCCTCCACAAAACCCCTTCTGCTGTATGTTAACCCTCCCGTCTAAATTCTTTTTCTGAACGGACACATACCTTAACAAACGGACCTGCCGATAGTTTTCCCTCGTGTTAATGATCCTTCTAGTGATACGCTCTTCACTCCACTTAGATACCTTCATCTAGTCTCCACCCCTCTGCTATCTAACCAATCGACACTGTTGTTCTGTAAACTACTCGTAGATTTGATCCCTTTTAGGTAAACACCCAGTCACTGACTTTCACTAGCCGCTTTCTACCGATTAAAGACTTGCGCGCTGATCGTTTTTTTAAAACACTTTTTTTCTTCCGACTAACGCAACAACCCTGTCTGTGCCTAATCTTACTTGTGTATCTACCCACTCTTCACTATCGTCACCTCAATATTTGTACAAGCATGTCTTTTCAGAAAAAAATCAACCCTCCCTAGTACTCAATCCTAAAAGGGATCAAATCTACGAGTAGTTTACAGAACAACAGTGTCGATTGGTTAGATAGCAGAGGGGTGGAGACTAGATGAAGGTATCTAAGTGGAGTGAAGAGCGTATCACTAGAAGGATCATTAACACGAGGGAAAACTATCGGCAGGTCCGTTTGTTAAGGTATGTGTCCGTTCAGAAAAAGAATTTAGACGGGAGGGTTAACATACAGCAGAAGGGGTTTTGTGGAGGAATTAATTGCGCATATAATGAGACCGTTTGAACATAGATATAGGTACATGTGGCACTGTGTCAGAGAGGGTTCCAAGACAGTGGATATTAATGAATTCAGAGGGCAGACGTTATGTACTGGGCAAGTCTCTTTTGATGGGAAGTATTTTATAGAAACATTTGTAACCATGTTCTAGGTTTTGGTCGACCACAGTCTAACAGGCATGTTTTAATTTGTAGATAACCCCTGATGAAGAGCCTGGTACGGCT
This sequence comes from Lissotriton helveticus, assembly GCF_964261635.1. Taxonomy (NCBI): domain Eukaryota; kingdom Metazoa; phylum Chordata; class Amphibia; order Caudata; family Salamandridae; genus Lissotriton; species Lissotriton helveticus. The sequence continues at coordinate 708,305,814 of NC_136070.1, forward strand.
CGAAATGCATTGGGTAAACATAGACTGACCTTTGAGGATGACTTACGCACACTCCGTGCTTCGAATTAAGGCCTGGATTGGCATTTCGCAAACATTAAGGAAAATGTGTATAAATGACTCTCATGTGATTGGAGTAAACTACAAAGATGTTTTGAAAACTAAAGGACCAAATTGTGAATAAAACTTTGAAAAAAAGGAAAAATGTATGACACTTTTTTGATAAAAGTAAGTAACGCAGTGCACCTGGAGTGAGGCGTCTGTTCGCTTCATTTCTTTGATATTTCTACAAACACGTGTTTGGGCAGATCACGGATAACCGGGCTTGCACGCAAATGGATGAAATGAAAAAATACAGAGAATTGAAATTGGATGAATAGGAGTGCACTCTCACCCCCCTCTTTTGATGAAGTAGTACTTTCTGCCTATCGAAGAGTTGCACCCACGGATGAAGTTGATGTAAATTAAAAAAATGAGAGAATCACATGAGAGATTAAGAAAGAACTGTTCCCCAAAGGGATTGACATGAACTACTTTTTGAGAAACAAGATGGAGGACTGTTTGAAATATTCATCGACTAACGGATGATGTTGGAGGATGCTCACGTTAAAAGCGCTTTAATGCACCAGTTAATAACTGTCAATAATGGCAACTAAGGGTGGGCGGTGAATTCATGTGAATGCATTGGAACAAAGTAAATGTTTTGGACACAGAAAAATTAAGTATAGATATTAGAGTGAAGTACGGGAGGCACGGGTATATGATGCATTATGGGACTGGTAGGATTGAGTACTAGGGAGGGTTGATTTTTTTCTGAAAAGACATGCTTGTACAAATATTGAGGTGACGATAGTGAAGAGTGGGTAGATACACAAGTAAGATTAGGCACAGACAGGGTTGTTGCGTTAGTCGGAAGAAAAAAAGTGTTTTAAAAAAACGATCAGCGCGCAAGTCTTTAATCGGTAGAAAGCGGCTAGTGAAAGTCAGTGACTGGGTGTTTACCTAAAAGGGATCAAATCTACGAGTAGTTTACAGAACAACAGTGTCGATTGGTTAGATAGCAGAGGGGTGGAGACTAGATGAAGGTATCTAAGTGGAGTGAAGAGCGTATCACTAGAAGGATCATTAACACGAGGGAAAACTATCGGCAGGTCCGTTTGTTAAGGTATGTGTCCGTTCAGAAAAAGAATTTAGACGGGAGGGTTAACATACAGCAGAAGGGGTTTTGTGGAGGAATTAATTGCGCATATAATGAGACCGTTTGAACATAGATATAGGTACATGTGGCACTGTGTCAGAGAGGGTTCCAAGACAGTGGATATTAATGAATTCAGAGGGCAGACGTTATGTACTGGGCAAGTCTCTTTTGATGGGAAGTATTTTATAGAAACATTTGTAACCATGTTCTAGGTTTTGGTCGACCACAGTCTAACAGGCATGTTTTAATTTGTAGATAACCCCTGATGAAGAGCCTGGTACGGCTCGAAATGCATTGGGTAAACATAGACTGACCTTTGAGGATGACTTACGCACACTCCGTGCTTCGAATTAAGGCCTGGATTGGCATTTCGCAAACATTAAGGAAAATGTGTATAAGTGACTCTCATGTGATTGGAGTAAACTACAAAGATGTTTTGAAAACTAAAGGACCAAATTGTGAATAAAACTTTGAAAAAAAGGAAAAATGTATGACACTTTTTTGATAAAAGTAAGTAATGCAGTGCACCGGGAGTGAGGCGTCTGTTCGCTTCATTTCTTTGATATTTCTACAAACACGTGTTTGGGCAGATCACGGATAACCGGGCTTGCACGCAAATGGATGAAATGAAAAAATACAGAGAATTGAAATTGGAGGAATAGGAGTGCACTCTCACCCCCCTCTTTTGATGAAGTAGTACTTTCTGCCTATCGAAGAGTTGCACCCACGGATGAAGTTGATGTAAATTAAAAAAATGAGAGAATCACATGAGAGATTAAGAAAGAACTGTTCCCCAAAGGGATTGACATGAACTACTTTTTGAGAAACAAGATGGAGGACTGTTTGAAATATTCATCGACTAACGGATGATGTTGGAGGATGCTCACGTTAAAAGCGCTTTAATGCACCAGTTAATACCTGTCAATAATGGCAACTAAGGGTGGGCGGTGAATTCATGTGAATGCATTGGAACAAAGTAAATGTTTTGGACACAGAAAAATTAAGTATAGATATTAGAGTGAAGTACGGGAGGCACGGGTATATGATGCATTATGGGACTGGTAGGATTGAGTACTAGGGAGGGTTGATTTTTTTCTGAAAAGACATGCTTGTACAAATATTGAGGTGACGATAGTGAAGAGTGGGTAGATACACAAGTAAGATTAGGCACAGACAGGGTTGTTGCGTTAGTCGGAAGAAAAAAAGTGTTTTAAAAAAACGATCAGCGCGCAAGTCTTTAATCGGTAGAAAGCGGCTAGTGAAAGTCAGTGACTGGGTGTTTACCTAAAAGGGATCAAATCTACGAGTAGTTTACAGAACAACAGTGTCGATTGGTTAGATAGCAGAGGGGTGGAGACTAGATGAAGGTATCTAAGTGGAGTGAAGAGCGTATCACTAGAAGGATCATTAACACGAGGGAAAACTATCGGCAGGTCCGTTTGTTAAGGTATGTGTCCGTTCAGAAAAAGAATTTAGACGGGAGGGTTAACATACAGCAGAAGGGGTTTTGTGGAGGAATTAATTGCGCATATAATGAGACCGTTTGAACATAGATATAGGTACATGTGGCACTGTGTCAGAGAGGGTTCCAAGACAGTGGATATTAATGAATTCAGAGGGCAGACGTTATGTACTGGGCAAGTCTCTTTTGATGGGAAGTATTTTATAGAAACATTTGTAACCATGTTCTAGGTTTTGGTCGACCACAGTCTAACAGGCATGTTTTAATTTGTAGATAACCCCTGATGAAGAGCCTGGTACGGCTCGAAATGCATTGGGTAAACATAGACTGACCTTTGAGGATGACTTACGCACACTCCGTGCTTCGAATTAAGGCCTGGATTGGCATTTCGCAAACATTAAGGAAAATGTGTATAAGTGACTCTCATGTGATTGGAGTAAACTACAAAGATGTTTTGAAAACTAAAGGACCAAATTGTGAATAAAACTTTGAAAAAAAGGAAAAATGTATGACACTTTTTTGATAAAAGTAAGTAACGCAGTGCACCTGGAGTGAGGCGTCTGTTCGCTTCATTTCTTTGATGTTCTGCACATACGCCATTAACGTGGGGGGTGGGTGGGGGGGTATAGTGCGCCACACGCTAGCGCATATCACCATTGCAATAGTGTTACGTCCCGCACACACGTCTGAAATCTCGGGGTACGGTGCGTCACACGCTAGCGCATATCACCATTGCAACAGTGATACGTGCCGCACACACGCCTGAAATCTCGGGGTACGGTTCGTCACATCTGAGTGGTGGGTGGAAAAGACCCCCAGCAGTGCCCAACAGTATAGGGGTGGGTGCAGAGGACACCCAGCAGTACCCAGCAGTGCACAAGGTTATAGGGGGTGGGTGCAGAGGACCCCCAGCAGTGCCCAGCAGTGCCCAACAGTATAGGGGGTGGGTGCAGAGGACTCCCACCAGTGCCCAGCAGTGCCCAATAGTATAAGGGTGGGTGCAGAGGACCCCCAGCAGTGCCCAACAGTGCCCAACAGTACAGGGGGTGGGTGCAGAGGACCCCCAGCAGTGCCCAGCAGTGCCCAACAGTATAAGGGGTGGGTGCAGAGGACTCCCAGCAGTGCCCAACAGTGCCCAACAATATAGGGGGTGGGTGCAGCGGACCCCCAGCAGTGCCCAGCAGTGCCCAACTGTATTGGGGTGGGTGCAGAGGACCCCCAGCAGTGCCCAGCAGTGCCCAACAGTATAGAGGGTGGGTGCAGAGGACCCCCAGCAGTGCCCAAGGGTATAGGGGGTGGGTGCAGAGGACTCCCAGCAGTGCCCAACAGTATAGGGGTGGGTGCAGAGGACCCCCAGCAGTGCCCAGCAGTGCCCAACAGTATAGGGGGTGGGTGCAGAGGACTCCCAGCAGTGCCCAAGGGTATAGGGGGTGGGTGCAGAGGACTCCCAGCAGTACCCAACAGTGGCCAACAGTATAGGGGTGGGTGCAGAGGACCCCCAGCAGTGCCCAACAGTATAGGGGGTGGGTGCAGAGGACCCCAGCAGTGTCCAACAGTGCCCAACAGTATAGGGGGTGGGTGCAGAGGACCCCAGCAGTGCCCAACAATGCCCAACAGTATAGGGGGTGGGTGCAGAGGACCCCCAGCAGTGCCCAGCAGTGCCCAACAGTATAGGGGGTGGGTGCAGAGGACCCCCAGCAGTGCCCAAGGGTATAGGGGGTGGGTGCAGAGGACTCCCAGCAGTGCCCAACAGTATAGGGGGTGGGTGCAGAGGACCCCCAGCAGTGCCCAGCAGTGCCCAACAGTATAGGGGGTGGGTGCAGAGGACCCCCAGCAGTGCCCAAGGGTATAGGGGGTGGGTGCAGAGGACTCCCAGCAGTGCCCAACAGTATAGGGGTGGGTGCAGGGGACCCCAGCAGTGCCCAGTAGTGCCCAACAGTATAGGGGTGGGTGCAGAGGACTCCCAGCAGTGCCCAAGGGTATAGGGGGTGGGAGCAGAGGACTCCCAGCAGTGCCCAGCACTGCGCAACATTATAGGGGGTGGGTGCAGAGGACTCCCAGCAGTGCCCAGCAGTGCCCATAAGTATAGGGGGTGGGTGCAGAGGACTCCCAGCAGTGCCCAGCAGTGCCCAACAGTATAGGGGGTGGGTGCAGAGGACTCCCAGCAGTGCCCAAGGGTATAGGAGGTGGGTGCAGAGGACCCCTAGCAGTGCCCAGCAGTGCCCAACAGTATAGGGGGTGGGCGCAGAGGACTCCCAGCAGTGCCCAGCAGTGCCCAACAGTATAGGGGGAGTGTGCAGAGGACCCCCAGCAGTGCTCAGTCATAGGGGTGTGCATGTCCAACATCATACAGCAGGTACATGCCTGTATGTGTACATCCCTAACTGGGAACACTCATGATTGTTGCATATCAACACATCGCACACAGCAGTGACCTACTCCATGGAGAATGGTATCCTGTCACACACTGGGTGACACACCACATATGGGTGTATTGTCAGATCCCACATGTATATCCACCTGTCTAGTTTGCTGGCACACACCCCTCCATCATGACTCAATAGTGTGTAGTCATGTAACAGACCACCAAATTAATGATGCACAAATGGACTAATGAAGTTTCATGTACATGCCGGACATGATGTCAATGTCCAGGTGGTGCAACATGTACTCCCTCATGGATGTAACAGGGTAGTAATCCCCTAGATACAAAGAACCAACATGTATTTTGTGCGTCCAAATGTAAAAAATGTACAATCTGAATCATAACGTCAAGGCTGATAACATTGTCATGCATAGTGTGATAAAGTATGATGGTCTCCCTGAAGGCATTACTACATACTGCAACCCCAAGCACAGTGAGTAGCATTGATGGCACTGACCAATTATTTGAATGGATTTGTGAGCAGGCATGGCCATTGCCGATGGGAAGCTACAAATCTATAGGGAAGCAAACGTCATCCCAACAATTGTGTAACTGTCCGTAGTGAAGATCACATTTGTCACTGAGGAAGGGACATTCTTTGAGACAATGTCTGCCTGCAAACTGCACACACACCAATCTAGAAATGTTGATGCAACATTGGTATAGCACAAACATACCATGGTCCACCTCATTACCATCATGAAATAGACATCTGTCACAATCCCGAAAATGAACATTACACCAACTCGTAGGAACACAGCAGCTTAAGTAATTTCCTGAAAAGCAAAAGTTGTGAAATTGAAATTGAACATGAAAAGCTTTATTCAGCCAAACAATGTAAAATACGCACGTAATGAGTCCAGGCTCACAAAAGGCCAATGGCCAGTCCAAATAAATGTCCCCAACAGTGGTGGCGTTGTGGATGTTGACACACCCAAACTTGCCTGCACATGGAGTTCAGATGTCTGTGGACACATGGGGGGCATCATCGGAGTCAGGGTCCGGCACCGCAGGGACAGGAGAGGAAAGGGCAGGTGTAGTGGGTGCAGGTGGGGTGGATTCCTCCACAGTGGACGGTGCAGCGCAAAAGGTTAACAGATATTCTGCGCTGCACACTGCTGCCAGTTCTGACAAACTACTACCTGAACCCGGGGACACAATGGGGGGGGGGGGTAGAGGGCTGTGAGTCAGGTGTCGTGTGTCTGTGGATGTGTGTGTGATGTCTGTCCCCTCTCCCTGTGGGTGTGCCTACTTCCCCTTGAGATTGGGTGCGTGGAGATTTGCGTTTCAACTGCCGTGTGGGTGTGCTGGGTGTGTCTGTTGTGGTGTCTGACCTGTGGCGTCTGCGTGTACGTTGGACAGGTATGGGAGAGGGTGATGTGGATGGGTCTGAAGGAGGGGGGGGCTGACGCTGCAGGATGGACAGTGCTGCCGTCAGTGAAGACTCTATGGCTGCCAAACTCCGACTTTGGCCAGACATGGCTGCTGACATGCCCTCCATGTATGACAACAACTGTGTCATGATGTGTGTTTGGCCATGGAGGACAGTCAGCATTGACGTCTGGCCAACTTGGATCTGCCGGAGCAGGTCCACCGACTCAGCACTGAGGGCAGCAGGGGAGACAGAGGCAGGGGCTGCGGTGCCGGGGACAAAGGAGACAGGGGGGGTAGCACGGACCCTAGGGACCCTAACAACTGGGAAGGTGGAGATGGTTCTGGAGGAGGAAGGGACAGGCATAGTTGTTGTAGATGGCATAGCTGCATATTCCCCCTCCTCCTGGGAGTCAGAATCCAAGCCGTCCGCATGGTATAAGGTGTCGTGCTCATGAGGTCTGGCCGCCTGACTCCCCTCACCCTCTGTGCCACTGCCTCCCTCCGACTCCTCAAAGCTGGTGGCACTATTGCTGGGTCCCTCTGTCCGGTCTGTGCCTGTGTCTCCTCCAGGTTGTGGTGATGATGCTGTTGGCAACGAGAAAATGAAAAATATATCAGTCACCTGTACACATCAGACATATCAGCAACAAATAATTTGGGGACATTTCTAATCATGGCATGCATCATGAGTCACGTGCCACATAACTCTGTACATATATAAGTCTAGTAATGCACAATTGTAATAGACACAACGCTCATTGTATACAAAGATACAAGTAACAGACCAGGTCACAACTTGGATGACAGTCACAATGATGAGCCACTGCCTGTCAACAGGATAGGTGTTGATCAAACACTGTTCAGTTGCCCACTCTGCCACCCAAGTCCAGACATGGTCATGTTTAAATCTGTTACACCCTGTGCCACATGGGAACAGTCCTGCCCGCACTGCCATGTGATGCCATCCCTGGACCTGAAAAAAGTTTTCCATCACCTCTCACTGGCATCACAGCTGTCTACAGCCAGGCTTGTGTGAAACACAGATGTGTATACAAACAAGCATGGCTGAAGACGTCTGTAATGCCAGAAAGTGGTTCCTGAAACCTTGTTACCAGTCCAGGGAAGGCATAGCTTGACAATTATGGCTAGACCGGTCCCATGAGACACATGGACAGACAGATTTACACATGACCATGTTTGAACTTGGGGGCAGAGTGTGCAACAGAGAGGTGATGGATAAAACCCTGACCTGTTGACTGGGTGTGAGTATATGATGGGTACAGAGGCTCCCTCCATCACCACATACTTTAGTGACACTCCTCACAGGGGCATCTATCCCCAGACCATACAGTTGCTAGCACATAACACACACTGGCTGTCAAGTGAAGTGGCACACATGTACAAAATCCCGAAAAATACAAAGCTAATGTGCCTACAATTGTGAATGTGAAAAACATTGATGCATTCTTGACACATACGCAACCACATGGGAAATGTAAATACAGTAGTGTGGACACCAAGACAAAACTGCGTTGCACCACCAACCCATACATGTAGCATAAATCGATGTGGAACCATCATCTCTGTGAGCCAAAAACATCGTCTGTAAATCCTACAATGACTGCATTGTCCAGCAGCACTGGCTAAGTGCATACTGACAAATTTGCATCAGAAATAACATACACAGCACACCTCTGACAAGGCTAAACAGGCAGTCCCATCACACCTCCCATGCACAACACCCCAATCACTCCGTTAATGTGAGTGATACAGCTCAGTGAAAACTCAGAATCTGGGTCTCAATAACTGGGCAGGTATATCAACTAAGCCAAGGTCACATTGTGTGGCTGCCCATCAATATTAGTCCCATACAACCTACAACATTTCTTGTGAATATGCACACACGCACTGCCCAGTGTGAGTATGCACAAGCCAGATTTTGTATACATGGACACTGTGCACATGTAGCTAACACATGAGAAATACAAAGCATACCAGGGACAAAGGCCACTGATGCAGACCCGTGCAGAACTCCATGTTGAGACTCATATTCAGTGTCAAAATATCATGATGGGCAACCACAGTGCACAGGTCGTGGAACAGTTAAGGTACCAACAAGTGTCACAGACCCCGCTCCAACATGATGATGTGCTAAGCAATATGCATACTAATACATTGCACCCTAGGAGGACATGCTCAAAAATGAAATACCCAAAGCAGGGGACAAATGTGGAGGAGGGGAAGGGATGTAAAAGAGCATCTGCTGAATATGGGGCATAGCAATGACAATGCATAAAGTGCCTGTCTGACCAGACCACCACAACTGTGGGAGTGTTACCAGGCTTCGTAAAACTGCAGGTAGCAAGTGACACACATGCCAACAAACAGACATGTACCTACCCCCTACTTGCTGCTGTCCCTCCTGCAACTGCCTATGGAGGTCTGGGAAAACCACGGCCAGGACCCGGAGCAGGCTGGGGGTGAGGTGATGTGTGCCGCCATGCCGGCGTGGAGCTTCAAGCTTGAGCTGCACCCGGGCGATACGTCGGCTCCAGCACCAGATGTCCTGCCACCTCTTGCGTATGTTCTGGGTTTTGCGGTGAGGGCCCCCCTCAGACCTGACATCCCTGACAGCCCTGGCTATGTCCAGCCAGATCTCCCCCTTCTCATAGGCAGATACCTGTGAGGAAGACAAAGTGAAACAACATCAGTACACCTGCTCCATGTCCCAAAGACACACACTTGCACCACATTGACGATGACAACAGGGCAGAGGATGCTGACAGGACTTGCATCATTGTCCATGTGAATGTGGACTGTGAGCAAACAACAATGCACTATATGCCTTTGAAAGGCAACAGATGCCCAAAGGGGTGCTAACCACTCACTGAGCATGGCTAACACTGAACAAGATATGCTATTGCAGGGTGGTGGACAGCACGTGACATGCTGTCACATATCCCACTACACCTAAGAGCTCTCAGCAGACCACACATGCTCTAGTGAATGCACTTAGCACAACGCCGGTAAGCAGTAAACACTATTTAGCTACATCATTCACTGCATGGTAGATACATTAATGTACACACCAGGCACTCACTCCAAAGTACATTGCATCTCTCTGTCCCATAAATACACAATGGCCGTAGTGACACTCAGACATTCATCACTCACCTGATCCCCTGGTTTCCCATACAGCTTGCTGTAGTTAGGTAGGAGGGCATCCAGCAGGGCCTGGTTTTCCTCCTCACTGAATGCAGGTGCCCTCTCCATGCTCAGCAAAATCAGGGTCCAGGGAATGCAGAGACAGCAGCAGTGTTGTCCACTCCAATGTTGTGCAGGCAAGTGCCCTCTCACAGCCACATGTGATAGGGCAGATTACTTTGCATACTATGTTTCATCCAATCCCATTTCACATAAAGCCCTGACACACATTTGCATGGTTTAAAATTTGAGCTCTAGCTACACAACAAACATTGCAACATTATATAGTTTTGGCCAACTGAATTTTGCAGAACACCTGTAGCACACTCAAATCTCTGTTTCCTTGACAACTAGCCTGCATTCTGGGCATTCTACTCGTCCCCTAGGTGTTCCCTATGTATTTTCAGGGATCCACACACAAGTACGGTGCGTGATTCGTTGCAAACGCCAGTTTTCGATAGTGAGACGAGCCGTACGCACGCACGCACCAGTGGGGTACCAGTGGGGTACGCTCCGCACGCGTATGGCTACAATGCAACAGTGAGACGAGCCGTACACACGCACGCACCAGTGGGGTACGCTCCACACGCGTATGGCTACAATGCAATAGTGAGACGAGCCGTACACACGCACGCATCAGTGGGGTACGCTCCGCACGAGCATGGCTACAATGCAATAGTGAGACGAGCCATACACACGCACGCACCAGTGGGGTACGCTCCGCACACGCATGGCTACAATGCAACAGTGAGACGAGCCGTACACACGCACGCACCAGTGGGGTACTGGGCATCTCACATGCTCTAGTGAATGCATGTGTACAGTGCGTTCCACAAACTCACGCATGGCACCATTACTTTTTTTTTTTATTCAAATCTTTTTTATTGAAGATTGGAAAAAATGAAGCAAGACAATACACGAAATTCTTCATCACATAGATGGATGCGTTAATGGCACAATGACGCTTACAATAATGAACTGAACTGGACTGAACTGAACAGAAAAGAGTAGGGAAGGGAAAGGAGGAATAAGAGAAGAAAGAAAGAAAGAAAGAGGGAAAAGAGAGAAGAAGAAAGAGGACAGATGTATCAATATATCAATTGCAATCGGTTTACAGAAGCATGCGGCGCGTTGCAGGTAACAATAAGTATACATTAAGCATTTAGGTAACAATAAGTATACGTTAAGCATTCAGGCCAGGAGAACATTGAAACCTGGAGAGCATTGGAACGTGGAAACCTGGGGTGTAGCAGAGATACTATAGTATATGAAGGCAGGCAGTCTGTTGAATGTTGTATCATGGAGGCTCAAAGTGGGAGGATGATGCGTCCAAGGAGGACCACAGTTTTTTGTTAGAAGGCTTCCATGTGGCTGACTGCAGTGCCGGATTGTCTGCCCCTCTCAGGAAGGAGAGCCATTCCAGCCATATTTTGAAGTTGACTTCAGCAAAATTCTTCCATTTACAAAGAATGACCTTACACGCCAGTGTCAGCATGATATCTAGCAATTGGCGGTCATGAATGTCAGGCAGTTGTGAGTCCAGAGGAGCCAAAATGACATATACAAATTCCTGAATTCGCATGGCACCATTACTATAGTGATAACAGGAAAACACATGGCAGGGATGTGGGTGTGAGGTCATTATGAGGATGTCCATGTATGTGTTGGCATGGCATACTTACATGAGCAGGCCCTAGGTGTGGCACACAGTTATATAGCAGAGGGCATGTGATCTAGTGGCACAGTTGATGTGTGATGGGCTGTGGAGACATGACATTTGTGATGGGCCACTATGTGGTTCACATTACCTTGACACTTGTCACATGAGTAACATCATGAACATGTTGTTATTCACATGAACACTGTGAAGGCACACTCTTCATTACGGGCATCTGTCACATGATGCCAGGGACAGGGGCACTGTCTCACTTTACCAATTGACGCTCTGCATGACCCTGTGTGACAATGTAATGCGTGTGCCATGTAATATATTGGACATGCAGTTTGTATCGGGTAAACGTAATTCTCTTTAGGTGCATCTATGATGGGTCTTTGTCGTGATTGCAAGTGTCTCACATGTACGCACACCATGCCACAGGGGCATTTCAACAGCTCATGTGTGTGATGGCATCATAGAGCATTTGGCCACAGACATACAGATCTGCATTCAGAGGATGGCTGTGGTGTAGTTTTGTAAAATGCACAACTCATGCACAATATCACTGAAATGTAAAATATATAGCACATGTGACGTGGGTGTGTTCGTTGCAGTCAGCTGTCTGGATGTGTTGACCACCTTCTCATGCAGGTCACGTGACGTGTGTCACTGACGCAATACATTGGTCTGCTAACTCAGACATGCCCAGATGATCATTTGTGTGCATGTCATGTCCATTTCACAGCCAACAGGGGAATCAGTTTTGTTGTAGGAGTGCCAACTAGCTGGCATAAATGTCCATGATGAATAGCCCACGGCAGATTCATAAGTGATTTCATGTGTTTAAGCAGTGTTGATTGTGCTATGTACATTGTAATTGTTGTTTGCTGATAGTTGTACACCTATTTACCCACACATGTCGTGCAGGGCACCCCCTCTGCCAAGGCCGTTGCCTGACTTGGATGCCATGAGGTAACATGATTGCATCCGCCGCTACAGATTCCCTCAAGAGTTAATTCAGAATTTGACGGACAGGCTGGAACCACATCTACAACCGCGACACAGGTATCCAACTGCGCTGACACCCAAGGAAAAGGTGATGGCAGCCCTACATTTCTTTGCCACAGGTACGTTCCAATTCACCATAGGTGATGTGGGGGGGATGTCCCAGACCATGTTCAGCGGTGTCCTACGTGATTTCTTAGCTGCTATGTTGCAGCACATTGATGAATTCATTAAGTTCCCTACTCCACTAGAGTTGAACAATGTCAAGGGTGCATTCTATGCCCTGGGACACGTGCCACATGTAATTGGGTCCATTGATGGGACACATTTTGGACTGGTGCCACCACAGGCTCAGGAGCAGGCCTTCCGCAACAGGAAACATTACCACTCCATAAATGCCCTGGTGGTGTGTCTTGCTAACATGATGATTTCCCATGTTTGTACACGTTTTCCAGGATCAATACACGATGCATTCATCATGAGGCGGAGCAGGGTACCACAGATGATGCTGCAGCTGCGCAACCATCAAGCATGTCTTGTTGGTGGGTAAACACTGTTTCTCATGTATGTCTCAATGTAATTTAGCTCTCTCATGGCTTCTCATTGCACACTCATTGACATGATGTATTGTTGTAGGAGACGCCGGATATCAGAACATGCCGTTGCTCATGACTCCACTACGCAACCCCAGAACTGCTGCAGACCAGCGTTACAATAATGCACACCGCCAGACCAGGCGTGTGATCGAGCGTATGTTTGGACTCCTGAAGAGCCGGTTCAGGTGTCTCGACAAGACAGGTGGATCCCTACCATACTCCCCGCTCAAGGTGTGTGACATCTTCACCGTGTGCTGCATGCTGCACAACATGGCAGTGGAGAGGGACGTGCCACTCATCCTGGATTCTGATGATGAGGACCATCCACCCTTTGAGGACCAAGGCCTTGGCCAGGATGCTAGTGATGAGGAGGAGGAGGATGATATCCGGAGTCAGCTCATACGCAACTTCTTCTCATAACGGTGAGTACCTGTAAAATAGTCTGCAAGCTACTACCATAGTGACATGTGTAGCATACTGTCTGTCCAGCAGACTGTATACAATGTCACTTTGATGTTTGTGGTGCAGTGTCACACACGTGACGATGTCATGCCACACACATGAGCGCAATGATTGAACTTTGAATGTACAAGTGTACTACATTGTTAGTGTATTGTACATGACCATGTCTGAATGAATATATTCAGTACGTGACCCCTTGTGTGCCTGTCCTTTCCAGGTCGCCCTGCCTGTTGTCTGTTTGTGTCATCTTGGTCCTCCTGCAATTCCTCTTGATGATAGCAACATCGGATGAATCTGCGTACCCTGCACAGACATGTGAAAATGTCAGTTTGGGTAAGGATTCCAAACAGGCAGTTTATTGTTGGTATGGTTTTTGATTGTGTAGAATCTGTTCATGCGCATGTTGTAGGCCCATACATACATGTCACATTACCATGTATCAAATTTCATGTTGCGCCACTCCCATGACAAGACAGTCACCTTTCTTGACAGTCATCTGTAGTAGAGTCTTGACTTTGGTGAATGCATCAATGTGTGTTAACATTGACCCTGACACATTGCGGATGGCACGGGTTGCCATTGTGTGTGACATCACAAACACAGGCTCTGTGGAGAATTGCAGCCTCACTGTGTGCAGCAGGAAGTGTCTGAATCATCCACTCAACCTTGTGGGCCAGTACAGTTTGATTTCCGGTAAACCATGTTGTGCCGGTGTGGGCCAGTGTATGTCCCACATGTTCTGTCAACTGTCCTGTGAGTCTGTTTGCATGGATGCATTGCCCCTTGTGGCAGTATGTCATGTGACTGTCATGTTGTTACCTCAGTGCCGGTGGAGAACACTGCTTCGCTAGCCTTCTTAGTAAGTTGATGTTAACTTTCCATTCTCATGATGCCAGGTATGTTGCGCTGATTACATCACAACGTTGGGCTGTAGCAAATGTTCACACTTACGTGGCACCAGTCCGGTGAGGTCATTGCCCGAAATCTCTTCTGCCATGCAGCATAGCCTGGTCACGGTAGGGTTGTATCTTTTTGCATTGTTCCTATTTACTCGCTGTTGAGTTTGGTTACACATGCTTGTCCTGTCTAGCATAGTAAGGCACAGTTGCAAGAGGTAATGTCTGGCCCCTATGGGGCTTCCTGGTGTTTAGGTTTTTTCCTTCCTCATTTGAGGAGCTGCTTACGGCTCTTGCGGGTGATGTCTACTTTACCTTCATGACCCTTACTGATTCACAGGGCTGACTACGGATTGTTGGCTTTGTGTCATTTGCACTGCTATATGTCACAATTACTGAGATAGCGAGCATCAATCATACACTGTGACGTCGTTCATGACTGCATGGATCTAATTGCATTTTAGCAACCTAGTGAGCGTCATATATGCTCCATTTTGGTGACAACCTCTACTAACTCTCATGTGTCCGTGTTGAATGATCTGATCTTGTCTCATTGCAAGATCTGTGATCAGTAATAGGACACAGTGGCAGTGGTTACACTACACAGGTGTGAGTGGTACAGTCTAGATGCCAAGGTAATCTGTGAATCTGTAACAAAAAGTATGGAATCCTTATGCTTGGTTTGCTTTGTTTCAGATCTCCCTTCCTGCAGTTCCCATCCTCACCTTCCCTCGCCTGATCGCCCTAATGTGTCTGTCATTAGTAGTCAGACCAAGGGGATATTGGGAGATGGAACCCTTCCAGCATCACACCACTCTGATGATCACAGGTTCGGACAGTCCCTGGCAGTTGTGTGGAGAGTGTATCACCAGCATTACAGGTAACATCATTGCATGAGTGTTATTGTCGTCAGAGCAATGCCACTGGGCATGTAAATTGGCTGATGCAGCATGGCCTTGCAACTAACTTCATCCTATTGTGTAGGAACTGTGTTTCACACAGTACATTGTGCCTCATTGCTGTCACCGCCGTTATCTTTCCAGTCTGCATGCGTTCTATATGGCATTGTTTACAATGATTGTTCATATGTGGTTATGGGTAGAGTGATAACTAGCATGCTGTTCGTAATGGCTAATGGACCATATTGTGCATGATGTACATGGTTGTGTATGTGTTTTGTTGCTTGCTACACACAACATGCAGGCTACAGCTGCTGATGCAGTCTGTCCTGTGCCCCGCTTGGCATTATGGTGACTCGTCCTGTGGCCGTGATGTTTGGTGAATGTTCACACATTTTCAGGCAGTGACCCATGGGTAACCAGCCACTCCAGGCTCACATACACATGTCACTTATTGCCTAGCAAGAATCCTTGGGTTGTGTGCCTGTTTAGCATGTTCTATCGCCCCTTCTGCCGTCATGTGTTCACTCCTCCCGGCTGCAGCATCCCCAGCCACAAAGCTGCACCGCGTGGCCCAATCCAGCCACACACACACCTATGAGATACTCCTCCATCCATCCATCCATCCATTATTGAAGCATGCCGCAGCTTGTCTGTGCCACTGTTGCACAACCACCATGACAAAGGCAGGTCCATCAGCACCTGCAACATGCACACTGCAAGACACTCAGCTCATTTCATGACACATGTGACAGCATCAGAAGAAAGTCGTTTAGCTAGCAAGTCCCTCCCCTTTTTAATAGTGGTGGCCGATTGTCTTTGGCTATCATAGGGGTTCCAAGTGCACACACACTTTAGTTTCACCTTAATTGATATGAGGGAACATAGTGGTTGTTTATTTGGGCACCATATTTATATTAGTTAGGGAATCACTATTTGTATTTTACTTTTCATTCTTTACTCACACGAAGAGAGAGTGGCCGATGATGAGAAGTGGGCAAACTGGCAATTGTCTGTCAGGAACCCCCTTGGGTGTTGCTACCGTGAGGCACTCTCTCTTGGCTCACTTTATTTTCAATTTTTAGAGTGGGATCAGACCTTGGTTTATTTTTTATGTAAACGTGAAACACACCATGACCCTATGGATTAGTGTCAAGGTACACATCTGAGGCAGTAGTATAAATTGGCCATGTAACTCTGCCATTGGTCGTAAGGAATTTGGTGTGAGGTGGGTTAGGCCTTTTTGTTGTTGAACAGTGTCTGAATGGGGGGCGGCTTTTCCCTTTGTTCCCCCTTGGGCTCTTTTTGATTGAATGACACATGTGACACAACAGACTCATGCCCCAGCCAACCTCCACACAGTGAACACCAGACAAACATCCACCTGGTAACACGCTACCACAAACACACCCATGACAGCCTCTCAGGCTATATGTGCAACTCATACTGACAACACGACGCAGCCACACTTAACAGTGCGTGTACGTACAACCAGGTCATGTGCCTCGTACTGCACACACACTACTTCTAGCAGCACCACATTGTAGTATATTACCTCGTTGACACAACACTACCACACATCGCCTACAATGCTGTAACGTGGTAGTACGCAACCTCAGAAAATCACTTCTGCCTAGCCATCACAGATGGATTGTCAAAATCCCACAGGGATCACACACCCAATCCAGGATTATGATTGGTCAGACTTAACGGGGTACACCCTCAGAGTCACATCCAACACCATGGACACACTCTGCATTGTCAAACATCTGCACAGCCAGTTTCACACCAGCATCCTGACCAGCCTCATTGTAACTATCACCTACAGCTCTCCTATCCTACACACAAAATTTGGCTAAGCCATCTATCAATCAATCGATTCATTAGTTAAATGCACTACCTACCCGTGACTGTCTAAATGCGCTGGGGGGGGCTGCTACTGATCAAAACACCCTGGGCTTGAGAAGTATTGTGAAGGGCAGCAGGTCCTGGGTGTGTCGTTGACTTGTAGGGAGGGTGTTCCAGGTCTTTGAGTCGAGGTAGGAGAATGATCTGTCACTGTCCGTGTTTTTCTGGATGTGAGGGACAGTGGCGAGAGCATGGTTGGTAGAGCAGAGGCTGCGGGTGGGTGTGCAGAAGCTGAGTCTGTGGTTGTGGTACGCTGGTCCTGCGTGGTGTAGAGCTTTGTGTGCGTGGATGTGGAGTTTGAAGCTGATGCTGTTGTTGTCAGGGAGCCAGTGCAGGCCTCTCGGGTGTTGTGTGATGTGGCCGGGTTGTGACAAACGAGGATCAGACGTGGTGAGGTGTTCTAGATGCGTTGCAGCAGGCTCAGGAGTTTGGTTGTTGTAGCTGCGTAGATGGCGTTCCCTTACTCAAGTCAGCTGGTGGAGAGGGGCAGGTGACTGTTTTTTGTGTATTTGAGGTGATCCATTATAAGATCCTGCCGGGCATTCAGAGGGTGTTGAAGCAGAAAGCAGAGATGGCATTGTCCTGCTTGTTCATGGGGAGTGAGGAGTCCAGGATGCCCCCAAGGTTGTGTGTGTGTTTGGTGGGTTATGGTGCTGTTCCTAGCGATGTTGGCCACCAGGAGTTGTCACAGGCTGAGCTGGTGGGGCCGAGGATATGTACCTCCGATTTGTCAGGATTCTGCATCAGCCTGCTGTCCTTACTCCATTTTGCAATAGCCTTAATTCCTCTGTGGAGGTTGATTTTGCCAGTGTGTGGGTCTTTGGTGAGGGGTATGATCAGCTGGGTGTAATTGGCGTAGGAGATGATACTGAGGCTCTGTTGTTGTGCCACATGGGTGAGTTGTGCCATGCGGATATTTAAGACCGTTGGTTTGTGGAATGATCCCTGTGGGACGCTGCAGATGGTGTCAGTGGTCTTGGAACAGTACTGTGGGAGGCAGATGCTCTGGGTTCTACCGGTGGCAAAGGATGTGGTCCAGACCAGGGCACTCTCTTTGATTCCTGCGTCATGGATGCGTACTGTTAGGGTGCCGTGGGAGACCGTGTGGAAGTCTGCTGATAGGTCCAGATGGATGTGGGCGTCTATTTCTCCTTTGTCTATGAGGATGCTGATGTTGTTGGTGGCGGCAATGAGGGCGGTGTCCGTGCTCTGGTTGATGTAGGATCAAGACTGGGTTGGTTCTATGATGTTGTTGTCTTTGAGGTAGCGGGTCAGCTGTCTGTTGATAATCTTCAATGTGACTTGTTCTGGGAAGGGGAGCAGGGAGATGAGCAGGAAGTTTGAGAGGTATTTGTGGTCCACCTTAGATTTATTCAGTAAGGCGGAGATCGCGACATTCTCCAAGCTCCCAGTGAAGGTTGTTTTTTCGAAGGAGATGTAGGATATTTTTACGGAGAAGGGGTGAGATGGCTTATCTGGCTTGGTTGGAAATGTGGATATGCCATGGGTCAGATGGGGATCCAGAGTGAATGTAGTCCTGGCTCATGATGGTGTCTTCATTGTTGACGTTGTAGCAGGCAATCAGGTGAATTTTGTGGGTGTTGGTCATAGGGGGGGGGTGGTCTCGGTTGTGGATGTGGGGCTAGTGGAGTAGAAGCTGTTGTGGATGTCGATGATCTTACCGTGAAAGAAGTTGGCCAGTGAGTCGCACAGGTCTTGAGATGGTGGAATGTCGTTGGTGCTGTATTTGGCTTTTGAGAGTTGAATAGCGATGTTGATATGCTATTTGCTGTTGCGTGCGTTGATGTCTGGCCGGTCCTTGATGGCTGTCATGTTGTCGCTCCTGATGAGTTGGTGGTGTCTGCGGGTGGCACTCTTGTGTGTGTTGTAGCTTTCTGGTGATTGTTTGCAGTGCGTGCTCCTCTACAGCTTCCGACAGGTGCACTTGGAGGTCTTGGGGTCTTTGGTGAACCATGCGGCAATGTTGTTGTTGTGTTAGGTGGCAGAGGACTTGAGTGGGGTGAAGGTGCGTAGTCGTTGATCCACTGTTTGAGGCAGATGGTAGCCATGTGGGGGTAGGTGGGGTAGGCTTGTGGTCCCAGGGCAAGGGTGGCTGTCAGTTAGTCCTCGGTGAGCTTGCACCAGCAGCGGCGTGGCGTGGTCTGTGTGCCAGGGGGTGTGGTGGGTTTCCTGAAGGAGAAGTGGACGCTTCTGTGGTCTGTCCAGTGGTGTTAGGTGGTGTTGTTGGATGAGATGTGTGGAGTTTCTGAGAAGATGGGGTCGTGTGTGTGTCTAGCGGTGTGGGTGTGGGTTGTCACGAGTTGTTGTAATCCAAGGTTCGCAAGGTTGTCCATCAGGGCGGTGGAGTTTGCGTCATTGTTGTTATGACGGTGGAAGTCAATTTCCCCAAGGAGGATGTAATCCGTGTAGGCGAGGGCGTGCATGCTGATGAGGTGAGCGATGGAGTTGATGAATAGTGGTAGGACTCCAGGTGGTCTGTAGATGAGTGTTCCTCTGAGGGTGGTGTTGGTGTGGATCTGAAAAAGCATGTGCTATGCGGTGGGGAGGGTGTCGTTGGTGTTGGTAGTGACTCTGGGAGTGTTAATGTGGATGATGGCAATTGCTCCTATCACTCTGTAGGTGCGGTGTTTGCGGAGTTGTCATTGCCTTCTGGTATGGCTATGGTGATGTCTGTTGGCAAGGTGGTGTTCAGCCTGGTTGCCGTCCACAACACCAGCCAGCCCAACTACAGCAGCAACCTCTACACAGGAACAAGAACCTGACTTCCGGAGTACTTGTGGAAATCCAGGGTGCATGCACACACCTCATCCTCAACATCCCCTGCTACTGTCACATGACCATCCGCCTGAGATACCTACAATGGTCCCACAGTCAAATGCAGGTTCACCTTCATACTCCTCAGCCACACTCAGTCGGCACTCCACAGACCCAGGCAAAATAAATGATATGGACGTCTACTATCTAACACCCCATTGCCCACAGTCCGTCTTGCCACCCTTGGCCAGGCCATCAATCTTCACATCCACAGTACAACAGCATGTGGCTGCTAGTTCTCATACCTCATTACACAGATCCTGGTGCTCCCTCCGTGGACACCTACATATTAGCCATGCTCTTGACACCTCACACACTCTTCTATGACTGTCTGTCATTGCAGTATTTCAAGCAAACACCATCTTCTGCAGTTAGTAACCATCACAGGTGAGTATTGCCATCCATGTATGTAGTTTTGGCTATCTTGTAACCTATGTGTGTCCACAGATGGACTAAGATCCCAGTGTGTGGATGGCTAGAGTTTGCAGGAGACTGTGGCATTTGAAGACATTTCACCTCACAAATATATTAGAATCCGGGTACATACAAATACATCAATGCATATTGTGCTAGTTAGATTTATTTTGGACTCTTGTGCGTGTAACGTGAGTAGGTGCTGTACAACAAGGGGGGAATCCAAAGTTCACAGCGGGAGATATGATGCCTTACAGTATGAGTCAACAGAGTCCAGGCCACAGTGCTTGGCATCATTGGGCACACTGCGACCAGCAAGTCCATGTGGGAGAGCCTGAAAGTCAATAGGGTGATGCTGTTGCCCACGAAGGCAAGATGCCAGACCATGTGACCTGGGAGTTGTGCATGGCCCTATGCCTCTCAACGTCTGGACCGTGGACGACCTACCTTCCTTGGGGGACCCTCACGTGCAGGCCTTGACGATGCATGGGATTCTCCCGTCTGACAATTCCTCCTCCTTCTCCCTCCCTGTGCCTGTTGTTGGTCTTTGCCTAGATGTTTCTGGCCTTGTGACACAGGGAGGGTGCTGCATGTTGACAGCGATCAGACGGAGTGATTGTTTAATTTCCCAATGCACCGTCATGAGCTCATTCAGTCTTGCCTCCATCCGTCCCTGGTGTCGTTCTTGACTGGCATGTAGCTGAGCCTGCTGATTTGTCATTTTGTTGAGGGCCTCCACTACCAGGCTGAAGTCCCTGGTGTCCCGCCGGTATACATCCATGATGTCTCTGAGTTCTGCCATACCGGGCCCTGCAGCTGGCTGGTCAAGTTCTCGCCTCCGCCTTGCACCACTCCCACCACCCCTGCCCACACAAGCCGGGCCTACGTTTGTGGGCACATCATGTCGACAGGACCCATGGGTGCTGGCAGTGGAGGTGTCGTCTGCCACCTCATGGGTGCCCGGCGAAACATGTCCCTCATTGTCAGACTGGCTCTGTTGTGGATTATGAGCAGGGGTCCGAGCTGTCTGCTGGGATGTGACGGGAATGGGTGTGGTGGTTGGCACAGATGTATCTGTTCCAGCTGCTGCAGGGGTTTGGGATCCAGAAGAGCCTGGTTGGTTGGGGTCATCCACAGTGTGTTGAGAGGACTCGCTGACGGTGGGGTCAGTGCCGTGCTGAGCCTGGGATTGGGATCCATCTCCCCACTGGTTGGGGGTAGTTTCCACACGTTCCCCTGTGGGTGTGAGAGACAAACACTGTTAATGCACTATCATGCAACATCCAAATTTAATATCCATTGTCGTTAGCAATGTTCCCCCTGCTTTGGATTGTTGAAATTGTTCACTTGTCTATGGGTATGTTGTGGGCTGAGATTGACTTTTTTCTCAGGGGTGCTTGACATGTTGGGTACTGTTTACGATGACTGTCACAGCCATTGCTGTGGCTTGTGTCGCAAGCACCACACAGATCCAGCTGTGCTCTGTGTGGCCCAATCTGCACAATGCAGTGTCAATAAGTAGGCCTGGTTCAAGCATGCACAGGGTTTTAATGCAGCATGTTTATGATGGCGACTGAGTGGAAGTTTGCTGATTTCATTAAGCAACTTTTGAGAGGTGTTGCTGTGCCGTGACGGCCACCTACTGCCAACCCCCCAGGACCAGTAAACCCACTTCAGGCACAGGGCTTTAGGACGTGGCACTTCTCAAAGATGCATTACCTTGTCAATACCCAGGTCCATGGTGCTACTTGAATGCATCCACAGCATCACAAAGCTGTGGCAACAGCATTGTGTAAGAGGCACAATGGACTTGTGATTTAGCACTGTGCTTTATTTGTTTGGATCCGTCATCAGATCAGTATTTTTGAGGTTGTGTTACATAACGATTGTGACAGTGGTGCACTCCATTGTCTGTCCCCAGTGGCTCAGTTTCTGTAAGGGGTGTGTGTGACAGGCCATGCTAGTAGTTTGAGTGTGATTGGCAAGTGGGCGTCCCTCGTGGTGTGTCTGTCCCCCCATGAAGCATGCTGCCATGATAGTGATTGTGAGTTCCTGTGCAGGATATATGACCTTGTCCTGGTGTTAGTGTTTGCACTGGTCCCAGGAGGTCCTTGTGCTGCCTACACCAGGGCCCAGTGTCAGCTATCTTGTCAGTACTTTCACACACCCTGTGCATTGAGCATGGTGCATGGGTGTGCACCTGGGCCATATGGGTTGAGTGCAACCTCCTACCCTACACCTTGCACCCTCTCACCCTCCCCCTTGCAGCTTTCTGACACTCCCCTTGCACCCCCCCATACTGTTAGGCACTGCTGGGAGTCATAGCCACCCCCGATACTGTTAAGCACTGCTGGGAGTCATGGCCACACCCCCCCACACCCCCATACTGTTAGGCACTGCTGGGAGTCATGGCCACACACCCCCACACCCAACCCCATACTGTTAGGCACTGCTGGGAGTTACGGTCACACAGCTCCACACCCCCTCATACAGTTAGGCAATGCTGGGAGTCATGGCCACACCCTTCCACCCCCCATACTGTTCGGCACCGCTGGGAGTCATGGCCACATCCCCCCATACTGTTCGGCACTGCTGGGAGTCATGGCCACACACCCCCACCCATCCATACTGTTAGGCACTGCTGGGAGTCATAGCCACACCCCCATACTGTTAGGCACTGCTGGGAGTCATGGCCACACACCCCCACGCCCCCCATACTGTTAGGCACTGCTGGGAGTCATGGCCACACACCCCCACATCCCCCCATACTGTTCGGCACTGCTGGGAGTCATGGCCACACCCCTCCACACCCCCCACATACTGTGAGGCACGGCTGGGAGTCATGGCCACACACCCCCACACACCCCCACACACCCCCATACTGTTAGGCACTGCTGGGAGTCATGGCCACACCCCCCCCCCCACACCCCCGCATACCATTAGGCACTGCTGGGAGTCATGGCCACACACCCCCACCCCCTATACTGTTAGGCACTTCTGGGAGTCATGGCCATACCCCCCCACAACCCCCCATACTGTTCGGCACTGCTGGGAGCCATGGCCACACCCCCCATACTGTTCGGCACTGCTGGGAGTCATGGCCACACACCCCCAAACCCCCCATACTGTTAGGCACTGCTTGGAGTCATAGCCACCCCCCCATACTGTTAGGCACTGCTGGGAGTCATGGCCACCCCCCACACCCCCCATGCTGTTAGGCACTGCTGGGAGTCATGGCCACACCCCCCCATCCCCCATACTGTTAGGCACTGCTGGGAGTCATGGCCACACCCCCACATACTGTTCGGCACTGCTGGGAGTCATGGCCACACCCCCACCCCCCATACTGTTAGGCACTGCTGGGAGTCATGGCCACACCCCCATACTGTTAGGCATTGCTGGGAGTCATGGCCACACCCCCCCCACACACCCCCATTACTGTTAGGCACTGCTGGGAGTCATGGACACACACCCCCACACCCCTCCATACTGTTCGGCACTGCTGGGAGTCATGGCCACACCCCCATACTGTTCAGCACTGCTGGGAGTCATGGACACACACCCCCACATCCCCCCATACTGTTAGGCACTGCTGGGAGTCATAGCCACCCCCCATACTGTTAGGCACTGCTGGGAGTCATGGCCACACACTCTCTCACCCCCATACTGTTAGGCACTGCTGGGAGTCATGGCCATACCCCCCACACCCCCCATACTGTTTGGCACTGCTGGGAGTCATGGCCACACCCCCCCACACCCCATACTGTTAGGCACTGCTGGGAGTCATGGCCACACACCCCAACCCCCCATACTGTTAGGCACTGCTGGGAGTCATGGCCACACCCCCATACTGTTCGGCACTGCTGGGAGTCATGGCCACACACCCCCACACTCCCCATACTGTTAGGCACTGCTTGGAGTCATAGCCACACCCCCCATACTGTTAGGCACTGCTGGGAGTCATTGGCATACACCCCACACTCCCCCATGCTGTTAGGCACTGCTGGGAGTCATGGCCACACACCCCCTCACCCCCATACTGTTAGGCACTGCTGGGAGTCATGGCCACACACCCCCTCACCCCCCCATACTGTTAGGCACTGCTGGAAGTCATGGACACACACCCCACACACCCCCATACTGTTCGGCACTGCTGGGAGTCATGGCCACACACCCCAACACCCGCCATACTGTTCGGCACTGCTGGGAGTCATGGCCACACCCCCCATACTGTTCGGCACTGCTGGGAGTCATGGCCACACACCCCCACACCCCCCATACTGTTAGGCACTGCTGGTTGTCATAGCCACACCCCCATACCGTTAGGCACTGCTGGGAGTCATGGCCACACACCCCCTCACCCCCCATACTGTTAGGCACTGCTGGGAGTCATGGCCACCCCCCCACACCCCCCATACCGTTCGGCACTGCTGGGAGTCATGGCCACACACCCCTACACCCCCCGATACTGTTAGGCACTGCTGGGAGTCATGGCCACACCCCTCCCACACACCCCCATACTCTTAGGCACTGCTGGGAGTCATAGCCACCCCCCCATACTGTTAGGCACTGCTGGGAGTCATGGCCACCCCCCCCCCACCACCCCATACTGTTAGGCACTGCTGTGAGTCGTGGCCACACCCCCCCATACTGTTAGGCATTGCTGGAAGTCATGGCCACCCCCCCCACCCCCCATACTGTTAGGCACTGCTGTGAGTCATGGCCACACACACCCATACTGTTAGGCACTGCTGGGAGTCATGGCCACACACCCCCATACTGTTAGGCACTGCTGGGAGTCATGGCCACACCCCCCCATACTGTTAGGCACTGCTGTTAGTCCCCCATGTTACATGAGTTGTTTGTATACTCACCAGGCTCAGCGGCTCCTTCGATTCCGTGAACTCCCACCCGTGGTAGCAGGGCCATGACTTTCTCATCCCAGGGATGGTATTGTGCAGATCTGCGGGGAGGGCCACCTCCAGTGTGATGAGCGTTGGCGTAGTCCTCATCCATCTTGCGCTTGATCATCCTCCACAGATTGTACCACCTGTTCTGGCAAACCGCCCTGTTGCCCCTGATGGGTGCAACAGTATTGACGTTCCCGACGATCCTCTCCCACAGGCGTGTCTTTTCAGCTATGCTGGTCTGTCTGACCAATGCACCGAACAGCTGTGGAAAAACTCTGATGACGTCATCTGTAAGGATCTCCATCTCCGGGTTAGTGAACTTTGGATTCTTTGGTGTGGTCATGGTGTGGGATGTATGTGATTGGGGGGGTGATGGTCTATATGGATGAGGGTGTGTGGGTCTGATTGTGAATGGGATGGTGTGTGTGAATGAGATAGGGTGTATGTGTGAAGGTGTATGGCTGCAGTTGTTGGTGTGCTGCCAGTGTCTTTGCGCAGATAGATATGTTGCAAAGGATGATGTGTTGTATGTGTGGGCCCTTTTATTGGTCCATTTGTGGGTGTGGCTTATTTTGAATTTTTTGTGGGTGTGTTATAAGGGGTGGTTGTGACTTGGGCCCTCTGTTTGCCTGTTTGGATGTGGCTAGGACATTGTTTTCCTATGGTGTGTACACAGTAAACTTGTTTTGTAGGGTTGTGCGAATCGTTTGCACCCTCCTTGAGCTGGATTCAGGGTTTGTGTGCACTTTATTAGTGGGGTTCGTTGTTGTTGTTGTTGCTGGCTCATACAGGGCATTTTTGCGGTTTGTATTTGTTGGTGCGGCTGGCTGCTACGGTAGTTTTTCGGGCCCAGGGTGCGTGTACGCTTGATTATGGGGTGTGCGAGTCGTATTTGTTGGTGCGGCTGGCAGTTACGGTCGTTTTTCGGGCCCGGGGTGCGTGTATGCTTGATTGAGGGGTATGCGGGTCGTATTTGTTGGTGCTGCTCGCTCATACGCGATGTTTTCCGTACAAATCATGCTTCATGCAGGACTATGTTTGCCCGTACAAATATGGAACTTGGTCCATGGTCTGGATCGTACTTGTTAGTTCGTACGGCATGTTTACAAATCGGACGGTTGGAGTTCCGACGACATTTCGTACGGGTCTTCGATTGTGGTTCATACGGTTCACTGATATTCGGACGTATTTTCGGGATTCGGATCGTACTACGCAATTCGGACGGACTTTTTTCATTCGTACGGAGAGAGCTACGAATACGAATCGTATGGCGGTTTTTTATCCCAAATCGGAATCGACCCCATAATGTGTGCTCAAGCAACTCCATTGTCCAGTGCAAATATTTGCCTGCCCTGTAGGCGTACCATTCAGGCACTGCTCCTGTAAAAAATGCTGTAATACAGTGTATGGGCTCAGGTACTAATGGCAACTGCACTAAATGAGTGACCAATTCAATCTCCATGCCTGAGCTGTATTTAAACAGTTCTTGAAACATCTTTTCATAAAAATCTCCATGTAATGGAGTCCATTGGTAAAGTGTTGGAGAGAGAGACAAGATGGGGGGTGCACATAACACAGAGCCCTCACCTAATTTGCAAGCAGTAAGTGCTCTATTAGCCAATTCTAACCTTTCCTCAGGTACTTGTAAGTAAATCCCACTTTGTGAAAAATATAATGTTGCATGCAGTTCACAGAGGAGGTCTCTCCCCAGACAATTGATGGATGCATCTGGTGACAGCAGAAACTGATGGGTCATTGTGAAGTCATCAACAGAAGCTGGTAGGGGTTCTGACAATTCTTCGTGCATCATCATTCCATTTACTGCTATAGTAGTGATTGTTTCACCACTACCAGGACCCAACTTGTTTCTTACTGCGGCTAGGGTTGCACCACTGTCTATTAGGAAATCGATCTCTTTATCTCCTACCTTAATTTGAAACATGGGATTCTCCTCTGGTGTCTCTGATACCTTCATCATGGAGCACTGGGCTCTGATTGCTGCAGTTTGTCCCATCTCTCTCTCCGCATGGTCCTATGCTGATCCATGTTGCTCCTGGAAAGGATTCCTCAGGGAGTGCCGGGTCTGCTTCAGGTCTCTGGGCATGGGTGGTGCAGATGGCTGGGTCTCATTTCAGTCAAACCTTTCATTCCTGTTTCTATCATTTCTATTATACTGGTCACTTCTCTCATTCCAGTCCCTTCTACCTCTAATATTTCTACAATTGTGTCCCCAGTGCCCATACCGCTGGCAATTATATCACCGATCCCTACTCTTGTCTCTCCTCTGGTATCCTTGTCCATTATCCTGTCTTTGCTATGCCCCGATAGTACATTCCCTCCGGCTCCTCCTCTCTTTGTACTTGCTGCAACATCATTCCTTTGTCATTTTTAGCGATGTCCTTCCTTACCTTAAAAATACCATCTCTTTCCATAGTTATGAGAAGCGTGCACAACTCGTGACATCCTTTAGGGAACCAATCAGGTGGCGTAGTTTACAACTGGGGGCCACAGAAGCTAGCAATCCATTCATAAGGGTTTGCATAGCCAATACCTTATAGGCTCTGTGGTGCGCGGTGCCCCTGCACTATTATCCCATGCTTCATTGTACCTTAAGATGTAACCAGCTACTGAGTCACCTGGCTTCTGCAACGTGGCAGTGACTTGAGAAAAATAACCATGTTTAACTGCTAGGCCATTAATTGTGTCCCTGATAGACTCTAACCAATGAATCAATCTATTTTCTGTGTCATCCATATTATTAGTCAGTATGGTCCAATCCCTTTCCTGTGGAATTTGGAATGCACTTTTTACTACAGACCATCTGCTCCCATATCCTATTTTTAATAGCATTTCTACATCTTTAGGGAGCGGGGTAGAGGCAATACATATTTTATGAAGCCACTCGTAATATTTTACACTGGCAGTGAGTGGGTCAGGCGTGTCCTTAGTAATTTGGGATGCCTTCAAGCGGGTCCATGGCTTTAGCAAGGCTGTCCCCTACACTATTTTTGGTGCAGTTAGTTTAG
The DNA here is from genome assembly GCF_964261635.1 of Lissotriton helveticus. NCBI lineage: Eukaryota > Metazoa > Chordata > Amphibia > Caudata > Salamandridae > Lissotriton > Lissotriton helveticus. The sequence goes on from NC_136070.1 coordinate 708,334,082, forward strand.
TATTCAATAGTATGTCATCAGTATATGAGTTCTCACCCTTTCCCTTTAGGGTCCGTGTTCGTGACCGTATATGTATCAGCCGTTCCCTCCTCTCTAGCTTATCCTGTAGTTTATTAATGGAGCATTGTATTTCCTCCCTATCAGTGTTCACTTCTTCTTGGAATTCATCTGCCTCTTTCCTCAGGTGGGTCAACTGCTCATGTTCCTCCTCAACTTTTCTCTCTTTTGCACTCAGCCCTAAATCTTCACTCAGACCAAAAGTGGAAGGTTGGGCTGGGGATTCAAAAGCATGTAGCATGTCCCCTCCTAAGGATAAGTGCCCATTCAGGACTGGTGTTCTCAAACTGCCCTCTCTGGGGCTAATTGGTATGTCAGGTACCCTAGGTAAATTACCTTCCAGGGATATGTGGAAATAAGCTTGGTTGTGAAGCCAGTGCTTGCTCAGGTGTGTTATGCCTTTCACACTGTATGTAGGGGCCTGAAAGTGATGGGTAAATTGAAGTTGCTGGAGATGGGGATGAGAATTGAGATGCAGGAGAAACAGGCCCTGCAGACTGGATGTTTCGTCCCAATATTTGGTGGCTGTTCTCATTGCTGGCTCTATCTGAGACCCAGGAATTAAATTCACTATTTGCATCTACTCTCTGTCTTTTCCTTTCTTCCTCAGTAAGCGACAAAATCTCCTCAGTCATTCCGCTACTAGTTATTTGCTCATTGTCTGTTCCCTCCCCCAGTTTGACAAAAAGGCCTTGAGGCTTGGAGGCGATAAACAGTTTTTTAAACTTATTTATGTCAATATGTACCTGGCAGTGCATACAAATACATAGCAGAGCAGCAGCCCGACTAGAAGTAGTGGCATTTGATATTTCTTTAACCAGATCTGCTTCAATTGTTGAAAACCCACACTTTTGCCATAGTGACAACAAATGCTGTTCTGTTTGCACATAGTTACTTAATTCCAATAAACACTGGCTATAAGATGTGGGCCAATCTTTGGCTAATTGTAGCTCTTTTTTAGTAGGCTTCTTGCACTCACTATTTACCATTGCTATTGCAGAACAGTCTTTATATTCAGTGAAGGTATTCCCCTGGCCTTTCTTTTTTGAAAGGAGAGCTTTCTTTTTTGCAATTGAAAGCCACTGCTGTAAATAATCTTTTACATAATGTGAATCCCATGATGGGTCACCGGTATATGGTCAAAATATCGAGTCCAAAATATCGAGTAACACAAATATCGACTCCAAAATATAGAATGGACAAAATATCGAATGGACAGAATATAGACATCAAAAATATCGTTTTTAAGGTAAGTAATGTAATATCGATTTTAAAAATATAGAAAGTCAAAATATCGAAGTACATAATATAGGTTATTAAAAATATCGAATTTTTAATAATATCGAATTTTTTAAAGTGTTTTGTATGTTAGTATATGTGTGAAAAGTGTATATTTTTTTTGTAATTTATTTTAAGTAATTAATTTTATGTTATTTAATTTTTGCGTAGTTTAATTCTTTAGCGGGTTGTGGGTTTATAGGGAAATAGGGTGGGAAGTAATTTAATTATAATTAATTAAATATGTTAATCAATGTATTGGTATTTATTTTGAATACATTTTTAATTAATTTGTAATTGGTAATTAATTAATTATTAATTGATAATTAATTTTTATTAATTGATAATTATGTGAATAATATAAATGTATTTTCTGTAGCGGATTGTGGGTTTATAGGGTAATAGGGTGGGAAGTAATTTAATTATATTTAATTAAATATGGAGATGTATTTATTGGTATTTATTTAGAATAAATTATTAATTAATTTTTAATTGGTAATTATTTAATTCTTAATAGATAATTACTTTTTATTAATTGATTAATTGATAATTATGTGAATAATAATTTATTTTCTGTAGCGGGTTGTGGGTTTATAGGGGAATAGGGTGGGAAGTAATTTAATTATAATTAATTAAATATGTTAATTTATTTCTTGGTATTTATTTTGAATAAACTGTTAATTAATTTTTAATTGGTAATTAATTAATTCTTAATTGGTAATTATTTTTTATTAATTGATTAATTGATAATTATGTGAATTATATTAATTTATTTTCACTAGAGTGGGAATAGTAACATTTACCCCTATGCTATCCATTGCTTTCCCTACTGTTGCACTCACTGGAGTGGGAATAGTAATTTTTACCCCTACGCTATCCAACGCTTTCTCTACTCTTGCACTCTCTGGAGTGGGAATAGTAATTTTTACCCCTACGCTATCCAACGCTTTCCATACTGTTGCACTCTCTGGAGTGGGAATAGTCATTTTTACCCCTACACTATCCAACGCCTGCCCTACTGTTGCACTCTCTGGAGTGGGAATAGTCATTTTTACCCCTACGCTATTCAATGCTTTCCCTGCTGTTGCACTCTCTGGAGTGGGAATAGTAATTTTTACCCCTACGCTATCCAACGCCTTCCCTACTGTTGCACTCTCTGGTGTGGGAATAGTAATTTTTACCCCTACGCTATCCAACGCTTTCCCTACTGTTGCACTCTCTGGAGTGGGAAAAGTAATTTTTACCCCTACGCTATCCAACGTTTTCCCTACTGTTGCACTCTCTGGAGTGCGAATAGTAATTTTTACCCTTTCGCTATCCAACGCCTTCCCTACTGTTGCACTCTCTGGAGTGGGAATAGTAATTTTTACCCCTACGCTATCCAACGTTTTCCCTACTGTTGCACTCACTGGAGTGGGAATAGTAATTGTTACCCCTACGCTATCCAAACCTTTCCCTACTGTTGCACTCTCTGGAGTGTGAATAGTAATTTTTACCCCTACGCTATCCAACGCTTTCCCTACTGTTGCACTCTCTGGAGTGGGAATAGTAATTTTTACCACTAGGCTATCCTACGCTTTCCCTACTGTTGCACTCTCTGGAGTGGGAATAGTAATTTTTACCCCTACGCTATCCAACGCTTTCCCTACTGTTGCACTTCCAGGAGTGGGAATAGTAATGTTTACACTCCCGCTATCCTACGGTAATAATATTGTGTATTTTTTATTAATATTATGTTAATCTATATATATGTTTTAACATATATGATTGTATGTTTTTTTAGAAGTTAAATTAATTATTTAATAAGTTTAAGGTAATTTAAGTATTTTTAAGTATATTTTAGCTATTTATTTTTAATATTTTTTTAATTTTACATTATTTTTAAGAAATTCGATATTTTTAAAAAGTATATATTTTTAAACGATATTTTGGATTCGATATTTTGGTACTTACCTGTTTGTAGATAGGAATTCGATATTTTGTCTGTCGATATTTTGGCCTCGATATTTTGGGTAGTCTATATTTTGTCCCTCGATATTTAGTCAGTGATCCGGGTCACCCTTTAGTTGTATACTTTCTGCCAAGCGTTCAATATCATCTATCTCAAGACAACCAAATCTAGGCCACAGCCCTTCATTCCCTTTCCATGTCCATACTAGCGTGCAAAAAGGAGTTACATATTCTAAACAATTTGTATCTTTTACAACTTGAGCTGCAGGGCTATCTGCTGGTAATTTAAAATCCTTCTCTAATGACAGTTGTTTAAACAATTGTTTTGTCTTTTTCACCATGCGAGGCCTTACCACCTCCATAGTTCCTTTAGAATTGCTGGTGCCTATTGTGCCCTTCACTCACAATTTTAAACCCTGAAAGATAAACATATTTGTCTCCTGGAAGGAAAGATTTGTTAAGATTTGGATATAGAGACTTGAGAGAAAAAATCAGCAGCTGTGGATCACTCAGACATCACATAAAACAATTTGACTTCTCTGATGCAATTTGTTTTGATATCACTTAAAGACGCATTTCAAAGAAACATAGCGGGATAATACTTTTAAAGATCAACACATAAACATAATTAAATACCGTCATTGATCAATGACACAACAGTGCAAATTTGAAAATCATTTCCTTGTGTCCTACAGCCAGCCAATAGTCAATGCTTCCCACGCTATACTCTGGGAGGGTTATTTTTATTTCTTCGTCCCTCTACTCCTGGGTCATACATTATTCTCTTGCCTAGGCTCTCCTGTTGCATGTATGGGGTCCCGTAGACCCCTGTCGCATATCAACTCCAAGGTATTGATACAGAGAAAGATTTCAATGATGATAAAAATTTCAATCACTAATGGAAAATAATTCAATCAGCAATGTTTCTCTACAGTCCCCTAGTTAGATTAGATGCCAGTTACTACCCCTTCTCTTTAAACAAAATACTATGTTCTAACTGAACATTTGAAACACTGAAAGGTCACTCCAGCAAGTTATTTTAGCTTTACAGCCTACTTACCAACTGGTGACATTAAAGCCCTTCAATGCCTCTCACTTCTGACGCCACTTTGTTGGGTAATAAATCCATTAAGTTGGGTAATAAATCCTCCAACCCTCCTCAGAGCGACGCAAAGCAAACAGACCCCTGCTGCCACAAAACACAGGAAATGTTCTTATACCTTTGTCCGTTTATTGGCATGCCAGGGCAGAAGGCAGATGCAGTGTCACGTCTTGGAACAAGCTTCTTCTGCCCCTCATAGATATTACCAGGAGAATATATAGGGCAGAAAGTGCAGTCATCAGTTAAATCAGAGGATGTTGACAAGGCCAAATAAGGTTGTACATATACAAATAGAAGTGTAATGCAAGCCCAGGACATAAAGCAATATAAGGGCACAAGGGACCAGAAAGCAAGTTTAAGTAAACCTGCAATAGAGGCTTTTGACAGCTGTTAACCCAGGAAGTGACAAAGAGGTCAATGCAGGTCCTGGGGTCGGGCTTTAATAGATTTGTTAGGGGAGGAGTGTTCAGGAACACATAGCAAGCAGTTTGGTCAGAGCAGACCAAGTTATCTCAGTGGGTCTGAGATAGTGTGGAGGAGAGTAAGGGATTGATTTACTTATTTGGCTGATGCAAACATATAGATGTATATTTTTCCTCACGAGCACCACTCACAGTAGTGAGTCATTCACATGGATTATGCGCATAGGTGGGGTTGTTTCTAGCAACATATTTACAGTCAGTTGGTTTACATTCATACCTTGTGGCAACCACAATCCCTTTGGATGCAATATATGCATCTTGACCCTTTTCTTAGAGGTAAGACGTGAGCTCTTTTGCTGATAGATCTTTGCCTGTATGGCTAGTGGAAACCATATACCATTTGATGTTTGCCAGAGGTTCCAACCTTCAGACATTTGTGGATATGATGAGTGCTGATTGTTTATATCAGATAATTTTGCAAAGTGGAGCATGGTGAATGATGGAGGTAAAGAAGATGAACTCATTGGTCAGTCTGTAAATGACAGACATATGATGGCTGTCATTGAGTAGGAAGATACACTGTATACTGTAGTGAATTGGTTGAAGTCTGTTCTGGATGGTGAGCTAAGCTATCCATGCTTAGGGCACTGGGCAGCAACCTCTCCCTATTATCCCACTTATTTTATTTGAGTGCGAAGTTGAGTCGTAAGTGATGAGAAGGTAGTGATATTTTTTAAGAACGCAGGCAAAAGCATAGCCTCTTAATGTTTTACAGTTGAATCAAAGTTTAAATATTCACCTACTCTGACTACCTAATATATTGTCAAGGCAATTAGATGTAGAGTTAAGAATAGTAAATCTATATTTCGCTATGTGCGCTAACCTTGACAATATGCTGGTGACTGCTATTAGGGATATAATAGATGCAGGTAGATATTATAGACCACAGAACGGGGACCATGTCCTTTTGCTAGGGAAGGACCACCTGGATAAGATGATGAGAAAAAAGTATGAACTCGCAATGGCGCAAGGCTTTGAAAAATGAGGTAATCATGAGTGTACGTGACAAACTGCTGATTTGCTTGACATTATCGTTTCATAGGGAAACAGCAATAACAATGCGAACGTTACAACGCATTACCTTTAAAACGTGGCTGTTATAACACTAGTGCCATTACCACTAAATACCTTTAAATGCAGGATTTTACAAAAAATATGCCTTTACCACACATGCCTTTACAACAAAGTTCATTGTAAAGGCATGTATGATAAAGGCATATGCATTTTAAATATAAGTAGTTTGTAAGTATTAAGGGCCGTATGATGAACTTCAGAAATGGGCAAATGAATTTGCTTTGAAGAGTGTTGAATCAGGGGCAAATATGAACAATGTGCAAAGTATCCGAGCTAGAGACCATGTCACATTCACATACAGGGAATTCAGAGGTCTTATGCTAACCAGCCTGACCATACATACGCTGAGGAAACAATTTCTACCTAAAATGAGTTAACAGTCTCCTATGATAGCAGAGCATGTCTAAAGTCAAGTAAAATTCCAGGTCACTTGTGGATTTGCTTGTATGATGAGTCACTGAGCGATCCCACCCCAATCCCTTAAACTCAGTTTTCTAAAATCAGGTTAATCTTTCAACCATAATGAGCGACACAAGAGCAATGGGCAGACGCAAATAAAATCTAGACTGTATCTGATGCCTAGTTCCTCATGGGCAATTTTGGTGTTGTCATACACATTCCACCATGGTATTTGGAATTTGGTTTGGCATCTGTGTCTGGAGTGATGAAGGCTGCCAACCCAAGTGCCTTCAAAATAGGTCATTAGGCGACTCATTTTGTCTTCATTATGTTAGTAGAAATAGCTTTCTAGTAGTACATTGTAGTGGTTGGCTACCTCTGTGACAGGGACATAGGCTAGTGCTATTATTTTTAATTTCAAAGGCAAATTGAATGTTTGTAGAATATTCTCCACTTAGGCGCTAATTACGAGATTGGTGTTCCAACTGCTGGATTGCCGTTTTGGTGGTCAGAAGAGCAAAGCCAAGTTGACGGCAATCTGACTGCTGCATTACGACCTTACTGCTGGGCTGGCAGTGTTGTGGTGGTGGTGCCATGGAGGTGGCATGCTTCAGTGCAGCACCACATCAGGTACACTGTGTATCATGCACCACGTGATTCATTGCACACAGAGCACGCGCCATAGTGTAAACAGAGGGGGACACAGCATGTGCCCCCATGCACAGTCCTCAATGGACAAAATTGCCCTGTGGCCCTGTTTTTGGGCTCCTTCCCTGCCTTTCCACCGACATTTTCATGGCAGGGTGCAACCATGAAAAGGTCAGCAGAAAGACAAGTCATAATCACACGGCGAAGCCAGCATCAGCACCACCTACATGGCCCCCCACTTTCCCCACCGCTGCAGGATCCAAGATCCTGTTGGTGGCAGCAGTATTGTGGCGGTCTAACCACCATACTCATTATCAGGCAGTCAGACCAAAGAGGAGGCGGCAGTCGAACTGCAAACAATGGAATGGTGGCTTTGCAACAGCCCTACTCGTAATCAATCCCTTAGTGCAGAGTCTTGGAGGTGTCTCCCTTTACTTCGATTGAAATTACAGTAACAGCCTTGTATTGCTGTGTGGGGTTACATTTTTTAGAATGTTTTGAACCATAGCTTTCACAAAGTCCATGATTATTGTTTGGGGGTAGTTATTTGCTTTATGTTATATATGGTTTAAGAGGACATAGGAAGTGCTGCTTTTTTCATTTGGTTGTAGGGCACATATTAAAGGGATATTTGTGTTTTGATATTTACCATGTGTGGTATGTATCTGAGTGAATGGTTTGGGACACCTTTTAAAGGTCCCATCCATCATCCATGTTGACACTGGCTACGTTTTACTAAGTTATCTGCTGTAGAGAATTTTAGGATTCCTTTCTCATTAATTATGATGTCATGCATAAGGAAGGGTTATTCATTATATTTAATTGTTATTGTTAAATGTTCAGGTATGTGTATGTCTTGCTATTTCTTGGGCAAGGTGGGGTATTGCTGATGGCTTTTTTAATTTGTGCTGTTAAACGTTTTAAAGTGGGGATAGGTAGTAGTTATTTGTTCGGGTACTTTAGGTAGCATACCTTTAAGGATTTTGGTTGTGGGTTCTTGGGAGCTAGTGCTTGCCTCTATTATGTCCTGCAGTATTCCCCTTACCTCTATTTCCATCACATTTTCATGGTGGTTGTGCTGTTTTTACATGAATTACAACATCATCTTTTGTAGTCTCCCTACCGTACCACACATTGGAGTAATATTTAGTACAATTCCAGGTTATATTTTATGATGATGCACTTTCTTGATTGTAGGTGTAGCCCATGTGATTTAGTAACTGCTTTCCTTTCTGTGAAACAATCTATTTTGCAGCTTTTGGCATTGTATTTGAAAGTATTCACGTAGTATACATAAATAACAATATTAATTTTGTATGTTTGTTATTTACATGTAAAAATATGAAACTATTTCTATTCTCTATACTTACATGTATGTTTTGTTTAGATGTTTCACACAATTTTGCAGCTTTTCCATTGGGGTGTTCTCATGTGGAGAAACTGCTTTCTTTTCTGTTAGTTGAAAAAAAATTATGTTTTATTTTACATGATGTTAATTTATTGGTAGTTTCAGAGTATGGGGTTCTTGGGCTTATTTTTGCTTGCTCTTTCAGTGAGTTTATTGTTTTTTAATTAATTTATATATACTTACTTTTTTATATCTTTCTGCTGGTTTGTGACAGTTTTCACATTGTACTTTATTTTTTTTAGGAAGTCTACGTAAAGAGATAGAAGTTGGAGACTGTTTTAAAATGTATTTGTTATTTTAAGTTTTTAAGTAAAGGACTCTTATCCGCCTGCCATTGCCCCAGGGATGGGGACCGCCCGCCTATAAGGCGGCGCTCTCACATATGCAATTACAATGCAGCCGCCACCACGGCATCCACAAAAGGCCTTTTTAGGTCGAGCTGGAGAAAAGCAATGCGAATCATTGCGTCCAGCTCGACAACTTTTGTCGCCCGTCTCCTGGGAATCTGAGACAGGGGATGTGCCCGCGGCGATTTCACTTCGTGGGCGCGCACGCCCAGGCCGGCGCCATGCACATCTCCTGTGTCAGATTTACAGCCTGCCAGCCTCTCGCCGCTCTAGTTGCACGCACACACATACACACTCACGCATGTGCACACACACACATACACCCATGCAGGCACAATGCATCAGGGCGCACTTACACAGACACACAGCCCCACATATACACACGCACAGCTAACAGACGCACAGTCACACAAATACATACACACGCACAGCTAACAGACACACAGTCACACATATACATACACACGCACAGCTACACACGCGCACCCCCCCCTCCCCTCCACTGCCGCCAGCCCCACTTACCACATCGGCGCAACTCCGGACTTCAGCCGCCATCGCGGGGCTCTCCCTCGGGCATGGGAGCCCCACGTCACCACTGATCCTCTCCTGGCCAGCCACTTCGTAGGCGCGAGCTTCCAGCAGGAAACGGAAGTCGCGCCCCACGGCAGTTTTCGTCACGCGCACGTCTTGTTTCAAGTGTTATCGTTTATTGAGTGCTGAAAAGGTAACTGTGCATCAACAGGAAAGTGACTGTCGCTGCAATATGGCGATTAAATTTACTGGTGCGGTGCGATGCGAGCCCAGTGCAAGGTCCGCCCTTATGTCTTCAGTGAGGTAGTGCCCACTGCCGTCTGCCTCGGTAGCTTTCAGTAAAGGCTTCACAGGCGGGCGATCGTGGTGCTTTGATTGTGGGAATGTGAACTCAAAGTAGTTACAGAGGCGGGAGTTGTGAGAGCAGGCCTGTTTCTTACATGGAAATTCACGAGGATGCTGGGTTGGACGGGACCATACTTAAGGCTACCAGGCCGGAGCCGTCTGCCACCCTGCATCCCCACCCACCAGGCATTTTTGTTACCTCCCACAGGTCCCTGCTCCTGATACGCAGTGATCACTGCACTGTGCATCGTAACATTACCCTTCGCATGCAAGGTTCACCGAAGATTTAGCAGCCTTTGGAAATGCTTGCACACACCTCTCCACCCGGCTGGATGCCAGGAGTGCTCATTTGTTCAACTTTTATGCCTTCTCGTTTTGTCAGAGCGACACACAGGGCCTTTCTCTTATGCAAAACGAGTGTCGTCATCTTGAGAAGCGCGCCACTACCTGATGCATATACAGCGATGCAACCTGTGTCCACCATGTACTAAACGCATTGAAATGAAAACGAAGAATAAACTCTCATCCTTTTCCTTCTATAATGCATGCGATAAATCATTTTAATTGCGTGCACAGCAGATTTGTATAATACTTGCTCTGCAGCAGTGTCAGAAAGCAATTGCGTTGGGCTGATTAAAGAGAGTTAAAAGCTAAGCGCGACTGGGCTAGTTCTGAGTTCATTTTACAAACTGTCTGGTGCACAAAGTTACAGAATGAGAAGGTAAACATGCCGGCCTTGCATTTATGTGATGTAACGGATTCAAACGTAGTGGTCCTTGCACGTTGGTTGATTGATGCTTGTAATCCCGCACATTTCCCACTAAAAGCTAGCACAACACATTTTACACGGTGGACTGTAGGAACAACAAAGGAGACCCAAATTTGGTGACAGGAGCAAAAAGAGAAAATAATTTAATGGTGAATCTGGTACTCTTGATTCTTGCACACCCAGATTCATGACTGGTTTCGATTAGTGCATCACAAACTAGACCGGAAGTAGCTGATCATAAAGATGCTATGACTTTAATATTTTTCGGAAAAATGATGGAGTCGTTCACCCCTTCAAAGACCTTGTCCTCTCTCAGCAAGTCACCATCCACATAGTTTTTCTGCGACGCACAGTTGAGCAGGGCATGTCTGGGGTGGTGTTGTGCTGGTGTAAGAGCGAGATAGCATCAGAAACACCAGGAAAATAAGTATTTGTTCTTTCTTTTTCATTTTTAAACCCCTTCCTATTTATTTGGTTGTAAAGTGGATTCTATAGCCCCAGAAATTCAGCGAGGGGAATACTGTATATACCAGACCAGATCTCCAACACAGAATTTCCTGCCTCTCTGCTGTAAAATGCATTGACACTGGCATCATCAGCTTTATTTCGGTTCATATAAAAAAACATAAAAGCAAAATCACAAAGAAATAGAAAATGCATAATTAAAATACAGCAAATAAGTTCAAAATATTGAGTCAGGACCGTGAATCAAAGAATCAGATTCAAAATCTGCGATGTCCAACAATTTAGCATAACCAGCATAAACACATCAATAAATATAAAGTGCAGGAGTAAACAAATGCAACCCTTCACGGGTGTGAGCATAATTCAGTCCCGATTAGCAAATTAAATACTGCCAATTAAAACAATAACGAACGCCTGTGCTGTAGTGCATGTTTCAGAAAAGTGGCCACTCCAAAACAAAACTCAGGAATGGGAAGCAACTGTAAATAAAACAAGCATTTGCAATGCAATAGGTCTCGCATTTACAAGAGATTAAGCTACTGGCATTGTAAATGACAATGCCTTTTACATATTTGTTTTTAAAACCAACTCGTAAATAAAGGCATTGTAATTTACAATAACAATAGCTCAAACTTTCGCAAATGCGAGACCTATTGCATTGCAAATGCTTGTTTCTATTGCAGCAGGTGCTGCGGGCTGCAGCACCCGCAGCAGCACCCGCGGCAATGGAAACAAGACAGATTTTGCTTTTCCCTGCACATGGTGCAGGGAAATGTAGGGGGGCACCTTAGATGCCCCCCAAGTGCAAAAACAAACTGCCCCTGCACAAGGGGGGACCACAACAGGCCTTCAAAGGCCATCCCTGCCAGCCTTTCCAGGGAGGGTGAACCGCCACGGAAAGGCTGGTGGGGAGCCAGCATCGTAATTTGGCCAGCGTTGCCTGCTAGGCACCACCGGAATCCATGACATTCTGAGGGTATCTGCGGCACTGGTGGGCTCTAGGAGCCAGTTGGATGAGTGGCGGTCAGTGTTTCCGACTGCCACGGTACCGCCCGCCATCATAATATGACATTGGTGAAAGTTATTGAATTCAGGTTTTGGTCAAACACATTGCTTTTTGTTTGATCCGGTATTTCATTTATACCTTTTTATTTAGGAAAATTTCATTTTTTGCTTATTTATTAAAGCATGAAAAAGACAAAAGTCTAGTCATATCCGAATTCTATACATTCATAAGACAATCGTTGCAACACTTTGTGAACTCACATACATACAAAATAGGACTATACAAAATAAAGTCACGTTAAAAACATCCAATACATTAATGCACTCGCACCAAATTAATTGGTGTACTAAAATACTGATCCTAGACTCTCTGAAATGTCTAAATCAGGTATCCAAAATCTCACAGGGAATACTGCAATGTCCATAACAGGAAAGATTCAGTTGGTTACAGACTGGAGTTCAATTTGTCATTCCTCTGGGTTTATATCTATGCCAACGCATTTCGAATCCCAGGCAATGAGTACAGGGACTCTCTTCAGGGCTCTTGAGTTTAGAAGCGATGGTATTTTCTGTAATGGATGTACAAAACAACAAATTTGGTGTTAATTATGGGGCTCTCTCCTATTCTCTTCCATTGCACATTTTTATATTATATCAGTGTCTCTTTACAGGCCGGTTATACCTGAAGAGTGAGGTTCCTCTCATCAGTTTATTGCATCCACTAGATATACGGGCACCAAGTTGATGTAGTTTCTGTTTAAAGGGAAGGGGACTTATCAGAAATCATGGCCTGAGCTAGTTTAGTTTAAGCTTGTCGGTGATTTTTACTGTCTCCTACCTTTTTTAAGACAATGGGGATCCTGATGTTAACCATCGCTGTTTGTGCAGTAAAATACTTGTGCAGGATTCTGTGAAAAATACTTTCTAGCTTTATCAACACAAAGTGTAGCCACGACCTGATGGTCAATACGATAGAAACAACCCAAAGGCATGTCACAAAGAATTAGAAGAACTAGAACCGTTCGGAGCGTTTTTCCCGTACGAATCGTACCCTGCAACGTCCCCCGTACGTACGACGAAGTACGATCCGTACCGGGAGCTGGACTCCGTACGAATCGTACAGGGCCCGTACGAATGAAATCCCCATACGAATCTCCCTCGGAACCCACTGTACGCGACATCTGTACGGTTCGCGGCTGCTTTTTTCGAACCGGCAAGTACGATTCGTGTTGGGTACGCACCGTACTACCTTTTTTCTACGGGAGCTGAAAACAGCCGTAAAAGCAGAGTTCACCCCGAAACAGGTACGGAACGGCTCCTCCCGGGTACGGTGCGTACCCCCCATGATCGCAAAGGTACGGTGCGTACCCCTGCGATCACTGGGTGTACGCACCGTACCCCGCGATCTTGGGGTGTACGGTGCGTACCCCATGTCCGCTGGGTGTACGGTGCGTACCCCCCATGATAGCAGGGGTATGGTGCGTACCCCTGCGATCATGGAGGGGTACGCACCATTCGGTGTGTATGAGAATATGCGCTTTTCCGTACGAATCGCCCTTACCTGACGTGGACCGTACGAATCGTGTCCTGATACTCCGGCCCGGATCGTACTCGGCGAGTCGTATGGTGTGTGTACGAGTCGTACGGAAACGGCTCCGGATGCGAATCGTATGGACGGGAATTTTACCGGATCGGAATCGGCCCCTAAGAGTGCCAAATTTGAAAAAGACGCTAAGACATTTAACAAAGAACAAGTCTATCCATTTCACAAAGAGGATTATTATACCTCCATTGAATCACGGAGGGCTCTTACTACATATCAAGGACCCTCGAGGAATCGCTACACCACCATTTCAGAAACTTCATCATCTGAATCCTCAGGAGAACTAGACCCTAGGGAAGGTACCTAAAAAAACTGTAGCTTTTTTAGACAGAGGCGCTCAGAAACTGAAAGCATGGTTCAAACCACTATGGGAAATGCGAACCCAGAACCAGTTCTACAAGTCATAGAAACATCAGCTATAGTGAACCTATCGCAAAAACAACTGTCTAGAGATGAAGTTGTGGTACTCAACCTAGGTCTTAAATTTGTTCCAAACAAACCAACAGACTATACAAAGCTCAAACTAGAGGCCATAGAGTTCTGTCAAAAGGTACAGCTTAAGGCATATTTTGCAGGCAATGAAACCACTGTCAATAATGAAGTGACAGGTTTCAGAAACAAATCTAAATTTATTCCAACACAAAATATTCCAGAAGAAATCTATGCATTCGAATAAACAGTTCTGTCATCCATCAGCAAAACGGAGAAAAAGAAAAAATATGTTAATAGTAATATCAGCTTGAAACAACACACAGCTATACAAGATCTCAAGGCAGATACCTAGGTAGTCATAAAACAGGCAGACAAGGGTGGTGCAGTTATCATATGTAATGTAATGTAACGCATACTTTTATAGCGCGAACTGTCACCCAGAGGGTATCCTGGCGCTTTAACTCTACTACCCTCACACAAAGCACCAATTACGCTGCCCTAGGGAAGAGATAAGACTTCAGCCCTTTTTTGAAGGAAGAAACTTCCTTCAAGCTCCTCAAAGAGAGTGGCAAAGAGTTCCAGAGCTTGGCAGCAGTGAAACCAAAGGAGCGGCCGCCCATCCGAGACCTTTGGATTCTAGGAACTACCACCAGGTGTGCTGAGGAGGACCGTAAAGGTCTGGCTGCTGAGTACCATGAAAAGAGCTCTTGCAACAAGACAGGACCCTGTCCGTGAAGAGCCCTGAAGACTATACAAGAAGCCTTAAAACAGATGCATTGACGGACAGGCAACCAGTGAAGGTCCTTGAGCGCCAAAGAGGAAGAATCTGAGCGCATCCGAGAAAGGGCCAGCTTGGCTGCCATATTCTGTATACGCTGCAGTTTGCTGATCAGGGTGCTAGGGGCGCCCAGAAGCAGAGAGTTACAATAATCAAGTCTGCGAAGTATGATGCTGCGCACTACTTCAGGTCTGGCCGATGCAGGTATCATAGGAAGGATCTTGCGCAGTGTTCGAAGCAGCATCATACATGTAGCAGTTGTCTTATTTACAAAGGTATCCAGCTGTAGATTTGGGCCAAACATGACGCCCAGGTTGCGAGCAGCATCCGCTGCTGCCACTGTGCCTGAGGTAGAGGCAGGCCAGAAATCCACAGGCAGAGGGCGAGGGGTACTATCCAATGAGCAGTGCAGCACCTCAGTTTTAGATCCATTAAACTGGAGAGAGTTGTGGCGCAGCCAGTCCGCAGTGGCTGTCATGCAGCGATGGAAAGTCTCCTTAGAGACAGCGTCTCTACCTTCGAAGGAGAATATAAGCTGCGTATCGTCGGCATAGTTGATTACAGAAATGCCAAAGGACTTGATCAGCCTGATCAGTGGACAGAGGTACAGATTAAATAAAATGGGGCTAATTGCCGATCCCTGAGGCACACCTTGCTGCCACACCTCTCTGATGCCAGATCTAAACGGCGGCAAAGCCACCACCTGATGCCTGTTATGAAGATAGGAGACTAGCCAGTCCCGTGCCAAACCGGCTACCCCAATCTCTTCCAATCTGCTAATTAGAGTGGCGTGGTTGACCGTATCGAACGCGGCCGACATGTCGAGCAGCACTAAAAAAGCTGCCCGGCCAATGTGGACCCACGAACAAAGGTCATTCAGGACAACCACCAGCGCCACATCCAAGCAGACATTAGTCTCCAAAAAGCTGGACAGAGAGTTAGTGACAGATTTCTCCAAGATCTTAATAGGGAAGGGGAGCAGCGAGATTGGCCTGTAATTCGCAGGGCAGGTGGGATCCAGCGTGGCCTTCTTCAATAAAGGGGAGACCATCGCTAGTGTCCAACTCTGAGGAACCGTGGCAGTGCTAAGAGACTGGCAGCAGATGGAATAGAGAGGGGGAAAGAGTTCCTCACGGAACAGCTTCCAGAACTTATGAGGAAACGGATCCAGCGTAGAGCCCGAAGACACACCGTTGGCCAAAATGCAGAAGTCCTCAGAAGAAGGAAGGGTGAAACTAGCCAGCAACGGGTGCACAGTGGCTTCCTTGGAATCACCAGAAGTAGACAGGGAAACTAAATCTGAGAAGGACTGGGAACTGGGAGTGGAGGAAGCAGAGAGACCACTCGGAATGGTGGTAATCTTGTCATCAAAGGCGGACGCCAAGGAGTCGCACAAAGTCTGGGAGGCCGGGATGCTGTTGGTGGCGCAGGTAGGATTAGACAGATTATTAACAATTTTAAACAAGGTCTGTGATTTATTAGCTGCCTGGGCCAGCATGTCCTCAAGATACTTGGCTTTGGCACACTTAATCTGTGCTTTATAGTCCAGGAGTGACTGTTTGTAGAGAACTCTGTCTGGCTCTAAGTAATGCTTCCTCCAAGTTCTTTCAGCCTGTCTGCAGCGCAGTTTCAGCTGGAGGAGGTCGTTAGAATACCAGGGGGTGGTATGCTTAGGCCTATCCTTCGCTTTCCGCAGGGGAGCTATTTTATCCAGAGAGTGTATAATCTGTTGACAAAGGCTCGAGTAGCTAGCCTCCACTCCTCCCTCCAAGGTGAAGCCACCGGGTAATAAAGTTGGTAATGTAGAGCCTTTCAAGAGTCTAGACCACTGCCTGCTAAGTTTGGTATTACCTGACCTGTTATCTCTAAGAGAGTCAGCTGGGAGATGTAGAGAAAAATGGATGAGGGCACGGTCGGTCCAGCATTGAGCGATGATATCCCTGATCTTAACCTGAGTGTCATTTGCAAAGACCAGATCCAGGATATGACCCTTCAAGTGGTTTTGGGAGAGCACCAGCTGCTGAAGGTGGATATTACTACAGGCCTGGCATAAATCTCTGTAGGCTGTGTCTGAAGGCCCATTTAGCCAGAAATTGAAGTCTCCCAAGACTATAAGCCTGGCATGTGTATTGGAGAGGTCGTAAATAAGATCTACCAGAACATGTGAAGCTGTCAAGGCTGTCAAGGCACTGCCAGGTGGTCTATAGCACAGCAGACCAGAGTACAGAACTCCCCTCTGACCTTTTAAAGAGAAACCCATCAGTTTGAAATCTTGGACGTCTTTAACCTCAAGCTGTGACATGGCAAGAGTTTCCCTGAAGATGAACCTCACACCTCCTCCTCTGCCACACACTCGTGGGTTATGCCTGATCTTATAGCCCGGAGGGCAGGCCAGTCCGAGCTCTACCCCACTGTCAGCTCTTGTCCAGGTCTCCGTAAGAAATAACACATCCAGATCCTGAGTTTCGATTAAAAGTGCAATTTCCGCATGATGTTTACATAAGGACCGGACATTGAGGAGGCCGCAGGATAATACCCTAGAACCACTGGTGGTTGCTACAGACTGGTTGCTTGCGCTGAAACGCTGGCCTACCTGAATGAGCTCTTCCCTGGAGTAGACTTGTCGAGTAGAGGCAGAAGAGGCAGCGTGGCTGGCGTTGGTCGCGACCTGTGCGCGAACGGGCGCAAACGGGCTTGCCTCTGGCACACCTCCGGCGCACCATCGGCGCGCCCGCTGCGCGCTTGACTGCTCCGCATCATATACGCCGTTAGGCGCGGGAGTCCTACGAGGCAGCCTCTGGACCAGCGACCAAGATGGCGCCTGCAAATCGGCACCTTCCTGGTTCCCACACCCAAGATGACGGCCAAATCGCTGCGACGCGGTTAAAACGAGCCCTGGATCGGCCTGAATCCCGCAAAATACGGGGTGAAAACCATTTAATGTGCAGGTAAGGTCTAAAAAGGAATTATCACACCCAGAGATGTCACAAAGTAAAAGAAGCGCCTGCGTTCTAAATCAAGCCGCGCAGTAGTGCAGAATGTTTTTAAAAGGAATAAAAAGCTTGTCAGCTCAGCACATCTCTCTGGCCCAGAGAGATGTATCTGGCTGAAGGAAGCAATCAGGTGAATAACCAAACCTGGTACCAATCCGTCAAAGAAGATCCAATACATCAAATAAAAGACACAATTTCTAGAATATTGCAGTTAGGCCTAGAAGGAGGCTTTTTGGTAGCCAAAGAATTTGACTTTCTTACAAAGAAATTTCCAAGAACACCAATACCATATTTTGTACCAAAGATTCATAAAAATTTGGAAGAACCACCAGGGAGACCTATAGTCTCCGGTTGCGACTCCATATTGGAGCCAATCTCCAAATATGTCGATTTTTTCTTGAAGCCTCTTTTTACAGAAGTCTCTTTATATTTATATATGACACCACAGACTTTAATACAAAAATTGAAGGAACATCATTAGATAAACAGACACAGTTGATGGTGTCATTTGACGTCACATCACTTTACTCTCAGATACCTCAAGATGAGGCATTACAAGTGATTGAGTTATACCTTGAAAGTAGACTGCTCCCCCATAGGGTCCCAACAACATTGATCCTGCAACTTTCAGAGGTGGCCCTCAAGCAGAACTACTTCAGGTTTGAAGAACAATTCTACATCCAGGTGAAGGGGACCGCCATGGATTGTCCCTTCGCTCCAGAGATGGCGGTCCTCTTCATGGCCCAATACGAGGAGAAATGTATTAAAAACAACAATCCTTTTAGAGGAAAAATACCACAATGGCTACGATACATCAACAACATCTGATGCCTGTGGCAGGGGAGCAACATGGAGCTCATGGCGTTCCATGAATGGCTTAATTCATGACATGAAGATAAAGTTTTCGGTCCAATTCAATAATACCAAGATGACATTGCTGGATGTAGAGATCACCCCTTTGTAGAATCAATTGATGACATCTCTTCATAGAAAAAGACAGACAAAAACACCATCCTGCACCATAAGAGTGCCCATCCAAGAAGCCTTAAAGAGAATCTCCTGTATGGGCAACTCTTCAAAATCCTAAGCAATTGTTCCCAGCGATCTGACTTTGAAGAACATGCCACCATCTTCTGCAATGAAATGGTAAAAAGAGGCTATCCAAAAAAGCTCCTAAAACATTCTAACAAAAGAGCGTGATACACACCTCGGGAGAGCCTACTCCAAGTCAAACAAAAAAAAACATTAGAGAGACTAGTATGTGTTTCTACGTACAACCCAGACGCAAACAAGTTCAGGCAAATTATACTGAAAAATTGGCATCTACTTGAGAATCTTGAATGTTCCTTTCCAAAACCGCTATTCACCATGAAGAGGAATCAGAGCATAGGCCAACAAATAGTGCAAGCTGACATCTCTGCACCCAAACCAAAGAGTGACTTACTGGCACAGTGGAATCTTAAACCAATAGAAGGCAATCGAAAATGTGGTTCTTGCGTGGCCTGTAGCACCACCATCGAAGGTACGGAATTCATCCACAATGGCACTAAATGGAAACATACAGATTTCACTAATTGTAAGACAAAGAATGTTGTGTATGCAATAGTGTGTTCCTGTATGAAAATATATATAGGTAAAAACAACCAGCAGGTTAATACTAGAATCACACAACACCAGTCCAGGAAAAAAAGGAAATAGTCACCACCCCTATGGTGGAACATTTCATTGAAAAGTCCTATGTTGAAAACCAATTCAGATGGTCAGTCCTGGCAGTATTAAATTCATCGAAACGGCTGATCTATGTGGATAATGCACTGCTTCAGGAAGAGGCATATCTTATCCTTAAATTCAATAGTGTTATGATAGGATTGAACAGCATGACAGAACTGTCAAAAGCCTAAAAACTACATCAACCATAATGCACCACACAGGGTCACCAAAAGAACCTCATGCTGATGCTGCACAATCATTGGCTAAGATGTTTGAAACCATAATTCCTATATACCCAAAAGCGGCGTCATATTAATGAGACTCCAAGAGGAAATGCCCCTTGCCTGCTCGCGAGGACTTAAGGATAGCAGATAACGGCAGACGATTTAATAGAGCTACAAAGATAATGAGGTAAGCCCAGCCAGGAGACACAAAAGCGATTGAACATGTAGCACGAAAACTACAGGCCAACAGCTAAACACGTTCTGATATTTTTTTCAGAACCGCGCGCGAGCTAACTGACCATTGGTGACTGCTTCAAGAGGGAAGCCGCCGGGGGCGCAAGTCCTACACGCTAAGGTGCACATTTAAAAACTACAAAGTATCATTTAAGTCTATCCGTGCCAATAGATACTAAGGGGCCCATTAGGATGGTGGGCAGATGGAAGTCCATCCGCCACCCTAGCCATGCTGGGACCGGCCGCCAGTGGTGCAGCAGTCTCGCCCCGGCGATCAGGATGCTACGACCACCATGGGGGTGACATCTTCCATTCTCAGCATTGTGGCGGCGGTGCTCACAGCACCACCCACCACAATGCTGGGAATGCACTGCATGCATTGTCATGCACAATGTGACAGGCACCGCAAGGTGCCTGCCACCATGTCCATGACATTGCAGGGGGTACCATAGGTACCCCCATGTGCACCCCCACGCCTCCGATACCCTGGGAGCCCGCAACAGGCCCCCGAAAGCAGAATCCACATGCTCCGCCACGGAAAGGCATGTTACCTCCCCCATGCTAATATGGATGGTGGTGTCTAGCAGACACAGCCACCATATTAAACCCTTTTCTGCCAGGTCGACTTGTCGACTGGCCAGAAAAGCGGTGGACGGTCTTCTTGTCTGCTGCCTTAACCCCGCTATACTAATATGGCAGGGGCCAAATGGGTGGGGGGGCGGGGAAGGATGTAGGGCCCTACATCCTAATGGGCCCCTTAGTTTGTAAAATCTGTCTTCTGCAGCACCCAGCGTTCAATTACGACAGACTAAACAAAGAAAAACATAGTGACAATCAGAGCGGCTGTTTCACAGAAACACTCAGCATTCAGGTAAGTCCAGGCCTTTATTCATGAAGTAAAGCATTGATAGGTCAAGCACACCTATGAGCGAAATAAATGAATAATATGAATGTATTTTTCACAGAATCCTGCACAAGTATTTTACTGCGCAAACAGCGATGGATAACATCAGCATTCCCATTGTCTTAAAAAAAAAGGAGATAGTACAAATCACTGACAAGCTTAAACTAAACTAGCTCAGGTCATGATTTCTGAGAAGTCCCCTTACCTTTAAACAGAAACTACATCAACTTGGTGCCCGTATATCCAGTGGATGCAATAAACTGATGAGAGGAACCTCACTCTTCAGGTATAACAGACCCTGTAAAGAGACACTGATATAATATAAATACGTGCAATGGAAGAGAATAGGAGAGAGCCCCATAATTAACCCCCAAATTGTTGTTTTGTACATGCATTACAGAAAATACCTACGCTTCTAAACTCAAGAGCCCTGACGAGAGTCCCTGTACTCATTGCCTGGGATTCGAAACGCGTTGGCATATGATATAAACACAGACGAATGACAAATTGAATTCCAGTCTGTAAACCAAGAGAATCTTTCCTGTTATAGACAATGCAGTTTTCTCTGTGTGATTTTGGATACCTGATTTAGACATTTCAGAGAGTCTAGGATCAGTATTTTAGGACACCATTTAAGTTGGTGCAAGAGCCTTAATGTATTGGATGTTTTCAACGTGACTTTATTTTGTATAGTTCTGTTTTGTATTTATGTGTATTCACAAAGTGTTGCAACAATTGTCTTATGAATGCAAAGAATGCGGATATGACTAGACTTTTGTCTTTTTCATGATTTAATAAATAAACAAAAAATTAAACTTTCTTAAATAAAATGGTATAAATTAAATACCAGATCAAACAAAAAGCAATATGTTTGACCATAATGTGAATTCAATAATGTTCACAAATTACATAGGGCCAAGGCTCACCCCATTGTTGAATATAATTCTATGGCCCTGCCTGTGCCTTGTCCTTGTGGCCAAACTCCCATTGTTTTTTACTGTAATATGGCAGGCACAAAATGGCCTCACGATTGCAGAGAACACGCCACCGACAGCTTGTCGGTGGCGGGTTTAAAGCCATCGTAATGACCCTCAATATATGTGTTTTCGATATTTGTGGTTATATTAGTTAAGGATAGGAAGGCAATATATTTGTTATCAATATTTAATTTCCTATATTTTTGTATTTTGCTATTGTACGCATCCATATCATGTCAGTGATTCGGTGAAATCAGCTCAATTTGCAGAGCTTATTGTTCTCACCCAAGCCTGCATCCTACACAAAGAAAAGTTTGAGTTTGTGTACATGGTCTCAAAGTATACGTTTGGTACAACACATGACTTTAGGCTCCTCTGAATGCAAAGGGGTTTTATAATCTCAGCTAGAACTCCTATTAAGAACATTAAATATGCACAAAATGTTTTAACTGCTTTGTAATTAGAAGAAAATGTTGTATTTGTAAAATGCTCTGCACACCAGTAACCTCATGATGATGTTTAAAGGGACAATGCCCTAGCCAAGTGGTTCTTAACCTTTTGACTTCTTAGGCCTCCCTACTTAATCATTATTGGAATCTGGGAAGCCCTGCAGAATGATTATTGGAACCCAGAGACCCCAACTGAAGCACCTTTGATGATGTGAACTGTAAAATAGTTTTAGAAAAACAAAGGAACCATAGAGGGACTGTGTTTACCAGATCACAAGTTGTACTGCTTGTCTATAGGTATCGCATTCGTTTGCTGGGTTGGGTCAAGCTGAAATTGGGCAGGTGGGTCTTCAGGAGTGGAAGGAATTGCTTGTGTTATTGCTACTGGAGTCCCAACATAAGATCACAGAACAAAACAAACCCCTTTGTATACTAGAAGGAAGTGAACTAAAAAAAAGGAATGTCATCCATTATATGTTCTGGCAACCCCATTAATGGGGCTTTCCGCCCGAGGGAGGCTTCCTGATGGAAGGACATTTACGGACTGGCAGGCAGGTGGCATAGAAACCATAGGTGACTGTTGCTCCAAGGGGACCCAACCGAGACCTGTCCTGTTATGCCTGAGGAAGGTGGTCTTCCTGGTTCCCTCTCCTTTTGGATTTCCGGATTCCCCTACCTTGCTGCTTCCATAATCTCCGGCTACTAGCTCCTTTCTGCCCTCATCTTTTCCGCAGCTGTCCTCGCTGGCCGTCTCCCTCCCGCCGCCGCAGTTGCCATCCCCCCGTGGCCGCAGTGCGGAGGGGGACACTGGACTACTACTCCCGACTTCCCCAGCGGCGGAAGCTGTCAGCTGTCACCAGTACCATCGCGCCTGGAGGCGCATAAAAACAAGCGTAGCCCCGGTGGAGCGGGCGACTCTCCTTTTGGATTTCCGGATTCCCCTACCTTGCTGCTTCCATAATCTCCGGGTACTAGCTCCTTGCTGCCCTCATCTCTCCTGCTGCTGTACTTGCTGGCCGTCTCCCTCCCGCCGCCGCAGTTGCCATCCCCCCGTGGCCGCAGTGCGGAGGGGGACACTGGACTACTACTCCCGACTTCCCCAGCGGCGGAAGCTGTCAGCTGTCACCGGTACCATCGCGCCTGGAGGCGCATAACAACAAGCGTAGCCCTGGTGGAGCGGGCGACTCTCCTTTTGGATTTCCGGATTCCCCTACCTTGCTGCTTCCATAATCTCTGGGTACTAGCTCCTTGCTGTCCTCATCTTTCCCGCTGCTGTCCTCGCTGGCCGTCTCCCTCCCGCCGCCGCATTTGCAATCCCCCCGCCGCCGCAGTGCGGAGGGGGACACTGGACTACTACTCCCGACTTCCCCAGCGGCGGAAGCTGTCAGCTGTCACCGGTACAATCGCGCCTGGAGGAGCATAAAAACAAGCGGAGCCCCGGTGGGGCGGGCGTCTCTCCTTTTGGATTTCCAGATTCCCCTACCTTGCTGCTTCCATAATCTCCGGGTACTAGCTCCTTGCTGCCCTCATCTTTCCCGCTGCTGTCCTCGCTGGCCGTCTCCCTCCCGCCGCTGCAGTTGCCATCCCCCCCGCGGCCACAATGCAGAGGGGGACACTGGACTACTACTCCCGACTTCCCAGCGGCGGAAGCTGTCAGCTGTCACCGGTACCATCACGCCTGGAGGCGCATAAAAACAAGCGTAGCCCCCGCGTCGCATGTCCGCGCGCGGTCTAAGCCCGGGCAAAGGGCGGGCCCTCTTAGGCCCTCAGAGGCCATAGGAGGCCGGGCTGGGCCAGAGATCTTGGGTAAATGATCTTCAATCGCAACCTACCACTTGCGTAGTGCCTTTTTTATTGTTTTGTAACCTTGGCTGGCGGCTCTGATTCATAGTACTGCACTCATTGCTGTGATATAGTGTTTGTGTAGCTTTTGCTCGCCCATGTCCCATGTTCCCTATGATATGATAGGTTGTTGTGGTACTTGATATAGCTTAACCCAGTCTTACAATACGGGTATCGGGTCTTGCTAGCTGACCTGATAAAGTACGTCCCCTGCTTGGCAGTCATATGGGGCCTTTGGGTTAGCCTCTAGTCACTCAGGTCGAACATTGTGATTTTAAATTCCTGGCTGTCTATTTTATTTATACGTCGTAACAATACCTAGGTCCGGCTGTATCAAAGATAATTTCACATTATGGGGAAAAGGAAACATATAAGCCCGAAACGGCCAAAAACTCAGGGGGTTTCCACCACTAATTCTCAGCAGACCCTACTGAATTTTCTGTCCGGGGCGGTGGGTGTGCTTGACAAACAAATTCTCTCAGTTGAGGAATCTATTGAAGGTACGTCCTCCAGATTAAGCCAAAATTCCTCCCCCTTGACTGACGAACCTCCCTTAAATGGTTGTATTGTCCACTGTCCGGAGGAGATTATCTCATTGGAAAATGATTCTGCATCCCAACCCCCCCAAAAGAGATCAAAAAACCCCATAGTCAGCTCGCCGCTAGAGGCAGGCAATAAAGCCTCTTTACTACCTGATCATTCCCATTCTAAACACTTCAGAGCAACTAAGCTGCCCTCCAAATCCAAGTCTTGTATAGGTCACCACAAACCCAAACCTCAACCAAGAATTAATGACAGTTTACACAAGGACCTGAAGTCCCTGGTCTCATGTGTAGAACGCCTGGATCTCTATGTTAGGGTGAGACTAGATCACATAACCTCGAGATTAACGTACATAGAAGAACTTCTCACTGAAAATATCCAAAGAGACATCAATCCTCACTATAGACCCGTGTGATTGGTCTGATCATCACGCCATAACATTCGCAATACCCATAGTGAAAAAGGGTAGGACCGTGCAACCCCTCAAGTTCAAAAAATGGATCCGAGATACAAAAGAGGCTAATATTGAGTTGAAAGCTGTGAGAGAGACCTAAAGCCACCTAACAACCTGCAGAATGTAAATGAGCTGACGGATCACTACATAACCTCAATCGGAAATATCGTCAACAACACCATGCCACTAAAACTGAAAAGAGTCACGGAGAAGTCAAAAAATCCTTGGTTTAATGGGTCACTGAATGAAGACAGACGCAAACTGAGAATGGCCGAAAGAAAATGGAGACAACACCCTTCCTCCCCCGAGCTGAAAGCCCTTAGAAAAATCAGAAACCAATATAACAAAAAGATCATAAATTCCAAAAAGGAATTTATAGGAGCAGAACTGGACAATGCCAAAAACAGACCTCGAAAACTCTTTGAGATCTTAAAGCAACAATCAAATAAACTAGCCAAATCGGTTCAAGAGAACTCAAATACACCCTTAAGCTGCGAGGAATTTTCCACATTTTTCACGGAGAAGGCCAAATCGCTAAAAGTAGAGCTCATAAGCGCCGCGGCTAACCTTCCGACCCAACCTTTGCCTACGAGCGATGCCAACATGACAACAGAGTGTATTAAGACAAAAAATAAGGCGAATTGGGACACATTTGAATTATATGACCAGGACAAGATCGCCAAAACGCTATCGGAAATCAGACCTAACAACCACTACCATGACCCTCTACCTGCAAAGTGTGTAAGAGAAATCAACCACATTGTGGTTCCAATCTGGACCAAAATAATAAACGCTTCACTAGCACAAGGGATCCTCCCTGTCTGCCTAAAAACAGGTCAAGTAGTTCCCATAATCAAAAAACCGACAGCGGATGCAACAGATCCGAATAACTATCGACCAGTGACCAACATCCCTTTACTGGCCAAACTAATTGAGAAATGCGTGCAGGGCCAACTGAGCCAACACATCACCAAGTTCTCCTTACTAGACGAATGCCAATCAGGATTCAGAGCAGGGCATAGCACGGAAACAGCGATCCTGCATATTGTTGATGACGCGCTACAAGCCCTAGACCAAAATCAAGCATGCCTACTGATTCTCCTGGACCTGTCCTCGGCATTTGACACGGTAAATCATGAAGCACAATTGACCAGGCTACAGGACAGGATGGGATTGTCCGGAAATGTGCTGAAATGGTTCAATTCTTTCCTACGGAACAGAACACAACGATTCCTGGTTAACCAATCAATCTCACCCCCTTGCCCTAACGCAATTGGAGTCCCTCAAGGTTCAACGCTATCCCCAGATCTATTTAACTTGTATGTCGAACCTCTTACAGAAATTCTCCGAAAATCACAGATATCCTATCACATGTATGCAGACGACACACAAATATACATAAAGATCGCCTCCCTTGATGACATTGATCTAATGAATGAGACACTAAAGATGGCTTTGCAATGGTTAACCACTAATCATCTGAAACTAAATGCCCACAAAACAGAGTTCTTGCTAATTTCACCTCCTATGAGCCATACTGAAGTAAAGGAATGGACCAAATTGGTGACTGCGCTAAATTGCACCCCAACCCTAGTCAACTCAGCTAAATCACTAGGAATCACTTTAGATGAGAACCTTGACATGAAAGCCCACATTAATTCAATGGCTAAAAGTGCCCGCTTCCACTTGAACTATTTAAGAAAATTGAAACCATTCATCTCAGAGACGGATCTAAAACTGGCTATCCAATCCTTAGTTATCTCTAGGATCGAATATGGTTGCACCACCTTAGCTGGCCTACCAAAAACATCCACAGCACCACTAAAAGCTTGTCTCAACGCAGCGGCAAGACTCATCACTGGATCTAGGAAATTTGATCATATATCTCCTCACCTGAAAGCACTAAACTGGCTACCTTATGAGGCCGGAATTCAAATGAAGATAGCATGTATTACCCACAAAGCGGTCCACTACAACATTCCAAGATACCTAGCCAAGAAAATTAAGCTATCGGGAGGTAACAGACCAACTAGGAGTGCCAAGGAGCTGCTGTTGCGGCCAGCCATTTTCCGAAAGAAAAAGACTTATGACAGAGCATTCTCAGGAGCCGCCCCCAGAGTCTAGAACTCACTCCCTCCAAGCATTAGGAAGTTTCAAAATATTGTAACATTCAAGCGGGAATTGAAGAGCCATATGATGAGTAAATACCCTTCATAGGGAAGCTTATTGATCACTAGTATGATCTATTGCTGCCCCTTCTCTTAACATTTATGTCAGCAGAAGGGTAATCCTCGACATGAATATTATGAAGGTTAATCGATGACACGTGACTGACTCCACGTACAAGCCTAGGCTGTATCCTTATCGCTACCTCATGTCAATGTGAACTTATATCTGTATCTCATAGCCAAAACCATATAATCTTCTACCTCACTTATGTTTGTTTATATGGCTCATGACATAAGTTAAGCCTTACTCACCTCTTAATGCAAATTGAACATGCGTTAGGAATATATATATTTACGCACCCCCTCATAGCCATATATTCTTCTACCTCATATCTGTTTGTTTTTATAATTGTTATTATATTTATCAATCTGTAACTTACTCTCTTATGTTAAGCGCTCTGATACCCACGGGTCTTGTTCGCGCTATACAAAACACTATAATAAATAAATAAATAAATAATTAAATAAAATATTCCAAAAGCGAACAATACTATCGATAATCCAAAAGATAATTCTGGCCTGATGTCTGCTAATCGCACCAGTGTACCCGCCTCTCACCCTCACACTAGGACTAAACCATCTTCTAAGGCCCCTGCATCTTGTCCCACGGCTAACCCTACAAATCCCTTGTGAGAAGTTGGCCTGATATATGATGCTCACTAGTTCTAGTGATCACCTTGTATCAGTCCAAACAACCCTTATGGTAATTGGTTGTAAGTCAACCTTATAGACCAGCTATCCTAATGGTAGCACGGACAAAGAAGTCTTAGGCTAAACTCTTTTGGCATGTGAAGCCAGCTGTTTTACCACATATAACCCCTTGAATACCCGATGAAAGGACACCACACAAGTTGTTATAAAAATTTACAGTATATTTATTAATAACAAACACCACTGAACTCTTTATGAGATCAGTGGGCTAAGCACATGACAAACTCTTAGGAAAAATACGATAAGTTGCACAAAATTACAATGGTGCCCTAGGGGCACGGCAAACCATAAACTAAGTAAATGGTATAAGGAAATCGATAGAAGGAATGGATCTGTCCAGAGGCTGTAGGATCGCTGGGGCTACACTATCCTAACCTTAGGTCAGTAATAGGAGGCCCACAGGACGCGTGTGCAGAGTGTGAACTCACACGCGAGATGCGGAACAAAGTCAATGGACAGTACAATTTACGAAAAAGGTGAGTACGGACAGTCTTTACTATCTAGGACTAAAACGACTGGAAATCTGGACACTAGGAGAGTTAATCTACCCTTGAGCACCAAAATGCTCTTGTTACCTCACCCACGGGCTGCGGGTGCATAGGTGTCAAAGTGTGTCGGGTTTCCGCGTCGAAGTCTATGGAGCCTTGAAGAAAGACGCTGCAGGCGGCCAGGAGGAAGATGTCCGGTGCGATCCACGGGTGGATCGAGGAAGAAGAGGGCCTGAAAGCAGAGGGGACAGTGTGGACAGTGTTCAAAGTGACTAGCCAGTGACCGGTGTGGAACCAGGAGGACACCAGATGCTGTTGTCGCGATTAGGTGAAGAGTGGACGCTTGTCTCTGCAGCCACGTGGACCAGGAGGTGTCTTCGACAACCAGGATGGAGACACGAGCTGTCCCATGCAGGCTCTTGCTGTCGGCAGTGTCGGATCCGGCTTTGGAGTCAACAGGCCTTGGCAAAGGCAACCCACGTGGTGAGTGGAAACGGCGTCTGGAGTGAACCAGGAGGGTCCAGGGTGCTCCTCTTTTGGAAGGGAGCAAGGGCCAGTCTGGAGCAACCAGACCAGCAGTGTAGATTTCTGGGATCGTCGTCTAGGAGGTCACTAGCCAGCCGGCAAGTGACCAGACAACGCGTCGAGCAGCCATCAAGCAAAAGGGCCCCACGCAGATCTCGTGGATGCTGGAGGGCTGGTCTTTGGTGCAGGAGCTGCTCGGGGCTGGGGCTTCTCAATCCCCAAAGCACTTTCTCGAGTAGGCCTCAGAAGTCATGCTGGAAGCGAAGTGCAGTCTCTTCAAGATGGCCGGTCCCACGTGTCTCGTCGCACCCACGGGTCTCAGCTGTGCTGCAGATGTAGGTAGAGGTCGGAGAGGTCTGGGAGTCTGGGTCTCGTCGGGCTCTGAAGTCTGGATCCGGCAGGAAGGACGACAAAGTGGACCGCTAGGACGCTTGATGGTGGCTGCAGTTGCAGGGTGGTCACTCCTTGCCCACAAGGGAGATTCTTCAGTCTTCTGTGGAGCAGAACGTCGAAGTCGAGAGTTTCTTCTTGTAAAGTTGTCAGGAAAAATCTAATTTGGAACGGGACCAGCTCCTACCTTTATTCTCCTAAAGGGGGCTGTACTGGTGACTAGCTCCCTCCCATGGGTGGGACCAGGAAGGGGGGTGGTTACACCCCCTATCCTTTGTCCAGTTTCGCGCCAGAACTGGGGCTGGAGTGCCCCAGTAACTGGTTTGAACCGGTGTATGCACAGGGCACCTTGTGTGCCCCAGGCATGTCTCATTCCTTTCAGGCCTCCCTACCTCAATACACAAAATCCTGTCTGGGGTGGTGCTAGCACCTCCCAAGGCAGGAAACCCTTTGTCCAGGCCTCCCTCGCTGGAAGGACTCCCAGCAGCAGGAGGTCAGACTTGTGTCTGTGGTGGCAGCATCCATTTTGTGATGCTGAGGCTCGAGTTAACTTTAACTGGGGTTCACAGTTA
This sequence comes from Lissotriton helveticus, assembly GCF_964261635.1. NCBI lineage: Eukaryota > Metazoa > Chordata > Amphibia > Caudata > Salamandridae > Lissotriton > Lissotriton helveticus. Next base: position 708,363,999 of record NC_136070.1, read on the forward strand.
CATACATGTCGTGTCCCTCTAGAAGGGTGGAATGCTACCCCCGTTGCCAGAATTGGCAAGGGGGTAGTATTCCAATTCGAATGACACCTTACTCGACATGTTTTGATAATGTTATACCAGAGTTAGCATTCAACCGCGAGGATTATAATGCACTTAAGAGTATATGGTATAGCGTTATCATGGAACAGCTATAAAGACTTGGTTTCGCAAGCTGCAGACAGGCTCAGCTCATGCTAGAGCACCATCTCACATAATTCCAAGCACTCTGCCTTCAGGATTGATAAGGCCTGCCATAGGAGTGACTGATAGGAATATATGTGTCCATTTTGGGGTTACAGCAAAGGGTGATTACACCACGTTGCCCCATCTGTCTTACCAGCCAGTTGTGTCTGTTTAGATGGCCAGCCAGGGGTGGCATAATACATGCTTCAGCCCCTGGTAGGCCCTGGGTACAGGGACTGATAAGGTGGCCCAGTACCAATTGGTAAATGCTCCGAAAGTACATGGATGTCAATTTAGAGAGATTAGCAGGCCCACAGCCAGGGAAAGTCGTAAACCAGTGAAGCAAAAAGCAAAAATCTGGGGTGACTATAGGATTGCAGACCCCACTCTCCTACATATCCCCCCAACCAAACTTAGGGACATTAAACTAACCTTGACCAGGTGAGTCTTCCTGTTCTAAGTGGAAATACCTGGAGAGACCATCTGCATTGCCATGGTCAGTCCCTGGTCTGTGCTCCACTGTAAAGTCCATCCCCTGTAGGGAAATGGACCACCTAAGAAGTTTGGGGTTTTCACCCTTCATTTGATTTAGCCACAAGAGGGGCTTATGTTCGGTCTGAATCTTGAAGTGAGTTCCAAACAAGTATGGCCTCAATTTCTTCAGGGCCCAAACCACAGCAAAGGCCTCCCTCTCAATAGCTGACCAACGTTTCTCTCTAGGGGTCAGCCTTCTACTTATAAAAGCAATGGGCTGGTCATGACCATCAATATTCAGATGAGATAGAACAGTTCCCACACCCAACTCAGATGCATCTGTTTGGACAATGAAGGTTTTGGAGTAGTCAGGACTTTTGAGAATAGGTGCAGTACACATGGCCTGCTTCAGGTCATCGAATGCCTTCTGACAGCTAACTGTCCACTGAACTTTCTTTGGCATTTTCTTGCTTGTCAAGTCATTAAGTGGTGTCACAATGGACCCATAGTTTTTGTCAAACTTCCTATAGTAACCAGCCAGGCCCAAGAAAGCTCTGACCTGTGTCTGGGTGGTTGGAGGAGCCCAGTCCTTTATGGCCTCTATCTTGCTCTCCAAGGGTTGAACCTGGCCTCCACCCACAAGGTGACCCAGGTATACATCCTGACTCTGCCCTATCTGGCACTTGGTGGCCTTGATAGTGAGGCCTGCCTTTTGCAGGGCCCCCAAAACTTTCCTCAGGTGGATCAGGTGACCCTCCCAGGTGGAGGTGAAGACAGCAATATCATCTAGATATGCTGCACAAAAGTCATCCAACCCAGTTAGGACTTGGTTCACCAACCTTTGAAAAGTGGCAGGAGCATTTTTCACACCAAAGGACATCACCACAAATTGGTAATGACCTCCTGGGGTAGAAAATGCTGTTTTGGCCTTGGCATCTTCAGCTAACCTGATCTGACAATAACCAGCTGTTAGGTCAAATGTACTCAAGAAGGTTGCAGAAGCCACCTTGTCTATGAGCTCGTCTGCCCTAGGTATTGGATGGGCATCTGTCTTAGTGACAGCATTGAGACCCCTGTAGTCTATATAAAACCTCATCCCTCTCTTACCAGCCTGGGTGTGAGGTTTTGGCACTAGAACTACAGGACTAGCCCAAGGGCTCTCTGAGGCTTCAATGACTCCCAATTCCAACATCTTTTGTACTTCTTTCTTTATGCAGTCCCTGACGTGGTCAGGTTGCCTGTAGATTTTACTCTTGACAGGCAGACTGTCACCAGTGTCCACCTCATGGGTGCACCAGTTTGTCTGACTGGGTGTCAGTGAGAACATTTGTCTAAAGGATTGAAGAACTTGTTTGCAATCCTCTTGTTGATGCTCAGAGAGGCTGTCAGAAAAGACTACACCATCAACTGACCCATCATCAGGGTTCTGAGTGAGAAGGTCTGGGAGAGGGTCACTCTCTTCCTCCTGTCCCTCATCTGTTGCCATGAGCAAGCCCATGTTCTCCCTGTGGACAAATGCCTTGAGCCTGTTTACATGAAGCACCCTGTGGGGGCTCCTGGGAGTTCCAAGGTCCACCAAGTAGGTGACCTCTCCCTTGTACTCAATATTGGTATGGGGTCCAGACCATCTGACTTGGAGAGCTGCTGGGGCCACTGGCTCCAACACCCACACCTTCTGTCCTGCATGATAAACAGTTAGGACAGCCTTTTGGTCATGCCAAGCTTTTTGAAGTTCTTGGCTGGCCTCAAGGTTTTTGGATGCCTTCTCCATGTACTCTGCCATCCTGGAGCGGAGACCAAGTACATAGTCCACTATGTCAAGTTTAGGCTTTTTGAGAGGTAACTCCCATCCTTCCTTTACAAGACATAGGGGTCCTCTTACAGGATGCCCAAACAGAAGCTCAGAGGGGCTGTAGCCAACCCCCTTCTGTGGGACCTCTCTGTAAGCAAACAGGAGGCAGGGTAAAAGGATGTCCCATCTTTGCCTAAGCTTTTCAGGTAATCCTTTATCATCCCTTTTAGGGTCTTGTTGAATCCCTCCACAAGCCCATTGCACTGTGGGTGAGAGGCTGTGGTAAATTTGTAATTTACACCACACTCCTTCCACATTGCAGTCAAATATCCTGACATGAAGTTGGCAGCTCTGTCAGAGACAACCTCCTTAGGAAACCCCACTCTGGAGAAAACTCCAAGCAGGGCCCTGGCCACAACAGGAGCTGTAGTGGTCCTAAGGGGAATAGCTTCTGGATACCTGGTGGCATGATCCACTACCACCAGTATAAATCTGTGCCCAGATGCTGTTGGGGGGGTCCATTGGTCCAACAATGTCTATCCCCACTCTCTCAAAGGGCACCCCCACCACAGGTAGTGGTATAAGGGGGGCCTTTGTTGTGCCACCTGATTTGCCAATGGCTTGACAGGTGACACATGAGCGACAAAACTCTTTGGTGTCTTCAGACATATGAGGCCAGTGAAAGTGTGGGGCAAGCCTGTCCCAAGTCTTGTTCTGGCCTAAGTGACATGCAAGGGGAATTTCATGGGCTAAGGTGAGAAGGAAACCTCTAAGAGACAAGGGGATGACCAGCCTCCTGGTAGCACCAGGCTTGGGGTCTCTTGCCTCAGAATATAGGAGTCCTTCATCCCAGTATACCTTGTTGGCACCTGTAGCATTCCCTGCAGCCTCAGCAGCAGCCTGCTGTCTGAGGGGTTCAAGGGAGGAACAGTCTAACTGTGCCTGCCTCAAGTCTGCCCTGGAAGGTCCCCCTGTCCCAAGAAACTCAACCTGTTCAGGTTCAAGCTCTTCTAGGACAGTTCCTTCTGGGGTCTTTGGGTCAGCCTCCTGAGAGGGTTGATCCTCAACCTGAGGCAGGGGGAAGGCTCTGCCTTAACCCTACTGCTCTTCCTCTTGGGTAGTGTCTGGTCCATTCTTCCAGGATGCAGCACTTGTTCAGCTGGGGATTTCTTGGCATGTGACCTGGTCACAGCAAGGACATGTGAGGAGAGACCTAACATTTCTACATGAGTCCTGTACTCCACATCTGACCACAGTGAGGATTCCAAATCATTGCCCAAGAGACAATCTACTGGGAGGTCTGAACTAACTACAACCCTTTTGAGGCCAGTTACCCCTCCCCAGGAGAAGTTAACAACTGCCATACTGTGATTGGTAGTGACGTTGCTAGCATTGGTCACTAGGTAGTCTAAACCTAGCATGATCTGCTCAGGGTCCACAAATGTTGGTGTCACCATAGTGACACTGGCACATGTGTCCCTGTAGACCTGAGCCATTTTTCAATTGATTAAAGGCGTTTGCCTGTATTTGCCCAGAGTACTAGGACTTACAGTAGGGGCCATATCCATGTCCCCAGTACAAACAAGAACAGCCTGAGTAGGTGTTCTGACTAAGTCAGAACCCACCTCAGTTCCCAGGGTTAACCCTACTATAGCCTTGGGGGTACACTACCACTACTAACTGTACTAGGGGGTGCAGGTGTCTTAGGGACAGTAGTGGTAGGAGTTTGGCTTTTCTTGGTGCACTCACTAAACCAGTGAGTCTTACTTTTACAGTATTGGCACCATGGTTTCTTTGGACCTTCATTCTTCTTCTTTTGGGGATTTTGGGACCCACCCACCTTAGATTGTTGGGGCCCTGTTGAAGACTTCTGGTCATTTTGCTTATTCTCATTATCACCCTTCTGGTCTGCTTTCTTTTGGCCACCACCCTGGTTCTGGTTCTGCTGCTTGACCCTGGTTCTGACCCATCTATCTGCCTTCTTTCCCAATTCTTGGGGAGAGGTCAGATCTGAGTCAATCAGGTGCTGATGCAACAACTGGTTCTGACAATTATTTAAGATTTGCTCTCTCATAATTAGATTATACAATCCTGTGTAATCAGTAACTTTACTTCCCAGTAACCAGCCTTCCAAAGCCTTAGTGGCACAATCAACAAAGTCAGTCCAATCCTGAGCCTGAGTTTTCTGGGTGTCCCTGAACATCAACCTGTACTGTTCAGTTGTTAAGCCAAACCCATCAATCAGAGCAGTTTTCAGGACTTGGTAATCATTAGCATCCTCATCTCTAACAGTAAGGCGCTTATCTCTACCTTTACCTTCAAAGGAGAGCCACAATATTGCTGCCCACTGACTCTGGGGTACCTGCTGTACTTTGCAGGCTCTCTCCAGAGCAGTTATCCACTTGTGGATATCATCTCCGGTCTTATAGGAGGGCACTATTTTACTCAGGTGTCTATTATTAAAACTCCTGTCTTTATCCTTGGGGATATTGCTGCCACCAGTGGGTGCTAACCCACTCAACTGTTGCTCTTTAGCAAAGGCAAGTTTCTCCTTGGCAAGGGCAAGTTCTTCCCTTTGAATCCTCAGATTAACTTCCTTCATCTTTGCCTCCTGCTCTCTCCTCTGAGGGGAAGTCATCCTCCTCTGAGCAGATGCATGAGAGGCATGGGAGTGAACAGATCTGTTGGAGTCCCTAGAAGGAGATCTATCTTTCCTGACCCCAAAGTTAGGCCTGCTAGTGGATGGCACTGAGGCTCTCCCAGTTCCTTCCCCATGTAGGTCTAAGTTGGCCCTGGTAAGTCTACTGACTAAAGGTTGGCCATTTTCTGCCTCATCCTCAGATAAGTTTCCCTCTTCCCTTCCATCTACATTCTCTGTTTCAGGGAGGTTAGAGTCTGGATCACCTGGATCACCTTCTAAGGGGGGCATGCTCCCATCTGGATTAGAGGGGCCTGCGTTGGCAGCCCTTCTGGCATCATATGACTCTAAGAGACCTAACAGAAAGGGAGTGGTAGGGGTTGAACCCTGTTTCAGTCTTCTGGAGGTACACAATTGTGTCATCTCCTGGAAGCTGAGGGCTGCATATCCGGAAAGGACTTGTGGAGGGTCACTAACCACAAGGGGAGCTACTGAGATCTCTCCTGTGGTAGACATGCTTTCTAGTGAGGTGTAAGTGGTGCGCTTACCTACACTATGGGTTTTCCTACTGATCCGTTGCTAAGAGTTGTAGTCAGGGTGTGCTAGGCCCTTTTTACTACAACAGCTGGTTCAGTAGAACTCAGAGTATTTCTAAGCTTGTTATATGTACCTATGGTACCTTATGTGATTTTTCAAATGATATTGCAATATTATATCTGGTAAAAACAACAGCAAGCTCAAATCCCAACCGCTGCACACCAATGTGAGAAGTTGGCCTGATATATGATGCTCACTAGTTCTAGTGATCACCTTGTATCAGTCCAAACAACCCTTATGGTGATTGGTTGTAAGTCAACCTTATAGACCAGCTAACCTAATGGTAGCTTGGACAAAGCAGTCTTAGGCTAAACTCTTTTGGCATGTGAAGCCAGCTGTTTTACCACATATAACCCCTTGAATACCAGATGAAAGGACACCACACAGGTTGTTATAAAAATAAACAGTATATTTATTAATAACAAACACCTCTGAACTCTTTATGAGATCAGAGGGCTAAGCACATGACAAACACTTAGGAAAAATACGATAAGTTGCACAAAATCACAATGGTGCCCTAGGGGCACGGCAAACCATATACTAAGTAAATGGTATAAGGAAATCGATAGAAGGAATGGAGCTGTCCAGAGGCTGTAGGATCGCTGGGGCTACACTATCCTAACCTTAGGTAAGTAATAGGAGGCCCACGGGACGCGTGTGCAGAGTGTGAACTCACACGCCAGATGCGGAACAAAGTCAATGGACAGTACAGTTTACGAAAAAGGTGAGTACGGACAGTCTTTACTATCTAGGACTAAAACGACTGGAAATCTGGACACTAGGAGAGTTAATCTACCCTTGAGCACCGAAATGCTCTTGTTACCTCACCCACGGGCTGCGGGTGCATAGGTGTCAAAGTGTGTCGGGTTTCCGCGTCAAAGTCTATGGAGCCTTGAAGAAAGATGCTGCAGGCGACCAGGAAGAAGATGTCCGGTGCGATCCACGGGTGGATCGAGGAAGAAGAGGACCTGAAAGCAGAGGGGACAGTGTTCAAAGTCACTAGCCAGTGACCGGTGTGGAACCAGGAGGGAACCAGATGCTGTTGTCGCGATCAGGTGAAGAGTGGATGCTTGTCTCTGCAGCCACGTGGACCAGGAGGTGTCTTCGACAACCAGGAGGGAGGCACGAGCTGTCCCACGCAGGCTCTCGCTGTCAGCGGTGTCAGATCCGGCTTTGGAGTCATCAGGCCTTGCCAAAGGCATCCTACCCGGTGAGTGGAAACGGCATCTGGAGCGGACCAGGAGGGTCCAGGGTGCTCCTCTTTTGGAAGGGAGCAAGCGCCAGTCTGGAGCAACCAGACCAGCAGTGTAGATTTCTGGGATCGTCGTCTAGGAGGTCACTAGCCAGTCGGCAAGTGACCAGACAACGCGTTGAGCAGCAATCAAGCAAAAGGGCCCCATGCAGATCTCGTAGATGCTGGAGGTCTGGTCTTTGGTGCAGGACCTGCTTGGGCTGGGGCTTCTCAATCCCCAAAGCACTTTCTCGAGGAGGCCTCAGAAGTCGTGCTGGAAGCGAAGTGCAGTCTCTTCAAGATGGCCGGTCCTACGTGTCTCGTCGCACCCACGGGTCTCAGCTGTGCTGCAGATGTGGGTAGAGGTCGGAGAGGTCTGGGAGTCCGGGTCTCGTCGGGCTCTGAAGTCTGGATCCGGCAGGAAGGACGACAAAGTGGACCGCTAGGACGCTTAATGGTGCCTGCAGTTGCAGTTTGGACACTCCTTGCCCACAAGGGAGATTCTTCAGTCTTCTGTGGAGCAGAACGTCGAAGTCCAGTGTTTCTTCTTGTAAAGTTGTCAGGAAAAATCTAATTTGGAATGGGACCAGCTCCTACCTTTATTCTCCTAAAGGGGGCTGTACTGGTGACTAGGTCCCTCCCATGGGTGGGACCAGGAAGGGGGGTGGTTACACCCCCTATCCTTTGTCCGGTTTCGCACCAGAACTGGGGCTGGAGTGCCCCAGCAACTGGTTTGAACCGGTGTATGCACAGGGCACCTTGTGTGCCCCAGGCATGTCTCATTCCTTTCAGGCCTCCCTACCTCAATACACAAAATCCTGTCTGGGGTGGTGCTAGCACCTCCCAAGGCAGGAAACCCTTTTTCCAGGCCTCCCTCGCTGGAAGGACTCCCAGCAGCAGGAGGTCAGACTTGTGTCTGTGGTGGCAGCATCCATTTTGTGATGCTGAGGCTCGAGTTAACTTTAACCGGGGTTCACAGTTACATACATGTCGTGTCCCTCTAGAAGGGTGGAATGCTACCCCCGTCTCCAGAATTGGCGAGGGGGTAGTATTCCAATTCGTATGACACCTTACTCGACATGTTTTGATAATGTTATACCAGAGTTAGCATTCAACCGCGAGGATTATAATGCACTTAAGAGTATATGGTATAGCGTTATCATGGAACAGCTATAAGGACTTGGTTCCGCAAGCTGCAGAAAGGCTCAGCTCATGCTAGAGCACCATCTCACATAATTCCAAGCACTCTGCCTTCAGGATTGATAAGGCCTGCCATAGGAGTGACTGATAGGAATATATGTGTCCATTTTGGGGTTAGATATAGGTAACTATATCTATAGCAAAGGGTGATTACACCACCTTGCCCCAGCTGTCTTACCAGCCAGTTGTGTCTGTTTAGATGGCCAGCCAGGGGTGGCATAATACATGCTTCAGCCCCTGGTAGGCCCTGGGTACACCTATGCCCTGGGTACCTAAGGTACACTGTACAGGGACTGATAAGGTGGCCCAGCACCAATTGGTAAATGCACCGAAAGTGCATGGATGCCAATTTAGAGAGAGAACAGCTAGGCTGTGGGTCTGATTAGCAGGCCCACAGCCAGGGAAAGTCGTAAACCAGTGAAGCAAAAAGCAAAAATCTGGGGTGACCATAGGATTGCAGACCCCACTCTCCTACATCCCTCATTACCCAGTACATCGTGCAAGCAGTCTGGAAAACAAGAGGAAGTACCTCCTAGAAGAACACAAGAAATTGGCCTTAGCCCAGCTACTAAAATTACGATAAATAGGGGCCCAGACCGTCATCACCCTTCGGTCTCCACAAGAGCATGTAATTTAGCCATAAACAATCAGTATTTAGATCTGCCACCTGAAACCACCCCTTACACAATAATATTGGCTAACGTTCCTCAGCTAGCTAACCCTGCTGTTGAAAATTGGTCCTCTTTAAAAAACAAGTCCCTACATTGGCTGGGCTCCAGGGTTGGCCTGAACAAGTAGCTTTTTCAGGAGTTTAAGATGGTGAGGCGTGTAAAATGGGTGGGCTCCAGGGTAACCCCATTTACTGGTGACTGTGTAGTCTTGACCTTTGCCTCCCCCCTCTTGGTTAGCGAAATTCTGAGAGCAGGGATGAATGATTTTCCAGATCATTTTGGGGTTAATATCTTGCCATTGGGTTACTTTTACCCCCCGGTGTTGCAGAAAGCGAACCCCCAAGACCAAAGATTTAATCCAAGAACCATTCCCCAACCCTTTTGATTTCCACCCAGAACAGATATGATATTCTGTCGGGGTTGGACGATATTGAATGACTAACTGATAACTCTATCCAACTGGGTGTTTCCATCCCTCCCTTATCAACCAAGGTGAATGAGCATCACAAAGAGTTTCTAACCGAGGTCCCCAGCTACAATACTCTCCCAATTAGTAACAATCTAACTCTGAAACCAGATGGTTGCGTGGTGCTTGAGGGACGTTTGAACTTCCTGTCAAATTTCTCCTCCTCTGACCCCGTTCCTTCTCTTTCAACTCATGGACTCCAAGTCCAACTGCCACCATTGGATCGAACGGTGAGTTGTTTAAACCTTAATATGATTTATTGGAATGTAGCAGGCTTACGAACTAAAATCGACCAGTATTCCTAGTTAGAAACAGTTAGAAAACACAATATAATATGTCTCCAGGAAACTTGGTCGATGTCTCCCATACATCTCCAGGGGTACAAACTATTTAATTCAAATGCACGACCTGCTCTTATTGGTAGACCAAAAGGAGGACTAACAATATACGTCTAGAATGACCTTCCCCTTAAGGAAATATCAGAAATAAAAAAGATGAGAATCATCAATTCCTCAAGATAATAGTGAATAAAGAGTCCATTTACTTTATGGTTAACTTTTACAATAACCTGTCTTTACTTGAATCTGTTACTGTTTTAAATGACATTTCGTCTTTTTTAATGGAGCAACGGAGTAGATATTCCCCTACCCCTTTTAATTTGATTTGGGGCAGGGATTTTAACATCTCATTATGTAAAGATTACAAAAATGTTAATTGCGGTATCCTAGATGAAGGTGGGTGTCCTTTAACGCACTTTACTCACTCTACTAATGTGAAGTGTTTTAATGAACACCTTCTTTCCTTAGAGCTGGGGTTTGCGAACGAATTGCTAGATCCACCTATAGATTTCACTCCCACGTTTTACGGAAGGGGTTGTTCGAGTGTTATTGATTTTATCTTGATATCAAATAACATGAAGGACCAGCTGTCTAAATTTAAAACGGGAAATGACATTGGTAGTGATCATTTCCCCAACAGTTTTACTGTTTTAGTCCCGACCGCAATTAGGAATTCTGGCACGGTCAGCTATTAACCCAACAAGCCCTGAGTATAGATAAGTTGAAAGGTTACTCGATTAAATGGTCCAAAATAGACCCTGATGCAATAACAGCTAAGGTAATAAAAAGAGCTCTCCCTTTACTGGAAATCTGTTTAAACTTGGAGTCTCCTAACGAGCTGATATTAACTAGTTTTATCAACATCACCAAAATAATTAGAGAGGAGTTATTCCGCAAGCAAAAGCGTAATGGCACTCTCGATAAAGGTTGGTTCAATTCTGATTGCCGGAAGGCCCTCTCATCCTTAAAAGCGGCTCTACGTAAAACTAACAGGGATCCGGCTGAAGTGAGAAAATTGAGAAAAGTCTATAATTTAGCTATAAAGAAATGCAGACAGGAAATTAAAAAAGGGTTGTGGGAACAGCTCCATGAGAGCTGCCGTAAGAATGATAGCTCTGCCTTCTGGCGAGTGGTAAAAACTCCCTTCCTCTCGGATTCAAACTCAACTCCCCGTATCGCGGTAGCAGTCACTGCAGAGAGCTGGGTCACTCATTTTTCAAGTATTTTTTCGGGAGAGAGCACAGTACAGATTGTCAGCGGGAATATTGGGGTGGGTGTACCCCCCAACCCTCAAACTTATCCCATCCAATTAACATTTGATTATAACGAAGTGATCAACGCTTTGTCATCCTCTAAGACTGGCAAAGCGCCTGGTCCAGACGGGGTCCCGCTGGATATTTTTATTCACAACCAGGAACTATGGTCACCGATTTTAACCCGTGTTCTTGACGCTGCTACATCGAATGGGCTTATTAGATCATGGTCAACATCCACCCTGCTTCCCATTTTCAAAAAGGGAGATCGTAACAACCCAGCTTGCTACAGGCCCATATCCCTCCTGGATTCCCTTGGAAAAGTTGCTGGTCGGTTAGTACTCGATCGCTTACAGGACTGGGCTGAAGCAAATAACATAGTGACCGATTTGCAATATGCTTTCCGGGAGGGCCTGGGAACTGTTGAGCAGGCGTTACATCTCTCCCTTATAATTGGTAAATATGCTGGGGCAAAGAACGGTAACCTGCACTTAGTGTACATGGACCTGACCGCAGCGTTCGACTGTGTTTCACACTAGAGGCTGTGGTCAATTCTTACGGAACTGGGTGTCGACCCCCCTCTGGTCATATTTCTCCGGGAATTATACTCAGATGCCTCAGCCAGAGTCAGATACGGGGTGAATGGCGAACTTACAACTCCATTTGCTGTCACCAAGGGAGTCAGACAGGGCTGTGTCTTGGCTCCCTTTCTTTTTATTCTTTATACCAACGGTCTTGAACTGGCCATGTTGAAAGGGAGCCAAGACCTACCTACCATAGATCACCGCCCCATCCCCGCATTACTTTATGCGGATGATGCGGTGAGCATGGCAAGAACTCCCATACAATTGCAGTACCTCCTCAATAGATATTATAAATTCATGGCAACCTTGGATCTTATGGTTAATAGTAAAAAGACCTTTGTTATGCATCTAGGTAAAAGATCAAAGAAGCCGAACCCCATTTTTATCACAGAAACCAAACTGGAATGCACAAATACGTACCCTTATTTAGGTATTTTATTTGACAATAAAATATGTTGGAAACAGGACATCTGCAGTAGGAAATTATTATTTCTAAGAGCCATGACTGCCCTAGTTGCTTTTGCATAAAAACTGGGGAAGCCCCCTCCCCTGGAACTGATGAAAATATACTACGCAAAATGTCTTAGCGTAGCAGCATATGGTGCTGGGGTCTGGGGCTATGTCCCCGTAGATGCTCTTCAGAGAGTTGAGAATGGATTTATCAGATACATGCTGGCAGTTCCCCAGAGTTCTCCGACACTCTGTTGCCACAGTGAATTGGGCATGGACTATATAACAGACAAAATCAGAACCCAGCCCATTCTCTTGTGGCACCGAGTTTGGATGACGGAACAATGCAAACTGACCCGTTCTCTCATCATGGATGGCATGAGTCTTGCAAACTGGACAAAAATACCTTGGTTGACATATGTGAGCAACTTCCTTAAGGATCTAGATCTTACTTCCTACTTCATAGAGCCCTCAACTATGATATCCATCTCAAGGAAAAAGCTAAAAATCATATGCTTATCACACCTAAGGGAGTTGCGCCTATCTCAAGAAATCAATAAAGTCACAAACCGTGAGATTCTAAATGTTCAAACTACTATAGGCATCCAACCATATCTCACTTATCATCTGAACTCTTACGAAAAATATCTGCTGACCCGGTTTCGTTTTAATATATTTTTTCGTATTATTACCTTTCCCACGAAGCAAGACTGGTCAAAAACGCTCATTAGGTGTCCATGTGATAACATTTATTTCGGAACAATCCACAATCCATGTCATGTTATTCTGCAGTTTTTATGAGTCACCACGTAAGAGATGGATAGTCCCATTATTACAATCCATGGGTTTGAGATCCTGTCGCCCAGCCTACCTTGCTTAGCAATGTCTAGATTCTCAATTTAGTGCCAAATGTATTGCCTGTTTTCTCAAAATGTGTATAAAATATCGGTGTAATTATGACCATATTGTCTTGTAAAAATTATTTTTTATTGCGTTATGTATACTTTGCTTTTTAACATGTGAACGTTTTATCTCGTTATTAAGATTGTATAATTAACTCCGTTTGCTTTTACAACTGTATGTTGATTGTTATATGTACTTTTTATGGTTCCTAAAAATTTTTGGCTACCGAATAAAAGATATATGATGATGATGGTTCCCAGTTCCTTTGTACGGTACCTTGGTATGGACATTGCAGCATCTCTGGGATAATGGAAGATCAGAACCAAGCTCCCCCAAATTTCTGCATGTATTGCTGCTGTTTGGCAACTGACAAAAATTATTGTCTTGGCTTTACAAATCTCTCCTTGAGATAGTGACGGATAGACTAGCAAATTTGCAGACTAACTATGAAGATGAAATTGTCAGGCACTTACAGGAGAAAGAATGGGAACAGTCACTAGCAAATGATTGCACAGTTTCAAGGATTACCCTCTACAAATATATGCAGTTTAATTACATGCACAACATTCAACTCACACCCTACATACTGGCACCATGAGTTGCCCTCACTGAAACAGAATGGATGTAGGATTCATTGATGTGAAATTGCCTGGAGTAGTCTTCATTTTGGGTCCAGGTCATGAGAGATCTGGAACACAAATTGAATAGTATGGGGCAGTAGACAGCAGAAATATGCCTGATGGGTGTACACATCAGAAAAAAGGCAACGGAAAGCCGGTATCAGATACCTGAACTTGGCCCACATATCAGGCCAAAGATACATTGCTATGAATTGGCGAGGCCCTGAAGGACCACTTCATAGTAAGTGGAAAAAGGAGGTTGCAAAGTGGGCAATAGCAAAATGAGCCTTGTTGCATGAACTACAGCTCCATGGTATGTGGCAAACAATGATAGCAGATGTGTGGATTGTAGATGTATTGTGATGTGGTATGCACCCTGTAAAATTAAGTAAATAAACCACTGAAGAGGATAATGTAAAAGAAGTAAGTTTAATCCAGAGAATGAAAAGTCCCATCCATTAGACAGCTGGAGTCAGGTGCAACTGACTCTTCACAAGCAATCAGGATTATATTACCATGGTGCTACTCAAAAGGTAACATAGCTATGTAAATTCTAAAAATTACAGTTGTATAAGAATAACTTGAGTAGAAGAAACAAGCACAATGTTACACATCTTCCCTCAAATTAAAACAAAACTACAACATAAGAAATAAACTAAAAATGTCATGAACAAGTTTATGAGCCTAACAGACATTTAATAGTTCATTACAAAGTCCCTGAACCTTGAAGGTGTTATTCTAGTTCTCACACTTCTCTCCCTCTGAGGAGTGGTAGAACCTTTGCGAGAGCAAGAGGCATCATTTGTTGGATTAACCTCTGAGCCATCATCCATAATTTTTTTTTGTGACAACAACCCTATTGAGATTCTAGATACGAGAATCTTCAGTTTTAATAGCATTGGTCAACAGTGGTTTTAACAGATATCCTAGCATCAATTTATTTTTTGGTTGCAATCACTTTTTTGCTTCTTTGGACCTCCACAGATCATGTGAAGACTCATTCTCTCTCCTAGACTCAACATCATTGACCCAAAATGGTGCTACAAGCGTATTAGGATGCCTCCTTTTCAGTAAATCAAAAGGTGTACATACAGTAGTTGCATGAGGAGTGATCCTGTAAACTTCAACCTTTTTGTTCACCACTTCTTTCCAGTCTTGCACATTTTGTTTTGACATAGAAATGGTTTCCTTAAGACCCGAATAAAGCGTTCCACCATACCATTATTTTCCGGATGAATAAAGTGGACATCATTCATTTGTGACAAATGGAACAACGTTGTAAGAATTCTTCCATTTCATCTAACACAAATTGCACCCCATTATCGGTCAATAAAAACCCAGGAAAACCTTTATGTGTAAAAATCTCTTTAAGAAAAGAAGTAACATGTTTTGTGTCAATGATTTTAGTAAACTTGATTTCAGGCCACCTGGAGTACATGTCTATAAAAACAAAAACATAAGTCTCACAACCATTACCTAAAACACGACCCAAAATGTCCAGAGCTAGCTCTTGCCATGGACCTTTAGGACGCTCTCTTATGACAATGGGTTAAACCCTAGGTTTGAGACATTTCTCACTTAATGTACATGGTTTACAATCCCTAACTGATCGCTCAACTTGGAGATCCATTCCTCGCCAACAGTAATTAAGTCTCAGTCTTTCTTTAGTTTTAGACATTCCCTGGTGCCCTTGGTGAGCCAGCTTTATTAATTCACCACGAAACACCACCGGAGGAATTAACCTTGAACGATCAGCTTCAGACAACTCATGCCTAACATCCCAAAATGCCTCTATTTATTTATTTATTTATTTATTTATAAAGTTTTATATAGCGGTGTTACCATGAACCTTTTTAATCCAACCTTTTTTGATTAGAGCACACAGTTCTTTAAGATCTTCATCAGATTTACACTCCTCCACCACTTGTCTTCTTTTATTCCATCATGTTCAATGTTACACGCCCATTCATTCATCTTTTTGTTCTTCATAGTTCAAATTCTCCTCTTTGGAGTGTACAAGTCTTGAGAGAGTGTCAGCAATGCAATTGTGTGCTCCAGGTAAATACTCAACATTAAAATAATAAGCTTGAAGAGCTACAACCCATTCATATTGGCATCAGTGATTAACACAGAATTCAACGATGGATCAAAACTCCTCAGTTTGGGAGTCTCCTTAAGAGAATGTTTCAAATCATTAAATTCATTTTCACACAGTTCATACCAGTTGAAATCAACCCCTTTGCACAACAAAGTGCGCATGTTAACACTTTTCTCTGCAAATCCTTTGACAAATTTACTGTATTATTCTGTCATACCAAGAAATGTCATTAATTCTTCCTTATTTATTTGTGGGGCCAAGTTTTGTATAGCTTCAATTAACTCATGCTTAGGTTCCACACCATTCTCAGAAATAGTGTGTACAAGATAGTCAATGGAAGATCTGAACTTACATTTCTCTAGCCTTACAGTGGCATTATAATGGTTAAACCTCTCTAACACTTGTCTTAACCTTAAATCATGTTCCTCAGTATCTCTCCCAAAGATTAAAACATCATCTTGATTAATTTTAACACCAAGTTGACCGTGCAAAACTTTCTCGGGTGCTCTTTGAAACACTGACGCTGGCAATACTAATCCAAACGGCAACCTGACTAACCTAAAGGTCCCAAAAGGAGTAATAAAGGCAGTGTGATCTTTAGAGTCATCATCCAACTTAAGATCCACTGTTAAAAACACCTTGGCATCCTTTAACAACATGAGCATATCAGAAATTTTTAGAAGGGGGTACCTATCCACGATTACCTGTTTATTAGGAGCTCTCAAGTCTATGCATAAGCGCAGACTGCCACCAGACTTGAGTGCTGCGACAACTGGCGCCAATCATTGCGTCCCTTTAACCTCTTCAATTATACTTTCAGACTTAGGGGCATATTACCAAGGGGAGGGCGATAGACAATTATCGCCGATTTAGCGGCCGCTAAGCGGCGATAATTCTATCGCCCCATTAGCAAGCTGTCCCTAACTGATGTTAGCGACAGTTTTTAGGCGATAGCGAGCGGTTTGGGGCCCGCTTTGCATGTCAGCGATGTTTATCGCTAATGACATGCAAAGTGGGCGTACCCAACCCGTTAGCGACTGAAAGCAGTCGATAACGTCGCTATCGCCTATTAACAAGGCAGGCGTAGCGTTGGAAATATTCACGCTAAGCGCGAAAATCTCCAAAAACTAATGCCTGCTCAGACCAGTTCTTAGCCATGTTATCCAATGGGAGGTGGATAAAATGGCTAAGAACATTTTGTCACTAATGCGTGAATATCGCTGTATTCTCAGCGATATTCACACTATCGCTGGAAAAATGATCGCTTTGGAGATAAACCTTGCTAATAGCAAGTTATCTCAGCGATAATTTCCGGCGATGCTTAGCGATAAAAAAGTTGTTGCTAAGCCTAGTTAGCGATAAATATCGCTAATCGTTGGTAATATGCCCCTTCAATTTTTCTAACTGTTTTTTCATCTCCTCCCTCACAGAAAAGGGAACACCACAAACCTTACTTGAGACAGGTACTGCCCCGGACACTAACTTGATTTTATGTACATAATTGCGAAGACAACCCAACCTGCTACTGAACACACTGGGAAATGATGTCTTGAGATTAGAAGTATACGTAGCATCACCATCATCAGTATCAATTTCATTCACATGAACATTTTCTTTCAATAAAATGGGAGGATTGCTATTTGGATCCAACATAACACCAAGATCCCTCTGGTGAAACCAACTCAAAATGCTATCACCTTTGTGAGAAAAATATACTTTCCCAGAGATTAACCTTCCTTTGTATTCAATCAACCCTTGAAAGTAAGCTAAAAGTTTAATTGGCTCACTACCATAAACAAAAGGCTTGATGTCTGCTCTTAAAACTTTAACATTATTTTTTACGCACTGAGAATAAGTGTCTCCGCACACGAGTGCCCTTACCTTCAACCATCACCTCATCAAAAGGCCCCTTTTGACTATTGTCTGAAATTTGTGAGACTATTTGCCCACAGTCAAAATCTGAATCAGAATCACTCTCCGAGTAAGTACTTTGAGAAACCAAATTTACTTTAGCTTTGTATTTCTTTGCTCGGCAAGCGGCAGTGAAATGTCCAACATTTTTACAATTGCTGCATGTAGCTTTCAGCGCAGGACACTTCTTGTAATTTGCCAAATGACCAAGATTCCCGCATCGAAAACATTTAGGTTGGAAATTGGCTTTCTGAGACGTTCGAGAAACATTGGTTTCTGTTTTAAAACCTTTTAAACCATATTTCCCTTTGAAGACGTCTTTACCTCGTGTACAATTTCCCCTTTATTTTCACGTTTTGTGATGATTTCCACACACTTCTGCGAATGCTCAATTTGTTTGGCAATTTTAATCACCTCTTCCAACGAAGGGTCCTCTTTTTGCCAAATATCATCCCTAACTTTTTGTATATTGCAACCTAAAATGAATTGGTCTCTAATCCTTTCTTCTAGTAACACACCAAACTTACAAGAGGAGCCTAATTTTCTTAAGGCTGTAATATAATTCTCTACAGTCTCGCCATCATTTTGATTTCTACAACCAAAATTATATCTCTCTAGGTTTGTGCTCACTTTCGGCAAGTAATGTCTATCTAACTTTAAAATACATATCTTGTATTCATTTAGACTGGAATCATCAATGTCTGGAAGATGGTCAAAGACTTCTTTCCCTTCGGACCCAAGGCAATGTAAAAGAAGTGCAGTTCTTCTTTCCACACTAAAATTAGTCCCACATACCTTCGCATACCTCTCAAAAACCTTCTTCCATTTTTGCCACCCGATGGGTGGATCACGAGGTGATGATAAAAAGAAAGGTGGTGTTGCAACGTTTTGCATAATTAGGTAATGAAATTAGTTGAAATGATAAAATAACACAAAATAACTTCTACTCTGAAAAAAATAGAAACAGTTAATAATGAAAATGTGTATGAATAAATACTGTCCATATCATAACATAAGACAATGTTTTGCCCAAAAGGATCTATATCAGGAATCATGAAGAAAAGTACCCACCATAAACTTTACCATCCGGTTTGAGAATATGTGTTTTTTTTTAAAAAAAACAGAATAAGCATAATAAATAAATGAAAAACAATCAATATAAACAAGCTAATACAGCTAACGATTCCCAGAAGTTCCGGGTTCAGCTGCGCTCTGTAAATGAAAGGAGTTGTACAGGCTAAACCGCTAACAAAACTGTCACGCAAAAAGAAAACAAAGTCTTCCAAAAGGGCCGCCACGTTACGCGCGTCACATACAACGTAACGTGATGACCTGAAGCGAGTATTGAAGACACACGTTGAACCACAACATCCTGGAGACTGTGGAACTGGAGGTTTTGATTGATTTGACAGTGGAGGGCGCTAGCGTGCAGGGCAAAACGGAGCAGAACGGTGCGTAGCGGTAGCAGGTAGCAGCTGAAACTGCGGCGAGCAAGGCGCCATCGCCGACACCATCGCCATTTCAGCGGTCATGCCAAGTTGATAGCTGCTGGTAAAAACAGCCTCCCCTGGTGCGAGCTTCTGCGAGCTACTGGTAGTAAGCGGCGTTAAGCCTGGGGGCCGCGGGGGCATCATCGGACAGCAGGCGGATACGGATATAGCGGTGTGACGGCGAGACAAGGTGAGGCTCATTGCACCAGCGTTTCGGGACACTCTGCCCCCTTCCTCTTGTGTTTGGCCATAATCAGACACAATCCCTCGCCTGCAAGTGAATGAGGAAGGGGGGCGAGGGAGTGTCTGAGCGGACGGAGGGCAGCTACTACAGTCTGTGGTGTTTACAGATATCTGTAGCTGACTGGGGTACGAGTCAACTTTCACCCCATATTATACTCGGCACTAGGACTGCCGGCCGCTCCATTGAATTTATGGAATATTGAACATTGAATACTGAATACTGATCTTCTAAACTTGAAGAGTGTTGCTGCCAGTGGCCAGTAGAGCGCAGCAGAGAACTAAAATCAGTGAAGGAGAAACAGAGTAAAAACGAAAGCCTTGACAGACCAGGCTACTGATTACAGCTACAGCAGGCTCTCACGGGTGGGAGGTTTTCGCACTGGCTGTATTATTGACTGTATTATTGGCAGCATCTTAAATGCATTTTAAACGCGTCTAACGAGCATTTTACTTAAAAAGTTTACTTTACGCATTTTAAACATTTTTATAAAGAATTATTAAATCGCCCTTTCGGACAAACATGCAACTAATGGAAACGTCCTCCTGACGACCTACTTAACAGCTGCGGCAGACTACTGGCAGACTATCAGCAGATTAACAGCAGACTAACTGCGTGTTAAATAGCTGACACAAGGGCTCCACCAGGTTCTACCATATACCTGGTAAAGTTGACTTCCAAAGTTCTGCAGTCACAGGCTAAAACCCCACCCTTAATTGGATTCTGAATGAAGCCAGCTTCTGCCATAATCATGGAAAGGAAGTAGTGCTCCTTCTGAGGATATTCTATTTTTGAGTTGGAGTAATTGCAAAAAGTCAGTAGTCACCCCGCCTCATACACTACACTCCGCAAACCACACCTCGCTATCCTCCCTGACGGCAGCTATTCCTATTCAGAGGGACAGACAGGCTTGGGAGGGGGAGTGGGAATTGGAGCAGAGGTGGTAGAGGTGGTAGAGGTGGAACAACGGGCACAGATACCGGGACCTCGGGCTGACTAGTGCTGTGGAAGGCTTGGGAAGGCCTGGTAAATATATAAACCTACGACGAGCCACAAATCAGAAGGAAGACAAGGAGAAGAAAAAAAAAATCTTGAAGCCAGAGTTCTGAGAATACGCAAGAAGACGCAAATCAGACTGATCTCTGACGGACCTTATTAAATAAACCTGAAAGAATGAGATCTGGAAAAGTGCGGCACAACATAAGTGCAAGGTCAAAAAAAGACGAAGAAGACAGGAACCAGGGCACACAAAAGTCAAGCAGAAAAAGGAAGAGGATGGCACAACAAAGAGAGAGACTAGTGTCGGCACCTGAGCTAACAGCTCCAAGTTCAAAACAAAGTAATATTGGGATCCCAAAATTCTTCTACCTAAAGGACCCCATGGCGTCAATTTACGGACAACAATGGAAGAAGCCCTCCAACCTAGCCCAATTACACTGGTGCCAAGTGCAAAAGAGAATGTGCAGTTACAATCAAATAGCATGAAGGAGAAGAAAAAAGATTCACAGGACTTTCATAGTGAGAGTAGTCCAACAAACAACCCAATAGACCAGCAACAAATCTCTCGGACTTTCGCCAAGCAAAATAGTAACACTGGCAAGTCCATTGTGGTAATAGCCCAAATAAATAAGAATGACTTTCAAACTCATGAATCAGATAAGGAAATAAAGACAAAGGAAAAGGTGAAAGAAGCAATAATGGGGAATAATTTGGCGGACGGGCAAAATGCCACACAGGATGACTCTTGGCCAACCTCCTTCTCCTTACCTGACGACATAATCTTGGACAGACAAACAGGAATGGAAAAAAACACCCAATCCCAGTTAGAAGCATCCCAAAAGATCATCCAAGGTCCGCAAGCCAATTATAGATCTCAAGAACACCAGAAAAACGGACCAGGTGGTAATGGAAGGCTGGAATCTACACCATTGCATTCAAGTGTCAACCCCCACGAAGGGGACAAAGGCCAAAATAAAACCAAAGGATGGTCTAAAAACAATTTAAACCAGGAATCTCCTATTACGATATCATCTATGAGTAGGGCAGATGAAGAATCAGTTGTACAGGAAACACCGTCCAGAGAAGAAGATAAGACCCCATGGAGTAAAATATTATTAAACACCTTAGACCAGGCAATTAAAGCACTGAACTTCCAGTCAGATAAAATGGACGTTCAGATTGACTTAATAAATCTAATTGCGGGTCATATTTCAGGTATAAATACCAGGCTGGACCACATGGCAACCCTGCTTTTAGGGAGGGTTGATAAGGGATTCCACAAAGAGACAATCCAGCCAAGCTGTGTATGTGGCAAATTAGTGGATAATATGTCAAACTTACCAGTAATATTAAATGACATACTAAGGGCGGTTCAATCATCAGTGAATACAAAACATAACATCAAAACTACGAGCAATACTGGGGCAACAAAACCTGACGTTGAAATTGGGAGCCAACACGTAGTAAGAGACACTACCCAAAACAGCTACGTAGAGGAAGAGATAAGCAAGTTAAGTAAAGAAAAATCTGATAACGAAGCAGGTCAAACAGAGGACGAACAACGCGCAACAATCCATACTAAAGTCAAGTTAACAAAAAGACAAAGAAAGCGCGCTAGGAAAGGGAGGGCACAACTTAAATTCTAACCTCCAACAGTCATTCATACGTATCACATCTTTCACCATACCATCACTAAGAAAGAGAAACCAGCTTCTGAAGTAACTGTTTCAAAGCATATAGGCATGTCCCCAGATCAATCAGCCCAGTCAAGTGCAGCAAGTGGGAATAGCCGGATTACAGAATCACCAACCCTCTCAACCTCCACAAAACCAAAACAAACACAAGGGATTATACAATTGATTAGCCAGAAAAAGAAACAAAAAAAATGCCTCGAACTCAGGATAAAGATAAGACTCAAGAAGAGATTGATGAAAGGGCCTTAAACCAAGAGGCCTGTATAAATCAGATTGTAACGATTCACCAGACAGACGAAATACAAATACCCCAGGTCAAACCAGCAAATCAAGACATAAGGTCCCAAAATGACCCAACTAACGTGGATACTAAACAAAATATAATAGACAAAACTAACCAAAAGCAATCCATAAAAGGAGCAGATGAAAAGGAAAACATAAGAACACCAATAAAAATTAATTCAAACGAAGATGGACGAATCTGCAGTATCCTTCGAGCAAATAAACAAATAACGTGTACCCATATACTCCAAAATACGAATATTAACAAAAACACAAACAGGATTAATGAACCCATTACCCACCCTAAAAAAACAGACAATTCATATGAAGAAATAACAATAAAAACTCTGAGTCGAGGGAGAAGAATAAACGTAAAAGGTGAAACAACACAAAATACAAAATCAGAAGAAGAAAAATATGCAAAATTGAGCTCAGAAACACAAGCAGAAACAAATAATAAACTGGCATTCATACCTGAATACTAGACAACAGGGCGCCAAGACTTCTTGAATAGAGGTAATATAATGCGGCTTCTAAGAGAAATCCCAGAACTGGACGATATAGCATCCCAAGATCTTCTGTCCGTAGAATTTAAGCATACAAAAAATATTTCAGAGGTAGAAGAATCCTTAACCACCTGGTCATCCAAGGACATAGTTGACAGAATATTTTCAATGAGTACGTCCTTTGAAGCCTGGGGCATAGCACTGAGGCGGGACGAACGGAAAAAATATCCATTTCCACTTCTAAAAAACATAAGCATTGGTAAAAAGAAAATGGAAGAGGGGAACACCCAAAAAACATGCCTAAAGGGAGCTTGTTCAGTAACTCCGCAAAAAATATTACAAAATATAAGGAGACACGAAAATGCAATGGTGCAAGGAGGCGCTCAGGAACAGATTACTGATTGGTCGTGGGTGGCATCGGTATTGAGCAATAAATGTTCCTAACATGTCCAGTTATTTAAAAGAAGATACAACACTACACCCACGGATAACAGTTGGTAACCAAAAGGAATCCACTGCTGCAAACCCCCACATGATCAGCCTCTGTTCCTGGAATGTTCATGGTTTTAATAGTATGGGGCACGACCATGAAACCGCAAACTTCTTGGATCAACACGACTTAGTATTGCTACAAGAAACCTGGAACCTGCGCCAAGTTTCCATCCCGGGTTATATCGAGTTTCACGTCCTCGTCGAAAAACTCTCTAAATTTGGTCATCCTAGAGGAGGCTTATCAACGTATATCGCCCAACAATACAGATGGCAATAGGAAGAATTGGACACTGTGGTAAACTGGATACAAGCAATAAAACTTACGGAGAAGTTGGACTCTGGTTCAGGTATTTGCAATCTTTTAGTGCTTAACGTTTATGTACACCCGGAAAAGAAAGAGAAAAATGAAAAACTGATAACACTACTTACCTTGATCAGGGCTTTGCAAAGTACTCATGAGTCGTACTCCATGATTATCTCAGGGGACTTTAATAGCAATCTAACAAAAGATGACAATATAACTCAAGCTCTCGGAAAACTGGGCCTTTTTATCCTGAACAAGGAAGATAGTGTGGACAGTGGCATACCTATAACTTTTTTAAGCGGTAATCGAAAGTCAACAATAGACTTCACAATAATGAGCAACAGCTTGATACCGATGGTGAGCTCATTTTCGGTGGAGCAATGTGTGGAAAGCGATCATCTTCCTCTAATTACCAAAATAAATATGTTGGTCAGCAAGACGGAAAAACAAAACACCGTCATCCAGTATACTGAAAAATTCAATCTACGTAAACTGAAATGGGGTGGTAAGGATATAAAACCAACCATGGATAAATTCAAATATGAACTGCTCAGACTAACATCGGAAGAAAAAGAAAACCCGGTAAAAACATGGGAACATCTATGTGAAGCAGAAACAAGAAATCCCCCAATTATAAATCAGAATTCGAGAAGAATCAATACTGGGAAACGGCCTTGGTATAACATCACCTTGAGAGAGGAAAAAAGAAAAATCGCACGAGAAGTCCGCAAGCAGGTATTATTGATAAAAAGTGGAATAAAACCAGATAAGTCAAAATTGAAAGTCATGCGGAAAAGTTATAAGATCATGCTGAGTAGCGCAAAAACATCGTACCAAGAGGAAATGTGGACAAAATTACTAATTGCCGGGAAACACAATAATCCCAGAACATTTTGGGGTATTATCAATAAACTGACAAAGGGGAATACCCTAATACAAGAGGCAGGCATTGGAGAAAGCAAGTGGACTCAGCATGTTAAAAACATGTTTTTCGACAGGATGGATGGTCAAAACTGGCCCTGTAAATCAGAGTGCAAATCCTGCATTAGAAATTCCGAACATGCGGAAACTATCTCAGGAACAGGACATAATCCACCAGAAGTAAGTCTGAAGCTAACTTTGGGTTGTGGAATTGGGAGCAAAGGGAAACTTGAAAACATACTTGTTGGTAAATCAGAAAAATTAGTAAACACCGTGCCTGATAGCCTAGTAACAACAGATCATCTGAAAGTTATAATAAACCGCCTGAAAAAAGAGGGTGCAGCGGGTCCTAACGGGCTTCCAAACTCTATTTTCAAACATTCACCTGAATTCTGGGCAGAATACTTGACACCATTCTTTAATTCAATTTACAACCAGAATAAACTGCCAAAATCCTGGAACGGGAGTATAATTCACCCCATTTTCAAACAAGGTGACCATAATGAGCCAGGAAACTATAGGCTGATTTCGCTGATGGATGTTGAGGCAAAATTATATGGGTCATGCTTACTATCACTTCTCCAAGACTGGATGGAAGACACAAATATAATACCCATGTTCCAAACTGTGCTCCGGCCAAGGACCGGCACACTAACAAACTTGATAACCCTGGCTCTCCTGAAGGAAAAAGCTGAAAAAAGGAAGACGAGACTGTATGCTTTCTTTATAGACCTGCGAGCAGCCTTTGACAGAGTGAACAGAACCCGTCTATGGGAAAAATTAAGATCATGGGGCATCCCGAAGAAGCTACTGGAGGCTATTATAGGCTTGTATAGTAACACCTGGGCTTGAGTAAAATTAGGAGACGGTAGCAGCGTAACGGCCAAAATTAGAACACAACAAGGCTTAAAACAAGGCTGTGTACTGGCCCCAAGTTTATTCAACCTTTACATGGCAGACATTGTCAGTCACATGGAGGTGGGGGAATGCCATCCACCCTATTTGTCAAAAATTCCTATCCCCTTCCTGCAGTATGCGGATGACATTGTCGTTCTGAGTCAAACGCCAATAGGCTTGCAAAGGTCGATTAACAACTTGGTAACCTATTTGGAACACGAATGTTTGGAACTGGATAAAGACAAAACCAAAGTGGTCCGCATCGTGGATCCAAAAAAGCCAACATTCAAATGGTACGCAAATAGTACCCCAATAAAGGAGGAAACATCATACAAGTACCTAGGTCTGAAGTTGGGGCAAGGACAAACGAACAAAGAACACAAAATCGATCTAAAAGCTAAAGCACAGTCCCTGATCTACGCATATCGGCAACTACAAAAAAAACTAAGTTGTCCAAATTATACACACCTGCTGAAAGTGCTAAAAGCACAAACCCTACCCACCTTGTCATACGCATTGGCCACCTGATGTGGCAAAGAAGCAGGGCTGTTAAACAGCTTACAAACAAAGGTATACAAGGCAGTCTTAAACCTCCCAAAATCGTCAGCACCGGCGCAGGTTCGTCTAGAATTTGGTCTTCTGAATCAAAAGTTTCGCAGTATGGGAACCTTTGTGAAACTCTGTCACAAAATACGAATGTCAGAAGACGGCTCAATGGACAACCTGTGCTGGAAAGAAATCGATACCCAGCAGAAACTGCACGTGCCGAACAGTTGGGGAGGTTTCCTGTCCCAATCCCTTAACTGTTTAGGAATTGAAGAAATTTGGGACACGAGGCCAGATAGACATACTTTTGACAAAATAGCAAACAAAGCGGTCAAATGGGAATCCTATCTGGAAGACAAAACAAGTACCGCAAAAGGACGACATGGGTGGACTGTGATAAACTCATATTCCGGGATAAAGCCACAGACCTATCTGGAAAGCCACTTTAATAGTTCCCTAAAACAAAGATATATAAAACATCGACTAGGCTTACAGTTTTCAAAGGATTTGTTACCATCCTGGAAAAATTGTCACACTGACCCTCATTGTCGTCTATGTGGATATCAGAATGAAACATTAACTCACTTACTATGTGTTTGCCCGGTGCTTAAGGATTTGAGGAGACGGCTTTTAAAGAACATTTTTAACAAATTGAACATTCGAACATGTAGGCAAGCTGTAATTCGATGGCTAGATGGATCATCTCCTATGTTGGCCTGCAGGGGGGTTAAATACATGATGAAAGCCCAATCCCTCTTACAGCAAGCTGAACAGGGAATCATAGTATCAAATTGAAATACATGATATTTATTTTTCACATGGCTAACAGTTTCTAATAGTTAATATTATACACGTGTTTTATGTTCTATGATGATCAAAATGTATTTTGTAATAATTTGTAATAATTTTATACAATAAAAATTAACTTGACTTGGAGCTTAGAAGGAAAAAAGAAAAGATGTGATACCAGATTCTGAAGTTCCAGGTAAGGTTGTTGAAAATCCTTGTTATTTTCTAAACAGTATGCAAATGTAAGGCTCTGTGTTACATCACAAGCAAAGTACGTTGAAATGTCAACAGGCACAGTTTTAACAGTAATTCTCCTACAGTACGTGACAAAACAAAGTACGTTGAAGTGCAACAGCAGATCTCGACAAGTCTTCAGCTAAACAATCCACTCTGTTTTGCCAAAATAGAGATGAATCATAGATCATTTCGCACCAACATCAAGCAGGAATCATAGGCAGTAAGACTTCAAAACCTTGGCATATTCCTTTCGGAGGCACTTGCACAAAAAGTATTGAGTAATAGCTAGTCAAGGATATCACATTGTGGGAAGAATAGTCTTATTTGTAAAAGACTAACAACAGTCTTACGTGAGGACCAGGTTAAACAAAAACAAACTTACAGAGAACCAGGTTAATCTCAATCTTGTGAGTCCACTCTTTGCCGCCGTTAGGTAAAAAAAAAAACAGAAATGAGTGCTCGGAACAAGATGTAGTGAGAGTGACCACTAAGAGCCCACGTCGAAGCCTCCCAACCCTTCAGAATTAAAAATAAACTTAATAAAAGGGTGAGGTATGTGGCGGATGCTCAAATTCTCATATGTAAGTTAAAACACTCACGTGAAATGTTGACTGAGAAGAATAGTAGTTCCCCATGAAGTAGAAGAAATTTGAAATCCTTTTTTTTTTAAAGTGTGAAGTTGAGACTAATCCTTCTTTATCTGGAAACGCTGGGTTAGTTCCTGTACCTCGTCGCCAGTGTAAAATTAAATAATTAAACCACAGAAGAGGACAATGTAAATGAAGTAAGTTTAATCTAGAGAATGAAAAGTCCCATCCATCAGCCAGCTGGAGTAAGGTGCAACTGACTCTTCACAAGCAATCAGGATTCTATTACCATGGTGCTACTCGAAAGGTAACATAGCAATGCAAGTTCTATACATTACTGTTGTATAAGAATAACTCGAGTAGAATATACAAGCACAATGTTACACTCCCCTTCTTGTTTGATTCCTAACTGATGGGCCATAAATTTCCATGTGATGAAGGTGACTATACTGTTGGCAAAGATTTGTAAAACTTTTTATATTAAGGGAAGTTTTTTCGCAACTGTTGGTGACTTTGGGGAGGGACATTATTAGGGTGTCTGTTGAGCTGGATGATGCACTGGAAGTACTGTTGATTGTTTACAATTGGCAATGATTGACAACTGGAATGTGCACAAATCTTAAAGATTGGTTACAGTGGAAAGAATCTAGTATATTTAACTATGTTCACTTGTTTTGTATGTGAAACTTTAGCAATCAGCAAAACGTTCAATAAAAACTTTATTATTTTACATATGTATGACAAAGAATGCAGCAATATATTTTATAAACAAACATGGATGTTGTTTCTTATTGGTCTGAAGTATCCATTGACTTCTACTGTGCTTACTAAATGAAATGGCTGTGCTAGGCCCTGATCAGGGCAGGACTGGTCATAGCGGGCACCGGGCATTTCCCCTGTAGGCCGCTAGGGTGGGGGCCAGTTTTGGTCCCCTGGGGGGGAGGGCATTTTTGTTACTGGGGGTCGGCAATTTCAGCCCCGTGTAACAAAATCGGCCAAAACCGGCCCTCGCAAACTGCTCAGCTGCACTCCCCCTAACCCCAGGGGGGCCAGCTGAGCAGTTTGCCACGGCCGGTTAATTTTCCCAGTCCGGCCCTGGCCCTGATACCATATTATTAGAGTTTATATAACAGTCTCCTCAAGGTCGTCTTGTGCTTCCTTAGAGAGTATCATGCCACCTGCTAATTAGGGATATTTTCGACAAAAGTAACAGGTTTATGACAAATGATCAGGTTCTGTAGCTTGTATTAGGAGAAATCCTATATAAACTGTCCAAACTTTTATGTGTTTTAGCATTATGCTCCAAAATGACCTTTTGCTAGTGGTGAGAACGCTGACCAGTTTTGTTGACAACTGTCTTTGAATTGTTTTGCTGTTCTACTTGCTATTTTGCATTAAGTGCAAGTTTTCCTTTGGGCTTCAACATGTGTTGTGCTTTATTTTTACCATTGTGTATGTTCCATTTCCTGTGGACTGTTACCATTCATGTAAAATCCATGTGGCAAATTAACTGTGTGTACTCTAAGCTGATGTAAGTGTACAGAGCAACAGTAATATTGTGTTCTGTTTAGTATAAGAAAGCTGTCATTTGCGAGAGACTGCAGAGAATCAGAGAGAACCTCAATATCAGAGAGAGACTGAATCTTATGAGACATGACATGTGGCTACAAACTGCAGTCTCTTGTGTGCCCTCTCATATCCCTACCCCTCTTGCCCCTTCTTCGTCATCAGCACCAACACATTCAGTGCTGTCCAAAGGTAAGGTAACTGGTGAGTCCGACGTCATTCCTGCAGCAACATTCTAATCTACAGGGTTTTGGTGATTTGAATCGGACATACAGACAGGAGAAGACAAAATAAAAAAAATGTGTTAATCATGATAAGCTCATCTGGCTTTTTTGTTCTGGAGTGATTCATGAGCTGGATAGTAAAAATAATATTGACTCACTTGTTTTTACTTTTTCCATTGCGAACTTGTCTGAGTAAAAGAAGATGTAATGACACTCACTGCAACCATAATAACTTTAGTACTGTAATGAGACCCATAAACTCCTTTAAATGACAGCTGTGCAAGGAATGATGAAGCTGTTTTTCATCTTTGCTCAGTCCTTTACACGGTTACTGTGGTTTAAAGCATCTGCTCCACCAACTCTGAGGTATTTGGCATTTGGAAATTAAATTCATACAGTGCAATAAATCACACAATTGGGAGAACAGGATTAGCAAACAAGCTGGTTCGATAGAAAGGTGGATTCAGGGAAAAGACGTGGTTGACATAGATTTCACCCTCACCGGCCTGCTCAGCACATATATTTTGCTAATGGTTAGCTTTGAAATGAAACACAGTTAACAAGCCATCCTTGCAAAGATACAAACCTTTATGATGCACAGCTGTGCTCTGCGTCTGGTACATAGACTTTAATGTACTTTTCATAATGTGTTCTACCATATGTATATTTATATCACAGTTGCACTTAAGTGACCTGCAGACTGCAATGAAAAAAGCATTTGCCAATTCATATAACAAGATAAACAAGAGCAAATGTGCACGTATCTCAAAATACTAACAAGATGGTAACTTTTAGTTTAACAGGCTTTCTTGAAAACCCACAGCTGCAAAATGATGCATCCGTCTTCATCAATCGTGCCCTTCTCTTTGCACTTTTTCAAAAGGGGCAGCTGAAAAGCGAGGTTAGCTCTGCTTTCAGAAATGATAACAAAATGTCTCATGTTGAGGATCATCCCTTTCGGAGGACAAATTGAACAGAAGTGCTCTAGCCACAAGGTCCAGAGGTATAGATAGATGATCACAGAATAAATTATTCCATGAACTAAAATGAATGTTAAGGATTATATATTTGATTCTCAAGCTAAACAGAAAATGGATTAATTTCAAATCACGGTTCTGTTCCAGATATATATATTTTTTTTTCATATGTTCCTCATGTATATGATCTTAGTCAGAAAACGGTTCAATGTGTATTCAACAACAAACCTACCTGAAAAAAACTGGTTGGGATCAAATCTTTTATGCCAATTTGTTTTCTCTAAATTTGAATTTCACAAGGTTGACGAAACCAATTTGGTGAAAGTCCTTGTAGGAATATTTTTTTCTATCCCATTTTGGGGGGCTGGTCCCGTTAAACCCTTCGATCCTTCCTTGCCTTTCTTTCAGAAAATCTCTTTTTAAGGGGTCTCCCACCTTTAACTGCCACCAACCATTTCACCCTTCCCCTGCCAATAAACACCCCATCTCCCCTCCCCCGCCAAGAGACATTTTTACAAAGCACTTCTAACAACCCCATACCCTATCCGCATCATACTGTATCCTCTATTCCCATGCTCTTCCCTTCTCACTCTCCTTTTGTTTATCCCTTCCTTCGTCAATCTCTTCTACACTTTCGGGTTGCCATTGGCATAAAAAAATACTACTGCAACTTTTTTTTAAAATAAAAAATTGAATATTTAATTTGACCTTTCTTAGTATAATAGGAATTGTAAGTAAAAATTTTCTGAAACCAGGATTCAATCTCGGCCTAGTGTACCTTTTTCACTAAAATATTCTATTTTTGCAGAAAAAGTTGCGTCATCATGCTTTCGACAGGCAGGCTTTCTTCATTTTGGAAACTCCTCATAATTATGGAATTCCAATTGAAACAATTGGCATTGGGCTACATGTTTCTTTTTCTTCTTGACCTGTGAGCCATTTTCTTTGTATTTGCATGTGGCAGTGACTGAAAAGGTATTAGTTTTGCAAATGGCAGGAAATAATTTAAATTCAGTCTTAGACCAACACAATCAACATTCAATGCAGAGTGTGTTTGCAGTAGATGACAGCAATACACCCTGTTCCTACGATGACAAGCTGCTTTAATGGCCACTAGGAAATTAATTTCATATTTACTAAAGTGTAGTCTACTGCCCCATTTTCATTGGGGAACCTGTCCAAATTGGTTTGAAAGTGATACAGTAGAAGTAACGTGTGTGGGTATGGTATTGTCTCGCATTCTTTTAGACTGGGTAGACTGTCAAGGTGCTGGTAAATAAATGAAACGTTCAGTGAAATATACCTCTTTTAGACGTAGTCTGAAACAGTAACCTGAGGTTTGGCATTACTCCCTTGTTCAGAGAGGCCCCCCCCCCCACAACCTCTGATGCTCCTTGTGGCTCTTCATAATCCTCTGGAGGCAAATTAATGTTTATTTTTGGCATGTTCAGTCTCCTGGCTGCACAACAGATATTTCAGTGCCAGGCTAATAAGCTCTGGCCACTGCTCCATTTTCCAGTGCCGATATCCCAATGGCGCCATCTTCTCAGTCATCAGTTTTGACAAGCTGTGCTGTTTAGTTTGCTAATTGTATGAGATTGTCAGCAGTTCCATTAATGAAAAACATTCCCCTAAATTGCAATGATCTTTGAATGATGCGGGTGATGAGCTGAGTCATAAAGTGTGAATGGGCAGGCTGTGGTGACAGTGTGACGCAGCTTAAGTCACCACTGCACTGCACAGCCGTGTGTCGATGGTACTTCTTGGGTTCCACTCTACCCTTACATTTTCAGCTGGACAGTCGTATTTGCTGACACTCACTTTGTGATCATTTCCCTAAACTCTCAGATGCAAACAGAAGAAAACTAAACACTCCATATCTTTAAGAGGGAATGAGAATAGTACCACAGATGCATTCCTCAGAGGCTAATGGACCAGTACTCAGCTTGAAGCTAGCAACAAAACTACAGATTCATCATTATCGTGATTGCCAAATGTTTTTTTCAGCATATTCATCTTGACCTTTAGTGTATGGATCCTCTGGTAGCTTCATCCCTGCTAGCTACATTTTGGACACCAAACTCATACAGACGTTGCCCAAAGATGACAGTGAAAATCAATGATTGCTCAACACCTTTCATCAGCAACAGTGGTACATCGATAAGCATAATGCCTGAAGAGTAATACAATGAATTATCTCCATTGCCCCAACTTATGCCATCGGAAACAAAAGTGTATACATGGGCTGCATCGACGCCCATAAAAAGTTACTGTACATTTGTAAAGACAATGAAACATAAGAAAATGAAGGTGCAACCTCCCATCCATGTGTTTCAAGTAACAGCCTAAAGTGCTTGTCTGTTTAATTTCAGTACAGCCGCTGATATACGACTGATTTCATCACAAAATAGTAAGTCACTTCCCTTCGTTGTTTCATGGTTTGGGAAAGCTTAAGACTATGAAAGTAAAGTTGCATAGTAATGAAGATGTGTGACCTGTTACTAAGAGACATAGACAGATTGCTTTTCACTTAGAAGAAGCTGTTGAAAAAGAACTTGAATTGTTACTTAAGCATGACATTATTGTTGAGCGTTCATCTGGTCTGACACCATGAGTTTCTCCCGTAGTGGTGGGGCCCAAAAATTACGGTGAAGGAGCTGTACTCAGACACGACATCCAGGTCCATACATTGCTGACACAATAATGGAAATAAATGGTGCAAAGGTCTTCTCTCTCCTCGACTTAAATCAAGGTTATCATAATTTAGAACTTAAAGAAGATTGCAGGTATATTACAACCTTTTCTAAACATGTTGGTTTGTTCCAATACAAGAGACTCAGTTTTGGTGTGTCATCGGCTGCAGAACGTTTCCAAGACGTTATTCGATGTGCCATACAGCCTGTTATAAATGCATTGAATTATAGCGATGACAATAATTTTTGGAGCTACACAGAAGGAGCATGATAAAGCTCTCACAAAAGTATGTCATTTGCCAACTGATGCAGGTTTGACTTTGAATGCCGACAAGTGTGAGTTGCACAAGACAAAGTTAAAGTTCTTTGGCATATCTTTTCAGATGGGGGTATGACACCTGATCCTGCAAAAGTACAAGTCCTGCCAAATGCTGATTCACCACAAGATGTTGCTGTTATACGTTCCTTTCTTGTCATTTCTTGGCATGGGCAATTACTGTTCAAGATACATATGAAACATTGCTACTATAAGTGCTCTCTCACAAGAGTTAACAAAGAAAAATGTTTCATTCAAGCTGTCACAAGAATGTGAGAGAAGTTTAAAAAAATTCAGACAAGCCATTGAAACTGCTGCTGAAATGGCCTTCAATACAAAGCTTCATACAGACGTTGTGTTGACACTAGTCAGTTGGGCTAGGTGCTGTCCTTGCACAGCTGACACTGAAATGCTCAAAGGCATATTGTAGCATGTGCCACTAGAAGTTTGTTCCAGGCACAACATGCTTACTCACAACCATAGAAAGAAAGTTTAGCCCTGGTGTGTGCTTGTAAACATTTCCATGAATTCCTGTATGGAAAGCTTTTTATAATGGTAAATGATCATTAAGCTTTACTGACTATCTTTGTAGTTCAAAAGCGAAGATGCTTCCTTGCATTGAACGGTGGGGAATATGACTACAAGAGTACAGTTATACCATTGTGCATCATCCACGGAAGAATCAAATGCAGCAGAATAAAGACGGCCAATACTAAGCTCCATGAGTGGCGTAGTCTTAAGAAGGTACCAAGACTGGGGTGGACACTACACCCAGAAGCTAGCCATGCTTTTAGGGATCAGTAACTCCGGGGGGAAATGCTCCCCATTAGGAGATTTTGGAGAATAACATGGTAGATTTGATGTTTCTGCCCTGATTCTTGCATGTGCTTTTAAAATAATTTTCCTGCACAGTTTGTAATCAAAGTTACCTGATAAAACACCACAATTTTCAATACCCGTCAAGTCAGTAATTACCATTACCAAACACTTTGGGATTAACAAGGGCACTCAGAATGGAGCTTGAAGTTGTCACCATTCAAAGATCACAAGTAAGACTATGATGAAAGAGGTACATCTTATAGTGTGAAGCTGCAATGTATTACAAAGCCAAGACAGGCTAATTGGATCTTTAAAAAAATTATACTAGGTCAGGCAATAAAAATGCTGAGGCGGTTTAATTATGACATCGCTTACCTTGCTGCCGCCTCCATGTGTCAATCCAATGGCCTGCTACAAATCTTCTACTCCGTAGAAATTATTTTATGTCTTAGAGGAGAAGCAATTGCCTGAGTTGAACAGTTTTGTCTGTTCTGACACACCGTAGGGAATCATTTATAACAATGTTCTGAACAGCCTAAGTCTCTGACATTTTAAGTGCTTCGATCATGCTTGAAAGGACCCACCCAGTTCTTCACATTTACAGATGCAGAATTGCACCTGCGATGATTTGTTCAACATTGCACACTTTCTTGTAATTAGGCTGAAAGCGTGCGAACATTTGGTACATTTCTACCACATCATAAAATAAAGCTGAATAACCTTTTCTTAGCAGTCATTCATTAATGCATGCCCCTGCTGAGATTTCTATCTTAATCTTTAGTTATGATAAAACCTCTGTTCAAGGGATGTAAAGGTACTTACTTCCCTGTATGATCACCGGAAAGGTAATGGGCAAATACTTTACATTCTGGTTTCGTGGGGACTGAGCTCTGATCTATGTTTAGAAACTTCAAAACCTCTGCACATAAAGTAAAAGTGTAGCATTTTGTGTCTTTTCTGATATCTGTTCTGGCACCGACCTATGGCAGGTCACACATTTGGACAGTAGACGGCTGATTATGGCCGAGGTTTCGGGTTTATTAAATCCTCGTGGGCATGAGGTTGGTGTGTAGAATGCATCCAGCTCAAGTTCCATGCAAGAAAGGAGGCTTGGTTTATGTGCGGGTGTGAGGCGATAGAAGAGAAGAAGAAGGGAGCAAGAGAGACGTTAAGAGAAAGAGAGAGATAGAGATAGAGAAAGAGCAAGGTATGTCTCCAAAACAATTTAGGAGGCAGTGCTGAATTTGTAAATGAGTGCTGGTGCCCAAAGCTCTGCTTGGAAGTCCAAGGCCGGATCTGATAAATGTTGGCCAAATACCAAGACTGCGCAGTTTTGAATCCACCCCATGCTTCTTTAATCCACTATCAAACACTTCCTGCCTCATTATCAAACTCATCTTTCCCTTTTTGTGTTTTCCCACTCTTGGTCTCAGTAAATGTCTGATGAGGAAAAATAAGTGCCAGTTGGCCCCACCAGCAACCACTGGCTCAAATAAGCACAGCTAGGTGGACAGTCGCCACTATCTAACTCAGCTTCCCCTTTGTGTGTTTTTCCCTCTCTTGCTTTTGATAAATGACTGACGAGGAAAAATAAGGCCCAGTACCCAAATATGAGCACTGGTGGGCTCCCCCACCAACCACTGGGTCACAGGATATTCAGAGATGTCGCTGTTATGAAATATAGTACCATGTCATCGTGGGATTGTCTCAGTATGTAGTCTTGTTGATTACTGACAAGATGGAGTTACTACTCCTTGGAAATAAAGCAATACCCAGGCCCATCATAGACTGACCTGCGTCCTTAGGTAATCCACAAATTCTCGCAGAAATTGTAAAAAACCTAGGATTCTGGCTAGAAACTGATCTTTCTATGGTGACACAGGCCAAGAAAGTCACAGCAATTTATTTTGGACTTCTTAGAAGTCTGCGTAAAATCTTGTATAGAATCCCCATACAACTAAGGAAGACAGTGGTCCATTCTTAAGTCACTTCGCAACTGGACTTTGGAGACTCATTGTTCCTGGGTGCACCTAAATATGTCACCCAGAGACTGCAGGTGACTCAGAATGCAGCAGATAAGCTGCTATGTAATATCCCGGTGCGAGAGTCAGTAAAAAAGCATCTATTTAGACTACACTGGCTCCCGGTAGAGGCCAGAATAAAATTCAAGGCACTGGTCATCATTCATAGAGCACGGCATAATAGAGACCTAAAAAAAGTTAGGAGGCTGATCTCTCCCTATATCCCAAAGAGACAGTTGCGATCCAGCACGGAAGAACGCCTAATACAGACAGAGGTTAGGAGGCAGAAATGGGGAGCGAGATCTCTTTCACATCTAACCCCCAAACTCTGGAACTCCTTGCCGTTAGAACACAGATTAATAGACAGAGAACTACAGTTTCGCAGAGAGATCAAAACTTGGCTGTTTAAGCAATACATTGAGACATGGTTGACCCGTATTCAGTACCTGACCGCGCAGCGCTGGGAAGCCTTAGGGCAGCCATGTGCTCTACAAATCCCATTAATATTAATAATAATACTGTGGGCCTTCAGCTTGCATTTAGGTGGTTGGTGGTGTTTCTGCTCTTTCTTGGAGTCTGTAAAGGGCGGGATAGCATTCATGTTTGCAGCACAAAGGTTTATCAGGTGAATTATGTTGTATTGGTTATCCATATCTCTAGCAGATTTACCCAGGTGCAAAATGGGTGTGCTAGTGTATCTATTAATGTGTCGAGGGGTGTTACAGGCTATGCATGATTGAATGCCTAAGTGACTGTCAAAGCATGACTGTGTGCAGGGGTGTTTTAGTGTATCTATTAGTGTGCCCTAAGGTGTATCAATCTATCTGCGAGTGAGTTACTTTTAAAAATAATCATTGACCTTGCATTCCATCAAGTGTATGTTACTGGTTTCAATTTGTACTCATTAGAACCCTGTTGATGCCCCTGGAATCAGAACTCTTGCACTGTCACTTTATTCAATTTAAAACAACACAATGAGTTTTTCGCATTAAAATGTGGTCGTCTGTAATCTACATGACATGACGTACTTGGAACTCCATTTCTTTTACTGTTACCTTAATATCTGTTTTTGTACATGGGCCTGTTTCATTTTAAATATGTGGTCATTTTTTTGTAATATGTTAGTTTACTTTGTAGTTTGGTTTTATCGTGTGTATCTTTTATGATCTGCCTTTGGAAGATCGAATAAAGACAATTGGATTGATTGAGTGAGTTACTGAGTGAGTCACAGAATGTATGAGAGTGTGCATGAGTGTCTCAGTGTATGTATCAGTCAGTCCTAGAGAGTGTCAGGGTGTGCATAAATGAGAGTTGGTCATAGTTGCATAAGGATAGCTCCTACTAGTAGATGTGGATTAACTTTTGAGATGTCATTCAGTCCTTCTCACCTACCTGATGAGGTCTGCATTCCAAAGCCCTCTGATTGTTAACAGTTGGAATTAGTTGCTGATGATGTCTCATTGTATGTGAATTCCTTTTGCTTTGTTAGTATCTATAGATCATTTACTGTATGTTCACCTGTACTGTATGTGTTTGAACGACTATTTACTGGCAAAGAGTTATTCCAAAAAAAACAGTGTAAAGCACAGGGAAGGGAGGGAGAAGTCAAAGGTGAACAAACAGGGAATGGAACCAATAATTGACAAACAAAATGGGCTATGACTAGGGTTGTACATAAGTAACATTCAGAACTTTCCAGAGCAACAGGGACTAGTTATGACTGCATGCACATCAATCATGCAGATCAATCATACAGATAGTCACTGTGCAAACCCCATACTAAGGAGATAGCAGTAGTAATTCTGTATCTGGACTCTAGAACACAAACAAGGATTGTACTTGAGACAAGCCCATATGAGTCCAGCAAGAGACACAGTGGAGATTCCTAAGAAAATGAAAATGCCATTCTGTCACAGTCAAGGCACATAAGACTTCATGTAGCACAGGGCAAAGGATGGGGTAGGAATTTGTAGCGATTGTGTCTTGATGTTATGAGGCAATTGAATGTTCACTTTCAGAGTTCCACAGCGGTGGTCGCATTTGGAGCATTCCACGAGTGACAGTTGGAGTGTGTACACAACAGAAAGCCTCCTGGAAACCAGGAGCCAAAATCTCTATAAAAGAATGCACTTATACACTGGTGAGGATACAATGGCACACTTGCCATATACAAGAGGCCAAGAGGAGAATGCAGATCAAGCACTACAAAGGAACCTACGAGCTGTAGCAAATAGTCAGGAGCAGGGAATTTTAAGAAAAACTGTAGAACAAGCAGGCAAGTCAAGCACAAGAATTCTAGGAACATAAAAAGCAAGAGACTGGAACTTCAAGGGAACTAGAGAATGCAAGAGAAGTACTCAGAATTAAGGAACATAAACAAGGGGCAACATCTAGGAGACTGGAGGAAATAGAAGATCTATGACAAACAAAGGATTAATCAAAGGACATGAATAGCAGGAACAACAGGAACAAAGTAAGAACAATTAGAAGGGAACAGCTCCGACGATGCACCTGAAAAGTAGAAAAAAGGCAGACAATGGAGTAAACCAAAGCCATGCAGGTCTAGGAGAAATCAGCTGTAAGCTGCACAGGACACAGGCCATGGCTGAAGCAAGGCAGAAACTGGAAATAAAACAGGCAACCAGAGGTCAGGTACTCAGAGGTTCAAACTTTATTGCACTAACAGAGAGCTTAAAGTAATGACAGTTTATTAGGGTTGTATATGATTCCACAGAAAAACGATTTGAACGAAACAGTTTATTGGACATTTTCAGGAAGAATGGCATTTAGCATTTCATAGAAACTGATTCATAGAATGTCTTTTTTTTAATTGGCTTTTACACCTTTTTAAGGTGTAAATGAAATGGTTGCACTTCTTGTCAGTCAAAGATACTTTATTCGCCCTCTAAAAGCCGTAAAACCAAAGATATGAGAATACAGTAACTTAAAAAGGGTTCCACATGAGTTTAACTAGGGCTATATATGCCAACAGATACAGAAAAAATGCATCATTAAAAACAGATACCAAGGGCAGCTCTAGAGATAAAATACAACAGATAAAGTGCAAAAGTAATGAGTCATTATCTTGGTAAACGGACTGCATAATCAAATCATATCAAACAGAAAAGTGGGCACATATATTTCCCAAGGTATAGAGTCATAATATCGATGTTTAAATATCGATATGCCATAATATTGATGTTTTAATATCGATGTGACACTATATCGACCTGCAAGAATATCATCGACCGGAATATTGACATGCAGGTAAGAAATATCGTTTTTGGTAATATCGAAGTTAGTAATATCGTTAGTCAAAATATCGTTGGTAATAATATCAAAATGTATTTTAGTGTTCTGTATTTTTGTTTATGTGTTAAAAGTATAGTTTATTTTTCAATGTATGTTTGAAATTTTTAGAAGTAGTTAATTTTATCTTAAGTTAGTTAAGTAATTTTTGCGTATTTTAGTACTGCAGCAGGTTGTGGATTTATAGGGGAATAGGGTGGGAAGTAATTTAATTATAAATAATTAATTAATAACTGTAATGAATTAAATAATATTTTTGTATTTAATAATTTATATTGTTAATTGAGTTAATTAATTTTTTATTAATTAGTTAATAATGGGTTAATAATTATTAGTTATTAATTGTTAAATATGTTAATTGTGTCATTTTTTTAGGAGTGGGTTGTGGGTTTATAGGGGAGTAGGGTGGGAAGTAATTTGATTATAATTAATGAATTAATAATTGTATTAATTCATATTTATGTATTTAATAATGTATATTGTTTTAATAATTTGTATTAATTAGTTAATATTTGGTTATTCATTATTAATTATTAATTGGTAAATGTGTTAATTGAGTGGGCTGTGGGTTTATAGGGGAGTAGTGTGGGAAGTAATTGAATTAAAATCAATTATTTAATAATTGTATTAGTTTAGTTTTAGTTTATTTGCATTTGTATAGCGCATAAATCACCTGAAGGTCTCAGAGCGCTTGCAGAAGAAAAGTCTCCCAGCTGGAGATCCACATAGCAGATGGGCAGGGCTAGAAAAGCCAGGTTTTTAGTTGTCTACGAAACCTAAGGTAATTAATATTATCATAATATTATTATTATATTAATTATACATAAATGAATATTTATGTATTTACTATATTATTTTGTTAATTGTGTTAAATAATTTGTTATTAATTAGTTATTAATTGGATATTAATTATTAATATTAATTGTCTTATCTTTTTAGGGGCGAGTTGTGGGTTTATTAGGGAGTAGGATGGCAAGTAATTTAATTGCAAATCATTAATTAATAATATTTATTAATTATTATTTGTGTATTTACTATTTTATATTGTTAATTGTGTTAAATAAGTTATTATTAATTGGCTATTAATTATTAATTATTAATTGGTGATGTAAATTGTGTAATTTTTCTAGGAGCGGGTTCTGGATTTATAAGGGAGTAGTGTGGGAAATAATTACAATGTAATATATTTATATTTTGTTATTGCTATTTTATAGTCGTAATAGTGTGAATTACTTGTTTTTAATTTGATTGTTCATTGTTATTAGTTAATTAATTAACTGTTAAGCAATTATGTTAATTGTGTCATGTTTTACAATATTGGTGGTGTCATTTATAGAGGGATTTGATGGGAGGTAAATTATGTTTTATTATTTAAGTATTTGCTAATTAATGTTAATTATTTTGCTATAGTGGAAATGGTAAATTATTATACTCCGCTATCCAACACTTTCCCTACCGTTGCACTCTTTGGAGTGGGAATAGTAATTGTATCCCCTCCGCAATCCAACACTTTCCCTAGATGTGCACTCCCTGGAGTGGGAATAGTAAATTATTTCACTCTGCTATCCAACCCTTTCCCTACTGTTGCACTTACTGGAGTGGTAATAGTAATTGTATCCCCTCCGCTTTCCCTACTGTTGCATTCCCTGGAGTGGGAATAGTAATGTTATCTTCTACACTATCCAACATTTTCGGTATTGTTTTAGTTAATGTAGTGTAAAATGTTGTTTCAAAATTAAATAATTATTTTAATTTAATATATATATATATATATATATATATATATATATATATATATATATATATGTATATATAAATATATATATATTATATTTGTGTTACAGTTGTATATATATATATGGATGTATACTTTTTATTATGTTTCTAACATTTTATAATTTAATAAAATAAGTATGTATTAATATTATTAAGTAAATATAAATATAATATTTTATATGTGTATGTTTAATTGTTTTTTATATTACATTTATTATTCATAATTTAAATTTAAAAACATTCTAACTATGTTTTTATTAATAATTCATTTAATATATTTTTTAAGAATTTAAAAAAAAACTATATTTTGAACAACAATATTTTAGACAACGATATTTTGGTTTCGATATTTTTGTACTTACCTTTGTAGAGATAGGATGTCGATATTCTTGACATCGATATTCTGTACACAATATTTGTATACCTCGATATTCCTGTCATCGATCTTCTATCATTGATATAAAAAAACTTGCAATCCCAAAACAAACCAGGCGAGAGGAACCATTTGTAGGCAAATTAATGCAGGCCTTACTTGAACAAATTGGCCAGATCTAAGCAGCAGGAGAATAAATGTATTACGCAGGGGGTCATAAACTTTGCAGAAAAAAGTAAAGTGTCCTGTTCAGAGAAATTGTCACAAGGGCATTGCTTTAGGTCACCAGGCTTTGTGTAGCCTTTAGGAAAGGCTAATAGCCAGTGTCCTAGATTCCGTCTGAATCTGTTTACATGAAGCGATGGTGCATGTTAGTGACCAATGACAAATAAGGCTGCACCAGTTAGCTCAGACTCAATGTGACATACTTTCTCACTGTGGGTTTGACTAATTCCTTGCCCTCTCTTAACCCCTGCTGCTTAGTCAAAAACAGATGTTTGATTTTCCTAATGGCTGCTTGGCCTAAAGGCCTGGGGTTGGTATACAGGTCACGGCAGGTCTTATTATCAGAAACATTGTAGTTGAAGTTTTATTTTAATTCCTTACATCAGGGGATGATGTTGCGGGTTTATAACTTTGACACTGTCAAACAATTACTTTGGATGCTTTTACTTTGTGGAACACTTACCACCCCCAAAACACCACCCATATCTGCCCCTTAAAAATTCCTCCCTATGCACAAACTCCACCAATACCTGAAACCAAAAAAGCCCTTTCTAAACGTAAACTCCCTCCATCCCTAATCTCTACGGGTAATGTCTTCAAAATGGGCTTTTACATTTGGATATAAGTTACATTTATTTTCATAAATGGACTACTTAAATATACTACATTTGTTGATAAGTTTATTTATAGTAGTGGAGTAGGTACAAGTGAAATATATTTTAACGGTTTGTAGTGCATACATAGTATAATATATTTACAGTGTTATACTGTGTAAGTCTGTTTTTTTCTGAAATCTATGGGGCCGATTACGATGGCGGGTGGTCCGCCACCGCCGGGCCGACGGTGAGGACACCTGGCCCGGCAGTGGCAGACCACCCGCCATCAACCTGAATATGGAATGGTAGCAAGGCGCACGGAAACACTGTCCGTCGTGGTCCCGCAAGGCGGTCCTTTTCCCCCCGCCTTGCGGGACACAGTACAATGGGGCAATGGCAGTGATGCCATGCAGGCACCGCCGTGGGCATTACAATGCCTGTCTTTTTCGGCGGAGATCCCGCTGCAAAAAGACAGGTGGAGAATGCCTTAGGGAGCCCGTTGCGGGCCCCCAGGAGATGGGGGAGTGGGGTGCTGCACGTGCCTGTCACGTTGTACATTCAAATGCATGTATTTTTACATCTTGGTGGGTGCTGACGCCCGCCGCAATGTAAAAATACAGGATGCGCCCGCCAGTGTAACGGGCGCATCCTAATTCGTATAGCGGGACTGCCGCACCTATGGCGGGCGGTCCCTTGTGCAGCTGTGATAGCGGGCGGACTTTGTCCGCCCGCCATCGTAATCAACCCCATAGTGCTTGTTTTTTCCCCTGCTGTTTAATGATGAAACTTCATACAGCACACTGTTTAAGGTATAACAGTATGAAACCTGAGACAGCAAAAAAATAAAAATGAAATGTATAACATAGATGTTTAATTGGTTTAGAGATTTGAAGCTCTGTAATATTTTTTTAACAAAACTATTCATATTGCAGAGAGTTAAACTTTACTATGTAAATCTATACCATATAACATTAACTTATGTTTATGTTTTCTCTCTTTTATCACAGAGTGAGGGAATGATTTATTAAAGTAATGTAGGCATCTAATTAAAAGTTTACTTTTATAGAAAAAAAAGGAGAACAATTAATAAAAGAGACTCTTCTTTTTTATGCAAGAAAATATTATCCTCATATTTTTAAAGGATATCTTGCAGCAAGCACTATTTTAACTTCAATTCTGGTTGATGAAGTTTATATTTTAAGAGATGGTTGACTGATTGTAAATCTTCCTGCTTCTCTGTCACTTGAGTAACTTCCTGTGTCTTTAACCAGTATAACATTAGCACATCGTCTTCTGCTTTTACAACAAAACAAAAAAGAATTAACATTGGTGTCCCTTTTATTGTCTCCAAAATGGTGATTAGGTCATGGTTTTCTTTCAAAACAAGTTGTTAGCATTTAGAACAGTGAACAACCATTTCCTTAAACTCTATGCAAGTTGTTGCAATGAAGATATTTGCAAAAGGTTGGTTGGGCATATATTACAATCCTCTTACGTCAGTAGAACATGTTGCTTTCTGCTTTTGGCTTCTTGCATTTTCATGGGCATAGTTGCTCTTGATGTGCTTCCACATTGAGGATACCTCTGGAAAGCTATTTCATCCACAAGCTGCATTCAACGTTCCTGGCAGTGCCTTTGTTTTCTCTTGAAGGTACAACAAGGTACAACAAAACAGTTCCACGGGATCAAAGTCACTGTGTTGGGTGTGGTTATTTCCATCTTTCGGTGTGCTGAAAGATTAACCAATAGAACTGAAGCATTTAGTTTTATTATTGACTGACCCCATGTATTTTGCCGCACAGTTCATTTCCCGAGGAAATTGAAAAGTTATATAGAAACAGTTTCAAAATCTGTTATAATAGTTAGAGTCATGATAGTTGTCATGTAGGTATATTTATGTTTATATCGAGTTGTAATAGTTGTATGTTAATTTTTAATGCTGTTTAATTGTTTTGTTGAAATAAATGTATAATTGTTGTTTATATTTTGTTGTGATTGTTACTTGTTTGCCATCTATTTTAATTCTATCTACGCATTGTTTCGTAATTGTTTTTGCTTCAACATAATTGTTTTTGTATTATTTTTTACAGTCCTTTGTAATGTATTTTTCTGAAAATATAACAGTTTCTTCTTTCAAGGACACACTTATACTTTCACTCACGTATTCACCCACTCACTCATATACTCACTGAGAAACTCTGGGATTCACTGATATATACACTGGCAAACCCCAAAACACACCAGTCTTTTCAGTAACACATTTACAAACTCATTCATACACACCCTAGGACTAACTGATGCATACACTGACACATTCATGTATACACTCATGCATTCACTCACACACTCACATT
The DNA here is from genome assembly GCF_964261635.1 of Lissotriton helveticus. NCBI lineage: Eukaryota > Metazoa > Chordata > Amphibia > Caudata > Salamandridae > Lissotriton > Lissotriton helveticus. Next base: position 708,408,681 of record NC_136070.1, read on the forward strand.
CGTGGTTTCTCTTGATGTGCTTCCACATTGCAGATGTGCCATAACTGTCATTTTTTATAGTACCTCTAGAAATCTGTTTCCCTCAAAGCTTACACTCAACATATCTAGGAGTGTTTTTTTTGTCTCCAGAAGGTAGAAAAAAACAGTTTCGCAGATCACTCCATACAGTTATAATATATATATATATATATATATATATATATATATATATATATATATATATATATATATATATGTATATATATATATATATATATATATATGTATAACTGTTATACTAGTTATATATGTAAAATATTGATGCTGTTCAATTGTTTTGTCTTATAAATGTATTATTGTTTTTTATATTTTGATCTCATTGCTACTCCTTTGTCATGTATATATATCAACTCTATCTACAACATTGTTTTCTACCTTTCCCCCGATTGTCACTCTTTTCAGGCACACACTGATGTATACAGTGACACATCCAGTTAAACTCTGATGCATACACTAACACACCCAAGTACTCATTGAACCATACACTGACACACAAAAGCACTCACTAATGCATTGACTCATATATTCATCCACTCACTCATACACACACTGAAACATTCTAGGACTCATTGATACGTAGACTGGCACACTCATAGACACACTAATCCATTCTGTGACACATTTACACATGGAAATAAGGAAAAGAAAACAAAAGAAGAGAGGTCTGCCAGTGAGGCTTCTACATGAGAGTTTGGACACAGATAGCGCATTGTTTCGCAGACCCAGTGAGGAGGGTAGGACACTCACAGAATCATGCGTCACTTAGGAGGGTGGGGAGAAAGGGACACAAGGATATTGAGAGACGCTAAGTCGTTCACATCATCGCCGACTGAGTATGGAGGGGAAGACTCCCTTATCATTTCAGAAAGGACGCTCATCTGTTTTGGAGAACAGCTCAACCATGTATTTATCCCAGGCATCTAGTACAAGCGTCAACCCTTTGTTGTAGGTATCGATTTTCATGCCGCTATCTCGGCTGATGCCCATTTGAGAAGGTCTGCCAGCCAGAGTGATAACAGCAGCGCCTCCACAGACTTCCAAGTCATTGCTATTTGGCACATCAGAAGGATGAATTCCAGATCCATGTGGCGAAAAATATACTTGTTCTTATGAGTCTGGGCAATTATCCCCTATAGGCAATGAAGCAGATCGCATTGTAATGGGCGTCCCATCACCTTGGACAGCGCCTGGACAGCCTCTCCCAGTAATGATCAATCACTGGGCAGTCTCAGACCACATGGTTGAAATTAGGGGTGGGCGGAATTTGCGTAATCGCGTTACGCAAATCTCCGCGAAATGGTAAAAAATGTCTGCGAACAAGCAGAAATTCGCAAACATGCGGAATTGCTTGTTCGTGATGCTTTTTTACTGTTCGTAATCGCTGTTTGCGTGCTCGGGGTAAAATATCTTGCGAACACGCATTTTGAGAACGCGAACAAGCAAAAATTTTGCGAAGTCGCGGAATGCAGAATTTTGGGTCATTTTGCGTTCTACGCGGAACGTGAAATTATCCAAATTACGCAAATTCCACGAGCGGAATGGAATTTACTGGCCAGGCCTAGTTGAAATCTGCCTCAGCAATGGAACAATGGGGCAACCCGGGAAGATACCCAGAAAAACACAGTGAAGATGCCAGGGTTAGGTAGGTCTGGTAAACATCAATTAAATTGTGTGTTTTTCAAGTGGAAGTTTTTGGGAGACACCCCGCACCTGTTCCAGCACCTCGCTCCACTGTTTGTTCATAAATTCTCGAGCAGTGGAGTGAGACCATTTATTCCGTTGGACCCTGAGTGGGAGTAAACTAGGCTTTAGCAGTCCGCCTTACAATAATGTGATTGCATGCCTGCCAGAACTATGTTCCAATATTGGCTGCAAAGCCAAGGACTTGGGTTATTTAGCTCATTCCAGTCCCCATACAGGGCCATAACTGCTACTAATGCATTGTAGGTCAGATACTTACCTAATGGATCTCATACCCATCCAGAATGTCATGGGAGGAAATCAGGAGCTTATGTTCATGAAGATCCCCCAAGGTGACAACTCCTGCATCCATCCATGTCCCAGCATGTTTAACAGACTCCCAAAATGCAGAGAGCAACCACAATGGCAAGGAAAAGGTATACAGGACTGGGCCACGGCCAGGAGACACATACTGATCCCAACAGGACCTTGCCAGTCTGATCAGGCACCACATTTTCCTCGTGTTGCATCTCAGGCCCATAAACCATCAGAGGATGTCTTGCCCGCCCAGGTACTAGACCAGACAGGCCCGCTCTGGAGTGGGGTTCAACCCAAGCCACTGCCTGTGTCACTGTAACTGTGCAGCAGCGTAATACAATTCTTAGTATTGTGCACCTAGACTTCCTTTCTCTAGGGGATTGAACAACTTCTGCAATGCCACTCTCTTTCTCCCAGGACCCCAAACCAAGGCAGTAATGAACAAAGTCAGGTCTTGAAAGAAGTGCTGGGGCAGGGACATGGGCAGGGCTGAGAAGTGATAGAGCAAACGAGACAACACCAACAGCTTAGCTATAGACACACTCTCCACAGAGGAAAGAGGTAGAGAGTTCCAAAATGTCAGCATGCTTTGTGCTTAAGGAGTGCCCTGCCCAAATTGTCATCCACCAGGTCACGTTCGGCATGATAGATGTTAACACCAAGATAACACAGAGATAACGAAAAGTGTCATAACAACACTTTATTCCGGCATGGTGGAGGTCCGATTGGAATATTCCGGAGGGGAAAAAGGCAGGACTTAGATCTGTTTAGATATAAACCCAATCCCCACCAAAACTCTCCAGTTCTTCATCACCCTGGGTAGGTCCCTATGGGAATCCCTGAGGAATACCATTGCATCATCCGCATAAAGAGAAACCACCTTTCAGTCAAGACCACTCCGTACACCCCACTGAGGCCCCTATCTGAGGAAGAGGCCTGTTAGTGGCTCCAAGTACAAGGCAAAAAAGGAGGGGGGAAAGCAGACATCCTGGCGAGTGCTATGACATACCAGAAACAGTGCTGAGATGTCTCTGCCAGTGCGCACTCTGGCAACCGGGTCCATATATAAAAGATCTATCCACTACCAAATCTCTGGGCCCAGACCCATACGACACAAATACCTTTCTTGGATAAAGCCAACTGAGAGAGTCAAATGCCTTCTCAATACCTAATGAGGGACCACACCAGGGGGGACAGCGTGGACAGCTCGTTCACCAGGTGGAAAAACCTGTGAAGTTTGAGGAACATGTTCGTCCCTGGAATAAAGCTGTTTTGACCAGGGTACACCAAATCAGTCACATGGGGTAGTAGTCGGTTTTGGGCCACCTTCCTCAGGACTTTGCAGTCTGTGTTAAGTAGTGAAAGCAGGAGATAGGAACGCACCTACAACAAATCCCTGTCTGGCTTGGAAAGAACACACAATTAGTGCCTTACACAGCTATGGTGGGAGGGCATTCGCCAACTTAACTCACTGAAACAGTTTGAAAACTGTGCAGAGCCAGCATTGTGTGGCATGCTGAATTGAACTCCACAGGGAGTCCATCTGTCTCTGGTGTCTTGTTGTGTACCATCTGATCGAGAGCTAGACGAACCTCAGCAAGTGTAAGCGGGACATCCAGGGCGTACGATGAAGCGAGGCAAGGCACAGGATCTGCAGAGTGTCCACTTAACCTAAAAGAGAGGGCTCTTCAGCCTCCCCATGTGCCTGATAAAGAGTGCTTTTGTAATCAAAGAAGGTCTCATTAATAGGCATCTACAATGTGTGTACATCACCATTCAGGGACCAAATGGCCACCAGTCGAGGTTATTCACTCTCAGAGTGCAAGAGCCACGCCAGCACCCATCCATTCCTTATCACCCTCAACATTTTGTTGGCACCATGCTCTGTATAATCTAGTTCCCCATATCTGTTTAGCAGGGCTGCATGGACTGCACTCAGTGTGGTAACTGCTGCTCTCTGATCCTCCCCCAAATGAATCTCAGATGCTCAGACAGCCACCTCTATCCTCGTCAACTTCCTCCATAGAGTCACCTTCAGGCCACAGGCAGTTTCAATACAAAGACCACGTTTGACCACCTTGAAGGCATGCCACTCTATCTGTCAGACGCAGTGTCCTCAATAAGTTCAAAATATTTTAGCACTTGCTAACTGATGGTCTTCCTAAAGCCAATATCTACTAGCGACTGCGTATTTAGTTTCCATGTGGGTACTGGGTTACGATGCCTGCCCGAACTCAAAGCAATCAGTAGAGGGCAATGGTCCGACAACGCATGGCCCAGGTATTCAGCAGATCGAAAAAATGGGAGCATTTCAGGACTGGCCAAATGGAGATCAATCCCTATGTGAGAAAAAAGAATACTCTTGTACCATGGGGTTCTGTGGGGGGCATAGGTCCTGTAACCTACTATGCTGGAGCCAGTCTGTTAGAGAGCTAGAGCCACCCTGGTCGCCTGTGTGCAATTAAGCAGAGGAGTGGACCTATCCATGTGTAAGTTGTGTACGGAATTGAAGTCTCCCCACTCAGAGGCTCGGAGCTTCTAGATCCTGAACAAATGTTGGTGGGAGGTAGTCTAAAAAGTGAGACGGGCCAGAGTTGGGCATGTAGAGCACTACCAAAGCAATCGGTGTTCCATCCAGGTGCCCTTCGACCACTGCATACCATCCCTCCAGGTCCACCCTCTGTCACACAATCTGTAGGGGGACCGCAGGCACAACCCAAATCAACACTCCCCGGGTGAATGCTGAGTAGACAGCCCCTACCTCTTGGCCTCTCCGGAGGTGATGCCGGAGCGACAATTCAACCGATGACAAGTGTATCTCCTGTAACACTGCTACTGCTACAGCTTTAGACGCAGCTGTTTAATGCCCCCAAAGAGGAGTGCTAAGCTACTCCCTCACTGTCACCTGGGCCCAGTTTTGTCCATGAGGTGGCCCCAATGCAGCATACAGACTCACCAGTTTTAAAGGGGGTCAATGGGGAAGGAAGTGCTGCAGCTCTCTACTTGCCAATCCAATGCCCATTATAGTTAGTCAAATGCCCTCCTCAGTGGGGGCGCCCAACATTCAGCGCCATGGGCCATGGCACCAGGGCCTGAGGGGCCTTCTACTAGCTGTGTCCATTGCTGGGTGGTGTCTCACCCCAATATCACTTCCCCGGGTACCGCCCTGTCAAAGGGGGCATAGGAGATAAACTCAGTATATTGCGTGGGTCAATAATGTGGCAGGATGTTGTCGGGCAAGCGAGGTGCACAGAGTTCCTTCATTGCGCTTCCATCTTGTCCATCGTCTTGATCACACCCAGTGCTTTACCCTGTTTGTGTTCGTTCTTTTGAAGAAGTCAATCCAATAGAAATGAAAGTGAAAAATGTATCTTATTTACTCATGTTTATAAAATAAAAAACATGGTGAAACTGTTTTAAAATTGTTTTAAAAAAGTACAAAATAATGCATATATAAATACATATTGAAAATACTGATTAGTATAAAAACACATTTTCTTTACCTTTTAATATAGTATAATGTTTGAAAAACATAGCTAAATTCAGTGTTTATTACAAATGACTGAACAAGAGGTTTTGAAAAACTGTATAATTAGAACTAAAAAGGTGTGTACAATACAACTATATCATAGGTGCAATGGAAATTATTTGGAAGTAAAAAGATTTTTTTTTCTTGCAAATAAAAAATGCACTAATGCTTGTAATTATTGAGGAAAGTGTTGGATTTCGGGTGGGTTATATGTACTATTTCTACCCTAAACTTAACCCTGTTTGAGAAAATGTTTTGCTTTGGGGGGCTGGAGGAGGGTACAAGGTTATAATTCTCAAAACATAACTGCATTGGGAAAAGTGTAGGACTTTTAGGGTTTGGGATTAACTACTACTGAAAATAATAATTGGCATTACACTAAAAATAATACTTAGCAGAAAGCCATTGTAAATGTCCCATAAAGAGTAAACACATAGCATAAATGAGGTCAATTGGAAGCAGCAACACATACGAATAACAAACATTCACTGTAACTTTATAATTTATCATTATAATTAATTTAAAATAATAATATAGTTCAAATCAAATCAAATAAACTTTATTCAGTTACACGAAGACAACCATAACAGTTACAGATCTACAATACATAAAAAAGGTCAGACGTATTAAAAAACACCATAAAAAACAAGCCCACTCCAGAGTATTACTCAATATTAAAAGCGAAGGGCCAGAAATATCAAAATGTGCAAAGCTACTAATTCATAAGGAACAAGTGTCCCATAAAACATCATACAAATTAAAAGAGGGCCTGCTTTCCTTTTACACCCTAAAGAAAGCTAGGTCAACATACTGTAAATTGCCCAGAAAATAACAACTGCCACATTATACGAGCATGCAAGCCCTTGATTTCATTATAAATTTTAAATACCCCACAACAAAAAATATACAATCATCATTCAATAGTTGCAAATACAAGAGGGCTGGGTGAGCTTGTCTAAAATGCAACTTTTTTAGGATAGGGACCAGGAAATGTTTCCGTGGAACAGAATAAAATTTGCAGAAGAACATGAAGTGCAGCAGATCCTGTGGAGACAAACCGTCGCAGCCACAGGATGCTAACACTTGTCCTCTGTGACAGCCCTTAGGTCTAGACAGCAAAAGATTAAACAGATTCATATAATTAAGCCATGGAATTTGGAGTGCTTTATCCAGAGCCAAGCACTCTCTCATTATGGTATAGGTAAGATTTAACTCAGGATTCAGCCAGCATTTGAACCAAAATACAATAGGGCGCGAGGCTAGGGTATCACACAGAAACGGAATCCCTAATTCTTCGTTGGTCGACAGGTTAGAAAGACTTTGAGGGGCACACATCAGGTGCTTTAAAAATGTGTTCTTTGCCACCTGTAAGGGGTTCACCATAGTGTGACCCCAAATTTCACTCCCGTAGCTGGCTATAGTCAGGCTTCTAGCCTGATACACCTTTAACATGGCACTTATTGTTTTCCTTTCTATCTTTGTTGCAAAATTAAAAATTGCTGCATTAGCCCTAACCAAAAGCCCCCCCTGTTCTTGTTAATTTGCGGTCCCCCTTGTAACTGGTCATCCAGGAGAACCCCTAGAATGAGAAAACATTCGTACGGGGATGGGTGAAGAGCAGCCCTGAATTGGAAGCTTTGTTTTGGTCGCAATCCCACTTGCATAACATATGTTTTTGCGTGGTTGATAGCCAGATCCCGGTCAGACATAAAACTAGAGAAAGCCTCTAATAAAGATTGGAGGCCTAATGCCATCCTCGCTAGGAGGACGGCATCATCCACATACAGTAGGACGGGAAGTCCACGACGCCCTACGTATGGGAAATCTACCTCCAGGTTACTTAAGACCTTGTCCAAATCATTTATATAAAGGTTAAATAAGAATGGAGCCAATATGTATCCCTGTCTTACTCCGCTTTTAATGTCCAGGTTCCTGGTAACCCTGAGGTTCTGAGAGAACCTTACATTGGCCTTGGATGACCTATGCAGATCTTCCAAGAAGTTGACTAAACTATTCTCTACCCCCATTGCCCTCATGGCCTGCCACAGCTTGACCCTGTTGACACAGTCAAAAGCTGAGGACAGGTCCATGAAGGCAAGGTATACAGTACCTGGGCGAGCAACTGTGTATTTGCTCAGTATCAGGGAGAGATTGAGGCGTTGAGCCACTGTAGAACGCCCAGGACGAAAACCAAACTGGACATCTGAAAGGATTTTATGCTCCTCCGCCCAGCTAGACAATCTGTCCAAGAGTACACGACCCACATGCTTGACCACTGAATCAAGAAGGGAGATAGGCCTATAGCAATGAGTGCTACTCCGATCTCCCTTCTTGAAAACAGGAACAATGGTAGAGATCGCCCAGGACTCAGGGCACCCATATTTTGCGGCTGCATTAAACACTGCCACGAGTATAGGCGCCCAGAATGAGGGGTCCGATTTAAATAGGTCCGGAGGGATGCCATCCGAACTCGGAGATTTATTGCTTGTTAAGCCTAAAACACCTTCCACCACCTCGCCCAATTCAAAATTCACTATGAGGGCATTCATAGCACGTCCAACCTGTGGAAGGAGCACCATAGGGCTCACAAACATTAATTTGAAGTGGAACACCCATTCCTCCTCAGTTATATGGGAATCAAGGGCCCTCACTATATCCTGATCAAAAAGGGGCCCATTCACGATGTTCCAGAACCTGGAGCTACTCCGTAGCGTGATAGAGTCTATCAACTCTTTCCAGGCCTCTTGCTTCATGTCTCCTTTCCTTTTTGCCAAGCAGTCCTTATATTCCTTCCGGCAGACTCGCACCAGTACAATGTTTCGAGGATTTGCTGACAAAGACTCCCTTAATTTTTTTGCAGCCTTAGAGCAGGCACAATCAAACCATCTCGGTCCATGCTGCATCGGTCTACCACCCAGGACACTTAAGATCTTTCCCACTTTTTTTACAATAGATGCATAAGCATTAATAACCACGCTTGGCAAAGAACCTTCATCCAGACATAGCCCTACCTCAGTAGTGCACAGTTCTCTAACCTTCCAATGAAATTTATCTGGAGTAATCTGGGACCATTTTGGACGGCGTGAGTTGACTTGTCAGTTGCTGTAAGCATTCCTGACAATGTTGCTCCTCCAATCCGAGCTAACAATGGTCCCTGCACATACACATATAGAGGATTGTGATCACTATATACACTGTCCTCAATATGAAAACCGCTACATGATGCGTGTAAGAATGAGGAAATTAAGATATAGTCGATAAATGACCCCCTCCCTCTTCCGTTAAAAGTGGGTTGAGGGAAAGTACAAAGTGGATCCGAAATGGACACGGTGCACATCATGTCTAGATCACTCAATAGGTTATTTAGTGCCTCCCCTTGTATGGAATGTTCAAAATGAAACCCCATGAAACGAGGACATCCCAACTCTGGGTCTCTAGTGAGCATGGGGTTACCGCACGGGTGGATATTGAAGTCCCCGGAAATCATTAAGTTATGTAGAATGGAACCATAAGATTGATGAATAAGGGCGCTCAAGGTGGCAATGTTATTCACACCAGATGGGCAAGTCACCCAATTATAAGAATTGATTAATCCCCAGCTTTTATCTCCCTTTTTTTTTACTATCAATGGCAATATACCTGGGCTAGGGGAAGGGATAACCTTGATCTGGCAATCGACTGTCAAGGAGATATAAGTTACTAATACCCCCTTGGGTCTGCCCCCTACAGAGGAAATGGCTGGCACAAAAAAAGCCCTATATCCTTCCAGGAATAGATCACATTCTACCGACCAGGTTTCCTGGAGGTTAATAACAAGAAATTGCCTCACAAATTTGACCCATAGCGGATCCTTGAATTTACCCACTAGCCCTGCAATGTTCCAGGATAAAAAAAAGTTTTTTCTGCAATTACACCTAAAATACCATTCTCTGTCTCTTGTGGTTGCTGAGTATTTAGATCAGGATCGGGGCCCTCTCTTGAATCAATACTCTTGTCAATTCCTAGTCAGTCACAACCCTCCATCCCTGTTAATGATGAAAATCTGCAATGCAGATTTATCATGGAACCCACACCTTGCTGCCCAGCTAGTAAAACTGGGGGATGGACCACATGTGACAGCTATTGTATGTACAAACACAACAGTGATGGACAGAATGTGGATCAATGTCACACATTCACCCCAGTCAAAAGATCTGGGCCCAAATCCATCGTTTTTCCACTCCACACCACCCTGGGTTAGACAATGGCGATATGCAAATCAGCGCTGACCCTGTGCCCCATGGGAACAGTCCAGTCCGAACTACAAAAGCCATGTCCTTCCCAGAACGGAAACAAGCATCCGAGGACCGGCCCGGTTTCGAGGTAACACCTCTCATCAGCCCGGCTAGCTTGAATCCAGTGGTGTGGAGTGCCTGGGACTCACGTCTGAGCATCCCCAGTACACTTAGAGCGGTAATTGCAAACACAACAGTGATGGACAGAATGTGGATCAATGTCACACATTCACCCCAGTCAAAAGATCTGGGCCCAAATCCATCGTTTTTCTACTCCACACCACCCTGGGTTAGACAATGGCGATATGCAAATCAGCGCTGACCCTGTGCCCCATGGGAACAGTCCAGTCCGAACTACAAAAGCCATGTCCTTCCCAGAACGGAAACAAGCATCCGAGGACCGGACCGGTTTCGAGGTAACACCTCTCATCAGCCCGGCTAGCTTGAATCCAGTGGTGTGGAGTGCCTGGGACTCACGTCTGAGCATCCCCAGTACACTTAGAGCGGTAATTGCAAACACATCAGTGATGGACAGAATGTGGATCAATGTCACACATTCACCCCAGTCAAAAGATCTGGGCCCAAATCCATCGTTTTTCCACTCCACACCACCCTGGGTTAGACAATGGCGATATGCAAATCAGCGCTGACCCTGTGCCCCATGGGAACAGTCCAGTCCGAACTACAAAAGCCATGTCCTTCCCAGAACGGAAACAAGCATCCGAGGACCGGCCTGGTTTCGAGGTAACACCTCTCATCAGCCCGGCTAGCTTGAATCCAGTGGTGTGGAGTGCCTGGGACTCACGTCTGAGCATCCCCAGTACACATAGAGCGGTAATTGCAAACACAACAGTGATGGACAGAATGTGGATCAATGTCACACATTCACCCCAGTCAAAAGATCTGGGTCCAAATCCATTGTTTTTCCACTCCACACCACCCTGGGTTAGACAATGGCGATATGCAAATCAGCGCTGACCCTGTGCCCCATGGGAACAGTCCAGTCCGAACTACAAAAGCCATGTCCTTCCCAGAACGGAAACAAGCATCCGAGGACCGGCCCGGTTTCGAGGTAACACCTCTCATCAGCCCGGCTAGCTTGAATCCAGTGGTGTGGAGTGCCTGGGACTCACGTCTGAGCATCCCCAGTACACTTAGAGTGGTAATTGCAAACACAACAGTGATGGACAGAATGTGGATCAATGTCACACATTCACCCCAGTCAAAAGATCTGGGCCCAAATCCTTCGTTTTTCCACTCCACACCACCCTCGGTTAGACAATGGCGATATGCAAATCAGCGCTGACCCTGTGCCCCATGGGAACAGTCCAGTCTGAACTACAAAAGCCATGTCCTTCCCAGAACGGAAACAAGCATCCGAGGACCGGCCCGGTTTCGAGGTAACACCTCTCATCAGCCCAGCTAGCTTGAATCCAGTGGTGTGGAGTGCCTGGGACTCACGTCTGAGCATCCCCAGTACACTTAGAGCGGTAATTGCAAACACAACAGTGATGGACAGAATGTGGATCAATGTCACACATTCACCCCAGTCAAAAGATCTGGGCCCAAATCCATCCTTTTTCCACTCCACACCACCCTGGGTTAGACAATGGCGATATGCAAATCAGCGCTGACCCTGTGCCCCATGGGAACAGTCCAGTCCGAACTACAAAAGCCATGTCCTTCCCAGAACGGAAACAAGCATCCGAGGACCGGCCCGGTTTCGAGGTAACACCTCTCATCAGCCCGGCTAGCTTGAATCCAGTGGTGTGGAGTGCCTGGGACTCACGTCTGAGCATCCCCAGTACACTTAGAGCGGTAATTGCAAACACAACAGTGATGGACAGAATGTGGATCAATGTCACACATTCACCCCAGTCAAAAGATCTGGGCCCAAATCCATCGTTTTTCCACTCCACACCACCCTGGGTTAGACAATGGTGATATGCAAATCAGCGCTGACCCTGTGCCCCATGGGAACAGTCCAGTCCGAACTACAAAAGCCATGTCCTTCCCAGAACGGAAACAAGCATCCGAGGACCGGCCCGGTTTCGAGGTAACACCTCTCATCAGCCCGGCTAGCTTGAATCCAGTGGTGTGGAGTGCCTGGGACTCACGTCTGAGCATCCCCAGTACACTTGGAGCAGTAATTGCAAACACAACAGTGATGGACAGAATGTGGATCAATGTCACACATTCACCCCAGTCAAAAGATCTGGGCCCAAATCCATCGTTTTTCCACTCCACACCACCCTGGGTTAGACAATGGCGATATGCAAATCAGCGCTGACCCTGTGCCCCATGGGAACAGTCCAGTCCGAACTACAAAAGCCATGTCCTTCCCAGAACGGAAACAAGCATCCGAGGACCGGCCCGGTTTCGAGGTAACACCTCTCATCAGCCCGGCTAGCTTGAATCCAGTGGTGTGGAGTGCCTGGGACTCACGTCTGAGCATCCCCAGTACACTTAGAGCGGTAAATGCAAACACAACAGTGATGGACAGAATGTGGATCAATGTCACACATTCACCCCAGTCAAAAGATCTGGGCCCAAATCCATTGTTTTTCCACTCCACACCACCCTGGGTTAGACAATGGCGATATGCAAATCAGCGCTGACCCTGTGCCCCATGGGAACAGTCCAGTCCGAACTACAAAAGCCATGTCCTTCCCAGAACGGAAACAAGCATCCGAGGAGTCAAGCTAGCCGGGCTGATGAGAGGTGTTACCTCGAAACCGGGCCGGTCCTCGGATGCTTGATTCCGTTCTGGGAAGGACATGGCTTTTGTAGTTCGGACTGGACTGTTCCCATGGGGCACAGGGTCAGCGCTGATTTGCATATCGCCATTGTCTAACCCATGGTGGTGTGGAGTGGAAAAACAATGGATTTGGGCCCAGATCTTTGGACTGGGGTGAATGTGTGACATTGATCCACATTCTGTCCATCATTGTTGTGTTTGCAGGTACCGCTCTAAGTGTACTGGGGATGCTCAGACGTGAGTCCCAGGCACTCCACACCACTGGAGTCAAGCTAGTCGGGCTGATGAGAGGTGTTACCTCGAAACCGGGCCGGTCCTCGGATGCTTGATTCCGTTCTGGGAAGGACATGGCTTTTGTAGTTCGGACTGGACTGTTCCCATGGGGCACAGGGTCAGCGCTGATTTGCATATCGCCATTGTCTAACCCATGGTGGTGTGGTGTGGAAAAACAATGGATTTGGGCCCAGATCTTTGGACTGGGGTGAATGTGTGACATTGATCCACATTCTGTCCATCATTGTTGTGTTTGCAGTTACCGCTCTAAGTGTACTGGGGATGCTCAGACGTGAGTCCCAGGCACTCCACACCACTGGAGTCAAGCTAGCCGGGCTGATGAGAGGTGTTACCTCGAAACCGGGCCGGTCCTCGGATGCTTGATTCCGTTCTGGGAAGGACATGGCTTTTGTAGTTCGGACTGGACTGTTCCCATGGGGCACAGGGTCAGCGCTGATTTGCATATCGCCATTGTCTAACCCATGGTGGTGTGGAGTGGAAAAACGATGGATTTGGGCCCAGATCTTTGGACTGGGGTGAATGTGTGACATTGATCCACATTCTGTCCATCATTGTTGTGTTTGCAGTTACCGCTGTAAGTGTACTGGGGATGCTCAGACGTGAGTCCCAGGCACTCCACACCACTGGAGTCAAGCTAGCCGGGCTGATGAGAGGTGTTAGCTCGAAACCGGGCCGGTCCTCGGATGCTTGATTCCGTTCTGGGAAGGACATGGCTTTTGTAGTTCGGACTGGACTGGACTGTTCCCATGGGGCACAGGGTCAGCGCTGATTTGCATATCACCATTGTCTAACCCATGGTGGTGTGGAGTGGAAAAACGATGGATTTGGGCCCAGATCTTTGGACTGGGGTGAATGTGTGACATTGATCCACATTCTGTCCATCATTGTTGTGTTTGCAGTTACCGCTCTAAGTGTACTGGGGATGCTCAGACGTGAGTCCCAGGCACTCCACAACACTGGAGTCAAGCTAGCCGGGCTGATGAGAGGTGTTACCTCGAAACCGGGCCGGTCCTCGGATGCTTGATTCCGTTCTGGGAAGGACATGGCTTTTGTAGTTCGGACTGGACTGTTCCCATGGGGCACAGGGTCAGCGCTGATTTGCATATCGCCATTGTCTAACCCATGGTGGTGTGGAGTGGAAAAACGATGGATTTGGGCCCAGATCTTTGGACTGGGGTGAATGTGTGACATTGATCCACATTCTGTCCATCATTGTTGTGTTTGCAGTTACCGCTCTAAGTGTACTGGGGATGCTCAGACGTGAGTCCCAGGCACTCCACACCACTGGAGTCAAGCTAGCCGGGCTGATGAGAGGTGTTACCTCGAAACCGGGCCGGTCCTCGGATGCTTGATTCCGTTCTGGGAAGGACATGGCTTTTGTAGTTCGGACTGGACTGTTCCCATGGGGCACAGGGTCAGCGCTGATTTGCATATCGCCATTGTCTAACCCATGGTGGTGTGGAGTGGAAAAACGATGGATTTGGGCCCAGATCTTTGGACTGGGGTGAATGTGTGACATTGATCCACATTCTGTCCATCATTGTTGTGTTTGCAGTTACCGCTCTAAGTGTACTGGGGATGCTCAGACGTGAGTCCCAGGCACTCCACACCACTGGAGTCAAGCTAGCCGGGCTCATGAGAGGTGTTACCTCGAAACCGGGCCGGTCCTCGGATGCTTGATTCCGTTCTGGAAAGGACATGGCTTTTGTAGTTCGGACTGGACTGTTCCCATGGGGCACAGGGTCAGCGCTGATTTGCATATCGCCATTGTCTAACCCATGGTGGTGTGGAGTGGAAAAACGATGGATTTGGGCCCAGATCTTTGGACTGGGGTGAATGTGTGACATTGATCCACATTCTGTCCATCATTGTTGTGTTTGCAGTTACCGCTCTAAGTGTACTGGGGATGCTCAGACGTGAGTCCCAGGCACTCCACACCACTGGAGTCAAGCTAGCCGGGCTGATGAGAGGTGTTACCTCGAAACCGGGCCGGTCCTCGGATGCTTGATTCCGTTCTGGGAAGGACATGGCTTTTGTAGTTCGGACTGGACTGCTCCCATGGGGCACAGGGTCAGCGCTGATTTGCATATCGCCATTGTCTAACCCATGGTGGTGTGGAGTGGAAAAACGATGGATTTGGGCCCAGATCTTTGGACTGGGGTGAATGTGTGACACTGTCCATCATTGTTGTGTTTGCAGTTACCGCTCTAAGTGTACTGAGGATGCTCAGACGTGAGTCCCAGGCACTCCACACCACTGGAGTCAAGCTAGCCGGGCTGATGAGAGGTGTTACCTCGAAACCGGGCCGGTCCTCGGATGCTTGATTCCGTTCTGGGAAGGACATGGCTTTTGTAGTTCGGACTGGACTGTTCCCATGGGGCACAGGGTCAGCGCTGATTTGCATATCGCCATTGTCTAACCCATGGTGGTGTGGAGTGGAAAAACGATGGATTTGGGCCCAGATCTTTGGACTGGGGTGAATGTGTGACATTGATCCACATTCTGTCCATCATTGTTGTGTTTGCAGTTACCGCTCTAAGTGTACTGGGGATGCTCAGACGTGAGTCCCAGGCACTCCACACCACTGGAGTCAAGCTAGCCGGGCTGATGAGAGGTGTTACCTCGAAACCGGGCCGGTCCTCGGATGCTTGATTCCGTTCTGGGAAGGACATGGCTTTTGTAGTTCGGACTGGACTGTTCCCATGGGGCACAGGGTCAGCGCTGATTTGCATATCACCATTGTCTAACCCATGGTGGTGTGGAGTGGAAAAACGATGGATTTGGGCCCAGATCTTTGGACTGGGGTGAATGTGTGACATTGATCCACATTCTGTCCATCATTGTTGTGTTTGCAGTTACCGCTCTAAGTGTACTGGGGATGCTCAGACGTGAGTCCCAGGCACTCCACACCACTGGAGTCAAGCTAGCCGGGCTGATGAGAGGTGTTACCTCGAAACCGGGCCAGTCCTCGGATGCTTGATTCCGTTCTGGGAAGGACATGGCTTTTGTAGTTCGGACTGGACTGTTCCCATGGGGCAAAGGGTCAGCGCTGATTTGCATATCGCCATTGTCTAACCCATGGTGGTGTGGAGTGGAAAAACGATGGATTTGGGCCCAGATCTTTGGACTGGGGTGAATGTGTGACATTGATCCACATTCTGTCCATCATTGTTGTGTTTGCAGTTACCGCTCTAAGTGTACTGGGGATGCTCAGACGTGAGTCCCAGGCACTCCACACCACTGGAGTCAAGCTAGCCGGGCTGATGAGAGGTGTTACCTCGAAACCGGGCCGGTCCTCGGATGCTTGATTCCGTTCTGGGAAGGACATGGCTTTTGTAGTTCGGACTGGACTGTTCCCAAGGGGCACAGGGTCAGCGCTGATTTGCATATCGCCATTGTCTAACCCATGGTGGTGTGGAGTGGAAAAACGATGGATTTGGGCCCAGATCTTTGGACTGGGGTGAATGTGTGACATTGATCCACATTCTGTCCATCATTGTTGTGTTTGCAGTTACCGCTCTAAGTGTACTGGGGATGCTCAGACGTGAGTCCCAGGCACTCCACACCACTGGAGTCAAGCTAGCCGGGCTGATGAGAGGTGTTACCTCGAAACCGGGCCGGTCCTCGGATGCTTGATTCCGTTCTGGGAAGGACATGGCTTTTGTAGTTCGGACTGGACTGTTCCCATGGGGCACAGGGTCAGCGCTGATTGGCATATCGCCATTGTCTAACCTATGGTGGTGTGGAGTGGAAAAACGATAGATTTGGGCCCAGATCTTTGGACTGGGGTGAATGTGTGACATTGATCCACATTCTGTCCATCATTGTTGTGTTTGCAGTTACCGCTCTAAGTGTACTGGGGATGCTCAGACGTGAGTCCCAGGCACTCCACACCACTGGAGTCAAGCTAGCCGGGCTGATGAGAGGTGTTACCTCGAAACCGGTCCGGTCCTCGGATGCTTGATTCCGTTCTGGGAAGGACATGGCTTTTGTAGTTCGGACTGGACTGTTCCCATGGGGCACAGGGTCAGCGCTGATTTGCATATCGCCATTGTCTAACCCATGGTGGTGTGGAGTGGAAAAACGATGGATTTGGGCCCAGATCTTTGGACTGGGGTGAATAAGTGACATTGATCCACATTCTGTCCATCATTGTTGTGTTTGCAGTTACCGCTCTAAGTGTACTGGGGATGCTCAGACGTGAGTCCCAGGCACTCCACACCACTGGAGTCAAGCTAGCCGGGCTGATGAGAGGTGTTACCTCGAAACCGGGCCGGTCCTTGGATGCTTGATTCCGTTCTGGGAAGGACATGGCTTTTGTAGTTCGGACTGGACTGTTCCCATGGGGCACAGGGTCAGCGCTGATTTGCATATCGCCATTGTCTAACCCATGGTGGTGTGGAGTGGAAAAACAATGGATTTGGGCCCAGATCTTTGGACTGGGGTGAATGTGTGACATTGATCCACATTCTGTCCATCATTGTTGTGTTTGCAGTTACCGCTCTAAGTGTACTGGGGATGCTCAGACGTGAGTCCCAGGCACTCCACACCACTGGAGTCAAGCTAGCCGGGCTGATGAGAGGTGTTACCTCGAAACCGGGCCGGTCCTCGGATGCTTGATTCCGTTCTGGGAAGGACATGGCTTTTGTAGTTCGGACTGGACTGTTCCCATGGGGCAAAGGGTCAGCGCTGATTTGCATATCGCCATTGTCTAACCCATGGTGGTGTGGAGTGGAAAAACGATAGATTTGGGCCCAGATCTTTGGACTGGGGTGAATGTGTGACATTGATCCACATTCTGTCCATCATTGTTGTGTTTGCAGTTACCGCTCTAAGTGTACTGGGGATGCTCAGACGTGAGTCCCAGGCACTCCACACCACTGGAGTCAAGCTAGCCGGGCTGATGAGAGGTGTTACCTCGAAACCGGGCCGGTCCTCGGATGCTTGATTCCGTTCTGGGAAGGACATGGCTTTTGTAGTTCGGACTGGACTGTTCCCATGGGGCACAGGGTCAGCGCTGATTTGCATATCGCCATTGTCTAACCCATGGTGGTGTGGAGTGGAAAAACGATGGATTTGGGCCCAGATCTTTGGACTGGGGTGAATGTGTGACATTGATCCACATTCTGTCCATCATTGTTGTGTTTGCAGTTACCGCTCTAAGTGTACTGGGGATGCTCAGACGTGAGTCCCAGTCACTCCACACCACTGGAGTCAAGCTAGCCGGGCTGATGAGAGGTGTTACCTCGAAACCGGGCCGGTCCTCGGATGCTTGATTCCGTTCTGGGAAGGACATGGCTTTTGTAGTTCGGACTGGACTGTTCCCATGGGGCACAGGGTCAGCGCTGATTTGCATATCGCCTTTGTCTAACCTATGGTGGTGTGGAGTGGAAAAACGATGGATTTGGGCCCAGATCTTTGGACTGGGGTGAATGTGTGACATTGATCCACATTCTGTCCATCATTGTTGTGTTTGCAGTTACCGCTCTAAGTGTACTGGGGATGCTCAGACGTGAGTCCCAGGCACTCCACACCACTGGAGTCAAGCTAGCCGGGCTGATGAGAGGTGTTACCTCGAAACCGGGCCGGTCCTCGGATGCTTGATTCCGTTCTGGGAAGGACATGGCTTTTGTAGTTCGGACTGGACTGTTCCCATGGGGCACAGGGTCAGCGCTGATTTGCATATCGCCATTGTCTAACCCATGGTGGTGTGGAGTGGAAAAACGATGGATTTGGGCCCAGATCTTTGGACTGGGGTGAATGTGTGACATTGATCCACATTCTGTCCATCATTGTTGTGTTTGCAGCTATTATATGTAGGCAGGGATCGAGCCATGTGACCACCCACCTTGGGCAACTGGCATTATAGCAATACCTGAACTTACTTTTGATTGTTCAGGTTTATAAATATAACCTAGTGGGAGAGCCCTGATTACTGAGTCTGGTTTGCTAGGTACTCTATGCGTGTCCCCAAACAATATCCTGCCTGCTGTATGAGGATTATTAAAATTGATTATAATACAGTCACCCATGCCTAATTTACTAAGGCTCCCGATACGGGAAACCCTGCGGACCATGGATGTTTCTGGCCACTGTAGCCCCCAGAACGGTATTATTTGAGAGCCAGTGGAGTGTTTTATTTTTAAGCTGCCCATAGTCCTCACTACCCCCGGGGAGAGATGGAACATTCCCCAACTCCACTACGTAGCGGGTAGATTCAGGTGGGAGATCTATTACTGGTAAGATTGCTCGCTGCACTTCACTATTCTCTAATTTCCCGTCCCTAGCTTGATGGCGATTGCCGGTGGCACTATCAGGACCGCTGCCACTGCTACAGGCGGATATAACCCTGCTTAACCCAGCTGCAGCAGTCCTGTCCTCATGCCTCACAGAGGCTTCAGAAGAGTGTAGTGGGTGGGGAACCACAGAATTTGGCTGACTTATTGCTTGAATGGTCCTAGGCCCAAATACCTGTGCATTATTCTGGCCAGGATCAGTATTTAAATCCCCTGCAGAGGATGGTATGGGCTTTCTGGTATGCGAAGATATGTACTCCTCGATCTTGGTCAGCCTCTCAATGATGGGGCCCAGTTTTGCATCTAGTATATTAGACAAAGAAGCCTGAAGTGCCACTAACACCCCAGAGAGATCCAAGGTTGGGGGAATAATAGGGGGGCTACAGTAAGTCCAGGAGGTTTAACACCCAGGGCCGATTTCATTTTTTTGGGTGTCCAATAAGCATGGGCGGATCTAGCGGATCTCGCGTACGCGAATTTGCGGATTTACGGATTCGCAATCTGTGAAGATACGCGAACTCTCGCGGATTTGCGGATTTTCCCGTTTTTTGTGTTGGCGCGCGTTCGCGCCGATTTTGGGACAATTTCGCAATTGCGAACTTACTTTTCGGCTCGCAACGGCCGCGACTATGTTGTTTCTACGTCTGGTTTATCATCACAGGTTCACAGCACCCTCTGTTTCACCACTGCACCCTCTGGGACACCCATGCCACCCTCTGGTACATCCTCACTGCCACCCATTAGGTTTGTTTATCACTGTAGTTTATGGGGGGTGAAAAAAGCAAGCACACCTCCCCTACTTCAACTGCCATGAATTAATTTGGGGTTGATTAATGTGTCAGTTATTTAGAAAGTTCCAGTCTGGCTGGCACCTGCTTCCTTCCTTATCTGTAATTTGCTTTCTGTTGCAGTGAAAAAAAAATTCACAGGACCTTTATGGTCTACTTGTAGCTATTCTATGAGCCTGCTGTTTGGGTCATAGCAGGCTCATAGAATAGTTGCAAACTCTGGAGGGGCCCCTCAGGAAGCACTACAGTGAATGTTACAAATGTTAAGTTTGAACTTTTGCACCTGCTCATTGCTTTCAGTTTAGCAAAAATCGTTTTTTCTGCAATTTCGCGCCTTTTTTGGGGCGCGAATCCGTGCGAGATCGATTTCGGAAGCCGCGAATGCTTGCGAATACACTAATTTTTTTTTTGAGGCGTGTATGTTCGCGTGATTTTGTGCGTGTTCGCGAGGCGCTTGTAGCTATACGTTTGCCAAGTTACCCTAGCGGTCGTACACGGGCGCGGCCATCTTGTTTGCATGACGTAATTCCGTTTCCGGCCGCTATGTGTAATCTCGCAAAGTGTGCTGCTCGCTAGTACAATTTCACGCGTGCTCGCGAGGAAAATCTCGCGCGAACTTACCCACGCGGTCGGGAACGGGCGCGGCCATCTTGTTTCTCATTCATTGCTATGGTTCTGGGCATGCTTTCTGTATCCTCTCTGAATCTCTGCCATCCTTTGCTTGTTTGAAGTTTATTTGATCTATTTTACTTATTAATCTATCCCTCTATTTTTCTAGCTCTATATTTTTGTGTTTTCTGCTGCTTTTAGTTACTTTTAAACTACTTTTTTAAACTCTTTTCTTTTCTTCTTCACTATTCTATTTCTTCTTTATCATTTAACTTTATTTCTGCCCAGACCATGGTAAAGGGAGCCGGGAAGCACCCTGAGAAGGGGAAGGGCCCCGCACCCCGTGACCGGCTCCCGTGCGGGCGTTTGAGGGGGGAGCAAGTGGTGCCACGGGAGATCTTTAGCGCGGAGGAGGTGGCCGCACTCATCTTCCACGTCCAGCGCCGCCTCCCCAAGACGATCCTGGGAGGCGGCAAGATCGCAACCGGCTATGGCATCCGGGAGCGCCGGAAGCGGTGGGAGAAGGTGTACCGGGCCATGTTTCAGCTCTCTGGGGTCCGGCGCACATATAACCAGGCCACCCACCGCTGGACAGATGTCATGGACCGGGAGCGGGACTTGCTGGACGCGCTCGGCGTAGAGGTCCCCGGGCTTGGTGAGTAGTAGTAGCTATTCATCACTACTCTGTTTTATCCGGCTCTGTCATTTGCAAATCTTTGTTCTTTACCAAGAGCAATAATGCTGCCGATTACATTGTAGGTAAATTATATTTCAAAATCTTCTATGCATTTCAGGTGCACTGCTCTCCTTCTCAGTAGCCTTGCTTGCTACTATGCTTATTTGTTTTGTATTTTGTGTTCATTTCATTGGCCTGAGAAATTATGTATGAGTGTAGTGTAAAGATAAGAACTGCGTAATGCTAGACACTAAGGGTCATATTTTCAATTACCGGCGCATCCATGCAAAGTAGCAGGGGTGCGGCAGTAATTGTGTGCCATGTCACCACCACCCATTGGCCCAAAATGTCACAGAAGCCTTACGCATCTGTGCCGTAAAGGCGGCGCATTGCTGGAGTTGCGTGCCAACGATGGCGCAGCTCCAGCAATGCTCTGGGGTACCCTATCTCCCCAATGCTGCATCAAGCCGTACGTCGGCTTCAAGCGCGCAGGGTTTGAGTCATGCATCATTGTCCTAAAAGTGACTGATTGACATCTTGTAGATTTCCCTCAGCCACTTTTAGGATTCGTTCCTGCGCAGGTACGCCCTCCCTTGCGCCGGAACGCCCCCTGATGGCGCAGGGCTTTACAACGTGATGCATATATACGCCGCACCAACACCATGGCGAGTCTTTTGTTCTGCCGCTGCGTCACAAAAGTCATGCAACAATGGAGGAAAATGAGCCGCAAGGGACTTCTAAATCAGCCCCAACAGACTGAAGTCCAGTCCTTCCTTTAGACACATGGCTATAAGAAGAAATAGTTGCGGTGGTCGGTGGATTGATAGTTTGAGTATTCACTGATCTGCAAGCAGGATGGACTTTGTCTGTCACTTCGCGTGCTGCGGACTGCTGCCTGCCAGGCCTAGGCAAACCTCTTTAGTAGTCTGTTTATTGAGTTACATAGGAACTTTCTAAGTCAACGGTCCGCAAATCAGGCAATACGAATAACGTAGTATACCACATGAGATAGATCCCGTGGAATAGTTGTCTATCTATTTGCTATTTCTCCAAAATATTTTGTTATTGTTCTTTTGAAATGTTTGATTTGGTTGACAAATCTCATCCATGTTTTCTGGTCTTTCTTTCTTTCATGTTGTACATCAGCTCCCCCCAAGGGCAAGAGGACACAGGAGGAGGGTGCTGTTCAGGAGGATGCAGGCCAGGATCGGGCAGGCGAGGGCTCCTTTGCTGGCCCCAGTAAGTTTAAATTGTAATAAAGAGTACCTATTTTTTCCTAGCGTTCCTCATTCGATTTTTTCTAAATCGTCTTTGATCTTCTTGTAGACTGGATATAAATTCTTATCCTGCCTTGAATATGACTCCATGTGGTATTACTAGATTATTCTTATTAGTCTGTCTGTGTAGCTAACTAAGATTGGACATTTGGCAATTCCATTGTACTCCCATTCTATTCAGCAATAGCTCTATGCACTGTCTCCTTACTGACTAGATAGTGTGGCAGAGTCATTTAGCTCCCGAAGTCACCGATGATTGATCCCCAATGATCTCTAGATTATCGTACGCAGGACAAGAGTACGGAGTCACAGTCAAGAAGTGTCAGAGGCACTCATGCTTGCAAAAATTCCAAAACCTTTAGCTCATCCACTCTAGTCTGGAGGACCAAAAACCACAGAGTCTATTTAAGTTTAAAAGCTTTATTAAAAGTAAACACATTTATTAAAATCTACTTTGTCATAAAACTATTTAACTGAAAACGGAAAAGTGCTTAGTGCTGACGATTAATTGGACACATTTCTTGTGGTCGAGCCGAGCTCTCACCTGGTTTGAACTTGATCCTGGTCGTGTTCTTAGGAGTCAAGCTTCTGTCTGTTAGGAGAAAAAGTGGTGCGTGTTAAAAATAAAAAGCAAGCATTCATCAGTTGTGCATAAAAGTGCAGCAAGACAACAGCCTTCCCTGGAAAAAGGGACATTTTTACTTTAGAGTAGACAGTCACAAATTATTACATTGTATTCTGTTTTTTTAACATTTCTTTATTACTCCTAGACCAAATATTATATAGTAGTGAGTGGTGTATTCTAACATTCTTAAATGTACTTTGTAGGTGGAACATCTGGTGACGGGGCCAGCGCGGAGGTGGCGGTGTTGGGCGAGGACTCGGAGGACTCTGGGGAGGAGGCGGTGCAAGAGCCGGCGGACGGTCCTGTGGGGGTTCGCACGGTGGTGGCGGGAACAGGTAAGCTATATATTCCTTACTTATTGAGATTGAAGACTGCATAGTGTGCTTTCTGCACGGGTGTATTACAAATCAACCAGGTAGTAGCCTCCTCGAAATGTACTTCGACTTAGCTGTGAAGTTTTTGGTGAGAAGAATCCCAATAAGTTCTTAGATGAACGTGATGGATGGGATGAACGAAAAGCGAAAGAAGGGTGTAAGTAAGTGGGACGCGAAATTGTATGATGGCTGGCAAAGAAGAACGATATGTGTTTGCTTGGCCCCCGAGGTGGCTGGGAAGGTAAGAATATGGTATGGTGCATGGCTGGGTCAATGATGAAGCAAGGATGGGTGGAAGGACAGCAGCCTGGGTGGGTGAAACAGAAACTGTTACTGTGCGTATACTTTGAATGAATGGATTCCTGGAGCATGGTATTCTCTGACTCTTAGATAGCACATGTGTATCTAGAGAGAGTAGATGGTCGCTGGATGAACTAAGTGTTACCTTGAAGAGCATGTACCATCGCACCCGCACGTCCGTTCCAGTGTAGGGAAGGCAAGGAAAAGAAATTGTAAATGTGTCCAATACTACCATGAATAGTAGCAGTACTTTGTATTGCAACTGCAAGCACAGCATATATCTGGTTATTACGGTGGACACTCCGTACCTCTCTTAATAACTTTAGTTTAGTTGTAGTACGTCATTCATGTGTGGGTGTATCACTGTTCACTCAATATTAAGCAAAGCACCTAAAGTCATCCCATATGTCATCAAATACGTCCCATGTGAAGTGATAGATAATCAAATTATTTAGCTTGTTCATTTTCCTTTTCTAGTACTCATTTGCACTGTAGGGTGAAAGGTAAATTAATTAAGCAGTAGCCCTTGTAACAGAGTATTCTCAGTGCCACCCGTAATAGAAAAGTAATAGCTTCACCACCTGCATGTACTGGACCGGTACAGTAACGCAAGTCTGTCTCACTCATCATGGTGTGCAACTGTTTTTCTCGGGTGCAAGTTCACTGTGCTGCCATTCTGCCGGCTTGCATAAGATAACGTACCAATTTTCCTAAACAAGAGAGAAGAAGAAGAATAAGACTGGTGTACTGTCATAGTCGACTGTAATGGAAGTCCATAGTGGTCGTAGAATTTGTTCATTAAACTACCACTAATGTTAGAGCAAGGATGCAGAAGTGGGAGGTTACATAGATACTGTCCTCAATAGTTATGTACTGTGCTTTCAATTTGCTACTTGTACTGTGACCCAACTTTCGGCTCAATCACTTTGTGTTATTAATGCTAAGGAGCATTGGTTACAGACTATGTCTTTCTTTCTTCATATAGTTGCTCCTTCCAAATCGACATCACGGAGGGAGCAGGCTCGAATGGCCCGGCAACGGAGGCTGGATGCCACTGTCGCCGAATATCGGCGGCTGGTGGCCCTGGAGGAGGAGGAGGACACGCAGTCGACCGGTGCAACAACAACATCCTCGACTGGGACAGCTGCATCCTCCTCCGTGACCCCACGGGACGCCAGCATGCGCAGTGCTCCAGCGGGACCGAGCCGGGCTAACAAAGCCAACCGCCACCGCCAAGCAACAGAAAGACCAGCTGCCCCCCACAGGAGCTGCAAGGCACGCCAACGCCGCCTAGGAGTCCGAATGTCCTACCTGGAGCAGGAGGTCCAGAACTATAAGAACTTGGTGGAGGGCCTCCGCTTCGAGCTTGCCACCCTCCGCAAGGAGTATGATGCCCATGCCGCAAAATGCACCAGCACCCTCCAGTAGTGGAGTGTCCCTTGCCCTTTTTTTAGAGACTTTTGGGGGGTGGGATTTGGGAGTTGGGTTCTTTTTGGGACTTTTCAAAGACAACCGTTGGGGTAAGGGTGGGTCTTGAGGGAGATTATTTTGTTAGGGCTACATAAATATACATTTTTCAACTTTATCTGACCATACCTGTTTTTTACTGCTTTTCAGTCTGGTGGGTGGGGGACGGGGGTGTAACAGTAAGTTTGTTTTCCTGAACAGTCGTAGGACTTTAGTAGTACTACCGTCAATCTCTCGTCTAGTCCTAAATAATACTCCATTATACTACCTCCCACCAAACGCTTATCTTACCTGTAATTTGTGTTAGAAATTAGGGCTAGGCCCAGGGCTGGCTCCACGTGAAATGGGGATTAACGTTGGCAATCCTGGGCGGGTGAAATTTCCTCATTGCGGTGGTACTAGTGGTGTGACACAGTGGCAGTTGCATGCCTATGGAAAAAAAGAAAACAAAACCTGGTTTGTCCTTACTGTAGCATTACAACGGTTACGGTACGATCGAGAATATAGCAGGTGACAGTACACTAGAACAGTGCCATAATGTAGCCTAACAAATGGTAAAGTATTTGCTTGCAAGTATAACTAGTACTTGCGTTGAATTTATTTGACATTGGCTCCTACTACTAGAAGATATAGTACTGAAGCTGAGTAAGTCTAGAAGATATCCTCGTATTCCTTCACCAGCCTGTTGCTATGACCTTATCCTCCCCAGCAAGTGTGTGGAATTATTGATGTCATTTTAGTCAGACATCAAGCAAAACAACACAGCCCGGGGGAAGAGGGTTAGGGTTTGGAAAATGGATGGGAATGGGGGTTTCTTTTTGGGTAGGTTTTGTTGAGAGAAGAAAAAAAAGCACAGCCTGGACAAACAATAATTGAAGATAAAGAAATTTTTGGGTACAAACTAAAGCTAAGCACATGCAGTCACACTCATAGAAGAAAACAATGGATACTGTATCTGTATTCTGTATGTTGTTGGAGTTGTCCTGTTGAATTTGGTAAGTAAGTTGCATGCAGCAAACAATTCCTCTTATTAGCGGCACTCCTCCATTCCAGCTGACGCTTCGTCCATCAATGTTGGTGACCACTGACAGAAGACACCCTGTCCACTGCCTGCCTGGCGGATGTTGACTGAAACCCGGCCTGTAATTATTGAACGGAAAACAGGAATTGCTATTACAATACCACTAATAAATAAATAAAAGGTATGCACGCTGTGTGGTGCAAAAAGTCACACTTTGATTTCCCTAATAGACAGTAGAATATTTTTGAAATTGCGTGCTCTGTCTGAGTCACCTTTTTAAGGATAAATAAGTATGGCCAAAATATTATAGCGGATCTTTCCCCTCAAGGTAGGTGTACTGTAAACTGTGTTTTAGAACAAAATTTGACCTTCCCAGCAATGCTCCCACCAAGACCCTTACTAAAGCCAGTCGCAAAAATGTAGAAGACCCCCAATCAGATCTCCAAAAACGATGCCTAGCAGAAACATGGAGACAAAACGTACTTTGAAAGTAACAGTAGGCCCAAATACAGACCGTGGATTGTATTCAAACCACTTGCAAGCAAGCAAAAGTATCCATAGCCAGCATCGCTCCAACAGTGCTCTAAAACCCCAGAACTGCGTTGCAATAGAACACCCCGAAACACATGCAATCCTGCTGCTAGGGCTAACCCTAACGAACCCTAACTTACAAAAAGTGCCCAAACTGGTGTTTCCTTATGGATTTTGTCCAAAACACTTCTATCCGGTATTAGACCTTCCCAGGAATGCCCCAGGCAAGACCCGCCAACCCACCCGCAAAAAACCACGCAACAACACCCCCAAACAGCGAAAAAGCTAAATCTCATACTTACAATATCTCTCGGCCTTCTGGTCCAAACGCGCTGTGCAGCTACTACCAGCTAGGTCATCATCAATCATCATAACTCCTGTTTTCCACCACGGATTTCCTGAAAAGCAAATGCAATCAAGATTAGACTGTCGCAGCAGTGCTTCGACAGAGACCCCGGCCGCAACCCACCCACGAACAGCAGGAAGCCCCCCAAAACGCTACATTGAGCAAGATGTCAGAAGAAATAGCAAAAAAAAGGCTTTTCCTTAAGGATTTTGTCCAAAACACTTCTATCCGGCATTAGACCTTCCCAGGAATGCCCCAGGAATGCCCCAGCCAAGACCCGCCAACCCACCCGCAAAAAACCACGCGACAACACCCCCAAACAGCGAAAAAGCTAAATCTCATACTTACAATATCTCTCGGCCTTCTGGTCCAAACGCGCTGTGCAGCTACTACCAGCTAGGTCATCATCAATCATCATAACTCCTGTTTTCCACCACGGATTTCCTGAAAAGCAAATGCAATCAAGATTAGACTGTCGCAGCAGTGCTTCGACAGAGACCCCGGCCGCAACCCACCCACGAACAGCAGGAAGCCCCCCAAAACGCTACATTGAGCAAGATGTCAGAAGAAATAGCAAAAAAAAGGCTTTTCCTTAAGGATTTTGTCCAAAACACTTCTATCCGGCATTAGACCTTCCCAGGAATGCCCCAGGAATGCCCCAGGCAAGACCCGCCAACCCACCCGCAAAAAACCACGCGACAACACCCCCAAACAGCGAAAAAGCTAAATCTCATACTTACAATATCTCTCGGCCTTCTGGTCCAAACGCGCTGTGCAGCTACTACCAGCTAGGTCATCATCAATCATCATAACTCCTGTTTTCCACCACGGATTTCCTGAAAAGCAAATGCAATCAAGATTAGACTGTCGCAGCAGTGCTCCCAGACCCCAAAACTCACCCACAAACACCCGGAACCCCGCCAAAGAGCACCTCAAAGGCAAGCAAGTCAGCAAAAACGGCAAGAAATTTCCACCTCATATTTGGTCCAAAACACTTTTATCCATTATTAGAGCTTCACAGCAATGGGCCCAAATCCGTCAACTCACCCGCAAAGAAGTAGAACACCCCCACAAGTGCTGAGTCTTTCTTCATTGGGCGTAATCCAGCACTCTGCTTTGAGGGAAATCGCAGTCTGGAGGAGGAGGATAGAGGAGCATGTTCTTCAGAACTTGTGAACCTGAGGAATGTAGACTGCGGCACCTTCAAATCAATAAGCAAACAAGTGAAGACAGTTCTGCTGATGGTCTTGTTTTTAGGATTAGGTGATTAAAGTTTGAATTAAATTAACTGTGCAAAACAAAGAAAGAGAGACACACAGGAATAAAAGTGAATAAGGACGAAAAAGAAAGTTATTGATTCATTGTCTCATTTTCAGGGCTCGGTGTCAGGGAATAAGAAGAAGATTTCGTCATCATACTGTGCGAATTCAGGCAGGATGAGGTCAGTGCCACCGAACAGAGAACAAATCCCCTCATCTACGTTGCCGTCCTCCTCGTCTTCATGCGGCGTGCTTTCTCGTACTTTGTAATCTGGTGGTATGAGGTGCTGATTCATCTTGATCATTGTCAGCCGCTCCACATTTTGGGGCAAGAGGCGGCTCCGTTTGGGAGTTACAATGCCACCAGCAGCACTGAAAACACGTTCAGAAGACACACTTGCGAGTGGGCAAGACAAATAGTTTATAGCCAGGTTGGAGAGCTCTGGCCACAATTGTTTTTTCCCATGCCAATACTGCAATGGCTCATCATTAAGAAAGACCTCTGTTGAGTCATTCAGATAGTCCTGCACCATCGACTCAAGGTCATCAACTGTTCCTCCACTTTGCTTACTTTTTGCTGTGCCTGTGACATTTTTTCGAGAACCATACCCCATCAAACTTAGCCAATCCTCCTCCACAGCCACTGTTAGTGTTGTCATTGTGTGTGGTGCAGATGATCCACTTGCCGGTGTCTTTAACGGCTGAGAGGTCACTTGTGCCCCAGCCACAGGTGCAGAAGTGGATTCTTGTGACTGGGGATGGCCTGCTGATGCTGATGCTGATGTACTGTCTTCTCCTTCAATAACCTGCCGTTCTTTTTCAAACCTCTTGGCTGACCAGGCTAACCAATGTTTGTACTTTTGAACATCTGCATCAGCAAAAGGAAAGAATGCTTCGCCTGCCAGCGCCTTTTTGTAGCGTGGATCCAGAATAGTAGCACAAATGTAATGCTGTTCTGACTTGATCTTTTGAAGACGTTCATCGCCACGTAGGCGCTCTAATAATTTCTCAGACAAAATAAAATGGTCTTTTTTTTTTCATCTTTTTGAAACTCAGAAGACACCGCCATCAGTTGGTGCTCCAGCATGCACAACAATGGGATAGCTTTTCCCAAATTACAGTCCTCCTGGCTGACTGCACGCGTGAAGAACTCAAAAGGACGAAGCATGTCTGTCAGGCTTTTAACTATGTCCCATTGCGCCGCACCCATCCGCATGTCCTCCTTCTGAGATGTACCCTCTGTGAAGAAATAGTGATCGAGTACCGTATACTGCTCATACAGACGCTCAAGCATGTAGAAGGTTGAGTTCCAACGTGTTGCCACCTCCTGGATGAGTGCTTTCACTGGAATTCGACTTTGAAGTAGCAGCCTCCTCAGATGCTTCCGGGCCTTAAAAGAATGGCTGAAATGGTTGCACATTTTGCGGCAGGTGGCCATTACCGCGAACGCTGCACTGTCTCTATCACTCAAGAATTTTTGAACTACCAGGTTGATACAGTGCGCCAAACACGGCACTCTAAAATAGCGACCCAGCGCCATGGCCTTAACTACATTGGCGCCATTATCCGTGGAAACATAACCAATCTGGCGTTTTTTTGGGGATAGCATTTTCAAGACCTTTTTGTCAAACTCGTCCAAAATGTTTTGGGATGTGTGACTTTTCTCCAAGCCAAACATGGCTAGTGTTGCATGTTTCCGAGCATCTTTGAAAACTTTGTCCGGGTCAACACCTGCGTTTAGCTTTGCTTTAACACCTGAAAAAGAGACCCAGTGTGCAGTGATGCACATGTAATCAGCGCCTGCGCCACTGGTCCACATGTCTGTTGTCAGATGTATTGTGTGAACAGCACTCTTCTGCAAAGCTGCCCCAATCGCCTCCAGCACATCTTCATGTAGTGCTGGAACCGCAACTCTGGCAAAATAGAACCGGCTAGGAACCTTCCATTTAGGGCAGAGCGTTGCCACTAATTCTAGAAAACCTACCGCTTCTACAAAAGAAAAAGGGAGAAGGTCCACAGCTAGCATTTTAGCCAGCTTAGTGTTATACAGACGCGTCAGTGGGTGGTTGCGTTCATATGGCACGTCTGAAGTAAGCATTGTTCTAATGTTGCCCTGGACCAAGCATTTACGGGCTGATAATGACTTCGTTGACCCAATTTTGCTCGCTGGTGA
Source organism: Lissotriton helveticus (assembly GCF_964261635.1). Taxonomy (NCBI): domain Eukaryota; kingdom Metazoa; phylum Chordata; class Amphibia; order Caudata; family Salamandridae; genus Lissotriton; species Lissotriton helveticus. The sequence continues at coordinate 708,439,315 of NC_136070.1, forward strand.
ACTTTTGTGCGTTGGTGTCTCACTCGCTCCAACACTCTTAGTCTGCCTCACATTGGGTGTGCTGCTGACAGGGGTACTGGGTGTAAGGGAAGTGTTTGACACGTCTTCTTCCTCCTCGTCATCATCAGATGCAACATCAACATTTCCTTGAATTCGGCCTTTCTTGATCGCATCTAGGTGCGCAAACCATTGGACAGTGTGCTGTCTCCTAAGATGACCTCTCTGGCCTCCGGTACCATAGTTTTTTTTTTTTTTTTTTAAATCTCTTTATTAGCATCAGATTGGTTCGTGCAAGCATACAATCACACTGTAAACCGCTCACAATGAAAACATAAGTGGTCATTATACAAAGTTAGCAAGTGGAGGACTAAACCAATAACATTACAAGCATTGTAACACAGTCTAGAATCTCATTTTCCGTTTTCCAGATCATAAGGAGAATCGCACATGTGGAAATTGATGCAAAGAGACATAACCTGTTTCAAACATAACGAAAACGAATGAGCCTTCGTGACAGAGAGAGCGGCAAGCAACACAGCAATTACGAGCAAGATGGCATCAGCATTGGCATAGACATACGAGGGTAGATAAAACGACAAATTTCCGGTACCATAGTTGGTACCTGGCTTACCACGACTAACTGCAACCTTACAAAGGGTACAAATGGCAAACTTTGGATTTTTTTGACAAACAGTAAAGAAGTCCCAAACTGGGGACTTGAAGTGTCTGTGGGACCTGGAGGAGGCGGCGATACTGGTGGTGGTGGTCATGAAGCTAATGCCAGATGAAGTGGAGGATCTGGATTGCCCAACTTTTGTACGTTGTGCACTTTCACCGCCACTAATTAAGGTCGAGGTGGATGGAGGTCTCTTCTTGCCAGAAAGAAATATGGAAGCGGGACGAGTTGGTGTACTACTTAACTCCAATGATTGTGGTGTTTCCACTGCCTCCTCATCGACAACATCATCATCATCACGCTCAGCAGCTCTTCGGGCTAGGGTCAAAATGTCTGTTTGCTGCATGCCCGCTGGGGCTGCAGTGACCTTTATGATGACTGGGTCGTCGTTGGCAGAGTCTTCATCAGCAGCAGTATCCGCCACTTCTTGTTGAGCCTCATCACACTCCATAACTCTGAGACTTTGGATGAGCTTCCTTTTACGCTTAACTACCTTTGTCGGATCATGGTGTGCCTCACTCTCAGACGGCAGTGGTGCTGGTTCCCAAGTTTGATCCGTATCATCAGAAGGAGGTGTGCTTGAAGAAGATGTAGACACCACCCTTGATCTCTTCCTTGCTAGGGGTGTGGAAGACAATGAAGGATCATCAGGAGGAGTGGCTTCCTCAAATGATACCTCGCCTTGATTGTCGATTTCCTGATGTGCCCCTACTTCGGGAGGAACAACTATTGTGGGCACTTGTGACCCTCCATGCACCTCTGCTTGCGCATCTCCTTGCGCTGCCTCTCCTTCCACATGTACTTGGGCTTGTACTTGCACATGTGATTGTTGTTGCGGCTGTGGTTGTTCAACACTCGTCAGATGAGCTACAACAACCTGTGTTGATTGAGGGACATTGCTGCTGCTTTCTTGCGATGAGCCAACATCACTGGTCGATGGTGATTGAAGAACTATACTGGCTGCATCTGCAGCACTCAAGGGCTTGGACTTAAGTTGGTGTGGTGGTGGTGGTGGCACTGAGCCCAATGGAGCGGGGGTGCTGCTGCCAGCTTGGTCCCCAGCAGATCCCGCTGCTGCTGCAGGCATACTTTTTTTTTTACTCCCAAAAAAAGGGGCGGGTGGCACACCAGTCTCCTTGGTAACTTGCTTCTTCTGCTCCTTACTGGCACCTTTCTTGCTAGAGGAGCTACGGGTTACTTTTTTTGGGGCCATCTTCTTCAGAGCAGGTCAGAACAGCAGGCAGCAGTTGCACGAGTTGCAGAGTTGTCTGTGTCCAGACGTGACGTCGCGTGACGTTATGCTGCACACACACACCGCTGCAGGACTTCTTCCTGGCACTGGTGGTTCTCTTGAGTCTTGTGCACCTAAAAGCAATGGAAGACAGAGGAACATCAGTTCAGTTATACACCCCAAAAAATCGACAAAACACAGAAAAATGAGCACAATCCCATGCCATCCATGATGTTTATATTGAAGACACCCCACAGAAAGACTAGGGCCATGCAAGTATGCAACACTCACTACCCCTGGGCATAATGGATGAAAAGTAGGCAAAATAAGTGCAGGCCTCAGACACTGCCTCTCTTCAAAATGGCCCCTTACACCCCAAGCACATGTTGCCTGTACCAGCCAGGACTCAAGATGGCCACCACCACCACCCACATGGCCACAGTCCACATCAACAGTACACCCCCAAAAAACAGAAAACCAGCCAGAAATCACCACAATCCAATGCCATCCATGATGTTTACATTAAAGAGAGTGAGACCACACTACAGGCACACTCAGTCCATGCACCACTACCCCTTGGCAAAAGGCCCCACCAGCAGCCCCAAAAAAACGACAAAAAACAATAAAATCAGCACAATCCCAGCCCATCCATGGCCTCAATGGTGTTTAAATTCAAGAAGACACCCCTCAGAAACACTAGGCCCATGCAACACTCACTACCCCTGGGCATAATGGATGAAAAGTAGGCAAAATAAGTGCAGGCCTCAGACACTGCCTCTCTTCAAAATGGCCCCTTACACCGCAAGCACATGTTGCCTGTACCAGCCAGGACTCAAGATGGCCACCACCACCACCCACATGGCCACAGTCCACATCAACAGTACACCCCCAAAAAACAGAAAACCAGCCAGAAATCACCACAATCCAATGCCATCCATGATGTTTACATTAAAGAGAGTGAGACCACACTACAGGCACACTCAGTCCATGCACCACTACCCCTTGGCAAAAGGCCCCAACAGCAGCCCCAAAAAACCAACAAAAAACAATAAAATCAGCACAATCCCAGCCCATCCATGGCCTCAATGGTGTTTAAATTCAAGAAGACACCCCTCAGAAACACTAGGCCCATGCAACACTCACTACCCCTGGGCATAATGGATGAAAAGTAGGCAAAATAAGTGCAGGCCTCAGACACTGCCTCTCTTCAAAATGGCCCCTTACACCGCAAGCACATGTTGCCTGTACCAGCCAGGACTCAAGATGGCCACCACCACCACCCACATGGCCACAGTCCACATCAACAGTACACCCCCAAAAAACAGAAAACCAGCCAGAAATCACCACAATCCAATGCCATCCATGATGTTTACATTAAAGAGAGTGAGACCACACTACAGGCACACTCAGTCCATGCACCACTACCCCTTGGCAAAAGGCCCCAACAGCAGCCCCAAAAAACCGACAAAAAACAATAAAATCAGCACAATCCCAGCCCATCCATGGCCTCAATGGTGTTTAAATTCAAGAAGACACCCCTCAGAAACACTAGGCCCATGCAACACTCACTACCCCTGGGCATAATGGATGAAAAGTAGGCAAAATAAGTGCAGGCCTCAGACACTGCCTCTCTTCAAAATGGCCCCTTACACCGCAAGCACATGTTGCCTGTACCAGCCAGGACTCAAGATGGCCACCACCACCACACACATGGCCACAGTCCACATCAACAGTACACCCCCAAAAAACAGAAAACCAGCCAGAAATCACCACAATCCAACGCCATCCATGATGTTTACATTAAAGAGAGTGAGACCACACTACAGGCACACTCAGTCCATGCACCACTACCCCTTGGCAAAAGGCCCCACCAGCAGCCCAAAAAAAACGACAAAAAACAATAAAATCAGCACAATCCCAGCCCATCCATGGCCTCAATGGTGTTTAAATTCAAGAAGACACCCCTCAGAAACACTAGGCCCATGCAACACTCACTACCCCTGGGCATAATGGATGAAAAGTAGGCAAAATAAGTGCAGGCCTCAGACACTGCCTCTCTTCAAAATGGCCCCTTACACCACAAGCACATGTTGCCTGTACCAGCCAGGACTCAAGATGGCCACCACCACCACCCACATGGCCACAGTCCACATCAACAGTACACCCCCAAAAAACAGAAAACCAGCCAGAAATCACCACAATCCAATGCCATCCATGATGTTTACATTAAAGAGAGTGAGACCACACTACAGGCACACTCAGTCCATGCACCACTACCCCTTGGCAAAAGGCCCCACCAGCAGCCCTAAAAAAACGACAAAAAACAATAAAATCAGCACAATCCCAGCCCATCCATGGCCTCAATGGTGTTTAAATTCAACAAAACAGTTGTATCATGCACCCCTAACCAACCCTGGTCCTACTGGATACTGTGGCTACCAACAATATAATTTATTTAATGTTCTGAAAAAGTTCCAAAATTGTACTTGCAGCAACTGTAATGCCCCAAACAAACTTACTTGTGAAAGTTGATTTCTAATCCAAAAGTGATCCAAAGACAGTCAAAAAGGCCTCAAATCCAAATATCCAGCAGCACCCACAAAAAGTAATCCTTCCAGCTCCAGATCCAAATGAAAGTGACCAGGAGATGGACAAAGCACTGGGAGGAGCCTGCTGGACAGGAACAGGAAGTTGGAGACTGTGGGGCACTTCCTTCCTCCCCCCCCCCAAAAATGGACTCCTTGCAAAAAAAAGGCCATGCAAATGTCAACCTGAGGAGTGATTCTGATAAAAATCATAATTTTCTGAAGGTTTATCCTGTTTGCTGGTGATTTTCTTGTGCAGAATTGCAAAATCTCTATTTCGCGAGTGCGAGATTGTTCCTTTCCGCCGCAACTACGTGTTCGCAATTGCGAACTCTCGCGAGGTATGCTGTGCAAGGTGGCAAGCCGCGATTACGTATTCGCGGGCGCCAAACTCCCGCGGGATCACGCAGCAAGATCCAAAATGGCGCTGCACTCGCTAAATATGATCGAGAAAAACAACTCGGCAAACGCTTAATGACGGAAAGTGAATGCCGTGCACCACGCCGCGCGCCGCAACCAAGCAAAAAATCCGCCGCGAGCGGATTCACGGATTTTCGACAAATTCGCGAGAGTTCGCGGATTGCGAATTTGCCGAAAATCCGAAAAATCCGCGATCGGAGCAGATTTTACACCCATGCTTAGTGTCCAACCATAGATTAAATTTTTCTTTTAGTGCCACCCCCCAACTGCAGGGTCCCTTTCAATGTCTGGGCTACCTTTTCTCTCGGTATGGCAGGGGGTAGTTTCTCTGTAATACCCAGAGAGGTAGCATCATCTCCCATTCGGTCCCTCCCCCCTATTTTGTTACTAATTACAATACCAGGAGATAAGATACCCACCAAGATAGGCGCATTAGGACAGGTAGGCATCGAAATAGAAATCCCAGCTTCATACTCAGACACCACGCTTGTGTCTTCGCGTAGGCTCACAGTTGACAAGGGGCAGTGACCCCGAGTAGCAGGACCAACAGTCACTTCAGACAGTTCAGTCTCTGGAACACATAGACGCTGGATGTTATTTGGGGACCTCGAGAGGCGCCTATTTACCAACTCAATTTGATTGTCCAACACGGAGGCGGCCGTTTGCAAAAAGGAATCCATAGTAGAGACAGTTGTAGATACGCCTGGCTTCCCCTTGCGCCTGCCCATAGTTGGTATAAAATATAAAGTCTGCTAAGTCCATTAAAAGTTAAAAAGTTTAAAAACAAAATATCAATTAACCAAAGAAACGCCACCACATCAGAGTAGTCGCAAGTGGGCCGAAAAATGGGTGAACTGCACAGAGGTAACACACGTGTAACTGGCCCCAGACAGCACTTGTTTGTCTTTACACTGTACCTTGAGGATCAGCCACAACAATAATAAATAAACACAACTAAAGACTAGTTACCAGCTATTTTGGAACGCCAAATGTCAGAGCGGGGGCCCAGCCCAGCCTCCTCCGGCCCCGGATGGGCACAGACAGGCCCGCCCTTGGCCCGGGCGTCGCCCGGCATGCACCCGGGCACGTCCCGCGAAGCGGGAGCTGCAACTGCCTTTTAGAGTGATGGCGCCTCCTGGTGCGAAGGAAAGTGTTGCCGTGTGGCTGCCTGGGATCTTGAGTCCCCCGGGGTGAGAATCAAGCGGTTCCCGCAGAGTGGGATCTGCAACTGCCTTTTAGCGCCTCCGGGCGCGGGAGAGTGACGGCACCTCCTGGTGCAAAGGAAAGTGTTGCCATGTGGCTGTCTGGGATCTTGAGCCCCCTGGGGTGAAAATCAAACAATATAGTTAACATTTAAAAAACAAATGAGATACTAGCAATATTTTACAATTGAAAACCAAATTACATAAATTTGAAATTCTCAATAAGCAAAACCAGCATTTATCAAAACAGATTTAATCAAGTAATCTAATAAAATGTATTAAATACATTTCTTAATACATTAAAATAAAAATGTATATTAAATAACAAGGAACAAAATATGTTTACAAAATAGATTCATGAAAACAACCTTATTACAAATTTGGAAAATGTAGAAATATCAAAACAAAAATTAGTTTTAAAAAATACATGTATAAAATGACATTTTAAATCACTAAAAATTAAAACTCCAATTTACATATTTTTTGGATAAAACATACATGTTGAAAACATTTTACAATTTATAAAAAATCACATAAATAATAAAAAATAAACATATACATTTTTTTAATTCTCTCCTCACACTATTCTGCTATAAACCTAACTCCCATTCCTAAAATTACTATAAAAACACAACATTTTTTATATCAAAATATTTTACACACAATATTTGTGTCATATGATGGCTTTGAGACAATAATTTGGCATGTCTAGCATTTGAATCGAGGTGAATGATCTTGGGGCCCTGGCTGGTGCTAAATGTCACGGTAGCCTGAGCTCTTATTCTAGTAAGATCTTTAATTCATCTGCATCTCCACCAAACTACGACCCCCACGTGGATATACATTTAGAGAGGACATGCATGGCATAGGGGCGTGGCCTGGCACCGATGGAGTAGGGAGCCATCGCCTACGCTCCTGTCGGCGATCCCCCAACCAGTGCCATCCTGACTTGATTAAGGGGCCCTGAGGGGCATATAGAAGTGGAACCGGACCCCCACTGAGAGGTGCACACTACAAACTGGCAGTGAGGGCCAATAAAACACAGGAAGCTGACTGATGTGACCGATCAGGGGAGCTGTGCGGAAAAACAAAATGGTGACTACGGCGGGCGATACGAACTAGGAGGCCCCGGTGCATAGCAGCTCCCCGACTGGAAGCCGGCAGAGGGATGAGGTTGCGTGACGGAGCCCCAGGGTGCCGGAGTAGGAGGCAAACTACGAGAGCTGACCTCTCCCCTCCAGATCTCGAATACCGCGTAAGGAAGGGACAGCAACTGAAGCCAGCAGCGGTTGGAGGCAGCACCCGACTACTGCACACAAGGAGGGAGGAGACCAGCACTGAAACTAGTTGTCTCAGAGGCAAAGAGCGGGTAAGTTGGACCCCCGGGGGGAAGAGCAGAGGAGATGAACCTTGGGGCCCGGACTCTCCGGAGGTTGGGGCCTGAGAATAAGTCCCGAAGGTGGCCGCCTCCTGATTGATCTGTTGGGAGCGGAACATGGCTGCTGACGAGATCGGTGGCTCCAAGAGGAGCAGAGGAGTGGCTGGACTCCCGAGGTACCATACAGAGGTCGAGCCCTGGCGGATGGGAGGGCCCCCTGAGAGCACTGGAGGACATATGACTCTGGCACCTTGGGACAGACACGGCGCTATATAGAGCCACAGAGGATCCACACAGGAGGGATCCACAATTGGAGAATCCACAATAGGAGCCTGACGCAACACCATGGTGAGAGACCCCGGGCATAAAGCAGAGAGGTGCAGGAAAGTGAGACAACAACGCGGAAGGCAGGTGGAAGGGGGTGGACCTCCAGCAGCGAGGATAGTTTCCACCTAGTTGCACACAGTAATAGAGGTTGATGGCACGCGGTTGGTAGTGTATCACTGCGAGAAATAAGACTGACCCTGAGCTAGAGAGGACGGAAGCAGAGGGGGCAATATTCGGACTGTGTTATTCTCTAGTATCAGTTGGCCCTTCAGTTTAGCTTGGCCTAGCAGGTGATCTCTGTCCTTATAGAATAGCAGGCCTGCCACTACAGGTCTTGGGGGTCCCTCCATGTGCCCGCTCTAAGGCAAATTTATTCTTTAACACACCACAGGAGGTGTAGGACTGGATTGATCAACAGGCGCCACGGGAACTTGGCACTCCCTGGCAGGACAAAAGGGAAAGGGGGCGAGACTGCCAAAAAGAGAGAGGAACGAAGACAAGGATGTGCCCCATCAGAAGCAGAGACACAACAAGAAAGGGATAGAGTGGTGGCAGCGATTGCGTCCCTCAGCGTGTCTTGAAGACAAGAAACTGCCTCGCTATCAAGGGATGACTCAGACCAAAGCTCAAGCACACTGGGGAAAGCCAGTCAAGAACTCCCTACGGTGACTCCCAGATCAGCAGACGACATTATCTGAACATTGGGAGAGGGGGCACATCAGACGGGTAATGACATAGCGAGAAAGACTAGGCCCCGGGCACAGGCTTCCAGCTTAATTTATAAGAATACTGGACTGGGGGCAGGGCCGCTGGGGCAAGTGGGCACTGCTCCGCTCCAGAAAAACCACCTGGACTGACCCCACTTGAGTTTCTAACTGTATTAGTTGCCTCCCACGAGTGCAAAGTTTGGATGGGGGAGAGTTTCTCACTTGTCCTGGGGAAGGGGAGTTACGGGGGTTATTTTGTTTTAAGTTCGGGGCACTGCAGGGAGTTTAGGTCTGAATATCAGAAGCTGAAAGGCAACACAGGCCACATGACACGTACTTTGAGGAATGCCCAAGAACAAATGAAGAACAGGGGGATGGAGTGAGAATGCAATGGGCAGTGGAATGCAGTATAACTTAATGTCCTGGAATGCTAGGGGCAAGCATACGATGCAGAAACAACATAAAATATTCTCTCACATGACCCGACGGGGGTACATATCGCCCTACTTCAGGAAACCCACACCCTGGCTCTGGAGGGGACAGCGCTACACCGCAGGTACAGAGGACAGGAATACTACACTGCATACTCAGCGTTTGCCAGAGGAGTACTGATTTGGATTAGGGCGGGAGTTTCATTTCACTACAGGGACACAAGGCCGACCCGGAGGGGCGGTATCTAATACTCACAGGATGCCTGTTTGGGCAGGATGTAAGAATAATTAACATATATTGGCCGAACTCCAAGCACATTGCCTTCCTGGACAAGATTTCTGGAATTCTGGGGCCCTATTTGATTGGCTGCATCATTATGGGAGGCAATTTTAACTGTGTAGCGGACCCTGCCTTGGACCGCTCCCATCCTCCGCTCAGGAATTCCCCAGTGCATAGAGTGGCGAAGGCCTTTAGAGAGTGGCACACCCAATGGGGATTGGTGGATACTTGGAGGAGCACGCACCCACTTGACAAAGACTACTCTCACTTTTCACGCGCCCACGAACTGCATGTACACATGGATACCTTCTTATGCTCTCCTGACATGCATGCTCTGACGTAGGGGGTGGAATATCTAAAACTTACAATATGGTACCATAACCCAGCCTTGATGAGAAAAAACTGGGGATTAAAACACCAGTTCATACCTACCTGGTGCCTCAAACCTGAAGCACTGGAGGACCAGGTCTTCCTATAGGAAACTAGGGAACACATAAGTTCATACTTAAATAATAACGCCAGCTCCACCGACCCCTGATTGACAGAGAAGCCTTTAAGGCCATAATTAGGGGTAGGTGCATGGCGACATCTGTTGGGGTGCATAGGACATTACTGACAGACGTGAAACAGGCAGACAGAGTACTGCGGGACATAGAGACACAATGACCTGATTGCCCGTAGCTTTGCCAGGAGCTCCTGGACGCAAAGGAGGCAGTGGCAGTTTAAGATGAACGACTGTGATGTTTTGACTACAAAACTTATATGGACTGCACCCATGCGGAGCGGGATAAGTTAGACTCCTGGCTTGGCTGGCCAATCCATCCCATAGGGGCAACAACATAATTGAAATAGCCGACCAATTGGGGCACTCCCTATATAGGCAGAGTGACATCCATGGCAGATTTCTTGAATTTTATAAGTGCCTGTACAAAACCTCTAGGTGCCGTGAGAGAGGAGGGATAAGGAAGTTCTTGTCACCGCTCTACCTCCCCACCCTGACCGATGATGATAAGGAACAGCTCGGGCAGAAATCTCGGAGCCCGAGGTAAGGGCAGCCATTAAAGGACTGGCCAGGGGCAAGACTTCGGGAACTGATGGGCTACCTACGGAGCTCTATGCCACATAAGTAGAGGAATTGGCCCCCAAGCTTGTGGAGATGTATACAGCAGCCGAAGAGGAGGGCCTCCTTCCAAAGACCATATGAGAATCCCTGGTGATTCAATCAATCAATCAATCATAGACATTTATAGAGCGCTCTACTTACCCGGAGGGTCTCAAGGCGCTAGGGGGGGTGCTGCTACTGCCCGAACAGCCAGGTCTTGAGCTTCTTCCTGAAGGCGAGGTGGTCTTGGGTCAGGCGCAGGTCGGTCGGGAGGGAGTTCCAGGTCTTGGCAGCCAGGTAGGAGAAGGACCTTCCTCCTGTTGTCGTTCTTCGGATGCGGGGGACGGCGGCGAGGGCGTGACTGGCTGATCGGAGGTGTCGTTTGGGAGCGTAGAAGTTGATGCGGTTGTTGAGGTAGCTCGGGCCTTGATCGTGTAGGGCTTTGTGTGCGTGGGTGAGGAGACGGAAGGTGATTCTCTTGTTGACCGGGAGCCAGTGCAGGTCTCTTAGGTGTCCGGAGATGTGGCTGTGTCGTGGGATGTCGAGGATGAGTCTGGCTGAGGCGTTCTGGATCCGTTGGAGTCTCTTCTGGAGCTTGGCGGTGGTTCCGGCGTAGAGGGCGTTGCCGTAGTCCAGTCGGCTGGTGACGAGGGCCTGGGTGACAGTCTTCCTGGTCTCGGTGGGGATCCACCGGAAGATTTTCCGTAGCATGCGCAGGATGTTGAAGCACGACGAGGAGACTGCGTTGACTTGCTTGGTCATGGAGAGGGAGGAGTCCAGGATGAAGCCCAGGTTGCGTGCGTGGTCTGTCGGTTTGGGTGCAGTTCCCAGGGCGGGGGGCCACCAGGAGTCGTCCCAGGCGGAGGGCGAGGATCCCAGGATGAGGACTTCTGTCTTGTCCGAGTTCAGCTTCAGGCGGCTGGTCGACATCCACTCGGCTACTTCTTTCATTCCTTCGTGGAGGTTGGCTCTGGCGGCGGCGGGGTCGTTGGTAAGGGAGAGGATCAGCTGGGTATCGTCGGCGTAGGAGATGATGTTCAGGTTGTGTTGGCGTGCGATGGCCGCGAGGGGGCTCATGTAGACGTTGAAGAGGGTTGGGCTCAGCGAGGATCCTTGGGGTACGCCGCAGATGACTTCGGTGGCCTTTGATTTGTACGGAGGTAGGCGGACTCTCTGGGTTCTTCCGTCGAGGAAGGAGATGATCCATTCCAGTGCCTTCTCCTGGATTCCGACGTCGTAGAGGCGCTGCACTAGGGTGCGGTGGCAGACGGTGTCGAAGGCCGCGGAGAGGTCTAGGAGGATGAGCGCCGCTGTTTCTCCGTTATCCATCAGGGTTCGGATGTCATCGGTGGCAGCGATGAGGGCGGTCTCGGTGCTGTGGTTGGCTCGGAAGCCAGACTGTGAGGGGTCGAGGGATCCGTTCGTCTCAAGGAAGGCGGCCAGCTGCTTGTTGACGGTCTTCTCGATGACTTTGGCTGGAAACGGGAGGAGCGAGATGGGGCGGTAATTCTTCAGTTCGGTGGGGTCCGCTGTTGGTTTCTTGAGTAGAGCGCTGAGTTCGGCGTGCTTCCAGCTCTCAGGGAAGGTGGCGATGTCGAATGAGGTGTTGATGATGTCCCGCAGGTGGGGTGCGATGACAGCGTCGGCCTTGTTGAAGACATGGTGAGGGCAAGGGTCGGTCGGAGATCCGGAGTGGATGGAGTTCATCGTGCGGACGGTGTCTTCGGTGCTGATAGGAGTCCAGGCGCGGAGGGTGGTGGTGGGGGGCGGTGGTTCGGTTGAGTCGGGCGTGGCGTTCGTCGGTTGGGTGTTGAAGCTGTTGTGTATGTCTGCGATCTTGTTGTGGAAGTAGGAGGCGAGGGAGTTGCAGAGTTCTTGCGATGGGGTGATGTCGTTGTTTCCGGCGTTGGGGTTGGAGAGCTCTTTCACGATGTTGAAGAGTTCCTTGCAGTTGTGTGCGTTGTTGTCCAGTCGGTCCTTGAATGCAGGTTTCTTGGTGTCGCGGATCAGCTGGTGGTGCTTCCGGGTGGCAAGCTTGAGGGTGGTCATGTTGTCCGGTGTTGGCTCCCTTCTCCAGGCTTTCTCGAGGGCTCGGCAGTTCTTCTTGGAGCTCTTGAGTTCGTCGGTGAACCATGGGGCCTTCTTGCTGCCGGGTCTGCTGGGCGGGGTCTTCAGTGGGGCGAGTACGTCCGCGCAGTTGCTGATCCACTTCGTGAGGTTGTCGGCGGCCTGGCTGGGGTTCGCTGAGCTGGCGGGAGGGTGCTGGCTCAGGGCAGCGGCGAGCTGGTCGGCTGTGATCTTGCTCCAGCTTCTTCGGGCAACCTGTTGCTGGTGGTGGTGGGTCGTCGTTCTTCTGAAGGTGAAGTGGACGCAGCTGTGGTCCGTCCAGTGGAGTCCAGTGGCGTGGCTGAAGGTGATGTCTTTGCTGGATGAGAAGACGGCGTCGAGTGTGTGTCCGGCGAGGTGGGTGGGGGTGGTCACCAGCTGCTTGAGTCCGAGGTTGGCGAGGTTGTCCAGCAGGGTGGTGGTGTTGCGGTCGTTGTTGTTCTCCAGGTGGAAGTTGATGTCCCCCAGGAGGATGTAGTCAGCGGAGGGGAGGGCATGCGGGCTGACGAAGTCGGCGATGTCCTCGCTGAATCGTGTGCGTGGTCCAGGGGGTCGGTAGATCAGGGTGCCTCTGAGGGTGGTCTTCGGGTCGGTGTGGATCTGGAAGTGTAGGTGTTCGGCGGCGGTCAGGATGTCGTCTGTGCTGGTCGTGATGCGGATGGTGTCCCTGTGGATGATGGCGATGCCTCCTCCTATCTGGTTGGCAGTGCGGTCCCTCCGGGTGATCTTGTAGCCCTCTGGGATGGCGATGGCGATGTCGGGAGCTGAAGAGGCGTTCATCCAGGTCTCCGTGAGGAAGGCAACGTCTGGTGCTGTGGTGTCGATGAGGTTCCAGAGTTCGATGGCGTGTCTGTGGACTGAGCGGGTGTTGAGCAGGATGCACTTCAGGTGGTTGGTGCTGGTGTTCGTCTTGGCGGGTGCTGGTGCGAGGCAGGTCCGGATGCAGGTGAACTTGCAGGACTGGCAGATGAAGGGTCCGTGGGTGCGTCTCGGGGTGGCACGGTAGCATCCCGGGGCTCGTCCGTCGTTGAGTGCGATGAGGGTGGCGGCGTCGTACGTCCGGCGGGTGGGCTGGGGTCTGCGGAGGCCAGGGGTCCTGGCGCTGGGCGCGGGCCAGGCGCGGACGGGCGCAGACGGGCTTACCTTTGGCGCACCTTCGGCGCTCAGTCGGTGCTCCCGCTGCGCGCGTCCGCTGCGCGGTCGCTGAGGGGGCGTCATAAGAAGGGATCCTGGAGGGCGGGTCAGGCGGGAGGCGGGGAGCGCGTGGGCCTATCGGTAGGCGGGGGGGCGGGGTCGCGTCAAAACCGGCGCGAAATCCAGGCGGCCGGCCCTGCGGCGGCTGGGGCGCCGGGCTGGATCGGCGATCAGGCGGGCGGCCCTGCGGCGGCTGGGGCGCCGGGATGGATCGGCAGCAGGCAGCAGGTAAGTGGCAGGCAGCAGGCGGGGAGCGAGGGGGCAACCAGGCCGAGGGCACAGTGGTCGCTGCAAGAGTGGGGTCGGGGTCCCCTTAAGAAGGGATCCTGGAGGGCGGGTCAGGCGGGAGGCGGGGAGCGCGTGGGCCTATCGGTAGGCGGGGGGGCGGGGTCGCGTCAAAACCGGCGTGAAATCCAGGCGGCCGGCCCTGCGGCGGCTGGGGCGCCGGGCTGGATCGGCGATCAGGCGGGCGGCCCTGCGGCGGCTGGGGCGCCGGGATGGATCGGCAGCAGGCAGCACTACTTAAGCCGGACAACCCCTCCTGGAATGCAATGCGTGGCCTATAGATCGTTGTCGATGCTCAATCTAGACTTCAAAATATTAAGCAAATTTCTAGCGACGAGGCTGCTCCCATATATGGCTATGCTTGTCGACCCGGACCAGGCAAGATTCATCCCGGAAAGGAATAAAAATCTAAATTTCAGATGACTCTGACATACTGAAGGCGTGGGGCCGGGAGGAACAGGAAGGAGCTATCTTTGCCATAGATATGGAGAAGGCGTTGGGGTTTCTCTATGCTGTCCTAGGCAGATGGGAGTGGGGCAGGGCTTCATAAGGTGGGTGCACATGCTATACTCGGAACCACAGGCCAGGGTGTGCACAGGCTATACGATATCAGAACAATACCAAGCAGAAAGGGGTATGCTATTTACCCTGGCCATGGACCCCCTGGCCTGCTTGGCCCAAATGGGCAAAAAATACCAAGGCCTGTGTCTGAGAGGACAGGTGCACCACGTCACACTGTACGCTGATGATCTCCTATTCCTGAAGGAACCGGAAGGGGGAGCAGCAAGAGGCCTGGGACATGCTTGAGGAATTTGGGGCCTTATCGGGACTCAGCATCAACTGTCAGAAGTCACACCTCTTCCCAATGGTAGCTGGTGGACCCCCGCCAGAGGGATGGGTGGACCTGCTGGGGAGTCGCACTGCTTTAGATACCTGGGGGTTAAGATATACCACTCACAGCTAAACTTACAGCAAGGAAAACATAGGGGGGCACTACACTCACTAAAGAATAGCATGGCTTTCTGGGGAGGACTGCCCATTTTGGTGGCGGGCAGAGTCGCTCTACTGAAGATGGTGGCTCTCCCCAGACTAATATATTACTTTACCACACTCCCAATATGGGTGCCGAGTTTGTGGTCCCAAAAATTTGACTCATGTTTATCAGCCTTTATATGGGGATCTGGTTGACGTCAGGTTGCCCTTGCGACACTAAAAAGCCCTGCTGCAGAGGGAGGACTAGCTGTCCCGGACTTCAAATCCTACTATTGGGCAGGGCAACTGCAGAGGCTCACACAGTGGGTGTCTGAGAGACTAACGCCAGATAAGGATGTAGGACCTTTCACCCCGGAGGGGGACATACTGTTGCGTACTCTCCTGAGAATTGAGGGGACGCCGCCAGAGGACATGAATGGTGTCTCCAGAAGACGGCGAGCCTACTCCCCGGACCTACGAATGAATGCGCTCTGAGTGCTAATACATGGGGGCAATGGAGGGGTCTAGTAGACTGGACGCAGGTAGTGGCTACAAAAGATGGAGACTTGTACAAAGATGGGGAAATAATATAATTCGATACATTTAGAATGGATGGGGGTATCCCTTAGGGTCAGTTCTTACTACACAGAGTGATCACTAGGGCCATATGAAGACACTGGGGAGGGGGCAATGTAGAGCTTGATCAACACTCTACGTGTGGCTACATAGGAACAGTAGGGGGCACCATAAAGGCAGTCACCTGCCTCAATAGGGCAATAGGAAGTAACCCCATCAGACCCCTAACAGCACTGACAGACTGCTGGACGGTGTACCTAGGTAGGCACCTAGAAGATAAAGAATGGGAGAACATAATGGACGGGACACACAGGATTTCAAGAAACGCCCGCTTTAAACTGATCAGTTTCGACATACTACACCGGGCATACATTACCCCAAATTATATTAACCGCTACTTCCATAGGGAGGATGCGGGCAGCCCGAATTGCGGTGAGGTGGGGGCGGACCTTATGCACATGTTATGGCACTGTCAGGATTTGGCCGCCTACTGGCAGGCAGTGACAATCGACCTCGCTCGAATTATAGACCGAGAGGTTCCATGCACACCGGCCCACTGTCTTGTTAACCTATTCCCCCACTCGGCTAAAACACAGATCACTGACAAGTTTCAGGAATTGACGCTCATTCTAGTCAAACATGAAATTACTAATCAGTGGAAAGCACCAGGGGGGGCCAATATGGCTAGGTGAAAACAGGAAATGGAGAAATGGGCAGCCTGTGAGGGCAGGATCCTGCTTAAGAATGCACAAAGAGGTCTAGGCACAATTGAGAGGGCCAGGGCGTGGGAGGCACTCGTAGAGAGCATGCAACATGAGGACCTGGAATCCAGAACCACATCACCGGGGACACACTCCCAACAGGGAAGCCCAATAAGATATGAACCTGCAGGAGCTATAGAGCAGAAACTAAGAACCCTAGATAGGTCCGAGGGGCTAGGGGAGGATCAAAGGAGAATATCACCAAAGGGAGTAAAGTCAGTCACCACAGCAACTAATAAAGAACGTTGCAGGCGAACAATAACTTGATAATCCAATGACCTGCAGTGGGGAAGCGGGATGGGGGAGTTGAGGGAGTTTATCCCAACTTGGACAGATCCACAATATAGAACTAAGATATTAAATAGTTGCAAAAATGTAATGTGACACAATTGTAGAAATATACAAGACTTGAATGTATGTAACAATACTAATGCTATCTGAAAAACGGAAATAAAATCTGTTAAAATAGAGAGGACCTGCATGTACATCACGACATACACTACAGCGTCATATTTGTTCTTGTTGCCTTTTCAGAGGGGACTTCTGATCTCCGTTGATTAAATCTAACTGACAGCAGGGACAAGTAAAACTGGGAGAAAATTAACCAGATAAAACCCTGATTTTGAGCCAGGCGGAGTGAAATTCACTGTGGATATACTTTTCGGGGTGTGGGAGAACCAGACCTAATTTTTCTGGGCAGACCAAAAAAATTGCATGAGGCTTTGGCTGCAGCAGCATTCAACCCTCAAATCCATTTCATGATTGGGCTCATACAATGCTCTACCCTGACAGAAAATGCCTTACCTTTTTCTTCCCTACTCCCCACGCCCCCTCTATCACCCACCACTCCACCCAAAGGGCCATGATTACATTTACAATCACCACAGTGCTGGTGGTAAATCTAAGTGTAAAACCCAGGGAATTGGTAATTCTGTGTGGATTTACGACTTGAAGAATAGGCCCCACTTGGTAATTCCTCACTCCATGAGGTTTTCTCATAATTGCACATAACTGGTGTGGATTTGCCATATACCAATGGCAAAATTGCAAACCCGTTTACCCAAAGAAAGATCAAAAACTCACATGGAGTGGACCCTTAAGTAACTTAATCTGTCATAGCCAGGATTGGGAAGTCCTCCATGGCAGTCCTCTTTTCTTTTATTTGTGGTTCTGGAAGGGCTTGTCCCTATCCTAAGTTTCTGGTAATGAAAAAGCCTTGGATATCCAGGAAACCGCTTGACTGAGTTGGAGAGAGGTCTCTTGCCACTACTGGGCTACCTCTCCAAGTAAATACTACTACCTGGAGGCAGGAGCGTGTAGTAATCTGCAGCACCAGTCACTCTCCTCTTTACTTGGTATTGCGCGGTGTGACAGACTTACATACAGCAATGTGATACCTTTCCAGGTAATTGCATGCCAAAAAATGAGATTAACACTGAGTACTTTTGGTTCTTGACATGATTCCACTTCTATTGCTGGCTGTCAGAGCTCATGAAATAACACCCCTCCTTTCCAAGAAGCAAGGCAGCCATGTCAGAGTCATAAACATGTTAAAAATACGAGAGACATAAACAGCCCGGTGGCATTCTGATCAATCACAGATCAGCTGAACAACATGCACCTGAAACTTGTGATTTAATTATTACTTCTAATCAAGAATACGTGTATGCTGTTGCTAGAGCACATGGGTCCTTTGTCCAAATCTCACTGCAACAGAACCTTCAAGGTGCCTGAAGAATAAAGAGGAGATAGCATCATGCACAAATTCAATTTACAGTACAACCCATTTAGCCACATAGTGCGGACTCAAAGTCGGTTGATGAGATTAAGTATAGATTTATTACAAATTCAGAGCCAAGCTAATAAACACAAGTCTTAACAATATATTGTAAAAATACAAAATCGGTACTGGCAGACCAAACTGTCTGACAAAATTAAGCCTTAACAGCACGAAACAAACAAGAAATTTAACAATGGCAATTTAGATATTTAGGAACAAGAGTTGATGATCAGATTATGGAAAATTAGGAACAAGAGTTGATGATCACAATATGGCTTGTGTTCTCCTAGCCTATGCATGAGTAAAGCCAGATTATCTAACTAATTCTAACCTATTTAGTGTGTTTTGGGATTCCCTAAGTTGATCCAATAAAGTGGAAAGGTGTCAACATTGTGAAGACTTTCTGTAGAAGCTCTCTTAAGTCATAGGTATAGTATAGCATAAAGCCGAACAACAGAGAAAAAGTGAAGAGGTCTGTACCCATAGAAGGCTAAAAGGAATCTGTGTAAAGCTAAGGTATGATCACCAGTTAAACCCACAGAAGAACATTCCAGCATCCTATATCACATGTCTCAGGGATCTTCCCCCTTCTCACTGTAAAATATTGGCAACTACACTTGAAATCTCCCCTCTTCTGATCCATACACTTGAATGTCCTTGGATTCCTTTCATCTCCAGATACAGCACAGGCAGAGGCCCTCCCTGTGTTCGCTAGTTCATCTCGTCCTTGCCAATACTACTCCTCCTGAGCATCACTATCAATTATAAACAATGTGCCTGTCACTAACTATGAGATCATACAAATGCACCTGCAGAGGAGAGATAAACATTACAACCCAAGAAAACATTAAAATCCTAATGCTGAAGGCCTTTGAATAAAGTAACATAGAAATCATTCAATATATGTTTAAATGCATATATATGGATACATATGCAGTCATAATGCTGATGCTAATTACCATATAAATGCACACATGGAAAACCTTACTATGCAAATTCATATAATTGTTCAGATTATACAGTAAATTCACTTTCTGTATCTGTTCAACTGCGCATTACATAAAAAATATTAAATTACACAAGTACATGAGACCATGTGCATGTATATATGGCATGGTCAAAACAGAGAAGGGTGGAGACAAAATCACGTGGCTCCACTCTATTATGCTTTTAACAAAATATAAGAGGGTCTTGAAGGGTGTTTTTTAAAATCTGAACTTGATGGGTAGAGAAGAGAAAATGTGGAGAAGTGGGCTCAGATGGGAGGCAAAAACAGGGGTTCAACTTTACCCTATAAGCCAAATTAATAGGCAAGCTGTTGAAATATTTAAACAGAGAGATGCCATTAAAAAAATAGAAGTTAGGATTAGGAAATGTCTATTTCTGAAGGGTGGGGGCTTTCTTGGTCACCGTGTGGTCGTACATTTGCGGAGCTCTGGCATGGTTCCATTTCCGGGCTGAAGAATCTTGTTGGTGGCTTGATCAGGAAAGGTCGTTTGCATGTTTTATGTAGGCTGCAGTAGTGCAAAGTTGGTAGGTGAGTTTGATGCTATGGTGGACATTCTAGGTCTAGAACCCTGAGTCACCACTGACCCCCATCCCAGTGTAAGGTCAAAGACAAGATGGAGCCCACAGACAGATGTAGCATCATGGAGTTGGGGACTTTTTTTAATAGAAATAACAGATCCGGAAATAGAGGGACAAAGTTCAAAACCGATGTTCCCAAGTTGACCTGAGGCTCATTGAGAGGGTCATCCGCTAGAGTACACAGGGTTCGCCAATGGTAGAACAATGTTGGAAAATGTCTCTCTCTGAAGGGTCACCTCAAACTTTTTGCCTTGTTTTTGTTGGCCTTGGGACTCTGAGCACTTGCTCCCTTCTAGCCAGTGCTAAAGTGCATGTGCTCTCTCCTCTAAACATGGTGACATTTGTTTCTACCCAATTGACATATTTTAGTTTACTTATAAGTCCCTAGTAGAGTTCACTACATGTGCTGGGGCATGTAAATTAAATGCTATTAGTGGGCATGCAGCACTGATTTTCCCACCCACTTAAGTAGGGCCTTAACCATGTCTCAGGCTTGCCACTGCAGAGTCTGTGTGTGCAGTTTACACTGCCATATCGACTTGGTATTCAAAGCCCCTTGTTAAGCCTTAAACTCCCCTTTTATTACACATGTCATCCCTAACCTAGGCCTTAGGTAGCCCATAGGACAGGGCGCGGTGTAATTTAGAGATAGGACATGTACTTTTAGGTTTTACATGTCCTGGTAGTGAAAAACACCCAGATTCATTTTTCAATACTGTGAGGCTACCCCTCTCGTATGTTAACTTCAGGAATTCCTTATTACACTCATAAGCTGTAATTCCTGATTGAGAAGAAGTCGATCTGTCATGTTTCATATCACTGGAATGATATTGATATATCCTCCTTACTGGTAAAGGTGAATTTAACATTATCCTTTTAAAAATGCAACTTTTAGAAAGATAGCATTTTTCTGCTCTTAGCCCTATGTGCCTGCCGCAGGTCTCCAATCCACAACTGGGGGGAGTGACAGCTGGGCTTTGTGCATTCCCTTCAGACAGTCATACACAAAGGGAGCTTAGGTGTGACTTAGTGGCCATTCCCATTGTGATGGGTCATCCTGGGCAGGATGGAAGGGAGGAGCTGACACTTACACCTAAATAGGCTGTGTCCTGTCCACACAAAGGGCTGCATACCCCTCTGTAGTGAGTCTGGAGCCAGAACTGGGAGAGAAGACCTCTGTGCGCTTCATAGTCCCAAATTGAAATCACCTCCACTTCAAAAGCACAACTGGGTATAATTACTGGGTCTCTGACCCTACCAATTCAGACACAACTGGGCCTTTGAAGAAACTTTGCCAGGAGGCAGGATTGCTGTGCTACTACAAGGACTGCCGCTATGCTGGACTGCAAGCTCTGGAAGAACGGCTTTTATGCTTTGCTGCCCTGGTGCCTGCTACCCTCTGCCTTGCTGAGGAAGAACTAGACTCTTTGCCTTGAACCCAGATTTATCTCCAAGGGCATGCTGACTTGCCTAATGTTTTAAGACGCAGTGATATTGAAGTCTTACACCCCGCTCCTGTTTCTGGTCCATTCGAAGTGGATACAGGTGCTTGCTCTAGTGGAACTAATGCATCCTCTGCTGTGTGAAGCAGAATCAATGTATCGCTGCTGTTGAGGGAACAGAACTGGCACATCACACTTGGAACCAGTACATTGCCATCAGGACCAGTCGCTTCGAAACCACAGCATTGCTGCCAAGGCAGTGAAAGATGATCAATGCATCCCCTCGACTGCGTTGGGATACCTGGCACAAGGCACTCAGAATCAATGCTTCTCGGAACTGGCGCTTGGCCTTCAGAACGGCACATCGCCATCGTTGGGTGGTGATAATCGACACCTCACTTCGACTGCGGGATTGACACCGACACATCACTCGACTGCACCACGCGTTTTGCTGTTGCGACTAGGATCAAGGTACTTTTGTTCAGCGGTCCTTGCGTGGCCCCTGCATCATGCCTGCACTCCATCGCAGTCGGTCGGAACTCTAAACTTTGCCCCGATCCACCACAACCAGATTACCCCATAGGCGCTTATTGCTTCTAAGAGCTATTTTTCACTTTTAATCTTTAAAAATTCTTATCTTGACTTCTACTTATTGGACTGTTGTTGTTTTGGTGGCCTTTTAGTTATGAAATCATTTTTGTAAACTGCTGTGGAGTCTTTTTGTGGTGTTTTTAATGTGTTACTGTTTAAAGTGTTGCACAACAACTTTACACATTTCCATTATCCCGAACAAAGATACCCTTTAAGCCATGGAACAAATTGGCTTTGGATGTTACCGGACCACATGACCATTCCCAAATTCAAGGGAGGTACATTCTAGCAACATTGTATTTAACTTCAGACACATTTTCCTTATAGAATGTAAATTATCTTTTCTGAAATCTTTGGATAAACTTCACCAAATTTAGAATTAGTTGCCTCATGAGGTGCACATGTGCTTACACACTGGAAGTTTAATGAACATTGATTGAACAGACCATATTTAAAAGTTGATATAATTTTCATTACTATGACATCATTACTTTAAAACACTTTAAAACACAAATTTCTCTAAACCTTTTGCATCGTATGTAAACAAACTTGAAAAGTGCATATCACCTACATAGCCTAAGGTTGCATTTGAACATGGTGAAAAGGGACAGACATGTGATCAAAAATACTTTAAATGTGTTAAAGACTTATCTATAGTTTGAGAGTGCAAAGAGAAAGGTACAGTGGTTGCTGGTGATCAGTAGTGGTGGGGAGGGGGGGTGGTCGGGTGAAAAGTAAAAAGTAAAAGATCACTTATCTGTGTATGGCCACTGCCTCTCTTCTGTTCCTGACTCCTGGCAGCACACAGGCTCCCAGACTTCCTAAGCCAATCAAAACGCTGCTGTCATTGTGGTAATACTATTACAATCATGACAGCAGCTTCGTAATTGGTTTGAGTAGCCGTGTTTGCCGCTCAGACTGTGTCTGGGACTGTTCTCCTCCCTAAGTGCACATCACCATTTGGCCGTCCTAAGACGGCCAGCCAAACAGTCATGTGCACTTATGATGCCCACCACTACACCTTTCTGATGGCTGCTGCTGTCAGTCAGGATAGCACAGTCTTGCCCCGCCCTGGCTCAGCACTGAAAAATAAAATGATAATAAGATTGTGTTATTATAATTAAATGTTTTTCCTTTTTGCACTGCTCCGAGAGCATTGGGAAGATGTTCCTCTACCTTAACGGAGGAGCCGCAGCTGGAAAAGAAAGTTATGGTCAGATCGAGTCCAGAAAACATGACACACAATTCTCCAGAAAGCTTTAACAAACAAAGATCTTGAAGGTCAGTTAACATTCAACTAAAAGGAAATGGGCATTACATAACAAAGCTGGCAGTAAGGGTCTGATTT
Source organism: Lissotriton helveticus (assembly GCF_964261635.1). Taxonomy (NCBI): domain Eukaryota; kingdom Metazoa; phylum Chordata; class Amphibia; order Caudata; family Salamandridae; genus Lissotriton; species Lissotriton helveticus. The sequence goes on from NC_136070.1 coordinate 708,462,296, forward strand.
AGAGTTTGGCGGGAGGAGTACAGTCCGTCAAGGTAGTAGAGTACATTGACCCTGATGAACTACCACCCACCACGTTGAAAGGACACACAGTCATGGTGGTTGCTTTCAATGTCCGAGAAGGGTGGACGACCACCATCCTTTTGAACTTTTAACTTTCTTTTGAATTTCAAAAACTAACTCTCAAAGCTGGAGTTTGTTTTAGAAATTAAAAAAATTAATGAACCCCTAAACACACTGGGAGTTTTCTCCTAGTACACATCCTAACACCATCACTTTTACAATACTTAGCTAAACATGTTTAAAGTGAATGGCCCATGACAGAAGTCATATTTGTTGCATGTGTATTCACACCACTAAACAAATATGGAAAGAATTCATATGCCGTTTGCACTCTGCGCTTCAGAACTCTATTTTTATACATTCACTTTTACTCACTTGCTACAAAATTGTCATTGATTTGTAAAGCATGCAATAGGTGCAGACTGTTGTGCTTTAAAGATTGCATAGGTACTGAAATACATCAGTTAAGGAGCTTTCAGAAAAAAAGCATTGGCAAATCCAATTAGTTTCAGCATTAAAAGCTGAGTTACTGTCTTTGCCAGTGCTTGATGGCATTGGCATTACCCAATGCCAAAAAGCTGTTGCTGGCTGGATTTAACAGCAGCACCAGTTATGGGGGCACTTTGGAGCCTAAAAACACCTGTAATACGTGGCCTACATGAAGCTGTTCTTAAGACTACGAAAAGGTTTGTAAGAGTTTTACTCTTATACTGACTGTTTCTCTGAACAAAATAGCATTTCGTACAAATTCGTACAAACAAATGTCACAAAAACAAAAAGTACAATGTAGTGAGAGTCTTCTTTTTTGATTCTCATGTTATGTACAGGACCATAAGGATACATTTATTTTCAACCTGCTTCGTACAATATAACACAATGAATACAACCATAGTCCATGGGTCTTTTGACAACTGATTGAAGGAGTCTAATTTAGGAAAAACGCATCTTCCCATACTTCTTTAACTGGGAGCTCTCAGGGTTTGCATAGCTGCAAAGGGGCCATGTGTTTAAGCCTGGAGCCAGCCTCCCAACATTGCATTCTGGGATTTGCAAACTGATCACCAAAAACTCCTGTAAATAGTTTTGGTAGATGACATTGGGCCACTTGACTGCTGCTCGTTTGACTATAAGTCGCAGGGAAAGTCTTGAATTCAAATTCAGGGTTGGGGCTGACCACCTTCATCATCCTAATACGACCATATGTTGTCATTGATTATGGCTGGCAGGCATATACACACACATGGCCTATTCATGAATGTGTCATGACTATTCCTGACCCCAAATAACCTTATTTATGGAAAAAGCACACCGCAGCTACCTTTCTTAATTCATGAAAATCATAAGGAATTGACATTTATTCTAGCCCATGAGGAAAGCAATGTCTTTCCATTTGATCAAGACACTTTACCTTTCAGAGACTCACAGCTTATTATGCGAGGAACCTTGGAGACTGTGCTCCTGAAATACACGCATGAATTTTTTTTAATATGTATGTTTATTTAAAATCAGCGGCTCATGGGGTTTCTAGAAATTAATTTTTATACCATTTACTAAATTATACCCATTAATAAACAAAACAAAATGAAAAATATGAATCATGACATTTTATTTTTCATTTAAATTATAACACTTTTAATGAGTTGTTTTTATCCCTTGACACCATGGCCCTATTATAAGGTGATGTAATTAGTGATGATTGACAATCTAAGGCATCAAGCACTAACCATCTAATACACAAGTTCACCTTCACGTATCTTGAAAATTGCAGGTATACAGATGTGATTCTCTGAAATCAGATGTGGCAGACCCTTCAGGTATATGCTATGAGGAAGGTGTGCCTGCTGTCTGAAGATATCCTTCATTTTATAGGCCCTTAGATCAAAACATTCAACTCAAATGAGACCAAAGATGTGCATGTGACAGATACAAGCTTCTCCATCTCCTTTTGGCATTATTCCTAGCAGCATCTGATCACTCTCATAGTGCTACCAGACCACTCTCTCTAGCTTCAAACAACAGGGACTTATAAAGAAGACTAGGTCCACTTCCCCATCTGATAAGAGCACCTATGTACTTGTGATATGATCATATCCTATTAAATTGAGATTCCTTTCAATCAGATTTAAGGTAATGGTGACAAGCTGTCACTAGTTTCTGTTTTGCTTAAATAATTATACAAATGCACAATGCATTCTTACGTCTAAAGTGAGATTTCCATATTAGGTTTGATCATCGTTACTCATTTTCACGTTATAGTTGATCATAGTTAAGGTGTGTTTGCATTAAGTTATCCATAGTCAATGTGGACGTAAGTTAAATCATTCATGTGTTATATTCCATACAGGTACCCTATCTGGGCGCAGGTAACACTGCAACCTTTCACCTATATCCTTCCCTACATTACATACATAACGGTTCATAGGGACTCACCTTTTACCTAGATACGACACTGCATTCAGAACACAGGTTTATACCTAGTTCGAAACTCATACATTATGCATGAGGCTTCTTGGTAGCACAGCAGGACTGACATCAGGACGAACATCTCCTGTATAATATCTATGTATAAAGTTCAAGCTCGACGTCATCCTTTAGGCCAACACAGTAACACAGCATGGTAGGACCCCTGGGGAGACCTGTGGGTATCTACATCATGTCTTGCTTAGACAAACAGAGGAGACCGTGACTTCCCGGCTGACACTGACCAGAGACGCTGAGGTTCCTGCATGCAGAAACTCCAGCTCGCAGTTGTCTAACATCCCTCGCGGGGTGTCCAACTCGAGACCAGGACGGGGTCCATATTCTCTCTTTTTTCAGGTAATGGGATTGACTAGATCTTAGAGAGATTCGTGGCATAACATCTACACCAATGCTAGGTACATTCAGATACATCTAGTTAGGGAGGCATTGTAGGTGTACGCACTTTCTTATCATGTGTTTTATGTACTTATATATATTAATGATTACTGCAAAATGGTAGAACTGTACCATCCCTTTACTTTTATAGTACTGCTCATACTATATCTCTGCTACTGTCTAATGGCTGTTGCAGCAAATCTATTCTACACTAGAATAACACCTGTTCAATAAGTCCTTATTGAAACGCCCAGACTGTTTATTCTGTGTATCTCTGAGACAAACTACATGAGCACGAGTGACTGAGCGAAAGGTAGTATAATGTTTTCACGATCCTGAGGGATCAGGGTTGTCATGTTCCGAGGTTGCAAGAAACTACTCTTGCCCCAATAAGAGGAGATTCTAGTGGCACTGTGAGCTAGCTAATGCAAACAGGCTAACATATCGGGTGGGGGTGCTCGGAACCAGCCTACCACCAAACCCACAGTTTATGTTATACGATCGTGCAGATCCTGTATAGGATCTATACGACATGGCGCCGCCAACGGTGGTTAGGTACTTATTTAAAAGTAGAATCTGAGTAGTTCAGTCGTGCTAATCTCAGAGACCCCTACTCACAAAACACCAAAGACGTCTGGAGTGGGTGGGCAAAAACTCTGCCACAGCTGAATAGGCAAAAAATCCTATTTATTAGCTGTTGGTTAATCAAGATTGAAGGACACAGTGTTCCTAAAATTGTGCATAAAAACCTTATCTTAATTCCCTTGAACAAACTTCTTCTTTACAAAAATGACTGAGACAGGAGGTGACATAAGAGTAGATCTACACCTCTCAGTCGGAGAAAAAGATGCAGACGCAATTCCGATTGCAGAAAAATTCAGAAATACAGTCACCCTGAGACTGCTAGAGCATGGATTATCATCCAGGGGTGGCATAGTAGCTTTCGTGATTGAGGCGCACAAATCTAACAAAACAGAGGTATTTCATTCATGGGTTACATTTCCAGCAGTAAATGCAAGAACAAAAACATATCACGCTTACACAGAAGGAGATGCACCAGCGGAATTTAGGGGCATATTATCAAGGGGGTTTATTTCCGCTTTTTTGGCTTTAAAAGCCAAGAAAGCGGAGATAAAATTATCTCCCTATTACCTAGCTGTCGCTAACACCAGTTAGCGACAGCTAGTAGGAGATAGCGACCATCTTGGGCCCCACTTTGCATGTCAGTGATATTTATCACTAATGACATGCAAAGTGGGCGTGACAAGATGTTAGCGACTGGAAACAGTCGCTAACATCACTATCTCCTATTACCAACTTTTGGGGATATTCGCGCTAAGCGCGAATATCTCCAAAAGCTAACACCTGCCCTGAGCAGTTCTTAGCCATGTTATCCAATGGGAGGTGGATAACATGGCTAAGGGCATTAGCTCGGTAATGCATGAATATCGCGGACTTTTCAGCAATATTCATGCATTGCGGCCGTTTTTTATCGCATTTGCGATAAACCTTGGTAATACCAAGGTTTATCTGCGATACAAATCGCCGCAGCTCAGCGGTAAATTTTTGTCTCTAACCAAGCAATAGCGATAATTATCGCTATTGCTTGGTAATATGCCCCATTGTCTTTTTGAGGACATAGAGTTTCCGCTCATGTACCAGGAACACTTATATACTGATTTAAAGGCGTCCTACTCCATATAAGAGGAAGAGAAGGATTAGGCCCACTCGCAGGAGAAGGGGCAACATGGCAGATTTTAGTAGCCTACACACCACATACTGACATTGAAACAATGCCACCAGGAGATTTACTCATACAACACAAAGATTTAATTAAAATCTATAGAAACATGACGCAATTCATCATGAGGACATTTACAGTCCAACTAGCAATAGTTGCAACAAAGGGTACTCAATCTCAGCAACTAAAATTACACCACAAACATTACATGCAGTGATCGGCAAAATGCCCACAAAACGCGAATAAGTGCCATCTAGGTAGCTCAGAAAATAACACAGCTAGAGGCAGTGTTCCCGAATATTACCCAGTATAAAAAACACAGAATGCTAACAATCTGCTTGCCCATGGGGATAACACCACAAGTAGAGGACTGTACCACTTGGGGTACAGTCTTTGCTGCCATTTATACCAGGGCTTGTGGTATTCCTTCATTAGCGGTGATACCCGATGTATTAAGACAAATACAGATGAGTACTGCTCTGAACTTAGGGATGAAGTTACTAGGTAACTATGCCCAGGTATCAGCCATAATTTTAGCTAATATTAAAGGGGAAGCAGCTTCGGTGGCTATCCGCCAATGCCTAAGGGAGTTCAGTACTTTAGAACAGGAGCATGAACTGCCAAAAATAATTGACACTGCATATGCAGAATTAGGCAGAGACAGTTTGGGTGGGAAAGCATTAAAACCACAACTAATGGGTAGTTCTGAAAAGGACACTACCAAGCAGACATCGGCTTCTTCTAAGAAGAAGTGGGACAATAAAAAAAAACATTTAAGGGAAACAGATCTCAATCCCAAGGAAGATCTCCCCCACAGGAGCCCTCTGAAAAGAGGTATAATCTCAGGAATAGGGATAATATTAGGAAACCTGACAGGTATCAGGATACTGATACACATTCCTCTTGTTCCTTTCAGGGTTCATCGAAAAACTCCGAGAGGGAAGGACAGTCAGAAAGACAAAAAAAGCTTAAAAAGTCCAGAGACAAGCAGCACGCTCAAGATTTAAAAAGAAGAGAAGCCAAAGCAAAAGCCACAGTTCAAAAAGAAGAAGGTTACAGGTCTTAAGGTCAGACATGCCCAGAATTCTGAGGACTTGACTACTGAATGGGGAATGGGCACAGATGATGCTAGACAGTGCGGCAAAAGTAACAATAGCTCGCCAGATCCTGATGGAATTTCTGTTGATAGCGGACTTGAATGATTATATCACGGTAGAAACACCTGGCACTAGGGTGAGTATAAGGCTTGGGCGGAAAATTCCGTTCCACTCACGGAATTTGGGTAATTTCGCGTTCCGCGGAGAACGCGAAATTGCCCAACATTCAGCATTCCGCAACCTTGCGAAATTTTTTGCTTGTTCGCGTTCTCAAATGCGTGTTCGGGAGATATTTCCCCTGAGCACGCAAACTGCGATTGCAAACAGTAAAAAAGCATCACAAACAAGCAATTCTGCATGTTCGCGGAATTTTTGCGTGTTCGTGGGGATTTTTTACCGTTTCGCGGAGATTTGCGTAACACGATTACGCAAATTCCACCCAACCCTAGTGAGTATCCCACATAAAGTATATGAAATAATGCTCCAGATGGAGAGGGACACGTGTAGAAAAGTTAGAGGTCTCTTTTGGGAGAAACTTACGTTTGGCTATGACATCCCGTTAGCTGAATGAGATTGGCCGCCAGCATTCATCATGGATTGCCCTAAAGGAGAAACCGTAATTCTACCTGCATTCTCAGATCATATTCCCAGGCATTTGCAACACACATATGTGAGGGAGTGGGCGGTAGCCCAAGCTCCAGCATTATATAAAAACCATGTTGGATGGGATGGATGAGGATTCAAACAACCACATAATTCCTTTAAAAAATACTCCAACTGCACAGAAGCAGTATCCAATAAAGCAAGAAGCTAAAAAACAGGTCAGGGAGATCATAGATCAACTTGAATACCAATGGGTGATTGAAACATGCACCTCTCAAATGAACAATCCTTTGTTTCCAGTCATGAAACCCGACAATACATATTGTCTAGTTTTAGATTACAGACATTTAAACACATGCACTAAGACATTCGCAGTTCAGAATGCACACAGTGCCGCATTAATGAAGAACATTGTGCGGAAAAAATACAAAACAACACTTGATATCTCGAATGGATTTTTCTGCCAAAATATAGCGCCTGAAAGCAAGTATTTAACAGCATTCTCAGTGCTATGGTCCCAGAGGCAATTTTGTTGACTCCCCCAAGGGTATAGGAACAGCCCGGGTTGTTTTCGGCCAGAGTAACAGAGTTGCTACACAAATTGGATGAAGAGGCATTGTCCTAGGTGGATGATATTTATCTGACTGACGATAACCTAGATGAATACTTGAACAGGGTTAATACCATCATTTTGGGATTTAAATCTGAGGGCTACAAATTTTACTTTAAAAAATCAAAAATAGCCCACCTCAGTGTCCTATTTTTAGGATATGAGCTTTCAAAGTAAAGGAAAAAGCCTGGCAGCCATTTTTTTAGAAAAATGCGTGCTGCCCCAACCTCCAAAATCATTCAAAAATTTACAATCAATACTGAGATTCCTAAATTTTAGTAGAACATACATTTTGGATTACGCAGAAAGAGTAAAACCTTTCTACGACTTATTTAAACCTCATTTCTCAGCAAGAAATTGGACACAAGAACACACAGATACACTAAGTTCCTTACAAGTTGACACGATAGCTTCCAAGCACTTACAGACACATGTTAACATATGCAACCTGGTGATCCGTATAGTTGCGGGTCAATCTGGGTACACTTATCTAACATATAATGAAGCTGAAACAGTACCAATTGCATACAAATCACATTTGTACACAAATGCTGAGATGCACTTCGCATCCACTGAAAAGATTCTGACAGAGTACAGACTGCTGTAGTGAGAGAAAGAGCAATGGCTCAGGGGAAATGAATAATAGTAGTGACTCCAGTTCCAGCCTTAGAGGCGGCAACAAAGGCAAGCGTTCCTAACGCAAAAGCCTTATATCAGAGATGGATACAATGGGCTAATTATCTCACTGCAACAGATGTAGAATACAGGTATGACTCAAATTTAAAGGCACAATCGTTCCTGCAATACGAACAAGAATATCCTCTACCTAATGAAATATTGCCTCTGGATCAGTATGAATATTTATTTACACTGATGGATCTGCTCAACTGGCCATAGGAAGTAAGCAACAATACAGCGCAGCATGTGCAATTGTTAAATGTGGGATGGAAAGTTCCATCCAAGTTGCACTAATACACAATCTCTAGGAGACTGCACGGCACAGTTGGCAGAATTATTAGCACTGATACTGGCACTTGTAAATATGGATTGAGAAGTCCCCACACTAATATTGTGCGATTCCTTTTACTGTGTGCAGTCACATAATGAATATTTGCAATACTTTGTTCAAAATTAGTTCAAAGATGCTAAAGGTGGCACAATTAAGCACAAATTGCTAACAGGTAGTGGAGTTGAAATCTGAGCTACCAAGGACTCACATGATACATACACTAAGTCATCAGCGTGATGGCGTTCACGTTGAAGGGAATTCATTGGCTGATGGAGCCGCAAAGGGGGCTGCACGCACTGCTTCGGTAACTGCAGTCAATCATTCTAAAATAAAAATAGACGGTGAGATTATGGTGGCTGTTATTGCTTCAAGCAAAAACAGCGGTGCAGTACCAAAAAGATTTCCACTCAAGTACTCCTACAAGTTAGCTGTCAATAACATTCCATTTGCTCAGATTCCTGGAGTGGGAGATAGAGTAGTTCCATACATGGATCGTAGGTTAGGTTTAATTCTAGCAGCCCATAAAAGGATAAGTTCTGCACATGCTGGAGTTTCAGCGACTGCTTCTTTATTGAAACAACGCTATTGGTGGCCTGGTCTAACAAAGCAGACTAAAGACTACGTCTTGAACTGCGACATCTTCCAGCAGATGAAAGGTTCCACCATAACACGTCCAGTGCAGACACCGTTGTTGATAGCTGACAAACCACTAGCATGTGTGTACCTAGACCACTGCTGCCCCTTGATAAGAGATAGGGCTAAAATATGTTATGATAGCAGTGGACTCCTGCTCAAGATTCCTATCTGTGTGGCCCCTGGTGAAGCACTAAGAATAATACGCACTAGCACTTAACTCTCGATTTCTGTAGCTACTGCTAAGTTTCTAGGCTGGGCATGGGTGGTCAGATTAAAGCTTTTAGTTAATGACTGTTGATTGACTCTGCTTTTAACAAAATATTAGATTTGTAAGTCAATGCAATGAACGAGTGCTCGTAATTTAAAAACCAAATGTAAATAGCATTTGAGATGGATTTTTTTTGTTTGGATTGTTTTTTAACTTGTATTATAAATTATACATTTTTATTTTATATTTTTAGATCTGTTTTTTTAACATGTTTGTAAATCTCTATGCTTTTATGAGTGAAACTCGAATAAAGCAGAATTTGACTTGACTTGACTGTGTGGCCCCAGCGTTCGGCTGACGCTCAAACTGTTATAAAAGATTTGCGAGTCTTCATAGGGACATTCACAATTGGAACATTACATTCTGACCAGGGCCCTGACTTTAGGTCTAGGGCTTACAAGGAGGCCATGGGAACTTTGGGTGTAGCATTACGGTACTCATCTCCATACCATCCCATGGGAAAATCGGTAGTGGAGAGAAAAAATTGAGACTTAAAGCAATTTTTAACAGCTAGAGTATTAGGCAAGGGCGAAAGTTGGGTAAAACATCTTGATGGAGTGCAGCAGGCTCTTAACAACATGTCAAGAAGTCCTCAAGGAGGGTCACTCCATATGAGGTCCTATTTGGGACAAGAATATGGGTACCTGATCATGATTGGTAATGCACAGTGGTGGATGAAAAACCTTTTCACATCCATGAACGTTTGGCTGTTTTACAGGATCTAAATGAATCCAGGACACAACAAAGTAATGTCTACCTGAAGCAGACCGCCACTGGGGATGACTAATCAGTCTCAGCAAGACCTGTCAGGATCCCAAGAGTCGGGGATCTGGCCAGACAAAAAATAGTGGGCAAGAAAGAATTTGGGCCATCCTACAGAAAGCCTGTACCGGTCCTACCAGTAAATGGAATAAGAAATGTACTTCTACCGCCTCTTGCCAGAAAAAATAAAGATTTGTCTCAATTGACCTAATCAAACCAAACTATGTGGCCGATACTGAGCAGTAGGCCACGTGGACTTCAAAGTAGCAGACTCCTCCTCTCGCTAAAATTCAAGAAGTTCAAACAGAAAGACTAATCACGTTTGAAGAGTCACCTGTACGGAATGAAGGCCTATGCAACAATGCTATAGAACTCGTTCCTCTTGAAACTGAAGTTCAACTTCAAAATAAAACTCAACATAACAAGCAAATTGCTATTTGACCAAATACAGATGTGTACGTCAACATGCCTCGCCAAGAACAAAGTACAATTTCAACAAATCCTGATGCAATTCCAACAATTTATCGAACTGCTTCTGGCAACTTCATAAACGTTGATATGTTTTGTTTGGATCCAAGTGAACCAGAAAAGATGCCAGCACAAAAATCAATTAGTATCTAAAACAAGGGAACCCGTAAAAGGTGGCGAAGGACCCCGGGTAATACTGAATTTTAAGGCTAACAAAGGTCCTAGGCTTAAAGTTACTTGAGAAATTGATAAGCACAGGCTTAGAATAAGGACTGTGTGTATTTTGCCTCCAGTGTCCAGCCGGACAAAGAAGTATTTATTTTATTTATTTGGTAGAAATATACATTTTGTGAAGTGGAACAAGCCACACATTAATAACTGGGCACAAGCCTGTACCAAGTCAAGGAAAGACAGTACATAGGAGAAAACAATAAGAGGGAGAAAATAATAACAAGCAAACAGGTTGGAGAAAGAGGTGGCTTACAATGCAATAAAATCTTAAGTAAGCTCTAACCCACAGTAACTGCAACACAAATTACAAATTGCAAAGGGAGCAGTACTGTACAAACAGTCGACGAACGTTTTGATCCCTGTCTCCAAAATTTAAGTTGGGATCATCTTCAGGACTACAGTAAAAAGCTTTGCCTGATTGCATGTACATAAGCCGTGGCACTTGGTTGCAGTGTGGTCACGACGTGGAAAGGAGTGCAGCATTTGTCACTTCTAGGGAGCCTGACGTTTTAGCGTAGGCATCGTTACGATTTGTTTCTGGATATAGTATCATGAATTTCCGAGAACCTTCTTAGTAAATACTGGATGTATGTCTGGCAACGCGCTCAATGGCGTGAGCCTGTTCAGAGCGAACCACAATGTGAACGCGGAAGGACGAAAAATGGGTCCCGTCTGGTCAGCGTATAGCTATTACGCTGACCAGACGGGACCCACTTTTCGTCCTTCCGCTAAAACGTCAGGCTCCCTAGAAGTGACAAATGCTGCACTCCTTTCCACGTCGTGACCGCACTGCAACCAAGTGCCACGGCTTATGTAAATGCAATCAGGCAAAGCTTTTTACTGTAGTCCTGAAGATGATCCCAACTTTCTGAACTTTCTTAGAAGAACTTACTTGGTATCACCGTGGGTCGAACTATGGATAAACACCGGGGTACTTTTCTTTCTTTTCTGGTTAAGCTTTGTGATAGTTTTTAACATGCTTATTAGTGGACAATACATTCTGCAAAGCTCAGCAGCCCAAAGGGTGAACTTAATTTTAAAAACACATCAATCACGTCATCGAGGACAAAGAGACTTGTCATCAGTGAACATTACAGGCGTTCCTGTACTGGATGGTATAGTTTGAGACAAGGTTGATTTTGATATATTTAGCCCGAATGGAATTAAAAAAAATCCCACATTTATTTAAAATATCATTAAGTGATATCATTACCTCAAGTACATTTTCCAATGATTGGGATTTTAAAACGGTTAATATTATGTTGTCTGATTCAGAAAAATCTGCTGCATTTTCTAATAGTGAAACATTGGAGAGCTCAGGAGATAACGAATCAATGTATTGTTATCAGCATTATGGTCATAATTTTTTGCATAAATCTGCTAATCCTAGAAATGTGTTCACATACCACCAATGGGAACATTGTCCAACACCGTCAAAGGGCAGTTTGAAAACATTTGCATAAAAGTTTCCATATTTTTCAGGGTTCAATATGCCTGACCCAGTCTCGTATTATTATAAGGTTGCACCAACATCAGCACAGAAAAATATGTTAACAAACACCAAACAGATTTACTCTGAGTCCTTTATTGCCCACTTTTCTAAATAAGATTACAACTTATGAAAATACACCATAGACTTAACATCGGTTTGGGGTACTAGAGAATGGCAGGTGCAGGGATTAGAAGCTTTATTTACAGCATGCCTTATCTCTCAGCAGATCATGTTTTTGAACGAGACAGTGCAACAGACATCTTACCTTGGACTAGCCAAGAACAAAGACTTGAACAAGCCTCGGCTGCCAACACCATCACTAACCTGGGGTAATTAAACATCATAAGAAGGGGTTACATTAGATGATATCATTTAATACAATAGCTCAAATCCTGATTGGAAGAAATGGTTGATTTGGCCGACAGACACCAATAGTTGTCAGGAAAGATTCATGGGTAAAACTGAGGGTTTAGTATCCATAGGCCGGATCCACGTTATATACAGAGAGAACATCCAGGGGTAGTCCAATCATACAGTGTTGGGAAGTTGTGCCTAGATTGGCTAAAAACCTCAACACTCACACAGGTGAAACAACACTTATCCTTACTCACACAGGACATGGATCTTAGGGCTTTTTCGTTTTTTTTACTAGGTCCCAGGAAGTCACGTCAAACACGTTTCATATATGCTGGCATTTATGCTGCCTACAATGAAATTTGGAAAATATCCGAACAAGAGGCCGCAGAGAGAATAAGGGAAATAGACCGTATTAACTAAGGGCCAAAAATCCGTTCTGCTCGCGGAATTTTCGGATTTTCTGCAATTTCGCGATCCGCGAATCTCGCAAAATTTCTGCAAGATTCGCAAATTCGCTCACGGGCGGATATTTTTTTTTTTTATGGCCAGCTCACTCACGGGACCAAAGTTACAGGCACACACGGTCACTGGAGGCAAATCTTCTGGCCCTTTACGCGGCTGCAGTGTAGGAAAAGCACTTTACATTTACCCAACGAGGTAGCACTTACTGATTAGCCAGTAAAGTACTCCATTTGAGTAGAGGTATTGCACAAAATGGTGGCATCTTCGTGGATAACTATGCAGGGCAGGATTCATTTTGGCACGAGGCTCCTGTCACAAAAATTTAACCTAAACAGGAAGCACTTACAGATAAAGCAGGTGCCCGAGTTGAAGCTAAAATTCAGTAACGTTTTAATCAGCCCAAAACATTAATGAGCACGGTCGAGGCTGCGCAAGTGTGCTTTAACCCCATATCTGCCATCAAAAATTAGTTGTAATACTCGAGGGAGGTCTTTGAATCAATGAGTTTCTCAAGCGCAATCCCCGTGTAGTTCCTGTGACCAGGAGGCTGTTTTCTCCTCACCTGCTGCCCTGCTCGCTCTCTGACCCTTTATACAGAAGAGGCATGTTGGCACGCATAGAAGCCCCGCCCGTTTGGCCCCGCACCACACACTAGAGGTATCAAACGACTTACCGTCCTTTCCCAACTATGATGGACAGCTCACTCAAGGGACCTCTGCGCCTTTTGGCGCGGTGGCAAAGTTACAGGCACACATGGTCAGTGGAGACAAATCATCTGGCCCTTTACGCAGCTGCAGTGTAGGAAAAGCACTATACATTTACCCAACGAGGTAGCACTTACTGGATTAGCCAGTAGAAAGTACTTCAGTGCAAATCGCAAAAAAATCCGCGAGTTTGCGGGAAAATCCGTAAATTCACTGATTTTTTTGAGATTTTGCGCTAATTCATGGATTGCAGAGCCGCAAAATTCGCCCATACTTAGTATTAACTTAGAGAAATCTCTAGCTGTGGTAGACAATGGGTTAACAACATTGACCTCCAGGATAAATTCCTTAGGAAACATTGTATCTTGTGCAACAGGCATACTAAAACAAGATTTGGCCATAATACAACATAGGCAATCTCTGTTACGTTCTATTATGTTGTTGAGCTGGACGCTGCAATCTTTGTGTGCAGGCAATGTGCCTTGGCGTTTTATCAACAGTATGTCTCTGTTTTCTGAATACAATCTAACAGATAAACAGTTAGAAATGGCACAAAGGGGAGCAAAATATACAATGCTGCGTATCGAAAAACTTGATAGATTACTATTTACAGTGGCAGAATCACGTCCACAGAATGGCTAATCCATGGCCACATAACTCTACCGAAACGATACAAAAGGGGATGATGGACGGAGCGTTTGAGCAAATCAAACACTCACCCCCAGTCAACTGATCTGGGTTTAATCCATCACCATTCTTCAGCCCACTCAGCCACCCCAGTTCAGACATGGCCATATGCAAATCAGTCTGACCCTGTGCCTCATGGGAACAGTCCAGCCCGAACTGCCAAGCCATGTCTTCCCTGGACCGGAAACAAGCATCCTGGGACCGGTTTCGGATTCATAATCCTCATCAGCCAGGCTATCTTGAATCCAGTGGCCAAGTGAGCAAGGGACTCACATCTGAGCATACCCTGCCACACCTAGGGTGAACGTTTGAGCAAATCATTATTATATCAACATTATTTGCATATAGTCATGTCTGAACTGGGGTGGCAGAGTAGGCTAAAGAACGGTGATGGATCAAACTGATCTTTTGACTGGGTGTGAGTGTTTGATTGGTTCAGATGCTCCGTCCATCACCACCCCCTTTTGTACCGCTTTGGCCGCCATAAGTGTGGCAGGGTATGCTCAGACGTGAGTCCCTTGCTCACTTTGCCACTGGATTCAAGCAAGCCGGGCTGAAGACGGCTGGAATGCCGGAAACCGGTCCTCGGAAGCTTGTTTCCGGTCCAGAGAAGGCATGGCTTGGCAGTTCGGGCTGGACTGTTCCCATGAGGCACAGGGTCAGACTGATTTGCATATAGCCATGTCTGAACTGGGGTGGCAGAGTGGGCTAAAGAACGGTGATGGATCAAACCCAGATCTTTTGACTGGGTGTGAGTATTTGATTGGTTCAGATGCTCCGTCCATCACCAACCCCTTTTGTACCGCTTTGGCCACCATAAGTGTGGCAGGGTATGCTCAGACGTGAGTCCCTTGCTCACTTTGCCACTGGATTCAAGCAAGCCGGACTGAAGACGGCTGGAATGCCAGAAACCGGTCCTCGGAAGCTTGTTTCCGGTCCAGGGAAGGCATGGCTTGGCAGTTCGGGCTGGACTGTTCCCATGAGGCACAGGGTCAGACTGATTTGCATATAGCCATGTCTGAACTGGGGTGGCAGAGTGGGCTAAAGAACGGTGATGGATCAAACCCAGATCTTTTGACTGGGTGTGAGTGTTTGATTGGTTCAGATGCTCCGTCCATCACCACCCCCTTTTGTACCACATATCTCTACCGGTCACTACTTTTCAGTTTCAATATTGCCTTGAATAAAAGTAGGCAGGCAGATATGAAAAAATGGGTAAGGAATACATTAAGGAATTTTGGCAATTACCATACAGATTTAGATGCTGGAGTGGGGATCAAGAAGTGTTTATAAGCAGTACGAACTGTCAGAGTGCTTTAAGTGGATCACTCATATGTCAGGATATAATGCTGCACGGGGCTTGTAATGGTTCTGTGGCAAACTTGTCCTGTCTTTTGAGGGGTGCCCCAGCTGCCGTGATTACTCCAGCTTTCGGGCTACTTTCAAACGGGAGTTACTTGATGCTGAACAGTGAAGGCTGCTGCGGAATGCTCCGGGGCATCTCATATCTGATAACCGCGAGCTCCAGGGTTACTTCTTGTTTGCAAGTAATGTTTCCACCTACACATACAGTCAGGGAGGCGCCGTTATGGCCTTCACTGAATGTTTATTTAATACGGTTTGATACTCTAGACACAATGAAAGCCATGCTTTTACAGAAGTCTGTGCCCTTAACTTCCGCTCAAGAGATTATTGATCTCGAGATCGCAAGGTCTTCAGTTGAGATACAGGCGCTTATTCATACAAACTGCCCTTTCCATTTCATAGAAATGGGAAATCCTATCTTTAACATGTCTGATATGACTGGCATTGTCCACTTATTTAAGACCATAAGTTCTGGACTTCTAAGCACCTTTCAGACAGTACTTGGAGTTATACAAACTTCATACATTCAGTATTTGGACGCAACTTTGGAGGACTCCAGCTGATCCTCTTTCTAATAGCAAGTATCCTGATTGTCTTCTATCTGCTATGCAATGGATGTCCCAGTCACCAAGGAGATGAAAAAAGCGCTCATGGAGCGGAAATACTGTGACCGAATGGTACAACATCTAAGGACGCCTCACCTGAGAGAACTAAGTGCATCTTGGTTCCTGTCATTTTGACTAGTCTGGATCGACTGCATCTTACCTGTTCTCTGATGCCTGTTTTGCGAAGAAGAATGCGTGTTAGACCTATGTTTGACACTCCCATCATGTGCGGTACCGGACGTGAATGATCTACTGGACCCAATAACGGCCCATGTTCTGCAATGTCCTCAGCGTATTCCTATGTTAATGGCGGCATTCCTTGACCCACCACAGGTTGTAACTGCACCTGTTGGTATGGACACTGGCTCCTCCACTGACACCCAGTATTTGGACGGCGCACAGGCTGCCCCAGCCCCGGCTGTGGACAGCGTGGAACATCATCTTTGCTCAATTGACGTCCTATGCGAGGTGTTACAGGGACCGTCTACTGCGGAAGCAAACAGCAAAAATGTTGCGTCTACCAGCCAGGACACGTAAACAATTGCCTCATTTTTGGCTCGTCATGTGCTGGAAGAAATTTGCCCTTTTTTAATAACAAGCTCAATTTGGTACTCAGATACAAAATTTACATTCCTTTTCATTTTATTGGGCATGGAGGGCTTTCTAATGCTTACAGTGGTTCAGACTATAACAACGGACACTTTTTAGAGCTAGGGCCTGCAAAATTCTTCTTTTCTTTTTATATTTTTAACTCTTTTAAAACTTTTTAGACATTTTAAAACATTTTTAGCTAAAGAAATGTTTTTAACACCTTGTGCGTCCCAATGTCTAGTAGGAATGATAGTACATTTATAAGTTACATATGTCGTCCTGTCAAAAAAGGAGTGGGTGTTATATTCCATATAGGTACCCTATATAGGTGCAGGTAACACTGCAACCTTTTACCTATATCCTTCCCTACATTACATACATAACGGTTCATAGGGACTGACCTTTTGCCTAGATACGACACTGCATGCAGAATGCGGGCTTATCCCTGGTTCGAAACTCATACTTTATGCATGGGGCTTCTTGGAAGCACAGTTGGACTGACAGCAGGATGAACATCTCCTGTATAATGTCTATGTATAAAGTTCAAGCCCGGCGTCAACCTTTTAGGCCGACACAGTAACACAGCAAGGTAGGAACCCTGGGAGACCTGTGGGTTTATATGCATCATGTCTTGCTTAGACACGCAGAGGAGACCATGACTTTCCGGCTGACACACTGACCACAGACGCTGAGGTTTCTGCATGCAGACACTCCAGCTCGCAGTGGTCTAACATCCCTCGTGGGGTGTCCAACTCAAAACCAGGACGGGGTCCCATATTCTCTCTTTAATCAGGTAATGGGGTTGACTGGACCTTAGAGGGATTCTTGGCATAACATCTACACTGATGCTAGGTACATTCAGGCCCTTTTAGTTAGGGAGGCATCGTAGGAGTACCCACTTTCTTATCATGTGTTTTATGTACTTATATATATTCATGATTACTGCAAAATGGTAGAAGCGGACCATCCCTTTGCTTTTGAAGTACTTCTCATACTATATCTCTGCTACTGTCTAATGGTTGCTACAGCAAATCTATTCTACACTAGAATAACAACTGTTCAATAAATCTTTATTGAAATGCCCAGACTGTTTATTCCGTATATCTCTGAGACAAACTAAGGGGCCGATTAAGATGGCCCGCACCATAGAGTAGGGGGGAACGTCCGCATGGGCAGCGGCGTTCCCCCCGTGAAGATTAGGATGTGACCGCCAGGGTGGCGGTCACATCCTCTATCCTTAACATTGCGGCGGGTGCAGCTTCAAGCTGCACCCGCCGCAATGTTAAAAATGCATACTTTGCATTTGTATGCAGAAAGCGGCAGGCACCGCGCGGTGCCTGACGATCTCTGCATACAAATGCAGGGGGGTACCATAGGTACCCCCATGTGCACTCCCCACCCCCCCTTCACCTAGGGGGCCCGCAACGGGCCCCCGCAGTGAAATACCACATGCTTTTCCACGGCGGAAAATCCGCCGCGGAAAAGCATCTTTTCAGGCATTTCCTAATATGGTGGACGGTGTCTGAGAAACACCGCCACCATATTAGAGCTTTTCCGCCGCGGGACCGCGGCGGAAAAGCTGCGTACGGACTTCCCGACCCCCCTGCCATCCTAATCTGGCGGGGGGTCTTGTGAATCACCGCAGCGGTGAATCCGCATCCTCGGGGCCGGCGGTGGCTTCCGCCGGCCCCGAGGATGCGGATTCACCGCAATCATAATAGGCCCCTTTGTGAGCACGAGTGACTGAGCGAAATGTAGTATAATGTTTCCACGATCCTGAGGGATCAGGGTTGTCATGTTCTGAGGTTGCCAGAAACTATTCTCGCCCCGATAAGAGGAGATTCTAGTGGCACTGTGAGCTAGCTAATGCAAACAGGCTAACATATCCGGTGGGGGTACTCGGAATCAATCGGCCACCAAACCCACAGTTTATGCTATCCGAACGCACAGATCCTGTATAGGATATATAGGAACTACACGACAACATTGAAACATTGAAAAAGTGCTTTTGGTGGTGTGTGATATCACATTCTTTCTCTTGTTTCAGGAGCTGGGACGCAGTGGCTTGACAACATTAAATTGTAGCAATTGTGTTAGTTTATATGGGCATTATTTATGCTTGCTGAAAGTAAAATAAGTCTTTTGAACCTGTTCATCGGATAGCCTGACCGTGATGCATCATCCTGTGATGAGGTATCTCAGAAGGTTGTGCAGCTGTAAGCTTCCTTAGTGAAGTGGCTGAGAAGCTGAGGGAAAGTATTTTATCAAGTTGCATTCACTCCTGATTGGTCCCCGCTCGTAGGAAATGTGGGGAGTGCTGCTATCCAAGACATTAATATGATTTAATTGTGCATTGTTGAATTATTTTTAGATTCTCCTATCAATGCTTTCAAGTGCAGATGCCCCTTTCCTCTCTCTTGTGACTCCATGCCTATTTTATTCCTGTTCATAGAGCTAAGCTCTGGAGCAAATGTATTCCCACTTGCTTGATTGAACCTTCACTTTGCTCTGCCTTTAGAGGCTTTACTTGCTGACACCTACATCTTAAATGTCCCCCAACTTCATTTCAATCCTCAGCTTAGCTTTAGGGGAAACTGAATCCTACTCGATTTCCATGTGACAATCTTTAAAGAAACAACTGCCCTTTGTATTGGCTTTGGATTATACCGGAAAAAAATGTATAAGGTGACTATTAATCTAGGAATAACTTGAAAGACTTGAGTTTGTAAATTTGCTATTCTGCTAATAAACCTTCATGAATTTGCAATTCTCTGTCGTCCTTGTGGAATAATATATGCTTCACTATCATTAATGTACTGTTGATGAACTGATGGTAACACTCAATTAGAGTCAAAGGTACAGCCACTCAAGTGCAGCTTGTACTGAATTTGCACCAAAGATTTGCACGATGCAAAATCATTCCCACGCTGCTTTATATACTAACAGCAGATGCCTACCAATTTACTGTTCCCTCTGTGACTGACAAAGACCGTCTAAGTTCACCCTTGTATGATTTGTCAGACACAGAGGGAAACACGCTTGCATAGTGCTTGTTCCTTTTTTATTTAACTGCAAAATAGCCAGCATGGAAGAATTATTTAATAATAAATATCTATTATCCGCCATCATTAAAGGCGTTCACCATCCAGGCACCATATGTAACAACTGTGTAGTGGTACAAATTAAGTTGGAAATCACCATGCATCACATACATCATCTGCCTGACCACCAATTCTGAGATGGTATGTTAAGTTAAAAGATGGTGATTCTGCATGTTGTCCCCAGAGGTCGCAGCCATTTTAGTTGAACAGGCGCTGATTATTGTGAGAAGAATAAGGTAAAGTTAAATAAGTAAAGACAGATAAGGCGAAAACGAAGAGTCGAGTTTTCATGACCTAATAACAAAGGCAAGAAATTACAAAGTCTTGTGGCGGAAGAAGAGAAGTAAATGCGTCCTATTTTTGTCTGCAATATCTTGGGACTGTCAGAAGATTTCCAGCTACAGAACTCCTGAGCTACTAACTAGACTGGAAGGAGTAGTTAATGGGCCCATCTACACAGGCTGGTATGAATCCAACCATAGCTCAATGTGATTATTAATAATTAGAATTTCCGTTTTATCGGTATTGAGTTTTAATTTATTACTACCTACCCACTCCCAGATGAATCTCATAGCTTGCTGGAAAGCAGCCGAGAGGAAGCGTTTGTCTAAACAGGCTAATTGCGGGATAGCATCTTCATAAATGTTACACTAATGCCTTTGTCCATCTGCTCATTAGCTAAAGGGTTCACATAAATATTAAACTAATGTGGGAAAAGACAAAAGCCCAGAGGGACTCCATATCTAGCAGGGAACGCATGGGAACTGGAGGGAGCTGGCCTAACAAATTGTGTCTGACCCAATGAAAAATATGGAACCGTTTCAGGGCAACACCTTCAATTCCCCTGCTTTGACACGGTCTAATAAGACGGCATGATTGACTGCGTGGACGGCTGCCACAAGTCCGAAAGGACCAAAGCATGTACATGTCCACCATCTAGATCAATCCTAATGTCATCAAAAATTGAGAGAAGAAATAATTCCGGAATGGTTTTAATCTACCTGCATCATATTTAAGCAATTACTAACCTGTACATGATACAGGAAGGGAATAAACCTAATACGCACCAGTTATTTAAAATTAAAGACAGAGCACTGGTTGAGAGGGGACCCTGACTTAGCAGACATCATTTCCTTAATCAACTCTGTTACCAACATCAGAGGGCAAATGTCAAGAAAATAGTCAAATTGTGTTAAGTCTGTAAAACCCACCAGGCAAAGTACCAGAATCATCAATATACATTCTAATAGCAGTGATTTTTTTTTCAATAAAGAAATCATTAAATGTATTACACAAATCTTCTGTATGAACAATTTCCCGCTGGATATTAGAAGTATTACTTAGATCTCTACTAATAGAAACAGAGATTCCTGCTCATTAGATTAAATAAAATGTTTCTTTGGTCTGAAATATTAACCTCTTGCAATAGTTCAGTTGTGTTCTATAAACACTTTCAGCTTCCATAGATGGATAACAATGCAATTTGCATTCCATACTATGGGATTTATTTATGAGGCGTTGCGACAGTTTTGCGCTTCCGTTGCGTCACTTTTTGTGACGCATCGGAGGAATAAAACATGCCTCCTGTTGCGCCCTATTTACAAAGTGACGCATCTAAGCAGATATGTCACTTTGTAAACCCCTGCGCTACATTATACCTGCGTCAGGTATAATGTATGCAGGGTGGGCATTCCCACCTAAGTAAGCGTCATAGAAGTGATGCAGTGAAATCTATGAGATTTCACTGCACCACCTCCAGGGCGCAAATGCGTCAATATCCTACGCCTGCCTCAGAGCAGGCGTAAAACTGACGCAGGCCCTTTCACATGGGGCTTGCCCCATGCGAAAGGACACATTGCTGGAGTTGCGTCACTTTTGTGACACACTCCAGCCATGCGTCACTTTTGCGCCTACAGATACGTCAGAAAAACTGACGTATCTGTAACTCCTTGCAACATGATGTGTCATACTGTAAATATGAAGCATCCAGCATGTCACAAGGAGGGCGCACTGAGAAGTGACGCTTCACTGCTTTCACGCAGCGATGCATCACTTCTCATAAATAAGGCACTATATGTTTTGTTTTGCCGTCTCTAAGTTGGGAGGAATACCAAGGAGCTGCTCTGAAACAGAAAGTAGCAAACGTTTTACTTACTCGGGGCACGTGCTCATCAAACTCTTTGTCTAATCAGTTGCTCATCAATCTGGTGCAAGGTGAAGAGTACTGAGTTTTTTACATCTTCTACTAACTCCTCTAAATTGAATTTAGTCCATTGCCAGATAGAAGGCCTATACGTTACAGGTTTGATGATATCGGAACAGAGCTGTACCTTCCAAGTGACAACGAAATGGTCTGAGCAGACACATGATTCTAACTGAAGATCAGATAAGTTCACATTAGATGACCATAGCTGGTCTAGCATAGGACCATTCACATGAGTGGGGATGTGTGTCGGTTGAGTGAGCTAAAAATTGAAATTCGGCTGCCTTAGGATCAGTGTCCAAATCCTCAATCCCATCATTATAGTCCGCAATAATAAGTTATTGTTTACAAGTCATGTGGGAAGAACTAAGTCACTCAAAAAACTCAGCTGGAAAGGTACTCAAGTAGCCCGGTGGTACATGAGCAACATAGCTAAATTAAAGTTATGCATCCATATAATAATAATCTCTGTTTCAACTGATGCAGCAATATCCTCCCTAAAAATAGCTGGCCCACCTCATCCGTCTTTACTAGATTCCTATTTTGAAATACAGTTTATAGCCTTTTGGAACTACCTCAATGGGATAGCCAAGTTTCTGGCATTGAAAACACATCCAGGTAATTCATAGTGATTAAATAATTGATTTCAATTCTGTTTCTTGGCAAGGAGCGAGTATTTCAATAAGAAATGTTAACATAGTGACTGCACAAGAAATCACAGGCATACCTGGTCCGTGGAGGTTCTCGATAGCACTAGCATCTATGATCTGAATGCAATCAGAATCCTTAGATAGTAAGGCCCTTGTGTGACTTAATCTCAAAAACAAAGATGGCCCTGCACCACCTCTCTTCTAAAGAAAATCAAGCAATTTCATGTAGAAGGCAACTACAGAATTGCTGCTCAAGCTTTCGAATGCATCTGGATGGTGGTAATGCCCTACTCCATGGCCTTCTGACTCCACACTGACACTCAGAGGCATCCTACATGCTTCAGCACGTCACCTCCAGAGCCTGAAGAAATATGATTACATCACCCCCGTTCTGATGGAAGGCCTTTCATTCCCTTGCCAGCCAGCATTATGTTCAAAATTGACTGCACCATTCCTTTACAAAGCAATCAAGAGCAGCATCTCACTTAGGTTACACACTAGCGCACCATCTCTGGTGGATCTTGGCACACTGGCAGCCAGCACACCATCAGACTGCAGATTACTAAGTGCACAAAAGAGAAAACAAGACTTCAAACTTTTTCCATCCGTGCAACCAGGATCTGGAAAAAAATCCCTCTATCCATCAGGACCACCCAAACGCTGATCCAGTTTAGGAAATAGTTAAAGACTCGCCTCTCTAAAGGACACTACATCCCAATGCATTCACCATCTTCGACCCAGTTTCCTCTGATCCTATTCAACTTTATGCATGTGCATGACCATGTGCAGCACTCAGCTGCCTTATGTCTAGGTTTGTGCTATAGACATACCATCTACATACATGCATAAATTCATATATATAAAAGGTCCTCCTGGAAATACTTTGTGGAACCAGTATATTTTCTGGCCTCTGGTCCAGGCCAGTGATGGACAGGTGCAGGCTTTGCTAGGCCTTGAAAGCCCCTCACCCTTGGGCCTCGATGCAAAAGACCCAGTACTGCCAAAGATAAGGTCCCCTTCCTCTGGGCCTTGCAGTGCAGGCACCTGGCTGTGAGGCTCAGGGGAAGGAGCCCTACTCAGGGGATTAGCTATCACCTGTGCAGCAGAAGCCAGGACTAAGGACAGCTAGGTGCCCAATGCTCCACATTGTGGCTATATGTTAAAGTCCAGCCAATGGGTACTGAGGCCAATTTACCTTGCTTGCACCATGGACTGGGGCAACATTGCCATGAAACTGATCAATCTCCCTTGGTTTTTGCAGTAGCCAAGCCACGGCAGGGAGCACCCTCCTCTGAGCGTTGCAGCACGGTACCATGGCTGTAAGACTCAGGGTTAGAGACCCCTCTAGGAGGCACAGCTAGCAATAGTGCAGCAGGTGAAGTTGCAACAGGGCCCCAGACTATTAGATGACCAATGCAGACAAATTATGGTTGTATTTTGCTTGTTTTTCCAGTAGATCTGTGGGTAACTTTACCTCGATTACACCAGAACCCATGGCATTTCTATATTTCTGGCTCCCCTCACATGGGCCTAGGATCCATGATCTTGGGCTGCTAGACAGAGGACTCCCCTGGCACTTGCAGCCATGGTCCAGCGCTGCTAGGGCAAGGGGAGGGGGAACCATTCTAGCTAGACCTAGACTGTGATCCCCTTTTAAGGGATCTTTCAGGGACAACATTATCAATAGTTCAGCAGGTGCAGTGAAACCAAGGCCTAATCTGGCATTGCTACGCAGCTGAGCCCTCTCATCTTGGCCTAGCAGCCATGCTTTGGAGTTGCCAGGCCCATTGGAATGGGCATCAGCCCCTCAGCCTAGCAGTGCTGGACAGCAACGGTGAGGCCTGGGGCAAGGGTCTCTTGCAGCAGCTTAACTATTAATAGTGCAATAGTGCAGTGGTAACAGGAGTCTGGGGTTTTATGGGCCTTATTACAAGTGCATTACAGCCTCTGGCACTTGTAATACGACAGACGGGGTACCCATCCACCAAACATGAAATAAGCCCTATGTGTCCAATGCACTAATATATGGCTGCATTATACTTTTACTGTTTACAGCAAATTACCTAGCATACACCATGGCCCCATTGCTACACTTTTCACCCCAATCCCATGAGCCTTGCAGCCACGATCTAGTGCTGTGAGGCAAGGAGTGGTCTGTCTCCCCAACACCTGGGCCTCGCAGCAACGTCCCAGTGCTGCGAGGCCTAGAGAAGTACATTGGCAGAGTGCGGGATTGTCCTGGATTTGAGTTGGTCCTACATTCTACAGTGACTTACTACGGTGTGCCAAATGTCCTGCTTTCTGCTTGACAAATGACTGATGCGGGCTAGCAGGTTAATCATCAGAGAATGCAACCCAAACAAGCCAGCGAGGACGCATTCAGCGCCTCCGTTCAGAAAGGATGGGTCAGCACTGATACTGGAAACAGCCACTGTGCAGTGGTACGAGGGATCAGCGTTTGTTAAAATGGTAACTGGGAGGGTGGACTTGCAGCACAGGAAGTGACCTATGCAGGCCAATTTAAAAAAACGTTTACCTTCAGAAGTGCCAAAAATGGAGGAATGTAAAAATGGAGAAAAAAGCAGCCGTAAACAAGCAGGAGTCTATCCTAAAACATTAAGATTTTGATAATAGTCAGTCAGCCCTCGAGCTAATGGCAGATAAAGGGACAAAGACCTAGTGAGGACAAGTTTAGCCCAAGATGAAACAAGTTGGTGGGAGAGCCAAGATTACTTTTGAAAGAAATTCTAATTACAGCACTCCAAATAAATGTATATATATCAGTTTTAGGCTCTGGTATATTGCCCTCAGCACAAAAACAATTTGAGGCTGTTATTATACAATAGACTAGCGAGCTAGAACAAGAGTCACAGTAGATGAAAAGGGGTCCACAACTCTCAAGATAAATTCAATTGGAGTCCAAGTTAGTTCTCTTCAATGTATTCTTTATTCAAATTTCATAAAATAAGTTCTCCCAGCACGTAAATCGCCAACACGTGTTTCGTCTCACACAGAGACTTCATCAAGGCATAAATAAGGTGAAGGGATGTCCTGTTAGTATAACAGAGTTGAGAAGCACACTGCAGTCACTAAATGATGGAACACCATCCAGTTTTGACAGTAGAGCTTAGAGCTGCAGTACGCGGCAAAAGTATGCTTGTTAGGAAATGTTGGATAGCTGCATCATCAATCATCATTCGATGATGTGACTCAATGGGTGAGAGGCGGGCTTTAGTAGTATACGTCCCTTGTTGTAAACACGTTCGGTTTGTCGACAGTCAGCAAACCGATATTTGAATAGTGGTCGTGTTCGCAACCATGATAAGTTGCGATCAGAAAAGAAGCCAATAACGTGTCCAAATCGATGGGCCGCCCGCACCAACAAACAGTGTAGCTGCATATACATACGTATACTTTAAAGAATAGTGCGGACGTTTCCTTCGGGAACACTACTATCCCAAAAATCTGTGGAGAGCCAAGATTACATTGCATGAGTGGTTGCATGAAGCCCTGTAACCTTTCCACAGAGCCACTCTTTTTCTCTGAAACAAGCCAGGACATGATTTAGGCTTGGCTGTTATGAGATGAAGCTCTAAAAATGATTTCAATGACTTTTGCTTAGCCCATGTGAAAGCCTTCTTCAAGAAGCGGCAAAGTTCCCTGCAAGTGATAAAAGAGAGTGACTACAATACCTACAGGAGAGAGGGCCCTTAGAGGTGGAATGGGGGAGGAGTGGAGCCTGTACACTTTTAGAACTTAATGACTCAGGGGTGGATTCTTGTTACCAGGGCTCCCAGCTAAGGCCCAGCGATGCAAGGCTGCCATCACTGAGTACTGAAAGGCACAGAGGAATATCCTGGACATTGCAGTCATAGCCCCGCACTGGGAAACACAGGGAAGAGAAGCCCTGGGAAGTGGCCCCAGATGAATTCTTAAATCCAAACAATAATTGCTTTCAGTTACATTCCAGTCTGCAAACGCGGGTAGATATCTCCACATCCCAATCAATCTGAGCATAAAATTCCTCCAATGCTCTGCTTCACAGTGACTTTTCAGATTGCACATGGCCATTCCTGTTCTTCAGACAGCTGCATTGTTTGTGCAAAGAAACAACTAATCCTTTGTGTTATCTTAAAAGAATATCCATACACTTTTACTATAATTGATTGATAGAAACTGTGAAATAGAGCTATGCCCCAGAATTAAAACATATAATAAGCTTTTTTTGGGGCGCAGGCAAAATAACCTGCCAATCACACTTAGTCAAACAGACCCTGGCTGGCGCTCATTATCATAGGCTAACAGACAGGTAGATGCTCATTATCATAAACTAACATCGCGCCACCTGACTGGCAGACGGCGGAGCGCGCAGTGCACATCAAGCTCATTAGCATAAAAAGCACAACCAGCGAACACTGATGCAGATTACACAATCCAAACTCATTAGTCAAGAGTGAGCGGGAATCTGCAATGCAGCCTGAAATAACCCGACACGCGAAAAAGCCATTAGTGTTAGGTAATATTTCAGATGCTCACAGGAGGAGAAAATTCACCCAGAAATGCTCACCACCGGAGGCTCGCGCTCACAACACCCAACGTCGGACTGGCCTATCCGGCAATCTGGCAGTGCCCGAAGGGCTGGTCTGACAGGTCAGCGTGTGGGCCGTGTTTGTGGGCCTGTTTTATTGTCTGGTGGGCTGTTTTTAGTGTGAATTTCGCTTATATTAACACAAGCATTGCCTGCAGCAATCCCAAATGTATGCAGCCTCTCATACCTTGCAACACACCTAGGCAGTGTGACTTTACCAGTTCCAAACTGCCCTGATTTGAAAATGTGGGCCACTTTTTTAGCTATCTGATTCGCAAATTCGTAGCCAGTTTTATTTTTTTTGTGGCCTGTCCTACTTTCTGTCCCAGTCCAACCCTGATAACAACCAGCCACAATTTGCTAATTTGTAAGGGGACATATGCAACTTTAGGGGAATGGCAGTGTGCCCTTGCATTGCAGGGACTGCTGCAGTCACCAACTGCAATAAATCGCAAATAAAAGAGTGCGCGAAGATGTTTTTTCTTCTTGCGAACTTCCTGTAACTCTCGTGAATTCTGCGAGCACCACTTGAAGTTCGTACATTTTTCTGCATGTGAGTTTAACCTGTGTCATCGGGACTTTCTCACTTCTTTTAAACTGTTTTGAGAAACAAATATGGCCTGCCACCACCCTGGAAAAGTTTTTTCAAAAAAGGCATATCCACTTTCAGCCCCAATGAGTGGTCGACGAAAAGGTTGACAATATTTCATCTGGATCTGTGCAAGACTTCGCTTGTGAAATCAAAACTTTGTTCACTCCTAGACCTGTCAGCTCACACTGTGCCATCCTGTCAGACGTTATGGTTTCTGTATCACACAGTGTAACAAAAGATGAGCTGGAAACTCTAGCAAAGAGGGTGTAGCGGCAGCAGCATAGCCAGTGCCATGGGCTCGGGTGCAAAGAAGGAAATCTACCCCTGGCCCCTATTAGAAGTGTGAAATACAGAAATAATTAGGGTTCAGAAAGACCCTCCGACCTCTGGGCCCCTGTGCCAATGCACTTGCTGCCAGGGGCGTAGGAGACACTACGGGGCAGATTTACAATAACTGGCGCATCCCCAAGGATGCGCCAGTTATTGTGCGCCGCAACTCTGCCACCCATGGTGCGCCGCATTTACAATGCGGCGCACAATGGGGCAAAAACGGCACAGATGCGTGACGCATCTGTGCCGTAAAGGCAGCACATTGCTGGAGTTGCGTCGCAATCGCGACGCAGCTCCAGCAATGCTCTGGGGGGGCCCTATCTGTCCAATGCTGCGTCAAGCCTTATGCCTGCTTCAAGCAGGCGCTGGGTTTTGACGCAGCATTGGACTAAAAGTGACTGAGTGAAATCTTGTAGATTTCACTCAGCCACTTTTAGGAGGCGTTCCTGAGCAGGAACGCCCCCCCTGCGCCGGAACGCCTCCTTATGGCGCAGGGCTTTAATACGTGACGCATCTCCCAGCAACGGCGGCGTAAAAGAGGCGCAAGGGGCTTGTAAATGTGCCCCTACATTTCTAGGGGGGGGAGGATCAGCCTCGGGTACCAATAAAAATAGCCTGTGGTTTTCACGTTGCTGGCTCCGATAAACCTGTACAATCACAGAGTTTTGAGGTGAAATAGTGATATTAAAATAATCTATTTTTTAATACAAGGTTCGGGTGCGGTTTTATCAAACACAGCCTAATGTACAGTAGCTCAGGGATTCAAGATATCTGATGCTAAAAGGCCAAACGCAACCTGGAGGTCATTGTTTGAATCTCTGCAGGATCTGCTTTTCATCTTTTAAAGGTACATAACATGAGTGCTACTGGGTCGGTATAATATTAACCCCTGTAATCCTCTGTTCTATTCGGCTGTGAGAGAATGGCTGGATGCGATTCATAAGCAGGGACAAGACATTTACTTTTGTTTTGCACTTTTATATAGCGGGAACTTGACCCCAAGTAATTGGAGCCCTACACACGTGCACCAGTCACATTACACAAGATCATAATCATTTTTTTAAGATACAGGAAGATTAAGTGATATGCCCAAATTCACAGGATATTGAGCCCATACCAAGACTCGAACCTGGTTCCCCAGTTCCACAGTTGGCATCTCTGGCCATAATGCCAAATCCTCTCCCTCAGATAAAATACACCAAAATGTATTTTCTGCAGCAAGTAGCTCTCCTAACTATATTAATGGCCAGAAGAATACATCTAACTAGCCTGACTGCACGCTGATATCCCAAATGTATTGTGTCAAAGTGCTCTGAAGTGGTCAAAAAGACTTGATACTGAACAAAACGTACTAAATATGGCTCAAAGCAGAGAGGCAAGAGGGGCACAGAGAGAGGCCCCTCAAAAATGTGTCTGAGCTTTACCTGGAGCTGGGTGCCTTGAAACAGATACCCTTTCCTTTCTATGGTCTTTTGTTCACAGACTGGAGGAATCAGAGAAGGCAGCAGCTCATGCTGCACAGAAGTCTGTTACAAATGGAGTGGGGCAGTCACGTCTGTGCGTCATGAAGTGGAGCAGTCAGAAAATGAGAGGCAATGTTTAACTTGTTCCAGCGCTCCAACAGAAATTCTTTATAAATGATGTCACAATCTACTACCATACTTACCAATCAAAATCAGGCCCATAAGAAACAACAGAGCAGCTGAAACATGAGGCAAATGGATCTGATATGTTGTTATTAAACTCTTTTCAATAAACAAGACCAGCTTGTCATTTTAAAAGTTTATTTTAAATTTTTCAAAATTATATAAATTCAATTAGCTCTTTATTAATATCAACATTTATTTTTATTAAGTAAGCTTTATTGTATTAATCATTGGCTCAAAATCTGGCAGTCCAATATTGTATGAAATAATGAATTTAAAGAAAACATGACCCTAAACCCTAAGTTAGCTTTCTGACCTGAAAAGGAAAATAATGAATAAACAGTTGAATGCTTACAAGTCCATGGAAAATCGAACAGCACTTCGCCCTCAGGAAACATTCAGCCCCAATCCCTTCAAGAGGCCAATTTTTATACCCTATTTGCTTGCTAATCTAACTAAAATGTAATTCTTTTCTGAAAGTTCAGCACTGTGATTGGTTGCTGTCTGTCAGACCACCAAAACCACCTCGTCCAGGGTGTAAGCGTCACCATACTATTGTTCATTGACATAGAGTGACATCAGCTTCCGAGTGTCTTTGCAACAATTTAAAAAGTTGCTTCTCTGACTTCCACCAGAGCTCGGCAAAAATCATCCCTGCCATTTCATCAGCCTTGAGAAAAGAACATCCAGAGCAGTTCATGAATAAGTCTCTTTTGTTAGAGCCACAGTCTTTTTCAAAGGTTGTGCAAAAGTAAAGTTCCATGGAAAGTTTCCAAGATGACTGCACTTGGCTTCAACTCTGCTCACATACAGACCGACCAGCTTTTCTTCAGAATCAGAACTAAGGCTAGGCCTCAAACCACATTCAGGCTAATAATTAAACAAACACAAAAAGAGTGATTAATTCAGGTAAAACAAACCCTTCTGTTACCCACCCTTCCCTGCTAGTGATTAACCCATTAATAAATGACAACTAGCAGAAGCAAACAAATAAAGCAGCACATAAAATATCTACCATTCTTCATATACTCCAACTTTATGAATCTGAAAGAATTAAAAGATGATTAAATGTTTCACAGACAGACAAATCACAACATAGGACAAACATGTAAGCACATATAATGAAGCACATGCCTTGAATGATCAGCCGCATATTAATAGTGACAAAGACAATAGGACAGACATGACAAACAAAACAATATTAATCATGTGTTACAAAACAGACTTGCAAATGCAACAAAAGCACAAGTTATTAGTTCCCACATGTTCATGTGTGGTGCAAACTTAATCTAGGTTGGATTAATCAAACAAATCATGCAATAATTCATTAATTGATTAGTTCATGTTATAGGGAATTGAATTCACAAGTCAAAATAAAATATTTTCTGAAGCTCGCTTCATCAACTCCCTCATCTGGTGATTTAAAAATCACCAAACAATACCCAAAAATTTCAAGAAATTTTTACCCACTTTTGGTGACTACACACATTGAATTCTCTCGATATTAGTCTCCCTAAACCCCAGTTTCTGCTGTCTGATCATCTCTTCTAAACTGAACCCTTCGCATTTCCTCTAACTCATATTCCTTCTCCTGTTCCTTTCTGAGTTTATAAATTCTTCTCTTTTCCTTCTGATGCTTTCTCCTCTTGTGAATCAAACAACTAATTTTTAGCAACATTATCACTATAAGAATGACAATTACTGGATAGAGCACTTTGCCAATGATTGAGCTACCAATTTCAGAAAACCAATCTTTGATAGCCTCCATTCTCTTCCCAATTTTCTCAGTAAAACTTTCTTCCTCCATGGGTTCTATTTCTTCATGAAAATGTGTAATGTTTTTAACAAGCAACTCTATATCCCGACTTTTGTCAGGTATATAAGTACAGCAATGTTGGACATGTAAGACCCCACAAACACCTCCCTCTTTTGCAAGCAGAATGTCTAATGCAAGACGATTCTGCATAACCATGCTTCTGGTAGCAACAAGTTCTGTGCTAACTAACTGGAAACCACTCGCAGTATCAGTTGACAATCTATCCACAATTGTAGATATTTTTCTGATTTTGATTGAATTCATAGTAATTCCCACCATAGGAATAACAGCACCAAAGATGTCTCCCAGGATTTCTGAAAAACTTTCTCTTTTGTACCTATTCAAATGTTCACCAAATTCAAAGGTACCCCTTTCGTTTCTGTCAACATTAAATATTTTTGGAAAGACCAGGCCAATATAACATGTCCCGTACCAATGGTCTGGAAGACTAAAATATGCTTTATTACCACAGATAAAATAAATCCCAGGAAAAATTGGATCCTTACCACCTTTAAATCCCCAACCCCCTGTGATAAGATAAGTATCCTCACATTGACTAGCACCCACAATAAGATTATCATATAACGTATTATCTCTTCTAATGCACAATTTACCACTAACTGGTTCATCTATGTGAATTGCAGCATTTGTGTTAACACCATTTAATTTAGCATCCTCCATTTGCCAGTACTTAGACTTGGCATGCTTTAACATCTCATTTCTTTTGTAAACAGCCCTTCTCTCCTCAACCATGTTCAGGAATGTCTTCTCTTCAGCTCTCATTTTGCAAGTTAAATTATTTCTATAGGCATATTCATATTTGAGTTCATTAGTAACTAAAAAGAATTCCCTCATCTGCTTTGCAGGTCTAACTTTGTTTAAGCTATTTACAATTTTGAGATTTGCAAAAACCTCGTCAAAGTCTGAGTAATAATACTCCAGACGTCCAGTTTCATAAAACAAGCTAGCAATCACACTGCAAGTAATGCCATAAGTGAGAGGTAACATATTATAAGTCACACCCTCTGAAACAGAAGCAGGTAATTTTACACAGACATAGCAATCCTTAACATTCATTACTTTAACATATTCAGATAAAAGCCTTGAAAATGAATTGCTCGAGAAATCTCCAACAGATCTGTCTTGATGAATCTCTGGATTATGCTCAATAACTCTGCTAGACTTGCCAGCATGTTTCTCATGTTTAGACTCAACCTTACTGGTTATATTAGTCTTGGATTTCTGCTTATTAACATCAAAAGGATAGACCACAGCTAAAATGAACCAAAGTAAAATTAATAATATCACACAAATTGAAGTCATTTTACAACATCTCTTAAGAATTGAACACCTAGAAGTATCTGATCCAGGCATTCTAAAAAAAAAAAAACCCTAAACAGCTTTTCTTCGACCTTGTGTCACAAAAACATGTGCTTTTCCAACTAAACAACTTTTCTTCGACCTAAAGTCACCTAAAAAAAAATTTCTTCAGCCTTATGCCAGAAATTAAAAACTCCTATCTAAATTTAATGACTTCAATCTTTGCCACTGATTTCAGCAATCTCCAAATCTTCTTGGCCACTGGATTCCACCTCAGCACTTGGTGGTATTATGATGTATGTCCATTCCGGAGACTTATATTTCTGATTTGGCTTTATTACTCTTCTTGTTTTACGAGTAATTACTTCTATTTTCTTGTTTTTCTCTTCTTTTTTATCAGAATCACCTTCTTGACTTGATATCTCGTTGACCTGCTCTTTTGATTTTTTCACCAATTTGAACTTCAAATTGTCTTCAGGCCAAATATCCCCTTTTCTCGGGACTTTCTTCTTTGGCACGTTTTCATTACTTTCAGCTTTCCAAGCTCTTTTTCTGAAATTTCTTATTTCAGAATCTTCATCACTTTCATCAGTGTCTGTATCTGAAACTTCAAATCTGTACCTAGGAACTTCTTTACTCTGCAGCTTCACTCCATTTGGAACAATATCCTTACTGGTACTTGGTAATTCTTCTTCTTCTTCAGAAATCACCTTCAGCTTCCCAGTTTCAGGCTTTTTGCTCTTATTCACAGAGTTACTCTTTTGCCTTTCAATACTCTGGCTCAGATTTTCATTTTGTTCAGATTTTTCTACTTCTTCTGAATCCCCTTTTTCTTTTAGAGACTCTTTTTCAAGCAGATCATCATCAACTCCTCGATCTCCAATTTCGATATTCAGATCTTCTTCATTCAAGTTCTGACTCTTTTGTAGATCTTTCAGATGTTGATTATTTCGCTGATCATCAGAATCAGGATCTTCTGGATTTCCTTCTGAATCTGAATCAGTTGTTGTGTCACTGTCTTCATCAGGGTTTTTAGGAGGTGGCACACGAATTGTATGACTTGGATGAATCCACCTTTTTAACCCTTTGCACTTGATTGCATTTGTTGTAATTAGAATAACCTGTCTTGCTTTCTGCCACCTTGGGACTAAACAATTTCTTCTTCGATGAACTTTGGTCCTTACCCAGTCTCCGGGTAACAAATCATGAGCTTGGACTTTCTCCTTAGAGATTACATCTGTTCCCACCTGATGAAATATAGAATTCACTACATCAGACAGGTTTTGGCAATATTCAATGATTGCACTATCATTAATACTCATTAGTTTGCCAACTGGAACAAATGCTTGCCTCATCACTCTACCCATCACAATGTCATGTGGGCTAAGACCTGTCTTTTTCTCAGGAGTACTTCTCATTGACATTAGAACAAGTGGAAGTGCATCTGTCCACTTCACTCCTGTGGCAAGACACATTTTTGAAATTCTGTTCTTAATGGTGCCATTAATCTGTTCAACAACTCCTGATGCTTCTGGTCTGTAAGCACAATGTAGCTTTTGCTCAATGTTTAAAGCTCCACAAATCAGTTTCATCAACCTATTTTCAAAATGGGTTCCACAATCACTTTCAATAGTCACTGGAAATCCGTACCTAGGTATGATCTCTCTTAAAAGTAATTTTGCCACAGTGACTGAGTCACAATGACGAGTTGGGAAAGCTTCCACCCATCTTGAAAACAGACAGACAAACACCAGTACATACCTCAACCTATTGTGCATAGGCATTTCAATGAAATCCATTTGTAATCTGGTAAAAGGACCACCCTCCCGTCCTATGGTTCCCGAACTTACAACAGTTTTTCTGTTAGGATTCATCTGTTGGCAGGACAAGCATCTTTGGCAAAGTGATTCCGCAATTATTCTAAACTTTGTGTTAAACCATGTTTCTCTGAATAATCTTATCATGGAATCTCTTCCTAAATGGACCATGATACATCCGTGCCATATCAGCAATCATGCAGTCCGGCATTACAGGCCTTCCATCTTTGTATACCCAAATTCCATCTTCTTCTCTTGGTCTGCACTCACTTTTTAACCATGTGTTTTTCTCTTCCTCACTTACCTCATCTTGTAAGTCTTTTACTTCCTGCCATGTTTCAACTACAGAAATTAGCATGAGAGAATTCATTGTGTGACTTTCGTCTTTTTCCAAGCGAGTGTTTTTAGCGCAGAACTTTGCAATTTTATCTGCGTATGCGTTTCCTTTGGTAATGTAATCATCACCTTTTTTATGAGCTGCACATTTGACCACAGCGATTTGTTCTGGTAACTGAATGCCATCAATCAGTCTTTTAATCAATTTTGCATTTCTGATTGGTGTTCCTGCAGAAGTTAAATAACCTCTTTGGGACCACAGTTGTCCATAATCATGAACAACACCATAACCATATTGACTATCAGTCACTATGGTTACTCTTTTGCCTGCTGCTTTTTCACATGCTCGAATTAAGGCAATCAATTCTGCAATTTGTGCAGAACGAATTCCATTCAGAGGTGAACCTTCAACAACATTTGAGACTGTGCACACTGAGTATGCTGCTCTTAGAATCCCTTCATCATTTCTCAAACAAGACCCATCTACAAAATAGATTATGTCTGATTCAGGTAAAGGAACATCTTTTATGTCCTGTCTTGGTTTTGTGCAGTAATCTACAACATCCAGGCATTCATGATCAATATCAATTTCGTTACTTACCTCAGTAATAACTCCATCTGGTAATAGTGTGGAAGGATTCAAATTCACACACCTTACAATTGATACATTGTCTGAACCCAAAATTGTTTTTTCGTATTTTGTCAGTCTGCTACTTGTCAGATGTTGAGTCCTGCTTCTGGTAAGCAGAATTTCAACTGAATGAGGTACATATACTTTTACAGGAAACCCCATAATGATTCCTTCACTTTGGTCCAGACTTATGCTTGTTGCGGCCACTGCTTTTAAGCAACCTGGCAAAGCTTTTGCAACAGGATCCAAAACAGATGAGAAATATGCAATTGGTTTTCTCAACTTACCATGTCTCTGTATCAATACAGACAATGCACAACCCTCTCTTTCACTGCAGTAAAGTTCAAATTCCTTTTCATAATCTGGCATACCCACGGCAGGAGCTTCACATAAGGTCTTTTTTAATTGCTCAAAAGCTTCCAGTTCAACTTTTGACAAGGTGATTGGATCTTTTATGTCTGCTTTTGTTAATCTTTGTAGTGGTTTTGCAATTACTGAAAATCCACTAATCCATTGTCGACAGTAACCAACCATTCCCAGAAACATTCTCACCTGTCTCTGAGTTGTTGGTAGTTGAATTGCTCGAATCATTTTGATCCTCTCCACTGTCACTTTTCTCGTACCCTTTGCAATTCTGTGACCAAGATATTTCACTTCTTGCTTACAAAATTGCAACTTTGCAGGTGACACTTTATGTCCTTCATCTGCCAAACGATTTAACAGGGTAATGGTATCAGTAACACAATTTTCTCGTGTTTTGGCTGCTACAAGCAAATCATCGATGTACTGTACCAATGTGGAATTGCCAGGCAACACCAAATCTTCCAGGGATTTCTTTAATAACTGATTAAAGATAGATGGACTCTCAGTATACCCTTGAGGGATACGACACCATGCTAGGATCCTATTTTGGAACCTGAAAGCAAACATTTGCTGACTTTCTGGGTGTAAGGGAACAGTAAAGAAGGCATTATACAGGTCAATGACCGTGTACCAATCTGCATCATGTGGAATCTGGTAAAGAATTACTGCAGGGTTTGGAACAATAGGACAACATGGAACAACAATCTGATTGATTTTTCTCAGGTCCTGAACAATTCTATATGTTCCATTTGACTTTTTAATACCCATAATTGGTGAATTGCATGGGCTGCTCTCAATTTCCTTTAGCACACCTTGACTTATGAATTTTTCAATCACTGGAATGACACCCTCTATTGTCTCTGCTTTCATTTTATACTGGGGAACATTTGGAAAATCAATTCCCTGCTTAACAGTGATTTTCACTGGATCAATATTCTTCATAAGACCCATTTCATTTCCTGTTAGGTCCCAAATTGCTGGATTAACTGGCTTTTTGAGCTCTTCTGGCAAATCATTTTTATCAAATACAGGAAATAATGAAGTTTTCTCTTCTTCTATCATTAGCATTGTCAATTTATAAAGCCCATCTTCTTCTGCTGTTTGCATTTCAATACCATCAGGTGAGCAATATATTCTGCAATTCATCTTGCATAATATATCACGACCCAACAGATTCACAGGACTGCTGTCACAAACTAGAAATCTATGTTTATCTTTGTAGTTCCCTATTTCCACTTTCACTGGTTCTGTCAAACTTGTTTTAATTTGCTGATTAGCTACACCTACAACTTGGATGGACTCACCAGAGAGAGGAAGGTTTTCTATTTCTGTTGATCTAACAGTAGAACGGGTAGCACCTGTATCCACAAGAAAAGTGATATCTTTGTCATTCACTTTACCATTAACAAATGGACCAGACTGATCTACCTCAAGAGTGGGTCCAAGCACGCACTCTTCCTCCTCTCTCAGGTACCGTCATGAATAATCTTCTGAAGAATCACTCTCTCCTTTGTCTTTTAACCAAAATTGAGAAGCATTTGACATGTTAACTTTTGACACATTTTTGACCAAATTACTTCCACAGAAACCTGTTTCAGGAGAACATCTCTGTGTGTTTGTACTACCAGGGAATGGTGCTTGAGGTATCTGATTCTGCTGAATTTGATTCTGCTGTACCTGATTCTGCTGCTGAAACTGGCTTTGCTGTACCTGGCTTTGCTGATTCGCTATCTGTCGCTGTAGCTGTCGCTGCTGACTTAACTCATTCAGCTGCTGTTGTAGCTGTTGCTGTTGCTGCGGATTTAACTCACACTGCACCTGTGGATTCAATGAATTAATTTTAAAATTTCTGGAAGGATTTTTACACTCTCGTTTCCAGTGTCCAATTTCGCCGCAATTAA
This sequence comes from Lissotriton helveticus, assembly GCF_964261635.1. Lineage (NCBI taxonomy): Eukaryota > Metazoa > Chordata > Amphibia > Caudata > Salamandridae > Lissotriton > Lissotriton helveticus. The sequence goes on from NC_136070.1 coordinate 708,500,194, forward strand.
AACACGGGAGCTTTTGTTTCAATTCTTCAACATTTACATTAAATTTTGACTTATTATTATTAAAATTGTTTTTGAATTTCCCTTGATTCTGCTTCTGCATAGAAGTTAACTGCTGTTGTTGCTGTTCTGCTACCTTCACTTGTGCCCACATTGCTTTCTCCTTGAGATTTTTCTGCTTCACATCTATCTCATCACTACAGTATTTTGCCTTTCTCAGGATGTCATCAACTGAAAGTGCTTGCCAGCAGACAATTCCATTTCTAATCATGTCTCCAATTTCAGGTCTCAGGCCATATACAAATCTGTATATAAAGTGGCTCATGTCTTTTTCACTTAATTTTTCATAGCCACTGTACTGTTTAAAGACTAACAGTAATCTTTCATAAAATGAATGAACTGATTCTTTTGGTTCTTGGTTTGTTCTGTCTATTTTAACCCAATCCACTTCTTTTGGGGAAATTTTTTCTTTTAACCAGTAAATTACTTTATTATAAATATCCATGACATCTTTTGCTGGTGCACCTGTAACTGGATCTCGAGGAGGTTCTTCCTTTGGCCAATCTATAGAAATCTTACATTCTGTCCAGAGATCTGATGGAACAACAATGTCAAAGAATCCATCTAGATCAATCCACAGAACTTTTGATACCTTTATAAATCTGTCTACCTGTCGGTACCACTCAACTGGTTTTTCTCTCAACCTTGGAAAATCATTAGTAAACAGGAGAATATCCTGTCTCGACCAAGGAACATGCACATACCCTCCTCCAGCTATTTCCCTTATTGGAAATTCAGAAACTACATCTTTTCTTAAATTTTTATCCTGATCTTTCTTAGACCATTTCATTCTCCATTTACCTAATTCGCCTAATTTTCTGAGAAAACTTATTAATTCTTTTATATGTGTCATTCTTCCTGCAGCGTTTAGATTGTCAATGTCTTTTTCAGAGAAATCCACTCTGTAATGTTTCTGCAAATGTTTCTGTTTACGCAAATCAATCTCTAATTCAGCAGCCATTTCTTCCAGTTGTTCATACCTGTTTTTTACTTTCCATTGAATACTCTTACAAATGAACAACAATTCATCATCCTGATACAATTTCAAATTGTCAGTACCAATTGTGCCAATGATCAATTCTTCCAAATCAGCTTTTAATTTAGCAACATCAAGTTTTTTATAATCAGGAACTTCAGGGCTTATTCTATTTTGTGATAATTCCATTCTATCCAGACTTTTCTCAGACAGACCTGAATCTGAAATTGCCACTGTTGGTACTTGTGAACTTGACAGATTTCCATTTAATGTTAAATTTGGCATCTTAGAATTTTCTCTATGAATCTCTGAAAGTTCTGAATAAAATTTCTCAGCAACCTTTTGAATTTCTGCATTTAATGGAACTGTTAAAGCTGTTTGTCTATTGACTCCCTGATCAAAAACTGGTACAACAGGACCAATAGTAACTGGTACTGTCACTGCTTCTTTGCCTTTTGTCAATTGTTGAATTAAATCTTCCTTCGCTTTATTGTAATTAGAAATTTCTGGAATGTTAACAGGTATTCTCTCTTGATTTTTCACAAAATTATTTTCCTGTGGGACTCTGCTCTCTCTGGGTGTACTACAATTATTTACTGATCCTACTCTTTCAGGTAATTTTAAAAATCTGGGAGAACCTTCTTCAGCTTCTCTAGGAGGTGCATTTGGAGAAGTTTCTGTAGAAACTCTCGGGGTTAATTGAGAACCTACTTGATAAGGTGGCGGTTTATGTTTATTTGCATAAATGTCTTCTAAAACTGCATCATCTAATTCCTCATCAATTCTCTTACCAGCTATTTTTTGTTGTAAATCCTCAGTAACCATTATTCTCACTGGATATAGACCATCATACATGTTTGCTTTTCTCCAGCGTTTTACTTTTTCTTCATGTGTTTCCTTATTTACAACATATTTTGAATATTTGGGTGCTGAACATTTGCTTTCACGTTCAAGTTCCATCATCTCAACTTCCCATTCAACTAAGGCTTCAAATTGTGTAGGTCTTGGCTTTGGCACAAGATCCATCATCTTTCCTCTCAGATTTTGTAAAACTTTCAAATTAAATGACCCATCTTCTGGCCAGGCTAGTACGCCATCATTTTTTGTATAATGCATCCAATTATCAAACCAAATTACAGTATGATAGCCATATTTGCCTTCCATATAGGCTGCAGGTGTTTTGTATTTATGAAGTAATTTACCACCACGTGTTTCAATTTTCTTGTCAGGCTTAAAATAATTTTTCACCTTTTGAAACCATGAAGGCTTCTTCTCATAATCATCCCAATAACTCATGTTTGTGATAGAATGCTTTACAAGTTACTGTTATAACTTTTATTTAATTTACAATTCAAATAGTAACTATTTATTATTTTCCTTTTATTTACTAAGCTCTAATCACCTTTTGCTGTTATTGTTGTCTTAATTATGGTACCTACTATGTTATTCTCTAATTTATAATAAATTCAATTTTCTCAATATTATAGTAAATATTAGCAACAATTAAAATTTTAAAACGAAGCTTTGGGCATTAATAGCGTGGAAAATTAAATACTCGGCAAAAGTAAACAATGTGCATCAGCACAACGAGTGTCTAAGCCAATCAGCGTGTGGCTGCACAGCGCTCAGCCAATCACAGTGCCTGCCTGAACCTTAACCAATCCGGTCGCGGCTTTCTTATGACGCTGCGACGTCCTCAGCCAACCATGACACAGCTCTTCTCTGTAATAACAAACAAATCAACCTCAACCAAGGCCCCTAATTTAGAAATAGGATTCAGCAAGTATAGCGCGATTCTACTATCGCTCCAGATCCTTCGCTCAGCACTCCTTTAAAGAAAAGAAGAAGTTCAACAACACGAAGCTCTGACCAATCAGGTCGCGGCTCGTTAGTGACACCACGCGTCATCGTAACACTCAGGACCAAGCAATACTTAATGGGAGGGCCTCGCCCAATCAGAGCGCGGCTCACGGAGCCTCGCCCAATCAGAGCGCGGCTCTGCCTCTGATACGTCGGGGACCTGAACAGGGATGCACGTCACCAGCCAATGGGTGCGCGGCTTTTTTATGACGCGACGGGCGTTTTAGCCAATGACAGCGCGGCGGCTGACGTAGACAGCCGCTGCAGCTGACAGAGCTCTCTCACTCGCCCCAGCCCTCCTCCTTCACAAAATGTTCGCGCGACAGTTAGCTTTAATCTAAAACATTAGCGTGTAACTAACAATCAAATCAAAGAGAACAGGATGTTTACAAGTGAGGTGCAAACGAGCTCACAACGCTACGTTCACTACATGTAATTAACCAGTAATTTTCTAAAAATAGCGCAGTCTACAAAAGAAAGACAAAAATCAAACGGGAACATTTTTAAATTAATTTTCCAATATTAATCGCACCTCAACCAATGAGATCGCTTCTTTGGTCAGACACTCCAGACATTTTAACTAATCAGAGCGCGGCAGGCTCTGACGTATGCAGCAGCTGCTGCTGCAGGCTCTCTCCCCACACGCTTTCACTCTTTAATCAGCCCCTCCCTTACAATTTTCGATCGGGGCACTTTTAAAAGGATTTTAATAATGCGCAATGCTTTTTAAAGGTATTTAAATAGCGCAAAACACCCTTTAATGCTTTTAAACAGTGCAGATTTTACCTAAAGGCTTCAGAGCGCTTTACAATATTTTAAAATAGTGCATTCTTTACCATGAAGGTTCTATAAACGTTTTCCTATTACTTTTGAACGTAATTAATAACTACATAAAGGAAACCATTTGTCTGCTTCTCTAACAAAGAGATAGTTTTATATACATTCATTCAAGTATTCTCAGCGTGGAATAGACAACGCTATTCTCACAGAATAGTCTCATTTGCCAATAGAGTAATTCTTACCCTACCCTTCTAACAGATTATTAATCATTCACGCACTTTCAAACAAGAAAACTCTGATCATACACACACGAATTCTTGGTAGGACTTGAACCAACCACAGAAAACGTCAGGCGTTGATAAGAATATGTGCCACTATCTCACCCTTCACTCAAGCTGAGATAAATCCTACTACTCTTTTCACAGAAAGTTTTAAAACAGGCTCACCAGGTCCCTCTGCTTAATGCTACAATTTCATAGGCAATCCTCACTATACATTCAACCATTCAAATTAAAGTCCCTAAACTTGTGTTGTACGTTCACAACACGTGATATATTCTATACCACAATTTTGAAACAGACAAATGCACTGTGTAACTCTTCAAGCTACACTACTCTTGCTATAGCAAACCAAGAATTTTCCACAGCTGGAAAAACCCTTAAAGATTACATACTACATATAACAATCTGACAAAATCAAAAACTCAACATTTGTTAAACATCAATCCTATGACTATACCTACATATATGTAACATGCATGTCAAAAACAACATAAAACCATCCTCTGCTACCATGAATTGCTCCAGCGCTCCAACAGAAATTCTTTATAAATGATGTCACAATCTACTACCATACTTACCAATCAAAATCAGGCCCATAAGAAACAACAGAGCAGCTGAAACATGAGGCAAATGGATCTGATATGTTGTTATTAAACTCTTTTCAATAAACAAGACCAGCTTGTCATTTTAAAAGTTTATTTTAAATTTTTCAAAATTATATAAATTCAATTAGCTCTTTATTAATATCAACATTTATTTTTATTAAGTAAGCTTTATTGTATTAATCATTGGCTCAAAATCTGGCAGTCCAATATTGTATGAAATAATGAATTTAAAGAAAACATGACCCTAAACCCTAAGTTAGCTTTCTGACCTGAAAAGGAAAATAATGAATAAACAGTTGAATGCTTACAAGTCCATGGAAAATCGAACAGCACTTCGCCCTCAGGAAACAGTCAGCCCCGATCCCTTCAAGAGGCCAATTTTTATACCCTATTTGCTTGCTAATCTAACTAAAATGTAATTCTTTTCTGAAAGTTCAGCACTGTGATTGGTTGCTGTCTGTCAGACCACCAAAACCACCTCGTCCAGGGTGTAAGCGTCACCATACTATTGTTCATTGACATAGAGTGACATCAGCTTCCGAGTGTCTTTGCAACAATTTAAAAAGTTGCTTCTCTGACTTCCACCAGAGCTCGGCAAAAATCATCCCTGCCATTTCATCAGCCTTGAGAAAAGAACATCCAGAGCAGTTCATGAATAAGTCTCTTTTGTTAGAGCCACAGTCTTTTTCAAAGGTTGTGCAAAAGTAAAGTTCCATGGAAAGTTTCCAAGATGACTGCACTTGGCTTCAACTCTGCTCACATACAGACCGACCAGCTTTTCTTCAGAATCAGAACTAAGGCTAGGCCTCAAACCACATTCAGGCTAATAATTAAACAAACACAAAAAGAGTGATTAATTCAGGTAAAACAAACCCTTCTGTTACCCACCCTTCCCTGCTAGTGATTAACCCATTAATAAATGACAACTATCAGAAGCAAACAAATAAAGCAGCACATAAAATATCTACCATTCTTCATATACTCCAACTTTATGAATCTGAAAGAATTAAAAGATGATTAAATGTTTCACAGACAGACAAATCACAACATAGGACAAACATGTAAGCACATATAATGAAGCACATGCCTTGAATGATCAGCCGCATATTAATAGTGACAAAGACAATAGGACAGACATGACAAACAAAACAATATTAATCATGTGTTACAAAACAGACTTGCAAATGCAACAAAAGCACAAGTTATTAGTTCCCACGTGTTCATGTGTGGTGCAAACTTAATCTAGGTTGGATTAATCAAACAAATCATGCAATAATTCATTAATTGATTAGTTCATGTTATAGGGAATTGAATTCACAAGTCAAAATAAAATATTTTCTGAAGCTCGCTTCATCAAACCCCTCCCCTGCTGATGACGGAACCGCTCCGTCATCAGCTGCGGTGGCGCTGTGCTGATGACGGAGCGGTTCCGTCATGGCCCGCTCGGAGCGCCTGCGCGGCGCGGATTCCGTGCCTGCGCTGAGCGTTCCATTGAGCGGGTGGGGCCATGACGGAACCGCTCCGTCATGAGCACAGCTCAACCGCGGCTGGTGACTGAGCGCTTCCGTCACCAGCATGCGGCCGCCCCACCCCCTTAGCACTGCGGCGGAATAGTCGCCGCAGTGAAGGGGTTAGTGCCGCTATGGTGTGTGTTAGGAAAGAGTGAGGTTGTTTGGGCCATCTGCTTGTTTCTTTCAAAGGTTGCTGATGAGCAGTTGGGCCAGGACTGGGCAGGCTCAGATAGGAAATGTGTGTCCCTTGCTGGGGCTGCTGAAGTGCAATTGGAGGCCTAGGCAAGGTGTAGGATAGAAAGTGTCTGGTTTTCTCTGGCTCAGCCACAATAGGTGGGCAATCCCTTTGTAGTCACATCTCTGACCATGCCTCCACTTTGAACTCAGGATCACAGTTTCCATAGTTTTTGTATGCACAAAATTCTATAGTTGTCTTTCTGGGGCTGGTGGGGGCCTTCGTGACAGCAGCCTCATTGTGTGCCCCGCAAGGTAGTCATAAGTACTAGAGGCTGAGTCAGACTGGGACAGAAAACAGGCCCGGGCAACAAAATAAAAGTGGCCCAAGACGCAAATCAGGTACCTAAAAAAGTGGCCCACATTTGCAAATCGGGTTATGGTTGCACTCGTAACGACACATTAAATAGGTCTTTTACAAGGTATGGCAAGGCCCACTGGAATTATGCGGCAGGGAAGTAGCAGAGTTCAGTAAATTATGAGTAAAGAAAAAGCAAATTATGCAGCACATTTTTTAACAGTATTATTTCATTATTTCGATTTCTACACTTGTGAACACTGCCTGAGCATTTGCTGTACCTCATTAGTTCCAGTTTAACATCCAAATACAGCAATATGCAACAGAAAGGTGACCAGTCAATTTTTGCAAAGGGCCTTCCACTATGCTGCAACCCATGCCGCTGCATTTTTAGTAACTTCTAACCGTTTGAGCTACAAGCTATTTTGTTTTATTAAAATCTGCAGATTGTGCAACAGATGATGGATTGTGTGGCAAATGCATATTTATTCAAAAACGCTGTGGCTGCATAATTGCATAATTCAGTGGCTCATGGTATATCACAGACCGCATGCATATGCACTTACTACAAGTAATGTTTGTAGTAATATCAGAGAAATCACCAGTAAAAACCTGACCCCAGACCATAAAACAGCCAAACACTGACCCGTTGGACCAGCCCTTCTGGCACTGCCAGATTGCCCTCTGGGCCACTCTGACCCACCCAACATCACAGCAGAAAACACTTAAACTGCAGGACATAAACACTTTCAGTTTCACTTGTTTGGTTTGAAAGCACTTTTGTTCCCTTAAAGGAGTACATGACCAAACATTTTATATGTTTGATGAATCCGTAATGCTTTCTTGGGGACCTCTTGTTGCACTAAAGTAATTGAAAGGCTAGACTGCAGTAACCCTAAAGCAAAGCAAACCCATTGCTCAGGGCATCTGTTGGCAATGCACTTCCATTAAGTGGCAAATCTGCAGTAAATAGGTAAGGAGCAGGTTTGCTTTCCCAGGCATTTCTGTATTTGAGGTGAGTTGTATAAAAAGACGCTTCACCTGATCAAAGAAGAACTCCTATAGCCCCCAGCACTTCCCTTTGCCAGGTGGTGTGCTCTCTCCTACTCAGAAGCAGCAGCAGAGGCCTCACTGCTCTGCCCTTGGCCCAGGCTAGGAGGAGACGCAGCACATGCTGTGCTTGCCCATGGCTGCTCATTGTCATTCTATGGAGAATGACACTGGCCGGCCGACAGTTTGAGTTAGGTAGGGAACCTGCCCCAAACCTGAAAAACAATGGCCTACAACTGGCCTCAGGAATTTGTCCTCGGGCACCAGCAAATAAATCCGACCCAGATTGAAGGCACTTTAGCGGGTCAAAAGCAGGGCCGTCATAGGTAGCATTTTAACACTCCATGGCCCTGTCAACACTGGAAGTGCGCAGGAGTTTTTCTGTCCCCCGCATCCCCTGACACTTGTCCTCCATGTCCCATTCACTCCAAAATCTGAAAATCTGGGGAGGGGGGTAAATCTCCCACATCCCCCACATCCCACACACTTCCTACACCCATGCCTGCTGCACCAACAGAAGCTTCGCTCCCTCTGTGGAGGCTCTGTGTAGCTGACGTCCATCACTGGTTTTGAAAACCCCTCCTAGGACATTGGCACCAGCCTCAGGTGCCTTTGTGTGTTTTGGGTAAAGTTTGAATAGTTTCTCAGTCACTGTTTGGCATCAAGGCCGGCCCCCTTTTCTCCTGACAAGTTTAAAATGGTTTCAAAATTGCGAGGTCAGCTGTACTAGTTTCAACGTAATTCGCTTTGTATTTTCAACTATGGATTGTACTTACAAACAATTGTTTGACTAACAAGCTGATCTCACTTAGAGAGCAACCACAAAGTTGTGATTAGAAAAAAATAAAGATTAGAAAACACTAGGTGGTAGGAATCGTAGCATCCTCCTCAGCCGGGGTACCCGACAATGACTACACCACATACAGAGCTTAGATTTACATGTCTTTATTCATATGTAGGTAACTGCAAACTCAACATTCTAAACCAATCTTCATTGCATTCCGCTCTGTCAGGGTTCCATCATTTGTAACTGGTAAGACACTACATTTACCCCTCTGTTAACTCCTTCCCTGCGGGGGTCATTCCCCCACGGTGCACTGAGCACTGCGCCGCAGTGCTTGTGATGAGACCAGCTCGTCATGAGTCACAGTGGAGCTGTGCTCATGACGAGCTGGTCTCGTCACAACCCCGCCCACTGATGAATTCACCCGCACAGGCGGGGAATCAATCGTGGGGGGAGCGTCGCGTTATGACGAGACCAGCTCGTCAAGAGCAGAGTTCCATTATGACTCATGACAAGCTGGTCTCGTCATGAGCACTGAAGAGGTTAAATAAAAAAAAGAAACATTTTTACAAAACAGACATATATAAACATTTACAATTAAATCTCTTCAATCAATCTTTTTGGTGCTTTAATTGTTCAACCTGATCTTGCTCTTGGTAACTGGGAACTGTCACCACCATTGTCCAGGCTTTACGTCAACGGTGTAGAGGTAACAGCAGACACTAATTTTTCAGACCCAGTCTCTGTTTAAACAGTTTGATCTGATGAATGATTAGTTAATTGCCTGAAATGAGAAGAGTCTCTGGGCTCTGAGCAACCACCATGTGCCCTTTAGTAGACACAGCTTGAAAAGCTTCTGCAGCAAATGGAGCATCAGATTTTCTTTTATGTATATGTTGTGCGAGCCAGGATCGCCTTTCTTAAAGACAATGTTTTTTGCATGTCGTGTTTTATCAGAATGAGCTTTCATCTTTTGCTTGTTACCCAAGTCCTTCTCATGCATTGCTGTCTCATCTTTCTTTCTCTGATTGGTCCAGTAAGGCATCTTGGTGTTCATTGCTGTCCCGAACATCAATGTCATAGGACTTTCATCTGCGGTTGAGTGTGGTGTTGAATGATAAGCTTTCATAGCAGAAATAAACAGTTTTCAAATCGAGCTTCTCAAGAGTAGCATGCTGCACTGTTTTCTGTAACATACTCATAAAATATTCAACAAGTCCATTGGCCTGCAGCCACAAAGGAGTGTTTTTCTTATGTTTTATATTGAAATGCCTCAAGAAATCTTTAAACTCTCGACTGTTGAAAGGTGGACCATTGTCAGATTTCACTATGACTGGAACACCCCATGACGCAAAGATGCCATCTAGTCTTTCAATGACTCACTCTTGATTAGTAGATGATAGATCATCAGTTAATGGAAATTGTGAGTTTCATCCATGATCACCCGCCGGTGATGTCTGTTGTCGAGTCAACCAAAAAAGTAAGGGCGTATTCTCTCCCATGCATGCTTTGGGAGTTCTGACATGTTCCAGGTGTGGTGAATAGTTTTTGTAGAAAGGCAGTTGCATAGATGACAGGCCTTTAATTCCCTTTCAATCCTATCATCAAGATAAGGAAACCCGACTATGGGGCTGAATATGATGGTGCCTGGACAGTCACTGTCAGCCGGTCGGTGGAAGTCCCACCCCCATCGGACCATGTAAGACCACCCGCCACATTAGGAAGGCGCACAGATGGTTGGGAGCGGAAAGATCATCCAACACTAATCCGACAGGCTCGAGGAGGAATGCCTACAACGGTGGCGGTGCCTGCTCAGGCACTGCTGTATGCATTACAATGTCAGTTTTCGCCAGCCTTTTCATGGCAGTTAACCCGCCATGAGAAGGCTGGCAGAAAGTGACTTTGGCTGCCCTTAGCGGGCTCCTCATTACACCCCGGGCCTCCGGTCTGTGACCTGGTGGCCACCTGTCATGCCTTCCTACATATCCCTATAAAGATAAAACAGTATCCCAGGAGGTATAAATTTCAAGACAATTTACACAGTATGCAAAAAGCATTACATGACATATTGAAAGGAGACACCTACTCAAATAATTTTTGAAAAAAGTTACTTTTCGTATGTTTTATATTAAGGCATCAATTTTTGAGAGACAAAAAAGTTGTCTGCAGCACATATATCAAACTTCAGGGTGACAACCCTAGAATAAACTTGGTGCACGATATGTACAAGTGATAGTGGCGACTCAAGTGAAAGTGTGTGCAGCGGCGGACGGCGCAAAGTGAGCAAGGTGCAATATATACAAAGAGTTGCTCAACAGTGACATAAAATCAGTGACAATTTAGAATGCAGTCTGTAATTACAACAACAATTGGGGTCACAATCGTATGCGCCTGAAATTTGCGCTGGAGGGTCGACGACGTTTCGTCCTTAGTCAGTGTGGACCATCTTCAGGACAGGGTTGTCTCAATTGGGAGTGCTGTGGGTAGAGAAATTAATTTTAGACCACTGGAAAACACAATATTTATGGTGTGGGATATGGGTAAGGTGGAGAGGACGGGGCGTTCAGCTGGTTGGCCCGGGTAGAGGAAGAAGAGGGGGGAGGGGGGGAAGAGGGAAGGGCAGGAATGCACGATCGAAGGGTGACGGCCAGTGTACTGGGTGATTGCGGGATGTAACCTAGGTACACATGCCAGTTTAATGTACAATCAAGATGGAGGGAGAGGGCAGGGGAGCCCAGAGGCCACTGTGACTGGTCTCACCTGCACGAGGGGGGTCACGGCCAAGAATGAACAAAGCCGGCACGTTGTGTCTGGTTGCCCTGGGACTGGAAATGAAAAAAAGAGACGGGGTAAGATTGGAAAGGAATATACCTGAATCCTACATCCAATGGAATAGATGTATCAGGACGTTGAATAGTGGTACAATCTATTCCATCGGATGTAGGATTCAGGTATATTCCTTTCCAATCTTTAAACCAATGGGGTTTGCTCCAATTTAGATCCAACATAGTTACCCCGTCTCTTTTTTTCATTTCCAGTCCCAGGGCAACCAGACACAACGTGCCGGCTTTGTTCATTCTTGGCCGTGACCCCCCCTCGTGCAGGTGAGACCAGTCACAGTGGCCTCTGGGCTCCCCTGCCCTCTCCCTCCATCTTGATTGTACATTAAACTGGCATGTGTACCTAGGTTACATCCCGCAATCACCCAGTACACTGGCCGTCACCCTTCGATCGTGCATTCCTTCCCTTCCCTCTTCCCCCCCCCCTTCTTCCTATACCCGGGCCAACCAGCTGAACGCCCCGTCCTCTCCACCTTACCCATATCCCACACCATAAATATTGCATTTTCCAGTGGTCTAAAATTAATTTCTCTACCCACAGCACTCCCAATTGAGACAACCCTGTCCTGAAGATGGTCCACACTGACTAAGGACCGAAACGTCATCGACCCTCTAGCGCAAATTTCAGGCGCATACGATTGTGACCCCAATTGTTGTTGCAATTACAGACTGCATTCTAAATTGTCACTGATTGTATGTCACTGTTGAGACACTCTTTGTATATATTGCACCTTGCTCACTTTGCGCCGTCCGCCGCTGCACACGCTTTCACTTGAGTCGCCACTATCACTTGTACATATCGTGCACCAAGTTTATTCTAGGGTTGTCACCCTGAAGTTTGATATATGTGCTGCAGACAACTTTTTTGTCTCTCAAAAATTGATGCCTTAATATAAAACATACGAAAAGTAACTTTTTTCAAAAATTATTTGAGTAGGTGTCTCCTTTCAATATGTCATGTAATGCTTTTTGCATACTGTGTAAATTGTCTTGAAATGTATACCTCCTGGGATACTGTTTTATCTTTATATTTAGCACCCCTATCCCAACTGGTTTATGGGTTATACTCCTGTTCTTTTTACAATTCCTACATATCCCTGCAACATGAGGCAGGCACCGCATGGTGCCTGCCACATAGTGCAGGGATATGAAGCATGTTTTTTTTTCAACTGTGGTGTGTGCTGCAGCCTGCAGTGCATGCTCCAATACAAAGGATATATTTTGCGACCACCTTCAAGGTGGTCACATTGTTATTCCAATGGCGGGACCACCGACAGGTAGTCGGGCAGTCCCTCTTCCGAAGGGATGGTGGTCGGACAAAAGTCCGCCCGCCATCCTAATGAGGCACTTTGTCTCTGAGAGCTCAATTTGTGGCAACAATTGAGCAATGTCCTTCATGTGCCACTTCAATTATTTTCTGTTGCAGTCTCTCTGGAATAAAAATTCTTGACCCTCATAGTGTAACTCCTTTCCTGAGTTACAGGCAGTTCATCCTTGACAATTTTGTATTTTTGATATTCCCCATTACTGGTGAGCGGTTGAGTGTGTTGGTTCCATGATTGCAGTGTAATTATATCTTTCAACTTTAACATGTCACTGTCATGGCTCACAGCAGTGTCAAGTCAAAAATTACTTTATTCGGTTAAAATTTAAAACCATCAAAGTGCAGATCACATTACATATTGCATTAAAACATTATATTTAATACAAAAGTTCATTTCAGTTCACATGCCATTTACAAGAACACCATGGGCCATCATTTAATACACATTCCTACCAAAAAACATCCCTTAGTATTTAAATAAATATATTAAAAAGTTTGTCACATGCCAATGTCCCTCATTTAAAAAAGTTGATTTTGTCCTGGGTACATAAAATAAACAAAGCCAAGACTATAATAAAAGTCTATTCCGACGCCTACTTGCCCCTATAATGTAACTGGCTACCCCAAAACACACAACCGGGGAGCCCATAATTTGAAAATAGGCTAAAGCTGGCCTAACTTGCTCAAAGGTTCACCCTCTTAGAAGTGGTATGATAAATTTCCTGTGTAACGTAACGTAGAAATCGCAGAAAAACATCATATGGAGGGTGTTCTGCTCTGAGAAGTTATCGCAAGGACAGGGACCCAGCGAGCCCTCTTTAAAAAAAAGCCTTTTGAGAACGATAGTAACCAGGGCACCATATTATACTTAAATCTAATTAGTGCGAATAAATGATAAGGTTTATTTATGTAAGTTTGATACGGCTGCATCTGCCTACCTAAACTCAACGTAACAAAGCTCCTCACTGAGGGATTGGCTAATTCCCCTTCCTCCCTTATTAACACTGATCTGTTCAAGAACTGCTGCTTCAGTCCTCTAATGGCTGCCTTGCCAAGAGCTCTAGGACTTAAAAATAGGTCAAGACAGCCAAGTGAATCCATTTGGGTCTTAATGTAGCGGATCCAAGGGATGTCAAGCCCTTTATCTAGAGACACGCAGTCTTGAATGATCAACTGGTTCAAGTTAGGTGACGGTTGTGCCCAAATTCTCAGCCAGCATAATAATGGGGCAACCCCAATCTGATCTGAGATAAAACCGGCACCTAGGTCCTCATGAAAGTAAAAAATTGGAGTAGAGGCTGGGAGCGACAGCATCCTACGAAAGACGTTATTTTCAATTGCCTGTATGTCACCAGTCTCGGTGTAACCCCATACGTCACTCCCATAGGTCACCATTGGGAGGCACTTGGCATTATAAATCTTCATGACGGCCGGAAGTGGTTTAGAGCCTATTCTTCTTGCAAACGCTAGTATTGCCCCAGAAGCCCTGGCAAGTGTATTCTTTTTATGTGCACGCGGCATAACCCACGATCGTCTTTCATCAAAAAGAACGCCTAAATATGGGAAGGCGGAGACTTTCGTGAGTTCCAGCCCCTTACAATAAAATTTGACATTCCTTGTCGTAGCAGTGCCAATCAACATTGAATGTGCTTTTTTAAGGTTTGTAATTAAATCTAGAGAGTTCATAAAATCAATTAAACATTCTAAAAGAGATTGCAACCCTCGCGACGTCCTTGCTACCAAAACCGCATCATCTGCATATTGTAATGCCGGGATCATTTTTGGGACATCCTTACAAGAAGAAGTCAGGGCGTCCCCAAGTTTGTTGATGTAAAGTGTGAACAGCAGGGGTGCCAAAATGCACCCCTGTCGCACCCCTCTCTTGACGGCCCATGCAACAGTTAGGATACCGCCCTCTTTATAACAGACCGCGACCATGGTGTTTTCATGAATGGCCGCCAAAAAAGAAATCAAAGCCGGCTCCAACCCAATGCTATAAAGGGAAGCCCAAAGATTTTGCCTGTTTATAAGATCGAAAGCAGTGGATAGATCCATAAATGCCAAGTGGCTGTCCCCACGCTTCGCGACCGTATACTTTCCTATTATTAAGTGAAGATTAAGGCATTGACCAATCATACCCTTTCCCTGCCTAAATCCGTACTGAAGATCAGAGATGATGCAATTTTTGTATAGCCAATCTGTTAAACGGGCAAGAACGACCTTCCCCATTATCTTGGCTTCAGAATCCAAGAGTGAGATTGGTCTATAACAGGCCGGATCCTCTCTTGAGCCCTTTTTAAATATTGGGATAATTACCGCCTTAGCCCAAGATGGGGGAAAACCTACCTGTGTCGCAGCGTTAAAAACAAAAGTTAAAGTCTTAGCCCATGCATTAGGATCTGCCCTGTAAAGACTGGCCGGGACACCATCGGGGCCTGGTGCCTTTCCCCTTGAAGTTGACATAATTGCCTTGATGACTTCCCCTTCTGAGAACACGACATTTGAGGCATGGGTGGTGACCCCTTGCCATCTAAACAGCCCCTGACTCACATCGGTATATACACCCCTAAAGTGTTCAACCCGACTTTCCGGAAGGAATAAGACAATCTTTAACAGAAATATTTGATTCATCAAACATTGGGCTATTACCACTCTCCAAAATCTGGTACTACTGGTCAAAAACACTCACCTGGCTGAGTTCGTCCCATGCCATTTCTCTTAGCTGCATTTTTCTGGTTTTAACTGCAGTTTTATAAGCCCTCCTAACCTGTTTAACCCTATTGACATCCTTGGTGTCTCCTTCAGCTCCCCCAAGAGAGCTGTGTGTGCACTGACACACGCTTGGTCAAACCATTTTTTGTGATTCTTGGGCCTTAATTTACAATGGAGCGTCAAATTGGCCGCTACCTGTCTCGGATGCGGTCAAAAGCACCTAGAATTATTGACGGATCAGAATCCTTGTCCAAACATATTCCAAAGTCCTCTGCACAGCTTATGTATATTTTGTCAAGAAAACTTTCCGGAATAATTACCTCCCATCTTAACCTCTGTGCTTGATCTTTAGAAGCAATGATGGATTTGGATATGTGTGCCAGGGGTTTAACATTCTCAACGGCCAGGATGTTAATGGCCAGGGTCAGTGGGTTATGATCACTCAGGCAACTATGAATTACACAAAATGTGCCTAATAGGTCCATCAATGGGTCTGAAACTAAAATAAAAGTCAATGATTCTTTGATGACCTTGCCCAGTATATGTAGGAATAGGAGACAAAGTATCTGACTGTACCGGGCAAACCAGGTCATGAGCAGATAGAACACTCTCTACAAAAGCCCCAGACTTTGTATGTTCAAAATGAGTCAGCCCCTGCGGGCCATACTCCTCATCCAGGCTTGACAAACAATTGGTAGGACAAGCATGAGTGTTAAAATCACCAAGGATTAATAAATGGTAGGGCACATCCTCCTTGGCCTCATAATCATCCAAAAAGTTAGCAAGAGATCTTAAATGCTCCAAATCGTCAATTCTTGTAAAAGAGTTGTCAAAATTAACCACTAAAAGACTTGGTAGATTCTCAATTGTTAATTCGACTGCTAAAATATTTGGTGTATTTATGTCTATTAGCTTTGCTTTATACAATAATTTAAGGCTAATCAATAACAAAAGCCCCCCTCTACATCTACCCATAGTCGATGTTACAGCATTTTTACTAAAGGAAGAATACCCATCCAAGAAATAGGAATCATTTGGGTCTCAGGTTTCCTGCAGGGCAATGATGTGATAGGTAGCAAGGAATGATTCCCAGTTGGTGTCCCCCCCTTTTTGACCGTGAACCGGCTATGTTCCATGAGATAATTTTTAATTCCGGAACGGTTACAGTCTGGCCTATAGGATTAGATTCGGTGTCTACCAACACAGTAAGATTGGGCTCTTCAATATGGGGTATTGTCAACAATGCGGGATTATTCATAGAGAGCGGGGATTCAATATCGACCACTGCCCCCTTAGTTGATAACTCCTCTGTTGCTACATGATTTACTAGCAGTCAACCTTGATCGTCTAGATTTGATAGGGCCTCAAATCTATTTGAGACCACAATAAGAGGGGTAAACTCCCCTTGGGGTCTCAGCGGGGGCCTGTAAAAATACCCCAGTGGGAGAGCTGCAATGGAAGTGGCAGAGGGGAAATGATAGTCATGGTACAACACCAGCCAAAACTACAACAAGGGGGCTGGCCGCTGGTGGTAGGTCTATGATGTCTCGTGCAGGTTTAAGCAATGCCCCAGGCAAATCCCTTGGCATTTGCAAATGTTGAACTGCCGCGCAAGGCAAGATAGCCTGCCGACCCGTTCCCTGTACTGTAATACTGGGTAATGGGGGCTGCCCACCAGGAGTTAAGCTTGTAACCTGGCTAGCGGAGCTGCAATACGCGTTATTCCATTGAAACTATCCGCTACGCCATGGGCTAAAGCCTTATTTTGAATCCCGCTTGGGCCATTGTTCCCCAAGCCTGTTATAGGCACACAAACCTCCCCTGTGTCTTTCAATAGAACCGTATTTACCCTTGCTTCAACACCTTTTGCCAAGAAGGCAACTTTTTCTTCAATTACCCCTAACTTGGTCCAGAAGGGTGTGAGGATAGTGGAAATGTATGTCTCCATGCGTTTCCAATAAGCCAGATTGTCCCCTACATCCCCCAGCTCAATCACATTAGGGTTAAGGGATGGGGGCACACCAGACTCGGACCTTGGGGGCGACTTCCGTTTTTGGTGCTTATTTTTCCCTTTATCTTTATTTTTATCCCTCGTGGCTAGGCCACCCCTGGTGCGCTTCGCCAAAGGTTCCCCAGAGCCACCCACCGCTCCAACACTGTCCCTTACAGGTCTCTTGGGCCTAGTAACTCGATCATCTTGAGCTGCCCCAGTATTGATAGGGGGATGGAATTGAGCTTGGGGTGGGACTTGAGTCGAGAGGGAATCAGGGTTCGGCAAATTAGTAAGGTCCACTGTGGGACCATGTGTCGCACCACGTGTGGTCAATCTCGGGGAACTAATGCCCTCCATGGCACAGAGATCGGACACATCTCCCCATTCTAAATCCAAGCTCTGGATCATATCAGCCATATTGCCCTGCGGGATTTCTGTGGAGTCTATACTTGGGTGGCTTGTGGATTGTATAGCTGCCATAGGTGATTTAGCCATTCTTATGGCACCGAGGGATGATCTCTTCTGATCTACGTAGGTTCCCAAAGACAATCTTTTTTCAGTGAACTGGATCTCGTGCTGAAGCACGGAATCAGCCCTAGATAAAAAGGCGGTACAAAAGGGGGTGGTGATGGTCGGAGCATCCGAACCAATCAAACACTCACGCCCAGTCAAAAGATCTGGGTTTGATCCATCACCGTTCTTTAGCCCACTCTGCCACCCAGGTTCAGACATGGCTATATGCAAATCAGTCTGACCCTGTGCCTCATGGGAACAGTCCAGCCCGAACTGCCAAGCCATGCCTTCCCTGGACCGGAAACAAGCTTCCGAGTACCGGTTTCTGGCATTCCAGCCGTCTTCAGCCCGGCTTGCTTGAATCCAGTGGCAAAGTGAGCAAGGGACTCACGTCTGAGCATACCCTGCCACACTTATGGCGGCCAAAAGCGGTACAAAAGGGGGTGGTGATGGACGGAGCATCCAAACCAATCAAACACTCACGCCCAGTCAAAAGATCTGGGTTTGATCCATCACCGTTCTTTAGCCCACTCTGCCACCCAGGTTCAGACATGGCTATATGCAAATCAGTCTGACCCTGTGCCTCATGGGAACAGTCCAGCCCGAACTGCCAAGCCATGCCTTCCCTGGACCGGAAACAAGCTTCTGAGGACCGGTTTCTGGCACTCCAGCCGTCTTCAGCCCGGCTTGCTTGAATCCAGTGGCAAAGTGAGCAAGGGACTCACGTCTGAGCATACCCTGCCACACTTATGGCGGCCAAAAGAAGTACAAAAGGGGGTGGTGATGGACGGAGCATCCGAACCAATCAAACACTCACGCCCAGTCAAAAGATCTGGGTTTGATCCATCACCGTTCTTTAGCCCACTCTGCCACCCAGGTTCAGACATGGCTATATGCAAATCAGTCTGACCCTGTGCCTCATGGGAACAGTCCAGCCCGAACTGCCAAGCCATGCCTTCCCTGGACCGGAAACAAGCTTCCGAGGACCGGTTTCTGGCACTCCAGCCGTCTTCAGCCCGGCTTGCTTGAATCCAGTGGCAAAGTGAGCAAGGGACTCACGTCTGAGCATACCCTGCCACACTTATGGCGGCCAAAAGCGGTACAAAAGGGGGTGGTGATGGACGGAGCATCCAAACCAATCAAACACTCACGCCCAGTCAAAAGATCTGGGTTTGATCCATCACCGTTCTTTAGCCCACTCTGCCACCCAGGTTCAGACATGGCTATATGCAAATCAGTCTGACCCTGTGCCTCATGGGAACAGTCCAGCCCGAACTGCCAAGCCATGCCTTCCCTGGACCGGAAACAAGCTTCCGAGTACCGGTTTCCGGCATTCCAGCCGTCTTCAGCCCGGCTTGCTTGAATCCAGTGGCAAAGTGAGTAAGGGACTCACGTCTGAGCATACCCTGCCACACTTATGGCGGCCAAAAGCGGTACAAAAGGGGGTGGTGATGGACGGAGCATCCAAACCAATCAAACACTCACGCCCAGTCAAAAGATCTGAGTTTGATCCATCACCGTTCTTTAGCCCACTCTGCCACCCAGGTTCAGACATGGCTATATGCAAATCAGTCTGACCCTGTGCCTCATGGGAACAGTCCAGCCCGAACTGCCAAGCCATGCCTTCCCTGGACCGGAAACAAGCTTCCGAGGACCGGTTTCAGGCACTCCAGCCGTCTTCAGCCCAGCTTGCTTGAATCCAGTGGCAAAGTGAGCAAGGGACTCACGTCTGAGCATACCCTGCCACACTTATGGCGGCCAAAAGCGGTACAAAAGGGGGTGGTGATGGACGGAGCATCCGAACCAATCAAACACTCACGCCCAGTCAAAAGATCTGGGTTTGATCCATCACCGTTCTTTAGCCCACTCTGCCACCCAGGTTCAGACATGGCTATATGCAAATCAGTCTGACCCTGTGCATCATGGGAACAGTCCAGCCCGAACTGCCGAGCCATGCCTTCCCTGGACCGGAAACAAGCTTCTGAGGACCGGTTTTTGGCATTCCAGCCGCCTTCAGCCCGACTTGCTTGAATCCAGGGGCAAAGTGAGCAAGGGACTGACGTCTGAGCATACCCTGCCACACTTATGGCGGCCAAAAGCGGTACAAAAGGGGGTGGTGATGGACGGAGCATCCGAACCAATCAAACACTCACGCCCAGTCAAAAGATCTGGGTTTGATCCATCACCGTTCTTTAGCCCACTCTGCCACCCAGGTTCAGACATGGCTATATGCAAATCAGTCTGACCCTGTGACTCATGGGAACAGTCCAGCCCGAACTGCCAAGCCATGCCTTCCCTGGACCGGAAACAAGCTTCTGAGGACCGGTTTTTGGCATTCCAGCCGTCTTCAGCCCGGCTTGCTTGAATCCAGGGGCAAAGTGAGCAAGGGACTCACGTGTGAGCATACCCTGCCACACTTATGGCGGCCAAAAGCGGTACAAAAGGGGGTGGTGATGGACGGAGCATCCGAACCAATCAAACACTCACGCCCAGTCAAAAGATCTGGGTTTGATCCATCACCGTTCTTTAGCCCACTCTGCCACCCAGGTTCAGACATGGCTATATGCAAATCAGTCTGACCCTGTGCCTCATGGGAACAGTCCAGCCCGAACTGCCAAGCCATGCCTTCCCTGGACCGGAAACAAGCTTCCGAGGACCGGTTTCTGGCATTCCAGCCCGGCTTGCTTGAATCCAGTGGCAAAGTGAGCAAGGGACTCACGTCTGAGCATACCCTGCCACACTTATGGCGGCCAAAAGCAGTACAAAAGGGGGTGGTGATGGACGGAGCATCCGAACCAATCAAACACTCACGCCCAGTCAAAAGATCTGGGTTTGATCCATCACCGTTCTTTAGCCCACTCTGCCACCCAGGTTCAGACATGGCTATATGCAAATCAGTCTGACCCTGTGCCTCATGGGAACAGTCCAGCCCGAACTGCCAAGCCATGCCTTCCCTGGACCGGAAACAAGCTTCCGAGGACCGGTTTCTGGCATTCCAGCCCGGCTTGCTTGAATCCAGTGGCAAAGTGAGCAAGGGACTCACGTCTGAGCATACCCTGCCACACTTATGGCGGCCAAAAGCGGTACAAAAGGGGGTGGTGATGGACGGAGCATCCGAACCAATCAAACACTCACGCCCAGTCAAAAGATCTGGGTTTGATCCATCACCGTTCTTTAGCCCACTCTGCCACCCAGGTTCAGACATGGCTATATGCAAATCAGTCTGACCCTGTGCCTCACGGGAACAGTCCAGCCCGAACTGCCAAGCCATGCCTTCCCTGGACCGGAAACAAGCTTCCGAGGACCGGTTTCTGGCATTCCAGCCCGGCTTGCTTGAATCCAGTGGCAAAGTGAGCAAGGGACTCACGTCTGAGCATACCCTGCCACACTTATGGCGGCCAAAAGCGGTACAAAAGGGGGTGGTGATGGACGGAGCATCCGAACCAATCAAACACTCACACCCAGTCAAAAGATCTGGGTTTGATCCATCACCGTTCTTTAGCCCACTCTGCCACCCAGGTTCAGACATTGCTATATGCAAATCAGTCTGACCCTGTGCCTCATGGGAACAGTCCAGCCCGAACTGCCAAGCCATGCCTTCCGTGGACCGGAAACAAGCTTCCGAGGACCGGTTTCTGGCATTTCAGCCATCTTCAGCCCGGCTTGCTTGAATCCAGTGGCAAAGTGAGCAAGGGGCTCACGTCTGAGCATACCCTGCCGCACTTATGGTGGCCAAAAGCGGTACAAAAGGGGGTGGTGATGGACGGAGCATCCGAACCAATCAAACACTCACGCCCAGTCAAAAGATCTGGGTTTGATTCATCACCGTTCTTTAGCCCACTCTGCCACCCAGGTTCATACATGGCTATATGCAAATCAGTCTGACTCTGTGCCTCATGGGAACAGTCCAGCCCGAACTGCCGAGCCATGCCTTCCCTGGACCGGAAACAAGCTTCTGAGGACCGGTTTTTGGCATTCCAGCCGTCTTCAGCCCGACTTGCTTGAATCCAGGGGCAAAGTGAGCAAGGGACTGACGTCTGAGCGTACCCTGCCACACTTATGGCGGCCAAAAGCGGTACAAAAGGGGGAAGTGATGGACGGAGCATCTGAACCAATCAAACACTCACGCCCAGTCAAAAGATCTGGGTTTGATCCATCACCGTTCTTTAGCCCACTCTGCCACCCAGGTTCAGACATGGCTATATGCAAATCAGTCTGACCCTGTGACTCATGGGAACAGTCCAGCCCGAACTGCCAAGCCATGCCTTCCCTGGACCGGAAACAAGCTTCTGAGGACCGGTTTTTGGCATTCCAGCCGTCTTCAGCCCGGCTTGCTTGAATCCAGGGGCAAAGTGAGCAAGGGACTCACGTCTGAGCATACCCTGCCACACTTATGGCGGCCAAAAGCGGTACAAAAGGGGGTGGTGATGGACGGAGCATCCGAACCAATCAAACACTCACGCCCTGTCAAAAGATCTGGGTTTGATCCATCACCGTTCTTTAGCCCACTCTGCCACCCAGGTTCAGACATGGCTATATGCAAATCAGTCTGACCCTGTGCCTCATGGGAACAGTCCAGCCCGAACTGCCAAGCCATGCCTTCCCTGGACCGGAAACAAGCTTCCGAGGACCGGTTTCTGGCATTCCAGCCTTCTTCAGCCCGGCTTGCTTGAATCCAGTGGCAAAGTGAGCAAGGGACTCACGTCTGAGCATACCCTGCCACACTTATGGCGGCCAAAAGCGGTACAAAAGGGGGTGGTGATGGACGGAGCATCCGAACCAATCAAACACTCATGCCCAGTCAAAAGATCTGGGGTTGATCCATCACCGTTCTTTAGCCCACTCTGCCACCCAGGTTCAGACATGGCTATATGCAAATCAGTCTGACCCTGTGCCTCATGGGCACAGTCCAGTCCGAACTGCCAAGCCATGCCTTCCCTGGACCGGAAACAAGCTTCCGAGGACTGGTTTCTGGCATTACAGCCGTCTTCAGCCCGGCTTGCTTGAATCCAGTGGCAAAGTGAGCAAGGGACTCAGGTCTGAGCATACCCTGCCACACTTATGGCGGCCAAAAGCAGAATAAAAGGGGGTGGTGATGGACGGAGCATCCGAACCAATCAAACACTCACGCCCAGTCAACAGATCTGGGTCTGATCCATCACCGTTCTTTAGCCCACTCTGCCACCCAGGTTCAGACATGGCTATATGCAAATCAGTCTGACCTTTGTGCCTCATGGGAACAGTCCAGCCCGAACTGCCAAGCCATGCCTTCCCTGGACCGGAAACAAGCTTCCGAGGACCGGTTTCTGGCATTCCAGCCCGGCTTGCTTGAATCCAGTGGCAAAGTGAGCAAGGGACTCACGTCTGAGCATACCCTGCCACACTTAT
Organism: Lissotriton helveticus; assembly: GCF_964261635.1. NCBI lineage: Eukaryota > Metazoa > Chordata > Amphibia > Caudata > Salamandridae > Lissotriton > Lissotriton helveticus. The sequence goes on from NC_136070.1 coordinate 708,523,400, forward strand.
GGCGGCCAAAAGCGGTACAAAAGGGGGTGGTGATGGACGGAGCATCCGAACCAATCAAACACTCACGCCCAGTCAAAAGATCTGGGTTTGATCCATCACCATTCTTTAGCCCACTCTGCCACCCAGGTTCAGACATGGCTATATGCAAATCAGTCTGACCCTGTGCCTCATGGGAACAGTCCAGCCCGAACTGCCAAGCCATGCCTTCCCTGGACCGGAAACAAGCTTCCGAGGACCGGTTTCTGGCATTCCAGCCATCTTCAGCCCGGCTTGCTTGAATCCAGTGGCAAAGTGAGCAAGGGACTGACGTCTGAGCATACCCTGCCACACTTATGGCGGCCAAAAGCGGTACAAAAGGGGGTGGTGATGGACGGAGCATCCGAACCAATCAAACACTCACGCCCAGTCAAAAGATCTGGGTTTGATCCATCACCGTTCTTTAGCCCACTCTGCCACCCAGGTTCAGACATGGCTATATGCAAATCAGTCTGACCCTGTGACTCATGGGAACAGTCCAGCCCGAACTGCCAAGCCATGCCTTCCCTGGACCGGAAACAAGCTTCTGAGGACCGGTTTTTGGCATTCCAGCCGTCTTCAGCCCGGCTTGCTTGAATCCAGGGGCAAAGTGAGCAAGGGACTCACGTGTGAGCATACCCTGCCACACTTATGGCGGCCAAAAGCGGTACAAAAGGGGGTGGTGATGGACGGAGCATCCGAACCAATCAAACACTCACGCCCAGTCAAAAGATCTGGGTTTGATCCATCACCGTTCTTTAGCCCACTCTGCCACCCAGGTTCAGACATGGCTATATGCAAATCAGTCTGACCCTGTGCCTCATGGGAACAGTCCAGCCCGAACTGCCAAGCCATGCCTTCCCTGGACCGGAAACAAGCTTCCGAGGACCGGTTTCTGGCATTCCAGCCCGGCTTGCTTGAATCCAGTGGCAAAGTGAGCAAGGGACTCACGTCTGAGCATACCCTGCCACACTTATGGCGGCCAAAAGCAGTACAAAAGGGGGTGGTGATGGACGGAGCATCCGAACCAATCAAACACTCACGCCCAGTCAAAAGATCTGGGTTTGATCCATCACCGTTCTTTAGCCCACTCTGCCACCCAGGTTCAGACATGGCTATATGCAAATCAGTCTGACCCTGTGCCTCATGGGAACAGTCCAGCCCGAACTGCCAAGCCATGCCTTCCCTGGACCGGAAACAAGCTTCCGAGGACCGGTTTCTGGCATTCCAGCCCGGCTTGCTTGAATCCAGTGGCAAAGTGAGCAAGGGACTCACGTCTGAGCATACCCTGCCACACTTATGGCGGCCAAAAGCGGTACAAAAGGGGGTGGTGATGGACGGAGCATCCGAACCAATCAAACACTCACGCCCAGTCAAAAGATCTGGGTTTGATCCATCACCGTTCTTTAGCCCACTCTGCCACCCAGGTTCAGACATGGCTATATGCAAATCAGTCTGACCCTGTGCCTCACGGGAACAGTCCAGCCCGAACTGCCAAGCCATGCCTTCCCTGGACCGGAAACAAGCTTCCGAGGACCGGTTTCTGGCATTCCAGCCCGGCTTGCTTGAATCCAGTGGCAAAGTGAGCAAGGGACTCACGTCTGAGCATACCCTGCCACACTTATGGCGGCCAAAAGCGGTACAAAAGGGGGTGGTGATGGACGGAGCATCCGAACCAATCAAACACTCACACCCAGTCAAAAGATCTGGGTTTGATCCATCACCGTTCTTTAGCCCACTCTGCCACCCAGGTTCAGACATTGCTATATGCAAATCAGTCTGACCCTGTGCCTCATGGGAACAGTCCAGCCCGAACTGCCAAGCCATGCCTTCCGTGGACCGGAAACAAGCTTCCGAGGACCGGTTTCTGGCATTTCAGCCATCTTCAGCCCGGCTTGCTTGAATCCAGTGGCAAAGTGAGCAAGGGGCTCACGTCTGAGCATACCCTGCCGCACTTATGGTGGCCAAAAGCGGTACAAAAGGGGGTGGTGATGGACGGAGCATCCGAACCAATCAAACACTCACGCCCAGTCAAAAGATCTGGGTTTGATTCATCACCGTTCTTTAGCCCACTCTGCCACCCAGGTTCATACATGGCTATATGCAAATCAGTCTGACTCTGTGCCTCATGGGAACAGTCCAGCCCGAACTGCCGAGCCATGCCTTCCCTGGACCGGAAACAAGCTTCTGAGGACCGGTTTTTGGCATTCCAGCCGTCTTCAGCCCGACTTGCTTGAATCCAGGGGCAAAGTGAGCAAGGGACTGACGTCTGAGCGTACCCTGCCACACTTATGGCGGCCAAAAGCGGTACAAAAGGGGGAAGTGATGGACGGAGCATCTGAACCAATCAAACACTCACGCCCAGTCAAAAGATCTGGGTTTGATCCATCACCGTTCTTTAGCCCACTCTGCCACCCAGGTTCAGACATGGCTATATGCAAATCAGTCTGACCCTGTGACTCATGGGAACAGTCCAGCCCGAACTGCCAAGCCATGCCTTCCCTGGACCGGAAACAAGCTTCTGAGGACCGGTTTTTGGCATTCCAGCCGTCTTCAGCCCGGCTTGCTTGAATCCAGGGGCAAAGTGAGCAAGGGACTCACGTCTGAGCATACCCTGCCACACTTATGGCGGCCAAAAGCGGTACAAAAGGGGGTGGTGATGGACGGAGCATCCGAACCAATCAAACACTCACGCCCTGTCAAAAGATCTGGGTTTGATCCATCACCGTTCTTTAGCCCACTCTGCCACCCAGGTTCAGACATGGCTATATGCAAATCAGTCTGACCCTGTGCCTCATGGGAACAGTCCAGCCCGAACTGCCAAGCCATGCCTTCCCTGGACCGGAAACAAGCTTCCGAGGACCGGTTTCTGGCATTCCAGCCTTCTTCAGCCCGGCTTGCTTGAATCCAGTGGCAAAGTGAGCAAGGGACTCACGTCTGAGCATACCCTGCCACACTTATGGCGGCCAAAAGCGGTACAAAAGGGGGTGGTGATGGACGGAGCATCCGAACCAATCAAACACTCATGCCCAGTCAAAAGATCTGGGGTTGATCCATCACCGTTCTTTAGCCCACTCTGCCACCCAGGTTCAGACATGGCTATATGCAAATCAGTCTGACCCTGTGCCTCATGGGCACAGTCCAGTCCGAACTGCCAAGCCATGCCTTCCCTGGACCGGAAACAAGCTTCCGAGGACTGGTTTCTGGCATTACAGCCGTCTTCAGCCCGGCTTGCTTGAATCCAGTGGCAAAGTGAGCAAGGGACTCAGGTCTGAGCATACCCTGCCACACTTATGGCGGCCAAAAGCAGAATAAAAGGGGGTGGTGATGGACGGAGCATCCGAACCAATCAAACACTCACGCCCAGTCAACAGATCTGGGTCTGATCCATCACCGTTCTTTAGCCCACTCTGCCACCCAGGTTCAGACATGGCTATATGCAAATCAGTCTGACCTTTGTGCCTCATGGGAACAGTCCAGCCCGAACTGCCAAGCCATGCCTTCCCTGGACCGGAAACAAGCTTCCGAGGACCGGTTTCTGGCATTCCAGCCCGGCTTGCTTGAATCCAGTGGCAAAGTGAGCAAGGGACTCACGTCTGAGCATACCCTGCCACACTTATGGCGGCCAAAAGCGGTACAAAAGGGGGTGGTGATGGACGGAGCATCCGAACCAATCAAACACTCACGCCCAGTCAAAAGATCTGGGTTTGATCCATCACCATTCTTTAGCCCACTCTGCCACCCAGGTTCAGACATGGCTATATGCAAATCAGTCTGACCCTGTGCCTCATGGGAACAGTCCAGCCCGAACTGCCAAGCCATGCCTTCCCTGGACCGGAAACAAGCTTCCGAGGACCGGTTTCTGGCATTCCAGCCATCTTCAGCCCGGCTTGCTTGAATCCAGTGGCAAAGTGAGCAAGGGACTCACGTCTGAGCATACACTGCCACACTTATGGCGGCCAAAAGCGGTACAAAAGGGGGTGGTGATGGACGGAGCATCCGAACCAATCAAACACTCACGCCCAGTCAAAAGATCTGGGTTTGATCCATCACCGTTCTTTAGCCCACTCTGCCACCCAGGTTCAGACATGGCTATATGCAAATCAGTCTGACCCTGTGCCTCACGGGAACAGTCCAGCCCGAACTGCCAAGCCATGCCTTCCCTGGACCGGAAACAAGCTTCCGAGGACCGGTTTCTGGCATTCCAGCCCGGCTTGCTTGAATCCAGTGGCAAAGTGAGCAAGGGACTCACGTCTGAGCATACCCTGACACACTTATGGCGGCCAAAAGCGGTACAAAAGGGGGTGGTGATGGACGGAGCATCCGAACCAATCAAACACTCACACCCAGTCAAAAGATCTGGGTTTGATCCATCACCGTTCTTTAGCCCACTCTGCCACCCAGGTTCAGACATGGCTATATGCAAATCAGTCTGACCCTGTGCCTCATGGGAACAGTCCAGCCCGAACTGCCAAGCCATGCCTTCCCTGGACCGGAAACAAGCTTCCGAGGACCGGTTTCTGGCATTCCAGCCATCTTCAGCCCGGCTTGCTTGAATCCAGTGGCAAAGTGAGCAAGGGACTCACGTCTGAGCATACCCTGCCACACTTATGGCGGCCAAAAGCCGTACAAAAGGGGGTGGTGATGGACGGAGCATCCGAACCAATCAAACACTCACGCCCAGTCAAAAGATCTGAGTTTGATCCATCACCGTTCTTTAGCCCACTCTGCCACACAGGTTCAGACATGGCTATATGCAAATCAGTCTGACCCTTTGCCTCACGGGAACAGTCCAGCCCGAACTGCCAAGCCATGCCTTCCCTGGACCGGAAACAAGCTTCCGAGGACCGGTTTCTGGCATTCCAGCCATCTTCAGCCCGGCCTGCTTGCATCCAGTGGCAAAGTGAGCAAGGGACTCACATCTGAGCATACCCTGCCGCACTTATGGTGGCCAAAAGCGGTACAAAAGGGGGTGGTGATGGACGGAGCATCCGAACCAATCAAACACTCACGCCCAGTCAAAAGATCTGGGTTTGATCCATCACCGTTCTTTAGCCCACTCTGCCACCCAGGTTCAGACATGGCTATATGCAAATCGGTCTGACCCTGTGCCTCATGGGAACAGTCCAGCCCGAACTGCTAAGCCATGCCTTCCCTGGACCGGAAACAAGCTTCCGAGGAACGGTTTCTGGCATTCCAGCCATCTTCAGCCCGGCTTGCTTGAATCCAGTGGCAAAGTGAGCAAGGGACTCACGTCTGAGCTTACCCTGCCACACTTATGGTGGCCAAAAGCGGTACAAAAGGGTGTGGTGATAGACGGAGCATCCGAACCAATCAAACACTCACGCCCAGTCAAAAGATCTGGGTTTGATCCATCACCGTTCTTTAGCCCACTCTGCCACCCAGGTTCAGACATGGCTATATGCAAATCAGTCTGACCCTGTGCCTCATGGGAACAGTCCAGCCCGAACTGCCAAGCCATGCCTTCCCTGGACCGGAAACAAGCTTCTGAGGACCGGTTTCTGGCACTCCAGCCGTCTTCAGCCCGGCTTGCTTGAATCCAGTGGCAAAGTGAGCAAGGGACTCACGTCTGAGCATACCCTGCCACACTTATGGCGGCCAAAAGAAGTACAAAAGGGGGTGGTGATGGACGGAGCATCCGAACCAATCAAACACTCACGCCCAGTCAAAAGATCTGGGTTTGATCCATCACCGTTCTTTAGCCCACTCTGCCACCCAGGTTCAGACATGGCTATATGCAAATCAGTCTGACCCTGTGCCTCATGGGAACAGTCCAGCCCGAACTGCCAAGCCATGCCTTCCCTGGACCGGAAACAAGCTTCCGAGGACCGGTTTCTGGCACTCCAGCCGTCTTCAGCCCGGCTTGCTTGAATCCAGTGGCAAAGTGAGCAAGGGACTCACGTCTGAGCATACCCTGCCACACTTATGGCGGCCAAAAGCGGTACAAAAGGGGGTGGTGATGGACGGAGCATCCAAACCAATCAAACACTCACGCCCAGTCAAAAGATCTGGGTTTGATCCATCACCGTTCTTTAGCCCACTCTGCCACCCAGGTTCAGACATGGCTATATGCAAATCAGTCTGACCCTGTGCCTCATGGGAACAGTCCAGCCCGAACTGCCAAGCCATGCCTTCCCTGGACCGGAAACAAGCTTCCGAGTACCGGTTTCCGGCATTCCAGCCGTCTTCAGCCCGGCTTGCTTGAATCCAGTGGCAAAGTGAGTAAGGGACTCACGTCTGAGCATACCCTGCCACACTTATGGCGGCCAAAAGCGGTACAAAAGGGGGTGGTGATGGACGGAGCATCCAAACCAATCAAACACTCACGCCCAGTCAAAAGATCTGAGTTTGATCCATCACCGTTCTTTAGCCCACTCTGCCACCCAGGTTCAGACATGGCTATATGCAAATCAGTCTGACCCTGTGCCTCATGGGAACAGTCCAGCCCGAACTGCCAAGCCATGCCTTCCCTGGACCGGAAACAAGCTTCCGAGGACCGGTTTCAGGCACTCCAGCCGTCTTCAGCCCAGCTTGCTTGAATCCAGTGGCAAAGTGAGCAAGGGACTCACGTCTGAGCATACCCTGCCACACTTATGGCGGCCAAAAGCGGTACAAAAGGGGGTGGTGATGGACGGAGCATCCGAACCAATCAAACACTCACGCCCAGTCAAAAGATCTGGGTTTGATCCATCACCGTTCTTTAGCCCACTCTGCCACCCAGGTTCAGACATGGCTATATGCAAATCAGTCTGACCCTGTGCATCATGGGAACAGTCCAGCCCGAACTGCCGAGCCATGCCTTCCCTGGACCGGAAACAAGCTTCTGAGGACCGGTTTTTGGCATTCCAGCCGCCTTCAGCCCGACTTGCTTGAATCCAGGGGCAAAGTGAGCAAGGGACTGACGTCTGAGCATACCCTGCCACACTTATGGCGGCCAAAAGCGGTACAAAAGGGGGTGGTGATGGACGGAGCATCCGAACCAATCAAACACTCACGCCCAGTCAAAAGATCTGGGTTTGATCCATCACCGTTCTTTAGCCCACTCTGCCACCCAGGTTCAGACATGGCTATATGCAAATCAGTCTGACCCTGTGACTCATGGGAACAGTCCAGCCCGAACTGCCAAGCCATGCCTTCCCTGGACCGGAAACAAGCTTCTGAGGACCGGTTTTTGGCATTCCAGCCGTCTTCAGCCCGGCTTGCTTGAATCCAGGGGCAAAGTGAGCAAGGGACTCACGTGTGAGCATACCCTGCCACACTTATGGCGGCCAAAAGCGGTACAAAAGGGGGTGGTGATGGACGGAGCATCCGAACCAATCAAACACTCACGCCCAGTCAAAAGATCTGGGTTTGATCCATCACCGTTCTTTAGCCCACTCTGCCACCCAGGTTCAGACATGGCTATATGCAAATCAGTCTGACCCTGTGCCTCATGGGAACAGTCCAGCCCGAACTGCCAAGCCATGCCTTCCCTGGACCGGAAACAAGCTTCCGAGGACCGGTTTCTGGCATTCCAGCCCGGCTTGCTTGAATCCAGTGGCAAAGTGAGCAAGGGACTCACGTCTGAGCATACCCTGCCACACTTATGGCGGCCAAAAGCAGTACAAAAGGGGGTGGTGATGGACGGAGCATCCGAACCAATCAAACACTCACGCCCAGTCAAAAGATCTGGGTTTGATCCATCACCGTTCTTTAGCCCACTCTGCCACCCAGGTTCAGACATGGCTATATGCAAATCAGTCTGACCCTGTGCCTCATGGGAACAGTCCAGCCCGAACTGCCAAGCCATGCCTTCCCTGGACCGGAAACAAGCTTCCGAGGACCGGTTTCTGGCATTCCAGCCCGGCTTGCTTGAATCCAGTGGCAAAGTGAGCAAGGGACTCACGTCTGAGCATACCCTGCCACACTTATGGCGGCCAAAAGCGGTACAAAAGGGGGTGGTGATGGACGGAGCATCCGAACCAATCAAACACTCACGCCCAGTCAAAAGATCTGGGTTTGATCCATCACCGTTCTTTAGCCCACTCTGCCACCCAGGTTCAGACATGGCTATATGCAAATCAGTCTGACCCTGTGCCTCACGGGAACAGTCCAGCCCGAACTGCCAAGCCATGCCTTCCCTGGACCGGAAACAAGCTTCCGAGGACCGGTTTCTGGCATTCCAGCCCGGCTTGCTTGAATCCAGTGGCAAAGTGAGCAAGGGACTCACGTCTGAGCATACCCTGCCACACTTATGGCGGCCAAAAGCGGTACAAAAGGGGGTGGTGATGGACGGAGCATCCGAACCAATCAAACACTCACACCCAGTCAAAAGATCTGGGTTTGATCCATCACCGTTCTTTAGCCCACTCTGCCACCCAGGTTCAGACATTGCTATATGCAAATCAGTCTGACCCTGTGCCTCATGGGAACAGTCCAGCCCGAACTGCCAAGCCATGCCTTCCGTGGACCGGAAACAAGCTTCCGAGGACCGGTTTCTGGCATTTTAGCCATCTTCAGCCCGGCTTGCTTGAATCCAGTGGCAAAGTGAGCAAGGGGCTCACGTCTGAGCATACCCTGCCGCACTTATGGTGGCCAAAAGCGGTACAAAAGGGGGTGGTGATGGACGGAGCATCCGAACCAATCAAACACTCACGCCCAGTCAAAAGATCTGGGTTTGATTCATCACCGTTCTTTAGCCCACTCTGCCACCCAGGTTCATACATGGCTATATGCAAATCAGTCTGACTCTGTGCCTCATGGGAACAGTCCAGCCCGAACTGCCGAGCCATGCCTTCCCTGGACCGGAAACAAGCTTCTGAGGACCGGTTTTTGGCATTCCAGCCGTCTTCAGCCCGACTTGCTTGAATCCAGGGGCAAAGTGAGCAAGGGACTGACGTCTGAGCGTACCCTGCCACACTTATGGCGGCCAAAAGCGGTACAAAAGGGGGTGGTGATGGACGGAGCATCTGAACCAATCAAACACTCACGCCCAGTCAAAAGATCTGGGTTTGATCCATCACCGTTCTTTAGCCCACTCTGCCACCCAGGTTCAGACATGGCTATATGCAAATCAGTCTGACCCTGTGACTCATGGGAACAGTCCAGCCCGAACTGCCAAGCCATGCCTTCCCTGGACCGGAAACAAGCTTCTGAGGACCGGTTTTTGGCATTCCAGCCGTCTTCAGCCCGGCTTGCTTGAATCCAGGGGCAAAGTGAGCAAGGGACTCACGTCTGAGCATACCCTGCCACACTTATGGCGGCCAAAAGCGGTACAAAAGGGGGTGGTGATGGACGGAGCATCCGAACCAATCAAACACTCACGCCCTGTCAAAAGATCTGGGTTTGATCCATCACCGTTCTTTAGCCCACTCTGCCACCCAGGTTCAGACATGGCTATATGCAAATCAGTCTGACCCTGTGCCTCATGGGAACAGTCCAGCCCGAACTGCCAAGCCATGCCTTCCCTGGACCGGAAACAAGCTTCCGAGGACCGGTTTCTGGCATTCCAGCCTTCTTCAGCCCGGCTTGCTTGAATCCAGTGGCAAAGTGAGCAAGGGACTCACGTCTGAGCATACCCTGCCACACTTATGGCGGCCAAAAGCGGTACAAAAGGGGGTGGTGATGGACGGAGCATCCGAACCAATCAAACACTCATGCCCAGTCAAAAGATCTGGGGTTGATCCATCACCGTTCTTTAGCCCACTCTGCCACCCAGGTTCAGACATGGCTATATGCAAATCAGTCTGACCCTGTGCCTCATGGGCACAGTCCAGTCCGAACTGCCAAGCCATGCCTTCCCTGGACCGGAAACAAGCTTCCGAGGACTGGTTTCTGGCATTACAGCCGTCTTCAGCCCGGCTTGCTTGAATCCAGTGGCAAAGTGAGCAAGGGACTCAGGTCTGAGCATACCCTGCCACACTTATGGCGGCCAAAAGCAGAATAAAAGGGGGTGGTGATGGACGGAGCATCCGAACCAATCAAACACTCACGCCCAGTCAACAGATCTGGGTCTGATCCATCACCGTTCTTTAGCCCACTCTGCCACCCAGGTTCAGACATGGCTATATGCAAATCAGTCTGACCTTTGTGCCTCATGGGAACAGTCCAGCCCGAACTGCCAAGCCATGCCTTCCCTGGACCGGAAACAAGCTTCCGAGGACCGGTTTCTGGCATTCCAGCCCGGCTTGCTTGAATCCAGTGGCAAAGTGAGCAAGGGACTCACGTCTGAGCATACCCTGCCACACTTATGGCGGCCAAAAGCGGTACAAAAGGGGGTGGTGATGGACGGAGCATCCGAACCAATCAAACACTCACGCCCAGTCAAAAGATCTGGGTTTGATCCATCACCATTCTTTAGCCCACTCTGCCACCCAGGTTCAGACATGGCTATATGCAAATCAGTCTGACCCTGTGCCTCATGGGAACAGTCCAGCCCGAACTGCCAAGCCATGCCTTCCCTGGACCGGAAACAAGCTTCCGAGGACCGGTTTCTGGCATTCCAGCCATCTTCAGCCCGGCTTGCTTGAATCCAGTGGCAAAGTGAGCAAGGGACTCACGTCTGAGCATACACTGCCACACTTATGGCGGCCAAAAGCGGTACAAAAGGGGGTGGTGATGGACGGAGCATCCGAACCAATCAAACACTCACGCCCAGTCAAAAGATCTGGGTTTGATCCATCACCGTTCTTTAGCCCACTCTGCCACCCAGGTTCAGACATGGCTATATGCAAATCAGTCTGACCCTGTGCCTCACGGGAACAGTCCAGCCCGAACTGCCAAGCCATGCCTTCCCTGGACCGGAAACAAGCTTCCGAGGACCGGTTTCTGGCATTCCAGCCCGGCTTGCTTGAATCCAGTGGCAAAGTGAGCAAGGGACTCACGTCTGAGCATACCCTGACACACTTATGGCGGCCAAAAGCGGTACAAAAGGGGGTGGTGATGGACGGAGCATCCGAACCAATCAAACACTCACACCCAGTCAAAAGATCTGGGTTTGATCCATCACCGTTCTTTAGCCCACTCTGCCACCCAGGTTCAGACATGGCTATATGCAAATCAGTCTGACCCTGTGCCTCATGGGAACAGTCCAGCCCGAACTGCCAAGCCATGCCTTCCCTGGACCGGAAACAAGCTTCCGAGGACCGGTTTCTGGCATTCCAGCCATCTTCAGCCCGGCTTGCTTGAATCCAGTGGCAAAGTGAGCAAGGGACTCACGTCTGAGCATACCCTGCCACACTTATGGCGGCCAAAAGCCGTACAAAAGGGGGTGGTGATGGACGGAGCATCCGAACCAATCAAACACTCACGCCCAGTCAAAAGATCTGAGTTTGATCCATCACCGTTCTTTAGCCCACTCTGCCACACAGGTTCAGACATGGCTATATGCAAATCAGTCTGACCCTTTGCCTCACGGGAACAGTCCAGCCCGAACTGCCAAGCCATGCCTTCCCTGGACCGGAAACAAGCTTCCGAGGACCGGTTTCTGGCATTCCAGCCATCTTCAGCCCGGCCTGCTTGCATCCAGTGGCAAAGTGAGCAAGGGACTCACATCTGAGCATACCCTGCCGCACTTATGGTGGCCAAAAGCGGTACAAAAGGGGGTGGTGATGGACGGAGCATCCGAACCAATCAAACACTCACGCCCAGTCAAAAGATCTGGGTTTGATCCATCACCGTTCTTTAGCCCACTCTGCCACCCAGGTTCAGACATGGCTATATGCAAATCGGTCTGACCCTGTGCCTCATGGGAACAGTCCAGCCCGAACTGCTAAGCCATGCCTTCCCTGGACCGGAAACAAGCTTCCGAGGACCGGTTTCTGGCATTCCAGCCATCTTCAGCCCGGCTTGCTTGAATCCAGTGGCAAAGTGAGCAAGGGACTCACGTCTGAGCTTACCCTGCCACACTTATGGTGGCCAAAAGCGGTACAAAAGGGTGTGGTGATAGACGGAGCATCCGAACCAATCAAACACTCACGCCCAGTCAAAAGATCTGGGTTTGATCCATCACCGTTCTTTAGCCCACTCTGCCACCCAGGTTCAGACATGGCTATATGCAAATCAGTCTGACCCTGTGCCTCATGGGAACAGTCCAGCCCGAACTGCCAAGCCATGCCTTCCCTGGACCGGAAACAAGCTTCCGAGGACCGGTTTCTGGCATTCCAGCCGTCTTCAGCCCGGCTTGCTTGAATCCAGTGGCAAAGTGAGCAAGGGACTCACGTCTGAGCATACCCTGCCACACTTATGGCGGCCAAAAGCGGTACAAAAGGGGGTGGTGATGGACGGAGCATCCGAACCAATCAAATACTCATGCCCAGTCAAAAGATCTGGGGTTGATCCATCACCGTTCTTTAGCCCACTCTGCCACCCAGGTTCAGACATGGCTATATGCAAATCAGTCTGACCCTGTGCCTCATGGGCACAGTCCAGCCCGAACTGCCAAGCCATGCCTTCCCTGGACCGGAAACAAGCTTCCGAGGACCGGTTTCTGGCATTACAGCCGTCTTCAGCCCGGCTTGCTTGAATCCAGTGGCAAAGTGAGCAAGGGACTCAGGTCTGAGCATACCCTGCCACACTTATGGCGGCCAAAAGCAGAATAAAAGGGGGTGGTGATGTACGGAGCATCCGAACCAATCAAACACTCACGCCCAGTCAACAGATCTGGGTCTGATCCATCACCGTTCTTTAGCCCACTCTGCCACCCAGGTTCAGACATGGCTATATGCAAATCAGTCTGACCCTGTGCCTCATGAGAACAGTCCAGCCCGAACTGCCAAGCCATGCCTTCCCTGGACCGGAAACAAGCTTCCGAGGACCGGTTTCTGGCATTCCAGCCATCTTCAGCCCGGGTTGCTTGAATCCAGTGGCAAAGGGAGCAAGGGACTCACGTCTGAGCATACCCTGCCACACTTATGGCGGCCAACAGCGGTACAAAAGGGGGTGGTGATGGACGGAGCATCCGAACCAATCAAACACTCACGCCCAGTCAAAAGATCTGGGTTTGATCCATCACCGTTCTTTAGCCCACTCTGCCACCCAGGTTCAGACATGGCTATATGCAAATCAGTCTGACCTTTGTGCCTCATGGGAACAGTCCAGCCCGAACTGCCAAGCCATGCCTTCCCTGGACCGGAAACAAGCTTCCGAGGACCGGTTTCTGGCATTCCAGCCCGGCTTGCTTGAATCCAGTGGCAAAGTGAGCAAGGGACTCACGTCTGAGCATACCCTGCCACACTTATGGCGGCCAAAAGCGGTACAAAAGGGGGTGGTGATGGACGGAGCATCCGAACCAATCAAACACTCACGCCCAGTCAAAAGATCTGGGTTTGATCCATCACCGTTCTTTAGCCCACTCTGCCACCCAGGTTCAGACATGGCTATATGCAAATCAGTCTGACCCTGTGCCTCACGGGAACAGTCCAGCCCGAACTGCCAAGCCATGCCTTCCGTGGACCGGAAACAAGCTTCCGAGGACCGGTTTCTGGCATTCCAGCCCGGCTTGCTTGAATCCAGTGGCAAAGTGAGCAAGGGACTCACGTCTGAGCATACCCTGACACACTTATGGCGGCCAAAAGCGGTACAAAAGGGGGTGGTGATGGACGGAGCATCCGAACCAATCAAACACTCACACCCAGTCAAAAGATCTGGGTTTGATCCATCACCGTTCTTTAGCCCACTCTGCCACCCAGGTTCAGACATGGCTATATGCAAATCAGTCTGACCCTGTGCCTCATGGGAACAGTCCAGCCCGAACTGCCAAGCCATGCCTTCCCTGGACCGGAAACAAGCTTCCGAGTACCGGTTTCTGGCATTCCAGCCCGGCTTGCTTGAATCCAGTGGCAAGGTGAGCAAGGGACTCATGTCCTAGCATACCCTGCCACACTTATGGCGGCCAAAAGCGGTACAAAAGGGGGTGGTGATGGACGGAGCATCCGAACCAATCAAACACTCACGCCCAGTCAAAAGATCTGGGTTTGATCCATCACCGTTCTTTAGCCCACTCTGCCACCCAGGTTCAGACATGGCTATATGCAAATCAGTCTGACCCTGTGCCTCATGGGAACAGTCCAGCCCGAACTGCCAAGCCATGCCTTCCCTGGACCGGAAACAAGCTTCCGAGGACCGGTTTCTGGCATTCCAGCCGTCTTCAGCCCGGCCTGCTTGCATCCAGTGGCAAAGTGAGCAAGGGACTCACGTCTGAGCATACCCTGCCGCACTTATGGTGGCCAAAAGCGGTACAAAAGGGGGTGGTGATGGACGGAGCATCCGAACCAATCAAACACTCACGCCCAGTCAAAAGATCTGAGTTTGATACATCACCGTTCTTTAGCCCACTCTGCCACACAGGTTCAGACATGGCTATATGCAAATCAGTCTGACCCTGTGCCTCACGGGAACAGTCCAGCCCAAACTGCCAAGCCATGCCTTCCCTGGACCGGAAACAAGCTTCCGAGTACCGGTTTCTGGCATTCCAGCCCGGCTTGCTTGAATCCAGTGGCAAGGTGAGCAAGGGACTCATGTCCTAGCATACCCTGCCACACTTATGGCGGCCAAAAGCGGTACAAAAGGGGGTGGTGATGGACGGAGCATCCGAACCAATCAAACACTCACGCCCAGTCAAAAGATCTGGGTTTGATCCATCACCGTTCTTTAGCCCACTCTGCCACCCAGGTTCAGACATGGCTATATGCAAATCAGTCTGACCCTGTGCCTCATGGGAACAGTCCAGCCCGAACTGCCAAGCCATGCCTTCCCTGGACCGGAAACAAGCTTCCGAGGACCGGTTTCTGGCATTCCAGCCGTCTTCAGCCCGGCCTGCTTGCATCCAGTGGCAAAGTGAGCAAGGGACTCACGTCTGAGCATACCCTGCCGCACTTATGGTGGCCAAAAGCGGTACAAAAGGGGGTGGTGATGGACGGAGCATCCGAACCAATCAAACACTCACGCCCAGTCAAAAGATCTGGGTTTGATCCATCACCGTTCTTTAGCCCACTCTGCCACCCCAGTGCAGACATTGCTATATGCAAATCAGTCTGACCCTGTGCCTCATGGGAACAGTCCAGCCTGAACTGCCAAGCCATGCCTTCCCTGGACCGGAAACAAGCTTCCGAGAACCGGTTTCTGGCATTACAGCCGTCTTCAGCCCGGCTTGCTTGAATCCAGTGGCAAAGTGAGCAAGGGACTCACATCTGAGCATACCCTGCCACACTTATGGCGGCCAAAGCGGTGCAAAAGGGGGTGGTGATGGACGGAGCATCTAAACCAGACAAATACTCGCACCCAGTCAAAAGATCAGGGTTTGATCCATCACCGTTATTTAGCCCACTCTGCCACCCCAGTTCAGACATGGTTATATGCAAATCAGTGTGACCCTGTGCCTCATGGGAACAGTCCAACCTGAACTGCCAAGCCATGCCTTCGCTGGACCGGAAACAAGCTTCCGAGGACTGGTTTCCGGCATTACAGCCGTCTTCAGCCCGGCTTGCTTGAATCCAGTGGCAAAGTGAGCAAGGGACTCACGTCTGAGCATACCCTGCCACACTTATGGCGGCCAAAGCGGTACAAAAGGGGGTGGTGATGGATGGAGCATCTGAACCAATCAAACACTCACCATGTAACCATAAATTTAGTTTTTTCAGCGTTAATCTGAAGATCGTTTTCTGTGCAAAATTCTGCAAATCTATTTAGGGCCGCTTATAAACCACTCTGAGTCCTGGAAAGGAGCAGGGTGTCATCGGCGAATATTAGCATGGGGTACTTAGAACCCCCCAGGGTGGGAGCATCTGTTTGTGTTTCACTAAAGAATGCAACCACCCGGTTGATAAATAGGAGAAACAGGGTAGGGGCCAACACGCAACCCTGCCGGACCCCACGTTCGACAGGGAAGCTAGCGGTCACCTGACCCTGTTTCCCCCATCTTACACGGGCAAAGTTATCCTCATGTAAGCGCCTAACTAGCTCTAATAGCTCGAGAGGAAGGCCCATGAGTCCAAGGGCATCCCAAAGTTTAGCCCTTGGGACCAAGTCGAATGCCGACCTAAGATCGACAAAGGCGGCGTAGATGACACCGCCGCCCAAGAAGACAACCTTCCAATACATCATAGTTAAGCGAAACACCTGATCTAGGGTGCTGGTGCCTGATCGGAACCCTGCCTGCATGGGGGAGAGTATATTATTCTGCTCAATCCACCCCTGTATTCTAGCTAGGGCCATTCTTGATACCACTTTCCGAATGGTGTCGATCAGACTAATGGGGCGATAATTTTTCGGTGAAGATCGATCCCCTTTCTTGTGAACTGGAAGTATTTCAGCCCCTTTCCAGGATTGTGGTACCCTTGCGCCCGCTGCAATAGAATTTGCTAAAGTTGTTATATAAGGGACCCATAATTCTAAATTCAGTTTAAAAAGGTCGGCTGGTACTGCATCTATACCTGGGGCTTTCCCAGACTGGATTAAGCCTAAAGCATGTTTGGTATCCGAGGTACAAAAGGTTAGCCTATCCCCATAGAATAATTGTGTAGTCCCCACTACTGACTCATCCGCCAACTGAACAATATTAGGATCTTTGAATTGAGAGGAAAAAAATTCCACCCAGTCAACAGCGGAAACATGATTTTCGGGTGTTAGTGAGTCGGAACCCCTGCCCCATCTAACTAGCTCCCAAAACTTAATCTGGTTGGAGGACTCACAGGCTTTAAGAAGATCAAGCCAATACGAATCCTCCCATTCCCTTTTGGCTTCCCAAATGATATATTTGTAGGCCTGCCTCGCTATCCTAATGTCAGGGGTATTTCTAGATTTGACAGCAGCGATTAAAGTGCTGTGCGCTTCTCTACACTTTTTATTATACCAACCCTTGAATTGCTTCTCTTTCTGTTTTTGTTTTCTACATGGCCTAGTGAGAAGTTCCCTAATGGCCGAAAAACATGACTCATGGAGATCAACAATAGTAGACTTTTCCCTATCCTTAAGTGATACTGCACTCATCTTATTACTAGTACCCAAGACCAGTTCTTCTATTTGACAGACAAGCTCCTGATCAGCAATGACTCTCGACCATTTGACCCGTCTTCTGTTGTCACTCAAGACTAGGTCTGATGTGATACAAGCTGTTTCTGTCAAAGGGGGCCCAAGACCCGGAATCTTAAGTACAAGTGAGAGCGGGTTGTGATCGCTCTCTGGCCTAGTTTCTATTGACATGTCAACAACAGTATCCCAGGAATCAATGTTGACCAGTATGTAGTCAATACGACTCACACTAGACCCGTTATCAAAGGTTGGTTTTCCCGCCTTATCAGATAGGCTACGGCCATTCACCGCCCTGAACCCCCATTCCAGGCAGAGGCCAAGCCAGTGGAGAGCTGCCTCCGTACCCCTAACACCCTTGGTTATTGCTAGCGGGGGAATATTCCAGACTAAATCATCGTCCATCCCTACTTCTTCAGCAAGGTTCAGGATGGGTTCGAATGAGCAGTTCAAGTCGCCAGCCACTAAAACGAGCTGGTCACTTTTATGCTCATTTAGGAGGTCTTCCAGATCATTAATGATAGGTTGCTTTTTACCACCCTGACAACCTCGGGCATAGATGTTAATTAAAACAATATCCTTACAATTCTCCTTACTTAAGGATACACAAAGGAGATCAGGGTTCTTTACCAGGATTTCCCTCACGCTGAAGCCAAGTGAGTTTTTTATCCATATAATTAGTCCACCCGAAGCTCTACCCCTGGGACCCCGCACTGCTGGCTTATAAAAGTTCAAAAAGCCTACTCTAAATAGAGGGTCGACTGACCAAGTTTCCTGGAAAGCGATGATATCATGTGTAGTTATGTAATCAACCCAATCATCGCTGACCAGGCGACCCTTTAAACCCGCTATATTCCAAGAGGCCATTTTAATTTCATTATCTGGGTTACTAGGACAAGGAGACTCAGATAGTCCGGGAACTCCCAACTCAACTGAGTTTGATTCATAAACGGTGTCCGGTATTAAGCGTGAACCCAATGGCGACACAGAACAAACCATACTGGGCAGTGCCTGGGTGGACGGGATAAGATCTACTGAGTATTTTAGAGCATCCACCTCCCCTAGTCAGTCGACCTCATCCAAGCAGCCAAACATATTTGATGTGGGAACACCTTGCCACCCGGTTCTCTGGATAGGTCCACCATTCCCAAAACCTCTGTGCCTAGGCTTTTGGATTGTCGTCCAAGACCATACCAAACCACGCTGCTGTCGAGGAGGATAGAAAAAAGTAAGAGGTCTAACAATAACTGAGTGGTTGTCTTCACGAATGGCCCACGAACAAAGATGCTGTGCTGTATGGGGGTCTGCAAATGACACAACCACACAGTTGCCAGTAATGGTTTTATGGGTGGGCCCAACCCATGGTACTCTTCGCACCATTAAAACCTGACTTCTTTGGTGACTGGGTAGTTGTTTGTTCGTGTTTAGCCAATGAATGACCTTATTTTTAAGAGACGAGTGGTCCTCTTTTATTTGTGGGTCGAGATTAGGCACACCAGCCAATACAATGACATATTGACTAGCCTCCGGTGGTAGGTCGATATAACCACCACGAAAGTTCGGTCGGCTAGATTCTAAGAATGACAAATTCTTGTTAGTCAATTGGTTTGGCTGTTGTACAACAGTTTGAGGCCTGGGTTTAGGGCGTGCTACATTCTGATGTAAACTAGTTTGAATGCTAGCGTTAGGTACTACTGCGTTCTTTACAGGGCATGCTTGATGTCTGGGTTCGGTTGGTAGAGGGTCCTGGGGCGGGAGACAAGTGCTAGGAATGGAATTAGTAGCATTATCCCCAACTTTTGTGCGTGGTTTTGGTACGGGTTTGGGTCTTAAAGGTGGGGGGGTTGGGGGATCTGACTCTAATGGCTGAAAAGTTAAACCCTCACCCAGTGAAAGCCTAGCTTCCATTTGCTTAAGACTAAAGCTAGCCAGTGTGACTAAAGTCTTATCCATTTCTAGCAGATGGTTTTCCATTCTGGAAAGTCTAAGCTCCAGAGGGGTAAGTAATTTTTTGAGTGTGTCCCATACAGTTTGTAAAAAATCTTCATCCCCCCTCCTATCCCCCTCTACCACACTCAGTCTACCCTCAATTGACCCTTCCCTATTCGTGTCAGGGGGGGTTACCACCGGGGGATCAAGCACAACACCACTTGGAACAGGGCAGATATCATTGCCCGATAAAACTATGTGGGCTTTGTCTTTTACTTCCCCAAACCCAAATGTGGCCATTGGCCGTTGACGATTAAAGAAATGGGATCTCGCAATGTTGGCCTTTTTGCGAGCAAGTATAGACTTAGCCAAACGTTTCTTCTGCAGTATGGCAGCCTTTTTAGCATTAGCAGCAATCTTTGGCATAACAATTTTTGCTAGGGTGCTAGTCCCAGCCACAAAAATAGGTGGTGTGGGCCCTTCCAGAGGGGTTACAATAGATTCCTTAGCTAGCTCAAGAAGAAATGTGGAAGGCGAGTGATGTATATCAGCTACTGCAAGCAAGGAACGGGGACCAGATGTACGCTCGGGGGTTAACGCTAAGGCCAGCTTTCCTAAAGATGATTTCTTAGAAGAAGCTATATTTAAGGACAGTTTACGTGCAGCGTCTAGTTCGAGGGAAACCCTGTGCTGTATTTTGTTGATTTCCGCATCAATGGCCAAATTGGTCTTCGTAAGGAAGTCATCCAGGGTCCCACTTGGTTTGTTAATGCCCATGGCAGTTTTACTACTACTGCCCCGTGAACACATCATAACAACAGGGAACAAAAGCACAGAGTGATTAACGCAAGTAAAACGCAAGTAAAAACGAAGTTAATAAAAAAAAACCAAGGGATATGGCCCAGTCCAGTCCTTTCCGTCCTCGAACGGCCTCAAACGGCCCGCTCTTCGCCCCGAGCTGCGTCCCGCGCTGCGGGAGTTTGGAAATGTTATATGGGCGTTACGATAGGCGGGGGGCGGGCCAGCAGGGAGAGCGGACCGGATGCTCTTCCCCGGTCTCGCAGGGACTCCTGGATATCCGAGTCCCCGCACGCTCGCAGCCCCGCCGAGCCTCTCACCCTAAGCCGCCTTGAAGCCCTCACCGTCAGCTGGCGCTTACAACAGCGCGACGCGCGGCGAGAGGTGGGTGTGAGATCTGCTGGGTCCGCTACACACACGCCGCCGGATTCAGAGTGCCTCCGTTGCCAATAAAATCAGGTATCCCAGGGAGGAAGGGTAGTAAGAGCCTTAAATGTTCTGCGATAGGCGGGGGGCGGGCCAGCAGGGAGAGCGGACCGGATGCTCTTCCACGGTCTCGCAGGGACTCCTGGATATCCGAGTCCCCGCACGCTCGCAGCCCCGCCGAGCCTCTCACCCTAAGCCGCCTTGAAGCCCTCACCGTCAGCTGGCGCTTACAACAGCGCGACGCGGCACCCGCGGAGCGGATGCGGCGAGAGGTGGGTGTGAGATCTGCTGGGTCCGCTACACACACGCCGCCGGATTCAGAGTGCCTCCGTTGCCAATAAAATCAGGTATCCCAGGGAGGAAGGGTAGTAAGATCCTTAAATGTTCTGCGATAGGCGGGGGCGGGCCAGCAGGGAGAGCGGACCGGATGCTCTTCCCCGGTCTCGCAGGGACTCCTGGATATCCGAGTCCCCGCACACTCGCAGCCCCGCCGAGCCTCTCACCCTAAGCCGCCTTGAAGCCCTCACCATCAGCTGGCGCTTACAACAGCGCGACGCGGCACCCGCGGAGCGGGTGCGGCGAGAGGTGGGTGTGAGATCTGCTGGGTCCGCTACACGCACGCCGCCGGATTCAGAGTGCCTCTGTTGCCAATAAAATCAGGTATCCCAGGGAGGAAGGGTAGTAAGAGCCTTAAATGTTCTGCGATATGCGGGGGGCGGGCCAGCAGGGAGAGCGGACCGGATGCTCTTCCCCGGTCTCGCAGGGACTCCTGGATATCCGAGTCCCCGCAAGCTCGCAGCCCCGCCGAGCCTCTCACCCTAAGCCGCCTTGAAGCCCTCACCGTCAGCTGGCGCTTACAACAGCGCGACGCGGCACCCGCGGAGCGGGTGCGGCGAGAGGTGGGTGTGAGATCTGCTGGGTCCGCTACACACACGCCGCCGGATTCAGAGTGCCTCCGTTGCCAATAAAATCAGGTAGCCACACTATTCAGTTCTCATATTTTTGAAAAGGAAACGTATTGATTTCAAACAATATGTCCGAACTGTGAGATGTCTATCGAGTTGAAACCTTTAGGAATCGAAAAAAACGGAATGAGAAAAGAAACCCGAAGTAAATAACGTGCTTCCAAGGCGGCTTAAAAGATTAGAAATCCACCTCTTTCATTTAATGTGGAGGCAGTCCTAGAAAACGTCTATTTCTCTCATGTGAACAGGAGATCACAACAGTAGTAAGCTACGAGGTCCTGAAGAGAACTCCCCTCAACTGAGGGAGTTCGAAACGCGTAGACCAGTTCTTCATACAGCTTTATATAATTTCAAATTATATAAATTAGAGAATTACTAATATGATTTCCCATGGCTGTTAACTGTATATAATTCATGTAGAATGTTACATTCTTGTTGTAAATAAGAGGATTTGTATAGGTGTTGGATGGATGTGTGAATGGATGTAAGGAATGAGAGAATCAGAGTAAGTGAATTGAATACAATTATGTTTTTTAGGAAGCTATAAGGTGCAAATGTTAATTATATAAAAATTTGAAAATAGAAAAATTTACTTTGATATGAAAAAATAAAAATAATCGATTTATTTCTGACGGAAAAAGAGGTCCAAGGGACATATTGTTTGAAATCAATACGTTCCTTTTCAAAACTAAGAGAACTGAATAGTGTGGCAGTACTGGAAAATATATTGTTGTATAGTTATGTGAGGCTTGTCTTTACTGCCTTAGAGCCCGAACCCAGTTTTGGTTTCAATGTGTTACTCCCAACATATAAATATGCACCGCCAATCAAAAAGTCACTGACCAAGTCCACCAGCAAATCCTCCACGATGAGCAGGAAAAAATTAAAGGGACGTGGCCGAGCCCAGCCTCCTCCTTGCTACGACGGGCGTGGACGGGCTCGCCCTCGGTCCGGGCGTTGCCCGGGCGTTGCCCAGGCATGCCCGCGTGCGTCCCACGCTGCAGTAGGCACTCGGTGAATTTAAGCGCCTCCTGGCGCTTTCCTGAGACGTCATTGGTGGGCGCAGATAGAGGCTGCTGGGAAATGCAGTCCCAGTCCACCGCCGCCCGTGTCCCAACCCGCGAAGTGGGTGTTGGCTCAGCGAAGGTCAGGGTGGTCAGAGCGGCGTCGTGGGCCCCCAGGGAGAACAGCAGCAGCGGAAAGGCCAAAGAAACAACAGGTGACAACAGGTGAGGCTCACAGTAGTGATAATTTGGGCTAACAAAATGGCAGCTGGTGTGTTTGATTTTACAATTAAATTAATATAAGCCTCAGCCATCTTCGAGGGAGTAGCATGACCTTGTATAGGCACTCTGGTAAAGCAGTCAGCAGGGTTCTGATCCTTTCCTGGATGATGCACAATGGTATAATTATACTCTTGTAACCATAGTCCCCATCATTCAATGCGAGGAGGAATTTTGCCCTTTGGATTTCCAAATATAGTCGGCCCAGCATGATGATCAGTGAACAATGTAAAAGGTTTTCCGTACAAGAATACATAGAAATGTTCACAAGCCCATACCACGGCTAAACTTTCTTTTTCTTGTTGTGAGTAGGCACATTGTGTTTGGGACAAACTTCTTGATTATGCCGGACTAAGCCTTCGAGCTTTCAGTTGTCTGGTGTGCTCTTCAAGGATAGCAGCCAAGCCGACTGGGCTGGTATCATAGTCAACAACAACCTCTGTATGAAGCTTTTGATGGAAGTATGCCAATTCAGTAGCATTTACAATGGCTTGTTTGATTTTCTTAAAACTTTTCTCATATTCATGTAACCAATGAAAAGAAACATTATTTTTTGTCGAGTCTCTAAACGGAGCACTTATAGTGACAAAGTCTTGTATGTATCTGAAACAGTAACTGGCCATGCCAAGAAATGAATGCACCATAGAAATGTCTTGTGGGGGATCAGCATTTGACAGCACTTGTACTTGAGGAGGATCGGGTCTCATATCTCGATCAGAAAAGATATGGCCAAAGAACTTGTCTTAATGAACTCCCACTTATCTGCATTCAAAGTCAAACCTGTTTCGGCATGTAAATGACATACCTGTGTTAGAGCTTTATTGTGTTCTTTTTATGTAGCTACGAAAATCAATATGTCATCACTGTCTTTAAATGCATTCATAATAAACTGATGACATGACGAACGATGTCTTGAAACACTTCTGCAGTGGATGACACACCAAAACGTAGTCTCTTGTATCAAAACAGACCAACATGTGTAGAAAAGGTTGTAATGTACCTGCAGTCTTCTTCGAGTTCCAACTGATGATAACCTTTATTTAAATCAAGGTGATAGAAGACCTTTGCACCCCTTACTTGCATTATCAATCAATCAATAATGCATTATTTCAGTTTGTAAAAACCATAAAAGCAGTACATCAATAAAATATAAGACAATTAATGTTGAAACGAGTCCTACCATGATACAGACAAAGTGCATATTGTCAGGCAGCAGCCAGAAGAGATTGTGGTGCAGTCATAATAAAAACTAAATGTATATCCGTTGAGCAATGATGCAACCCAGAGGGTCATTTTTCAAAGTCCTGGGTCACTGAAATAAAAGCAGATGCTAGTACATCTTATTGTAAAACATCTTATAAAATGCATATTATCAAGTTGCAGCAAATAAGACCTAGTGCACACTTATAACATGTATGTTAAACCACAATTCAGCAACCAAGATTGTTCTTTAAAATTCGTTAGCCACTTTGTACGATCTAATTCTCCATTCCAACAAACAATATAATAATAATAATAATACTGAGTTTTCTAGAGCGCGAACAGCTACCTCACGAGGAGGTGTCCCGGCGCTAAAACGTACCACAGAGGTCCCGGGGCAGGAGTGGGAGACCTATCGATTATATCGAATATCTGTTCCCTTGTATCACATCTGAGCAATTGATGGGTTTACCAATAATGGGCCATGCTCATGAGTTTGCAGTTTGTGGTCAACCACCTTATTCGTGGGAGACCATAGGCATGGCATGAAAACAAGAAGTTTTTTTCCGTCTCTGGAAAAAAGTAGGCAAAAGGAGCATTGGGCCAATAGTGATCTTGTTTATTCCCCTGTGCATGTGAACAACCTTAGCTGCAGACAGCCAACCCTCAATTTCAAGTACAAGCCTGTAGCTTGCTGGGGTCTAATCATGTTCACGAGTGACTCAAAGTGAGGAGTACATTTATGCAGGAGGAATTTTTCCATAAGGCTCCTGCTTTCATGATCATTCCAGGTCTCATACAACATAAAGTCCCAGAATGTTCTTTTCAGTTTAGTAGCAGTCACTCTATTCATTGTGTTTAGATAGAGCCATAGATGCTTCATTTTTGATAATTGCAGAAAGTTGTTTCACCTTTTTGAGCCGGGGGTAGCACACTTTTGTCAATACTAATTAGCTCTTCAGGAGTCTCTCTGTAAGAGACCAGTTCAGGCATTGTCCAAAGGCGCTCACAATGAAGTCGAAGCTTTAGGAGTACCAGAAATTATATTTTGTTTAGAGCCAAATCAAGCTGTAAGTGGATGACAGGGAAGCATAGGGGTACACTGAGCAAGGACTTGATAAACGTATTCTCAGTTTGTGTGAGTAGCGACACATTCACACATCCCTAAATTCCACTCAATATGTGCTCCCTTCCCGGGCCGTGGCCTTGTATACCTCAAGTGCTGGTGATACTGCTCCTCTCAAGGATACCTTGTGACTTCTGCCTATAACTACCACTCTACATGACAGACTGCCCCAACTTTTCTCAATCTGGGGAGCCCAAGAAAGATTATCAGCCAGTCCTACACCAATATTTTCAAATCTTTTTCGAGCTCCATGGGCGCACCGTCTACCCACAACCTACCTCAAAAAGATTGATGGGGGTTTAGAGCCATAACCTTAGCCTTTAAGGGGTGTGTTTTTCTAAGCCCCCTTTATAGAGCAGAACACAGTAAACCTATATAGGAGTGTTTGGAGGCCTTGTGTGGTTCTAGAGAGTGAGAGTGTATCGTCCACAAACATGATGATTCTTATACTATTTCCTGCAGATTTGGGTGCATCATGGTTGCAGTTTGCCAACCGCTCCACTGCTCCATTAATTTATAAGCTGAACAGTGTGGAGGGAAGGACACACCCTTGTCACACACCTCGATTGATGGGTATGCTCTCAGTCAGGTCCCCTCCCAGATTCCACCTAACCTGCACAAAGGTGTCACTGTGCAGTGTTTTAAAACGTTTTAGGAGATCATTGAGGATACCATATTTTTCGATCACCATCCATAAGTTAACCCTGGACACCAAGTTAAAAGCAACCCTAAAATCTATGAGTGGTCCCACCTCAGGACTACACATTTCCAACATACTGTCCTGAAGCCGAACACCTTCTCCAGGGTGCTAACCTTGGGTCTAAAGCCTGCCTGATTATCTGAGAGGATCCATTGGTCTGACATCTGTGCTAGAACTAATGTCAATCAAACTGATTGGCCAGTAGTTGGCATGGGTGTCCCAGCTCCACTTTCTCGGGATAGGTACAATTATGCCCTACCCCGCCAGGATGACGGATGTATCCTCATCTCACGATGGTGTTTGTCAACATGTCCAAATAAGTGACCCAGATGTGGGGCTGAGATAAAAATAAGTCACTGGGGATACCATCGGGCCCAGCCCTTTTACCTTCTTCATCATGTGTAAGGCCTGCGCTGTCTCTTCTAAGCCAAACTCTAAGGGGGCTTGTTCCTCTATCGCACTATCTTCCTCCATATGTACTGATGGTAGACCCCAGCCCAGAATCCTGTGATCATTTGGCCATTTAGTACATTGGGTTGAAAAGTAGAATACACCATTCCTTCGGTTGCATGGCCACTGCCCGGTCATTAACTAAAGGCCTGGTAGATTCCAAAAGGCCTTCATACTTCATCTTCGGAGGAAGTCGGTGAGTTTTTCCCACTGCCCTATCTCCCATCTTCTTTTGGTCTTGCTTAAGATTGCCTTGTAGCCTCTTCTTGCCTCGCCGATTTTCCTGAGATCCCCTTCTTTTACTGCTTCTAAGAGCACTAATTAGGCTTGCCTACATTCTTGTGCATACCAGTCCAAGCTATTTTGCGTATAATTGCCTCTCTTAGTTACCTTAGTAAATACGTTTTTTCAACTGCTCCATTAGTTCATAGTGGAGGTCCAAGAAAGTAAACAAGCTATTGATGGTCGCCTCAAATGGGGTCAATACATCCACAAATATATATTTGGGACTGGATGGTAGCGTTTTCTGCTATTGATGCCCACTTAACTCTCAGGCGGTAAGCGCCTCATGGTCACTATCCATCCTAGGCAAAACCGTCATATCAATTGCATGTCACCAGAGCAGAATGTCAATGAAATGCATATGCTATATTGCTAGTGTATGCTGTTCTTTTAAAGGTTGGGCGTGGGGGTTGGTCAGCCAAAGTAGAGCTGTTGAGAGTCTTCATCATAATATGTGTATTTGTAAATCGCACGTTCACCCTTTGGTATCTTGGTGCTGAATAACAGATGTTGTTACCCAACTCAATGGTACTCATTTTATCGACCTAAAATAGATAAAAGTCTGAGTGGATCTGCTGGGATTTGAACCTGTGACTATGAGGTCGAACACATGCCCCTGCAGTGGACACATTGGTCCACTGAGCCATCAGACCCTATGTGCTAGGAGCATTTCCATAATTTAAATTGCCGCCCTAGGGTGCTTTAAGTGATCAACCTGCACGGGGGAGGATGTCACACTGGTACAGTACATTGGTCAGATGTCTCCGAATCTGACAGTCCTCCAGTTAATTGTGTATTGCAGTCTCCTGTGATTATTTTAGGAGGATTTTGATACAACTGATCACTTGTAGGGGTAAACTGACCCTATTGTAGGGGATTCAGCATTAACCGGGACAAACCAAACATAAATATTTACGATGGCAATATGTTTAGGTCCTGTTCTGCTTCCTGCTAATATCACTATGCCCAATATATCTCTGCAGTCGGTTGAGGTTCTCTTTATTTAAGAACAAATCTCTGGTCTCAACCTGAAAAGCAGGAATCCTGATGCTCTTCCTGTTGGTGATGGGACTGCAGTTGTATGAAATGTTAGGTACCCTAGTCTGTGAACTGGCTCAGTAGCCCACGTTCATGGAGTAAGATAATGTGATGGTTATCTATAAACGCACCCCATACAGGGTCCGATAGTTTATCGCTTAGGTCTGCCACATTCCACAACAGTAGTCTTAGGGCCCGATGTAGGTAATTCATATTTACCACTTCTTAAATACCGAATTTTACCGATTCGGTATTTAAGAAGTGGTAAATATGAAGGGGGGAGATGTAGGTATTTCCAGATGTGTAAATACCGAATCTTTAAGATTCGGTATTTACCGAATCTGGAAATACCGAATCGGTATATCCTATTGATTCCTATGGGCTGTGAAGCCCATACGAATCAATGGGCAATACCGATTCTGTAATTACAGAATCGGTAATTACCGATTTTAGCAAGGGTGCAGGGGGTGTCACTTTGACACCCTCTGGCACCCCAAAAATAGGCTCGGGTGCCATGTGGCAGGCATACATGCCCCAAGGGCAGGTCTGCCTGTCATATGGCAGAGGTGTGCATGCACACATGTGCATGCACACCGGAATCGGTATTTTACCATCAAATTGGATTTGATGGTAAAATACCAATTCTGTAAGGCTTGTGGGACTCAGAAGAGTCCCACCTACATCTCAAATTTACCGAATCGGTAAAAATACCGATTCGGTATTTTACAGAATCGGTAAATTTACCGATTCTGTAAAATTCAGGGCCCTACATACCAATTCTTCAATACCGGTCGGTAACGGCCGAAAATACCGATTTTCGGCCGTGACCGACCGACCTACATCTGGCCCCAAGTCCATAGCAAACTGGCTTTTTGAGGTCACCCGTTCCCTGATATACCTTGACCAAAATGGCTTTAAGCCACAGAGTACAAGAATGAATTAAAGTAATAGAAGACCATACTTGGCTGTCACAAAGGTACATACTTTGTTGGGTCAGCAGCAATCATGTCAACTGTCTTTGAATAGGCTTTTGACACTCTGATATGGAAATATCTATGTAGGATACTAGAATGAGCCAAACTAGGTCCGACTTTCCTAGAGTATGTCTGATTATTCTGCATCAACACAATCGTGAAGGTTCAGATCAAAGAGGTGTGGTGCCCTCCTTTCAACCTAGGGAGGAGAACTAGACACGATTGTTTACACTCGCCATTGATGTTGGCCTTGGCAACTGAAGCCCTCACAGCCTAAGTCAACATGAACTGCCTGGTACAAGTGCTTGATTGGGGAAATGGATGTGATCATCACGTCTCATTCTACAGGGACGAGCTGTGGACATATGTGAGATATCCAAGATGGTGGGCCAAAACCTTTTTAGGAAATACTAGAAAAGTTTAAAGGTGTCTAGACTTTTGACTAATAGGGATAAATAGATCATATCCCAATTGCAAGGAGGCAGACAAGGTGTGAACTGCGAAAGCAGTTACCTGTTGTACGAAACAGTTTTAAATACTTTAGCATACACATCACTCATGTCGTACAACTTGGATGACTTTTTAACCTAGCAGCACTGCTAAAGGGTACAAAGGGGAACATGTTACAGCGAAACTCATTGCTTCTCTCTATTGTTGGAAGAATTGCCCTTTCTAAAATGGTCTCCTTACCTAGGCTATTGTAGGTGATAGAAAAATTCCCCTTCCAAATCCCCTATCATTTTTACAGAAAATACAAGAGGGGTCTAGGGGACTTCTATGGGCTCATAAACCACGGACAGTAATATTTAAAAAAAATGCCTACTATCATGTTACAAATGGAGAATAGCATACTCAGCTATATTAATTACTGGGCTGCACAGCTATCGGTTTTGAATGATTGACTCTTTGGAGGGATTGATGCCTCAACCACCTGCTTATAAATGATGGAGCTGTCGGACTCAGTCATAATGGGTGCCTGTATGGAAGAGAGGTGAACAGTTGCCTGTCACTAGTCACCTGGGTAGAGTTTGACTGATGGATTGGATGGAATGGGTGAATAGCATGCAAAAAACACTTTGGTTAAGGGGACTGTATAAAGCTGGTCAATAACCTCAACAGTTTAGGAGATGGAATATTACAGGCATTTCCAGAGTGGGAGTAGATATCACTTAAAATCCCTCTAGGAACTAGCTGAGGATTTAGATTTACAGAGGGGCATATTACCAACAACTAGCGATAATTATCGCTATGTTGGCTTAGCGGCAATAATTTTATCGCCGTGTTGCGGCGATTTTTATCGCTTAGGAGCCTTGCTTTTATCAAGGTTTATCTCCTAAGCGATAAAAATCGGCCGAAATGCATGAATATCGCTGAAAAGTCAGCGATATTCATGCATTACTGAGCTAATGCTCTTAGCCATGTTATCCACCTACCATTGGATAACATGGTTTAAGAACTGCTCAGGGGCAGGTGTTAGCTTTTGGAGATATTCGCGCTTAGCGCAAATATATCTCCAAAAGTTGGTAATAGGAGATAGCGATGTTAGCGACTGTTTCCAGTCGCTAACATCTTGGCACGCCCACTTTGCATGTCATTAGTGATAAATATCACTGACATGCAAAGCGGGGCCCAAGATGGTCGCTATCTCCTACTAGCTGTCGCTAACTGGTGTTAGCGACAGCTAGGTAATAGGGAGATAATTTTAAAGCCAAAAAAGCAGAGATAAATCCCTTGATAATATGCCCCTCAGTTCCTTATTTTACAAACTGGCACCACCGTAGGGATGCAGCATTCTACCACATAAAGATGACGGAAAGGGTTCCTAAATACAATACGGTGGAAGCCAAGATTAATATGGGTTACATTGAAGATGAGAAACATATTTTGTATTACCTTGCACCAAAATTAATAATGGTCAGGATAGAATTGGAGGTCTTAAATCAGCATGGTAGGAAGTCACAGTAATGCTGGAAGATGATTATTGACTGGAAACTCAAAGGGCAGACCAACAATCGACAATTTGAGTCAAACTCGGACTCATCCAATTCAAATATATATGCATAGGTTAGTCTCACACCGGCGAGTCTATGGAGGGTGGGTATATGCCTCTCTCCACTATGCCCGAGATGTGAAACAGAAGAGGGGGATTTCTTCCATGTGACTTGATCATTCACAGTGATACAAATATATTGGTCCTTCATCTCACAAACACTGGCAGACTGAGCACAGCTACTGGTGACCTTTTTACCGAAATGAATACTGTTGGGAATAATAGAGAAGGAGAGATACCCCAGACACATGAGTACATTAAGAGGTTTGGTCTCAAATATTACCAAGAGAGATATAACCAAGTACTGGCCTTCACTGAGATTACCCATGTTGTAACAATGAAAATGGATAACTGCACCACACTAGAGAAACCAATATATCAGGTGAGAGGTTGTCCACACAAACATACCAAAATATGGGACCCATGGCATGAGTATTTTGGTTTTATTTGGGAGGGGGGTGTATTAGGGCAAACTAGACCTCAAGGTATCAGCGCTTTACATGAGCACCAGTGCGTTACAGACGGACACATTGATAACTGAACTCATTTGGTTTCAGTATTGTATAACTGAGGCTGAAATATACACGTGAAATATGCCTCACATACAATGTGGGGATATATAACTCTATGACATGCTATAGTACTGTTCTACTGCATCTGAAATTTAATAGCAACCTATAAAAATATTGGTTCTGATAAATACTGTGGGGCATATGTCCAAGCCCTTATCGACACGGGATCGTCACTTTTTCCGACATTCCTGTGGCGATAGGGGCTTCACCTTATTTTCAAGGCAGCGCTAAGCCACTTAACATGGCTTAACCCTACCTTGTAAATAAGGACCCCTTTCACGCTAGAGTGAAAGGGGATGGGAATGGGTGTTGCGGTGGGCGTTCCACTGCATTACCCATTGATTCTGACGCTGCCCCCTATTTACAATGGAGGCATAAATAGGAGGCAGCGCCAGAATTAGGACCAGGGAAAACCTGGTCTTAACCTGTCAAAGTGAAAGAAAATATTTCATTTCTCCTCCTTTTTTCTGTTTCCATGATTGCTGCACACATGAAAACAGCAAAAGGCCAGTGATTGTTTATGTACAAGAAGGTCGCCCTCCTGCACATAAACAATACATTTTTTTAAGTGCTGTTTTGCAACTTCTATGTGCGCTGCATTAAGCAGCACACATAGAAGTTACAAAATGGCATTTCAAGATTGTTTATATGCAGGAAGGTACACCTTCCTGTACATAAAGAATCTTCCTCTACACCCAGACACCCTTTCACTATGCAAGGGTGCCTGCATTGGCGCTAAGCTGCTAAACTTATCACCGGCGCAGGGGGGAACGCATGGCAGCATCATATTCTTGTAAATGTGGTGCAGCCCTGAGTTTCAGAAGAGGCTGAGTGTGTCATTAAGCCAAGGAGGCTAACAACACACTCCGCCACTTCACTTGTACATATGCGGCCACATGCATCAATGTTGCCGTTTGCGAATCCTTAATTGCGAAAATTAAGGAATCGCAATTAAGAATTCGCAAACGGTAATGCATCAAAATTTCGCAAATATTTTTGCGATTTCTTATTTTTCCTTAATTGCGATTCTCAATTTGCGAATCGCAATTAAGGAAAACCCTTCCCATTGATTCCTATGGGCCAAAAAGCCCATAGGAATGAATGGGAAGGCATTCACATTTTGCGAATTTGAAATTGCGATTCGCAAAATGTAAATGCTATTTCAAGGGTGCGGGGGGGTCCAAAGAACCCCTCCCTGCACCCCTGAAATGTGACTTTAAATGCAATTTACACACACACATGCCCCAAGGGCATGTGTGTGTGTAAATTAAAACTTAAAAAAATGCAATTTGTACATATTTGTACGTTTTTGGTAAATTAGCATGAAGGTCAACTTCATGCTATTTTACCGCTTCCAAATTGCGAATTCGCAAAAAAAAATGATCATGCATTGCATTTAAGGAATACGGATTTGCGATTTCTTAAATGCAACCGCAATTTTAGAAATCGCAACATGGTTGCGATTCCTAAAATTGCGAAATGCATGATGCATTGCAAATTAGTCAATTGCATTCGCAAACGGCCGAAAATTGCGATTCGCACCGTTTGCGAATGCAATTGACGTTGAGGCATGTGGCCGATGGCCCGGTGTTTCCTAGGACGGTTCTTTACAGCCCGTCCACTTCTCTTTTTTCATCTCCATTTTCCAGCCATTCTTGAGCCTGGAAAATGCTGGGAACTGAAGGGCTATGGTGAGGGGTATTAGTTATGTACTAGGGTATTGTCACATCTTGTTAGTTTCATGTGACACCACTATGAGGTTCTGGTACATAACCTACCCTCCCAGCACCTTGATGAGCGATACAAATATTCTTATGTTCTGTTCGATATTCCAAGGTGTGTCATTCCTCGACCTGTGTCATTGTCCTAATCTGAGCTGGAGTTACCATATGGAACCATCAGGGTTGGAACGGTTATGAACGTCTCAGTTTTTTGCCACTAAGTCAGAGGAATAAATATATTGACTTTTATGATCTTTTGGGAGCAATGTATTTAAATTGAATGAAAAAGAGGGAGCATCAAGAACTCATTTAACAATGCTGAAGAATACATGTTTAATTGGGGCAGAGATAGAGAAGGGATTTGAGGTAGTATGCAAGATTTTCCATATTTTATAATGATGAGAAGTCAAAAAGTATTCTTTATAAGTGCATGCCTCCAAATAGGTTTTTATTCATCCTGATGGTTACTCATGGGACTGGCAAGTAACCTTGAAAAAAGTCCAGTTGCCCATCGGTACTAGCATTTGGATTGTTAAAAGGCTTTTGATTTAGAGCATTTTTTCTTTTTGTCATTTTTCTGAGACATAGATTTATAGAACACTCTATCTTTGAAATCTTGAGAAGGTTTTTAATTGTAGGGCTTGGACTGGGTTAAAGTGTAGCTCTTAGCGATCCTGGCACTTACAACACTTGAATTGCTTGTCCTCAAAATCTTCTTAGTGGAAGGCGAAAATAGTTTTTTTCCTTTTAGTCTGAAGGTCTAAAGCATTTTCTCTAGGCTTTGGTGTCAGAACACTTTAAGCATAGAATGTCTGGATATTCTCACTGCTGCAATCTTGACATGAGAGCTAATGTTCTTGTGGTACTGCTTAGCAACCTCCTACTCCCTGCCAGCCACAAATAAAACTGCCTTGGAATTTTTAAGGATATAACCTTATTCCTGTAATTTGCAGCAGGATAATTTGTTGTAGTATTGGATAAACTCTTGGGGTTTATTTACAAGCCCCTTGCGCCGCCGGTACGTCACTTTTTCCCATGTAAAAAGCGATGCACCGGCGGTGCAAGGGCCTTGTAAATAAGCCTCTTGGTCCGAAACGAATTATGGCTGGTAATAACAAATCCTGAATTTTGATAGGACAGAATATTGTTACAACAATATCGAGAGAAAAAACATCGAAAGGTTAGTGCACAGAGGGAGGTAAGGATTTACTATTCTTAACTCTATATTAAGGTATCCTGAAGAAATATATATCATCACAGCACGTGGTGTATATGTGGAGTATAAAAACATACCTTTCGATAGTTTGTCCCTCAATATTGTTGTAACAATATTTTGTCCAGTTGATTCGATATTCCCTCCATTCGCCTCTGAAAACTGTTACTTCCTGGAGTCCACAAGCCAATGATTCATTATCTAATAAATATGTAGTTGGAAGGGTATTCCAAAAGAATGAGCAAATGTAGATGTCAGGTAGTTTTAACATACAAAATATCTACACTTTAGGAGTAATACTTGTTGCATAAGATTTTGGAGTGATGAGTTCAATCAATCAATCAATTAATCAATCAATAATTTGTAAAGCGCACTACATACCCGCAAGTGTTTCAAGGCGCTGAGGGTGGGGAGAGGGGGGGTGGTTGCTGTTGCTACTGGTCCAACAGCCAGGTCTTGAGTTGTCTCCTGAAGGCTAGCAGGTCTTCGGTTTGTCGTAGGATGAGGGGGAGGGAGTTCGAGGTCTTGGCGGCGCTGTGGGAGAACGATTTGCCTCCGGCTGTGGTACTGCAGATGCGTGGGACGATAGCCAGGGAGAGGTCTGCGGAGCGGAGTTTCTTGTTGGGTACGTAGAAGGAGAGTTGGCTGTTGAGATAAGCTGGGCCGGTCTTGTGGAGTGCCTTGTGTGAGTGGAGCTTGAAGGAGATTATTTTGTCAAGAGGGAGCCAGTGCAGGTTCCACAGGTGGGGGGTGATGTTGATGCGGCGCGGGACGTCGAGGATCAGGCGTGCCGAGGCATTCTGGATTCTTTGCAGTCTGTTGATGAGCTTAGTCGGGGCTCCGGCGTAGACAGCGTTGCCATAGTCGAGTCTGCTACTGACTAGGGCCTGGGTGACTGTTTTCCTTGTGTCTGTTGGGATCCATCTGTAGATCTTGCGGAGCATACGGAGGGTGTTGAAGCAGGTGGAGGAGACAACATTGACTTGTTTGGTCATGGTGAGTTTCAAGTCGAGGATGACTCCCAGGTTGCTTGCGTGGTTGGTGGATGCGGGGGGTGTCCCCAGCGACGCGGGCCACCAGTAGTCGTCCCATGCTGAGGGGTTGGGCCCGAGGATGAGGATCTCCGTCTTGTCTGTGTTCAGCTTAAGGCGGCTATACTCCATCCAGTTGACGACTGCCTTCATTCCCTTGTGGAGGTTGGATTTGGCGGGGAGGGGGTCCTTGGTGAGGGAGAGGATCAGTTGCGTGTCGTCGGCGTAGGAGATTATGTTGAGGTCGTGGGGTCGGGCAATGCGTGCGAGAGGCGCCATGTAGACGTTGCAGAAAAGGGGGTGGTGATGGACAGAGCATCTGAATTAAGCAGAACACTCATACCCAGTCAAAAGATCAGGGCTTGATCCATCACCGTTTTTTAGCTCACTGCACCATCCCAGTTCAGAACCTGGCTACATGCAAATTAGTCTGTCCCTGGCCCAGTGCATCATGGGAACAGGGCAGACCAAACTACCAAGCCAATTCTTTACTGGAAAGGAAACAAGCTTCCGGGGACCGGTTTCTGGCATTACAGCCGTCTTCGGCCCGACTTGCTTGAATCCTGATGGTGCAGTGAGCAAGGGACTCACATCTGAGCATACCCTTCCACGCTTGTGGTGGCCAAAACGATTCAGAAAAGGGGGTGGTGATGGACAGAGCATCTGAATTAAGCAGAACACTTATACCCAGTCAGAATGATCAGGGCTTGATCCATCACCGTTTTTTAGCTCACTGCACCATCCCAGTTCAGAACCTGGCTACATGCAAATTAGTCTGTCCCTGGCCCAGTGCATCATGGGAACAGGGCAGACCAAACTACCAAGCCAATTCTTTACTGGAAAGGAAACAAGCTTCCGGGGACCGGTTTCTGGCATTACAGCCGTCTTCGGCCCGGCTTGCTTGAATCCTGATGGTGCAGTGAGCAAGGGACTCACATCTGAACAGCGTCGGGCTGAGGGAGAATCCCTGCGAGATGCCGCAGATGATCTCGGAGGCTTCGGATCGGAACGGGGGGAGGAGGACTCTCTGGGTTCTGCCGGAGAGGAAGGAGGAGGTCCAGTCCAGGGCCTTGTCTAGGATCCCTGCTTCTTGGAGTCGTGTGCATAGTGTGCAGCTGCCCGGCGACTTCTCGCTGTGCCATATGTTCTCCGACTTCCGGCAGGTGCGCTTTGATGCTAGGAGTTCTGGGGTGAACCAGTTGGCTCTCTTGCTGGTGTCTTTGAAGGTTTTTTTTTTTTAGCGGGCTAAGGTGTTGGTGCAGTCTTCCACCCATCGTCTGAGGGTGCACGCACCATCGTGGTTGGAGGGGTTGGTCGGTGGGTTGAGTGCGAGGTTTGTCTGTAGTTGTACTTCGGTGATTTTGCCCCAGCAGCGACGGGGGATCTGTAGGGTGCGGTGATGTGAGACGGGTTTCGGAAAGGACGGGTGGTCAGTCCAGGTGGGTTCGGAGACGTGGCTGAAGGAGACGTGGGGGCTTAAGGAGAAGATGGCGTCGAGCGTGTGTCCGGCGATGTAGGTCGGCGTCGTGACGAGCTGTTCCAGTCCGAGGTTGGCAAGGTTGTCTATCAGGGTGGAGGAGTTGCAGTCGTTGTTGTTCTCCAGATGGAAGTTCAGGTCTCCGAGGAGGATGTAGTCGGTGGAGGTCAGTGCGTGCGTGCTGATGAAGTCGGCGATGGCGTCACAGAACTGTGGTTGGGGTCCGGGTAGACTGTATACAAGGGTGCCTCTTAGGCTGGTCTTGGGGTACATGTCGATCTGGAAGTGTATGTGTTGGGCAGAGCTGAGAGTGTCGTCGGTGTTTGTTGAGACCATGATGGTCTTTTTGTGGACAATGGCGATTCCTCCTCCGACTCCGTTGGTGCGGTCTCTGTGGGCGATCTTGTATCCATCGGGGATGGCTGTGGCTATGTCTGGTGAGGAGGCTTTGTTCATCCAGGTCTCGGTCATGAAGGCGACGTCTGGTGCTGCGGTGTCGAGTAGGTCCCAGAGCTCGACGGCGTGTTTGTGTGCGGAGCGGGTGTTGATCAGAATGCATCGGAGCTGGTTGTGTTCTGTCGTGGCGGGTGGTTCTGCGTCTTTGATGCAGGAGAAGCTTCAGTTCTGGCAGGCAAAGGGACCGGGGGTGCGCCTCGGGTGGCCCTGCAGCAGGTGGGGGTCCGTCCTGGTTGGGGGAGATGAAGGTGCTGGCGTTGTATCGGAGGCAGTCTTCATGGCTGGTGCGGGGGGCAGGGGTTCTGGCGCTGGGCGTGGTCCAGGCACGGACGGGTGCAGACGGACTTGCCTTAGGTGCGCCTTCGGCGTGCTAGCGGCGCAGCCGCACAGCAGCCGCCATTTTAAGGGGAGGGAGGAGCAGCTGGGTCGCAAGAGGCATGTGGCAGGGGCTGCAAATGGGCACGGGGGGCGGGGCCCAGGGGATGCAGCGGCAGGAACGCACAGAAGGCAAAAATGGGCAGCGGGGCACAGGGGAACAAAGACACACAAGAGCGGGAAAACAAAAAGAAAAATGGGCAGCCGGGCACGTGAGAACGGGGAAACAAAAGCAGGATGGGCAGTGGGGCACACAAGAGCGGGGAAGCAAAAGCAAGATGGGCAGCGGGGCACACAACAGTGTGTAAACAGAAGCAAGATGGGCAGCAGGGCACAGAGGATCAGAAGGGCACAGGACACTCGGAGAGCGTATGTGGAGCTGCAGCGGGGGGGGCGACCTACCTAGCAAGGTCAAAGGTCGCTCTGAGTTCTGAATGGAACCCGGGTTATGGTAGTGGAAACTGCTCCCCAACCCTGATGGAGTTGATTGTGGCGTGATCTTGACATAACCTTTCCAAGTGTGAAAGATACGCCACCTGCAGGTCACTCTGATGATTCCACTAAAAAGATCCCTTGAGACACTCTGAAGTTTTTCTCGTAGACTCACATGGGGCCCAACTAAAAACTACTATAATGGAAATCCCACTGCTTTTGTTATGACATGGTTGTTTTTATTTATCTAGCTATAACTCCAGACAATTTAATGTTACCGTACATTTCTGCTATTTTTATATCAACTTTCATATGGTTTCTTTACATCTTTGCTGTATTTATTTGTTTTATTCGTTTAAATGTTTTGTAAAGCAAAGGCTTGTGATCTTGTGTGACCAAGCTCACTTCATGTTGCCTTGTGATTATCAACTCATGTATTCCCCAAGAAAAAAAACATGGGGTAGGATGCGTAGGAAGCAGACGGCGGGGTGCTAGAACCATGCTGGGCAAGAAGATTAATATATAATGTTGTTTTTTCAAATACACAAAATATGATGGGAGGAATGCTTGCAAAAGGTCGCATTACAACCCGTAGTTATTTTGCCCACTGTGCTGTAGAAAGGTGGATACCTGACTATGGTTACCCCAGATTTTTTTGCCTTGTGTTTAGCTGGTTTTCGACTTAGTTGACCTGGGATCCTGCTAATCAGGGCCCCAGGCTATCTGCTCTCTCTCTGTAAAATGGACTCCATGTACTTTAGGTACTTCACCAATTGGGAATTGGGTCACTCTTGTGAGTTCCTGTACAGTGTACCATAGGTACCTAGGGCATAGGTGCACCCAAGGCCTACCAAGGGCTGCAGCATATCTTATGCCACCCCTGGCTGGACATCCAAACTGACACAACTGTCCCATGCATAGTCCAGTTCAAACCGTTGCTGGGGCACTCCAGTCCAAGCTCTGGCACGAAACTGGACAAAGGGAAAGGGGTGTAACCACCCTCTTACCTGGTCCCACCCATAGGAGGGACCTAGCAGGTAATCCAGCCCATAAATGTGGTATATAGGTAGGAGCTGAGTCCCAAGACTTTAGATTTATCCTGACTGAAACTTGAAACAAAACCCTGGACCTTCGATGTTCTACCTGAAGATAGAAGACTGAAGAATCTCCCTTGTGGTCAAGGAGTGACCACTCTGTGTAAGCAGGCACCATCAAGCGATCAACGGTTTGTTTTGTCGATGCTCCCGCCAGAGCCCGAGCACAGAGCCTGACAAGACCCAGACTTACAGACTTTCAACAGCCTGATCCACAGCCACAGCAGAGCTGAGACCCGTGGAGGCGACGAGAGACGTGGGACCGGCCATCTTGGAAAGCCAGCAAATTGCTTTCCGTGCAACTTCTGAGGCACCCTCGACGTTGTGCATTGGGGATTGAGAAGCCCCAGCCCAGATCATCATCTGCACCAAAGATCAGCCCTCCAGACTCCACGAGTTCTGCGTGGGGCCCTTCTGCATTTTCCTGCTCGACGCATCTGTCCGGTCAATTGCCCATTGGCTAGTGGCCTCTGTGACGACGAACCTTTGAATTTATACTCTTGGTCTGGTTGCTCCAGACTGGCCCCTGCTTCCCTGAAAAGGAAAAGCCCATCAGACCTTGCTGGTCTGATCCAGAAGCCATCTTCGATTCCTGCATGGGTTGCCTTTGCCAAGGCTTGTTGACTCCAATCTGGAAGCCAACACTGCAGACAGCGAGAGCCTTTGTGGGACAGTCTGTATTCAGCTCCTGGTTGTCGTCGACACTTCCTGGTCCACGTGGCTGCAGAAACAAGCTTCATGACATCACCTGATTGCTTCGGGACATCGCCTGGTTCCTTCCTGGTTCCGTCCTGGTCACTGGCTAGTGACCCAGACTCTGTCCCCTCTGCTTTCAGGTACTCTTCATCCTCGATCCGCCGTTGGATCCAACCGGACACTTCCCTTCTGGTGGCCTACAGCATCTTTCTTCACGGCTCCATAGGATTCAGCGACGAAACCCGACACACTTTGACACCTATGCACCTGCTTCCTGTGGGTGAGGTCACGCGAGTACTCCAGTGCTCCTGTGGGTATTAACTATCCTAGTGTCCTAGTTTTCAGTAGCTTTCTCCTAGTCCATCAGGAAGTGACCTAAAAGAACTAGTTTCCAATTCTTTCATTCCCATTCTAACTCGCGTGTGTGTAAAGACACTGCACACGCATCCCGTGGGCCTCCTGCTCCCTAACTTTTGGTAGTACAGCGTAGCCCCAGTGATTC
The DNA here is from genome assembly GCF_964261635.1 of Lissotriton helveticus. Taxonomy (NCBI): domain Eukaryota; kingdom Metazoa; phylum Chordata; class Amphibia; order Caudata; family Salamandridae; genus Lissotriton; species Lissotriton helveticus. The sequence goes on from NC_136070.1 coordinate 708,563,230, forward strand.
TCCCGGCCCTAGGCCTATCTTTGTTCGTGATGTGGTTCTTATACCACTATTTTAGTATATGGTTCGAAGTGCCCCTAGGGCATTACTGTATTTTGTGCAACTTATTGTATGATGATTAAGTATCTTGTTATGTGCTTGTGCCTCTGACCTCATAAAGAGTTCAGAGGATTAATTTAGTAATAAATAAATATATATTTTATATATAACCTGTGTGGTGTCTTTTCATTTGGTATTAAAGGGGTTACATATGGTAAAACAGCTGGCTTCACATGCCCTCTTGAGTTTAGCCTAAGACTGCTTTGTCCATGCTATCACTAGGATAGCTGGTCTATAAGGTTGACTTTACAACCATCACCATAAGGGTTGTTTGGAGGACTGGTGCAAGGTGCTCACTAGAATAGTGAACATCATATACCAGGCCAACTTCTCACATTGGTGTGCAGCGGTTGGGATTTGAGCTTGCTGTTGTTTTACCAATTGAAATCTTTGAGATTTCATTTGAAAGATCACATTAGGTACCATAGGTACATATAACAAAACTTATAATACTTAAGTTCTACTGAACTTAGTTGTTGTAGACCAAAGGGCCTAGCACACCCTGACTACAACTCCTAGAGAGGTTTAGTAGGAAACACTTAGTGTAGGTAGGTGCACACACCACACCTCACTAGATAATGTCAGCCACAGGGGAACCTAGTGTATCTCTACCTGTGGGAGGTGACCCTCCAAGGGCACTCTCCAAATTTGACATACTCAACTTCAGAGAGCTGAGACACTTGTGTACCACAAGGAAGTTGAAACAGGGTTCTAACCCTACCCTTCAGCACTTCATAGAACTCTTAGAAGAATCTGAGGTTCTCAAGGCCTCTAGCACAGGTCCTACAGGTAATGCAGATGAGGTTCTATCCTCTACAGATGATGCCCTTGACCCTACTGTCATAGATGATGATGAGATAGTGAAGGAGAAAGATTCTGAGGAAGATGTAGGCAGCCAGGTTGAAGTTAGGAGACTTAGCCAGGCTAACCTAAGCCTACATGGGACTGGAGAGGGGCAAGCCCCATACAGACCTATCAGTAGACTTAACCAGAGGTATAGGAGGGAAAGAACCCACTCAGGGGAATCTCTCCACTCCAATGCCTCAAGGGGTTCTCAGAGGGGAATGACTTCCTCTCAGAGGAGAGAACACCAGGCTAGGATGAGGGAAGTCCAAATCAGGATAGAGAGGGAAGAACTTGCCCTAGCCCACGCAAAACTTGCTCTTGCAAGAGAGCAGAAGTTAAGTGGACTAGAGTCCACTGGTGGCAGCAAAATCCCTAAGGATAAAGACAGGTCCTATGACAATAGAAACCTTAGTAAGATTGTGCCCCCCTACAAAGATGGGGATGACATTCACAAATGGATAACTGCTTTGGACAGGGCCTGCAAAGTACAGCAGGTACCCCAAGGTCAGTGAGCAGCAATCTCGTGGCTCTCCTTTTCAGAAAAAGGTAGAGATAAGCTCCTCACAGTTAGTGATGAAGATGCTAAAAACTACTCAGCCCTGAAGAGTGCTGTAATTGATGGGTTTGGCTTAACCACTGAGCAATATAGGTTGTTGTTCAGGGATACCCAGAAGGCACAGACTCAGGACTGGACTGATTTTGTAGATTGTGTTACTAAGGCTCTGGAGGGCTGGTTATTGGGCAGCAAAGTACAGGACTTTACAGGATTGTATAATTTGATTATGAGGGAGCAGATCCTTAGTAATTGTTAAAACCAGCTTCTACACCAGCACCTGGTGGACTCAGATCTGACCTCTCCACAAGAATTGGGTAAGAGGGCAGACAAATGGGTCAGAACCAGGATTAGGCCTAAAAATCAGGGTGGTGTCCAGAAGAAAAATTCTACCAAGCCTCAAGAGAAAGGTGGGGATCAATCAAAAGACAAGTCCTCCTCAGGGCCCCAAAACTCTATTGGTGGGGGTGGGTCCCAAAACACTTGCTCTAACCCTAAGAAACCTTATTGCCATGTCTGTAAGCAGCCTGACCACTGGAAAACTGATAGCAGTTGCCCAATGGCCAACAATAAGGAAAACATTCCCCCAAGTAATACTCCCAGACCTCCTGTTACTATTAGTAATCATGCCCCAGGTGGTGGGAGTGACCCCAAGAATTTGGCTGGGTTTACTTTGGGAACTCATGTGGACTCTGGCCTAACCAGGTCCCCTAACACAGCTACTCTTGTCTGTGAAAATGGCATGGGGTTTGCCAACTTCACTGCTTGTCCCAACACTTTGGGAAAGCACATACAGGAGTCCCACATCAATGGCCAGAAAGTTGAAGCCTACAGAGACACAGGGGCTAACATCACTATGGCGACTGTCAGTCTAGTCCCCTCAGGACAACTTTTACCTGGATTCATCTATCAGGTGACCAACATTGATGGTGTGCAGAAAGATCATCCCATGGCAGTAGTAAATCTCAGCTGGGGAGGTGTCACTGGCCCAAAGAGAGTGGCAATGTCTACAAATTTGCCTGTAGATTGTCTACTGGGAAATGATCTAGAGATCTCAGCCTGGGCTGGGGTAGAACAAGAAACCCATTTCAAAATGGTAGGCCTTCCAGAAAAGGTTAGTGGGGCTGTGATGGCTACAGCCCCAGCTCAAGCTGAATTCCTTCCTAAAGAGGTTGGATGGGCTGTGATGGTCACAGCCCAAGCTCAAACAGACTTCCCTGAAAAGGTTGGCAGGGCTGTGATGGTCACAGCCCACACACAAACAGAGTTCCCTCCTGACAAGGTTGGTAGGGCTGTGATGGTCACAGCCCAACCTCAAACAGATTTTTGTGTTGTGAAGCCTGAAACTATGGATCACTCCACACAGACAGAGAGTATTGGGGAGGAAGAAAAGTCTCCCTCCCACCAGACATTAGGTGAGAGTCAGCCTCCTCAGGAAACTGACCCTACCCCTTGTGAAGAAACTGCCCCAGAGGTAGCCAGGCCTGGCCTGACAGAGCCTCTGATGTCAGTGGACCCTTCCAAGGTGGGACCCAGTCTGGAGGAGGTAACCTGCCCCTCTCTACCCTGCCTCAGTCAGCCCAGGGCTGTAGAGGTCAGGGAGGCCAGTGGACCTCAAAGGGCCCCCTGCCCAAAGGAACCCCCCCCCCATCAGCAGAGTAGTGGCACCAAAGCTAGCAGCCCTAATAAGGTGATAATTTCAAAAACTCCTGAGGGATCTCCCTTACACCTAGTTAGGGACCTCCCCTAGATGGACACTGTTGGGCACAGCCAAACATGGGACCCAAAGGCCCCAAACCTGACCTGTCCCTCCAGGAAGCCAACAAAAGGGACCCAGCCTCCAGCTGTAGGCAGCCAGAGGTTGACCCTGAGAGCACAATGCAACTCAGTCATGGAAAGAAAGGCACACATGGTGGATAGTGATTGGCTGACTGGACATTTTTTGGGCATTCACCCACCCTGCGGGCTAACCTCCACACCATCCTGCTGCTGGTCTCTGGTCCCGGACGCTTTTCCTGCGAGTCCTCCCGCTGCCGCTTTCCACACTGCTGTAGCCGCCGAGTAGAGGACTAGCTCTCCCAGGATCCTTTGCGGCGCTGACGGATGCCGTCACCCCTGCGCCCGGAGGCGCTATAAACTCACTGTAGCCCCGGGGAGCAGGCGGCTGACTGGACATTTTTTGGGCATTCACCCACCCTGCGGGCTAACCTCCACACCATCCTGCTGCTGGTCTCTGGTCCCGGACGCTTTTCCTGCGAGTCCTCCCGCTGCCGCTTTCCACACTGCTGCGACGGCTGAGTGGAGGACTCGCTCTCCCAGGATCCTCTGCGGCGCTGACGGATGCCGTCACCCCTGCGCCCGGAGGCGCTATAAACTCTCTGTAGCCCCGGGGAGCGGGCGGCTGACTGGACAGTTTTTGGGCATTCACCCACCCTGCGGGCTAACCTCCACACCATCCTGCTGCTGGTCTCTGGTCCCGGACGCTTTTCCTGCGAGTCCTCCCGCTGCCGCTTTCCACACTGCTGCGGCCGCCGAGTGGAGGACTCGCTCTTCCAGGATCCTTTGCGGCGCTGACGGATGCCGTCACCCCTGCGCCCGGAGGCGCTATCAACTCACTGTAGCCCCCGCGTTGCAGGAACGAGCGTGGGACACGCCGGGCTAAGCCCGGGCAAAGCGCGGGCCGTCTACGGCCGTCAGAGGTCAACTGAGGCTGGGTCGCGCCACCCGTTTGACATCCTGTGTATGGTATTTTCTACAAATGTTATTTGTTATTGCTGTCCCCTCATTGTACGTGTTTGGTATTGAGTTATTTTAGCGCTCCACCAATAATGGCTCTGCTCTCTGGGAAGGAAAGAGTAGTCCAAGTAGCAACCTCTAGAGGGGTGGTTACGGGTACTCTGGACCAATTCTTTACACAGGCATCCACCATCCTGGAGAAGGAAATAGCTCTTACGGAGAAACGTCTATCTTTAGACCTGATTACAGGTAGACGTTCATCTCTTGGCCCAAGTGGGCGAGTAGCTTCTCCAGTACAAAGTGCGGACCAAACCCCAATGTTATGTTCTGGCCATAGCTCGAATACAAACCTGGCTGGCCTTGATCTCGATATTCCAAGTTCTCCATGTGCTGTAAATTTGGACAATACCGTGTTGAGTGACAATTCCCCTGTTCTTATTACTCCCTCCCCGAAACCTAAGACTTTAATCACAGCCAGAAATAAAAAAACTGGTAAAAGGAAAAGGGTGGGTGAGAAGCGGGGGGGGGGGTTGGCCAATAAAAACAATAAGAAGACAAAAACAACATCATCCACGGATATCCTGTTGCATAGTCCTTTGGTGGCTGCTAACCCTTCTAATGAGCAGCTCCCTAACTGTACCGTAGAAGAAGGACTACTGGGCAGAATCGAAATACTCTTTAAATCACTATTGCTACCTCTTTTAGAGCGAACTAGGTTAATTAACTCCAAAATGGACCAAGTAGAAAAGTTAGTCATGGAGAATTCTTGTAAATTAGATAAAATGGGTGAAACGCCTGGGCTTCTAATTGCCGTACCAATGGAAGCACCAGTAATAGGGGTTTGTGGTAGTGCCGGGAGGGCTATCTCCGTTGCTCCAGTTATTCCAGCTAGAAGTAACCCTAGGTCAGGCCACCCTTGGGTAGTGAAAGTCCCAATTGTTAAAAATTCTTTGATCCCTAGTAAGGGTAGTGGTTCGGGGGTAGGCCAAGGGTCTCAGGTGCAGCATGCTGCTCGTGGTAAAGTTGTAGGCAGTCAGTTGGGTGGAAAGCGATTAGTGGAGAAGGTGGTTAAGTATCAACGTTTCCCCCAAATTTGCCTACCACCCGAGTCAGCCCCCTATACGATCATTCTTGTGGGAGTTCCCTTTATCATGGAGGGAAAAATTGAATCAGAAAGGGAATTGAAGAATAAGGTAATTTATTGGCTTGATAAGAACAGACCCCTACCTCGGGGCTCTCGTACAGAGATCCTTAATGTTAGGAGAACCAGCTGGGTGGGAAATGGTGAGAAGGACCTGGAGGGGGATTGCGTCATAATTAATTTTAGGGACCCCTGGGTGGTGGACTTTGTTTGTAGAGATCCCAAGTTTGGCAGGGTGGGTGAAATTCAATCTTTAAGTCTGAACTATTTTTACCCCCAGTGGAAGAATGACCCTGCTTACTATCAGCGAATTCCGTTAAGGAGGAGACCAACAGTTAATAGATATCCTGATTGGGTAGAAAGTATGCCTCCTCTGTATAATCGCTTTGAACCCCTGTTGGGCTTGGATTGAGTCGATTGACTCACAAATAATACGCTTCACAGTACTGGGCCACCGTCCTTACATCTGAATATAGGCGGAAATGGTGAATTTTCAAGGGTAGAGCAGGAGGAGTCTGTTGAGGTAGTTATAAAATTGGCTGGGGAGCCTGTTGAAGTCCCACCTATTAATGACCCTAAGGCTCTAGTGGCGAGAGACCCATGCCCTTCGGGTCTACAAGATACCCCACTTAAAATAATTTCTTGGAACATCGCAGGCCTGAGAAGCAAATTAGCATCTGACAAATGGAATTATTTCATAGATGCCTACGATATCATTCTATTTCAAGAAAGCTGGGCTCCAGACCCTATATTCCGGCTTGGTTACCTTAACTATATGAAACCTGCCATTCGGGGGGCTAGAGGTAGACCATCGGGTGGCCTTACGATATGGGTGAGGCAATCACTTACCCTTAGTCTTAAAGAAATGGTTGTTCAAAACGCGGATATACTTGGGCTAAAGCTTACCGGTGAAAACAACCAGGAGGTTTTTATTGTTAACATCTATGCCCGTGGGCTTCCTGGTGGGCGGAGCCCAAGAATCATTGACGATCTGGACTGCCTCCTAAATAATATTGGGAGGAATAAGCTCGTAGTCATAGGTGGTGATCTTAATTGCACCTTCGAACCATTACTACGGGACGGTGAAGACATTTATGCGGAGGAAGATGTTATTTGGGAAGTGCCACACTTAGAACTTGACACAATTAAAAAGGGAACTGATGCGGCATTACAGTGGTCAGGGTTTTGCCTTGAGTGGGGCTTGAGAGCTGCGAATGGTCGCTCCCGTTCAGACAAGGTAGGGCGAGTAACATTTGATAATGGTACCAGCAAAAGCCGTATTGACTATTTTCTTATTAGAATTGAGTACTGGTTGCTCATGGACGATATGCAGGTCATGGATCGCCAAGAGAGAGACCATAACCCTCTGGCTTTAAGCTTAAAGTTGGGCAGTAAGATAGGATGCCCCAGAGCTAGGGAGTGCATTACAGCTGAGGCCCTCCTAACAAATGATACAAGAAGGGTTCGGTGGGGCAGGATTATAGATGACCCGGTTACTTTACAAAGGGTCACAGGCGAAGTCTCATCAACACTGAGTGCTATTAAGGCTCTGGGTAGTGCATCAGACATTGCCATACATATAGGCCCCTTGAATGATCAGCTTTTTCAAAACATGAAAGTTTTCTTTACCAAGGCCTTGATTCCGGGAAAACTCCCCATGCCTAAACCTGCAAGTAAATGGTATAACAAATCTTGCCGTCAGGATCATAGTACTTTGGTTGAAGCTATTAAGTCAAAAGAGAGACAAGAAATTAAGTTGGCCTGGCATGCATATAAGAAGGTACAACGGGTGGCCCAGAGGGACTGGGAAGACAGTCGCTGGCAAGATTTATATGAGGCGGTTAGGTCTAACAACCAGGCCAAGTTTTGGCATGTACTAAGGTGGGGGGGGGGTGTATGGACTCCCAAGTTCCGGCAAAATTTGTTTCGCCGGAGGATTGGGTTGTACATTTCGCTTCCCAATTTAGAGCTCCTGACTTGGCAACTGGTGGTATGTCAGCTGCCCTCCCCCGGTTACTACCTCCACATAGTAATTCTTTAGTGTTTATCAATAAAGATGCTGAGATGGCACTGGGACAGATTCAAGCTGGCAAAGCTCCAGGCAGGGATTGTATCCCAGCCGATTTATTTAAACATGACCAGCTAAACTGGGTACCGTATATTACCATTTTAGCAAATGCCATAGCTCAAAGGGCAAATTTACCGGGGTCCTGGAAAGGGGCTGAAATCCTGCCTATTTTTAAAAAGGGGGATCGCTCAGCCCCGGGGAACTATCGGCCCATCAGCCTTATAGATGCGTTGCAAAAAATCATAGCTAGGATGGTGTTGGCCAAGATTCAGGACTGGATGGCTGATGAGAACATCTTGTCCCCCATGCAGGCGGGTTTTAGATCAAGTATAAGCACTATAGATCAGGTTTTCAGATTTATTATGATATTTTGGAAGGTGGAGTTATTGGGGGGTGGGATAATATTTGCAACTTTTGTTGACCTTAAATCAGCCTTCGATCTTGTGCACAGAGACAAATTATGGGCTGCATTAGGACAAATGAGTATGCCGCACGACCTTCTGGATCTGGTTATCAGATTTCATAAAGATAATTTTGTGCAGGTAAGGTGGGGTTTGCTGGGGCAGGTCTCCGCGCAATTTCCAGTGACTCGCGGAGTCCGCCAAGGGTGTGTTTTGGCACCCACCCTGTTTTTGCTATTCATAAATCGAGTCGTACAGCATTTTGATGATACTCCGACTGATGCCCCCTCCCTGGGTGGCTTCAAATTTCCCCTCCTTATCTTTGCAGACGATACCCGTATCCTGTCAAAGACCCAGAAGGGTTTACAATTGGCAGTCAAAAAGTGTGAGGAATTTTGCGGGCTGAAAGACCTTGTGGTAAACGTAAGTAAGATTAAATTTATGGTCTTTACTAAAGATAAGCTACAGATGGGGCACGTCACAGAATGAATGATACTGAGTTGGAGCAAGTTGAGGCTATGACCTATTTAGGGGTTATTTTGGGCAATATGCTCAGATGGAAACCACAGCTTGATGCACTCGGCCTTAAACTTGCCCAATTAACGGGGTGCTTAATCAAGGAGCAAAGCACCTCCCTTACCAAGAGGATAGCGCCCACACTTAAAATTTATAACGCAAAAATATGCTCCTCTATATTGTACGGGGCAGATCTTTGGGGGTTTTCTGATCTCTCGTCTTTGGCAAGAATTAAAAAATAAGGGGCATATTACCAAGCAATAGCAATAATTATCGCTATTGCTTGGTTAGAGAGAAAATGTTACCGCTAAGCTGCTGCGATTTCTACCGCAGATAAACCTTGGTATTACCAAGGTTTATCGCAAATGCGATAAAAAACGGCCGCAATGCATGAATATCGCTGAAAAGTCAGCGATATTCATGCATTATCGAGCTAATGCTCTTAGCCATGTTATCCACCTCCCATTGGATAACATGGCTAAGAACTGCTCAGGGCAGGTGTTAGCTTTTGGAGATATTAAAAGTTGGTAATAGGAGATAGCGATGTTAGCGACTATTTCCAGTCGCTAACATCTTGGCACGCCCACTTTGCATGTCATTAGTGATAAATATCACTGACATGCAAAGTGGGGCCCAAGATGGTCGCTATCTCCTACTAGCTGTCGCTAACTGGTGTTAGCGACAGCTAGGTAATAGGGAGATAATTTTATCTCCGCTTTCTTGGCTTTTAAAGCCAAAAAAGCGGAGATAAACCCCCTTGATAATATGCTCCTAAGTTTCTTCGTAATCTGGTCGGGCTTCCAAAATCAACTCCGATGAAACCTTTGCTACTCGATTTGGGTTGTAATGCAATTGACGATGTAGCTAGGTTTAGTATGATAGCCCTTTGGCGGCGCATTTGGTCAACAACGGAACTTGCCCTTTTTGCTAACGGAATCTCAGACCTAAGATCAATTATTGGTTCGGGCAATATCCCATGCTTCCGAACAGTGAAATCTCTAGTGGAGAAGATGGGTCTGAGTCAGCTATAGTTGTTTCCAGGGTCAAACACCTTTCCTTCTAAAAAAGAATTTAAAGAATTATACTGGGCGACCATAAGATCTCAACTAGTAGTTCAGTCAGCATCAGGTTCCCTGACTGGTAGGTTTTTGGCCCACAAAATCGATCCCCTACTAGAAGATTATTGGGACGTAATCCTCAAGAGTCTGTACAAAAAATTGTACCACCAGTTTAGGGTCGGGTCATTACCCTTGAGATCATTCACAAGTAAATGGAGCGGACAGTCTGGTGAGTCCTGCCCCTGGTGTATTGAGAGACAGGAAACAATAGGTGATGTTTTATTCGCTTGTCCTGCTTACCAGGTGCCACGTCGCAAATGGTTAAAGCCAATTTGTATTAGGCTGGGTACTAGGGAGAGCAGGGAGGCACTACGGTTCCTGTTGACTAACACCGCAGAGCTTGTGTCAGTAGGAGTAGATAAGTTTCTAGGCTGGATGTGGATAATTAAAGCGAGGCACCTCAATTCTTAAATTAAAATGAAGAACTATTAAGATTAGTAATTTTAACTCTGTATACGTCTTTCAAATGTTATTTAATCTAGTTTTAACCATGGTATTTATTTCCTTAACAAATATTTCTTGCATCCTTTTTAGTCCATTGTGAGATGAAATGTGTTATGTATTTTAGGGTCTTGTATGCTTTTAGTAGAATAATGCTGTCTTAGGATGTGTATTGTGTGTTTTCGCCTGTCTTTTATGATGAAATATTTCGAAAATAAAGACGTATGAACTGAACTGAACTGATTGGAGGAAGCTGAGCCCTACCTTAGTGGAGTCTCACTTCAGTACTCCATCTCAACACCAGCCTTTTACTTTGCCAAAACACACCAGAGGATGAGATTCCCTATGGTGGAGACCCTCTGATACCCCTAGGGTGAGGGATTGCTTAGTGGACCATGAGACAGGGGGTAACCATGCTAGTGCAGGTACTTCCTTATATGGCCACTTAGGCAATCAAGGCTTACCTGGTCAAGGATAGCCTTATCTCCTTTTGGGGGGGGTTGTGTAGGAAGGTGGATACCTGACTATGGTTACCCCAGATTTATTTCCTTGTGTTTAGCTGGTCTTCGACTTAGTTGGCCTGGGATCCTGCTAATCAGGGCCCCAGGCTATCTGCTCGCCCTGTAAAATGGACTCCATGTACTTTAGGTACATCACCAATTGGGAATTGGGTCACTCTTGTGAGTCCTTGTACAGTGTACCATAGGTACCCAGGGCATAGGTGCACCCAAGGCCTACTAGGGGCTGCAGCATATCTTATGCCACCCCTGGCTGGCTATCCAAACTGACACAACTGGCTGATCACTCAGCTGAGGCAAGGTCATGCAATCACCCCTTGCTTAGGTATAGTATCCCTATACCTACCATTATATATAGACACATATGCACCTATAAGTCACTCCTATGGCAGGCCTTAACAATCCTGATGGCAGAGTGCTTGGTTTTATGTGAGATGAGGCTCTAGCATGAGCTGAGCCTGTCTGCACCTTTCGGAACCATGTCCTTATAGCTGTTCTATGATATAGCCATACCATATACTCGTAAGTGCATTATAATCCTCGCGGTTGAATGCTAACTTTGGTTTGGCTTTATCAAAACATGTTGTGTAAGTTGTCATACGCTTTGTAATACTACCTCCTCGCCAGTTCTGGCGACGGGGGTAGCATTCCACCCTTCTAGAAGGAGAAGACATGTTGTTCCTTCTAATCCCGGTTAAAGTTAACCAGAGCCTCAGCATCACAAAATGGATGCTGCTGCCACAGACAAGAGTCTGACCTCCTGCTGCTGGGAGTCCTTCCAGCGAGGGAGGCTTGGACAATAGGTTTCCTGTCTTGGGAGGTGCTAGCACCACCCCAGACAGGCCATAGTGTATTGGGGCAGGGAGGGCTGAATGAAATGAGACACTGCCTGGGGCACACAAGGTGTCCCATACATAGTCCAGTTCAAACCGGTGCTGGGGTACTCCAGCCCCAGCTCTGGTGCAAAACTGGACAAAGGAAAAGGGGTGTAACCACCCCCTTCCCTGGTCCCACGCATAGGAGGGACCTAGCAGGTAATCCCACCCCTAAATTTGGTATATAGGTAGGAGCTGAGTCCCAAGACTTTAGATATATCCTGACTGAAACTTGAAACAAAACTCTGGACCTTTGACGTTCTACCTGAAGATAGAAGACTGAAGAATCTTCCTTGTGGTCAAGGAGTGACCAACCTGTGTAAGCAGGCACCATCAAGCGATCAACAGTTTGCTTTGTTGACACTCCCGCTGGAGCCCGAGCACAGAGCCTAACAAGACCTGGACTTCCAGACTTCCAACAGTCCGATCCACAGCCACAGCAAAGCTGAGACCCGTGGAGGCGACAAGAGACGTGGGATCGGCCATCTCGGAAAGCCATCAAATTGCTTTCCGTGCAACTTCTGAGGCACCTTCGAAGTTGTGCATTGAGGATTGAAAAGCCCCAGCCCCGAGCATAATCTGCATCGAAGATCAGCCCTCCACACTCCACGAGTTCTGCTAGTGGCCTCTCTGATGACGAACCTTTGAATTTACACTGCTGCTCTCGTTGCTCCAGACTGGCCCCTGCTTCCCTGAAAAGGAGAAGCCCATCAGACCTTGCTGGTCTGATCCAGAAGCCATCTTCGATTCCTGCGTGGGTTCCCTTTGCCAAGGCTTGTTGACTCGTTGACACCTCCTGGTCCACGTGGCTGCAGAGACAAGCTTCACGACATCACCTGATTGCTTCGTGACATCGCCTGGTTCCTTCCTGGTTCCTTTCTGGTCACTGGCTAGTGACCCAGACTCTGTCCCCTCTGCTTTCAGGTACTCTTCATCCTCGATCCGCCCTTGGATCCAACCGGACACTTCCCTCCTGGTCGCCTGCAGCATCTTTCTTCACGGCTCCATAGGATTCAGCGACAAAACCCGACACACTTTGACACCTATGCACCCGGTTCCTGTGGGTGAGGTAACGTGAGTACTCTGGTGCCCCTGTGGGTATTAACTATCCTAGTGTCCTTGTTTTCAGTAGCTTTCTCCTAGTCCATCCGGAAGTGACCTAAAAGAACTAGTTTCCAATTCTTTTGTTCCCATTCTAACTCTATGGTAACTCGCGTGTGTGTAAAGACACTGCACACGCATCCCGTGGGCCTTCTGCTCCCTATCCTTTGGTAGTACAGCGTAGCCCCAGCGATTCTCCAGGCCCTAGGCCTATCCTTTGTTCGTGACGTGGTTCTTATACCACTATTTTAGTATATGGTTCGAAGTGCCCCTAGGGCATTACTGTATTTTGTGCAACTTATTGTATGATGATTAGTATCTTGTTATGTGCTTGTGCCTCTGACCTCATAAAGAGTTCAGAGGATTAATTTAGTAATAAATACATATATCATTTATATATAACCTGTGTGGTGTCCTTTCATTTGGTATTAAAGGGGTTACATATGGTGAAAAAGTTGGCTTCACATGCCCTCTTGAGTTTAGCCTAAGACTGCTTTGTCCATGCTACCACTAGGATAGCTGGTCTATAAGGTTGACTTTACAACCATCACCATAAGGGTTGTTTGGACTGGTGCAAGGTGCTCACTAGAATAGTGAACATCATATACCAGGCCAACTTCTCACATGTGCCACCTATGTTTAGACCCAGCTATATGCAAATCAGTCTTGACCCTGCTTCAATAGGAAGTCCTCTCTGAACTGAAACATAAGCAACCCAAGACCAGTTTTGCACTGATTCTGGTTGAGGCTTTTCATTCAGATGTAGCTTGGTTTGCATGGCACAGTAAGCAAGGAACGCATGTCCAGGCAAACCCTTGGCAAGGGTATGCACATGCGAGGGACCCTTGCCCATTGTAGACAAGCTATGCCTGGCTGATGAGCCCTCATCAGGGCAAAACTGGTCCTAGGTTGCTTGTGTTCAGGTTCAGTGAGGACCTGGCCCAGTCCAGACTGGCCGTAGCGGGCACCGGGCAATCCCCCGGTGGGCCGCACGGGCTGGGGCCGGTTTTGGGACCCTGGAGGCCGTTTATGTAACAGGGCCGTTTTTGCAGCATAGCTGCAAAATCGCCCCTGTAACAAAATCGGCCAAAACCCGGCCCTGGCAAAGAGCTCGGCCGTACCCCTAAGCCCCGTGGTGTGTTGGGGGGGGAGAGGCGGCCAAGCACTTTGCCAGGGCCAGTTTTGGTTCTCAGTCCAGCCCTGGCTGAGCTGTTCCCATGAGGAGCAAGGTCGAGACTGATTTGCATATGGATGGGTCTGAACTGTGGTGCCATGGTGAGCAAAACAATGGTGGGTTTTGAGTCTATCCTGAGCGATTGCTAATGCTTAAACAAATTGCAAGGATTCCTCCCATCACCTTTTGTCTGTTTAATGTTTGTTTAAGTCATCGAAATACACATCACACACCGACCAGCAATATGCACCTACTCCTGTACTGATAAGAGCTAAAACCCAGATGCACTGCACGGGTGGGGCAGTTAACACAAACATTAGGTACGCATCTTTGTTACTATTTTTTTTATTTTTTTATTTTTTATTATTTTCCACAAACAAAAGTACATTCGTATTGCAGATGGGAGTTCCAGTTGGACATTACATTCCTTGTCATAGACAAACAACACAGGGGCAATAGTTACATAGGGCCAGATGTAGGTAATTCCTATTTACCGACTCTTAAATACCGAATCATACCGATTCGGTATTTAAGAGTAGGTAAATAGGAAGGAGGCATATGAAGGTAAATCTTATTTCCTGATTACCGATTCGGTAAGATTTGGTATTTACCGATTCTGTAAATACCGAATAGGTATTTCACATTGATTCCTATGGGCCTTGAAGCCCATAGGAATCAATGGGAAATCCAGATTCGGTATTTACAGAATCGGTAAATACTGAATCTTGCAAGGGTGCAGGGGGTGTCACTTTGACACCCTCTAGCACCCCAAGTAAAGGCTTGTGTGACATGTGGCACACATACATGCCCTAAGGGCATGTCTGTGTGTCACATTGCACAGGTGTGCATGCACAGATGTGCATGCACACCTGAATTCGGTATTTTACCACACAATAGGATTGTGTGGTAAAATACCGACTCTTAAGGGCCTGTGGCACTCTTAGGAGTGTCTGCTACATATGGATTTACAGAATCGGTATATTTACCGATTCGGTAAAATACCGAAGTGGTAAATTTACCGAATCAGTAAATATACAGATTCTGTAAATAACGACCCACCTACATCTCAAAAGCCAAATGGCCGGAATCGGCCGTTACCGACCGGTATTTGGCTACCTACATCTGGCCCTAAGTATCTTATTCGTTGTTAACAACCGTACAAATTGCCCTTTTTGGGCTATCCATCTGGAGCCCTCTGTATTGCTGGCGAGGCTTAGATTAAAGATAGAAAACGTGAATGAACAGCTATGAATGACTTCATTATGTGACTCCAAGTGAATAAAGGGTGATGAACAACCTTGGCATACATATCTCCCCTTCCCTGAATTCGTAGAATGCAAATCTGTTGTATATCTCATAAGAGTGAGACTTATCTTTATGGCTAAAAGCCTGATTTTGGAATAAATAGCAGCGCACTATGCTAAACGTTTCATCATAATGGAACCCAGGAGTCACTGTCATATGCTAATTTAACCACCTTTCTGCATGATGTGTAAAAAGGGCAATTAGCATGTTGATGATCTCAGTCGAAGTTGAAGGGGTGACAGCCGCACGTTCATCGTGTCATTTAATGTCACCAGATAACAGCACGTTAATTGATCCTTCAGTCTAGACATGCTTGTTCAGGGCAAGGCTTGCTAGAGTGTGTTTCTGATTAATATTCATTCAAACGTACAGTGTCGGTGTGTACAGAGCTGTGCGTGATATTCAACGGCTATGTGGCTAAGGGCAATGGGGGGTGCGCACAAGCTAGAGGAGGGCAATACCAACCAAGAGCTGGGAGTGGGAATTAAGAAGGACAATATGATAATAATGTTATGTTATGTTATGTTATGTTATAAAGTATTTTATTACGCGCTCTGCTACTACAGAGTATCCTGGCGCGATATGTAGGCACTAAACTGACCCAGTCCTAAAAGAAAGAAGCAGAGAACTAGATACTAAGATTAAAAAGATGGGTTTTTAGCCCTTTCTTAAATCCTGCCAATGTGGTTGCTGATCGCAGAGAGAACGGCAAGGCATTCCAGGCCCGTGCTGTTTGGACTGAAATTGACTGACCGCCCAGTCTCGCATATCTGATTTTAGGTATGGACATCAGACGAAGATTGGCCGATCGGAGAGCACGATGAGGCGTGTAAAAGGAAAACCTCTTGTGCAAATATTGTGGGCCTTGCAAATGCAGGGCCCGAAAGGCCAGAACCAATGATTTAAACATAATGCGATGCGCCACAGGGAGCCAGTGGAGCTCACGAAGATGGGCACGCGCACTGGTTCTTCGAGAAAGATGGAACAGAAGTCGTACGGCC
This sequence comes from Lissotriton helveticus, assembly GCF_964261635.1. NCBI lineage: Eukaryota > Metazoa > Chordata > Amphibia > Caudata > Salamandridae > Lissotriton > Lissotriton helveticus. The sequence goes on from NC_136070.1 coordinate 708,579,120, forward strand.
GCACTCTGTATAACCTGCATTCGCTTGACAAGGTATTTGGGGAGACCACTATAGAGAGCATTGGCATAGTCAAGCCTAGACAGAATAAGAGCACGCAGGACAGTCTCCTTCGCCTCCCTATGGAGAAGTGGAAGGAATCGCTTGAGTGACTTTAAGGTGGCAAAACAGGTTGCAGTAAGTTTTTTTATATGGGCTTCAAACTTAAGATCCTGCCCAAACCAGACCCCCAGGTTTTTAGCCGGGCCTCCATGGTAGCTAGGGCATGCCAAATCTGTCGGCCAGATAAGCTCTCTGAAATTGGCCGGAAAATTGCCAAAGAATAGTAGCTCAGACTTGTCCTCGTTGCATTTAAGCTGGGCTGAGACAAGCCAACGGAAGACATTGGTCAGACAGGAGCGGACTGTCTGGGCGTCTAAGCAGTCCTTAGGCCAGGTGAACAACAGCTGCGTGTCGTCAGCGTATGACATTATTTTGGCTCCCCACTGCTCAGCCAGATAAATCAGCGGAGTCATGTAGACGTTGAACAACAGTGGGCTCAACGTCGAGCCTGTGGTACCCCGGTGGTGAGCCTCTTGGGTGATGAAGAGAAAGGAGGCAACCATACCTGCTGCGACCGCCCAGACAGAAAAGAGGACAGCCAGGCCAGAACCGCACCCGACAGCCCCACCTCCGCCAGCCTAGTCAGCAGCTGGGCATGGGGCACCGTGTCGAAGGCGGCAGATAAGTCCAGCAAAACCAGGACCGCTCTGCCGCCTCCGTCAAGACACTCCCTAATGGCCTCAGAGACTTCCACCAGAGCCGTTTCCGTGCTGAAAGCAGCCCTGAACCCTGATTGAGCCGGGTGCAGGGCGTGAGAGGACTCGATGAAAGCATTCAATTGCCTAAAAACTACTTTTTCGGTCACTTTTGCTAGTGCCGGGAGCAGAGATATCGGACGATAGCTAGCGGTAGACAGGGGGTCCAGGCTAGGCTTCTTCAGCAGGGGAAGAAGTTTTGCCTGTTTCCAACAAAGAGGCACTGAGGCAGAGGCCAGAGACATGTTAACAACCTGGGTAACCTCCTGATACACCAGACTGGCCGCTCCCCCCAGAACCCTAGCAGGGCACGGGTCAGAGGGTGAGCCAGACTTTAGCGACTCCAAAATGGACAGCACATCAGCTTGCTGAGCAGGCTCAAAAGTGGAAAATTGACTAACATGTTGCTCCGCATCCATAGCCGTATTAGGTGGAGAGGGCAGAGGAGAACTGTCAGAGTTTAGAAGCTCCTCTTGAATTTTTTTGATCTTATTATCAAAGAAACATGAAAGTTCCTCACACCACAAGTCGGAGGCCGGGAGAGCTGGGGAGACAGCGCATGGTGAGAGGAAGCTCTGAACAATGGCAAAGACTTCTCTGGCATTGTTGTCCGCCTTCTCAATCCTTCCTGAAAAGTAGCTACTTTTTGCGGCCTTGATTTCAGCATAGTAAACTTTCTGCGCCTTCCGCAGCTTGCTCTTAAGTTCGGGGCAGAACTCAAGGCGCCAGGCTCGCTCCAGCTTCTTGCACCCTAATTTAAGTTCTCTAAGCGCATGAGTGAACCAGGGTTTGGAGGGAGACGACCTCGACCGCCTGCTACCGCTCTTGTTAGTCTGTAGAGCGGCACTCTGTTCCACCCAAGCATTGAATGATTCCACCGCAGAATCCAAATTCAATGGCAGGGTCGGCCGGTGGGACGTGAGAGAGTCTGAAAAGGTAGACAAATTTATTCTCTGGGCATGAGAATGAGGGGCAGAATAATGACAAGTTGTTTTTACAGAGCTCTTCATATCGCACTTGTATAATTTCTAAGCGATGTAAATCAAAGGTATTAATATTACCCAATGGTTCTCGGTGTAGTGGCCTAACTTATGACCTTCATATCACTGAGGGGCATATGCACAAGGACTTAACGCCACCAAATGTCACTTTTTAAGACATTCTGGAGGCGTTAGGTCTATAGTCCTATTTATGAAGCAACATTAAGCCACTTAATGTGTTTAACGGCGCCCTGTAAATAAGGCCCCCTTTCATGCTATACTTAGCGTGAAAGGGGAGGGCAGTAGGTGTTGCGGTGGGCGTTCTGCCGCAACACCCATTGATTTTGACACTGCCACCTATTAACAAGGGTGGCATAAATATGGGGCAGCGCTAAAATTAAGACGAGGGAAAACATGGTCTTAACATGGCGAAATTAGGCAAAATTATTAACTTCTCCTCGTTTTTGCTGATTCACTGTGTGCTGCATTGTGCAGCACACTTAGAAACAGCAAATCACCAAGAATGGGCATTTATGTGCAGGAGGGTGTCCTTTCCTGCACATAAACAATCCTTCCCCGAACACAGGGCCCCTTGCACTATGGTGCAACGGGGCCTGCAATGGTGCTTGGCTGCTTAATTTAGCGCCAGTGCTAGGGAAAACTCAGGGGTACGCCGTGTCATTGTAAAAACGGCGCATCCCTGCATTTTTTGACTGATGGAGTACGATGAAGCATAGCGTTAGAAATTTTGGAGCTCACCTGCGCTCTGCCAGTTCAGTGTACATATTCCCTTGAGTGTGTCAACAGTGAGTGTTTAACTCACTAGGCCACCCTGCTAGCTAATAAGCAGTGACTTAAAGCAGGAAGGAAAGAAAGGAAAGAGCAAATTACATGTATGCAGCAATTGGGTACTCAGAACATCCTTCAAGAATTTCCAGTTGCGACTCCTCCGCTAAGATGGAGGAGCATCATACCACTGATTTGCAGCAGTGAAAGAAAGTATAAAAAAAAGTTACAATAACTTGACATTATTATCATCTTATTTGCCCCTGCTGCGGGGTGGAGTGGTGGGCACACTGAAGTGCTCATGATGCTTTGGCCGGCCATCTCAGGCCAGCCAAACAGTCATGCACACTTAGCATGTTCTCCGCGTAGGCTGCATTACAGCCTTGGTGGTATATTCCCAGACCTCCAGTCCCTGTCTGAGTGCTGAACTTCAAGGTGTAGACCAATCACAACCCTGCTTTGCAGCATTGTGATTTGCTTAGGGGAGCCAATCATAATGCTGCATTTTTTACAGTGCTCTCCCAGAGAGTTTACCATGGTCTAAACTGATTGTGCGTGCTGCGTGTGTTGCAGTTGAAGTAATGAATCAACACTTAACACACATGGAGTCAAAGCGCAACTTCAGCCGCTGTGCAGAGGTTGAAAACAACAAAACCATTGCAAATACATCTACATATTGGTAACTGAGAACCTGCTGGTCAAACAGTACATAAAAGTACTGTGCTGCTATGTAATATACAGTCATACGTAATATGGAGTGATAACACTAAAGGCAGATACAACCAGGTTTTGAAAGAGCAGCAAACATCGACAGCAAATTTCAACATAACATTGCGATCAGAATTGCTGCGAGGAAGAGATCAACCAGGTGTCAGGTAGTACAAAGAGAAGCCTAAAAACAAAGCAATTCAAATATAAGAAATGGTCATCTGCTTACCAGAACTAAACAATGAGAGCCGTGCCACAGAGTTGGGCGGACTAGCCCCAGAAGAAGTGCCTAGGTTGTGTTTATGGAGCTGTCTGTAGTGGCATTCCCTTAGAAATGTGAAGGGCTGCCATGGAGACCAATAGGGAGGCCACAGTCCAATCAACTGACCAAGTTGACCCAGAGGCCAGAACAGCACAGGGCCCTAGAGATGGCATGCATGAAGCAAGTCCTAGTGGACAGCAGACAGTGTCAATGAAGGCTCCACCTTCAATGTATGCCACTCCCAGAAATGGCTACAATGTTGTTGCTTTCCTGAAACCACTGTCACAGTTTGATATGGACACAAAGCAAAATATTGGCGATAGATGGACTGCTTGGATAGAGACATTTGATGATTTCAATGATGCACTTGAAGAGACTGATAACAACAAAATTACCAATTATCTCAAAGATCTTGCTGGTGATGGTGAAAAAGAAGCCATAAAGAAAATGCAGCAAACTGATGAAGAAGTCACATATTGTCATATTAAAGAAGTGTTGAATCTCAAGTTTAATCCAATGTCAAATGTGGATTACAAATGATATATCTTCACCCAGGAACGTCAGAAAGCTGATGAAACTATTGATGAATTTGTGGAGAAACGCGACACACTCATCAGAAATTATAAGTTCAATTATTTTAATGGTGAAGAAGCTATATTTTTGAGAGTTATTGATGGATGCTTGTCAGATTCATTCAGTGGATGAATGGTAAGAACAACTCTTAGTCTAGAGTGAGTGTTAATGGCTGCTAGAGCCAAAGAGCATGCTGATTGACAAGTTGCTGACATATAGGCTGGAGGTGCCCAGAATGAATCCTTCATGAGTGTGAAAAGTGAGCCAAAACAAAAGGCTGATGGACACAAAGTGATGTCTACATGTGAGAAGAAGTTGTGTTTTAGATGTTGATTTTCGTTTCCACACAAAGGTAAATGTCCCATTTTTAGACAGATATATAAAGGCTGTGGAGCGGAGAACCATTTTGTGATGGCTTGCAAAATGAAGGAAGAGGTAGGTGAGTCTCGCATGAAGACAAAATGGTTGCCAGAACGTTCCAGTAGCAACATTCAACGCACATCCACAAGGCCAAGCAGCGCACCAGTTAAGACAAATTGACACTGAAGCAATTCGATTGTCATATAAATCATTGTCAAACAGTTATTTTGTATCAATATCAAGTGAAAGTGAAGAAAATGATTGTGCCCTGTTGATGTTTACCTCACAAAAGTGTGTACATTTTGGTTTAGCCGCTTTTGAAGAAAAATGTCACTCAAAGAAAGATCAGCATGCCAAAGCACCAATGTCATATAAACATTTTCCGAAGGTTATACTGAAAGCAAGTGGTTGTTCAATACCTTTCATTATAGGCAGTAGTGCATCGATAAGTATTATGCATTTGGGGAAATATAATGAATTATCTCTATTGCCACAACTCATGCGATGTATATATGGGCTGCATCAACGCCCTTAAAAAGCCAAGGTAAATTTGCAGCGACAATGGAACACAAGAAATTGAAGGTGCAAACATCCATCCATGTGCTTCAAGGCACAGCGTCTATTGTCTTTCCAATCAGTTTCAGGACCGCTGCTGATATGGGACTGTTTTCTTTAAATTACAAGATGAATGCTCACCACAAAATAGTAAGTCAGTTCCCTTCATTATTTCATGGTTTGAGAAAGCTTAAGACTATTAAAGTAAAATTGTATGTTAATGAGAGTGTCTGTCCTGTTGCTCAAAGACATCGACAAATTGTTTTTCATTTGCAAGAAGCTGTTAAGAAAGAACTTGAATCTTTACTTAATCATGATATTATCGAGCATTCTTCTGGTCCAATGCCAACCTGCCCAGGTTTCTCCCATAGTAGTAGTGATAGAAAGGACAGTGAGGGAGCTGTATGCCCCAGGGTGAGTTGAGCGCTTTATAAACCAAATAACATAAAATAACATAACATATGCATCGACATGTGTCAGGCAAACAAGGCAATTGAATGAGAACGACATCCAGGTTCACACATTGTTCTTTTCAAACTGTTTTTATTAACACAAATATAAGCAGTACATGGACAATCAAGAATCAGTAGTGGATAGACATATACACGACATAGCAGTGCTGCAAGTAACATAATACAGTATGACATGAGCACAAATAGGGTTACAGTGAAGGCAGGCATCTTCAGACTATATACAATTTTGAGCATTGTGATGGTCTAGGGTTGGGAGAGGAGAAAAGGGGGCAGTAGCATACAAGAACAGCGATGGGTGGGGTCAGCTATCCTTTATCTCCTCATATTCCCCTGGCTTCGCCCCTTTACAATGTGTGTCTCCCCTTCTCCCCACACACTCAACACATACCCGTTCAGCCAAGGGGTCCAGATTTTGCAACATTTTGTAGAGCACCCCCTTGCCTGATACGTCACTCTTTCTGCTACTATGTATAGGTCCATGTGGGCCTTCCATTCACTAAGTACAAATGGATCGGGGGCTCCCCATTGGCGGGCTATATTTCTCTTAGCCACTATGAGTCCTAGGTTGCATAGCAGGAGTTTGCTACGTGGTAGGCCTATCAGTGGGAATGCCCAACAGGGCCTATTTAGGCTCTAGCTCTTGTTGTATTCCAAGCACCTTACTCCCAGTACTTGGTTCCAGTGTCCCTGGATTCGGCAACAACCCCAGAGCATGTGTATGTATGTACACTGTTCTGTTTTGTATCTTAGGCAGTGAGGTGTCCCCGCTCTGCCCATAGGATGGAGGAGAGCTCTGTCAAAATATACTCTAAGGAGAATCCTAAATTGTATGAGGCGTAGCCGCTGTTTAATGGCCACTTCCCTTCGGTACATTAGAGCCGCCTCCCAGTCAATATCCTCCAGTGGTCCAGTAGTGATTTCCCACTTGGCCTTAAGGGACCACAATTTGTCTAGAATATTATTCATTAACGTTTTATAAGTCCATTAGGCAATTTTACTAGAGAGTTCTTCCTGAAGTTATCTGCCTTCCAGAGGTGCAAATTCTGGTATATCTGTATTGGCTATCCCCTCCGCTTTCCAGGTGTGTTGTAGCCTAAGAGATGAGTATTTCTGGGTGCCACATAAGTGGTATATGTTTTTAAGCGGGTCAAAAGGGCCCAGAGTGTCTCTTTCCAGGATATCACCTAGTCTAGAAATCCCAATCAGATCCCACTTTTTAAGCCCTCGGAGTTTACCAATCTCATGCAGTCTCACTCCCTCACAAAGTCAGACTCCCTCGTGATCCGGTCATCCCATCTCATCTGCCTTTCTGCCCCCTCCAGGCCTTCACTGCCCTCTGAGTGGCCAGCATTAGCTGTCAAGTCCCTTTATCTCCATATAGGTAGTGAAGATCTGTCTTGTTTCTGAACTGTAGTTGCTCTAGGACATAGGTGGGGTGGTCACCAGCCGTATATCCCCAGTTGTTATTCACTATAAGATGGGCCGCCCTGTAGTATGCCTGTATATCCGTTAACGAGAGTCCCCCGTTGTATTGCTTTTGCTGAAGCTTCTGCAGTGTGACCCTTGGGTGTGCTCCGTCCCATATTAATGGTCGAAAATCAGTGTTATTAAATATAGCTTTGGGTAATTTACAATACGTGTTTTGGAGCACCTAAAGTAATTTCGGGAGCGTAATCATTTTATATAATGCTGCTCTGCCCATTATCGTTAGAGGGAGTCTTCTCCACCTCTCAACGTCTTCGCGGAATTCCGTGAGAACCCTTTCAATATTCTGGTTGAGGTTAGTTGTCTCATTGGAGATGATTTATAGACCCAAGTAACTGAACTCTTCCTGAGCCTCCGGAAAGACTCCCAGAAGTTGCCTCATATCTATGGGCCCCTCCTATCGAGTAGAGATTAGATATGTCCCAATTGATACTATACCTAGCATACAGACCATATTCTTGGAAGGTACTCAGAAGTGACGGAAGCATCCTTTCTGGGTTTGTGATTAATAATCGGATGTCATTGGCATAGATCGATATACGCTAATCTGCAAAGGGCTTCCTTGTTACTGTTAAAACCACTAATCTCTGGGTACTTCCTAATTACACAGGCCAGAGATTCCAGCAACAGTACGAACAGCAACAGGGATAGGGGGCAGCCCTGATGGGTACTGCTCTGGACCAGAAAGGCCTCCAAAGTCACCCCATTAACTTGACCCAGTCACTGGAATACTGTATAGCAGTTCCACCCAAGACATACAGACTGGGTCAAACCAGAATCTCAACAAGACTTGTCACAGGAATGGCCATTGCACTGTGTCAAAATCCTTCTCTGCATCCAAAGAGAGGAACACGTGTGCTGTAGATCTATTCTTTACCGTGTCCAGCCAATTGGCCAGGTGATGGAGGTTAAGTTTCTTGGTTCGCTTTGGCATGAAGCCAGCTTGGTCCCAATGAATGAGGTATGATATAACTGTCAGGAGGGGTGGTGCCAATATAGTGGCCAGGATTTTGGTTTCCACGTTCAGCAAGGATGTGGGTTGATAGGACCCACATTTTTGGGGGGTTTGCCTGTTTGTGTAGAACTACCACTGTTGCTCTTCGAAGGTCCATTGGGAGTGTCCCCTCTTCCAGAGATGCCTAGAACATATTTAGGAGGTGTGGGGCCAGTAAGTTGGGGTTACATTTAAAAATTCTGCCGGGAGACCATTCAGGCCCGGAACCTTTCGTGATTTTTGTCTGCTAATTGCATCCGTCACTTCCTTTAGAGTCAACTCCTTCTCCAATACTTCTCTATCTTCACAGGAAAAGGTGGGGACCTCTACTGCTTGCAAGTAGGAGTCAATTTGGGCAATGTCTGACAGAAGTCTGGCCTTTTATAGTTCTTTATAATAGTGAGCAAATTCGCTTGCTATATTTTGGGAGGTAGTATGAATCGTGTCTTGCTCATGAATAGAGGCAACCCATTGCGTTTCCCATTCTTTCTTGCTCAGCCAGGCTAGCAGCTTTCCTGACCTCTCTCTTGCCTCATATAGGTGGTGCTGCATGGCTAAGAGTTGAGACTTCACCTCTTGGGTTACTAGGGCTCTGTATTCCCTTTGTGTTACCTCTATCTGCCGTAGCGTGTGTTAGTCGGTCTGCAAATCTATCTGTTTTTCTAAATTTAGGAGTCTGTGCTCCAGGGTTTTGATTTTTCGTATCTGTTGCCTTTTCTTATGGGCTATAATAATTTGATCGTTTTGTATGCCTCCTATAAAGTGACTGCTGAGGACACCGTGCCCTCATTCTCATGAAAATAAAGGTCCAAATCAATTCGAATCTTGTGGGCGATGTCTTTATCTTGTACAGCCCAAGCCTGTAACCTGCACTCTCCTTGGCTCCCCAAGGTTCTCCCGCCTACTGTTAACCAGAGGTGAGTAGTCAGATATACCCCTTCCCAAATATTAAATTTTTTCGATTAGCTCCACCTCTCCCAATGGGCAAAGAGTTAATGTAATATGGAAAAACCTTGTGGGCTCCTGAAAAGTGTGAGTATGTCCGTTCTATCGGGTGGTGGCGCCGCCAAAGATCCGTCAAACCAAGTGTGTTCTGAAACTGTTCGAGTTCAGAGGAGGAACGCGAGCCAGGTCCCACATGTATCTGGTCTAAGTGCGGGTTTATCTAATCATTAAAATCACAGCCCACAATATGGGTGGAAAGACCCGAATCTAAGAGCATTCGTGCAACTTTGTCTAGACTGTGTTGTTTAGTCTTGGGGGAGCATAAATGCTAATCAGAGCAAGTTCTCTCCAGCCCCAAGTCCCTTGCACCGCCAGGTTCATACATTGTTGACATGATAACACTACCTACACAAAAGGGTTGTCAGTTACCATCCACTGGGGAACAAAGAATAAAATACCCAGGGCCCACCTCTAAGTCCTATAATGTGTATATGATAAATGTTCCAAAAATTCCATCAGGCATTAGGGAGTCGCAGGATTACCTAATAAATAAATCAATGAATGGGTTAAGGAGAGTCAGAGGCTGCAGGTCGATCATCAGAAAGGGCATACTTGAGGCCTCCCATTTTACAGACTAAGATTTCCTAAGTGACCATATTAGCCTTAGGCTAACTAATGGCAACTCACTGAAGGCATTATAGCCTTGGAACATCGGTTCAGGCCCACATCAGGCACTCAAATAAGACTCAAGGTAAAGGCTCTTTCAGCAACTTTCAACTAGAACACCAACGGCTCCTCTAATCTACTTTCACTCTCCCACTCAGCCCCTCACCTGGAACACCAGCAAGTAAATCCGTCAGAAGTTGACTGACTACAGGAACCTTTTGGCGTAAATGAGACTGTAGAGAGGCAGTACAAAGGAATTACCCGACGATAATTCTCCTCAGCCAATAATCTAGGGTGAGCCCCACAAAGAAGGTTTAGAACTGGTACCATAAAAAAATGAAATTTCAAGTTCCCAAAGTGGAATTGGAACAGCCTAGCTCTAACCTACAAAGTAACTTCATGCAGAATTTAGTCTAGTAGAGACTCTTAGGGCCAGATGTAGGAGCCCTAATACCGGTCGGTAACGGCCGAATTCGGCCGTTACCGACCGGTATTTGGGTTTTCTGATGTAGGGGGCCTATATTTTACGATTCTGTAAATTTACCGAATCGGTAAATTTACAGAATCGGTAAAATACCGATTCGGTATATTTACCGATTCGGTAAATCCATATGTAGATGACACTCCTGAGAGTGCCACAGGCCCTTAAGAGTCGGTATTTTACCACCCAATCCTATTGGGTGGTAAAATACCGAATTCAGGTGTGCATGCACATCTGTGCATGCACACCTGTGCAATGTGACACACAGACATGCCCTTAGGGCATGTATGTGTGCCACATGGCACACAAGCCTGTAGTTGGGGTGCTAGAGGGTGTCAAAGTGACACCCCCTGCACCCTTGCAGGATTCGGTATTTACCGATTCTGTAAATACCGAATCTGTATTTCCCATTGATTCCTATGGGCTTCAAGGCCTATAGGAATCAATGTGAAATACAGATTCGGTATTTACCGAATCGGTAAATACCGACTCTTACAGAATCGGTAATTGAAATATGAGAATTACCTACATCTGCCTCCTTCCGATTTACCTACTCTTAAATACCGATTCGGTATGAGTCGGTATTTAAGAGTAGGTAAATCGGAATTACCTACATCTGGCCCTTAGTCAGTAAACCATTGGGTCCTGGTGTTTTACCATTATTTTAAATGTCAGGTCATCTGATAATTCCTGTACTGATAAGGGCTGATTTAAGTCTGGGTGATCTTCCTTCAACTAGCATGCAACCGCCATATCTTCTAACAGCTCACTATGTTTAAGTTTAGGTACTAGTTGATGAATGTTTCTGTGACGGCCCCCAAATCTGTCCCCTTATCCCTGTTCTCTACATGCAGCACTGGTACTATGTTACATTGTTAGGACTTAGTCAGCAGACAGTGTATAAGTTTCCCTACTTTATCACAGATGTCATACTCTTGGCTTTGCGATACCATCCGCCCTCTTCTAGCTGCGTTTTGGAGTGTTTGTCCGAGTACCAGGCAGACTGCTTCTTGCGCCTAAGGGGCAGATATATATAAAGCATTTTGCGAAGGCAAAAAGGACTTTTGGTATGTTAAAAACACAAATTGTGATTTACTAATGTCATTTTGGCTTGCAACTACATACCAAATCTGTAGGGCGTGTTTAGGGCACCTCTTCCAAATACCGATGTGGAATAGGATGTATTAATGGTTTGTGACTAAGATCCAATTGTAAAATAATAATATATTACAGACTACACACAGTTTGTGGCAAACCATTTGCAAATCAGAAGTGGTCCCCAAGGGATTTGTGAAGACAAGGCAGTCTTAAAAAATGTTTGTTACATTTTTTAATATTTCTTTTTAACGTCTCCCATTTTTTTTTTACGGAAAATGGGATGCATTTAAAACAAATATTGCTTTATTTCAAAGCAGTCACAGACATTATATGTTATGTTATGTTATGTTACAAGTTGCTTGTAAAGTGCACGTACACCCAGGGGTTTCATGGTGCTGTTGGAACATACCAGAACACTGAGGGCCTCATTTACGAAGCTTGGGTGCAGGGCAGCACCACAAGGAATCTTGCTGTGCTGCCCTGTGTCAGAAGAAAATGGCAAGAATACGCCATATCTATGACCTAATGCACATTCCTGTCCTTGTCCCCTCTGCTGGCGCACAATGGACTACCATGAGCCAATGCAGGCACCCTTACATCATGGTGCAAGGGTGTCTGCGTTGTAGGGGTGATTGATTCTGTGCAGAAAGGGACACCTCTCTGCAGAAAAACAATCACAAGAGGTGTTTTTCTCTTTCTATGTGTGCTGTTCCCTTGCTGAGAGCAGCACCAGGGTTGGACTGGGCAGGTGAAGCAAGCGCTCACCCTGAGCTTAAGATGCTGTGGCTGCCCACCGCCCCTTCCACCACTATACATAGATGGTGACAGGCCTCTAGTAGGCATGATGGGCTGGCCGCAGAAAGGTAGTGGACCAAATTGACATGCACACTTTGAAGTGCAAGTGCGCATCAACAACCAGGAAGTGAGCCTGCACCACATCCAGACCCACCCACCAACCAAGCAACCACCCACCAAGCAACCGGGCTTGTGGTCAACAACTGTAAATCTTCATCTACTCTCGACTCATGGGCTCGGGAATCAAATACAGGGGAGCAACACCCAGATGCTCTAACAAAGGAGCTGCCGCTGGTAGTGGGTCAAAATTTGTGACCTTCTATATTAAAGTCATGAGGTAGGTTAAACTGCGACCCCTGGCGATTCTGTATTTTGGGCCAGTCCGCAAAATTTGCACTGGATAGAAAAATACTAGTCGTCAATTTTAACCAGTATTTTTTTACCAGTTCTTCATAAATCTGGCTCTTAACGCCTTAGAAGAGTTGCAGAGTGTGTTGCACAGTGTTCTCTTTCTAATCTAGCCAGTTCAGTTTCCAACCTTACTATGCAATTCAACATTTAATATCCATATGCCTGCACCCATCCGGTGCATAGTTCTATGACAATGTAATCTGATGAGCCCATATGGAGGATTAGTAACCCTGTCACTCAGGCAGAATCCATTGTGGGTACCATGAATGCGTGAGTATGTCTGGTGGGCCACCGAAAAATGCATGGATTATCTTGCCTTTGGATTCCAGCAGCTCCATGCCTCTATTAGGGCCAACAAGAATGTCCAGCACGAAGGAGATTAGGATGATGACTGGTATTCGCCTTGCCATATGGGTCACATCTGCTGTCCATCATGCTGTTTAACTCTCCTTAGCTCATAGTAAAGCCCAGGAGGCATCAGCCATCTATGAATGTATATTATCCAGGTATCCACGGAAGGCAATGTGAGGTATGCAAACACTTATTAAAGCCCAAGGTTGGCATCTCAACTTCACCAATGCTGATATGAATCTACCTTGTCTGTGCCAGCTTTGTGTACGAGTACCTTAGCATCAGAGCCAATGTTAATGACAGTTGTACTCCAATGGATAATATTCCTCCTCTTGGCTCTTTATCTTTGAAAGATTTCAAAGCAACTACCCATTTCAATGAAACAGTCGCAGATAACCAAAAAGATGAGATGTAAAGATATTTAGAAAATGTAGAGGGAAGACAATGTTGAAACTATGCTAAACTATTGCCAAAGGATGCTGTTGAAGATATGGTCACTAAAATGTACAATTAATAACTCAGACATAGTAATGTTGGGCCCTTCTTGTAACATCCCTGATGTGTGCTATCCATTTATTAGGTCTTGCTCCACATAGCTTTGGCTAAATGTTGGACAGATCTTTTATTTCTAATATACATAGATTTTGGCTTTGGGCCAGCTTCTGGCTCAATAATGGATGGCTTTGTTGTCTGTCTCTCTTTCCTGTTCCTGATTCAGTGGCTTTCCTCCCTATTCTTGTCGCCATCCCACTCAAGAGCAGTTTGGCCCCATTTTGTTCTGATTTTGATTGGATGAGTTTCATTCTGTAAGGAAATGCCTGATCGAACATGATCACCCCCAAATTTTGGACACATGCAACTGTGTTTTTCACTCTGTACCTGCACTGTGTCCTACCAAATAGGCCTCAGTGTCAGTGCTCTGACCCTCTCAAGGGTATATGTCACATTGGTTCACACACAATTGGCATAAGTTAGCTTACTTATAAGTCTCTGATAAATGGATCCACGGGTACCAAGGGCATGTATGTTACTGCAGCACTTCTTATGCCCCCACCAGTATGACAAAGCAAAGTACAACTCCCAGCATGCCATTGCTGGCTGGCAGAACAGGTTTTAAACGGCTAACTCAGCTTTCCGATTTCAAGTAATGGCAAAGTCCAAACCTTCCTTTTTAAGTCACCCCCAAGGCAGACCTACTGAGCCCTAAAGGCAGGGCGCATTATATTAGAAAGTTAGAGATGGGTTTTTTAACTTTACACGTATGGGCAGTAAAACCCTGTATTGTTGGTTTTTTTTACCCTGAAAAGGCTAGTAGCCCCATTGGCAAGTACATGTTAGATGCTGACAACTCAGCAGTACTAACTTCTGAATGGGGCTACTAATTATGATACTGTGAGGTATCAAAGGGCCTGCCGTTCAAAGTGGTGTGACCGCTCCCTTGCAGGAGGGCCAAACAGAATATGAGGTTTCAACACGGGAAACCTCACCCGGTCCGGACACGGAAAGGATTGACAGATTGATAGCTGGGCTGCTCTGTGTGTCCCTGGACCTCTAAACCCAGGAATTTCGGATTTTTGAACTCCACAACTCGCGGTACCCGCTTCGCGAGTCCCGCATCGAGGTGAGGACTTGGTGGTATTTGCAAACTTTACCGGGGTGTACAGGGGCAGAGCAGGGCTGCGAGCAAGCGCGGGGACTCCATCTCCCTGGAGTCCCTGCTGGCCAATCTCAAACACCTGGCCCGCTCTCCCTGCTAGCCCCGCCCCCTGAGCATCGGACGCCAGCAAAAGCCCACCTCCAACACCAACCGGCGGGATCCTTTGTTCTTGTGTTGTGCTGCGAATCCTCCTGCTGGGCTGCTCTGTGTGTCCCTGGACCTCTAAACCCGGGAATTTTGGATTTTTGAACTCCACAACTCGCGGTACCAGCTTCGCGGGTCCCGCATCGAGGTGAGGACTTGGTGGTATTTGCAAACTTTACCGGGGTGTACAGGGGCAGAGCAGGGCTGCGAGCAAGCGCGGGGACTCCATCTCCCAGGAGTCCCTGCTGGCCAATCTCAAACACCTGGCCCGCTCTCCCTGCTAGCCCCGCCCCCTGAGCATCGGACGCCAGCAAAAGCTCACCTCCAATTGGCCCATACCCAATAAAAGCAAGACACACCACCGCTGCGCGGGAGCGCGCGGGAGTGTGCCGGGAGAAGCCAGGGACAAGGGCGGGCCGTCTGTGGCCGTCAGGGGCTGCAGGAGGCTGGGCTGGGCCCACTCTCTGTCATCGCTTTTTGCCATATGGACACTGTTTTAACTAGCGAGCCATTCTGTCTTCTTGTTTTGTGTAACCTACGGACCTTTATGATAGTTAGCATTTGTGCTTTGAGAAATCCTGTTTTGGTTTATATTGTTTTCTTCCCCCCTTTAAGTGTTACTGTCTGCTAAGTATGCCTTCCCCTCCAACTACCCCTGTCCAGAGTCCCCTCCAGCCCAAGGTAGGGCCAACAATCTTGGGTCCCCTTGACAAGTATTTTAGTCGGGCAACTCGAGACATTGACAAAGAGATTGCTTTAGCGGAGCGACGAGCTGAGCGTAGGCAATCTATTGAACTCCTTAAAATTCCCTTGGAGAAACGGCCATCTCTGGGTTCCCTGCCATCGGTTCCCCCTTCACCTTCTCTAACCCTACCAGTGGTAGTAGAAAAGCCCCATGCTTTCTCCCAGTCACCTGGCTCGATGACTAACATTCCCGCGGTCGATGACTCGACCACCCTGTTTACCACCTCGCCTATTATATTAATTGATCTTCCTATTAGTGAGGAAAATACTGCCCAATCGAGTGTGCCACTCCATGTGGTCTCTAATAAATTGTGCACTAAAAGAAAAAGATGCACAACCTCGAGGAATGGCTGTCTTCCCAAACATCCCAAGAAAATTAGGAAACTTGGAACAGGCTTGTGTACTCCTTGCAAGCCTAACGGGGCAGGCTCTGATGGGGTCAAGGTTGTTAAGGATGGAGTCACCCCGGCTAACTCTGCACCCAACCCTGGTGACCCATCAGCGATGGGGTCGGCTGAGACTCCACCTCCTGCTCTACCTTTGCTTCTGCAGTTGGAGAAGCTGATGAAGTCTTTGCTGACCCCCATCGAAGAACGAGTCAAAAGGCTAGTCGATCGATTAGACCACTTCGAGCAGGCTACCCTAGACAATTTCTTCTCCACCAAATCCCTGATCAAGACCCACCTTAGGACGGGGGATAGTAACAATCCTACAAAATCAAGTGGGCTGGCAAATAGTGTATCTGCCGCGGAGCCTCTTCCCCCTGCAGTCATTAATACAATGAGGCCCCGGCCATCTGGACAAATTCCTAAGACTAATTTCCATCTACCAGACCACTCAAGGGACAATACTTACCAACCTAAAAAGCGCTTAGACATTGTGGCTACGGGTACCAATGATAGATCTAAAACTGGTAATCCTGGATTGAACAATCCCCATGCCCCACTCAACAATCCAACGACCCGCCCTGTTGCTCCTGCCCTTAGTCTGCCCGACACAATTCCTACGAGAGCGCCTCGTAGCATACCACCCATGAATCTACCTCCGGACTCCTATCCCTTTGTCGCTATCCTCACCAATGTACCACCTTTGTTGGTTGGGCAAAGAGAATCCTTCCAGATGCTGAAAAACAAGGCAATGCACTGGTTAAGGATCAACAGACCACTGCCCAGGGAAGTGGATGGGTTGAATATTGGAGTAAGAAGGACAGACTGGGTAGGTTGCACTTCTAAGCGCTTGGAGGGGGATTGTATAGTTGTCAATTTTAAAGATCCCAGGGTGGTACGTCTAATTACTAGGCAAAATCTGGGCACAAGTAGTGCTGGAATTGGTGTTGTCGACCTAACATTCTTCTACCCGAGACCACCAGGTATTCAATTTGGCATAGTCCCTGAAGTAGGTTGTTACCATAATTTCCCCTCCCCAGGATTTGTTCCTTTCACTGCACCTTACCAGCAGGGAAACTATTGTAATGTATCAATGTATAATCGTTTTGAAGTGATGGCAGATCCGGGGTGGGTTGATTGACAAAATGAAAAAAATCTCCAGGGTTCGGGATACGATGAATTTAACTCAGATTATACCATGACTAACTGGGAAAGCATGAATCTTGAGGTCATGTGTGGGGAGTCTGTATCAACTCTTTGGATAACTGAAAATGCGGATCCAAATGAAACTAGTACTAATCGGGAAAGTGTGAATTTTGAGGCAATGTGCGGGGAGTTTACTTTAATTCCTGGGGTATCCGAAAATGAGGATCTAAATATAACTAGCACTGTTGGTATCCAGGAGTTTGTGTATAATAACGAGGATAAAAATCCAGACGGGGAGGGGTATACAGGAATCTTAATTAGCCATTCTGGGGCACCCTCTGTAGGAGTAGTTCCTATAGATGGCTCCTGTTCAGGCAAGATGGTCTCATGGAACATCGCGGGGTTGAGTAGCAAGTTGGCATCCCAAAACTGGATAGACTTCATCAAAGGTTGTGATGTATGTCTATTCCAAGAGACATGGGCCTGTGACCCTATATTCCTTCCTGGCTATCTAAACTTCGCAATCCCGGCTAGCAAAGGCGGCAAGGGGCGACCTATGGGAGGCCTTACAATTTGGATACGGCAATGCCTACCCGTAACAATTAAAATGGTGGATTTGGGATGCAAGGATATCCAAATGATAAGAATGGTATCAGACCATTGGGGAGGGTTAGACATTTATAACATTTATGCCAGGGACAGTACCATAGGGAAGTCACCTATCCTAGAGGCTTTGTCCACTTCTTTGGAAAAGCAGTCCTTGGGCAACAAAGTTATAGTAGCTGGCGATTTTAACAGGACTTTTGAACCACTAGATAGCTCTGATGATCCCTTGGGGCGAGAGGAAGATACGCAATGGGGCGTTCCAACTCTAAATCTGGTCCCGGTTAGACGGTGGACAAAAGACATAATACGATTGAATGCCATCTGCCTGGAACAGGGACTGAGAGCCCTAAATGGGAGAACGAAGAGTGACAGGGGAGGTGCTTGTACATTCGACAATGGTCGTAGCCAAAGCCGGATAGACTATGTCCTTTGTAGCCTGAACCTGTGGCAGTTGGTATGTGACATGGAAATTAAGGGCAGATTGGAGAGTGATCACAATCCTCTCTGTGTGACCCATAATTGGAGGTCGGTCACAACAGGGAATCTCCAATCGACCGATGGTCCACTGCCTGTTATGACTAATGACATGCGCAGATTAAACTGGCCGAGTGTATTGGCTAATGCGGAATCTATGGCATTTATAATTTCTGAGGTGGACATTGCAATCACCGCTATGGAGGATGCAACCCCAGTAATCCCAGGGTCTAGGGAAATAACTGACATACACGATAAGTTATTTTCCCTTTTAAAACCGCACTTACTGAGGCCCCGTAAGTCAAATAGTAAACAACCACCTAAACTAGCCAAGTGGTATAACCATCAGTGTAGGGAAGCCAGGTCAAGTTTGGGCAGAGCAATTCGGAATAGGGACAGGATAGCGATTAGTGGCGCCAGGAAGCATTATAAGGCTAGCCTATCCCTAGCCAAAAAAATATGGGACGAACAGCATTGGGACGAATTAAAGGAGGCCTCGGGGGCCAAGGACTCTAGGTTATTCTGGAATATTGTCAAGTGGGGTAGAGGTGGAATTCCAGATAAACCCGATAACAACGTCCCTGAGGGTGCCTGGGTTGATCATTTTAAACCCCAATATGCTGAGACTGCACAGTACAAGGATGTGGAAGCAATCTTAGCTGTATATCCCACTGGGACTTTATTCACCCTTAAAGAAACCAAAGTCGCCTTATGCACTGTCCCCGGGGGAAGGGCCCCGGGTTTAGATGGTGTACCATCTGATGTTTTTATTAATGATAAGGCGAGGTGGGCCAGATATATATTCCTTTTGGGAAATGCCATTGCGAAGGGAACGGCTGTCCCTGAATTATGGAGGGGAGCGATCATCATACCCATATATAAAAAAGGGGATCAGTCTCTCCCGGGTAATTACAGGCCGATAAGCTTGATCGCCACTGTCCAAAAAGTGGTAGGGAGGATGGTGGTAAACAAACTGATGGATTGGGTTGATGAGAACAATGCCCTGTCCCCTTACCAAGCTGGTTTTCGGCGGGCTACTAGTACTGTTGATCAGGTGTTTCGCTTTGCTCTGCTACAGTGGGGGACGGTGGTGCTTGGCGAAGGCAGCCTGTATGTTGCTTTTGTTGACCTGCGGGCTGCCTTCGACCTGGTCCCAAGGAGAAAGCTCTCGGCAGTTCTGAGCGAAATGGGTCTTCCGGCAGAATTACTTACCCTGATTATGAGGTTGCACGAGTGCAATTTCGCCAAAATCCAATGGGGCATGAATGGCGAATCCTCTGTTGACTTCCCGGTTGAACGTGGAGTGCGACAGGGGTGCGCAATGGCTCCCCTGCTTTTCTCTTTATTCATTAATGGGATAGTGGCTCGAATGCTGGACGCCAGTGTAGATGCGCCTTCGTTGGCGGGGCTCAGGGTTCTGATCCTGATGTTCGCCGACGATACGCTAATTCTATCCAAAACTCCAGGCGGCCTGCAGCGAGCTTTGAATATTTTTGACCTTTTTTGCAGGGAGCATGGCCTGGAAGTCAACATGGGTAAGATCAAGCTGATGGCCTTCGCATCAAAACGTAGACCCCGGCCAAAAATATTTTTGAACAACTGTCAGCTAGAGGTGGTTACTGTATTTACCTATCTTGGGATACAGATAGCAAACGACTCGAGATGGTCGCAGCACATAGAAAAGGCGGTCTTGAGGCACCAACAGATCCCGGGGACACTTCGGGTGGAACACAAAAAATCCAAGTCCAAGCCAATAAAACCCGTCTTGGCAGTATATGACGCCAAGGCTCTTGGGTCTGCTCTCTATGGGGCAGAGCTGTGGGGTTTTGGGAAGCTCCTCCCCTTGCAGATATCTGAGAACAGGTTTTTAGGGGAATTACAGGACTCCCGCAGAGCACACCACTAATTCCGCTTGGTCTTGATCTAGGGAGAAGATCAGTTAGCGACCTAGCGAGGTTGTGTCCAATTCTCTATTGGAGACGCCTCTGGACTACCCCGGAGATCCGGCACTATGCAGAGGGTTTTTTGGCCATAATTAATGCTGATTCCTTTCATTAGATAGTTTGGCTAAAAAATCTCAGAACTGCCCTAGGCGATCTTGGCCTCTCAAATTTATGGGACAATCCATCTGGGGAATCCTTCCCAAGCAAAAACACGATTAAAGATCTATACTGGGATTGGGTAGCTGGAAGAGTCTGGAACAAAACCAGATCCGACTCCATGACGGGGCGTTTTGTGGTAGTCAAACCGTATCCAGTCTTGGAACCATATTGAGACAGCATTACCAATCCTGGGGACAGGAAGCTTTTTTTCCAGCTAAGATCAGGTGCCCTTCCATTGAGATCACTGACAGGTAGGTGGAGAAGTTCCTCCACCTCATGTTGTCCAGCTTGTGGTGTAGCAAATGAAAGTATAGCCCACTTTCTATTTTTGTGCAAAGCTTACACCACCCCGAGAAAAGTCTGGTTAGTCCCTGTTTGTAGAAACTTAGGAACATTCAGGGGTGTTGAGGCACTACGAATAATTTGCACTTCCACCCATATGCCTGTTGTCCTAGCAACAGCAAAGTACCTGGGGTGGGCTTGGTCTATTAGACGGAGGGCAATTCTCTAAAGTAAATCGATTGGGGTATTCCTTGTGGCCTCTGTGCAATCATGTATCAAAGTTTCTCTGATTAATTGTCTATGTATGCACAATTTGTTTTAAAATGTATTGTATTAATCAGGACATAATTCTTTAATGATGTATTTTAAATGCATGTTTATGCTTTTATGAGCATACTTCTCGAATAAAGCTTTGATGATGATGATGGCTTATGGCTGGGTTCAAATTGAGGTGGCAAGGTGGGCAAAAAACAGTGGATTAAGATGCAGCCCCAGCAATTGCAAGTGGCTGAGATTAATTTGAGCATTCCCTCCATTACCTTGTTTTTCAATTTGACACCTTAAGTGCACTGGAAATGGGATGCATTTAAAACAAATATTGCTTTATTTGAAAGCAGTCACAGACATTATATGTTATGTTATGTTATGTTACAAGTTGCTTATAAAGCGCACATACCCCCAGGGGTTTCATGGCGCTGTTGGAACATACCAGAACACTGAGGGCCTCATTTACGAGGTTTGGGTGCAGGGCAGCGCCACAAAGAATTTTGCTGTGCTGCCCTGTGTCAGAAGAAAATGGCAAGAATACTCTAATGCACATTCCTGTCCTTTTCCCCTGTGCTGGCGCACAATGGATTACCATGAGCCAATGCAGGCACCCTTACACCATGGTGCAAGGGTGTCTGCGTTGTAGGGGTGATTGATTCTGTGCAGGAAGGGACACCTCTCTGCACAAAAACAATCACAAGAGGTGTTTTTCTCTTTCTATGTGTGCTGTTCCCTTGCTGAGAGCAGCACCAGGATTGGACTGGGCAGGTGAAGCAAGCGCTCACCCTGAGCTTAAGATGCTGTGGCTGCCCATCGCCCCTTCCACCACCATGCATAGATGGTAACAGGCCTCTAGTAGGCATGACGGGCTGGGCGCAGAAAGGTAGTGGACCAAATTGACATGCACACTTTGAAGTACAAGTGCGCATCAATAACCAGAAAGTGAGCCTGCACCACATCCAGACCCACCCACTCGTCACCAAGCAACCGGGCTTGTGGTCAACAACTGTAAATCTTCATCTACTCTCGACTCATGGGCTCGGGAATCAAATACAGGGGAGCAACACCCAGATGCTCTTACAAAGGAGCTGCCGCTGGTAGTGGGTCAAAATTTGTGACCTTCTATATTAAAGTCATGAGGTGGGTTAAACTGTGACCCCTGGCGATTCTGTATTTTGAGCCAGTCCGCAAAATTTGCTCTGGATAAAAAAATACTAGTCATCACTTTTACCCAGTATTTTGTGACCAGTTCTTCATAAATCTGGCTCTTAATGCCTTAGAAGAGTCTCTGAGTGTGTTGCACACTCTTCTCTTTCTAATCTAGCCAGTTCAGTTTCAAACCTTACTATGCAATTCAGCATTCAATATCCATATGCCTGCACCCACCCGGTGCATAGTTCTATGACAATGTAATCTGATGAGCCCATATGGAGGATTAGTAACCCTGTCACTCAGGCAGAATCCATTGTGGGTACCATGAATGCGTGAGTATGTCTGGTGGGCCACCGAAAAATACATGGATTATCTTGCCTTTGGATTCCAGCAGCTCCATGCCTCTATTAGGGCCAACAAGAATGTCCAGCACGAAGGAGATTAGGATGATGACTGGTATTCGCCTTGCCATATGGGTCACATCTGCTGTCCATCATGCTGTTTAACTCTCCTTAGCTCATAGTAAAGCCCAGGAGGCATCAGCCATCTATGAATGTATATTATCCAGGTATCCACGGAAGGCAATGTGAGGTATGCAAACACTTATTAAAGCCCAAGGTTGGCATCTCAACTTCACCAATGCTGATATGAATCTACCTTGTGTGTGCCAGCTTTGTGTACGAGTACCTTAGCATCAGAGCCAATGTTAATGACAGTTGTACTCCAATGGATAATATTCCTCCTCTTGGCTCTTTATCTTTGAAAGATTTCAAAGCAACTACCCATTTCAATGAAACAGTCGCAGATAACCAAAAAGATGAGATGTAAAGATATTTAGAAAATGTAGAGGGAAGACAATGTTGAAACTATGCTAAACTATTGCCAAAGGATGCTGTTGAAGATATGGTCACTAAAATGTACAATTAATAACTCAGACATAGTAATGTTGGGCCCTTCTTGTAACATCCCTGATGTGTGCTATCCATTTATTAGGTCTTGCTCCACATAGCTTTGGCTAAATGTTGGACAGATCTTTTATTTCTAATATACATAGATTTTGGCTTTGGGCCAGCTTCTGGCTCAATAATGGATGGCTTTGTTGTCTGTCTCTCTTTCCTGTTCCTGATTCAGTGGCTTTCCTCCCTATTCTTGTCGCCATCCCACTCAAGAGCAGTTTGGCCCCATTTTGTTCTGATTTTGATTGGATGAGTTGCATTCTGTAAGGAAATGCCTGATCGAACATGATCACCCCCAAATTTTGGACACATGCAACTGTGTTTTTCACTCTGTACCTGCACTGTGTCCTACCAAATAGGCCTCAGTGTCAGTGCTCTGACCCTCTCAAGGGTATATGTCACATTGGTTCACACACAATTGGCATAAGTTAGCTTACTTATAAGTCTCTGATATATGGATCCACGGGTACCAAGGGCATGTATGTTACTGCAGCACTTCTTATGCCCCCACCAGTATGACAAAGCAAAGTACAACTCCAAGCATGCCATTGCTGGCTGGCAGAACAGGTTTTAAACGGCTAACTCAGCTTTCCGATTTCAAGTAATGGCAAAGTCCAAACCTTCCTTTTTAAGTCACCCCCAAGGCAGACCTACTGAGCCCTAAAGGCAGGGCGCATTATATTAGAAAGTTAGAGATGTTTTTTTTAACTTTACACGTATGGGCAGTAAAACCCTGTATTGTTTGTTTTTTTTACCCTGAAAAGGCTAGTAGCCCCATTGGCAAGTACATGTTAGATGCTGACAACTCAGCAGTACTAACTTCTGAATGGGGCTACTAATTATGATACTGTGAGGTATCAAAGGGCCTGCCGTTCAAAGTGGTGTGACCGCTCCCTTGCAGGAGGGCCAAACAGAATATGAGGTTTCAACACGGGAAACCTCACCCGGCCCGGACACGGAAAGGATTGACAGATTGATAGCTGGGCTGCTCTGTGTGTCCCTGGACCTCTAAACCCAGGAATTTCGGATTTTTGAACTCCACAACTCGCGGTACCCGCTTCGCGAGTCCCGCATCGAGGTGAGGACTTGGTGGTATTTGCAAACTTTACCGGGGTGTACAGGGGCAGAGCAGGGCTGCGAGCAAGCGCGGGGACTCCATCTCCCTGGAGTCCCTGCTGGCCAATCTCAAACACCTGGCCCGCTCTCCCTGCTAGCCCCGCCCCCTGAGCATCGGACGCCAGCAAAAGCCCACCTCCAACACCAACCGGCGGGATCCTTTGTTCTTGTGTTGTGCTGCGAATCCTCCTGCTGGGCTGCTCTGTGTGTCCCTGGACCTCTAAACCCGGGAATTTTGGATTTTTGAACTCCACAACTCGCGGTACCCGCTTCGCGGGTCCCGCATCGAGGTGAGGACTTGGTGGTATTTGCAAACTTTACCGGGGTGTACAGGGGCAAAGCAGGGCTGCGAGCAAGCGCGGGGACTCCATCTCCCAGGAGTCCCTGCTGGCCAATCTCAAACACCTGGCCCGCTCTCCCTGCTAGCCCCGCCCCCTGAGCATCGGACGCCAGCAAAAGCTCACCTCCAATTGGCCCATACCCAATAAAAGCAAGACACACCACCGCTGCGCGGGAGCGCGCGGGAGTGTGCCGGGAGAAGCCAGGGACAAGGGCGGGCCGTCTGTGGCCGTCAGGGGCTGCAGGAGGCTGGGCTGGGCCCACTCTCTGTCATCGCTTTTTGCCATATGGACACTGTTTTAACTAGCGAGCCATTCTGTCTTCTTGTTTTGTGTAACCTACGGACCTTTATTATAGTTAGCATTTGTGCTTTGAGAAATCCTGTTTTGGTTTATATTGTTTTCTTCCCCCCTTTAAGTGTTACTGTCTGCTACGTATGCCTTCCCCTCCAACTACCCCTGTCCAGAGTCCCCTCCAGCCCAAGGTAGGGCCAACAATCTTGGGTCCCCTAGACAAGTATTTTAGTCGGGCAACTCGAGACATTGACAAAGAGATTGCTTTAGCGGAGCGACGAGCTGAGCGTAGGCAATCTATTGAACTCCTTAAAATTCCCTTGGAGAAACGGCCATCTCTGGGTTCCCTGCCATCGGTTCCCCCTTCACCATCTCTAACCCTACCAGTGGTAGTAGAAAAGCCCCATGCTTTCTCCCAGTCACCTGGCTCGATGACTAACATTCCCGCGGTCGATGACTCGACCACCCTGTTTCCCACCTCGCCTATTATATTAATTGATCTTCCTATTAGTGAGGAAAATACTGCCCAATCGAGTGTGCCACTCCATGTGGTCTCTAATAAATTGTGCACTAAAAGAAAACGATGCACAACCTCGAGGAAGGGCTGTCTTCCCAAACATCCCAAGAAAATTAGGAAACTTGGAACAGGCTTGTGTACTCCTTGCAAGCCTAACGGGGCAGGCTCTGATGGGGTCAAGGTTGTTAAGGATGGAGTCACCCCGGCTAACTCTGCACCCAACCCTGGTGACCCTTCAGTGATGGGGTCGGCTGAGACTCCACCTCCTGCTCTACCTTTGCTTCTGCAGTTGGAGAAGCTGATGAAGTCTTTGCTGACCCCCATCGAAGAACGAGTCAAAAGGCTAGCCGATCGATTAGACCACTTCGAGCAGGCTACCCTAGACAATTTCTTCTCCACCAAATCCCTAATCAAGACCCACCTTAGGACGGGGATAGTAACAATCCTACAAAATCAAGTGGGCTGGCAAATAGTGTATCTGCCGCGGAGCCTCTTCCCCCTGCAGTCATTAATACAATGAGGCCCCGGCCGTCTGGACAAATCCCTAAGACTAATTTCCATCTACCAGACCACTCAAGGGACAATACTTCCCAACCTAAAAAGCGCTTAGACATTGTGGCTACGGGTACCAATGATAGATCTAAAACTGGTAATCCTGGATTGAACAATCCCCATGCCCCACTCAACAATCCAACGACCCGCCCTGTTGCTCCTGCCCTTAGTCTGCCCGACACAATTCCTACGAGAGCGCCTCGTAGTATACCACCCATGAATCTACCTCCGGACTCCTATCCCTTTGTCGCTATCCTCACCAATGTACCACCTTTGTTGGTTGGGCAAAGAGAATCCTTCCAGATGCTGAAAAACAAGGCAATGCACTGGTTAAGGATCAACAGACCACTGCCCAGGGAAGTGGATGGGTTGAATATTGGAGTAAGAAGGACAGACTGGGTAGGTTGCACTTCTAAGCGCTTGGAGGGGGATTGTATAGTTGTCAATTTTAAAGATCCCAGGGTGGTACGTCTAATTACTAGGCAAAATCTGGGCACAAGTAGTGCTGGAATTGGTGTTGTCGACCTAACATTCTTCTACCCGAGACCACCAGGTATTCAATTTGGCATAGTCCCTGAAGTAGGTTGTTACCATAATTTCCCCTCCCCAGGATTTGTTCCTTTCACTGCACCTTACCAGCAGGGAAACTATTGTAATGTATCAATGTATAATCGTTTTGAAGTGATGGCAGATCCGGGGTGGGTTGATTGACAAAATGAAAAAAATCTCCAGGGTTCGGGATACGATGAATTTAACTCAGATTATACCATGACTAACTGGGAAAGCATGAATCTTGAGGTCATGTGTGGGGAGTCTGTATCAACTCTTTGGATAACTGAAAATGCGGATCCAAATGAAACTAGTACTAATCGGGAAAGTGTGAATTTTGAGGCAATGTGCGGGGAGTTTACTTTAATTCCTGGGGTATCCGAAAATGAGGATCTAAATATAACTAGCACTGTTGGTATCCAGGAGTTTGTGTATAATAACGAGGATAAAAATCCAGACGGGGAGGGGTATGCAGGAATCCTAATTAGCCATTCTGGGGCACCCTCTGTAGGAGTAGTTCCTATAGATGGCTCCTGTTCAGGCAAGATGGTCTCATGGAACATCGCGGGGTTGAGTAGCAAGTTGGCATCCCAAAACTGGATAGACTTCATCAATGGTTTTGATGTATGTCTATTCCAAGAGACATGGGCCTGTGACCCTATATTCCTTCCTGGCTATCTAAACTTCGCAATCCCGGCTAGCAAAGGCGGCAAGGGCCAACTCATGGGAGGCCTTACAATTTGGATACGGCAATGCCTACCCGTAACAATTAAAATGGTGGATTTGGGTTGCAAGGATATCCAAATGATAAGAATGGTATCAGACCATTGGGGAGGGTTAGACATTTATAACATTTATGCCAGGGACAGTACCATAGGGAAGTCACCTATCCTAGAGGCTTTGTCCACTTCTTTGGAAAAGCAGTCCTTGGGCAACAAAGTTATAGTAGCTGGCGATTTTAACAGGACTTTTGAACCACTAGATAGCTCTGATGATCCCTTGGGGCGAGAGGAAGATACGCAATGGGGCGTTCCAACTCTAAATCTGGTCCCGGTTAGACGGTGGACAAAAGACATAATACGATTGAATGCCATCTGCCTGGAACAGGGACTGAGAGCCCTAAATGGGAGAACGAAGAGTGACAGGGGAGGTGCTTGTACATTCGACAATGGTCGTAGCCAAAGCCGGATAGACTATGTCCTTTGTAGCCTGAACCTGTGGCAGTTGGTATGTGACATGGAAATTAAGGGCAGATTGGAGAGTGATCACAATCCTCTCTGTGTGACCCATAATTGGAGGTCGGTCACAACAGGGAATCTCCAATCGACCGATGGTCCACTGCCTGTTATGACTAATGACATGCGCAGATTAA
Organism: Lissotriton helveticus; assembly: GCF_964261635.1. Lineage (NCBI taxonomy): Eukaryota > Metazoa > Chordata > Amphibia > Caudata > Salamandridae > Lissotriton > Lissotriton helveticus. The sequence goes on from NC_136070.1 coordinate 708,606,491, forward strand.
ACTGGCCGAGTGTATTGGCTAATGCGGAATCTATGGCATTTATAATTTCTGAGTTGGACATTGCAATCACCGCTATGGAGGATGCAACCCCAGTAATCCCAGGGTCTAGGGAAATAACTGACATACACGATAAGTTCTTTTCCCTTTTAAAACCGAACTTCCTGAGGCCCCGTAAGTCAAATAGTAAACAACCACCTAAACTAGCCAAGTGGTATAACCATCAGTGTAGGGAAGCCAGGTCATGTTTGGGCAGAGCAATTCGGAATAGGGACAGGATAGCGATTAGTGGCGCCAGGAAGCATTATAAGGCTAGCCTATCCCTAGCCAAAAAAATATGGGACGAACAGCATTGGGACGAATTAAAGGATGCCTCGGGGGCCAAGGACTCTAGGTTATTCTGGAATATTGTCAAGTGGGGTAGAGGTGGAATTCCAGATAAACCCGATAACAACGTCCCTGAGGGTGCCTGGGTTGATCATTTTAAACCCCAATATGCTGAGACTGCACAGTACAAGGATGTGGAAGCAATCTTAGCTGTGAAGGGTGAATTTATTCACCCTTAAAGAAACCAAAGTCGCCTTATGCACTGTCCCCGGGGGAAGGGCCCCGGGTTTAGATGGTGTACCATCTGATGTTTTTATTAATGATAAGGCAAGGTGGGCCAGATATATATTCCTTTTGGGAAATGCCATTGCGAAGAGAACGGCTGTCCCTGAATTATGGAGGGGAGCGATCATCATACCCATATATAAAAAAGGGGATCAGTCTCTCCCGGGTAATTACAGGCCGATAAGCTTGATCGCCACTGTCCAAAAAGTGGTAGGGAGGATGGTGGTAAACAAACTGATGGATTGGGTTGATGAGAACAATGCCCTGTCCCCTTACCAAGCTGGTTTTCGGCGGGCTACTAGTACTGTTGATCAGGTGTTTCGCTTTGCTCTGCTACAGTGGGGGACGGTGGTGCTTGGCGAAGGCAGCCTGTATGTTGCTTTTGTTGACCTGCGGGCTGCCTTCGACCTGGTCCCAAGGAGAAAGCTCTGGGCAGTTCTGAGCGAAATGGGTCTTCCGGCAGAGTTACTTACCCTGATTATGAGGTTGCACGAGTGCAATTTCGCCAAAATCCAATGGGGCATGAATGGCGAATCCTCTGTTGACTTCCCGGTTGAATGTGGAGTGCGACTGGGGTGCGCAATGGCTCCCCTGCTTTTCTTTTTATTCATTAATGGGATAGTGGCTCGAATGCTGGACGCCAGTGTAGATGCGCCTTCGTTGGCGGGGCTCAGGGTTCTGATCCTGATGTTCGCCGACGATACGCTAATTCTATCCAAAACTCCAGGCGGCCTGCAGCGAGCTTTGAATATTTTTGACCTTTTTTGCAGGGAGCATGGCCTGGAAGTCAACATGGGTAAGATCAAGCTGATGGCCTTCGCATCAAAACGTAGACCCCGGCCAAAAATATTTTTGAACAACTGTCAGCTAGAGGTGGTTACTGTATTTACCTATCTTGGGATACAGATAGCAAACGACTCGAGATGGTCGCAGCACATAGAAAAGGCGGTCTTGAGGCACCAACAGATCTCGGGGACACTTCGGGTGGAACACAAAAAATCCAAGTCCAAGCCAATAAAACCCGTCTTGGCAGTATATGACGCCAAGGCTCTTGGGTCTGCTCTCTATGGGGCAGAGCTGTGGGGTTTTGGGAAGCTCCTCCCCTTGCAGATATCTGAGAACAGGTTTTTTAGGGGAATTACAGGACTCCTGCAGAGCACACCACTAATTCCGCTTGGTCTTGATCTAGGGAGAAGATCAGTTAGCGACCTAGCGAGGTTGTGTCCAATTCTCTATTGGAGACGCCTCTGGACTACCCCGGAGATCCGGCACTATGCAGAGGGTTTTTTGGCCATAATTAATGCTGATTCCTTTCATTAGATAGTTTGGCTAAAAAATCTCAGAACTGCCCTAGGCGATCTTGGCCTCTCAAATTTATGGGACAATCCATCTGGGGAATCTTTCCCAAGCAAAAACACGATTAAAGATCTATACTGGGATTGGGTAGCTGGAAGAGTCTGGAACAAAACCAGATCCTACTCCATGACGGGGCGTTTTGTGGTAGTCAAACCGTATCCAGTCTTGGAACCATATTGAAACAGCATTACCAATCCTGGGGACAGGAAGCTTTTTTTCCAGCTAAGATCAGGTGCCCTTCCATTGAGATCACTGACAGGTAGGTGGAGAAGTTCCTCCACCTCATGTTGTCCAGCTTGTGGTGTAGCAAATGTAAGTATAGCCCACTTTCTATTTTTGTGCAAAGCTTACACCACCCCGAGAAAAGTCTGGTTAGTCCCTGTTTGTAGAAACTTAGGGACATTCAGGGGTGTTGAGGCACTACGAATAATTTGCACTTCCACCCATATGCCTGTTGTCCTAGCAACAGCAAAGTACCTGGGGTGGGCTTGGTCTATTAGACGGAGGGCAATTCTCTAAAGTAAATCGATTGGGGTATTCCTTGTGGCCTCTGTGCAATCATGTATCAAAGTTTCTCTGATTAATTGTCTATGTATGCACAATTTGTTTTAAAATGTATTGTATTAATCAGGACATAATTTTTTAATGATGTATTTTAAATGCATGTTTATGCTTTTATGAGTATACTTCTCGAATAAAGCTTTGATGATGATGATGGCTTATGGCTGGGTTCAAATTGAGGTGGCAAGGTGGGCAAAAAACAGTGGATTAAGATGCAGCCCCAGCAATTGCCAGTGGCTGAGATTAATTTGAGCATTCCCTCCATTACCTTGTTTTTCAATTTGATACCTTAAGTGCACTGGATATGCCCAGAACTGGGTACCGGGCTTGCTGTGCCACTTGAGCCAAGCTATACCTGGCTAAAGAGCCCTAACTAGGGCAAAATTGGTCCTAGGTTACTTGTATTCCAGTTCTGGGAGGACCTGGCCTGGCAGTTCAGGGGGGATAGCTCCCGTGAGGAGCAGAGTCAAGACTGATTAGCACATGGCTGGGTCCAAATTGAGGTGACATTGTGGGCAAAAAAGATGGCTTGGGATGCAGTCCTGAGCAATTGCCAGTGGCAGAGATTAATTTCAACATTCAATCGATCCCCTTGATGTTTTGAACCTAGGAGAGTTGTTGGAGTCCTGATTGGTTGCCCAGCAAGAAAGTTACCACCCCTTATATTGAACCACTGATTTCGCTGTAATCGGAGACCAGTAGACCAATGGTAACTGGTTTTTAGCTGGACTACATCTGGACATCGAGGGACCTCGACCCCTCTGGCCAGAGTCACTCACCATGCTTATGAACCATGGGGTGGCTCCAGAAAATGCTCATCGTCAGCTCAGCATCCTTGAGCACCCTCAGCATCCTGTATCCTTTGCATCAGGACCACTCCACTAAAGTCTATTGCAGTTTACTGATAGAGTCTGGACTGGAGACTGCTTTGACTGAGAGGTACCTGTTAAACAGGGCCTGATTGGTCCCTGTGACTAGTTCCCTGCAAGAGTTGGTCATCCCAAGAGTTCTGAAGTAATAGTTTTAAACTTTGCAAACTTTTGGAAAGTTTACCACTATTTCAATTAATAATTGTTTATAAGTGAAAAGCGGTGATTTATTGTTCCTTTAAACATTCCTGTCTCTTGAACCCTCCAGTCGATGTTTGTTATTATGGTGTATATTTAAACATAAAATACAACCTATTTTTTAAAATTATTATCAGATTTTTTATTGTGATGCATTTTCTTTTTATTCAACTGTTTTGGTACTTCTTAATGTGTTACACTTGTTCCTCTGATTGAGCGTGGATGCACAGACCCGCAGCTGCCTACAGATTTGTGAGTTTATTACAGTTTGGGTTCGCACAGCCACACCATATAATAAACCACTTTCCTCACATATCCTCTCACTGCATAGTTGAGGGGACTCTTTTTTCATTTAGCTTTCTGCACTCCATTGGAGTGCATGTGTTTTCTTGCTCTTTGCCCTTGCTACTGCTTCTCTCTTCACATGCCATGCAAGGACGAAAATATTGAAAAGGTAAGTGCATAAAAGTGAGTATAAATGTACTATTTTTAACTCCTCACCTACATACCTTGAAGATATGTATACATACATATACAAGGCTTCTCGTTTTCATAAATAAAAATCTAAGTTAGTTGAAATTGAATGCATTATTTCTGTATAAATACAGAGTTTCTGGTTACTGATTCCACCAAATTTATTTTGATTTAAGGAGAAGCAAAATAAGTGCTCCTTGCTTGTTATGGGAATTTTCTAGACCTTACAGTGGAGATAAGAGATTTCTTTATTCACTGAAATCTGAAGGTAAAAAGTAGGGTGAAAAAGGAAACATGGTAGATAGAGGGAGCAAAAGGGAACAGTTAGTGAAAAAAATGGTCGAGAGCAATAACGGAGTAAATCAAACATCATCGAACACTGGCTCAGCAGGGCCTAGTCAAGTGAACACCCCCCAAAAATGGTTAAAAGATTTGGAGCAAGCAGGCATAATGGAGATTAATTAGTGGTGGGAGAGTGCCACGCTTCAGACATATATTGAATGCAATTGAATTCCAAGGGACTTACAAATCTTTGTTCTTCCAATGTTGACTGTCATGGATCCAGATTTACTAAAGCAGTGACAAGTAGATATCACAGATTGTTCAAAGAAGCTTATCAAAACATTAATAACACATGCAGAACAGAAACTAGCAGTGGCTTCAGAAAAGATCAAGTAATTACAGATATTATTTAGAAATTACAAGAGTAGAGATGAAGAGACAAAAACATTTGTGGGTCTGGAGAAGAATAAGGAGAAACATGAGAATGAAGTGCAAATGAAAAAAGAGAAAAATATGAAAGAGATCAAATTGATTATGAGGCAGTAAGGGTATGTACGTCTGCCTGTCGTTTTGATGCCCTGTACAACAGACAAGCAATGGATGAGGCACTAAAGGATAAGGCTATAGGTCCTTCAAGTGCTGAAAGCTCTGAAGTCAGCTCAGGGGATGAGGGCCCCATAACAGGTTGGTAGAAGTTCAATTTTTGGGGGGGAAATTCGTCTGTTTTAAATGATGACCAGAATGCGGGGCAAGACAATGACGAACATAGAAAACCGAAAAGAACAAGAAGAAGTCTGAAAAGGAATAGTTGGCAAAGGAAGAATAAAATAATAGGAAATAGAATAGAAAAGAATGAAGTAGTTATCAATTTGTCGGCAAAAAATTCCAAAAGAGACATTTTGATCTATTAAATAAAGGTTTAACTTTTTGCCCCGGTACAACCATGGACTTAACAGCAGCAAAAAGTGATCTATACAAGTTCTGCGGAAAACTTACATTTAAAAAAATATATTTGCGCTGAAGAGGAATGCAAGAAGAAGATATACTTCACCCCAAACCCTGTTGATGTTAACAAGCGAAGATATAGATCCAATAAGAACCCTGCCATTGTCGGAAAGAGAATCAAGCAAATTAACCAATACCAGGGAGCCAGAAGTAACATCCAATTTGGAATTTTGTGCCACAATGGGAATTGACACAAACAGATCCATCAACAGTGGATGTAAAGAGACATCTAAGTTTTGTCCACAGCTACTACCTGCCAATAAAATAGACCCGTTCCAGGAGATTGTCTCAGAGGAATTGAGAGCAATTGCAATGAGGGAGAAGAGCAAGTTAAATAATCGAAGCAACGTGACACAAAACGATTGGTAGGCGTTCAAAGATCTGCAAAAGGATACCTCAATTATCATAAACAATTTGAAAAGGCGGTAACATTGTTAACATGGACAAGATAAAATATGAGAAGGAAGTGAGAAGACTATTAAACAACTTACAACATATTGAAAGGTTAACAAGTAATCCTATGGAAAAGATCAAAATGAGATTTTATGCAAAACTGAACCATTGGCATCAACGTGTTCTACTTGAGGATGAGGAGCTGGTATACCTAAAAAAGGATTGTCTGACTACTCCAACATTGTACATATTACCAAAAGTCCATAAACAAGTGGAAAATCTTCCAGGACGTCCCATCGTGAGTTCTTACAACTCTCTTCTGAAGAATGCCTCATGATTCATCGACATTTTCGTATTTCCCTCTGTGGCAAATCTTCCCTCATACATCAGAGACTCCATGGATTTCTTTAACCGTATAAATGGGATACCTTGGAAAGACAACTACATTATGGCCACAGTGGATGTGGTTTCTCGATTATTCACAAGGATGGCCTAGAAGCATGTAGATATGTTTTACATTCCAGATCATTAAATCTCTTGGAACATACGGAAATGTTAATTGAGACCATGGAATTCTTTTTAATCAATAATGTCTTTCTTTTTGATGAAAATTTTTATATTCATAAACAAGGAACAGCAATGGGCACGTAATTTCCCCCAACATATGCTAATCTAACGATGGGGCACTGGGAAGCAGAGACTGTGTGGACCGAGAAGGACAATGAGGTCCTTGGTAAGGTGATTTTATGGGTCCTCTTCATTGATGACTTGTTTTTAACATGGGAAGGAGGTGAGAAGGAGTTGAGACATTTTTTAAAATAACTGAATGACAATCCACAGAAATTACAATTTACCTATGATACAAGCAAGGTCAAAATCAACTTCTTGGACACAGACGATTACATCGAAAAAGGAAAAATGTGCACTAAATTACATCGGAAGCCAACCAGTTGCAAAAGTATTTTATTTGCGAACAGTGCCCATCCTAAAGCACTGAAATGAAGTATCCCATAAGGGGAACTTTTAAGAGCACGCAGAAATTGCTCCAAAATAGAAGAATTTGAAGCAGAAGAGGAGAAGATGTTTGACAGATTCAGACGACAAAGATATCCAGTTTGGTGCTTGAAGATGCCTTATCGAGAGCCAGGTCCAGAAATAGGGATGAATTGTTGATTCCGAAAAAACCCAACAAGACAGAAGAAAATGTTACAAGATATATAATGGACTTTAATCAGGCGGAGATAGAAATTTAAAAAATGATAAACACCTACTGGAACATTCTTGGAAAAGATAATGATTTTAAAGAGGAGATTTCAAACATTCCCAATATTACATATAAAAAGACGGCCTCATTAGGGGACATGTTGATACAAAGCCTCTTTACAAAACAAAGAAATGAATCTAAGAACTGACTAAAGAAACTGGGTTCTTATAGACGCCAGAAATGCAAGGCGTGCCAAATTGGTCGGAATGTGACAACTTTTAAAACATCAGATGGCAGTACAAAACAGATCAAAGAATGGATCCACAGTGAAACACATATTTGGTTTACATACTGGAATGTGGCTGTGATAAAAAAAGTACATCAGAAGCACTGTAAACTAATTGAAACTTCGCCTACTTCAGCACTTAAGGTCAATTGACAGACGCAACTACAGTTATGTGGTTGTAAAACATATTTTGGAAGAACATAGGGCAGACCAAGGCACACTTTTTTACTATGGGATCCAACACATACAAATTAAACCTAGGGGAGGAGATTGTCAATTGACATTGAGAAGATGTGAATCCCGATGAATACTGTCAATAGGAACTGAGATCCCATGGGGGTTGAACACGGATGCTGAACTGCATGTACTTTAAGTTTCTAAATGGACTGCTCTAGATACTTGTCAAATTTTTTACCACACTTTTTACCACGTGTTTATTGTGCTAACTGTGGAATAGATTCCTGGCTGGTTTTGAATTAGATGTACAACAAAAGAACATAAGGTATATTGAGCCTTGTATGGTCGAAATGGGAAACAGGTAATTATCTTCAAACTATCCCCATATGGGTAAATACAGAGGGAGAATAAGAAAAAAAAATCAATTAAAAATGTGTTGGGGGGGATTGGGGGGGGTTTGTTAGAATCTGTACACTCTTTACTTTTCCATGTGGGACCAGATGCATTAATTGTCTGCCCTTTTCTTAAACTAGATGATGGTGCTATAACAACGTATTTTAAGAATATTCTGCTGCCAAAGCAATGCACTTCGTAACTCTCCACTGAGGTAGGGTCAGATGCATGAACTTTTCGCACAAATCTAAAACTATATTATGCTGCTATAACAACGCACTTTAAGAACATTCTGCTGCTAAAACAACACACTTTATAATACCCGAGCGACACTGTGAGGCCCTCTTTGCACTTTATCTGCTGCATTCAATCCATGAAGTTTTTACACTTTCCTTGACTCATACTAGGTTGTTGAAAGAACACACATTAAAACACTACAGCATTTTGGATATAAGGGCATATAGCTCAAGAAGGAAAGATGAGTAGAAAATCTGGATTTGCACTGATATGCTCCTCTTGCACATCTCCTGCATGAATAGGATGCCCTTTTTCAAGTGTTTTTGCACTTCTTCATTTTAGGTAGAGTTGTTTCTAAGATTTTGGAACAGAATATGAGGCAGAAAGAATCGATTCTTGAAATTAAATTGATGAGCACTTATCATTCCTGACTGAATATAAAGATTGAAGGAAAAGAGAAAAAGAAAAAAAGAATTATTGCTTTTCACATGAAAGTCTGAAATGAGTTCTATTGTTGACAGGAACGTTGGGGGATCAAAAGAGATGGTACTTCACCCCCAAGACAAGGGAAAAGGAAAAAATACATTAATTAAATTAAATTAAATTAACTAAAAGAAAACAATTCAAAATGTAAAAACAAATTTGCTAAATGTAAGGTCTATATATGGTTATTATCCTCCAACGAGATACATATATATATATTCACTGAAAAAAAACATAGGTTTCAAACATGTTATAGTTAGGAATTAGCATTTAAAAAGCCTTAGAAATTCACAGAAAAATCCATAGGTTTTAGGGGTGTTATAGTTAGCTAGACATTTCACTCGTACAAAACCCCTGAAATTCCTCCGTTATAGTTAGTTGTACTCACTATAACTCACGCGCCCGCAATCCACTGTTGACGATGTCACTTACTACATCATTCATGACGTGGTCAGTGACATCACTGATGACATCTCAAATGACATCACTGATGACATCAGGGGCATTAAATATTTAAATGCAGGGGTCTGTTTTTTTTTGTTTGTTTTTTTTGCAGAGTTTTATATAGCGCGAACTAGAACCGAACCGAATCAGTTATCAGAGCGCTTTACATAGCACCAGTTACGTTACATGAGGACACTTTCATTTTTTTTAGGCACGGGGAGACTAAGTGATTTGCCCAGAATCACAGGGGGTTTTTGGCGTCGTTACCGAGACTCGAACCCAGTTCCCCAGGTCCGAGGTCGAGCGCCTTAGCCGTTAGGCCAACCCCTCTCCTCCCTGTTGCGGACCCCCGGGGACCACCACCTCCCAAGGGGCTTTCAAGATGTAGGAAGGGGGCTGCGCGGCTCCCCTCTTGGAGCCCTCCTTGGCCCTGGGGACCACCACCCCCCAGGGCTGGCTCCTGCAGTGTCCCGGGGTACCCACCCCGGGACACTCCTGTTTGCTATGGCAGGGCTGGAGCACAGCTCCCGCCCTGCCATAGCAAACTCTGCTTTGCTTCCTTGAAGCGAGAGCAGGGAAACCTGCTCTCTCTTCAATGAAGCAAAGCAGAATTGCTATTGAGCAAGGGGAACTTCATGTGAGCAGCTCCCCTTGCTCAAAAAGAATGCCGGCTCCCGCAGGAGGCAGGGAGCCGGCGGGACTGTGGGGGCATTGGGGCTCCCCTTATGGTCCCCAACCATGAGGCCAGGCCCTGGAGGATGAGGTCCCCAGGGCCAAAAGTGGCCTGTGAAGGGGGCCATGTGGCCCCCCTCCCCTGAAATTATAATTGAAAAAAAAAAATGGAAAAGCCGGTCCCGGGGGATGGGGTCCCTGGGGCCATGATTGGCCCTAGGGAGGGTGGCCACCTGGCCCCCTCCAAGAAATAGAAAAGAAGGTTGGCCAGGCCCCAGGGGGATGGGGTCCCCGGGCCATAATAGGCCTCTGGAGGGGGGCCACGCAGTCCCCCTCCACAAACTTTCAACAAAAAAAAGAAGGTTGCCAGACTCCTGAGGATGGGGTCCCTGTGGCCAAAGTGGCCCAGGGAAGGGGGCCATGCAACCCCCTCCCATAAAAAATAAATAAATAGCACCCTTCCCTGGGGCACCCACGAGGGACGCCCCCGACAGGCGAGAGACGGAGGTGGTGCTTTTACGCACAGTCTGCGTTGGTTTGTCCTGGAGTGCTGAAGTGAGGGGGACACATACTTCATCCACTGATACCTCCTGACCCGGAGTCTACGAAGTATTGGATGTTCACCCTTTCCCCCCCACACACTATAGCGATAGGGGCCACAGTCTATGCCAGCATGATCCAAGAGGTGAGGGCCGGAGAAGAGAACCCCTAGGGTTGGAGCACGATGTCGGGCAGGAGAGGCCCAAATCCTACGCAGTGGAACAAGCTGGACCGGTATACTTGCCCAAAGGCAGCTGCACCCGAGCACCTCACCCGGGATAGGCCTGCAGGGGGGACAAAGGGAGACCTCCCAGAGCTTACCCTAAAAGATGTCATGGAGGCAATTGCCGGGGTGAGAACATCCATGGAGCAGAGGACAGACGCAATCATAGTTGAGATGACACTCATCAGAGCGGACCTCACCAGAATGAGCGAAAAGGTTAAACAACTGGAGGTGACCTCGACTAGTCTCGTCGACGACGTCTCCCAACTCCAGAACGAAATCCAAGAACTGAAAACCTTTAGAAAATTTGCTAAGGACTAGCTGGATGATTATGAGGGGCACTCCAGACGAAATAACATACAAATTATTGGCGTGCCGGAGAAAGTGGAAGGACAGCAGCAGATCTCTTCGTTGAGGATCTCATACTTAACCATCTACGCCCTAAGGGCCTGTCGCAATTCTTTGTAGTTGAAAGGGCCCACAGAGTCCCGGGGGGCGTCTGAAGCTTGGGGTCCCTCCCCATCCTATATTGGCCAGACTGCTTAACTTCCATGACCGGGACATGATATTACAGAGCGCCAGGGTTGCGCCACTACTCAAATACAAAAACGCAGTCATTTCATTCTTCCCAGACTTTACTCAAGCCGAACAAAAACAGAGGCGATCTTTTCTTGTCATCAAGAAGAAACTCAGAGATAAAGGACTGAAGTATCCAATGCTATTCTCACTCGTCTTCGGGTTGAAGTAGGAGGAAAGGCCTGGTTTTTCGATCTTTCAGAGACAGTGGCGGATTGGCTGGAGAGTTGGAGAGACGCAAAGGAACATAATGCTTGCTGACACTTTGATGTGTATGGAACTCTGACTGTGAGGCAGTCCCTGACTCGGTGAGCTGTAACTTTTGTTTCGCCCTTTGACTGGAGCTGAGATGCGGAGTAGTGGGTGGCAGCTGTGGGCGTCCTGGAGAACTTTGGCTGGTCGAGTCGTTCCACCTTTCCTGCCTCTAAAGACACTGGTGACTGCCCCACTCGGGGAATAATCTTTGTTTTGGGAAGATGGTGGTCGGGCGGAGGGATGGAGCAACTTTACCCATATTTAGCTACTGTTAGTTTATAAATTGGGTGACAGGCACTCTGCAAAGTTGATCTCATGGGCAGTTTCAGGCTTAGCGTGCAGAGAAGCAGGGGGGGGGTGGTTGGGTTGGGTTTTTTTCACTTATTACAGTTCAATCGGCAACAATTGTTATAAGGTGCATGAAAGTTGGCTTACAAATGAATGAATGAAGAATCGTCTTGAGTGCACACTGGAATAAGAGTTTGAAGTTACTGAGCTGGAATGTGAACGGGCTTGGAGACAAGGTGAAACGCACTTTAGTCCTTCAATACCTCAAACGCCACTCCCCAGTTGTGGTGCTCCTCCAGGAGTCGCACCTGGTTGGTAGCACTTGTAAAGTGCTAAACAGATGGGGGTATAGGCTGGTGGCCCATTCCGGCTATATATCCAGATCCAGGGGAGTTGTTATCCTGGTGAAAATCTCCTTCCCCTTCTCCATACAGTCTACGCGCTCAGATGAGTGGGGCAGATACATCGCTATCACTAGACAGTGGGAGGGGAACACACTAACCTTAATGTCGGTCTATGTCCCACCTGGACTACAGAGCCAAATGTTCACAGACCTGGGTACCCTCTGCTCTTGCTTTCTGAAGGTCTCATACTGGTGGGAGGAGATTTCAACACTGTGGCCTCCGGCTCCTTGGACCGCCAAACCCCCGTGACATAGCCCCCGCGTGTCGCTGGCTCCCTGACTTTCTGGAGGCCTTTGGCCTCTCAGATGTATGGAGGGCGTTCATCAAGACAGCATCCAACATACCTTCTTCTCGGGGTGAATAATAGCCTTTCCCAAATTGACTACCTCCTTACACCAGCGTCTCAACTCACCCATATCCAGGAGGTAGAATACTTGGCACGAGGTATTCTCTGATCATTCCCCGGTATGGGTTTGGTTGGTCCTGGGAGACACGCGGGTGGGAAGGGTCGCATCTATCAGTCCATGGTTCCTACGGAATCCGGTGGTTTGAAAAGAGCTATTGCAAGCCATGAACCACTGCTTTCAAGAAAACCAGGGTTCGGTCGGATCCCTCCAACATTATGGAAAGCGTTCAAATCGGTAATCAGGGGGCAGGCTCTTTCCCTGATTGCTGGAGTCAGGAAAAAAAAAAGATCTGGAGACTGTAGAGAACACGATCATCCTGCTGGAGGGGAGTCTTGGTGATGAAGTGACTCAGGAAAAGCTGCACCTCTTGCAATTAAAGAGAGACAAATGCAAAGGTATTGCCACTGACAGGGCCAGAACATGGGGAAGGGAGAGGGATGGTGGAGTGTATAAGTGGGGCTAGAAGGCCATAAGCTGCTTGCTTGGATGGACAAAAAAGAAAGGGCCGATAGACTTGTCCCAGAGCTGATAGACGAAGCAGGCAGAACAATCACTGATCCCCTAAAAATTACTAGTGAGTTTGCCGAGCACTTTAGCACGACCTTCATTGAGGAGGATTCCCTGGATCTCTTTCGAGATATCCACCTACCTGCCCTCTTTGAAGAGGATACGAATTTCCTGGAAAGCGACATCACCAATGATGAAATAGCTCAGGCAATCAGGGACCTCTGTTCGAGGAAGGTTCTAGGCCCTAATGGCCTACTGATTGAACTGTATAAACTAGGTCCAGACAAAATAGCCCGCATTTAAGAGCCATGTTCGAAGAGAGTAGGAGGATAGGGTCGCTCCCGCCAGACCAGCACCTTGTGTCGTTGGTCATTATACATAAAGAGGGCAAACCTAGAAACAAATGGAGTGCTGGGCAGGGTGGACACCATCCAAGAGGCGGCCGTGATTGTATACCTAGATGCCTCCATGGCGTTTGACACCATCGAATGGCCATACCTTCTCGCTGTCCTTACCAAGATGGGGTTTCGGCCCGTTTTCACAACATGGGTTAGACTCCTCTACTCAGGGCCCATGGCGCAAGTGGTGGTTAACAATAAACTATCTGAAATATTTAAACTGAGTTGTGGTACCCACCAGGGGTGTCCGCTGTTGCCCCTGCTTTTTGCCCTTTCCCTGGAGCTCTGGCGGCTTGGATCGGAAGGGACCCAGTGATACGAGGGCTACGGTGGTCGGCGGATTGGGAAGACCGCATCTCGTTATACACAGATGAAATTCTCCTCTACCTAGCCTCCCCCAAAATGTCACTTAGATGTATATTAGACATGTTCACGACCTTTGGTAGATACTCTGGCTACTCGATCAACTGGAGTCAGTCTCTCATGTATGTTCTTAGAGGGGACACTTCCGCTCCACTCAGGGACTGCCATATACAAACGGTCAGGGATGGCTTTCGCTACCTTGGAATCTTTGTCATGTGGACTCCAAGCTCCGTTTTGAAAGAAACTTGCTCCCGCCCTTGCTATGACTGAGGTGAGAAGGCACTCCCACTCTCATTACTGGGCAGCAATGTATTGCGGGGGCACGAGTTATAGTTAGCTGAATTAACTATAACAGTGGAATTTCTCTTGTTTTGTACGAGTGAAATGTCCAACTTACTATAACGTACCTGAAACCTATGGCTGTTTCAGTGAATTTCTAGGGTTTTTTAAATGCTAATTTCTAACTATAACATGCCTGAAACCTATGTTTTTTTCAGTGAATATCTATATATATATATATATATATATATATATATATATATAGATAGATAGATATATATATATATATATATATCTGTACCATCTCCTCCAAAGAAAGAGCGAAGGCCACACCTGGGGACATTGTTGGAGGCATTTATTGTCCACAGATCACAGGCGAATGCATTTCGGCAATTCTTTTGCCTTCCTCAGTGCCACAAGTGATTGGGAACCCTCCATCTTGCGCTGAAAAGCTGTTCTGCTGCTTTCCATAGCCCTTTTGGCTCAGGCTCCGCCCGCGATGTAATTATCTCCACCTATTTGCAATCCGGGTGTAGTCCAGAACTGCAGGTACCAGCATAGCAATCCGGGCGTAGTCCAAAACTGCAGGTACCAGCATGCAACACCTTGCATACAGGAAAAGGTGGAGTGGAATTCCGACCAAATGGTTGGATAGCGAAGCAGGATTGCGCCGATAGTGTCCAATCAAATATATATATATATATATATATATATATATATATATATATATATATATATATATTCTGTTAAGATGCATACACGTAGAGTTAATTATAATATATATTTGACTGTCGATATTTTGGTCCTTGATATTTTGGTTTCTGATTTTCTGGTAGCTTGAGGTTTCACACTCGATATTGCATAGATACACCTGAAGGCCCATGTGCAAGGCACAACATTTGGTCTGAGGAGCCTACAGTGGCACTTCCACGTTCCTGGTAAGCCAAATACTAAGGCTACAGAGTCTTAATTCCATTTAATGCCTCTTCTTTCCCCTTGCTACAATATCTGCCCCTTCACCTCATTTTTGTGTCTTGTTTTCACCCCTTTTTGTCAGTTTTTCTTTCTCTTCCTCCTTATGCCTCACTTTGGCGTCGCTCTCTCCTGCTCTGTGCCAAAAAATGATGAAGGACAATAAGTCCGGGTCCCCAAAAATAAGTCCTGGTCCCCAAAAAGCACCTGTAACAACAGCCACATAATAAGCACTGATTGTATTCCCTTTCCAGTAGAAGTACAGATTACACAGAGACGCATGTTAAAAGGTGGTGCTGAAGACTTTCGCATTCACTCCGGGGATCTGTGTCTAACTTAATGGTCACAGTTTGAAATCCCAGTAAGGTAGCTTTTCATCCGTCTGAGAAAGATGAAATTAGTACCAATGAGATGGATAACAATATATATCTGTTATTTGTCAGTAGCACCAACAGACCTCTTCACGGGTGAAACCGAGCTCTACAAATACACCTTCTACACTATAAATATCATTAATTTATGTTAACATGGGTATGATTCAGCTTACCTGGAAATAATTCATTGTAACACAGCTCAGCTCCTCTGCCAAACACCCCTAACTGCCAAACTCCGGCCATGCAGAATGACCTCTACAGCTTAGGCTCCTGATTAATGTTTAATATACATACAGCTGCGTTTGTGCATCCACTGCCGAATATTCCCATGTTTCTCCCCACATCCTCCTCATAATGCGATACTGCTGCCTCTTGAAATAAACACTGCGAAGCCCTTCACATGAACACTCCTTTTCATAGGTGTAACTTGTACAGAACTGACAATGAAAGCATTCACACGCACGAAAGGGAAGACAAGCATCAGGGCAATCATGTCTAGCAGCAAGGTGATGCCACTATGTATCATTGTCGTTGACACAAGCCATCATGCCTGGCGACATGTCGTTTCGAGCCCCATTTCAATCTTCCTTGTCAGGTGCTCTGATTGTACACGCATGGTGTGCTGCTGAAACAGGAACATTCTCAGAGTCTGTAATCTCGTGGAGAATATGCTGAGTGCAGCAAAAACTCATCGAGTTATTAATGCACTGCTTTTCATCCTTGATACGAATCTCTGCCATCAGACAACATGCTGTGCCCCGTGACCAGCGCCTCTTTCTATCGAACCCTCATTTAGTCAATACCTGCGTCCATTTGGAAGATCATATGTAAACGTGATAACTAAATACCCTGGGCCTCATTTATGAGGCTGTGCGTCACTTTTACGCCACTGGAGCATCACGTTTTGTGATGCACCAGTGGCGTAAAAAATGCGCCTTGTTGCGCCATATTTACAAAGTGACGCATCTAGGTAGATGCGTCACTTTGTAAACCCCTGCGCCACATTATACCTGCGCCAGGTATAATGTATGCAAGGGGGGGCGTATTGACGCAAGAAAGGGTCATGGAAGTGACGCAGTGAAATCTATGAGATTTCACTGCGCCACTTCTAGGACTCAAATGCGTCAAAATCTTACGCCTGCCTCACAGCAGGCGTAAGACTGATGCAGGCCCTTTCACATGGGGCTTGCCCCATGGGAAAGGACACATTGCTGGAGTTGCGTAACTTTTGTGACACACTCCAGCAATGCGTCACTTTTGCATCTACAGATACGTCAGAAATACTGACGTATCTGTAACTCCTTGCGACACGATGCGTCATACTGTAAATATGACCCATCATTGGTGTCGCTAGGAGGGCGCAATGAAAAGTGGCGCATCGCTGTTTTCACTCAGCGATGCGTCACTTTTCATAAATGAGGCGTGCCTGGGGGCCTGTTGCGCTTTGTAAATATGGCGCAACAAGGCGCATTTTTTACGCCACTGGTGCGCCACAAAAAGTGACGCACCAGTGGCGTAAAAGTGACGCACAGCCTCATAAATGAGGCCCCCAGCTTCAAAGCCGGAGGTCTTTCACATCCTTGCCAAAAATTACATTGCATTGGCTGCGTTAACAAGGTGAATGACAAGATCATTGTTTCAAAAATACAGAGTTGCAAGAATATCGTGTCAAAAATATCGTCGTCCAAAAAGGAACTGTTAAAAATGGGGGTCTCTAGTTGGCAGTGGCTGGCCACAGTCCAAGTAGGGACCCTTCTTCCTAAGTCAGAGTAAGGGGGCTACACCCTTTGATAACCCCTGCTCAACCCTGTGGTAACATAGCATGAGCAGCTAGGCTTATCTCAGAGGCAGTGTGTAACGCATTTATGATCATACACAGTGACACAGTGTAGGACACTACAAAGGGACACCACACAAGTAGTTATAAAAAATAAGTATCTTATATATATATGGACTTAACACAAGACCAATAACGGTAAAAAGCCACAATACTGAAAAATGGGGGTACTCTTGAAAAGCTGGAAAAAGAGTTCAAAGGGTTCAAATAGGGGTTCAGTTCAAAGCAGTGGTCTCTGCGACCCTTTTACTTACAAAGTACCTGGATTTCGTAGCAAAACAAACAAAATGTCGCAGACGAGCTGTAGCGATGATTTTCCCCACACTAGGCCGGCGATGCGTTGCATCCTTGCTGCAAGGAAGTATGATGCGCCGGTCTGCGGGTGCGTGTGGGACAAAGCAACAGACTTCTTCACGCTAGGCCAGCGATGTGTTGAATCCTTGCCGCGATGGAGAATGATGCGCTTATCCTGTCGCATGTGCGATCTTGTCGCGATGAAAGAAAATGGCGCCCCGCGAGGGAGCGATGATCCGGGTGCACTGCGAGGAAAATGGCGGACGCACGGCATCCGCGCTGTGATGATCTCGATGCGATGATCCGGGGTTAGCGAGCCTTCGAAAAACCCACAAACGTGCCAATGCAATGATGTCTGGGGTTAGCGAGCACTTTGCGTGGCCCGCAAGCGTGTGATGCGATGATATTTGGTTTGCGAGCGCTCGGCAGCAGCAGCGCGTGGATTTTTCTTATGCTCTTCAGCTGCGGCGGCAGTAGCGCGTGGATTTTTCTTATGCTCTTCAGCTGCGGCGGCTCGCAAACGGGCGTTAGCGATGATTTTTAGCACTCTCTTCTCTGTAGTAGAACTAGAGGCCCTGGAACTCACAGGGGCATCACCTGCAAATAGAAATCCTCACTGGGAGGAATCAGGAGGCCTGGTGGGAGAGTCAGATGTGCCTGTGACTCCAGCAGGAGGCAAGCTCTCTTCTAGCCCTTGGGTGATTGCTGAGCAAATTAGAAGTCTCTCAAAAGTCCTTTTCCCTCTTCTTCCAAGTCCAAGGGGAACTACTGCAGGCCATTCCAAGAAACAGCACACAACACAAGGACAGTCCTCTCCTGCTGATTCCTTCAGTAACATGGACAGAGGTTCCTCTTGACATCCAGGAGCAATACAAAAATCAGGGGTTTGGGCACAGATATTTATACTCCAAAAGTCTTTGTTCTCAAAAGTCTCTAGTCACTGAACCCAGCCAGAACCAGTCCTGCTCAGGAGCACTTTGTTTGCCAGGCTGCATCCTTCCTTTCAGAAAGAGGGGGTCTGCCATCAGACGCACAGTAAAAGGTGGAGCCGGCATTCACCTTGCCAGGCACAGCCCTATTCAGGTCCAGGAGCTACCCCTCCCCAGTACTCAATGCAGATCTCTCTATTCAACCCAGGTCTGACTCAGCCTGCCTTGCCCCTCTAAACCCAGACAGTCACTTCACATAACAGCAGAGCACACTGGAAGGCTTAGGCAAGAAAATACCTCCCTGCTAAAAGTGGTATTTTTAAACACAGAATATTAAAACCAACTTTGCTAAAATATGTATTTTATTATTCTGAGCTCAGGCATTCTAAACTCGAATTTCTACCATGTTCTCTGAGTCAGATAGGACTTTAATATGTAATAGTCAGTCTGTCCATTCTAGCCTATGGAGAACAGGTAGCCTTGCAGCAGTGAAAAACAAAATGGAGGGTGATTCACTACCAGGACATGCTACACATATCAAGCCATGTCCTACCTTACACACACAATGCACCTACCATAGGGGTGACTGGCATGATGCTAAGGGAAGGTTCAGGGGCTGGGAAATGTGGGCACTTCACAGCGAAGATGGCAGTTCTGGACTGCACGCAGAAACAGCAGTGGCAGATCTGAGGAACACTTTACAAGCTGCTTATGTGGGTGGCGCAAACCCGCACTGCAGGCCCACCAGCAGCATTTGGGTTACCAGCCCTGGGCACACACAGGCCACACTACTAGGGGCTAACAGGTAAACCAAATAAGCCAATCAGGGATACACCAATTCACAGTCATATTTACATAGGGAGCATTTGTGCTGTGGCACTGAATGGCAGTGGCACAGCGCCCAGAGCATCTAATACCAGCAAAAACAGAGGAAACAACAGCGAAAAATGGAAGGGAGACCCACACCAATGGTGCCAGGTCTAACAGGAACAGAATTTAAAAGGCAAAAATATTGTTGTTATGTATATAATATTGTTTTAAATATTGTTGTACAGAATATTGTTTTAAATATAATTTTAATTAATTTAATATAAAAGATGTAGTATATACATTTTAGTTGGTACTATTGTTATATTCGTTGTTTTATTAGCATAGTTTTAAGTTATATTGTGTCATATTTTTTTTTACATTTAATTAGTAATTTATGATTTATAGTTCAAATCTATTTAACCGAGAAAGAGTTTTAACAAATATACCCAGCTACACAGCAACTCTGTGGGCAATAATGGTAGATGGGGAAGGTGGTGAGGGAAAAATTAAAAATGTAGAAGCATGCTGTTGGAGGAAAAGAAAGGAGAGGAGAGATAAACAGGGAAAGCAAAAACATTCCCCATCCAGGGCTTCAGATGAGTAGATTATAGGAGTGTCTCATTCAATCAAGAACACATAGGGCCTGATTACAAAGTTCCGCAGTGGACTGCCGAACCTGTGGTGGAGGTGCCGTGGATGTCGGGGACCGCAGCACCAGTGATTGGGCCGCCATATTATGAGTACTGCAGTTGGACCATTTTGGGACTGCCACAACCGCCAGGAATCCGCAATCCCTGGCAGTGGTGCAGTGATGTAAGGCCTTAATATGCGGCCCGCCAAGTATATTATGAGTTTCCTCACTGCCAGCGGTCTCATGGTGGTGTTCATGTCATAAAACTGCTGGCAGTGAAGGAACTAAGAGGGCCCCTTGGTGCGTCTGGCCATGGGGATGTATGCAGAGAGATACATGGTGTGTCCCGCTTTTTGCAGGCATCCCCAGTTCCTGCATGACGTACTTAACAGTCCATGCTATGCAGAAACTTGCTTTGGCATTCCTATTGCAGTGCCTTTTTCAAAGGCACCGCCATGGGAACGCCAAAGGATTGCCCACCAGCAAATGAGAAAACTCTTAATCTGGCTTGTGGGCGGAGATCTGGTTTAGCGATGTGGGAGTCGGGCGGCGGCATGCTGCCCTGCTCCTGCATCACCAAACTTGTAATCAGGACCATTGCCTCACTCACGGGCCTTCAGTCATTTTATGGAGTCAAAGGGAATGAGAGGGTCTTAGCCTGTTCTGAGGCATTGGCTTGCACATGGGTGAACCTTAAAACATACTGGTATACAGGACATGTACGTTTTTTAAATTGTTGTGACAGTAACGTTATGCATGGACTCAATATCTTGCTGAATGAGCTTTCTTTATTTTCTAAAGTTTCTGTAATCTTCTCTATGCTGAGGAGATCCCAAAGTCTGTGCAACCAGGCTATATGATTGGCGATTATATTTATCTCCCAGTTGTCCATGATGACATGCTTTGACTCACAGAGTACAATGGTCATAGCTTTGCCTCTGTCTGCATGTAGGGGGTAGAGTAGACTGTTTGGGAGCCCAAGGAGCATGTAACTGGGAAACAGTGATATGTCAGGGTTGATGATTTGGTTTAGGTCAGAAAGCACCTTTTGTCATCACCTCTTGAACTTGGGGCATTTCCACACACGGAGTGCTAGGATGCCAGGGACCACACAGTTATGACACCAGACTCCAGAGGATGAGGTCTTCCACTTCATCAGAAGGGTAATATCATTATAGTGTGGTTTTTAGTAGTGGCTCTTTATCTGCCACACTGAATGTGAAGGTACAAGTTCAGCAACAAATCTCTACCAATTATTTTTCAGAGAGGGTACATTCCAATTCAGTTTCACCTCTGGGCCTAGGTTTTTTGTGTGTGGGTCGTCCGGTTGAGAAGTTGTAATGTATAACTTAGTAGAAGGTTGTTGGGTGTGTAGGTGATTAGGGTAGATAGTTATGTAAATTATTGTTTATTTTTTTATAACCAAATTTGTATTGCTTTGTACAGTCGCGCAATGAAATAAACAAATTGAAATGAAAGAAAGCAGTCCAAAATGTCAAAACAGATTACAAAAGACATAATCAATAGTCAATCAAGCACAGGAACCATGATAATCAGCGAGTATCAGCATCAAGTTCATGATGAGCCCACCACCCGTCCCAGATCTTTTCATGCTTATGGGGACAGCCCTGGGCCTCATAGATAGGCTGCTCCTGTTACACACTAGTCGACACCACACACAACAGTGAAAAAGTGTGATTCTGGTGTGGATGAGTGGCCTGCTGAAAGAGCATCTTAGCACTCACTTCCAAGGGTTCAGGACTGGGGTGACACCACTTGCCAGGGAAGACTCACAGATGGCAGAATCCAGGTGCATAAACAGGTAAGTTGGAAGCATTTTATGTCCCTGAGATTTCAAGTCAGGAGGCAAGCCTTGGATTCACTCTGGGCTCAAGTGATGTAGGTCTAGTCCTCCTCACCCAGTCAGGGGAACAGCAGACAGGAGGGCAGCACAGAAAGGCAGGAGTCTAGCAAACAGAAGTGCAGCAGAGTGGCAGTCCTTAGCAATACAGCAGTTCTTCTTCCTGGTAGAGTCTTCACAGGTCCAGAAATGTACTGAAGTAATGGTGTCAAAGGTCTAATACGTATACCCGTTTGGACCTTTAAAGTGCACTGAGGTCCACCCTTCTTGCCTTGGCTCCAGACCCACTACAGGGGGTATGCAGCCCTAAGTGTGGACAGGATACAGCGTGTTCAGGGTTCAGCTCAATCAATCAATCTGGATTTGTATACCACCACTAATCACCCATGAGGGTATCCAGAGGCTGAGAGCACAGCTGCAGGGAGGCGAAGTGGAACAGTTCAGGTCCTGAGTCTTTTTCTGAATTTCAGCAGAGAGGAAAAGGTCCGGAGGTGAAGTGGGGGGACATTGCAGGACTTCAAAGAGAGGCAGGAGCCTCCTCCACTGTTGGTATGGCAGATGCAGGTGTGTGGCTGAGGCAGAGGGAGGCAGAGCGTGATGTCTGGAAAGAAGGTGGAAGTTCAGGTACTGGTTGATGTAGGCTCGTTCCTGGCTGTGGAAGGTTTTGAAGGTGCGGATCAATATCTTTAACAGGCATCTCTTCTGAATGGGGAGCTAAGGTTTTTTTTTTTTAAATGAAGGGGGATGTGGGTCCGGTTAGGTAGGTCTAGGATGAGTCTGGTCATTGAGTTAGGTGTGGTTCGAAGTCTGTTGAGGAGAAACAAGGTGATTCCTTGGTAGAGTATTGCTGTAGTGCAGTTGGCTGGTGACAAGGGCTTGCGTGACGGTCTGTCTGATGTCGATGGGGAGTCACTTGAAGATCATGCGGAGCATGGGAAGGGTGAGGAAGAGTGAGGAAGTAGGTGGATGATACTTGGTTGACCTGTCTTTTCATATTGAACTTACTGTCCAGGATGATTCAAAGGTTGAGGGCTTGGTCGAATGGAGTGGGTGAGGGTCCTAGTTTGGAAGGCCACCAGGCATCGTTTCATGGGGAGGTGTTGTTCCCGAAGATCAGCACTTCTGCCTTGTCTGTATTGAGTTTTAGGTAGTTGTCTCTCATCCAGTCGGTGATGCTGCATCATGCATCTGCGGAAGTTGGTCAGCGTAGCGTAGGGGTCTTCTGATAGAAAGAGGATGGTTGGGTATCGTCAGTATAGAATACAATGTTCAGTCCATGTCATCTGATGACGTTGACCAAGGGAGTCCTGCAAGTGTTGAACAGGGTAGGGCCAACAAACGAACCTTGAGGGACACTGCAGGTGGTGTTCTTGGGTTCAGAGGTGAAAGAGTATTCTCTGGGTTCTTCCGGTGAGGTAAGAGGTGATCCACTTGAGGGTGTCTACTTGGATTCCAATGTTAGGAAGCTTTTTGGTTAAGGTGTGGTGTGATACTGCGTCGAATGCTGGTGAGAGGTTAAGTACGATCAGGGCTTCCACTTTTCTTTGGTCAAGGAGGGATCTGATGTCACCTGTGGCTCTAATCAGGGTATTTTTGGTGCTGTGGTTGGTGCGGAATTCAGATTGAGAAGTGTCCAGAAGATTCTTGTTCTCCAGGTGTTCTGTGAGTTTGGTGGATGATGGCCTTCTCAAGGATTTTGGCGGCAAAGGGCAGCAGAAAGATGGGTCAGTAGTTCTTGAATTTGTTGGGGTCTGCGATAGATTTTTGAGTAGGGACTTAACTTCTGGTGTTTCTATTCTTTGGGCACGGTGATCATGGTGATGGATGCATTGAAGATGGCTGTGAGCTCCCTGCTGATCGTCTTACTCCCGAAGTTGAAGATGTGGTGGGTACACGGGTCCATGGTGCTCCTGAGTGGATGGAGTTCATGATGGCTGTGGTATCCTGTGTGGTAGCTTGGTTCCAGGTGGTGAGTAGGTGGTCGTGTTCCTCAGTAGTGGGAGTACAATGCCTGAGGACTTTGATGGGTGGCGCTCGAAGTTTCTGTAGATGATGGAGAGCTTGTTGTGAAAGAAGTCCACCAGGGTATCACAGAGTTCCTGGGAAGGGGTGATCCCATCTTTGGTGGCTGAGGGAATGGAGAACTCCCTGACAATGTTGAAGACCTATTTGCTGTGGTTGGAGATTGCTTTTCTTGTCATCTTTTTCAGGAGCTGGTGGTATTGATTGAGGGCTGTTTAGAACATGGATCATTGCGTGGGCTCCATGCTAGTGTGCCATTTCTTTTCAAGTAGTTTGGAGGTGCGTTTCCTGGTTCTTAGTTATGTAGTGTGCCAACTGGCTTGCTTGGAGGACGCCTTGAGCTTGTTGGGTTTGCTGGGGGCGACTCTGTCAGCATGGAATGTGATCCAAGTGGAGAAGTTCTTGACCACCTGTTCTAGGTTGGTTTTGATCGGTGGGCAGAAGGTTTTGTGGACTTTGATCCAGCGGTTCTCTGAGACATGTTTCCAGCTGTGGAGTGAAGTGCTGGGGATGGTGCTGGGGGATCCTGAGATGGTGAAGTGAATAATGGTGTGGTCTGTCCACATGAGCTCAGTGACATGGCTGTACTTGTAACTGTGTTGTGTGTGAGGTTGGTGACAAGTTGGATGAAGATGAAGTTGCTCATGCTTTAGAGGAGGTTGGCGGTGCTGGCATTGTTGGGATCATCGAGGTAAAAACTGAGGCCACTGAGAAGATGTCATTTTTTAAATCGATGACGACCAGAGTGATGGATTCTGGAATGGCATTGCAGAAACTGGGCAAGGTCCTGGAGGTCTTATGCAAGGGTGTCTCTGATGGTGTTTTTGCTGTCAGTTCAGAGTTGGAAGTTGAGGTGTTGCATAATCAGGAGATGTTGTCAGTGGTGGTGGTGCTGTGGAGGGTTTCCTTGTGGGTGATGGGGATTCCAACTCTGTGCTTGCTGGTGTGGTCTCAGTGTGCTCTCTTGTATTCGTCTGGTGTAGCTGAGGCAATGTTGGAGACAGATGTGGGTTGAACTTGGTGAGGATGATGACCCCTGGGGTGAAGGAGGTGCTGGTGTCACAAATCTTAGTGGCGTGCTTGCAGAGAGATTGTGCGCTGACCAGGAGACAGTGGAGATGGTCTGGGGTGGTCATGCTACGCGTGGTAGTGGTTGCTATTCTTGCTGGTGGTTCAGTGTTGCAGGAGAAGAGGCAATGCCAGCAGGTAAAAGGACCTACCATGGACCGGAGAGAGCTGCGGCAGCAGTTGTTGCGGAGTCTTGGGTCCAGGGCTTTGAGCTTCGTGATGGTGTAGCTTTAGGTAGTTGTAAATCCAGAAATTTTGGAATGGTTCAGGCGGGGATGGGTTTGCCTGTTGCACGTCCTTGGCGCTCTGGCGGCACACCTGCTGCGCAACCATGTGGCGGCCTTCATAGTAGTTCTGCGAGGTGGGAGTGTTGCTGGGGGGCGGGGCTGGCTGGAGGTTGGAAGCTGGAGGTAAGGAGCAGGAAAAAACTGCACTAGCAGTGCAAAAGAACAGCTAAAGGACAACAGAAATAAAGCAAAAGCAGATACAGTTATTGAGAGTTTACTATAAACTGTTATAGCAGTAGAACCACATTTG
Organism: Lissotriton helveticus; assembly: GCF_964261635.1. Lineage (NCBI taxonomy): Eukaryota > Metazoa > Chordata > Amphibia > Caudata > Salamandridae > Lissotriton > Lissotriton helveticus. The sequence continues at coordinate 708,631,709 of NC_136070.1, forward strand.
ACAAGAGTGTTAAGAAAAGGACTATGAGGCTGAGTCACAAAATGTCATGACGAGTGATACTGCAGAAGCGGGGGAGCTGGCATGCTGGCCACAAGGTTGAGGACATGCTCACTGGAGCTGTGCTGCCCAGCTCCCCCCTACAATCTCCCCGGATGGCCCATCAAGTCACACACACCTAAGCAGCCTTTGTGTGCAGCTGCCTAGAGAGAACACACAAAGCCAGGCTGCCACCCAACCTAGACTGAACAGAGACAGATCGGAAGCACCTAATGGCCAAAGTAAGAAAGCGCCAACTTTCTAAAAGTGGAATTTTCAGCCCTGCAATTTAAAATTGGACTTCATCATGTCGTGATTTTGAATTGGAATTCCAGAGACACCAACCTTGAAGAGTCATATCATATCATAAACTTTTATTCGATTATCAAAAATTTACATAATCATAAAAAGTACAACTTAAAAGGAACCATCATTTTTGTACTGGGGTTTACATTTTAGAGTTTACATCTTATAAAACAATTTTCGATCGAATTCTTGTTACTATTTTTAAAAAAGTCACTATCATTTTGGCTTCATGCGGGTTTGCCGGTGACTGTAAATAGGCAAGCGCCGGATATGTGTTTCTAAGGCCACTTAATCGCAGAAGGGGAAGGATCCATTTTTTCCTGGCCACACTGTAGTATTTGCAGAATAGTGTGACGTGGACCGTTGACTGCTTGGAAAGCCCATCGCAAGGACAACAGTTCATGATCCGTGACCAGTTATTCTGTTCTGGAAATGAGACCAGGCGAAAGAAGAGATCAAACCGGAGTCTAGTCAATAAGAACTTTTCGTGGTTCGAAAGAAAGAACGTGAGGTAAGGCTGTATCAGCTTCTCTGGTTGCAATTTAGAGATTTTTTCATTTAGTGTTTTCACTATCTCTGCTTGATTCCGGAGTTCTCTCATGTGGCCTAGACACAGTTCTTTCAGCTGTTTCTTGGATATATCTTCAATCGAGGATGGATCAGAAAAGTATTGCTCACGTTTAAGATCTTGAAAAAATTTAAAAACGTAATTAAGCCAGGGAATTTTTCTCCAGTGAGTTAGGCTAAGACAGTCTGTGATGAGGGCGCGTGATACATGGCTTTCTGGGTTGCACCATATGCGATGCCATAAGATGAGAGGTTGACAACGTATGGTGTCTGTAACGAATTCCATCCCTAGCTCTCGATGAGATGCTAGTATCGGAGAGCTTTGGGGGAGAGCCAGTACGTATTTGATGAAGGCGTTTTCCGTGGCCTGTAATTGCTTGATGCACCCATAACCCCAGATGCCTGCTCCGTAACTCGCCACGCTGTGGCATTTTGCGTAGTATAAAGTTATGAGTTCTGACGGAGCCGGTTTGCCTAGTTTTCTGGAGAAAGCGCAAAGTGCGGATGTTGCTCGACGAAAGTTAAGATTTCTGGCTTCTATGGCTTTTCGCCAGGTCATTGAATCGTCAACAAGTATGCCCAAATATGGATATACTGACGTTTTTTCCAGCTTGGTATTGTTTATGTATATGGGTTTTGTGTTCCCTGGTTTGGGTCCTATGGACATTGTAAATGTTTTCTTTGTATTTACTTTTAGTCCCAATGAGTCCATAAACGTCACATATTTGGCCAGCTGTCGTTGTAGTTGGTTGGCTGTTCGGGCCAGGATGACCGAGTCGTCGGCGTAGAGTAGAATGGGTATAGGGCGACGAGCTATTTGCGGGAGGTCCTGGCTCCCTGCCAACATTGCTTCTTCAATCCCGTTGGTGTATAGGTTGAATAGGAAGGGAGCCAATACACACCCCTGCCTGACTCCTCGCGTGATTTTGAAGGGGCGCGATATGTCGCCGCCAGTGCCGTAACGCACTCGGCCTTCTGCGTTGGTGTATAGGCCCCTAAGAAAGGCCAGTATCTCTGGATCTACTCCGAGATTCGACATAATTTCCCACAATTTAGCGTGCTGAACACAGTCGAAAGCTGCGCTCAGGTCTACATAGACCAGATAGATCTTCCCTTCCTTTGCATGGGCATATTTCCCAGCCAAGAGCGTCAGGTTTAGGGCTTGCTCCACCGTACCGAGTCCCTTCTGGAAGCCGTATTGCAGATCCGTAAAGATGTTATTTACCTTGGCCCAAGTTTGTAAGCGGTCCAAAAGTAGTCGGCCTGCAATTTTGCCCGTAGAATCCAGAAGGGAGATCGGCCGGTAGCACGCTGGGTCGTTTCGGTCCCCTTTCTTAAATATTGGCAAAAGAGTGGATGACGACCACGAGGGAAGGAGACCGACTTGAGCGACTGCGGTCATTACCCGGGTTATTATTAATGACCAGTAGTCACTATTGTGCAAGAACAAGTCCATAGGTACCCCGTCCGGGCCGGGAGCCTTGCCAGTTTTTGATGCTTGCATTGCTTTTCTGACCTCAGTGACTGTAAAGCGTAAGTTGATTGGAAGAGGATGGGTTTCTGCCTCGGCCACGTACTCTGTTTGGGGTGTGTCAGATGCCGGGCCGAAAATTTTTGTGTAGTGAAGAACCCATTCGTTCTCTGACACTGCGACGTCGAGATGGTTTGGATCGGTGTCATTTTCCAAGAAGGGTGATCTAATGGTCTGCCAAAAAGTGGTGCTGTCCTTTTTTAATGCACTCTCGTGCAATTGGCACCAAAGGTCTCTCTTGATCTGACGCCTACGTTCTTTCCTTGTTTCATTATACAGTTTCCTCCGGGATGAGATTAGTTGGGCGTCTCTTGGCTTCTGCCGAAGAGCTTCTTTTAAAGCTGAAAGGGCTTTTGTGCAGTCCGAGTTAAACCATCTGTTGGTTTGGGATGTAGGTTTGTTTGCCCTGTATTTAACTAGTTCGTCTCTTATGGCCCCTTGTATGTTATGGAAGGAGGCGATGATTAGTTCAGGAGAAGCTTCTGCGGACAGGCAGTCCCTTTGCCAGGGGAGCGTTTTTTCGAGTATCCTTTGCGTAGTCGTCTCAGGGTCGACTTTGGCCCATTTAATTGCAAAACCGTTCCTTTTCTTTAATGTTATTGTTTGCTGGTCGAGGGAGCTCGTTCTCGTTATAGGAGGACCTGCTTTCTCCATTGTGATCTCCACGCTTAAGGGATAGTGGTCGCTGATCGGGGTCGACCCTACTTTATAGTTTGCTAACGTGTTTTTACACGTGTTGGAGGCTAGGATGAAGTCGATAGTAGATGTGCAGCCTCTCCCATGGAAGGTGGGTTGAAATTCCTGTACCGGGTCCACTAGCTCGTTTACAAAGTCTAAATCCAGGGTAAATAGAATTTCGTTCAGCTTATTTCCACTTTGTGAGTGTGCAAAATGAGGGACCGGATTGCCGAATACAGATAGTAGGCCACAGGTTCCGGTTTTGTGGTTAGGGCATATTGGCTGGTTAAAGTCTCCTCCCCAAATGAGTTTTATTGTTGCACTTGGATTCGAATTTTGCAGTGTGGATATATGGGCCACCACTTCTTCCAGGTTTATGCAGCGGTCCTGGGTACCTGTGTTATTATAGTAATTAATAAGTATGTAGATATTCCTTGATGCAGTGGTGAGATATGTCATTTGGATGACCTGGAAGGCAGATGTTTCTTTTATTAATTTTACCGTGGCTGCTAGAATGTTAGAGAAGTAAATCATAAGACCACCTTTGGGTCTTCCCATTGTGCTTGGCGTTGCTTTGGTGAAAAATGTCTTGTATCCCGGTAGATGGAGGGGGGATAGACGCCAGGTCTCTTGTAAGCACAAGATTTGATGGCTTCGTGCTATTTCCAGCCACTGAGGACATGCTATTTTGCTGGCTAAGCCTGCGACATTCCAAAAAGCTATACCTACGGCAGTGGCCTCGGTAGTTGTTGAGATGGCAAAAGTGATTTTGCCACTGGTTGTGATTTCAGTGGTTACGGGTTGCTCAGTTAGTGAGCTTGCGCTCGTTGCCGAAATCTCTGAGGGACATGGGGTTAAGAGATTGTTTTGGTGAGTCATAGAGGACTCTACTAGCTCGAGCTGTTCAGGTGGAGTTTTCTGGTACTTATTTGGGGCTAGGGAATGTGAGACATCAGCTAAGTAATGAGAGGCAGCTGTAGGTTGATTCAGATCGACCGTGGATGGTCAATCGATCATATCGAGACACTCGTAGCGGTTGTGGGTTGGGAAGCCCTGCCAGCCTTCATACGCGGGATAAGGTCTATCCTGCCAATATGGAACTTGGGTATCAACGTACCTTTCTCTTGGTCCTCCCCTATCTGGGTACTCACAAGGGAAGTCCCGCCGATTCCACGGTGTTTGACGCCATGGATCCTGATTTCGTCGGGCTTTGGGAAGGTGGTGCCATTCCCAAGGAGGGGGGTTGGATTGTTGTTTCATTGGGGGGTAGAACTGAGAGAGGTGGCAGGCGTCTACTCCTCCTTTTTTCTCGAGTTGTGGCCAGGCACATATATAATCAACCGTTGCGGGATCTTTGCAAGTTACAATTATGCAGTCACCGCGTATTGATTTCTTGGTTTTGCCTATCCAGGCTACCCTACGTGCTGATATGATCCCTCCTGATAGGTGGGATTCAAGAGGTCTGTTTATGCTAAGCCACTGCATGGCCTTGTTTTTGAGTGACCATGCAGTTTCTGGGGTGTCATCTACTAACTCGGGTACTCCTGTTAAGACTATTATGTAGGGAGTAGCTTCAGGGGGCAGATGGGCGGGGCGTCTAGCTGCAGGATGTTTTTTCGGGGTGGTTACCGATGTGATCTTTGGTGTTTTTTGGAGGGGTAGGGAATTCGTGGGCTGAGAGACGGATTTCTCCTGGGGAATTCTACTAGAATCTGATTTTTGTGCTGGACATGAGCTTTGTGATTCAGCCTTGCTTTTGGTATCTATCTGTTGCCCTTTGCTTTGTTGTGGTGACTTCTGCAATATTGGTTTCACCTGCTGGGGGTGAGATGTATTTGTGTTTGATTTGGGCGTGATTAACGGTGGATTGGGGTTCGTTTGTACTGTATGTGTTGTGTTTATAGGATTAGCTACTTTCTGATTTTGTTTCTGGTTTTGCTTTTTTGATGGGTGTGTGGTGTTTCGCTGTCCCTTTACATCTATCCTGGTGTTTGAGTCTAAGAGAGTAGCTGATATTATCGTTAGTTGAGCCTCTAGGTTTCTAATGCTCAGCTGGATGGGTTTCAAATATTGGTAAAGTAGGTCTTTGGTGGTAGTTAACACTTGGGTTGTAATACTGCAGGTTCTACATTGCTCAGTTTGGTTGTTGATGTTGGATATTGGCTTGTGCGGAAGAGTGCAGTCAGGAATAAGTAGTATACTATTGGAACATGAAGAGTTTGAGTTATTCGCAGGTGAGTTTTGTGTTTTTTCACTGCGTGGTAATCGGGTTTCTGATGTTGCCCTTTCCCATACGATGTGCTGGGGTGAGTTGTCGTGAGTTAAGATATCTCCTTGCGATTGACAGCCAGCTAAGTCTGGAGTTGCTTCCAAATCTTCTGATGTTAATGATGAGGATTCCAACTCGGAATGAGTAACTGACAGGTCAACTTCAGAGGGTACAGTGTTGAATTCTGTGGTTAGAGGGAGTACTGGGAGTGAGCTGTTTTGAGAGGTCAGATTGATTGGAGAAGCAGCATTCGCTATAGCGCCAAGTGATGAGCGCTTGGCATTAGCGATCGTGAGGTCCAATGAGACCCTCTTTTCCATGAGGGCTATACTTTGATTTATTGTTTCATTGACCCGCGATATAAATAGGTCAATGGGACCAGTTACCTGTGCTACCTCCTGCGCGTGTTTGGACTTCGGTTTGGATTTAGAGGTACTTCTGGTTTTGGGAGCCATGTTGTTTGTTATCGGGTTATCGGTGTAAGAGAGGTGGCCCGGTCCGGTCTATACCGGGCACTAACGGGCAACAACGGGCCCGCCCTTGGCCCGGGCTTCGCCCCGGGCTCCGACCCGCGCGCGTCCCGCGATGCGCGTTAGTGATGCGGTTAAGTGGTTATTTGGTGAGAGGGGGCGTGGCACTGGGAGGGGGCGCGGCTCGCACGGGAAGAGGCAACAGCTGATGTAACTGATAGCTGAGCCTCGCAGTCCCGGAGCCACGCCTCACGCCTCCTCTGCGGCCACGCTGATGTTCTTCCTCCTCACCTCCTCCTCTCAGGCTGGAAACGGGTAAGTTTCAACAAGCTACTCCTGTAGCGTCAGGGAATGTGAAGCAACCGGCAGGAAATCTCAATGCGAGTGGCGCCCGCGAAGCGGGAGCCACGAGAGGTTGTAGGCGATTTGGTGGGGGCGGGCACTGGGAGGGGGCGCGGCTCGCACGGGAAGAGGCAACAGCTGATGTAACTGATAGCTGAGCCTCGCAGTCCCGGAGCCACGCCTCACGCCTCCTCTGCGGCCACGCTGATGTTCTTCCTCCTCACCTCCTCCTCTCAGGCTGGAAACGGGTAAGTTTCAACAAGCTACTCCTGTAGCGTCAGGGAATGTGAAGCAACCGGCAGGAAATCTCAATGCGAGAATTACACTTAAAAAAGGTAATAAGGTAATCCCAACGATATCCTATGGGAGAGATAGGCCTTGCAGTAGTGAAAAACAAATTTGAGAGTTTTTCACTGCCAGGGCATGTAAAACATAAAGGTACATGCCCTACCTTTTAAAAACAATACACCCTACCCTCTAGGTTGTTCAGGGCCTACCTTTTGGGTGCCTTATCTGTATAAAAAGGAAAGGATTAGGCCTGGTAAGAGGCTTATCTTGCTAGGTAAAAATGGCGGTGAAAACTGCATGTGCTGCAGTCCTACAAGTAGCATTTTATATACAGGCCCTGTGCACAAATAGAACACTTTACTAGGAACTTATAAGTAAACTAAATATGTCAATTTTGGATGAGCCAATATTACCATGTTTAAGGGAGAAAGTATGAGCACTTTAGCACTGATTAGCATTGGTAAAGTGCACAGAGTCCTAGAGGCAACAAAAACAAGTTCAGAGAAATTGGAAGAGGTAGGCAAAACGTTGGGAGGAAGACCACCATAAGGCTGTCATGTCTAGCAAGTGCCATCATTTTAAAGAGGTCTCCTTTTTCAAGGATATGCAGTAGCAGGCCACCCCACCAATGCATGTCCTGCTTCATTTTATTAACCAGTGGGGTCAAATTGAGACTCCAGGTCAAGTCTGCAAGGCGCAAAACAGGAATACCTAAGTATTTGAAGGACAGGTGGCGTGGGGGATCGTAACTGCCACAAGAAGGTACTCGCATCACAGCAATGGAGGCAAACAGGGATTTAAGCCTCATTAACTCGAATACCAGACACCTCCCGATAAATCTGGGGGATTTCCAGAAATCTTGAGTCCGAGGCCTGTGGATCTGCAAGGAACACCATATACAATGTGATATGCTCTTCAGGGCCACCACCCTAGCGCCAACCATGGATACGACATAGCGAATGAGGCATGCAAGGGGCTCAATTGTCAAGGCAAATAAGAGAGGGGGAAGAACTGCGTGTGCCTCAATGAATAGGGAGGAAGATGACAAGACACCATCAACCCGATCCCTAGCAGGAGGGCATGCATATAAGAGACCTATTTAGGCGCCTAAGCGGGTCTCAACTCCACCCACTCCAGCACTACTTTCAAGAAGGACGAGTCCACGGTGTTGAAAGCCTTCTCAAAATCTACCAGAAATTCAGACATCAGGCAGTGAAGGCGATGGGGCGAGACCACCAGGACCCTACAAATACAGTGTGTTGTGTCCCAGGCAAGCATAAAGCTGCACTGATCTGGTTGGACCAGATAGGACCAGAGTATGGCAGAGCCAGTTTGCTGGGACCATGGCAAACACTTTCACTTTGGCGTTGAAAGAGAGATACAGGCCTGAAAGAAAAGCACTGGTCAAGCGGTGAGCCAGGCTTAGGAATTAACAAAATTGTGGCCTCATCCAGGTCTGTGGGGATCATGCTGAGGTCTGCCGCCTCCTTACTCATTGCAAGCAGGTGGAGAGCAGAAGACTGCGCAACCTCTGGTAGTTCTCAACCAGAAACCCATACAGGCCAGGAGATTTCCTTGACTTTAGCTCAGATAGTGCTTTCCCAATCTCTTCCACCCTAAGTGGCTGGTCAAATTCAGCACCCAATGACAGGGGAATCCAGTGGGACATCCTGCAACACCGGGTGTATCATCTTCCAGGGAGAATGTGGTCTATTTGCTTATAGCGACCCAAAGTAAGCTGCAAAGGCCTTCACTGCGTCAAGAGCCAGATAGTGTACTTGTCCCACAGTGTCCCTGATCAAAGGCACCATCCTAGAGGTGGCATCCCTAGTGGTCAACCAGTAGAGCAGCTTACCCGATTTATCACCCTGTTTGTAGACCATATGTGTGGAAGTCCTCCAGCACTGTCACACCTCCATGAGCAAAATCCAACTCAGGTGAACCAGTGCCAGTACCAGTCAGCGGTCTAGCTGGACAAATGTCAGCCACAATGCCTGTTGCTCCAGGGAGAGGTTCCGAGCCTCTAGATCCATTGTCTTCTCCAGCCTTTGGGCTTCTTTGAGACAAACATACCCCTCAACCAGCCCCCACAAGGCAGGTTTACTAGCTGGCCACACAGTACCATCTGACTCCACCATGGCACTATTGAGCCTGAAGTAGAAGTGAATCTCCTCCACAATAAATTCTGCACATGCAGAATCTGTAAGATGTCAGGCGTTAATCCACCACATAGTGCGTAACACATTGGGAGCATAACCAATTTGGAACGAGAGGGGGCCTAATCTGGAATGCCCCTGGGAGGACCTAAATATCCGGGAGTTGGACAACATCAATTAAAGGGAGCTAGACCAAATCAATGCGTGACATGGTTTTTTGTACTGCGGAGGTATTGTCAAAGGTTGTACTGTGGGGGTGCCACGTATGTCACACATCAGAGAGTTCCATGGGGTCCACTCAGGCCATCAACTGATGGGAACGTGGCAGACTATCTGGACATGAAGGGGCCAGAGATGTCTAGTTCAGGGTTACGAACAGCATTATAATTGCCCCCCACCAAAGTAACACCATGCGGATGTGTCAAAAGAAGGGCCCCAAGAGATTGCAAAATGCCCTGAAACTGTGGGACGTAGACAGACAGGAAGTTGTAGTGCTGGCCCTCCAGATGACCCTCTAACCCCTCATACCTCCCCTGAGGGTCTACGTGGGATGTAGACACCACCAACAGAAATACCCTATAGCAAAATGGCAAAATTGACAGCCCCAGGAGCCCTGTGTAGCAAAATGGCCATCCCCAGGATCCCCGGTAGAACTCAGCATGATAGCTCCTGCGATAACCAAAGCAGCTTAAGAAAGGAATTTGTGTGCCCAGTAGGGGAGTCTCCTGGAGCAAAAGGACCACCTGCTGGAATTGCGGGACATAATGAAGGACAGCAGACCTCTTAATGCAATTTAGCATACCATTGACATTCTAAGATAATACCATAACCACCATCATCAAGACACAAATGCAGTTGGGCAAGGCCCAGGAGTGGTGACATCAGAGGGCCCCATGGGGCAAAAACCAAGGAGGTCAGCAGTGTTACTGACAGGAGCTCATATGGCCTAGAGTGCCAAAGAATGACTAAGAATTTTGCAGTCAAACTCTTAAGAACAAAAGGAACAAAAAGGACACCCACACCCCCAACTCCCCCACACCCCATACCTCTACCCTGGAAGCATCTGTTGCCCTAACCCTATTCATAATGTTAACGTTAACAGTCAGTCAGAAGGCTAATTGCCTCTATAGCCCTGGAGGTCATCCATTACAATTGGATCCTGTTGCCTGGCAGCAATCAAACATTCAGTCCCACAGGAGACCTGCAAGGAAAACCATCAAAATAAAACAGGATGAACCAATGCAGGAGCTCAGGGAATTTATTTATTTATTTATTTATAACACTTGTAAAGCGCGCTAATACCAACCGGTGTCCTGGCGCTGAAGTGGTAACTCCCTGAGAAGATTCAACCTGCCAAACTAGAGGGTAAAGAGCCATGTTTTCAGCTTTTTTCTGAATGCCAACAGATTCACATTTTGTTTGAGGGCCAAAGGAAGAGCATTCCAAGCCTTCGCTGCTCCCCTAACAAAACTTCTGCCCCCCCAGCGCACCTTCCTGATGCGGGCTGTTTTGATCAGCCCCATACTGGCCGTCCTTAGTTGTCTGCATGGTCTGTACCATTGGAAGAGCTCCTGAAGAAACACCGGGCCCTGACCATGCAGTGCCTTGAAGACGATGCACAAAGATTTAAACAAAATCCGCTTCCGCACCGGAAGCCAGTGCAGCTTCTCCAGTTCCCTGGTGACCGATGAAAACTTGGGCAAACCCCCTATCAGGCGGGCCGCCGCATTTTGTAGGACCTGAAGTTTGTTAAGCAACCCCTGTTGGGCCTCAAGAAGAAGGCTATTACAGTAGTCGAGGTGAGAAAGCACAAGTGCCGTCACCACCATCTTTCTGCTCCCGACCGGTAAGAAGGGAAGGACCTTCCTAATGATTTTTAAAGTCCAGTGTATGTAGGAGGTAATCGCCTTAACTTGAGGTTTAAAAGAGAGTTGGTTATCAATAATAACTCCTAAATTCTTCACCTTCAGAGTCGAAGTTGGCGGGGATCCCATATCTGTCGGCCACCACTTGGAAGTCCAGAGGTTAGTGTTAGACCCGAAGATAAGCACCTCAGTCTTGGAGGAATTCAGTTTTAGGTAACTCTTTGCCATCCATGAACTAACTGCTGACATGCAGTCCTGAAACCTAGCTGCCACACCCAGCTCTTTCCCGGGAAGCACTGAAACCACGATCTGGGTATCATCTGCGTAAGATGTTAACTCGAACCCAAAGAAACGGATCACCGGGGCAAGAGAAGATACGTAGATGTTGAATAAAGTGGGGCTTAGGGAGGATCCCTGAGGGACCCCCCTGGGAGTTCGAAAGGTCTTGACTCGAATCTCCCATCGCCACCACTTGAACCCGGTCTTTAAGGAAGGCTTTCAAAATGCTCAGTGCTTGACCTTGGACCCTGCAAACCTCCAGACGGTCCACCAGGACAGCATGGTGGACCGTATCGAAGGCCACGGAAAGATCCAGTAGGACCAGCACCGCCTGGCCCCCTTCATCCAGCACCTTCCTGACCTCCTCTGTGGACTTAATCAGAGCGGTCTCAGTGCTGTGTCCTTTCCTAAACCCGTGCTGGGCTAGGTCCAAACCCTTCGAGGTGCGCAAAAATGCGCATACCTGGAGATTCATAGCTTTCTCGATAAGTTTTGCCGGCATCGGCAATCTGGCTATGGGCCTTTAACTATTAGGATCCGTGATATCCAACGAGGGTTTCTTGAGCAGTGGGGAAATGGAAGCCCGCTTCCACACTGTAGGAAAGTCACCCTTTTCAAACATCAGGTTAAAAAGGTTGGCTAGGGTGTCAGCTATTGGGAAGGCTGCCAGCTTTGCAATTGACGTAGGGCAGGGGTCGTGAGGAGATCCCGACTTAGTTGCCATCAATAGTTTTAAAACGTCATCGGAGCATACTGGCTCAAAAGCCGAAAATATAGCCCCCAATGAGATGGCAAGAGGGGCCCTGTGAGACCCCTCCGAAAGGCTCTGACCCACCTGCGGTTCGAGTGTAGTAAAAGTTGCTTGAACCTTGCTCAGGAAAAAGTTGGCCAGGGACTCACAGAGTTCGATACTAGGTGGCACAATCACTGGTTTGGGAGTGGTCAGACTGGCCACTGTGTCGAAAAGTTCCCTTGCTGAGTTCTTTGCCTTCTCACTGCGGTCCGTGTAATAAGCACTCTTGGCTTTCCTAATACTGTCTTTATAAGCCCTTTGACAGACTTTCAATCTCTCTTTTTTCCGGATCGTTATAGTTCGCTCGCCAGATCCGCTCTAACTTCTTACAAGCTGCTTTGGCTTCTCTCAGCTCGTCCGAAAACCATGGAGCAGATGGAACCGACCTAGTGGGCCGGCATAACTTAGGAGGAGCTAGCGTATGACAGGCCCTATCGATCCAGTCCGTATACTCAATGGTGGCTGTGTTCAGATCTGCAGGCATGGCTGTCCTAGAGGCCATCAACAATTCCTCCAAGGCCATGCCATCAAGGTTTTTCCATGCCCTACACATCCTAGTTGTTTTCCCATCACGCAATGCTTTCTGCACCGGGGGGCTGAGAATGGTAAACAGCACCACCCCATGATCTGTCCAGGACAGGGGTTCAGCTTTAGTCAATTTAAGATCAGGATTGTTCGAGAATATCCCATCTAGTGTATGCCCGGCAAGGTGCGTTGCCCCTGTGACCACCTGAGTCAATCCTGCCGCGAGTATCACCTCAGCTAGGGCCAAGGTGTCCACGTCCGTGACACCTTCTAAATGAAAGTTAAAATCCCCCAGGACCGTAAAGGAGTTTACACAAAGGGCTTCCTCAAGAATACTGCCCACTGTTTCGAGGAAGTGGGACTTCGTCCCAGGAGGTCTGTACAGGAGGCAGCCCTTAAAGGATTGATGGTTGGAGAGCACCAACTTAAACCCCAAGGCCTCACATGTCACTGAGGTCACCGGCTGAAATACTCCTCGGATGGAGGCGTGGTAAGTAATAGCCAGGCCTCCTCCCCTTTTCCCAGGCCTATCCAAGACGTAGTTAAGGTAGTTAGGTGGAGTAGCCTTTACTAGATCTGGACCAGATGCTGCATCGGTCCATGTTTCGGTGACAAAAGCAATTTGAACATTTCTGTCCTGAATCATCTCAGCGCACTCAGTGCTGTGCTTTACCAGTGATCTGGCATTGATCAATAGGCATTTTGTAATTTGTTCCCCCCGTCTTTCATTGACATTAGGAGTGAAAGTGAAAGCCTTAGTTTTACTACAAAGAATCGGTGGAAGGTCCGCCTTGCACGATGGACAGCCTTGAGGACCTGCCTCTATATCTTTGTTAGGATACAGAGTGATGCAGCCTATTCCCTCGCATCCCCCCCTCAAATTCCACAGCTGTGCTTGGCTATTGCAAGCCTCTGGGGTGGAACTGGGTGAAGTTTGCCAGGGGTAGTGGCGCTGGGCACGGGCACGGCGCGGACGGGCGCAGACGGGCTTGCCTTTGGCGCGCCTTCGGCGCACCACCGGCGCGCCCGCTGCGCGGACGAAGCCCTGTGGCCGTTTGTGGGGGCAGGAGGAGGGCGTGAGGCTGCGACAACTTGTCCGCAGACCTTCCCCTACCTCCAAGATGGCGGTTCCCAGTGCCCCCTTCCGCGTCAGCGCCTAATCTGCTGCGCGGGGGTCAGGAGGTGGTGTCTGAACGGTGAGTGTCACCGGAGCAACCAGCCAGCGAGTTCGAAAATAAAAATAGTATCAAGCGCTAATTTAAGTTCAGCAGTGCAAACGGTTTTAAAATATCATTTTCCAATCGTGCAGTCACAAGTTAAAATTCACTTTCTGAGTATGGCTCACAACTCTAACCCTAATCCCCTGGCTTTCCTCCTCAGGGGAGTTCCAGAGTGAGCGCGGCGCTTTCTGACTCGTTTTATGTCTCTGGGAGGGCGTGAGGCTGCGACAACTAGTCCGCAGACCTTCCCCTACCTCCAAGATGGCGATTCCCTGTGCCCCCTTCCGCGTCAGCGCCTAATCGGCTGCACGGGGGGTCAGGAGATGGTGTCTGAACGGTGAGTGTCACCGGAGCAATCAGCCAGCGAGTTTGAAAATAAATATAGTATCAAGCGCTAATTTAAGTTCAGCAGTGCAAACAGTTTTAAAATATCAATTTCCAATCGTGCAGTCACAAGTTAAAATTCACTTTCTGAGTATGGCTCACAACTCTAACCCTAATCCCTCGGCTTTCCGCCTCAGGGGAGTTCCCCTCATACATATACACTTCCCCCATTTACTCCACCTGCATCAGTGGGAGTCTAGATCAAGCCCAAGCCCATACACGGGCTCACAGAGGAACACCAGAGACATCATCATCTCAGAAGATCTGGTGTCTCCATCAAGGTGATGTCTGGGGCAATGCCCACCAGTTTCACACACCCTGTGTCTGAACCAGAGGACTCCCGCGATCCATGGGGGCATGAGCGAGTCCTTGAGGAGTGGGAACGTTTCCTTCAGGCTGACTAGGGGGGGAGACGAAGGGCTTCCCCACCACAGAGCTATATTCCACGGCCCATCCGGTTACCGAAGTTCACTCTTCTGCGTCTCCCACTTCCAAACCTGTTCCACGGTATTGAAGAAATAGGTGTCTGAGTTGTAGATAACCTTTAGCCACACCAGTAAGAGGAACATGTATTGCAAGTTGAAGGCCTGAAGTTTCTATTTGATCTCCACAAAAGAGCACTGGTGCTGCTGGACCACCCGGGTATAGTAAGGAAAGATCATAATCATCTTGTTTTAAAAGAGAAGAGCTGGGTGCGTCTGCACCTCTAGATGGCCAGCGTCTCTGTCACAATAATTAGGAAGACGTGCAATGAGCAGGCGGTTTGGGCCCCAGGAGGGTGTTGGCAGGCTAGGGACTTAATTGTCCTCTCTACCACAAACCAGGCTGAGAGCATTTCAGTTGGGACCCAAGAACACAACCTCTTTTCCAGTAACCACTTCACATCAGTGATCTCAGTGCCCTCCAGGAATACACCAAACTGGAAATTGTTCCTCCCGAACCGATTTTTGGAAACTTCAGCCCTGTTCTCAAGCACTGCTGTTGTCGAAAGCAGTTTGGAGACTTAGAGTTTAAGGGCGGTCACCTTGTCCTCCACCGTGGACACCCTGGTCTATGCCTCTATTACACGGCTGGCAAGAATATGGAGGTCCTGATGGATGAACGAGTCTTGAATTGTCTCAAGGATTTTGGCAAGTTCTGAATGTGGGGGAGGCGAGTACGGTCACTGAGCCCACCAAAAGCACCAGATGTGCCAGACATCAGCTTAGTAAACTGGTCAGTCTTTGTTTGGAACTGGGCCGTGGAGGGCAGTCTGTCCCGACCCATCTCCACCAAGACACCTCCAACTAGATGAGAATCAGGCTGAACTCCACCACCTGGGGCCCACTTACCCAGATGGGCAGCACGAGCAGCCAGGGCAGCAGGAGCTACATAAGGCAGCTGGCAGCTAGACATGCGAGGACCAGGCGGAGCAGAGAAGTTCATCCCCAGCCAGGATTCTGTCTTTAAATTGGATTAAAGATAGTAAATATGACTTATTTGAAGTCCAACGCCTTACTGGCGTTGTCTATATTTGATTGTTTACATTATTTCTTCAATTATTATTTATTTAAAAAAATGTAAATTTGTATTTACAGTTCAATTTTTATAGGACTGTAGGATCAGTGATGTCATCAGTGATGTCACTGACCATGTCATGAATGATGTAATATGTGACATCATCAGCAGTGGATTGCGGGTGCGCGATATATAGTTAGTGCAACTAACTATATATGGAATTTCAATGGTTTTGTGTGAGTAAAATAAGGTTTTTTAAATGCTAATTCCTAACTATATATGGTCTATAACCTATGGTTTTTTCAGTGAATTTTCAAGGTTTTGTAAATGCTAATTCCTAACTATATATGGTCTATAACCTATGGTTTTTTCAGTGAATTTCAATGGTTTTTTAATAGCAAATATCAAAAGCTGTCGAATGTCAAGTACGTGGTAAGTGAAAACATTTTCGTGTTTATGCACACTGATCTGCTTTGAATGGTGCCCCCCCCCCTCATTTCTATTAGGAGTACTCTCTCTTTGCACATAGTGAAGGGTAGTTAACGCAGGCCTTTGCCCCCGTTGTAATACGTCGTGCCTGCTTCTCTCTCCATTTGATTGATTGTTATCCAAGTATTTACTGTTTTAGAATTGGTTCTCTTTGGTTCATTCTCTATTTACAAACAAACACAGAGTCGCAATACTCTGTTTAGTCTTTGCAGATAACGAAAAATCGTGTAAAAAAAAAAGAAAAGGAATCGAGCAAAATCAGTAGGCCACTAATGGGATCTCTTTTTGACCTCGCTAAAATAGAAACATTAGGAACAACCCCTCATGACAAATACAAAACTAGTGAAATGAACTGAACTCCACACAATGATGGCTGCAAAACAGCTCGGCTCCGCCACCCACCCCGCCCAAAATAACGATAAAGAGCGGCTGCCATGATTGGTTGCGGAATGGCCACGACGGAGCTACGAAATGGTGCTGCTCTCATGCTAACCCCAGCTTCAGTCTGAAACATCCAGAAACACTGTAGACTACCAATTCGATCAGTTCCGATAGCGCCCCAATGTAACCCGGTAGAGAAGAACTAGCCCTCCCCTCTTTGACTAATGGTTCTTGTTGCCTGTCCCTTCTGTTGTCATTTAACAGAACTATTTAGCCTGCTGAAAGAGGTTGTGTTCCGACCGCTGGTTGGTGGAGACATTTTGACTATATTCTGGACCTGCGTTGTCGCGTAATGCGTCATATGACGCGCCGCGTTAGCGCATCCGGAAGTGCTCCGGTGCGCAGCTTCCCGGAAGCGATCCGGGGCGCGGCGCGCAGCGCGTAACGTAAGCATAACAAGTCATGTGACTTGTTAATAAAACTTTTCATTGGTTCATTTTACTTTTCTTATTCTAATGATGAAAGGCTTGGTCATATGACCTAAAAATTACGCTTTTTATTACTTCCGAACATTATTTTTTCTTAAATATATGTTATAATGTTCCAGGCTAATGTACTTTCCCGGAAAATTTACAACTGTCCTGCAAGTAAAATATATTCTTTTTTCGAGAAAAAGAGCGTTTCTTCGTCCCATGACGGAGCCGTTGAGCAAAAGAGGGTCGACCTGCTGTCTTAGTCGCCGATACGCCTGAATATGAGATTCTTATCGATCACTTAATGTTGCAGGAATAGAAAACACAACAGCCCTTGACCATTTATCTTTACTGCGTTCCTTCGTATTATACCTTTTAACCTTCATGTAATTGGTCTGCTTTATTTCACTTGCCTTTTAATGATTCTAAAACAGTGACTATTATTAAAAACTTTACCAATGTATATACTACTACCATGTTTTCTTTTAAAAACCTTTATTGTGAAAATTTCATTATACAAATACGAGCCTATAACCACGTGGGCCGGCCACGGAGCAAACTGTAATCGTATATGATGAGTAGACATTCACACTGTAGAGGAACGTAACGGGCGGGCCATTAGGTTGCAAGAACTAAGGTGTCTAACAGTTACGGAATCGGTGGACGTACATTTTATAATTAAAATACGACAGGGCCAGTTACAATAAAATTATCTAGATATACATTTGCGGGCAAGTACCATGGGTGACGTTAATTCGAACTTTCAATAGTACAGTAATCAATAACACATCAGAACTTAATATCAATAGGGATGTCGAAATATTCAATCAATTCTCGTCCCCGCCCGCCATGTGCTTCAAAACTGCATACGTATCTCGTGATTTCAAGGTTCTGCAACCAGTACACAAGGAGTTACGAGTCCCATTTATTCCGGCGCCATTTTGGGCGAGGACGGGCAGGTCCAGGATATAGTCAAAATCTCTCTACCAACCATCGACTATGATGATGTTCATATGCTGTATTTATTAGAGTAACACTCATCTGTCCACATGAAATTAATTTGCCACAATCTAAACATGTCATTTTAATCTTTCCAAAGTTCTTCTAAATATTTGGGACCGTTTCCCTTGCTTCTGATGCTGTCAGTGCCACTTCTTTGATGAATGTACTAGCAGGTCAGGGGTTCTCCTCCAAATCTCTCTTTTATGCAGCACTATAATTAATTGGTGCCACCTCTCCATATGACGATGCATGGTATAGTTACCATAACTATATTTTTTTTCGGTTCCTCTGGAGAGTTCATCGTGGCAGATGAAGCGTGTAACGTACCGGGCATTTACCTTTTTTTGCATGTACAGGAAAGGAAAAAAAAAACGAGCGTCCGAGTTCTAAGGTGTCCCAGGGCCATTTTAGTGGACCAGGCCCAAATCCAAAGAACAGGTCGCCATTTTGAGAGTCCTGTTGCAGCCGCCTGTCGCTGTAGCATCAAGAGCAGCCGAAACTCAGCTGAATGGCAACTGAAACGGTAAAGGGGCGCCCCACTACAGCAGACGAGCCTCCACCTAGGAAGGCCCGTTCACGCCGCCCCCCCCCCCCTTCGGGCACCCCACGCCGTTATTCGGAGCAGTATTGTAGGATGGCCACACCAGCGCGGCAACTTGCTAGACATCACCTCGGTGGTAACCGAATCTCAGCGCCTTTTGGTGTCTTCTCTTCAGAAAATATTGTTGCGCTGCCTTTGGCCCCATTCGCACATCGGTCCGCTACTGACGCCATCTCACAGGCTAATGGGGCACCCCACGCCGAGTTTCAGCATTGTAGGATGACCACACCAGTACAGCAACTTGCTAGACACCACCTCGGTGCCATCCGGATTTTGGCATCTCAACGCCTAGTGGTGTCTTCTATTCGGAAAATATTGTTGCGCTGCCTTTGGCCCCATTCGCACATCGGTCCGCTACTGACACCATCTCACAGGCCAACAGGGCGCCCCACGCCGACTTTTACCATTGTAGGATGGCCACACCAGTGCCACAACTTGCTAGACACCACCTCGGTGCCATCCGGATCTTGGCATCTCAGCGCCTTGTGGTGTCTTCTATTCAGAAAACATTGTTGCGCTGCCTTTGGCCCCATTCGCACATCGGTCCGCTACTGACGCCATCTCACAGGCCAACGGGGCGCCCCACGCCGACTTTCAACATTGTAGGATGGCCACACCAGTGCACCTTACTAGACACCACCTCGGTGCCATCCGGATCTTGGCGCGTTGTGCTGCCTTCGGCCTATTCGCACATCGGTCCGCTACTGACGCCATCTCACAGGCTAATGGGGCGCCCCACGCCGAGTTTCAGCATTGTAGGATGACCACACCAGTACAGCAACTTGCTAGACATCACCTCGGTGCCATCCGGATCTCGGCGCCCCACTGCAGATGAAGTGCCTCTCAACTATGAAACCACCACGGTGACATCCGGATCTTGGCGCCTTGTGCTGGTTCCGGCCTATTCACACATCGGTCCGCTACTGACGCCATCTCACATGCTAATGGGGCGCCCCACGCCGAGTTTCAGCATTGTAGGATGACCACACCAGTACAGCAACTTGCTAGACATCACCTCGGTGCCATCCGGATCTTGGCATCTCAACGCCTAGTGGTATCTTCCATACAGAAAATATTGTTGCGCTGCCTTTGGCCCCATTCGCACATCGGTCCGCAACTGACACCATCTCACAGGCCAACAGGGCGCCCCACGCCGACTTTTACCATTGTAGGATGGCCACACCAGTACAGCAACTTGCTAGACATCACCTCGGTGCCATCCGGATCTTGGCATCTCAGCGCCTTGTGGTGTCAGTCAGAAAATATTGTTGCGCTGCCTTTGGCCCCATTCGCACATCAGTCCGCTACTGACACCATCTCACAGGCCAACAGGGCGCCCCACGCCGACTTTTACCATTGTAGGATGGCCACACCAGTGCCACAACTTGCTAGACACCACCTCGGTGCCATCCGGATCTTGGCATCTCAGCGCCTTGTGGTGTCTTCTATTCCGAAAATATTGTTGCGCTGCCTTTGGCCCCATTCGCACATCGGTCCGCTACTGATGCCATCTCACAGGCCAACGGGGCGCCCCACGCCGACTTTCAACATTGTAGGATGGCCACACCAGTGCGGCAACTTACTAGACACCACCTCGGTGCCATCCGGATCTTGGCGCGTTGTGCTGCCTTCGGCCTATTCGCACATCGGTCCGCTACTGACGCAAACTCACAGGCCAACGGGGCGCCCCACGCCGACTTTCAGCATTGTAGGATGGCCACACCAGTGCTGCAACTTGCTGGACACCACCTCGGTGCCATCCGGATCTTGGCGCGTTGTGTTGCCTTCGGCCTAATCGCACATCGGTCCGCTACTGACGCCGCCTCACGTGCCAACGTATTTTCTCCGCATTTTATACCCTATGCCGCATAACAGGTCATATGACTTGTTTATAAAACTTTTCATTGGTTCATTTTACTTTTGGTTTCCTAATGATGGAAGGCTTGATCATATGACCTAAAAACAACACTTTTCATTGGATGAAAACTTTTTTTTCCCCCAAACGATGAAAGCCCCACCTTGTTTCTGGATGTTTCAGACTGAAGCTGGCGTCAGCATGAGAGCACCACCATCTCGTAGCTCCGTCGTGGTCATTCCGCGAGCAATCATGGCAGCCGCTCCCCACCAGAAGCCTACAGGAGTCGGGGGCCCCCAAAACTTTTGATGAATCCTCAAGGCGGAGGGGACGCTTTCGAGAATGGGGTCCAAGACCTAGCAGACAAGCGTCCGATTTCCAAGGTGTCCCAGGGCCATTTCAGTGGACCAGGCCCAAAAAGGAAACAGCCTGCCGCCATTTTGAGAGTCCTGTGACAGCCGCCTATCGCTGCACCGCAAGAGTGGGCGCAACTCAGCTGAATTGCGGCTTTTGACACAGTGGACCAAAAACGGACGGAATGGCAACTGAAACGGTAAAGGGGCGCCCCACTACAACAGATGAGACTCCACCTGGAGAGGCTCGTTCACGCCGCCTCCCCCGGGGCGCCCCACGCCGTTATTCGGAGCAGCATTGTAGGATACCAAAACCAGTGCGGCAACTTACTGGACATCACCTTGGTGCCATCGTTCTGCTGCCTTGGAACTATTCGCACAACAGTTTGCTACTGATGACCCACCCCCCGCGACGCCCCACGCCAGAAATCTGTACGTTGTGCTGCGTTGGGACTATTCGCACAGCCGACCGCTACTTCGTTGTTTTTCCCCTAAAAATGTTTATATGTTATTACTGTTTTTGTTTTCTTGTATATATTTATAAGTTATTAAAGTTTTATAATCTTACTACTTTGTCGGAGTGCTATATATTTTTAATGTGACACATAATTGTAAAAACTTTGATGTACAAAGAGTCATCCCTGGAATCTTCCGCTTCAGGCTCGGTCCCCTCCCCAATCACAATACAGGATGGTTTTCAGATAATAGGAACGCGTCTGCTGTGACGGATCTCATCGAGTGTGGGCCTTGATCTACTATAACTCCTTTGAAGAGGGGTGATTCTTTACAGCTGGGGCCATAAACTACATCTGCAGGGCTAGCTGATACCCTAGGACCGGCCTGGACAATCGGACACAGAGGGTGCGGTAGTGAATAGGGCGAAAGGGAGGTGTCGGGCGGGCACAGGGTGTGATTCTCAGGGAAGGGCAGCGCAGATGGGGGGAGATTTATTACCCATGCATAAGACAGAGAGCGGGGGTGACCACTGCCTGGGGGAGATGCTTGCGAGGGTGGGGAGCCATGCTAAGGATCGACAGCGTGCACAGAGTGGGTCTGGTCAAGGCTTCTAAAATGACTGCCGTGCACGACAAAAGTGTGGCATTTGAAAAAAGACAAGATGGCGCAGACAATGTTTTTCAACACTTCCTGATTTCCTTCGAATCGAACGTTAACAGACGTTGGGGCATATTACCAAAGTTAAGCGATATTTATCCCTAACGATGCTTAGCAACGATTTTTTTACCGCTAAGCATCGTCAGAAATTATCGCAGATAAACCTTGCTATTATCAAGGTTTATCGCAAATACGATAAAAAACGACCGCAATGCATTAATATCGCTGAAAACTCAGCGATATTCATGCATTACCGAGCTAATGCTCTTAGCCATGTTATCCACCTCCCATTGGATAACATGGCTAAGAACTGCTCAGGGCAGGTGCTAGCTTTTGGAGATATTCGCGCTTATCGCGAATATTTCCAAAAGTTGATAATAGGAGATAGCGATGTTAGCGACTGTTTCCAGTCGCTAACATCTTGGCATGCCCACTTTGCATGTCATTAGTGATAAATATCACTCACATGCAAAGTGGGGCCCAAGATGGTCGCTATCTCCTACTAGCCGTCGCTAACTGGTGTTAGCAACAGCTAGGTAATACAGATATAATTTTATCTCCGCGAAGCGGAGCGCTGTTACAGATATATATCTTGTTTTTGAACGTTAATTTCTCAAAATCCACTGAAGCACATATATTGAGACCTAGCAAAGGCACATCGAGCTACCAGTCCCTACAATTTTGCCAAGTTTCGTGCAAATCCATTCAGCCGTTCGATTATTATTATTATTTTTTTTTTTGCCCCGCGGGGCCCTTTTAAAACCTCCACATCAAACCTAAGAGGTCAAGGAGGATCTACTATGCCCCCTTATGGTCATTTGCCCCTTCGCTTTGGCCTCCTCTTGTCTCTCGATCCTACCGAGAGACAAGATGGCGGCCGCTACGGACTGTTTGCAATGTTTACAGACGCCGGAGAACCAATCAGCTTCGCAAACCTCCGTTACGCGAAGCGGAGCGCTGTTACAGATATATATCTTTTTTTAAACGTTAATTTCTCAAAATCCACTGGAGCACATATATTGAGACCTAGCAAAGGCACATCGGGCTACCAGTCCCTAATATTTTACCAAGTTTCGTGCAAATCCATTCAGCCGTTCGATTATTATTATTATTTTTTTTTTTTGCCCCGCGGGGCCCTTTTAAAACCTCCACATCAAACCTAGGGGGTCAGCGAGAATCTACTATGCCCCCTTATGGTCATTTGCCCCTTCGCTTTGGCCTCCTCTTGTCTCTCGATCCTACCGAGAGACAAGATGGCGGCCGCTACGGACTGTTTGGAATGTTCACAGACGCCGGAGAACCAATCAGCTTCGCTTCACAAAGCTCCGTACCGCGAAAAGTCCGCGAACCGGAGCGCTGCCCGGTCCGCTGTTACAGATATATATCTTTTTTTGAACGTTAATTTCTCAAAATCCACTGGAGCACATATATTGAGACCTAGCAAAGGCACATCGGGCTACCAGTCCCTACAATTTTGCCAAGTTTCGTGCAAATCCATTCAGCCGTTCGGGCTAAAAGTGAGGCCAACCGCCCTATGGAAAACTCAATGTTAAAAACACGTTTTGGGACCCCCCTTTTTTCTCGGCCCCCCCCTTGACGAACCCCCCCCAAATTTTCAAGGGCTGCTCAGAAACAAAATGTGCCATTTTCCTGAAAATTTCAGCCAATTCCGTCCACAAACGCCAAAGTTATTAGACATAGAATTTTCAAAAATCCCATAGAGAAAAAATCCTAACTATATATACCTACTGGCGACCGCCAGTAGGTAATATATATATATATATATATATATATATATATATATATATATATATATATATATATATATATATATATATATATATATATATATATATATATATGTATATATATATACACACATACATACATATATATGTAGATATAGATATATATACTTGTGTGTGTCTGTCTGTGTGCGTATATATATATATCTATATTGTTCATATTTCTTAAAGTATACATATATATTATATATTATATATATAGATATATATACGTGTATGTGTGTATATATATCAATATTGTTCATATATTTACTTCACAGTATTAATCAAAACCATGTTTATATTAATTGTAATTTCGAAATTTGGTTTTCTATACGTTTTGTTATAAATATGTGTGTTTATATATAAATATATATATATATATATATATATATATATATATATATATATATATAATAAATATAGATATATATACGTGTATGTGTGTATATATATCAATATTGTTCATATATTTACTTCACAGTATTAATCAAAACCATGTTTATATTAATTGTAATTTCGAAATTTGGTTTTCTATACGTTTTGTTATAAATATGTGTGTATATATATATATATATATATATATATATATATATATATATGTATATATATGTTTTTAATTGCATTACAATTAAAAGTATTAATTTTTAATTATATGATTTTGTATTTTACTATTTGACAGAAATTATAAATAATGGTATATATATGAAATGTTTAATATACTTACCTTTTTGGATAATATTCTGTTACAGAATATTTTTGACTTCTTATTTTGGTAGTTTACATACAACGTAGGTAAACTTATTATTTTTACTCATTATTCAGGTGTCACAATACTGTTATTCTTGCTAGATAGTCATACAATATGGTACCACGTGTGTGGCAATCAAAAGTTAGGAGAAACCAATATATGTAAAGGAACCTGGGTAATAAAATATATTACGGAACAAGGGTTTCTTTAGCATTCTTTTGAGTTGAATCCACAATTTGAGAAGCAGAATTATTTTGAGGGCATTTTTATATAGCTTGAATTCGGTCCCTTGGTAAAAGCACACTAGAGTACTCTACACAGGAAGCAAATTATGTTGGGTATACTTTTTGAAAATAGGTAGATTAAGGATATTGAGGAGAGGCTGGATTTTTTTTAGGCCATATCACCTCCTTTGTTTTTGCCCAAGTACAATTAAAGTAACTGTGTTTAGAGGCAATACTTTGAAAAAAAATGTAGGCAAAAATGTTCATGCGAAGTAGTGGTACATAACCGTGCTTGGTATTATGATAATAGGGAACACAGACAAATAAAGGTTATATAAGTCTATAGTTCAACATGATTATTGGGAACCAACATTGACAATCCCAAGGTGCACAGGCTGTCTAGCTGCAAAAGACATATTGGGGCGTACCAAAAACACACAGGAGCTTTCAGCTCGGCTATTGCTTATCATTGGTTGGCTTTACTGTCACTTTTACTTGCTTGCTTTCTATTGGATATCTTTATTTGTTTCAGACTATCCTATTTGTGTTTATCCCCCCCCCCCCCCCAGACAGAATAGTCTCTTCACTATCTCTTTGATTGGCTAGCTTCTATGCTTCCTCTGCTCGCTTTCAGGGAACCATATTTTTCTCGTTTATGGCACTTCTTGATTGTACATGTGTTTTCCAGCTGTTCCCCTCTCATGTTTTCCTCCACAATCCACCTCCTCTCCCTCTCCCATGAGTTTCTTTCCCCCACCTGACTTATGTTGCTGTTTCTCATTTGTGTGCTTCTCCCCCACACATTGCTCTCTTTCGCACATGTTGTCTCGCTGCTTTTGCTTCTTCCCATCCTTCCATTTTGCTTTTACCCATTGTACATGTGTTTCTTCCCCCCACTCCCTCCCCAACCCGTTCTCCACCCATCCATTTTTTTTAAAAGAATAGTTTTGATCTGTTGTTTTTTGAAGTTTACTGATCCATCGTTTTATTGATTTTTTTAAATAAACCAACATACAAAGGTCAATTGTCAGTATTGGTATTAGCTGTGAAATCCAATTAGGAGAAAAAAAAATAGGAAGGGGGCAGTAGCAGATAACCTAGTATCATGTCCATATGAAATATATCGGCAAATTCCCAAAAAGTAAATAGTCAGTCATCTAATCAGTATGTATTGCCAGTAAAATAGGAAAAGTGCAATTTACACATCATACACACATAATAAAAGCAATAGTCTAGAACAGAAATAATAATGCACTGTATAGTGTCTAAAAACAACAAATCTAACACTAAAAAGACAAAAGTGAGAAGAAACTAGATAAAGAAAACCAACTCCCCCTCCCCCCTGTCCACTGGTTCGTAAATTCCTAACAATAATCCAATTTCCTGTGGTGCCACTTATTGTACACATTAAGACTTAGTTACATATCGGTACATAAAGAAGTTTGTCAGAAAACATGATGGGCATATATACAAGTACATTCCTTCAGTACTGATAAAGCTGACATTTCATCAAGTAGGCATAGACAAGTCAGTTGGGGTGGGGTGTAGGAGTGGTGGGGTGAGTCCAAGCTATTGGTGACGACGGAGGTGTAAAGGAATCCATAGCTTTGAAAGTCTCCAAAATGTAGTCCCATTCCTGGGAGATGGGGGTCTTACGCAACCCCCGGAATTCCTCTTGTCGAATTATGGCACTTTCAGCCATTCCCCATCGTATCAATTATGCGTGCCAGTGTATGGGCGTGGGGGGAGATGCAGACTTCCACCTCATTGTAATTGCCTGCTTAGCAATAAGTAGTGCCAAGTCTGCAAACTTGAGTTGGGTCTTCTGCTTCTTAGGGCAACCGTGGAGCCCCAGAAGAGATGCCTCTGGGGACAGCCATTCGGTCGTATTAGTAACCTGTTGTATGGCATAAGTAACAGCATGCCAGAAGAAACGGAGTAAAGGACATGCCCATAGCATGTGTATGAGGTTTGCATCAGCTTCTTGGCATCTAGGACAGGAGAGTTGAGCATTGGGGTATATACTATTAAGACGGTGAGGTGTGAGATAGACTCTATGTAAAATCATGAATTGGATGTATTTAAAACAAGCATTCCGGGACACTTTCTTAAGGAATTCAAGCATCAAGGCCCATTCCTTATCTGTAAATTCTTTGCGTACGTTTATCGACCATCGGGCTCGGAGTAAGAGTAGGGGTGAATTGGAGTGAGTCCTGATATCCCTATACAGCCAGCGTATGAGATGTCGACCCTCCCCCACACGGTGCATAGCATTGACTAAGTTGTGTGTTGGAGGTTCGGACCCATCAGGTTCCCAGTGGTTATAGGATAATTCTTATACTAACATTACCACTTCTTTCAGAGTTAGCAGTGACACCCTATTAATGGAGGAGGACATTGTAATATATATGGGGAGCAGCTGTGCAACAGAGTTATTTTTTCAAACTCCTGTTACTATATTTATTGTGGTGAGGTTATTTGCCATGTATTTATAAAAAATAAGTACAATAATATTATTTTCAGAACATAATCCAGCCCTGGTGCTGCAGCTGTTGTCAAGAGGGATCTGATGGCTATAAAGAGAGCCCGGTGAGACTTAAAGATAACATAGACTCAGGTCCCATCTACAAGTATTAGGCGGGGAGGGGGTGTGACGACCAGCACTTTGTTTGCAAGTTGAAACAAAGTGAGTGGTGTAAACACAAAGATAACATTTAAACCCTTCAATATATTCCAGCACAATGGATTCATTTCTTCTACCATTGGACATAAATCGGTTTGATGAGGTTCAATGTTTGTAGGCAATGCACGGGGAATACTGAGTGGCAGAAACAGCACCATCTGGGTAGGCGCCCTAAAGAAAGAAAAGCTTGAGTTTACAAAGGTACAGCATTGTTAAGTTGGAAGAAAGACCTCGTGAGGTGGTACAGCAAAAGTGGTCCAGACATTCAGGCAGGCTGGCTAGATCACTGGGAGATATAGAGATGGCAACAGTACATTGCTCTCTTGCTATATTTGTGCTCTTCTAATACTTATGCATTCATATATAAGTGAACTATGGAACGATGACAAGGTATGGATCGTGGTAAGCCTCGCAGGGCCCAACCAGTAAGAAAGAGAAGAGTTTAATAGCTCAAAGTGTAATGGAATTGTTCAGCGGTTGGATAGGGGTCTGGTTTCACTAATAAATGTGGTTGCTGTTTGTTAAGAGTGGTATCCATTGTAACAAGCCGGGAAACCTTCGTGGAGGGTAAACTCTCTTCTGCCTAAACTATTGCAGCCTGTTGTTAGGCAGGCTTCTCCAAACAGTAGCTTGTGAGCTACTTGTAGCTCTCCACTACCTGTGAGTAGCTCTCCTCTATACAGCCCAGTGTATAAACTTAGAAGCTTTTGCTTGGTTGAATTAATATATGTATACCACAATTGAGAACATGCACTCGAGATTAGATTGTGTGTATTTGCAAAATTCATATGTTGATGTTTGCAGGAAAATGGCTGAATTTCCAAAATATATTCATATACTTGAATGATAAAATCATGAGGCATAGGTAAGACGTATTGCTAATATAATTAAATTGGTAACAGAGGAATTTCAACTATGGTTGTTCTTTATTGCCTATGCAGAGGAATTCAAAATTAATAGGTTATTTTTTACATTTACTGCTGGCAACCCTACATGATGCACCCAGGCAGTCACTGCCAGTAATCTTGCATATGGTGGTCAATAATGCAATATTGTCTGACGTGGTCACTATTACAGCACTAATAATATTTGTAGTTCAGGGTGCTTTTCGTTAAACTTAAGTAGCTCTTATCACTGAAAAGGTTGGAGACCCCTGAACTAAAGAATGTGTATGTGAGTCCCTTGCGGTATCCCATGTCATCCATACATGGCACAGGGGTTTTATCCAGGTATAGCAGAACATTTTCCTTGGGTGCCAGACAAGGAGTTCATCTGCCTGCTGTACAAAGTAACAGATGTTTTTCCAGGTGTAGCCAAAGGTACTTGCCTCTATAGAGGTATGCTGGATTTTTTGTGAGGAGCGTAGGTCAACAACTACGGGGAGGGTCCACATAAGACCACCTGTTACTAAGTTTTAAAAGCATTTTCCTACAGGGAAACTGAAGACACATGAGCTACAGCATTTGGTGCAATCGTGTGGTATTAGCTACCTCGTTCTTTATAAAAGGCAGTTGTAGGGAATTGGGTTAGGGTTGAGAGTGTTGAATCCTACTCAAGCAGCAACCACATTTCTTGTCAGATGAAACAAGCAAACCCCGAAATAATCTGTGCTCAAGCGTCTGGTAGCTTGACACAAAAGCAGTCAGGCTTAACACAGATTAAGTGTGTTAAGTATTCATGCAGCACACAAACACTAATAAAGTGAAAACACAACACACGAAAAATCCCACACCTATTTAGAAAAAAATACAAACGTAGGAGAAGGCATGAAATATAGGGGAAATCCATCCTAAGGCTGACAGGTCTAACAGCAGTCTTTTTCTAATGTATAAATAACTGTGGCAGCATGGGTCAGGGCCCTCAGAGATAGTGGTGTCCTGTACCCACTCCTTTGCAGTTTAAGCACGGGTGCAGTTGTGTATTAACACTCAGTGGTGGCAGCCACTAGCAAAGGGTTGTGGGGTGGGTGGAGGGAATGTGGGAGGGGTCGTGTCACGCGGGGATGGTTAGTAATAATATATTTATATATATTGTTTAAATCATACCTGAAGCCGCCAGCCACCTTCTGCGTCGCATCGCGCCTCCTCTCCTCTTCCTGGTCCCAGCAGCCACTGGGACAGACTCCCATCCAAATACTGTGCTGCAGAGCAGCGCAGGGAATGGCCTGAGCGGGCTGAATAGATGCTCCGCTCAGGTCAGAGAGTCTGTGGGGTTTCTCCAGCCCAGCCTGGAGAAATCGAAGTGGGCATGTGTGTTTTGGTCGATCTGAGATGGCCGGCCAAAACACATTGCGTACTTAGGGAGTGCACATAGCACCCCTCTTACCCCTCCCATGCATCGCCCCCCCCTACAGTGCTGGCTCAGAGCCAGCAATGAAAAATAAAATGATGCTGGAACATCGTTTTATGTTTCATTTGCTGGCTCAGAGCCAGGAAGTGGGGGATGCCCCTCCGCCATTGCGGAGGAGCTGTCCCTGTTCACACATATTTATTGATGAGCCTGTCCTGTCTTCAGCTTTGTAGACAAAAGCTCTTAAAAGTAAAGTAAGAGAAAACCACAACAGATGTCACAGATGCAAAGCCAATCATAGTAAAGAAGGACTAGAAGGTGAAAGGATAAGAAAAAGAAAGGGGGAAGAGCGAGAGAGAAGGCTGGAAGGAAATGTGAAAGGTATAACATGAAAATAAGGAAGAAACTGACAAAAAGAAAGGGGAAAATGGATGAAAAAATAGATGCAAGTGTGAAAGGATGGATAGATGGTAAAAAACATTTTCATCCATTGATGAAAGAAATAATGGCTGGAATGATGAAAGGCTAGCTCAGTGGGTGGGTGGATAGATGAATGGAACTCCGGATGGAAGAGTGAATGAACTGACATGGGAATTCATGAAAGGAGGGTGAAATGATGGATGGGTAAAAAGAATGACTGTGTGGATGGGAAAAAACGGATGAATTGGTAGATGAGGAGCTGTGTGAGTGGAAGGATAGAAGGGTGGATGGGAGAGGTTAATGGTTAAAGGGTGGATAGCCAGAACGGTAAAGGAAGGATGGATGGAATGTTGAGAGGATGAGTAGGTGGAAGCATGAAGAGATGGATAGATGAATGGATGTATGAAAGACAAAGAATGGAGAGATAGATGGACAGAAGGTAGGATGAAGGGACCTTATTTAGGGTGGGTGGGGCTTACTCTTCTGACGCATCCTATGGCATTCGAGGAATGGATCAAAGTGAGGGTATTTTAATTTTCTGGCTACTTCCTTGCTCAAAAAGCCTGGAGAACACACCGCCTCTGCCCCCCTTTAACAGCCTTGTTTCTGTGCAGGGTGCGACATATGAAAGTATTTTAGGCCATAGTCGCATTTGTATGCACTCGGGAAACAGACGCTAATCATCTGTATTCAGACAGCACAAGGGAAGATCACTGCCCCAGGCACAGGGTACGGGGTGGCAGGTGAGTGAATGTGTTGTATATTGTTTGGGGCATGCTGCTCTGAAGGGTGAGAGAGAGAGAGAGAGAGAGTGTTAAATGTGAAATGTGGGAAGTAGAATGTGGCATGAAAAGTTTGAATGCATTGGGTAATTGGATGCAGGTTGACTGTTTTGCACGGCATGCATTGCTTGCAAAGTTATCTCTGCCCAATGTCACATAGCAGTCTGCCTGTGTCCATCCATATGAAGATGGTTGGAGAATAGGAAGCACCTATAATATAGATTGACTGCAGGGGACCACACCTGAGACAATAGCAGAAACCTAGCAAATGGGTTGTAGCGGTTAAAGACATAACATCTGAATTTATAGATCATAGAGAGGGCGTTTGTATGTAAAATTATAGTATAAAAAAATATTGTTTGCCATGAATATTGTGCCTTAAACATCATTTGCCAAAATATCATCACTTTGGGATCAGTTTTCTATTATTTTTACATCCTATGAAGTGATATTTTGTTAACAATATTTATGACGCAAAACATGAGATGATATTCTAGCAACCTATACACTATTCTAATCCAAATCCATGCAGAGGGGCTTGTACTTGTAGTGTG
The DNA here is from genome assembly GCF_964261635.1 of Lissotriton helveticus. Classification (NCBI taxonomy): domain Eukaryota; kingdom Metazoa; phylum Chordata; class Amphibia; order Caudata; family Salamandridae; genus Lissotriton; species Lissotriton helveticus. The sequence goes on from NC_136070.1 coordinate 708,662,669, forward strand.
TCTGTTGGTATTTGGATTCCACTTAACTGACCAGGTGTTACTCATTCTATTGTTTCCCTGTACTCTTCTCACTGGTCACAAGTCCACAGACAAAAAAACACACAGTGAAGAAAGGGTCTGAGGGATATTTAAAGACCTGCCCAGAATATTATCCCCTTAAATACAATAGTGACAACAAGAAAAACTGGGGGTCTATATAAGAGCTAACGGAAGCTCCAAACAGCTAAGAACCCCTGACAAAGTGAGTCAAAGCATGTAGTACAAAAGAGTGTATCTATACACATAAACAACAGTCTTTGGATCACATTTCATGTAATAAACAGCCGGTCCATAAACGCATCTGAGGGTTGATTGTGAGTCCATGGGGTAACAGGGGAAGGCAAAACACCCATTCTCCAGGAGCAATGTGTCCTCGTCTACATTGACTGTATCCTTAAGACATCCTTACATCAGGAACAGCCTAGACGAGGACGGGCTGGTTCCCCTACGTTCCAGGTGTTGTTGAGTTTATTGTGGATGTATGACATTACAACGCATGCTTTTACATCGCATGCTTTTACAACGCGGTTTTTACAACGCATACCATTACAACGCATAGTGCTTTTAGGCGCTGGATAGTGAATTGTTTAATTTACTATTTCAACTCCAGTCCCCGTGGATAGTAGGGAAGGTGTTGGATAGTACATTAAACCTATTTCCTATCCTAGAGCGCCCCCCATCTCAATGCGCTGTAATGGTTTGCGTTGTAAAAGTTGCGTTGTAAAGGCACTGCGTGGTAAAAGTTGCGTTGTAAAGGTTGTTTACCGTGTATTGTTGTTGCCCTATAACAGTCGGCTGAAACATGTTGGCCCCTTCTTGCAGTTATATGTGAAAACAGCTTCCTTTGCATTGGTCTTGTTTTTAGCTAGGGAAAGGGCAATACTCATTAAAGTTGTTCTTTTGACTCTTTACCCTATTTTAAGTCACCAAGTCACCACATATTTTTGTTTTGCACTGCACATGGTTCCATCAAAACTATAAGTTCATGGTCAAGAAAGTGATTATGGGTGCGACCCAACTCAGAGTGGGCTATGGAAAGGTCTCGATGATCAAGAGACAGACCATCCCATATTGGATGACCAAATGAGAATATTTGATCTTTACAATAATTTTGATGGGAATTCAATATTTTTCTGAGTGGGTCTCACTAACAATAAAATGTGATTCTGTTGATTAGGTTTCCTGTTGTTTATGTGTATAGATACACTCTTTTGTACTACATGCTTTGACTCACTTTGTCAGGGGTTCTTAGCTGTTTGGAGCTTCCGTTAGCTCTTATATAGACCCCCAGTTTTTCTTGTTGTCACACAAGTCCACAGAGCCACTATCAGAAAGTTGATCTGAGACAGTGGCAAATTTAGAGAGCTGGTCAACTTCAATCTAAATGTAAATTCTGTTAACCGCTGTGCAACTGCTACCACCCTAGACCTCTCACTGTGTTCCATCCTGCTCCGTCACAGAGTCCCCCATTTACTCCGTCACCGAGTACCCCCATTTTTGCATCCACCACTGTCCCTGTGCCCAAACATGCCAGAACCCTCCTTTGCAACCCCACATTCTCAACTGTCACTGAGCTCTTCCATGTCGCACGACCTCTTACCGCTTCTTCCACTCTCTATCCTCCTTAAGCCAACCCCTCCTCTACCCCACACCTTGACCTTCTATCATTATCGGCTGCCAGGGAGCCTTTTCTGGCCCATAATTGTTCTCTGCTGTGCTATTGAACACCCTTCATCCTGTGTTGCTGCAGAATCCTTCCCTGTATGTTCTCAATAATTGGCATACTTGGAGTCAGTCCTGGATCACTTCCTCTGCTATCCCACATTGCTGTCTGCCCCCAGTCACCATTGTCTACTGTTGTTACAGGGCAATCAGCAGTTATTGGGCTCCAATGAGGACAAGGGAGGCCTTTGACCACTGGTGTCTTGGGGCTCCGTTGTTACTGTGGGACCCAGTGTAGAGCGCCAAGCACATCCTGAGAGCGCTTGGCCTAAGGGCTCTGAAATCAAACGGTCTGAGGTTTATTCAGGGAAGAGGAGTGGGGTAGGAACTCAGCCTTAAATGAAACATGTATCAACATATTATTATCCAACCACTGCTTTGACTTATAAAAAAAAGGACATTTAACACAACACACAACTCAATACTCTACCTAAAAGTTATAGGGCAACAACAATACACGGTAAACAACCTTTACAACGCAACTTTTACCACGCAGTGCCTTTACAACGCAACTTTTACAACGCAAACCATTACAACACATTGAGCTGGGGGGCGCTCTAGGATAGGAAATAGGTTTAATGTACTATCCAACACCTTCCCTACTATCCACGGGGACTGGAGTTGAAATAGTAAATTAAACAATTCACTATCCAGCGCCTAAAAGCACTATGCGTTGTAATGGTATGCGTTGTAAAAACCGCATTGTAAAAGCATGCGATGTAAAAGCATGCGTTGTAATGTCATACATCCACAATACACACAACAACACCTGGAACGTAGGGGAACCAGCCCGTCCTCGTCTAGGCTGTTCCTGATGTAAGGATGTCTTAAGGATACAGTCAATGTAGACGAGGACACATTGCTCCTGGTGAATAGGTGTTTTGCCTTCCCCTGTTACCCCATGGACTCACAATCAACCCTCATGTGTGTTTATGGACCGGCTGTTTTTTACATGAAATGTGATCCAAAGACTAGATACTGTCAGTGTCTGCGGATGAGGGCAATGTTGCTTCCGATGGCACACATCCGCACATGAGCCGCGAGCAGAGGCTGCTGACCCTGCCCCAGCCCAGCAGTTGGGGAAGGAGGGGCTCCTTGGACACAGGTAAAAGAGGCCCTGTCCAGATGGGGCCAGAGAATCCTCATCTGTGGATGTTACTCTGGCACAAACACAAACCCACTGCCCAATGAGGCAGCATCCCTAGTTGCAGCGGTTACCGAAATCAGAGGGAGAGTGTAGTTATGATCTCAGTGTGACCTCAAACCATTCTCATCACTTTCTGGTTTCATGGTGCAACTGCTGACCATGGTAGCAATTCTTGTGAGTGGCAAGTCGTCTCATGGACTCATAGGTTTGAACTGCCCTAGGTAGATCTCAGGAGGGATCCTGGTGGATAGGTTCTCATACACCAGCACAGATTCAGGCAACTAGTGATCTTGTTCCAGATCACACTGCAGAGGTGGGTCCAGGGGCACCAGGTCTCATCACGTGACCTGGCAGTGCAGCTAATTCCAGGAGCTGCAGTGGGGCAGGTTCAGCGCTGTCTACACACCTTGTCATAGTCTCCTATTCTAGGCAGCTGGTCAGTCGTGCAATGGTACCTTCAGTACTCCTCCTCAAGTCAGTGGGCTTCTTCTCTCAAGGAGGGCTCAATGCAGCTGTCTCTGGTAGGTTATAGAATTTTCAGGCTTTTGTTCCGAAACTGTGTGAAAGGGAGTTGGCAGTCAGGGAACTAAACCCTGAAACACAGAGATATGCATTGGTCACCTCTGTAAAGGGGCCACTGGCACTAGCTGACCAGAAATCCTGGCACATGACTGGTGGTTTCTGAGGGCTGCCTGTCAGGAAAATCCAAAATAAAAGGCACACAAGAGGGAGAGGATTCCCCACTCAGCTACCACTCAACATGCTTGGGGTAGCATCTCTGCGGAAGAATACAGCAGGGATGGGCAAGGGATTTCCCTGCACTTCCTAAGGACCCTCAGTCTCCTATCTTTCAAACTCTGGAGTCTGGTTCGTTACAAAGGATCTCAGGAAAGCTTTGTAGAAGCCCTGCAATTTACATTACTGTCACGTAGACTCTCTCTCTCTCTAACCTCTATTCTATGCCCCCTCACACACAAGAACGAACATATATTACTAGGCTGCCAAAGTCAGGCAGAAAACTTATACTGTATGCCCATCCTACTATGCACACCTAAGCTAAGCTTAAAAGTGACTACCATGTCACACATGAATGGAGTGCAGGGCCAGGTTAAAAGTGACTGACAGACACATTTAGGTGAGTTGACAATTCTCCCTGTGCACTTGTGTCAGTCCGCCTCAGCCCAGTGACATGATGGTAGCCATACTCAGTTACAGAGGTTGCATATGGCTTCAAGTTTTAGATTGGACCTAAACAACTTGGAATGGTGGACCTACTCAGCACAGAATTGTACAGAATTGTGAAACTTGAGAGCTCTGCAAAGAACACGTATGATAGTGTGGGTGCTGAAGAGGTGCATGCTGCAGGTTTGAGGTGCATTGTGGATGCATTGCTGACAAGGTGTGGGCCTGTACTGAGGCAGCAGTTTTACTGAACATCAGGACAAGGGTACAGTACACAGCTCTCACCATATCAAGTTCCATGCATGAGTGGGTGATCCAGCCAACTTTGAATTGAATTGCGGTACTTGAATTCCTATAAGGTGAGAAACAGAACTATACACTTCTGAGTAAAAAGAGAAAACCTGGACTGGATGAGCAACTCGCACATGGAAATGAGGAACTTCAACGTCCTGACAGTCCCTCAAACGACAGTCACAGAATCATCACACGAGCTGCTGTTCTACAGACTAAGGGCCATATGTAGGTGGGGCAATACTGGTGGGTAACAGTGAAATTCGGTAAATGTCACCCGTTACAGACCGGTATTTAGGGATTTGTGATGTAGGAGGCAGGTTTCAAGGATTCGGTAATTTACCGAATCGGTAATTCAAGGAATCGGTAAATTACCGAATTCTTAAAATACTGAGTTGGTAAATTACCGAATCCTAAAATCCTATGTAGGAGGTACTCAAGTGAGTACATTTTTGCATTCAGGATTCGTTATTTACCACCAACTATAAGTTGGTGGTAAATACCGAATACCCTTGAAAAAACAATTTTTTATTTTTTTTAGTGCCATGTGGCAGACATACATGACCTTAATGCATGTATGTGCGCCACATATGCACACATGCACGATTCAGGGGTGCAACAGGGTGTCAATGTGACACCCTGCCACCCTTGAATGTGTTCCCCCTATTACTGATTCAGTATTTACCGAATCGGTAATAGTGAATAGCTTCCTATTCATTCCTATGGGCCTCCAGACCCATAGGAATGAATGGGAATTACCGAATCGGTAAATACCCAATCGGTAATAACGAACATTACCGATTCTGTAAAATTTACCGATTTATTACCTACATACTATTTACCGATTCTTAAATACCGAATCGGCACAATTCGGTATTTAAGAATCGGTAAATAGGGATTACCTACATATGGCGCTAAGGGCCTTATTACGAGTTTGGCAGTCCTCCTGCAGCACCGCCACCACTGCGCTTGCAGGAGGACTGCCAAGGCAGTGGTTCACCTGCCTGATTATGAGTTTAATCCAGGGCGGGCATTGGTGTGGCGATCTCACTGTGACACCTGTGTTAGGCTTATAGGAGTGCCTTAATAGCAGAGAGCCGGGGTGACAGCGCCTGCAGCATGTTCTGCTCTGTGTGGCATGCACCAGGTCATGCATGCCACACATGCAGGAACGGCAGTGAAATTCCAAGGGGGCACAACAAGTGCCCCCACATTCATGCCCTGCCCCAGAAGCGGGAGGGGGCCTGTTAGGACCACTATACTTGCATCTCCACCACTCTTTTCATGGTAGGCTCACTGCCATGAAATGGTTGGTGCAAAAGCAACTCGGAATATGCTTGGTAGTGCTGCAGAGGCACCACCAGCATATTCCTGCCCCTTACTGCTGCACCACCACTGTGGGATCATGGATCCCAGTGGACGCGCAGGCCCTGTGGTGGTCCGACCGCCACACTCGAAATACTGTGGTACGCATCAGCGCTGGCTTTAGGATGGTGAAACCGGTGCAGGCGCACCCAGGGCTGACTTTGGTGGGGGCGCTTTGTTTTAAAATAACTCACAGGTTTAAAAGCATGAGAGCTTACTTGTGGGTCCAGTAATATTCAGGCAACAATAAAAATGTCAAGATAACTGGAGATTAATGTTACTGCTGGTGAGAGATCGGAATTTTGTCTAGTGGCAGTTCTGACTCATCATAAATTAGTGCAGAGGGACAATGTGCCTGCTGCAAACAACATTTACCATGCAGAGCATAAAAAGGAGTGTGAGTTTACAATGAGTAGCGCTTAAAAAAAAAAAATATGTCAGAGAGGTGCGAGAGATGAGGGACACTGTTGGAGAGCTGCAGTGAGGACATTTGTGGAGAAGGTGGTTATAGGGTGGGGGGGACCAAAAAATACTGTTACACTGGGAGCCCCCAGTGCTAAATTCGGCCCTGGTACGCATTTTACCACCTAGTCCACCACCTGGAACGAAGGATTAAAGCCGCTGAAATCTCATTGCTGCGCTGATTCACTGCCTGTTAACTGGTGGGTGGGTGGGGGGCTAGTTGGGCCTTCATTGTGCGGTAACTTGTGAGATTCCTCCGTAGGTACTGACTCATGTAAGCAGGTTGGGAAGGCCAAGGTGGCGACTTGGGGCCTTATGTATCAACATCCTCATTTGCGATTCTAAAATAGCGATTTTTTAGAAATCGCTATTTGAGAATTGCAAAAAGGGATGTATGTAAAAAATCGCAATTTTTTAGCGATTTCCTAATATTCCTTAATTGCGATTAGCAAATTGCGAATCGCAATTAAGGAATATGTTCCCATTCATTGCTATGGGCCAGGAGGCCCAAAGAAATGAATGGGAAGTTATTCTCAATTTGCAATTCGCAATTTGAGAATCGCAAATTGAAAATAACTTCAAGGGTGCAAGGGTGTCATAAGGACACCCTGATGCACCCCTGAAATTTACATGTGTGCGCATATGGCGCACATACATTCCCTAAGGGCATGTATGTGCGCCACATGGCACCTTTACAAATGCCAAAAAGTGCATTTGTGAATGAAATCGCAAATTACCACCAACTTCAAATTGGTTGTAATTTGTGATTTCTTAATGAGAAATCGCACAACTTGGGTGCTTCATACATAGCATTTAAGGAATCGCAATTTGCGATTCCTTAAATGCTGACGCAAAAATAAGGAATCGCACATTTTGCGATTCCTTAATTTTGCAATGAGATTTTCATCATACATCGAATTTTCCGAATTTTTGTCGCAAACGCAGCTTTTTTGCGAATCACAGCGTTTGCGACTAAAAAGACAGATGATGCATATGCCCCTTGGTTCCTCGTCAGAAGGTTCCCATTACCTTAACGAAAGGCCATTTGCAGCTGCGTCACCTGCGTTTACAAATATCCATTGTCACCGGAAATGGCTAATGTGCTTGGAGAAACAAAAGTAAAGTTCACCCACGGTGTGTTTGTCTGCTATATGCTGCTGCTTCTAGTTTTTTTGTTGTTTTTTTAATTTAATTTGTGTGAAAGGTGGTGTGCATCTAACCACTGAGATTAGTCTTGTTAGTTCACGATGGGTTTTTCCCCAGTAATAGAAAGCGATTCTTCACTGTCACTGCTCTTCTGCACGCTGCATGTAGATTCAGCATCATTATGGGAGTTAACTGATCTTCTCAGCCGCATTTATTTGTATTGCTAGCAAGTTGCCTTTGGGATCCCGCTGCAGTTTAGGGCCAAATTAAGCATAATGAGAAGGTAGTCTTGGATTCTTTGAGGGGGATTGCGAAATTATGCAGCCGTTTTCACGTCATTAGCACCGCTCTTTTAGTGCAGACTCACCAGGACGCATGCAAAACAGCCGTCCATTAATAACTGTAGAATTTATATTTTTCGCATGTAGGCGAATAAGGTGGAAGCCTCAGAGCAGCCTGCACAACAAACAACCCGTTGTTCTCTCCTTGCCCAGCCCTGCATTCCCTGGTGACTTGTGCTGGGTATCCCAGCCTCATAAGAACAAAGGCATAAACAGTGCTTTAAATGGAGAGTTACTGTGCGCAACTGAGTGCCTGCAGTAGTGTGGCGAGGATGCCATGTCCCTGGTGCAAGTAAGAACAAGCATTTGCAATGCAATAGGTCTCCCATTTTGCAAGAGTGTAAGCTATTGGCATTGTAAATGACAATGCCTTTTATTTATCTGTTTTGCTACTTAACACATAATTAAAATGGATTGTCATTTACCATGCCAATAGCTCAAACTCTTGTGAATGCGAGGCCTATTCAAAGAAATGGCCGCCATTGACCCGGGCTGTTCGGAAAGTGAAAGCTCGCATGGGGCGCTGAATGCTGCAGAAAGGCTTTTCCTGCCTGCAGCAGGAGAAACTCATTAAAGAATATTGTGATTACAGACTAAAAAAGTGTACAGTGTAACAACCGAAGTAAAAGGGCCAGTTGTCATGGGAGGTTACAAATGAAGACAAGTTGGTACTAAGGGGGGGGGATTAACAAGCCTATTAACAAATCAGAAGCCAGCATTTACGAAGGACAATGACACAAGACAATGACAAATATGGGCGGAGAGTGGGCGGAGCTTCTATGCCATATTCCAATACAGCATGCCGCAGAGCACCTCATGCGCTGCCCAGGCTCGACCTAAAAACGGACCCTTTGACTTCTGCTGTTGTCGTTGTGTCCAGGAATTATCAGGGCTCTGGGCCCCGGTGCCACTGGCCCTGCTGCTCCAATGAAAACTATGCCCCGAGTGCCTGCACTGCTTTAGTTTGAAAGGGAGAGTACCAGCATTTCTCAACACCACTGAAGTACATTTAATGAGAGAGTACCGGCACTTCGCAGGAGAAAACAGGTCCCGTAAGTACTGAGTACCTGCACTTCTGTATTTCCATTCGTACTGGGCATAAGATTTCATTGAGTGGAAGGACGGGTTAAGTGTTGGACTGGCAAAACAAACAAAAGAAACCTGGTCAGAATCACTGTGAGTATGCCATGTTGAGTCTGAGACCATGAGTCCAATAATGACACTGTAGTGATATCACTGGGCTAGAAAAAATTCCCATCAGCCCACCCATCTGGTGGTGTATCGTCACGTGGGAGATGTATCATAAATCCAAATCTTCAAGCAACTGAGATTGATGCAAAGAAGGATTTTGAAGATTTTAAGACCACAGTGATTCACTTTTGATGCCAATGGAGTGCAGTGCGCGTGAGAAAGTGGAAGTGTGTGATAAAATTGACTCAAAAGGACCAAAAATTCTGTTTATTCAGTATGGTACTATGGTCAAAACTAAAAACAATGCCTCAATAGTTTTAAATAATAACTAACCCGAGGCATAGTGCATATTGGTCGACATGTTTCAGCTAGATGGACAAATGGTCCTAGCTTTCTTCAGGACCCGGTGAAATACTGCGACTGCAAATTTACACAAATAATAATGTACTTCTAGTGTTGAATTTGTACAAACAATAATGGATAAATCCTACCAGTTGTTCTGAGCCCAGATGTATACTGGTGGCAATCCAATCTTAGCGTCTATCCTAAAGCAAGATAGAAGATGTACAACTCAATAGTGTGAAGAATGATCTCAAGGATACAACAGACAAACAACAAACACACTCACAATACGGTAGAGAAATTCTCGCCGCCACACAGTAGTTAATTAAAATACCACTGGATAGGTGTATGAAAATCACAGCAAATTAACAAAATAACTAAACTCACCCAGCATTATGTGGGATAATGCCTCACCTCACCCGGTCACCCACTCGGGAATAGGGAGGCCCCGCTCTGTCAGAGAGGAAAAATTCAAGAGACCTCAGAAAAATATAAGGGGTACTTGAGTGCAATTAGTCACTATTTATCTTTGTTCCACTGACATAACCTAGTCATTAGAAAGGAGATTAAGTGTTGGACTGGCCTTTCAGGCGGTTTGGCATAGTCAGACAGATCAGTTTTAATGGTCCATTGTATTCGCCGTTTTTTGGTCCCATCGGCAGTGGAAAGACTCTATACACTGGCCCTTTCAAACTGGCCCATTGTCAGTGCCGGACTGCCCAAAAGGCCAGTCAAACACTGGATTGGCATCCAGAACAAGAAAGCTGCATGCTGAATTGGAGTAATGAACTTAATGGCAAGTAATTAAGGCTCCTTTCTTATCTTTCTCTTTCATGTCAGAGATGCGGCCTAACAGCTAGAGTGGCTGACCTTGGAGCTTGTTCAAGTCTGGCGGGAGGCTCAAGCATCCTATGATTCTGGCCCAATCCAATCCAATCCAACAAGCTTTATTCGACGTCAAGTCATAAAAGCACAATTCATACAGTACAAACTCCATAGAACACAATATATATACGTATTTAAGAACTATGGATTGATACTTCAAGACATCAATGGATTCATAAAAGAGATAAAGCAATTTATAATACTATAGGGTACTAGGACATGGAATCAATAAGAATTCATTACAAACATTAATGCCGGAATACATAGTAAAATCACAGAAGATAAAACACATTCACAATTCTAGATATTAACCATATCCTGATAAAATTGGCTTGAGAACCCTTTAAAGTGTTTGGGGTGCCTTTGATCTGATAGCCCAGGATCAACCTAGAAATACTGCCACTGCGATGGCAATGGGGGCTGACGCGTTTGTGCGCAATATTCTTTGTACGTCTCCACTCAATCTAGTGCCCAATGTCCTGCTGATTGGTGTCAGCCATGACCGACGCGGCCTTCATATGCGGGGCAGATAAACAACAAATGGGCCAATGACTCCGTTTGGGCCGTGCAGATGGGGCAAACTCTGTCACCTTCTGTGACCCATCTTGCTGTGTAGGACTTAATTGGTAGTGAGCCTACCCTGAACTGAAATTATAGTTTCCGATCCTGAGGTTTTGTTATTGTGACCCACTGCTGCTCCAGGCTTGGGGATGGTGTAAATTCCTTGAAACTACCCGTAAGAGAGGACGTGTCCCCATTTCTATAAGTATTGTGGATAATCATGTCCCAGTATTTTTCTTTTAGGGTGTTCATGGGTGGAAAGGGTACACTTGATGGGTTCCCTCAGAGCGTTTCCATGCCCATGCTTGCTAAGGTAGTTCTAACATCCCTGAGCCATTTGACATTATGGAAGTGTTCAGCCCTGATTAGATCTTTTAGGCCTGCAGCATAGGTTGCCAATTCAGGGGTGCACCAGATTCTACGCCAGTATAATATGGAGCGCAGTCTTGCTGGGTCTGCCAGTTCTTTCCTGCCTAAGTCATATAGCAATGGACGTACTTGGGTACTTTACAAGAGGGTCGTAATCTTACTTAAGACCTTTTTTTCAGCAGCTTCTCAAACCCTCAGAGTTCTGCTCCATTTAGGGCTGAAGTAACCACTTTTATATTGTATATTTGGAGAACCAGGCTAACTGGTTTTGTTAAGGAGGTGTTATATTCAGTTTGTAGAACTCCAGATAGCTGTCAGTGCTTCAATGTGGCCATGTCAAGTTGTCGGTCCCACCTCATATTGTTCTGTAGTATAACCCCCAGAGAGGTGAAAGCGCTAACTTGTTCTAGGGGGCGGTCGTTCATGAGTATCCCTCCTCTAAATCCCTTATGTGGGCTAAGTAACATGAATTTTGTTTTGGAGACATTAATTTCCAAACCCCATAGTATGCAAAACTCCTCAAAAAGTTTCAATTCTCGTTGAAGACCATTCACGGTTTTTGAAATGAATAATGTATCATCAGTGAACATTGAAATCAGGATGGGTACACCAGCTAGGACTAGGTCATCAGTAGGAGTGGATTCTAAGAACTTTGCAATCCCATTAATGAACAGGGAGAATAGTGGGGGGGCCGTGACACAGTGTTGGCGCACGCCTTTCTCTATGGGGAAGCGGTTGGTTACATTGCCCTGAGTGCCCCAGCGAATTTGGGCAAAATTGCCCTCGTGGAGGCTAACAATATGGGAAAGCAGTTCAGGAAACATCCCCAACTCCTGTAGCACTATCCATAATTTCCTACGGGACACGAAGGTCGAAAGCTGACTTGAGATCGACAAAAGCAGCGTACAAGCTGCCCTTGCCTAGAAAAACCGACCTCCAGTACACTAATAGAAACCTGAACACCCGATCAATTGTGCTAATATGCGATCGGAACCCAGCCTGCAATGAGGACAAAATGCCCCGCTCATCAATCCAGTCTTGGACCTTGTTTAAGACTAATCACCCCATTATTCTTTGCAGGAAGTCTAACAGGCTAATAGGCCTACAGTTGCCTGGGAGGGATTTATCTCCTTTTTAAAAAACGGGGATAATCTTCGCCCCTTCAAAGAATCGGCCACGGGGCGCTTCGGGCAATTGCATTTGCTACTACAACAATATACCGGCACCATTTTTGCTTGTCATAAAGGAATATATCAGCCGGGATACCGTCTAGACCCGGGGCTCTTCCACCCGTTCCTGCTCCTAGGGTGGTAATGATGTCGGTCTCTTCAAACAGTGTGCCATTATAAAACAAATGCGGAAGACTGGCCTGGTTACCCTCGATTATGCTACTTGTGCATTGAGGTTTGAAGTGGTCGACCCTTTGCTCCTGGGCTACGTGATTTTGTGATGTAGACGGGTGTCCTCCCCTGCCCCATTTTACTATATACCAAAACTGCTTGGCATTGTTACTAACACAGCTGGTCTGAGGTCCTGCCATCTACTTTCATCCCATGCTTACTTTGCCTTTTCCTGGGCCCTCCTATATTTTAGTCTATCTGTCCGTACTATGGCAGGATCACCTGCCTTGATGACATCCCATAAAAACCTGCGGGCCATACTGCATTTCTCATTAAACCAAGGGGTTCCTTTATTTTGTTGTGGGCCCTTGCCCTTACGGTGCCTGACAAAGTGCGAGCGTAGTGGGGCAAAAGAATTATTATGAATATCAATTATATTTCCAGGAGCCTTGGAGTTAACTGCGCAGGCCTCTAGCTCAGCTATTGCCTCATCTATACCTGGTTTAATGGTTGCTAGGGTTTCAAGCTTTGTTACCATCTGTGCCCACTTCAATCTCCGCATGTCATTGGTAGGGACCACCTCAAGGGTGATCACCGTGCTGCGTGGCCGAGTGAATGCCCTCTCTGGTAGCAAGTTGAGGGTCGCGCATAAAGGATTGTGGTCGCTCTCTACCCGGTCCCTCACCGACATATCCCCAAAAGCGTCCCATATCCGTAAATTAATTAGGAGGTAATCTATGCGGCTAGAACTGGGACCATTGTTGAATGTGTATGCACCATACATATCTGAGGTGGATCTCCCATTTACAGCCCGAAGTCCTTTTTCCAAACACATAGCATTGATTTGAATTGCTACATCCGTCCACTTTTTTATAGGAGTAAATTCCAATTTTGGGATACCCCGCTGGGCATCTTCCTCACAAGCAGGATCGTATTCACCTGTGGCAAGGGGTTCAAATGTCGAGTTGAGGTCAACTGCTATTAAAATTAGGGAATCTCTAGAATACAAATCTAGGAGATCGTCAAGAGTCGCTAAAATCTCCGACTTGCATAGACATTATAAATGTCAATATGTCCCTTTGCGTCCATTGTCAGCCTGAACGCAAGGATGTCCCTGCTCGGTGTTGGAAGCACCTGGATGTTGTAGCCAAACTCTTGGTAAACCCAGATTGTCAGTCCCCCTGAATGACGGCCCTTCCCCCACAAGTAGCTGGGATATGGTAATTTAGATAACCTGACAGATAAAGAGGCTCTATTAGCCATGTTTCCTGGAAGAGGCAGATGCCATGATCATCAATGAATGTAAACCGGTCGGGGGAGGTGACCTTCATCCTCAACCCTGCAATATTCCAGGATATTACGGCTAATTTGTGTGGTGTGAGGCTAGATGCTGATTACCCACCTAAGGTATTAAGTACCATGCCATTATAATTCTGCTTCTCTTCATCAGGGATGAGTCTGTCTGGAGAAATTCTGGGTGACTGGTCAAGGCCGCTAGATGGAACCCGGTGACTGGGAGTGGGGGCTATATAAGTTGCAGGAGTGATGACAGGCTCCAAGGTAGCCAGGGGGCACACTAGTTATAGGAGCGATAACAGGCTCCAAAACAGTGTGGTGCTCATTCAGTAGTCAGTCATTAGCATCCATTGAGGTGCTGCCTTCCCAATGAGTATGCGATTGCCTATCAGCACGATTACCCTGACTGACCGATGGGAATCGCCTGAACTGAATGGAAGAGTACTGGGTGGATCAGTACAGAATTCCAGGGCAAGAAAGTTTTCAGCCAAGTCTACACCGGTTAGGGAAAGCTCAATATGGTCTAGTAATTCTGCAGGTGAAGAAAACCTCTGAGCCCTGATTATGTCATCTCATATAACTGAATGACAACCCCGGACTTTCCGGATCTAACGGGTGACTTTATTAATCAGGGAATCTGCGTTTTCAAATACATTCCGAGGGGCAAGCTTGGGCAGGTTGAAAAATATAGATTTGGGGTGCTTCGGCCAGGCTAGGGGTGATTGGCTTAGAAAGCCTATGTTGTGCAATGCGAGGAGGATGTTGTGCATGTGTTGCGGAAGTAGGCCTAGGGCATGTAGATTGACTCTGAGTCAAAGGCATATTAAGACGGTTATTTCTGTGGGTGAAACTATGGGTGATTGAACCCTTGCTCAACATGGGGGGAGGGGTTGCTTTGGAAGGTGAAGCCGCGGTAGCTAGTGGGTTAAGGCCATTGAGGCGGGTGTTTATGCCCTGTGAGGTTGCCTCGTGTCCGGTGTTATTGATTTGCCGGGTCTGTTGTATGGTGCAAGTTGTGGAGTTAGTGCTTTAAACCCTGGTTGGCCCTTTTGAACTAGGCAATTAACCAGAGAGGTAAGATTCACAATCATCAATTTCATAGCCCCTATTTCTAGTCTGAGGGAATTAATAAGGTAAGTGTCCTCAGATTCTAAACTAGGACCTGGGCCTGACTCTCTACCAGCCGTCAACTTCAGATGTTGCTGAATCATGTCTTCCCTATCAGCATGCTGCATGTCCGATCAAGGGAAGAACCTATTAGTGCACAGAATTACGGGACCCAACTGTTGGGGGTCAGCAACTGCGGAAGTGGTGGGGGGATGACAAGCTCCCTCTTCTTCAGGAGTGGTCTTAGTGCTAGCTGCGGGTGCCTCTTTTCTAACTGGTTTCTGAAATATTACAGGGATGATAGGGCAGCTTCTACCTTTCTGCTCGGAAGAGAGGGAGGACTGGTGGGAAATTTTATTGGGGACGGGATGTGTAGGTGGGTCGGCTTCAAGGAAATGTTCGCATTCGCTAATGAGGGTGTGTATGCGGTCTAAGACACAATTACTACCAGGATGTTTCTGAGCCTTCCTGTCATTTTTACCTTTGTCAGACCAACCATTAAGACTTACCCCACAGCCCCCCACTACCCTCCCTACATTTTCTTTTCCCCATCTTCCTACGCGTTTGACTGATGACAAATCAAGAAAACAGGCCCTCCCCCTAAAGCTCAACCGTCTGGTTCTAGATTACACAAAGCCCAGTTGATATCAAACAAAGATAGGATAGAACTTAGCGTGCTTACTCTAAGTAAAAGTTAAAACTAAATACTATTTAGGCATTAAACGTACACAGGTAGCATGAGGAAAAAGAAACAAAGGCTAGGCACAGTCATGATACCTTATGGGGAATACGTTTGTCAGTCACAGTATCCTCGGTCCATATACAGGGTGAAAGGGAGGTGGCCCTGCCCTTCCTCTTCTTGGCAATGACGGACCCACCCTTGGCCCGGGCGCATCCCTCGCCGCGGTGTGGCTTTGGTGCTAAAGAGCGCATCACAGGCCCCTCCCTCCTGGGAGAAGCGAGGCACTGTGGGGGTGAAGTGCCCAGTACAGTCCCCGGTGTGCCGCAGTGGCCATGACTGTAGCGGCATCCCGCGCCGCGGTGTGGCTGTGGCGCTTAAGAGCGTGCCATAAGCCTCACCGTCCTGGGTGGGAGAAGCGAGGCACTCAGGGGGTGAAGTGCCCAGTGTGGTCCCTAGTATGCGGCAGCGGTGATGACTGTAGCGGTGTCTGGCCAATCACTTAATCTCCCCATGACTAACAAGCATTGGTAATGCATCGGTTTCGCCTATATAATGAATAAAGAGATGTTTTCAACAATCATCTTCTGACAGAAGGAAAGAGCTCCATGACAGATAACACAGGAGTGGAGACGATGTGGCGCGGCCTGAGCTGCCGACTCAAGAGCTGAGGAATCGCAGGTCGAGTCTCCGCAGCACCCCACAACATCCTGTGATTCTGTGCAAATCACTTAATCTCTCCGGGTGATAAATTGTCATATAAATGTGCTGCAAGAGTAAAAGGCAAAACTTTATGATAATATAGTTCTACCAAAAACTGATAAGAGAAGCAGAATGCTACAGCCAATAGAAATGGAGGAAATGTAAATGGCACACACAGGAACCAATGAGAAGCCTTGGCCATGTCTGAACTGGGGTGGCAGAGTGGGCTAAAGAATGGTGATGGATTAAACCCAGATCTGTTGACTGGGTGTGAGTGTTTGATTGGTTCAGATGCTCCGTCCATCACCATCCCCTTTTGTACCACTTTGTTCGCCATAAGTTGGCAGGGTATGCTCAGACGTGAGTCCCTTGCTCACTTTACCACTGGATTCAAGCAAGCCGGGCTGAAGACGGCTGAAATGCCCGAAACCGGTCCTCGGAAGCTTGTTTCCGGTCCAGGGAAGGCATGGCTTGGCAGTTCGGGCTGGAATGTTCCCATGAGGCACAGGGTCAGACTGATTTGCATATGGCCATCTCTGAACTGGGGTGGCAGAGTGGGCTAAAGAATGGTGATGGATTAAACCCAGAGCTGTTGACTGGGTGTGAGTGTTTGATTGGTTCAGATGCTCCGTCCATCCCCACCCCCTTTTGTACCACTTTGTTTGCCATAAGTTGGCAGGGTATGCTCAGACGTGAGTCCCTTGCTCACTTTGCCACTGGATTCAAGCAAGCCGGGCTGAAGACGGCTGAAATGCCAGAAACCGGTCCTAGGAAGCTTGTTTCCGGTCCAGGGAAGGCATGGCTTGGCAGTTCGGGCTGGACTGTTCCCATGAGGCACAGGGTCAGACTGATTTGCATATGGCCATGTCTGAACTGGGGTGGCAGAGTGGGCTAAAGAATGGTGATGGATTAAACCCAGATCTGTTGACTGGGTGTGAGTGTTTGATTGGTTCAGATGCTGTGTCCATTACCACCCCCACCACCCCCTTTTGTAACATAACCAACTGGCATCACTGTGTTGAGTGTCATAACCAATTTGTGCCAAATTTCTTTTTGTGTGTTAACCTTCCCTTCCCGTGGCTGAGCTAAAGTTTACAAACAGGCTGTCACAGAGGCAAATCTCTAATACAGCAGTCGAATAACTCAGCTCCACCCATGTCACATCCAAAATATGCACCAGCATCAGGTCATCTTTTGAAGACACTGCAGTGGAAAACAAAGAGGAAAGAACAATCTCCAAGACCCTGTGTAAGTGCAAAATGTTAAAGAAAATCTGCACACACAACAATCCAAAGTACTTTGTAAGCATTATTAAAAAGAGCCAAGCTCTTTGTGAATTCCAGAGTAATTCGAACAGAGTCCCCCCTAGCACCCTGTAAGCATATAATCTATCAATGCAGAGACAAGTCACAAAATAATGTTCTATGCATAGGACTCCAATTGAGCTCATGTGATGAGACTGTAATAAAGACATTGCACTGGCGAAGGATCTGAAGTCATGGGAGAGTGTACAGGCGACCTTCAAACTGGTGGAGAAATAAAACCTGCCAGTGGTAACAGGGGCGTAGCTAGAGCTTCTGGCGCCCAGGGCTATCCCTCAGATTGCCGCCCATGGCCAGGGGGGGGGGGGTTGGGGAAAAAGGACAGCGAGCAGCGGGGTGGATTGGCAGGGTTCAAGTTACAACACCACTCTCTACTCCACTGCAGATGAAAGCAAAGGTCGGAGCGGAGGTACTGCGTGGGTCCACCCACTATTTTCACAGTGTGAATGCCGTCCACCCTGCCAAGAAGTTGGGCCACACAGAAATATGCTGAACGTGTCCCGGTGTCATTTTCAGACCCCTGGACACGTTCAGCAGCACCTGCACATTGTCTGCTTTTCATTCCCATCAGCAACGTGCTGGGCCAAAGATAAAGGCCAAGCTAAGGGGCCTTTAGGCCTCCTTTTGATGGAGTAGCCTGGAACCTCACACTATGTAAATGCAACAGAGGGAAACAAAAGCACACAGCTTGTTATCTCTTCACAGGTACGTAAGAGCGGCATGCTTTTGACTTTATTATGTCCCTTTATGTAAGTGCATGAACTGTAAGAATGCCATATGTGTTGGTCTGCCCCAGTATTTACACGCAATTTAAATAGCACTATTTTCATGCAAGTGTGTAAATCAGTGTACAAGATGTATTGCATGAGTCAGTGAGGGTTAAAAGGTGTAGCAGTCCCATATCCTACATAGCTCACTGTGCTATATTGAAAGGCTTACTATTTATGAGCTGCAAGTAACAAAAGGATCTGTGTTCAAAGCAGGAACCCACTTACCTTGCTACATAAAAAAAACATTCTATCACTTGCATATTACATGATATGCTTTGCAAGCACATTAACCTTCTATACTACTTCGAGTCAGATCTGGGACTACACAAAACAGAAATCTCCCCAAGAAATACTTTAACCAACTGGGTTATCTCACCAATTATTATTCCATGATATATACTGGGCACCTCTGCAGCAGATGTCTTTTCCCCTAAAAATATAGACTTTGCAAACAATTAAGCATAAAAGATCTACCAACATGCTTCTCCTTGCTGCCAATTTCTTTGAGGCAGGGTTTTAGAAAATGTTTAAAATTAGTTGAGGCATCAGGATTGCACCACTTTTTTTTTAGCACAACCCCAAAGCGAAATCTAATTTGTTAAATCTCATAATGCGCTCCAATGCACTCATGATATGTGATGTCACTTACTGTGATGCCACGTGTGAGGTCATGCTTTGTGACATCACCGGCTGTGATGGCACAGACCATGATGTTACTTGCATACTGACTAACTAGGTTAGCCCCCCACCACATGGTGGAGCTGTGAGAAAGTCCATAGCATAAAAAAATACAATTTACATATTTTTCCCCACAGTGCAGGTAGTTTCATGTTTTCTCATCCACCACATGCATTACAAAAAGGCCTGCCCCGGGCCCTTGCCTCTGGGTAACTTCATGTGGTGTCAATCAGCCAGCACTGCAGTCCAGCAGTAATCCGAGACTCCTTTGAAAAGCACCACCACCGACTCACATGTGGCCCCCAGGTCAAAACTAGAGATCCTTTCAACTGTCAGTGTCACCCATATCCAGTGATACCTTAAACTGACAGCCACCCTTAAGTTAAGTTCCTACTGCTGCTGTATAGAACAGATGAATAAGAATTCAAATGTAATTCATTTTCACTTACCTTATTTAGGCTGTCAGTGTCATAGCTGCCAAGGTTTCAGATTGCTATGTGTGACATTTTCAGAATTTCAGTGTAATAATGAGTGACATTTCAAGGACTAGGAGTGACACTTTCTCCCGAGCAAAATCCAGCAATGAAGAGGGAAATATATTAAATTACATTAGAGCAACAAGAAAATCGTAAAAATGCTGCAAAGCACTAGAAATGCATTAAGTCTCAGGCTGAGAGACAGAGAAGTCTAAGTCCAAGGCATAGCCAGCAGGTAGGGCACTGTAGTGTTTATAATTTTATAAACAAGTTTCATGCCCGCTTCCAATGCAACCCCTGAAGTGACAGTTTTGGGCTGATTGTTTTAGGCTTTTTTTCCGGGTGTGTTGGGTTTGCTGCACTGGGTTGTACTTTTGATTATTCTTATATTACCATAAACGTTGCCTGCAGTAAAATCACATATGCACGTGGTCTTCCAGTACACACCCTGAAGTGTAGGTGTTACAGGTTCTCTATATGGGCTGGATTTTTTTTGGGCATCGAATTCTGGTGCTGTGCAGCATTTGTAAGATATTATTAGAGCTCCTATTGCTCAAATGGGTGTTAATTATGATATTGATATGTTTTCCTTGTCGTCTTTGCCTTGAGTTTTACGTCGTGAGAAAGTGTCACTCTTAGTCTTTGAATGTCACTCATAATTACACTGAAATTATTAAAATGTCAAACAAAAGTAATCTGAAACCTTGGCAGCTATGCATTCTCGCCACCAAGGACTCTTATTTTATGCCCCTCTTTCACTTCCAGGGCAGCTAAGCACACACTTACTTGAAAGGAAATTGTAGCTGTGGCCATCTCGAGAGCATAGCTCCATTTCACGAGATGCCGACCACCTGGCTCGCCTCTCTCTCCCTGTAGTATCCGGCTGCCCACATCATGCTCGCTCTAGCTGGCAGGCTCAGGTGCACAGGCCATCATGGTGGTGGACAGGCTGGGTCAACGGGCGCATGTGATGTAGCGAGCCATGTCCGAGTTCAGCTGCTGCCCAACTGAACGAAAGTGAAAGCAGTAACTCTCGAGTTGACTCGAGGCGTCACTGTAGTAGCGCGTGGGCTGGCCAAACAAAGATCCTCAGGGTCGTCATTGGTAGCGCTTTCAAGCGCAAGAAGATTGACGGCCCTGGGAACCACATAAACAGTATGGCGTGCGTCGCACCAGCGCTGCACCACCACTACGCTACGTGGTGCAGGATTTGGTTGCATTTTGAAATACACATGCGAGCACTGGCTGCTCAGCAACAACCGCCACACCGCCGCCTCCAAAATTGTGCCACCTGGGGCGGACCGCCCCCCCACCCCCTCCTAGCTACGCCAGTGAGTGGTAAGCAAGCTATTCACAAATATCTTGCCTACAATGGGATGCGAGTGAAGCAATATGCATCAGAGACCAGCATACACTTGATATAATTGGTTAGCACTGAGCAGAAAGCTGGTTGACACTTTTACAGTTACTCCAAGGCATGGGTACTCACAAACTTTCTGTCGGGGGCCAAAATGACAGTGTAGTTTGTGGCAGAGGGCCGCACTGGTAGGGGTGAGGTCAGTGGGGGGTGGGGTCAGTGGGGGGGCGGGGTCAGTGGGGGGGCGGGACTAGAGTAAAAAAAATCAACCCTGTTTAAAAAAGTAGACAATGCAATCTTAACAAGCATTGCATAGCTTCATACACACTTTACCACAATTCCGTCACAGGGTTACTTATGGCCAATCCTTAGCCCCACAATAGCCTGCAATGTCTTGCAAACACAATGGCGGAAAGGCATGGACCAAAAACTGCATAAAGTCAAGAGGACTCCCAAGGGTTTACTTTTTATTCCTGGAGCAAACTCCATGACTGCTGAGGCCAGTCTCTCTCTCTGTCTCTTTCTTTCCCAGTCTGTCAGTCTCTCTCTCTCTCTCTCTCTCTCTCTCTCTCTCTCTCTCTCTCTCAGTTAGTCAGTTAGTCAGTCTCTTTCTCTCTCTCTCTCAGTCAGTCAGTAAAACTCTCTCAGTCAGTCAGTCAATCTCTTTCTGTCAGTCAGTCTCTCTTAGTCATCAGCTAGTCTGTCAGTCTCTCTGTCAGTCAGTTACTCTCTCTCTATCAGTCACTCTCTATGTCAGTCTCTCTCAGTCTTTCACAGTCAGTCTCTCTCAATCAGTCTCTCTCTCCTAGTCAGTCAGTCTCTCTGTCAGTCAGTCTCTCTCTCTGTCAGTTACTCTCTCTTTCAATCACTCTCTCTGTCATTCTCTCTCTGTCAGTCAGTCTGTCAGTCCCTCTCTGTCAGTCAGTCTCTCTCAGTCAGTCAGTATCTCTCAGTCAGTCTCTCTCTCTCTCAGTCAGTCTCTCTCAGTCAGTCTTTCCCTGTCTCGCAGTCAGTCTCTCTCTCTCCTAGTCAGTCAGTCTCTCTGTCCCAGTCCGTCTCACTCTTAGTCAGTCAGTCTCTCAGTCAGTCAGTCTCTCTCTCTCTCTCCTGGTCACTCTCTCTCTCTGTCTGTCAGTCGCTCTCCCTCAGTCAGTCAGTCTCTCTTTGTCAGTCAATCCGTCTCTCTGTCAGTCAGTCAGTCTCTCTCTCTTAGTCAGTCTGTCTCTCTCAATCAGTCAATCTCTCTCTCTGTCAGTCAGTCTCCCTTAGTCAGTCAGCTAGTCTGTCAGTCTTTCTGTCAATCAGTTACTCTCTCTCTATCAGTCAGTCTCTATGTCAGTCTCTCTCAGTCTTTCTCAGTCAGTCTCTCTCAATCAGTCTCTCTCTCTGTCAGTCAGTCTCTGTCAGTCTCTCTCTCTCCTAGTCAGTCAGTCTCTCTCTCTCTCTCTCTCTGTCAGTCAGTCTCTCTCAGTCAGTCAGTCTCTGTCAGTCAGTCTCTCTCTCCGTCAGTCAGTCTCTCTCTCCGTCAGTCAGTCACTCTCTCTCCGTCAGTCAGTCACTCTCTCTCCGTCAGTCAGTCTCTCTCTCTCTGTCAGTGTCTCTATCAGTCAGTCTCTCTCTCTTAGTAAATCACTCTTGCAGTCAGTCAGTCTCTCTCTCTTAGTCAGACAGTCTCTCTTAGTCAGTCAGTCTTTCAATCTGTCAGTCTCTCTCTCTATCAGTCAGTCTTTCAGTCAGTCAGACTCTCTCTCTCTCAGTAAATCATTATCTCTCTCTTAGTCAGTCAGTCTCTCCACTCTCTCTAACCAATCTCTCACTCTCGCTCTCTCCACTCTCTCTCTCTACTCTCTCTCTACTCTCTCTCTCTACTCCCTCTCTCTCCTTTTTCTCTCTCCCCCTCCCGCTCTCTCCACTCGTCCTTCTCTCCTCTCTCTCCACTCTCTCTCTCTTCATCTGCCTTTCCTCCCCACTCTCTTCTCTCCTCTCTCTCTCTCCACTCTCTCTTTCTTCTCTCTCTCCACTCTCTCTCTCTACTCTCTCTCTCTCTCTCCTCTCTCTCTCTCTCTCCGCTCTCTCTCTCCACTCTCTTTCTCTCTCTCTCTCTCTCTCTCTAATCTCTCTCTCTCTACTTTCTCTCTCTCTATCCACTCTCTCTCTTCTCTCTCTCTCTCCGCTCTCTCTCTCCACTCTCTCTCTCTCTCTCTCTCTCTCTCTCTCTCTATCGCTCTCCACTCTCTCTCTCTCTCGCTCTCTTTCTCTTGATGGAGCAAGGATTCGCATGTAAAGCGACTTGCTTGAAATCATGAACCTCAAATAACCCTAATAAATTAATCAACTTGTTTGTCTTACTAATTTTCCCCTTTATTCTGACATTTTGGGTATCCGAGTGATGCTTGCCTATGTGTTTACTAATCCTAATACGCTTGCTACCCAAGATGGCTGCTGCTACGCGGGAATTTCTTCTGCGCATGCTTCGGTCATACCCATGTAACGTGACGTACTCGCAGTTATGGTGGGAAACTCTTTGCACTTGCGCAGTAGAACTAAGATGGCTGCTTTGTGTCCTCACATGCCTGAAGCTTGCATCTCTGCCTCCGCTATGCTGTTTGTTCCGCATTAACCATTAAGGCTATAGTTATTATGAAATAATGGGAGTAATGTAGGGATTCGTGGTATACAGTGCATTCATTTATTCTGTGTTCTAAAACTGTTTCTATTTACTTTTCATGTATCCGTAATCTCCTTGGGCATGAGGGACGGGAATACTCCATTTTGAAAATCCTTTCTGCGCATGACAATCCACAGCCAGAGGATGAACTCTGTGACATTGAACTCGAGCCAAAACAGAAGTCCAAGCCAAAATGCGCCTGGGAAGAGGCACCTTCACCTAGTCGAAGAAGCCGAATTGTACTAAATGTATTACAATGTATAAAATGTTAAATTCACCATTGTTATGTGTAAGGAACATGTCATGGGAACCCGAAATTCAAGGGGCGGTCTCGGAAGATGCAAATTATGAGCTGGAGAAAGTCAAATCCTAGATGGTGTGAAGAGCTGTCCTTTCCTTTGTCCAAACGAAATTGGGGATCCTTACACTTGCAAAATTTGAAGGGTGGAACACTGACCTGAAAACAGTATAACTAGCCTAGGTTAGTTAGAGAATTTGTCCGACTTGTCCGAATAGCTGACCTGTAAGCATGGGCGGATTTTACGAATTGGCAATCCGCGAACTTGCGTATTTACGGATTCGCAATCCGCAAAATCCGCGAACTCTCGCAAATTTGCGGATTTTCTTTTTTTTTTGTGTTCGCAAGGATTTCTGCCCGTTCGCGAGGGTTCTGTACCAGTTCGCAATGCGAACTTACTTGTCGGCTCGCAATGGCCGCGACTATGTTGTTTCTACATCTGGTTCATCATCACAGGTTCACAGCACCCTCTGTTTCACCACTGCCACCCTCTGGTACACCCATGCCACCCTCTGGTACATCACTGCCACCCTCTGGTTGGTTTATCACTGTAGATTATGGGGGTGAAAAAAAGCAAGCACACCTGCCCTGCTTCAACTGACATGAATTAATTTGGGGTTGATTAATGTGTCACTGAATTTAAACTTCCAGTCTGGCTGGCACCTGCTTCCTTATCTGTAATTTGCTGAACTCTGAAGGGGCCCCTCAGGAAGCACTACAGGGAATGGTTACTAATGATAAGATTGAACTTTTGCACCTGCTGAGTGCTTTCAGTTTTGTCTGTAATTGCTTTCTGTTGCAGTGTAATTTTTTTAACAGAACCTTTGTTGTATACTTGTAGCTATTCTCTGAGCCTTCTGTGAGGGTCAGAGCAGGGTCATAGAATAGTTGCAAGTAGGCAAATGAACTCTGAAGGGGCCCCTCAGGAAGCACTACAGGGAATGGTTACTAATGATAAGATTGAACTTTTGCACCTGCTGAGTGCTTTCAGTTTTGCAAAAATCCAAATATCCAGCAGCATCCACAAAAGTAATCCTTCCAGGTCAAGATCCAAATCAAAGTGACCAGCACATGAAGAAAGCACTGGGAGGAGCCTGGTGGACAGGAACAGGAAGTTGGAGACTGTGGGGCACTTCCTTCCTCCCACCCCCACCCCCCAAAATGGACTCCTTGCAAAGAAAAAGTGCAGGCAAATGTCAACCTGAGGAGTTATTCTGATAAAAATCATAATTTTCAAGGTTTATGCTGCCTGCTGGTGGATTTCTTGTGCGAAATTGCAAATTTTGCAATCTCGCAATTGCGAGATTGTCGCTGCCCGCCGCATCTACGTGTTCGCAAGTATTTACTCCCGCGAAATTGTATAGTATTCTAGTTGGCAAGTGCGACCAAGCAAAAAATCCGCTTCGCATTGATTTTACGAATTTTCGGCAAGTTCGCGAGAGTTCGCGGATTGCGAATTTACTGAAAATCCGCAAAATCCGCGAGCGGAACGGATTTTACGCCCATGCTTACTGACCTGTCACTGACCCAACTCAATCAATAGCTGATCGAGAAACAGAGGTGCTGCGGAGCACTCTGTCAGACAGACTCATAGACCCATTCGGGGTTTTGGGAACCTTAAGTGCTGGCGAAGCACTTTGCTGGGGAATTCGACAACCCAATCGGGGTTCTGACTGATAGCTGCAGAGAGGGTGTAGCGCAGGCGTTGCAACTGAACTGCGGGTGCTGGTCTCAACTTTGGTGGTCCTGTCCTGATCCTAATCTGGTTTTCCTGTCCTGGGTTTCCATTCTGCACCTGCTGGCCTACTGGCGACTGCATTCCTTGGGGTTTGTCCTGTCCTTAACTGACCCGTGGCCAGGGTTGGTCTCCACACTGAACTAGGTAAATATAATTCTGGGAGGGAAACGCGCTTACATCCTTTTCTTTAACCTTTCCTGAAATCTTGCTAAAATCGTAATTGCATATGTTCCTTTTTTCCCTTCCCTGTGACAAAGTACTGAAGTCGTAAAAAGTCTTTATTAGCATGTTCCATTTTTCCCTTACCTTATAGGTTGGATGCTAAAGTACTGTCTCTGAATAAATAGATGTTCCTTCTCTTTACCCTCCCTTTACTGAACTGAGGAGATCATTCTGAATTATTAGCGTGTTCCAATTTTCTTACCCTTCTTATAGCTACATAATAGATTCAGTTTCGTCATTATAGTTTCATGTTCCTTTTCTTACCCATCCCATAGGGAAACAATAAAATTGTGACATTCTAGTATGTTCCTTATTTTCCACGTCCTTTAGAAAGTATCCATTCTAAAGTCTGATCCCTACATGTTTATTTTTCTAGTATGTTCCCTGTTTTTACCTTCCCTTTAGACTTCTAAATGATTGGCATAAACTATTTTCTACATGGTTATACGCTTTTTATGATTCTGGTTATTGATAGTTTGCTTACTGTAAATCTTTTGATTTCTGACATTGACGAGAACTAGATAAAGGTTTTCAAAACTTCCTGAGTCTGTGGTTATTATAAGGAGTGCAAATATAATAAATGTTATTGTATTTTTGTGACTGCTTAACTTTTTCAGCTAGCTCCCTGATCCATTGTGATCATAGGTACCTGTGACATGGATTGGTAAGTAAGGTACATAGGAAATAGGTAGGAAACGAACTAGGGTTACTGGTAGTAGTGTGTAGGTTACCCGATTAATAAATATGGTAAATTGAATTTATGGGCCCAAAAGTGCATATGGTAAAAATTATAGTCGGGTGACCTGCGCGCTCTATCACTCTCTCTCCCCACTCTCTCCACTCTCTCTCTCTCTCTCTCTCTACTCTCTCTCTTCTCTCTCCTCTCCGCTCTCTCTCTCCACTCTCTCTCTACTCTTTCTCTCTCTCTCTACTCTCTCTCTCTCCACTCTCTCTCTCTTCTCTCTCTCTCTCCGCTCTCTCTCTCTCTCTCTCTCTCTCTCTCTCTCTCTCTCTCTCTCTCTCTCTCTCTCTCTCTCTCTCTCTCTCCACTCTCTTCTGTCACTGGTAAAAATGGGTTTCTGGAGGGCATGGGTACAATAACTGCAAGGTCAGTGGGACAACAGGGAAGGCCTGCCGGCCGCACTATGAGTACCAAGGGAAGCAGCAACAGTCCTGGGAGAGGTATGCTTTGTTGTGAACCATAAAAGTACAGGGATATATATGATTCCCCTTCAGTATCAATGTACTTTGTGGGCATATGGAGGTGAAAACGATGCAGTCAAAATCGTAATTTAGTGCATTTAAAAAAAAAAGAGATACTTTGCAAGTACAATTAGCATATCTCACAAATTGAAAGGTCGTGTACTCATTGAAAATACTCAGTAGGGCTGTGTGTGATCTTACCAAGTGTTCAGCAACATTCATTTCTAGGTTGAGACCCTCCCATGACGGAGCAGAAACACAAAGCAGCCTTATGTGAAGTTGCACAAAATTCCCGATTCTTCTCCTGATGAACTAAATTGTGACCACCTAAAATGTGTTGTGCTTTGAGTTTCGTAGCCTCATTATTCCAATCATAAAAATGTACAATTTTGAATGGCCATGTACACGTGCTTGCTCTGTGAGGTGAGCTATTTCAATGACGTGTTTGTGGCATGGTCACGGTTTGAGGAATCAATTTTGCCATTCCTGCACTTGTAAGTGTGCAGTGTGCACCCACGCCAGCCCAGACCCTGACCGAAAGGGCTTCAGCAAATTCCCCCGTCCCCTCTCCCCCCACCCCACTCCAGCTCTCCCCTCTCCTTGTGGCAACCCGTCTCAGACAGCTTCCCCAGGCACACACAGAGCCGCACCCAAGTACTTCACAGGTCTTTTAAAGACCATTTACTTGCAAATGAGGCTTTGTTGTGTTTCGCCTGTCCTTAGCGCCCCTGCATCTCCACTCTGACTATTACCAGAACATCGCCCAGCCCCCAGAGAGCAGAGTCTCTCGGAGTCCAACCGGAGATGTTTGCTGACACTCTTTAAAAAAAAAACACACTGGTAGGGTGTGTGCAAGATCCGTGGGCCGCGAAGGAAGGCTTGCCAGGCCGCTGGCGGCCCGCTGGCTGTACTATGAGTACCCCTGCTCTAAGGCAATATTCAAAATTTCACAATCACGACCGTTGACAAAAAACCAAGGCCGAGCGTACTTTAGGACTAGTCTATATGGCTATACCCACAAATAGAGTCTTGGACATCATGGATCCCAACACCCTGAAAAATCTAATCAATGTTATAGCCACCAAAAACAGTGTTGTTAGACAGGGGAATTTCAGAGAGAATGCAGAGATAGGTGCTCATGTTTAGATTGCAGTGTGGAAAACACTAACATCACATCCAAGATGGATTCCCTGAGGAAACAATCTGAAAAATCTCTCAAATTGCTTCACCCACCTTAGGGTTCTCTGAAAGATCTGATCACAAACTCTTGAATTAGAAGTAGTGCAAATGACCAGGCTCAGTTCATATTTTACCTGGAGGAACATAAAAGTTGAATGGGCTTCTCAGGCACATGGTCTATAAACTCATGTTTTGCACCATGATCTGAAAGATGACCATTAGTGGTCATATTTCTTAAAAGTTAAAGCCCTTTGAGAAGCCTGGATCACCAATGCCACCCTCTTGGACATGCACTAACATGATGGTGCCTCCATCTTCAATGGCTTCCCATCCCCTTAAATCAGCAGAAGAGGGATGTTATCCATGCCGGCAGAAAGGTCAAATTACTTATGGTACAAATATAACAGTGTATCTACAAGAAGGCACCAGCCTATAAAATGACCACTCTCAATGTTAAAAGAGGGAGCATTGTAGCTTAGCTCCTTATTATCTCTGTTGCCTGTCACAGCCAGGAGGAGTCCTCCTAAGCTCCAGCTTTCATGAACACCAACTCATGAAATGCCTAACCTGTAGAATACTACTAATGCAGCCATCTCCTGCTCATGGGAGACAATGCAATCATAACCTGCCTAGCCCACACACTATGATTTTAGTAGAGGTCTAGAATCAATCAGGCGTACTAGTACCCAAGAAGAAGAGGTACATCTCCTGTTTCAGCGACATAAGTATAGTATCACGATGCACCCTCAGCCTTACCCTAAGCAAATGTGGAATGCTACTGTTGAGGCCACTGCTGTGACCCTTGAGCCTGAGTGTGGTGACATCTTGCAGGTATCAGACCATCTCTATCTGGAAGAAAGAACCATTTAATCAGAGATTCTATGAGGGTACCAGCTGGGTCTACTTATTGTTTATCCAGAAGATAAATGACTCCATAGCGGCTGCACCGTCAGTGTGTGCTTGTCCACCTGAGATCAAGCTGAAGGCAGGGTTACTTAGTTTTCTGAGTAAGTGTGGCCCGTAACCCTTTGTCAAGAAACTGGCCCACCGAAGGTGCTGGGACCTCCTTAAAGAAGCCAGGGCTGACCTCAAGCCAAAGGGTGTAACTGTGAACTGGAAATGCAGCCCTCAAATACAAAAATAAAGGAACCTATGGTGAGCTTTGTGAATGGTAATATGAACATGGGCATCCTCCTGATTTAAAGAAGCCAACAATGTTGCCAAGAAAAGGACCTCTCCCCCAAGATTTCCTGCATCTCCTTACATCCTGCAAGTATTTTGGCAGGATTTAGAGTCCATGGCAGCAATACTCTTTATTTACATCACTTCATATATGTATATATATGTATGTCTGTATGCATGTATAGGGTATTTCTATAATGTGAACCCAGCCAAAAGGCAGCAGATTTCTGAACATGTTCAAATACAATCTTAAAGTTGGCAAGTAATTGCAGGAGTAGCTGATAAGTTAATGCATTGAGATGTAATGTTCTTTAATGAGATAAGTCTTCAAACCTTTCCTAAACTGGAGCAGCGTTGGAGCAGTTCTGACCGATGATTTCTGTTAATGTAAAAACATATACACTTTCTAATTTTAAAAATCCATTAAAGCAATTACCAAACAGAAAAAGTTAAATAATAATATATTGCC
This sequence comes from Lissotriton helveticus, assembly GCF_964261635.1. Taxonomy (NCBI): domain Eukaryota; kingdom Metazoa; phylum Chordata; class Amphibia; order Caudata; family Salamandridae; genus Lissotriton; species Lissotriton helveticus. The sequence continues at coordinate 708,692,398 of NC_136070.1, forward strand.
GTTTAAATCACTCAGAAAACATTTTTATTCACAAATTTACAGTGTCATCATAGCACCTGAACAACAATGTTGATTTATCATTAGTGTTATCACACATTTGGAGACCACAGGAGCCCATTGAGTCAAAAATGCTCATGATCAATTAACTTCATAAAAATCTTAAATTAACAATTTCAACGTTTGCATGGCATCGCATTTTCCAAGTTCATTAACACCACCATTCAAGCATGGAGACCATTAGAGTCACCCGTGCCAAATTAACATACTAACGTTTTAATTGCTAATTACACGCTTTCCACAAATGAATACATTTAAACAGTATGTGCTTCATGGTTTCTGGCTCAGGCTTGTATAAGCAACAAATCCACGCTCCCGCTGGAATTCCATCTTATGCCTCCTCAATATATTCCACTGGGGCCAATTCTCTGGTTGGTTAAGTGGTTTGTGATAATGAGAGCCCCTGTCTAAAACGGTAATAAGGTTTTAATAGAGGAAAATACTGGGCTTGATTTGGTTTCTCCTCGATAATTGCACCCATCTTTATCTTTCCGATTTTAGGAAAATGTAGAAAGTACGTATTTCTAACGTATGTGTGATGGGTGGGGCTACGTGTGGAAGTACTAATTATGAATGTGTTGAAAGGAATGCACCACCCTATCCACTGAGGATGAAGTGACGTGTGAAGAAAAATTGCAACCCATGAAGGGTGGAGCAAGCCTCCTTGTTATAGGATAAGAGCCATGCACGGCCAGACCACCTCAGCCCTACTTTGCAATATAAAATAACTAAGGGGCTTATTATGATGGACGGTCGGACTGCCGTCCATTATCGTAGCGGTCAGAAAACTGCTCGGCAAGCAGTCTGTGGTCTGACTGCCGCATTTCGATGCAAGTGCCAGGGTGCAGACGGAGAGTGCTCACTTACACGGTGGCTTGTACTGCAGCCCAGGAAAAGAGCGCAGCACAAGCCACAGTATAAATGAGCACTTCGTGCACTTCCATGCACTGTGTACCATGCACTTTCTGCTGGTGGCATGTCATTGCCACTGAGAGCAGTACCCCCATATTTCAGATTTTCAGGTGACGATTAACACCTTCGCTGCGGAAGCAATTCCGCCGCAGCGCTAGGGGGGAGGAGGGCCGCGTGGCGCTCCCATGCTCGTGACGGAACCGCTCCGTGACGAGCCTCGGGTGCGCTGTGCTTATGATGGAGCGGTTCCGTCACGGCCCCGCCCGCTCAATAGAACGCGCGGCACAGGCGCAAAATCAGCGCCGCGCAGGCGCGCCGTGACGGAACCGCTCCGTCACCAGGACAGCGCGACCGAGGCTGGTGACGGAGCGGTTCCGTCACCAGCATGAAAGGTGTTAAGCATCTTAGGAAGTAAAACCGCCCGTACTGTACCAGCGGGTAGTGGCATGTACTCCGCCCACTTCCCTCCCCAGTTTATATTCCTCTGCCGGTCAGCAGCATCTGTGACAGGGCACAGGTAGAGCCCATCATCCTACGACTCCGCATACCACATACCACTTATGAAAGTCATGATGCATTCTATGTACCACTGTCTGCTGTTGGTCTGTTGTTGTTTAGCTGCATGATGAGGTTCTACTAAATGTGTCTGAAAACAACTTGCCGTCGCAACTGTTGAATATGTTACAAATCAAATAAAAGTATATATTTAAAAAAACATCTGGCTGATTCTTTCTACTTATGATCTACGGTTTGTCCCTATCTCCCTAAGCGAAGCTTGGGTTGACTAACTACAATCTGCCCATTATTCCAAAAGTAGGACTGGAAAGACAGCGAGGGTGGTCTTTTGCCTTTCTGGGGAAGAAGTTATGAAACTCTCTGCCACTCAGTCTCCACCTTTGCAACTCTTATGCGATATTCAGGAAGATGCTCAAGACCTTTTCTTCTAGAACTTTGTTCTGTTCTACTCTTGTTTTTCTCAGCTAGCACTGGGAAACGAAATTGGATAAGCTATGAGCTTTATAAATCTGAAATGAATTATATGTGGCATTGGGTCATAATTTCTGGGGTAGTATGACGTCACAGTGGAGTCATATGGTGCCACATAATGGTGCGCAGGGAGTATTGCTGAAAAAAACTCCAGATCCAGTCAGGCGCTTGGAAATACTCTAAAGGTGAGGACATTTTTCTTCACACTTTCACATGTAATCAGGCACAGTATAGAAGCATACACTTGCCCAATAGGGCTCACCTGTCCATCGTCTTCCATTGTTCCCTAAGCTGTTACTCAAAATCTCTCTGGTCCCAAGCCCTGTTTACTTTCAATCAGTTTCAGTTTACTTCGGACACATTTAGTGTTGGAATGAAAATCTCTGCAATCAATCAATCAATCATAGCATTTATATAGCGCACTACTCACCCGGAGGGTCTCAAGGCGCTGGGGGGAGGGGGTCCGCTACTGCTCAAACAGCCAGGTCTTGAGCTGCTTCCTGAAGGCGAGGTGGTCTTGGGTCAGGCGGAGGTGGGTCGGAAGGGAGTTCCAAGTCTTGGCGGCCAGGTAGGAGAAGGACCTTCCTCCTGTGATGGCTCTTCGAATGCGGGGGACGGCGGCGAGGGCGTGGCTGGTCGATTGGAGCTGGCGTGTGGGAGCGTAGAAGTTGAGGCGGCTGTTGAGGTATCCTGGGCCTTGGTTGTGTAGGGCTTTGTGTGCGTGGGTGAGGAGACGGAAGGTGATTCTCTTGTTGACCGGGAGCCAGTGCAGGTCTCTCAGGTGTCCGGAGATGTGGCTGCGGCGGGGGATGTCCAGGATGAGTCGTGCTGAGGTGTTCTGGATCCGCTGGAGTCTCTTCTGGAGTTTGGCGGCGGTTCCGGCGTAGAGGGAGTTGCCGTAGTCCAGACGGCTGGTGACGAGGGCCTGGGTGACCGTCTTTCTGGTCTCGGTGGGGATCCATCGGAAGATCTTACGTAGCATGCGCAGGATGTTGAAGCACGACGAGGAGACGGCGTTGACTTGTCTGGTCATGGAGAGGGATGAGTCCAGGATGAAGCCCAGGTTGCGTGCGTGGTCTGTGGGTTTGGGTGCGCTGCCCAGGGTGGGGGGCCACCAGGAGTCGTCCCAGGCAGAGGGTGCAGATCCCAGGATGAGGACTTCCGTCTTGTCAGAGTTCAGTTTCAGGCGACTGTTCATCATCCACTTGGCAACGTCTGTCATCCCTTCGTGTAGGTTGGCTCTGGCGGTGGCTTGAAAAGGCTGTGCAGTCCTACTATCTTCTTATTTTATGGAGTGGCGTATGTTTTCAACAGTATAGTAAAGAATCTGTGAGTTCATTGGAAGTTCTCCACATTTTTACTGTACTGTTCATGAGCAGACCTAGACTCTTCTCACAAAGGGTTGCACAGAGTGACAAAATCATTTTTGATTTAGGGTCCTAAGCCTGATGGACACCAAACGTTGTTCCATGTTTTGCTGCTGTTTCCAAAGATCAGTACTTCCATCTTGCCTGTGTTCTGCTGCAGGGAGTTGTTCTTCATCCAGTTGGTTACATTTGTCATGCATCTGTGGAAGTGTCCAATGTGGCCTTTTGTTTCCTCAGGATCTGTGCAAAGCTCTCAAGGACCCACTTTCCAGAACCACTGACTTGGTATGGTATTACAGTAGCAAGGATCAGAGTGGCCAGGAGGGGGTAAGGGCGTGGGAAGGGAACAGCAGGGAAGGAGATCTGTAAAAGAAAAGTATACACAAAACAAAACAAAATACAGCTTTGTAGGTTTCTGCACATTTACTGATTTCTAAAACTCTTACACTAGAACATCAATGATGAATGTCTTATATTATGATGAGTTCCTTGGAAGAGGCTCAATAGGAAGCATACCATTCATATAAAGCTTGTCACCAGATAAATATGGTAGTAATTTTCTCAATACTATTGTAAAACTTGGCCAGTAATAACGTCTTAATGCCTAATACAACTGCATTCCATGGCAGGTTTATCTGTTTATTTATATAGCAGTCTAGCGTGAATAAAAACCATAAAATATTCAAGTATGTCATCTCGAGCCTGAGAGTTCTTTTTGGGAGATAAACAAAAGAATATGTAAAACTGAGAAAACAAAACATGCAGCTTACCCCCTCAGAGCAAGACCTGCTCTGAAAACACGAGATTGCCAGCCGGCTAAATAGAGCTGCCAAAAAGAGAATCTTTAAGAAGGATTAATATGTAACTCACTGCAGGAGCCAAGTCTGGAATTCAGGAAGGCAGTGGAAGCCGAATCAGAAGGAAAATAAGCAGACCAGAATACCAGGAAGCAGTCCAGGAACCCAATCTCAAAAAAGAATGCTCAAAAAATAGATCTGCCTCCAGGTGAAGTCCTAAATGAAGGGAGTCCAACAGCAGGCTCAGGAACTCAGGGGAAAGCAGAGCTCCTGCTCAGCTCGGAGGCAAAGGAATAGTGAACAGCGGTAGATGGACAGGGCCTGCAAAATGCAGTTTGCCTCAACAGGAATGCGTAACCCTGTGTGGAGAAGAAGCAGGTGGCAATACACTGCACAGTTTGGTGGGGGCAGGCCCTAGAACGTGCAATCCCATGGGGATGACAGGAAATTTGTTCTTGTGGTGGTGGGGTCATCGGTGAGTGAGAGGATGAGTTGGGTGTCATCTGTGTAGGAAATTATGTTGAGACCGTGGGATCTGACGATGTTGGCCAGTGGGGTCATATATGCATTGAAGAGCATGGGGCTGAGGGATGAGCCCTGGGGTACACCACAGGGGATATCCTTGGGTTCAGAGGTGAAAGGTGGTAGGTGGATCCTCTAGGCTCTGCCAGTGAGGAAGGAGGTGATCCATCTGAGTGCATCCCCTTGGATGCCGGTGTAGTGAAATCTTTCGATCAGCATGTGGTGGAATACGATGTCAAAGGTAACCCCGGGTGTGTAACTCCTTTCCGCCAGTGGAGTTTCCTGAGTTTTGCCTACTGTGCATTCTGTTGCGATAGCGCAGTTTAGGCAAAATCCTGACTCCGTGGCGGAGCGGAGTAAGCCAGCCCCTCCACCCTCCCAAAGTAATTATAAATTAAAATTACAGCACTTACCTGCTGTGGTTGCCTCCTCCTCACCATGGCTGCTCTCCTTCCTTTTCCTCCCCATCCTGCTTCTTTGATTACCCCTACGTTGTACGTCATGCGCATGCGCACACGCATGACGTACAACATAGTGTTTATCAAAGAAGAAAAGTTCCTTGGTGTTGTTGGCTCTGGCTTAGATGTGTGTGACAAGGGCTGTCTTCTTTGTTGCCCTCAGCAGGTGTTGGTAGAGGTTGAGGATGGTCTTGAAGGCTGCCCTGTCAGAGGTGTCATTGCTGGTACGCCATCTCCTCTCCAACTGTTTGCTGTCCTGTTTCACTGTTCTGAATTGTTGAGTGTACCAGCTGTCCTTTATGGAGGATTTTTCTCTGGATGTTGCTCTTGATGGGGACAAAGCTCTCTGCCCAATTGGTGATCCAGGCGTTTATGATTTTCAATCCTTGTTTGAGTTTGGTGGCAGTAGAAGGGTTGGAGGTGTTGAGGGAGTTTGCCTAGCTGGTCTCTGAGATTTTATTCCACCTCTGTGGGGGCATTTTGAGGATAGCCGTGCGGTGGCTGGAGATGCTGAAGTGAACGATGGAATGATTGGTCCAAGTGAGTTTGGTGACATGGCTGTATTTAACTTGCTGGAGGTGAAAATTATGTCCAGCTTGAGTTCTGTGGTGTCTGCGATGGTGTTGCAGAAGCTGGAGCATGGGCCTGGGTGTCGGCATCTGAGGGTGTCTCTGATGGTTGTCTTCTCATCCATGTGGAGCTTGAAGTTGAGATGTTCCACGGGGGTGGTGGTGTTGTCAGTGGTGATGATATGAGGGTGTCAATGAGGTCCACCAATTCAGTGGAATTCTTCCATAGTGAGCAAGTGTTGAGAAGAGTGCATGCCAGTTGATGTTTTTGTTCAGGTGGTGTCTGTGGTGTGTTTGGGGTGGGGCTGGTCGGTGGACTGGTATGTGTGCAGTGACAGGTAAAGTGGCACTTCAGGTGAAAGGACCTACACTGGAGCGAGGGTCGGCATAGTGGCAGTGTTTGTTGCGGTATCTGGGGTAGAAGGTGTAGAGCTCAGCAATGGTGTACCTTTTTGGGTGGGGAAACCCAGGGATCATGGTACTGGGCACGGTCCAGGCACAGGCGGGTGCAGAAGGGCTAGCCTTTGGCACACCAGCATCTCACCTGCTGTGCGCAGTCGTGCTACAGCCTGCATTAAGTAGGCCCTGTGGTGGACGTGGCTTCTATTGGTGGGAAGAATGGTGAGTTGGAAAATCTAGTCATAATAACCCCAGCAGGAAAATACGGGCAGCTGCGGTGTCAATGGATCTGTCTGGAACAAGCAGGAACTGGAGACCACAGGCATGTGGTAAGCTAGGTGCCCAGGTGCCTCTTTGAAACATTCTTGAATATTGGATGAGGATGCCCTTTCTTTAGTGAAAATTTCTAATGTTAAAATGAGACCAATTGCCCTGCCCTCTCTTTCTGTATTGCTGGCTGTCTTCTGGCAACAGTGGCCTGTCTGTAAGTGCTCTGTCTAGATAGAATTCATATCAACACCTTGAATAGTCAAATCAAATACGCTTTATTCGGTATGTAACTATATAACCATAAATGCATTCTACAGATAAAAACATTTCATCATAAGTTTTAAAAAATACAGTTGACATCACAGATTTTCACGGGAGCGCATTACATCACAAGTGTAGACAAGAGTATCCTTAAATGTTTGGGGGTGTACACAGTATAGATTACTAATCTTCACAGGTCTCAAGAAAATACATACAAATTTAGTTTAGATCTCAAGAAATAGCAGCAAATTATCTTTTAAAAAACTTTATATCAAATATATATAACAATAAGATGTATAAAAATGCTATCTAATTACATTCATAATTTAGCATTTCCAAATATTTAAGATCCTTTCTCCGTTTAAGTGCCATCTGAGTAAAAAGGATGACTGCGTTACATATCGATGCGTTTTCCAAATTGCAGACGTGATAAAAGGCAGACTTATAAGAATACAATTTATTAGTAATCAAAAGGGGTCATAAAATTGATATTCAGATGTCCCTACAAAAAATTATAAAATGCAAATTACTCTGGAAGCTTTTACCATCACCCGGGCACTTAGGTAGATGTTGGCTCCACTTACCCATCTCTGGGAAAGCTACTTCAAAGTGGAGCGTGCCCATAAGGGGCCGATTATGATGACGGACGGACCTGAGTCCGTCCGCCACCATAGAGTAGGAGGGACCGTCTGCAGGGGCAGCGGCGTTCCCTCCATGCAGATTAGGATGTGACCGCCAGGGTGGCGGGCACATCCTCTATTTTTAACATTGCGGCGGGTGCAGCTTCAAGCTGCACCCGCCGCAATGTTAAAAATGCATGCACGGCATTTGCGTGCACAAAGCGGCAGGGACCGCGCGGTGCCTGCCGCTTTGTTCACGCAAATGCAGGGGGGTACCATAGGTACCCCCCATGTGCACCCCCCACCCCCCCTTCCCCCAGGGGGCCCGCAACGGGCCCCCGAAGTGAAGGTCCGTATGCTTTTCCACGGCAGAAAAGCCGCCGTGGAAAAGCATACTTTCTACGCGATCATAATATGGCTGGCGGTGTCTGATAGACACCGCCAGCCATGTTATTGCTTTTCCGCCGCGGTCGGAAGGCGACCGCGGCGGAAAAGCTGCGGACTGAAAAAACGATCCCCCAGCCATCCTAATCTGGCGGGGGTCTTTTTCAGTCCGCAGCGGTTTTCCCGCATCCTCCGGGCCGGCGGTGGATTCCGCCGGCCCGGAGGATGCGGGAAAACCGCCATCATAATGTGCCCCTTAAGTCTTGTCAAGTAAAATCTATGCTGTACATTTCTAGTAAAAATGTGGTACGGTTGTGTGCCAAGAAAGATCGGTCCTTCACAATGGGATTTGACATCTGATTTTATACTAAGTTCAGCTAACCTCTTAGTTTCTCTGCATTTCAGGAATCTCCTCTTGAGCTCCGTTTTATTATAGGTCTGGATGCTGACATGATCTTTAAAATTTGTTTCCATGTTGCACTCAGCTAAAAGGCTGCGGATATAATGCAACCATGGTGTATTCCTATGATAATCTAGTTTGAGGCAGTCCAAGATTATTTCTTTAGTAAAGTGGGCTTCTTCTCGAGGGCAGCTACATTAATCAGGTGACTCATATATGGTGCGTCTAACTCCTTGTGAACTATATAGGTAGCTGTTGAATTTGGGACCGATAAAACCCGTTTTAAGAATTTATTCTCAAGGGTCTTTAATGGGGAGATGTCTGCCATATCCCAAAGTGCTCCACCATAGCAGACCCCTGTGATGCACTTACTCCCGTATACCTTTAATATCTCACGTACAGGCTTATTCTCTATTTTCTGCGAGAATCTAAAAAGAGCCTCACTTGATCTCACTAACTTTAGTATACAAGAATTTACGTGTGCAGCCCATTTCCTTTGCTATTAAAAAGTAACCCCAGATAAGAAAAGGTAGATATCCTTTCAATATGGGTTTCTCCAACATTATGGGTTCTACTCCTTGGTTTAATTTTCTCACATGTCATGACTAGTGTTTTGCTCAAGTTTATTTTTAGATCCTTTTCAGTCATGAAGGTTGTAAAATTATCAATCAATAGTTGAAGGCCATTTGCAGTCCTAGATATTAGGACTGCATCATCTGCATAAAATAAAACTGGGGTAACACGTTTACCAATAACCGTGGCATCAGCTTGCAGACTCTGTAATAACAAGCAGTGGCATAGCCAATAGGTCTCGCATTTAGGACCTTTTAAATGTTTAGCCATGCAACAGTTGATGTTGTTGCACCAAGGATATTGTGCTGCATAACAAACTACTTATAAGGTCCCAAAAGCGAGACCTATTGGCTATGCCAATGCTTGTTTAAAGGAGGAAGAGAGTGCGATTGAGAGTGCAGTCCGTGTGTTATACAAAGACGATAAGATTTTGTGCATGATACCACCATAAACATACCACTGCCCTATTCCATTGCCCTGGCAGCTCCGATGTATTTGGAGGGAAAAAAACTAGCAACTATAAATTAAATCACTTCAAAGCTACCCTTGATGTGCATTGAAAAGTGAAACAGCATTAGATAAATAGACACACTCAAGTGTGACTTAGAGGCCAAAGAAACGGAGAGACATAGGAAGGCTGACAAAAAGAGAAATTAAATCAGCCAGAAAGACCAGATGAGACAGGGAAAGACAAAAAGGAATAGTAAGAAACACAGCAGAAGCAGAGAAATGCAGGTTAATTTGGGAGAAACAGGGTGTAAAATGAAAAGAGAGCAACTTTGAAAGAAACAAAAAGGAAGAGACCGAAAAAGAAAAACCTGAATAGGCAGTGTGAAAGAAGCAGGAAGAGGCAGAGGAAGGTATCCAACAGAGAGAGACATGGAAAGTGACACACATGAAGGTACAAGAGATGAAAACACACGCCACGCTATGCAGCACATTTAATCATTTACTAATTGCTTACATTTAATCATTTACCTAAAACTAGTTGGAGTACACAGTGGTTAACATACATTTGTCTGTGCTAATGAAATGTTGTAGCTTTCCCTTGTATATATATTCCGCCCTGTGCTGTGCTACTCTCAGTCTACCTTCGTAGTATGTGGAAAAAAACTGGAAGGTACTTGGTTCCTAAGCTCTGGAACAGTCTGCCTGACAATCACCACAAAACTAAAAATTATCTGAGCTGTCATAACAGCCTTAAACGTTCCTATTTTGGTAATGGTATAGTGTGTGTGTGCGTGCATGCGTGTGTGCGTATATATATATATATATATATATATATATATATATATATATATATATATATATATTCACTGAAAAAAACATAGGTTTCACACATGTTATAGTTAGCTGGACATTTCACTCATACAAAACCATTGAAATTCCCCCGTTATAGTTAGTTCAGCTAACTATTACTCGCACGCCTGCAATGCACTGCTGATGACGTCACATATTACATCACTCATGACATGGTCAGTGACATCACTCATGACATCACTGATGACATCCCAAATGACATCACTGATGACATCACTGATGACATTATCCAGTGAATGTGTGTCTTTCTGAAAAATAAATATTTTTTATATATGTATACCTAAACGTCGATGGAAGAACAAACGGTTAAATATGTGTCTAAATGGATGGGTTTTTAAAAATAATTGATTGTATAACTGACTTATTAAGTGTATCTTACTGAATACATGTATTAGCGAGTAATGTTTAAATATTTAAATATCTATATCAGTGTCTCACTTTGTGTATCAATAGCTGCATGGGTCGGTGAGTAGCTACATGAGTGTGTATATGGGTTATTAGTTGATTTTTTGAGTATCAGAATTGGAGAAAGGAGTTTTTAAATTGTGTCCTTACCGCTGACCGCTGATTCAGGCGCCCTGCTGAGTTGTTTGGGGGACTGTGTTGCGGGATTTTTGCTCTTGTTTCGTGGCTTTTCTCCCTCGCCTCGTCGGACCGCGCGCTGCCCGGGACTTCCATTCCCAGCGGGCAGCGCGGTCTCGCGAGAGGCCACTGACACGCCCCCCTCCCCCGCCCATACAAAAACAGAGGCTGATTACCGCGGCGCGGGACAACATTGGAGAAAGGAGATTTTAAATTGTGCCCTTACCGCTGACCGCTGATTCAGCAGCCCTGCTGGGTTGTTTGGGGGACTGTGTTCGGGTATTGTTGCTCTTGTTTCGTGGCTTGTCTCCCTCGCCTCGTGGACAGCGCGCTGCCCAGGACTTCCATTCCCAGCGGGCTGCGCGGTCTCGCGAGAGGGCACTGACACGCCCCTCTCCCCCGCCCATGCAAAAACAGACGCCGATTACCGCGGCATGGGGCGCGCGGGCGAAGCCCGGGCTAAGGGCAGGCCCGTCCTTGCCCGTCTGTGCCTGTTTGAGGCTGGGCTGGGCCTACCCTCTTGAGTTTGCTCATTTCCAGGGATATTGATTGCTTGGTCAATAGTTGCAACAACTTTGCTATTCAACAGGGGAAGGACTCATTAAGGTGTACATTGGTACCGTCACAAACTTGTCAACTGTTTTTGTTATTCCTGTTTTATTGCAAATATTTTAGCTACTCCCTTGGAAATGTGTAAAAGAAAGCGACCTAGTCCAAGACACCCCTCAGCCACAAGAGCCGCAAAAGCAGTAGTAGATTCCCAGCAAACACTACTTACCTACTTGACAGGGGCGGTAGGGGTTTTGGATAAACAAATAATGTCCATAGAAGAGTCCATAGAAGCAGGGTCATCTAGGAAGAGTTCTGACCTAGTACCATCAGATGAACCCCTGCCACCGGGCCAGGGTGGGCTAAATGGAGGTACTTCAAATGGCTGTATACAGCCCAGTTCGGAGGAGATTATCGCCCTTGATAGTGACTCTCCTACGCAACCACCACAACAAAAAGCACACAAATCCCGGCCCTGAGGAGACTCATTCTACTAACAGCCCTCTTCTAACTAATTGTGCACCCCCTAAACCCCCCAAACCAGCAAAACAAACCCCACAGGGGAAAACACGGGGGGGTCCTAGCAAGGGTTATAGTAAGATTAAGTCCATATCAAATGATGAAAGTGGCTTATATAGTGATATTAAGAACCTATCTGCCCTGGTCAAAAGATTGGATCTTTATCTGCGAGTTAGATTAGATCGATTCTCAACTAGACTCACTACCATCGAGGACTTCATTGCTAATAACTGTACCCAGGGTGGGGTGGCAGCTACAGGCCCAAGACCCAAGGAAACTACAAACATGGGACGGACCTCTATTTCCGGGGCGGACAAGCATACTCTAACAGGCCTCACTACACATTCAGAGAGAGAGCTTAATAATAAAGAAAGCATTCCAACTAAAAATACCTTGATTACTTTTGGGCCCAACAGGACCACAAACGAGTCCAGCCGCCAGTCGGCCACTGGCCACTAGAGGAGGCCTGAGGCCCAGGCAAATAGAAGGACAGACTTAATTGATTCGCTGTATCCTGTAACTCCCGCCCTCCCTTCTAACTATCAATCCCGGATTAAAACATCTTCTTTACGGGACCAGCGGGAGGCAGGTAAACATCTAGACCTCCCGCCGGCCACAACGCCATATATCGTCGTTTTGGCCAACGTCCCAAAAATTAAACCTGCAGTAGATGAGTCATGGGTTTCTCTGAGAAATAAATCTCTTCACTGGTTAGGCAGAAAGGCGGGCTCGACAAAACAACTTTTTAATGAATTTAAGATGGCACGAAGGGTTCAGTGGTTGGGGGACCAGAAAAAAACGTTAGAAGGTGATTGCGTAGTTCTAACATTCGCATCCCTACTGTTGGTGAATAAGATCCTGGGGGGGAGTGGGAATTATGTCCTGGATCCTGTAGGGATTAATATACTACCGCTAGGATTCTTTTACCCTCCTCGAGCTCTATATGAAAATTTCCCCAAACCTGCATCTTCTGTACTTGATTACTCGAGGATGTACTTAGTCCCTACTAATAACAGATTCAATCCCCTCTCGGGCCTTGAAGACAATGACTGACTGATTGACAGTCTCTCTTTGTCCTTGGACCGAGGACCTACACAGGTTCCTCAGGTCCACCAACAAGCTGAAACTTTACCAACAACCTGTCCTTTTACAGGTGTAGGATTTACTTATCATGTAGATGAGGTAACGGATCAAGTCGATCTAGTAGATCATTTGACAACGGTGAGCACAATGGTTTCAACATCGGCTACACAGGAGAAGATAATTTAGTCACCAAAGTTCCATTACCGCCACACAATTCAGGCATATTTAAATTTAATATCATTTTTTGGAACGTGGCAGGCCTCCGATCAAAATTGACCAACGATGCTTGGTTAGCCCTAGTGCATAAACACAATATCTTATGTCTACAGGAAACTTGGGCAACGACAGACATACACCTTGAAGGGTATAAAACATACGCTTCATATGCGCTTCCGTCAACCTCAGGTAGACCTAGAGGTGGGCTGACAACCTTTTTCTTTAACACCTTACTAGTCGATAAAATAGTCCCGCTAAAAATAGAAACAAACTTTCAAATATTTAACCTTAAAATAGGTAAAGCGGTTGACTATTTTTTGGTTCATTTTTATAATAACTTACCACAGGAAGAATTCACAACAGCCCTAAATGTCATTTGTCATTTTTTACAGGATTTAAGAAATAAGTATCAAAAAGAAGATTTTAAATTGATTTGGGGGGAAGATTTCAATTTACCGCTTTGTAAAAATAAAAACAATGTAATTGTGGAATTCTGGATGAGTATGATGTCATATTAACCCATTTCCCTCACACAGCCATTGGCAGTCAAATGAATGAAACCATTTTTGAACTGGGATTGGGTTTTGCAAACGAGCTTATGGTTCCGCCAGTCCCATTTACTTCGACATTCAATGGCAGGGGTCTTTCGACTATAATTGACTACATTTTGCTAGCTAGCAATTTGACAAATAGTGTTTGTGCATTTGAAACGGTTAATAACGCCATAAGCGATCATTTTCCAAACTCTGTGTCAATACTTACTCCTATTAAACATGAAAAACTTACCACATTAAGTAATTTGGGGCAACAACTTCTAAGCCTGGATAGGCTAAATGGTTTTTCATTAAAATGGGCAAAAATTGATCCCGCTGCAATAACAACTAAAGTAGTAAGGAAAGCATTACCATTAATAGAAAAGTGTTTAAATCCTGACACCCCCCATAAAGAGACACTGCTTAGCTTTATTAACATCACTAAAATAGTCCAAGAAGCTCTATACCAGAAAATAGTTGCTAGAGGGAATACATCAAGGGGGTGGTTTAATAAGGCCTGCACAAAAGCTTACACTAGTTTAAAAAACGCACTTCACAATTCGCCTAGAGATAAGGATGAAGTTGTTAGGCTCAGGAAGATGTACAACAAGGCTCTAAAATCCCGTACATTAGAAATGAAAAACGAACTTTGGGAGGAACTGCACAAAAGCTGCACCCTGAATGATAGCGCCAGCTTCTGGAAAGTTGTAAAAACTACTTTTCTATCGGGTGAAAGGGGCCATTCTAAGCTAGAGGTCGCTGTTGACGCTAATGCATGGATCAAGCATTACTCTGAGATCTTTGGTCTTGATCCAAGTGATTGTATTGACTCACCCGAATTTGAAGGCAGTCCACCCTGTCCATTGAGTGAGACCTTCCCAATCCCACTTACGTTCATCCTACAGGTAGTTGAACATGCTTTACTGGCAAGTAAGGGAGGGAAAGCTCCGGGTCCGGCTGGGGTCCCAGTAGATTTCTTCAAACATAATCTGGAACTATGGTCCCCGATTCTGTCCAGAGTACTCGAAGCCGCCTGCGCAGTAGGATTAATTGATTCATGGTCAGCCTCAACTGTTGTCCCAATCTTTAAAAAAGGCGACCGTAATAACCCCTCATGCTATCGCCCCATTTCACTCCTCGACTCCACAGGCAAGGTGGTGGGGCGAATCCTTTTGGAAAGACTTCATCTTTGGGCAGAAAATGGCAACATATTTTCCGACTTACAGTATGGCTTTAGAGAGGGGCTGGGAACAGTCAAGCAAGCATTGAATCTGTCCCTCATAATGGGGAAATATGTTGCCGCAAAAAGAGGCCAACTATACATGACATACGTCGATCTCACAGCCGCTTTCGACTGTGTAAGCGATTCGAAACTCTGGGTGATTCTCTTGGAAATGGGGGTTGAATTGCCGCTGGTCAATTTCTTCTGTGAGCTTTTTTCCAAAGCAACAGCTAGAGTAAGGTTTGGGCTTAACGGTGAACTCACGGCGTCGTTCGGGGTGGAGAGGGGGGTCAGGCAGGGTTGTGTCCTGGCCCCCTTTCTTTTTACCTATACACCAACTGGTTGGAGGGGGCCGTGTTGGAGGGGAGTAGCGACTTACCCCGCACCCAATACAGGCACTCCTATACGCTGACGATGCCGTGATTCTCACCAGAACCCCTTTGGAGCTTCAGCGTAGTGTAGAAAGATACCAAAAATTCATGAAGGGGTTGGATCTTAAAATTAATATTAAAAAAACGTGTGCTATGTATTCAGGCACAGGCTCTAGGAAAACGATGGATATTTTTATCGATAACACTAAGTTGGAAAAAAACCCTATTTATCCATATTTAGGGATTTTAATAGATAATAAGGCATCATGGAAGCAGGCAATTGAGGCTAGAAAACTATTGTTTCTTAGGGCGACTAAAGCTTCGATCGCTTTTGCACAAAGGTTGGGTAAAAGGCCAGCATCTGAATTGATTAAAATATTCCAAGCCAAATGCATTAGCGTAGCCTGTTACGGAGCAGGGGTTTGGGGGCATGGGAAGGTTAATGCTCTCCAGAAAATCGAGAATAATTTCTTCAGATACTTGTTAGCACTACCGAAGAGCTCCTCGTCCTATTGCTGCCATGCAGAACTGGGCATGGCATACATTTTGGACATTTTTGTTTATTTTTCAATGTGTGTATCAAAGGTTATATTACCCTGAGAGGAGGTCTGCCACTCTTTCACAAGGATGATGTCATCAGTGATTACAACTAGCCCACCAGGAACCTCCAGTATGCACCGGGGGCTGCGTTGCAGAGAGGTGTAATGAGGCCACGCCCCTTTTTACACCTCTCTGCAAGGCAACCCCCTGGCGCGTTTGCAGAGGGGGAACTAATTCCCCTTGCATATTGGGGGTCCCTGGGGGCCAACTAGCCCACCAGGAACCTCCAGTATTCGCCAGGGGGCTGCATTACAGAGAGGTGTAATGAGGCCACGCCCCTTTTTACAACACTCTGCAACGCAGCTCTGTGGCGCTTACTGGAGGTACCTGGTGGGCTAGTTGGCCCCCAGGGACCCCCAGTATTCAAGGGGAATTACTTCCCCCTCTGCAAACGCGCAAGGGGGTGTGTTTGCAGAGTGGTGCAGGGAGGGGGTGGGGTTTGAGGTGACAGATTGCACCACTCTGCAAACGCATCCCCTGGCGCGTTTGCAGAGGGGGGACTAATTCCCCTTGAATACTAAAGTATATGGTTTTTCTTCCAAGGCATAGGAGTAATTTTGAAGGCATGCAATCTATGAGATAATTAGAGGTAAATAATAAATCAATAGATTAATTAATAAATATAAGCCTTTTCTTTCAATTCACAGCATCCTCCACTCCCTCTGGTACATTGTCTTTGTATTCGTCGTTGACCAGACCCAGAGAATATCCTGGAGCTGGAGGAAAGGTCGAGAAAGATGCCATCCATGGAGACTTGTGTCTTTTTTTTAAAGTAGCATCATGGGGCAAATGAGCTAAGGAGAGACCACTCACCAGTGCTCCTGGGGCTTAGTTGTCCATGATACCAGTTTGAAGGAACACGCAAACCACCGCTCATGGAATCTGCCTCAATATATTTTCCTGGCACAGACTAAAGAAAGGAGATGCTACAAAACTCTACAGGATTACCTCTCGAGAGTCTGCAATTAAATGTTATGAGGATGCTGCGTTGAGCTCACATAGATAAATTAAAGGCTAATTGCAAGACAAAGGAGGAAGTATGCCTACGAAGGAGAGGCTGCCTATGTAGCACAGGAATTCATACATACCTAAGCCACACCTCCCTGTCGTTGACTGTTCTTATAATCATTATGTCAGCCCTTACAAAGATGAAGGACAGTGCTAATAATGTGCAGAAATACAAGTAAACAAGGGCATGATCCCTGAGTAAAAGATACTACAAATTTTCTTGCGAGGGGTTGCAAATAATTGCAGGATATAAAACTTCAGCTCCATATATAATGAGTACCTTTTCCTGGTGTTACCTTATATGCTGCTTTGCATACCTGTAAGCTTCAAAATTAACACGTTACACAAAAAAGCAATCCATTGATTGCACTGAGCAATACAACCCCCAGCTCAGTCTTGTTTGTAGGGTGAGTAGGAACTAAAACATTAAAAAAGCCTGCGGCAGTGAAAACACTATACAAAAATTGATTACTTTCTGTATATAATGCAACTGTGAAGTTAACGATTTGATGTGTGCTAACAGAGTATACTTTTGAGACTTAAAATATTCCCTATATAGGAGATGGAGTAACACACCAAAAAGCCAATAGCCTCAGGTGAGAGAACTACTGTTCTTGGCGGTGTCAAAGCCCAATCTAGGTATATTTCAAAGTGCTGGTAACAACTGGTCACAGAGATCTGAGCCAGTGGCGTAACCAGTTTATGATGGGCACTAGTGCAAGGAAGGAAATGGGCCACTGCACCTGCTGCACCATTAGGAGCCACGCCCCTAAGCTGAACTGTCAAACCACACCTAATGTACAATTTCTGAATTAAAGTCAAATCAAAACCACTTTATTCGATTAATTAAAATCATAAAAGTACACAAACAAATCACACATCTTGAAGTACATTGGGGTGATACAAAAATATTAAAAATCACCAAAACAATCTCAGTTAAAACAGTTTCAAGCTCATTTAAAAGATAAGATCAGGTAAGTTCATGTTTCAATAATAATTTCTGGGCATCTTAATTTTCTCAACCGAACAGTAGCTACAAAATAATTTGCGATATTAAAAGTATTCCAGGGGTTATCCAATAATTGCAGATATAGTAGGGCAGGTTTAGCCTGTAGAAACCCCTTGCCTCTTAAAAGTGGAATTATAAACTTCTTTCTAATATCAGAATAATTATCACAAAGAAATGTAAAGTGCGTAGTATCTTGGATTGAGCTGCTGTCACAATTACAAAGAGCTGCATCCTCTGGTTTGCTCCATCCTTGAAAATTCCCCAATAAAAAGTGAATCAAATTGAAACAGAATCTGGTCAGTAACCAGCGATGATAGGGCCTTGTTACTAACCTTAGGTAGGGCTCAATAGATGGTGATGTAACTAATAACAAGCATTGGCATAGCCAATAGGTCTCGCCTTTGGGACCTTATAAGTGTTCAACCATGCAACAGTTAATGTTGTTGCACCAAGGATATTGTGCTGCATAACTAAATACTTATACGGTCCCAAATGCGAGACCTATTGGCTATGCCAATGCTTGTTTACATATTAAGTGCTTGGTCATTGTACAGAAGCGTGGTGAGGCCCTACAAAGTGTGCTAGGGTAGTAATTAACGTTATTGATGCAGAGGAAGTGTATGTGTTTTTAAAATTCCATATTAAGGTGCACGCACAATTGTCCACCATTTTATGAGCCTTATTGTAAGTTTGATGTGCTTTTTTCTTTATTACTGGATGGATTGCTGAATAAATTGTTTTAATTAAACTGGGCTACAAAATCATTCAATGTACCCATTCCCTCTGTTTTACTTTTCTGGATTTCCTTTACAAAATGCAGTTCTTGGTACACCCGCTCGATAAGGTATCAACAAAAAAAGAGAACGAGAGAGAAAAGTTAGATTCAGATTTAGAGGGGGTGAAACAAGGACAAAGGCAGAGAGGAAAGGAGAAATACAGAGGGAGTGAAAGAGTGTATAAGGAAACGAGACCGGCGCAGACATCAGAAAATAATAAAAGACACAGAGGAAGAGAAAGAAAGGAAACGCTAAATTAGAAAGTTAAACAAGAAAAGGAAGGGGCTGCAGCCTCGGCGGCCTGGAGCACTGGAGTGCCCTGTCTGCTGTTTTGCCCGTGGACTGAAGGATAGGACGGGGAGGGGGCAGGCGCTGGGGGAAGGTCCTGTAAACGAGCGGTGGAATAAGAATCCTATTGCTAAACTCAAACGTCAAAGGGACATCACTAGGAGAGGTTGCTGTATCCTACGGTGATTTCCAAACCCATATTAGTGAAAGATGTGGTATTCCTGCACTGTGCTGTTTTATGCTGAACGTCGGGATTCGCAAGCCTCTGAGAATGAAGCTTTGCAGGTTAGAAGCTTAAACAAGACAAGTCTAAACACGAGAGACGGCCTGCGGCCGTCAAAGTGAAAGTACGGCCGGCGGAGGGCATTGCTGTGGGGAGGGGGGAGGAGAAATGCAACACGGCGGGCAGGGGAGGAGGCGGAGCGGGGAGAGCGGCATGAGGGTGTGAAGCAGCCGGGGCCTTTGAAGTGAAGCTAAGCTTCACTTCAAAGGTGTGGGATGAGTGCTGCTGGTGATTGACTGGCGATTTGATGATGTGCACGCGCATTTTAGGTCAATGCGCTTGCGCATTGACCTAAAAGCGCACGGGCACAGCATCAAATCGCCAGTCAATCGCCAGTCTAGGTAAGCTTATTTAAGCCCCTATATATCTCGCTCCCGCTCAATGCGCATGCGCATTGAGATAGGTCGCTCGACCTAAAAAGTGGGCCCTAACCAGAGGTTTTTTTTAGTTCCTCACCCTCCCGTTCCTGGGCCCTTAAACTCAGGAAGTGCGCTTTAACCCATCTAATATCACCTTTAACAATACCTTCCGGTGTTTCAAAAATTTCTGGGCGCCCAAGTTTTAAAAACATTGACTTAATGTAGGAAAGCCACTGTTTTTCATTACCTCTTTCTAAAGTTACGCAGTTAGTTAAAATCTGGCGATTTAACGTAAGTTCTGGGTTCAGCCATAATTTTAGCCAACAGATTAGGGGAGCCATGCTCATCAAGTCAGATACATAACCCATCCCCAGCTCCTGATGGGTGGCAAAAGTAGGGGTCGATTGGGGGATAGACAAGAGGGAGCGAAACATTTTATTTTCGACCTTCTGGACCTCTTCCACTTGCTTATACCCCCATATTGCTGCACCATATAACGCTATTGCCAAGCATTTTGCCTTGTAGATAGAAAGAATCGCCTAGCAGGGCTTTCCTCCTAGTCGCAGGCCAAAACTTAATAGGGCTGATGGCGATCTACCTATGGCATTCTTTTTTGCTAAAAGCTGGGGGGCCCAGGAACATCTATCATCAAACAAGACCCCCAGATATGTACAGACCTTCACCCTTGTCACCTCGGCCCCTTTGCAATAGAAAGTCCTAACTTTGTTATTTTGTAATACCATGGACATAACATGCGATTTAGCAATGTTAACTACCAGGTCCAGAGAGTTCATGAACTCCCCGAAGGAGTTCAGTAGTCTCTGTAGACCTAACGGGGTACGAGCTAGTAGGACGGCATCGTCTGCTTATAGGAGAACCGGGATGGTACTGTTCCCTACACGCGGAACGTCCAGACTAGCAATATCCAGGGATTTGTCTATGGCATTTATATAAAGTGTAAGAAGTAAAGGGGCCAGAATGCACCCTTGTCTGACCCCTCTGCCAGATTTAATATGTCTTGTGCAAGTGCCCTCCTGTGTGACCCTGACGGACGCAAGCAAATTCCGATGAAGAACTGCTAAAAAAAATACCAGACAGGGGTCAATCCCTAAATCAAGCAGAATGGTCCATAGCCTCGATCTGTTCACCAAATCAAAGGCTGTGGATAGGTCCATAAAGCCTAAATAAAAGACCCCTTGGAGGCTACTTCATACTTATTTGTTAATAAATACAGGTTGAGGCACTGGTCCAGGGTGCTTCTACCGGATCTAAATCCATATTGGAGATTGGACAGGATCCCATTTTCTGTCACCCACTCTGACACCTTCGTCAAGATAACTTTTCCCAGGATTTTAACAGACGAATCTATTAAAGAAATGGGCCTATAACACCTAGGGTCCCCTCTCTGCCCTTTTTTAAAGACAGGAATAATAATGGAGTGGGACCATGAAGCAGGAAACCCATGGGAAACAGTAGAATTAAAAACATTAGTTACAATTTTAGCCCATAGTTTAACATTGCCCTTATAAAGATCGGCAGGGACGCCGTCTGGGCCATGAGCCTTATTACTTGCAGATACATTTATTGCCCTCTCCACATCCTCCTCATTAAACACTAACGCGAGCAAAGGAGAACTACTGGGGGGAGCAACAAAAGAATCGAACGCCTCGTTGCTCGCATAAATACCTTCAAAGTGAGTCAACCACTCATCTTCTGAGATGTTGATTTCCAGTACACCATTCTCCTCACCCGAGAGCAGCGGGCTGTTGACGATAGACGAGAACTTCGAGCTATCCTTTAAGACTTCTTCAGACATCAAAGCGTACCTCTGTTTTAATTTCATTTTTACGATTCTGTATGTTCAGTTTATATTCTTTTCTAAGGCTAGCGATAAGGGCCTTATCCCTAGGTTTAGCTTTCAATGATTTTATTAAGTTTTGATGGGCCCTAGAGCATTTAGAATCAAACCATCTTTTTTCTTTTTTTTGGTTTAGGGCTAGAGGTAATGGTTAAATCTATAGCAACCTGTTTACATATTGCTTCAAAGGCTATGATAATTCCCCCCTCCGGGGTAGAGGAATCAGCACATTTTGTAATATCTTCTTTAACCTTCATACTCAGACTATCAAGAAAGTGATCAGGGACTACTTTTGCCCATTTTAACCTCCTCCCTTGATCTTGGGTTATCACACTACTAGGCCCCTTCGTGTTGGCTGTGGCATCTATAAGGGAAAAGCCTTTCTCCAAAACTAAGATGACCGGCTTATGGTCACTGAAGGAAGAACTTATAGCATTATAAAAAAAGACATGCCCTAACAGTGCAGGGGATATAAATTTATAATCAATAGTCATCTCACTTTCCCTAGCTTTAAACGTAACAACCCTCTCACTGGTATCAAAAAAACCTGGCTCATAGAGGTCAGCAAATGAAATACGTTCTTCAAGAGCTTCCCCCTCAGGGGTATGTTCAAAGTGAGGTGGCGACGAATGAGAGGGACCATGAATTTCATTAATTCAACAATTAAAATGACACAAATGAATATTAAAATCCCCCAGCAGGATAATATAAACATAAGTGGTTTGCTGTCCTTTATATGTTTCTAAAAACCGTGTCAAGTAACAGAGATGCTCGTTACTGTACTCACTTTCCCTAGAATTATAAAAATTAATTATCAATGTTTTAGGGTAATTCGGGGTAGTGAGCTTGGCTATTAGACAATTAGGGGACGCTGAGTCTAAGATCATTACTGAACCCTTTAATCTTACCGAGAGAAGGAGCATCAACCCTCCCTTAGCTCTACCCGCTGGCGTTGGGAGGGCTGGCCGAAAGTTAGATTTAAAGCAGTCCACCCAGAAGTTATTGTCCTTGTCCCAGGTCTCTTGAGGGCTATAACATCACAATCTCTGATGAGCTTTAACCAATTCTGGTCACCCCTTTTAGACCGAAGCCCTGCAATGTTCCACCTCATTAACCTAAATTTAACACCCACCTCTGCGATGGTGTCATGCTCGGGGGTGGGGAATCGAGGAATAGTATCTATGTGCCTTAGTCAATCGTTCTCATTTAACCAAGACAAATGGGAAAACCTGTTAGATAGAAAAAATGTCTCCTTACTCTTGGTTACCTGGCTACAGGATGCTTTAGGTGAAAGAGGGGATCTAGAACAAACCCCAACAGAGAAATGTTCCCTGTTTATGGAGTTATAGGGGATCCGACCTAAACTCCCATGGATCTTTTCTGGTCATGGTCTTATATCTGCTTTTAGCCGTCTGGGGGGGGGGGGTGAAAAGAAAACAATGATAGTGCCCTGATGCTTCCTTTCTCCCTCTTCAGTTATGAGGCATCCCACAACAAACGGGGGACAACATGGGGATTATTAAAATTGACAATGACACAATCCCCTTTTACTGCCTTTTGGGTACTCCCTAACCATCCAACCCGCCTGGCCAATATAATACTTGAAAAAACTTCAGTATTAGCAGAGCAATTATGATCACACCATTTTTTAGTGACTGATAATAGAGCATCTGTTGATTCTACCTCTCTCTCCATTAATGGAGGGACCCTTACAAGGACTACCACCAGCGGGGCTGCTTCAGGAGGGAGATTAATATGAGGTTGGATAACAATTTTACTCCTAGACTGTTGATCCATGTGTTTCCCCCTGCTCCTAGTAGGAGCAGGATTACTTCGTATCTCTGGATTCCCTAATGGGCTCCTCTGTGATTCCCTAACCCCGTTGTGATCATGGCAACTGCTTGGTGTGGCGGATCCAGGGGCAGGATTCTCAACCATTAAGAGGCTCAAAGACCTATACCCTTCGCCTTGCTCCGTATTTTTCCCAGTGCCTAATTTAGGGTTACATTTAGGGGGCACAGATATCTGAGCCGAACCATGTACACAAATAATCAGATTTAGAAACGCATTGATACGTTCACATTTTTCTAGTAAACCGGCAACACAGATGTTCAAAGTATCAATAATGTCCTTAGCAATACCGGTTAGAGCTAGCTCCAGCCGAGAAGTAAAAATGTCCTCCACCATGTCCCATACAGTTGTCTCTATTAAATTAATTGTAGCAGGCCCTTGTTTCAAATCGGTACTTTTTGGATCTTTATCCCGCATATTTGCTCTCTTTGAGACTTTCTTTGATACAGTGCTCTGTTTCTTAGACTGTCCTTTAGTGACTGGAGTCTGACTGGGATATTGCTTATAGGTAACAGAAACCTCTCCTCAGAGACAACATGAGATATCTCCTGTGCACAAGATGGTCGGTTAATAATTACAAGGGGCTCCAGGGGGACCGGGTTTTCCGGGGTAGTATCCAGGGGGGGAATTTCCACTACTTGAACAGCGGTCGGATCCAGCCCAAGTTCCCTCTCTGCAAAGGCAATTTCTGTGGTCAAAACACCCACCGCCGAGGTCAGATTGGAAATGATAGACGCTGATTTCCTAGGGACTTTGGCTTTAAGCCCCCCCTGGTCTTGTGAGGTATGTAGTTTCCGCTTACCCATGATGAAATTCACGTTGAAAAGGGGTGGCCCGGCCAGGCCTCTTCTGGCCCCTGACGGCCACAGACGGCCCACCCTTTGCCCAGGCTTAGCCCGGCGCACGCCCGCATGCGTCCCGCGAGGCTGAAGTTCCGGCTTGCTAATGAACTTCCGGTGGCAAGGGGAGGGGCGATTGATGTCTGTTAGCCCCCGCAGCCCTCTGGAGCTTGTGGTCCCAACTCCAGCTCCTTCGGCAATCATGCAGCATCTCCCGCGAAGCGGGAGCTGCAAGAGGTATTTCAAGTTTTTCCCTGGTGGCAAGGGGAGGGGCGGTCGATGTCTGTTAGCCCCCGCAGCCCTCTGGAGCTTGTGGTCCCAACTCCAGCTCCTTCGGCAATCACGCAGCGTCTCCCGCGAAGCGGGAGGCGCAAGAGGTATTTCAAGTTTTTCCCCGGTGGCAAGGGGAGGGGCGGTCGATGTCTGTTAGCCCCCGCAGCCCTCTGGAGCTTGTGGTCCCAACTCCAGCTCCTTCGGCAATCACGCAGCGTCTCCAACAAAGCGGGAGGCGCAAGAGGTATTTCAAGGTGGCAAGGGGAGGGGCGGTCGATGTCTGTTAGCCCACGCAGCCCTCTGGAGCTTGTGGTCCCAACTCAGATCTTTCGGCAATCACGCAGCGTCTCTGAATAGTCTTGGTGCTGTTTAATATTTCTCACAGAGTAGCACCAAAGTGTGTGACATATCAGACTCCCGTAGTGAACACTACTACAATGTAAACAACAGAAAAAGACGTGCGACATCTTAAAATATGAGCAGGCGAAGGTAGGTTTAAATAAATGCTTGTATCAGTTTTTAGCTATTTCTATACGCATGCATGCATACCTACATTGCCAAACTCAGTTCCAATCAACCCCACCCAAAACCACTTTTAGGAAAAATAATCTATGAAGTGATTTAAAAGCTGTTTTCTCTTTACAAACAGCAACCTCTTTGTTTCTGGAAACAGACTCCTGTCAGGAATGCGCAGACAGACAGCTAGTCCAGTAAGGTGGCAAAGACCCACAGCTCAAGGGGCAGCTCGATGAAAAGGGCAGGCCTGTTGGATGGCACCATCATTGGGTGCCAAATGCTGCCCTCCAGTGCCCCACGCACACAGACTGCCGGGATCAATCACCAACGCGAGTGGTGATGTGAGTGGTGATGCGAGTGGTGCGCACGCGCGTCACCACAAGTGCTAGCTTGCCAGCCACCAGCTTGCTATTATGCACACGCGCGTGTGATGGGAAAAAGACTTGTGCATGTCGCGCGCGCTTGTGCGCGTTCTAGCAAGCTGGTGGCCGGCAAGGTAGCGCTTTTTTAAGCAGCTACTAAATGTCTCGCAAGAGCAGCGCATGCGCTGACTCTAGCGAGACCTAACAAATCAATACCTTTAATGTACAGGGAGAATAAGAGAGCGGCGAGGACACAGCCTTGTCTAATTCCTCTGGTAACTCTAAAGTGCGTAGTACATTCCCCCTTCTGGCCATAGCGTATTCTTTAAGTAAGATAAAAAATGTATAATGTCATGAGGGGCACCCATTTCTGCTAAAGTTTGCTATAACTTGGCATGATTTACCAAGTCGAACGCACTAGAGAGGTCAACAAAACAAAGGTGGAGTGATCCTTCTTTGGCCTGTGTGTATTTCCTGATTAGCAACTCTAGGTTTGCACATTGCTCCACTGTTCCAATCCCCCTTCTAAAACCGTACTGGGCGTCTGTTAAGATGTTTTTATCTTTTATCCAGCTTTCCAACCTGGCTAACAGAACTCTACCCATCAGCTTTGAATAGTCAGAATTGGTCTAGCCTTGAACTCTCTGTTCTAATGTATGGGAAAACAAGCAGAGAAAGAAGGAATATTCACTCCTTCCGAAATGTTAGACTTTGAAACTTGTAAAAAGCACAACTAGAATTAGCTCTAGTGTTCGACCAGTGCCCCACAAATTGGATAAATACCAGCAAGACTTGATCCAGGGGTTTTCACATCATCTCAACATCGAGGAGACCTAAGCGTCCATAATGATAAAACACTCTAAGATTATCTGAACCTTTGCTTGTGATTCCATTCCCTCAGTATGGGGCTGAACCTGAACAACAAGACAGCATTGCTTCTGTGATCAATGTAAGATGCAGAGCTGAACTAACATTTTAGGACAGAAGCTATCACTGACATCTGTATGGCTCAGAGGCTGGGCATTTCTTTGGAGTACAACTCTGGAAACCAAGACCACACAGGAGTCCCATCAGAACTCTGCAGCCCAGAAGCACGACAAAATCAAAGTGCATAGTTAAACATGACCTGGGACGAGGGTCTGCAACCTTTAGTCTGTATCAACCCTGGTGAGTGTGTACCTGCCTGTACATGCACCATACCCTATGGCAGTTTGTATCAGCCCTTCTTCAGTCTAAGAGGGACCTGAAGATTTTAGACATTCAAACTTGTAGGGTTTGAGCTGATTGTCCCGATTGCAGAACCATTTGAACCACCTTCCTAGCCCTAGAAGAAGTATCCACCTTAAAAGGTGAAATAGGTCCCTTACACTAAAACTTGAAGACTCCCAAAGTCCCCTGAGTTCCCCTGTGAGCAGTGTCTTCGGATTACAAAGGGGCAATGTTAGAGAAAACCTTGTACCTAGTGAGATAAATGCATGGGTCATGTTGCAGCCCCAATAGGTTCTAGCACCCTCCGGCTGTTTTCCGATATCATAATGGTAACTGTTCTAGTTACTTCCTGCAAATAAAATTAACCTTCCAATGAGAAGATGTTGCTTTGATTGAACATTGAATTTATTAAGTGTTATTTGCTGTGTTATGTTTGGTGCTTTAAATGGGCCGGTACTCACCGGTACTGAGTACCAGCACTTTTAATTGTTTGCCTTGTGAGTACTGGAACTTCCCCAGGCCTGAGGAGAGTACCAGTACTCACGTGGGCCTGTCCTGTTTTGGGGAAAATGGTCACATGAGCATGCACATGCACCCCTAGCTACCGTGACCATTTTTCAGTGAGCAGCCTCTACTTTGAATGTGTCTGTGGCGTCACCCTCGACGTTGCAGGGTAGCAGAAATGAGGGGAATCCCTCTAGAGGGAGCTGTACGCTATGGCTTCCCCTCCCTTCTTTGCCAACTGCTCCTGTTAGCGCCCATGCTGTCAAAAAAGAGAGGACCGCAAATTTCCAGTCAGGACCCAGGGAGGAATACTGAATTGGATGTCGAGGAGGCCATCATGTTCTCTGTAGGTGGCCGCCACTCGGGAGCAGGGCAATTCTTTGCCTCAAACTGGAAGTGAGGTATGGGTATGAAGGGGAAAGGGGGTAACGTCAGAAACCTAAGGACGTCAACAGGAGCCGCCATCTTTGCTAGACAGAAAATACTGCTTCTCTTTACATCTTCTTATTCTGGAACAGGCAAGAGATTGGAAGTGAAAAACAATTCTTGTAAAATTGTCAAGACTGTTTTAGTAAATGACAGTTGTCTGTTTGTTTTGTTAATCATTCTGAGACATTTTACACAGCCCTGAAGATGATTTGATAGATTTCTTCATTTAGTTGCAGGTTTAGGTTTATGTCTTAGCAGGGAAAAACAATCGTGTTTCTCTGGTATTCCCAATATTTCTACCGGCTAGCATCAGAAAAACGCAGCAAAAAAGGCCATGCGGCTCTGGTGCATGGGGCTGGCTCCTGTCTTTCTTGTGGAGTAAATTAGTGGGGGTTGCTTCAATCCTTCTGTTGAGATCAGTAGACTGGCACAGATTTTCCCTGGTGCAGTGAGAGGAGGGGACCTTTTTTCTTCCTGGTATAGTGAAATTAAAGGACTGCACCTATTCCGCCAGGTGCAATAGGACGCTCACCTTACTTAGGAAGGCCAGCAGTCTGCCAAGATCTGTGTGTGATGTGCAGGTCTCACATTTGAATCCTGATGAAGAAGTTTCTCCGGTTAATCCTTCCAATGTCCATAGACTAGATATCAAGTTGAAATCAGTATTAAGAATTTCATATAATAATGTTTCATGTAAAGAGTTTAGTGAAAGCGGTATAAAACAACTGATTTTTGTTTTAGCGTATGGAAATGTCCTTCTATTGTCACAGGCCAACGGAGTAAGATAAAAACAGGTGCTGTGAGTTAAGCAGAGAGCTGACTTGCTGAATCCCATGAAAACTCAGGGAGTGTGGGCTCCGCACAAGTTTAGGGTAACCCCTCAGTTATCTGTTTAACATGGCACAGCACGCATGTAGCAAGAATCTGGTGAGCCTCCACATTCTAAAAAGAGATGAAAAGTTATCTCATCCAGGTGTGTGTAAATCTTAAACATACATTAAGAACAGTAAAGAGTACTGCCTTGGGTCGAAACCAGTAAGAAAAAGTGAAAGGTACTGGGGACTATGATGTCAGATTTTCATTCTCACAGTGGTGAGCATGTGTTTGTGGAATCCGTGTGTGGCACAGGACTTGGGTACCTCCAAAAATGATTTCAAAATCAGATTGATAGGGAAGCTCGGTGCACCCATCTGAAGTAAGCTGCTCTGGGCTTGCCTCCACTTTGCCCATGGCTGAATTCTGCCCTGCTCTGTAGACTCAAGCTTGTGTGTGATTTTATTTGTTTTATTTTCTTTGAGAAGATTCCAGACTGCTTAAATGGTGAATTATTTGTTATTACTGGGCATTAACGTATACTAGTGGAATCTGAATTGAGAACTGTCAGTCTTACCAACTTTATAAGCAGTGTATTCTTGTGCAGGGGTGTGCCATGTGGTGCAGTTGGGAGGTTGGAATACTTTGGATAAAGTGTGGCATTCTTTGACACAACTCTCTTTAAAACAGCAGACCTAAAGTGTCTGGGAGATCCCAAGAAGGGGCACATATGATAAAGTGCCCTCTCCTAAAAAACAGCTATCTTTTAGCCCCACAATGTATCAATGACATCTGCATCTTCTGCATGGTGTGCATTCAGGGTACCTCTGGACCTTATAATAAAAAGTTGCCTGGAGAGTTTTCTGTCTTTGACAAATACTCCCTCTGTAACATGCAAATCTTTTTAAATCATTGTTTATTAGGCTGTAAACACCCTACTTATGTAAATTCCCTATTAGAGACTGTCCCCACCCATTTCCACTTCTTTCGATTTTAGGTCTCTCAAGATATGTCTGAGTTGCCTTTAATTACTTCTTGGCCCCAGGTTCATCTGCATCAGTAGGGGGTGTTATATCCAGTCTTACAAATGAGGCTTTGTAATCTGGGTGGGTTAAGGGCATGCATTAAAAATTGAAAACTTTTCTTTTTTAATTGCTTTCTGCCGTCCTAGCTGCCAATAATGCTGTAGTGTTGTCCATTCTTTTTCTACTCTAGTCTATCCCTTGCGCCGGGAAACCCATTGCGGGTAGCTGTTGCGCATTATAAGTTTTAAATAAATAAATAAATAAATTAGTGTTCATGGTTGGGTATGAATTAATAGTGTTGGATTTAGGATGAAGGCAGTGCGAGCTTCTCATTCTGGTTACAATTCCGCGAAGGGTTATCAATGTTCAGACTTGGATGGCGCACAACATGTAGTGGTAAAGTAGTCACGATGGTGTAAGGTTGTTTGGTGCAGCTTGTTCAGAGAAAACCCTATAACTCTGAAACCAAAGGGTGAGAAAGCTAACCCTTATGTGAAATCAATGTCAAATCAAGCGCACACAACAATTTCAATGATATGGGTAATCAAGATAAAATGTTCTCCAAGGATAAGATCACACACTAGTGTTCATTTTCATTCTTGTTTTTTTAATTGGTGTATGGATGTTTCTCCTGTTCAGAGGAGATCCATATAGAAAGAAACCAGCCGACACGTGTTTCGTCAGTAAGGGTGTTAATCCAATGACTATTCAGGGCTGCACTAGTGTATAAGGTCGTGTTCTCGGGGGAACGGTGATAATTCTAAACCGCTCCTATTCGGGTTCACAAGGTCGAAGTGTGCACGGGTTTGCACAAGGAACCAAGTTAATGGACCAAAAGTGTAGGTCGACAAAGGCGGGTAATGCCTGTTGTCACTATTAAAGCGGCATTGACGCCGTATTTGTTGAAATGAAGGGTATTCGCCGGATACGGGAAACAAGCTTCTCATTCTGCCTGCCAGTGCGACACAAAGGTGCACATCCAATCCTTGGCTGCTCAGTATAGTGCACAGAGCAATAGTTCCATATTTGTCAATTTTTAATATGATTATATAGGTAAGTGTGCAAAGGAGTTATGCAGCTGATACAATATTGACAAAAGAAAATGGTGTGTTTACAGGTGAGGAGAGAGAGAACTGAACTAAACACATTTATGGGTGTGAATGAGCACAGTGAAGGGAAGGTGAAGAAAGAAGGCAGAAGTACAGAATAAAGACATTTGAGAAGGCAGAGATACTGTGAAAATTTCAGATAGATAAAAAGGTTGCAAGTGTCTACCCATAAAAAGGGCAAAATGGGATTGATTGACATTCCAAAGACTAATATTAAAGATATCCTTTTGCACATGCAAGAGCAACAAGCAAACTCTAAAGAGAATAGAAATGTCTCTTTTATATGCACCAAGGAAATCTGGATCCCTTAAAATGTTTGCCTCTAGCTCCACCCCCAAGCCACACACCCTTGCCCGCCCCCTAGCCCACAGCCCAACTTGGTGAGTACCTGCAATTATAGTTTTCCATTTAAAGCAGTGGTTAGGTTGCATCTGAGTTTCTAACCCCTGCCACGTCTTACAGTAAGCCTAGGCTACTCTACTTTGCTACGCGGCAAGCGACAGGGCTCTAGAGGGAGTACAATTAGTGTTCAATAACAATGGCGACCCCAGAGGCAAGTGCCAGTACCATACAGAATCATGTTCAGTAATCAGACAGTCTGAGGACTCCAAAAAACTACTGCCACCCAGTAAGTTTTGTTTCTCTCCACTCCATTATATTGTACTCGTATTGGTTTTCTCTGTCACTCGCAACTACTCTCACAGCATCCTTTCCTTCACTTTAACCTATTAATCTCCATTTCACTCTCTCCCCTCTTGCCTATTCGCAGATTACTCTGCCTCTGTTTCTTTTATTATCCGTGTTTCATGACATTCCTCGTTTATTTGCCATGTTCCCATTCTGCTTGTTGCCACCCACCCAGTCTTTTATTATCATTCGTTATCCCCCTGCTTTCCTCCATCTGTCACTTTACCCACTCTCTTGCTTGCCTACTCATATGCTTTCTTACAGGCTCCTCCCCTTCTTCTCCTCCCCCCTATTGCAGTCCCTCATATCTAATGTTCCGATTTCGCCGTTGGTGGGGCCCCTCCCGCACGAGCCGCCGTCATCCTCAGAGCTTCACATTAGTTAGTATTACAGGCTGATGTCTCCCTGGGGATGGCCGCCATGCATGGCTCACTACGACTAGGCCCTGCCTCCGTACAGGCACGCGCACCCCGCAGAGAAAATAACGCTTCATTATATATACATTCCAGAGTAAATGCAAAGTTTGTTAGGTCTGCTCGTTTACCATTCTGCCAGTGAACGCCGTGTCCTCATTACGGCCCCCTCTTTGCACCTTCAGTATGAATTCTGGTGAGTAATTAGTTCGCATTTCTTCCCGCGCTCCCTGGATGGAGCCATTAAAGGATGATAAATGCCCGGCTCATGGCGGGAGACGCAGCTCATTAGAGAGAGGAAAAAAAGCAAATAATAACCAGGGCAATGTTTGTTTGTGCAATTTCTCACGTCTTGTATTATTCTAATATCCCAGAGAGGGAAAAAAGACAAAAAAGCTCAGACATACTACTGCTGGTCCAGGGTGCTGAGACAAAAAGGCTAATCCCTCTCAAGACTTAATGCTTATCGGTCGGTTGTGGTAGGGTTAAGGTTAGGGCGAGAGTGCCACTTCCGGCCCATCTGTTACTGCCTACTTATGTGATGACAAAATGATTGACCCTCCTTGGAAGATGCTAGAAGGGGCACAGGCAGAAGATCCTGGGAGGGGCACAGGCAGACCCACGAATCGCCTCCCTCAAACCACCTTACATCAGCTCAAGTGACATTCAACATATTCATTTTCCATAAAGACAGAGAGATTTCGGTAAAGATAAATAAACAATTGCAGTTGTTTAAAATGTACACCTCTAATAATTGTAATTTTAGCTGCATCTAGCATTGGGTATGGGGGCCGGCATTAGATGAAACACCACATAAACTTGGCGTAGGAAAAGGCTACTTGCTGCTGAGTTTCTAATTCCACATTGGCTGTATTTAAAGAATTCCAAACTACCAAATACAAACTGGACAAAAGAGTCTTCCCTGACAGGAGTCACCAGCACCTTGTCCAGCACCCAGAAATAAAGTGATGCTGTAAATCTTAAGTTACTAAACTTTTTCTTGGTTTGCCCTAACTAAAGACAGCAAATTATACTCAGAGAGCCACAAGCTACACGAGGGACATCATGATTGAAGATGGACGTGCAAGGTGTTCATCTCTTGATCTCCATACCTTTGGTCATCAGAAGGGATTTCAACCTATTAAGAGCTGGCTCTCCCTCTGGGCCTTCATCTCCATTCCCTTTTGGGATGTTTAGCCTCATTGAGCTTCACAACAGTGCCCATATCATTCAATGCTTGGATTCACATGACAGACATGCAGAAGAAAATATATCTGGAAGACATCTTGATGATGAGTTAAGGCAAGGGCCCTGCATTTTTAATGGGACCAAAGATAGGGATCTGACCACAGTTCATGAAGGTGGTTTTCATAGGCTTCCAGATGCCCTCACTACAGATAATGCTACATTTTCCAGGTTTAAGTGAGTAAGGTAAAGACGTTAAGAAAGGGCTGTTCTGTCTACTAGGAACCAAATCATGCCAAACAGTCTTGAGAGCATAAGGTAGGGTTGAAGAAAGAAGAGAGGAGAGTAGGAAATACCTCTAATGTAATCATACTCCCATGCCATTTTGTATTGCTCTCTGTGGACCCCTTTGGCCCAGTACTCTACTAATAAACATAAAATGCAAGGGAAACAGGTGAAATCAGCATACACTCAACCATACCACCATAACATATACCTAAAGCCATCATCCCTCCCTTAGCCAATACTCCACGACTACAAATAGAAAACTTGCAACTAGCATATGTGCGTGGGAGAGAATTGAAACACTACCTACACAAGCGTATGAATCTTCTCTCCAACAATCAATACAAGGGAGACAGCTAATGGCCCACAGTTGAGCATTAGATAAACTAATACAATATAAGTAAAACATCACTTCAAAGCCTGAACAGCAAGATCTTAAATAAAATATTATTGTGGTAGAGTGTACACTACTATATAAACTGAAATCGTTACATCCACTGCCCCACGACATACTAAAATATGAAATGTAAAACCTCACACAAACATTTTCTCAGTACACACCCGTAGCCACCGAAAATGCCTGGTACTGATAATCTCCTTAAAAGAGGCAGAGTGAAAAAATAAAAACTACACAGGTCTCTACATCTCAGGCATTACTAGCTCAGAGGAAAGCCTATTTTCTAAGCTCAGACAGCAATACGGATTACCATTCAACTATGTGTTATATACATTACCTACTGGCGGTCGCCAGTAGGTAGATGTAGTTAGGACAAGGGGCCAAATGTAGGAGAGCAAATAATGGTCGGTAACGGCCGAATCCGTCCGTTACCGACCGGTATTTGGGTTTTCAGATGTAGGGGCCATTATTTTACAGAATCGGTAAATTTACCGATTCGGTAAATTTACAGATTCTGTAAAATACCGAATCAGTAATTTTACCGATTCGGTAAATCCAAATGTAGGTGACACTCTTGAGAGTGTCACAGGCCCTTAAGAGTCAGTATTTTACCTACACAATCCTATTGTGTGGTAAAATACCGAATCCAGGTATGCATGCACATCTGTGAAAGCACACTGTGCAATGTGACACACAGACATGCCCTTAGGGCATGTATGTGTGCCACATGTCACACATGCCTTTACTTCGGGTGCTAGAGGGTGTCAAAGTGACACCCCCTGCACCCTTGCAACATTCGGTATTTACCGATTCGGTAAGTACCGAATCGGTAATGAGGTACTGGGTTTTTAAGAACCGGTACCGAACCGGTAACCCAGCGGTGCCAGGGGATCAACACACCAGAGACCTCGGGTTCTCCTGAGTCAGACCTACAGAAACTTCAGAGTCTTCCAGGTGAAGTCAAAGATTCGTTTATTGGCTGCAACCAAGGTGACAGGGTCCTAGAAGTACGATACAAGTATATTCAGGAGACTGCACACTTTCACAAAGTCAGGCTTCTCTTCTTATACCTAATATTCAGCCTTGAGCAATACATTCCTTGGATTCGTGGTATTTCATTTATGGTTACTGTTTACAAAAGAAAAGCAGAGTCATGATGACATGTACATATTTCACGTCGTGCTGCTCATAACAAATCATCCGGCAAGGCCCAACATTTCATCAGATATCGCTGGACCCCTAATAAAAACGGTCACCTCCCCATCATAAAGCAAGTGAAGGAAGGAGTGGAGAAAGATGTGAGCGAGATATGGCAGGTGTGCGTGCTGAAATGGTTTTATGGCTGGTTGGGCTTAGATGCTATCTTGCTCGGCCACTGGGAGGGAACTGACCTAACGAGCTCGGCCTGGGGCAATGGTTCTAACTTGTACTGGGGTCAGAGAGAAGTCGATTAAGGAGTATGTGTCCTCGTGGAATCAAATTCAACTGGATTAAGGCCTATGTAGAGAGCAACATGCAGCTAAGGGTTTAGAAGGTAAATGACGATTTCGAGGTGAAATCGTCACTCGAATATGCCGAAAAATACATGTACTTGATGTACTCGTCATTCTCGGTCTTTTGATACCAAATTCGTCCTATTTCGACGAAGTTTTTATTCTCGAGTCCGGTACTATTACGGATCCATATTTTTCAGAACCACAGACCCTCCTTTTGCCCTTACATAGGCAATTAATCTATCCTCATGTTAATCTGAGTCCAGATCTATATTCCTAAAGTCATTGAGATGTTGCTGCAACATCATTCTAGTGCTGAGTTCATGTCTTGACACAGGCTTCCTTACACATGATGTAGCACAGAGGCCACATATTGCAGGAGCACACTGTATACATAGACAGAACAGGAAAAGAATGGCTAAGACCATCCCAATGACCATCAGAATCTTCCATCCCCAGGCAGATATCAGTCCCCAGAACCATCCCATTAATGACCAATCTCCTTTATCCACATGAATAGATTCGGAAATCTTATGTAGTCTGGAGATGGCCCCGTACACTGTTGGAGCATTATCTGGAATGAAAATGCAACAACTAGACTGGATCAATTTGCATACTCCACCCCGGTCCGCAAGTATTACATCCAAAGCGACCCGGTTCTGAAGGGTCATCAGTCGATCCGACTGGAGCTCAGCAGTCAGGTTACTAAGGGCACCAGCAGTTTCAATCACGGTGGATTCAACTACCCTTGTCAATTGCCTTATGTTTCTGCTGTTAACCATGGCTCCCCAGAACGGCAGAACACCCATTGCAAAGTCACCAAATTCTTGACCCGCAGTGTCTTCTTTACTCAAAACACCTCGAACTACCCTTGTCCGATGGTAATCCGCCGCTGCTGTGTAGGTGGGAGGTAACAGGAATGAAACAAAACATGAGCCAGAGAAGTCAGGGGGCAACCATGTATAGGCTCTATCATGGCAGATAAAATAAGTACCCTTTGCGGCTAAAAAGGCAGGGGAAGTCTGAGATCCAAAAACATACGTTTCTGTACAGACACTCTTCCCTAGCTGAGCTCTGGGATTCTTACCAATACCTTGCAGACACAGGTGACCTTGATGGGGTACGATCCAGATTGGGGACGATCTCTTGGCTTGCTGTTTCTCACTTACTGTAGTGCCATATCCGGTCACATTCCAACCTACATATGCAAGTATCTCATCATCCGGGGTATCTTCGTAAGAAGTTACTACCTTGATCATGTCAACTATACCCTTGACTAGGGCGCTAGTCTTGAGGTTGTCTTTTACCGAACGTAGGGGTTGGATTTCTCGTGCATATATGAACATTGTTCTATATGCCCATACTGACCCATTGCGACTAAATGGCTGGACCAAATAGGGGATACCTCTATCCGTGGTGTGGGGCATGAGACCACACACCCAACAGTTGGTTGTGTTCATTACAAGTTGGTGTTGGTGTAATAGCTGAACGAAGGAGTTATTAATGAACTCTAATCTCCTATTTGATTCGTGGTCAGGCAAAGAGTGGAAAGAATGAGAGGAAACAGTAGGGGGAGGTATGGGTGATGTAGTGGGCGTGAATGTCACATGAAAAGAGAATAGAACATAGCTTATTAAAAACACCATTACGCTAAATAGCATAAAAATACACATTATTATAAAAATGTTCTTTCTCATTGCTTTCAAAAGTCTCTGCTTAAAGTTCATTTGTTTGGCAGTTCTCTCCACATCAGGAAACTCCATCCTCTCTAAGGTGCTGCCCGCGGCGGTAGGTTGTTTCTGCTAAGGGATGCTTCCGTCAGTCTAGGGTGGCTCCCTTCGACCAACTGGAACCAGCAACCTATTGTTGTCAGCTGCACCCAAAAGTCTTTAATCAACCGCGACCCTAGCAGCGGAACCCGGATGGCGGTTCGAAAAAAACAAAAATAAGCAAGTTACCTAGATGGGAGAATCTGTACTTTCAAAAATAGCATTTTGGGAAAAAAACTTATTTTTTATTAGTCCACAGGTTTTTCTCTCGGATCATAAAATAAATCACTTTTACTTTTAGTCTGTTTTTCTTGGTCGCAAATTATAGCGTCTTTTCCCGGTTATTGTCTGGTCCGGAAATAGTAGCTCAGGTTCCACAGAGTTCAATTGTTCTGATGGCGGCGTAGTTTCTTGAAAAATGTTCTCACTGTCACAATCACGTTTAGCTTCCTTTACACGTTCATTAGTTGTGCGCTCTGAGCCAGTGCCTCCTGTCCGGACCCATTGATCATGTGGCAGAGGGAAGGGTATCTTCTTACAATGGATCCCGTGGACCCAATTGGCCTTCCCCTCCACTTTAACGGTCGACCTTGTAGACAGGAGGACGAGGTGAGGTCCGGTCCATCTGGGCTGGTCGTTTCTTGTCCTCTGGAAATTCTTGACCAACACCCAGGAGCCAGGGTCAATGGAGTGACCTGGTGTCTCAGAGATCGGAGGCAAGGTGTTGTGGACCTGTTGATATAAAACACGCAATTTAGCCGTCAATTCATACAGATAGTCGAGCAAAATGGGGTGTTGCAGCTCGCTAAACTTCGTGGGCCTAGGCACTCCCCATATGTTGGCTGGCCGACCAAAGATTATTTCATAGGGGCTGAGTTTCATTCGCGAATGCACAGTCATTCTGGTGGATAGGAGTGCTAAGGGTAGAGCGTCAGGCCATTTAAGACCTGTGCTCGCTTGGATTTTGGCCAATTTAAGTTTAAGCGTGCCATTGTAACATTCCACTAATCCAGCTGATTGGGGGTGATTTGCAGCGTGGAACTTCTGACTAATGCCTAGCCCTTCACACACTCGTTTCATCACACAACCCACAAATTCACTTCCGTTGTCCGACCAGACCATTCTAGGCATTCCGAATCTGGGGAAGAACTCTTTCACAAGGGCTTTCGCTGTGGACAAGGCGGTATTGTCCCTTAGGGGATAGGCTTCTACCCACCTTGAGAAGGCGCAAACAACCACTAGCACATATTTTAAGTTGTTGCACCTCTCCATGTGTATGAAATCTAGCTGCAAAACCTCGAACGGATACGTAGGAGGTGCAAAATGACCAGCTGGAGTTGGGGTTCCCCTACCAGGATTGTGCTTCAGACATACCATGCAATTCTTGACCACGTTCTCTGCACACTTGGGAATCCCCGAATTCTTCCACACTGGGGCCAACAAGTCGCAAATCCCTTTCGCGCTGATATGGGCCATCCCATGAGCCATTGTAACCACTGCAGGCACATATGCATCGGGTAACAACCATCTCTGTTGCTCTGTCGATTCAATCCAACAACCATTTGCATCCATTCTCCCGGTACTTTCTCTCCACATGCTTAACTCTTTCTCCGTGGCCTCAGCTTGGATGGACTTCACACTTTCTATCGTGTCTTCACATATTCCAACATCACCAGTCCATCTTTCTGGGCTCGCAACATACATTCGGCTCATCATATTCTTCGCCGTATCCTTAGCAGTTTCATCAGCAAATGCATTTCCACGACCAACATCATCAATCACTTTCTTGTGTGCACTACATTTTACGATCGCTACTTTCAGGGGCAACGTCAGTGATTCAAGAAGCTCATTCACCAACTGACCATGCTGAATCTTAGCTCCATGCGAAGTCAGGAACCCACGTTCTCTCCACAATCGTCCAAAACTGTGAGCCACTCCAAAAGCATACTGACTGTCGGTATAGACAGTCACTCTCATTCCTTTGGATAACACACATGCTCTCGTTAATGCCACGAGTTCAGCGGCTTGAGCTGAACCATGTGGTATTCGCGCGGTTTCAACGATGGTGTGCAAAGTTGTGACAGCATATGCTGTAGTCACGTTACCATTTGGGAGCTTAAAGCATGAACCATCCACCCATAATGTACCATCACATTCGGCGAGAGGAGTATCGAATAGGTCAACTCTCCCTTTCGTCTCTTCCTCCGTTCTGAGGAAACAATCGTGCTGTTCTGAAGCATCCGATTCCTCAGCAATTGGTAACAATGTGGCTATGTTCAGGGTACTGCACCTTTTGATGTGCACATGGCTCGCTAGTAGCGTCAATTCATAACTGGACAGTAGAGCACTAGTTAAATGCTGTGTCTTGGTCCTATTTAACAATGTGTCTACTGCATGCGGGACCATCACGATTAGTGTATTATTCATTACTAGACCTGCAGACTGTCGAATAGAAACAGCTGCTGCTGCTGTGGCCCTTAGACAACTTGGCAATGCTCGTGCTACCGGATCCAAAGTTGACGAAAAATAGGCGCATGGCCGTTGTCTATCTCCGTATAACTGAGTCAGCACAGACAATGCACAGCCCTCCTTCTCGTGGACGTATAATGTGAAAGGTTTACTGTAGTTGGGGTTACCTAACACAGGGGCCGAACATAATGCTGTGCGTAATTCGAGAAAACTTTTCTGACACTCATCAGACCAAGGAATGGGATTGGGTGTATTTGTACACGTTAGTGCCAATATGGGTTTGGCTAATAACGAAAAATTTGGAATCCACTGTCTACAGTACGATGTAATGCCCAAGAAAGCGCGTACTTCTCTCTGCGTTCTTGGCACATTCAATTTCGCTATTGCCTGAATTCTTTCTGGGGTCAGTTTCCTTCCCTCCTTCGATAAGAGATGACCTAAGTAGGTCACTTCTTGTCGGCAATATTGGAGCTTGGAAAGTGACACCTTGTGATGTAGATCACATAGATGACGCAGTAGTGCCAACGTGGCCATTTTACATATTTTCTCAGTATCCGCAGCTATGAGCAAATCGTCCACGTACTGTACGAGAGTGGAACCTTTTGGCAAAACCATTGCGTCGAGCTGACTTTTCAGAGCTTGACTGTATATTGAGGGGCTTTCACAGTAGCCTTGAGGAGCGTGTTTAAAGCGGAAACTGCGACCACCTAAGCTAAAGGAAAAAATATCCCTGCTTTCCTCAGCAATCGGCATACTGAAGAAAGCATTCTTCAGGTCAATCACCGAAAACCAGGATGCAGAGGCTGGAATCATAGTCAATAATGTTGTAATGTCGGGGACAACTGGGAATTGTGGCACCACTATCTTATTTACTTCCCTAAGATCAATCACGAATCTATACACAGGTGGCTGGGAAGGGTCAGTTCGATTTAAAACAGGCAGAACAGGACTATTGCAAACATTGCCTCGTGTTTCTTCAATTACGTCTTTCTCAATTAACTCGTAAACAATCGCTAGCAAAGCTTTTTCGCCCTCATTGGATATTCTGTATTGGGGAATTCGTGGCATTTTGACATTCGGTTTCAATGTTACAACATACGGTGGAATTTCTAAAAGACCTACATCATTCGGACCAGTAGCCCAAAGAATATCCGGAAGAAGTGCCAATTCTGCTGGAAGCGTATTTCTCGACAAATACATGGGAGAAACCACTTTCTTACCTAAAGTCAGTTGTACTCCTGAGGGAGAACGGTACAAAGTCGCATACAATCTTTTTAGCAAATCTAATCCTAGCAAATTTTCACCACAACCTGTTGTCAAAATAAGGGGTGCTTCGAATTCACAAGGACCAACAGAAAGAGATAAAGGGTCAGAAATCGGATTTCTAACCGGGGCACCAGAAAAACCTACGGAAACGTTCATTTCGCCAGACAAAGGTGCGCCAGGGAGTTTGGAGTGCATAATAGAACTCTTTGTAGCACCAGTATCCAACAGAAAAGGTTCTGACACACCCGATGTAATCACCTCAACGTAAGGTCCACTCTGATCTACTGGAACTGAAACAACTCCCTCTCCTTGTCTAAGGCTGTCCTAGCAATCATTATTCTCCCACTGCTCATTTTCTGTGTAATACTCATCAACGTAGTATTGAGCTGTCCTGTCAGATACGTTATTTTGCTGGTCAAACCTGTTCATAGAGTTTTGTGGTGGAAGGGGACGTGCGTCCTGAGGGGTGTTTCCACGCCCTCTACCTCTAGGCGCTTGCTGACTACCACGACCTCTTACGCCAGAAAATTCATTTGTACGTTGCGGCAGGGCAGGACAGTCATATTTGTAATGACCCTCTTGTTTGCAGTATAAACACTGGTTGGGACCTACGCGGTTTTGATTGAAATCGAATCTCTGCAAGTTCCTCTGAGGCTGCTGAAAAGTGTTCTGGTAGTGATTCGGACCATTATTATTTTTATTACCACCACCACGTGGAGGATAGGCTTGCTGTAGCAAAACCTTCGTTTTCAGTTCTCTAGTTTTTTTCTCTACTTTATCTTTCTCATCCTTGTCTCTATTCTCGTAGTACTGTGTGGTAGCTAATATCTGGGCTGAAGATGAGACTGCCCAAGAACTTTCCGAATCTTTTAATTTCCTACACAAATCTGGAAGCAGATTGTGGACAAATTTATCGACAAACAATCTCTGGCCACCTTCTGTGGTCATATCTTGACCGCTGTGGTCAATGAATGTTTCTTCAAATCTGGTGAAGAAATCTGAAACAGTTTCTTCTTTCTTTTGCTTGCATGCAGATAACTTATCCCAATTTACGCGTATTGCAGGCATTATCGTTTTCATGTAATCTACTATTCTACCAGGTAGTTCCGCTATCAGAGGCTCAGGCTTGGCACCACCAACTTGTCGTGCATCTGCAGCAGTAATATTAGCCCACGTGTCACCTAATTCCTGGTCATGATCTACATGATGAATTTTTCCCCATAAAGGCTGTGGAACAACGTTCCCGAATAACATATCGATATCGGCCAAATTCATTATACATGATCCAGCAGTTTGCGACAATTCTTTATAGTACCCTGCAGGATTTTTACGCGGATCTGGTAGTGTTTGTTTGAGTGCTAAAACTTCAGCTCGCTTCCATGGAACATGTACCCATACGCGGTGAAAGTGGGGCAGGACAGGTGGCACAGCTGTCGCGTCACCCTCTCTCCATTGTGGGGGAACTTCTCTCATAGGGTATTGTCGTGCCTTTTTCCTACTAGATGCACTGGATTCCGATGGTGACCCAGAACTACTTCCCTTACTTCGATATGATAATAGCATTTCAACTGCTTCTTCCACATCGGGACCTACAATCATACCCAGACTAAACTTAAACCTTATACGACACATCTCTTGTGGGAGGCAATCCTGATCATTGTCTTCTAAATCCTCGCAAAGAAAAACACACATCTGTTTGAACACATATCTCTGTGTCGCTGTTTCCCATTGAGGAAAAACTTCCATGACAGACTGTAAATCATATTTTGCAGTGTCCATGACCCATTTCCGAGCTAAACTATTCAGGGAATCTCTCTCTTGATAATCGGGCAGTTGACTTCGCAACTGTCTTCTTCCTATGTTAGGGGTCGTAGCAGGCGACCCGAAAAGCGGTAAAAGAAGATTAGTAACAGTGCTGGCCATTTTCTGCCGAAGGGAAGGTGAAACGGAAGAACAAACAGATGAAAGAACGGGGTGAGATGAGGCGGGTGCAGAGATGGTAGAAGAGGTATGAGGAATAATAGATGTGGTACTAGGCAAAATCATAGAAGGGGCATTAGGAGTTGTAGAAAGTACAGTAGGCAAAATCGTAGAAGACATAGATGAAGCAGAAGTGGTCGGTGGGCCTGGAGGAGGCTGCACCGAAGAAGTAGGAGCCAGCTGAAGAACAGCTGGTGAGTGCTGTGGAAGAGCCAGAGGCGCAGCTTGTGCAACAAAAGGTTGCGGGGGTGCTGTAGCATTCTGCGCATAGGGGGGTGGCGAAGTTAACAATTGCGACATTAATTGGTCTTTTTCACGCTCATTTGCTGTCCCTTGCTGAAGAGACGGCAAAACTGGATAGCACTTATCTATTGCCATTTTACGTTGTCTGTGCAATTGCTCATTTATCTGCTCTTCCTCATTATCTTTAAACTGCACGGCAGCTTGCATTACTGAAAGTCCCCCTTCTCTCTTATTTTTCTTAGCTAATTTAATTTCTTTTTGTTTGGCTTCTTTGCGCCATATGCGGAAAGAGTCAAACATCGCCGGCCGGGCTTTCTTTTTGAAGAGCTTAACTTCAAGGTTGTCTAAAATTTCAGAATCAAAGCTACCATATTGGGGCCATTTTAAAACACCATCTTTCCTAGTGTATTTAATCCATACCTCGTTGTAAACGATGGGGCCTACCCCATGTTTAACGTACAGCTCGTAAGTCGGAGTTCCAACTGGAGGAACCGGACATGAGTCCTCCAATCGGGAGTCCTTATTATTACTACCAAGACAAAACAGATTCCCGAGTCTAAGACTAGGCATCCTTTCTCTCTAGTCTAGTTCCAAAACTTCAAAGGAGTTATCGATTACGATATTGCTCGTGAAAACACGAGTCCTTCGGTTATGGTGCTTGCAAGAACCAATAAAAACCTTTATGTATCTCCAAGATACCACAAAGTAAGTCCAACTAAG
The DNA here is from genome assembly GCF_964261635.1 of Lissotriton helveticus. Lineage (NCBI taxonomy): Eukaryota > Metazoa > Chordata > Amphibia > Caudata > Salamandridae > Lissotriton > Lissotriton helveticus. The sequence continues at coordinate 708,735,387 of NC_136070.1, forward strand.
GACTGGGAGACGCTCCACTTATACTTAACTGAAAAATATCGATGGCTTCACCAGAAGACTCGTCTCAGCGTTTCGCTCTACCGAAAATTTCAAGGGTCCAACATCAGGGCGATAGCCAGGGCTGCAGTCCTTGTAGCCGTCGAGAAGCGGGGAACCTCGTAGTAAAGACCTTCGGACCACGTCGACATGCAGGGGTCGATGAGGTGGTGGGCCCTCCTCCGGAATTTTCACACGAAGCTCCTCACGATCTTCAGGCTGATTGGTACCACTGGAATCGCCCCAAACGCTGGGCGCCAAATGAGGTACTGGGTTTTTAAGAACCGGTACCGAACCGGTAACCCAGCGGTGCCAGGGGATCAACACACCAGAGACCTCGGGTTCTCCTGAGTCAGACCTACAGAAACTTCAGAGTCTTCCAGGTGAAGTCAAAGATTCGTTTATTGGCTGCAACCAAGGTGACAGGGTCCTAGAAGTACGATACAAGTATATTCAGGAGACTGCACACTTTCACAAAGTCAGGCTTCTCTTCTTATACCTAATATTCAGCCTTGAGCAATACATTCCTTGGATTCGTGGTATTTCATTTATGGTTACTGTTTACAAAAGAAAAGCAGAGTCATGATGACATGTACATATTTCACGTCGTGCTGCTCATAACAAATCATCCGGCAAGGCCCAACATTTCATCAGATATCGCTGGACCCCTAATAAAAACGGTCACCTCCCCATCATAAAGCAAGTGAAGGAAGGAGTGGAGAAAGATGTGAGCGAGATATGGCAGGTGTGCGTGCTGAAATGGTTTTATGGCTGGTTGGGCTTAGATGCTATCTTGCTCGGCCACTGTGAGGGAACTGACCTAACGAGCTCGGCCTGGGGCAATGGTTCTAACTTGTACTGGGGTCAGAGAGAAGTCGATTAAGGAGTATGTGTCCTCGTGGAATCAAATTCAACTGGATTAAGGCCTATGTAGAGGGCAACATGCAGCTAAGGGTTTAGAAGGTAAATGACGATTTCGAGGTGAAATCGTCACTCGAATATGCCGAAAAATACATGTACTTGATGTACTCGTCATTCTCGGTCTTTTGATACCAAATTCGTCCTATTTCGACGAAGTTTTTATTCTCGAGTCCGGTACTATTACGGATCCATATTTTTCAGAACCACAGTATTTACCATTGATTCCTATGGGCTTCACAGCCCATAGGAATCAATAGGAAATACCGATTCGGTATTTACCGAATCGGTAAATACCGAATGTTACCGATTCGGTAATTCTATTAAAAAAATTAGCTACATCTCCCTCCCTCATATATACCGATTAATAAATACCGAATCAGTAAAATTCGGTATTTATGAGTCGGTAAATGTCCCTCACCTACATCTGGCCCCTAGTTTCCATAGGAAATCCGTAACATTCTATTTGGAATAAATTTGGCGCCGGTTGACGAATCTTCACGAAATTCTCTATGAAGATGAAGCGCTCCGCTCCTATCCTGAAAGTTTCGGGGTTTTTGTCAAGCGGGGCCGAGAAAAAAGGGGAGTCCCAAAACGTGTTTTCCCCATGCAATTTTCGATAGAGACCTTTAGACACGGCTACAGCCCGAACTGCTGAACGGAATTACACCAAATTTGGCAAAAAGGTAGAATTTGATTTGCAGATTACACTTTTTGTTAAATGGTGTAAATCCGTTCAATAGTTCCTGAGAAAATCAAAAGTAAAATCATAGATATATCTATAGACGAAGTACGGTACGCGTACCCTGCCGTGCACGAGCTGAATGCTAATTGGCTGTCAACACTCCAAACAAGGAAGTGTTGGTAGCCATCTTGTGCCTCGGTAGAACCGAGGCACAATAAAACAGAAAAAGAAACGCGAAAAGGGGGCAGGGTAGAAACACCCTGACCCCCCTAGGCCTGCTCAGGGGGTCCCACAAGGACCCCCTAGGCTCCAATTTTTTTTTTTGCCCTACCAATAACAAAAAAAAACAAAGCGCGGCTCCCGCGCTTTAATGTAAATTAGCCCCCAGGGGGGCCAAATCCTGGGGCTTTAGATAAATAAAGTGTGGAGGGAGGCCCAATCTCCTCTCCACACTGCCCCGGGGACCACCACCCCCCGGGTCAAAGTTTGTATTTTAGCGGGGGCACACGGCCCCCCCGCAGCCCCGGGGACCGCCACCCCCCAGGGCTTAAGTGTATAATGATGGGGGCCTCTAAGGCCCCCTGAGCCCCGGGTACCGCCATCCCCCGGGGCATTAGTATGAAGTATGCGGGGGCTCATGGCCCTCCCGCAGCCCCGGGGACCGTCACCCCCGGAGCTTCTTTTCAAAATAAAATTTTTTAAAAACCTGTGACCGCCATCTCCCCGGGGCACTACATATTTAAATTGGGGGGTCCAGCCTCGGGGACCACCACCCCCCAGGGCTTTACAAATGATAGGACGGGGACGCACGGCCATCCTCCTGGAGCCTGTGATGGCCCTGGGGACCACCACCCCCCAGGGCCGGCTCCTGCAGTGTCCCAGGGTGCCTACCCCCGGGACACTGCTGTTTGCTATGGTAGGGCGGGAGTCTCGCGGCTCCCGCCTTACCATAGCAAACTGCTTTGGTTTTTTAAAGAAAGAGCAGGAAACCTGCTCTCTCTTTCAAAAACCAAAGTCAATTGCTTTTCTGCATGGGGAGCAGCATGTTAGCTGCTCCCCAAGCAGAAAACCAAGGCCGGCTCCTGCAGGATGCGGGAGCCAGCAGGGACCATGGGGGGCTTGAGGACCCCCCCACAGTCCCCAACGGAGAGGGCCAGGCCCCGGGGGATGGGGTCCCCGGGGCCAGAAGTGGCACGGGAGGGGGGCCACGCGGCTCCCCTCCCCAAATAATAAAAAAAAGGATGTAGGGCGGCCCCGGGGGATGGGGTCGCCAGGGCTTTAAGTGGCCTGAGGAGGGGAGCTACGCAGCCCCCCTCCTTAAAAATAAAAATAAAAATGTGGCGTGCCCCGGGGGATGGGGTCCCGGGGCCTGGATTAGCCACAGGAGGGGGGCCACGCGGCCCCCTTCCTGTTAAAAAAATACTTTTTGGGGGTCAGGCCCGGGGGGATGGGGTCCCTAGGGCCCAAAAAAAAAGAAAAAGAAGGGGGGCTGCATCTTTCAGCCCACTACTGATCCTGAAAAGTAATTCTAACCATATTTACAGTAACTTGAATTTCCTTCCATGGGCTACCGAGTATGGCCAGTGCCACCCCTAGGGAAAAGTAAGAGCTTCCCTATCCCCACCTGCATGTTCTGCTTGAAGTAATGCGAGTCTGCGTCATCATGGCTTGTGTCTGTTTTTCTTGGGTGCAGGCTGACTGAGCTGGCATTATGCCGGCTACCACAAGTTCACTTACAAGTAATTTCTTTCACAAAACAAGAGAAAAAAAGAAGAAGACTGGTGTACTCTCTGACTCTCTGACTATGTAGTGAGTCCATAGTGCTGCTAGTAGAATTCCTGAAACTCCCACTAATGTTACAGGCCAACAAAGACGGCGGAAAGATACATGCCAAAATGTTATACTGTGCTTGCAAGTTGCTAGTGTTACTGTGAGACAACTTTCTGTTGAATTATTTTGAGTTAATGTTAAAGACTATTGGCTACAGTATTTTTCTTTCTTTCTTCATATAGATGCTCCGCAATAAAAAAATCTCACCCGGAAGGAGATGGCTATCCGGGCCAGGGCCCGGAAGCTCGAGGCCATTTGTGCTGAATATCGGCGGCTGTGGGCTCGGGAGCAGGAGGAGGAGGCGGAAACAACTGCATCCTCCTCCAGTGCCCCCGGGACCACCAGCCAGCAGCCTCCAGTTGTACGGCGCCTTGGCCCAACAGCCTCCCGCCGCAGCCGCGCAGCAGCAAGTAAAACACCAGCTGCCCCCAGAGCCTAGATGGCGCATTAGCGCCGCCTCCGCAGGAGAGTGGACTCCCTGGAGTGCGTTGTAGAGAAGCTCCAGCACCAGCTCCAGGACCTCCGCAATGAGAGGCGGGACCACCTGTCCACAGGACACCGCAGAAAGAAGTGACTGTCCCTTGCCCTTTTTTTTAAAGACTGTTGGGGGGGGTGGGAATTGGGCATTGGGGATTCAAAGGGAGTTTTGAAGGACATTTGGACATTGGTTGGGGTTAGGGAGGGGGGTGAGTTGGGTCTTTTGAATACTTTATTTTTGTTACGGAGAATATATTTATTTATTTTACATACTTAAACATAGTATACGCTTTCATATTATTTTGTGTGGTGGTGGGCGGGGTTACTGTGCGTTTGGTTTCCTCAAACTTACCAGCATGAATTATCTAAACGTCCAAAAATTTACAAAAGTGCCACTAACAGAGTTAGTGAATTCAATTGCCCTACGAGTACTTTACTAGTATTACTGTCAGTCTCTCCTCTCCTCCGAGTCCTAGCCCATTATTCTACCTCTCCAAAATGCTTACCTTACCTGTGATTCGTGTTTGAGAATAGGGCTAGGCACAGGGCTGGCTGCATGGAAAATGGCGATTAAGGTTGGGTATGGAATCCTGGACGAATTAAATGTCATTGTTGTGCTGGTAGTATTGTTATACACTGGCAGTAGCAGCATATGAAAAAAAGGAAATGAAACATTGAGTGGCCTGAGCATAGCATTAGAACAGTACGATAGATAGTACGGTAGAAAACAGTGCCATAAATTGTAGCCTAAGCAGTGCTAAAGTATTCTAAATATAAGTACTAGTTGCGTGGAGTATGGCTACTATAAGAAATATTATTGAAGGTGAAGGACACAGCAGCGTAACCATTAAGCATTCGATTCGTCACGTGTAGGAGGAGGATGTTGTTAATGATCAATCTACGATGGCGCACATGAAATTCTGATTTGAATGATTTTTCTGTTGCTTTGACCTTATCCTGCCCAGCAAGTGGGTGGAATTATTGTTGTCATTTAGTCACACCTCAATGAAAACCACACAGAGGGTTAGGGTTTGAAAATTGGACGGGAATGGGGGTTTTTGGGAACGTTTTATGGAGAGAGGAAAAAAAACACAGCATGGACAAAACTCAAATGAAGATAAACAAATCTTTGGATACGAAGATATCCATAAATCTTTTAAAGGATATAAAGGAAGTGCATGCACTACTGCATGCATGAAGTTGTTTGCTAAATGGATGCTTTGGTTACTGAAAACTAAGTAGTACTTTCTACAACTTACTAACTATGAAGAAACAATGTGACAGTACAGGGCTGCAGTAAATACGCAATTTCACTTGCCTATCTGCCCTCAGAGAGAATAAACACTTAGTACATTAAATTAGTTTTAAAAATAGCAAAGAAAAACGTATACAATGGCTGGAGGAATGAATTTGAAGCAGAGAGCAAACAAATGCACAGTCACACTCATAAAAGTTCACAACAATAACATTATTTAAAAGATAAGGAGAAGTGAAGAGGATACTGTAACTGTATGTTGTAGTTGTCCTGTTGAATTTGGGAAGTTGCATGCATCCAGCCATTCCTCTTATTCGTGGTACTCCTCCATTCCATCTGACGCTCCGTCGATCAATCTTGGTGACCAGACACACTGTCCACTCTATGCCTGGCGGATGCGGAATTGCGGATCGCTAATGGTATGCCTGAGTTAATCGTTTTTCCCATTGCATAGGGTAAAATCCGGCCTGTAATTGTTGATGGAAAAACAGGAAGTGATATTAAAACACTACGGAGAAAAACATATAAGGTACGCTGTGTAGTGCAAAAATAACACTTTCAGTTTCAGAGGCGACAGCATGACATACAAGCATCATTTCTAATGTGCGTACTCTGAGTCTCCTTTTCAAGGATAGTAATTAGCACACAGCAGGCCAGGGCCATGCAGACGGTCAAGGCAGGCACCACTGAGTAAAGCAACCTGATGTAGCATACCTCTTTGACACAGACAGACAAAGCATATCTAATTGTATGCAGCAAGCCACATAGCCACAATTTTACATGAACTGCTGTCTGGACTCTGGCATAACAACACTACACTGGCTCGACCACTACATACCACGACTAGACAGACATGTAGTTCTGCTGTAGTAGTTGTTGTTGACTGGTTTACCTGTTTGCCACTCACGAATTGGCCATAGTTCTTCCGTAAACCGACGATGATAATCCATCCATCCCAGTGAGTGACTGTAAAGAAAAAAGATATATTATTTAACTTTGATCATCAACACTCATCATCATCATGGTAGATTGGCAAACAGTGAGTCCAAGGACATTTTGCATATTCGAAGATGCAACGTAGTGGCCCCTGCAGTTGAAGTACAATTTGAATTAAACAAGGTAAAAAAGAAAAGTAGACTTGAGTTTCATTTAGTGTGTAGAAGAATAAATAATAACAGAAGACATATAATTCATTTCATGCACAACAAACAAACAGCAATTGCTTTCATCAGAGCCAGACAGCCATTGCTGTCCACTGCATGCCATGCCATCTTCTCATTCTTCATTACCTATTCCACTTTTTTTCCGCATCTTGTTCTTAAAGGCCCAGAGGGCAGCCTCTCCTGTCAATTTCAGAAGTAACTGTCAGCAATCAGCATGTAGTCAGTAATTCCAATCTCACTTGAGGAGACTTCTTTACGAAGCCAAAGTTTCTTGATTCTGTGTAATCCAGCCATCTGCCTTGAGGGAAATAGATAGAGGGAGTCTGGAGGAGGAGGATAGAGGAGCATGACTGAGTTGTGAACTTGTGAACCTCAGGAATGCAGACAGCGGCACCTTCAAATCAATAAGGAAATAAGATGAAGACAGTGCTGCTGATGGATTTGTTGTGATTAGGTGATTAGAGTTTTGTTGTGGTAAAAGTTGCAAAACAAAGAAAGACACACAGGAATAAAAGTGAATAAGGACGAAAAAAAACAGAAGTCGTTTTCAGGCCTCGGTGTCAGGGAAGTAGAGCTCGTCCTCAAACTCTGTGAATTGAGATGGGAGTAGGTCAGCTAACAGAGAAGAACTTCCGTCACCTAAGTCGGTGTCCTCTTCTTCCTCCGTGCATTCACGTATTTTGTAATCTGGTGGTATGAAGTGCTGATTCATCTTGATCATTGTTAACCTCTCCACATTTTGGGGCGAGAGGCGGGTCCTTTTTGAAGTTACAATGGTACCAGCAGCACTGAAAACACGTTCAGAAGACACGCTTGCGAGTGGGCAAGACAAATATTTTAGAGCCAGGTTGGTGATCAGTGGCCATTGACCCCTTTTCCCACACCAATACAGCAATGGGTTCTGATTAACGAAGACCTCTGTTGGATCATCCAGATAGGCCTGCACCATCCACTCAAGGTTCTCCAGGGGTGCTCCACTTTGCGTACCATCTGTGGCTTTTGCATCACTGGAACGAGCAAACCCTTGATGAGTTAGCCAATCCGCTTCCGACAATATTATGGCTGGGCCTGGTGCAGGTGAGGATGATGATACGGTTGCTGGTGTCGGTAACGGCTGTGAGGGAAAGTGACTGCTTTTGGCCACAGATTCAGAAGTGGACCTTGATGCCGGATGGCCTGCTGATTCAGTAGTACTTCTGCCGGTTCCTTCAATTTCCTGCCGCTCTTTTTCGAACCGAGTGGATGACAGAGCTAGCCAATGTTTGTACTTTGAAACATCTGCTTAATTAAAAGGAATGAATGCTTTGCTGGCCACTACCTTTTTTTACCGTGGATCCAGAATAGTGGCACAAATTTAATGTTGTTCTGTATGTATTTTTTTAAGCCTTTTCATTGTCAACTAGGCGGGTTAATAAGCTCACAGCCAACCGATATGTGTCTTGGTTGTCAGTCTCACCTTTGAACATTGAAGACACTGCCTTCAGTTGGTGCTCTAGCATGCGCAACAATGGGATAGCTTTGCCCAAAGTACAGTCCTCCCAGCTGACTTCCCGCGTGAAGACCTCAAAAGGACGAAGCATGTCTGTCAGGCTTTTAACTATCTTCCATTCCTCCAACTCTAGCCTCATGTCTTTCATAGTAGAAACCAGTGCATAGACATACTCATTGATTACCAAGCACTGCTCAGACAGACGCTCAAGCATGTAGAAGGTTGAGTTCCAACGTGTTACCACCTCCTTGATGAGTCCTTTGACTGGCAGTCTACGGTCACCATGCATGTTCCTCAGCTTCTTCCGGGCCTTAAAAGAATGGCTGAAATGGGTGCAGATTCTTCGGCAGGTGGTCAGTAACTTGCTGACTGTGTTTTCTTTTTTTAAGAAATCTTGAACAACAATGTTAATACTGTGCGCCAAACACGGCACTCTGAAATAGCCACCATCAGACATGGCTCTAACTATATTACTGCCATTATCCGTGGAAACATAACCAATCATGCACTTTCTTGGATGCAGCCATTCATAGAACTTACTCTGAAACTCATCCAAAAGGGTTAGTGCAGTATGAGATTTCTCCATGGCAAACATGGCTACTGTTGCATGTTTCCAAGTAGCTTGAAAAACTGTGTCTGTGTCAACACCTGCATGTAACTTGTCTCTAACCCCCGCAAAAGAGACCCAGTGTGCAGTGATGCACATGTAATCAAGGACTTGGCAACTGGTCCACATGTCTGTTGTCAGGTGGATAGTGTGAACAGCACTCTTCTGCAAAGCTGCCCCAATCACCTCCAGCACATCTTGATGTAGTGCTGGAACCGCAACTCTGGCAAAATAGGACCGGCTATGAACCTTCCATTTAGGGCAGACTGTTGCCACAAACTCTAGAAAACCCACCCCTTCCACGAAAGAAAAAGGGAGAAGGTCCAGCGCTAACATTTTAGCGAGCATTGCATTATAAAGATGTGCCATTGGGTGGTTGCATTCAAATGGCGCATCCGACCAAAACATGCTTTTAATGGTGGTCTGGACCATTTTCATACGTGATGATGATGATGATGCAGTCTTCTTCAACCCAGTTAGGCTCATTGACATACTTTTTCGCATTGGTGTCTCTCCCAGACTCTTAGTGTGCCTCATACATGTTGCTGGGGTAGAGGGTGTGGGCACTACCACTACAGTGCTGCTGCCAGGTGTACTGGGTGTACCAGAAAAAATGTCTGTCGCTTCTTCACTTCCCCCCTGCACGATCAGCCCCTCGTCATCATCATCAGATGCAATATGAATGGATACATTTGGATTTGTTGTACTTTTGGCTTCCTGGATCTTCCTTAGGTGCGCCTCCCAAATGATAGTGTGGTGTTTTTGGAGATGACCTCTCTGGCCTCCGATACCATAGTTGGTATCAAGCTTACCCCGACTAACTACAGTTTTACAAATCGAACAAACGACCATGTTTTCTGCATTTTTGCTAACACTAAAGAAGTCCCAAACTGGGGACTGGAGATGTCTGCTGGTGGTGGAGGTGGTACTTTCAATGCCAGATGAAGTGGAGGATGGGCGTGGCTGAATTAGACTCTGTTGTGCACTTACAGCACCACTACTTGAGGTAATGGAGGTCGAGCTGGATGGAGGTCCCTGTCGGCCCTTCTGATGAGAAAATATGGAAACTGTAGGTCGTTTTGGTGTAGTAGTTAACTGCGTTGGTGGTGGTACCAGTGTCACGCCGCCCATATCCCGCTCAGCAGCAATTCGGGATAGGGTCAAAATGTCTGTCTGCTGCATGCCCGCTCTGGCTGGAATGACGACTGTGATGACTGGGTCGTCGTGAGACTGTTCATCAGCAGCAGAATATACCACTTCTTGTTCGTCGTCATCACCCATAAGTGAAAGCCTTGCTGGAACCTTCCTTTTAGGCTTAGCTGCCTTTGTCGGCTCATGGTGTGCCTCACTCTCAGACTGCATTGGTGGGTTCCAATCAACATCAAGATCATCAGAAGGAAGGGGGCTTGAAGAAGAACTTGTAGTAGCCCTCCTTGACCTTTTTCTTGCTGGGGATCTGGAAGACAATGGATCATCATCAGGAGGAGTGGCTTTCTCGGATGATACCTCCGCTTGAATCTCGATTTCCTGGTGTGCCCCTACTTCTGGAGGAACAAGCATTCGGGGCAGTTGTGCCGCTCCATGCACCTCTAGTTGTGCCTCTCCATGCGCCTCTCCTTGCGCCTCTCCATGCGCCTCTCCTTCTTACTGGCAGTGGCACTGGCAACTTTCTTGGTAGAGGAGCTACGGCCACCTTTCTTTGGGCCCATCTTCTTCAGATGTCAGAACAGCAGGCCACAGTTGCACGAGTTGCAGAGTTGTCTGTGGCCACACGTGATGTCACGTGACGTTGTGCTGCACACACCGCTGCAGGACTTCTTCCTGGCACTGATGATGAACGATGACTGATGTGGTTCTCTTGTGCACCTAAAAGCAAAGGAAGCCAGAGGAACATCAGTTAAATAAATGTTGCATATGTCGTGCTTCAATTAATATTTGCAACTAGGCATTTATTATTATTACAACACACCCAAAGACCCAAAATAAAAATTGCAATTCTAATCAAAAATGGATGTTTATATTATTAGAAGAGAGACCACACAGAGAGAGTTGTTTCATGCACCACTGAGTACCCCTGGGCATAATGGATGAAAGCAAGGCAAACTGGGTGCAGGCCTGAGCACACTGTCTGGCTTCAAAATGGCCCCTTGACCCCCAGCCACATGGCCAGGCCCAGTCTGGACCAGGCCTCAAAATGGCCCCCACCCATATGCCCAGGCCCCAACAACACCCCAAAAAGTCAAAAAACACACAAAAATCACCACAATCCAATGCCATCCATGCCTTCAATGATGTTTAAATTCAAGACACCCCACAGAAAGACTTGGTCCATGCGCCACTGAGTACCCCTGGGCATAATGGATGAAAGCAAGGCAAACTGGGTTCAGAACTGAGCACACTGCCTGGCTTCAAAATGGCCCCTTGACCTCCAGCCACATGGCCAGGCCCTGCCTGGACCAGGCCTCAAAATGGCCCCCACCCACATGGCCAGGCCCCAACAACACCCCAAAAAGTCAAAAAACAAACAAAAATCACCACAATCCAATGCCACCCATGCCCTCAATGATGTTTAAATTCAAGACACCACACAGAAAGACTTGGTCCATGCACCACTGAGTACCCTTGGGCATAATGGATGAAAGCAAGTCAAACTGGGTGCAGGGCTGAGCACACTGCCTGGCTTTAGAATGGCCCCTTGACCCCCACTCACATGGCCAGGCCCTGCCTGTACCAGGCCTCAAAATGGCCCCCACCCACATGGCCAGGACCCAACAACACCCCAAAAAGTCGAAAAGCACACAAAAATCACCACAATCCAATGCCATCCATGCCCTCAATGATGTTTAAATTCAAGACATCCCACAGAAAGACGTGGTCCATGCACCACTGAGTACCCCTGGGCCTACTGGCTAGTGTGGCTTTACAGGCACCCCCAGTGAGCTAAAATTCCATGACATAAATGAGATTTAAGTTCAACAAATCTCACAGAAACAGTTGTATCATGCACCCATGACTAACCCTGGACCTACTGGATACTGTGGCTACCCACAATATATATTTTTTTAAAGTTGTGAAAAAGTTTTAAAATTGTAGTTGCAGCAACTGCAATGCCCCAAACAAACACAACACCAACTTACTTGTAAAATCTCAAATCCAAAAGTGATCTAAAGTCCAAAAAGTCCTCAAATACAAATATCCAGCAGCAGCCACAAAAAGTAATCCTTCCAGCTCCAGATCCAAATGAAAAGTGACCAGGACATGGACAAATCACTGGGAGGAGCCTGCTGGACATGAACAGGAAGTTGGAGACTCTGGGGCACTTCCTTCCTCCCATCCCCCCCCCAAAAAAATGGACTCCTTGCACAAAAAAGTGCAGCCAAATGTCAATCTGAGGAGTTATTCTGCTGCCTGTGGTGGATTTCTTGTGCAGAATTTACATTTTTGCAAGTTCGGGAAAGCGAGCTGTTCAAATCTCCCACCGGAAGTCAGCTGCACACCGCATCTACTTGTTCACAATTGTTTACTCCCGCGATGCGTGATCGCGGGCCCTTATGACATACTCGCGTTGTCAAACTCTCGCTGTGCAAGATGGCGGGCCGTGATGACGTACTCGCGGTCAAAAAACTCTCGCGCGATCACACAGCAAGATCCAAAATGGCGCAGCGCACGCAAACCGGGAGGAAAAACAACTCGGCGAACTCAGAATCACGGTAAGTAAACGCCGCGCGCGCGAGATTGTATTTTTGAAGCACGACCAAGCAAAAAAATCTGCCAGCTTGCGAATTACGGATTTTTGGACAAATTCGCGCGATTCGCGGACCGCAAAATTGCCAAAAATCCGCCAATTCAGCGAACGGAACAGATTTTCACCCCATACTTAACTTTTTGGTTCAGCTGGAACGTCCCCAGTGCATCAACCAAATCTGTATGAGGGGAGTGTCATATCAAAATGAAGGTTGAGGTCTCCCAGTAGTGTAAAATTGGAAAGAGGGCCGGCCAAGTTAGCTGCTATGTCCGGGAGATCCTGACCGAAAAGGCCTAACGGGCCGGGTGGGCGATTAAATAAAATCCCAGAAAATGTGTTTACAGGGGAGACATTGATTGTAAAGAACATGCTTTCACAGTCAGGTAGAAGATTATAAGTAACACGACATTTAAAATCATAATTATAAATAATAGCAATCCCCCCTCCACGCCCCCACCTCCGGTCCAGCCTCTGTATAACATAACCGGGTGGCAGTGCCTGAACAATGTAGTGGTCAGCATCCTTATTTAACCAAGTCTCGGTTAAAAATAACGCATCCAGATTTTCTGTTTCTAAAAGAAGGTGGATTTCTAAAGCATGCTTAGGGAGTGAACGACAATTAGGTAGAAACATATTAATGGCCTTACTGCTAGCAGCTATAGAACCTTCAAGAACGGGAAGGAACTTGTAGGAGCAGCCGGAGCAATGGGTCGTAGGGCCATCCGGAAGCATAGAATGGGAGCACTTGCCTCTAGTCAACGTCCTGTAGTGTTTCAGCATTTTGGCGCTGTAGACACACTTATCTGTAGAAATTTTTGCAGGATTTCTGGCCCTTGGCCCCTTTCGGCCGCGGACGGGCACAGATGGGCTTGCCTTCGTGGCGCCTTCGGGGTGCCAGCGGCACGCCCGCTGCGCGCATCCGATGTGCGGTCGCGTCATCAGCTCCTTATTAGGCCGGGCGTGCGCGAAGTCCAGGAAGACTAGAACGCCAACTGAGAATCAAATGTTAAATCCTCACTTCCTGAAGTCTGAAGAGATTGGAACAGTCCCCCTGGAGCTATAACACAGCTCCCAATAAAATGACAGTAAGTGCCCCAGTGAATAAACAGTTAGAGGAATTAATCAGGAATAATTTCGTTAATCAGGAATAGTTTTGTTTTTTTCAATTATGGCAGCACATCAAACATTTTAAAACAATAAAAGTTTCACGAGTGGCATTACACACAAGCTTCCCACTAAATGAAAAGAGCGCCGCTGCGCGGTCTCGTCATCAGCTCCTTATGATGCCGGGAGTGTGCCAAGTCCAGGAAGACTAGAACGCCAACTGAGAATCAAATGTTAAATCCTTACTTCCTGAAGTCCGAAGAGATGGGAACAGTCCCCCCTGGAGCTATAACACAGCTCCCAATACAATGACAGTAAGTGCCCCAGTGAATAAACAGTTAGAGGAATAAATCAGGAATAATTTCATTATTCAGGAATAGTTTCGTTTTTTTAAATTATGGCAGCACATCAAACATTTTAAAACAATAAAAGTTTCACGAGTGGCATTACACACAAGTTTCCACTAAATGAAAAGCGCGCCGTTTTTTCAAAACTGGCAGTCTAGCCTCTGGTCCCCGCATTGGTGCATACTGACCAAAAAACATTTGTTCCACCTTGTAGCACATCCATAAACCTACACCGCTTCTTTCGTGTGGCCAGATACTCAACAGACCAATGTGCGCACTTGGGATGCATTTCCCTCGATGTGAAGAAAGCATTTGATACGCTGGAATGGGATGACCTATTCACCTTCCTATCTAGATGTGCCCTAGGCGATCGCTACCTTTGCCTGATAAAACTCGTATACTCCCTCCCCCAGGCAAGAGTGAAAACAGGCCACTATTTGTCAAGCCCAGAGGCCATCAGACATGGTACCAGACAGGGATGCCTCCTATCCCGCTCCTTTTTGCTCTAGCCATGGAACCACTGGCAGCTGCCCTCTGAAAAGGGAGAGTGGCATGGGGGATATTGGTCGGTGATGGAACATACTCAGTCTCGCTCTACGCGGACGACCTCCTTCTCTATGTTAGGGATATTAGGGCACCCCAAGATGATATAGTAAAAATACTCTCTGATTTCTCATCCCTATCTGGCCTGTGAGTTAACTGGCAAAGTCGTGCTTTATCCGTTTGACCCATCTACCACAGACCCAGATGTAACCATCATTGGTGACAGCATAAGATGGCATCCCACTGTCTTCCGCTACCTGGGAGTCAGGATTTACCACCAACCTGTGGACTTATTGGATTGTAATGTTACGCGAGCGATAACTGCTATAAGGTCGAAGATGTCCTTTTGACGGATCCTACCACCAACAGTTATGGGACGCCTAGCCCTGCTGAAAAAGGTGGTGCTGCCTGACTCCGATATTCCTTTGTGAATATGCCTCTCTACATTCTCCCCCCGTAATTCACTTCTTTGAGGACACAATGCTGGATTTTATTTGGGAACTGCACTTGTTGCTGTGTCGCACTATCTAAACTGTATTTACTTTTGGATTGGGGAGGTCTGACAGTACCCAACATGTAACATTACTACCGGGCAGCCCAACTACAATGAGTGGGCAGATGGGTAAGCGGGCAACACCTGGAGGACATGACTGTACACCACAGGACCGGGACATGCTTGTCCATCCAATGAATATTTCATCTTCGGAATCGAGACAGGACGCCCAGGCAGCTGATGTTGGCGATGGCCCACAAGGGCTTCAAACGAGCCTTACGCCTCACTAAGGACCATGTCCCATATGCACCTGCTTTACCCATCCTGGGCAAGCCGAGAGGCCAAAATAGCATCACCAGGTCTGACCTTCTCACATGGGAAGAAGCTGGATTGCAGACACTAGGTGACATTTACCACGACGGACAGCTAACTCCATTTGACGCTCTGGTGTCAGAAGACGGACTGCCACAGGGTCAGTTCCTGCTAGATGCCTTTCTGCTTGCAGAGTTGAGAGCATGGTGGGGCGATATGTTGCAGAAACTTTCACAACACCACACTATCCAATACATTCACAACATGGGAGCAGGGAGGAACCTTCTCAAATGGTTAGCTGACTCCCTGCGCATTCACGTGACACACAGACTGACCCTACTCAGAAGTCGCTGGAATGCCAACCTACACTGTCCTAGCACTGACAAAGACTGGGAAGGCATTCTGATAGGGCCCAGACTTATACCAAGAAACACCAGGTTCTTGCTCATACAGCTCTATATAATGCACAGGGAAAATCTTACGCCGGAAAAAATAAATAGATATTTTCACTGCATTGACGCGCAATGCCCCGCTGACAGTTGGCTAATGCAGAACTAATCCACATGCTATGGGGCTGCACTGCCCTATCCGCTTACTGGCTGGTGGTCACCACGCGCATATCAGACTGCACTGGGAAACACATGGGAAGTAAGCATCCTGGGTCTATTCCACAGATCCAAAAAATATGAGATAATCTACTGATTCATAGCCCTAGGCCTAATAACTGCTGATCATTTGATCCCCAAATGATGGAAAAGCCCTGATCCCCCGTCACGGGAAGCATGGCATCACTCACTCACAAACTGGGTGCATGTGGGGAGTGTGGCGCTGAGGTGGGAAGATGCCCTGGGACTACATAAAACCCGATTGGCATCTGCATGGGATGCTATACTTCTAGACCTTCAAGAGCCCCAGTACCCATGTTTCGAGTCTAACAGAGCACCTGAGGCAAGCGGAGAGGAGGCAAAATAGACGCAACAATCAGTGTCTAAACCCAATACACAAAGTCACGCCCCCAACATGCAGCTCCCCCTTGCTCATGACCAAGTGTACCTTACAAATGGGTGAGACCCCTACTGGCAGTATTGAGAGAAATGGGTAGAAAACAGGGATTGAATTGCAAGGGTTTAGAGTTGGGCAAGTTCACTCAGTTCATCCCACATAAGTCTCCCCCATACGCACAATAACTCAACACCAAGATCACTACTAAATACAATCTCACCCAGTCACTGCACACGCAGATCCCCTAAACAACGGCTGTGACATTGCTATCTTACCAAACTGGGGCACATCACAGTTAAAGTTACGTGTTAACCACGAACTGAACTACTGTTGAAACAGCACTGTAACTTGGATTGCGTATGACAACTGTACATGCATATGATATGTCCTTTGTTAACCCACAAAAAATGAATAAAGAAATTTAATTTAAAAAAATGGATGATAGGTTTACTATAATGGTATTCTCTACGTAATTACATGAGTGCATGAGTTGGGCCTGAGTGTTTCATTAGTGCACGTGTGTGCCTCAGTATTTCAAAGAGTGCGTGGGTTGTAAGTGAGTGTTTAGATGGCTGTATAGGTTCTGCGCAAATGTTGTAGTGATTGCATATTTACAGCCTTTTAAATGAAGTGTTAAATTTAAAACGTGTAGAAGGAGATGCAGTGAACCAGAAAGAACAAGTTGATAGAGTAGTTGATAAGGCCTTTGCTTTGAAGAGGAAGCTTTTCATTTTGATCCTAAATAGAATGAAAACTCTTGACAAAATAGTGTTGTGCATGAGGAGACAAAACCAGAATAAAAGATTAGTGAACAGAAGTAACTGATGTACAGTTTTTAATGGACAATGGATACACACTGCTTGTATAGAGGCTTTCTTTAATGAAGAAAGCTATCTCCAGGATAACAAATTAGTTTGTGCTATTGATTAAACAGGACGATGTTATGAAATGTAGAATTGTAGTCCTATAGCAAAAGAGGTGATGGTACTTAGAAATGTAGAATACGTTATTGCAGAAGAGGTACAAGGAAGGAGTAGTCAGAGTACTGTATACAAATGGAATTGTAGTAGGGTTTCCAGTATTGGATGCAATCCATTGATATATTAAGAAAATGTGCTTACGTATCTTTCCAAGGTGAAGTTTAAACACAAAATAAGGTCTACCACTCAACAATGCAAACTTTAGGTAGGAGGCTATATTACGTGAAAGCTCCTGCTTTATGTTTACTAGAAATAAATAGAACACTTTTGCATGGCAGTGTGGCAGACGTAGAAAAAGGTTTGCGGTGATGTGCAGTTTTGTTTCTTTGGTCCTCAGCAGGATTCTAGCGAAATGAAGAGTTGTTAAGACGAGGAGTTGAAGAACATCACACATATATTACAGATGATAGTTTTAAAAAATAGATTACAAAATTTAACACAGTGTTCTGTAAAAAATAGAGTATGTTCGTATATGTTATTGATGAACTTACTAGAAGATTAAATACAGTCTGATGACTTATATTTAAAAAGTAAAAAAGTAAATTATAATAACTGGCAAAAGTTACCTGTGTATTTATTTTTAGAGGGACATTTTGACTTGTCAATACGGCAAGTTATATGTAAGTAGTGAACAACACATTGATATTAGATGCCCATTTTGTAAGATAATAACATGCTTGCTAATGTGGAAAAACTATAAAGAGCCAAAATAATTTTAAAAAATCAATACTTATTATTCTTTCCAGCATTGTGAAGGGCCTTTATGGTCTGCTCTCCAGCACTCATTACAACTCCACAATCCATGCAGTATGATGCCATTGGGGAAAACTGTGGAGCTAAATCTTGAAGTTGAGATTGGACTTTTGAATGGACTCTCTGCTTCGGTGTTGTTATGCTGCTATTGAAATCGAGAGTCCTTCAGCTTTGCTGTGCATTCTTCCAGCTCACTATGAACTCCTCTTATGAAATGTGAAAAAATATGAAAGGGAGAAAAAATACCATGTATGATTTTTGGCAGCATTGTGAATAGATGTAATACACTGCTCATCAGCAGTTAAAACAACAGTACAGTCCATGAAATATGTGGCTTTTCTTGAAAACTCTGGAGCCATATCTGTTGCAGTAGTCTGCCCCTCTGAAGAGACTTTCTTTCCGAGAATTGGTGTTGCTGGTGCCACTGATGTAGATGGTACTCCAGCTTCCCTCTACTTAATTGCCAGTTAGAGATGTTTACTATGTTAGGTTTTAAGATGATACACTGTCGTGTAGTTCCTATATTCCCAATAGGCTCTGCGCATTGGAATAATATAAACAGCAGTGTAGACGTAGGACTGAGGTCGACTAGGTCTCTACTGACTATATTAGACTTAATTAGTTTTGCCAGCTAGCTCAGAGGTCACTAGAAACTTTCTCGAGTAAACAAGGAGGAGTTTAACTTCCCTGGATAGACAAGAAGGGATTAGCTTCTGACAACCATATAACATGACAACTTTGCTCCCTCAGAATAAGAGTGTATCTCTAGAGTCGTGTGAAAACAATAGACAGCTATTTCACTCAGTCAATTGTGAATACTTAGTTTCACCAGAGTGCAGAGTAATAGAGAGACGGGCGTTTTCAATAAAAGGTGTTATTTATTGAGCAGTCTTCTTTCTCATGCAAGAGAAATGAATTGCCACAATTGCAATACTTATAGTAAAGTAAAGTGCGTACAGTAAAAGGAGTATTATAAAATAATACTGTAAAAGCATTGATATGGTTTATTAGCCATATGATACTTTAAAATAGATAAAATATATACATACATAAATACATTGACTAACGTACTCAACTGGTGCTTCTAATCTACGCCTACCCCGGTGTACCTGACCTAAGCCTAATACGTGGGAAGGAGTAAGTAAGTTGCAGTTTAAGTTAAGTTGGTTTTGCCAAGAATCTGAGTCAAGAATTCTCTTTAAGGGTTTAGTCAGCTCCGTACCTGGGTAATAGAAAGCTGGAGGTCTGGTATCTCTTTCTCAGGACTCGATGTGCCAGCAACCCGCAAGGGCGGCTGAAAACACCGGAGCTGGATTTTCTCGGCTGGAGAAAAAGACAGCGTCTCTCTCAGTGCGTTAAAGGGGAGGGGCGGCGTCCGTGGGCTCTCGCATCAGCTGGGCGCTCGGGCAAGTAGATAGCCGCTCTGCTCCAAACCACCATGTGTTTGCTTAAGCCAACGTTGGTATATTTATACCTGGAAGGTGCCGGGTTTGACGTAAGGTTGGACATAAGACGTCAATAAAGATGTCACTAAGAACTGGCCGTTCTTTCAGTGCTCACAGGAGTTCTAGGACAAATCAAAACAGAAGCATGGGGATTTCCCAGGTTGCTGGAGGTTTGCTTTGTTTAAAGAATGCGTTGTACTCTCCAGGAGTCTGGGAAGTAGCCTTGCTTAATTTGGACTGCATGGGCTACGACTAAATATGGATATGATTCTTATGCCTTTATAAGGATATTATTTATTGTAGCCATACAAGGGCATAAATTAGGAATATTGAAATAGGGTCCTAGATAGAAATACAACACCCACTCCACGTTCTAATGTCCCTCATTACTAAAACTAAGCAATAGTAAACATATAATGGTGCATGTGTTTTCCAACCCACCCCAAAATACATACTTTGCATTTGAAATGGTATATGGTAAATACACAAAAATGAGTATTGGTACTGTACGTTTTTCAAGCAGTGGTATCATTCAGTTAAAATGTAAATATATATCAGCTGAACGATTTGCAAAAATTACACATGAAATGGCTCTGAATACAGAAAAGAAGGGTGAGACCATTCCATCACATAATAATACAAATGCTGTACATGTGCTAGAGGCTGAGGTAAAATATTGTCTCTAGAGTTCTTAAAAATAGAAGCTCTGTTCTCTAAGAATAGTTCTACTTTAAGCAGAGTACATGTGCCAGAAAAAGATAAATATTTTGGAAGTGAAACAAAAATAAATAATTTCGTTTTCGGGGGAAAAAATAGTTCCAAATGTTTTCAGTAGCTTTTTTTTATCAAAGCTGAAGGCCGAATTCAGAGTTCAGGGAACGCGGTGTGCTTGTTGCTTAAAAGGTTATTCTTTCTGTTCAGGGGGAGAACATCATTTCAGACAGACTCGCAAAAAATTGGTCTACGACATCAGGTGAAAGTTCGACCAAGTTTGAAAATGCCGAAACAGTGCATGTGTTAGAATGATTGCTATCATCGATGTCAGGATCAGCAATGCTCACAGAAGGTTGTACCTGTGTGATGCTGCTCTCATCTCGTACTCCACTGCCACATACTCGTAGTAGTGAAGTCTCAACGAATGCCGTCATCAGAATGGGTAGCCGCTGGGGACAACAAGATGCATGAGCCGTTACAGGACCTAGCAAGGTATCTGTATCCATTGGTATTGCTGATGGTAGTGTAAGACAGACGTCCAACGCGCATTCTTCTCCGCATAGCATACATCGAAGCACAGGTAAGATACAATTTTGTCAGATAGGTCTGAATGAAAGAAACCAGGTCATATTCAGATCTCTTAGCCGGGCTAATCCGAGGACTTTAGTTATGCGGTCCCGATAGCGTATAGCTAGGATCGTTTCTTCCATCGTTGCTGGAGTCTTGTCTGCGACTTGGCTTGCCATATAGGAGCAGAAGGATCAAAAATAAAATTCCTGCCACGAGTCCCAAAAGTAGAGGTAGGCCGCCAAAGACAGAATGGACAAAATTGGGAAAAATACCCAGAACTGTTTTGAAGGGTGTTAACAGTTCCGAAAAAATTGTCTTAAATACATGTGCGATGCCACTGGTATCTGACATGTTTAAGATTTGGCTTAGCATTTCTACGAAATGCACGGGGCAATTTGTTGATAAAAGGGTATGTATCTCTGCCATTGTCCTTGCAACTTGCAGATCATACGTTTCTTTGGACGAGGTCAAAGGCACAGTTGTCTGTAAAAGAATAGACTACATTCTGCTTAAAGTATCAATTCGAATAGAAGAGATATTCAAATAAGGCCATATTGCCGCCTCCAGGTCTGGAGTGCTGTTTGGATACAATACTTGCATACAGCAAGTGACCATGGAACTAACGCTCACGAGATAGGCTTTCCCTGGCACCATGCCACAACAGCTGTGGTCATTTATTAGAATATAGCTCCCGTTAGAAAGCTCTCTAAAGAATGGCTCTATCTGTGTTGCAGGAGTGCCATGCAGGTGACATGAAAGGTTATTTGAAGACCCTTCGCAGGCCCCATGCAAGTTAATACCTTGACACAGAAGTGTACAGCTTAGTGATCGTTTACAATTTTTACCACTAAGAAATACATTTTTTTTTTCACTGTAACTTGTGTGTGTATAAGGTAATTTCCATGTTGACTTGATGTACCCTTTACCCAACCTTTCATACTGGCCCGCTGGTATATACTCTTGGCAGTATTTAAGTTGGAAAGTTGTTATCGGGATTGTAACTATTCCGTGTATTATCCATTCAATGACCGGTCTTTCTGACATTGTCAATGGTAATCTCTCAAGTTTTTCAATGCTCAGAATCGTATAGTCTGCTCCTTTTTGTGCCAAACTGATTTGTTTATCAGTAAGGTTAAAGATAGAGAATAATGACGTTGTGTTGCTCAAACGCCATGGTACGTAGCCTGAACGCAGATTTTGCAACGTCCAGCCAAGCTGTACAATAGAACGTAATTGGGACTGACCATGTTGTAACATTAGTAAGTCCTGCTCTATTATATCAATAGCAGATGATACGATACTGTTCAGTGAATATATTCTGGAGGACAGAGTCGTTAACCCATTGTCCACAACAGAAAGTGATTTTTCCAAATTAATACAATCAATTTCTCGTATTTTTCTGCTGTTTCAATTTGCATTACTTTCCAAGCTTCGTTGTACGCAGTGTATATACCGGCCGCTATGAAACATTTTTGACGCTGTTTGCGTGGTCCCCATATGAAATCACGCAAGTCAGCACCGTCTTTAAGTAAAGTCAAGTGTTGCTTAATTTCAGCCAGTGTGGATTTCTGTAGCCATTCGAGGCATAGTTTCCCTACACTGTATGTTGTAACTATCCCTGGATGTTGTCTCTGGGAGTATCTTGGGTCTGGCCTGTTCAGTTTTAACCCCTGTATTTTGTTCAGGAATCTATCTTGACAGTTATTTGTGTCTGTGGGCCAGATCAACCATTTTTTCCAATCAGGATGTGTTCTGTTTTGGTATAAAATATGGGATACGTCTATCTCCATATCAGTAGTGCTATTACTATCAGGTATGGGCTATGGAATAGATGGTTTGTTTAAGTCTTTAATTTTGGCTAGGCCAAGACAGATAGTCTGTTGAATGGTGTCATTCAAGAATATTTATTGTTCTGGGATCATGCAGGCTCTAAATAATGCTTCTAAACCTTGGACCTGCCATTCTTTTGTACCCCAGATGTTTTTTGTTTCAATGTTGTTTTTCCAGAATTCAAAACCAAATGTAATCATTTTTTCATAAAATGTTTCAGAATAGATCAATTTAGTATTTTTCAGCATTGCTTTCATTCCTGTCTTATTTAACATTTTAAAATAAAACGTTTCTGCATCACTTGTGTTAAACACTGAGAAGTATGGGAATTTCTCATAAAACGTTTTTGAGCTGCTTTTAGGCGGTGTTGTACAATGTTCCCATTGGTTATAATTAAAAACATTTCTAGGTTGAGCAGATTTATGCAAATAGTGATGACCAAAATGATTGTAGCAATACATTTCTTCATAATTTGATGAACCCTGTAAATAATCATGTTCTGTGAATTTGGCTGACATTACTAAATCTGACATCATATTATTAATATTTTCAAAGTCCCAATCATCAGAAAAAGTACTTGGTGTTACAAAGTCACTTAATGAAACCTAGAACTGATGTGGATATTTCAAGAGCTCAATCGGGCCAAAAATGTCAAATTCAGTTCTGTCCCATGCTACCCCACCGGGTATTTGAATGGCTGTGACGTTCACTGATTATAGTTCTCTTTTCTCGATGTGAGATGACTTGTGAGGCTTTAGGACCAAGTTGATGTTCTGACTTGCTGTGTCCATTGTACTGTATTTTCCTTCAATGAATTTTCCCAAACAAAGAACCATGATGAGCCAAAGCAGGAGGAAAAGTACACCTAACATAATTCAAAATTCAATCCATGGAGAAATCAGATAGGTTTCTTTGAGTTGATGAAAAAGAGTTCAGTTACTTTGTCTTCGAAATTTTTTGTTGCTGGCGTTTCTTCAGGTTCGCTTGGATCTTCAGAAAAGTCATCGAAATTGATGAAGTAGCCAGATGCAGTTCTGTCAATTGTTGGAATTGCTTCCGGATTTTCATTTGCTTTAGGATTTTTCTTTGTTTCATTAGCATAGTCTGAGGCTACATCGTTGTAGACTGGTGTTTCTTGACGAACTGTTGCAATTTGGGTTTCAAGAGGCATAAGTTCCATGGCTTTGTTGCATAGTCCTTTTTTATTCACTGCAGGTTTATCGAATGTGATTAGTCTCTCAGTTTGAACCTCTTGTATTGTAGCAAATTTTGGTACTCTGCTATTTCTTGGGAGTCCACTGGGCCTACTACTTATTATTGGCCACATGATTGTGGTTTTACCAGGTCGATGGATACAACTCGGTTCTCCTTTTTACCAGCAAGGGGCGGTAGTACAACTGATCTTGTTCCGCTGACAGCTAAGACAGGTACTGCTTCTCTGTAAGAAGGCCCAAATTCCTTCTTTACCGCGATATTCTCTCTGACCAGATCCCCAATCTTTGGAATCCAGACAGGTCTTGCTGGGACAGGTGGTTTTTCTTCAGTGGCTGTTGGCTGTTGCTTTAACTTTATGTTGCTCAGGTTTCGTCTTGTTTCATTTAAATCCTGTAAAACAGCCAAATGGTCTTTGATATCAAAGCATTTTTCTTCTACCACTGAAGTCTGACTATCAAGGTCCTGAATGTGCATTCTAGAATCGAACAATAGTTCGTACGGACTGAGACCTTTTAGAGAATTTCTTGGCAGATTATTAAGACTATGTTGGACACTTGTTAAATGTTGGACCCACCCATCACCCGACCCTAATACCCTCGCCGTTATAGATTGCTTTATGTCCCGGTTTTTTCTTTCCACTACCGCATTTCCCTCAGGATGGAAGGGACAAGTGTACCGCAATGCAATGCCCATGCTGGTCATGGCCTCCTTATAAGCCCGAGAGCTAAAAGCAAGATCCATGGTCAGAATGTAGCATGCCAATTGCGTATGTGCCGATAAAGACTCGCAAATCTTTTATAACAGTTCTGGCGTCAGCCGAGCGCTGGTGTCTACATCCAAATGAATCTCGTGCAGGAATCCACTGCGACCATGATATATTTATAGTTACCATCCCTTTGTAAGGGACCACAGTGGTCCAGGTAAACACACGCTAATGGTTTATCTGAGATTAGAAGGGGCGTCTGTGCTGGTTGTTTCACTGTTGATACTTTCATTCTTTGGCATATTTCGTATTCTAGAACATAGTTCCCAGTTTGTTTTCTCATGCGTGGCCACCAATATCTCTGTTTTAATAGCGATATTGTGGCGGAAACACCAGCATGTGCAGAAGCCAGCCCTTCGTGTGCTGCTGTAATTAGTCCTAACCTGTGTTCCATGTTTGGAATTGCCCTATCCCCCACTCCAGGGATTCGAGCAAAAGGAACATTATTCGCAGCAGTTATGTATGAGTACTTTACTGGAAAGCCTTTCGGGAGTGTTTTTATATCATCTTTTACTGAAGCACTGACAGCTTGCATTATATCGCTGTCTATTTTTGTTTTTGACCGGGTGATAGCAGCTACGGAAGCCGTTTGCACAGCTGCCTTCGCGGCTTTGTCAGCCAATGAATTCCCCGCAACGTGAACGCCATCACGTTGATGACTCAGTGTATGTATCACGTGAGTCTTTTGTAGTTCTTTCTGTAAAAGAACTACTTGTTCCCAAAGCGTTTTATGCTTGATTGTGCCACCTTTTGCATCTTTGAAACCGTTTTGAACCCAGTTCTGCAAGTATTCATTATAAGACTGAACGCAGTAATATGAGTTGCACACTATTAGTGAAGGGAATTTGCGATCAGTATTTTCAAGCGCCATCTTAAATGCTAATAGTTCAGCTCGCTGAGCTGTACAATCTCCTAGAGATTGTGTTTCAGTGACCAGTGGTCTAAATTTTCCTTCGTGCCAACGACCTTTAACAATCGCGCACGCAGCACTGTAAGCTTGTTTACCCCCAACTGCGGGTTGTGCTGATCCGTCTGTATATATTATGCAGCCGTAATGTTCTAGAGGCAGGATTTCGGTCGGCAGAGGACATTCATATTCATATTGTAGAAATTCGTCTGTTGCAGAAAGAGAATTAACCCATTGTATCCATCTCGGATGTAGCGCTTTAGCATTTGGAATGCTTGCTTTTGTTACTGCTTCTAGGGCCGGTACTGGGGTAACGATTATTATTCATTTACCTTGTGCTAGGGCTCTTTCTTTTGCTACAGCAGTCTGAACCGCAGTTAGAATTTTTTCGGTTGAACTGAATTTCATTTCAGCTTGTTTGTACGAGTGTGATTTGTACGCTATTGGTACCGTTTCTCCCTCATTAGAGGTTAGGTACGTGAATCCGCATCTTCCTGGGATGACTCGGATTACAAGGTTGCGTGTGTTTTCGCGAGTTTGCAATTTTGTTTTAGCTAACATGTCTGTTTGCAATGATCTTAAAATTTCTGTGTGTTTCTGAGTCCAATTGATTGGTTTGAATTCAGGTTTTATTAATTCATAGAGAGGTTTAACCCTCTCTGCATAATTTAGAATGTATGTTCTTCTGAAATTCAGGAAACCTAGTATTGATTGTAAGTTCTTCAGCGTTTTAGGTGCTTGGAGTACAGCACACTTCTCTAAGAAGTTGTTTGCTAGGCTTTTGCCTCCACTTGATAATTCATATCCTAAAAATAGGACAGTTAGATGGGCAATTCGTGACTTTTTAAAGTTGAATTTGTAACCCTCAGCTGCGAACCCAAGTATTATGGTGTTCACTCTTTTCAATTGAGTATCCAGGTCATCATCTGTGAGATAGATGTCGTCGACCTAGGATAATGCTTCATCGTCATATATTTGTAGTAACTCTGTTACTCTTGATGAGAATGATCCTGGGCTATTCTTGAATCCCAGTGGGAGTCGACAGAAGTGTTTTTGCGACCCCATTATTGAGAAAGCGGTCAAATACCTGCTTTCAGGTGCAATGTTTTGACAAAAGAATCCATTAGAGATGTCTAATGTCGTTTTGTATTTTTTGCGCACGATGTTATTCATTAGTGCTGCACTGTGTAAGTTTTATACTGCAAATGTTTTGCAACAGGAGTTTAGGTGTCTGTAGTCCAAATCTAGACGATATGAATCGTCTGGTTTGGAGACAGGAAACAAAGGATTGTTCATTTGTGAGGTGCATGTTTCAATCACCCCCTGATATTCAAGTTGATCTAAGATATCCCTGACTTGCTTTTTAGCTTCTTGTTTAACTGGGTACTGCCTTTGTGCAGTGGGTTGACTTTTTAACTGGATTTTGTGAGGAGGAGAATCCTCATCCCATCCTACATGATTTTTATATAATGCAGGAGCTTGGGCCACTGCCCATTTTCTTGCATATATGGATTTTTTATGACTTGAAATATGATTTGAGAAGGCAGGCATAATCATTTCTTTAATTATATCTAGGGGTCAGAAAACAGAAGAACTCACTGTGAGAACAAGACTTCAACATGGAAAAACAATAAGTATGTGAACTTAAGGTGGACTTTTAGATGTTAGTGGCCATGATTGTGTCAACCTGGTGGTATTAAAAATATACCGGCATATGATGTCTTACGTTTGATGACGTCAAGGTATCGTTTATTAGCCTACAAATATGCTAATATGTTTTTGTCTTTATGTTTTATGTTTTCTCCTGTGTGTTCGTCCCCTCAACATGATGTGACAAAAGTCTGTTGTGGATCTATTTTGACCTGGATTTTGCAGGTGACATTTTAAATTCACGTTATATTAGCAGTAGTTAACATCGGGTCCTGAAGAAAGCATTGCTACTACACCACCATAATGCTGAAACATGTCGACCATCATTGCTCACAGATATTTTGTTAAATCTGGTTTTGCACTTTATCTTTTAGATTTGGAAAACTGAGAAGAAAATTAAAGTTTCATATCTACTCAGTATTATCCAATTTTAATTGACTCTTCACTCACATTTTTATTTTATTTCACACTGCTTTTTTTTAGTCGCCACTTATATTTAACATAACATCTAAAACTTAGTACTGACATCACATTACGTCAAAGGTTTTTGGAGCAGCCTTAAATAACAATAATAGGTTGTCTTCCTTTTTCCCTTTTCCTCCTGGGCAAGGAGAACCCAAATGATGTCAACAAGGGCGGTACAGAGTGGCTACTGATGGGAAAATTCACCCATGCCCTCGAGCCTTAGCTCACATATTGGTGTCACACTTGGGAGCATACTTGGGTCTCCACCTTAAGTTCACATACTTATTGTTTTTCCATGTTGAAGTCTTGTTCTCACAGTGAGTTCTTCTGTTTTCTGACCCCTAGATATAATTGTTGTTTTTGTTGTTTGAGTTGGGGCATATATCTAGTTTGGGTCGTTAAATTTGCCCTTGGACCCTCTTTTCGAATGGAGGTTGTTGATATAATCATTTCTTCGCCATGAGGGCACTCCCTGACAAACTCTGGTGGCCAGTCTTTCTCAGATAACAGGATGTCATAGCCTTTCGAAAGGTTACCCCAAAAGAGACCCCTTACTTTCCTGGTCTTGTCCCCCTCTATACGTAGTGTTATTTCGTATATTTTATGAGGTTTGCTAACTCTGGTATCTGCAGTTTCCACTTGAATGTATTCATTCGTGTCCACTGTCTCCAGAAGATTCATCAAGATCTTGCGAGCTATTGTCACTTCTGCTGCGCTGTCTAGCATTGTCTGGGCCCACTCTCCGTTTTTCAGTTGTGTCCTCAGTATCCTCGGCATGTTTAATTATTTTAATACTGGCTACCTTCTTTCTTGGAAATTGTAATTTTTTACTTTGATGAGCAGGTTTCTTGTCTTTGGACTTGACGTGCTCTTCCTTGTGTTCTGACCGTCCTCTTCTTTCCGATTTCTGTGAGGAAGTCTGAAAAGATCGAGAGGGACGTGTATCAATATCTTGATATCTATCAGGTTTTCTTAATTTATCCCTATCTCTAAGGTTGTATCTTTTCTCAGAGGGCTCCCTCTGGGGAGACTTGTTTCCTTGGTCCAGAGATCTTTCTCTCCGTTGAGGAGACCTTCCTCTGGACTGGAATCGTTTTTCTTTGGAAGTGGATTGTTTATTACCATCCCAACTCTTTTTTGGAGTATTTAGATTATTTTTAATTAAAAAAAATTCAGGATTTTCAAGTAGTTGGGGTTTTACTGGTTTCCCACCCAAACTATCTCTACCTAGTTCTTCATAGGACTTTTCTATGATTCTGGCAAGTTCAAAAGGTTGTTCTGCTATATCTGTTTCTTTCAATTTCTGGCGGATCGCCACAGATGCTGCTTCTCCTTTTATGTTGGCTAATAATATAGCCGAGACCTGCTTGAAGTCTTTCAGTAATTTCATACCCAGAGTTAAAGCAGGTCCTGGACCATATTCATTTTGAATCTGTCTTAGCACATCTGGTATAACCGCCATGGACGGAACACCATGTGTTTTTGTGTAAATGGAAGCAAAGACTGTGCCCCAAGTGTCACAGTCCTCCACATGTGGTGCGATCCCCATTGGAAGACAGATAGTCAGAATTCTGTGTTTCTCAGTAGGAGTAGTATCAGTGATTTTTTGTGCTAACCAGAATGGAATTTGTTCCCATTTTGAGGGTATTTTACCAAGACATGATTGTATGTTCTGTGGTATAATTTTGTTTGTGTTCCCCTGATGAGGGGTCAGCTGTGGAATGTTAATTGCTGGTTGGACTGTTGAAGTCCGCATTACATATTGGACTAATTGTCTATGTATTTTAATTAGTATTTTTAGCTGAGCTAAAAGTTCCCGGTCTGACATTTTATCAATGTCTGGATGTGGTGTGTAGCTAGCTAGAACCGGCCACGTTGCTCCTGGTCTACCTAGTGGACCGAGCCTGGTGATGTGATTTTGATGTTTTAGGACGCCTTTAAACCAGAGCAGGTGCTCTTGGTAATTAAATGGGATTTCAACCTCCTCGAAAGGAGTGTATTCATCCGGAGGTTCCTCTATTTTGTAATAGTGGAATTCTTTTGTTACAGCGTTTGCTGCTGGAAAGTGTATCCATGAATAGAATACCTCTGTCTGCCAATATTCATGGGCCTCTACCAGGAGTATGACTGTACCACCTCGTGATGATAGTCCATTTTCTATAAGTGTAATAGTTATAGTTTTTCTTACATTTACCGGAATGATTATAGCATTCGGGTAATTTTCTTGGAGACTTGTGTCATCCGCTAGGAGTTGAGCTGCTATTCTAGCAGCCTCCCTTTCGTCTTCACTTTCTACCATTTTTGCTGACAGAAAGTTTTTTGTTGCAGATCAAGTTTCAAGGGAAACAAAGATTAGGTGCACAATATTTTGGAACACTGTATCCTTCAACGTTGACTAAACCAAAAACTATACATAAGAATCTCTTCCTACTAAGTTCCGGCGGATTTTAGCCTTTTACCCACTCCAAAAGTCAATTGGAGTTTTTACGGGAAAAGGGTCTGTGTGAAAAAGCACGACTGAGTTACTCTAACGTCTTGCGTTAGATTTATCGCCTTACCAAACGTTGGGCGCCATGTAGTGTAGTTCCTATATTCCCAATAGGCTCTGTGCATTGGAATAATATAAACAGCAGTGTAGACGTAGGACTGAGGTCGACTAGGTCTCTACTGACTATATTAGACTTAATTAGTTTTGCCAGCTAGCTCAGAGGTCACTAGAAACTTTCTCGAGTAAACAAGGAGGAGTTTAACTTCCCTGGATAGACAAGAAGGGATTAGCTTCAGACAACCATATAACATGACAACTTTGCTCCCTCAGAATAAGAGTGTGAAAACAATAGACAGCTATTTCACTCAGTCAATTGTGCATACTTAGTTTCACCAGAGTGCAGAGAAATAGAGAAACAGACGTTTTCAATAAAAGGTGTTATTTATTGAGCAGTCTTCTTTCTCATGCAAGAGAAATGAATTGCCACAATTGCAATACTTATAGTAAAGTAAAGTGCGTACAGTAAAAGAAGTATTATAAAATAATACTGTAAAAGCATTGTTATGGTTTCTTAGCCATATGATACTTTAAAATAGATAAAATATATACATACATAAATACATTGACTAACGTACTCAACTGGTGCTTCTAATCTACACCTACCCCGGTGTACCTGACCTAAGCCTAATACGTGGGAAGGAGTAATTAAGTTGCAGTTTAAGTTAAGTTGGTTTTGCCAAGAATCTGAGTCAAGAATTCTCTTTTAGGGTTTAGTCAGCTCCGTACCAGGGTAATAGAAAGCCGGAGGTCTGGTATCTCTTTCTCAGGACTCGATATCCCAGCAACCCGCAAGGGCGGCTGAAAACACCGGAGCTCGATTTTCTCGGCTGGAGAAAAAGACAGCGTCTCTCTCAGTGCGTCAAAGGGGAGGGGCGGCGTCCGTGGGCTCTCGCATCAGCTGGGCTCTCGGGCAAGCAGATAGCCGCTCTGCTCCAAACCACCGTGTGTTTGCTTAAGGCAACGTTGGTATATTTATACCTGGAAGGTGCCGGGTTTGACGTAAGGTTGGACATAAGACGTCAATAAAGATGTCACTAAGAACTGGCCGTCCTTTCAGTGCTCACAGGAGTTCTAGAACAAATCAAAACAGAAGCATGGGGATTTCCCAGGTTGCTGGAGGTTTGCTTTGTTTAAAGAACGCGTTGTACTCTCTAGGAGTCTGGGGAAGTAGCCTTGCTTAATTTGGACTGCATGGGCTACGACTAAATATGGATATGATTCTTATGCCATTATAAGGATAATATTTATTATAGCCATACAAGGGCAAAAATTAGGAATATTGAATTAGGGTCCTAGATAGAAATACAACAACACCATGGACGCCATCCCACATGAATATCTTTTATTTGTCTCTCTAGAGTGGATCTTTTCACAGAGAGTGCATTTTATTAGTTTTGGAGCAGTTTTTGATTCTGTTGAGTTTGGGTAAGAATGGGTTGTTGAATGCGTGTTTTGTAGTTATGTTCTATTTTTGAGTTCAGATGTTGAAGGTTATTTTTTGAAATTGTTGTTTTTGTTAAATGTGTTATTATAATAAAGTTAAACAATTATGTTACTAAACAGCTGCACTCACACTTTGTGTAAAATATGTTGATATATCTGTTTTATATTTTGTCATTTGTATTTGTGACTACTGATGTAATACCGTCCTTCGGTGTTGCTGTGAAGAAGTAAAATGCATTTTGATGTAGTTATTTTGACAAATGGAGAAGCTTTGACACACAACTGCTGGGGGCAATCTTACGCCGCATTTCTACGGACCTGCTGCCTGGGCTACTTGCTGTTGGTCTCCCCCGCCGTCGCCACCTGTACCACCCGTGCGGCCCCCGAGGGGGGAGACTACAGCTCCCAGGTCTCCTTGCGGGTGGACGCGGCCCACACCTACGCCCACGCCCACTTCCGCGCCCAGTGCTGGAGAAAAGAGAGGCAGCGCTTCGGCTAAGCGGGAAGCTCTGACACACAACTGCTGGGGGCAATCTTACGCCGCATTTCTATGGACCTGCTGCCTGGGCTACTTGCTGTTGGTCTCCCCCACCGCCGCCACCTATACCACCAGTGCGGCAACCGAGGGAGGAGACTACAGCTCCCAGGTCTCCTTGCGGGTGGACGCGGCCCACACCTATGCCCACGCCCACTTCCGCGCCTGATGCTGGAGAGAAGAGAGACAGCGCTTCGGCTGAGCAGGAAGCTCTGACACACAACTGCTGGGGGCAATCTTACGCTGCATTTCTACGGACCTGCTGACTGGGTTACTTGCTGTTGGTCTCCCCCACTGCCACCACCTGTACCACCCGTGCGGCCGCCGAGGGGGGAGACTACAGCTCCCAGATCTCCTTGCGGGCAGACTTCCGAGCCCGGTGCTGGAGAAAAGAGAGGCAACTTTTCCGCATTGCGGGACACGCGCGGGCGTGGCCGGGCTAAGCCCGGGCAAAGGGCGGGCCGTCTGTGGCTATCAGGGTCCACAGGAGGCCGGGCTGGGCCACGGCATTAACATCTGACAGCCCGGATGAATGAAGAAAGACTTCGGCCCTAAAACTAAAACCGAAATTAAAATTTTATCGTGGACTGGATATTATATTCCCGCCTGTAGTGTGGTGGATGTTGGACATTGCTTGCTGAGTGACAATTGTGCACATTGCTTCATATATAGGTATTGTTTTTGATCTGCTATTCGAAAGTTTTTGCGTTTTGTGAAGTAGTGTTAGTAATGTCAAAACTAAAGGAACCAAAGGAAGGCAGAGGGAAAGGTGTGGTAGGCACACTAGATGCTTTTTTAGTTAGAGCCAAGTCTGTAATCATAAACAAAATTAAGCTGACTGCACGTAGGCTGTCTCTAGATTCACAATTACTTCAGAATTGCTGTGTTACCATTAGTACAAATCCAGATGAGGGACAGATGGAAGAAAGTCCACATCTAAATGGGTGCTCCCCGTAGTTGTTAGATTTCTTGAGTACCCAAGAATTCCAAGAAATTCTGGATTCTCTAAATATAAAAGATACACCTGCTGTAGTAGCAAGGGCACAGAAATCAAAACAGATAAGCGGAAACTGCCCCGCACCATTGGGCAAAATACGAAAGGGTCAGACAAATAAGAGATCATGTAAACAGTGTACATCTAAACCCCCAGTGAAGAAGGGCTTGCAAGAGACCGTTGAGACAACATCTAAGGAAGTACCTGAGTTAAGTTGTGATTCACTCCTGATATATATAACACCCACACAGATGGTACTGACTATATATCAGGATAATGAGGAAGCCTTCTGGACTAAGCTAGAAGGAGTGATGAAAGCTCATTTACAACCTATTTTAGTTAAATCGGCCGACATTGAAAACCGGCTATCATGTATAGAGAGCAAAAACTTAAACATCTGTGTTCCCCGAACTGAACTAAGATCTAGCCTAAATAAGCAAATGGGTAAAAACAGAAGTGGGGACGCTGCTATTCCAGACTGCCTGGGGCAAAGTACGACACAGGTTGGGATCTCGGAGGGTCATAAAAGTACTCATGTGAATGTGGATGACTTGACCCATGTCGGTAGCCAAGGAATAAATCCCATGAATATGAACAAACTCTTAGGGGCAGGAATCCTTCAAAATGAAGGTAGACCGCAAAAGTCAACTGCTGCGGAATGTTCCCCTGCCCATTTGTCTGTAAATTTTAAGCTTGCCACCCCAAACCACACCCTACATCGTTGTTTTAGCAAATGTGCGCCCGTTAATCTCAGGGGAGGGGGAAGATTGGACGTCTCTGAGGAATAAATCATTGTACCTCGTAAATGCCAAGACAGGTATTAATTGTAATGTCTTGTTTTCAGAACTGAAGATGGCACGAAGGGTCACATGGGTTGGACCAGGTGAGAAATCATTGGAGGGGGACTGTATAGTCTTAACCTTCAGGTCACCAAGGCTGGTGAGAGCTATAAACGATAGGATGTTCAACCAAATCGTGGATAAATCAAAAGTTTTGATTTTACCATTGGGATTCTTTTATCGCCCTCCTACATGGCAAGCTAACTTAACAGGAATAGAGCGTCCAAATAAAAATCATCTACCGCAGTTTCCTCCGTGGTACCATGCAAATCGTTTTGACCCTTTGAGTACCCTAGCAGAGGTTGATTGACTACAAACAGGGCCCTTGACGGAAAAAAATGCTGAAGATATGACCCTACCTCCATTATGTTATGGGTATTTTAGTGAGTCCATATTATCTGCTGACCCCTTGGGAGAATATGGTGATCCTCAGTTGTCTCGTAATAAAGATAAAATGCGGGCTTTGAATACTAATTGTGAGGAAAATCAGAATATCATACACGCTGGCGAGACAATAGAAGGTTTTAGCCCTACTAAACATCTAGATATATCAAATAATCAAAATGATAGATCCACCTTTCGTTTAATCTCGTGTAACGTGGCAGGTATCTCACGAAGATTACAGGATGAGGCATGGATGAAATATATTAGATCATTTGACATCATCTGTCTTCAAGAGACTTGGAGCAGAACTCATCCATTGCAAAAAACAACAAGTGATGGACTGAATGTGGATCAATGTCACACACTCCCCCAGTCAAAAGATCTGGGCCCAAATCCATCGTTTTTTTGCACTCCACACCACCCTGGGTCAGATAATGGCTTTATGCAAATCAGCTCTGACCCTGTTGCCCCATGGGAACAGTCCAGTCCGAACTACAACAGCCATATCTTTCCCAGAACGGAATCAAGCATCCGAGGACCGGACCGGTTTCGAGGTAACACCTCTCTTCAGCCCGGCTAGCTTGACTCCAAGTGGTGTGGAGTGCCTGGGACCCACGTCTGGGCATCACCAGCGCACTTAGGGCGGCAATTGCAAAAAACAACAAGTGATGGACTGAATGTGGATCAATGTCACACACTCCCCCAGTCAAAAGATCTGGGCCCAAATCCATCGTTTTTTTGCACTCCACACCACCCTGGGTCAGATAATGGCTTTATGCAAATCAGCTCTGACCCTGTTGCCCCATGGGAACAGTCCAGTCCGAACTACAACAGCCATATCTTTCCCAGAACGGAATCAAGCATCCGAGGACCGGACCGGTTTCGAGGTAACACCTCTCTTCAGCCCGGCTAGCTTGACTCCAAGTGGTGTGGAGTGCCTGGGACCCACGTCTGGGCATCCCCAGCGCACTTAGGGCGGCAATTGCAAAAAACAACAAGTGATGGACTGAATGTGGATCAATGTCACACACTCCCCCAGTCAAAAGATCTGGGCCCAAATCCATCGTTTTTTTGCACTCCACACCACCCTGGGTCAGATAATGGCTTTATGCAAATCAGCTCTGACCCTGTTGCCCCATGGGAACAGTCCAGTCCGAACTACAACAGCCATATCTTTCCCAGAACGGAATCAAGCATCCGAGGACCGGACCGGTTTCGAGGTAACACCTCTCTTCAGCCCGGCTAGCTTGACTCCAAGTGGTGTGGAGTGCCTGGGACCCACGTCTGGGCATCCCCAGCGCACTTAGGGCGGCAATTGCAAAAAACAACAAGTGATGGACTGAATGTGGATCAATGTCACACACTCCCCCAGTCAAAAGATCTGGGCCCAAATCCATCGTTTTTTTGCACTCCACACCACCCTGGGTCAGATAATGGCTTTATGCAAATCAGCTCTGACCCTGTTGCCCCATGGGAACAGTCCAGTCCGAACTACAACAGCCATATCTTTCCCAGAACGGAATCAAGCATCCGAGGACCGGACCGGTTTCGAGGTAACACCTCTCTTCAGCCCGGCTAGCTTGACTCCAAGTGGTGTGGAGTGCCTGGGACCCACGTCTGGGCATCCCCAGCGCACTTAGGGCGGCAATTGCAAAAAACAACAAGTGATGGACTGAATGTGGATCAATGTCACACACTCCCCCAGTCAAAAGATCTGGGCCCAAATCCATCGTTTTTTTGCACTCCACACCACCCTGGGTCAGATAATGGCTTTATGCAAATCAGCTCTGACCCTGTTGCCCCATGGGAACAGTCCAGTCCGAACTACAACAGCCATATCTTTCCCAGAACGGAATCAAGCATCCGAGGACCGGACCGGTTTCGAGGTAACACCTCTCTTCAGCCCGGCTAGCTTGACTCCAAGTGGTGTGGAGTGCCTGGGACCCACGTCTGGGCATCCCCAGCGCACTTAGGGCGGCAATTGCAAAAAACAACAAGTGATGGACTGAATGTGGATCAATGTCACACACTCCCCCAGTCAAAAGATCTGGGCCCAAATCCATCGTTTTTTTGCACTCCACACCACCCTGGGTCAGATAATGGCTTTATGCAAATCAGCTCTGACCCTGTTGCCCCATGGGAACAGTCCAGTCCGAACTACAACAGCCATATCTTTCCCAGAACGGAATCAAGCATCCGAGGACCGGACCGGTTTCGAGGTAACACCTCTCTTCAGCCCGGCTAGCTTGACTCCAAGTGGTGTGGAGTGCCTGGGACCCACGTCTGGGCATCCCCAGCGCACTTAGGGCGGCAATTGCAAAAAACAACAAGTGATGGACTGAATGTGGATCAATGTCACACACTCCCCCAGTCAAAAGATCTGGGCCCAAATCCATCGTTTTTTTGCACTCCACACCACCCTGGGTCAGATAATGGCTTTATGCAAATCAGCTCTGACCCTGTTGCCCCATGGGAACAGTCCAGTCCGAACTACAACAGCCATATCTTTCCCAGAACGGAATCAAGCATCCGAGGACCGGACCGGTTTCGAGGTAACACCTCTCTTCAGCCCGGCTAGCTTGACTCCAAGTGGTGTGGAGTGCCTGGGACCCACGTCTGGGCATCCCCAGCGCACTTAGGGCGGCAATTGCAAAAAACAACAAGTGATGGACTGAATGTGGATCAATGTCACACACTCCCCCAGTCAAAAGATCTGGGCCCAAATCCATCGTTTTTTTGCACTCCACACCACCCTGGGTCAGATAATGGCTTTATGCAAATCAGCTCTGACCCTGTTGCCCCATGGGAACAGTCCAGTCCGAACTACAACAGCCATATCTTTCCCAGAACGGAATCAAGCATCCGAGGACCGGACCGGTTTCGAGGTAACACCTCTCTTCAGCCCGGCTAGCTTGACTCCAAGTGGTGTGGAGTGCCTGGGACCCACGTCTGGGCATCCCCAGCGCACTTAGGGCGGCAATTGCAAAAAACAACAAGTGATGGACTGAATGTGGATCAATGTCACACACTCCCCCAGTCAAAAGATCTGGGCCCAAATCCATCGTTTTTTTGCACTCCACACCACCCTGGGTCAGATAATGGCTTTATGCAAATCAGCTCTGACCCTGTTGCCCCATGGGAACAGTCCAGTCCGAACTACAACAGCCATATCTTTCCCAGAACGGAATCAAGCATCCGAGGACCGGACCGGTTTCGAGGTAACACCTCTCTTCAGCCCGGCTAGCTTGACTCCAAGTGGTGTGGAGTGCCTGGGACCCACGTCTGGGCATCCCCAGCGCACTTAGGGCGGCAATTGCAAAAAACAACAAGTGATGGACTGAATGTGGATCAATGTCACACACTCCCCCAGTCAAAAGATCTGGGCCCAAATCCATCGTTTTTTTGCACTCCACACCACCCTGGGTCAGATAATGGCTTTATGCAAATCAGCTCTGACCCTGTTGCCCCATGGGAACAGTCCAGTCCGAACTACAACAGCCATATCTTTCCCAGAACGGAATCAAGCATCCGAGGACCGGACCGGTTTCGAGGTAACACCTCTCTTCAGCCCGGCTAGCTTGACTCCAAGTGGTGTGGAGTGCCTGGGACCCACGTCTGGGCATCCCCAGCGCACTTAGGGCGGCAATTGCAAAAAACAACAAGTGATGGACTGAATGTGGATCAATGTCACACACTCCCCCAGTCAAAAGATCTGGGCCCAAATCCATCGTTTTTTTGCACTCCACACCACCCTGGGTCAGATAATGGCTTTATGCAAATCAGCTCTGACCCTGTTGCCCCATGGGAACAGTCCAGTCCGAACTACAACAGCCATATCTTTCCCAGAACGGAATCAAGCATCCGAGGACCGGACCGGTTTCGAGGTAACACCTCTCTTCAGCCCGGATGGATATTATTCAACTGTTGTCCATGCTGAACCTTCACTGGCTGGGAGGGCAAAAGGTGGCCTAATGGCCTCAATTTCGGTAAAATATAAATCATTAAAAATTGACAAAATAATGGCCTCACCATGGTACCAACTGATTTTGATTACTAATTTGTTTCCTGTCTCTTTGCACTATTGGTACTATAACATCTTTGACCCGCACACTGCATCAATTATTGACGGTTTGCAGAGTGAAATTGCCAAAGTGACTGAATGATTTTCCCAAATGTTTATTATGTGGCTGGGGGATTTTAATTGCACCATATGTTATCAAAGTGGGAGTAAGGTCTGTGGTTTATTTCATATTAATGAACAACCACTTGCACACTTTAACCCCTTCCATACTGCCGTCGGCCATTGGCCGACGGCAGCACTACCTCGCTGGTGCTGTCGTCGGCCAATGGCCGACGCGGCCCCGCCCATTTTTTAAAACGGCCACACTGCCGAGAAATCGCGGAAGCAGCCAACGCGTTAAGCATACTATACAGGGTGATGCACTGAATAACATTATGAGATAAATGATCTCTGTATGTTAGATATGTTGACTAGCACTTCAACTGTGCAAATTCCAACTTTTCAAGGGACAGGGGGACAAATGAGTGTTATAGATTTTGTGCTAGTTTCTAGTAGATATGTTCATCTTATTGATGACTTTAGAATAGAAGTAAATGCTGCTAGCGACCATAACTCACTTATTTTATTGCTGAGTACTGTGGTCGACAGGGAACAGTTCACTGAACAATCAATGAAATATAGCCACAACCATGGTTTCAGGCTAAAATGGGATAGGGTAAATCCTAAAGAGTTGGAGGAAACAATCTTTAAAGCTAACCTATCACAAGTAACCTCCTGTCTAACGAGTACTTGTGAGCCTGAACTGATAGTTCAGAACTTTGAAGATCTCTGCGAGAGTGTTGCCTCATATTTGACTAAACCCGTTGGGAAGGGTAATACCCAAGAAAACAAATGGTTTGATGCTGAATGCTCCGCAGCACAAACATTATTGAAGAAGGCTTTACACAGAGCCCCACGGGATAAGGCAATAGTTAAGAAAGCAAGAAGATATTAAAGAGAGACCATTGAAAAAATGAAATTGGAATTGAAAAAGCAGGCCTGGGATGACCTTGAGAAAGCTTCTGACCTGAGAGATAGTAGGTTATTTTGGGAGGTCATTAATCGCCCCTTCCTCAGTAGAGAAAATAGGACCATGATTATGCATATAACTGGGGAGGTTTGGGAGTCCCATTACTCTAAGATTTTTAACCCAAAGGGTACCACTTTGATAAATGAAAGCGAGGATGATATTCGTCTTAACATTGAGACTGGAGGAGGAGCTACGCTACGAATCAAGATGGCCGCGTAAGCTCCCCGCTCCGCTGACCTCCGCCAGCAGCTCGTTTATCCTGTCTTCAATCCTGACCTTACACCTGATATCCTTGTTCATGAAGGTCTACTGCTTCTAAAGGTGCAATCCCGAGATTTCTACCTCATCGGCTGGCGAAGATACGCCGTGTTTCCATTCTCGGCCTAACAACGTGTGGAAGCCGGGGCCTCGATTTCTAGACTATCCGGGTCAGAGTTGAACAACATCGGCCGTGAGACCTGGACTGAGCCCGGTCTCCCGAAGAGTGCCTGAATTGTTGACTTTTTGTGACGATCCTTTGAACGATCTACACCGAGGACACACCAGCGTGCCACGCCGGCTGCTGTGGTGGGGGTCCGGTGCCCGGAGACCTTGCTGCCCGCCCGGGGTCGACGGGCTGGGGCCCTCACCGACGGCGAAGGTGTGTTCTGTAAGTTGAGGAGCGCCCATTACTTGATATCAGATTTGCGTGGCCTGCGACTCCGGAGCAGCCGGCCTCCGGGGTTCAAGTCCGGCTCTGTCGCCTATTGAGAGGGGATGGAGTGGACGGAAGGCGCGCCATCGCTGCCGTCCGTTGTGGCCGCCATTGGGGCGCTCCATTCGCCCACAGTCGCTGTGTTCCGGACACTGATGTTGAAAGTGGACGGTATCCTGGAACCTGAGGTCGACACCTCGATTGGTTTCCAGCTAGAGATGGTACCAGCGGTGCATTGCACATCAGAGGTCGAGGTCCCCGTGCAAAACCCGAAGTTCATGAACCTTGTCGGTCCCCTATTACCGGCAAGCCAGCCCGTGCTTCTTGCTAGCGTCTCTTGCCTGATCCTGTTGCCGCCTAACGCATCTATGGACGGTCTTCCATGTGGCTACAAGTTCCTTGGTGATGGTTTGGGATACTCGCTGTTTTTGGACACCTTTCCTCGTTCGAGCCGTGAACTTTTATCCTGTATTCGATCCTCCTGTGCTGACAAGAACTTTTGTGGACGCTTTGCCTTTTCCTTTAAAATGGCGGCTCAAGGGGCAAAGACTCTTATGACTGACCGTACTGGCCAGGGCTGAACTTTATCGCTGGGTTCCGATAAAATAGCTTTTAGCGCTGCCGGGGTTGTGCCTATATTGTGACGAGAATTGGGTGGTTGTTGTTTATCCTCCCCTGACTGGTTTGTATAATTGCTAAATATTGATTTTACCATGTCTCGGGGTGGTCGCTGTAGGCGGGGGGTACGGGAGACCGGGAGTGTGTTTGCTTTCTCCTCCTCCGCTTTCTCTTTTCCCTTCCTTTAGGGTAGTTCTTGGGCGACAGGCACGCTGCTAGTGGGGTTAGGCCGTAGCCATTGCAGGGGTGCAGGGTGGGGGGTTAGGGGTGGGGTTTTTTATTTTGCCTTTCTTTTGTTCTATGGCACCTTTTCTCTTTTCTTTTTCCTTCTACGAGAGATGGGCTGTTTATTTTTCATGAATCCTTTATTGTCCGGGTGTCTTCGCTGGCTTAATTTTCCTGTAACATTGTGGACGAGGTCGCGCGGGTGGGTTTGCTTTGATTGCTTAATAGATTGCTTATTTCCTATTTCCGTTAGGTGTACCCGTGATGGGCCTTTTACTTCTTACAGTGATTATTGTTTGTATATTTCCCCCGCCTGGCCCTGTTCTGTATTTTACTGCGAAACATCTGATATATGTATTGCCTGCTCTTGTCTTACTGTTAAAATAAAAAAATATATATATAAAAAAAAAACATTGAGACTGCACATCAGCTTAGCCTCTCGCTTTCTTTGGGTGAAGTGGAGGAGGCCTTGAGAAGAGGTATTCCACTCAAGGCACCAGGCGCTGATGCTGTACCCTTGGATTTGTTTAAAAATAATCTTGATGTCTGGGTACCCTTGTTGCTTAATGTTTTTAAAGCGATTATTGTGGGCCGCATCCCATCTTCCTGGAAAGAGGCAGTAGATTTGCCAATTTTTAAAAAAGGAAATAAAAGTGACCCTGTTGTTATAGGCCAATCTCCCTAATAGATGCATCCTGTAAGTTACTGGACAGAGTAATACAGGTCCGCCTAGAGAACTGGGCGAATTCCTCTGGACTTATTGTGGATACACAGTATGGTTTCAGAAAAGGCAGGGGGACAACGGGGCAGTGTCTCAATCTGGCTCTAATCATGGGTAGGTACATAAAGGTCAGGGGCGTTTCCATGCACCTGGCCTTTATGGACTTATCGAGTGCTTTTGATACTGTGTGTAGGGGGAAATTGTGGCTTTTGATGGAGCATATGGGGTTTGAAGAATCATTGGTCACATTGTTGCGTAGGTTACATGCTGCTACTTCTGTGACCATCCGATATGGCCCTGGGGGTGAAAAAACAGGATCTATTCCATCAACTGAAGGTGTCCGTCAGGGCTGTATTTTGGTCCCATTTTTGTTTTTAGTCTACACAAATGGCTTAGAATTTTTTTTATTGGAAAAAGGCTTGGACTTTCCTAAAATAAACGGCAAACATATACCCTTATTGTCCTACGCCGACGACACTGTGTTAATGACTTTAACTGCAAATAGTATGCAAATATGCTTGAATGCTTTTAATGAATTTATGCTGGGACTAGATTTAAGAGTTAACTTTACAAAATCATTCACAATGGTCTGTGGACCAAACAGTACCAAAACCCGTAAATTTGTTGTGGATAATATGGTTATTGAAAAAGTCCTTGAATTGGGACCCTCTAATAACAACCCGGGTTCAAAAGACAACTAGATCGATAGAGGCCCTTTTCCGTTTTGCAAGCAAATTAAGTCAAAAACCTGTTGCCGAATTAAAGATATTGTATAAATCTAAATGTTTACCAGTTGCGACCTATGGAGCAGGGATATGGGGATACCACAAAAGCACGCAAATACAACTTATGGAGAATACATTTTTAAAACGCCTTTTATCAGTTCCAAATAGTGCTCCCAATACTTTCTGTCATTCTGAGGTGGGCTTAGACTTCGTGAGTGACAGTATTCATGTGTCCCCACTGCTCTTATGGGGGAAAATTTGGTCCTCAGAAGATCTGTTGTTCTCAAAAGAAATCCTAAAAGATTGTGTAAACTTGGATAACGCCATGCAGATTTCATGGTTGCGTTATGTAAAGGAAACCTTTTTTAAAATTGGTCTCGGCAACTTTTATGATAACTCAGACTCTATTAAACCCGATACCAAGATGGTGATCAGGAATGCATATCGCATTGCATTAGGTTCGTCCAAATATGACAATCAACCACTATACCAAGCAGTTAAATTACAGCAACAGTTTTATCTATCTTTTACTACACATACGCAATAGCATTTTTATTTGACTAGATTTCGGTTAAATGCACTGCACTTTTTAGTTGCTTTTCCGAAGCAAGTGGGTTGGTGTGAGAGGCTACCCCCTTGCCCATGTGGTAATGAAGCTCAATAATGCACAATGCACTTAGTTCTATTTTGCACACTCTGTAAAGCTCCAAGAGATCATTTTATTAAACCCCTCCTAAGGGAAATTCGACCTTGTAATTTTAAGGAAGGTTTTGAGAACCTAAGATCATTACAGACTCCTGCTGTATGTAGTTCTATGCTTAGCTTCATTAGAATGGCTCTTTTAATCAGGAATCGTTATTCATAGCATGGTTTTTAATATGATATAATATGTTTGCTAATGAAAGCCACTGACATTTCTAGAAATGAAGTACTATTGATGATTTATTAGAATGTCTTTAGTCAAAATGTACAGAGTATTGGTGATTTTCAGGTATAAGTAAGTGGGTTGGTGTGAGGGGCGAACCCACTTGTATATCTAGTAATGTAATGTTATAGAGCACACTGCACTTGATATCTTTTTGTCTGTTTTAAAAGAAGCTTTTAAATCCTTCCTGAGGTATGACTAAGTGGGTTGGTGTGAGGGGCCAACTCACTTGGATATGTAGTAACGTAATTTGATAGAGCACATTGCACTTTACACCTTTTTGCTTGTTTCTAAAATAAGCTATTAAATCCTTCCCGAGGGATATTCGATCTTGATTATATAAGGAAGTCTGGAGTAACAGAGCTCATTATCAATTGTCTTTTAATGTAAATTTTATGTTTAACCCATTGGATGTTTTTTAAGAATTTCTTATATGACTATAATGCCTATTGATCCTGTGCTTTTTGATATACTGTGTTTTGTGTTTCTGTTTTTGAATTTTTGGATATGAAATGCCATTTGTGAATTTATATGTCAAATTGTATACTTTTATGATTCTCTCAAATCGAATAAAGTTATTTACGATGATGATGAT
The DNA here is from genome assembly GCF_964261635.1 of Lissotriton helveticus. Lineage (NCBI taxonomy): Eukaryota > Metazoa > Chordata > Amphibia > Caudata > Salamandridae > Lissotriton > Lissotriton helveticus. Next base: position 708,779,021 of record NC_136070.1, read on the forward strand.
GACAAATGTTTCAAAGGGGAAAGTTGAATCACTATTTTACTAAATAGCCACAGTGAAATTTTATGTAAAATTTGTCTATATATGTGTTTTATACTTTGTCAAAAACACCCGTAATTCACAGTGTGTCCTTGGCAGTGGCATTCATAGAATCATATCGGCTCCTCCTGTGCAATCATTAAGGAGGTCCTTTCTCCACCACTCTGCAAATACGCCTCCTGGCACAGTTCTAATTAGTCCCCTTGGCTATTGAGGGACATTGGGAGCAGACTACCCCTCCAGCAATTCACACACAATTAGTTTTCTAATAGGTCTTCAGAGCCCCCCCCCCCCTTTCTGCACCACTCTGCTAAGCGTCTCCTGGCACACTACTGGTTGGGGTATTAAGTTCTCTTGGATGCTAAGGGACCTTGGGGACAAAGAAGCCACCCTGGTTCTTTCTGTAAGTCCTACACAGTGGGAGTCCTGAGAGCTGGTCAGAGGCTCGCCCCCTTTCAACACCATTCAGCAAACACCATTTCTACTTTAAAAAACATAGAAATTCAGTGGAAAAACCAAAGATTATAGGTAAGTTATAGCTAGAAATTAGCACTTAAAAAACCTTAGAAATTCACTGAAAAAAACAAAGGTTACAAGGCTGTTATAGTTAGGAAATAGAAGTAAAAAACCTTGGATATTCACTGGAAAAACCAAAGGACATTATAGTTAGGCTCAGATTTCACATGCTCAGAACCAGAGAAATTTAGCAGTTATAGTTAGCGGAGCTAATTATAACTCGCAGCCCCGCAATGCACTGCTAATGACCTCATATATTAGATCACTCATGACATTGTCAATGACATTACGGATGACATCTCAGGTGACACCACTGATGACATCATCCAGAGAATCTCTGATGTACCCCCTCATACCCCGATGTAACCTTTCATCCAGCCAATCCAACTTCCACACTAGCATTCTCAAAATTATTGGCACACCTATACAGGTACTTACACACCCAGTCACTGGTCGTAGAACTACACACATATTCACTCAGTCACCCATATACCAACACATACACCAACTCACTCCCTAATGCAGCCACTGATATATACACTCCTACAACCATACAGCCACTCACACACAGTCACTCATAGAGCTACTCACACATCTACTAACTCACCTATAGAGGCAATCACACAGCTATTTACTCACCTATACACTTATACACACTTATACACACACCCACTCATTTATTCATACAGATATTAATACATACTCACCTATAATGTCACTGGCACAAGCACACACTCACCCATACAGCCACTCTCACAATCGCTCAGTCACACATACAGTCACTCATATACTCCAACATTCACCCAAACTGCCTTTCACATATGCAGTTAATCACCCATATACCATCGATACATCTATTCACTCACCGACACAACCATACACATACTCACTCACCCATACAGCCCCTTCCATACACACGCACTAACCCATAGAGCCACTGACTCAACCAAGCACTCATCCATACAGGCAGTTACATACACTTCACCCACCGACACAGACATTGAGACACCCATATACGTACTCAGACAACCAATCACTCACCCATACAAAAACTCATGTACCCACTCACACATACCTACATAACCACTTACACACCAAGTGACAGACATATACAGACATTCAAATAAGGCACTCACCCATACATTCACCGAGGCACCTAATCACTCACTTATACAGTCAGTCACACAACCACTGGATCATCCATACAGGCACTCATACCCCCACTGATTCATAAGTACACATTGGTATATATATTTAACACTCATAATTATTTTAAAAACACTCACAGACACTGGATAATGTCATGGTTACTGAACTAAAGATTCTTCTGGTGACCCAACTTTTTACTATTGATCATTGTTGAAACTTAGATTACACGGTGGCTGCCTATGAAAGTTACTCTACACTTTGTGACCAGCTTTAATTCCTACAGTGATTGATTGCAGGATAGTGTACATCCATTATTGCCTTGAAAAAGTCTTCTTGAAAGATGAAACACGTGTCCGCAAGTCGTGTGCTGGGAAGTTTTAATGAAATTATTTTTGAATAAACATTATCAAGAGGGGGGGCGCTAGAGGGCGCACTGCGGGATGGCTGCCTCTTGATACAGCCCCGCTGGTAGGGACGAAGATGGGCGCATAAAAGCGATATATGGATACAAAAATCGGAACTACTGGCAGCATTGTATATTGGAAGGTGGTGCCCACAAGATTGGCGCAGTGAAAAGGTTGTGGAGCTCCTATGAACCGTTAAATTCGAGGGACATCAGCGAGGCGCGAGACCCGCGCTGGAGGGCTCAAGATGGCGGCGCCCTGGCGGGATAATACCACCGGCAGTGATACACAGCACCCTTGGGAGCGTGGCACACTTCAGTAAGTCGCCAGCGTGCCTGATGTGCAGTGCGTGTAGCGATCCCACCACCTTAATACCGGGTCACTGTGCGTCATTCTAAATACACTACGAGGACACACAGCACTGGGGCCGTCAATACGCAGTGCAAGATGGCGGGCGGACACTGCGGTAATGTCCGTTAATGGATAGCGCGCGCCTAAAGAAACATGACCTGGCAAATGTAAATGCGGTGTCTATTGTCCCACCGTATATAATATGGCTCCGCGAGGCTCCGCAAATGTGAATTCAGGCACCACATGCTGTCACGAAAGAGCGATCCACAGAGGTGCTAAGACGGAGGTACTAAGCAGGTGCACCATTCAAAGTCCGTAAATACAGCGAGCTTACGGCACATGTGTCTAAGGCTTATATAACGGCACATTATGTTGTTCTAAGCGGTTACACTTCATAATTAAAACCGATCTGCTGCAATACAGAGAGGATACCAAATGTGTAGGTACTTGATTGTTAGCTTGTGGTTCGAGTAACTCAGGCTGAGTGAAGGCTGTACGCATGGCAACCGACTATTGCACTGGCATCCCAACACGCATGGCGGTGACTGTAACAAGTAAACTCCAATGCCAATGTTATAAACTGTTCAATCGTCGTGGTGGGAGTGTTAGAGTCTAGGGAGACACTGGATTTAGGGCGCCTACTACATCCCTACGGTTGCTGGCTGTCGGGGTACGTGATTTGCAACTGATTATCTGCAAATATTGCCCTTAATACTCCTCACCACAAGCTGTATATGTGAGCATACCGGCGCAGTGTTGTTTTTTGTATCGGACCCCTTCCCTGCTGCAATCTGGCTCTCGTGTGTCATCGGTGGTCATATAGGGTGGAGGGAACCTCGTCCACCTGGTGGGCTTGCTGGCAGTGTCTTGATGGTCCTGGGGATGGTTCACTGGGTCCTTTTTGCTAGCACACACCTGTAATTGAGTGACAATTACACAACGCTATCAGAGAACCAGTGCTCCTGACGTTAGGGGTCCATTCCATTGCTGTTGGGTGCCATTGCCTAATCTATACATTGATGGAATAGCCAAACGCGGCAATGGGTAAACCGGAAAAATTGCAATCTAAGCTGCAGGTTGAGGCAAAAAAGCAGTCTAAAGGCGCAACGGCACATTCTGATACTGTAATGGATAATGACACGGCGACGTCTAGCCATTCAGCAGAGTCTTCAGGACATAAACGGGAAGCTGGACACCATCACGCAACGGGTCGATAGCATGGCAGCTAAACTGGATAAACATGGAGAGCGCCTGGTTGAGGCCGAAACCAGAATCTCCGCAGTGGAGGACGAGTCCCACGACACAACTAAAAGATGCTCGGATATGGAGAAAGTCTTGGAAGTCATCCGGAATAAGACGGAGGATTTAGAAGCAAGATCTTGCCGGAATAATGTTCGTATCACAGGTGTGCCGGAATCCACGAACACTGGTAGGTTGGAAACTTATGTGGAGGAGATGATTCAGAGCGTGTTTGGTGCAGAGTCCTTCTCATCTGTCTTGACTGTGGAGTGCGCTCACGGGTCTTTAGCTCCTAGACCAAAACCAGGCGCTCCTCCACGACCTATTGTTGCACGCATTCTTATCTACAAAGACCGTGATATCATTTTAAGATTAGAGCGTGAGAAGCGCAACATCAATTACCAGGGTAATACATTGGAGTTTTACCCGGATTTCACGGTAACAGTTCAACTCGCACGTAAGGAGTATAACCCGGTGAACAAAAAACTGCGTGAGCTGGGAATTGAATATCCTGCGTAAGTTCAAGGTAGATGTACAGAGAAACCACGGGAAGAGCAACACCAAGACTCGGACTGAATGGCTACTGATTGGTAAGGAGAACTGTTTCCATGCGCCCTATATCTGGTAAGCCGCTGGTCTGCACTACTGTTTTTTGTATTAGACTGTTAACCTTCCTCTCCATAACACTGGTCCATGGTGCTTAGACATGGTTGGCGCTCTCCACTTTTTGGAGATATTGTAGCTGCCATATACTTCTGTTCACGCATAATACTGCTCTGACGGACGATCCTGTAAGTCTGTCTGGATGGGTTGGTGACATGAACGCATTACTGGAACATTTACACTGGCTGTCGAATCCCTGCCCTTCCAGACAGTGTTCTTTTGTACAAATAAATGTGGTCAGTTGCTGTTATATTCTGAGAGGCCGCCTCTGCCACTTTTTTTACTGTCCAGAGTAAGCTACGTTAAGATGCATCACCACTTGCAATTTATGTCCAGCGCCTATCACTAAAGTGGCAAATGTTACTGACCGTTACCCATGATAAAGGATGCTTTTCATTGTATATTTTAAAATGCACTGTATTGCAATATCAGAAGTGCTACTACTGCGCAAACTGTCTAATATAATGGGCATACTGCCTTTTTTTGTATTATCAGTACTGTTAAATGCAATTCATAATGTAAACAAGTGTCTCTCTACAGGACGTCTTCCTTGTATATTTTATGCATAGGATGCTGGGGGTAGATGTTGGTTGTCAGGCACTAACTTACAATTGCAGGTGATTAACACTGTACCGGTGTAGCAGGGGATAGTGCTGTTTGAAACATTTCATTATGGTATTCTGCTTAGTATCTGTCATGCTGCCAGGATTATCTTATTGTAAATGCATATGATTAATCCAAGTTAATGTTGTTGTCCTGAACACATCCACTAAGTTGGATGGAGTTGTGTGACCTCAGTGGACCCCCACACAGATGCTCCCCATGCAGTTTCTGATTTGGTTATGTTTACGGATGGGGTTTTGTTTTTGGCATAATTGGGATGCTAATGCGGGTGGTGGGTGGGTGGGTGGATGTTGGGTTCAGTTCCACAGGCTAATGTACTTAAGACACATCGCCGAGATCCATACAGATTGTATGCCAGATATTGATGCTTTCCTCATTACACTCAAACTGGCTACTATTGGGTTAGTGCAATGTTTGACACCTATATCGTGCCTTGACATATCTCTCTCTCTTTGTAATGGCGCCTACTGAGGCATGCTTAACACAATTAAATCTGCTAACTTGGAATATACGAGGGCTTAACAATCCCAAAAAGATCAGGCAAATGTATGCATATTTTGACAGATTGCATATTGATATTGCTCTTGTGCAAGAAACACATATTGCTCCGCACTCAGTCAGTCATCTGGGACGCAAGTGGGCAGAAACCGTTCATACCTCGACCTACTCCTCCTACTCCAGAGGGGTCACCATTTTCATTAAGAAAGGGACGAAGTTAAATATAGATACCACCATTGCGGATGCTCAGGGGAGATATGTGATTATTACGGGTGTCCTTAGAGGGCAAAGACTAGTACTTGTAAACACCTACGGCCCGAATATTGACGATCCGGAATTCACTATAGAGCCCCGCCGTAAAGCTGTAGGTAAATTGAAGGATATTATGTTAGAAATGTGTCTCAATGACCTTTGGAGATGTCGTAATACGGACCTTATGGAGGCCTCGCATGCATCAGCAGCACACAATAGTTGGTCACGTATTGAGTACTGGTTAGGGACACATGACATTCTACATTGGACTAGGGCTATAAAACATTTACCCAGGACTATATCTTATCATAACCCGGCATTATTGTCTATGAACATACCATATTATATACCACCCCCTTACAGTTGGCGTTTTAATGCTAAAGCATTATTAGACTCGGTTTATGTGGACACTATCACAACTGCAATTTCAGAATACTTTGATTAACGAACCTACCACTGAGGACCCGGGTTTACTGTGGGAGGCCTTTAAAGCCACGATACGCGGGGTCTGTATCAGCACGAATGCGGGAATCCTGAAAGAAATTCGCAGACAACTTGCTCTCTGTGAAGATAAATTACAACTCTTAGAACGTGATTTTGAACTTACACAGAACCCTAAAATATTGGGGGACATCAGGGATGTCATGACAGAATATCAATCGATCGCTGAGGATGAACTTAAATACAAATCTAAGTGAGCCACTGCGAGGTCCTTTGGAGTAGGGGGACGACCTGGTAAAATGTTAGCAACCAACATTTGTGAGGGTCGTACTCCACAGACAGTCCTGCAAATTAGAGATGATTGTGGGTGTATACGTACTGATGCATAGGGGATACTGCAGGAATCTGTCAAAACATATAGTGCATTGTACAAATCACAGCACACTGCCCCTTCCGTTGTGGTTATGGAATACCTTGCTGACATTGTCCTGGCGTGGCTCTCTGATGCACAGAGAGAATACTTGTCATTGCCAATTACTGTTGAGGAAGTAACAGAGATTATCAAATCCCTCCCCAATGGTAGAGCTCTGGGCCCTGATGGGTTTACGTGTGAATTTTATAAAGCCTTCGTTGATCTAATAGCTCCACATCTTGTAGCCATGTATGATGATGCACATGATAAAATGTTGCTCCCTCCTTCTTTAAGAGAAGCTGTACTGATTGCCCTTCTTAAGCCAAATAAAAACCCCGAGTGTTGCGATTCATACCGTCCATTGTCATTACTTAACGTGGACTCTAAAATACTGGCCAAATTGCTAGCCCTCAGGTTACAGCCCCTCTTGAATAACCTGGTCCTGCCGTATAAATCAGGCTTCATTCCTGCAAGATCGACGGCGCACAACACCAGAACTCTCTGTGCATTGTCCCATTACTTTGATCCCGATACCAAAGCAGCCGCAGTTATGTTAGACGCGGCCAAAGCTTTTGACTCTCTAGAATGGTCGTATCTCATAACAGTTCTACGCAGGGTGGGGTTTCCACCCATGTTTTTGCAGTGGGTGCAACTATTGTATACTAAGCCAATAGCCAGTGTTAGAGTCAATATTTACGTTTCTGATGTTATGTCTATAGAACGTGGGACGAGGCAGGGATGCCCTCTGTCCCCATTAATATTCGCCATAGCGCTAGATCCACTGGCTTGTAAAATCAGGCAAGGAAACCACCACTCTGCTTTGCAATTCCTACAGCGACCGTTGCATATCTCCTTATATGCGGATGATATGATGCTTTATGTGAAGGATCCTGAACAGAATTTGGCACCTTTGCTGCGTGAGTATACTAAATTTGGGGGACACTCAGGTCTCCAAATCGACTGGTCAATATCCCTGATTATATCCCTTACTGACTCCATGCAGCCTTATGATTTAGAATTCCCGTTAGAATGGCAATCAGATCCGGTGAAGTACCTTGGCGTTTGGTATCACTGTGATCCCGAAATAGTCATCCATACCAATTATGGCTGGGTGATCAGCGCTTTGGAAGACAAAGTTAATCGTTGGATTCAACTTCCCTTGTCATTGCCGACAGCATGGCTATAGTCAAAATGGTAATTTTGCCGAAGGTCCTCTATCTTTTTAATAATACACCTATCCAGCCTCCCACCGAAGTCTTTCGTAGACTGTCATCTTTGGTGACCCGACTAATCTGGGCGGGTAAGCTAGCCCGTATAGAGCTTCGAGCCCTAACGTTACCCTACTCTAAGGGTGGGCTTAAGGTGCCTGATTTGCTACTCTATTACTTATGTGCACAGGCGCAATATGCGCACTACTGGTTTCACCAGATCCCATATATTACACACGTGACTATTGAGGAAGGGGATGCTTTTCCTATTCCACTAAAAGCAATACTCACATATCGCAGGCCGCCTCTTCATAATAAAGATATCAGCACTGTAGATACAACAAAGGCTGCCTGGTACAAGATGGGTAGCCTAGCACACAAACTGCCATTATATGCCCCTGCCACTACCTTATCACCCAGAGCTGTCTGTAACACAAGAGGAGGTGGGCATGAAATTGTTGCAACAGGTGGGTTGCCACACATTGGGTGATTTATATCATAACGGGACATTTAAAATGCCTCCTGACCTTGCATATATTCGCAATCAGACTTTATTATTCCGTTTTACATATTATAGACTTCAGGGGCGGTTAAGAAATTATACCCTACCTACCCTGCGGAACCACCACAATTCAAGACACTGCAGATGTTGATTAACACTTCAAGTAACGCACATTTGGTGTCCAGGCTGTACAATACATTGCAGGAAGAGATTGCGGACACGACCCCCAAAGCATTGTCTAAGTGTAACAAGGTGCTTGATGACCCCCTCACTGAGGAAGAGTGGTTGATCACCTGCTCCATCACAGGATTGCTCACGTCTAATGGTAACTTAAGAATTCTGCATTTTAAATATCTTCATCAAACCTATTATACGCCAGCCCGGCTCTTTAGATATGGGTTACGCACTGATGCAAAATGTAAACTCTGTAGGGCTGAACTAGCTGATTTCATCCATCTTGCGTGGCTCTGTCCTGCTGTACGGTCCTTTTGGGAACAAGTCACACAAGCACTGGGCAAAATGGTGGGTATGGATATTGTTTGATCTAGTCGTACATGCTTATTGGGATTAATTCAAAATGTTAGAGCTGCTAAGCGTAAATTCTGCATGGTTGCTTTGCTCATTGCCAAACGTAGAGTTTCATTGTGTTGGGACAGTAGAGATAAGCCTACGATCAAACAGTGGCTACGAGATATGGCATACTGTCAGAATGTGTTGCAAACCTACGAAGAAGAACTGCCTGCAGGATCAAGACCGAGAGACTACTGGAAATTTTTAACTGAATATCTCCGCATGACTCAGGTTGATTGACCATATATGTTGCACCTTTCCTCTCTGCCCCTGAATTTATCATTTGTCAAATAGTAAAGGCTGTATGAGGTAGCATCACACAAGTATTGTAATTGGATGACGGATGTTGTAGTACAACGGTCTGTATGTTGTTTCTTTTTGTGTATTCAAGTATAAAATATAAAATTAAATAAAAAAAGATTATCAAGACTACTACAAGCTTTGGAACCTTATATTTTGACTATTGTCATTGTCAAATATTTTCAGAGTGATGTTGAATGGGTTCATCTATACCCATTGATGTATCTTATACTTTGCTGACTAAATAGTGACTACAGGTGTGCTGTCTGGGCCCTTTTTTGTGTATTCAGTTCTCAGGTCCAGTGCACATGGAGTTTGTCAGACATGTGCAACATGTTCTGTGCCCTTGAGTCCCAGCCTTTTAGGGTGTCCTCTGATAGAGGCATAGCTATCCTGCATAGAGTGTTTCCATAGTGCCCTTAGAAAGGTCCTCAGACTGATTCTATGTAATCCTATTGACTAACTGTCCAATACGGAGTAGTAGCAGAAAAGGTGTGTATGACTGTACTGACAAATCCACACAGATGTGTCTTTGTTATCAAAACAGGACCAGGGATGTGTGCAATGTGAGTGTGTCACATTCACTATAGCATCTTTGTTAAAGTTAGAGTGACATGGCCTCATTGTGGTTGTAGTCACCTATATGTCACTTTAACACTTGAGAAATGGTAAACCGTATGACAAGTTAACTTCAGTGGTGACATGGGAGACACGTGAGAAAAGGCAAAAGGAGTGTAGCATCTTGGTTAGAGGTGGTGTGACAAGCCCTCATGGTAGTTATAGTCACTTTAATCTCACTTTAGCAACACTTGAGAAACGGTAAGCCTCATGACAAGTGACCTTCAGTTGTGACATGGGTGACAAGAGTTAAGGGGCAAAAGAAGTGTCCTGTCTTGGTTAGAGTTGGAGTGACAAAGCGTCATGGTAGTTATAGTCACTTCAATTACACTTTAGCAACACTTGACAAAAGTAAGCCACATGACAAGTGCACTTCAGTCTTGACATGGGAGACAACAAAGAAGGGGCAAAAGGAGTGTAACACCTTTGCTAGAATTGGAGTGACAAGGCCACATGGTAGTTGCAGTCACTTCAATGTCACTTTAGCAAAACCTGACAAACGGTAAGCTGCATGGCAAGTGAACTTCAAAAAAAGTGACATGGGAGGCAAGTGGGAAGGGGAAAAGGAGTATAGCATCTTGGTTAGAGTTGGAGTGACAAGGCCTCATGGTAGTTGTGGTCACTTCAATGTCACTTTAGCAACACTTGATGGTAAGCTGCATGACTATCAGTAGTAACATGGGAGACAAGCGAGAAAGGGTAACAGATGTGTGACAGAGAATAATAGGTGTGATATTGCTGAGGTGCTGGTGTGGAACACAAATTAATGCACTCATCACTATCACTGTATATGTTTTGCAAACACATGCCCATCTGTGTACAGTGTGCCTGTGCAGTATCAATGTTTTGGCCTTGGAGGGCATCCTACTGATGCAGTTTTGATGATTGCTAAGAAGCAATCACAGAAAAGGTCCTGTATATGTGTAAATTACATATGGATCCCAACTCCCTTGCCTGGTCCATGGTAGCTCATTGCTTTGCAGAAGTCTATGGCAACAGGTAGTTGTGTAACTTACTGCCGATTTTGTCTGTGACGGACTGGGTTTTAACTTGGTCGAGGAGGTAGAGAAGTGGCAGGATGTGTCAGATGGGCTCCAGGATGCTAGAAGACGAGTAGTGATGAGTACAGGTGAGTTTCAGCCTTATATCCCTCCCTGTCCATCATCTCAGAAGGGGTGGTTGGATAGCCGCAGTCGGGCCAGCTGTAAAGCAACTCGTAATTAGAAGGACTGTTTCACTGGCTGTCTAAGCCTCCCACAACCTCATAGGCCTGCTCTCCTGCAGTCATGCTCGGAGTTGGCTGGCGGTGTCAGTTGTTTTGCAGCGGTTTTCCGAAAGCCAGTCTTCCCAACTCGTAATACGGTGGTTGGACTGATGAGCTAACGTTGGTTGACCGCCACCACCGGTACGGTGGTCTACAGACTGCCAAACTCATAATAAGGCCCTTTACTTAGATTGGAGTGGGAATAGTAAGTGTTGCCCCTTTCATGTCCAACACCTTCTCTGACTTATTCTATCTTCGAGTGGAAATAGTATATTTAACCCTTTTATTGTTCAAAACTATCCCTCAGATAAGTTTTGTTGCTTCTTAACAGTCCAGCACCTTCTGTAAGTTAAGTTAGATTGGAGTAGAAATAGTAAATGTTGTCCCTTTACTGTCCAACACCTTCCCTGATTTATATTATCTTGGAGTGGGAATAGTATATTTAACCTTTTAGTGTCCAAACCCTTCCATCAAATAAGCAGGGAGAGGAGTTGGCCTAACATTGAGGGCGGTCACACTCAAATCTGGGGAACTGGGTTCGAGTCTCAGCAACAACGCTGAACATACAGTGATTCTGGGCAGATCACTTAATCTCCCTCTGCCAAACAAAAAAAAATGAATGTGTCCTCTGTAACACAACTGCTGCTATGTAAAGAGCTCTGATACCTTCGGGTCAAGTTTGTCCTATATAAAACTCTGTATTAAAAAAAAGCTGTATCGCAGTGGGAATGGACAATGTTGCCTCCTTAGTGTCCAGCACCTTGCCTGTGCTACGTTGGATTGGAGTGGAAATAGTAACTGTTGCCTCTTTAGTGTCCAATACCTTCCCTGACTTATTTAATTTTGGAGTGGGAATAGTATATTTACCCTTTTAGTCTTGATAAGTTTCTCTAAGGTAAGTTGTATTGTAGTCGGAATGATTAATGTTGCCTCTTTGGTGTCTAGCACCTTTCCTGAGTTAAGTTTGATAGGAATGGGAATAGAAAATATTGCCCCTTTAGTTTCCAGCATCTTCCCTGACTTATTTTATTTTGTAGTGGGAATAACATTTTTAACCCTTTTAGTGTCCAAAACCTTCCCTGAGATAAGTTGTATTGCAGTTGGAATGGTTAATGTTGCCTCTTTAGTGTCCAGCATCTTCCCTGTGTTTAGTTACATTGGAGTGGTAATAGTAAATGTTGCCCCTTTAGTGTCCAACATCTTCCCTGACTTATTTATTTTGGAGTGGGAATAGTATATTTAACTCTGTGATTGTCCATAACCTTCCCTCAGATAAGTGTTATTGTAGTGGGAGTAGACAATGTTCCCTGGTGAATGTTGCTTCTTTAGTGTCCAGTACCTTCCCTGAATTAAGTTAGATTGGGGTGGTAATAGTAAATGTTGCCCTTTTAGTGTCCAACGCCTTCCCTGACTTAGTTTATTTTGGAGTGAGATTAGTATATTTAATCCTTTAGTGTCCTAAACCTTCTTTGAGGGAAGTTGTATTGCAGTGGAACCTGAGAATTTTAACTATTTTGGCCTGATTACAAGTTTGGCTGTTCGACCGCCTGAGAACCATACCTGCGAATAGTCCACAGCGCTGGTGGTCCAAAGATCACCATTTTACGAGTAGACCCTGGTGCCAGCGGTGTGAATGCAGCGATCTTGCAGCGGTGGTGAGTACTTTTACCAGATATATTTAAATGCCTGTGTATGCATTTCGGTTGTATATGTGTTGAATGCACACATATGTATGATACATGTGGAGGGGGGCGTGGCCGGACGCCGATGGAGCTGGGAGCATGAGTCTGAGCTTTCATCGGTGATCCCCTATCTGGTGCCATCCTGCCCAATTTAGAAGAGCCCCGGACATAGGCGAAGTACCCCCTAATGCCGGTAGTGCTGGGGGTGATGTGGAACTGCAGCGGAATCCGGTGACTGCAGGAGAAAAGCAAGCAAACACGGACTGTGACGGGGCCGCGAGGCTGCGCAAAATGGTGGCCAGGGCCGGACCGGCGGAGGCAGCGATAGTCGGAGACACCCTCAATTAGAGGGAGGGGTGTCTGCCGCCCACTGAGAACAGAGGGGCACTGTGACAGCCAGCATTGCCGGAAATACAGTAAGGAGCTGGGAGCAAAATAGCACGGGTGCAGCTGTTACCGTCAGGGCTGCGGGGAACATGGCGGCGGCGTAGAGGTCAGCGGCAGCAATTTGCGGGTGTGCGACAAGCGGGTCCCTGAAGCTAATTGGGACCATCCATATGCCGTGAGGCCCCAGAGCCGAAGGCGGGCACCCTGAAGGACGAGCAGGGCTGGATGAAGAGGAGCCCGCAACAAACTCGCGATGATAGTGCTCTGGGGCACTGGGAGCGTGACAAGCCAGTGAAGCGGTAGATAGAGCCGGCGCAAAGGCAGCTGCAAGGGATATTGCTGGTCCTTCCCCCTGTGGACGCGAGATCCTGGGGCACACAGGGAACCCACAGGTGGTGGGCCAGATACACGGCTGGCAATAGAAAAGGCCAATGGAGCTGTGAGACCTCTCTAAGGTAGGCACAGCGAGCTGCGGACGGCCCATAGTGAACCCACTATTTGGCCTATGGCAAGACAGCGGTGAAGGGAAGACAGAGGAGATAGACAGTCGAGGCCCGGGGCCTGCACCTGGAGGGGCCTACTTGAACCTGGAAAATTGCGCATAACGGTCTGGGGACACCGGAGAGAGCATTGGGCTGGTCACCACTCTACAAGGCATGAGCAGGGGGGCAGAGCTGACACCTGCAGAGGCACAGTGGCTCCCCGCTGCGGGGACCACGGCGAACACTATCCTGGGCTGCCTGCGGTGAACTGACACTGTGAGAGCGGGAATCAAGTCCGACGCTGGGCCCAAGAGCACGGGAGGCCGTTCCTGGGTGCACACAGCATTACAGCACCTAGGGAGAACAAGCGGTCTCTGGGATAGGACCACGACACAGAGATCCTGGGGCACACAAGTGGCACAACTACTTACCAGTCGGACAAGAACCTACAGGCAGCAAAATACATGCCGAACCGCTTGAGGACATACAGAGAACTTGGGCAGTGGCGGTCTGATGAGCGCATGATCACTGAGGCAGCGCCAAACCTCCCGCCCTTGTGCCGCCAGGACGACACCTCGGCGGTTCGGCCCTGGCAGGTGGTGAGTGCCCCAAGTACACCATGCGACGCACCAACAAGAGACGTGAAGCGGAACAGCAGGAGTCAGCGGGCGAGGATAATGGTGACACGCGTGCACGCACAGGGACTCAATTAGAAAAGGCCGCACCCTAGGGTGAACTATCACTCCACGACATCCTACAAGCCATTGAAACATCACGGACGGCGGTATAAACAAAGATAGACACACTCCGGGAAGATCTGGGCTTGCTGAAAGCAGACCATAGAAAATTGGCGGACCGGGTCATGACAGTGGAGATCCACGTCCATCCGCAACGTCACAGGAATTGAAAAAATGAGTCCAAGCCCTAGAACAACGCGCCGAAGACGCTGAAAACAAGGTGCACCGAAACAACATCAGGGTCATAGAGCTGCCCGAAAAAGTGGAAGGCAACAACATGGTGGCATACCTCGAGAACTGGCTTCACACAGAGGTGGAAGAAGAGGGCCTCTCGACGTTCTTCACCCTAGAGAGGGCACATAGAGTCCCTGCCAGGGCACCACTACCTGGAAGACCACCGAGGCCTGTGGTGGCTCGCCTCTTATTCTATAAGGATAGGGAACTCTTCCTGAGCCAAGCACGACTCAAAGGGCAATTCAAAATAGACAATAGTGTGGTCAGGATTTTCCCCAATTTTTCCAAGGAGGTGCAACGACAGTGAGCCTCTTTTGTCCCAGCCAAACGGAAACTGCGCCAAATGGGGGTGTCCTACTCTATGGTGTTTCCAGCTAAACTCCGCATAGTGCATGCAGGGGGGACTATATTCTTCACTGCGCCTCAGGACGTATGGGATGGTTCCATGTTTAAATATCGACAACAAAAATATAGTTAACAAAAATATAGATGTAAAAATATCGACTACAAAAATATCGAATCCCTATACTTAAACAGGTAAGTACAACAATATCGACTCAAAAATATAGATGTAAAAAATATCGACTTTAAAAAATAATATAACTTAAATTAAATAATTGAATAATATTAATATTATTAACAAAATAAATTAAATTACATTTATATTTTAACTAATTATAACAAATAAACTCAATTTAATGAATATAAACACAATAAATGTGTACATATACATATATTTTCTTAATTACATTTTAATATTATCTTTATTTAATTTATAAACTTTAATAATTATATAAAAATAAACACATATATAAAACATTTTGAATAAAAAATAATATTCTATATTTAATTAACACATTAAAGTATTAAAAAATAATAATACATACATTTAATAACAAAATACAAACATTAGTAGTGAAAACATTTGATAGCAAAGGGGTAAAAATTACTATTCCCACTCCAAAGAGTGCAACAGTAGGGAAAACATTGGATAGCGTAGGGGTAAAAATTACTATTCCCACTCCAGAGGGTGCAACAGTAGGGAAAGCGTTGGATAGCGTAGGGGTAAAAATTACTATTCCCACTCCAAAGGGTGCAACAGTAGGGAAAGCGCTGGATAGCGTAGGGGTAAAAATTACTATTCCCACTCCAGACAGTGCAACAGTAGGGAAAGCGCTGGATAGCATAGGGGTAAAAATAACTATTCCCACTCCAAAGGGTGCAACAGTAGGGAAAGCGTTGGATAGCGTAGGGGTAACAATTACTATTCCCACTCCAGTGAAAGCAACAGTAGGGAAAGCGTTGGATAGCGTAGGAGTAAAAATTACTATTCCCACTCCAGAGAGTGCAACAGTAGGGAAAGCGTTGGATAGCGTAGGGGTAAAAATTAATATTCCCACTCCAGACAGTGCAACAGTAGGGAAAGCGCTGGATAGCGTAGGGGTAAAAATTATTATTCCCACTCCAGAGGGTGCAACAGTAGAGACAGCGTTGGATAGAGTAGGGGTAAAAAGTACTATTCCCACTCCAAAGGGTGCAACAGTAGGGAAAGTGTTGGATAGCGTAGGAGTAAAAATTACTATTCCCACTCCAGTGAGTGCAACAGTAGGGAAAGCGTTGGATAGCGTAGGAGTAAAAATTACTATTCCCACTCCAGAGAGTGCAACAGTAGGGAAAGCGTTGGATAGCGTAGGGGTGAAAATTACTATTCCCACTCCAGGGAGTGCAACAGTAGGGAAAGCGTTGGATAGCGTTGGGGTGAAAATTACTATTCCCACTCCAGAGAGTGCAACAGTAGGGAAAGCGTTGGATAGCGTAGGGGTAAAAATGACTATTACCACTCCAGTGAGTACAATAGTAAGGAAAGCGCTGGAACACAAAACAATAAAAAAACTAACTATAAAAAAAAAATGTCATTTAATTTCCAATATAAACATAATTAATATATACATTTAAATATATTATTATTAACAAAGATAATACAAATTAATTAATTACACATTATTTAAAACTATAATATCCACCACACACACCTAAAATTAATTACACAATTACATTTAATATTTACTAATTAATTAATGAAAATTAATATATATTTTTTAATGAATTAATTAATTAATTACCAGCTTTCACACCATATACACTTAAAAACACCACAACACACACCTAAAATAATTACAAATTTACAATTAATAATTACTAATTAATTAATGGTAATCAATTTAAAAATTATTTATTAATTAATCAATAATAAATTAATTAATTACCACCCTTCACACCATTTACACGTATGAACTCCCCAACACACACCTAAAATTAATTAAACAATTAACATAATTAATTATTAATTGACTAATTGAAATTAATTAACAACTAATTATTACACTATTATTAATTAATTAACACATTAATTATTCAATTAATTTTATATAATTAAATTACTTCCCACCCTATTCCCCTATAAACCCACAACCCGCTACGGAAGTAATAACACAAAATTAAACATAAAAAACATTAATAACTAATACAATTCCAAAACATATAATAAAATAACAAACAATTCTCATTTAAAACACTAAAATACATAACATTATTAATAAATCGATATTTTTGTAAACTATATTTTTGTAAACGATATTTATTACAACTATATTATTGTTATCGATATTACTTACCTGTCAGTCGATATTCTGGTCAAACTATATTTTTGTTGTCTATATTTGTTCCACTCGATATTTCTGCGGAGATATTAATGTCAGGCGATATTTCTACGTCAATATTAGTACTCTGCACCGTATGGGACTGGATAGAAGAGCAGAATCCGCGCGGCGGAAGGCGCAACGGAACAGCGTCACCGGAGATGCTGCCCAAGAGCCACCCAACCCTTGCAGAGGTCCCCCGGGACAGAGAGAATGCGGTGGCGGCCTCCCTGAGCGTTGTAAGTTTGCAAGATGCCTCCTCGCCTTCTGAGGCGGAGAAGAAAGACTCAGACTCTGAGGCCAGCTCGAGTACAATGGGGGACGCCAGCCAGATCCTCCCAGATGTAACCCCCAAATCGGCGGATGACCTGATGTGAACAAACCACGGCATGTGAGTACAAATCGGACACTTTTTGCAAGGGGGGTATGGACTACCACTGCAATGAGTCATGCAGTGTGGGGCCCCAACACAGTAACATAAGAAATACATACTAGATGAGGGGCTCCGGGGGGGCAGGGACGGAGGGCTTCCCTCCAAGCGGGTACTGGCCTAGCCACCATTGTCAGATACTGAATGTTTTGGCACGAGAGTTCAAGGTTTGGATGGGGGAGCTGTTCTCACTTGTCCTGGGGATGGGGAGTTGGGATGGTTTTCCTAGTTCTAGTTGGGGGCACTGCTCCAATGGGTACCAAGGAGTATTGCGTGAAGGCTCGCATTCTACGATATTGGGCACCGGATACAGGGTGGTGCAGGGGAGGCCAGAGGGCGATGGAAAGGCTAATTTACAATGCACACGCAGACTGAATACAATCTTCTTTCCTGGAATATTCGGGGGATGCACTCCATGCATAAACATTACAAAATCTTCTCACAGTTGAATAGGCGTGGGGTCCACATAGTAATGCTGCAAGAGACACATACACTAGCATCAGAGGTGGAGGCATTACATCGCAGGTGGGGAGGACAAGCATATTACACCACGTATTCCGCATTTGCCAGGGGGTCTTGATTTGGATCAGGGCGGGAGTCCCCTTCCAACACACTGCTCACAAGGTAGACCCAGAGGGCGATATGTGGTGGTCACTGGGCGCCTTGACGGTCAGACATCACACTCATTAATATCTACGGCCCAAATGCGGATCAGGGGGTGTTCCTTGAGCATTTATCAGGGTCACTGGCTCCATATATGACGGGGGCAGTTATCATGGGGGGCGACTTTAACTGCATAGCAGACCCAGTCCTGGATCGCGCACACCCACCACTTCATGATGCCCCAGTACATAGGATAGCTAGGATGTTTAGGGAATGGTAATCCCGCTGAGGACTGGTAGACACGTGGCGATGGATGCACCCAGGGGACAGGGAGTACTCCCACCTCTCCCACGTACATGACCTACACGTCTGCTTAGATACCTTCCTATGTTCACCAGATATGCACATCCGACTCCACAAGACGGAATACCTCACCCGAACGGTGTCCGACCACAATCCTCTGTTAGCCTGACTACTATGGGGGCATAAACGCCAGCCCATCCCCACCTGGCGCCTCAAGCCAGAGGCACTTGAGGACCAAGTGTTCCACCATGTGATTAAGGAGCAAATCATGACATAAATCATGGACAGTGCACAAACTACAGACTCTAGGGTGACCGAATGGGAGGCATATAAGGCAGTGGTCAGGGGGCGTTGCATGGCGTTATCCATAGGGGTGCCACGTACACTATTGATGGACGTGAAAAGAGCAGACCAGGGGTTGGGGTAAGTGGAGTGTAGACGTCCGAATAATCTGGACCTGTGGCAGGAATTGCTCGAAGCAAAAAAAGAAGTGGCAGTGCAGGAGGAGCGATTGAGGTGCTTCGATTACGGGTGTATATGGACAGAACACACGCGGAGAGAGATAAGGCGGGCAGACTGCTGGCGTGGCTCGCTACCCCAACCCGCAGGGAGCACGCAATACTAGAACTGACGGGACCAGGAGGGCGACGTCTGTATAGGCAGGACGATATTAATGACAGTTTCCGAGGGTACTATGAGCACCTGTATACGAGCGCTGGACCCTGTGGGGAGGGAGACGTGGAGGAGTACCTGGCGGACCTTCCGATGCACACCCTGATGGACGAAGAGGCGGAGCTGCTGGGAGCCACAATCTCAGACCGCGAAATCCGAGTAGCTATCAAGGCACTGGCGAGAGGGAAAACACCAGGCACTGATGGGCTCCCTAAGGAGTTCTATGCTGCATATGTAGATGTACTGACCCCCAGGCTGGTTGAGATGTACGCGGAGGCCAGGGAGAGGGGCCACTTGCCGGGCACCACTAGGGAGGCGGTGGTAGTCCCGCTCCTGAAGCCGGACAGGTCTCCCCTGGAGTGCGAATTATATCGCCCATTGTCGATGCTCAATCTCGACTTTAAAATTCTAAGTAAAATACTGGCGACCCAATTACTCCCCTACATGGTGTCTCTGGTACATCAGGACCAGACAGGTTTCATACCTAATCGGAGCACAACCCTAAACATTCGCAGGCTATTGTCCATTATTGAATTAGTAACAACGGGGGGGGCAGGGAGAGGGGGTGTTCACCATTGACATGGAAAAGGCATTTGATATCTTTGAATGGGGGTTCTTATACGCAGTATTGACTAAAATGGGCCTAGGAATGGGCTTTACAGGCTGGGTATGGTTACTATATGCTGACCCAGTAGCTAGGGTCCGCACTGGCCGCACAATATCGGGTGGAGAGGGGGACATGCCAGGGATGTCCCCTGTCCCCGCTGCTATTCGTCTTGGCAGTGGAGCCATTGGCCTGTGTAGCAAGGTCCGGCAGGGAATATCGGGGGATCCAGGTAGGAGTGATACGACACCAAGTGGCGTTATACGCAGATGACCTCCTACTATTCCTAAATGATGCAGAGGGCGACCTGCTGGGGGCTAAGGTGATGATGGAGCGCTTTGACTCTTTATCGGGGCTACGAGTGAACTGGCAGAAGTCCAAACTCTTCCCCATGGTGAGGAATGCGAGGCCGCCGCTGAATCTGGGAAAAATCTGAGATGGGAGCCCCGCTGCTTCCGTTACCTAGGGGTCCACATATTCCACACGATGGACGACGTGAAGGAGGGCAACATAGGGAGGGTGTTCCGCTTGCTTAAGGACACCATGACCTTCTGGGGGAAGCTGCCTCTTTCGGTAATGGGACGCATCTCACTACTTAAAATAGTGGCACTACCCCGGCTGCTCTACTTTTTTGTAACATTGGCAATTTAGATATCAGCTGCCTGGTTCCAGGAGCTGGACTTCTGCATGTCGGCCTTTGTGTGGGGGTCAGGAAGCAGAAGGGTAGCCCTTAATACATTAAAGCAGCCCAGACTGGGGGGCGCCATGGCAATGCCCGACATGGAGGCTTATTATTTGGCAGGACAACTGTTGAGGTTTACGCAATGGATTGCGGGAGGCTGGGACCCAGACAGGGGGATACCTCTGTTTCCCCCAGAGGGGTCCGCTGTGTTCCAAACAATGCTGAGGACGATTAGGCTCCCACAAATCAGCAGTAACGAACATAGGGTGATACATCGGTGCTGGGGCAGATGCCTACAGAAAACTAAAACAAAGCGCCCATACTCCCCAGAGATGGTGCTGCAGCTACTGGAAGCCCTTCCCCACGGAGGACAGTGGCAAGGCCTGAACGAATGGAGTGAAGCAGGTGCGACAAAGGTCGGGGATTTGTTCCGGGACGGGGACCTCCTTTCCTTCGAGGACTTCAAGGCGGACTGGGACATACCACCAGGGCACTTTCTCCTACATGGGGCGGTCACGGGAGCAATACGACGCCACTGGGGTGCGGGTACGGTGGAACCTCCGAGGCACTACACATGCGAATATATGAGTTTGGCAGGTGGAACCATCAAGGCGGTGGCCTGGCTGTATAGAGCCATTGGACGGGACTCCACACAATCACTAGATAGAATACGACACAAATGGGAGGACGACATTGGCAGGCCACTAGAGGATAAGGACTGGGACAATGTTTTAGAGCGAACTGCCAAAGTATCTTGAAATGCACGGTTTAGCTTGATCAGCTTTTATGTACTCCACCAAGCCTATTTAACCCCAGAACGATATTTTGTTGGTGCAGATGCTAGGTGCCCGAGGTGTCAGGAACAGGGGGCGACATTTTTACATATGATTTGGAGCTGTGCCTCCTTAACCCAATACTGGCAAGAAGTGACACAAGTGACAGCGAGGGTGACAGAAAGGGTGGTCCCCTGTACATCGGCCCACGTACGTCTCCATTTATTTCCACACTCTGCTAAAACCAAAACCACATCCAGGTTCCAGGTTCCAGGACATGGCATTTATTTTGGCGAAGCGGGAAATCACTAGTAGCTGGAAGAAACCGAGGGGGCCCTGAGATCATCAGATGGAGACGTGAGCTGGAGAAGTGGGCGGGTTGCGAGAGCAGGGTCCTGCTTCGGAATGCACGGCGGGTAGTAGTTAAGCCGGAGAGAGCCCAGGCATGGGAAGGGCTGGTGCCGGACCTAATGAGACTGGGCAGGGACTCGGAGGCCTCCACACCAGAGAGAATCCAACACGTAGAGCATCCCGAGGGACCAGCTTAAGGTGGGATACCCCAATGGAAAAGCGAGAATGGAAGCGATTCCTAACATCGACACACACGGGTGCAGGAGGGGGTCACAACAGAAGGCTGTGGCGCACCATCACTGTCCATGCCTGGAAAACTAGGGAGCATATTAATCGATCTAAATGATACTCAAGGGGAGACAGCAGTGCGGGGAGGATGGGAGGGTGTTCTTGTTGTTGAGGCCTTATTGCCGGGAGAGGGGATGGGGGGGCATACCTAATGTGCAAGTAATAGCTAAGGGGAATACTGTGAACTTACAAGTTGCCATGTACAGTTGGGGCACGGTGAGGACATGGACAGCATCAACAGGTTAATGGGTTGTATTCCCTGCTTAAGAACAATGTATACTGATAACTCTAAGGTGTTCGATGTAAGCATTATAAAAGGCAATAAAGTTTGTTTAAAAAACATAAATATGTATGATACATTGTAGTGTAGTTCCTATCTTCCCAATAGGCTCTGCGCATTGGAATAATACCTACAGCAGTAAAGGCCTAGGCCAGACGTTAACTAGGTCTACTACTGTCGATACTAGACTTAAGTTTTGGGTTTGCCAGCGTAGCTCAGAGTTCGCTAGAAACTTTCTCGAATGTTCAGGAAAGAATTAACTCCCCTGATTAGACAAGAAGGGATTTAGTTTCTGACAACCATAGAACATGACAACTTTGCTCTCCCCTAATCAAGAGTGTATCTCCAGAGTCGTGTGAGCACAAGGCAATTATTTTACTCAGTCAGTACGTGCATTCTTAGTCTCATCAGATTGTAGAGAAAAGGAAGAGACGGGCGTGTTCAATAAAAAGGTGTTATTTATTGATCAGTCTCTTTTCTCGTACAAGAGAAATGGATCAATATTATTGCAATACTTATAGTTAAGTAAAGTGCATACATTAAAAGCAATAGTATAAAATAATACTGTAAAAACATTGATATGGTTTCTGAGCCATATGATGTTTAAAATGATTAAAATATATTACATACACATATACATTTGACTAAACGTACTCAACTGGTGTTTCTGAATACGCCTACCCCGTGTACCTGACCTAAGTCTAATGCGTGGGCGGGAATAGAAAGTTACAGTTTAAGTTAAGTTTGTTTTTGCCAAGTGAATAACTAAAGAATTCTCTGTGAGGGGTTATTCAGTTCTGTACCTGGAAGTTAGGATGAAATGAGGAATGGTATCTCTTTCTCTGCTCTCGATATTCCAGGCCGCCTGCGAGGGCTGCCCGAAAGCGCCGGTGCTGGGTCTCTCGGCAGGAGATAGCAGCGCGTCTCTCAGCGCGTCAGGAAGGCGGGGCTGCTGCCAGCGGGGTCTGCTCTGCTCTTGGCTTCGGCAAGTATGGCTGCTCCGTCTCGTCACCACGCGTGTGTTTGCATAGGGCAAGATCGGCAATATTTATACCTTAAAGGTGCCGAGATTGACGTAAGGATGGACATAGATACGTCAATAAAGATGTCATACGACTTGCTCGTTAGCACATTCTTTTACTGAAGTTCTCTGTGAAATCAAAACAATGGCCGCACGGATTTTCCAGGTTGTGATAGGTTTGATTTGTTATGCGAACGTCGTATGCCTTATCAGGGGCTGGAGGAATGTCGCTTGTCTAATTAGATCTCAAGCGTTATGACCTAATCAGATAACACGTTCCTGTGCCGTAGTGTGACTGCGTCAGATAACGGTATCTGCATCATGGGGGCTTTTCTTGCCTCATGGGCTGACTGTTAGTTAACTTGATAGTTAGTTTAACCAGAATAGGGTCAGGAATAGGGGGATCGATTCAGAACCTATAGGAATACATGACACCCACTCCACGCTAACTATGGTCATATTTACTAATCTATGCATAGTATAACATAGTACAACATACTATAGAGTATAGTGTATACCTTACCACCCCAAAATACATAAATGCATTTGGAAACGTTCAAATATACTGAAAAATTGCAGTCATATGTATCGTATGCACTCAAGCTATGAATTAAATGCCAAAGTAAACACGCATTTGTATACATTATTGCTTATATGGTATATGAGAAATACACATGAAATGGCTCTTAATACGGCTATACAGAAAGAAAGTTCGAGACCATTTCATCACATAATAAAATATTTGTGAACATACCAGCGGGCAACTAAAGTTTATAAAGTATCTAAAAATAGAAATCTTAGTTCTCTAGGAATAGTTTCTTACTTTAAGCAGAAGATAAGTGTTCCGAAATTTTTTGTATAAATTAATTTGGGGCTGCTAAAAAAATTGTTGTCCGTGAACTGGTGGGAAAAATTGTTCATGTGACTTTAATTTCAAAGTTGAAGGCCGAATTCAGGGAACGCCGTGTGCGAGCTTGCTCAAAAGTCTCTATTTCTGTTCTGGAGAGAACATCATATCATTAAGGCTTTCGAAAAAACTGTCAACAGCTTCATGGGAAAGTTCCACTAAGTCGGAAATAGGTGTAACCATGCATTCGTGCGCATGATTGTCTCCATTGACATTCTGATTCGCATTGCTGACAGAAGGTCGTACCTGATCGATGCTGCTTTCATCTTGAACTTCACTACTCTTCAATCGTAGTGGTGAAGACTCCACGAATGCCGTCATCAGGATTGGCAGCCTTTGAGGGCAGCACAAAGCGTGAACCTTGGTAGGAACCAACAATGTATCTGCATCCACTGGCGCATCCGATTGTAGCGTCAGACAGGTGTCTAACACGCATTCTTCTCCGCATAGCAGACACCTTAATACAGGTAAAACACACCTTTGCCACATTGGTCGAAATGATAGAAACCAAGTCATGTTCAGGTCTCTAAGCCGGGAGAGTCCCAGGATTTTTGATATCCGGTCCCGGTATCCAATGGCTAGGATTGTATCTTCCATTGTCGCGAGAGTTTGATCTGTGACATGGGTTGCCATAACGAAAAATAAGGACTAAAAATAGGATTCCTGCAATTAGTCCCAGGATCAGGGGAAGTCCGCCAAAAATCGAATGGACGAAATCTGGAAAAATACCCAGTATGGCTTTGAATGGTGTTAATGCCATCGAAAATACTGTCTTAAATACCTTTGAGACCCCAGTGGTATCAGAAATATTTAAGATTTCGCTCAGGATTTCCGCGAAATGTACGGGTGAATTAGTTGATAATAATGTATGTATCTCTGCAGTCGTCCTTGCGACTTGTAGATCATACGTTTCTTTTGATGACGTGAGCCTTGTAGGCGTCTGAAGAAGCACTGTTTTCATTCTGCTTAAAGTATCTATTCGAATAGAAGTAATTTTCAAATTGGGCCATGCCCTTGCCTCCCTGTCTGGAAAGGAGCTGGGGAACAAAGAACGTCCACAGCACTTGACCTTCGCAGTCGTAGTTACTAGATAAGGAGTCCCGGGCGTAAGACTACAACATCTGCGGTCTACAATAAGAATGTAACTTCCATTATAGAGTCTTTGAAAGAATGGTTCTATTTCAGTTGCAGGTGCGCCTTGCTGGTGACATGAAAGGTTGTATGAATTCCCTTCACAGGCTCCATGCAAACTAATTCCGTTACACAGAAGCGTGCCGCTTAGTGACATAGCACAATTGTTGCCACTAAGAAACACTTTCTGTCCTTTATTACTGACACATGTATGTGAATAGGGCAGGTTACAAGTTGTTTTAAGGTACCCCTTTCCCAATCTCTCGTACATGCCAGCCTGTATATATTTTTGGCAGTATTGAAACCTGAAGGTTGAGATTGGAATATTTATGATTCCGTGTATTATCCATTCACTGACAGGTCGTTCTGACATTGTCATTGGTAATCTTTCTAGTTTTTCAATGCTCAAGATTGTATAATCAGCACCCTTTTGCGCCATACCGATTTGTCTATCAGTAAGGTTAAAGATTTGGAATAGTGACGTTGTGTTGATTAAACGCCAAGGCACATAGCCTGAACGAAGATTTTGTAACGTCCAGCCAAGCTGTACAATAGAACGCAATTGTGACTGACCATGTTGTAATAACAGTAAGTCTTGCGATAATATATCGATTGCTGAAGACACAATGCTGTCCAATGAAAAAATTCTGGAGGACAGAGTCATTAACCCATTGTCCACTACAGAAAGTGATTTTTCCAAATTAATACGGTCAATTTCCCGTATTCTCTCTGCTGTTTCAATTTGATTAACCTTCCAGGCCTCATTGTATGCTGCATATACAGAGGCTGCTATGAAACGCTTCTGACGCTGTTTGCGTGGTCCCAAAATGAAATCACGCAAGTCAGCACCATCAGTAAGTAAAGTTAGGTGTTGCTTAATTTCAGGCAGTGTGGAAGTTTGTAGCCATTGAAGGCATAATTTTCCCACACTGTAGGTTGTTATTATCCCTGGGTGATGTCTTTGGGGATATCTAGGGTCTGGCCTGGTCATTTTGAACCCCTGTGTTTTATTCAGGAATCTGTCTTGACAGTTATTTGTATCTGTGGGCCAGATCAACCATTGTTTCCAATCAGGATGTGTTCTGTTTTGGTTTAATATATGGTTTACGTCTATCTCTTCATCCGTATCAGAGCTATTGCTAAACATTGTTGGCTTTGGAATAGACGGTTTATTTAAATCTTTGATTTTGGCTAGGCCAAAACAGGTGGTTTGTTGAACAGTGTCATTTAAAAATATAATTGTTCTGGGATCATGCAAGCTCTAAACAAAGCTTCTAAACCCTGTACTTGCCATTCTTTTGTACCCCAAACACTTTTCAAATCAACATTTTTGTCCCAATAATCAAATCCAAAAGTATTCATTTGTTCAAAAAATGAGTCTGAATATAACAATTGTGTGTTGGTTATCATGGTTTTCATCCCTGTCTTGTTTGATAATTTAAAATAAAATGTTTCAGCATTACTTGTGTTAAAACCTGAAAAATATGAATATTTGTCGTAAACGGTTCTTGAGCTCCCTTTTGGAGGTGTCGCACAATGTTCCCATTGATTATAATTTAACACATTTCTAGGTTGTGCAGATCTATGTAAAAAGTGATTACCATAGTGGTTATAGCAATACATACTGTCATAATTTGTAGAACCCTGCAAATAATCATGTTTGGTAAATTTAGCAGACATTACTAAATCAGACATCATGTTATTAATGCTTTCGAAGTCCCAATCATCAGCAAATGAGTTTGGTTTTACAAAGTCACTCAAGGAGATCTTAATTTGGTGTGGATATTTCAGGATTTCGACCGGACCATAAATTTCATAGTCAGTGTTGTCCCAGGCTACCCCACCAGGTATCGGATTGGCTGTGAAGTTGGCTGAAGAAAGTTCTCTTTTCTCGACGTGTGAAGATGTGTGTGGTTTGAGGATCAAGTTGATGTTCTGACTTGCTGTGTCCATTTTAGCATATTTTCCCTCAATGAAGCGTCCCAAAGTTAATACCATGATGAGCCAAAGTATGAGGATAAATGCACCAAAACCCACCCAAAATTCAATCCATGGAGAAATCAGATATGTTTCTTTCAGTTGGTTCAAAAGTTCATTAGCTTTTTCTTTAAAGGTTTTTGATGATGGCTGTGTCTTTGATTCACTGAAGCCTTCAGAGGAATCATCGAAGTTTATGAAGTAGCCGGATGCAGTTCTGTCAATTGTTCCAATTGGTTCAGGATTTCTGTTTCTTGCATTTTCACTTGGTACTTCATTATAGATTGGTGTGTCTCTGCTAAATGTTTTTATTTGGGTTTTCAGAGGTCTTAGTTCTATTGCATTGTTGCATAGTCCTTGTTGTTCTTCAGTAGGCGTTTCGAATGTGATGAGCCTCTTCGTTAGGACCTCTGTACTGGTAGCAAACCTTGGTGTTCTGCTACTTATTGGGAGTCCACTTGGCCTACTGTTTGTTATCGGCCACATGTTGTGGTTTTACCAGGTCGATGGATACAACTCGGTTCTCCTTTTTACCAGCAAGTGGCGGTAGTACAACTGATCTTGTCCCGTTGACAGACAAGACAGGAACTGCTTTTCTGTAAGAAGGCCCAAATTCCTTCTTTACCGCGATCTTCTCCCTGACTAGATCTCCGACTTTTGGAATCCAGACAGGTCTTGCTGGGACAGGTGGTGATTCTTCAGTGGTTGTTGGCTGTTGTTTCAACTGTATGTTGCTCAGGTCTTTTCTTGTTTTGTTTAAGTCCTGCAAAATAGCCAAACGGTCTTTGACATCAAAGCTTTTTTCTTTAACCACTGAAGTCTGACTGTCGAGGTCAGAGATAATCATTCTAGTTCCAAATAATAATTCGTACGGACTGAATCCCTTCAGAGAATTTCTTGGCAAGTTATTTAGACTACGTTGGACACTTATTAGATGTTTGACCCACCCAGCTCCTGAACCTAATACCTTTGCCGTTATAGATTGCTTTATGTCACGTTTTTTTCTTTCAACAATTCCGTTCCCCTCAGGGTGAAATGGACAAGAGTACCGCAATTGCACGCCCATGCTGACCATGGCCTCCTTATAAGCCCGAGAGCTAAAAGCAGGACCATTGTCCGAATGCAGCATGCCAATTGCGTATGTGCCGATAAAGACTCGCAAATCTTTTATAACAGTTCTGGCGTCAGCCGTTCGCTGGGGCCACATCCATATGAATCTCGTGCATGAATCCACTGCGACCAAGATATATTTATAGTTACCATCCCTTTGTAAGGGACCGCAGTGGTCTAGATAAACACAGGCTAATGGTTTATCCGAGATTAGAAGGGGCGTCTGCGCTGGACGTCTCACCGTTGATACTTTCATTTTTTGACATATTTCACATTCTAGAACATAGTTCCTTGTTTGTCTTCTCATTTGTGGCCACCAGTATCTCTGTTTTAATAATGATACTGTGGCTGAAACGCCAGCATGGATAGAAGCAAGCCCTTCGTGTGCCGCTATTATTAGTCCTAACCTATGTTCCATGTTTGGAATTGCCCTATCCCCCACTCCAGGGATTCGAGCAAAAGGAACATTGTTTGCATCAGTTATGTATGAGTATTTTACTGGAAAGCCTTTAGGGAGTGGATCTATCGAATCCTTTTCTGAAGCGCTGACAGCTTGTAATATTTCGCTGTCTATTTTTGTTTTTGACCGGGTGACGGCAGCTACAGAAGCCGTTTGCACAGCTGCCTTCGCGGCCTCATCAGCCAATGAATTCCCTGCAACGTGAACGCCATCACGTTGATGACTCAGCGTATGTATCACGTGAGTCTTTGGTAGTTCTTTTTGTAAAAGAGCTACTTGTTCCCAGAGCATTTTATGCTTGATTGTGCCACCTTTCGCATCCTTGAAACCGTTCTGAAGCCAGATCTGCAAGTATTCATTATAAGACTGAACGCAATAATACGAATCGCACACAATGAGTGTGGGGAATTCTCGATCGGTATTTTCAAGCGCCATCTTGAATGCTAGTAGTTCAGCTCGCTGAGCTGTACAATCTCCTAGGGATTGTGTTTTAGTGAGGGTTGGTTTAAATTTCCCTTCGTGCCAACGACCTTTAACAATCGCGCACGCAGCACTGTAAGCTTGTTTACCCCCTACTGCGGGTTGTGCTGATCCGTCTGTATATATTATACAGGCGTAATGTCGTAGAGGCAGAATGTCGATTGGCAGAGGATACGTCTTTTCATACTTTAGATTTTTTACTACTTCTAGTTCTGGATCAAAGTAGTAGTATACTTTGTCCGTTGTGATTGAATTCACCCATTGTATCCATTCCGGATTCAATGTTGTTGTTGGTAAATTACACGGTGTTGTTAGTGCCTCAAAGGCTGATTCTGCTGTTCTGACTGTGATATGTCTACCGTCAGCTATGTCTTTTTCTCTAGCTATTGCGGTTTGAACTGCACGAATGATTTTTCCTGTATTACTGAATTTCTGTTCAGCTTCTGTGTACAAGTGTGATTTGAATGCAATTGGTACCTTTTCTCCCTCATTAGAGGTCAGGTATGTGAATCCGCATCTCCCTGGGATGACTCGAATCACAAGATTGCGTGTGTTATCACGTGTTTCTAATTTTGTTTTAATTAGCATGTCTGTTTGTAAGGATCTCAAAATTTCTGTGTGTGTTTGAGTCCAATTGGATCTTTTAAAGTCTGGTTTAATTAGATCATAAAGGGGTTTGACCCTTTCTGCGTAATTTGCAATGTATGTTCTTCCGAAATTTAGGAAGCCTAGAATTGACTGTAGGTTTTTTAGTGTTTTAGGAGCTTGGATTACGGCACATTTCTCTAGGAAATTGTCAGCCAGGCTTTTGCCTTCACTTGATAATTCATATCCTAAGAATAGGACTGTCAGATGGGCAATTCTGGATTTTTTAAAGTTGAATTTGTAACCCTCTGCTGCGAACCCAAGTATTATGGTGTTCACTCTTTTCAAGTGAGTCTCCAAGTCATCATCTGTTAAGTAAATGTCATCGACATAAGATAATGCTTCATCATCATATAGTTGTAGTAATTCTGTTACTCTCGCTGAGAATACCCCCGGGCTGTTCTTGTACCCCTGGGCTAACCGACAGAATTGTTTTTGAGTGCCATTTACCGAGAATGCAGTTAAATATCTGCTCTCTGGTGCTATGTTTTGACAAAAGAATCCATTGGAGATGTCCAAGGTTGTTTTGTATTTTTTGCGCACTATGTTATTCATTAGTGCAGCACTGTGTGAGTTTTGCACTGCAAAGGTTTTGCAACATGTGTTAAGGTGTCGGTAATCCAAAACTAGACGATATGTATTGTCTGGTTTGGAAACCGGAAACAAAGGGTTGTTCATTTGTGAGGTGCAAGTTTCAATCACCCCCTGGTATTCTAGCTGATCTAGTATTTCATTTACCTGTTTTTTAGCTTCTTGCTTAATTGGGTACTGCCTTTGTGCAGTAGGTTGTGATTTTAACTGGATTTTGTGAGGAGGGGAGTCCTCATCCCATCCTACATGATTTTTATATAAAGCAGGTGCTAGAGCCACTGCCCACTTTCTGGCAAGTGTATATTTTTTATGAATCGGGATTTGATTCGAGAAGGCAGGCATAATTATTTCTTCGCCATGAGGGCACTCCCTAACAAACTCTGGTGGCCAGTCTTTTTCAGCTAGAAGGATATCATAGCCCTTAGAGAGATTATCCCAAAATAGTCCCCTTATTTTCCTAGTCTTATCTCCCTCTATACGTAATGTTATCTCGTATATCTTGTGGGGTTTGCTAACTCTGGTGTCTGCAGTTTCCACTTGAAGATATTCATTCGTGTCCACTGTCTCCAGATGATTCATAAGGACTTTGCGAGCTATGCTCACTTCTGCTGCGCTGTCTAGCATTGTCTGAGCCCACTCTCCGTTTTTCAGTTGTGTCCTCAGTATTCTCGGCATTGTTAACTACCTTGATACTGGCTACCTTCTTTTTTGGAAATTGTAATTTCTTTTTTAGCTGAGCAGGTTCCTTGTCTTTGGACTTGGCGTGCTCTTCTCTTTGTTCTGATCGTCCTCTTCTTTCCGATTTCTGCGAGGAATTCTGAAAAGATTGAGAGGGACGTGTATCAATGTCTTGATATCTATCAGGTTTTTTAATATTATCCCTATTTCTAAGGTTATATCTTTTCCCAGAGGGGTCACTCTGGGGGGACCTGTGTCTCTGGTTCGGAGATTTCTCCCTTCGCCTAGGAGACCTTCCTCGGGACTGGAATTTCTTTTCTTTTGGATTGGATTGTTTGTTTCCATCCCAGTTCTTTTTTGGTGAATTATTAAAAAATATTTTTTCTGGACTTTCAGTCAGTTGCGGTTTTACTGGTATTCCCCCTAAACTATCTCTACCTAGTTCCTCATATGATTTTTCTATGATTCTGGCAATTTCAGCTGGTTGGTCTGCTATATCTGTCTCTTTTAACCTTTGGCGGATCGCCACGTTTGCTGCTTCACCTTTTATATTGGCTAATAATATAGCCGAGACCTGCTTGAAGTCTTTCAGTAATTTCATACCAAGAGTTAAAGCTGGTTCTGGACCGTATTCATCTTGAATTTGTTTTAGCACATCTGGTATTACCGAAATGGATGGAACACCGTGCGTTTTTGTGTAGATTGAAGCAAAGACTGTACCCCAAGTGTCACAGTCCTCTATGTGTGGTGCGATTCCCATTAGGAGACATATAGTCAGAATCCTGTGTTTTTCTAGTGGGGTGGTGTCAGGAAACACCGCCTCTATTTGGGTGATTTTCTGTGCCAACCAGAATGGTATCTGTTCCCGTTTAGCCGGAACTTTACCTAGGCAGGATTGGATGTTCTGTGGTGTAATTTTATTTGTGTTCCCCTGGTGAGGGGTCAGCTGTGGAAGTTTAATCGCTGGCTGAATTGTTGAAGTCCGCATTACATACTGGACTAATTGTCTATGAATTTTTAGTAATTGTTTTAGCTGTATTAACAGCTCTCCAGTAGACATCCCTTCGATGTCTGGGTGTGGTGTGTATCCGGCTAAGACCGGCCACGTTGCTCCTGGTCTACCTAAAGGACCGAGCCTTGTAATGTGATTGTTATGTATTAGGGCGCCATCAAATAAGAGCAAATGCTCTTGGAATTTGAGTGGTACTTCCACCTCCTCGAAAGGAGTGTAAATGTCAGGTGGTACCTCTATTTTGTAATAGTGGAAGTACTTTGTTACAGCATTTGCTGCTGGAAAATGTATCCATGTATAGTATACCTCTGTCTGCCGATATTCGTGTGCCTCAATTACGAATATGACTGTGCCACCTCTTGGTGTCAGTCGATTTTCTATAAGTTTTAAGGTTATAGATCTCCTTTTGCTGACCGGAATGAGTATTATATCCGCGTCTGCATCCTTTAGTGCAGTATCTGCTGCTGCTATTTCAGCTGCTAATCTAACTGCCTCTCTTTCTTCATCACTGTCTCCCATTTTACCGACAGGATGGTATTATGTTTGTTTGCAGATCAGGTTTCTAATGGAACAAAGATTAGATGCACAATATTTCGGAACAGTGTATCCTTCAACGTTGACTGTACCAAGAACCATACATAGGAGTTCCCTCCTGCGAGGTTTTGGAGGATATTACCTTTCACCCACTCCAGACGTCTTTGGAGAATTTGGGAAAAGGGGTCTGAGTGAGAAAGCACGACTGAGTTACTCTAAATGTCTTACGTTAGTTTTATCGCCCTTTCCAAACGCGTTGGGCGCCATGTAGTATAGTTCCTATCTTCCCAATAGGCTCTGCGCATTGGAATAATACCTACAGCAGTAAAGGCCTAGGCCAGACGTTAACTAGGTCTACTACTGTCGATACTAGACTTAAGTTTTGGGTTTGCCAGCGTAGCTCAGAGTTCGCTAGAAACTTTCTCGAATGTTCAGGAAAGAATTAACTCCCCTGATTAGACAAGAAGGGATTTAGTTTCTGACAACCATAGAACATGACAACTTTGCTCTCCCCTAATCAAGAGTGTATCTCCAGAGTCGTGTGAGCACAAGGCAATTATTTTACTCAGTCAGTACGTGCATTCTTAGTCTCATCAGATTGTAGAGAAAAGGAAGAGACGGGCGTGTTCAATAAAAAGGTGTTATTTATTGATCAGTCTCTTTTCTCGTACAAGAGAAATGGATCGATATTATTGCAATACTTATAGTTAAGTAAAGTGCATACATTAAAAGCAATAGTATAAAATAATACTGTAAAAACATTGATATGGTTTCTGAGCCATATGATGTTTAAAATGATTAAAATATATTACATACACATATACATTTGACTAAACGTACTCAACTGGTGTTTCTGAATACGCCTACCCCGTGTACCTGACCTAAGTCTAATGCGTGGGCGGGAATAGAAAGTTACAGTTTAAGTTAAGTTTGTTTTTGCCAAGTGAATAACTAAAGAATTCTCTGTGAGGGGTTATTCAGTTCTGTACCTGGAAGTTAGGATGAAATGAGGAATGGTATCTCTTTCTCTGCTCTCGATATTCCAGGCCGCCTGCGAGGGCTGCCCAAAAGCGCCGGTGCTGGGTCTCTCGGCAGGAGATAGCAGCGCGTCTCTCAGCGCGTCAGGAAGGCGGGGCTGCTGCCAGCGGGGTCTGCTCTGCTCTTGGCTTCGGCAAGTATGGCTGCTCCGTCTCGTCACCACGCGTGTGTTTGCATAGGGCAAGATCGGCAATATTTATACCTTAAAGGTGCCGAGATTGACGTAAGGATGTACATAGATACGTCAATAAAGATGTCATACGACTTGCTCGTTAGCACATTCTTTTACTGAAGTTCTCTGTGAAATCAAAACAATGGCCGCACGGATTTTCCAGGTTGTCATAGGTTTGATTTGTTATGAGAACGTTGTATGCCTTATCAGGGGCTGGAGGAATGTCGCTTGTCTAATTAGATCTCAAGCGTTATGACCTAATCAGATAACACGTTCCTGTGCCGTAGTGTGACTGCGTCAGATAACGGTATCTGCATCATGGGGGCTTTTCTTGCCTCATGGGCTGACTGTTAGTTAACTTGATAGTTAGTTTAACCAGAATAGGGTCAGGAATAGGGGGATCGATTCAGAACCTATAGGAATACATGACAACATGTGGAAAATACCATCTACCCATTGCCAGAGTCCAGCTCATACGTGGGCAGTCTAGGCCGTGGGTATATGGTACGAAAAGGACTCACCTGTAGATCGTTGCAAACGAGGTTGTATCCATTAGGGTGAAGATCCTGATGTAAAGGAGGGAGACTTGGAGAAAGGGATCAATGTCGGAATCTGCCTGGAAGGACAAAAAAGAACGCTCCCCAAATCCTTTATGTCAACTACTTTAAAGCAGGCGGTCAGACCACTCTGGTCAGCTCTTGGAAAAGGCAACTCGTATTACACACAGTGGTGCAACTTCCCTGTACTGCCCTATGACAGCTGCCTTCGCCTGACTGCAAACCCAGAGATTTGCTGGTGGTCTAGGCGGTCCAGCTGCGGTCTGTGCAAAGGCAATCCACCTAGCTCGTAATACGGCGGATGGACCGCCGAGCTCTCCATGCTCGGACGGCTAGTGCCAGTACGGCAGTCCACAAGACTGCCAATCTCTTAATAAGGCCCTTAGTGCTATTGATATTTGTTTACTTTGTTTGCAGTAAGTGGGACTAGTATGTGTTATTTTTGTAGTATTAAAAAATTGGTAAAAGTATTTTTTGAACTGGTATGGTACTCAGCAGACCTTGGGGGCACTTTCCATTTTCCACTTACCGGGTGACAGCGCGTGTGGTCCCCAGCCGCCGCAGGCAAACGCGGCCGCTGGGTAGAACTACACTACCCAGGATCCCCTGGGACGCCGACATCCGTGGTCCCCGGACTTCCGCGCCTGGAGGCGCTTAAATCCCAGCTGCCCCTCCGGTGGAGCGGGGCACTCAGCAGACCTTGGGGGCACTTTCCATTTTCCACTTACCGGGTGACAGCGCGTGTGGTCCCCAGCCGCCGCAGGCAAACGCGGCCGCTGGGTAGAACTACACTACCCAGGATCCCCTGGGACGCCGACTTCCGTGGTCCCCGGACTTCCGCGCCTGGAGGCGCTTAAATCCCAGCTACCCCTCCGGTGGAGCGGGGCACTCAGCAGACCTTGGGGGCACTTTCCATTTTCCACTTACCGGGTGACAGCGCGTGTGGTCCCCAGCCGCCGCAGGCAAACGCGGCCGCTGGGTAGAACTACACTACCCAGGATCCCCTGGGACGCCGACTTCCGTGGTCCCCGGACTTCCGCGCCTGGAGGCGCTTAAATCCCAGCTGCCCCTCCGGTGGAGCGGGGCACTCAGCAGACCTTGGGGGCACTTTCCATTTTCCACTTACCGGGTGACAGCGCGTGTGGTCCCCAGCCGCCGCAGGCAAACGCGGCCGCTGGGTAGAACTACACTACCCAGGATCCCCTGGGACGCCGACTTCCGTGGTCCCCGGACTTCCGCGCCTGGAGGCGCTTAAATCCCAGCTGCCCCTCCGGTGGAGCGGGGCACTCAGCAGACCTTGGGGGCACTTTCCATTTTCCACTTACCGGGTGACAGCGCGTGTGGTCCCCAGCCGCCGCAGGCAAACGCGGCCGCTGGGTAGAACTACACTACCCAGGATCCCCTGGGACGCCGACTTCCGTGGTCCCCGGACTTCCGCGCCTGGAGGCGCTTAAATCCCAGCTGCCCCTCCCGCGTCGCGGGAGCGCGCGGGGCCGCGCCGGGCTAAGCCCGGGCAAAGGGCGGGCCCTCTGTGGCCCTCAGAGGCACAAAGAGGACGGGACGGGCCACCACCCTTGGCTCCATCATAGTATAAGGTACAGTCAGGTTCTATCCATTTAACCTCTAACAAATTACTGTTGTCGTCCGGATCCAGACTACAAACAATAATGTCCATCTGGGAAGAGCTGAACGACCTCTGTGGCACAAACTATATTCCAGATGTAATAACCCCCCCCATAGCGGCCAGAGACACTGATTTAGTATATTTTTCTCCCCAGGCATCTCCCGTTATAACCCTCTCTCCATCCAATAAATGCAGCTCCTCTCTACTCGCTCCCAACCCAGTCTCATTTACGTTGGATAAAGCAGAGACTCGACCAAATGATTCCGCATCCCCCCTTCAAGTGACCCTCCTGGCCCAAATAGAGCGACTGCTCATCACTGCTCTATCTCCATTGGTAGCAAAAATAAATGACTTGGGAGACAGGTTGGCCAGAATCGAAAAAACTGTAATTGAGTCATACCCATCAACTGGTAATACTGTTACCCTCTCTAATATCCACCATAACACCCGTGAAAGGTCTAACAATGTTCCCAGGATAATTGAAACTTGCAACTCCCCTCTGATACCACCCACTCATACTGGAAAAAAAGCGACTTGTAATTCTGAACATGCCCCACATAGAGCTCATATGATCCCCCTAGAGAGAAGACATCGCATTGATCTACCCCCCGAAGCTGCCCCATACGTCACTGTTCTCTCTGGGGTCCCCCCTCTCAGTCCGGGCAAACGCGAGCTACACCAGGACCTACTGAACAAAGCCATTTTTTGGCTCAAAAACAATAGATCATTACCATCTACACTAGACGGCGGGATAATGAGCGTCAGAAGAGTGGGGTGGCTTGGTCATCTACCCAAAAATGTTTCGGGGGACCTGATCTTAATTAAATTTAAATATAGGAACATTGCCCCCTATTTGAGATCTACCAAACCCAAACTTGGAGATGGTTCCATCTGTATCTGGGACCTGCACGATTTCTATCCTGGTCCCCGAGCACCGAATCACCATAACATCGGGTGAAACAGGGGGGATTCTGTGTATCTTGAGTTTCTTTCTTTGAATAGTAGTTTTTGTTAATCTATTTTAGTTGGGTTTAAATCAATTCATATTTTAACTATGAAATGTATTGTTGAGATATTTTTGTATGAAATGCATTTCATTTTGCTGCTTTTATGGTTTTTAAACTAAAAAGCCGAATAAAGCTTATTTTGATCCTTTGATCCTTTTGATCCTTTGAACTGGTATGGTAAAAAAAGCGTAGCGTTTGCAATTCATTATTATTTTAACATAAATAGATATTAGAAGAGCACAATACACATATCATATTTTTTTTATTTTGAAGAAATAAGCAGTTATTGCAGCTTTTTCATATTTCTTTATATATATTTATAGAAAGAAACATTGTCAATTTTGTATTTAATATATAACACAATTTGTAATAGTTGTTAAACAAATAGAGAGCCATTTTTTTTAATGCAGTTTCCATAATATACATTGTCATAGTTTTTTAAACATTGTTCATTTAAAAATATTTTTCACAAATACATTTTACGTACATTTTCATACTGTTAACATACATACTTTAATATATAGTAAATATTTTTTTATATATTATATTATTATTTAATATATACTTTACGATTCTTGTATTCATTCTTGGAACATTGTTGTACATGTGTTATATTTTTTAACATTTTTAAACATTTTACTAAACATTTTCATAATATTTCTGCTATTTTTCCCATTGATTTCTGTGAGGAGATAGTCCTTTGTTTACTTTTATTAGGTGGCCATTTTTTTTTACCTCTAATAAAGTTTACTAGTCTTTTGATGTTATTTTTGGGTGGTTTGTGAAAGAAAGAAGTCACAGTTAGGTGCTCCTGTTCAGCGGTATAGGTAAGTACATTTTTACCTATTTAAAGGTGTTTGTAAGGTGGGGGAGGTAGGAAGGCTAAGTATATGATATGTGGTGTAATTGGTGAATTTATTGTGTGTTTTACTGATTTGTTGGATTCTATTTGGTGTTGCATTGTTTTATTATGTGTTTTAGGAAGTAAAGTTTTTTTCATGTAAGTTATGTGTAGTGTATGTATTGCTGACTAGTTTTGTGTAGATTAATATTATGTATGGATGTAGTTGGGAATGTACTGTATTGTGCGGGATGGTATTTTATCTATTTATTGCAGGATTGATCCTGTAAACTCCATCTTTCCATCAAAAGTTGTGCTGAAGACCAAAGGATTGGTTTCAGGAAAAAAACGCAAGACAACAAGCGTCTACTTCCCTTACCAGCCGTTTCTTGGATCATAAAGTCCCCCCAAGGTTGGAATCTTACTGGGATGCTATTACCAAACCCACGGACCGCAAGTTGTACTTCCAGTTTAGGCTGGGTACGCTCCCAGTGAGATTGTTTACCATTAAATGGTCAGCCCAACCTTCAACTAGGTGCCCGGGGTGTAGAGCCTTCAATGAGTCCACAGCTAATATTCTCTTTGTTTGTGATGCCTATGCTGCCCGGCGCCAGGCCTGGCTGTTACCAATCTGTAGGCTCCTGGGCACAAGGGTGGCTGTGGAAGCTGAACGCATCTTGCGTACTGATACTTCATTACCCATTGCCCTAGCCATGGCAAAATTTCTAGGCTGGGTATGGATTTTGAGGGCTCGCCTAATTGCTTAGAGTTTTTGAAAACAAAAATATAATGATTTCTTTATAATGCTGTAATTTACACATTTTCGAATGTTTTATCTTTTTAAACCTGTTGTTTTTAACGATTTTATTATATGGATTTTTACTAATGGGGATGTGCAATTGTTTTAGATAATGATACATTATCTTTTATATCTGTGACTTTGCATATTTGACTGTATTCGCTGACTTGCACATTGCTGTTATGACTGCAAAAGTCGAATAAAGCTTTTTTGAAATGAAATTATATTTATTGCAGGTTTATTTTCCTGGAAGCTTTTAAGGTAAGTCAGATGTCCCATTTAAAAAAAAAAAGAAATCTGAATTTGTTTTTTATAAACTATTTTTTATAAATACATTTCCTTGTTTTTCGCATTTCCAGGAGTGGTTCTTTTTTTCAAAAACAATTCAGGTTTTTTATGGAACCTACAGAGTGTCGATTGCCTCAAGGGATTGGTGTTTTTTGTAAACCTTAATTTTAGCTTTTGTTTTAGTGTGTTTTTTACTATCATTGTAACAAATTTTTGGTGGATTACTTTTTTGTACTATGCTGATTTGGAGCGAGATCTGCAGCAACAAAATCACAAGTAACCTTATTAATTTACTGTAGGTGGGAAATGTTATATATTTATAATTGTGTTATTTTGATATATTTATTATGTTGTTTTGCTGAAAGTATGCAATGTATTTCTTAGTTTGTTTTATGTATGAAATAATGTAAAATATTTTTTAAATGATAGTACTAATATTTGTATAATCTCAGTGGCAATGCAAAATTCAGGATTATTTTTTCATTGATATTATAATAATATTTTACTTGTGCAGAGATGTGCAAATGCATGCTGAGCGGGACAACAGAACACCTCCTAGGCGTGCTGAAAAGGCTGAAAGGGAGGGAATTCTCCCCCTGGATCAGAGGATGGCAGTAATATCTGTAATACCAAAAGACAGCAAACCACCATTAGATTGTGAATCATAAAGATCAACCTCGGGCTCCCGCTTTAGCCTCTCCAGCTGCAGCGCAGCTTAGCTGCCCCTGGGCGCTGTTGCCTTCTCTTATCGCCTCTGGCTCCCCCGGCTGCTTGGCCGGGCTACTCACCTGCTGCTGCCGGCCATGGCGGGGACCGACCCAAAACAGCCAAAGATCGCCATTGACTAGCGCAGTCCGAAGTGCCAGGGGAGCACAAACTCTGATGGGGGCGACTCCACTGCCTTATTTGAGACCGCCCCAACATGTGAGGATGATATCAAGGCAATCATGTTGGACGTCAAATCTACGGTCACTGACATAGCTGTCAGCCCGTCTGGGCAAAGTTAAGGCCAGAGTTGATTCACATGACGCCCGCCTTCTGCATGTTAGCCAACTTTGCTAATCACTCGGATCTGGGCCGGCCGACAACCCAGGATCGCATACAATATTCTGACCCTCCCAATGTCGCGTGGCGGGCTTGGCGCTCCCGATTTTAAACTCTACGCTTTAAGGGCCCAGGCTAGTTTTCTTCACTTTTGGCTCCACCCCACTCCGTTCCAGCGTCACGTCACGGTGGAAGCTGACTTAGCCTCCCCCTGGCCGCTCACGACTGCCTTATTCTTTCCGGCGCAAACCTCCATGGGCCGAGATCAATACTGTTGAGACTTTATGCTGGGCCTAGGAAGGGCTCCGTAAACTTTCAGGTTCTGACTCGCTTTCCGCGGATACGATGCCAATCGCTCATCACCCGGCCTTCCCTCCTCTCCAATCTTCTGCGATTGTTAAGCACACCACCCATCTGGGGCTCGCTACAGTGTCCAATCTCTACCCTGGGAACACATTCTTCGCATCTGCTCCTGACTCCGGCCCCATGGATACCCTGCTTTACTATCAGCTCAGGGCTGTCTGCAGGAAACTTCACCACTCATTTCCCCAGCCTCCCCCTATATGTAAATGTATACTTGTAAAGCGCACTGTTACTCCATCTCAGAGTGTCCTGGCGCTGTATACCGCTGGGGAACCCGTCCTGGCTTTCCCTGTGAGATGGTCCCTCCTGGGCACCCCCAAGGTGGAGGCCAGGCATCCCCGGCGCGGATGGGGCCGTTGTGGAGATTAAATAAGCTATTGCCCAGAGCTGCAGAGTGGGACCCATGGTTAGCTTAGGCACCTAGGCGACAATTATCAGGTCCGGGGAAATTGAGCCCAAGACCCGCCAAGGCGGGAATTGAACCCTGGTCCCGGGCCGACCTCTGCTTCAGGGTCTGCCGCTTCTAACCAGTGAGCCACACTTCTCCTATGATGGCCACTCTCTACCACCTCTACACGCCCCCCTCCCAAAGAAGCTAGTCACTAAAATCTACGCTATGGGGGCACAACATGTGCCCCCATGCACTACCCCCCCAGGTGGCTCTGTATACTTTGATTAAAATGATAGTAACGTCCCTGTATGGCTGTGTTGAGGTAAAGTTTTAGTATAGATTGGATCATAGCTTGCTCAAAGTCAATAATAATTTTTGGGGGGATAGTAGTTGTTTGTCTATTGCTTAATGTGGTTTAGCAGTTCTGTGCAGGTACTGCCTTGTTTGTTTGAAAGGAATGCATAGACAACGTATACTAGAGTTATGAAATTCACCATGTATGGTGTGTAGTTGATGGAATGGTTTGGGACACATTTTTAAATGTGCCATCCATCATCCATGTTTGGCATTGGGCTACTTTGAGTAAGTTTATGGAGGTAACAAATATAAGTATACCTTTACCTTTTTTTATTATCATATAATAGGAATTGTTCCTCTCTATGGGTCATTGTAAGCTGTGGTATGATGGATATATCTCTATATGTTTTAGAAGCAGGTGGGGTGTTGCTGGTGGCCCTTTTAGTTTGTGTAATGAGGCATTTTAAGGTGGGTATTGATGGTAACTGGCCTATTATATGTTCTGGTACATGATGTTTGTACTGTGGTTTATTGGGTACTAGTGCTTGCTCCTCTTATATTTTCTAATACTTCTCTCACTTCTATTTATGTTACATTGGGAGGGTGGTTATTCTCTTTTACATGAATTACTACAGTTTCTATGGTAATTGCCCTCTCATAACATGCATTAGAATACTACTTGATACTTTTCCAATTAAATATGTTCAGCAGAAGCATTTTCTTGACTGTAGGTGTATCCCATGTAACACAGAAACAGTTTCCCCTTCTGCAATGTTATACATTTTGCACCCTTTGTCATTATGGGCCCTATTACAAGTTTGGCGGTCCGAAGGACCGCCGAACCTGTGATGGCAGTCTCCACACCGCAAGACTGATGGTCCATCCGCCATATTACAACTACGGTGGTGAGACTGCCACAGGACCACAGCAACTGCTGGAGATCCCTGATCCCACGGGGTGGGGTGGTAGTGTGAGGCTGTGGCCACTGCGGCACCGCCAAGCATATTACTTCTACACTGAAAACCCTTTTCATGGCGGTGAGCCTGCCATGAAAAGTGTGGTGGTGAGGAAATTAAGGGGGTCCTCAGGGCCCCCTGTTGCCTCTGGGCTTGAGGGGCATGCAGGGGGACATATGGTGTGCCTCCCTGTTGGTATGCACCCTCTGTTCCTGAACGGCATGGACTGCAAAGTCCATGCCATGCAGGAATGTGCTTTGGCTGCCAA
Source organism: Lissotriton helveticus (assembly GCF_964261635.1). NCBI lineage: Eukaryota > Metazoa > Chordata > Amphibia > Caudata > Salamandridae > Lissotriton > Lissotriton helveticus. The sequence goes on from NC_136070.1 coordinate 708,821,466, forward strand.
TGCCCAACATGAATTCACTGCGGGAAGACATATAATCAACATTTAGAGTGAATTATTGTTCATGCAAGAACGTTCAATTTTTCATGCAAAACGATCGATGACCCGCGACCTGATGAAATTGCTCCGAGATGACCAAAATGGTCCGTTTTCAAAATTTTCATCTTTCAACTAATTTTGACTCTCAGAGGTGGATCATCACTTTTGGAGCAACAGGGTCAGAGCTGATTTGCATAAAACCATTATCTGACCCAGGGTGGTGTGGAGTGCAAAAAAACGATGGATTTGGGCCCAGATCTTTTGACTGGGGGAGTGTGTGACATTGATCCACATTCAGTCCATCACTTGTTGTTTTTTGCAATTGCCGCCCTAAGTGCGCTGGGGATGCCCAGACGTGGGTCCCAGGCACTCCACACCACTTGGAGTCAAGCTAGCCGGGCTGAAGAGAGGTGTTACCTCGAAACCGGTCCGGTCCTCGGATGCTTGATTCCGGTCTGGGAAAGATATGGCTGTTGTAGTTCGGACTGGACTGTTCCCATGGGGCAACAGGGTCAGAGCTGATTTGCATAAAGCCATTATCTGACCCAGGGTGGTGTGGAGTGCAAAAAAACGATGGATTTGGGCCCAGATCTTTTGACTGGGGGAGTGTGTGACATTGATCCACATTCAGTCCATCACTTGTTGTTTTTTGCAACATGAATTCCAGTCATAATCCGGCAGGCGTTGCCTATGTGTTTGCAGTGGGCACTGGGGTAGTGGCCCGCAACAACAGCGCCAAACTCATAATCAGGTCCTATGTCTGTATTTACTGTAATAAGATGAATATTGGAAAATAGTTATTTAATAAATGTTGTCTATTTATATACAGATAGATATACATTTTAGTTTTTTTCAAAACTTACTTGTATGTGTTTAGAGAATTTTTATCTTCTTGGAAACCTTTTCTTCATCAAGCTTCTTCTTGATACAGGTGTGTTTTTTTCATTGGACGAGAAAAGGTAGTTTTATTTATTCTATACAATATATTTTTGATGTTTAATAATGTTTAAGTAATTCAGACATTTAACTGTTGCTGTTTTAGTGCGAAAAGAGCAGTTTTTTAGATATACTTTCATTTTTTTGTGGTCTTTGATGTGTACTTGTCGATGGAGTTTATTTGAAGGTTGAATAATCTGTAGAAAAGGATGAATGTTAAAAACTGTGTTAGTAATTGTTCATTAGGAATTGTTTTTTAAAAGTAAAAATTATTTAACTTTGTATTTTAAATATAATTATTACTTACTTAGCTTAGGGCTTTAGTATGACTATGGTGGTGTACTGAACCGCTGTTGCCACAGTGGCGATGTGGGCACAGACGCACTGGTGGTTTGACCACTCCATTGGGCGGTTGGACCGCATTGGCACGACAACTATCACCAGGGATCAAAGATCCCTGGCAGTGTTGCTGCTGTCTTTAAGTTACAATATGCTTGGTGGGGGCCGCTGCAGCCCCACCAAGCATATTACGAGGTTTCCACACCGCCGCACGTTTTATGGTGCTGCGTCTGTCATGAAAAGTGTAGCGGTGAGGAAAGAAAGAGGGACCTATAGAGCCCCCATGTACCACTGCATCATGGGTTGCATGCATGGGGGCACATTTTGTGCACCCTGTCTACATGCACCCCCGCTCCTGCAGGGTATGGACTTAACAGTCCATGCCCTGGGGGAACTGCCTTTGACACTTCCATTTTTCAAAGGCACCGCCGCAATCACGCTAAAGTACTGCCCCCAGAGACTTTAAAAGTCATACTCTTGAGTTTTATGGATTTGGTGGTCTTGGAGCGGGCGGTGCCCTCCCCTCCAAGACCACCAAAGTCATAATAAGGCCCTTAGTAAAGAGGATGCATGAGTGTAAATGTTGCAGGCTTCTGTTTGCAGGGATATTCCGGCAGAGTTTTCTCCTCTTCAAATGTTTGCCTTTTTTTAAGCTATTTTATGGTTGAATTCCTGAGGCTCTTATATTGTTTGTTTAATTGGTTAAGCTTGGTTTAAGTTTTGTTTGGTTTAATATTATTGGTAATTTTAGTTTCATTTAATTTATTTTTTATAGCTTTGTGCTTATTTGAAAAATACCAATTATTGTTTTTATGCTAGCTTCAAGATAACTTATGTTATTTAATATTATCTGCATTTATTTCAAGTAAAGAAACAATATTGTTTGTAAATATAAATATGTGTTGTATGTGAGTGGATTGTAAATATGTGTAATGTATAATGTAGAGGAGTTTTCTGTATATATTTTAAATATATTTTTTTGGTTAGGTAAAATATATTATATTTATGTATTATAGTTGTTGTGGGACATATTTTTTGTTGTTTGTTCGTTTAAATATTTTGTTTTTCATATTTTTCTACTGCTACTTATTAGTTGGTTTAACGATTTTTATGTAGCCGATATTGTTGATTTCAATATTTTTGGCATAGTCATTGGTTAGTTATAAGTCACAATATTCTTGCTTCCAATATTTTTGTATTCAATATATATGTAACATTAGATATTTTTGACGTTGATATTTATTTGTATGATACTAGTGACTTTTTGAATTAAGTATAGGGTCTCTTTATTTTTGTTAACAATATTAAAGTTTCAATAATTTTGTAAGTTGATGTTTATTGTCTTGATATTATGTCAGTGATCCAACACAAGACTAGCCAATGCTAAGAATTATCAATATCCAGCTCTAGTGTTTTACCCACAGTGGGCATCATCCTGGCATGGATGGCCCATAAAGGCTAATAATCAATATGCCAGGACAGCTGTGCACCTGGAGTGGGTACAATATGCCACGGATAGCCAGAGAATCCCTGCAATTACCACTAATATGCCATGTGTGGAACTAAATTGCCTAGGATTGCAATCAGAATGCAAGGGCCACTAATTCATTGAGAATGGGAACCATCCTGCCATGGATTGTCTCAAAAGTTCAGGAATGTCACGGTGGGTGAAAAACCCCCAAAAATTATCATCAATATGTCACGGTTAGAGTTTCATCTAGAGTGGACACCACCCTGCCATGGGTAATCACAGAATGTCAGGAATTACCACCTGTATGCCAAGGATGGGCACAAAATGCTTAGAACTGTATCGAATATTCAAAGGTCAGTATCTCTCCTACAGTGCACACCATACTATCATATGCAAAAACAACAGTTGATGGACAGAATGCAGAACAATGTCATACATTCAGCCCAGTACAGGGATCTGGGCCTAAATCCATCGTTTTTTTGCTCACCATGCCATTCCAGTTTGAAACCAGCCATATGCAAATCACTCTTGACCCTGTGGCCCATGGGAACAGTCCAGCCCGAACTGCCAGGCCAGGTCCTCCCTGGACTGGAAACAAACATCCAAGGACCGGTTTCTGGCTATCAGCCATCATCAGCCAGGATAGCTTGACTCCAGTGGTGTGGAGAGCACGGGACTCACGTCTGAGCATACCCGTCCCACTCGGGGTGACAAATGCAAAAACAATAGTTGATGGACAGAATGCAGAACAATGTTATACATTCACCCCAGTACAGAGATCTGGGCCTAATTCCATCGTTTTTTTGCTCACCATGCCATTCCAGTTTGAACCCAGCCATATGCAAATCAGTCTTGACCCTGTGCCCCATGGGAACACTCCAGCCCGAACTGCCAAGCCAGGTCCTCCCTGGACTAGAAACAAGCATCCAAGGACCGGTTCCGGGCTTTCAGCCCTCATAATCCTGAATAGCTTGATTCCAGTGGCATGGATGAGCAAGAAAACGATGGATCTAGGCCCAGATCTCTGTACTGGGGTGAATGTATGACATTGTTCTGCATTCTGTCCATCAACTGTTGTTTTTGAATTTGTCACGCCGAGTGGTACGGGTATGCTCAGACGTGAGCCCCGAGCTCTTCATGTCACTGGAGACAAGCTATCCTGGTTAAAAGCCAGAAACCGGTCTTAGGATGCTTGATTCCGGTCCAGGGAAGACATGGCTTGGCAGTTCGGGCTGGACTGTTCCCATGAGGCACAGAGTCGGACTGATTTACATATGGCCATGTCTGAACTGGGGTGGCAGAGTGAGCTAAAGAATGATGATGGATTAAACCCAGATCAGTTGACTGGGGGTGAGTGCTTGCAATGTTCAATACTCCGTCCATCATTTCCTTTGGTTTTGCTTTGTTCGCCCTAAGTTGGCAGGGTATGCCCAGACGTGGGTCCCTTGCTCACTTTACCACTGGATTCAAGCTAGCCTGGCTGATTACGGCTGATTAGCCAGAAACCGGTCCCAGGATGCTTGTTTCTGGTCCAGAGAAAACATGGCTAGGCAGTTCAGGCTGGACCCCTGTTGAGCCCGGGGACGTGGTGTAAGGGCCTGTAGTTGGCTGGCTGCTTTCTCCCGGTGGGCCTGCGTTCGGCTGGGGCGCTTCCCTCTGAGAGTCTCCTTGGGCCCCTCACCAGGTCTGTGTGGGGGTTCGGCGGTGCTGTCGGACCGCATAGGGGTGCAGATTGATGACCTAGGCCAGTGGAGTGTATTGGGTTCCCCGTGGGGGCCCTGGGTCGTATCCTTGTGGATCTGTGGGGCTTCTTGGTGGCCGTGGGCCTGTAATCGGTTACCACTGTTCTGAGGGCCTACTGTGTGGGATCCCTGCTGTGCCCCCCTCGCTCTCTGGTGCACCTCTGGGCATTGAGGCACGTCTGCCTTGGGATCACTGACTGGGGGTGCTGAATTGAGTCTATCAGTGAGTGTGCCTCGGCGGCCGCATCAGCTGCTGGGTCGAGCTGCGCAGGCCGTTACTATCAGCAGTGCCACCTTTGGGTCCCATACATTGCCCTGCCGCCCGGGGCTAGCCTTTGCTAGCACCTGGTTACCTAGAGGGGGGTTGCATGAGTACACCTGGTCTGCCATGACAAGGGACAGAACCGGTGGGGGGTTCTCCAAGCAAAGTACATTGGACAAATTTGCAGGCCCAGGGGCCCCAGTGGCGGCAACGGGTGGGGCCCAGGGAGATGTTTCAGACAATGCCGCGCTCTTGGCGGCCATTACACAATCTAGGGACGCTCTTGATGCCAAAATTGCGGCTGTGGGTTCTGACATTATGTTGTTGCGCCAGGACATGCGGAATGCGGTGGCACGCATCACTGAGACTGAAACGCGAATCAGGGGGGCGGAGGATGTGGTGACAACCCTGCAGCAGCGTGTGGCGTCCCTGGAGAGCATCCAGCGAGGTCTGGCGTTGAAGGTGGAGGATGCTGAGGGCCGGGCGTGATGCAACAATGTCTGCTTTGTTGGTTTTCTGGTGGGTGTGAGTCTGGAGACATGGAGAGGTTCCTTACCCAGTGGCTGGAGAGTTGGCTACCCCCGACTCCTTATCTAAATGCTTTGTGGTTGAGCGGGCCCACAGGGCCCTGATGCAGAAGCCCTCTCCAGGAGCTCGCCTGAGGCCAGTGATTGCAAAACTACTTAATTATCATGACTGGGATGCGATCCTAAACAGGCCAGGCCCAAAGAACCATTGGTGTACAATAATGCCCGTATCCTTATATTCCCTGACTATACTAAATTGGTCCAACAATGGCAATAATTCCTCGCAGCTAAGGCCCGCCTGCGAGAATTTAAGCTCCCATACGCATTGCTTTACCCGGCCCGGCTGTGGGTTGTCTATCGCTCTCCCACACATGTTTTTTTACTCCCCGGAGGAGGTGTTCCAGTGGGCGGTCGAGATGGTCCGGCTGCGCCTTCCCTCGCCGCCCGAGAGAGACTCTGATTCATCCTCGAGTGGGGTGGCACAACACTTGCTTGGTGGCAAGGGGAGGGTGTCTAGACGTTCCAGGTCCAGGAGGCAGCCCAAATCCGGCGATGCCCCGTCACATGTGGGATCTGCCTCGGGTCAAGCTGCACCAGCTGACTGATTGTTTTCTGTGATTTTACGATAAGGGTTATTAGAAAGCTTAGAATCGGCCGGAGGAGTTCGAAGATGGCCGGTATTTCTGTACGATATTTCCAGGCAGGGATAGGGGTCAGAGGATGATGGACTGTATGTTGGGGATCCATTGGTGGGTGAGGGGCGTTACCTCCTGTTGGGGTCTGCCTGCTCTGCCCGCCGCAACAGATACTTCACTTTTTTTGAGGTATAGGGTGGGGGTGGGGTGTTGGTTGGGTTGTTCTGGAAATGGTTCTTGTGTTCAAATCGTACTGTCCAATTGCATGTCGGGGCCTAGCTACACTACTTTTCCTAGGCTACCGGGGTGCTACATGTTCGTGATACCAGCACATGGCTCCCACTATGGGTAGACCGTTAGACCCCTTGGGGTCCCTGCATGTGCTGAGTTGGAATGTCAGAGGGGTGCTGGATAAGATTAAGCGTGGAGCAATTCTTAGGCAGGCTAAATGCGCTGGCGCCAATATTTTAATGCTGCAGGAGATCCACCTTATGTGGACAAAAGAATGGTGCTTTCAGCGCTTCGGTTATGTGCAAGTGTTTCATTCAGGCATTGTGCGGGAATCCCGGGGAGTTGTAGTCTTGATCCATAGACGAGTCCCTTATAGCCAAATTAAGACGTGGTGTGATGCACAGGGTAGATTCCTTTTTCTCCAGGGTACGTTAATGGGTGAGTCCATGGTATTGGGTAACGTTTATGCCCCACCGCCGTTGTCTTTTTGGATTTGTAGAGAAACTGGTGACTGTGTGGACGGATATTCCAGAGGGCCTGGCAGTGGTTGACGGGGATTGGAATCATGTGTTGGATGTTGTCATTGATCGGTGGAGGCCTGACGGGGCCCCGGCGGTTCGCCATCCCACCAAGCTTCATTCCCTAGTGGTAGGCCAGGATTGGGATGACCCATGGCGCAGGTTACACGGCGGGACCCAGGGGTTCACTTGTCTATCCGCAGTCCACGATTCCTTTTTTAGTGTTGATTATATCTTTGTGTCTCGGGGGGGCGGCTGGCAGCGTGGCAGTGGCGGATATTCTCCCTCGAGGGCTTTCAGATCATTCGCCAGTGGCCATTACTCTGCGTGCTGGAGTGGCACATGGGCCTTTCCGGTGTCGCCTCTCTACATGGAATTCCAAAACAAGGAGTATGGGGAACATATGGAGGGAGCCATTGATCAGTATTTATTGCATAATGTAGGTTCGGTGCCGGTGGCGGAGTCTTTGTGTGAGGCGATGAAGCTCACCCTTCGCGGGGTGGACATTTCCTTTTGCACGGCGGTGCGCAGGGTCCGTAGGGAGTCCCTTATCCGGGCGGAAGCCAACATTTTGGAGCTGGAAGAGCGCAGCAGAGATGAAGGGGACCGCCAGTTGTCGCTTGCACAACAGGACTACTCTTCCCTTTTGCTGGATGAAGCGCGCCAGGCATGGTTGACAACCCAGAGTAGGATTTACCAATGGGGGGACAAGTCAAGTAAACTCTAACATAGATTGTGTCAAGGGGCGACAGGCTTCATGGTGCTCCCGGGTATTGTCAGATCGGATGGGGTGAGGGTGTCCGACCCATCAGCCATTGCAGAAAGCTTTGCGACATACTATGCAGACCTCTATGCTCCCAGGGAATGCCTGCCAGCTGAGGCTATTGGCTGGTTTTTGGATGATCTCCCACCCAGAGCTTTGACTAACGAGGTTAGCACGGACCTAGACTGTCCATTTTCAGAGGATGAGTTGGGCTCTGCCCTTCGGGAGTTGCAACCTGGTAAGGCACCGGGTCCTAATGGCTTCCTGAATGAATTATTTAAGCGGTACTTCCTGCAGCTTGGCCCTCATTATCGCAACGTGGTGGAGGAGGCCTGGGAGCTTGGTCGTCTCCCTGATGACTGGCGGCATGCAGAGGTGGTGGTCTTTCATAAACCTGGTAGGCCTCCCGAGCACCATGCATCCTACCATCCTATCTCCCTCCTCAACGCCAAGGCCAAGGCTCTAGCCAATAGTCTTCAGCCCCATATCTCTTTGCATAGTTCATCTGGATCAAGCTGGGTTTATACCCCAGCAGGCGACCCGCCATAATATCCGCAGAGCGCACACAGCAATTGCGGCAGCCAGGGGTCTGGGGGTGCGTGTGGCATTATTGCTTGCAGACATGGATCGTGCTTTTGATTAATTGAGCTGGGAGTATCTATTCGCACTATTACGCAGATTGAATTTCGGGCCTCGCTTCCAGTCCTATTTAATTCTTCTCTACACGGACATCACGGCGTCTATGCGTGTGGCGGGCTCTGTCTCGTCGGTCTTCCCCATCGGTCGAGGCAACAGTCAGGGGTGCCCTTGTCGCCCGCTTTGTTTGCCTTGGCAATGGAGCCTCTGGCTGCATGGGTGCGTATCGACGTGCAAGTGGCTGGCCTTGAATGGGATGATGGACTGTTGGATCGCATAGCTTTATATGCGGATGATGTGTGGTTCTTTCTTAATCAGTTGGACAGGATTGGCTCGCAGCTGCTGCGCATTATGCAGGTGTTCGGAGAGTCCTTTGGCCTCTATATGAACGAGCCGAAGTCTACTCTGTGGGTCTTGGGCGGGGGGACGATCCTGGTGCTTGGGCCTCCGCGGTGCGGGTGGTGCATGGGGGGCTGAAATATTTGGGTGTGCTCCTCTCTGACTCGCGGCCGATAGCCTGGGATAGAAATCTAGTGCCTGTGTGGAATAAGGTGCTCGAGGATATTAAAATCTGGTATCACATGCCCTTATCTATATATGGTCGCTCGGCCATCTTTAAAATGGTCTCTCTTCCTCATCTGCTATACCAGTTACAAAATCATCCATATTCCATATCTTCGGGATGGTTCCCCCAGGTCAATACGGCCTTGGGACAGTTTTTATGCGCTGGTGGGGCTGCCAGGGTGGCACTACGTACTTGCTTTCAGTTCACATATTGCGGGGGCTTGCGACATCTGACATTCTTTCGTACTATATGGCTTCCCACCTTTTGGTCCTCAATGAATGGTGGTATGGGGATAGGTCAGATCCGGGATATGTAGTGGAGCGTCGACTGATGGGCGATCACTCGTTGCACATGCTCCTATACTCTGCGCCCTTGCGGCGTTCTTTGCCGAGTGTGACACAGCTGGTGATTCAGATATGGATGCAGGCATTGCGGAGGATGGGATGGTGGAACCGCCTGACTCGGGAGACTCCGTTGTGGCAAAATGGACGCCTACCGCAGCTGGTGGCCTTCCCTGCTTTCAGAGATTGGGACGCGATTGGTATCTCTTCCCTGGGGGATGTTATACGGGGGCCGGTCTCGAAATCGTTCAAGGACTTGCAGAAAGACTTTCAAATGCAGCGTACGCAATTTTTAAAATATTTGCAATTTCGTCATGCTCTCTCCCCGAGCTTGGTGGGCCTGGATGAGCTGGCTTACTTCAGTCCGGTGAAGGCAAATGTTTTCATGGGGGACCTATAAAATATCTAAAATTTACCAGTCTCTGGTCACGCACTGCTCCCATCTTTCCAGCGTCTTCGTGGGGCATGGGAGGACGATGTGGGCTCCCTTGAGGAGGAGGACTGGAGTCTTTGGCTCATCCAGTTTAAATACCTCCCTAGGGTGTATTTTACTAGAGTCAGGCTGTACAGGGCTGGCTTGGTGGCCTCCCCGGAGTGTCTTCGCTGCATGCACGAGGAGGGTACCTTGATGCATACCGTATGGGATTGTTCTGCACTGGCGAGGTTTTGGCGGGGAGTAATGGCATGCCTATTGGAGGTTTTGGGTTGGGATCTTCCTCAGTCCCCTAAATTAGTGCTCCTACATATAGGAGGAAACATTTACAAACTTCACCTTATGCTCCTGGGCTTCACCCTTGCCAAACGTGACATTGCTAGAGCCTGGAAGGCGACAGCTGCACCCTCCATCTCAGTGTGGAAGGCAGGACTGGATTTTTGCATGGGCATAGAGGCCCCCATTTTTATAGCAAGGGGGTGCCCGCGTAAACATTACAAAATTTGGAAGCGCTAGGCAGATTATCGGGGGTTGGAATGGGAGCCAGTTCCAGTGCAGGGATCGCATAGGCAATAGTATTCTCCTCCCTATTACTGTGGGGGTCCGATCCATACATATCCTGGGTGGCACAGTGTCTTCTCAGAAATCCATCATAGTGAGTGTAGCTGCTGCTTCGACTATACATGCTGTTTTTTTTTTTGCTTGACTCGACAGTGCGATGGGGTTGGGGGTGGGGGTATTATATGGTTATTGTTTATTATTTGTTTTGTTTTATTTGCTAGTCCTTTCATTATTCTGTTTTATTTCATAATTTGAGAAAATTGTCAACTCATGATTCTGTGTATTGATGCTACGGAAGCCTCTGGTTTACAGAGCTCTGCTAAAATGTGCATTTGACCAATAAAAATGTTTCGAGAAAAAAAAATCAGTTGATTGGGGGTGACTGCTTGCAATGTTCAACACTCTGTCCATCATCCCTTTGGTTATGCACCATACTATCATATGCAAAAACAACAGTTGATGGACAGAATGCAGAACAATGTCATACATTCACCCCAGTACAGAGATCTGGGACTAAATCCATCGTTTTTTTGCACTCCACACCACCCCAGTTCAGACATGGCCATATGCAAATCAGCCTTGACCCTGTGTCTCATGGGAACAGTCCAGCCTGAACTGCCAAGCCATGTCTTACCCTGAACCGGAATCAAGCATCCTAGGACCGGTTTCAGGCTATCAGCCTTCATCAGCCAGGATAGCTTGATTCCAGTGGTGTGGAGAGCACGGGACTCACGTCTGAGCATACCAGTCCCACTCGGGGTGACAAATGCAAAAACAACAGTTGATGGACAGATTGCAGAACAATGTCATACATTCACCCCAGTACAGAGATCTGGGACTAAATCCATCGTTTTTTTGCACTCCACACCACCCCAATTCAGACATGGCCATATGCAAATCTGCCTTGACCCTGTGCCTCATGGGAACTGTTCAGCCCGAACTGCCAAGCCATGTCTTCCCTGGGCCGGAATCAAGCATCCTAGGACCGGTTTCAAGCTGTCAGCCTTCATCAGCCAGGATAGCTTGATTCCAGTGGTGTGGAGAGCACGGGACTCACGTCTGAGCATACCAGTCCCACTCGGGGTGACAAATGCAAAAACAACAGTTGATGGACAGATTGCAGAACAATGTCATACATTCACCCCAGTACAGAGATCTGGGACTAAATCCATCATTTTTTTGCACTCCACACCACCCCAGTTCAGACATGGCCATATGCAAATCAGCCTTGACCCTGTGTCCCATGGGAACAGTGCAGCCTGAACTGCCAAGCCATGTCTTCCCTGGACCAGAATCAAGCATCCTTGGACCGGTTCCCGGCTATCAGCTTTTATCAGCCAGGATAGCTTGATTCCAGTGGTGTGGAGAGCACGGGACTCACGTCTGAGCATACCCCACTCCGGGTGACAAATGCAAAAACAACAGTTGATGGACAGAATGCAGAACAATGTCATACATTCACCCCAGTACAGAGATCTGGGACTAAATCCATAGTTTTTTTGCACTCCACACCACCCCAGTTCAGACATGGCCATATGCAAATCAGCCTTGACCCTGTGCCTCATGGGAACTGCCCAGCCCGAACTGCCAAGCCATGGCTTCCCTGGACCGGAATCAAGCATCCTAGGACCGGTTTCAGGCTATCAGCCTTCATCAGCCAGTATAGTTTGACTCCAGTGGTGTGGAGAGCACGAGACTCACGTCTGAGCATAGCCCACACGGGGTGACAAATGCAAAAACAACAGTTGATGGACAGAATGCAGAACAATGTCATACATTCACCCCAGTACAGAGATCTGGGCCTAAATCCATTGTTGTTTTGCACTCCACACCACCCCGGTTCAGACATGGCCATATGCAAATCAGCCTTGACCTTGTGCCTCATGGTAAAAGTCCAGCCCGAACTGCCAAGCCATGTCTTCCCTGGACCGGAATCAAGCATCCTAGGACCAGTTTCTGGCTATCAGCCATCATCAGCCAGGATAGCTTGACTCCAGCATTGTGGAGAGCACGGTACTCACGTCTGAGCATACCCCTCCCACTCGGGGTGACAAATGCAAAAACAACAGTTGATGTACAGAATGCAGAACAATGTCATACATTCTCCCCAGTACAGAGAACTGGGCCAAAATCCATCATTTTTTTGCACTCCACACCACCCCTGTTCAGATATGGCCATATGCAAATCAGCCTTGACCCTGTGCCTCGTGGGAACAGTCCAGCCCGAACTGCCAAGCCATGTCTTCCCTGGACCGGAATCAAGCATCCTAGGACCGGTTTCTGGCTATCAGCTGTCATCAGCCAGGATAGCTTGACTCCCGTGGTGTGGAGAGCACGGGACTCACATTTGAGCATACCCGTCCCACTCAGGGTGACAAATGCAAAAACAACAGTTGATGGACAGAATGCAGAACAATGTCATACATTCACCCCAGTACAGAGATCTGGGCCTAAATCCATTGTTTTCTTGCACTCCACACCACCTCAGTTCAGACATTGCCATATGCAAATCAGCCTTGACCCTGTGCCTCATGGGAACAGTCCAGCCCGAACTGCCAAGCCACGTCTTCCCTGGACCAGAATCAAGCATCCTAGGACCGGTTTCTGGCTATCAGCCGTCTTCAGCCAGGATAGCTTGACTGCAGTGGTGTGGAGAGCACGGGACTCACGTCTGAGCATACCCGTCCCACTCGGGGTGACAACTGCAAAAACAACAGTTGATGGACAGAATGCAGAACAATGTCATACATTTACCCAGTACAGAGATCTGGGCCTAAATCCATCGTTTTTTTGCACTCCACACCACCCCATTTCAGACATGGCCATATGCAAATCAGCCTTGACCCTGTGCCTCATGGGAACAGTCTATCCCAAACTGCAAGCCATGTCTTCCCTGGACCGGAATCAAGCATTCTAGGACCGGTTTCTGGCTATCTGTCATCCTCAGCCAGGATAGCTTGACTCTAGTGGTGTGGAGAGCACAGGACTCACGTCTGAGCATTCCTGTCCCACTCGGGTGACAAATGCAAAAACAACAGTTGATGGACAGAATGCAGAACAATGTCATACATTCACCCCAGTTTAAACAACAGAAAAATTCCCTTTTCCACGGATTATGTAGGGGAGAGATTGTATGCACTCCCTATAAGATAGGTAGTGCATAGGATCTCTCCCCTACATAATCCGTGGAAAAGGGAATTTTCTGTTGTTTGAACCTATTCACCCATTCCTTTTCCAGAAAAAGGCTATCTCCCTCTATATACATTCACCCCAGTACAGAGATGTGGGCCTAAATCCATCGTTTTTTTGCACTCCACACCACCCCAGTTCAGACATATGGACTGTTCCCATCAGGCACAGGGTCAAGACTGATTTGCATATGGCCATGTCTGAACTGGGGTGGCTTGGTGAACAAAATAACGACGGATTAAACCCAGATCTGTGACTGGGGTGAGTGTTTTGCCATTGTGCAACATTCCATCCAACATCTTGTGTGTTTTGCCATACTATCATAGGCAGCCCCAAAATGCCAAGAATTACCCCGAGTGAGCCATGTGTGGCCCCAACATTATAGGAATTACCACCAACATGCCAGTCCCACCGATTCACATAGAATGGGCAATAGCCATGTATGGATAGTCGCAAAATACTGGGAATAGCCACCAAATTCCAAGGATGGCACCAAAATACGAAACGGCTGCCTGTGGTGGAACTTGTAATATGCTCAGCTGGACTTTGCCAGTTCCGCTGAGCATCTAACATTGCGCCACCTCCAGGGAACAACTGTACCCTGGCGCAGCAGGTGGTCTTTCGAGGCAATGACCTCCAGGGAACAACTGTACCCTGGCGCAGCAGGTTGTCCTCTGATGCAACGACTTACAAAGTCGTAATGTGGCAGACAGTGACCGGCCACCGCGAGTCTGGTTGAAGTCAGGCCCTAAGCATTGCAACAATATGCCAGGATCAAAGTTCCACCCTTCACAAACTACTTTCTGCCTTTGATGATCACAAGTTGCCACCAATATCCAAGGCATGATCCTAAAATGTTAAGAGTGACAATGACTTTGCCAGTGCCAATGTTTCAGGCAGAGTGTGCGCCATTCTGATATGGATGGCATCAAAATGACAAGATTTTCCACTAATATGAGAGGGTCGATGTAACATTAGGAGGGGTTTTTTCCCATAATACTTTGTTTAACAGTGATATTGTTTCTTCATGCCGTTCATATGTGTGGACAGTATTATTTCTCAGGTGCGCAGTTGTTTTGTTATAATGTTTCGTTCTCCATTCACTGCTGACAGAAGACTGCTGTTGTGAGTGGTGAAATGCAACTATTTTAGTTATCTTTAAGTTTCTTCAAATAGCCCTAAAAAGAACCGTCTTTCTTGTTTAACTATGAAGGTCCGATCGGGGAGAGGGCATGATCCTTGTTTCTGTTTCAGGAAGGTAAAAGTGCATAAAACATTTATAGTGTGTTCAACAAAGTTAAAGATCATTAAGTTATTGTTAATCTTTTGCTACAAAACACATTTTGGGGCATATATACAAACCCCTATCGCCAACCGTCGCCACCACAAAATCACTTTTACGGATGTGGTGGTGGTGATAGGGGCTGCGCTTTATGTACAAGCCACTTAACTTGGCCTAACGCTGCCTTGTACATAAGGCCCCCTTTCACGCTAAGGTTAGCATGAAAGGGGAGTGCAGTGGGTGTTGCGGTGGCCGTTCCACCGCAACACCCATTGTATTTGACGCTGCCCCCTATGTACAAGGGTGGTGTACATAGGAGGCAGCGCCAAAATTAAGACCCGGAAAACCCTGATATTAAGCTGGCAAAACGAAGTGAACTGCAGTATTTCTCCTCGTTTTTGCTTTTTCTATGTGTGCTGCCCTGTGCAGCACACATGGAAAAAGCAAAATCCCATGGTTTGTTTATGTACAGGATGGTGTCCCTTCCTGTACATAAACAAACCTTTACAAAAAATTCCATTTTGACAGGTTTGTTTATGTACAGGAAGGTGCCCCTTCCTGTAGATAAACATACCTTTACAAAAAATGCCATTTTGACACTTTCATGTGTGCTGCATGAAGCAACACACATGACAGTGACAGAATGGCATTTAAGGATTGTTTATGTGCAGGAAGGGACACCTTTCTACACATAGGGCTCCATTAGGAAGTCCGCCCGCCACCCTAGCGGTGCTGGGACCGGCCGCCAGTGGTGCGGCGATCCCGCCCTGGCAATTAGGATGCCACCGCCATGGTGGCGGTGGCATCCCGCATATATTACATTGTGGCAGGCGGTGCTGTAAGCAGCCCCCGCCACAATGCAATATATGCATGTTGTGCATTGGCATGCACAACGTGACAGGCACCGCGAGGTGCCTGCCACTTTGTGCATGCCAATGTTGAGGGGTACCATGGGTACTCCCCAAGTGCAGCCCCCCACGCCCCCACCCCACTGTGGGCCTGCAACAGGCCCCAAAGAGAACTCTGCATGCCTTTCCATGGAGGAATCTCCGCCATGGAAAGTCATTGAAAATGCCACATACTAATATGGATGGCGTTGCCTGCAAGGCACCGACACCATATTATGGGCGTTTTCCGCCCGGTAGGCAATCGGGACAATTGCCTACCGGCGGATGGTCTTTCCATCCATCGCGGTACCCCCGGTACATGCTAATGTGGCGGGGGGTAACAGGCCATCCGGCGGGGTGTTTTAGCGGGCGGTGGCAATCCACCTGCCATGCTAATAACCCCCATAATATTCCTCCCCTGCACGCAGGCACCCTTTCACTCTGTTGCAAGGGTGCCTACGTTGGCGCTTAATTACTAAACTTAGCGCCATGGCGGGGGAATTGCTAGACTGCACCACATTCTTTTAAATATGGTGTAGCCTTGCGTTTCAGATGTGGCAGAGCATGTCATTAAGCCAAGGAGGTTAACAACACGCTCTGCCACTTCCTTGTACATATCCTCATTTGTATTTTAACATATACAATTCCTGCACACTTTTTTACACTGACACCTTTCTCCGTGAAACACACAGATATAAGAAGAAAAAAATCATAAGCAATTTTTCTCTCGAATTACCTAGAAAGTGGACCCACATCCCAAAAGACAACAGGTCAATTTTGTGACTTGAATAAAAATTTTTTTTTAAAAAAGATCTACAATGTCTGATATTTCAGGACCATTTTCGATGCTGAATATCAAATGACCTTTTGCTATTTGCAGTAGATTCATCGACACATACAATATTTGTAAATATTTAGTTGTAAGGTATTATATTCATCATGCATGTTCTAATCGTTCATTGAAGCTTTGCCACCCAAGGTCATGCATATCAATACATTAAGAAAAATAGAACTTTTCTCTTCATTTTTACTTACTCCACTTTTTCTTGCAGTTTTTAGTGATAAAGATGTGTTTTTTATAAATCATTTCGGCTAAGCTACTTGCTGCCAGATTCATCAAAGACCCGTTTTGCAAGTCTTTAATAGCGATTTATAAGGAATCGCTATTAAGGACGTGCAAAACGGGATTCATGTAGGAATTGCAAAAAATATTGCGATTCCTACATGTTCCTTATTTGCGATTAGCAAATTGCTAATCGCAAATAAGGAATAACTCCCCATGCATTCCTATGGGCCTACAGGCCCATAGGAATGCATGGGGAGTTATTCCTTATTTGCGATTAGCAATTTGCTAATCGCAAATAAGGATGCGATTTCAAGGGTGCAGGGGTGTCCAAAGGACACCCTGTAGCACCCCTGAAATGTGAATTCACACTGATGTTGTGCACACACACGTCCAAAGGACATGTGTGTGTGTAACATGCAACTTAGAAAAATGCATTAAAATGCATTTTTCTAAGTTTTCGCTATTTACCACGAGGTTTGACTTCGTGGTAAGTAGCGGTCCTAAATTGCGAATTCACAAATTTTAAATGTTTCATGAATAGCATTTAAGGAATCTCTATTAGAGATTCCTTAAATGCTAATCCTCGCAATTTAGCGAATTCTTTATTAGCGATTTTTGCATTTGGGATGATGAATCCCAAATGCAAAAATTGCACTCGCAAAGGGCCGGATTCTCAGAATCTGGCCCTTTTGCGAGCGCATTTCGCTTGATGAATCAGGCTGTAAGCTCTTTGAGCCTTGTTAACCGCATGCGTGCGGGCGGAATTCCGCTCGTACGCTGACTTTTTCAAAAGCGCATGTTACGTGACGAGCTGGGCTCATCATGAGCGTGCGAGGAGGCTACCTCATGACGAGCCCAGCTCGTCATCAGCATCGAAGGGGTTAAGGGCAGGATGGAAATGGAAAAGCCCCTGACTTGCTGAAAAAGTCATAAATCTGGAAAATAATCCAATGTCATCATTTCCTCCACCATTTTGCACTGGATTGTGTTATGGTTGCTTTTGGTACAGTGCTTTATACTAGGCCTGGGCATAATTATACTAATGCTGGAGTCATTTATGTAATTCCGTGTTACTTTTTGATGCAAAATTACAGATAATAATGTGGATATGCCTGTTTGCATAATTAACAGTAACTTAGGGGAAAACAATCATGTCAGAGAGCACATTTTGGCCCATATGCATCATTGTGACATTTTGCACTTCCTAATTTGCGAAAAATAAGGAATCGCAAATTAAGAAGTGCAAAATGCTATGCATCATTATTTTCGGTATTCATTTGTGATTCGGTAAAAATCGCAATTTTTACCGAATCCCAAATGAATACCGAATTCTTAAGTTAATTTTCGCAATTCCCATTGATTCCTATGGGCCAAAAGGCCCATAGGAGTCAATGGGAAGGCATTAGCAAATTGCGAGTGGCACTTTGAAAATGTCATGGGTGCAGGGGGGGTCCAAAGGACCCCCCCATGCACCCCTGAAATGTATTTTTCGCATCATGTTTCACACACACATGTCCTAAGGACATGTGTGTGTGAAACATGAATGTTGAAAAAAAACATTTTCAGCATTTTAAACACTTTTTCCAAATTTACCGAGTGGTTCAACCACTCGGTAAATTTGGCACCCTAATTGCGAATTTACACTTTTAAAAGTAATGATGCATTGCTTTTAAGAAATCGCACATCTGCGACTTCTTAAAAACACCCGCAATTTTAGAACTCGCAAAAATGTTACGAATTCTAAAATTGCTTCATGCATCCCAAAAAGCACTTTTGCATTCGCAAACGGCCGATTTTAAGGAATCGCACCGTTTGCGACTACAAAAATGCTTGATGCATGTGGGCCATCGTGACCACGAGTGACGATCACGCTTGCTCTTTGTGCTCTGCTGCATTTAGTAATATTTTTAACGCAAAATGCATCCTTACGTTGGATGCGAGGGTGCATTTTGCACTAGGAAAATAGCATTAAAGCCAGGGGCTAAGTTAGGGGAAAATCCTACCCCAGGAACGCATTTAGTGAGCGCCCAAATTTGCTCACACTTGCTATTCATGTTCTGCATTTAAACTCAGAATTACTCTTCTCACATAATTATGTGAAATCTTGCAGAATTATTGGGTAGTTCAGTGTGATTACACTACATTGAATGATGTGTGTTATGCCCACCCTTTCGTTGTACCCCAGAAAAAGTGTTGAAGCCCAATTACAGACAAGCAACACACTACTCCATGGGGGAGTGCTTGGTTGGCAAGGATTTGAATTGTAGTGTGGTCTATGCACGAAGTGAAGTAGAGTGCATGAGAGACCAGAATAGTGCTCTTACTTTATTTTAGGTCTCTGTGCCTAGGCATGAAATAAAGTAAATACTAAGGGCCTTATTATGACTTTGGCGGTGTGGGAGCTGGGCCGACATGCTGCCACCCTGCTCCCACACTGCCAAAGCCAAACTGACTACCCACCAGATTATGACTTTTTAAGTTGCTGGTGGGCAGTTATTTGGGGTTCCCACGGTGGTGCCTTTAATATAGGCACAGCAATGGGAATGTCAAAGCATGTTCCTGCATGGACCGAAATGCACAATGTTGTGCATTTCATTCTGTGCAGAAACAGGGGGGTACATGTAGGTGTACTTATATAGCGCAAACCTGTCACCCAAAGGGCATCCTGGCGCTTGCTTAGGGAACCCGTCCTGGTATTCCCCTGTGAGAAACCCCGGCAGGGTGTCCACAAGGTGAAAGCCAGGCATCCCGCCGCGAGGGGCCGTAGTGGAGATTAAGCAAGCTATTGCCTAGAGTTGCAGAGTGTGACCCCGTGATTCGAGTAGGCACCGGAGCGAGAATTGTCGAGTCCGTGGAATTTTGAGCCCGAGACCCGCCGAGGCGGGGAATCGAACCCTGGTCCACGGTCGATCTCAGCTTCCGGGTCTGCCGCCTCTAACCACTGAGCCACGCTTCTCCACCAACATGCAGACAGGAGGGCACACCTTGTGACCCCCTGCATGCACCCCATGGTGCAGAGGCACCAGGTGGCCCTGTAGGGCCTCCTTTGTTTCCTCACCTCTACACTTTTCATGGCGGTCACACCCCGATGAAAAATGTGGCAGTGAGGCTACTTGGAATATGCTTGGTGTGGCCACAGCAGCCCTGTCAAGCATATTGCCGCTGCAGGACCGCTGTGCAACTACTAGGTAATGGCAGATCCCTGGCGGTTGCGATGGTTGCGGCTGTCCCAAGGCGGCTAGTTGCAATAGGACAGTCGGGAGACTGCCACCGTGAGTCTGGAGGTCCGTGGCCTGCCAGACTCATAATGAGGGCCTATACTTCTACAGCACATTTCACCATTTGTCTAGTCTTTGGGTGCTAAAACCAAATGTGAATTATTATTCGGCACAAGTGGAACTCACTTCATTGACCTGCGAAGGGTTACTGCCAGAGGGGACCATGTGAGAATTAGTCCCATCACCTTTTGGTGACAGACAGGAGATGCATTAGTCTCAACTGAGCCTCTTCACCACACATAATGAGGGGAAGTGTGAGATAGAGCACATGTACTTTATGGTATTTGTTGTTTATTGTGCCTGGTTGTATCTTAATATGAGTGGCATTGTGTGGCTAGCCATGTCTCTATAGATCCACTCAGAAATAGGGGTCCGAGGCTTCCACCGAAAATGCACAGTTATGGTAGAAAGACTGTTTAATCCGCTAAATGAAGGGGATTACCCTGCTGACATGGGCAGAAAATAACCAATTATGGAGAAAAATTTCAAGTAGTTTGTAGCTTGCAGGGAAAACAACCCACATAGATAAAGAGGATGGTAACTGCCAGGACAGGGCTGTATAAGACATCCATAGTAGACGATCTCTAGAGGCCATCCATTAAGAGGCAGGAGGAGCCCGCTGACTGGTATGGGAGACACAGTGACAATAAGCATCACTCATATTAGGGGCTACTCATGAGCAGAAGTGAAGCAAAACGCCTGCCGCCTCTGGTTGCACTATCCTAACCACATTCATCGTTGTGGGCACGCACTATTTTCAGGAAGGATATATGCCTTATAGAGAACTGTTAGACCTGACACCCTTGGAGTGGTTTTCCCCTATCTTTTTGCCTTCGCCTCCTGTGTTGAAAATGACAATGTATATGCACATAAGCGGCGTTCATTTGTGTTCACTGTACCCCTTGTTGTAAGCAGAACGGATATCGCTAAACACTGACTGTGTTATCCCGCCAGCATAGACCCATGCACACACGTACACGACAGCCATTTTAGGCACCATGGCCTCTCTGCCCGTTTGTTAAACCCCCGGCTCCCCTCCCCGCGCGCACTGCTCATGCATCGGCCATAAAACCCTCTCCCTCTGCGTGACCCTGCCCTAGAAGTAACCCTCCTGCTTGACCCACACCCCCCATTTCCTCCCAAGAACACCCTTCCCCTCAGCTGACGAGCCCCCCCCCAACTGCACTTGGCCTTTCGACCCGGTCCCAAGTCCTAAGACCAAGCCTCGTGGATGTACACCCCCCCTTTTCCTGCCCAGCATAACAAAACCGTGATACACCAGCCGAAGTCCCCGATCTTATCGCCTGCCCAACCTTTGATCTGATCATCCCCTCCTGCCCTCTTGTCCTGTAGGAATGTCCGGCTGAGAGATCACAATCTCTTGTTACATTCAGGAGGAGAGGATGACATCTGAGCGACTGGTATGGGAATAGGCCTGAAGCTGGGATTCCAAGCATGCCTTTTCCTACTTCAAAGCGTCTTTATTGTAATAAGGAATGTTTGTGCATCATAAACATGTGTATAAAAGACGAAGCCTCAGAGAAACTGTGGTGGTGGTGGTGGGTAGGAAGGAGAGAGCACCTCCTGAAGACACTATGCGAGTGTCCGAAATGACAGGCTCTCCTCATGAGAAATAAAGCTCTGTTCTTGTTTTCCTGCTTCCAGCGCCCGTCTCTTTTATTTTGTAATTGTTCAAAGATGGGAACTAAGAGGCGTCCTGCGCCAGCAGCCTGGGCATCAGGTGTGTTATGGGCTGACTTTTCCACAATTGGCGTCCCAACGCGGGGTCCATCAGCGACATAAGGTCCGGTAAGAGAGGTCCAGACGATGGGGTGAACATCTAAACGATTGGTGTATACCTGCCTTGAGAGGGCCCTCGTCCGGCTGCCGATTGAATGAACTTCACCGATTCCGAACGGACCTCTCTCAAGTGACCTACTGTCCTGACTGGAATCCCACAGGAATGCTGCGGTAAAAACATGGAGAAAGAGAACGATTGGGCGCTGGAAAAGGGAAGGCGAAGAATTGCCCACACGGTCCGGTCCGGGTAAAGTAAGTAGGACGTCTTTACATCCGATTGGTAGGATGGCTTTATCCATCTGATTGATTGATTGATTGTACTTGAAGTATTGGTTCTCTTTGAGACATTCTCTATTTGCAAACAGCGATGAATAGGAACGTTCCTCTCTCTTTGCAAATAGTGAAGGATAGGTAATGCAGACGTTTGTCCCCCATTGTAATCCGTCATGCCTATCTTTCTCCCCACTGATTGTTTGTTATCGATTTTTATCGATTATTGCTCTTTGAGATATTCCCTATCTACAAACAGGGAAGAATAGGAATATTCTGCCCCCTTTGCAGATAGTGAAGGATAGGTAGTGCAGATTTTTGTCTCCGTTGTAATCCGTCATGCCTGTTTTTCTCCCCACTGATTGATTGATTGTCTGGACATTTATTGTTCAAGGAATAGTTCTTTTGAAGCATTTTCTGTTTGCAAATAACGTAGAAAAGAAATATTCTGTCTAATCTTTGCAAGTAGTGAAGGGTAGGTAATGCGGACCTTTGTCCCCCGTTGTAATCTCTCGGGCCTATCTACTCCCCACTGATTGGTAAACTAGTTCCACCCGGACCATTTATTAGAGGTAGGTCATCTGGCTCGACCGGAGGGCACCCCTAATAAAAAGGACATATGCAACAATAACGAAGTAATCACCGTATCCTGTTAACAGAAACTTTAGCATGAAACACGCTAGGAAAAAAAGGGAAGAAAGAAATAAGAAAGCAAAATCAGTAGGCCACTGATGAGTTTTTTTTTGATTTCACTACAAATAGGAAAACGTTAGAAATAGCTCACGATAAAACACATGATTTCGCTAGAAATAAGAAATGTTAGAAATAAGCCCGTAATAGGAAACATGAAAATGGTGAAAGAAGCCAAGCTTGACATCGCGACGGCCACGAGGCAACCAGGCTTCGCCACCCCTCACTGCTCCAAACATGTCTGTCCCACCGCCTGCCACGCCCCAATAACGGTAACATGAGATAGATACAAATCAGCAGATACCTACCCCCTTTCTGGAAACTTCCGAAGTGCAACAGGTCCGCGGCTACGCCCATCCGGAAGACGAGATCTTCGGCACGTGTAGGGCGGGTCCTGCTGCCAGCCGTCGGCCGGAGGTCGTCGCATAAGGTGGGCCAGAAAAGGAGCCGAGGCCGACGGGATCCGGGAGTCCCCTCTTCTTTCTTCAATAATGGCTGCGACAACACGGGGGGGGATGTCTTGCTCATGCCACCGACCCCCCCCCTCGCATCTCCTGGTCCAGCCACGGCTTGGTAGAAGCTCCCCGTTCGGCCCTGAAGCAGCGCCTTGCAGGCCACCGGGGGGGGGATGTCTTGCCTATGCCTCCGACCCCCCCCCTCTCATCGCCTGGTCCGGCCATCATGAATATTAGCGCCGAGAAAAACAGCGTGGGGTGCGCTGGGAGGGAGAGACGGCGCGAACGAGCCTCTCCCACCTCCCCAGGTGGAGACCCCCAACGGCACCCCCAACGCTCCACTCACCCGACGAGGGTTCATCCACTCGTAAACTGGCGGTCGACCCTACAGGAGCGGGCCCGGCGTGAAGAGATGGCCCGGTTGCTTGTTGATCAAGAAATGAGTCCCACCATCAAAAGTGTTCTCCTCGACTTTGAAGATTCTATAGGAGTCACGGGGGCCCCCGACCCCCGCAGACACCCCCGATGGAGAATGACTGCCATGATTGCCCGCGGAACGATGAAAATGTAGCCGCGAGACGTCGGCGCTCCCATGCTGACGCCAGCCTCAGTTCGAATGACTAAAATCCTGCAGACTACAGTTCGGATCAGTTCCGGTGAAAACCCAGTATGACCCGGTAGGAAACAATTGTTGCCTCCCTCCCCCTTTGACTGATGGTTCATACCGCCGATCCTTTCTGTTGCCCTTTAACGGAACTTTTTGGACTGCCGAAAGAGGCTCTGGGCCAACCACGAGTAGGTGGAGATTTTGACTATGCCTGGATCTGCCTGGCTGCACCCAAAATGGCGCTGGTACAAATGAAACTTTCAACTCCTTGTTGTACCCCGATTGCTCAGCCTTGATGTCATGAAATATGTATGCAGTTTTTTAAACACAATGAATTGATATGGGATGGGTACTGATTATGTGTTCGGACAATGAATTGACATGAGATGGGTACTGATTGAACATTCGGACAATGAATTGTTGTTAAGTTTTGGCGCATCATGATTGTTGAAAGTTCGAATTTCAACACTTATGATACTCGCTCACACTGAAGTTTCGATATGATTTTATTGCACCTGTCGCACTTTTTATTATGAAATCAACGACCACCGACTCCATTAGGTTTTCCACTAATAAGTATCCCCACATGTACAGTTCTGGCCGGCCCACGGGGTTGTAGGCCCGTATTTGTGCACCGACATTCTTATTAAAGATTTTTGGAAAAAGCAAACGTAGTTGTCACGCGTAAATTGGTAAGTTTCGAATAAATGACCACTATCTCCGATATAACTAGATTACAGGTGAAATGGCTCAGCTCGATTAGTTAAGGGTTAAAAAGTATAGTACGCAGAAATATTGCAAATATGAACGGTCCAGGTTTTTGTTGTATGTGTTTTTCATTTTTGTACAGCCTAAAGCAACCGCTAAAGATCCTGGTATTTAACCTATACTTTATATGCTACCTGTATCAAGAAAGTTATTTTAAAATGCCCCTAAGTCGCCCCGAAGGAGTGCCACCTGACCCCCCTAGTACGAACGACAACGACCCCATACCACTGTAGGTTATCCCTTTTCCTCAAAGGAGAGCACGAGCTCGCCCCCCACGTTGCACCGACTGCCCTTTGTTCTGACCCCCCCCCCCCCTGCGCACGATCCGTAATACCACACTTGGGCGACCTATGCTATCCACAGGCTTCCGATAAATCATCTCTCCCACACTAAATGGTCCACCTGGGCTTAAACGCCAAGTTGGCAGGGACTGCGTCCAGTGGAGATAGCCCGAGTATGTAGTAAGTAAAAGCCTTTTCGGGTTTATGCGCGCTAATGTGTTTTTAAAATGCTGCCACCGCCCCCCTTCTTTTCCCTCTTTCTGCAGGTCACATCGGAAGAAAATGGTGATCTAGCGGACGAAGAGATGGGAAAAAGGGGTGCGATTATGGTGCTTACACACGACGAGCGAACAATGGCTATTTCTCTCCCTGAACTTAGCGCTTGGGAGGACAGCCTGAAGCGGAAACTACAAAATATGACTTCGCTTGGCACCCCGAATAATACAACCAAGAATGACGTGCACTAATGAATAAATTCCTACGTTTGACTAAATAGGGAAAGTTTAAGGAATATTCCGAGGTGAGGTTTACCCAAGTACCCTCCGCTCGGAGGACTAGGAATGTTGCCAGTATTTAAAATCTACTACCTCCTTTTCGCACCCTCATAGACATGAAACTCAAAACTGCCCTATTGTTCTCCCAACTGACACCCACTGTTGCCTCAGCCCACTGTGAGCATTAGCCCGACGAGGTTAGTTCTTGACCAATTGCCAAAGGCATATAAGTGTATGCAACCAAAGCCACCAGTGAAGGCAGCCGACGATAAAAGAGAGGAAGAAGGTAAAAAGAGCTTAGGATGTGCAGCATACAGGAAGAGATCATTTTGGCCAATAACTGGTCTATGTTTTGTCTTGGATTTTTGTATATAATACCAATAACTGTTCTATGTTTTGTCTTGGATTTTTGTATATAATACATGTACTGTCTCCCCCGTCTGAGTTTGTGTGTACGTAATGTATGGATCTACGTCGTCCCTCTGCCTGTGTTTCCGTATTACTTGACCCCTGCTGTTCTGTGTTGTGTGCGCACTAAATGACCTATTATTGTACACGTCTCTCTCTCTCTCTCTCTCTCTCTCTCTCTGTCTCTCTCCCTCTCTCTCTCTCTCTCTCTCTCTCTCTCTCCATGTCATACGTGTACCGAATGGTTCGTTTAGAGTGCGGACTCTCTCTCTCTCTCTCTCTCTCTCTCTCTCTCTCTCTCTCTCTCTCTGAGGATCCCCCTGTTCCCTCCTCCCTTGTGTGGTAACGTTGTGCCCCACCGGCACAAACCTAATTGGGTCTCTTCGAACACAAAGGTGTTCGGCAAAATTGACAGGAACCAAAACGATTGCAACTTGCCATATTACTACCTCTCCTTTCTGCAAAACGATAGAACCCGAGTTGGTAATGAAAGAAAGGACAGGTAAGACGACTGATGTCCCCTAATCTGGCCTTTTTATAGGGGGACTATAACGTCAATGGTCTTCTGTTTTTCAGTTTGTTAGAAATGCAATCCCCAATGCCCAGATTGCCTCACCCCTCTGCACTTAAGTGCGGATGTCCAAAGCGTCCTCGCTTCTCCCGATTGACCCCAGCTCCCTGTCCAAAGTGTCCTCGCTTCTCCCGATTGACCCCAGCTCCATATCAGCTATCCCCGAAGCGTAATTGATGACCTTGATTAGCCGTCGCTCCCCAAGAAAAGCATGTTTAACCTCTGCCCCCCTCTCATGATGATAACTCCCCTGCTTGCAAGAGTTTGCCGACCCCGAAGGGAAATGTAAGATTGTCAGTACTTGGGTTAAAGAAAAGGGCGAGTCTCTACCTAAGGACTCGATTTCGAGTTTGATAGAATACACTGTCAATGGGAGTCCGATTTCTCTCCACGTACGTCACGAATGAACGCCAAATAGGCTTACGAATTCAGTAGGAAATGCCCTCCTACATACTCCATAAGTGATGACTTCTGACTGTGACCGATGAACCTATCCCCCACCTACTTAGGAGTGGGGACGGAATTGAGATGTATAAATGTCTTCTCCTGCCAGTTTTCTAAAACTTGTTTTGTACCCATTCAAAGATACAATCACCGGAGGAGAGGAGCTGGACGTGACGCACAGCCTGGCCACAGATCATGAAGCACGTGTGACCGCGACCAAAGGTGGAGTCGCAGAGCAACGAGACGCGGGACAAGGCACCACTCTCAAACTCGGCAGATGAAGGAATGAAGGGCTGCCTTGAAGCCCTCGATTTGCTGACCCACTCGTGCCTGAAGTCCCCGTCCCTTTTGAGCCCGACTGATGGGCCTGCCTGCTCGTCGTCCTTTGCTCCTTTGGTCCCTTGGTGTGTTCAATGATCTGATCCCACTCCGCCCTCTCTTCCCACGATTATTCAACAACATCACCCTTTTCGCATACCTTTTGAATCAGAAAAGAAGAGCAGCATTTAGGTAGAATAAGGTTTTGCCACGGAAGAAGAAAGACACGCAGGTGCCCAGCATGAGGCACCCCTAAGAAGATTAGTTAGGAAACAGGACTGTGGTCTAACAGCAGAGGACTGATCGCACCCTGCAACGCGTAAGGAAGAATCCGAGCTGGACCTATAGCTCCACCGCCGGTGCTCAACAGCGCCAACGAAAGAAGACGGACTCTGTTAAAAAGACATTGTGACGAAAACCCCCCTTCCTGAACTTTCTACCCACCCCTTGACTAATTGTTTGTATCGAACTGAATTCCTCCCTCAACCATTTTTGTGTTGCTTTCAAAAAAATGTTTCATCGGTCACTCATGTATTTAGTTTTCCAAAAGTCTCTTATAGCACTGACAAGACCAGAAGGTATCAGAGCACTTTTTACTGTATGTTGATGTCACCGGAGAGAAAGTCGGAACCTGATTCTATAATGTGTCGGAACCTTTTTTCTCGATTGACCCCCGACTAAGTATTATGCCGATCTCTAGACTTGTATGAATAACCCAACAAATGTAAAATCATATGTACCGCATTCCGCCAATCGTATCGACTGTATAGAAATGAACTAGCTTATGTAAAAAAGCGGCGACTGTTGAAAATGACAATGTATATGCACATAAGCGGCGTTCATTTGTGTTCACTGTACCCCTTGTTGTAAGCAGAACGGATATCGCTAAACACTGACTGTGTTATACCGCCAGCATAGACCCATGCACACACGTACACGACAGCCATTTTAGGCACCATGGCCTACCTGCCCGTTTGTTAAACCCCCGGCACCCCTCCCCGCGCGCACTGCTCATGCATCGGCCATAAAACCCTCTCCTTCTGCGTGACCCTGCCCTAGAAGTAACCCTCCTGCTTGACCCACACCCCCCATTTCCTCCCAAGAACACCCTTCCCCTCAGCTGACGAGCCCCCCCCAACTGCACTTGGCCTTTCGACCCGGTCCCAAGTCCTAAGACCAAGCCTCGTGGATGTACACCCCCCCTTTTCCTGCCCATAATAACAAAACCGTGATACACCAGCCGAAGTCCCCGATCTTATCGCCTGCCCAACCTTTGATCTGATCATCCCCTCCTGCCCTCGTGTCCTATAGGAATGTCCGGCTGAGAGATCACAATCTCTTGTTACATTCAGGAGGAGAGGATGACATCTGAGCGACTGGTGTGGGAATAGGCCTGAAGCTGGGATTCCAAGCATGCCTTTTCCTACTTCAACTGCAAACACAACAATGATGGACAGAATGTGGATCAATGTCACACATTCACCCCAGTCAAAAGATCTGGGCCCAAATCCATCGTTTTTCCACTCCACACCACCCTGGGTTAGACAATGGCGATATGCAAATCAGCGCTGACCCTGTTGCCCCATGGGAACAGTCCAGTCCGAACTACAAAAGCCATGTCCTTCCCAGAACGGAAACAAGCATCCGAGGACCGGCCCGGTTTCGAGGTAACACCTCTCATCAGCCCGGCTAGCTTGATTCCAGTGGTGTGGAGTGTCTGGGACTCACGTCTGAGCATCCCCAGTACACTTAGAGCGGTAACTGCAAACACAACAATGATGGACAGAATGTGGATCAATGTCACACATTCACCCCAGTCAAAAGATCTGGGCCCAAATCCATCGTTTTTCCACTCCACACCACCCTGGGTTAGACAATGGCGATATGCAAATCAGCGCTGACCCTGTTGCCCCATGGGAACAGTCCAGTCCGAACTACAAAAGCCATGTCCTTCCCAGAACGGAAACAAGCATCCGAGGACCGGCCCGGTTTCGAGGTAACACCTCTCATCAGCCCGGCTAGCTTGATTCCAGTGGTGTGGAGTGTCTGGGACTCACGTCTGAGCATCCCCAGTACACTTAGAGCGGTAACTGCAAACACAACAATGATGGACAGAATGTGGATCAATGTCACACATTCACCCCAGTCAAAAGATCCTCCCAAACTTGTGAAAAAGTCCATGAAAAGGGCTATGAACAATAATCGGGAAGCCTTATTAGAACCGAAACCTCCCAAGCCGGAGCTAGACCGACTCACCTTTGTCCACACTTTTGGCAGCCTCTCAAACCGCATTCAGAGTGCGGTCAAACTGGCCGATCCTGAACTCCGGGCATCGTAACCTTCCCCGCCCCATGATCTCCTTCAAGAGGGGCCCGAATCTGAGGGACAGACTTGTGCACACCAGGCCACGCGACGAGATGCCCAGAGCTGTAGGCACATTATGGGATCTTCCACCTGTCCAAGGACATCACCCCTGTGGCAACTGCCAGGTCTGTGCCCAGACAAAGAAGACACTGGAAATAGACATAGGGACCACCAGACCATGGAAGCAATTCAAATTCACTAATTGCAATAGTGACCACGTCATCTATCTGATCACTTGCCCTTGTGGTTACAAGTATGTGGGCATGACTACACGCAAGGTCCGCATACGGATATCTGAGCACAAGAGCACGATCCGGTGCGCAAGACAAGCAACAAAACTTACTTCTCACTTTCTGGAGGCCAAACATCTAGCCACCGAATTTCAGTGGACTGTCCTTGAGCAACCGTTTATACCAACCCATACTACAGATGTGGCCAGCTTCTTATTGAAAAAGGAACAAAGATGGGTACTCAGATTGAAAACCCACAAAGAGGGTTTGAACGATGAAATTCCGTGGTCCTCATTGTGATTGGTCCCATTGGCAATACTATCGCCTTATTCAAGTTTCCAGTTTCATCCCTGTAGCTACATCTCCAACAGTGGGCAGTTAGCTTTTCCCTAGTAAGAGGGATACAGTTATCCAGGTTTTCCCGAGATTTGTGTATCCTTCTTTGTATTAAGATCTTCAGGCTAGCCACGTACTATACTTGAATAGGGAATCCCTGCTTTCAATTGCTGTACCTACAGACAGACACTCAGGGAGTTCTACTCCCCTCATGGTGTATTACACTTCCGTGGCCTTAATCTATGAGTGCAAACTTCACTCCTTGAGTTTAGAGTTTTTTTGCGCTTCCCTATAGCTTGCCAGTGCTATGTACTCCAAAACGCAGTTTTTTATCACCTTTTTCTTCGGCCCGTATACTAACAGGACCTGTTACCGCTATTTGTTTACCCCCATCTCCCTGACAACCTACATCAGACCCAGCAATCTTATTGCAGCCGTCCTATCACGGGACACGGCTCGGGGCCCCACGTGACTACGCGTCCAACCAGGAGACGCGTTCAGACGCTCAACGCGACCGCGCACCCAATAGCAGCGCGGCTTTTAAACATCCCTCCGCCTGCCTTTTGGTGTTTACATTGAGTACGCGCGAGCGCTGTTTGGCTTTCTAACGAGTGGGCGTATAGCCCCGACTGCAGTGATACTTATCCAGAGGCGCTAGTGCTTGCCTCATGTGGAGATTTAACCAATTAGAGCAGGGTTTATAACACGGTCCAATGCCAACCATCGGTACCTCCCCAGACGGCCAGGACGCCGGCCAGGAGTACCGACGGTTAGGTGAGAGGAGCCCTTGCACTTTGCTACATCTCTTCGTTTTTGTTTTCTTTTGCTGAGGTCTTATACAGACGGAGCCTCCATTCAGTAAAGAATACCACCTTTGATGGATAAACAAGACCGTGGTTTCTCGGTTGTAATATGAGGGAGAAGTCTGTCTCTGTCTTGTGCATTTTATGTTTTGACATGTGTTTTACATGTTTTTTAGAGCGGTGCTTCATTTTTCCCTGAGCCTCTGCCAGGTGGGGTGAGGCCAGCCTGCCTTACAGATTTAGGTAAGAGCATTATGACATGTGGCATGAGAAATTTCTTTCCACATGTATTTCCATTGAGTTTTGCCTAGTAAGTGCCTTTGTCAAAAAACCACATTTAGTTTGAACCATAACTAATGGTCTTACTGTTTGGCCCATTTGTTATTGATAGCTATACCTCCCCACTTTTTTCTCTCTCTACAGTGACGTGCACAGACTGTAAGGGCACCCAAAGCATTCAGGTGACTGTGTACACTTGTTTATGTTTTCATGGGTGTTAGTTCTATGTTTTGTCTCACATTCTTATGTTGGTGCAGTAGTTTGATTGTAAATTGGTCCTGATGAAAGCAAGGACGTAATAGTCCCTTCATTGCTGAAACTAGTCGACCACATGACCACACTTACCATAGGCTGTCTTCATAAATAGTCAGCTTAAGGTTACATTGTTTTTAACATTGGTATGGCAAGCACACTTGGAATAAACTTTTGTTAAGTGCTTTTTCAAAACCAATTTTAAACACACTTTTTCTTGGTTTCTTTTTTTCCCACACCTTTTTGGCACTGCACACCCCAGTCCCACTTTTTTGGCCACTTACTAACATCTAGTGGTACTCCACACTGTCGTCTCTAACACTGTTGGAAGGCACCCCCTACCACCGGGTTGACCTCCCAGTAGAGCATTAACAACCTCTGACGGGTGGTACGGATAAAATCCCAAATGATGAAGGGCGGATCCGAATGGTGACTGATGGGTATTTTTCTTCATCCTTGGAGAGCTCTCTGTGACACTATCTGTGTGAAATTGTGGTTCCTTGGTTAGTCTTTCTTTACTTATGGGCATTTTCATTTCAAGACCCTCTGGTACCTTTGTTGTTTATTAACACATTCACCCCAGTCAAAAGATCTGGGCCCAAATCCATCGTTTTTCCACTCCACACCACCCTGGGTTAGACAATGGCGATATGCAAATCAGCGCTGACCCTGTTGCCCCATGGGAACAGTCCAGTCCGAACTACAAAAGCCATGTCCTTCCCAGAACGGAAACAAGCATCCGAGGACCGGCCCGGTTTCGAGGTAACACCTCTCATCAGCCCGGCTAGCTTGATTCCAGTGGTGTGGAGTGTCTGGGACTCACGTCTGAGCATCCCCAGTACACTTAGAGCGGTAACTGCAAACACAACAATGATGGACAGAATGTGGATCAATGTCACACATTCACCCCAGTCAAAAGATCTGGGCCCAAATCCATCGTTTTTCCACTCCACACCACCCTGGGTTAGACAATGGCGATATGCAAATCAGCGCTGACCCTGTTGCCCCATGGGAACAGTCCAGTCCGAACTACAAAAGCCATGTCCTTCCCAGAACGGAAACAAGCATCCGAGGACCGGCCCGGTTTCGAGGTAACACCTCTCATCAGCCCGGCTAGCTTGATTCCAGTGGTGTGGAGTGTCTGGGACTCACGTCTGAGCATCCCCAGTACACTTAGAGCGGTAACTGCAAACACAACAATGATGGACAGAATGTGGATCAATGTCACACATTCACCCCAGTCAAAAGATCTGGGCCCAAATCCATCGTTTTTCCACTCCACACCACCCTGGGTTAGACAATGGCGATATGCAAATCAGCGCTGACCCTGTTGCCCCATGGGAACAGTCCAGTCCGAACTACAAAAGCCATGTCCTTCCCAGAACGGAAACAAGCATCCGAGGACCGGCCCGGTTTCGAGGTAACACCTCTCATCAGCCCGGCTAGCTTGATTCCAGTGGTGTGGAGTGTCTGGGACTCACGTCTGAGCATCCCCAGTACACTTAGAGCGGTAACTGCAAACACAACAATGATGGACAGAATGTGGATCAATGTCACACATTCACCCCAGTCAAAAGATCTGGGCCCAAATCCATCATTTTTCCACTCCACACCACCCTGGGTTAGACAATGGCGATATGCAAATCAGCGCTGACCCTGTTGCCCCATGGGAACAGTCCAGTCCGAACTACAAAAGCCATGTCCTTCCCAGAACGGAAACAAGCATCCGAGGACCGGCCCGGTTTCGAGGTAACACCTCTCATCAGCCCGGCTAGCTTGATTCCAGTGGTGTGGAGTGTCTGGGACTCACGTCTGAGCATCCCCAGTACACTTAGAGCGGTAACTGCAAACACAACAATGATCGACAGAATGTGGATCAATGTCACACATTCACCCCAGTCAAAAGATCTGGGCCCAAATCCATCGTTTTTCCACTCCACACCACCCTGAGTTAGACAATGGCGATATGCAAATCAGCGCTGACCCTGTTGCCCCATGGGAACAGTCCAGTCCGAACTACAAAAGCCATGTCCTTCCCAGAACGGAAACAAGCATCCGAGGACCGGCCCGGTTTCGAGGTAACACCTCTCATCAGCCCGGCTAGCTTGATTCCAGTGGTGTGGAGTGTCTGGGACTCACGTCTGAGCATCCCCAGTACACTTAGAGCGGTAACTGCAAACACCGGACCGGTCCTCGGATGCTTGTTTCCGTTCTGGGAAGGACATGGCTTTTGTAGTTCGGACTGGACTGTTCCCATATCGCCATTGTCTAACCCAGGGTGGTGTGGAGTGGAAAAACGATGGATTTGGGCCCAGATCTTTTGACTGGGGTGAATGTGTGACATTGATCCACATTCTGTCCATCATTGTTGTGTTTGCAGTTACCGCTCTAAGTGTACTGGGGATGCTCAGACGTGAGTCCCAGACACTCCACACCACTGGAATCAAGCTAGCCGGGCTGATGAGAGGTGTTACCTCGAAACCGGACCGGTCCTCGGATGCTTGTTTCCGTTCTGGGAAGGACATGGCTTTTGTAGTTCGGACTGGACTGTTCCCATGGGGCAACAGGGTCAGCGCTGATTTGCATATCGCCATTGTCTAACCCAGGGTGGTGTGGAGTGGAAAAACGATGGATTTGGGCCCAGATCTTTTGACTGGGGTCAATGTGTGACATTGATCCACATTCTGTCCATCATTGTTGTGTTTGCAGTTACCGCTCTAAGTGTACTGGGGATGCTCAGACGTGAGTCCCAGACACTCCACACCACTGGAATCAAGCTAGCCGGGCTGATGAGAGGTGTTACCTCGAAACCGGACCGGTCCTCGGATGCTTGTTTCCGTTCTGGGAAGGACATGGCTTTTGTAGTTTGGACTGGACTGTTCCCATGGGGCAACAGGGTCAGCGCTGATTTGCATATCGCCATTGTCTAACCCAGGGTGGTGTGGAGTGGAAAAACGATGGATTTGGGCCCAGATCTTTTGACTGGGGTGAATGTGTGACATTGATCCACATTCTGTCCATCATTGTTGTGTTTGCAGTTACCGCTCTAAGTGTACTGGGGATGCTCAGACGTGAGTCCCAGACACTCCACACCACTGGAATCAAGCTAGCCGGGCTGATGAGAGGTGTTACCTCGAAACCGGACCGGTCCTCGGATGCTTGTTTCCGTTCTGGGAAGGACATGGCTTTTGTAGTTCGGACTGGACTGTTCCCATGGGGCAACAGGGTCAGCGCTGATTTGCATATCGCCATTGTCTAACCCAGGGTGGTGTGGAGTGGAAAAACGATGGATTTGGGCCCAGATCTTTTGACTGGGGTGAAGGTGTGACATTGATCCACATTCTGTCCATCATTGTTGTGTTTGCAGTTACCGCTCTAAGTGTACTGGGGATGCTCAGACGTGAGTCCCAGACACTCCACACCACTGGAATCAAGCTAGCCGGGCTGATGAGAGGTGTTACCTCGAAACCGGACCGGTCCTCGGATGCTTGTTTCCGTTCTGGGAAGGACATGGCTTTTGTAGTTCGGACTGGACTGTTCCCATGGGGCAACAGGGTCAGCGCTGATTTGCATATCGCCATTGTCTAACCCAGGGTGGTGTGGAGTGGAAAAACGATGGAT
This sequence comes from Lissotriton helveticus, assembly GCF_964261635.1. NCBI lineage: Eukaryota > Metazoa > Chordata > Amphibia > Caudata > Salamandridae > Lissotriton > Lissotriton helveticus. The sequence goes on from NC_136070.1 coordinate 708,856,155, forward strand.
TTGGGCCCAGATCTTTTGACTGGGGTGAATGTGTGACATTGATCCACATTCTGTCCATCATTGTTGTGTTTGCAGTTACCGCTCTAAGTGTACTGGGGATGCTCAGACGTGAGTCCCAGACACTCCACACCACTGGAATCAAGCTAGCCGGGCTGATGAGAGGTGTTACCTCGAAACCGGACCGGTCCTCGGATGCTTGTTTCCGTTCTGGGAAGGACATGGCTTTTGTAGTTCGGACTGGACTGTTCCCATGGGGCAACAGGGTCAGCGCTGATTTGCATATCGCCATTGTCTAACCCAGGGTGGTGTGGAGTGGAAAAACAATGGATTTGGGCCCAGATCTTTTGACTGGGATGAATGTGTGACATTGATCCACATTCTGTCCATCATTGTTGTGTTTGCAGTTACCGCTCTAAGTGTACTTGGGATGCTCAGACGTGAGTCCCAGACACTCCACACCACTGGAATCAAGCTAGCCGGGCTGATGAGAGGTGTTACCTCGAAACCGGACCGGTCCTCGGATGCTTATTTCCGTTCTGGGAAGGACATGGCTTTTGTAGTTCGGACTGGACTGTTCCCATGGGGCAACAGGGTCAGCGCTGATTTGCATATCGCCATTGTCTAACCCAGGGTGGTGTGGAGTGGAAAAACGATGGATTTGGGCCCAGATCTTTTGACTGGGGTGAATGTGTGACATTGATCCACATTCTGTCCATCATTGTTGTGTTTGCAGTTACCGCTCTAAGTGTACTGGGGATGCTCAGACGTGAGTCCCAGACACTCCACACCACTGGAATCAAGCTAGCCGGGCTGATGAGAGGTGTTACCTCGAAACCGGACCGGTCCTCGGATGCTTGTTTCCGTTCTGGGAAGGACATGGCTTTTGTAGTTCGGACTGGACTGTTCCCATGGGGCAACAGGGTCAGCGCTGATTTGCATATCGCCATTGTCTAACCCAGGGTGGTGTGGAGTGGAAAAACGATGGATTTGGGCCCAGATCTTTTGACTGGGGTGAATGTGTGACATTGATCCACATTCTGTCCATCATTGTTGTGTTTGCAGTTACCGCTCTAAGTGTACTGGGGATGCTCAGACGTGAGTCCCAGACACTCCACACCACTGGAATCAAGCTAGCCGGGCTGATGAGAGGTGTTACCTCGAAACCGGACCGGTCCTCGGATGCTTGTTTCCGTTCTGGGAAGGACATGGCTTTTGTAGTTCGGACTGGACTGTTCCCATGGGGCAACAGGGTCAGCGCTGATTTGCATATCGCCATTGTCTAACCCAGGGTGGTGTGGAGTGGAAAAACAATGGATTTGGGCCCAGATCTTTTGACTGGGGTGAATGTGTGACATTGATCCACATTCTGTCCATCATTGTTGTGTTTGCAGTTACCGCTCTAAGTGTACTTGGGATGCTCAGACGTGAGTCCCAGACACTCCACACCACTGGAATCAAGCTAGCCGGGCTGATGAGAGGTGTTACCTCGAAACCGGACTGGTCCTCGGATGCTTGTTTCCGTTCTGGGAAGGACATGGCTTTTGTAGTTCGGACTGGACTGTTCCCATGGGGCAACAGGGTCAGCGCTGATTTGCATATCGCCATTGTCTAACCCAGGGTGGTGTGGAGTGGAAAAACGATGGATTTGGGCCCAGATCTTTTGACTGGGGTGAATGTGTGACATTGATCCACATTCTGTCCATCATTGTTGTGTTTGCAGTTACCGCTCTAAGTGTACTGGGGATGCTCAGACGTGAGTCCCAGACACTCCACACCACTGGAATCAAGCTAGCCGGGCTGATGAGAGGTGTTACCTCGAAACCGGACCGGTCCTCGGATGCTTGTTTCCGTTCTGGGAAGGACATGGCTTTTGTAGTTCGGACTGGACTGTTCCCATGGGGCAACAGGGTCAGCGCTGATTTGCATATCGCCATTGTCTAACCCAGGGTGGTGTGGAGTGGAAAAACGATGGATTTGGGCCCAGATCTTTTGACTGGGGTGAATGTGTGACATTGATCCACATTCTGTCCATCATTGTTGTGTTTGCAGTTTTCCTACTTCAAAGCGTCTTTATTGTAATAAGGAATGTTTGTGCATCATAAACATGTGTATAAAAGACGAAGCCTCAGGGAAACTGTGGTGGTGGTGGTGGGTAGGAAGGAGAGAGCACCTCCTGAAGACACTATGCGAGTGTCCGAAATGACAGGCTCTCCTCATGAGAAATAAAGCTCTGTTCTTGTTTTCCTGCTTCCAGCGCCCGTCTCTTTTATTTTGTAATTGTTCAAAGATGGGAACTAAGAGGCGTCCTGCGCCAGCAGCCTGGGCATCAGGTGTGTTATGGGCTGACTTTTCCACACCTGTATTTTTGATGCTGTGCTGGATTTCGATTTTGCTGGTTTAGATGCTTTGGACACTCTGCCACTGCTGATCAGTGCCAGAGTGTAAGTGCTCCCTATGGAAATTATCATATTGATTGGATGTACCTGATTGGCATATCTGTATCACCACAAAGTCCCTAGTAAAGTGCACTGGATGTGCCAGGGCTGGTGATGACAGATGCTACTAGTGGGCCTGCAGCACTGATTGTGCCACCCACATGAGTAGCCCTAAAATGGTGTCTCAGGCCTGCCACCGCAGTGCCTGTGTGCAGTCAGTGGACTGCCATGTCCTCCTGGCCGGTGTCCCCACTGGCTGGGCCTAACCCTTCCCTTTATGTACACATTGGTCACCCCTATGGAAGGCTCAAGGTACCCCCCTGGGCAGGGTGAAAAGTATAGGAAAGGTAGAGCTTGTACTAGTGCAGGTAACATGCTCTGGTAGTGAACAGCAGCCTTTTTGTGTGCTCACTGCTGTAAGGTTATCTTGCTCCATAGACTAACATGGGGGAGGCTGGTCCCAATGGATACCAGCCTATCTTCCCACAGGAACAAGATGGGACATAAGTGATTGATATCCCTGAACTCAGAATTTAATAACACATCTTTTAGGAAATGTTGTTTTTAAATTCTGTGTTTGAGAACAGTACTTTTAGAAAGTGGCTGTTTTCTTGTCTAACCTTTCTGTGTGCCTGGGCCTGCTTGTGGATTGACTGTCTGGTTTGAGGGTGACAGGGGCTGGGGAGCCCCCAGGAGGTTGTCTGAGTCAGCCCGTGGTTGAATGACTGCATCTGCAACTAGAGTGGTGGGAGGAGATAGCACCTGGGAGTGAATAGGGCTATGCCTGCCTGCCACAATGCTGGCTCCACCTCTTGCTGGGCGACTGACACCTCTGCCCCTCACACTGAAAGGAAGGAAGAAGCCAGGAAGCCCAAGTGCTCCAGCAACACCCAGAACTGGTTTATACCGGGCTCAGGGCCCACTTGCACAAAGACTTCAAAGACTTTTTGGGGTATAAGAGAAGGACCCCTGACAACAGATTTTCAGATTCTACAATCAAGAGGAACCTCTGCCAGAAGAAGGACCGCTGAAAGAACTGAAGGAAGACTGACTTGCTGTGTGCTCTAAGGGCTGACCTGTTCTGCTGTTCAACTGAAGCTGAGGAGAAGAGGGACTTTGCTGTGTGCTGTGACCCTGCCTGCTTGACCTACAAAGACTTTGCTGTGTGCTGTGTCTCTGAATCTCCAAGGGCCTGAGAAGAGCTGGCCCCCTGTTTTGCAACCCAGGGACAGAAAGGTTGCCAAGGACTGAAAGACTCTGCTGTGTCTCCTGAGGCTGCTGTGTGCTGCAGAGATCGTGGGCTGCTTGACAGAGTTGCTGCCGTTTGCCCCGTGTAGCACGCTGGCTGCTCTCTGACCCGATTGAAAGTGCTGCGATTATAACTGCCTGCCGAGTGAAAAGATCGACGTGCTCATCGGCACGTGTTTGGTGGTGGCCGAGAGATTGTGAGCATCCCCAGTGCGGAATAATCCCCTGAAAGGATTAGAGGCTGCAGGAACGATCTGGTTACACTGGGCGCGTTGATTTACCCTGGTCGCATACCACCGCCGCGTGCCGGGGCCCTGAAATCGGTCTCGAGGTGCCGTTCTCCGCTCCCAGACCGCGGAGAGAAGGGGCCGCGCTCCGATTGGCTGCTGTAGAACTCTGGTCGTGAGGCGCCGCGCTCGGATTGGCTAAACTCCCCGCAGAAGTTCCTGCGTCACCGAGGACTCACCCGAGCGCCACGCTGTCATTGGCGGGCTGTGGAAGGCTCGGCTTCCAAGCTGCACGTTGGTTGCTCCGCACCCAGGAGATCGCCGCATCATCAAGGGGGCTCACCGGAGGAGCCGCAACCGGATTGGTCTACACAGGGCACCATAGCCAGGAGACGCCGGGAGCCTCGCCGAAGTAGAAGAGCAACGAGGGAGCCGCATCGATCATCCCCGGCCTGCCGCCTCCGTGCCAGAAAGGTATTTGAGCCTTGCGCCGCTCGCTGAAGTATCAGGAGTGGGCGGGGAGCTAGCGGGTTCGGCAGAGGCTATGGAGAGTCCGTGTGATCGGATAGTGCAGCCGGAGAGGAGCGCTTCAGTAGAATAGCGCTAGGTACGGCCATATGATCATTTTATAAGCAACAACAGCCTCCAACCATATTTGCTGATTACTGACACTGAGACTGATTTTCATAGAGTGAAAACTTCCTAGAAACAAGATAAATACCAAGAGGAACTGAAGATATCGTGCAATCATCCTGTAACTGTTTTTTTTACTGCTGAAACTAGATAAAGTTATATTTTTACATATACCTACCTGTGTGGTCTCAGTTTGTGGTGTGTTGTAGAATTACTGTATGTGTTAAGTGCAAATTTTGTACACATTGCCTTGGGGATAAGCCTGTCTGCTCGTGGCAAGCTACCTAGGGGGTGAGCAGGGGTTATCTACAGTGTGTATCCCTTCACCCTATCTAGAAGTAAGGGTCCCTACTTGGTCAAAGGTACTTACCTCTGCCAATTAGAGACCCCCAGTTCTAACATTGTTGGACAGCGGTGAGGATTTTGAACTAGTATTTGCACTTGACCTGCAGTGATTTTGCGTACACCACTAGTCTAGTTTAGCAGCCACAGATTGCACCTAATTTTTTTTCTTTTTTGGTGAAACCTATTTTTGGAAAGCCTAGGAAGCATCATGTCTCAGAATGGAGGAGGCGAAGAGGTGGAATTGCAATTTGAAATTCAGGAGTTGCTCACATACAAAAAGGAGCAACTGAAACAGTTCTGCAAGCAGCTTAGATGCCCAGTGAAGGGCAGCGCAAATAAGGAAGAGCTACAGAAAGCTCTAAGGGCCTGGTGGGAGGCCAAACATGTTGAGTCAGAGGATGTTACTAGAGAGAGGGATGCACAGGAGATTGGTTTTGAATCCCAGGATTTACCAGTGAATAGGCCAGCTTTTAGGGCTGGCAGCAACCATTCCAGTAGGGGCCTTTCTCCAGAGGAGCTGGAAGAAAATCAGAGGGCTAGGGCCCATGAGATTGAGCTTTTTAAACTCAAGGCTCAAGCAGAAGAGAGAAAGTTACGCCTTGACAGTGAGAAGAAGGCGGAGGAGAGAAGGAGTGCTCTCGCTTTGGAGGAGAAGAAACTCCAGTTGGCTCATGAGTTGAGTCTGAGGGAGCTGGACCCTAAATCTAAACAAGTGGAGTCCAGTTCTAATGGTGGCAGCGCACAGCCAGGGCAGGCGGGTAAGGTATACATACCCAAAGATTTGGTGCAGAATTATCAGAGGGGTGAGGATATCTATGCATGGTTTAGATCCTATGAGCTTGCCTTGAAGATGAATGAAGTGCCTGAGAAAAGTTGGGGGGCAGGTTTATGGAAGCATTTTGAGGCCTCTGGGAGGGATGTCTTGGCACCCTTAGAAGCAGCAGGTACCTTAACCTACCCCGCTATGAAGGAGGCTTTATGCCTCAGGTATGGGCTTACTCCAGAACAGTACCGCCAGAAGTTTAGGAACTTCAAGAAACTTGATTCTAGTACCTGGGTGGAGTGTGTGAGTATGTACACGCGTGCCCTGGAAGGTTGGATAAAGGGCTGCAAAGTAACTGATTATGTGGGGTTGTGTCACTTGATTAGTTGGGAGCACTTGAGTGGTCTATGTGTTCCAGAGCTGCGCCAGCATCTTTTAGACAGCAAGTTAACTGATCCCAGTGAGCTTGCTAAGGAGGCGGACCGCTGGACTAGCACCAGGGTCCACAAGGGGGTGGTAAGTACCCCAGCCAAGGGTGGACAGGGTCCCCAGCAGAAGAGTGGGGGGGACAAGGGTAATCAAAAGGAGTCCTCTAAAGGGCCCCAAAATAGTTCCCAGGAAAAAGAATCCCAACCCCCAAGCCTAAGAAGTCCTGGCCCCATAAGGGAAGACAGGACAACAGATCTCAGCCTACTTGCTATGCATGTAGAGAAGAGGGGCACATCGCCCCTAAATGTCCCAACATACCTCCAGCACCCACTGGTGCTCCAGCCCCAGGGTTAGCCAGTGTAGCTTTGGGAGGGGTTTTGATTTCCAGAAGGGAGGAGGGGTTAGCAGTGATGACCCTTGTCTCTTTAGGAGACCAAAAGATGGCCCAGGAAACCTTGCTGCCCCTTAACACTAAAAAATACGGGCAGAAGGTGACCATCAATGGAAAAGAGATAGAGGCTCTGAGAGACACAGGGGCCAGCGTGACATCTGTAAGGTGTCAGTGGGTGTCTGAAGAGCAGATCATTCCCAATGTATTTATTTTATTTTATTTTATTGCATTTGTTACGCGCAACAGCTACCCACAAAGGGTTTCCCGGCGCGGAGATTTGTACATGTTAGCAACACTACGAAGTATGGAATTTAGATGTTAAATAGCCAAGTTTTTAGGCTTTTGCGAAATCTGCCGTAGTTATCTTCCATCCCAACTGCAAGAGGCATGGAATTCCACAGCATTGGGCCTTGATAGCAAAAAGACCTGCCTCCTACGCGGGAAAGCTTAAATCTGGGAATAGTGAATTTCTTTTGGGTAGAGGAGCGCAATGATCGCGACGGAAGGTACGGATGGACCAGTGTCATCAGATATTTTGGGGCACTGGCCATGTTTATTTTGTGCATAATGCAGAGTGCCTTAAATCTGATCCGCTTTTCCACCTTCAACCAGTGCAGGTCTCGCAGATATTTTGTGGTTGAGGTGTGTCTGGGAATTCTGCATATTAACCTAGCTGCAGAATTTTGGACTACCTGTAGTTTACGAATTAATGCTTTATTTGCACCCAAGTACAAGACATTTCCATAATCAACACGGGAGGTAATCAAAGCATTCACCACCGTCTTCTTGGTTGGCTCAAGTAGCATCCAACAGATTTTCTTCAGCCATTTTAAGATAGCAAAGCATGTTCCTGCAGTTTTTTCCACCTGCTTATGCATCTTAAGCGCATCGTCTATAATGACTCCTAGATTACGTGCTTGAGTCACTGGGACGGGAATCTTGCCCATTTCAGTTGGCCAGTGATGGGGACCCCACAAATTTTTATTATTCCCTAGGATGATAACCTCCGTTTTGTCCCCATTCAGTTGGAGGAAATTATCCTGCATCCATCTTGCGATTTTCTTCAGGCCACTTTTCAGGGTGGACTCATCTTCCACTGTCTCGGAAGTCAGGGAAACAACAAGTTGGGAATCATCCGCATAAGAAAACATCACTAATCCTGTTTCCTCCACAATCTTGGCCAGAGGGCTCATGTATAAATTAAATAATAAAGGACTCAAAATTGATCCTTGGGGAACACCATGCTCGAAATTGTGGATGTCGGAGCATGCATTCTGAGAAAATACCTGAAATGACCTTTCCTTTAGAAAAGAAATAAGCCACTCCAATGCTGGACCACAGATACCTAATGATTGCAATGTTGAAACCAAGACCGCATGGGATATTGAATCAAACGCGGCACTGAGGTCCAACAACACCAGGGCCACAGTTTCTCCTTTGTCCAGTCTAATCCTGATATTTTCCGTCACCCCCAAGAGCGTGGTCTCCGTTGAGAAGCCTGCTCTGAATCCTGATTGGCCGGGCGGTAGTAGTTCATGGGTGGTAACAAATTCAGTTAAGATGTGGTTTACATGTTTTTCTAGAATTTTTTAGAAGATTGGCAATAGTGAAATTGGGCAAAAGTTGGAGGGCTGATTGGGGTCTGTTCCTGCTTTCTTTATAATGGGTTGAATCATGGTATGCTTCCACTCAGGCGGTACTGTATTTTCATGCAGGGACCTATTTAATAAACTTGTAATAATATTCAGTACGTCTGGAGAAAGTTTTTTCAGGATTTTACACGGTAAAGGGTCTTTCGGGGATCCTGACTTAATCGAGCTGAGCAGTTTGATTAAAATTTCCGTACTCAATTTAGGCCATTTATCTAGGACATTTCCTTTAATCAGAGGCCGCTCTACCTCCGATCCACACTCTTGCTCCTCTCCAGGAGGGGGAGTTGCCCCGGAGTGTGAGTCACATTGTTTAGCTGTCACTATTCCTTGATGGATTTTATCCACTTTCTGAATGAAAAATGATGCTAGGACTTCACATTGACCTTTATTTAATTCTGGGGGGCTAGCTGTGGTTTTTGACCCAGCCAGTTCTTTGACAATTTTAAATAGCATTTGGGAGCGGTTTAAGGCCTCTGATATCAAAGAGCAGACATAGTTTGCTCGCGCTTTGTCACAGAGAGACCGATAATTTGTCAGCTTGTTTTTATATTCTGTTTTTGCTTCTGGGAGATAGTGCTTTCTCCATCTTCGCTCCAGAACTTTACATTCCGATTTTTCCTTTTTTAATGTTTCGTTAAACCAAGGTGCCGGTGGCCTCCTCCCCTTACACTTTGCTTTAGAAAGAGGCAGACAGGTATCTATAGCTACCCTTAACCAAGTTTGCACTTCTTCAGACAGAGATAGCACTGACCCATTTAAACACGGGCGGTGTGCCTCTAGATGATTATTCAGCATCTCAAGGTCTAGATTTTTCCAGCTTCTTATCAGTCTAGGATAGTCCAATGGGTCGCTGCCTCTCTGGGGGGCAAGCTGCAGGGAAAATCCAACCAGATAGTGGTCTGACCAACTAAGTGGAACTGGCGGCAAAACCTTGACATCCCTTAAATTAGAAATAATTGGATCCAATAGATGGCCTGCACTATGAGTGGCTTCTGTATTTAACAGCCTCATGTTCTGTGCAGCTAAGTCTGATATAAAATCTGCTATGGTAGTGCAAGCTAAATTCTCCAAATGAATATTAAAATCTCCAAGGAGAGAGACATTCGCAGCAGACAGAACCAAGGGGCTTATAATTTCAGGTAAGGCCGCCATCCAATCCGTCGCTGAGCCTGGTGGACGATAGGCCAGCATCCCAGAGAGGGTGAAGTTCGGAGTGACTGCCAACTTAAAAATCGCCGCCTCCCCTTTGATAATAGGGAGTCTCAGAAGCTCACAGCTATATTCCTTATTGAAGAGGACGGCTATACCCCCTCGTATTTGATTGAGACGGTCCAACCTGACAATCGCATAATGTACTCCGTCCAGTGGTGGCAGCTGACAGTTCAGTGTGCCTCTGCAAGTTGGCACGTGTTCCCTTTGAATGGGGGGAGTCTCTGGTATTTTGGAAGTTGTTGTAAGTGATGCCTTGCCTGTAGACTGTCTATTAGGTAACGACCTGGAGAGCTCTCCATGGAAGGATGTAGAGCACAGAACTCATTTGGAGATGTTGGGCTTGCCTGCGTGGATCTGTGTGACCACACATGCTGTGGCAGCCAGTAGGGGTGAATCAGCAGAACTGGAGCCTGGAACAATGGCCCAGGGACCTGCCAGGAGAGGAAGGGGCAAAGGGCGCGGGAAACCATCCCCCGCCGTTCCCACGGTCCAGGAGGAAGCAGAACCTGAGGGGGATGCCCTGGAACCTACAGGGGAGCAGGTGGCCGAACTGGGGGAATTACCTGAGCTGACCCATTGGCAGCAAGAGGGTGGTCCCTCCAGGGAGGAGTTCTGCCAAGCGCAGAAGGATTGCCCTTCCCTCATTGTTGTGCGGCAGCAGGCTGCAGACCAGGCAGCAGACCTAGGGTCCAACGAGCATTTTGTTTACTGGGAAGATGACTTACTTTACAGTGAGCCTCAGTTCGCTGAGCCCGGTGCAGCCCGTGTGCTAGTGGTACCCGAGCGCTTCAGGAACTTCCTAATGGGTCTGGCTCATGACGTGCCTCTCGCAGGACATCTGGGGCAAGACAAGACCTATCACAGGCTTGTCACCCACTTTTACTGGCCCCAGATGAAGAAGCACGTCGGTGCCTTTTGTAAGTCTTGCCAAACCTGTCAGGCCAGTGGCAAAAGTGGATGGAAGTGCCTGGCACCCCTCCAGCCCTTTCCTGTGGTGAGCACCCCTTTTGAGCGGGTGGGCATCGACATCGTGGGGCCCCTGGACCCCAAGACCACCTTAGGCAACAGGTTGATCCTGGTCTTGGTGGACCATGCCACCCGGTACCCGGTAGCAGTCCCGCTCAGGACAATCACAGCCCCTGTGGTGGGCCGTGCATTGATGGGGATCTTTTCCCGAGTGGGGTTCCCCAGAGAGGTGGTCTCCGACCGGGGTACCAACTTCATCTCTAGGTACATGAAGTCACTGTGGGAGGAGTGTGGGGTGACATACAAGTTCACTACTCCTTACCCCCCTCAAGGAAATGGGTTGGTTGAAAGGTTCAACCGCACCCTAAAAGGTATGATTATGGGCCTAGAAGATCCCATGAGACGGAAGTGGGACATCTTGTTACCATGCCTGTTGTTTGCCTACAGGGAGGTGCCCCAGAAATCCTTAGGGTTCAGTCCCTTTGAATTACTGTATGGCCACCCTGTTGGAGGACCTCTCACTCTGGTGAAGGAGGGGTGGGAGAAATCCCGTGGGAAAACACCCCAGGATGTGTTCAGCTATGTGCTGGCCATTCGCAACCAGACAAAGAGCTTCAGGAAGCTCGCTCAAGAGAACCTAGAGGCTAGCCAGGAGGAAATGAAAAGATGGTACGACCAGAAAACCACTCTGGTTGAGTTCCACCCTGGTCAGAAAGTGTGGGTGATGGCGCCGGTGGAGCCTTGTGCGCTCCGTGACAAATGGACCGGGCCATATGAGGTGGTAGAGCGCAAGAGCGAAGTTACCTACCTAGTTAACATGAAGACTCCCAGGCAGCCCCTGAGAGTGTTGCACGTGAACCGCCTCAAACCCCACTTTGAGAGGTCTGAAGTGACTATGCTCATGGCTACAGATGCTGGAGGGGAAGAGGATAGTGATCCTCTCCCTGACCTCCTGGCAGCCAAGGAGCAAGACGGGTCAGTGGATGGTGTGGTCCTCTCACCCACTCTGACCCCAGAGCAGCAGAGGGACTGTCGCCAGGTCTTGGGTCAGTTCGCCTCCCTGTTCTCCCTGACCCCAGGTGTCACCAACTGGTGCGTCCACGATGTGGACACTGGAGATAGTCTGCCTGTGAAGCAAAAGTTTTACGGGGTGGCTGACAAGGTCAGAGCCAGCATCAAGGAAGAAGTTTCCAAGATGTTGGCTAGCCCAGTGGTCTTAGTGCCTAAGAAAGCTGCTACGTTTGGTGGCCCTCCAGAACTCCGTTTCTGCGTGGACTACCGTGGGCTCAATGCGGTCACCAAGACTGACGCACACCCCATCCCCAGAGCTGATGAACTTGTGGATCGGTTGGGAGCTGCCCAGTACCTCAGCACCTTTGATTTGACTTCAGGGTACTGGCAGATTGCCTTAACTGAGGGGGCCAAGGAGAGGTCAGCATTTTCAACACCAGAGGGGCACTTGCAGTTCCACGTCATGCCCTTTGGGTTGAAAAATGCCCCTGCCACCTTCCAGAGACTGGTCAACCAGGTACTAGCCGGGCTGGAGCAATTCAGCGCTGCATACCTGGATGACATTGCTGTGTTCAGCTCCACTTGGGAGGAACACCTGCAACACCTCTGTGAAGTGATGAAGGCCCTGCAGAAGGCAGGTCTCACTATCAAGGCCAGTAAGTGCCAGATAGGGCAGGGATCAGTAGTGTACTTGGGACACCAGGTGGGGAGCGGCCAGGTGGCACCCCTACAGGCAAAGATTGATACCATTTTGGCTTGGGAACCCCCCAAGACCCAGACAGAGATGAGAGTCTTTCTAGGCCTCACCGGGTATTACAGACGGTTCGTCAAAGGATATGGCACCATTGTTGCCCCTTTGACAGAACTAACCTCTAGAAATCAGCGCAGGAAAGTGAATTGGACCGAGGCCTGTCAAACTGCTTTTGATGCCCTAAAAACTGCCATGTGCACAGCACCGGTGCTTAAGGCACCTGACTTTTCAAGTGAGTTCATAGTGCAGACAGACGCTTCAGAGCAAGGCGTGGGAGCAGTACTCTCACAGATCAATGACGAGGGCGGAGACCAACCTGTAGCTTTTATTAGTAGGAGGCTACTCCCTAGGGAACAGAGATGGAGTGCAATTGAAAGGGAAGCTTTTGCCGTGGTCTGGGCTCTGAAGAAGCTGAGGCCCTACCTGTTTGGAACTCACTTCCGTGTTCAGACCGACAACAGGCCCCTCAGATGGTTAATGCAGATGAGGGGTGAGAACGCAAAACTGTTGAGGTGGTCCATCTCCCTACAGGGAATGGACTTTACGGTGGAACACCGCCCTGGTACAGAACACGCCAACGCTGATGGTCTGTCCAGATTCTTCCGCCTTAGTGAAGAGAACTCCCAAGAGGTTGGGTAGTCCTCCCCACTTTCAGCTGGAGGAGACACCTGTTAGACCTGACAGCCTTGGCGTGGTTTTCCCCTATCTTTTTGCCTCTGCCTCCTGTATTTTTGATGCTGTGCTGGATTTCGTTTTTGCTGGTTTAGATGCTTTGGACACTCTGCCACTGCTGATCATTGCCAGAGTGTAAGTGCTCCGTATGGAAATTATCACATTGATTGGATGTACCTGATTGGCATATCTGTATCACCACGAAGTCCTTAGTAAAGTGCACTGGATGTGCCAGGGCTGGCGATGACAGATGCTACTAGTGGGCCTGCAGCACTGATTGTGCCACCCACATGAGTAGCCCTAAAAGGGTGTCTCAGGCCTGCCACCGCAGTGCCTCTGTGCAGTCAGTGGACTGCCATGTCCCCCTGGCCAGTGTCCCCACTGGCTGGGCCTAACACTTCCCTTTATATACACATTGGTCACCCCTATGGAAGGCTCAAGGTACCCCCCTGGGCAGGGTGAAGTGTATAGGAAAGGTAGAGCATGTACTAGTGCAGGTAACATGCTCTGGTAGTGAACAGCAGCCATTATGTGTGCTCACTGCTGCAAGGTTATCTTGCTCCATAGACTAACATGGGGGAGGCTAGTCCCAATGGATACCAGCCTATCTTCCCACAGGAACAAGATGGGACATAAGTGATTGATATCCCTGAACTCAGAATTTAATAACACATCTTTTAGGAAAGGTTGTTTTTAAATTCTGTGTTTGAGAACAGTACTTTTAGAAAGTGGCTGTTCTCTTGTCTAACCTTTCTGTGTGCCTGGGCCTGCTTGTGGATTGACTGTCTGGTTTGAGGGTGACAGGGGCTGGGGAGCCCCCAGGAGGTTGTCTGAGTCAGCCCGTGGTTGAATGACTGCATCTGCAACTAGAGTGGTGGGAGGAGATAGCACCTGGGAGTGAATAGGGCTGTACCTGCCTGCCACAATGCTGGCTCTACCTCCTGCTGGGTGACTGACACCTCTGCCCCTCACACTGAAAGGAAGGAAGAAGCCAGGAAGCCCAAGTGCTCCAGCAACACCCAGAACTGGTTTAGACCGGGCTCAGGGCCCACTTGCACAAAGACTTCAAAGACTTTTTGGGGTATAAGAGAAGGACCCCTGACAACAGATTTTCAGATTCTACAATCAAGAGGAACCTCTGCCAGAAGAAGGACCGCTGAAAGAACTGAATTAAGACTGCCTTGCTGTGTGCTCTAAGGGCTGACCAGTTCTGCTGTTAAACTGAAGCTGAGGAGAAGAGGGACTTTGCTGTGTGCTGTGACCCTGCCTGTTTGACCTACAAAGACTTTGCTGTGTGCTGTGTCTCTGAATCTCCAAGGGCCTGAGAAGAGCTGGCCCCCTGTTTTGCAACCCAGGGACAGAAAGGTTGCCAAGGACTGAAAGACTCTGCTGTGTCTCCTGAGGCTGCTGTGTGCTGCAGAGATCGTGGGCTGCTTGACAGAGTTGCTGCCTTTAGCCCCGTGTAGCACGCTGGCTGCTCTCTGACCCGATTGAGAGTGCCGCGCTTATAACTGCCTGCCGTGTTAAAAGATCGACGTGCTCATCGGCACGTGTTTGGTGGTGGCCGAGAGATTGTGAGCATCCCCAGTGCGGAATATTCCCCTGAAAGGATTAGAGGCTGCAGGAACGATCTGCTTACACTGGGCGCATTGATTTAGCCTGGTCGCATACCACCGCCGCGGGCCGGGGTCCTGAAATCGGTCTCTAAGTGCCGTTCTCCGCTCCCAGACCGCGGAGAGAACATAGAAGGGGCCGCGCTCCGATTGGCTGCTGTAGAAGGCTGGTCGTGAGGCGCCGCGCTCGGATTGGCTAAACTCCCCGCAGAAGTTCCTGCATCACCAAGGACTCGCCCGAGCGCCGCGCTGTCATTGGCGGGCTGTGGAAGGCTCGGCTTGCAAGCTGCACGTTGGTTGCTCCGAACCCAGGAGATTGCCGCATCATCAAGGGGGCTCGCCGGAGGAGCCGTGACCGGATTGGTCTACGCAGGGCACCATAGCCAGGAGACGCCGGGAGCCTCGCCAAAGTAGAAGAGCAACGAGGGAGCTGCATCGATCATCCCCGGCCTGCCGCCTCCGTGCCAGAAAGTTATTTTAGCCTTTCGCCGCTTGCTGAAGTATCAGGAGTGGGTGGGGAGCTAGCGGGTTCGGCAGAGGACAGGGGGAGTCCGTGTGATCGGATAGTGCAGCCGGAGAGGAGCGCTTCAGTAGAATAGCGCTAGGTACGGCCATATGATCGTTTTATAAGCAACAACAGCCTCAAACCATATTTGCTGATTACTGACACTGAGACTGATTTTCATAGAGTGAAACCT
This sequence comes from Lissotriton helveticus, assembly GCF_964261635.1. Classification (NCBI taxonomy): domain Eukaryota; kingdom Metazoa; phylum Chordata; class Amphibia; order Caudata; family Salamandridae; genus Lissotriton; species Lissotriton helveticus. Next base: position 708,871,201 of record NC_136070.1, read on the forward strand.
TCCTAGAAACAAGATAAATACCAAGAGGAACTGAAGATATCGTGCAATCATCCTGTAACTGTTTTTTTTTACTGCTGAAACTAGATAAAGTTATATTTTTACATATACCAACCTGGGTGGTCTCAGTTTGTGGTGTGTTGTAGAATTACTGTATGTGTTAAGTGCAAATATTGTACACATTGCCTTGGGGATAAGCCTGTCTGCTCGTGCCAAGCTACCTAGGGGGTGAGCAGGGGTTATCTACAGTGTGTATCACTTCACCCTGACTAGAAGTAACTGTCCCTACTTGGTCAAAGGTACTTACCTCTGCCAATTAGAGACCCCCAGTTCTAACAAGAACGACCACAGTTCACATAGGAACCCATAGTCTCCACTTGACACAGCTAGCTTTCGGGAACTGAAGGACCATTACGTTTAGGGGTATAACCAGTAGATAGACATTGTGAAGGGGCTAGACAAGCGGGTGCTTCAGCCTACAATTGCTAGAGGGTAATCCGCTGCATGTTGTTACAGGCATCTCTATATCTTGGTCTTTCCTAGATAGTAGGCGGATAGGACATGGTGACACAAACACGACTAACAATAGATTATTGTCTATCCAACTTGAATAATGCAAATCAAATATAATTTAGGGTTCTTTTTTAGAAGTGAGGATAGTCAAGCAAAAGACATGTAATGGTTTACCGGCTACCAGGTAAGTACTCTATGTAGTGCAGTTATATAAACTATTTTTCCATTTAGGAATGACAGAATGAGATTGTAGTAGAAATACTTTATTCAGTTATAAATAACCATCAAAGTGTAAAATGCAACAGTACAGGCACACAGCACATAATACAATCATTCACATATAAAAATTGTTAGAAAGGTCACGATTATCATCTCACGTTTTTCCAATAAACAATTCTAGTTCATCCTCATTCCTTTAGAAAAAGATAAGCAGCATAAGATCTCATATGATATCATAGGAGCGTACCTCCAGTAGTCAAATACAATAGAGGATAAGTTCATAAAATGACTATACATGGCACAACCAAGTCATATGAGTAAAGCTAGGTAATTAAAATACTTAGTTCATAGGAACAGTAAAAACATGGCTAAGAACAATAGATCGTTTAGGAAAAACAAAAAGTGTTTCCTTGATCTGATTTGAGCAGCATTCTAAAAGATATGGATTTTGCATTCTACTGCAATTAATCCCATGGAACAACGGGGCATATCAACAAGGAACAGGGAAAATGAACGCTAAGGGCGCTTAGCGTTAATTTTTTTAACGCCCGCTATCGCTGGATAAAATCGCCTGGTTATCGAGTTATTAACAACGCTAACTGCCTAGGCGATAAAAAAATCCAGCGATAGCTGCATTTTGGGAGGTTATCGCTGGTAATGCAGCGATAAAACTACAAGGATAGGGATATCCTTGTTGATAGCCCATGGTGGACTTAGCCATGTAATCCACCTCCCATTTGATTACATGGTTAAGTCTGAAAATTAGCAGATGTAAAAAAGCAGCGTTAACCGTGGTTAGTGCTGCTTTTTTTGTCTCTAACAGCGTTAGCGTGAAGCTTGATAATAGGTGATATGTCGTTTAGCGACATTTCTCCTAATATTTTGCTCTGGAACGCCCACTTTGCATCTAATTAGAGATGCAAAGGGAAGCGTAGTGAAAAAGGGTGCTAACATGCAATTTTGCATGTTAGCACCCTGTTGTTGATAGGGCGATATTTTTATCTCCGCTTCTTTGGCTTTTAAAGCCAAAAAAGCAGAGATAACGCCCTTGTTAATATGCCCCAACATCCTTTTAATGAACGTTAAAACAGCAATAAAACTATAAAGTGACCGTGCATTGTGCAAGAGTACTGAGGTGCAAAAAGCAATCTAATTAAAAAGGCATACACATATTTAGTGAGCCCAGTATTAACAAAACTTTAAATAAATAATTTTAGAACTTTTGTTCTCCTAAACCAAACAGTTTGTAAGAATTTGCTGACTGCAAATACAATTAGTATCGATGTCTCTCTTTTCAAAATCCTAAAAGCTCATAAATGGCTTCTTGTTCCCATGTTGTGACAGATGGGCACAATCCATTTTCTAAGTAAATTGCAGTACTCCAAGTGAAGGATGTTTATGGCCTTTAAACAATACAAAAATGAGAAATGATAAAATACAAATGTAGCACTAAAACCATATATAAATTATTCAGATAAAATATATCTTCCAATAAAATTCTGCCAGTAATTTTATAAAACACATCCACACTCCTACTGGTTATCAATTTACATTGCACTAACCGCCCTCATAAATCTTCCAATAGCACATGCTATATCTAAAAAACACATCTCAGCTAAAAATTCTATGGCATGCCCTCAAGTCCTAATTTCATATTTCAGGAATATTGGAGGTAACCATTGCCTCCGCTGTTTGAGTTTTAAGCAATCCAGCAAAATATGCAGCATGTCACATTTGGTGTTCAACCCACAAACATAGTACCCTCCTATACCAATCATTTTTGCTTTTACGTTAGAACGTATCTTACAAGGGTTGAGTCCAATTCTTACTCTTAGTACTTTGTTTCTTAATATCTGGTTTGGTAGGGTATCCACATATGGGTAACTCACTTTCTTCCGCCATGCATTTAACATCAAATGTACAGATTTTTTCTCTTTTAAGTATTGTCACTTTTGTTGGACAATTCTGTGTCTAGCACCTTTAGCTCATTCTTGAAGATTTCTATTTGTAATGTCTGTGGGAGCTGCTTTACCATCATAGCAGTGCAAACGGCAGCCAAGTTAGGCCTAACCTTTTTCGCCCATTTTAATTCACTTTGCAGAATTTCATTCTTGCACCATATGGTACCAGTCCCACTCCTAGCTCCGCTTGGTCCTGCTCTGCCAAGCTTGTATCTTTCACGGCAGCCCACCCGTCGCTAGGTCGGCCGTCAGGTCGCTTCTGGCGATTTCCTCCGGCTTCTCCGCCCTGCTCTGCAGCTTTGGCACTGTCCCCCTCACTCTCCTTACCCCTTTCCCCACTGACCCCCCCTGCCCTGCGGGCACTCGGTTGGTGTTTTCCACCCGCCGGAGATCAACCTGTGTGGGGTCGCACCCCCCCCTCCACGTGGCCGGACCTTTCACATTGGGGGGGGGCGTGTTTCTGTGCCAGGCACGGTGCCTCTGGTGTGGTCGGTTAAGTTACCGGGTGGCTTCAGGCAGGGGGACTGGGGGGGGCAAAAGCGAGCCGGGGGCAGCCATAACGCTCGTCCGCCATAGCAACAGGAATAGCAGCTGAGCTGGGCTGGGCTGGACGTTAGATACTGGACATCTTGGCTATTCAACTTCCCTGATGCGAGACGCGAGATAGACAAGTAAAGGCCAGAAAATCCGCCAGGGAGACAGTAGGGGTCCTAGTATCCCTCTGTCCCGTACGACCAAGCCAGGGGCCAGCAGAAACTTCCAAGGCAGGACCAGAGGCCCCGGTAGAAGCCCCCTCCTCATTGGTCCCTCCACCAGCAGACCCTTGCAATCCAACAGAAGCAATGAGATCGGGGAGAGTAAGAAAAACCAACACAGCAACAAAAAGGAAGAAGTCAAAACTGGAGACAATCCACGAAGGCCCCTCCCAGACCACTCTCGTGAGTCCAAACGGGAAGCAACATCTAACCAACAACGGCAAGCTCTTTTCCCAGGCATCAGCCCTGAATGGACTAAAACCCCGGTCTCTATTGGACTATTTCAAAAAAGCCCCGGGCACGCCAAAGACTACTTCTCCTCCACAACCCGTGGAGGTCACGATTTCCCGCACCACAGGACTACCGGTAAAAAACCCGGCAAAGTCAAATACGCAACTACCGCAAATGCTGTTTACAATAACAACCAAAACGCCGGCCTCTGCTCCGGAAGTCTACATCTTCGGGTCCGCATTTAATCACCAGAGACCAGCCTGGGAGGGTGGAGGGATGATACCGGTAGACCCATTCCCAAGCAACCAACCCTCTCTGAGACAGCCTCAGCGACCACACGTCCCCAACAAGCAAGAGGAAGGCTGCTCCCAACCCCCCCCAGTGTCTTCGACCTCTACTCACGATTCACTCCCCCTTGCATTACAGTCAGCAACCCCATCACCTCAACATTCCGCTGTATTAAAGGAGGTTACTCCAGCGCCTCACCGCCAACTAATTTTTCCACAAATTCACAAGCAAAATCACCAGGTTCTCTTCAACGACACAGTCAATCCCCCGCCATTACATACCCTCAGTCCCTCCAAGGGAAGCCCGGTTCCGTCCAGCCACCAACGATGCTTACTTTCACCTCAAACAGCAACAATAACCCCATCAAGATCCCCCCAAAAATCCAACTCAAACGACCAACTTCTAGCGGACCTGTCCTTTCTCTTTAAAAACCCGCAAAATAACCTTAACCCAACTTCGAAAGTTTCCCAACTCCAAGAAGCCCCAATAACACCGAGCCTCTGGCCTCAATTACTTCAAACCTTCCAACTGACAGTCACAGCATTAAACTACCACTCTGATAAATTGGACATGCAGGTCGACCTCTTGAATACGCTAGCAGTATTCACAGCAGGGATTGATAATAAACTAGATAAACTTAACATCTTAATCAAAGATGCACAATCATCCTCAAAACTAGTACAGTCGGTTTGCTGCTGCTCTCCCATTATCGATTCACTCTCTTCATTGCCTGATTTCCTATTCACTGTAATAAACGAGGTTAAGCTGTTGAAGGACGGCGGTCCACCCAAAATCCCTCACTACCAACCGCAATTCCCAGCAAAATTGTCCTTAGAATCAGACATCCCTCCGATACCCTTTGCAACAGTGCCCCAGGCAAGCGCGGAACAAGATCCCAAAATAGTCCAGTGCAGCAATCAAACAAAACCTCCCCAATCCCAAATGCCCACAGGGACACCAGTGCCGGCCATAGCCTTGACTTCAAACGGGCAAGCAAACAACATCAGCCCTAATGCGCCAGGGGTGCCGGTCAGCCAGGCCGCTCCTGAATCTTCCGATCTAGAAACACTGTCTGCCCCCATGCCACCCCACAGCAAGAGAGAGCGCAAACGCCAGCGCAAACAAAGAAATAAATTAAAAGCAAATCAAACAGCCGCTCCCCCGAAATTATTTCCTGTCTTTTTAACGGCACCCAAAAAGGAAGCCACAAGCGCTCCATCTCCACCTCCAACCCCAAAAAATGTCAGTCACAGTGATTTAAAAGGGGACTCACCCCCAAGTCCTTGCCAAAAGCCCCCTAACTATGGTTACGACTCAAATAGGACAACTGGTCTAACAGAGGCACCCATGCAAACAGCGGGACCTGAGCCACAGCCTGCCATAGAAAAACTAAGGCCTCACCCCAACGAACTTTCCACTCAGAGGTGTACAGGCTTGGCATCACAACCCCAATCAGCCCTGCAACCCCCCCAGTCAGCGCCGGAAAAACTAAACACCGATATAATCCCTTCAAAACCAATCCTCAACCACAATCTAACCTCTCCACCAAGTAGGCAGACCCTGAGTCCAGGACTGCAACATCAGTCTCCATCCCCACGAGGATTTAACTTAGGCCCCTCTGCCGACAATGTCCCCCATGCAAACCAAAGCCATTGCTCTATGGGGATTAAAAGTGATTTAAAATATACTTCAATCCGATTAGTCCCCGAATACAAATCAAAGGGGAGACACGACACACTCAACGGGTCAAATATAATAAAACTAGTAAAAGGCATCCCGGGTCTTGAGGCACTATCATCGGATGACATACAGTCGATTGAATTCCTTCCCCCAAGAGGCACACAACCATGGTAACCCTGGTGTAATTTAGATCGCCCTCTTGGGCAGGTGTGTTTTTAGACCATAAAGTCACCTTCCGAGACTGGGGAATCAGAATCCACCCCTACTCTACCCCAGGCTACCCCACAGCGCTATTAAAACAGCCAGGCGCAGTAACAAAAGTAGAAATCCCCTCAACCGGGCCCAAAGCCAAACCGTACTCAATTCTAAAAAAACGCGCTGGGAACTACAGAACCAAAGACAAGCTTTACAATCGGAGAACTTGGCCATGATAACACTCAAGGATGGGGATGGCTTCCGGCTGTCCTGGCAAGCGGTAAAACAGACTGACCGCAGGTAGTTCTCCCAGCGGACCAAAACTACAAAGCACAGGTACAAGCAAGCCACCAACCATCACGACCTGCTACCGCAACAAGTACTAAGACAGATCCCATCTTCACATTGTGTTCATGGAACATCAGCGGCCTCCAGCATAAAATGACCCAACCTAGAGACACACTCCTTTATTTACGGGCACGCACTCATAGCCCTGCAAGAAACATGGGCTATCCAAAGCAGTCCAGTCACGGGGTTCATCGAACTATGGAAACCAGGAATCAGAGACCACCGCTACGGCCATCCAAAAGGGGGCCTGTCAATCTACGTTTCAAATAACTTAAAAGGTCCGATTGTCCCGCTAAGTTTTGAGGAGGATTGGTTACTCGGTGTTAAAATTAAATCATGGTCCAAGCAACGCTCGCTCCTACTTCTCAATGTTTACATCAATCCAAGTACACGCACAAAAAAGGTCCACCTGGCACGTTTATCTACAATCATGAGTGATCTCGCCGGGGACCATCCCGATTCGGACTGCATCGTGTCAGGGGACTTCAACACCAACCTCTTCCAGGGCAAGCCAGCTGACTATGACGGGCTTTCCCCACCTACACTACCTGAGGTGCCAACTCAATCTAAGCCCCCAAACCAGGCCTACTGTGCCCTGGGTGAACTCTGCGTGCTGCAATTCTATAGCGCCGGATACCTGGTAATGAACGGAAGATCGTCGGATGACATCCCACCAAAATGGACCTGGACAAATGGGCATAAGCAATCCTACCTGGACTATACCATCTGTAATTCAGCCTTGCTCCACCATCTGGCCAGCTTTAGCATCCAACCGCGACAGGAAAGTGATCACCGTCCACAGGATATCAACCTCAACATAAAACCAGAGTATCATATATCTGCTTTAACCACCTGTACTGGGATCTACATTGAGAACCTGAAGCGCCTAAGATGGAGCGACGATATAAGCCCCAACATCACGAAGGCAAGCCTGGCTCTAATCAACGGCGACACAGGCCAGACGGCCTCACCGATTGCCGTATGGACGACACTCTGCTCACAATTGGTCACACTTTTTCCCACCAAACAGAATCAGCACAACGCTAGTTCCATCTGGCAGTTGTCACCCTCAATCCATTCAAGGGCGCTTAAGAAAGCCAGGAACAACGCCTTGCGAGCACTTACAAAAAATCTAGGAGACAATGATCTCAGGCACGAGTACAAATCAGCGCAAAAACAATTCAGAATGGCCGCACAAAAAGACAAACGACGGCATCAAAATCATTTTTGGGCCAAACTTCTTTGGGAAAGCAAAAAACGTAATCCGAGAAAATTCTGGGCCTTAATCAATCTCTCTAATTCAGGGCCATCAAATGCCGGGTCGGCAAACATACAGGAATCAGACTGGGCCGCCTTCCTGACTGAACACTTTAGGTCCCCGGAGAGCACTGCGCCAACAGGAAGCCGCTCACTCATAGTGGCAGAAGCTCCCCTAAGCACCTGCATGCGCAAGAACACAAACTTTGCAGACTCCCGTAGCGAAGATCTCCAGATCACTCAAGAAATGGTCACCAAGGCAGTGTCGAAATCAAGATCAGACGGGGCCCCGGGCCCGAACGGCTTACCCCAGAGTCTGTTCACATCTAACATAGCTCTTTGGTCGGGGCACCTAACCAACTTGTTCAACTTTGCACTGAGAACTTCAACTGTTCCGGATTCCTGGCGTGGGGCAATCATCCACCCAATTCACAAATCAGGCTGCCGTGCCACCCCAAGCAATTACAGATTAATTGCCCTCCTTGACATCGAGGCCAAGCATTATGCAGGAATTCTACTGAAGGAGCTGAGGGCATGGGCGGACCTTCGCAAACTGATACCAATGAACCAAACAGGCTTTAAGGCCAACTCAGGGACCATGACCAATCTACTCACATTGTCTTTAATCATTGACAAATCGCTTTCATCATCCAGGTCTGTGTACTGTTGTTTTGTTGACTTCAAAGCCGCGTTTGAACGGGTCCCAAGGGCAGCGCTATGGGAAAAACTTAAAAAATGGGGGATTCCAGAAAAACTTCTAAACGCGATAATCCAACTGTACTCACACACATGGGTCCAGGTGAAGTTGGGGACTGGCACACATCTCTCACGGAAAATTTTGACATCTAAAGGTGTCAAACAGGGATGTGTGCTGGCCCCCCTGCTCTTCAACCTGTTTATAGCAGATCTGTCGGCCACACTTAACAAAATAAATAGTCACCCCCCTAAGATCGGAGGCTCTGCAATAAGCAATCTTCTCTATGCCGACGACCTGGTTCTCTTCAGTCTTACACGGGTCGGGCTTCAAAGGCTTTTGGACAAGCTACACAGCTACACAATTAAGAACCAACTCGAGGTAAACTTAAAGAAAACCCAAGTGGTGACCTTCGGGAGAAAACGTAAATGCGGTGGTGTGTGGTCATATAACAACAAAAGCTTAACAACAGGACGCACATACAAATACCTGGGGGTTCATTTTGACTCTAGGGGTAACTTTTCCAAACAGCACGACGAGGTCGCAGCAAAAGCTACGACCCTACAAGTCACTTTATCTAAGCTTCCTAAAGAGCTGTCCTGCCCAACACTCTCATTCCTACTGGAAATCCTGAGAGCAAAAAGTGGGCCTACTTTAGCGTATTGCATCGAGATATTTAGGGGCAAACTAAATACAACCTTAAACCAACTTGTGACCAAGATCTATAAAAAAGTCCTCCACTTGCCCCAATCTGCCTCTGCTGCCCAGATCAGGCTAGAACTGGGCTTACTAAATTACGAGGCCTCAAATACTGGCACATTCTTAAATCTCTGTCACAAACTTAGAAAAGCAGATACAGGTACTTTAGAGTCCTTAGTTTGGTCTGAGATCAGCCAGAAAAATCCAGGGGGCTCGTATGGCCGCCTTTTCACAGACTCTATTCGTGAAATGTCGGCGGGCGACCTATGGGCCCTCAACCCCAGCACGACCGTATTCAAAACCTGTATTAAAAAAAAAGTGTCAGAATGTGCTCACTCATTATTGACAAAGCACACCTCTCTAAACGCAGTCACGCTTGGTCAGTCATAAATTTCTATGGGCGCATATCCCCTGCTACCTATCTCTCCTGCACCTATTCACTGCATTTAAAACACAGTTTTCTGGCCATTAGATTGGGGGTTTGGCGATTCTTAAAAGATTTGCCCACACGGCTGCGTTCCACGGAAGATGTAACATGCAGAGGGTGCGACAAGGCAACCGAAACACTAGAGCACGTGACCTGCTTATGTCCTGCCCTCATGTCCCAACGTAGACGCAATCTCAAAGCAGAGTGGAACAGGTTGGGCGTTCAGACTTGTAGACAGGCAATCATCACCTCCCTGTGCCCCGAAAATACAGCTCTAAATATTGCCTTCACAATCTATATTCGGCATGCATACAGCACCTTTACGGTTAAGGCGGTAGGACCAGTAACCCCTGTTCTCCCCTGTCTAGCTTTCTAATTTAAGCTGCATTTTAGCCTCAATTTTGATAACACACAAAAAAAAAAAAAAAAAAAATGATTTACAACCAGTCGCATTTTATCATATTTGTGTTACTGACTAGCGTCTTATCCATTTGGACTGTGTTTTTGCACAAGTAGTTCTCTCTTTTAAATTTGTTTGGTTTTTATGAATTGTAAGCCGCCAAATGACAGTACATCAAATTCTTTTGCCCTAGTATTAAGTGTTACTTTTGGCTACTATAAAATTGCTTCATTTATTTTTTTAAAGTACTACAGAAATAGAGCAACAGGCTTTGGACGAATTTTATTGATTAACTGTTGCAAAATATGTTCCGGAATTTCATATTACAATGCTGACCTGCTGATCTATTGTGAAATGCTTTTAAGGATATTTTCTTTTATTGTGAAATACTTTTAAGGATATTTTCTTTTATCCAAATAAAGATTATTATGTTATTGCATTCTTGCACCACTGAGAAATGTTTTGTCCATCCTTCCCCCTCAGTTTTCCCCAGAATCTTATTAGGGCTTTTGGGGCCAGCATATCCCATAAAATCATGCCTGTCTCTAATTATTATTTTTGTAATCAAATTATGCTCTGATTTCAGAAAAGCTAGACTGACCAGGCCAAGGTAAGTCGGAGAAGCACCCGGTCTCTCCACAAGGGAGTGGAGCTAGAGATCTCCCAGGTCAAAACAAATACCTCCTGACTGGTCAGTAATACTAACTCTTCTGAACAGGTGTTGAATAGGTGACCCCAGCACTGATGCAACCTGTGTAGCATACAATTAGTCATTGGACCATAAAATTTCAAAATAACATAATACTTGCACCATGCGAAAACTTGATGGGGGGAATAGAAGAGAAGAGAAAAGGAAAAAAGAGGGAGAGAAGTGATAGAGTAGGAGAGGATTTCTGTACTCAGGGTGTTAGGCTGAAGACGTATGACTTAAACCAGTCATCCCAGAGTTCCCAAAATCTTGTTCTCTTAACAAGTTTATTAGGCCGGTCAAGATACAATGTTTTTTGTATATAATGAATCCATTCAGCCTCAGTAGGAGGACAAGTAAAGATCCACTTGACACAAAGCTCCCTGCAAGCAAGGAGGATCAAAATAAAAATAAGGGCTTTGTGTGTTTTGAGAAAACCTTGGTTGTCCACCCCTCCCGGGACCACTCCAAAAATCACTAGAACCAAGCTCACCTCAATCCCCTGACCCAGGATACCTGAGATGATCTTACCCACTTGCTGCCAGAAAAGCTGGATTGTAGGACACTGCCAAAACATATGGGCCTTGTTCACGTTGTTTTCTCCACACTTTGGACACCTCTTCAATGCTCGACTCCCCAGCTTAGATAGTTTCCGTGGCGTCCAATAGGCCTTGTGGACAGTAAAAAGATTATTCTTCCTTAATGGAGTAGATTTCACATATGACCACAAATGAGACAGAGATACTTGCCCTAAAAATTTGAGGTCTTGGTCTGGTAGTTCCCTCCTCCAGATCTCTGTAAATGAGTTTTGCACCTCTTTTCATTTTGGATTAACGTCCAATACCATTCTAGAACTTCTTCCTGCAGACTCGGAACGTGAGCAAATTCTGGACACCAGTGCCATTTTCCCTTTGCCCATCTTCATAAATGTTTTAACCCAGCTTAAGAGTTGGTAATGTTTAAATTTAGAGGCTGAGTTTTCAGAGATCTCTAAAAGTCATTGCCAGGAGATTAATTTAGTGTCCGCTATAAGTTGCCCCCATCTAAGGATAACGCAGTCCCATAACGGGATTGAGAGTGCATCTAATAAACAATATAGAGTACCAGGAGAACCCCAGATAGGCGCTACTCACTGTAATAGGGTATTTGTAGGGACAGTCTCACGTGATACCAAATTTTGGATGCCGCTAAAAAGACTTTTAACATGATTTTCTTGAAAAATTTAGGGTGGCCAAACTTTAGAAGAAAGAAATCTGCTTGGTATGGAGAACTTGCGGTGAGAGCCCTAAAGAGCGGACACCAGCAGGAGCATCCCATCAACAACTGTCGGAAGTTCTTCAGATGGAAAGCACAGTAGTATTGGTAAAGATCTGGACTAGAAATACCGTCATGTTCTTGCTTTCTCTGGAACTTCTTCCAGGAGATTCTAGATCTTTTGTTTCCCTAAATGAAACCAGAGAACTCCCCTTGCACTCTCTTAAACCAGGTCATCTTAAATTGTAACAGGATGGTATTAAAGAAGAAAGTAAACTTTGGGAGGATTGACTTTTTCAGGAGATTTGATCTGCCTAAAAAGGATAGTGGGAGTGCCCCCCAAACTCGTAACTGTGTTTTGACTCCCACAACTAATTTATCAAAATTCACTCCCAGATATCTTATCTCCTGTTTTGTTAGGTCGCTCCCTTAATGGGTGTTCCATTGCATTAACTCAGTTTTTTGCCGGTTAATAGAATATCAAGATACCCTCCCGAACCCTTCCAGCTGCAGGTTGCAGGGAGTAAGTGCTGCAGGTCCCCTGTTAAGATCATAATCTCACCTGCATATAGCCCAATTTTTTTCGTCCAACCATTACAAACAAAAGGGTGGAAGTTCCGACATGCCCTTAATTTACATGCCAGTGGTTCGATGTAAAGGTTAAAAATGAGGGGTGAAAGGGGGCATACCTCACTACTGCCCCTACCAATTTTTATTGACCTGGTAAGATCCCGTTGACCAAGACCCTAGCCGAGGGATTTTCATAAAGGGCCCTAACTGCTGCTAAAAAGGTCTTCCCTAAATGAAAGCGTTGGATCATTTTGCATAGAAAAGGCCAACTGACCCTGTCAAAGGCCTTCGCGGCAATGAAGGTCATTACTGCCAAAGGGATCCCATATTCTCTTGCCATATCAATCGCACCAATCAGGTCATGGGTTAACTCATAGAGTTGCCTCCCCTTCATAAAACCTTTTTGGTCGGTATGGATTAGTGATCCTGCCACCTTATCCAAACTTTGGGTTAAGATCTGGGTATATAATTTATGGTCGCTGTTGAAAAGAGAGATAGGTCTGTAAGATTCAAAGGACCTTGGGTTCTAATTTTGTTTAAGGAGTATAGTTATGGTAGCAGCATCCCAGGATGATGGGAGATCCTGGCCAGATATAAAGGCAGAGTTGAAAAGCTGGAGCAGTATCGGGCAAGCTTTTCCTTTAATAGGGTATACATTTAGTTGGGGATGTAATCAGGTCCTGCGGCTTTCCCTTTTTTTAGGGTATCAATAACTTGGAGAATTTCCTCAAGGCCAATGAGGCTATTCAAGTTGTCTTTTTCAGGCCCCTCTAGCATAGGAATTTCTAGGTCTTGAAGGAAGTCCTCAATAAGCTCTTCACTCACTATCCGGTCCTCTGTATAGAGATCTTAAAAGAACTGGCCAAATGTATTTTCAATCTCAACATCCTCGGAGATTATGTTGCCTGAGTTTAGGGATCTAAGATCTTTTATCAGGTTTATTGTCTGGTTAGCTTTGATTTTCCATGCGAGCAATTCGTCGCACCCCTCCCCATATTCATGGTGGGATAACCTGCTGGCTTCCCATTTCCTCCTGACTATTGCTTCAAGATAGTCAGCAAGCTCAGTTCTTGCTATGTGTAGCTTTTGCTCAATTTGTATTGTGCATGGACCATTGGAGAGTTGTTCTAGGGCTAACTAGTTAATATGTACTGTGGCTTCAAATTGTCTGATATCTTCTCTGGCTTTCCTGTTTTGTGCAACAGACAGGGTAATTAGCGTACCTCTTAAAAATACTTTATACCTATCCCACATAGTGTGTAGGGGGGCTGAATCTATATTTAATAAGAAAAACTCTTTGGTGGCAACTTTCAGCTTGTCAACTACATATGGCTCGAGAAAGAAAGAGCGGTTTAACGTCCACCTTCGGGAGAGAAGCCTATTCACAAGAGTAATCTTCAGAATGATAGCAGAATGGTCAGGTAGATATTCCAGGACATGATTAACTCTGGTGGTATTCTTGCTAATAAAGGAATCCACCAAGAAAAAATCAATCCTAGATCTATGGCCACATTTTTTATTATGGAAAGTAAAATGTCCCCGTCATCCCTGCCTTACTTACCATCAGTCTCCATATGTCTATGAGACCCATATCTGTCATCAATTGCTTCAAGGTCACTCTTATGTTATGAGTCACGGCCATTGCCCTCCTAGAAGTTGAGTCCTGTGTTGGATCCAAAACTATGTTGAAATCTCCACCAAGAATAATGGGATCTTTAATATCAACCAGCTGAAGGAGTAAGGTGCGTAGGGTGATTGAAGCATTCAAGTAAGGGCCATAATATCCCACAAAAGTTTACCAAGAGCCGTAGATTTTTGCCCTGGCTAGTGCCCATCTACGAAGAGGATCGACAGTACAATCTCCAGGTGTAGCTTGGATGGATTTTTAAAAAAGGAGAGCAACTCCTTTCACGGAACACTTCTGTGTGGTACACACACAGTGATCCACCCATTTCTGTTTTTTAAGTATCCCCGCCCACTCCTCTTTGAGCAGATGCGACTCCTGTAACAGGAACTTCTCACTATCAGAGAGTCTCAAGTACTCTAAGATTTTCCTTCTTCTAGAGGCAACCCTAAGGCCGTTTCCATCCCACAGCAGATTTTTCAGCTTCTTAGGTCTAACTGGATCTGTCTTGAAAAATGTGAATAAACATGTCGTGACCTAAGCAACCTAGGGTTACTACGAGTATTTAAAAACCTAAAGGGTCAATGCAAACCACTTAAGAACACTTGAATCGTATTAATAAATTGGAATTTTTTTTTTCTATTTACCCACATGCTCCCCCACCAAATGCAAATGTGAAATGTGCTTGATATTTTCTTTTTTCTTGAGACCCCTACGGAACCCACCCCACTTGCCCCGGGGAACCCTCCCAAAGGACTAGAGGTATACTGGTGGCTACCTCTAATTCAAGTTCTCTCACTACACCACGGCAAGGTTAGATCTTTTGTTTTGAATGTGCTTTGATCTGTTCAATCAGGGAACTAACTTTGCAGGGGTCCCTAAAGCATTGTGAGGGGCGAACATGGTGGCCACCAGCTAGTGCCGTCCACGAGCTCTCTCATACACTCAGCAAAAACGCATGCCTGTTTACCTGTGCGGAAGCCACACACAGGGTCTCAGTGGCTGTGTAGTGTTCCAGTAGCATGAGGCCCCTTAATTCTGTCAATTTTCATCTCCCCGGACTCCATGAGGCTTGTTTAGCTTCCTCCTGCCGGGCAGTGTGTGGGCAGAGGCGGCAGCGCAGCAATGGCTGGCGTGCCGTGGCAAGGATTAGCTTCCGAGGCAGCGGGAGCCGCAGGACAGCTGACTGCACCTTGGCTTGCGATCACATGCTGAGGCTCTTACACCGCAGTGAATTTGGAGCAGCGAGTGTGGTGAGAGTGGAGGATGCTGCATAGAGTCCACCAATGACCCCTGTAAGAAGGAGGAAGAAGGTGAATTGGGGTCAGGCGACTATGGGGGAGGACTCTAACTCTGAGGAAACACACTTTGCGAAGAGAAAAGATCCAAGTGAGGTCTTCACTGGGGGGTTAAATAGGTACACATTGAGAATCAGGGACATCTTAGGTAAATATCAACACACCTTAAAAGAAGATCCTTTGTTAGTGCCTCAGAAAAACCTAGATGGTCGGTTGTATTGTGCTAGCCCCCACATCCTCATCAACTAAAAAACTACTCGCGGATAAAATACCCCTGTCTGTAGGAAGAAGGCAGCCTAAAAATAAACCCAAAAGCACCAAAATGACACCCTCACTCCGTTCCTACTTTAAGGTCCAAGCTCAGACCGCTCAGTCTGTCCCCATTTCGATGGCTGCTTGCCCTACTTCTGTGCACATTCCTGAATTGAGTGAGTTTGTAAGATCTATAGAAAGCCCTGTTTCCAACGCCTAGAAAAAAGGTTCACCCCTCTGGCAGCAGTTGAAGAGGCTGGGGTACCGGTTCAGGGCAACCACAGGTCTAGGAGCTCTTCAAGTCAGACTATCGAACAAAGAGAAGGGTCGGCCATGATGGCCCTAGCGGACTGCCCGGCAGAGCAGTCCTCCACAGAGAGACTTCTAGCTACTCTGGTAAGGGAGATTAGAGAAAAGTTTGCAGTCTCCGAGTTTAACCAACTAAAGATCCAGGGGGCATGTGAGGTGCAGGAAGATAAGATTAATGGCCTGATGGAAAGAGTCGGAGCAATGGAGGTATCTTTGAAGATCTTTCGAAACAAGTTGATAATAATAAGAACGAGATCACAAAGCTCAGGAATAGCGACAGAGAACTCCGTCATAAACTAGAAGCCCTGAAAAACAGTGCCAGGAGGAACAACATTAGGATCTTGAACGTCCCAGAAGATCTTGAGGGAGAAAACATAAAGGGTTTTACATCAACCTCTTCAAAAATGTAATATGGACATAGAGAAACAGATTTCAGAAGATGATATCCCGAGAGTACACTGAGACCCGTCTCCAAGAGACCAGGGAAGAAAAACCCGAGAAGGATCCTGCTGAATTTCAAGTTATACTCAATAAAAGAGAAAATTCTCGCTGGGGCCCTAAAAGTGGGATCATGTAGGAAAGGAGAGTGATCTTTCTGCATCAGATCAGACATATCACGTGTTACACAAGACAGGCAATAGGAGCTGGGGAAGTGTATGCAAGAGCTCAGGGGGCGTGGTGCCACGGCCAACCTCTGGTTCCCTGCCTCCCTAAATGTGATGTGGAATAATTAAATGCCAGTGTCTAATCGTATTGCTTGTATCATGGCTGAGTTTGGAAGTGACAGCAAATACTTAAGGCATTTGCCCTCCTCTGCATCCCACCTGTTTTTACCACTAATATCTAACAATTCAGCTCCATATTGGATCATTGCTTCGTAAGCTTTTAGCACTGGGTCTACATGACATTTCTTTGAAGGCCTTATTACATTTTTTCAGCCCACTCACCAAGGCAATAGCCCTGGCCTTTAAGGCCTCTAGGTGAAGAATGGAGTGGGAATAGTACATTTAACCCCTCAAAAGTCCAATTACCTACTTTCGCACATACTGGAGTGGGAATACTAAATTTATCCCCTCCTAAATTCAAAGCTTTCCCTACTATGGCATGAACTGGAGTGGGAATAGTAAATTTAACCCCTCTGAAGTCCAACATTGTCCCTACTTTTGCATGGACTGGAGCAGGAATAGTAAATCTTACCCCTCTGAAGTCCAATACTTTCCCTTCTGCTGCACAGATTGGAGTGGGAATAGTAATTCTTACCCCTCTGATGTCCAACACTTTCTCTACTGTTGCACTGACTGGAGTGGGAATAGTAAAGTTAACCTCTCTGAAATCCAGCACATAATCTAATGTTCCACAGACTCTAGTGGGAATAGTAATTTTAACCTCTCCACCGTCCAACGCTTTCCCTACTGTTTCACTGTTTGGAGTGGTAATATTATATTTAATGTGTTTTGTAATAGTTTCTGAAACTTAAAGATTTCTACTAAGCTAAGCTACTGCGTAAGTTAAAATACTATTCTTTTTGTACTAGTAATGAGTGATAGTATTTCTAACATATACCTTTTTTATATATAATCCCATTTTAAAAGTGGGTCTAATATTCATCATTGTAATAGTCTTTAAAATGACATATGTCTCTTGCTGTTGTATGTGTATGGTAGTGTTTTGGCACAGTCTAAGCTGTTCATTGAGACTTAAATTTACAGTGATGGCTGAGTATAGTTCTGTTTTATGACATACTGACCAGTTTCCTTACACTTCTCTTCTTTGTAATGAATGACCATAGTAGTGGATTGCAATAAATTAATCTGTTCACTAAGACCTTTCTCTAGGGTGATGGCTCAGTGCAGTAGACATTTAGAACAGACTTGTCTCTCTGCACACACCTTTCACCAGGATGAAGAATCATTTTACTAGTGGTTTCTCACACAGTGGCCTGTCCGTTAAGACCTCTCTACTGGTTGTATATTGTAGTGATTTGTGCAAATCTGACTTTTGCAATAAAACCTTTTTCCAGGTTCATGAATGGTGTTATTGTGGTTTGCATTTGACTAGCCTTCACTGTTAGACGTTTTACTTTGGTCATTAGTGTTTAGACTAGTAATTCAGAAGAGACAGGACTATCCACTGAGAACTGTTGCATAAGTGATAAGTGAGTAAAGTGGTTGACAAGATTGCAGTGAGCTCTATGTTGTTCGTCTGTCACCTGTTTTCTTCTTATTTTTAAAATATTTATATGGTATTTTATTAATCATATTGAAGTTTACATTTCTATATGATGTCATCAGTCATGTCATTTAAGATGTCATCAGTGAAGTCACTGACCATGTCAAGAGTGATCTAATAAGCAATGCATTATGACGGCGTAAGTTAAAGTTAGCTCAAGTAACCATACCTTCTGAAATCTAGTGGTTTATGCTTGTAAAATCTGAGCCTAACTATAACATCCCTGTAACCTTAGGTTATTTTAGTGAATGTCTACAGTTTCTTTAAAATTATATTTCCTAAGTTAAAACGTCCAAATAACCTTCAGTTTTTTTTACTAAATTTCTATGACTTTTTAATGCTATCTATTAACTATAACGCCCCTGTAACCTTTAGTTTTTTAGTATTCTAGAGTTCTTTTTAATACTTTTTCTTAACTATAACATCCCTGTGACCTTTGGTTTGTCTGTTTATTTCGATGTATTTTTTTATATTACTTTCTAGCTATAACAGCCCTGTAGCCTGTGTTTTCTTCCAGTGGATTTAATCATTTTTTTAAATATAAATTGTACTACAATTTCAACTATAAGTTTAATTTGGTAATAATATTTATTACAGCTATATAAATGCATTTTATTTTAACAATTATTATCAATATACGTTTTAAAAGTAAAAAATCACAATTGAAGGTAATCTAATTGATATACTCTTTGTGCAAAAGCAATACAACAAGTTTAAAAATTTTTTTTATGGATCTCCGATTTGCAATGGATCTGCGGATCTATTTCCAACCAAAAGTTCTCATTCAAATCAACAGCACATTTAACACAGGAATCATCTCAGTGGCTGTATGGATAATGAGGGAGTGTTAGTGTGTGTGTGTCAGTGGATGTGTCACTGGCTGTGTGGGTGTCTGAATAGGGGTGTCACTGGGAATGTCAGTGCCTATGTGGGAGTGTAAGTGGGTGGGGAAGTGGCTGTGTGGGTCTGTGAATGGGTGTGTGAGTGGTTCTATGGGTCTGTGAGTGGGTATGTGAGTGGCTCTATGGGTCTGTGAATAGATGTGTGAAAGGTTTTGTGGGTGTCTGAGATATTTTGTAGGTGTGTGAGTGGGTGTGAGAGTGGCTGTATGGATCCGTGAGTGGGAGTGGGTGTATGAGTGGCTATATGGGTCAGAGAGTGGGTGTGTGAGTGACTGTATGGGTCTGTGAGTGTGGGGTGAGTGGTTTTGGGTGTGTGTGAGTGGGTGTGTAAGTGGTTTTGAGGGTGTGTGAGTATCTGTATCAGTCTGTGAGTGGGTGTGTGAGTGGGTGTGTAGATCTGTGAGTAGGGGTGTTAGTGGTTATGTGAGTGTGTGAGTGTGATTTTTAACAATTGTGTTACATTAATTATATATATGCATGTGTCTACATCAGTATATATGTATATATTGTATTAAATATTAGTGACATTTATTTAATTAACATTATACTAATGGTATTTATTAAATGATATAAGATATACTACTTTAAACTATCTTTATATAAATAAAGAAACAATATTTCTGTATGTTTTGAAGGATATTAGCGTGAAACAATATTTTTGGGGATATCTTTGTAAACAATACTTTTGAAACAATATTTCTGTTACACTATATTGTTGCATCTGATATTATGTCAGTGATCTGCTTTATTTACTGTAGGACTGGATGGATGTGTGAGGTAAAAATCTGTTTTGTTAGTACCTTTGGAATTTACTCTGGATAACCAAAAAGTTTTTTATCATGGATAGCACAGTGCATGATAAAAAGTTCTCTAAAAAATAGAGCATATGGCTATTTGGAGCCAATGAAGTGCCTTGAGCACCGGCGTGACTTGTTCCCAAGGGCAAAGGTAAAGTCACTGTCTTGCTGCAATGTTCTGGATCCTTGGGGGTTTACAAAATATGAAGAGCATTGCCCAGAAATACAGACCATTTCCAGAGTCTGCTGATGACAAGGGGAAATAATGATCAGCCGACTCTCATTTGGATTTAGTACTTTCTCCACAAAAAAAACCTAAAACTTAGATGGAAGAAGCATGTTTGTGCTCTATACAATTAGACCAACAGCTGTCTAGGCAAGCACTTATGGGCATGACAAGAAACACAAGACTTATCCAACATTAAGCTGCCGGGAATGTAACATATCCAACCATACGGTCGAAGCGGAGATACGGAACGTAAATTATTATTAAGACATGCTTAAATAAATGTATGCATACACTGCAGAGTATTCATTTTAGATGTACTATTGACAGTGAACTATTCACACTTAGTTAATCGGATTGTTGTATGTTTATGTTATACTTTGAAGCCATTACTGAAGATTTAACTATGTTTGGTTGTTATTTTCATTCAAACTGTTACTATTATCTCTATCTATTATTTACTACTCCATCTAAGTATCCACATAGGTGTGGGTTAAGTACTTACAATATGGTCTAATGTCAACAGTTTAGTAACAAGAGTTTGCCTACTCCCCTGATTTTCAAGTTCTGAGGTTGTTCCCATCATACATTTCTTTCCCAATATACATTTACTTAAACCCGAATTTTCTGTGGTTGTGGATTTTTAATATTAATGGAGTTGATATGTTCATCATAATACATCAGCAAAGGTTTGTGGACACCACTGTTATTGTCTGGAGTGTATTATGTTCTTTGGGTTTTGAATCCAAACACCCATGTGACATGAATTCTTCAATTAGACAAGATATCTTTTTTGTTATTAGTCCTTTATAGCCCACTATGATTTTGTAACTTAGGTCCTCATTAGGATGTTGGTTAGAAAGCAAGTAGACTGACTCCTAGTCGAAATCAATTCTGACTGACTCGGGTTTGGCAAGGCCGACTGACCGATTACTATGGTTTCCGAACACCGTTTCGAAAGTCTCACATTGTCTTCAATTGGAACCTGTGTTCTGACCAACAACACAGGCTCCCATTGGAAAAAAGGGATGGTTGCGGAAAACCCTGACCCCTGTAGCGGGCACCCCATGGTGCCTGCCACACTGTGCATGGTTTAGAAGCGCGGTCCCTTGGGTACCCCCTTGGTCCCAAATGGGCACCTAAGGATGAAGGGGGGCCTGCTTTGAGCATCCAAAGTCAGTGACTGCCTTTCCATGTCGGACAGACCGATTCGGAAAGACTGTCCGAATCCGACATCGTAATCCGTTGGTCGGAAACACAGTCCGTAGAGCTGTATGATTCAGCTTCGATCAACTCGGAGTCTCTGAATGCCGGTTGGAACTGATTCGGACTGACCGAACAGTTACCTTTCCATCAAAATCGGTTGGTAGGAACTGTTTCTGAGTTGGTTGGAAACATAGATTCTGACACATTTTCAGAAAATCCGACTGCCATTCGGAGCCTTTCCGACCAACATCGTAATGAGGCCCTTAGTTAAAGACAAAGAACAATACAGAGGCTCTCCCTACCTTTTCGCATTGTTGAGCCGCTGATGGTGATGCTACATATTGGATATGCTAGACATCGGTAGATCTCAGCTCTTACTGTCCTTCTTTTCGAATCCTTTGACTTGAGGCATCCTTACTTAAATTAGTGAGTGTATGTTATGTATCCTTCTTATTTTGCACTTACCACAAAAACGTACATGATCGTTTTATCATAACATTTGAAGGCAAGTAAATAATGCAATATAATGTGTTGATTGTTTTGAAAAAAAAGTATAGGAATTTGTTGCACTGCTAAATAATATAAGGATTTTTATTAACCTAATATTGAAGGGCGGTTTCTGGAATTGTACCTTTTTGTACTGTTTCACTTGCTAAGTCGTTTTTAGACCTTAGATGACTCTTGAGGTTTTTTTTCATGTGTGCACTATAAATTATTTTCAGAATTAGACAGCATAGTCTTTATAATCCAGTTCAGGGTTCCAACAAGGGTTCCCTGTGGGTTGAATTGAACGAGGCTAATGCCTTCGGACAAAAGTAGAACATAGTGTCTTGTCACTTGTGCGAGGCTAATGCCTTTCACAGCCTAATACTACATTTATGGCGAGCGAGCATTTCTCGGTTGGTTGCTTGTGGTGCAAGGATACAAAGTATCATTCTCAGCCTGTGCATGTAAAATCATTCTCATTGCTGTCTTTATGTCGGAAGCGATGAAGGGGAACCTTGCTGTAATGAGGAAGACTTGGTCTCTCTTGAGGGCCATTAAGTTTCAAAGTTTAAAAAGCTTGTCATAATTACAGGATCGCACCATGGGTCTAATCTTTATTGTTGTGCATGGACGTGTTTTTAAGAATGCAAAGAAGGGCATCCTTAGTTTGTGGTATACATACGACCGTTTTGTGCATAGTGGTATGACATTTTAGTACTACTTTGTGGATCTGAATGTGATTATAGATCTATTGTGGTTGTTGTGCAAGTTAAAATGTTTGTGGACATTTTAGTGATTCGAACAGAGGGGCATATTACCAAGCAGGGCGATAGGCAATTATCGCCGCTTTAGCGGCCGTTTTCAGGCACTAAGCGGCGATAATTCGATCGCCCTATTAGCAAGCTGTCGCTAACTGATGTTAGCGACAGCTTTTAGGCGATAGCGAGCGGTTTGGGGCCCGCTTTGTATTTCAGCGATGTTTATCGCTAATGACATGCAAAGTGGGCGTACCCAACCAGTTAGCGACTGAAAGCAGTCGCTAACGTCGCTATCGCCTATTAGCAAGACAGGCGTAGCGATGGAAATATTCGTGCTAAGCGCAAATATCTCCAAATACTAACACCTGCCCAGACTAGTTCTTAGCCATGTTATTGGGAGGTGGATAAAATAGCTAAGAGCATTTTGTCGCTAATGCGTGAATATCGCTGTATTCTCAGCGATATTCACGCATTTCGCCACTATCGCTGGATATTTTCGCACAATCGAGAAAAACATTGCTCATAGCATGTTTTCTCCGCTAACATATCCAGCGATAGGCAGCGATAAAAAAAAATGCACTAAGCGCATTTAGCGATAAATATCGCTATTCCTTGGTAAAATGCCCCAGAGTTCGGCAAGTCATTTCAAGAGTGCACCTCCAGTCTTCGTAATTTTCTGCCTGAATGCTCCATTTTTAGTTAGATTGACACATTCTGGCACATCTTTCATGCCCATAGCATTTGAGTAACCCAATTTTCACTGACTTCCATTTCTACCTCATTTTTGTGCATGCACAAGATTCCAGATGAGATACAAACATTTACATTCATTGACCCCTGATGGTTTATACTTACATCCAAGTCTTTTGGGTGTTGTATTCAAGTGTGTCGGTATAAGATTGCTTGAACAGTATTGTAAAATGCCTTCTGTGTATCAGCGAAACTTGATGATTGTTGTACAGTGTAAGCCATTGTGGCAGGTATCTTCTGTACCTCCTGCCTTAGTGGCAGTATTGGGACTTTTATTTATTTTGTTGGTCAACAGGGACTGCATTTTGGGTCTCTCCTTTTGAGGTACTGGAACAATAAATCATATCATGCTTCTTTGAATAATCAGAGAAAGGTTTGTTGTACGTCTGTGGATTACAATAAGGTACATGTACCTTCAAATAGTAGGCACAATGGGAACTATTAGTAGCCCTTTGTGGCATGTACTGTGAGTGACTTTGATGTAGTTTTTATTTTCCTGTTATATTGCAGGACTGGTGTATCTTTCGCCTATCAGTTGGAAGAAATTTACTTGTTTGAAGATCAAAATTGAAACTTCTATAAGATGATCTCGTGCCTACCAAGAAGTTGGCTTTTAAGATTGAGGTATCGAATGGCTTACCACCGTTTTATTATTTATCTCTTTGTTGTTTCTCTCAAATAGGTGCTGGAATCTCAACTTATAAACCTTAAAAACACCTCCCTATGAGTGAAATAGTACTGTAGGAAATACCCTGAAATGTTTGTTGAGTTAGATCGATTGTTTAGTTCCTCTCTGTATTTGAAATTCAATGTGTAAACCTGGTGGATATCATTAAATCCACTCTTGTCTTGAGAGGAGTCTTTATAATGGAAGCCTCTGGAGAGGATTCAGAAAATATACCTCAATTAAAGTTGTGAGGGTTGTGACACTCAGGGCCCATTTTTCATGAGCCTCTAGGTTTTCTTGGCATGGCTATGTTGCAATTAAAGAAATAAGGCAAAGCCTACATTTCTTGAAAATAGTTTTGGCTTATCTATCTATTGGTCTAAAATTGTTTGTAGCCTTGTGATCCCTGTCAAGTCTACCTTGCGGGATAGGGGTGTTGTATAACTCCTATATATCCCTATATCGTGTTAAGTTAGCATAGGTACGTTTGAGATTTAAACGCCATTTTTCCTTTCTTGCAACTTCTGCACACGACCCTCATTTGTTGACTTAGCTTTCAACCTAGTAGTTTGCCGTGGTGAATGTGAGAATAATATGTTATTGCTCTGATATCTGCTTTGTTTAATAAAACATGTCTGCACGGAGAGTGCTGAAGTTTCAGGAGCAACACGATATGGAATTGTTATGAGGTCTGATCTCCACGCCTTCATAGTCATAACACAAGTGCAGCTTTTGCCAACTTGGGCTTGAGGCGGGATTGATATTGCTTTGCACGAGAATTGTTAACACACTTGATGCGGTGCACATGCAGAGAGAGCTGGTGTATGCTGATGTGATTCCTTCATGCTAGGACACTAAGGTATGGGCCCGCCCTAAAACAACCCAAAGAGACCTTCTTAGATAATAATATAATATATGTGTTAGGGAGGGTGAGATATAAGTGTTGTTAACTCTTATTCATTACAGCATGGTAACATGCTGTCACCATTCGCTTTTTATGTCTTAGTAACTATGCTGATAATTTTGCTACTGATAATAAGTATACTTGTATTATCAAAGATACTGCGCCTGAGAAGACGGCATTAGTAAATAAACATTTCAAATGCACATGTGTCTTCTTTACTCCATGTTCTGGTTTGTAATGATAATATAACGAAAGAGTGTTCATGAGTCCCACGTACCCTGAGGTACTGTAAGTTCATGTTCTGGTTTGTCTAAACATTGGGTGTTTGATATGTCCAATGAGACACTGTAGCTAGCTCGGTAAGGGGTGAGTTGGTTGCTAAGGTAAGTTTTGGGACATCCTAATTTGCCGAGGTTCCACTCCTCTGTGCACAGTTCTGTGTGAGTACAGAAACCCTGCAACATGGCGCCCAACGGTTTCGGTGGTCTTATATCATGACACTCGAGTAGTTTATCGTTCATGCCTTAACCCCTTCACGTCCGTTTCCGGAAAACGGGGTGTCGGTGAAACCTACCTATTTTTTGAAATAGGTCTATATTCAAGCTTGATTCTTTCTTAAACGGTTTCTTTGAATTACTACCCAGTTGTGCTACAAAGTATTCTTTGAGTTTTCTTATTTCCAATTCTGTAATGGCGGCAGCGGTGGCTATTGCGCAGCATAGTCGCGTAGCGGTACGCAACCATCTTCAGACGTACCAAGTCCCAGTAGATGGGATGGCTGTGATTTTCGTGGTATGTGCAGATCCGGCGTTTCCTTACGAGTTGTTTTACTCTTGGGTTACGTTTCCGGCTGTGGACGCTAATTCTGGTTTGTTCCACTCCTACACCGCCTCGGATGTCCCGGCTGAATATACGCCGTACAGGGCATTGGAAATACCTATTGATCATTGGCAGCATCGAGTTTGGTTTGATGGCGCCCTCCCCCACTCTATGTCCCCTGCGAGGTTAGGCCCGCTCTCAATTCCAGGTACTAATTGGCCTGCGTTGGGTGGCTTTACCCCGCACCCGAATCACGGGGCTTGCACCCTGGCAGAAATTCGCAGGCTGCATGTAGTTTCCATTTCCGTGATTCGTGCTTTAGTGCAATACATCGGTCGACATCTTCCTGGTGGTCCCCAGGGGGGTGCGGCCGCTCCCCTGGAACGAGGCGGAATGCGTCTCAATCCAGTGATGGTAAATTCGGTTTTTGGTGCGCGTCCGGTTGACAACGATGACTTCCCATTCTGGCTAGCAGAGAAGTTTGATCAACTGGAGGCGGTTTTTCCGAATTCTACTCCTGCTGATAAACATAGAATGTTGACGATTACTCTACCGAAGGATATTACTCCTGAACTTGCTGACTGTGACAGCTGGGGAAAAACATTTGCGGCAGTTTATACAAGGTGCTTCGGCACCCCGTCTATGACTGCCCTGCCTGAAATCGTTAGACGTGTTCAGAATGATCACGGTCCAGAGGCAGCGGTTGAATTGGGTATGCGCCTGTGTGGTTCTTTTGAGATTGTAAGTGATCTCATTCTCTCCAATGTTAAAGGAGATGCAGTTAACTTTCAGGTGTCGAATGCTTTGGCTGCTCTGCCCGATGCCGACAAACCCCGCCAGTTAGCAAAGATTGTGGTGGCCGCTTATAAAACGATTGGCCGCACAAGTAGAGGTCTGAAATATTTTCCAGTGAAACAGATAAAACAACCACTGGGACAATCTGCAGTGACAGATGCCCAGCCCAAGTCCAAGAAACAAAATTGGCCTAAAAAACAGACACAGGGGAAGCAGACAACGCAGACTCAGGGTACTTTTCCTGCAATACAAGCTCCTGCGCCACCCGAAAAAGTTTATGATTTGCGCGACCGCGCGATGATTAAATCGCCTGATCGTTTTCAGGGTTCTGATCAACGCTCTCCTCGTTCCTTTCAGGACACATCGGCCCCGAAGACCGGTGGAGGAGGAGGGGGTGGACGTGGACGTGGTGGCCAACAAGGACGTGGCCAGTCCCGCCAGACGGACGGCGCGGTGAAGCAGGAGGATTCTACGCCTAGGCGTCCGCAGTTTGCGAAAAAGAAAGTCGCAGCCTTAACAGCGCATCGATATGCCACAGATAGTGAGAACGCGGCTTCGGAATCTGACGTGGGCTCTGACCTTGCTGGACAGCGCGGCGGAGATAACCATAGTCAGAGAGGCGCTGCGTCCACTACTGAGGGTGACAGCGACTGATGTCTACGTTGTGATAGAAACAGCGGATACGAGACTTGCTCCCCCTGAAAGACTATATGAAATTGTCCTGTTAATTGAAGGTGACATACAGCGTACCGTTAAAGGTGTATTTTGGGAGAATCTGTCTTCTACATATGATATTTTACTTTCGGAGGCTGACTGGCCCCCACCTTTTGTGCTCGCGGCGCCGCGAGGGGAGGAGGTAATCCTGCCCAGTTTCGCGAACACTGTCTCGAAAGAGCATGCGCAGCATTTTGCAGAAGAGTGGGCTCGGGCTCTCGCGCCGGCTCTGTACCGTAACCAATGTGGTTGGGATAAATTGTCGCCTTGCCACGAAATTCCGTTGCGGTCTCAGCCGCAGCCTCAACCTCAATATCCCATTCGGCGTGAAGCAAAATCTTCCGTCGCGGAAATCCTTGAACAATTGGAATATCAGGGAGTTATTGAAACGTGTGTGTCACCGATGAATAATCCCCTTTTTACTGTGAATAAACCTGACGGATCATATCGTTTGGTTTTGGATTACCGGCATTTGAACTCGCATTGCCGTAACTGTGCAGTACAGAATACCCACGGCTCTGCCCTGGTGGATAGTCTCGTGCGTAAGCGTTTCAAGACAACGCTTGACATATCCAATGGTTTTTATGCCCACAGATTGGACAGCTTTAGCTCCCAATGGACCAGTTTTACAAGCGCTGGAGTCCAAAAGCAATTCCGGCGTCTTCCAATGGGCTACAAGAATAGTCCTGGTGTATTTACCGCTCGAATTGTCTCTATTCTGGAGGCACTCGACCCTGATGCTTTTTCGTATGTGGATGACATATATCTCACAGACGACGATATTTGGGAGCATCTGTGTCGTGTAAATTCTCTTGTTTGCAACTTCGCAGACATGGGTTACAAATTCAACTTTGCAAAATCGCACATTGCTGAACACACAGTGTTGTTTTTGGGCTATGAGCTCAACAATGAAGGTAGAGGTTTGGCTCCTCACTTCTTGGAGAAGTGCGCACAATTGCGCGCACCAACAACTCTGAAAAAATTACAATCCTTACTGGGCTTTTTGAATTTCGGCAGAACTTACATTCCGGAATATGCCCAGCGTATCAAGCCTTTGTATGCTTTGATACAACCAACTTTCTCAAAATCATGCTGGCTGCCTGAGCATTCAGCCATTTTGCAATCCTTGCAGGCTGATCTGCTCGCTTCTAAATATTTACTGACTCGTGATAACCACACCAACCTGGTCATAAGAATAATTCCTGGGACGGTGGGTTTCACTTACCTCACTTTTAATGAAGGTGACACAGTACCTATTGCTTACAAGTCACACTTGTACACCTCGGCTGAGATGCGGTTTCCCACCATAGAAAAGGTTTTAACTGCTGTACAGATGGCTATTCTAAAGGAACGAGCTCTGTCACAGGGGAAACGCATGCTAGTGGTAACACCCTGTCCTCATTTGGAGGCAGTCACGAAAGCCAGTGTACCAAATTCGAAAGCTTTGCACCCTCGGTGGATTCAGTGGGCTGCGTCATTGTCATCCGCAGATGTCATGTTTATTTTTGACGCTTCCTTACGGTCGCAGGAGTACTTGCAGTATGAATTCGTTCACCCTGCTCCTCTGGCGATGCGACCTTTGGAGGACTTCCATTGCATCATTTACACTGATGGGTCGGCGCAGGTTGCGCATGGCTCTAAACATGCCTACGTTTCCGCATGCGCCATTGTGGTCGGTGCTATGTTGAATGATGAGTTCATTTCCAGGGAGGTACACACGTTGCCCCTGGGCGATTGCACCGCACAATTGGCAGAGCTTCGTGCTCTCTTACTAGCTTTGGAGTACGCAGATCCGAGTGTTACTACTCTAATTGTAAGTGATTCTTACTACTGTGTCCAGTCTTACAATGAAAACTTGTTCTTTTGGATTCAAAATGATTTTCATGATTCCAAGGGTAGCACAATAAAACATAAAATGATCTGGGTTCGAGTGGCAGAGCTTAAGGCTATGTTGCCACTCGTTTATGTGATTCATACTCTCGGTCATCAGCGCGTGGGAGTTCACGCTGTTGGCAACTCGCTAGCTGATGAAGCAGCGAAATCAGCAGTATCTACATACTTAGTTGCAGCAGTTACTAGGTCTAAAACCAAGATTGATAGCGACATCTTGGCAGCGATTGCTGCCTCTGAGAAGGGAAGTAAACATCCTTCGGGATTCCCTTCGAAGTATACATACCACTTAAGTCCCGAAAAGGTTCCTTTTGTGACAATTCCTGATGTTGGGGATCGGCTGATTCCCAACTCGGATCGCAGAACAGACTTGATTACAGCGGCTCATGAAGGTGTGGCGTCTGCGCATGCGGGCGTCTCAGCCACTGTAACGCAACTACAACATCGTTTCTGGTGGCGGGGACTGTACAAACAGACGCGTGATTATGTCCTTCTTTGTGACATATGCCAGCAGATTAAACCTTCAACTGCTACGCGTCCGCCTCAGACTCAGTTGTACATTTCTAATAAACCACTAGGCTGTGTTTATTTAGATCACTGCGGTCCATTTTCATCTGATACTGCGTATAAATACATCTTAGTAGCAGTTGACTCATGCACACGCTTTGTGTGGTTATGGCCACATCGCAGCGCTGATTCCCGGACTGTCATCAGAGATTTGCGTATCTTTATAGGGATTTTTGCCTGTGGTACCTTCCATTCGGATCAGGGTCCGGCTTTCGCCTCTAAGGCGTATAAGGATGCCATGACTTCGATGGGGGTCCAAGTCAAGTTTTCGTCACCCTACAGACCCGAGGGTAATAGTGTAGTTGAACGAATGAACCGTGATTTAAAGCAATCTTTGACAGCCCGAGTTATAGGCACTGGCAGAAATTGGCTGGCTCACCTCTATGGCGTGCAGCGTGCTCTTAATAATCTCCCTAGAAGGTCTCTGGGTGGGCGGACCCCATACGAAATGCTCTTTGGCATCAAGATGTTCGTCCCTGACCTTGACGGTCTAGACTCGGTGGTTCGCGCCACTTCCTTTGACGCAGATGAACATTGCAATGTTTTACAGAATCTACAAAAGACGAGAGACACTCTTGCAAAGGAACATTTGCCCTCCACGTCGGATGATGCGTTGCAGATCCCGGTAGTTGGCTGGCTACCCCAAGTTGGAGAACTGGTTCGAGAGAAGATCGACAACAAGAAAGAGTTTGGTCCTTCCTATCGAGCTCCGGTCCCAGTGCTTGGAGTGAAGGGCACTAGAACAGTCATTTTACCACCACTTCCAGGTCGTAAGGAAAACAGGTTTATTTCTATTGACAATGTCAAGATACACAGAGTGGCCGATTCTTCTTAGCATGACACCGGCTGTTTCCTGTCCTTCCATTGTGAGAAATTCAATTATGCCCACTGATTCTAATAATGAACCTGAGGTGGCCATCGAATTACCTGCTGTTTCCACTCCATTATTGAATAATTTACCAGGAACTAACCTTGATGAAACAGACTATACATACCCCACTGATTTGTCCATGCCTGACCTGCAAGCTCGTTTAGCCACGGAATCCAGATTTTCATTTGACTCTGCTTCCCTTGCCTCGAAAAAACCCTCTAAAATTGCAGTATATGCTAGCCTGTTTAAAAAACATTTTTTGATACCTCCTTGGATATACATTTGGCTGGTCCTTTTTTCACTGTACCTTTTTATGTCAATTGGTTTTGTGTTTTATTTTTTCCGGATTATGAATGGACACTATGTCGAGGAGAGAACTTGCATTACTCATTTGAATGGAACTTTGGCCCCACTTTCCTCTTCACATTCTACACATAGATTAAAAAGAGACTTGACTTTGGTTAACATCACAGCGTGGCCTGTTCTGGATGGAATCGCGTGGGATGCAGTTCGTTTTCAGATTCATGGCCCAACGGAAGTCGTTAATGTCCCTAACGTACTAAGAGTTAATATGGGGGATGTGGTGAAACAAAACATTCGTTCTGATGATTGGGATGTTAATGCTGTGGAAAGTTTGTTTTCTGATTTGAAATATTATGCTGCTTTTGATGCTGAGGATTTATATTTAGAATCTGCTAATTATGGTGAATTGTTCTGTTACCAACATTATGGCAATCACTTCTTACACAAGACATCTTCCCGAAGGGATGCGGTTAATTTTACACAGTGGGAACATTGCCCAGCACCTACACAAGGGAGTTCTGAAACGTTTCTTAAAAAGTATACTTATTTCACTGACTTTAATCAGTCCAATCCCGAGTCCTTTTATTTTAAATTTCACAAACAGCCACTGTCCAAGGTTCGACTTACAAATACAAAATTGTTATATTCAAAGGCCTTCCTGGATCAATTAGTTACTGGAGGGTATGAGTTATGGAAGGATACCATAGACCTTAAATCAGTTTGGGGCTCAAGGGCCTGGCAGGTACAAGGCACTGAGGCTTTGCACCGTGCATGTCTCATCCCAAATCATATGTGGTTTTTAAATGAAACCATTTCCCAGACCACGTGCTTTGGATTGGCTACATCTAAAAGGTTAAACACCCCGTCTTTCCCGGAGTTGGAGGAATATGAGAATTGGAGTAATTTTACTGAATTGTCCATTAGAGAAATACAGGCTCTGCTTCTGAATTCCTCCTTTAACATTTCCAGTATGAATCCCAAGGGTTGGCTGCTTTGGCACCGTAGTGCTGATTCTTGCCAAAAAAGGTTTTTAAATATAACTGACGGTTTTAAGACTGTTAGATCTGATCCCCGTTTTGATTTGAGTCATACTGTCACCTCTTACTCTGTTGGCAAGTTGTGTCAAGCTTGGCTGAAACATTCAACTTTACCTGCGGTTAAGTATCACCTTTCCAAACTGAATGCAGACGTGGATTTGAATGATTTCATTAAGGGCCCAGCTAGTGGCAGGTCGAAAAGGTGGTTATATGGTGTTTACAATGAAATTTGGAAACTCTCACAGATTGAGGCTGCTTCACGCCTTAGGGCTATTGATCAGGCAAATCTTGAGAAAGTGCTTGCAGTGGTTGACAATAGCATTAACGTGCTTTCCTCTAGAATTTACACATTAGATAATATTGTGTCGTCTGTTGTTGATATTGTGCATGATGAAGTGTCTGTATTATACCATGGTCAAAATCAATTACGTTCAATCATGCAGTTTGCATGGACGCTACAGACTCTAAAAATGGGTAAAGTTCCCTGGGGATACATGAACGTTTCCTCTTTATTTTCACCATTTAATTTGACAGACAAACAACGCTTGCTTTCAATGCGTGATGCTTCCTTTTCTATGCTCCATATTGAAAGATTGGAATCTTTACCTTTTTCTGTGGCAGAGACCACTGCTGCTACGTGGCTTATCCACGGTTTAATAACGCTGCCTTTTGCTTTATATAAGTTTTCAAATTGTATGAAATATGTGCCAATAGGTCGTTTTGAACCCTTAGGTAGCGGTTTTCTTCATGAGGTCTGGTCACTCCCATACACATACAGATGTTTCAAGGATGAACAAGAAGTTTATCTAACAGGGGATGAGTGTACTGAGACGCCAGATCATTCTTTAATGTGTAGACACATACAGTTACACGGTTCATGTAACAGGGACAGACCGAATATGGCTTGCGTTTTACAGGGCACGCCAGTTCCTGCTATCATCCCCACGTTTAAATTGTTAGAGAATGGTAGTTATTTAATGCTCAATAATGAAAACTGCTGTGGTTTAATTAAAGGTATAGCTTTCATAGTAACGGTTAGTGAGCGAGTTATTTGCTGCAGAAATGTTCTTTATCCTCCCACACGTGAACATAGGGAGTCTTCCATTTGGCCACAGATACCGACCTTGGGAGCAGAATTCAGCGGCATGGCTAGAATAAGAGCTCTATTGTCCCAGAAAGAGGTGGCCTTGAGCTCGGCCCGTGAAACTTTCGTGCTTCACATTGCTAACACCCGCACGGAGGTCCAGGCTCTTTTAAACACTGATTTGCCCTTGCATTTCGGAGCCATGGTCCGTTCAATCTTTAACGCATCCTCCACAACGGGCCTAGCACATTTTTTTAAAGTTGTTAGCGGTGGTCTCGTGACTTCCTTTGAGAATATTTTTGGAGTCATCCCTGCTTTCTTCCATTCTATTTTTTCATCCTTGTTTGGAGGGTTCCCGTTTTTGCTTGCATTAGCGGCTGGCGCATTGGTGGTTTTCTGCCTTTTTAAATATGGATGCCCTTCCTGTGCAAGACCACGCACAGCTACTACTGACGCGGTTTCGCAACCGCATGCTTGATTACTATGGCACACTGCCGTTAGCGACTCTAAGCACGGCGTTTGGATTATCTTTTCGGTTCTCCTATTTCACCTGTGTCCAGCCTGTATTTCGCTGTCTGACCTGTGATTTCCTTTGGGCCATTGATTTGTGTCTCTGCGGACCAGCATCTTCTGACGTCGATTTTGATCAACTGATGAGTCCTATCATTGCTCACGAGTTGGTTTGTTCTGACGAAAGGGTTATGGCCTTGGCGGTGGCACATGGACTAATGGGTCCCTGGGATGTGTTGTCGGCAGCGCAAAATTTCTTGGAACTAAGTTTTCTTGAGAACCCACCGAGCTGTCCTCTGATGGTTATAGAGGATCCGGTGCTGGAAGATCACGTATGTTCCTTTCATCTTTTAAATTGGATGGCTGAACTGTTTTCTGATGAGGACAGTGACTTCCTCCTGGAGGCTGTTGCAGCTTACTTTTCGTATACGGTCTTATCATAGACACTGCCTCAAATTGACATGCTGATTGATAGCATTTCCTTGATTTTATTGACTTTTGGTCAAGAGATTTTATTTTTGCTTGCCTATTGGCTTGAGCCACAGTATATTTGTGGGCTATTTTTTTAGCATTAATTTTTATATTCATGCTCGTTTATAAATGGATTCTGCTCTCATGTGATGGCACTTCTGTTACCTTATTTAGTCCGTTCTCGGATCATGGGGGGGTGTTGTATAACTCCTATATATCCCTATATCGTGTTAAGTTAGCATAGGTACGTTTGAGATTTAAACGCCATTTTTCCTTTCTTGCAACTTCTGCACACGACCCTCATTTGTTGACTTAGCTTTCAACCTAGTAGTTTGCCGTGGTGAATGTGAGAATAATATGTTATTGCTCTGATATCTGCTTTGTTTAATAAAACATGTCTGCACGGAGAGTGCTGAAGTTTCAGGAGCAACACGATATGGAATTGTTATGAGGTCTGATCTCCACGCCTTCATAGTCATAACACAAGTGCAGCTTTTGCCAACTTGGGCTTGAGGCGGGATTGATATTGCTTTGCACGAGAATTGTTAACACACTTGATGCGGTGCACATGCAGAGAGAGCTGGTGTATGCTGATGTGATTCCTTCATGCTAGGACACTAAGGTATGGGCCCGCCCTAAAACAACCCAAAGAGACCTTCTTAGATAATAATATAATATATGTGTTAGGGAGGGTGAGATATAAGTGTTGTTAACTCTTATTCATTACAGCATGGTAACATGCTGTCACCATTCGCTTTTTATGTCTTAGTAACTATGCTGATAATTTTGCTACTGATAATAAGTATACTTGTATTATCAAAGATACTGCGCCTGAGAAGACGGCATTAGTAAATAAACATTTCAAATGCACATGTGTCTTCTTTACTCCATGTTCTGGTTTGTAATGATAATATAACGAAAGAGTGTTCATGAGTCCCACGTACCCTGAGGTACTGTAAGTTCATGTTCTGGTTTGTCTAAACATTGGGTGTTTGATATGTCCAATGAGACACTGTAGCTAGCTCGGTAAGGGGTGAGTTGGTTGCTAAGGTAAGTTTTGGGACATCCTAATTTGCCGAGGTTCCACTCCTCTGTGCACAGTTCTGTGTGAGTACAGAAACCCTGCAACAGGGGTTATTGTGGACCCATATCCTGCCATATCTTGGTCCCTGGTCAGGAATTTCCAATAATGCTGGGTTCTGAAAGGTTAGGAACATTGCAGTTAGGGGACTCTGGACAGGAAAACAGCCCGTATTTTAGTTTTTGATGTCTTCAGAAGGGGGGAGTCACTGGTCTTTGTGCAACACCCACTCAAGCAGAGCACCTGTGCTGCAGATGGGTCCCATAGAAAAGTCCTTGTCACAGGAAGAGATGTTAACAACACACCTTTAGGGACCCCCAGGCTAGAGAGGGTGTTTTACTTGGGGTACTTCTGACAATATTGGGCTGTACGTATTTGGTTGTTGTGTAGTAAGAGGTCACTGCATAGTATCCCATCACTGGACATTTACCTGTGGTGCCCAACATCATTCAGTAATAGTACTGCTTAATTATGCAGCCAAGTTACCACCTGTTGTATTCTTTTATCCATTTTACACAGGTTCCCCATGGATGAAATGGGAATGAGCCCAAGCTTTCTTAATTCCAGATACACTTATCTATTACAGAAGGAGCTGCAAACACTTGTGCAGCCCCTCCTTCAATACAGATTGCATTGGTGTATATGTGGTGCCGGCTTGCTCCCATGTGGATATTACTTCATTTGCTGTAGCGTGGCCACACGCAAATGAGGAACAATTTTGCCTCTGCACACACTCAATTATAGCAGACACCGGCAAAAGGGAAACAGAGCTTTCAGGAGGGCCTCTGTGTGCCACAAGGAGGTGGTGTACAGTTATTGCCCCCCCCTGAGGTGCTTATGGGACAGCAGACATCTCCTTGTAGGCTGGTGTAGTGACTCACTGCATCCTCCTGTAGAGGGATTTCTTTCCACTTTCAAATGTATGTGGGTCCTATCTACACAGTGAAAGTCTACCTGCGGTCTCAAACAGTTGGGGCATCTTTCACTAATGCACTAGCGAGAGGAAAGGTGCATGTTCACAACTGCTGTGTTGGGAACGGTGCAGTACATTAGCTGTAATAAGGTGCAGTGACCCGGTCTGAATCCAGCGCTCCCAGTTCAAGGTGAGCCATGGTTCAGAACCGGTTAGTGCACCTTATACATAATATGGGCTCTGATGCTTCAAAAGTAGCGAGGGCAAGCAGTGAAAGCTCACTCCAGAAGGTGGTAGTGTGTGTGTTTACTGTGCCATGCCTAGCTTCAAACCCACTATGTTTAATATCCAATCAGATGAAAACCTTTTAAAAAGTATTTATTTTATTTATATATAGAAAGAGTAGGGCAGCAACTCAAGGTGTCCTCTTCTTCTTCTTAGATTTTGCCCAGGAACCCT
Organism: Lissotriton helveticus; assembly: GCF_964261635.1. Lineage (NCBI taxonomy): Eukaryota > Metazoa > Chordata > Amphibia > Caudata > Salamandridae > Lissotriton > Lissotriton helveticus. The sequence continues at coordinate 708,907,299 of NC_136070.1, forward strand.
TACTTGTTAAATTGAGAGAACATCAGTTAGCTTTAGGAAATGTAATCATAAAAGTATACAACATTAGCTTACCCAGATTCTGCTTTGTTATTGCTATTTTTTATGAGAAAGTCAATGAAATAAGATAATGATTTAATATCCCACTGGGATCTCAGTTTATACATTTAAATCAAAGACAAATGGGATGCCAATCTCTTAATCTGGGGTAATCTAGCAAATGTATAGATGCAGTGGCACAATTTGATAGTATAGCTGTCAGAAAACACATAAAGGATATATTGAAACACAATAGAGGCAGTTTTAGGAAAAATGATTCAAGGTTGATATAGATGGACTACACTGAGGGCCTAATTACGATGTCGGGGGGACTTGAGTCCGCCCGACAACGTTTCGGTCCTGGGACCGACTGATCTCTGGTCAGCGGTCCCGACCGCCTAATTTGGATGCGACCGAACACTGTTCAGTCGCACTCCTACACTTCCCTATGGGAGCATGCATTACGGCCGTAGAGAGGCCATAATACAAGCTCCCATAGGGAAATGGGAGGTGCTGTTTATCCCTGCACCCCGTGGCAGGCACCACAAGGTGCCTGCCACGGGGTGCAGGGATCAACAGAGGGCAGCCCCCAACCGGAGGCCGCGCACCTAATTGGGCCCTGCTGGGGCCCCCCAAACACGCTTTCCGACATGGTTTCCATGTCGGACAGGCCAGCATGAAAACTAAGGTTGGAAACTGTGCATCGTAATCTCAAGGGCGGAAAGGCCATCCTTTGGGGTTACAAGCTGGTTCCGGCTGGCTGACAGGCTCCTTGAGCCGTTCAGAAGCCAGCTAGAATGATTGGTGCAAATTGGTTTCCGACCGCCAGCATTATAATACGGCGGTTGGAAAGTAAACCGAGGGGCCGATTATGATGTGGCCCGGAAGGCTCCGACTGTCGGTCGGAGCCTTTACGGGCCACATCGTAATTGCCCTGAATGTGGTAAACTGATATTGTTGAAAAAAATACTTCAACTGCTTCTCTTCCACCAATCATGAAGAGGTACTAAAAAAAATAGCGACCATCTAAAATAGTGCAAACACTGATGTGCCATAACCATTTCATAACAAAATCATGCATTGTTTCACTAGTTTTTGTAGTTTTCAGCTGACACAAAAAAAACTTTCTAAAACAAGACAATGACTGTTTCCAATGACCTGTCGTCAACCTTCATTGCACTATTGCATTCCTATAGTCTTGGGGCCCAATTCACAAAGGCATATTCGACCATAAATATGTGTTTAGGTTAGGAAATGTCTGTATACTTACCTGCCCAGTATTCACAAAAGGATGCATGATAGTTGTAAATCTACTGTGAACAATTATTCAGGAGTAACTGGGCATTCCAAGGTGTGGTTAGCTTTTCGAGTTTGAACGCCCACAAAATTGTGAGATTTTCTGACCTTGGAAATGGACAGATATGTGTTCCTGTACATATCTGCTGGCCTTTTCACCCCCTCAATTAATACTTAAATTTTTTACGGAAGGCATCTGAAAATTATTAACCCATGTTAGATATCAAGGTGGTAAACCTGTGGTTCATAAGGCACTTTTCCTTGAGAATGGGGTAAATTCAGTCCATGCACCAGTGGCTGGCGATGGGGAGTTCCTTGCAGTGCTGTAAATGGAGCATTTCGTACAGAAGGGTATGGGATTTATGTGCAGATTAGAAGGTTGGGGGTGTGCCTTTTAGTAATAGTTTAACTTTTAAGATTCTTGGTAATTATTTTAACTTATTTTACAATGTAACTGATTGTATTGTTTTACAATTGAATGCAAGAATTTCCCTTATTGTGTCATTATACATTGTTAAGGCATAAGGCGAGAACAACACACTTTTACTTAACCTGACTTGAACTGGAAGGCTCTTACTTCCATGTTTCCATCAGGAAATTGTATCGGAGGTGGCAAGCCATACTTATACGATTTACTATTTAATCTTAGATCTGCTCCCTCGGTATTCACAAAGGCATTTATTCAATAGTTAATATTCTTCATGCCACCATAAACGGGCTGTCAAGTCACATCCTTATGCGGGCAACTACTTAAGACATGCCCAGGCATACAGCTTGATTTGGGAACATACAAGGACAGTTTGTAACTTTAGCGGGTGGTTACTGATGAACAGCCGCTAGGTCCACCTTGGTGAGTGACGTTTTGGGGTGAGTGTGCTTCACTGCCACATAGACCTGCAGGCAGAAAAGTGCCATCTGCAAGAATTCAGATCAGAGATCTGTGGAGCGACAACGCCATGCTCAATGCACACACTGTGATGACTACACCGCCAACACAGTGTTTATTCTCCCTGGAACTGGAAGAAATAATAGTTAGGCATGCAATGCAATTGCAGTCAATAAGCACCTTTATGGTTTTGTTGCTGCATTGGAGGCCTACATAAGAGAGCATTCCATTCTCTCTTTGTGTGTTTCTCTCACCTGCAGCATAACTTGACATTTTATTCTCTGTCATGCCTTGATACCTGACCCCAGCACAATTGATGTTCCATGTTTGATCTCTTCTGTACCTACCTTCTTTTCCCACCACCCTGATGCCCAAGGCTGGCTCCCCATTTTGCACTACCACTCAGCCAGCTGGTGTGGTATGAGTATTCAGGAACTGCCGTATTCACAAGGATTCTATCATTGGACTGAGATTTGGACTGTTGTTCACCGTGTCCCTGTACACTGTGGTTTAGCAGATCCTAACTTAGGGGCCGATTATGATTGCGGTTTTTCCGCATCCTCCGGGCCGGCGGAAGCCACCGCCGACCCGAAGGATGCGGAAAAACCGCTGCGGAGCCTCCAAAGACCCACCGCCATATTAGGATGGCTGGTGGGTCTGGAATTCCGTCCGCAGCTTTTCTGCCGCGGTCGCCTTCCGACGGCGGCAGAAAAGCTCCAACATGGCTGGCGGTGTCTATCAGACACCGCCATCCATATTAGGATGGTGTGAAAGACATGCTTTTCCGCTGCGGCTTTTCCGCCGTGGAAAAGCATACGGACTTACACTTCGGGGGCCCATTGCGGGCCCCCTGGGCGAAGGGGGGTGGGGGGTGCACATGGGGGGTACCTATGGTACCCCCCTGCATTTGCGTGCACAAAGCAGCAGGCACTGCGCGGTGCCTGCCGCTTTGTGCATGCAAATGCGATGCATGCATTTTTAACCTTGCGGCAGGTGCAGCTTGAAGCTGCACCCGCCGCAATGTTAAAGATAGAGGATGTGACCGCCACCCTGGCGGTCACATCCTAATCTGCTTGGAGGGAACGCAGCAGCCCTTGCGGACGTTCCCTCCTCCTCAGGGGTCGCGGACGGACTCAAGTCCGTCCGCGATCATAATCGGCCCCAAAGTTCAGGGAAGAGTGCATGCGTGTTGCATCGTCATGGCACATGCAACATGAAACATTGCACATGTTTCGTGTTCCTTTATTGGGCCACATGCATGAAATTCGCTAATGGGTTATTCATATCTCCCTATACTTCTAGAGATAGTATGATCTTCCCAGCTAAATTCTCTGAACGCTAAAGTTGGCATTCTGTCATTTGTTACAGGGGTCTGCTAACCAATTGCGGTTCTGGAACGGAGGAACTTGCAGTCTGTGAGTCGGTACGCCCCTCCTTGATAGGCTTAACAGAGAGGCAATGGCTGACCTTATCTTAGTTGCAACCAGGGGACTCAATGACCCATGTTGGCCAATCTAACAAGGAAATCGGGGATTCTCCAAGGGATTTCTCAGTGATATTTTCAGTCTTTGTTCTTATTCCCTAGTTTTGAAGCAGTCAGTATATGCAAAAATCCCTCTGATATGTGGGCTGACTGAAGATTACGAGGCTCATCTACTTAAGAGTTTCTTGGTCTGATGCCCTCCTGTGTTGTTTGTTTTACCATCATGGCAACATCCAATCTCCACTGTTTACTCCTGGAAAAAGTTACTCTGAAAAACCTCTCCCTGAATTTTTGGTGGCCATCACTTAAGTAAAGAGACAGCTTGGAGCATGGTAATAGTTTGAGTCTTGCTTCTGTTTCCTGTCGAAGGTTTTTAAATCCATTTGCCCTTTCGTTTTTGTCCTAAGATCAGATCATCTTTTTCTTATGGGCAGGACACAGTCCTCGCTAAGATCAGATCATCTTTTTCTTATGGGCAGGACACAGTCCTCCCTTCCTTAGGTTCCCAAGGAGGACATGAGACTACGGGGTCTCTGTACCTCCGAAACATGGGGAGTAGGGCCAGACTGGTAACAAACCAGGGCTGGACTGGCGGTGCCAGGCATAGGGCGTTACCCCAGAAGGATAGAGTGGTTGGGGCTTGTTTTGCAGGTGTGGGCCAGTTTTGTCCCTGGGGGGCGGTTTTACCGAGGTGCTGCAATATCGCCCCCCAGAGACAAAAGCAGCTGTTGCAACACTTGCACTCTCCCCCCCCCACAACCCCTCACCCCGTGGACTGGTCCAACCAAATTGGCAGGACTGCTTTGGGTTGCCAGTCTGGCCCTGTAACCAACAACAGTCCTGTGAAAATTGTTCAGACCAGCCCTACACTACAACACTACAAAAGGCCTGAGTTAAGGGCGGCCATTAAGGCATACTCGGTCCTAATAGCCTGAAAGCAGCTGCCACCTTAACTGGAAACCTATAGTAGAAATGCTGGTATGGCAGAATGGCCAGTCGAACCCAGGTGGGGTGGGTGGCCTGAGGGAGCAGCCACTTTCACAACATCAATCTACTTCTGTGTGACGTTTTGGTCTGGAACCAAAGGTACAGAACCTCTCATGGTAAAGTTGAGCTGGTGGGTGAAGAAAAGCATAATTTTCGCAAAAAAGCAGAACCACGCCCCTTCCTACGGCTGGTTCAGGGTCTTTCACATCAAGAGTTTTCCAAGGGGTGTCTGCTTCTGATATATGTATGGCAGAAACATGGGAAACTCAACACACATTCATGACACATTATAGGTCGAAGATTGGTGGTTTTGATGATACACATTTGTTGCAGAGCAGTCCTCACCTAAATAGACATTTGGATATATTCTATGCTCTGCTTTTTGCATTCTTGTTTTAAAATAAAATATGATGATTTGCAGTATTTATTTTTCTACGCCAGCCAAGACTGGGCTCACTGCTTTGTATATCCTCATTAACAGGGGACTAGAATATGAAAGAGGCATGGCAGCCTTTCCCAGAGAAAAACACTGACCGTTTGTTTATATTTCAGATGCGAGAATGGGGTGGGGCATGCTGCTTAAATAAGAATGTATTCTAACTCCAATGAATTCATTTTTTATATTGCAATTCTGTCTCTGTTTACTTTAATTATAATTCAGAGATCACTTCGACAGCACTAGATAATGTTTTACAATATTTCTTCTTGCATTTGAAGATTTAAGTAATTAGTGAAAGTGTCTTAAATACCGGGTTTGGATCCTTTGCCTAATATTTTTTACCGTCCTTGACATAAGTATACTCGTCATGCCGGTAAAACACCGACCAGGAGGAAACCCTACTTAAAGGTCATCTTTATTACATGGTGTCCCCATTTCATGGTCCCATTCCTGCATTCCTCCCACCAGGGCACAAGTCCTAAAAAGAAGAAGTGGGGAGGACTAACCTAGTTAGGCAGTATGCAAGTGACATCACGGCGTGCAACATCATGGCGCGCGACATCTCGACGCGCGACATCATGGCACACAACATCACGACGCATGACATCACACATGCCATCACAGGAATTGACATCATAAAAAGTGGCATCACAAGCCACGACTTTACAGGAAGTGGCATCCCATGAAGGGACATTACATCTAAAGCCCTCACATATATGTTTAGCAGGTCTATCTTGTGTACGTTTGAGCGCACTGCAAGGATATTAGCACTGTGTGCTATGGAGGATGATATGTGACTTCTACACCTTGCACTCCGCCAGTTCAATTCAATTCAAATGATCTTTATTCGGATTTAATACATCCATAAAAGTACATACAGAAAGAAAATGCATTTAAAAACATTATTAGAAACACGCGGTTAAAAAGTTAAAAACGAATTATCCAATTAGATTTGAGCAGCATATATGGCATAAAGTGCATAGTGTATAAAGTGCAGAATGCATACCACATAATACAAAAGGAGCATTAGTCCTTTGATATCCATAATTTCAAAATATAGTTGTATTCTCCCACAAGAATTGATTCAAACTAAACACATGTACAGTGGAATCACTGTTTAGTAACTAGTGCAATGGTAAGGGACACAAATACATGGCCTCGATTTCACACAGGCTTTTATGAAACAACTAACATGGTAAATGACATCATCATTGTGTAACATTTGCAAAAATTGCAGAGCGGGAATGGAGTCTCGTAAATTGTACTTACGGAGGATTGGTTTTAAATATTGATAAGTGTACAATTTATAATGGCCACAGAAGAAGAAGTAGTGTAAACCATTTTGTTTTCCACCTTGAAAACAGGGGCAGTCCAACTCTTCTAATTTTTTGTGGTAGCCAATGGGAAAGCTAAGCAAATAAACTATGCTTCCCTCCCGGAATCTAAATAAGAGACTCCGATTCCATCTTCCTACAGGCATTGTCAAGTATCTTATGGAGTCATATGAATTGTCAACACCTAAATCAATATTGCGCAGATATCTGCTGACCACTGGTTTGATAGATTCTAAACTCATCCTTTCCTCAGTATATAAGTCCATAAATGCCCGTTTAATACTATTCTTGTGAGCGGGTACAATAGAATCAGGGGAGCTAAATAAAGATCCTTGTCCCACGCGCTGCAAACTGTTTTTAACTGCATTAAGCCAGGGTATGTAATGAGATCTATCACTAGACAAGCAGTCAGTTATGATACTGCGCGTTAATGTTGCCACTGGATTTAGCCATATTTTAATCCAAAAAAGGGCAGGCCTCGACTTAATAAAATCGGCAATATATGGCAACCTTAATTCGTTGTGACAGATCAGAGTAGGAGCACAAGGGACTCCCCCTAACACCCTCCTACAAAATCTATTTTCCTCCACCTGGAGGGCCGAGCTGTTACAGTAGCCCCATACTTCAGCTCCATAAGTCCCAGTTGGTCGGCATTGGGTACGATAGATAGTAAGAAGGGGGGTGACAACGTCAGCCAATTTTGGTTGACGAAGGGATAGGATCGAGTTAATTGATTTGCCAATTTTGTTACTCGCAAGGGCAGCATGTTGATGCCATAAGCCTGAGTTAGAGAATAACAACCCTAAGTAAGGGAAAGTGCTGGTGCATTTTAGCGTGTTATTGCCAGATTTAATTGATGTAATGTTATACTTCTTTGGACCGCAATTCATTATAAAAGATTTTTTAAAATTGGTGTTTAGATCAAGATCGGACATGAAGGTAACAAACCCAGAAATTAAAATGCGTAAAGCATTCGGTGTACGCCCCATTAATACAGCGTCATCCGCATAAAGTAGCGTAGTAATGGGGGAACCGTTTATTATTGGAACATCCTTAATGATCTCACTCAAAGTACTACTTAACCTATTGATATATAAAATGAAAAGCAGTGGGGCGAGTACGCAGCCCTGTCTGACTCCTCTGCTAATAGGGATATCATCAGATAAATCGCCGTCATTATTAATTCGTACTCGCGCTTTTAAATCCCTATGTAAATAAGAAAGAAAATACACCAGTGAGTCGTCTAAACCATAATCAAGCAAAAGTGACCACAACCTAGAACGATTAACAAAATCAAACGCCGAACTCAAATCCATAAAACCTAAATAAAGAGGGGATTTTTTAACAATGATATATTTAGCCATAATCAGATTTAAATTTAAACATTGTTCAACAGTTCCTACTTTACTTCTGAATCCCAGTTGGCTACAATGTAGGACATTGTTATCTTCAGCCCAGTCCCTTATCCGTTTGAAAATTACCCTTCCCAAAACTTTTAACGTATTATCGAACAGTGAGATCGGACGGTAACAGGCGGGATCAGACCTGTCACCTTTCTTAAATATAGGAACGATGACACTGTTCGACCAGGATTCGGGAATTGAGCTGTCATTCAGGTTATTAAATAGGTTGCATAAAAGAGGGGCCCAAAAATTAATTTCTGATTTTATCTGATCAATAGAAAGACCATCAGGGCCTGGGGCTTTATTACTAGCACTATCAATAATTGCATCCTCAACCTCTAGTAATGAAAAAATCAAAGGTTCAGCACTGTGGGGTAAAGGGACAGTATCTAGAGGGGTAGCTGATAAGGCGTAGATTTGGGAGAAATGTTCTACCCACGCCTCGCCTGTTATATTGCTATTAATTGGGTTGATGTTAGAACCAAAGGATCTTAAAGACTTAACTTCTTTCCAGAAACCCATTGTGTCCTTCAGTTTGGCAGTACGCGTGAGGGATTCCCAGTGATTAATTACTAGGGCTTCCGATCTAATTCGTTAGGCACTTTTATATTCCGATCTTAATTCTCTCACGAGTTGAGAGTCCCTTGGGTTGGTATTAAGTGCTGCCCTCAAATCCCTATTAGCCCTGGAGCAGGAGGAATCAAACCAACGAGGTCCCTGGGCGATGTTTTGCCTGGCGGGTTTAGACGTTTCAGTTCTAATGGCCCTGCATAAATCACCAAAAGCGCCAACCACCTCATTACTAGGACTTATATAAGACAGACAAGTCTCAACTGTCTCAGGGTGTTTTTTAATTACTCTGGAGAGAATTCCTTTATTATCAGCTCCCTTCCATAGTAGTCTCAATCTGTCCGTTGATAATGCTAGATTTTGAGGCCCAACCTCTTGCTTCGCTGCAACCCTTGAGGTCTGGGGATTGTGTAAATTAATTCTAAGCGGGTAGTGGTCACTATAGATGGAACAGACGACTTCTGCTTTTAAAATTATTTCACCTAATCTTGGGCATGTGAAAATATAATCTATTGTGGAGGCACAGCCCTGACCTATGAAAGTGGGGGTTGTTATATTGTTTGCGCTTGTGCCTACAATTTCCATAGCATTAACTAAATCACGGGAAGCTATAAGATTTTTCAGTTCTTCCCCATTTTTACATATTGGACTATGGCGATACATATGTGCATTAAAATCCCCACCGATGCAAATACCATCAAAGGGTCCGTACTTTTGCCCCCCCATGATTTCATCTATAAAATTAAACAATAATATAAGATTACCATTTGGACGGCTAACAAAATCATTATTATAAAAATTGATAATACATAATTTCAATCTGTTAATGTACTTCATAGCCATAAAACAACAATTACCTGGTGTAGGGATCAATTTAGTTTGCACCCCACATTTTATTTTGGACCAAATAGATAATCCCCCACTAGGTCGCCCCATATGAGACGGGGAAGCCTTGAGATTATAACAACAGAAACCCTCAATTGTTGGTGATGTTGTGCTCCAAGTTTCTTGTAGCAACAATATGTCACAGTTATTATCAACCCAGTTGTGCCACTCTATGATTTTCAATTTAGATTTTAAGCCTGCTATATTCCAGCTAACTAAAGATAGTTCAGAGTCCAAAGGCAGATGAGCAAGGGTCTGGGGAGGCTCTCTCAGGGTACTTTGAGGCGAGGAGTCAAGAACAGTCACGGGTTCGGATGACGGAGTCAAAGGTAGTTCGACAAAAATAGTCGGAGATGGTCAGCCTTGCATATCCAGATCCGAAAGGGGTGCAAATCTATTATACGTTTGAAATGGGAAATAAGGTTGTTGAAATTGCATAGGTGATGGCCGAAAATGCATGGTTGATGGTTGGAAATGCATAGATGGTGGTTGGAAGTGCATAGGTGGTGATTGGAAATGCATTGATGGCAAAGGGAATTGCATAAGTTGTGGGCGTGGTTGTGTGGCCGTTTGTCTATAAAAGTAACTCAAGGGTAACATAGTTGCAACAGTAGAGATGGTTGAATAGTTGCAGTTTCTGTTAAGGAGGTTTTTTACGGTCCCCGGGTTATTAAAGTTAAGAACTATACAATCACCTTCCTTGTCCTTGAGTAAAGGGCCAACCCACGATACCCTACGAGCTGTTATAATCTCTCTTGAGATGTCGAATCCAACACCTTTGTGTTTAGTCAGCCAGTCTATGCTCTTATTTCGCAATTGCACCCATGATTCCCCCTGGTCCTCCCTCAATGGTGGAACGCCCGCTAGAACCAGAACAAAAGGACAAGCATCCGGTGGCAAATGTAGGGCTGGTCCTTGATGTTTAAAAGGTTTAGTAGACCCTTGAGAGCCGGTCCCCACGTTGTTATTAGCAGCAATCGGGTTTGGAGCTGCAGTAGGTTTAATAGGACCATTGTTGCTGTCTGGAACAGGAATGTTAGAAGTAGATGGAATAACAACTTTCCTGGGAGCAGGTATGGGAATCGGTTTTGTTAAGTTAGCTTTATTCATAGTAGGCCCTCTTTCAGTAGTTGTGGGTTTGATTATTGAAGACACAGTAGATGGGGATAAGGATGCAGGATTGCTCAGTGCCCCACCCAAGGTGCTGGTGGTGTCCTGTTTCTTTGATGACAGTATATTGTTTGTAGTTTCCAATTCCTTCAAGAGGCGATCTGCTCTAACTTGGTCCAAGACAATTGACCCCTTCCTTTTTATTTCCCCAGTCTTGACCAGATTGTCTAATCTATCCAGTCTTTTAAAAACATTATTAAACTGACTGATCATTTGCTTTTCAATCCGGTTAAAAATGGTGTCGACTATGGTTTCTATTATATTCCCGTTCTGTCTAGATAGATTGTAATTATCACCCATTAATGCTGTTTGGGTCCATGTGGTTTTAGAATTCCCGCATAGGTGAGTGATAGATGCATCAGAAATACTATCCGTGTCAGCAGAATCTTTATCCTCTGTAAGGACAATTTGTGCCCCTGTAGATTTATCTTTATTCCACAAACTTTGCGGTGTGGGCTGGTTTTTGTGGAGTAAGGGCTGTTTCCTTTTGTTTGCCATTTGCTTAATTGAGCCTCTTTTACGTTTTTCCCTCCCCGGTTTGTTACTACTAAAATCAGTGGTGTCCAGATTAATGACATCATCCTGCGGAGCAGTTATAATTGTAGGGACACTCTCTGTCTGGGGGGAAACTGAGGATGTCACTGTCAGTGTTGGCTTAGACATTGCTGCCGCTGATGTTGTAGAAGCGGAATCTTGTGCTATGTAGATGACAGTATTTTCATCATCCAAGATAGTGGGCACGTCAACAGAGGGATGTGACGATTTTACCACGGTTATTTCCGGATTTATGTGAACGTCTCCCTTGGCACAGCTAGTACTACTTGTAAAAGTCGTTTTATTATTAGTGGAAAGGGAACCCATAGAAAACCTTCTCTCAGTCTCCACTATTTCATTAAAAGCAGAGTCTATCATTGACTCAAAGGAAGTGATAAGGGAGACAGAAGTGTCAACAGCCTTATTTTCTGCATCAATGTTGTTACAGTCACCCATTTTGCACTCCACAGTAAATTCTCACCTTTAGTACAGAAGTTAGAGGGGTGGCCCGCCCGTCCACTGCAGTCCACTGACGGCCACAGACGGCCCGCCCTTTGCCCGGGCTTAGCCCCGGGCGTCCCGCTCGCGTCCCGCGACGCGGGGGTTCCCAGTCTTCATGGCAGCGTTGGCGCTCTCTGGGCGCGAGCCGCGTCACTCAGCACGCGCCGCCGCGAGGCCTGCCGGGATTTGTGGTCTCCCGGAGCGGCGGCGCGGAGTCCGGTGCCTTTGGACTCTTGGCGGTGGCGGCGATGTTTGCTGGGGCTCCCTGGTGCTCCCTGGTGCTGTGTCAGCCCTCAACTGACTCTCGGCGGTGGCGGCAAAGGTCAGTGCTTCCCCCCGCTCTGCCGGGGTTCCCGGTCTTTATGGCAGCGTTGGCGCTCTCTGGGCGCGAGCCGCGTCACTCAGCACGCGCCGCCGCGAGGCCTGCCGGGATTTGTGGTCTCCCGGAGCGGCGGCGCGGAGTCCGGTGCCTTTGGACTCTTGGCGGTGGCGGCGATGTTTGCTGGGGCTCCCTGGTGCTCCCTGGTGCTGTGTCAGCCCTCAACTGACTCTCGGCGGTGGCGGCAAAGGTCAGTGACTCCGCCAGTTTTATGTAACATATCCTGTACATTCATTTACAAACGCATATAATTTATTGCACATGTAATATGCACATTGTGATTTAAAGCGCTCAGACACCCTCTATTAGAAGGAGTAGAACTATACAAGAAAATGTAATGGTACTTACATTATTTCAACGCCTCCTCAGGTGTGGTAAGCTCTATATAAATGCAAGTTGCCTTGAGTAAATACTGGGAAAGTCCAACACATCTGACATACTTACAGTGCATGCATATCTCCTAAAAAGGGACTGAACAAAGTGTAAAGCTGCCATTCATAAGTATGTATAAAGGGCTAACAAGGTGTGAGCCTTTGTTTCCCCTCTGCTTTACTTGCATTAGGTGTGAGGCTCCTGACTGCTCATAGCCAAGAGACTCGAACAAAAGGAAGCCTGATGACCCCTGAAATTTGGCCTTTGCTATGGGTCCAGCAAGAGTCTTAAATAAGAAAGCCCTATCCCCTCCTGCACGTTGTTGCTTGTTGAAGATGGAAAGCAGACAATGTGCAGACGCTGCTGAAAGTGTCCCGGTGTTTGGAAATTACACCAGGACGAGTTCAGCACATTATTCAGTGGGGCCCAAATTGTTGACAGGATGGAAATAGAGAGTGGACGCTGTCCACCCGTGTGAACGTCTGACTCGTCCCCTGCCTCCCACCCTTCCATGGTTACCAGTCCTGTTCCTGGCTGGGGTACGTTCTGGACACATGAAGAGAACAAAGATTTGTTCAGATGCTCATAGCTGGTACTATTGAATTCTTGGGTACCAAATACCAAAGTTCTGGTCTTGATTCCTCCTCATGACTCTTTTATCTACTTCCCTACACTCCCTGCCTGTTCTTTTTCACTCTTGCTTTCTCCCTTTGTCACTGTTTTACCATCTGTCTCTTCATCCTTCTTTCACCCTTTTGTGTTTTCCTCTCTCTTGCTCTGGGTCAAAGTCTTCTGAAGAACAATCATTGGCAAAGCCACTAGGTCTCGTCTATGAATAAGCGGGAAACATCATTTACCACGAACGCATTACCACGCGTTACGTTTACAACGGGTCACTTACCACGCAAACGTCTTTTCACCGCGAGGTGCATTCCACGAACGTTTTTACAACGCAAGCTTCATTGCTTCCAGTCTTCGTTCCTTCGCTTCGTCCTGCGTGTATATCATTAGGAGAAAGGGACAATAAAAAGGGGGGGTTGGAGGGGTCTCCCCCCCTAAAAAAAAAAGCGGAATAAAAAAAAAAGAAAACTTTAGAGAAAAAACGCTATTCAGTGCAAATTGAGAGAAAGGAAAGAACCTCAACAACGACGTGGCGTGTACGTCAAAATAGAAGTCCTATCTCTATTTTGAAAGACGTGTTTTGACGCTGGTTATCGTAACGTAAATATGGCGGAGTACAGTCTTGCGTGCTCAAATGCTGTGTGGTAAAGACACATGCGTAGTAAAATACGCGTGGTAAAGCCATGCGTGGTACAGGTAAACGTTGTATTATCATATATTCTGAATAAGCTATTGGCTTTAGAAATGTGTTTTAGCCAAGTTGTTCTCATGTGGTAAATAAATAAATAATACCTCTATTTTTGACTAGATATACAATAACAGATAGCTCAATAAATAAGAGTCAAGATTCGAGGTAGTAGGAGTTTGCAGGTTTAATACAGCATAAAGGACAGGAACAGGACAACCTGCACGGGAATAGGATGGCAGCGCTGCACGGGGCAGGGACAAAGGAATGGAAATGGCAACTTTTAATAACAGTGCACAAGTATATATACTTAAACAAAATACATGGTATTCAATACAATAGGCGTAACAGTAGGCAGGGCCTATAGCAGTCGCGAGAGATAAGGCAGAAAGTAGGTGTAACAAGAGGCGTGAACAGGGCGTATACATAGACATGTGATGTAAACGTAACGGAATATGTCACAAATGGGCGGAAACATGGAGGGGGCTACCTAAGGAGCCGGGACCTCTAACCTAGTGGTGCGCGCAAGCTGGCAATGACGTGTTACTAGGGAGAAGCTGGGGGCTATGACTTCTGAGCTAGAAGGAGAGACGAAAGTCTGGAGAGTCAGAGCGACATGTACCTAAACACTATCTAGTATCTGATGTTTAGAGAACATGTTGATAGAATCCAAAAGTTATCAGGGCAAAGGCTAACAGACACTAAGACTGGTGCATGCATTATTCTACATGTAGTGTGTGTTGAGGAATATTAAATGACCATAAATACAGTATTTCTCTTACATGGAGACGTAAAGGCTAGACGATGACTGAAACTATTGATGCGATTCAGTAGCTTAGGAATGCAGAGAAGGAGGGCTGGACTGATAACTAGAATCATAACATACTCTTGGCAGACTGGCAGGCAGAGCCAGGCCGAGCCGGGCACTGTGAGGCAGGAAGTAAGTGAAGGGTCAGGGATACAGGTGGGGGCTGTATCGCTCCTCGGAGAGGGTTCAGGAGACAGGAGCTGAATCTGAGTCCGGGCCCTTTTGAGGCCTAGAAACGGGGATTTTCAATGAAATAACGTGCACACTGAGAAACGTGGCAATGTAGCTTTACATAGGCCTAATACTCGTAGCTTTCACGAGAACTGGAAACTGGCATACTAGAGATGGACACAACTGTAATTGCGTCTTTAATCGATCATGGGGAATACATATGCATATTAATCATGCACATATAGCATAAGATGGGGAACACGTAGGGACACAGAACATGGCAAAATTTACTTTTCCACATTCCCTCCTTGTCACTACGTTTCCATCAGGAAACATCAATATTCATGATACCATCTATCATTTCATACAGTATCATTTGCTCGTCTCGAAATTTCTTGGAACGGGATCTAGGACGGGACTTGGGACTAGGAATACAAGAGGTAGCACAAATGCCGCAAATCGCAGGGCCACATTGTATACAGAGGCAGCAACTGAATATGATCGCTACTGCAATACCTAGAAAGGACAATACTTTCCATCCCCAGGTAGAAATTATACTCCAAAACCAACCGGACCATGTCCAGGTGCCTGGATTCTGGT
Organism: Lissotriton helveticus; assembly: GCF_964261635.1. Taxonomy (NCBI): domain Eukaryota; kingdom Metazoa; phylum Chordata; class Amphibia; order Caudata; family Salamandridae; genus Lissotriton; species Lissotriton helveticus. The sequence continues at coordinate 708,922,459 of NC_136070.1, forward strand.
GTAACTGATGGGCAATTTTATGAAGTCTGGTTATAGCTGAATAAACAGACGGCGCGTTATTAGGAATGAAAATGCAGCAACTAGATCCGATGACTCTACATGCTCCTCCTCTATCGGCCAGTATGACGTCAAGAACGAGACGATTTTGGAGCACGACAAATCTCATAGCAGATTGCTCTTCGGTTAAGTTACCTAGAGCAGAGGCAGTCTCATTCACTACTGCTTCAAGGGTTCTGGTTAATCTACGTATTAACTTACTATTCTGGATAGGTCCTATGAAGAAAAAGAATCCTCTATTGAAATCTGTATACTGTTCTAGAGCAGTTTCAGTTTGATCGACAATTGGGGACTCGATCTCCCTTCTATGTCTAATGTGTACTAGATGTGTGTTTCTATGATAATCAGATGGGGCTAGAAAAACTGGTGGCAGTAGGAAGGCAATGTAACAGGTTCCCTCCCAATCGAGGGGCAGACGAACATATGCGGTCTGACCACAAACAAAATAAGAATGACGTGAAGCTTTGAAAATAGATTTCCCACTGTCACTATACTCGACAATAGTAGTACAATCACTATGTCCTACATGTACGGAACCATTATTTCGGACACATAATTCGCCTTTGACTGGTAATACTGAAATAGCAGGTAAGTCTGGAGTAGGATCAGACTGAACATTCAGAACCATGAAATTCGAAGAATAATTACCCAAATTATAAACTTCATTTTCTAGATCTAACCCTGTTCTGTGGGGAAGACCTTGCTTGTCTGGAAAACATGTACTGTTCAGAAGGGACATATCAGTTGAGGATGACGTTAACGTGGACCATGCTCCACATGAACCATTATGTGAAAACGGATAAGGAAAGAGTGGCAGAACTCCCTTCGGTGTCTGGAAAGGGGGGAGTCGACCACACACCCAACAATTAGTGGCATTGCTGGTCTGGTGTGAATAATGCAACATACGGATAAATGTATTGTTGCGCATAGCAAGACGATAGGATAGTTCGTGAGGAGGCAGATCACTAAATGTGTGCTCTACTGTAGCATTAGAAAACATATTTACATGAGAAATTGGAAAACATAAATGAAATGCATAACTCGTGCAGGTAACCATTAAGCTTAAAAACAATATAAAACTTAGAAAAACTATACATCGGATAGAGTTTTGACTAACTCTCTCACTATGGGGGTCTATCTCATAAATGTCAGATACCTGTCTAACCGTTTCACCTAGGGGAGGACTTAGACAATTAAACTGGCTGACTTATTTTACTAGACCGTAGCTTACTTTTATACTCCTGCTGCGGAGTTTTCTCTAACAGGGAGGGCTTGATATCAATGTCATTTGCGGGACAGTCCTTAAGAATAGTATCTTGGCAGTCTTTAAAATCTTGACAATCCTTGGAAATGTTCTTGGAAACAGTTTTTAGTCCGTGAAATTTCTTGACATGCGACAGGTGCACCCACCCCTTCCTGCCTTCCAACTTGACGGCAGTACGGGTGGTTAGAAGGACTAACTTCGGCTCCTTCCAGCGAGGCTCCAGCGGACTTGAACGATCAAAATTGCGGACGAGGACCAGGGTGCCGGGAAGGATCTCGTGTGGCTTGACTTCAGTATTGTCGGGAAATGCAGCGGCAACCTGTGGTATATAAATAAATAATACCGGATCTATTTTTGAATGAATGAATGAATAACAGATAGCTCAATAAAATAAGAGTCAAGATTCGAGGTAGTAGGAGTTTCTGCAGGTTTATTACAGCATAAGGACAGGATCAGGACAACCTGCATAGAACAGAGGTGACAGGGCCCAGCAGGACAACTGGGGCCCAGCAGCTGCCGGGGCTTGATCTGGGATGAGCGCGCTAACTTTTAATAACAATACATGGACTTATATACATAGCGCGAACACATAGCATTACATTGCAGTAGGCGTAGCAGTGGGTGGAGCAGAAGGCGTGACGCGTAGCAGTCGCGAAAGATAACAGAAAAAAAAGGTGTGACTGGGAGTATACTTAGGCATGTGATGAAAACGTAACAGAATATGTCATGAATGGGCGGAAACATTGGAGGGGGCTACCTAAGGAGCCGGGACCTCTAACCTGATGGTGCGCGCAAACTGGCAATGACGTATTACTAGGAGAAGCTGGGGGCTACGAACTCTGTGCTAGGAGCAGAGACTAGAGTCTGGAGGGTCGGAGCGACATGTACCTAAACCCTATCTGGTATCTGATGTTTAGGGAACATGTTGATATAAACTAGAAGTCATGAGGGGAAAAGCTAACTTGACTCTAAGACTGGACCATGCATTATTCTACATGTAGTGCGTGATGAAGAATACTAAATGACCATTTAAATACAGTATTTCTCTAACGTGGAGACGAGAAGGCTAGACAATGACGGAAACTATTGATGCAGTTCAGTAGCTTAGGAATGCAGAAGAGGAGGACTGAACTGATAGCTGGAACTATAACATACTTTTGGCAGACTCAGAGACAGAGCCGAGCTGCACCGGGCACTGCGAGGCAGGAAGTAAGTGAAGGGTCGAGGATACAGGTGGGGGCTGTATCGCTCCTCAGCGAGGCTTTCAGGAGACAGGAGCTGAATCTGATGTCCGGGCCCTGTTGAGGCCTGGAAACGGGGACTTTATAATGGAATAACGTGCACACTGAGAAACGTGGCAACGTAACTTTACATAGGCCTGATATTCGTAGTATTCACGAGGACTGGAAACTAACATACTAAAGGTGGACACAACTGGAATTGCGTCATTAATCGGACATGGGGAATAACATATGCATATTAGTCATGCACACATAACATATGATGGATGAGGCGTAGGGACACAGAACATGGCAAAATTTACTTTTCCACATTCCCTCCTTGTCACTACGTTTCCATCAGGAAACATCAATATTCATGATACCATCTATCATTTCATACAGTACCATTTGCTCGTCTCGAATTGTCTTGGAACGGGATTTAGAACGGGGCTTGGGACTAGGAATACAAGAGGTAGCACACATGCTGCAAATCGCAGGGCCACATTGTATACAGAGGCAGCAGCTAAATATGATCGCTACTGCAATACCTAAAAAGGACAGGACTTTCCATCCCCATGCGGAAATTATATTCCAGAACCAACCGGACCATGTCCAGGTGCCTGGATCTTGGTGTAACAGATGGGCAATTTTATGGAGTCTGGTTATAGCTGAATAGACAGACGGCGCGTTATTTGGAATGAAAATGCAGCAACTAGATCCGATGACTCTACAGGCCCCGCCCCTATCGGCCAGTATGACGTCAAGGACGAGACGATTTTGCAAAACGACAAATCTCATAGCAGATTGTTCTTCGGTTAAGTTACCTAGAGCAGAGGCAGTCTCATTTACTACAGCTTCAAGGGTTCTTGTTAACCTACGGATCAGTTTACTATTCTGGACAGGTCCTACAAAGAAGAAGAAACCTTTATTGAAATCTGTATACTGTTCTAGAGTAGTTTCAGTATAATCGACAATTGGGGACTCCCTTCTATGTCTAATGTGTACTAGATGTGTGTTTCTGTGATAATCAGATGGGGCTAGGAAAACAGGTGGCAGTAGGAAGGCAATGTAACAGGTTCCCTCCCAATCGAGGGGCAGACGAACATATGCAGTTTGACCACAAATAAAATAAGAATGACGTGAAGCTTTGAAAACAGATTTCCCACTGTCACTATACTGGATAACAGCAGTACATTCACTATGACCTACATGTATGGAACCATAACTACGGACACATAATTCGCCTTTGACAGGTAGAACTGAAATAGCAGGTAAGTCTGGAGTAGTATCAGACTGAACATTCAGGACCATGAAATTCGACGAATAATTACCTAAATTATATACTTCATTTTCTAGATCTAAACCTGTTCTGTGGGGGAGACCTTTCTTGTCTGGAAAACATGTACTGTTAAGAAAAGACATATCTGTTGCGGATGACGTTAACGTGGACCATGCTCCACATGAACCATTATGAGAAAATGGATAAGGAAAGAGTGGCAGAACTCCCTTCGGTGTCTGGAAAGGGGGGAGTCGACCACACACCCAACAATTAGTGGCATTGCTGGTCTGGTGTGAGTAATGTAACATACGGATAAATGAGTTGTTGCGCATAGCGAGGCGGTAAGAATATTCGTGAGGAGGCAGATCACTAAACGTGTGCTCTACTGTAGCATTAGCAGACATATTTACATGAGGAACTGGAAAATACAGATAGAACGCATAGCTGGTGCAGGAAATCATTATGCTGATGAATAATATGAAACTCAGAAAAACGATACATTGAATTGAACTTCGACTGACTCTCTCACTATGGGGGTCTATGTTATACATGTCAGAAACAGTCTAACCGTTTCACCTAGGGGAGGACTTATACAATCAAACTGACTGACTTATTTTGCTAGACCTGAGCTTTAACTTATACTCCTGTTGCGGAGTTTTCTCTAACAAGGGAGGGGTTGTAGTAATGTCTTTTGCGGGACAGTCCTTTAAAACAATGTTTTGGCAGTCTTTAGAATCTTGGGAATCCTTGGAAATGTTCTTGGAGACTGGTTTCAATCCATTGAAAAGTTTTACATGAGAAAGATGGACCCACCCCTTCCTGCCTTCCAACTTGACGGCAGTACGGGTGGTCAAGAGGACCTGACGTGGCTCCTTCCAACGAGGCTCCAGCGGACTTGATCTGTCAAAATTTCGGACCATCACAAGGGAACCTGGAACGATTTCATGCGGTGCCACCTCGGTATTGTCTGGAAATGCGGCGGCAACCTGTGAACGACATGAGTTGAGGGCAGACATCAAGGAAGCTAGGTAATCTGTCAGCATATTACATGAAACATCGGTAATACTTCGGGGTCTAGGAGTACCCCACATGTTAGGGGGGCGGCCGAATACGACCTCATACGGGGACAGACCTGATCTGGAATGTGCGACCATGCGCATATAAAACAAAGCGACTGGCAGAGCTACTAGCCAGTCCACACCTTTTTCTTTACAAACTTTGGCAATACGGATTTTCAGGGTCTGATTATGTCTCTCGACTAGACCGGCTGCTTCAGGATGGCGTACACAATGAAACTTCCACTGGTACCCTAACAAAAGGGAAACGTGCTTCATTAACTCTGAGGAGAATGGCTGACCGTTATCAGAATATACGACTCTAGGGAGTCCGTATCTAGGGAAGAATTCACGAACCAACTGCTTGGCAGTGGTCGCAGCTGTGTAATCTGGGACTGGATATGCTTCTGTCCACCTGGACAAAGCGCATACAACTACAAGGACATACTTGAAACCTCGACATCGCTCCATCTGAATATAATCCATCTGGAGGACCTCAAAAGGGTGGTCAGGGGGCTGGAAACCACCTTGTTCCACCGGGACACTTTTACCTGGATTAAACTGACAACATATCATACAGGTACGGACTTTCTGTTTGGCTGCAGCTCGTAAATGCTTATTGAACCAAATATTCTGGATACTGTCTAACATAGCTTTTTCTCCTAAATGTGCTGGACTATGTGCGGTATTGATAATGACTTGAACCATAGAGTCGGGGAGAAACCATGTGGCTCTACCCTTCGTTAACCATCCTTGATCTGTCTGGACCCCTCCTTGTTCAGACCATTTCTTGATTTCATCGGGAGTAGCATGTAACTGGATATCTATGACATCTTGTGTAGGGTCCTTAACTGTCATGCATGTAATCGGATCTGGAGTATGTGTCATGTTAACTGGAATGTCTGGAGTCTGTGCTGTAAGCTTGGCTGTGCGGTCTGCTAGATCATTACCTTGGGAAATAGTCAGTAACTTTCGTATGTGCTTTGCATTTCATGATAGCAATAGATGTCGGTAAATGTATGGCATCTAACAGGGCTTGAATAAGGAGACCATGCTGAATCTTGGTTCCATGAGAAGTCATAAAACCTCTCTCCTGCCAGAGCACTCCGAAGTCGTGTACAACTCCGAATGCGTAACGTGAATCTGTGTAAACATTAACTTTCAAGTTCTTGGCGTGTATACAGGCTTGTGTCAGAGCAACTAGCTCTGCTGCTTGAGCGGACAGGGTGTCAATACGGTGTGTCTCAATAACTTCGGTGTCAGTAGTTACTGCATACGCGGCGACTAGTTCTCCTGTACTAGTTCTCATACATGAACCATCCACATAAAGTGTCAGGTCGGGATCTGGTAACGGAATATCTGTCAGGTCTTGTCTTGGCTTTGTCGTAATATTAACTACTTCCACACAGTCATGTGGGTCAGGATTTGAACTAACTGATGGTAACAGTGTAGCAGGATTCAGGACATTGCAGCGTCTAATTTCTATGTGTGGCTGGAACAGTGTCAATTCATAACCTGTTAAACGTGCAATTGTCAAGTGCTGTGTTTGTGTTCGGTTTAAAAGAACTTCTACTGAATGTGGGACTTGTACTGTCAGGGAGTGTCCTAAAACTATGGAATCACTTTGTCTGATAGCTAGAGCTGTGGCTGCAACTGACTTGAGGCACGCAGGCAACGCCTGGGCGACTGGATCTAATGTGCTCGAAAAATAAGCACAGGGCTTGTATTGTCCTGCTTGATCTTGTGTAAGAACAGATAATGCTGTACCTTCACGTTCAGTAACGAAAAGTGTAAAAGGCTTACTGTAGTTCGGTGTAGCTAGAACTGGAGCTTGACATAGGGCTTTCTTTAACTCATTGAAACTAAGTGTATGGTCAGATGTCCAAGGGAGGACAGTCGATACGGCTGCCTCCTGTGTCGTTAACTGTATCAGTGGCTTGGCTAGAAATGCATACTGGGGAATCCATTGTCTACAATAAGAAGTAAGGCCGATAAAGGCACGTACCTCCTTCTGGGTTCTGGGCTGGGGAAGACTCGCTATTAACTGGATACGGTCGGGTGTCAACTGCCTACCCCTCTTGGACAGCAAGTGTCCTAAGTATACCACTTGCTGGACACAGAATTGAAGCTTCGAAGGTGACACCTTGTGCCCCATCTCGGCAAGGAAATACAAAACTGTAAGTGACGCTCGTTCGCAGTCACGTTCAGAACGGGCTGTGATCAGGAGATCATCGACATACTGGAGCAGGGCAGTGTCAGTTGGCATGTGAATGTTGTCTAGTTGTCTCTTAAGTGCTTGACTGTAAATACTAGGGCTTTCTGTGAAACCTTGAGGAGCGCGTGTAAACATATAGCTCCTTCCATTTAAACAGAATCCGAAAAGAAACTGGCTGTCTGGATGAATAGGAACACTAAAAAAATGCATTCTTGAGGTCTATGACAGTGAAGAACGTGGCTTCGGAATCAATGGCTGTTAATAGGGAAGAGATGTCTGGAACAACTGGGTACTGAGGAATAATACATTTATTAAGTTCTCGTAAATCAATCACTAATCGATATACTGGGGGTGCATTTGGATCAGTACGTTTCATGACTGGAATGATCGGAGAATTACATACATTGGAGTCAGTTTCTACAACTACTCCTTGAGCCATGAGCTCGTCAATAATTTTGGATAAGGCTGCTACAGCCTCAGACGGCAATCTGTACTGTCTGATTCGGGGTAACACTACACCTGGCTTGAGAGTCACACGATGGGGTGTGATTTGCATGTAACCTACATCAGTTGGACCTTGCGCCCATAAGTGCTGTGGAACATTAGACAATCTCGAATCAAAATCTCGTAATACATAGTGACCCTTGAAGTCACGTAGGAACAGACGTATTCCCTCTGGGGAACAGCAAATAACTGCACCTAACTCTTTCAGTGTCTTAATGCCTAATAGGTTTTCTGGACATGACTTAGTAAGTAACAGATCAGTAGTGCGGGACAATGGACCTACTTCTAGAGTGACTGGCTTTGATATCTCATTAACTATTGGCTTTCCTGAAAATCCAAGGGAAACATTTCTTGAGCCTGAGAGCGGAGCCCCTGGAACTTCGGCATGACTAATTGTGGTCCTACTTGCCCCTGTATCGATCAAAAACTTTCTGTCTTTCCCTAATACTTGACTGTGAACATAGGGACCTTCTTGATCTACAGGTATCTCGATGAGAGGCAAGCCTACCTCCCTCTCTAGGCTGTTTCATGAATATGGCTGGTACTCTGGATACTCAGACTGTGCATACTGGTACATCTGCGATGTAACGTGCTGTGTTGCAGCAATAGGCTGCGGAGCTGTAACTGTCTGTGGTGCATTCTGTGGCTGAGGAATCTGTGAAACTTGTTCTTGTCTAGGCGGACGTGGTCTTTCTTTAGTCTTACCAGTAGCTATGTTGTGTTTCAGAACTGCACACTCGTTTATAAAATGACCTGGCTGTTTACAATAATTGCAGTTCCCTTTAACGGGAGCTGCAGGATGACTGGCTTGATTCGGACCCCTCTTCTGACTGTCTTGAGGAACAGATTGTGCAACCAGCACTTTCATTTTCGTGTCTTTCATACGTTTTCTCTCGTGTTCTTGCTCTTCCCTGATTCTATTCTGGTGATACTGGAGCATCTGGAGCATCTGGGACGGAGTATTCGCTTGCCAGGTGCTTTCGACTTTCAAAACTCGATTTTTAATTTGTGGACTTGAATTCTCGACTAATTTGGTAACGAAAAGGTGAGGGTATGACTCACTACTTGTCTTGAGACCACTGTTAATACTAAAACATTTTTCAAATCTAGAATAAAAATCACTAATATCTTCATCTTGTTTCTGTTTACAGGCTGAGATTGCATCCCAGTCTTCCTTCCTAGTTGTCAATAATCTGGGTAAAACTTGAATCAATAATTCTGGTAATTCTTTACATCTATCTCCAAGACCGGTACCTGGTACTCGTGCCTTGTCTTCAGCTTCTAGAGCTGTCCAATCGATCTTTTTCTCTCCCACCTCCCATTCTTTTTCCTTTAACTTTTCATACACCCCTGCGGGTAACAGGACCTTTAACATTTTAATGATATCTGGGTAAGTGTATTCTCCCATACGGAGCATGTCTTTTAATTCTCTATGGAACCCTGCTGGATCTTTGTCATGACAGGGAATTAATTTCTTCATTTCAAGAAGTTCCATCTTTGAAATCGGAGTGTATACAAACACTCGTTGCATTACGCCACCCGCCCCTTGGACTGGGTGGACTTCTCGTAACGGATTCTGTCTGTCTATGTAGAATGATTTACTTTCTGGGGGTGAGACATGAACAAAATGCGGGTTCAGGAACGTTCTATATTTGTGGCGCTGTTCTAGAATGACACTAATTAAATCGGTACCTAGACCTCTCCATTTATACTGGAGTAACTCGTTCAGGATATCGTGTAACGGGCCTGGATCAGAGTGTTGACCCTCATACAGAGTAATGAGGTACTGGATCATATACATACCCACCAGTCGTTGCTCGGCTGGGGGCAGTTTCAGAAACATTTGTGCCACTATTTCGTCTGGAAAAGTGGTAGAATCAGTAATCCATCGGACTGCTGATCGGGCTAGTTCTTGTTCATGCATGGTACTTAACTCACTGTAACCGACTCGTGATTTCAAAATGTGATCGGTAGCTTGAAATACTTGTTCTAGAGAACCTTGTTCTGGTGCTAGATGAAAAATAGACTTGGGTTCTAGGCGTAAATGGCGATCTGGAAATCTAGATTTTCCTACATACGCTATTCTGGGGGAATTCTCGTCTTCCTCTTCAGGATCAGAGATACTTTCTTTCTCGCTTACTTGTGCTGCTTTACGTTGTTCGTGTATCTTTATTATTTCTTTACGAATTTTCTTGTACATACTCTCCATGGCACCGACGGTCTTGTGCTTACCCTCGGCTATATTATCACTCCACCTTGTCAGGATTCTCATTTCGGCGGAATCTTTAGACGGATAATCTTGTTCTCTTATTAGACAATTGATCAGGAACTTTAATATCATGAGCTGAATCTCGGCTTTCCTTTGAGACATAATCTCGCCAATACTTTCTGGATCATCCCCTGTACGGATGAAACGATATATTCTGTCTAGATCTTCTTTCATATTCGGCAAGGTGACTAGATACTCGGTCACTCTCCTTACACGTAAGGAATATAAAACCATATTATATTCGCCTGGAACTGGATCATAGACACATTCGGTAAGGGTTTGCCTGATTTCTGTAACAGACTGATGTTTGGGCGTGCGCTGTAACGCTTGAGCATGTAATTCGAGTAATGTTAAACGCTTGTGTGGCGGCGGGGTTTGAGGAAGACCTCCTCCTGTGGCCCCTAAACCGGAATCGTCGACTGATGCCTTTCGTGCTGGCAAGGTCGGTAATTGTAACGTGGGCTGGACTTGTATGGCGGACTGGACCGGGGGAGCTGTTAAGGGCACCCCGGTGTCTGAAGGAGCAGGAAGTGCCTGATTTACAGGAACTGGCGGAGCGCGAACAGGATTTGCATATTCTGGGACTGTGTCGTCCAAGTAGGACGAAATAAAAATATCAGCTGCGGTCTGTTTGTGACGTAACTTAGTCGGAACTAATGGTGGCGGGAAATTACTGGATGCCTCTGGGGTCGCTTTTGGCAAACCTTCGGCAAGAAGAGGATACATACCCTTAATAAGGGCATGCCTCTGTCTGTCTGACTGTTCGGCTTTGACTTGTTCACCTATCTCGATTAATTCTCTTTCTTGGGCTCGTTCCTGGGATTCTCTACTTAACTCCGACTTTCTGACTTCCTTTTCAGTTCTTTTATGAGCTTCTTTACGCCATAACTCGATGGCATCTTTCTGTGACTGTCTGGCTTTCTTTTTCCATAATGCTTCTTCTACTCTCATGATACATTCGGCATCCCATGTACCCGATACGGGCCATCTATACTTTTCTTCTAACTGTTTGGTATACTCTACCCATAAATCTAGATACATTATGGCACTTATGCCATGTTTCTGATACATAAAATGACCTGGACTGTCCCTGGGCGGGACAGGAACTGCTTCTTCTAATAAACCCTTTCTAGTTTTTAACTGACGTAACTTGGAAAAGAGCGGCATGACTGAACTGTAATCTGGACACAATACAATACACAATGAAAACACAAAATCACGTCGCACTCATACCACAACAGTAAAATACATAAAGAACATTATAAATAACAGTTCGAACAGAATATTACCTGAAATACTGAGAACAGAAACAGAACAGAATTTCTCGAGAACGGAACAGACTAGAATTACTGGATGCACTGCTGTAACAGTACGGAACATACCGGTCCCATAAAGGGACGCATCAAGACCCGTATCCACCTAGGTGAACACTTCGTTTGTGAGTCTGGGCACCACCAACCCACGGACCAGGAGTCAATTTAGATTGGTCCTGTCTAGATACTACCCCAGCAATGGTACTCACCGGGCAGCACGGAACGGAAAGCCTCGGACGGGACTGGACGACGGACGACGAACGACTTCAGTTACAGGTGGGCCTCCGGATACCTCGGACCTTGGACTCTCGGCTTGGGCTCTGGTCGGGACTCGCCGCGTTCCTCCACCGTCTCGTTTGGATGCTGGACCGCCTCCTCCGTCTCCTCCGTGGGCCTGAGGGATACTTGGAGCAGAAATATCTGCCAGTGCACGGTATGGTTCCGTCACGACTGCAGAGGGTCAGGGGGTCGGCGTGGCTTCACCGACGCGTGGGGAAAGGGCAAGTCCCTGTTCGGGCGCCATTATGTGGTATATAAATAAATAATACCGGATCTATTTTTGAATGAATGAATGAATAACAGATAGCTCAATAAAATAAGAGTCAAGATTCGAGGTAGTAGGAGTTTCTGCAGGTTTATTACAGCATAAGGACAGGATCAGGACAACCTGCATAGAACAGAGGTGACAGGGCCCAGCAGGACAACTGGGGCCCAGCAGCTGCCGGGGCTTGATCTGGGATGAGCGCGCTAACTTTTAATAACAATACATGGACTTATATACATAGCGCGAACACATAGCATTACATTGCAGTAGGCGTAGCAGTGGGTGGAGCAGAAGGCGTGACGCGTAGCAGTCGCGAAAGATAACAGAAAAAAAAGGTGTGACTGGGAGTATACTTAGGCATGTGATGAAAACGTAACAGAATATGTCATGAATGGGCGGAAACATTGGAGGGGGCTACCTAAGGAGCCGGGACCTCTAACCTGATGGTGCGCGCAAACTGGCAATGACGTATTACTAGGAGAAGCTGGGGGCTACGAACTCTGTGCTAGGAGCAGAGACTAGAGTCTGGAGGGTCGGAGCGACATGTACCTAAACCCTATCTGGTATCTGATGTTTAGGGAACATGTTGATATAAACTAGAAGTCATGAGGGGAAAAGCTAACTTGACTCTAAGACTGGACCATGCATTATTCTACATGTAGTGCGTGATGAAGAATACTAAATGACCATTTAAATACAGTATTTCTCTAACGTGGAGACGAGAAGGCTAGACAATGACGGAAACTATTGATGCAGTTCAGTAGCTTAGGAATGCAGAAGAGGAGGACTGAACTGATAGCTGGAACTATAACATACTTTTGGCAGACTCAGAGACAGAGCCGAGCTGCACCGGGCACTGCGAGGCAGGAAGTAAGTGAAGGGTCGAGGATACAGGTGGGGGCTGTATCGCTCCTCAGCGAGGCTTTCAGGAGACATGAGCTGAATCTGATGTCCGGGCCCTGTTGAGGCCTGGAAACGGGGACTTTATAATGGAATAACGTGCACACTGAGAAACGTGGCAACGTAACTTTACATAGGCCTGATATTCGTAGTATTCACGAGGACTGGAAACTAACATACTAAAGGTGGACACAACTGGAATTGCGTCATTAATCGGACATGGGGAATAACATATGCATATTAGTCATGCACACATAACATATGATGGATGAGGCGTAGGGACACAGAACATGGCAAAATGTACTTTTCCACAAACCTGTGAACGACAAGAGTGTACGGCAGACATCAAGGAAGCTAGGTAATCTGTCAGCATATTACTGGAAACATCTGTAATACTTCGGGGTCTAGGTGTACCCCACATATTCGGGGGGCGGCCGAATACGACCTCATAAGGGGACAGACCTGATCTGGAGTGTGCAACCATGCGCATATAAAACAAAGCGACTGGCAGAGCAACTAACCAGTCTACACCTTTTTCTTGACAGATTTTGGCAATGCGGATTTTCAAGGTTTGATTATGTCTCTCTACGAGACCGGCTGCTTCTGGATGGCGTACACAATGGAACTTCCACTGGTACCCTAACAAAAGGGAAACGTGCTTCATTAGTTCAGATGAGAATGGCTGGCCGTTATCAGAATACACGACCCTAGGGAGTCCATAACGGGGGAAGAATTCACGAACCAACTGCTTGGCAGTGGTCGCGGCTGTGTAATCTGGGACTGGATATGCTTCTGTCCACCTGGACAAAGCGCATACAACTACAAGGACATACTTGAAACCTCGACATCGCTCCATCTGAATATAATCCATCTGGAGGACTTCAAAAGGGTGGTCAGGAGGTTGGAATCCACCTTGTTCCACCGGGACACTTTTACCTGGATTGAACTGGCAACATATCATACAGGTACGGACTTTCTGCTTGGCTGCAGCTCGTAAATGCTTGTTAAACCAAATGTTCTGGATACTGTCTAACATGGCTTTTTCTCCTAAGTGTGCTGGACTATGTGCGGTATTGATAATGACTTGAACCATAGAGTCGGGGAGAAACCATGTGGCTTTTCCCCTCGTCAACCATCCCTGATCTGTCTGGACCCCTCCTTGTTCGGACCATTTCTTAATTTCCTCGGGAGTAGCATGTAACTGGATATCTATGACATCTTGAGTAGGGTCCTTAACTGTCATACAAGTAGTCTGTTCGAGAGTGGATGTCGGTGTCTTGTTAACTGGCATGTCTGGAGTCTGTGCTGTAAGCTTGGCTGTTCGATCTGCTAGATCATTACCTTGAGAAATAATGTCTGTAACTTTCGTATGTGCTTTGCATTTCATAATAGCGATGGATGTCGGTAAATGTATTGCATCTAACAGAGCTTGAATAAGGAGACCATGCTGAATCTTGGTTCCATGAGAAGTCATGAAACCTCTCTCCTGCCAGAGCACTCCGAAGTCGTGTACAACTCCGAATGCGTAGCGTGAATCTGTGTAAATATTAACTTTCAGGTTCTTGGCGTGTATGCAGGCTTGAGTCAGAGCAACTAGCTCTGCTGCTTGAGCAGACAGGGTGTCAATACGGTGTGTTTCAATAACTTCAGTGTCAGTAGTCACTGCATACGCGGCTACTAGTTCTCCTGTACTCGTTCTCATACATGAACCATCCACATAAAGTGTCAGGTCGGGGTCTGGTAATGGAATATTTGTCAGGTCTTGTCTTGGCTTAGTCATAGTGTTAACTACTTCCACACAGTCATGTGTGGCAGGATTTGAAGTAACTGACGGTAACAGTGTAGCAGGATTTAGAACGTTGCAGCGTCTGATTTCTATGTGTGGCTGGAATAGTGTCAATTCATAACCTGTCAAACGTGCAAATGTCAAGTGCTGAGTCTGTGTTCGGTTTAAAAGAACTTCCACGGAGTGTGGAACTTGTACTGTCAGGGAATGTCCTAATACTATGGAATCACTTTGTCTAATAGCTAGTGCTGTGGCTGCAACTGACTTGAGGCACGCAGGCAGCGCCTGGGCTACTGGATCTAATGTGCTCGAAAAATAAGCACAGGGCTTGTATTGTCCGGCTTGATCTTGTGTGAGAACAGATAATGCTGTACCATCGCGTTCTGTGACAAAAAGTGTAAAAGGCTTACTGTAGTTCGGTGTAGCTAGAACGGGAGCTTGGCATAAAGCTTTCTTTAACTCATTAAAACTAAGTGTATGTTCAGATGTCCAAGGGAGAACAGTCGATACGGCTGCCTCCTGTGTCGTTAACTGTATCAGTGGCTTGGCTAGAAATGCATACTGAGGAATCCATTGTCTGCAATAAGAAGTGAGGCCGATAAAAGCACGTACCTCCTTCTGTGTCTTGGGCTGAGGGAGACTCGCTATTAACTGGATACGGTCAGGTGTCAACTGCCTACCCCACTTGGACAGTAAGTGGCCTAAGTAGATCACTTGCTGGACACAGAATTGAAGTTTTGAAGGGGACACCTTGTGCCCCATCTCGGCTAGGAAATACAGAACTGTGAGTGACGCTCGCTCGCAAGCACGTTCAGAACGGGCAGTGATCAGTAGATCATCGACATATTGGAGCAGGGCAGTGTCAGTTGGCATGTGAATATTGTCTAGTTGTCTCTTAAGTGCTTGACTGTAAATACTAGGACTTTCTGTGAAACCTTGAGGAGCTCGTGTGAATTTATAGCTCCTTCCATTTAAACAGAATCCGAAAAGGTACTGGCTGTCTGGATGAATGGGGACACTGAAAAATGCATTCTTGAGGTCGATTACTGTAAAAAATATTGCCTCAGAATCAATGGCTGTCAATAGAGATGAGATATCTGGAACAACTGGGTACTGGGGAATGATACATTTGTTGAGTTCTCGAAGGTCAATCACTAATCGATATACTGGGGGTGCATTTGGATCAGTACGTTTCATGACTGGAATGATAGGAGAATTACATACATTGGAGTCAGTTTCTACAACTACTCCTTGAGCCATAAGCTCGTCAATAATTTTGGATAAGGCTGCTACAGCCTCAGGTGGCAATCTGTACTGTCTGATTCGTGGTAACACTACACCTTGCTTGAGAGTCACACGATGGGGTGTGATTTGCATGAAACCAACATCAGTTGGACCTTGCGCCCATAGATGTTGCGGGACATTTGACAATCTCGGATCAAAATCTCGTAATACATAGTGACCCTTGAAGTCACGTAAAAACAAACGTATCCCCTCTGGGGAACAGCAAATAACTGCACCTAATTCTTTCAGTGTCTTAATACCTAACAAATTTTCTGGACATGACTTCGTAAGCAATAGATCAGTAGTTCGGGACAATGGACCTACTTCTAGAGTAACTGGCTTTGATATCTCGTTTACAATAGGCTTTCCTGAAAATCCAAGGGAAACATTTCTAGAGCCTGAGAGCGGAGCCCCTGGAACCTCGTCGTGACTAATGGTAGTCCTACTTGCCCCTGTATCAATCAGAAACTTTCTGTCTTTCCCTAATACTTGACTGTGAACATAGGGACCTTCTTGATCTACAGGAATCTCGATGAGAGGCAAGCCTACCTCCCTCTCTAGGCTGTTTCATGAATACGCTTGATACTCTGGATACTCGGATTGTGCATACTGGTACATCTGCTGTGTAACATGCTGTGTTGCAGCTATAGGCTGCGGTGCTGTAACTGTCTGTTGTGCATTCTGTGGCTGAGAAGTCTGTGAAACTTGTTCTTGTCTAGGCGGACGTGGTCTTTCTTTAGTTTTACCAGTGGCTATATTGTGTTTCAGAACTGCACACTCGTTTATGAAATGACCTGGCTGTTTACAATAATTGCATGTCCCTTTAACGGGAGCTGCAGGATGACTGGCTTGATTCGGACCCCTCTTCTGACTGTCTTGAGGAACAGATTGTGCAACTAGTACTTTCATTTTTGTGTCTTTCATACGTCTTCTCTCGTGTTCTTGCTCTTCTCTGATTCTATTCTGGTGATACTGGAGCATTTGGAGCATCTGGGACGGGGTACTAGCTTGCCAAGTACTTTCGACTTTCAAAACTCTATTCTTAACTTGTGGACTTGAATTCTCGACTAGTTTAGTAACAAAAAGATGAGGGTATGACTCGCTACTCGTCTTCAAACCACTGTTTATTATAAAACATTTCTCAAATCTGGAATAAAAATCACTAGTGTCTTCGTCTTGTTTCTGTTTACAGGCTGAGATTGCATCCCAGTCTTCTTTTTTAGTGGCTAATAATCTAGGCAAAACTTGTATTAATAATTCTGGTAATTCTTTACATTTGTCTCCAAGACCGGTACCTGGTACACATATCTTATCTTCAGCTTCTAGAGCTGTCCAATCGATCTTTTTCTCTCCCACCTCCCAATCCTTTTCCTTGAGTTTTTCGTATATGCCCGCAGGCAACAGGACTTTTAACATTTTAATAATATCTGGATACGTGTATTCTCCCATACGGAGCATGTCTTTTAATTCTCGGTGGAACCCTGCTGGATCTTTGTCATGACAGGGAATTAATTTCTTCATCTCTAAGAGTTCCATCTTGGTAACTGGGGTGTAAACAAATACTCGTTGCATTTCACCACCCTCTGTCCTAACTGGGTGTACTTCTCGTAACGGATGCTGTCTATCTATATAAAACGGTTTACTTTCTGGAGGTGAGACATGAACAAAATGCGGATTTAGGAACGTTCTATATTTGTGGCGCTGTTCTAGAATGACACTAATTAAATCGGTGCCTAAACCTTTCCATCTATACTGGAGTAACTCGTTCAGGACATCATGTAACGGACCTGGATCAGAATGTTGACCCTCATACAGAGTAATGAGGTGTTGGATCATATACATACCCACCAGTCGCTGCTCGGCTGGGGGCAGTTTCAGAAACATTTGTGCCACTATTTCGTCTGGAAAAGTGGTAGAATCAGTAATCCATCGGACTGCTGATCGGGCTAGTTCTTGTTCATGCATGGTACTTAACTCACTATAACCGATTCGTGATTTCAGAATGTGATCGGTAGCTTGAAATACTTGTTCTAGAGAACCTTGTTCTGGTGCTGGAAGAGGAACAGTTTTCTTGTGTTCTAGGCGTAAATGTCGGTCTGGAAATCTAGATTTACCTACATACGCTATTCTGGCGGTGTTCTCGTCGTCTACCTCTTCAGTAGGAGAGTCATTTTCTTTCTCGCTTCCTAGAGCTTCTTTGCGTTGTTCGTGTAACCTTATTATTTCTTTACGTATTTTCTTGTACATACTCTCTATACTATTGAGTGTCTTGTGCTTACCCTAGGCTATATTATCACTCCACTTTGTCAGAATTTTCATTTCGGTCGGATCTTTAGTCGGGGAATCTTGTTCCCTAATTAAACAATTGATCAGAAACTTTAACAGCATGAACTGGATCTCAGATTTTCTGTGAGACATGACTTCACCAATACTTTCTGGATCTTGTCCTGTACGAATGAAACGATACATTCTGTTTAGATCTTCTTTCATATTCGGTAGGGTGTCCAAATACTCGGTCACCCGTCTTACACGTAATGAATATATAACCATACTATCATCACCTGGGACCGGATCATAACGGCATTCGGTAAGAGCTCGTCTGATATCTGCAACAGACTGATGTTTGGGCGTGCGCTGTAACGCACGTTCATGTAACTCGACCGACGTTACACGTTTGTGTGGCGGCGGGGTTCCCGGAGGACCTCCTCCCGCGACCCCTAAACTGGAATCGTCGACTGATACTCTTCGTGCTGGCAGAGTGACCAGTGTAGCGGGTACTTGTAATGTAGGCTGGACCGGGGGTACCGTAACAGGTGCTGTAACAGGTGCCCCGGTGACTGGAGGAGCAGGATTTACATTATTTACAGGAGCTGGCGGAACAGGATTTGCATATTCTGGGACTGTGTCGTCCAAATAGGACGAGAGAAAAATATCAGCTGCGGTCGGTTTGTGACGTAGCTTGGTCGGAACTAAGGGTGGCGGAAAATTACTGGATGTTTCCGGGGTTGCTTTTGGCAAGCCCTCGGCAAGAAGAGGATACATACCCTTAATGAGGGCATTCCTCTGTCTGTCTGACTGTTCGGTTTTAACTCGTTCACCTATTTCGATTAATTCCCTTTCTTGGGCTCTTTCTAAGGATTCTCTACTTAATTCTGACTTTCTGATTTCTTTTTCGGTTCTTTTATGAGATTCTTTGCGCCATAACTCGATGGCATCTTTCTGTGACTGTCTGGCTTTCTTTTTCCATAATGCTTCTTCTACTCGCATGATGCACTCGGCATCCCATGTACCCGATACGGGCCATCTATACTTTTCTTCTAACTGTTTGGTGTACTCCACCCACAAATCTAGATATAATATGGCACTTATGCCATGCTTTTGATACATAAAATGACCTGGACTGTCCCTAGGCGGGACAGGAACTGCTTCTTCTAACAGACCTTTTCTAGTTCTTAACTGACGTAACTTTGAAAACAATGGCATGACTGGACTGGAGTCTAGACACAATTACAATACACAATGAACACGATAATTACTGAAGGTACACCACTTTCATACCACGACATTGAAATACATGAATGACATTTAAAATAACAGTTCGGACAAAATACTACCTGGAATACTGGAAACAGAATACATGAATTTCTCGAGAACAGAACGGACTAGAACAGAAACGAGGTGCACTGCTAGAACAGTACGAAACTTACCGGTCTCATAAAGAGACACGTCAGGACCCGCATCCACCTAAGTGGACACTTCGTGTTGGATCTGTGTACCCAAACCCACGGACCAGAGACAATGCAATTGACCCTGTCTAGATACTACCCCAGCAACGGTACTCACCGGGCAGCAAGAACGGAAGGCCTCGGACTGGACTGGACTGCTACGACAACGGACGGACGAACTTCGGACTTCAGTTACAGGTGGGCCTCCGGATACCTCGGACCTTGGACTCTCGGCTTGGGCTCTGGTCGGGACTCGCCGCGTTCCTCCACCGCCTCGTCTGGACGCTGGACCGCAACCTCCGTCTCCTCCGTGGGCCTGAGGGATACTTGAAGCAGAAATATCTGCACGTGGCCGGTATGGTTCCGTCACGGCTGCAGAGGATCAGGGGGCTTGCGTGGCTTCACCGGCGCGTGGGGAAAGGGCAAGTCCCTATTCGGGCGCCATTATGTGGTAAATAAATAAATAATACCTCTATTTTTGACTAGATATACAATAACAGATAGCTCAATAAATAAGAGTCAAGATTCGAGGTAGTAGGAGTTTTCAGGTTTAATACAGCATAAAGGACAGGAACAGGACAACCTGCACGGGAATAGGATGGCAGCGCTGCACGGGGCAGGGACAAAGGAATGGAAATGGCAACTTTTAATAACAGTGCACAAGTATATATACTTAAACAAAATACATGGTATTCAATACAATAGGCGTAACAGTAGGCAGGGCCTATAGCAGTCGCGAGAGATAAGGCAGAAAGTAGGTGTAACAAGAGGCGTGAACAGGGCGTATACATAGACATGTGATGTAAACGTAACGGAATATGTCACAAATGGGCGGAAACATGGAGGGGGCTACCTAAGGAGCCGGGACCTCTAACCTAGTGGTGCGCGCAAGCTGGCAATGACGTGTTACTAGGGAGAAGCTGGGGGCTATGACTTCTGAGCTAGAAGGAGAGACGAAGGTCTGGAGAGTCAGAGCGACATGTACCTAAACACTATCTAGTATCTGATGTTTAGAGAACATGTTGATAGAATCCAAAAGTTATCAGGGCAAAGGCTAACAGACACTAAGACTGGTGCATGCATTATTCTACATGTAGTGTGTGTTGAGGAATATTAAATGACCATAAATACAGTATTTCTCTTACATGGAGACGTAAAGGCTAGACGATGACTGAAACTATTGATGCGATTCAGTAGCTTAGGAATGCAGAGAAGGAGGGCTGGACTGATAACTAGAATCATAACATACTCTTGGCAGACTGGCAGGCAGAGCCAGGCCGAGCCGGGCACTGTGAGGCAGGAAGTAAGTGAAGGGTCAGGGATACAGGTGGGGGCTGTATCGCTCCTCGGAGAGGGTTCAGGAGACAGGAGCTGAATCTGAGTCCGGGCCCTTTTGAGGCCTAGAAACGGGGATTTTCAATGAAATAACGTGCACACTGAGAAACGTGGCAATGTAGCTTTACATAGGCCTAATACTCGTAGCTTTCACGAGAACTGGAAACTGGCATACTAGAGATGGACACAACTGTAATTGCGTCTTTAATCGATCATGGGGAATACATATGCATATTAATCATGCACATATAGCATAAGATGGGGAACACGTAGGGACACAGAACATGGCAAAATTTACTTTTCCACACTCAAGTGCAGCTGCTGTTCAGCATGGCCAAAAGTTAGAGTGGTTGGGAGGAGTGGATTGGAGTGGGGTAGAGTGGAGCTGTGGGGCTAGTCATGGGGTGGAATTCGGTGGGGTGGGGTTGAATGGGGTGGGGTGGGGTGGAGTTAGGTGGAGTGGGGTGGAGTGGGTGTAGTGGGTTGGAGTGGAGTGGGGTAGATTGTGGCAGTTTGAATTGGGGTAGATTGGGGTAGAGTGGAGTGGGGCAGATTGAGGTAGAGTGGAGTTGGGTAGAGTGGGATCAAGTTGGGTAGAATGTGGTGGGGTAGACTGGGATAGAGTGGAGTTGGAGTAGATTGGAGTGGGGTAGAGTGGGATAGATTGTTGTGGGGTAGATTGGAATGGATTGCAGTAGGGTAGATTGGCTGTTTAGATTGGGGTAGAGTAGAGTGGAGTGGGCTAGAATGGTTTAGATTGGGGTAGGGTAGATTTGATTAGAGTGGGGTGGGCTAGATTGGGGTAGTTTGCACTGGAGTGGGGTAGAATGGAGTAGGGTAGATTGAGGTAGATTTTAGTGGGTTAGATTGGGGTAAAGTGAAGTGGAGCAGGGTAGAGTGGATTTGGTTGATGTAGATTGGGTAAAGCGGAGTGGGGATGATTGGGATACTGTGGAATGGGGTAGAGTGAGGTAGATTGGGGTATAATGGTGTGCTTGGGGTGGGGTAGACTAGGTTAGTATGGGGTGGGGTAGATTAGGGAGGAGTGGTGCGCGGTAGAGTGAGGTAGATTGGAGTGGTGTATATTAAGGTTGTGTTGGTAGTTTGGGGTGGGGTATATTAGGTTAGACTAGGGTAGATTGGAGTGGGTAGACTAGAGTGGGGTAAATTGGAGTGGGGTAGTTTGGAGTAAATTGGAGTAGGATAGACTGTGGTAGTCTTTACTGGGGTAGATGGGAGTAGAGAGGAGTGGGGTAGATTAAGGTAAAGTGGGGGAAGGCAGGGAAAAATGGAGTGGGGTTGATTGGGGTACATTGGAGTGGTGTTTATTGTAATGGATTGGGGTGGGGGAAGATCGGGGCCGACAGGAGGGGAGTGGGGAAAATTGGGATGGGGTAGATTGTGGTAAATTGATGTGGGGTAGATTGGGTTTGATTTGTGTGGGGTAGATTGGGATAGAGAGAAGTGGGGTACATTCAGGTAGAGTGAAATGGGTGGAGTGGGTTAGAGTGGGGTAGATTGGGGTGAGGTGGAGTGGAATGGGGTGGAATGGTGATAGAGTGGGGTTAATTGGGGTGGAATGTAGTAGACTGTAGTGGGATAGATGGGAGTTAGGTTGATTTTTAGATTGGAGTGGGGTAGATTGGGGTATGGTGGAATGGTTCGAGGGGGTAGATTGGAGTGGGTTTGATTGGGTCAGTGTGGGGTAGATTTCAATGGGGTAGATTTTGGCAGATAGTGGTGGAGTGGGGTGGATTGGAGTGGGGTTGATTGGGGTAGAGTGGTGTAGAATGAAGTAGATTGGAGTAGAGTGTGGTAGGTTTGGTGCGAGTGGGATAGAATAGATTGGGGAATAATGTGGATATTGGAGTTGGGTAGATTGTATGGGAGTTGGATAGATTTGAGTGGCATAGATTGGGGTAGATTGAAGTGGGGTAGATTGGGGTGAGTGAAGTGAGGTAGAGGGGGTTAGGGTGGAGTGGGGGTAGAGTATGGTATATTGGGGTAGATTGAGGTGAGGCCGACTGGATTAGAGTGTGATACATTGGAAAGGGATAGAGTGGGTAGATTGGAGTGGGTGGGGTAGATTGGGTGGGGTAGACTGGGGTTAATTGTAGTGGAGTGGGTGTGAAGTGGATTGGAACAGAGTTTAGTTGTGAAAATGTGGGGTAGAGTGGAGTGAGGTAGATTGGAGTACAATAGAGTGAGGTGGAGGTGGTTGGGATAGATTGGGATGGGGTAGATTGGGGTGAAGCTGAGTGGGGTAGATTGTGGTAGAGCGGAGTGGCATTGGGTGGGGTAGAGTGGAAAGATCAGGATATCTTGGGGTGGGGTAGACTGGGGCAGAGTGGAGAGGGGAAGATTGGGATAGAGTGAGGTAGCCCAGAGTGAGGAATATTGGGATATAGTGGGGTAGATTGGAGTGGTATAGATTGTTTTGCTAGAGGGTGGATTGAAGTGGGTTAGATTGGAGTGCAGTAGGGTAGATTGGGATAGGGAGAGTGGGGTAGACTGTGGTAGGTAAAGTGGGGAAGACAGGAATAGAGTGGGATAGCAATGATTGTGGTTGATTGTGGTAGATTGGGGTAGAGTCCAGAGGAGTTGAGTGGGGTATATTGGGGTGGGGTGGATTGGGGTAGATTGGGGCAGGGTAGATTGTAGTGGAGTGGAGAAGATTGGAGTGGGGTAGATTGGGCTAGATTTGAGTTGGCTAGATTGGAATGGCGTCAAATGGGGTAAATTTGGATAGAGTAGAGTGGGTGGGGTGGGGTACATTGTGGTAGTTTGGGTGAGGTAAAGTGGAGTGGGGTTGAGTGGAGTGGGGTAGATGGGTTGATTGGTGGTGGTAGATGAGTGTGAGGTAGATTGACTTAGATTGGGATGGGATAGATTGGGGTAGGGTGCAGTGGGATAGATTGTAGTGGGGTAGTTTGGGGGTAGATTGTAGTGGGGTGAGGTAGGTTGGAGTTGGGTAGATTCCAAAGCAGCAGCAGTCATCATGGAACATGCAAATGGGCTGCATTCTTGAAGACCGTTTTACCTGCATAAAATGAACAGTTCACACAGAAGCAGCTGGTCCTGCCTTCCAGCTACCCTGTTGTTTTATAACAAGTGCAGCGCAGTCTCCGTGGCGGGATTTGTAGTGGTAACAGTGAAAGTACACAGGTAGCGTGTTTACTGCTGCGGACTGAAAACAGCACTCCCTAAAGCCCACCAACAGTTGTGCATTGACGGCTACACAATTGCAACATTGGAGGGCTCCGGCTAAAAAAAACAAGCTGCATCACCTCAAAATCCTGTGGACTCACTTGCCACTACCGGGCTAGCCGACCTATGGGAAACTCAAACTACCCATTTGCTCTTTAAGCAAGTAGGAAAAACGGTAATCAAGAAACTCTCCCTAGTCGAAGACAAAGTTGCCTTTGCCCGCAGGAGCCATGCATGGATGACACTGAATGGCTACAAATCACTTGGGTCTCGGGCATACTTCAATTTGGGGCATTCCAGGAAGACTAAAGAACAATTCTTAAAATAAAGGCTAGGCATCCTGCCAGCCATTGCGCACCTTCCACCCTGGCAGAGGGAGAAATTTGGCAACATGTGCAGACTATGTGGAAATGGTACTGAGGACATGGAATACCTAATCTGTTATAAATAAAAGGAGGAACGGGCAGAATTACTCAAAGTGCACTTTTACTGACAAGGGATTCGAACTCGGAGACAGGCTGTGATTGCATGCTTCGACTCCAAGGACCCGCAGCTAAATGGGAAGCTAGTGAAGTTCCTGTCACTAGTAGAATCTAGCGATACAAAAGGGGATGATGGACGGAGCGTTTGAGCAAATCAAACACTCACCCCCAGTCAACTGATCTGGGTTTAATCCATCACCATTCTTTAGCCCACTCACCACGCCAGTTCAGACATGGCTATATGCAAATAAGTCTGACCATGTGCCTCATGGGAACAGTCCAGCCCGAACTGCCAAGCCATGTCTTCCCTGGACCGGAAACAAGCATCCTGGGACCGGTTTCGGATTCATAATCCTCATCAGCCAGGCTATCTTGAATCCAGTGGCCAAGTGAGCAAGGGACTCACGTCTGAGCATACCCTGCCACACTTAGGGCGAACAAAGCGATACAAAAGGGGATGATGGACGGAGCGTTTGAGCAAATCAAACACTCACCCCCAGTCAACTGATCTGGGTTTGATCCATCACCATTCTTTAGCCCACTCAGCCACCCCAGTTCAGACATGGCCATATGCAAATCAGTCTGACCCTGTGCCTCATGGGAACAGTCCAGCCCGAACTGCCAAGCCATGTCTTCCCTGGACCGGAAACAAGCATCCTGGGACCGGTTTCGGATTCATAATCCTCATCAGCCAGGCTATCTTGAATCCAGTGGCCAAGTGAGCAAGGGACTAACGTCTGATCATACCCTGCCACACTTAGGGCGAACAAAGCGATACAAAAGGGGATGATGGACGGAGCGTTTGAGCAAATCAAACACTCACCCCCAGTCAACTGATCTGGGTTTAATCCATCACCATTCTTTAGCCCACTCAGCCACCCCAGTTCAGACATGGCCATATGCAAATCAGTCTGACCCTGTGCCTCATGGGAACAGTCCAGCCCGATTTGCCAAGCCATGTATTCCCTGGACCGGAAACAAGCATCCTGGGACCGGTTTCGGATTCATAATCCTCATCAGTCAGGCTATCTTGAATCCAGTGGCCGAGTGAGCAAGGGACTCACGTCTGAGCATACCCTGCCACACTTAGGGCGAACAAAGCGATACAAAAGGGGATGATGGACGGAGCGTTTGAGCAAATCAAACACTCACCCCCAGTCAACTGATCTGGGTTTAATCCATCACCATTCTTTAGCCCACTCAGCCACCCCAGTTCAGACATGGCCATATGCAAATCAGTCTGACCCTGTGCCTCATGGGAACAGTCCAGCCCGAACTGCCAAGCCATGTCTTCCCTGGACCGGAAACAAGCATCCTGGGACCGGTTTTGGATTCATAATCCTCATCAGCCAGGCTATCTTGAATCCAGTGGCCAAGTGAGCAAGGGACTCACGTCTGAGCATACCCTGCCACACTTAGGGCGAACAAAGCGATACAAAAGGGGATGATGGACGGAGCGTTTGAGCAAATCAAACACTCACCCCCAGTCAACTGATCTGGGTTTAATACATCACCATTCTTTAGCCCACTCAGCCACCCCAGTTCAGACATGGCCATATGCAAATCAGTCTGACCCTGTGCCTCATGGGAACAGTCCAGCCCGAACTGCCAAGCCATGTCTTCCCTGGACCGGAAACAAGCATCCTGGGACCGGTTTCGGATTCATAATCTTCATCAGCCAGGCTATCTTGAATCCAGTGGCCAAGTGAGCAAGGGACTCACGTCTGAGCATACCCTGCCACACTTAGGGCGAACAAAGCGATACAAGAGGGGATGATGGACGGAGCGTTTGAGCAAATCAAACACTCACCCCCAGTCAACTGATCTGGGTTTAATCCATCACCATTCTTTAGCCCACTCAGCCACCCCAGTTCAGACATGGCCATATGCAAATCAGTCTAACCCTGTGCCTCATGAGAACAGTCCAGCCCGAACTGCCAAGCCATGTCTTCCCTGGACCGGAAACAAGCATCCTGGGACCGGTTTCGGATTCATATCCTCATCAGCCAGGCTATCTTGAATCCAGTGGCCAAGTGAGCAAGGGACTCACGTCTGAGCATACCCTGCCACACTTAGGGCGAACAAAGCGATACAAAAGGGGATTATGGACAGAGCGTTTGAGCAAATCAAACACTCATCCCCAGTCAACTGATCTGGGTTTAATCCATCACCATTCTTTATCCCACTCAGCCACCCCAGTTCAGACATGGCCATATGCAAATCAGTCTGACCCTGTGCCTCATGGGAACAGTTCAGCCCGAACTGCCAAGCCATGTCTTCCCTGGACCGGAAACAAGCATCCTGGGACCGGTTTCGGATTGATAATCCACATCAGCCAGGCAATCTTGAATCCAGTGGCCAAGTGAGCAAGGGACTCACGTCTAAGCATACCCTGCCACACTTAGGGCGAACAAAGCGATACAAAAGGGGATGATGGACGGAGCGTTTGAGCAAATCAAACACTCACCCCCAGTCAACTGATCTGGGTTTAATCCATCACCATTCTTTAGCCCACTCAGCCACCCCAGTTCAGACATGGTCATATGCAAATCAGTCTGACCCTGTGCCTCATGGGAACAGTCCAGCCCGAACTGCCAAGCCATGTCTTCCCTGGACCGGAAACAAGCATCCTGGGACCGGTTTCGGATTCATAATCCTCATCAGCCGGGCTATCTTGAATCCAGTGGCCAAGTGAGCAAGGGACTCACGTCTGAGCATACACTGCCACACTTAGGGCGAACAAAGCGATACAAAAGGGGATGATGGACGGAGCGTTTGAGCAAATCAAACACTCACCCCCAGTCAACTGATCTGGGTTTAATCCATCACCAATCCGAAACAGGTCCCAGGATGCTTGTTTCCGGTCCAGGGAAGACATGGCTTGGCAGTTCGGGCTGGACTGTTCCCATGAGGCACAGGGTCAGACTGATTTGCATATGGCCATGTCTGAACTGGGGTGGCTGGGTGAGCTAAAGAATGGTGATGGATTTAACCCAGATCAGTTGACTGGGGGTGAGTGTCTGATTTGCTCAAACGCTCCGTCCATCATCCCCTTTTGTATCGCTTTGTTCGCCCTAAGTGTGGCAGGGTATGCTCAGACGTGAGTCCCTTGCTCACTTGGCCACTGGATTCAAGATAGCCGGCTGATGAGGAATATGAATCCGAAACCGGTCCCAGGATGTTTGTTTCCGGTCCAGGGAAGACATGGCTTGGCAGTTCGGGCTGGACTGTTCCCATGAGGCACAGGGTCAGACTGATTTGCATATGGCCATGTCTGAACTGGGGTGGCTGGGTGAGCTAAAGAATGGTGATGGATTTAACCCAGATCAGTTGACTGGGGGTGAGTGTTTGATTTGCTCAAACGCTCCGTCCATCATCCCCTTTTGTATCGCTTTGTTCGCCCTAAGTGTGGCAGGGTATGCTCAGACGTGAGTTCCTTGCTCACTTGGCCACTGGATTCAAGATAGCCTGGCTGATGAGGATTATGAATCCGAAACCGGTCCCAGTATGCTTGTTTCCGGTCCAGGGAAGACATGGCTTGGCAGTTCGGGCTGGACTGTTCCCATGAGGCACAGGGTCAGACTGATTTGCATATGGCCATGTCTGAACTGGGGTGGCTGGGTGAGCTAAAGAATGGTGATGGATTTAACCCAGATCAGTTGACTGGGGTGAGTGTTTGATTTGCTCAAACGCTCCGTCCATCATCCCCTTTTGTATCGCTTTGTTCGCCCTAAGTGTGGCAGGGTATGCTCAGACGTGAGTCCCTTGCTCACTTGGCCACTGGATTCAAGATAGCCTGGCTGATGAGGATTATAAATCCGAAACCGGTCCCAGGATGCTTGTTTCCGGTCCAGGGAAGACATGGCTTGGCAGTTCGGGCTGGACTGTTCCCATGAGGCACAGGGTCAGACTGATTTGCATATGGCCATGTCTGAACTGGGGTGGCTGGGTGAGCTAAAGAATAGTGATGGATTTAACCCAGATCAGTTGACTGGGGGTGAGTGTTTGATTTGCTCAAATGCTCCGTCCATCATCCCCTTTTGTATCGCTTTGTTCGCCCTAAGTGTGGCAGGGTATGCTCAGACGTGAGTCCCTTGCTCACTTGGCCACTGGATTCAAGATAGCCTGGCTGATGAGGATTATTTATTTTATTTATTTATTTATATTTAATTTTATAGAGCGCACAGCTACCCGGAGGTTTCCCGGGGCTAAACCAATGAAGAGAGTGTACAGTAGCAGAATTAAAGATCAAAAAGCCATGTTTTGACATCCCTTCTGAATTTTAAATAGTTGGATTCCATCCGAATGGATAAAGGAAGAGAATTCCACAGGGATGGGGCCAGAAAAGAAAAAGATCGACCTCCCATTCTGGCTCTTTTTGTCCTGGGAATCAAGAGTTTATGTTGGCTAGATGAACGCAGAGTGCGTGAAGGAAGGTACGGATGAATAAGAGATTTCAAATACTGGGGGGCTTTGCCAGTGTTAATTTTGTGTACAAGACAAAGAGCCTTGAATTTACATCGATTGTCAATGTTTAGCCAGTGGAGACTACGACGGTGCAGGGAAGTGGAAGCTTTATAAGGTAGTTTACAAAGGAGACGGACTGCCATGTTCTGGACCGTTTCTAATTTCCGAATTACCTCTTTGCCCGCACCCAGAAAGAGAACATTGCCATAGTCTAGGCGAGATGTTATTAACGCCTGGACTACGGTTTTCTGGGTTTCAAGAGGAAGCATCCAGGTAATTTTCCTCAACCATTTGAGGATGGTTGTACAAATGGAGGAGACTTTCACGGCATGTTGTCTCATGGACAACTGATCATCGAATATTATTCCCAGATTACGAGCAGTTTTCGAAGGGTTGGGAGGAGTGCCCATTTGAACAGGCCAGTGGGAGGGTCCCCATAAGGCAGGATTGTTGCCAAATAGGAGAAGTTCCGTTTTCCCTCCATTCAGTTTTAATTTATTATTGTACATCCAAGAGGCTATATTGTTTAGTCCATGACAGAGGGATGATGTATTGGAAAGATGACTGGTGGAGAGAGAGAAAACAATCTGTGTATCATCTGCATATGAAAATATAGAGAGGCCTGCCTGCTCTGCAATGTCCGCTAAAGGTCGAACATATAAATTAAAAAGAAGGGGGCTTAGGATGGAGCCTTGTGGGACACCATATGCAGATGTATGAATCTTTGACATCGAGGTGGCCGAAAAGACATGAAATGTCCGATTGGACAAAAAGCTAGTGAGCCATTGAAGAGCAGAATGAGTGATGCCAGATGTTTTTAGAGTATTAATCAAGATGGGATGGGAGACCGTATCAAATGCAGCACTTAAATCTAGTAAAATAAGTGCCACGGTCTCCCCTCTGTCAACCAGATGGCGAATGGTTTCAGAGACTCCCAGCAAAGTGGATTCTGTGGAAAAGCCAGACCGAAAACCAGATTGTGAGGGATGTAAGATGTTATGAGATTCAATATGGCTACTAAGTTGCTTGTTTATATGTTTTTCCAGAATCTTGGAATAGACTGGAAGCAGAGAAATTGGTTGGAAGTTGGCGGAAATACTTGGATCAGCATTGGCTTTTTTGAGCAATGGTACAACCATCGCATGTTTCCAGGAGTTGGGGACCTTAGCCTCCCTAAGAGATGTATTCAATAGATCGACTATAAGTTTTAAAGAGGGTGGGTCAAGGGTAAGGAAGATTTGAGGAGGGAAGGGATCAAGAGGGGAACCAGATTTAATGCTTTTCACTAAGTCAAGAAATATGGAGGGAGTCAGTGGGTCCCAGACCTTAATCTCCGCCCCTTCCAGCTGAAAGAAATCTGCGGCAATAGAAATCGTAGGTTCAGAAACTGGATGAACATTAGATGGACCAAAATCGGCATATATACTCTCGATTTTGGAGACAAAAAAGTCTGCTAAGGAATCACATTGTGATTTATCTAAACAAGGGGCCTTAGGTTGACTGGTGGCACCCGAGATTTCCTGCACTACCTTGAACAAGGCTTTAGGACGATTTTGCGCGTTCAGGATGGATGAATTAACATATTCAGTTCTGGCAGTTTTACAGAGGGAATGGTATTTAGTTAGAGCAGCTTTATAGTGAAGTTTAGCTTGTGGGTCGTAGTCTGAGCGCCATTTTCGCTCAAGATGTTTGCAACTGTTTTTTTCTTTTTTTAACTGATCACTAAACCAAGGGGCCGGAGGGTGGTGTATATTAAATGTCTGCTTACGAAGTGGGAGACAAATGTCTGCAGCAGATGTGAGCCAGCGATGAATGACGTCCACTTGATCAATACTATTGATCTCAGTGAGGGGCATAGAATCAGACAAAGCACAGTTGAATTTGTTGGAATCCAATTTCTTCCAGTTGCGGGTCATTCTAGGTTTAGGGGCGATAGCTAGGTCCTTAAAGGAGAGCTCAAATGAAATGGAAAATTCTAGCACAAAGTGGTCAGACCACGGGACAGGTAAGGGGAGCTTACAAGATACTGCATTCAAATTAGATAGAATAGGGTCGAGCAGATTGCCCGCCTTGTGGGTAGGGTCTGAGTTGTGAAGGGTAATATTCATGGCCGCTAGGTCAGACAGTAAGTTAGTACTGATTGGGCATGTTGTATCGTTAAAATGAATGTTTAGGTCACCAACAATGAGGAAATTGGTTGACATCAGTAGTAAAGGAGCTAAACATTCTGATAGAGATCAACAGCTTAAACAACCCAGCCTCACAATTAGAGATCGCAATGTCCTCCCATTTACAGGAGAGGGTTCTTTTAAAGATGATGGCTATTCCCCCTCCCTCCTTGCCCTTTCTGTTACTGGCCACGAGGGTGTAATTATCTGGGAGAGCAATCGCAATATCAGGGCCAGAGTGGTCCGTTAGCCAAGTCTCCGTGAGGAACAGGGCATCCGGTTGGGCGGAACAGAGAATTATGAATCCGAAACCGGTCCCAGGATGCTTGTTTCCGGTCCAGGGAAGACATGGCTTGGCAGTTCGGGCTGGACTGTTCCCATGAGGCACAGGGTCAGACTGATTTGCATATGGCCATGTCTGAACTGGGATGGCTGGGTGAGCTAAAGAATGGTGATGGATTTAACCCAGATCAGTTGACTGGGGGTGAGTGTTTGATTTGCTCAAACGCTCCGTCCATCATCCCCTTTTGTATCGCTTTGTTCGCCCTAAGTGTGGCAGGGTATGCTCAGACGTGAGTCCCTTGCTCACTTGGCCACTGGATTCAAGATAGCCTGTCTGATGAGGATTATGAATCCGAAACCGGTCCCAGGATGCTTGTTTCCGGTCCAGGGAAGACATGGCTTGGCAGTTCGGGCTGGACTGTTCCCTTGAGGCACAGGGTCAGACTAATTTGCATATGGCCATGTCTGAACTGGGGTGGCTGGGTGAGCTAAAGAATGGTGATGGATTTAACCCAGATCAGTTGACTGGGGGTGAGTGTTTGATTTGCTCAAACGGTCCGTCCATCATCCCCTTTTGTATCGCTTTGTTCGCCCTAAGTGTGGCAGGGTATGGTCAGATGTGAGTCCCTTGCTCACTTGGCCACTGGATTCAAGATAGCCTGGCTGATGAGGATTATGAATCCGAAACCGGTCCCAGGATGCTTGTTTCCGGTCCAGGGAAGATATGGCTTGGCAGTTCGGGCTGGACTGTTCCCATGAGGCACAGGGTCAGACTGATTTGCATATGGCCATGTCTGAACTGGGATGGCTGGGTGAGCTAAAGAATGGTGATGGATTTAACCCAGATCAGCTGACTGGGGGTGAGTGTTTGATTTGCTCAAACGGTCCGTCCATCATCCCCTTTTGTATCGCTTTGTTCGCCCTAAGTGTGGCAGGGTATGGTCAGACGTGAGTCCCTTGCTCACTTGGCCACTGGATTCAAGATAGCCTGGCTGATGAGGATTATGAATCCGAAACCCGTCCCAGGATGCTTGTTTCCGGTCCAGGGAGGACATGGCTTGGCAGTTCGGGCTGGACTGTTCCCATGAGGCACAGGGTCAGACTGATTTGCATATGGCCATGTCTGAACTGGGGTGGCTGGGTGAGCTAAAGAATGGTGATGGATTTAACCCAGATCAGTTGACTGGGGGTGAGTGTTTGATTTGCTCAAACGCTCCGTCCATCATCCCCTTTTGTATCGCTTTGTTCGCCGTAAGTTTGGCAGGGTATGCTCAGACGTGAGTCCCTTGCTCACTTGGCCACTGGATTCAAGATAGCCTGGCTGATGAGGATTATGAATCCGAAACCGGTCCCAGGATGCTTGTTTCCGGTCCAGGGAAGACATGGCATGGCAGTTCGGGCTGGACTGTTCCCATGAGGCACAGGGTCAGACTGATTTGCATATGGCCATGTCTGAACTGGGGTGGCTTGGTGAGCTAAAGAATGGTGATGGATTTAACCCAGATCAGTTGACTGGGGGTGAGTGTTTGATTTGCTCAAACGCTCCGTCCATCATCCCCTTTTGTATCGCTTTGTTTGCCCTAAGTGTGGTAGGGTATGCTCAGACGTGAGTCCCTTGCTCACTTGGCCACTGGATTTAAGATAGCATGGCTGATGAGGATTATGAATCCGAAACCGGTCCCAGGATGCTTGTTTCCGGTCCAGGGAAGACATGGCTTGGCAGTTCGGGCTGGACTGTTCCCATGAGGCACAGGGTCAGACTGATTTGCATATGGCCATGTCTGAACTGGGGTGGCTGGGTGAGCTAAAGAATGGTGATGGATTTAACCCAGATCAGTTGACTGGGGGTGAGTGTTTGATTTGCTCAAACGCTCCGTCCATCATCCCCTTTTGAATCGCTTTGTTCGCCCTAAGTGTGGCAGGGTATGCTCAGACGTGAGTCCCTTGCTCACTTGGCCACTGGATTCAAGATAGCCTGGCTGATGAGGATTATGAATCCGAAACCGGTCCCAGGATGCTTGTTTCCGGTCCAGGGAAGACATGGCTTGGCAGTTCGGGCTGGACTGTTCCCATGAGGCACAGGGTCAGACTGATTTGCATATGGCCATGTCTGAACTGGGGTGGCTGGGTGAGCTAAAGAATGGTGATGGATTTAACCCAGATCAGTTGACTGGGGGTGAGTGTTTGATTTGCTCAAACGCTCCGTCCATCATCCCCTTTTGTATCGCTTTGTTCGCCCTAAGTGTGGCAGGGTATGCTCAGACGTGAGTCCCTTGCTCACTTGGCCACTGGATTCAAGATAGCCTGGCTGATGAGGATTATGAATCCGAAACCGGTCCCAGGATGCTTGTTTCCGGTCCAGGGAAGACATGGCTTGGCAGTTCGGGCTGGACTGTTCCCATGAGGCACAGGGTCAGACTGATTTGCATATGGCCATGTCTTAACTGGGGTGGCTGGGTGAACTAAAGAATGGTGATGGATTTAACCCAGATCAGTTGACTGGGGGTGAGTGTTTGATTTGCTCAAACGCTCCGTCCATCATCCCCTTTTGTATCACTAGTAGAATCTAAGCAAGGAAGTGCTGCACATTGTGCAAATGCAAAAACTGCATTAGGAAGTTTTAACTTACACAACTGAAAACTTTTAGCACAGACATTTGAACCTCTTTAGAAGAAGATTAACAAGGTGCTTTCAGAATGGAGACTTTAAAGCTTTTAGAAACGTATTTCTCTTGTCTTAAATAAGTATGATTTATTTTAATGTATATTTTTGTAATTGTTTTAATGAATCAAATACAATAACTTACTTACTTACTTACTTATTTACTTACTTACTTACTTACTTACTTACTTACTTACTTACTTACTTACTTACTTACTTACTTACTGTGATTCTGGCCAAATAACTTAATCTCCTGGCATAAAAAAATGAATGTGAACTTGTGTAATGTAATGTAACTGGTGCTCATGTAAAGCGCCCAATGCTTTCTGGTCAAGTTGGGTTTGTGCTATATAAAAAAAATTTAAAAAATGAAAGTACCTTAATTTACAGTGGGAGCAGCAGACGGACACCAAATAACTTAAATCAATCTATTCCTTGTGCAAGATACACACAAACTCAAGGAAGTCACGCAGAAAGTGATGCCTTACAAGTGCTGTTGAATTAGAAGGCAACAAAGAAGAGTGATAAGGATGCCAACGAATGGTAAGTAATAGGCGGGCTTAAAGACCCTTTTTAGAGAGTTTCTTTTAGATACAATAGGTTTTTGCCAGGCACATGCTCACTACCGCCAGGCTCGGCCTAAAAATAGGTGCCAGTCCCCACATCGCATCCCAATTACTGGCAGCTGGTAATAACCCTAAAATACTCTACCAGATTTTAGAGACCTTTATTAAACCCGCAGCTTGTGAAAGCTCAGAAGTGGCCTCACAGCAGCTTTGTGACAACATTTCCCAGTTTTTTAACCAAAAAATCGATGCTATCTACAGCAAAATTACGCTCTCTATTCAAGGTAATACTAATGGAAATGACCCCATTACAAACCTGGTAATAGAAAAACCGACTACGCATTCCCTCTCTGTCTTTCCCCCTGTCACTGTTGAGGAAGTAGTAGGAATGATCTTTCAGATAAAGAGTGGCTCTCCAATGGATATTATTCCAGCACCGGTTATGCCCAGCTTAACCTCGGTTCTGGGACCTACCATCCAGAGACTAATTAACCTCTCACTGAGCCCAGGACAGGTTCCAAAAGGATGGAAAAAGGCTCTGGTAAAACCGCTCAGAAAAAACACTGCCACTCCATGGGAGGAACTAGCCAACCTCAGACCCATATCCCTGCTCCCGTTTTTAGGCACAATTATTGAAAAACATGTAAATAACAATCTGTCTAAATACATTGAATTTGCTGGAGTGCTGGACCAATCACAATCTGGTTTCAGGCCCGGACACAGTACGGAGACCGCTCTGATGTCAGTCGCAGACGATCGACACCAACCAAAATTAACAGTAAGTCCAAGAACAGACAATGTACCCAAAAATATAACAACGACTGGGAGTAGTTTCAATATAAACAAGTTCCCATCAGTCCACTATCGAGACCGCCCTTCATCATCTGGGATCTTTTATGTTTATAAATAACACATTAAAGGGTAAAAAAACCTGTGCTGGCAGATGAATAAGCCATGCGCAGGAAAAACCACAGTGTTATTATAGATGTGAAAAATAAAGGCGTGTATACTCGGGGAACTGAATAGCAGTGCAAAAAAAAAGTGTGTGTGTAAAGAAAGAGAAAAGCTCTAAAATTAGGTCGTGATCGGGAAAACAAATTTAATAAACACCCTCACACTCCTAAATCAATAAAAACAGTGCAAAATTAGTGGTATAACAAATGACCACTAAACAAGATGTAAGGTCGACATGTTTCTGCAGACAGGTGGAGTCTAGTGATCTCCTGCTGCTTCTTCAGGACCATTAGTGCTACTGCTATATTAAAATAACATAAACCATATCACCTGAAAGTGTATGTATGTTCATCTTCTCATCCTAGGAGAGAAATATGTATATAAGAGGGTACAGTGTCATAAATACTTGTAACAAAAAACAACACACACAGTGTGCCATCTTTATGATGTGCTAGTCATAAACAAATATTGACCAACATCTCGGACCGTCAAAATCAGTCACAATCACCCCTACAAACAATGTGTAGATGTAAATTCACTCACCCACAGTGATGGGAAGGAACAGCCCCACCTCACCTGGCACGAGCTCAGGTAGTGGATGCACCGCACTAAGAAAAAAACAACCAATAAATAGATATATACATCTGTAATCCTTGCCTAATTGGTCTCAACAAACGCCACACACGGCGTCCCACCCTGTCAATGCCAGGACACCCCACCTGGTTGCGTTAATAGCGTATTTGGAGTTATGACTCATGATTAGTAATCATTGGGTTCACTGAGTTCACATGCCCAAAATAATGCAAAGACCCACGTTGTGACTCATAATTAATAGTCATTTGGTTCACTGGGTTCACATGCCCAAAATAATGCAAAGACCCACGTTTATAACTTTTTAAAAAAAAATTATTTACACATAGTCGACTTGTCATTACGTTCCGGTTTCAAAGTTAGTTATCAGCCCCTTATCAACCAGACACATGCGGACTCACCTCTCCGTCGGTGCACCGGTCGTCCCTCTAAGCTCTCTCGTAGGGAGGAACCGACGCGGTGCACCGACGAGGTTTAAATGCCTTCTTCAGCTTCTGCGTTCAATGCCGGGCATTCCCCGACGCGTGTAGCGCGTCATAGCATGCGCAATCCCTATCCTGCGCTAATAGTAAAGGGAATTGTAGTTCCCAAAAAATGTAGAACTACCGCTTTTGCCGGTTCGAGTCCTCGATTAGGGGGCAAGCGTGACTCCAAAATGCCCTCATTGTTTTAATCAGTTTAGGGACCAGTCAAGGGTAATTATAACTATTATTACAACAAGCAATTGTTACTTAGTGGCCGCGAGCGCGCTAGTGGTCATGGGAAATGTAGTTCCCGGCGGGCATTATCTCCCGCAATATAGGTTCCAAGGCTCATGAGAGGACATGGGTAACGAGGAACTCCTTAAGAGATGAATAAACGTCTTTCTGCAATGTTTTGTCAAAAATATTAAGTGATCCCAATGTCCATGAGTCAAGGCAACCCTTCAAGACGCAGTATTATATTAAAGACAATTGGACACACGGACCATAGCAATCCAGAGACCATGTATGACAAAAAGTCACTATGCCCATCAAGACCTGATGTGTGCTGAAATTGGAAACATCATATTTCAAATGGGGTAATACCAACCACATGGTGACGCCCGCATCACTTTATTATTACATAACGTGTAGTGTAACAGAAATCCAAATCAGATAGCTGACTTAAACCAGGTTTGCAATTAGAGGGACATCCAGGGGATTTCGTCATTCAGCCCATATTTATCGCTTCGAAGACGATAGACCCACTTCTGTTCACATCTGAACAAAAATTTGGTAGTGTCTGTTACAGACGGAGGAATCCATGGTTGGTCTAATACCGTCCAGAGAATATCAGTAGGTTGATGACCCACCTGCACAAAATGATTCGTCAACTTGGTGGCCTGTTTGCAGCAACGAATGGAACTTTTATGTTCAGAAATTCTGAGCTTGATTTTACGGGTGGTCATCCCCACATAATTCAATTTGCAAGGACAGGTAATCAAATAAATCAGGTTCGAACTATTGCAATTAGTGAACCGCCTCAGTTGCCATGGTCTGTCAGTTCCAATATCTATGGTGAGAGTTTTGGTTGTCTGAGGACAAGCCGCACAGCCACCACAGGGATGGTGTCCGGTAACTGCGGGCAAGTCCCAAAGAGTTCCAACAGCCCTTGGAATCAAGGTTTTAGGTCTGGTATGAACCAGCTGATCTCGCAGGTTTTGGCCTCTCCTAAAGGCAAACAGCGGAAGAGGTATGGAGTCTGAACCTGTTCCGAGAATTTTCCAATGTTTCCTAACAATTTTTTGAACTTTGTTGGAAAGTGTATTGTATGTATGTACACAGGTAATTCTCTCTTGTTTGTTCTTTGGGGGTGCGGGTTCTAGTAAACATGCTCTGTTATTGTTGGCAGCCCGTTTCTTAGAGTGTTTAATGAGACATTGAGGATATTTTTTGTCTCGCAAGTTTCTTTCAAGTGCTGCGGAGTGTTTACCAAAAGCCGTTTTCGTGGAACAATTCCTCTGAATACGGAGGAATTGTCCAAAGGGTAGGTTATCCCTTAACGCCTTGGGATGAAAACTGTCATAGCTTAACAAGGAATTCCTTGCCATTGGCTTGCGGTACAGCTCAGATTGTAAACCCCCTCCTGACGCTGAAATTAACAAGTCCAGGAAGGCAAGTTGGTGTCTATCAAACTCCATGGTAAATTTCAGGAAGTGATTTCTTTCATTCAACCAAGTATGGAATTGGTGAAGTTCCTCTTCCGTGCCTCGCCACACGACCAGGATATCGTCTATATATCTTTTCCATACTCGCAGACACTGAAGATGGGGATTAGTGTCTGCGAGTACGTGTGTCTGTTCGAAGGTATGAACATATAGATTAGCGAGGCTAGGAGCAAAGACACTTCCCATGCTCGTCCCGCTAACCTGAAGATAGATCGATTCCTCATACTGAAAGAAGTTCTCAGTCATGGCGATGGTCGCCAGAGTCATGATAAAACTGACCGGAGTGATCGAATTCAGATCTCTGGTGGTTAAAAGGGTTTCAATGGCCTCTAGTGTCTCAGTTTGTGGGATGGATGTATATAAGCTCTCCACATCAAAGGATACTAGGAGATCAAGGTCTTCATTGAATTCAATATCAGGCAAAATCCTTAGGACATCCTTTGTGTCCTTAAGGAAGGTTGGCATCTCCCGCACTATCGGCTGCAAGAAAAAATCTACGAATGTAGACAAAGGTTCCAACAGAGAACCGATACCCGATATGATGGGTCTACCGGGTGGGGGGCGTTGTGGCTTGTGCACTTTTGGAAGTGTGTAAAAATATGGCATTTTGGGATGGACAGTACGCAGATACTGGGACTCCTTCTCTGTAATCCATCCCTCTGCAAGGCCTTCCTCAACAATGTGGCCGATGACCACAGTCAGCCTGTCAGTCGGATCATTGTCGAGTGTACGATATGCCTTGGTGTCATTTAATTGACGCATACACTCTTCACGGTACATGTCCGTGTCCATTAATACAGTGGCCCCACCCTTATCGGCAGGTTTAATTATCACCGATGTCAAGTTCGCCAAAGTCGTAACTGCCTCCTGTTCAGCTCTGGATAGATTGACAAAATGATTTTGAGGTTGGAGGTACAATTGTGACAAATCATGATCCACAGCCTCTTCAAATGCCTGTACTTTCGCTGGTAACCCCACTAGGCCGGGATTAAAGGTAGAGGGTCTCTTAAGGCCTGTGTTTTCTGTGTCTTCACTTTGTGTGACAGTTGTCTTATTGGCAAACAGATAATGGAGCCTAATCTTGCGAAAGAATTTACCCATTTCTGTTTGGATAAGAAACGGGTTCCCCTTGTTGGTTTTAACAAAGCCTAGTCCTTTATTAAGGACCAATTCCTCAGTGTCCGTCAAGACATGTTTACTGAGATTGATTACAAGGCCGATGTCCCTGCTTGTTCCCTTGGTATCTTCTTGCCGTCCCTCAGGTCCATGGTTGCTGGGGGAAGGTTCCAGCGCACTTGGCCTTGTTGTTGACCTCTCCGCTTGCCTCTCGGACGTCCAAAACCCTGTCCTAAAAAAGGCTGCTGGTTGTAGTCTGGGTATTGTTGTTGGGGTCCAAAGGGACCTGGAGGGGGGAACGATGGCGGACCCCAAGGTGATGGTTGCCACCATGGTGGAATAGGAGGTTGGGCATAATAGGGGTTATAGCCCCTTCGGTTTCTCCTAGTGTTACCTCGCCCTCTTGTGCCTGCCTTAGCACCACCCTGGTTGGAGGAGTCTGAATCTGTGGAAGCATCATCTGAGTTTGACGTACCATATGATGATCCTGGACGGCCAGAGTTACTAGAAACCGCCGGAACATAGTTGTCCCCCGTATAAGGATATATGGTCTCGGCAGAAAATTTGGCCAAATCTTTTTCAAATTTAGCAAGTTTTTGTACTAGGATAGAGTCCCTCAGTTCTTTACTGACTTTGTTCCCTTCTTCCTGTCCTTTGCCAAAAACTTTACTCGTAAGAGTCGCCCTAATTTGGCCCTCTAGGGTTTGAATTTCCACCATTATCTCGTCGGCTTTCTTTTTTGCAGTTTTAATGATCAGCACTAGCCAATCGCGCGTGCATTTCCACACGATGAGGTACCAATCCCTGCAAAAATCCTTGTTGTCCAGAAACAGGCGAGGGGCATTGTTAACAATTAACCCACTAGGGGCACAATTACCCCTGAGGTATTCAGCCATGATAATGCCATGGACGCAGACCCTTGCCTGGTTCTTTTTGAGTACAAGGACTTTAGCCCATCCATCATCACTAGTTACTGGAGCCGATGTTATAGTACCCAGTATACTCGGATTTTCCGCCAAGATGGAATCAATCTCGGCGTCGTCGAAAGCTAAGCCAGGGTTAGTAGCCATGGTCACAACAGGGGAACACCCTGTGTAGGCGCAAGCCCAACCAAAAAGACCAGGAGATGTAAGGTAAATTAATCGCAGACGATCTACACATGTACCAGGATGGGGGTCACTCTGTTATCCTGGTACTGTTGGATCTGTCTGCGGCATTTGACACTGTCTCCCATTCCACCTTGACTACCAGGCTAGCTAACATCGGCCTCAAGCAGGAAGCCTTGGCATGGTTGAAGAGCTTTCTGACTGACCGCACCCAGCAAGTAGCTATGGGCTCATACAGGTCAGAGGAAGTTGGAATCTCAAAGGGGGTGCCACAGGGCTCTTGCTTGAGCCCCACCCTCTTTAACATATATGTGGCACCCCTGGCTAACATCATGAGAAGATACGGATTCATCCCAATATCTTACGCGGATGATACGCAACTCCTCTTTCCTTTTAAGATCTTCACACCTGAGGTCAGAAACTCCTTCTCCCAGGGCATGAAAGCAGTAGCACAATGGATGTCTTCCAACTACTTGCAGTGCAACGTTGGGAAGACGGAAGTCATGTTGTTTGGTGAGGCAAAACTGCTCTGGACCCCAGACTGGTGGCCACAAGATCTCGGCCCAGTGCCCAAGCCTAAACAAACTGTTAAAAACCTGGGAGTCCGATTAGATCAGGAGCTCACTCTCAAACAACATGGCAACCAGGTGGTGGGAGCCTGCTTTCATGTAATTGGTATGCTGCGAAAAATCTTCCCATTACTACCTGATACAACTAGGAAGACGCTGGTCCAGGCACTAGTTCTTAGTCGTCTGGACTATTGCAATGGCTTGCTCCTGTCTGTCAATGAGGGAGTTATGAATAGACTTCAGGTGGCCCAGAACACGGCTGCTCGACTGGTTCTGAACGCCCCTCCGCGTACGCCTTCCAAACCTCTGCTGACAAAACTACATTGGCTATCTGTCAGACAGAGGGCCAAGTTCAAGGTATGCTGTACCATACACAAAAGCCTGAATGAAATGGGCCCTGCATACCTGACCACCAAATTCATACCTTACATACCTTCTCGGACACTTAGATCAAGTGAACAAGGCCTTCTGTGAGTACCCAGAGCAAAGAAGGCCAGACATGGAGGAAAAACACTATCAATAACCGGACCCTCTCTCTGGAATAGTCTCCCAACACCCCTCAGATTATGTGTAGATCATCTTCCTTTTAGGAAAATGCTAAAGACCTTCCTATTTAAACAGTAGACTAGAACAGCTCAAAAGCCCTTCTCCTTAATTCTCAGTAGAAGCCAAAGGCGCGGAGATGCTCTTTCGGGAGTGAAGCCAGGGCGGTACAAACCTGCAAATAAATAAATAAATAAACAATGAGGGCCAGTGGGCCTCACCTGCAACCACCAGCTCAAATTAGGCACTGCAGGCAGGGCATCTACCATATTCACATTCATGAAAGAGATTACGCTGTTATTAGGAATATAAATAGATTGTGTCTGGGAAGATAACGTCATTAAAACAAGGTTGGGACGATGAAGAGAGGACTTATTGTAATGAAAGTCACTGGATTTAATTAGGTTATTATCACACTGTCTCCTCCCTGATGCACAAAGTGACTCTGCAGCTATGTGCCCCAGTTCTTAGTAGAAGTGTGGGGGTGTTCTGGTGTTGTCAATTCACGATTCTGTCCTGGCACTGCAAGGGCTGCTGAACAATTTAGACTCACAAAAGTGAGTCTGACTTGAGTTTATTGCTAGCCAGGAAGATCCTAAACCTAGATACAGCCACTCGTACTGTCTATTCAAGAAAACTCAAATGTGATTCTTTGTTTTGCATGTGAGGAACCATACACTTCTGATGTCTGTCTTGACTAATCTTTGTACATGAGGGAAGCTTGGTGTGTGTGTGTGTGTGTGTGTGCGCGCGTGCAGGTGAGTGTGTGTGTGTGTCCTTGTTCTCTGTGTAATTGGAAATGGCGCAAGAGGGTGGAGGGTGTAAAGGTTTGCACCACCACTGCATTGTAGTCTGTTCCAGTGACTCCTCTTGGTGTTAACTAACCTTGCACTGTTGCTGCTGACGCATGTCTTGCACCCGTTCTTCTTCTTGGGGACATTTTCCCTGATGCTGATTCTCTTGTCATGTATATGTTCTTCCTCTTAGGAAACTTGCACTGCTACTTTTGATTGCATTACCAGTGACAAACACGAATGGAATAAGGGATGTCAAGTCTCAGTAGGGCTTTCCCTCTCTGTTGGACTTGGCCCTTTTTGTAGCTTCATCCCTGAACTTTTTGCCTTCCTTCTGGTATTTTTGGTGTTGGGGGTTTTAGGACTCTGGGCACTTTATCACTGCTGTCCAGTGTAAAGTGCATGTGCTCTCTATGGTAAACGTGGTAAGATTGATCTACACCTGTTTCGCATATTTCATTTACCTATCAGTCCCCTGTAAAGTGGTATCTCATATACCTGGGGCCAGTAAATTAAATTCTACTGGTGGGCTTGCAGCGCTGCTTGCACCACCCACCAAAGTAGCCTTTCAAACCTGTCTCAGGCCTCTGCCATTGCAGGGCCTGCACACCCAATTTACTGCCGCTGTGACGTAGCACATAAAGTGGGTGCCACGTCTGTGACTCCCCTTTTACTACATATCAGTCACCCCAAAGGTAGGCCCTAGCTAGCCCTATGGGTAGGGTGCAATGTAGGTCATAAGTAGGACATGTACCTTAACTGTGTGGCATGTCCTGGTAGTGACAAACAGCCATTTTGGTTTCTCACTACTGTGAGGCTGCCCTCTCATAGGAATCCATTGGGGATTCCCTGATATGTGTTTCAGAGGTAATCCCTGCCATGAGAGGAGTAGCGTGGTCAAATTTGGTATGTTTGCAGTAGTGGTAACAAATGCTGCGTAATGGTGTTCGCAGATTTATTATCACTATTTTAGAAATGCAACTTTTAGAAGTGGGCATTTCTGTGTGCTATGTGTCTTTGTGCCTGTCTGATGTGTATTGCATGTCTGTCTCTGTGCTGACAGGGGCTGGGGAGGTGCAGTGGCTTCAGAGGGGCTGGATGAGTCAGCACTAGGCTGAATAGGCCGCTCTGCATTTGGAGTAGTGGGAGAAATAGCAGCTGGACCTGAATAGGACTGGGCCTGCCTTACACAGTGGTGGCTCCGCCCCGTGTGATGTGTCTGGGGCCAGAGCCTACACTAACAAAGGAGGTTGTTGTGCACTGCATATAGAATGTTTAAGTGCGCTCCAAAACTGGTTTGGACCGGGCACACAGCCCTGTGCCAGTGGGAGAACAAAGCCGTAATGTGATATGAATATTGGGGTTGAGACCCCATGTTTGGTGGTGCTGTGTGCTTACTTGGGACTGAAGTGGAGGCACTAAGTGGGCTGCAGTGAGCCAGGAGGATTCCCCATGGGACTTTGTTGCTTAGAGGAGGACTGGCCCTCTGGCCCTTGTGCTGGCCTGTTTGGCTGCACCCTGCCTGCGGTTTCCTAGCACTCTGCCAGGAGGGCTGAGTGCTCTTGCCTGATAGCCCTGGACTTGGGCTTGGAGCAAGACAGGAGTCCTAGGTGTTGAGCCCTTGGCGTGGGCTCATCTGCATCAGCGCATGGTGGGCGCTTTGCAATTGTATTTCTGAGAAGGGCGTTCCAACTTTTTTCATAAACGAGCGCTGTGGCCGAAACCGAAAGTCAGGCGGCTGCGGCCTGACTGTGGGGGGACCTGGCAGGAGTAACTAGGCCGACGAGTGGGGGAACACGGCCTTCGAGTACCCCTAAAGATAGGGGTTCCTGCCCATGGGAAATGAGTCGTGAGCGCTTCAATTGTGCCCCTCCTGAGACCAAGGAGGGTATCTCTGATTTCCAGTGCCTTGTGAGCTTCATCAAAGCCGCCGGAAGCCAGGCGGGTGTTGCCTGTTTTAGGATGGGGCTCCCGGGAAGAGAGGAGAGCTCCACGTGATCGCTAAGTGGAGACAGAGCCTCCGGCTGGACAGCGGAAGCCAGGTAGGGGCTGAGCCTGACTGAGGGCATGGCTCTCACAAGACGGAGAGACGCCGCAGAGTATGAATTCAGGCGGGAGCCTACCCTTCGTTCATGTGCGTAAAAGAAGGACACG
This sequence comes from Lissotriton helveticus, assembly GCF_964261635.1. Taxonomy (NCBI): domain Eukaryota; kingdom Metazoa; phylum Chordata; class Amphibia; order Caudata; family Salamandridae; genus Lissotriton; species Lissotriton helveticus. Next base: position 708,967,057 of record NC_136070.1, read on the forward strand.
GATGGGACGAGAGGTCCCAGTGAGTAGGGCTTGTGAAGAGCCCTGATTACTTCCTCGGCCTTACTGCAGCAGCTCCCTATGGTCACAGGCGGCTGCATTGTCATGCTCTCCAGCATCCGGGGCATTCTCCATTGACGGAAATAGGGTGAGTTGCACTCCGCCCCCCTGCTTTCAGGGTGCTCGCCCAACCCTATGACACCCCAAGCCAAAAGAGTCAACACCAGGATTCCTTTTGTCACCAAGCTCAGTCCCTGTAGTAACCAAGTCAGCAAAATCATCAAACAAAATTGGCCCATACTGAGAACACATGAGGCATTCCAAGAACCTCCGCTCTTCTACCAACGAGGAGATAACCTGTCCAATCACCTTGTTCATGCCATTACTTGGCCTACGAAACCAGCACAACAGAGCACCGTCACTTCTACATGGGGCTTACCACCGGTTATCGGACACTACAGATGTCAGACCTGCGTTGCATGTGACCTTACATACAACACCAAAGAATTCAAGGCCAACAACAAAACCTATTAACTAAGAACTCTCACCAATTGCCGGTCCCACAATGTCATTTACGCCATTCGTTGACCCTGTGGTATACATCGGTCAAACCACCCAAATGGTGAAACAAAGAATAATAAAACAAAAGAGCAGGATTTACTGCAAAGTATCGACTGTCCCCCTGGTTTTGCACTATATTGAGAAAAACCACAGGAAACTAGACATCACTTGGCAGGTGATTGACCAGCCCCTACTGCCTACCAGATGGGGTAACCTCCGAGCACTACTCAACAGGAGTGATTGCAAATGGATTACCTGATGCAATTCAGTGGACCAGGGTTTGAAAACCATTGATGAGTGGAACATTACAGTACAACTGTGATTGCACCCCAGACACCTAACATCCACGCAGTGACCTGCAATTATACTACTCTTTTCCTCTTCCCTTTCCCGTCACTGTACCTCTCGGCCTCCCTTGCCTCCCTACTACCCCCCTTTTTTCCCTCCTTGAATTGAGACATAACTTATGCAGCCCTGTAATACACGGCCCCTGCAATTGTGGTTAATTTATTTGATCTTCTTAGTGACATTTACTTGCATCACATTCATTGTTTATTTATGTCACGGCAATAACACTGTTATTATTATACTAGCCTTCTCTCCTTTTTGTCTTTGCCATGTATTGCACTCTGCTTGTACACAGTATTCTAGGGTGACCAACTGGAATTGGTGCAAATTCAGGATGGTGAGTGTAAAAATTCAGGACAAAGGGTCAAATTTCAGGACACAAATTCAGGACAGGAGGTCAAAATTCAGGACAAAACTTTAGGACAATTGGATACGTTTTACAGACACATCAGAGGTCGCGCAATAGTATATAAGTAAGCCTAGCCATATCCAAACATATTCAACCATTTGTAAACCTAGCCATCATGTATCCTTCTATCTATCATTTCACTCATCCATCCCTTTATCCATCCTTTCACTCATCCATCCATTATCCATCCATCACCCTTTCACCCTATCCATCTGTACCCTCATCCATCCACTCTTCTTCCCATCCATCCATTCACTCTTCTTCCCATCCATCCATTCACTCATCCATCCATTTACCCTTCCACCCATCCAGCCATCCTTTCATTTACTCATCCATCCACCCAGTCACTCATCCTTCCACCCATCCACCCTTTCAGTCATCCATCCATCCTCCCTTTCTCTCTCCTTTCACTTAGCAATCCTTCCTCCCATCCATCCACCCACCCATCCATCTACTCATCCACTCATGAATCCATCCATTGACCCTATCGCTCATCCATCCTTTCTCTCATCCATTTATCCTTTCACTCCTTCACTCATCTATTCATCCTTTTGTCCATCTATCCTCCCTTTCACTCACTCATCCATCCTTACATCCACCCTTTCACTCATCCGTCCATCCATTCACCCTTGCACTTATCAATTCATCAATTCATCCATCATTTCACTCATCCATCCACCCACTCACTCATCATCCACCTTTTCACTCATCCTTCCTTTCACTCATCCATCCACCCTTTTACCCATCCAGCTACCATTCCACCCATACATCCAACTATTTACCTTTTCTCTCTTCCATCCTTCCACTCACTCATCAGTCCATCCATCCTCTCTCATTATCCATTTATTAAATCTTTCATTCATCCATTCACCCTTTCCCTAATTCATTCAGCCATCCAGCCATCCCTTTACTTACTCACTCGCCCACCTTTTCATGATAATTTTGAGCTGAGCCTTTTAGAGAAGAGGCCCATCAAGAACTTCATCCTCGCTGCAGGAGCCATTCCAGGACTGGGACAGAAGCCACTGAGGGCGGAAACATGATCCACCACAGGGGGGGGACAGGAGCCACCACAGGTGGGGCGGGGGGCAGGAGCCACCACATGGGGGCACAGGAGCCATCACTGGGGAGGGGGGCAGTAGCCATCACAGGAGGGGGAACAGGATCCAATAGGGTGGGCACAGGGGTGGGCATGCAGTATTCTAGTATTATCTTGGTCTCTTCCAGGGTGGGGTAGGGCTCTTCACCCCCTCCTGGACAAGACAACGAGATGACAGGCTCTCTTTCCAAAATGTTAGTTTTGCCATCCCCACTGTGATGTACAGTACTTAAAAGACATACTCCAAGAGAACTGATTTAACTGATTGTCCTCCATACATTGTTAATCAGTGTGGATGCGATTGTGCCATTTCTTTATTTTATTACATTATAGACTGCATGCTTGAAGAACCAAGGTTTGCTTACAATTTAGTGACAGTAATTAAGTTCTGTGAAGAGAACCATGTGCTGCCTCGGTGTAATCAGGGCTGGTTCTAGGATGTTTGGGGCCCTGTGCAGAAAGGGAATGTGTGAAGCCCCTCTAAATTGCAGAGAAATGACGCATTCAGGGCTGTTTGCATCTGAATAGATGCCCCTGCTCCTGAAGCTGCAGCCCCTCCCTCTCAGTCACCTTCAAGCACCTCTTAAAAGCTCTTCAGGGCTGAAGGTGTGAGGGTTGCCATCCTGCTGTGCCTCTCCAATGCTGCTGGGTATCTGAGCTTTGGTACAGCATCATAGTCTAGAAGGGAGGTGGGAGGAAGCTGTGCCCGGTTAAAATTACGGACAAATGGCGTCCGTTAAAGAATCCTTCACGGACAATGGACAGATGGCCTAAATTACTGACTGCCCATGAAATTTACAGACGGTTGGTCACCCTACAGTATTCTCAACAGGGCTTAAATGTTTGGCGTACTTCAGCCCTGTCTTCCCTTTTCCCAACCATCCCTCCCCTCCCCTCCCCGCGTGTCCTACTGCTCCTTCACTTGGGTTGGCAACGTGGTTGTGGCATCACCTTGACCTTTCTGGCCATGCACCCAGGCACCATGACTCATGATCACAGGATGCTCTGATGCTCCGCTCCCGGAAGCGCCACGTCTATTACCTCGGCTGGCCTTTCCCCTCCTTTGAACACCGGATTAACCGCACACGAACGTGGTGGCTTGGCGCTGATCGGAGCGCCCTTCCTGTCCCCGGAATAATTCCCCTTTTCACCACTTGAACCCTCGAAATTTCTTACGGTAAGCCTCGTGCATTGCCCTGATCATACTCCTGGTCAGTGTGACCCCCCCTCTTCTTTCTCATTTATTGAACTGGTCTCCTCCGTGTTTCGCCCTCACTTAGGACTCCCAGCATGGATTGCATTCTACCCGCCAAACCCCACACAGTGGATCTGGATTCCAACCCTGGTGTATGCTTCCTGATCACCAATTTACCTCGCTGTTAGGTAAGTCACTCATACCACCGCGCAACCTCGCTCGCAGTCTCCCTCCACGACTCTGCGGTAATTTTTCCCTTTTACTTCTAGGAAACCCCAGTTTCCACAAGTTCCTTCCACCATGCAGATGCTCCTCCTCGCTGCGCTCCACCCGTGGTTCCCAGCTCTCCCACACTGGACCAGTAACGATTGTTCCCTCTCCATAGGGCAAGCCACAATGCCCTTTGACGCTCGCCTCCTGCCTCCTTCAGGGAGGCCACTCTTTGCCCTCCTCACGCATTCTCCACTTCCCAATGTGCACCGCTTCCCTGACCCCATTCCTCCCTGATCACTCCCCTTTTCCTCCCTTGTACAGCACCCCCTACTTGGCAACACGTTCCTGAAGATGATCCTGAATAAATACGATCAAAAGGAAGTCGACCATTCAGCGCAATCTGCGGCGCAAACTCAAATATGGTTCACATAAAATGCCTAGCCAAACCATGACCAACTGAGCCTCCTGCAGGCTGCATCTCTGAGAGGGAAGCTGTGTCTGCCTATGTGCCAACAGGAGTTAAACACCCCATTGCATAGGTGGGACCCCCAAGAGTTGCCTGTCATATGTACCTAGGAGGGTACAGGGACCGATGAAATTCTTGTTGGACATATGCCTAGTGGCACCAGGAGGTTGCCTGATGCACATGTGTGGTGCCCTGGTTACTGTGGTGCCCTGGTTACTGTATGCGTATTGTTTCTGAGGTTTTATGCATAATGTGTTTATGACGGTATGCACCTGTTACAACGCATTCGTTACTCCGCACTACCATTACAACGCGACTTTTATAACGCATACCATTACAACGCATTGCGCTGGGGGGCGCTATAGGATAGGGAATGGTATAATTTACTATCCAACACCTTCCCTAGGGTCCACGGGGACTGGAGTTAGAATAGTAAATTATACTTACCACTATCCAGCACCCCAAAGCGCTATGCGTTGTAATGGTATGCGTTGTAATGGTCGCGTTGTAATGGTAGGTAGTTGTAACGGTATGCGGAGTAACGTCATACATCCGTTTATGACAAGTACATTGTTCTCCCGTAGTAACTGGCTGTTTTACTAACTATGAGTTCTAATGGTTATGACAGTGGCCCGATTAGCCCTGTAAGTGTATATAATCTCTGTAAAGTAATACCTAGTGCCAGGTGGCACAGTGTATATATGTGATTGTGTTCTAATGTTTTTTATGGATAATACAAAGGCTATTTTTACATAACCTTGTGTGGAGTTTCTTTTGTGGTGTGCCTAGTGTGTGGCTGCTGTGTGTGTGTGTGTTGCGCAAACGCTTTACACATTGCCTCTGGATAAGCCTGACTGCTCCGGCAAGCAACCAAGGGGGTGAGCAGGGTTTATCTTCAGCTTGTAACTCCCTTTCCCTGACTAGAGTTGTGGTTTCTTCCAGGCTTATGCGCCTGTCCTAGCCATAAAGAAATCCCATTTCTGATACTCTCCTTATCCTCTTTCTTTTGGAGGCCAAGCTTTCCTGCCTCCCCCACATCCTGGCCAGCTCACACTGAGCATGCTTTGAGATTCCTCATTGTCTTTTCATTCAGTTTTGGGATGATTTCTCCATGGAACTGCCCACATATTTTTTTTGCTTCTCTATCAATAGCGTACCAGGTCTCTTTGTCAGTTATTCTTAGCTTCTGAGTGACGTGGTTTGGCTCGCCGTATTCTGCACAGCTTTGGCGAGGTTTCTGTGTTGGGAGAGCTCCAGGAAAGTAACCTCGAGGCTTGATGAGCGTAAACTGCTCAAGGTAATCAATAAGGAAGATTGAAGAGCAGAAATGATCGCATTTTCTGGTAGCACCTTTTAGGTAAATATCGCAACAACTGCTTTAAACGCTTATGTTGTTAGAATCGAGAACACAATGAGCAAGGCTGGCTCTATGCCTAGTTAAAGCTTTGAAGCCAAGTTTGTATTCAGGAAGTTTGCTTAACCCCTTGGGTGCTCATGACTAGCTGAGCTCGTCATAACTGCCGCGGAACGCCCACGCGGGGATAATTCCCCTGCTGTGCTGGACGTTCAATTAAACGGGCGTGGTCATGAAGAGCTCAGCTCGTCATGAGTACAACGACACCGTGCTGCATGACGAGCCGAGCTTGTCACAAGCACTGCGGCGCCACGTGCGACCCCCCTCCCCCCTGCGTCGTGGGGGAATTAGCCCTGCAGCGAAGGGGTTAAATGCAAAGCCTGAAAGGAAAGGCAAATCATGAGGTAACAATTGCCATAAAGTAGTTAGCAATTGCTGTTTGAGAACATACATTTGAATTATGTTCCCAGAATTAATAAAGAATATTCATATTCATGGTTGAGTATTGCATCATACCTATAGACTTTCTCCTGCCCTGTTCTACCTTTCGCAAAATCCCTTCCCTTTGTTCGGCCACACTGACACTCTGAAGGCTTTGCATCAGAGTCGATAGTGCAGGTAACTGGGCTTAGCGAGGGTACTGTTCCTGAGGATGCGAATCAGGACACAGGTTCACTCATACCCTGAGACTGGTAAATTCCTCATTTTCTGAGTTAGGCAAGATAATGAGGATGAACCACTAGAGATGCACTGGAGGCACAAAAGCAGGGGAACTATGGGGCATATTACCAACAACTAGCGATAATTATCGCTATGTTGGCTTAGCGGCAATATTTTTATCGCCGAGCTGCGGCGATTTTTATCGCTTAGGAACCTTGCTATTATCAAGGTTTATCTCCTAAGCGATAAAAATCAGCCGAAATGCATGAATATCGCTGAAAAGTCAGCGATATTCATGCATTACCGAGCTAATGCTCTTAGCCATGTTATCCACCTACCATTGGATAACATGGCTAAGAACTGCTCAGGGGCAGGTGTTAGCTTTTGGAGATAGCGATGTTAGCGACTGTTTCCAGTCGCTAACATCTTGGCACGCCCACTTTGCATGTCATTAGTGATAAATTTCACTGACATGCAAAGCGGGGCCCAAGATAGTCGCTATCTCCTACTAGCTGTCGCTAACTGGTGTTAGCGATAGCTAGGTAATAGGGAGATAATTTTATCTCCGCTTTCTTGGCTTTTAAAGCCCAAAAAGCAGAGATAACCCCCCTTGATAATATGCCCCTATGTTTGGAGCAAAGAATTGGAGGTGGGACTATAGGGCACAGGAAGTTCCTCTGGCCCCAACTGGGCAATGAGTTATTTGGTGTTTGCTGCATGCTTATAGATTGGGGTATACTAGTCCACACCACTTCCCCTGAGTAAGCTTTGCACTTCTCTGTTTCACTTCCCTGAGAGATTGAAATGCTACAATGTGGTACTTGGTATGCAGTAGAACAAAGGCTGGAGGCTCATTATTTGTGATGGGGCCTCGAGAAACAAAAGAAACTGTAATACTAACCATAAAAAAAAAAAAAAGAAATACATAAACAGCAGATGAAAAATCATTTTGCGAAAGTAAAATAAAAACTATTTGGAAAGAGTTGTGCATGTGTGGCCCAGTATTTGTGTCTCTGATTTTGGTATTTGTACCATTCTGAATTGTACATTCGTAGTGTAGCTCTAAAGATTTGAAGCGAAGCTTAAGAAATACAAGGAGGAATGTGTTTATCTCTCGCTTCAGAGTCCACGGACTATTGATTTCATTAGGGAAAATATACCGAGCTTAGTCAGAAAATATAAACAGAAAAGGGATACATGTCTGGCTTATTGTTACAATAGTAAATAATTGACCGACTCAATTACATCCGCCGCCAAGAAGAATGGAGGCATTCGTGCACGTGATGTGGACAAAAGAGCCGTGACAGCACCCCCTGATGAGTAGCTCTCGCACAACCTCGCTGCTGCTGCAGAAGGTGCCAAGACACATTTCTATTTTGGTTTGATCAGTGGGACACCATTTGCAAGTGTTATTGAGTGGAGCTGGGACAGGAGCAGTCAGTTTCTGTCAGAAACGTTACCGTAAAATCAATTCAAAGCGGAACACCACACACACATTCTCACAACAAGCCAATACAGAAAATTCCAACGTACCTGAAGCATCACTGACAACTTTATAAATAAAGAAATGGCAAAAATGTCCACCTGAGAAGATTCTATTGTCACGTTCTCAATGATGGACATGGGCGTAGCGTCAAAGGGTCTGTTTTGGTTGTGACACGACCCAAATAAAGGTATTTTTGGCTTGGTACTTGGGTCTGGAAGGCCCGAGTCCGACCTGCTTTGTCGGTGTTAGTTTTTCTGCTGATTTCAAGCAAAGAGGCTTTTCTTATTTTAAAGTTTGATATCATTTTCTTTCATTAAGTGAAGATAATAGTAATTTACACTTGTCTTGCTACTTATGTAGCAAAAATAGAACAGAAACATTTTCCCTTAAAAGTAGCCACATCCTTCAAATTCCTAAGGAATATGTGTTCTCTTAATTTATATTGAAAACAGAGCAATAATAATGGGCAGTATGTGTCGTTATTGGATTGGTGCAAATACCATTTGCTCAATTCCCTCTTACTCAAGCAGCCAAAAAAGTAAAACTACATGTGTCTGGTTAATTTATTTCATCAGCAACTTAAAGATGTATAGCGAATGATTTACAAATAAAAAGTACATCTTTTCACTTTCGCATGAACTTCTTTGTATTGGTGTAGATTTATAACTTTTTGGAATCCACAAACATTGGAAGCAGTACTCTTGGATAACCGTACCAGTCATAGGTTCCAGGTCGTACTACTGGCAATATCATCTGACATTTTGTTCATGTAAAATTTTTAAATGTTATTATTTCTAAAATGTATATGCCACATTTCCCGTTTGGGACAGGCTCCATTGCAGTTCAAGTTTTTATTTTATTTGAGGACAAAATATTACCCCCTGGAGAAATCTTTTCACTCCCAAAAATGTTTGGGGTATTTCATTATCCTTCCAACCCTACAAGGGGTTTTACTCCAGTGCTTTGCTGTAGCAAATCTCTGACTACTCACAAGGTGGAAATAAGTCAGAAAGGAGTTTGTGAATGCCCTCAAACAGTAAATGATACGTAATCTTTAGTGAATATTTGTCAGGCACACATTTCCAGGCGTAAATGTGGTTTAGTGAATTGGGCTTACAATGTCAACACTCTTTTCTGTTGGTGGATTGTGACCTGTTGCAGCAGGACAAAAAGACGTAACAATCCCAGTATACTTTTTTGCTTCATATTGCACAGCCTGAGTGGGAGCTAAAAGCAAACCTGGAATATGTTTTGATGCTGGTTCCTTAGTTCTCTGAGCGAGTGCAGCAAGAGAGCCCCATCCCACCATCAAAATCTGAAGCAGATTTGGGAGCTAAAAATTGATTGACTGCAAAAAGGTTTAGCAAATTTTGTATTGGATTGAAATGTATGTGTTGAATTAAAAAAAATGGTAGCAGTCTGCACCAAACGCTTCTGACCTAGTATGAGTGCAGGACCCGTTGGTGATTTTGTAGGTGCTGATCCGCATAAATCTCCTGCACCAAAAAATTGGATGAACCTCAAATTTTACCTTAGGCAGTTCAGCTCTGTGAGCCATCTAATTGATCTAGCGGTAAGAGACTAATATCTCCATAAGTTGGGAGAGGATGTAGCCTAACAGCTAGAGCAGTCGACCTCGAAGCCGGGGAGCCAGGTTTGAGTCTTGAAAGGGACACTCATCATCCTATGATTCTGGGCAAATCACGTAATCTCTCCGTGCCCCACAAAATGCCTCACAAAATGAATGTGTCAGTCTCTAATGCAACTGGAGCACATGTTAAGCACTATGATACCTTCGGGTCAAGTTTGCTCTATATAAAACTCCAACAAATAAACAAGAAATCAATAGCTCAAACTTAGCTGAATAAAATCATAATTACAAACTGGGAGCATTCAAGAACTGAGTGCTCCGTTAAAATTAGGTTTAAAATGTTTAAAACAGTATTGTTAATAAAACGTCACAGATTAATGCTCAGGTACAAACTACTGCATCATAAATCATTATGAAAATCCTGGTTAGTCAATAAAATCTCTCTAAATTCTAAGGGCATAATTATGTTGCTGGGCAGTAGGACTGCCAGCTGCTATTGTGGCAGTTGGGAGACCTCCTGACGAGCATGCAGCGGTACGACCACTGCATTTTGATATGAACGCTGGGATGGCAGAAAGTCAGCTGTCCCACCACGACGGCATAGCTCAGCAATATAGAAGAGCCGCAACAGATGCCACCATGGTGCACTGTGTATGGACCACAGTGCAGGGAGGTGAGTGGGGGCACTACTTGTGCTCCCAGGGCCACATTTCAGTAGCACATTACAAACGGGTGCCCTGTTTGGGGCCCCGTACCCCTTTCCAAAAAGTTTTTCATGGCGGGATTCCCGCCATGAAAAGGCTGTCGGAAAGGTATATTGTAATCCTGATGGCGGTGCCTGCCTCAGCACCACCGCCATGCTAACCAGATGCTCCGATCGCTGCCCCTTTGGGATCGCTGATCCTAGTAGAGGCAGTGGACTTCTGTCCGAAAGCAGTGGGTCTGAATGCCAGCATCATAATACAGCAGCTGAACCAAAGGTATGTTGGCTGTTGGACCACCACCAAAAGCCTGTCTGTGATTTGACCATCCAACATCCTAATCAGGCCTTAAGAATCAAACTCAAAAAGTGTACTGAAAGCATCCTAAGTGAGGTAGATAACTGCAAAAGTATCAGACGGACTTTATATAACCAATTTATGCACATTAATTAATAAAACTGCAAATTCAGGACAGTGCAATCATGTTTAGATCACATTGGCAAATCAAATTTTTTTTGTAAATCTGAACGTTTCCTAACACTAATTAATTTCTCCCTCACCAACTGCATTCCAGAGATGTACAACCCTATATCAATCAATCTATCAATCAGGATGTATAAAGCGCAGCTGATCACCTGATAGGGTATCCAGGCGCTTGCAGGCCCCAGAGGCTTATTTAAACAGCCAGGTCTTGAGAGCCATTCCGGAAGTGAGGTAATGGCCTACAGGTGTGTGGGGAGGCTGTTCCAGGTCTTTGCTGTGATGTAGGAGAAGTAGGGTCTTCCACTTCTGTTCAGTAAATGAGGGGAGTATGGGCAAGTGAAATATGAAACATTTCTTAACACTAGCCCATAGAATTATGTTCTTCTGCACGTCTGCATTGAAACTTCTAGCGGATATCCTCCAAAACTATACATCCAATACACAATGGAAAGTTTAATTCACATTACAGACTTTCTAATACTACAGATTATTTGCATCATAGCGCTCTGTGTTCAGTGGAAACTGTGGGGAGAGAAGACTCGCAGCGGGTAGCTCATTGGGGGAGGGGCATGAGCAGGATCAAGATGAGCACAACACAGAAGTTGCTTCCATTTGAATGAAATGCTGCCTCACGTGGAATTGTTGCATAACTATACTACATTATTTATCACAATTCTAAATAAGATAATTATATCTTTTTAAGTGCAAAATCTTTAGCTCATCGGCTGCGGTCATATGGGTCTTTAAAATTATTAAGTTGCTCAAAAAATTTGTCAACGTAAATTGCACATCAGAAAAAATTCTTTAATAACCTCAATCTTCGACTCTGCCACCCACCACTTTCTTGGTTGGGAAATGTGAGATTTACACCCCCCCCCCTCCGATTCTCATTGACTGAGATATCCTCCTGGTGAACAAGCCAAATTCTTTTTTCAGAGGGTTTTGATTTCAAAGGGAGTATCACAGCAGCTTCAACTCTAGTTAGTTTCAGTAGTGCTTGACATCAGCTATGATAGACTCCTGAAAAGGCTAGGTTAAATTCAGAAAAACTGGGGGTGGGCGTAACATAAAACCTCAGTGAGATTCCATGGTGTTCCGCGAGCAAGCAGAATTGGCACGTTGCGCTGACTTTTAGAACCAGGAACTTATTCTACGCTGCAAAATTAGTACGAACAGCACCACGCAGCGCTCCAGAGGTCACTGTTTCTTGGCTTCTGCTCAGGTAAATTTTCGACTGGAGAGGCAGGTTTCTCACCACAAATGGTTGCAACTGCCAGCGACCGCCCACATTGAGAAAATGTCACCTGTTACTGTTGTAGTGCCAAAAAATCACGCTAGAGGATACCAATTCTTGGTTGGCCATCAACTTAACGTTAATGAGCCGTGGGCGAGAAAAAAACACCACATGAAAGTTGGTGGAGTTTTGCCAGAAGTCTACGTTGCAACTGTATCACTGAATGGACAAAACTCTGAACAGTATGCCTGCAGAGCTGAATTTATCACCCACCCCTAAGAATAATGCAATTCATTTTACATCTTTAGTTCAGCAAGAAGTACAGGAGTAAATGTGCACCCAAATTAGGTGCTGAGAAAATAGGGGCTGATTACGATGGCGGATGGACATCAGTCTACCCGCCATCGTTACGTGCTGGGGACCGGCCGCCGGTAAGGCAGTGGTCCCGCTAAGTGAATTTCAGTGAGCCCGCCACTCTGGTAGGCGCATCCTGGAGCCTGAACATTGTGGATGGTGCTGCTGGCTGCAGCACTGTTCGCAATGCTAAAATGCCACGTAGTGCATTTCCCTGCACTACGTGGCAGGCACCACGTGGTGCCTGCTACTTTGTGCAGGGAAATGCAGGGGAGTACCATTGGTTCCCCTCCAGTGCACAACCACCCTCCCCCCACACAGAGGGGGCCTGCAAAGGGCCCCCAGACCCAATCCCCACCAACCTGTCCATGGCGGCACCGCACATCCTAATTTGGTGGACGGTGCCTGCTAGGCACTGCCATCATTATAGGCACCCTGCACCGTCCGCCAGACAATCGGACCAATTGCCTTTGGCGTTGAAGTGGCGGACAAACTTTGCGTCCGCCGCGGTACCTACCGCCATCCTAATTGGGCAGTGGGAAAATCCTGTATGATGGCGAAAGGACCGCCACAGCCGGCCCGGAGGTGGTGGTCCTTCCGCCATCGTAATGACCCCCATAGTCTTTCCTTTTCACCATTCTGTATTCTGTTGCATTAATGTGTTCTAGAGTTCCATGCCAATTTTGGAAAAACCCGTTGACCCTTAGCACACTCCACTTTCTTGCTCATTTGTGTTTTTTTCTTTTCTCTTACTCCTGTGTGCCCATTCTCTCTTGTGCCCCTTTTTGTTCCTGTGCCCGCTGCCTCTTGTAACTCCCCCATCCCCTGTGGTCCCGCCCCCTGCATCCCCATTCGCCACCCCGCTCCCGCCTCACAGCTACTCCTCCCTCCCTCATCCCCTCATATGGAGGCCACGCAGAAAGGTGCGCCTCTGGCACGCCAAAGTCGACCCTAAGGCAAGCCCGTCTGCGCCTGCAACGCGCCCAGCGCCAGGACCCCTGGCCTCCGCACTCACCACGATGCCAGCCTCCGCTACGAATCCAGCACCCTCCATGCACTTAACACCGGAAGATCACACACCTGCTACCGGGCCACCCAGAAGCGCACCCAAGGACCCTTTGCCTGCCATAACTGCAGCTTCACCAGCATCCGCCCGCCAACCCACCCACCGAAGGACCCAACTTCCTCAGATGTATCCTGCTCAACACCCGCTCGGCTCGCAAACATGCCGAGAAACTCTGGGACCTACTCGACACCAACGCCCCAGACGTTGCCTTCCTGACAGAGACCTGGCTGACCCCCTCCTCGGCACCTGACATCGCCATAGCCATCCCGGAAGGCTACAAGATCACCTGTAAGGACTGCACCAACTGAATAGGAGGATGAATTGCCTTAGTCCACAGTAACACTCTCAGAATCTCGACACCTGCCAACAACATCCTCAACACCGCCGAACACCTGCACTTCCAGATCCACAATGACCCCAACACCACCCTCAGAGGGACCCTCATCTTCAGACGCCCCGGACCACGACCACAGTTCAGCGACTCCATCACCGACTTCCGCAGCACACATGCCCTCGCCTCCACAGACTACATCTTCTTCGGGGACCTAAACTTCCACCTCGAGAACAACAACGACGCCAACTCCTCCACCCTGATCGACAACCTCTGCAACCTTGGACTCAGACAACTCATTACAACACACACTCACTCCGCCGGCCACACGCTTGACCCCGTCTTCTCAGCGAGCACTCACGTCTTCTTCGACCGCTCCACCGAACTCCACTGGACCGACCACCGATGCATCCACTTCACCTCCGGAAACCCACCACACACCACCACACCCAGCAGATGCCCCGCCGCAGCTGGGGCAAGATCACCGAGGACCAGCTAACCGCCACCCGCAGACCCGACTGACCCCAACACCGCAGCCCGCAGCCTCAGACAATGAATCAACGACTGTGCCAACACCCTCGCCCCGCTCAAGAAGCCCCCCAACACCCACACCAACAAGAGAGCCAGCTGGTTCACTGAAGACCTCCAGGCCTCCAATCAAACCTGCCGAAAACTAGAAAAAAACTGGACCCACGAAAGAACACGGGAAAGCTACTCAGCCCACAGGAATGCCACCCGCCAACACCACCAGCTCATCAGATGCGCCAAAGGGACTGCCTTCAGACACTGCATAGACAACAACGCACACAACAGCAAAGAGCTCGTCAGCATCGTGAAGGAACTCTTCAACCCCAGCTCCAACACCAACGACATCACACCGTCACAAGACCTGTGCGACTCACTGGCCACCTTCTTCCATCGCAAGATCGCCGACGTCCACGACAGCTTCAATGCCGTCACCACCTCAGCAACCACCGACACCCCCGCTCCCACGACCACCACCCACACCAACCGCCTGCTAGCCTGGACCAACATCGATGACGACGACACCATCAAGATCATAAACACTGTCCACTCCGGATCCCCGGAAGACCCCCGGAAGACCCCTGCCGACACCACATCTTGAACAAAGCCAGCAGCATCATCTCACCCCACCTCTGTAAAACCATCAACACCTCCTTCGAGACAGCGACCTTCCCGGAGAGCTGGAAGCACGCAGAGATCATCAGTTTACTAACGAAACCCAAGGCAGACCCCAAGGACCTCAAGAACTTCCGGCCCATCTCGCTGCTCCCGTTCCCGGCGAAGGTCATCGAAAAGGCCGTCAACAAACAACTGACCAACTTCCTCGAAGAAAACAACATCCTGGATCCGTCCCAGTCCGGGTTCCGCAGCGACCACAGCACTGAAACTGCCCTCATCGCCGCCACCGACGACATCAGGATCCTACTCAACAACGGAGAAACCGCGGCCCTCATCCTCCTGGACCCGTCAGCCGCGTTTGACACAGTCTGCCACCGCACACTAAGAGCATGCCTCCACGACGCTGGAATCCAAGAGAAGGCCCTGGACTGGACCACCTCCTTCCTCTCTGGAAGAACCCAGAGCGTCCGCCTCCCCCTTTCGCTCTGAAGCCACCAAGATCATCTGCGGCGTTGCCCAAGGCTCATCCCTCAGCCCAACGCTGTTCAACGTCTACATGGCACCACTCGCCCACGTCGCCCGACAACACCATCTCAACATTATCACCTACGCCGACGACACCCAGCTTATCCTCTCGCTCACCAAGGACCTCCACACCCTCAAAACCAACCTCCATTAAGGAATAAAGGGCATCCCCGACTGGATGAGGAACAGCTGTCTGAAGCTGAACTCAAGACGGAGGTCCTCATCCTCAGTTCCCCCCCCTCGGCCTGGGACGACTCCTGGTGGCCGACGGCACTAGGAGCACCACCTACTCCCACCGACCACGCACGTAACCTGGGGATCATCCTCGACTCCACACTCTCCATGACAAAGAGGTCAACGCCATCTCCTCTTCCTGCTTCAACACACTTCGCATGTTTCGCAGGATCTTCAAGTGGATCCCCACCAAAACTAAAAGGACAGTCACCCAGGCCCTCGTCAGCAGCAGACTGGACTACGGCAACACACTCTATGCAGGAGCCCAGCCAAACTACTGCAACGACTACAACACATCCAGAACGCCTCTGCACACCTGATCCTCGACATCCCCCGCCGCAGCCACATCACACCTCACATGAAAGACCTATCAACAAGAGGATAACCTTCAAGCTCCTCACCCATGCACACAAAGCACTCCACGACACCTGACCAGCGTACCTCAACAGCCGACTCAGCCTCTACATCCCCGCCCGCCAGCTCCGCTCCGCAGACCACGCCCTTGCCACCATCCCCCGCTTCCAAAGAGTGACCGCTGGTGGCAGATCATTTTCCCACCTCGCCGCCAAGACGTGGAACACCCTCCCCATCCACCTACGGCAGACAGAAGACCTCCTAACCTTCAGGAGACTCCTCGAACTGTAGCAGCTTCCCTCCCCCCTAGCACCTTGAGACCCTCACGGGTATGTGGTGCACTTTACAAATGCTATGATTGATTGATTGATTGATTGATTCACTTTGTGCCTACATAAAAAATCATCCTGGTAATGGAATACTTGCAATTTTTTTTTTTTTTATATATTTTTTTCTTTTTTTAGAAAAATATAGTGCAGAAAAGCAGCATAGATTACCTGTACATACATTCCAAATGTAGATAATAAATGTTCGTTTGATCAACGGAAAACAATCAAATAGTGCATTATACACAATAACAATAAAAAAGTCATAAAATTAGAGAGCAGCCAAATATGACAAATCATTTTAAGGCTTGGCTTTTGGAAGAAACTTCAGTTTGTAAAAAGGATGCGATCCAGGAAGAAACAGGGCCCCATATCCGTTTCCCTTTGATTCTACCTTTCCTGCCTCTCCTCTCATAAAGTGCCTTTTCTAAATTATATATGTGTAAAAATCGTCCCTTCCATTGCTGGAAAGTTGGAGGTTGAGGATCAAGCCAAGCTGAAGCAGCACATCACCTCGGTAGCACCCCATTTAACAATTTTCACAAGTGTGATATAAAAGTCAAATAAAGTCTTGAAATGTTGAGCCCGCAGATTGGCAGAGCACAATACAGTGTCCCACAGTTCTAATGATCTCATAAAGCAAGAATCCCCAGCTCCCAACCTATCCTGCCATTTCAGACTATGTTTATTCAGATCATCTGGCACACCTTCCAGCAAACATCTATATATTTGTGTAATTGAGAGTCTGGTATTGCTAGTTAGTAATTCCATCAAAGGTACTTGTCCAAACCCTGCCGCACCTCCTACTTTCTTAAGTATAAAATCTCTCAGCTGGTAAAATTTAAAGAAATTCCGGGGCTGACACTAAACCTTTCTCTAAAAACTTCAAGCAATGTTATGTGATCCCCAGCTAACAGATCCCCTATCCTGTATATACCGCACTGACCCCATCTTACCAGACGGTGTGTATCACTTACAACGCAACTTTTACGTCGTAATGCTGTTACAACGCAGCTATTACAACGCAGGATCCATTACAACGCATGGCATTACAACGCATGGCATTACATCGCAGATGCTATTACAACGCATACCATTACATCGTAAGTATTGGTAAGTATATAATTTATTTTAATTTTATTTAATATTATATAAATGATTTAATTAATATTAATTATAAATAAAAATAAATAAAAATATTTATTTATGTTTTTAAATATTATAAATTAAATTTATTAATTTAAGTAATTTTTTAAATAAATATGAGTATAGGAGTATATGTATTGGTGTACTGAGGTTTTAGGGCAGGGTTTGGGTTTTGGGGTACAGGGGTGTTTTTAGGTTTCAGGTTTGGGTTTTGGGGTACAGGGGTGTTTTTAGGTTTCAGGGTAGGGTTTGGGTTTTGGGGTACAGGGGTGTTTTTAGGTTTCAGGGTAGGGTTTGGGTTTTGGGGTACAGGGGTGTTTTTAGGTTTCAGGGTAGGGTTTGGGTTTTGGGGTACAGGGGTGTTTTTAGGTTTCAGGGCAGGGTTTGGGTTTTGGGGTACAGGGGTGTTTTTAGGTTTCAGGGCAGGGTTTGGGTTTTGGGGTACAGGGGTGTTTTTAGGTTTCAAGGCAGGGTTTGGGTTTCGGGGTACAGGGGTGTTTTTAAGTTAAATAAAATTAATTATATTATATTAATTACATTTCCTAATTAAAATAATTAAATTAAATATATTATTTTAAATAATTTATTTTAATTACAATCAAAAAAATATTTAAATTAAATTAATTTAATTATATTAATTAAATAAAATTAATTACAATTTTTATTAAAATTAATTTAAATAAATAGATTTAAAATGATTAAATAAAAATAATTACTATTTTAGAAATTATTTTAATTAAAATAATTTAATTAAATTAAAATAATTACATTTTTTTTAAAAAGATATACTTACCTATACTTACGATGTAATGCCATGCGTTGTAATAGCATCTGCGATGTAATGCCATGCGTTGTAATGCCATGCGTTGTAATGGATCCTGCGTTGTAAAAATTGCGATGTAACGGTCTGCGTTGTAAAATAACGCGTTGTAACATCATAGATCCCTTACCAGACATGTATCTTGCAATGCCCTGGATAATAGGTCATTCCTGATTATCGGAGAATAGCGATTGGGCCTGCCTACCCCGAGTTTCTTCCTTATGCCTGCCCATGGGCGGAAGGCAGCAATCAATACCTTGAAGCGCGTTTTCTTAAAATAACTTGCTTCATAGAATTTCAGGAAACAGCCATTAGCCCGAGCGCCTATCAGTAGTTCATATATATTTGGTACTTGTCCAGGATCCCCCGCTATCCGTTTCCTTGACTCCAAAGAGAGGCCAGTAGTATTGGAATGAAGCAGCTAAATAGTATAGCTTAAAAGTCGGGTGCACCCATCCTCCACTATAATTGGGAAGGAAGAGGTATACATTCGCTCACCTAGTCCTCTGAGAGCACCAAATAACCCTGGCTACCTCCTTCTCTATTAAATATAACCAAAAATGTTTAATTCCCAAAGGAATTGCGAGAAATAGACGTTTTGGCAGGATCATCATTTTGATGAGGTTACATCTCCCTACTATAGACAATTTCAGATTGTCCCAACGTTGAAGGTCATTTCTAATTTTCCCAATTAATGGCAATATTTAAATCCACTATATCATCCACCTTAGCCGTGATGGTAATGCCTAGGTAAACCGCTTTTTGAACAGTTCTATTCTCCATACCTATGACAAACCTATTTGTCACGATCTGCATTTTAGCTTAATTTAGTAAGAAGCCCGATTGGATCCCAATGCCTTCAGTGATACTTTCAACCGCTGTCATTGGGTGGTCTGGATCAGATGTAGTGATAGCCATGTCATCAGCGTAAGCCAATAGCTTGGTGTTGCCGCCTTGCAGACTAACCGGAATAATTCCTGAGGAGGCCTCCAGGCATTTAAAAAAGGGGTCTTGATACAAGGCAACCAATAAGGGGGAAGCAGGACAGCCCTGTCTTGTTCCCCTACGGATTGAGAAAGGAGCTGTCTCTTCCCCCATAATTCATAATCTTGCTGCTGGGTTAACATATAAGACCTGTATTGCTTTCACAAATGATTCGCCTAGGCCATAAGCCTTAAGGGTCTGCCATAAAATAATTCCATTGCAAACACAACAGTGATGGACAGAATGTGGATCAATGTCACACATTCACCCCAGTCCAAAGATCTGGGCCCAAATCCATCGTTTTTCCACTCCACACCACCCTGGGTTAGACAATGGCGATATGCAAATCAGCGCTGACCCTGTGCCCCATGGGAACAGTCCAGTCCGAACTACAAAAGCCATGTCCTTCCCAGAACGGAAACAAACATCCGAGGACCGGCCCGGTTTCGAGGTAACACCTCTCATCAGCCCGGCTAGCTTGATTCCAGTGGTGTGGAGTGCCTGGGACTCACGTCTGAGCATCCCCAGTACACTTAGAGCGGTAATTGCAAACACAACAGTGATGGACAGAATGTGGATCAATGTCACACATTCACCCCAGTCCAAAGATCTGGGCCCAAATCCATCGTTTTTCCACTCCACACCACCCTGGGTTAGACAATGGTGATATGCAAATCAGCGCTGACCCTGTGCCCCATGGGAACAGTCCAGTCCGAACTACAAAAGCCATGTCCTTCCCAGAACGGAAACAAGCATCCGAGGACCGGCCCGGTTTCGCGGTAACACCTCTCATCAGCCCGGCTAGCTTGATTCCAGTGGTGTGGAGTGCCTGGGACTCACGTCTGAGCATCCCCAGTACACTTAGAGCGGTAATTGCAAACACAACAGTGATGGACAGAATGTGGATCAATGTCACACATTCACCCCAGTCCAAAGATCTGGGCCCAAATCCATCGTTTTTCCACTCCACACCACCCTGGGTTAGACAATGGCGATATGCAAATCAGCGCTGACCCTGTGCCCCATGGGAACAGTCCAGTCCGAACTACAAAAGCCATGTCCTTCCCAGAACGGAAACAAGCATCCGAGGACCGGCCCGGTTTCGAGGTAACACCAATGATGGATTTGGGCCCAGATCTTTGGACTGGGGTGAATGTGTGACATTGATCCACATTCTGTCCATCATTGTTGTGTTTGCAGTTACCGCTATAAAAAAATTCCATGACAGCCTGTTAAAGGCCTTCTCCGCGTCTAAAAAAGCTACCCCCATAGGTTTAGCAGCAATCTCAGTAGCATCAAAGAGGGTGATTAACCTCCTAACATGATCTACAGTCCCTCTTCCTTGTATAAAACTGTGCTGCCATGCTGAGACCAGATGGTGCATCACAGAGTTCAAGCGTGAGGCAAAGATCTTAGAATAAAGCTTAGCAACGCTATTTAACAGCGTTATAGGCCTGTATGTGCCTAGATTCGTTGGATCTTTTCCCTTTTTTAGAAAGATGACAATGTTCACGATACCCCAGGAGCCCGGTGGTGTAGCCCCTTTCTTGATCTCCTGAAATAAACTAAGCATGGGGCAGTATATCTCACCCAAAAAAACTATATAAAACTCTATAGGAAGGCAGTCTGTTCCCGATGCCTTTCCCATTGGGAGTGCTTGTAAGGCACTATATAACGCCTCCTATGTAATTTTTGCCCCACGTTGGGCTACCTCCTCCTGTGGGACCCTTCCAGTCGGTACAAACTCCTGGACTTCCAAATTTAATAAGTGACCTTCACAGGATGAAGCTAAATACAGGTCTTCATAGAATTCTCTAAAAGCCTTTCTGATCTCCGCCGGCTCTGTCACAACTTTACCCTGCATATTTCTAATCCGGTCAATATATCCTTCTGAAGCCTGCTGTCTAGCACTGATTGCCAGTAATCTGCCCATCGTCTCGCTATATTCATAGCAATCCTGCTTCTTAGCAAAATATTTTCCCGAAAGTCTCTCCATATTAAAATCATTCAGGCAAGCTTTAGTAATGTTAAGAGAACTCAGGATTCTTGATACTTCCCCACCATGTGACACGGTGCTAATCAATTCTGTTTCTAGTTGGGCAAGCTTTGATAAAACCGCTTAATCTGTTTTGCCTCTTTATTTTGCTCACTTAAACAGTATTGCAAGATCTCACCTCTCACTGCCGCTTTAAAAGCATCCCAGACCATACCTGGGGGGCACTGCCACTATTATTATCAAAAAACTCCCTGATCCAGTCCTTCATATATCCAATACATTTTTGGTCTGTGAGCAGAGCCTTCTCAAAAGTCCATCTAGAATATTCCTTTCCCATCCCTTTTACTGAAACTTCTAGGACTACTGGATTTTGATCAGACATAACTCTGGGGAAGAGTTCTATTTGTGCCTCTTAGAGTATACATGGCAAGGTTAAAAAGTAGTCTAGTCTGGCAAACTTGCCATGTGGGGCTGAATAAAACGTTTGACCGGGCTCAGGAGCTCTAAGTTTAGGCCATACATCTAGCAAACCGATATCCATTACGAGATTTTTAAGCGCCCTCATCAAATGGGGCTTTTGCCCTTTACTAGTAGTCCCACCTGCTCCCAGAATGTCGCTGGACCCATTGAGATTCAGGTCCCCACACACCACAAACGGGGCTGGGCAAGATGGTCATTCTCTCTTCCAGGAATTTCATCCGCTCGCGATCTCTACACAGGCTGTTCCAACTTTCCGTATTGCCCCCTCCAGATTTTTAGAGGCCTGCCTTGCTTTTTTTCCATCTGCCCAAGTCTCAGCGTGATATTCTTTTATAGTATCCAATATCATACTCAATGCAGAGTTCATTTCTTTTATCCCCTTTGCCTGAGATGCATCAGTGGGGGATACCGTCTGTTCAGTTGTCGGTGCCATTGGGCCGGTTATACTTGTGTGTGAATAGTCCTGCTTCAAACTGGGGCTTCCTGAACACCTTCCTTTATTTTTCTGGGTCTCAGTACACCCTTTACCCTCCTTAAGATTCATCCAAGATTTCTGTCGCTTCTGTGCTGTTTCTGGTGCTTCCAAAGTGCTGGAGCCGGACGAGGACAAACTATCATCAAGTTCACTATCGTCTGAGTCGGTTTCACCTGATAGTGACGCCTCGGTATGGGAATAAAACGTATTTGTCCCATCCGAGATGATATCTCCTTCTGCCTGAAGCAGATCTTTGGGATCTATAACAGCACCCATCACCCCGGAAGCCTCATCGATTGTTGGCCCACAGTTTTGGGGGTCAATCGTAGTCTTCATATCATCCCTGTTGTCAACAGCTTCTGTATCTTTTCCTGTTTCTTTTCCGGTTCCTTTTCTTTATTATTCCTGTGTTTCCACATTTACAAAGTTTTCACCCATAACATCCACTGGATCTGTGCTCAGGTTGTGGAGGGCCGTTTCGGAGTCTAAATTGTCAAGGCGTTCTATTATATGTTCCAGAATACCATCTCCGTTTTTTGAAAGAATTCTGTAATAGTAGGTTGAGGGAGTATAGAAAGTGTATTTATCTTATCCCCTACAGTGGCAGCCCCCACTTCTTCTGAAACGTTTGTGTTCATCCCTTTCCGCCCGCAGTTCGCACGGTCTGAATCCTCCGTCTTCCTACCCTTCCACTCTTTGCTTGTTTTTTGACATTACGAGGCTCTTTTGGTTTGCCTGCCAAAGCACCAGTGTTTGAGGGGGAGTCTAGACTGTTATCTTGGGGCAGAAGTATTTGTGGTGAGTTTCTGATCACCACTTCTTTCACTTGTTTTGCCGATTTGGGTGGCATCCTTCCAAATACCAAATTATATCTTATGATGCAGGAGTTCTGTAATGACAGCCTTTGTCCCGCTTTGACTGCTATTCTGGCCAGCGCCCACCAGGTGGAGCACAGTGATCTTGCTGCTCTCACCAGAGCATCTACTGGTCTCTCACTGCCGCCTCTATGCACACAGGAGCCTGATATCCCGGCCGGCGCTGCAGCTCTAAATAGCCTGTTGAGTCCCAGTCCCAACCAGAACATCCGTGCAAGCCCTGGGGCCGACGAGGCAAATCCAGACTAGACCCCAGGCGGAATCCCCGAATCCACAATGCCGAGGTGAGTGCACAAGGCCTGAAAGCGTGGAGCAGAGGAGAGGAGCTACTGCTGCTGATATCACAATGCCCCCATCTTGCCTCGGGAACCTGATGTACTTACTAATTTGGTGGTGTGGACGAGGACAACAAATTAGTACTTACTAATTTGTTGTCCTCGTCCACACCACCCACTTAAAAAAACACACAGAACTGGGAACCCCAACAGCTACTTAGCTACTTCCTCAGGGTCCCCAATGGGCATCCCTGTAAAGGGAGACAGGTTAAGTGTGTCTTCCTGACACATCTTCCCTGTTTGAGCCTAGTAGGACTCGATATGGCCATTGGCCAGAGAGCCTTATCTTCCATTACCTTCCTCCATAGCCACCACTATCTTGCTATCCCTTCAGAAACTGAATTCCTTTGCAAAATTGCCAGCTGATACCAGTTAGCTCACTTTCCAGGTAACCCTAGGTCTGGGGCCTCCATGTGCGCCATTAAAAAAACATGTTCATGGTGGTGTTTGTAGAGGCTGCATGGCAGAATATTGTGGAAAACAAAATTAACTCACCAAAATATTGTCAAAATAATATTGATTTTCAAACATATTGTCATCTTATATAAAACCAAGAAACCCCACAAATGATGATGACAAAATGTCACCATAAAAATGTTTACATTTAACAAAATTGAACATATAAATACCAACACACTAAATATATACAAAATGTAAATAGTATCGAAACACTCAATTTCAACTACAATATCACAAAAAACAACCAAAAATATATTAGAAATCATACATTTCTGCTTTTAAATGAGATAAACATAAAAATATAAATAATAATGCCTTAAAACCACAAACATAATATTATTCATATATCAAACCGTATTGAGTTACAATATATATGCATTAGAAAGAAATAGATCTAAAAATAATCAAACACTATCACAAGAAAATACATATTTCATCACACAAAAAGAATATAAAAACTGCATTTAAAATAGATTAATAATAAAATCACAAAAAAATGCACATACTTAAAATTAAACAGGAATGCTAATTAACGTCCACTGTAAAAAAAGATCAGTGAAAAAACAATTCAAAGTACACACAAGGGAATCAATAGAATTTATTGTAAAACAAACTAACCAATAGAAATATAAACCTAATTAAATTAACAGTATATAAAGAGCACAAAACCTCATTATTTTCACGGAAAAAATGAACAATTACAAGAAATGGACACTCTGCCGGACTGCACACAGAAAAGTCAGAAGAAAGACTTCAACAAAATAACAAGCCATATTCAGTAGTAAGTTAAATAACATAACTAAACTGAAATGTAACCTAACCTAACATAACTGTAAACATAAGCATAGAATAAAACAAATTCTAAATAAATTCTTAAAAATGTGAATTGTACAAACACATTAATATATTATTATCTAAAATGACACTATTGAAACTTTTTCAAAAACAACAAAAAACTTTTTAATCTTTACATATCAATATTTTTCATTTAAAATTTGGAAAACAAATTACTACTAAGATTTTAGATTTAAATTGAAAACATATATATATAATGATTATGTAAACAAACATACTCTTCCTTTTCCCCTGCAAGCCAAACATCCTGCTACTAATAATTTTATTAAACATATCTTTTAATTAAAAAAATTTGAAAATATAATTTTATAATTAAATATAATAAACTGTACAATTACTTGTTTAAGTAAATACATATAAATATGAGTGAGTACTTAAAATACATTTAAACAGTAACACAACAATTTAACAAAAATATAGTTTAAAAGACATTGCATACAAAGATATTTTAGTTAGTATTATCAAGTCATTCATTTAATTTCAAGTCTTTATTCGTTATCAAAGAAAAACATTGCCATAAAAGTGCAAGCATAATAATCCATCTAAAAAGAAATTAAAAACATACAATTACAGAAACAATCATTGAAATCGATTCATTTGTTACACTACAACAGAATACTTTTCCGCACGTTAATTGATTTCAGGATAAACAGGGCAACATTATAACATGTTAGAGGATCATTTAGTGTCACCAAAAATGTCAATCCTACTTTGTGTGGCCTAATGTTATGGGCAACAAACAATGGTTTAAGATAAAAACACCTAAAATTGTGATAAAAGATACAAAACAATAAAAAGTGAAAAGTGCTATTTTTATCACAAGGACATGGTATCATATCAAGTGGGTGGGACTTCATTTTTGTGAAAGCAACAAGCTAATGAACAATGCCATATCTCAATGTATGTAGCACAAATCGGTACTGTACATAAGCCACAAATGACAGATAATTGTTAGCTCCCTCCTCCAGGTTAAAAGATTTGTAGAAGCCGACAATCGGTTTTTTCTGCTCAGCCTTTGATCTAAGATCCAGCTTATTCAGCAAAAAAGAATCTTTGATCTCTTTCTTTGTGTGGAACAATATTTTTTAGGTATGCGACCATACTGCTATCTTGAGCAGACTTTCTAGAGAGGAATTGATATATGATAACAATGAGATTCATAACACATCATTTAAATTTAAACAATCTTAGATGATTGATCTAGTAAATCCGTTTCTTCCCTCTTCCAAAGTGAGGACTCAATAACAGTGGACTAACTAATAAAAGATCTTCTAAAACTGAAGGTCCACCTTGTGGTGTACAATAGTATTTGATGCAGAGCGCTGTAAATATAGTAAACGTTTTAAGAAGCAGTTTTCTTCTGTTTGCAGGTCCGTTCTATAAACATAACCCCAAAGACCTGCCCAATAAACGGCTGTACTTACTCCTTTTTATAAATTGCTACCATCTCATTTGTTAGTTGATTACCTAATTTTGAGGAGAATTTAAAAATCCCTTGGGTTGCCCTTCTCATTTTAGCTCTGATATTTAAAATATGATGGGACCATGAGCCATTGCTTGAAAATAAAATTCCAAGATAGCAAAAGGTGTTCACTGTATGAATTGCGGTGCTGTCAATAAAAACATTTTGCAAGATGGTGTATGTTTTCGATTTGTTGACTACCATTTTCCTCTGTGTCATAAAACCTAAAAAAGCGCCCATCAGTCTCTGGAGACCCACAGGGGTCCTTGCTAATAGTACTGCGTCGTCCGCATATAATAGTACATGTATCGGAAGACCAGCCACCCTGGGGGTATCGGCCTGTATCGTTTGTAAATGGTTGTTTACCCCATTAATTAAAGGGCAAATAAAATTGGTGCCAGAACAAACCCTTGCCGTATTCCCCACCCTACCTTAAATTTAGGTGAGCATTCCCTCCGGGGGCCAAAATGGACTTGGCTGGTTAGGTTCTCGTACAGGTGGGAGAGGAACCCAATAATCGCCCTAGGAGCTCCCATGGAAATCAAAGTTGGCAAGTGTAAATTGTGGTCGACCAGATCAAATGCACTGCTTAGATCAGCAAAGCATACATTAAGAGTACCTGCCTTTGCTCAAGTATACTTGCCGATGAGTAACTCTAAGTTGATGCATAACTCAATGGTCCCAAGTTGTTTCCCAAACCCAAACTGCACCGGGGTTAGGATCCCATACTCCAGCGCCCATTCCTCTAATATTAATAACAGAACCCTACTCATCACCTTCAAGGGGGTGTCTAGGAGCGAAATAGGACAATTATTTTATTAATCTGTTTTGTCCCCTTTTTTAAATGTGAGTACAATACTAGATTCTCCCCATGTCTGTGGGATTATATCATTTACCACTAAATTAAACACTCTATTGAGAATAGGTCCCAATAATTCAGGGGCACTCGCCTGAATAGCCTGAAGAACTTCTTCATTGGTAATATTCAGAGGGAGGGGCCTCCCCTTGCACAACTCCCAATCAGACCCTCCCATCATCTCCCCATTTTTATTAATAATTTCAGAAAAATGTGTCACCCATGTATCTGAGGGAACAAAAGCACAGAACTCTGGGATATCGTCATTCTTCAGGAAGGGAGCATTTACTGTATCCCAGAAGAGTTTGTTGTCCCTAGTTTTAGCTGAAATGGCCAGGTTTTACCATGCTTTGGCCTGGAGTGCCTTTTTTCCAGGTGGCTATCACTAGTTTATACTCGCTCCGTAGGGATTTGATAGTTAATAAATCTCGTGGTGATTTGGACAGGGCATGCTTTGATACCTGTAGTGCTTTACTGCAAGTTCCATCAAACCATCCCTTTTTATTATTTGCTGAAGGTCCTGGGTACCTTGTTAACAGTGATTTGATGGAGGTTGTAGTACAGTGAAAATTTTCAATCACTATATTTGGGGAGATTTCATCCTGGAGAGAATAGCTTATTTCCCTGTGATAATACACTACTATTTTCCGCGCGTTCCAGCGTGGATCAACACCCATCCACTTGATTCTACCACCGTTTATCCTAAAGGGGTCAATATAATTTACTAGATCAAATACATAACCCCTTTGGCCCCAGAAGAAAAACGATAATGTAAGCAAGTTATGATCGCTAAATATGAAGGGAACGACACTAAGGTTGCAACACATTCACATTCCAGGTTGTAAACGTAAACCCTTCCGTAGGGGTCTGTCCTGCAAGGGGAATATTTGACTCACTTATAGGTATGTTACATGTCCTACAATTATCTTTACCAATTGTCTTGCTGGCCTTAGCTTCAACCATTGCACAAATAGAGTGTGCTTGTGTGATATATGTACGATTTCTCAGAGATAGCTGGCTTATCTGATTGACTATAAGATCCCTTGTAGTATCCCTACTCTGATCTTCCTGGGTTCCCCAGCATAACCTTTGTCAGGTCTAAGCCATCCATTATCGTCTAGTCTACTCAGCGCCTCATATCTATTAGGCATTGCAAATTCCAAACCATGTGACGGTTACGAACTTAGAGTAACCCTCTGTCTTTGGAAGTCCAGTGCACCACTAGAGCGTTAATCTGAGCCCTTCAGGTGAAAATTAAAAAAAGCAGTGGGACTATGCCCATCTCTTTTGTCTCCATGGGTAGTTCTCCTATCATTTTATGGATACAACTGGCATTTCTAGGACTTCTAAAATTAATTACAACACAATCACCCACAGGATTTTTTCCAAGGGCCCAATCCACCCCAATCTCCTTGTAAACAGGATTTCATGTGCTCTACTAGGGGAGAATAAATGTCTAGAGCTAAGCCAGTGAACCATCTTGTTCTTGGCTTAGCTCTATATCAAGTCAAGAATAACTTAACCATAAAAAGATTTACAGATTAAAAAGATTAAAAAACAGTACATACAAGAGTCACAATAAAAAGTTAAAGTCTCTATGCAAATTTTACTCATAATGTTTTCTGATCGCTATTATGTAATTAGCTACTGCAATACAGATTTAAGCCATAGCCAAAGACTGTAAAATGTTTTAACCATCAATATACGAGCAAGGGCGAGCATTCCTTAGTAATGGGAGCAGAAATCTAGTTCTCTCTGATTTATACAATGTGCAAAATAATATAAAGTGCATAGTGCTTTAAACTGAGGCATTATCACATGGGCATAAGCTTGTTTGACCACCCTCCTTGGCGAGGAAATGCCAACAAAACATGCCCAGTGCATAAATGGAACCTGGTTAGATAATATCAAAACTAAATCTTAATACAAAATGATAGCTAAAATTGTGTTGCATTTACCATTGTTGCGGGCGTTGGCTGTTGACGCGATGTGGGGCGTGTAATTTCAGTCGGATGGAGCCGAGCCGTCCCAATACGAGTGGGCGTCGTCCCAATACAAGTGGGCGCTGCATTTACCATTGTTGTGGGCGTTGCACGTTGACGCGATGTGGGGCGTCTAATTGCCGTCGGCTGGAGCGGAGCGTCAGGTGGAGCG
This sequence comes from Lissotriton helveticus, assembly GCF_964261635.1. NCBI lineage: Eukaryota > Metazoa > Chordata > Amphibia > Caudata > Salamandridae > Lissotriton > Lissotriton helveticus. Next base: position 708,996,084 of record NC_136070.1, read on the forward strand.
CACAAACACGTTCGCGTCTGCAGCTGACACAAACTTTCCCATATTGCATTGAGGACACAGCTTCACAGTGGATGCATTCTTCGTCGGGGGCTGAGCCGGGTGATGAGGCGATTCTGAGTCGCGGGGCCTGAGCCGGGTGATGAGGCGATTCAGAGTAAGTTTTTAAAAAAACGCAGGGCCTGAGCCGGGTGATGGGGCGATTCAGAGTAAGTTTTTTAAAAAACGCGGGCCTGAGCCTGGTGTTGGGGCGATTCAGAGTAAGTTTTAAAAATAAATTGCCTTGCAAATTGAAAGCATTGCAGACATTCTATTTCATCCCCGGACAACGTCGGGACGGGCTGCTAGTAATTTTATAAAATGAACTTTAACCTCAAGCGTGGTCATAAAATCGGTAAAAGCATCAAGAGATTTCTGCAAACTTATAGCTGTCCTTGGCAATAAAACTGTGTCATCTGCTTAAAATAAAAGTGGCACAGGTTTATTGCCAATTTTGGGGGAAATCAAGTTCCTTACGTAATAAGAAAGCCTCCAACCCATTTGTATAAATTAAAAACACGGAGGGGGCTAGGATGCATTCTTGTCTGACTCCCTCCATAGAAATAATTGGGTATATTTTTCCCCTTTACTGCCATATCTTATGTTGAATGAGGTACTGGAGTGAAGCCTGCGGAGTCGTGTTAGTAATACTTTTTACACACTCATACCTTCCAACATAGCCCAGAATTCATCTTGGTTGACAGTATCAAAAGCACTAGATATGTCCATGAAGCCCAGATGGATAGAGCTCTTCATAGACCTTACGTCCTTTGTAATAATGAGAGATAAATTGAGACATTTTTCCTTTGTACCCCACCCTCTCCTAAAGCCATATTGAGTATTGGACATAATCCCATTTTCTAATGCCTAATCTTCCAAGTGTGCAAGGAGGACCCTGCCCAAAACCTTAGCCGTAGCATCTATAAATGAAATCGGCCTATAGCATTCTGGGTCACTTCTTGCTCCTTTTCTGAAGGCTGGGACAACTGTTGTTTTCTTCCATGATGAGGGAAATTGGCCAATAATGGCTGCTTTGAAGATATTTGTAAGCAAATGTGTCCAGAGTTGAGCAACCTCCACCTCGTCCACTGTAATGTATAGACTTAGTTCGGTGGCTAAAGTTAGGTCAATGGCTGTTTCCCCTGTTTCATCCTCTGGCCCCTTATGTAAGGGATTACAAATGCCTAAAATGGGCTTCCCATGTTTCACCTAAGATCAGTGAGTCCATCTGCCTCACCTCTTTGGTAAACAGTGGGAGATTAATGATTTTCCAGAATATTTTAGAATTTTTGAGCGAGCCAGCTTGTTCCAGGTCCTCCCACTCCATCTTCCTAAATTCCTTTTTCCTATCTTCAATCACCCTTTTATATTTACTCCTTGTGGCTTTGATTAGCTCCTTATCACCGGGGGTATTTTGTAGTGCACTTTTTAAATCCTTGTGGGCTTTGGAGAATTCTGAATTGAACCATCGCACCTCAAGCTTTTGCTTTTGGGTGACCTTCCTGGTCAGCCTCTGCACTATGTCACAGCAAAATAGCTCAAACGCCTGAACCAGCCGGGGAAGAATCAAACTGTAAACATCTGTCTATGTGGTTATAAATACTTACTATAGTATCTTCCTGAGATTTAACCAGGTTTATGTGTCCCCAGTTTAGCCTACATCATTTGTTAGGGTTAAAATGGATTGGGCGATTATCACCACATCCTCTATTTGGTTGCAGATCAAAAGAAGCAATGAGAGGGTAGTGATCACTTACACAATTTGGCTCAACTTTACAATCCTGGACCAAAGTGGTTAAGTGCTTTGACATTAACTTAAAATCAATCAAGCTGGCCCTACCACCACCAATGAAAGTGTGGTGATCAAAAGAAGGCTTGCAACCATGGATATTGAAACAACTTATATAATTGGCCACAAGAATAGAATTTAGTGCATCACCCCGGGGAGAGTGAGCAAAATGAGTCATTGGCTGCCCTTCAATGTCTTCCAACCCACACACACACTTAGAACTAAACTTACAAATTGTACAATTAAAATCCCCAACCCATAAAAGACATAATGGTTGCCGTTCAATGGTTGCTTTCATAATTTTCACTTGCAGGGACTCTATGACTTGACAATTCCCTTTGTCAAAATAGTATAGTACCAATTTACTAATAATATTTTAACCTTGGCCAGACCCAAGATGGTTATTAGTTGGAACCAATTTGATTCACTTATACATTGGACTACTATAGGTCCATGTTTAATCGCAATAAGCACCAATATACCACCCTTAGCTCTCCCTGATGAGGATTGAGTTGTGGGAACACAAAAAGAGAGGTAGCCATCAATAGAAATATCATCTAATGACCAGATTTTTTGTAAAAATAAAAGGTCAAAGCCCTTAAAGAAACATACCCAGTACTCCTTCCCCAATTTAGAGCGAATGCCTGCTATGTTCCACGATAGTGTTTTAAAGTTTTTCGTAACAACAACTGCCTGTTGAGCAGGGCCCTGATTTAAGCTGACAGGCCCCTCAAATATGTAATCAACTGGAGTACCTTCTTCTACAGATACATTTACCTCCTCACATGTCATACCCCTAAGATTTTTTCCTAAGTTGGCCGGGCTTCCCTCATCATTTGGTTGACAGGGCAAATCCTGCAGTCAATCAATATCTGTTAGACCACAAAACACTTCAAAACAATTTGACAGAGTGATAGGCTGGGAGTTACTAAAATTGCCTTGTTTGGATCTGGAATGATTTGGCCTTTCTCTGAGGTATAAGCCCATTTGAGGAGGATCAAATAACCCTGGGGATATGCCCTTATTTAATTATTCTCCCCCAATACATCCTTAATGTGCTGCAACACAAAGAATGTACATCTTGGGTCCAAGAAGGTAATGACCACGCAGTTATCCCCAACGGATTTCGGTGTGTGGGCTAACCGGACCACCCGTTGTGCCATAATAATGTTACCGAACAACTTAGTCTTGCAATTTATTTTACTGCAGCACCAATGGGCAGTTTTATTTATAAGGCTTTGACAGTCTTCATGCGACCCCCATGGCAGTGGGGAGACGCCAACTAATGCCAGGGTATAGGCCGAGGTGCAGTCAGGCGGTAGATTTAATAAATCTTGTGAACCTAAGATGGAGGAGATGTTAGGGGTGGACAATTGGTGTATACATGGTGCAATCTCCCATTGGTCTGCCTGGTATGACTAAAAGTGCCACCCTCTTGACACAACTCCTGTGTACTCCTAGATGAAACTGTTACCCAGGGATCCTGATTAATCTAAAAAATAGACTTTTAGGGGTCAGCTACCTTCAAATTGGGGTAGTGTGTGATAGTCGAGGGGGCGCTTCTCTCAGCGGGGGTGGTGTCATGATTATCAGTGTGGGTAGCTGTATCCCTTACCTGGCTGTGTGATTTTTCATTTTTAGAGTTCCTCACCAATGAACAGAGCTGATCTTAAATATGACCCAGACATTTAAGAATAGGATTCAAGGCCTCTGCTATCATTTCATTTACTTTGGTGAGGAAGGAAGTATCCAGTGTCTCTAGCAAGGCCCCCTCCATAAACCACCTCTTGCCCCGTTGGCACTCCCCTTTAAAGGCTCCTTCCTGGTTTTTATTTAAGCACAGGGCACTGACCCTTTGACTTGGGATCTATCCCTTCCCCCTCTACCCTTTTCCTTTTCCCTCCTACAGCCTGTAGGCATCTGGGCTCCCTCATAGACAGGTTAGGTTTCGGCGACTTTGGGTCAATATTTTTACAACAGTTGTCATTGATGATAATGTTCACCTCTGGAAAAATTGGTAGTGGGGCCCTGGCCTCAGTGTTACTGATACAATTGTCCACTGAGGCCAGAGGAGAAACTGATGGAATAGGGACACAAGTGAAAGTCTTCCAACCATCCAGGGTGGCACTAGCGGGGGTTGCAACTGCTGCTGCTTTCCATCTTTCCATGATTAGTATCCCACTTACAAACAATTTTTAAAGGAGTCAAAATTGTCAACTCAAATGATCATGGCCTGTTGACCACCGCAGAAAAATCTTCGCCTCTGCTTAAATATTCAGAGATTCTGTGGCAGAAATTTAAGAACAGGATCCAGACACAACAGCTAAGAGAGTTGGCGCAGCCCAGCCTCGACCGGCTGCGGACGGGCGCAGATGTGGCTTCTCTGCCGCGGAGATGACTGGGGCTTGTGGTCATCCCCCACTCTGCAACAACAGCAATGGCTCCCACGCTGCAGGAGCCTGGTGGGATTTTAATAAGTGCCTCCTGGCATGGAAGGGATTCTGCGGCTTCCTGTGGCTTCCTCTGCCCCATCGCCTGGGCTTGTGGTCCATCCCAACCCTGCAACAACAGCAAGAGCTAAGTCTTCCAGGGAGCTTGGTGTTTACTTTTATTTCTCTTGTTGCTACTGCCGCTGCTGCTCACAACCCCCTAGTACAGTGGTTCCCAAACTTTTGCCGCCTGTGGACCCCCATTAAGTCACCACTGGAAGCCGGGGAACCCCCAATCAATTTGTAGGATTTAAATTTCAAACATTAATTCGAACAAAATAAACACACATGTGCACACATATTTACAAGCCCCTATCCTCAAGGGAATGTCACTTTTTGTGATGTTTCCATGGCAATAGGGGCTTTGCCTTATTTACAAGGCAGCGTCGAGGCACTTACCGTGGCTTAACGCTGACTTGCAAATAACGCTCCCTTTCATGCAATACTTAGCGTGAAAGAGGTGGGCAGTGGGTGTTGCGGAGGGTGTTCCACTGCAACTCCCATTGATTTTTACGCTGCCTCTTATTTACAAGAGCAGCGTAAATAGGAGACTGCGCCAAAATTAAAACCAGGGAACACCTGGTCTTAACTTGGGGAAACGAGGAGAAATGCTTTAATTCTCCTCGATTTTTGCTTTTTCCATGTTTGCTGCCTTATGCAGTACACATGGAAAAAGCAAAACATCTTGGTTTGTTTCTGTTCAGGAAGGCGACCCTTCCTGCATATAAACAATCTTTAAAAAAATTACATTTCGTAACTTCCATGTGTGCTGCATTAAGCAGAACACATAGAAGTGACAAAACAGCATTTCAAGATTATTTATGTGCAGGAAGGAGGACCTTCCTGTACATAAACTATCTTCCCCTGCACGCAGATGCCCTTGCACTATGGTGCAAGGGTGCCTACATTGGCGCTACCCTGCTAAATGTAGCACCAGCACAGGGGGAAACACAGGGCTGCACCATATTCTTGTAAATATGGTGCAGCCCTGCATTTCAGAAGTGGCGGAGCGTGTCGTTAAGCCAAGGAGGCTAACGACACACGCTCCTCCCCTTCTGTTGTAAATATCCCTCTTAATATTTTATATTGAAAGAATTGGCAAAAAACTAAATAATTTAATCGGAAGATTGGTGCTGCATCCCAGTGACTAACTTTTAAATGGCTGGTTTTATTTTACAGTACGAGGCTCCTGCTCCTGCCAGGGCCAGACTGAAAACCAAAAGCAGCCCTAGAAAATGTTTTCAGACCAGTCCCCATACGGTGCATACCAAGTGCAGTAAGTGAGCCTGGCCACTGCCGAGGGGGCTTTGTAAGGCTCTCCCCTAAAAGATTTTGGCAAACAATGGTGCAGTCTACAACACATTCTGGGGCAGATTTATGTTAACTGGCGCATCCCCAGGGATGCGCCAGTTAACATGTGCCACAGTGTGCCACAGCTCCGCCACCCATGGTGCGCCGCATTTATGATGTGGCGCACCAAGGGGCAAAAACGGCACAGATGCGTGACGCATCTGTGCCGTAAAGGTGACGCATTGCTGGAGTTGCGTCGCAAGTGCGACGCAGCTCTAGCAAGGCTCGGGGGTGCCCCATCTCCACAATGCTGCGTCAAGACCTACGCCTGCTTCAAGCAGGCGCAGGCTTTTGACGCAGCATTGGCCTGAAAGTGACTGAGTGAAATATTATAGATTTCACTCAGCCACTTTTGCGAGGCGCACCTGCCCCGGAACGCCCACCCTGCGCCGGAACGCCCACAAGCGGCGCAGGGCTTTACAACGTGACGCATCTGCCTAGATGCGTCACGTTGTAAATCGTTCGTAGGGATGCGCCACGTTTACGCCGCCTTGCGTGACGCAACAGCGGCGTAAACGTGGCGCAAGTGCCTCATAAATCTGCCCCTCTGTATTTAATTGTATTAGCTTTTACAGAATAGTAAATGAAAACCTTACTATGCACCAGGGTATGACAATCTGGAAAGATTGCACTTGTAATAAAAACATTTTTAAATGCATGGTACACATTCTTTGCAGTAGGCATGTTAACCCTCTGTGCTACATTAGATAAGTTAAAGCTGCCACTGGACAAAACTCTCATCTTTCTCCTGCAGGTACATTAATCACTGATGTTATCTTGACACTTTTATTGTTGCTTGAAAACTGCTAATGATAAAGGAAACTTTGCAGTGCTTTTAAAACTGCTGCCTGCGGACCCCCTGGGAATGTGTCAAGGACCCCTGGGGGTCCGCGGACCATAGTTTGGGAAACACTGCCCTAGTACATATAATAGGCGTTGCCCCGCACCCAGAGCAGGGTGAAGCAGAGAAGGGCACGGGACTTCCTTCGCATGGTGCGGGCTGCTGACTCCTATACCCGGGCACGCATCATCCAAGCTGCGAGGAGGAGCAGGAAGCAATAAATATATTTTACAAAGCTATTAAAAACAAAACTCAAAATTATATTCTTACATTCAATAGTTATTTCCTTGATTTTTTTGACATCTTTATATTTAAGTAACTACATGTTTGTATTGCTATATTTAATTTTGGATATTCTGACAAATCACCATTTGTAGATGCCTTTTTGGCATGATAATCTTATTCCCAGAATGCCCTTGGGACCAGGCCTCCATAGCTTCTGGGACTACTCCATAAAGTAACCCCTGGTGGTCTAACAGTGCCTCGAGGGATAATGCTTCTGCCACTCCTGACTGGACTCCATACACTACTCTCATAGTCGTTTTCCAAATCCCAAGAGGGTTGGGTTTTTGCTGCAAATAAATAGACTCCATATACTCCATCCATTAGATGCACATCAATGACAAGTTCTACAATTGATCATGTCCATCTAAAGTTGACATTGTACAACACCGGTTGGTATCTACCTGCTTGACCATGCCCTCTGTTCTCATGCACTTCCCTGCACCCCATACTGTAGGCATAGTGAGGTTAGGTGCACTCTACTTCCACCACGTCGATAAAACCTGATATACTTCGGAAAATGTGTCTCATATAGGCAAAACTCCAAACACTGACCAATCAACTTATATTTTGAATGGCACACTGGAATCCGATGCATATCAAAGCACTATCAGCCCTCACCAGAGTATAAAGCCCTCTATAAATAATGCAATATATACATAACAATACAATGTAATACAATACAATACAATGCAGTACAATGTCACTTCAGCTGACTAAGGGGCAGATGTAGGAAGCGAAATACAGATCACAAACGCTGAAATTTGCAGAATTTCAACGTTTGCGACCGCAATATAGCCCTGTGCAATGTAGCGAGGGAAAAAGCCAAGTGCAATTTAAGGATTCGCTAAAAACAAGAGAAGTCAGTTAGGAATTCCTTAATTTGTGAATTTGACCCACCGACTCCCAAATCGTGCCTCGCAAATTGCGAAATCGCAAAAATAAAATCGCAAAGAAATGCATGAAAAATCGCAAATAGCGATTTCTAGGAAAATCGCTATTAGCGAGTCGCAAATTACCACCAACTCAAAGCAGGTGGTAAACAGGTGCACTGCATATAAACACCCCCAGAATGCATCAGTTACAACACAATGGCAGCCCTCTATGTCATTGCAAGGCGGATGCAGATGCAAGCAGCAGCACGGGGGATGAGGAGGTGATAGGAATGCATACACAGAGCGCCCATCCCCCTTTTCCAACTCACAGAAGAAGAAATATATAAGAGGTACAGGCTTCACTACACTATCATCCTAGGACTGATCCATGACCTGCACCCAATCCTGGAGCATCAGACAGGCAGGGCCCACGCAATTCCACCACATGTGCAGGTCCTTTGTTCTCTGCACCTACTTGAATCAGGTAGTTACCAGGGGGGTGATAGCTGTATCTGGAGGTGTCTCACAAAGTTGCCTGTCATGCTTCTTCAACACCTTCCTGGATGCCATGATACTTCAAAGAATGCACCATTATATCCGATTTCCCACCACGCAAATGGACCTGCATAAGACAAATGTGGATTTCTATCAGATAACCCAATTCCCACATGTCATTGGGTGCATCGATGGGACATATATTGCAATCTTCCCCCCTCTGCTACTGAGTACATATATCGCAACAGAAAATCATATCATTCAATCAACGTGCAGGTCATTTGTGATGCGTCGCACATCATAACTGATATAGGAGCAAAATTCCCAGGAAGCACGCATGACTCCTACATCTTCAGCACACAGCGGAGTCTATACACATTGAGCTGGGTGAGTTTGAAGAAGGATACCTGCTAGGTTATTGCATGTGGCACACTCTGATGTATCAATCCTGAAGTATCAAGCGAACTCTCACTGAAGTAACAGTGTGCCCTACGTATGCAAATTTCACAAAAAAGTTAGCAACATATACACATTTATTTGAGACTATTCCTTGTTAGTCATTGTTTGAACAGAACAAAATCAACACAAAATTGCTGTCAAATTAATTGTTGTTTGTTATTCCACAATTCAAATTCCAGATTTAAAATTAGAACAACCTTTGTGTGCACCATACACTTATACGATGGACATTTTTTCAATAAGCTGACATTGTAACTAAGCAGTTTGTACAAAATGCAAAGCATTGCATTCCAGGGTGGCCCGATGCATTTCGGGACACCGCGTCCCTTCATCAGGGGACACTGAAATAAAGAGAAAACAAGAATGTATGTATGTTCACCCTTTATACAAAAATATCGCATACATTCTTATTCCAAACATGTATTGCTACCAAGTATTTAGACAACACAAGGTTTAAAAATAACATAACCCCTCACTTGGTACGATAGGATGCCATCACCTAGGGAGGACAGTGAGTGAGTGAGAAAAAAATAGAAAAGCTGTGCTGAACCCCAAAGATAACCGGCGCAACAATACACAAATTACCTATGATGAGGAACAGCAATTGTGTAATTGGCGAAAGATGCGCATGTACAACAAAGCAGTTAAACACAAAAAATAGAAGTAAATACAAAGTAATAAACAAAGAAGTGCCTTAAAAGTAAAGCAGAAAGTAACGGGTAAAGTTACCTGAATCAAAATAAAGGTCTCTTGTACTGAAAAAGGTGAGAAACACAACAATAAAGTACACCGATAATGTAGCCAGGCACATGCCCAAAAAGTAGTAAACAAATCGGTGAACCACATACCTGGTTGGGACTGTAAAAGTCACCAAAGTTTTAACAAAAGTCTGGAAAAGGAAAAAGAAAAACGGTGTCACTCGCTAAGAAACATGTTAACTGGGCAGAGTCAGTAAGCCAGGAAACGTTGCCGTAATCTTACTGGGGAGTGCAAAACAACGAGGATGAATTCCCGAGTTTCAAAAACGGATGTGCCGCGAAACCATAAAAAGGCATGCCTAACGTGGTCACATTACTCGCTTCAACAAAAGTGAAAACGGGCTGAGGTACACAATGTTAGGGGGCCACCACGGCAGAATACGAATCAAACAAACAGTGCAAAATACGAATACAAGGTGTGCACCACATACTCTTCCTTTTTTGTAGTAAACACTCTGATGTATACCTTGGATGTATCTGTTGTTGTCTGTGATTGATACTTCATCCATTCCCATTTAGGTGACAGCGCATATGCAGTGCGTGCATTCATACTTACCCCATTCCTCAACCCATCTACCTCAAGTGAGAGGAGATCCAATGCCGCCTATAAGTCTATGCAGAATGTGGTGGAGCGGACATTTGGGCTCCTGAAGAGCAGGTTCCGCTGCCTCCATAAAAGTGGAGGTGCACGGCAGTACCACCCCGAGATATGCTGCAAAATCATTGCTACCTCTGCCATGCTACACAACCTGGCCACGAAGAAGGGAATCCCAGTTGAAATCACCGATTCAGACTCAGAGGATGAGGAATGTCCATGACCACATCACAGCGCAGCAAGTGTTGTAGGAGCGGCAGATGGGAAACACAGATGTCCTGAGATCACACTCAACTATTTCTAAGCAAGTAAAGACACTGAGCCAATACTGATAATTCTTTAACATGTTTTATTGTCCTTACATCAGGCAATATGTATGCACACCGCCTCACCATGCTGGCCTCTGTGTGTCTTGAGTTACCCAGTGTGGCATGTTCACACTGCATGCACATTGTCATTCACTCTCACTGGGTTACATGGGTTACCTCACCCATGAACGAATGTCAGCAACTACATGGACTTATGTCCTGCGCCCACACACAGCAGTGCTTCGCTCAGTGTGCACACTTCCCTCCCTTGAGGACTGTTCTGCTGATGGCCCTTGCCTAGCACTACCCCGTCTGGGCTCAGAAACAGGTGGAGTTATGCTGCTGCAGATGGTGACCTCTTCACTGTCTCCACAATCCCCAGACCCTGTGACAGCTATGTTGGCTGTCTGGAGCAGTTCAACAGCAGTGGTGACCTGCACCAACCCCCTAGCAACATCCTAGCTGAAGTGGGCCATTTCCAACTGCATGGCAACTGTGCGTCTGCTCAGGACAGATGTAGCATTGCATTGGCAGTTGACCACCTTTGTGTATCCCTCCATGGGCTGTTTTTTCCTGTGCCTTGCGCCACGTTCACTATCCAATTTTCTGCATACGTGCCGTACTGCCTCAGTCATGTCCCTCATGCACTCTGTATTGGCCCTATGGCCCTAAGCAACAGTGGTGTTCATTCCATTGATGCCCTCCTTAATGTCCCTCATGTTCATGTTCAGGGACGCCAACTGCTGTTGCATTAATCTCATTGTCTTCATTTGCAGCCGCTGCACCTTCACCATGGTGCCTCGAAGACCTGCGAAGACACTGGCTTCCTCACCCTGCTCAGACGGACTGTGTGCCCTTGGTCTGCGTCGGAGACCACTGGTGTGGCTACGTTGCATGGATGACTGTTTCGGGAGACTGTGCTTTCTCTTCAGGGCATGGTCTGTGGAGCTCCCGTGGTCTCCTCCTCTACCCCTTCCATCTCCTCTATGGTTTCCACTGTGTGCCTCTTATGTCTGGGTGGTGGTGTAGGTGTGCCATCTGTGGGTGTCTGAGACTCTACCTCCAGAATATGTTGGTGCCCAGGTGCCTCATGGGTCTCCCTTTCTTCTGTCTGTGGTGCAGTTTCGCCTGTGGATACACAATTTCCATTTTCAGACTTTCCTTGCAGCATTTGCGTCACATTAAATTGCATGAGTTGCTATTCACACTAACAGTCCACCGCTTGGTTACTGACTAATGTGAGGCCTCTGCAATGGTGTTCACAAATCTCACTGATGTGCTGTACGGGTTTTGGGACTACATCTCCCATGATGCATTACTGGTTGGTTGCAAAATATGGACTGGAGTGAAATTCTAACTTACTCATTGGGGATTGGGGATCAGGGATTGGGGAGGGGGTGGGTTCAGGCAATGCTGTGCATGCATCCTTACCTTGCCTGGTGTTGTCTCAGGATGAGCTGTCCACGTCTCCTATGCCACTGATGGTCTCAGGCTGGCATCCAGGGGTGTGGTTGCAGACACTGTGGATGGTCTGCCGCCTGTCTTTTTTGCTTGTTTCAGCCTGTCTGCTACCCTCTCCTTTGCTCTGGAGCGCAAGTCATACCAGAGCTTCTTCAGGTCATCGATGGAGCGCTGGGTGACCCCAATGGCAATGATCTTACCTTGTACTTCCTGCCAGGTCTTTCTCTTCTGGGATTCTGGTACATGCAGGAATTCTTGTCAAATAACTGGTCATGTGTCTTCACCACTTCTTTAATAAGGACCTCCAACTCCTTCTTAATACACGTTTGCTTCCTTTTCTTCTCTGCAGGCTCCTTTCCCTTCTCCTGTGTGTCCATCCTGTCAGTTGGTGTCTGCCTGAACACTACTGTGCAGCTCCTGGGTGTGTGCTGCTGCTCTCTGCCTCTCCCACAACCTCAGGCACCCAGAAACAGCATGGGTCTGGCCGCTTCCTGTGTGTGATGTCATCAGAAAGCACCTGGATGGTAGATTCGCAAATTTGCAATTTTTTAAACTGCAGGAGCTGGTGCTGGGCTTCTGTTGCTGCTGAGTTGACTCCATACAGTTGTTTATGATGAGATAGTACTGCCACGCCATGGTGTAGGCTTATATTGCTCCTCAGCTGACTTTATATAAAGTATTTCACTGGTACCACTTGCCAGATAACACCTTACATGACTAGATCACATGCATAATTAACTGAATTACCTGCAGCATGACAGGTTGTATAACCATTTCAGGGAATTTGCATGAAAAATTGCATCACCACTGCTACTAATTGGCATCACATCTGTATTCTAAACATAAAAAAATTGTCACGTACTATGCATGACAAATGTCCCTACCATGTAGGTATCTCATGGAGAAGCATGATATCTGTCTACAAAGCACGTTAGTTCCTCATCAGGGGTAAAAGTAAATATCAATATAATTTAATAGCATAGCCAAGTGTAATCAATGACGGCTGGTTAGTAGGTATATTCTCTTGACTGGTCTGACAATGGTATCCATGTCGCAAAAATCACCATAGCTGATCCTTTCTTGCCAGTTATAGTCAGTGCAGGCTGGATGACAATCTTACCTACCCTTGGCAGTCGTGATGAAACACTTCTAGCCCAAGATGGCTGTTTTTTTTTAACCTTACCAGAACTGTCACAGGACATGCTTACACTGTCAAAAGAACGACCACCAATCCACCGAAACCAAGAAATTAAATTAAAAAAAGGATTTACACCCAACATGTGTAGAGAGCTTTCACATGTGACTGGCATCCTGGAGGACTTTAAGATAGACCATCCTTGCAAGTGCCATCCTCTTCTCCATTTACACTCAAAATTGGATATCCTTAAAACATGAGTCATAAAACGATGTCTGTACTAAGATCATCCAGGTCCCTCTTTTGCAATATCTTTTTCCTTTTAAACTCACAAGAGTGTTTGTAAGAGACTATTGGCGTTCAATGTACAGAATGTGGAGTGAACATTGTTTTTCATCACCCTTAGCTCAATTGTAGAGCAAAATATAAAAACCGGATATCCCTTGTCTGCACTTCGAGGCGGGCTGGAGCTACCAATCCCTTGGTGAAAGCAAAAACAGCAACAGCTGAACCAACGATGCTCCGGCCTCTTGATAGATCGGGGCCTCTTCAGCACCCCACTGGCCAGCGTGCAAATATCCAAACCAAACCCCTCCAGTGCAGAGAAGCAAGAGGCCACATGGGGCAATCCTGTTGGAAGCCTTTATTAGGACACTGGGCATAATGCATTTCGGCGCTGCTTCCCTTCCTCAGATGCCACTGCAAACACGGCACAGTTCCACACACACCTTTAAACCTCCGGCTGCGCTCCCATTGGATGGGGAGCTCCACCCCACGATGACCTGATAACAGGCCCACTGTGGTTTTGAGACATAAACTACACATCCCAGAGTTCACCATGTCGGGATGGGCTGTGCTAGTGGGAAAGACCATAATAGTCCTAATTACCAGGACATGGTGTGGAATGTTCAGATGGATGGCCCTGTATTGGAAAAATGTCCGCGGGCTTTCTTGGGTCCCCACTGAAGTTCCGGCCCCTCGTGCAGATGGCAGGTGGGCCATGCCAGGATACAATGATTCCCGCCACCTCGTGGAGTCATGAGCTGCTCCCGGCAGAAGCCCTTTCCCTTGTCTGCACTTCGAGGCGGGCTGGAGCTACCAATCCCTTGGTGAAAGCAAAAACAGCAACAGCTGAACCAGCGATGCTCCGGCCTCTTGATAGAATGGAGCCTCTTCAGCACCCCACTGGCCAGCGTGCACATATCCAAACTAAACCCTTTCAGTGCAGAGAAGCAAAAGGCCACATGGGGCAATCCTGTTGGAAGCCTTTATTAGGACACTGGGCATAATGCATTTCGGCGCTCCATCGCCTTCCTCAGATGCCACTGCAAACACGGCACAGTTCCACTCCCACCTTTAAACCTCCAGCTGCCCTCCCATTGGATGGGGAGCTCCACCCCACGATCACCTGATAAATGATAACACGCCCACTGTCGTTTTGAGATATATATATGTCTTTAAGAGATATATATAAATAATTATCTGTGTATGTATATTTGTATGTATGTCTCCTCTTTTTCTTGCATTCTCTCCTGCCTCTCTTTGTTTTACTATTTATTTCTTTATCTGCTTCTTTCACTACTTTGCTGCTTGATTTTCTTTTAATTTTTTTCATTCGTCCTCCGTGTGTCTTTCTTTCTGTCTGTCTCCCTTTCTATTTCTTGTATTTTGTTTATTTCTATATTTTGACTCACCTTTTCTCCTTTCTACGTCTACTTCCTTTTCTCATCTCCTCTGTTTTTTTGTTGCCCCTTTCCTCCCCTTTCTCTCCTTCTTTTCTCTCCACTTTCTATGTCTTGTCTTTCAATCACTTTTTTGTTTTTTTATTTCTTTTTGTCTTGCTTTTCCATTTTTCATTTTCTTTCTTCCTCACCCTTTATCCATTATTTTCACTGCTGGTTTCTTGTATCTTCCTTTTTCTCAAGTTCCTTCCTTTTGTTTTGTTTTTCTTTCCCTGAATTGTACTGCTTCTTTCATTATTCTTCTCCTTTCTTCCTGGTCTCCGTCATTGTGTCCCTTCTCTTCCTGTTTTTCTGTTTCCCTCTCCTTCTTTCTCTCTCTTTCTTTGTCTCTCTCTCTCTCTCTCTCTCTAGCCTTTTCTCTCTCTCAAGATGAAAGGGACAAAACTGGTCCTTCGGTACCCCTATTCCGGAGGTAAACATTTTGTGACACAACTCTTGTGATTTTAATTCTACTTGCTCACAGGGACACTACTAGGGTACTTCAGTAGTGCAGTTTACTTTTCTTGACTTTTGCGTGCCCCTATCGAATTACTAGATTAGGCGGTAGCTCAGGATAGTGTTTAATGGTCAGAACCAGCTCTCGTTATGGGAAAGGTTGGATACTCCTCAACTGTATATACTTTTTTTCATGATATGGTGGAAGTTGATATTCTGGAAAATATATTATAGCAAGATGATATTTTTAACATAATATTGTGGTGGATTAACCCACTACCCTGAATCATAGCACCCTCATCCACGTGCCTTTGTTGAAAGCCCCCTACTGCCTTCTGGCCATGGATACACCCCTTCCAGAGCAGCAGTGACAGCTAGTAGGGAATGGGGGTAGTGGGGCGGGGGGACGACGCCGGGCGGGGGTGTTTGAAAATATAAAATAAAAAACGCACTTACCTTTTCCGCCGGCCTCATCTCTCCTTCGCTTCTCTGCTCTTCCTGACTCCAGTCCGGAAGAAACTGGAGGAAGCCCCTGGCACACAGGTTCCCCTGAGCCAATCACAACGCTGCAATGCAGCATTGAGATTGGTCTGGTCTCTTTGGATCGGTGCTCAAATGGGAACAGGGAGCCTGTGCATATTCCCTACCAGGCTGTCCAGTACAGCCTGGTGGGGAATATGCAAGGTCCACATGACTGCTAGGTCGGCCAAAACGGCTGGCCAAGCAATCATGCACACTTAGTGTGCATAGTCCTCTCCTCCTCCCTGAGCCACCAGCCCCACCCCTCTCTAACCCAGCCCCGCACTGCCAAAAATAAAATGATAATAATGGAGGGGAGCGAGCGTGTTGAAGCAGTCAGTGATCCATTTGTGGAGTTCGTTGGCTGCAGCATTTACGTTGGTCATGGTGGAGGGAGGAGTGCGGCTGAGGGTGGAGGTGAGGTGCTCTTCAGTGATCTTGCTCCAGTTTCGGCACTGGGGCGTGGCATTGGCTTATGTGCTGTGGGTTTCAAGAAGGAGCAGTGGTGATCTGTCCAGAGGGTTTCCGTGGTGTGACTTAAGCAAATGTTGATTCCTCTGGGAAAGATGGGGTTGAGGTTGTGTCCCACCTTGTGGGTGGGGGTGGTGATGAGTTGCTTCAGTCCGATGTTTGCCAGGTGGTCTAGGAGGGTGGTGGAGTTGGGTTCGCTGAGGTTGTCAAGGTAGAAATTCAGGTCTCTGAGCAGTATGTAGTCCGTGGAGGCGAGGGCGTCGGGCACAACCTACTTTGCGATGGTGTTAGTAAACGGGATGGGGGGTCCGGGAGGTCTCTAAGTGAGAGTTCTGCGTAGAGTTGCTCTGGGGTTGACCTGGATCTAGAAGTGGATGTGTTCCTTTTGGGGGCCAGGAGTTATTTGAGATTGGGGTCGGAGGAAGCTTTTGTGGACGATGGCGAGGCCTCCTCCAGAGTGGTTGGTGTGGTCTTTCCTCCGGATCTTGTACCCATCGGGGATGGCGGTTGCGATGTCGGGGGCAGACCTGGCATTTTTCCAGGTCTCTGTGAGGAAGGCAACTTCAGGTGAGAGGGTGTTGAGGAGGTCCCAGATTTCTACTCTTTGTCTGTGCAGGGAGTGTACGTTGAGGAAGTTTCAGCTCAGGGGTTTGGATGCGCTGGTGTCCGGTGGGCTGGTGGGAGCTGTCGGGGTCCAGAGGTGGGTGAAGGTGCGGCAGCAGTGTCAGCAGGATAACGGGCCCTGGGTGATGCTCACCTTCGAGAGCTGACAGTTGTTGTTTCGTCCAGGGTTGAGTGAGTGAGGGTTATTTTAGGCAGGATAGTTTAGTGAAGGGTGTGCACCTCTTGATGCATTGTTGACACAGATCCACCTTCTTCAGAAGTGTAAGAGTCATATGGGAATCCTTTCTAATCTGTATGAAAATTTTATCACAATAGCCCCTTCCTGGTAAACCTTGATTGAATCAATGCGAGTGGCCAACTAGCAGTTGTTTTGTCAATGATCTAAGGCCTTTTCTATGAACTGGAACAGAGAAACCAAACTGAAAGGGATATATTGGATCTGGTGAGGATTCAGTGGAGGAAAGATAAGGCTATTCACCCCTGGAGAAGTATGCTTTGGCTTAAAAGAGAAGATGAACACACATCAGTCAGATATTCGACTTAGGGGCTAATCTGCTATGTGTCATCCATAATGGTTCTCCAGTTGGGTAATATGCTGAAGTTGATGGTTAGATTTGCAATTGGGCATGAGGGGTGCCATGAGTAAAATGGCATAGTGAAAACTGCCAAGAAGAGCAAATAGTTTGGAAGAAAGTGAATGGCCTACAATGGTAAAAGGCATCTGGATAAGGAGGATTGGCATTTGGGTCTCTTGGTGTTAGAAGGCGAGAGTCAAGTCATTCCGTAACAGGACAGGGGAGATTGGAGTGACACAAATATGTTTCCCCTGTGCAGAATGTCCTCGAAACAGTGCTTAATTTACTGCATTATTTTTACTGGCACTGCATTCAGTACGTAGGCGTCCATTGATGTTCGGTGCAGCTCTGTGACAGTGCTCTGCAGTGGCGGCTCCTCCGCTAAGGCGGAGGAGCATCGCCTCTCTAATCTTAGAGCAGTGAAAGAGAGAAAATAAAATGACAATAACTGAACGCGCTAGTGCAGAAACTGGAGCAAGATCACTAAAGAGCACCTCACCTCCACCCTCAACCGCACTCCTCCCTCCACCATGACCGACGTCAACGCTGCAGCCAACGAACTCCACAAATGGATCACCGACTCGCACCCCTCCAGAACTCCGACAGACAGCACACCATGAAAGCCACCTGGTTCACCGCAGACCTCTGAGAATCCAAGCGCTGGGGCCGACGACTCGAGAAAGCGTGGAGGAACAGCAAAACCACAGAAGCACGCACCACCTACAGGACCGCTACTACAACACACCTTCAACTCATCAGATCTATAAAGCAGAACTTTATCTAGGACAGAATCCTCTCGAACTCCAAGGAACTCTTCAACATCATACAAGAATTCACCAGACACCCTAGAGAAACCTCTGCAACAAACTCGGCTCCTTCTTCCACCACAAGACCAGGACACTCTGCAACAACTTAGACGAACAGAACCAAGGCACCAACACAACACCTTCCACCAGCAACTCCACTCAGCCCACCATCCTTGCCTGGACCCCTACCACCACAGAAGAGACAGCAAAAGACCATGAGGAGCATACACTCCGGAGCACCTACTGACACCTGCCTGCCGCACATCTTCCACAGGGCCGCCTCCACCATAGCACCAGAACTACGATGGACAATCAACTGCACCCTCGAAACAGGCATATTCCCCGATGACTGGAAACGTGCAGAAGTCAAACCCCTCCTCAAGCCCTCTGTAGAACCGACGGACCTCAAGAGTTACAGGCCCATCTCCCTCCTTCCCCTCGCTGCCAAAGTCACCGAGAAGATCGTCAATATCCAGGTAACGAACTTCATAGGTTCCAATGACATCCTCAACACATCTCAATCTGGTTTCACAGCAACCACAGCACCGACACTGCCCTCCTAACCACCATGGATGACATTCACTCACTCCTCGACCAAGGCCACACTGCAGCCCTCTGTCTACTAGACCTCTCAGCAGCCCACGACATCATCTCCCACCGCGCACTACCCGCCAGACTCCATGACGCCGGCATACAGGGAACCACCCTAGACTGGATCCACTCGCTGGCCAAACTCAGACTCCCGCCCTTCCTCTCTGAACCCACAGAGATCAGATGCAGAGTACCCCAAGGATCCTCCCTCAGTCCCACGCTCTTTAACATCTACATGGCCCCCCTTGCAACCATCGTCAGAAAACATGGACTCAGCAATGTATCCTACGCTGATGACACCCAGCTCATCCTCTCCCTCACCAAGGAACCTGCCATCACTAGGCACAATTCCAGGTAGGAATGAAGGATGTCACAACCTGGATGAGCAGAAGTTGCCTGAAGCTCAACTCTGAAAAAACGGAAGTCCTCATCCTCAGGTCGACAACCTCTGCAAGGGACGACACCTGGTGGCCCCTGTCTTTGGCAACACTGCCACGGACCACGCCCACAACCTCTGCATCATACTCGTCTCCTCCCTCACCATGGACTGACAGATCAACGCCGTATCCTCCACATTCTACAGCACCCTCCACATACTCCGCAAGACCTTCAAATAGATTCCCCTAAATCCAGGAAGACTGTCACCCATGCACTCCTCACCATTAGGCTGGACTATAGGAAAGACCTCTACTCCACTAACTCCAAACCATCAAGAAAGCCACAGCCAGACTTTTTCTCAGCATCCCATGACAAGACCACATCACCCAGCACCTACAAGACCTCCACTGGCTCCCCCTCGAAAAAAGAGTGACCAACAGGCTACTCACACATGCTTACAAAGCCCTCCACAACACCACACCCCAATAGCTCAATGAAAGAATCTCCTTCTACCCCCCCCAAGAGAATTCTCTGCTCCACTGACCTAGCCTTGACCAAAATCCCCGGCATCCACAGAGCCCAAACAGGAGGCAGAACCTTTTCCTACATCGCGACCAAGACCTGAAACGAACTCCCCCTCAGCACCAGACAAAGCTCCACACTGCAAGCATTCAGGATGTGCCTCAAGACCTGGCTTTTTGGATGATGGGAGCTGCCTGAATCCTCCCCGCCCTTCCCCCAGCACCTTGAGACCCTCACGGGTGAATAGTGCGCTTTATAAATTCCTGATTGATTGATTGATTAAAAACAACATCTACGCTGAGCAGCCATGTAAGGGGACAGCTGCAGCTTCCTACCAGCAACACCAGAGAGCACTCAAGCTTAACATTCCCAGCCTTGTAGCAACTGTCCTCAGCTTCAGAGATAAGGAGTTGCAACAGGGGTATACCTACCATTACTGCAGCAGATGCATGCATCAAGGCCTAGAGCCCTGAGGGGCCCATTGAGCGCTGATAATTGCTGTAATTTACTACCTCAACGGCAATCAAAGAGCCATTTTACTTGCTTGCACCAGGGCCAATGACAACATTGCTACACTACTAGGTTGCAATCAGATTCTAATATAAGGTATGATCTAACGTAAGACACAATTGGTCAATAAACCTCTGTACAAATAAATGATCAATTAATGTGGAGTGAGTCCATGTGTAAAAGTTGGCACTGGCACAGGAAACAGTATGTCTCTCAAATGTATTTATTCTGAGCTAGAAGAATGAAATTCTGCATAGGACCTCATTGCCCTTTAGTGTTCCTAATTACCCCTGGAAGCAGAATCCCATATCCATCATCCTTTGTCTTACCCCAGCACAGGGGGGGAATGGTTGTTCATAGCTAAACCTGGTGGGAAATACCCTGCAGTGATGATAATGGATTCCTTCTGCCTCTGCCTTGGACCTCCAGGTGCTTATTTTCCAAGAAACTTACAAGAGACCCTGGCAGTGCACCATACTGTATAAATATTTACCAAAAAGTACGGTTTCACAACACCTTCAATCTATGCATGATGGATATCACTAGTTCCCTTCTACTTCTATTGTTACACTTTATATCAGAATGACAAGCTGGGGGGACATGGCTTGAGTGCCGAACATGGTGGCTTGATACGGATCCTTTGTGGTGGCCACAAATCCGCCTTTATCCTTGGTCTCATCAATGTGGTGGATTTACAGGCTTGACCCGCTGAGGGCCTGCTAGACTGCAGAGGTGTTGAGGGCGACATTCAAGGGTGTTGATGGCATCCCCGGTCCGTTAGCTGGGTAGAGCAAGCCGTGGCAGCTAGGAGGTGCAGCCATGTGGGAAGGCCAGGAAGGACGATGCAGCCTGCTGTGCAGCAGGCCCTACTTTCCCGGCATCTGGGACAGGTGAGCAGTCATGGATAAGCATCGCTAGGGTCCCCTCTAATCTGAAGAGGCACCCTAGGCATCTCTGCTGGGGCAATTACTTCATCTCAGTCCGTGACTTGGCCGATCAGCCTGACGATCCCTTGCAGCCAGCTGCCAGCAGAGATTGGAGTCAACTCCTGGTCTAGCCCCACTGACTCCCCGTGGTTATCAGTGAGAGAACGGCACACTGTGGTAAGGGGACAGCGGGCCCCAGAGTTAACCATGCTAAAGAGGAAGCTTGCTAGAAGCCAGAGGGACTGGTATTGGAAACTACTGATGTGGTGATGCCCAGCTCCACCCTGTTATGCCTGCTCTCTGGTGTACCTGACATGCCTACACATTGTCCTGGCAGGTGTCCCCATTGGGGGGGGGGGCATTAGGGGAGGATGTGCATGCTGTAGAGATGACCAAGCTATGACTTTGTGTGGTCTACGGCAGTACACCCCCTTGTCCTGGGCCTTTCAGCCCTTCCCATGGCCTTTCATAGAGCTCCCCATATTGCTGAAGTTGGGGAGGACCCTGAGACCTGACTGCTTGTGCTGCCTCACAAGCTAGGCCAAGGTGGGGGTCATGCGAGGCAGTGGATCATGATACCTACTGGAGCGACCAGGCTACTACGTTTCCAGCTGCTATCATCAACATGCAAAAGTGCGTCAGGTGTACCCAGACATGGGTCCCGGGCTCACTGTGTCACTATATTCAAGCTAGTTTGGCTAGTGAGGGGTGATGCCCCGAACCCGGTCCCCGAATACTTGTTTGCGGTCCAGGGAGGACCTGGCTTGGCAGTTCGGGTTGGACTGTTCCCATGAGGCACAGGGTCAAGACTGATTTGCATGTGGCCAGGTCTAAACTGGAGTGGCATGGTGAGCAAAAGAATAATGGATTTAACCCAGATCTCTTGACTAAGGGTGAATGTTTTGATTAGTTCTGCATTCCGTCCATCAATTGTGTGTCTTTTGTTATCATCAACACAGCAGAGAATAAAGTTCCCCCTGGCACCAAACAAAGCACCCTGGACAAGTACCTCCATCCTGGGGGGATGTATCCTCTCGCTGGGGCATGTGGACAGAATGGTCAAAGCCCAGACAATGCTGTTCTCCTGGAAGCTATCAGTCAGTCGAGGGGCATGTTGGATGCCAAAATCTGAGCAATGGCCACTGATGTTACCTTGCACTTCCAAGACCTCAGGAAAGCTTTGGTGACCAAACTTGAGGGTGCATCCATGAAATTCTACTCACACAAATTCTCTGATCCCTTATGTCCCCAGAGGCCCTGTATTCCTGATTCATCTTTGAATGGGCCCACAGACCTTTAGTATGGCACCCTCTGCCTGGAGCTCTGTCCGGACCAGTTATCATGAGGCTTTTAAACTACATGGACAAAGATGCTATCCACAAACATGTTTCGCGCCAGGAGAAGATCACATATTGGTCCCAACTATCATGATCTTTCCATATTATACCAGAATGTTGCAGCAGCCAAAACAATCCTTAGTAGCTAAAAAAATGGCTTTGCGATCTCAATGTTAAATACATACTGCTATATCCAGCTAAATTAAAAGTCATCTACAGTTCGCAAACGTTCTTCCTTGAGACACTAGAGGAGGTTTTTCAATGGACTGATGAGAGAATCCATTTGAAACTGCAATCTCCCCCGCGCATGGACTATTGACTCATCCCAGGGATACAAACGAAGCTGGCCCACAAAAGCCCAGGTGAAGAAACGCAACAGGTCTCGCTCCTTGTGGAGGATGTCTCAGCAGGATGGAAGGGACCCGGCCAGAGGCAGAGACCCCCCTGAGCACCAGATTTCAGCCACATCACCTTCTACATGACACTGGTGAGGAAAAGGATTCCTGAGGTGCTAGTAACGATTTCCAATGTGGTTCAGGACATTCACGACTGCAAGACTATGAGGGTGACACATTCAGCCTCCTCAGATGACTGACATTTTTGGGTATGGGGATCAATTAGGATGGGCCTGGCGGGGTTCCCTATTGGAGCCTGGCGATGGCCTGCCCTGCAACAGATACATCTTGGTCTCGAAGAATGGGTGCGGAGTTGGGAATCAGTTTATATTCTTGTCTCTATTTTTTAAACCTGCCACACGCCTACCCCATTGCCAAGATTACCTGCCAAGAGTTCCGCCTCAGTACATCATGAGTGTTCCTCAGCTAGGTGACTCCATGGAACATCTCCATGTGGTATGATAAAATGTGAATGGCTTGCTGAACAAGATTAAATAGGGGGCAGTTCTTAAGGGGGGGCAGATGTTTGCTACTTCAAGAGGGTTGTATGACATTACAATGCGGGCTTTCACCCCTCGTGCCATTACGACGCTGTTTTTACAACGCAAATCGTTACAACGACTTGCGCTGTAAGCGCTGGATAGTGGAATAGTTTAATTTTCTATTCCAACTCCAGCCCCCGTTACAGTAGGGAAGGTGTTGGAATAGAAAATTAAACTATTCCTTTTCCAACAGCGCCCTCCAGCACAAGTCGTTGAAACGACTTGCGTTGCAAAAGCAGCGTCGTAATGGCAGCACGTGGTAATGCCCGCGTTGTGATGGCTGCTCACCCTTCAAGAGACCCACCTACTGGGCAATAAGGTCCCTTGTCTGGCCAGGTTTGGTTACACTCAGGTTTTCCACTCTGGGTTCACAAGGGGATCAAGGGGTTTGTGTATTCTGAACAAAGATCACATTCCATGTTAGCACATTAAGACTTGGGCGGACTAACAGGGCTGGTACACGGCCGTGATGGGAACATTATATGGGTGAGCACCCTGAGGGACACATGGTGTCGAGGTATGACTGAAATGGTGTCTTGGAGCAATCAGTGGGTGGGTGGCATCCACATGGATGGCCCCAGGGGGCTTGGAGTGCTTAGTTTCCTTCTTTTGTTGCAGATTTAGGTATGGTAGATGTATGGAGAGCAGTTAACCCATTTTCTCCTCGGCACACCTCCTAGATTACTTTCCTATCCCACAATAATATTTGTATAGAGTTTCTGATGCCCCTGTCCTGGCACACAGGCTTTTGTATCACTCCCTGGTAGCTATCTGACTCCGCATGGGCTATTGGCACACAGCCTTCAGTGGGCGCCTCTCACCATGGAATCTACAAAACTTGGACTGTAGATCTCACATGGAGCATTTCATCCATAACCTTGGCTCCATAACATTTGTGGCGTCACTGTGGAAGACCCTGAAGCCCACACTATGGAGGTGGTGGATATTAGTTACACTACAAGGTAACAGTGACATCAGGCGCAGCACTTGGTAAATTTTGACCCCCGGATTGCAGTTTTGGTAGCACTGAGTCCTCGAGATAATGGGTAGATGGCACAGACACAATTAGGTCTTACACAGCAACAATACCAGCAGTCTCTTCTGGTAGAGGCCAAACAGTCCTGGCAGGTGGCCCATGCCACATATAGCAATGGGGGGGGACAAGTCAAACCAAATGTTACATAGATTGTGCCAGAATACTCCATTCCTCTCATTTGGGAAAAGGTCACACCTCGCTTACAGACCCCGGGGAGGTGACCTGCAGTTTTGCTGCTCACTATGAAGGCATGTGCACTCAGAGGGAGATCCTGTTGCGTGAACAGATAGAGTTTGTGAATGCACTTGCCCTTAAGACCCTACCGTCAATTGACCGTGACTTATTATTAAAAGGTGCCCTCACAGGGTAGGAACTGTCATCGACCCTGGGCCTAATGGGTTTCCTTATGAATTCTTCAAAGCCTTCATGCCTAAGCTCCAGAAAACCATGCTGGAGGTGGTCCACTCCACTGCTGACAGTGCCATCCTATCACCTGATTGGCGACATGCAGAGATTGTAGTGTCCCAGAAACCTGGCTAGCTTTTAAACATTGAGGTGAAGATTCAGTGATGGAATGGCAAATTCCTGATCTTGTAAATCCTGACCAGGTTGGTTTATGCCTTACCATGCTAACCGACACAATATCAGACATTTATATAACGTGCTGGTGTTGGCTGACTGATTGATGGTACCTGCTGCTGTCCTCCTTACAGATATTGACAAGGCATTTGACTCCATGAGCTGGGAGTACTTGTTCATACTCCTTTGTCACCTGAATTTTGGCCCTGGATTTCTTTCCTATCTCAAACTTCTGTACACCGACTTGACAGCGATGGTGTAGGTGGCTAGTGCCAGATCACACACATTCTGAATCCAGTGGAGAACGAGACAAGGATGCCCTCTATCTTCCCTGCTGTTCGCTATTGCAATGGAGCCTCTGGTGGTGTGGGAGAAGATGAACACTCTGGTGGGTGATTTCGAGTGGGGGGAGGGAGTCTCTGATAAAACAGTGTTATACACCTATGATGTTCTCTTCTTCCTGACTGTCCCATAACATTCAGGCCCCACATCCTGCAGAGTATACGTACATTTGGTGAAACCTCTGCCCTTTCAATAATGTGTCTAAATCTACAGTGTTCTCGTAAAAAACCTGCTCACAGACATTTGGTTGGGGGACTGGGTTACGGATCATCTCGGGAGTGAATAAATATCTGGGTGTCTTTGTGTACCATGCTACAGCATTAGTGTGGACACATAACTGGAGCCAGTATTGTCTCGCATGAGAGAAGATGTTCAGGTATGGTTGGTCTTGACTCTGTCCCTGACTGGCAGGTTAGCACTTTTAAAAATGGTGTCAGTGTCCCGGTTTCTTTACCAGTTGCAGAACTTCCCATAAAATATTCCACTGCAATGGTTCAAAAACTAAATTCTATTCTCAGTGGCTTCCTTTGGCAGGGCGGTACCCCCGCATTGCTCTTAGCAAATGCTTTAAATGTACTTACTTTGGGGCTATCGCTGGGAGTGACACTGAATCATACTGCTATTTGCCTCATTTGTTAATCATCAATGACTGGTGGTATGATCTCCAGGATGACCCCGCCTTTGCGTCTGAAAAGTGGGTAATGGCAGACACCACTATCATCTCCTATTTATATAGTGGGGGTGGCTGCAGTGGTCTTCCTCTGGCCACAAGAGTGTTTTTTAACCAATGAAGAAGTACTTTCCAACTGACGAGGTGGTGAGGGAAACTGACAGAGTGGATGCTGCTCTGGCGGGCAGCATGCTGCTGCAGGTGGCTAAGATGGAGGGATTTTGGAAATGGGACCTGATAGGGATTTCTATCCTGGAAGATGTCCTCTCAGACTCTACAGGCAGAATAAATGCTCCATAGCACTCAGTTGCATTGTTACTCCCTGCCCCACCATGCACTTACCCCATACATTGTGGCCCTGTCTGATCTCCTTGAATTTAATCCATTGGAAAGTAAACTTATCATGCGAGAACTGGGAGACCATAAGATTGCCAAGATATACCAGACGCATATCTCTAATCAACCTGACAGATTCTCCGCTCTCCAGAGGGCGTGGGAAGTAGACCTGGGGGATATAGAGAGCGAAGATTGGACTGAGGCCTTGTGAGCACCTAGGGTAGTGGCCATCATGGCCAGACTTAGGTTGATCCAGCTTAGATACGTTCATACAGTCTATCTCACACTCTATAGACTATGGCAGATGGGGTGATTGCCTCCCCAACAGGTCTCCGGTGCAGTGCAGTAGATAGGACATTCTTACGCACGGTATGAGGTTGCCCTGCTCTAGACCGGTTCTGGCACGGGGTTACATCCTGCCAGGGTCTGGTCAGTTCCAAAGGACCCAAAACTTACCCTCCTTGTGAGAAGTTGGCCTGGCATATGCTGTCCACTATTCTAGTGGGCACCTTGCACCATTCCAAACGACCCTTATTGATGGTAGGTTTAAAGACAACCTATATAGAAAGCTATCCTTGTGGTAGCTGTGGAGAGCAGCCTTCAGGCTAAGTCTTGAAGGAATGTAAAGCAGCTTGTTTTACCAGTCTATAATCTCATGAATGACCAAATGAAAGGAGAACCACACCAGGTATATATAAAATATATGTATTTATTCTAAACACATCCCTCTAGTCTCTTTATGAGGCTAGAGGCAAAAGTACATTCAGTAAACTTGATTAACACAAGGTAAATTAGCACAATATACATTGAGCCCTAGGGGCGTACCAAACCATATATTAAAAAAAATGATATAAGAACCACGACTGACAAAGAGACAAGGCCTAGAGCATTTAGAACCACTGGGTCCACCAGGAACCACCCAAGGTAGTGACACAGGGTACCCACGGTGTCTAAACACAGCCGCGAATCACCATTGACTTCTAAGGAGAAAGTCGTGGTTGGAATTTTAAAGATTAAGGACACTTAGAAGGGAACTTGGAGCAAACCCCTTTAGAACTAGGCGGTTCTAGAGTCAACACCCACGGGAGCACCAGAGTTCTCGTGTTACCTCACCCAGGGAAGCCAGGTGCATAGGTGTCTTTTCGTGTCGGCTTTCATTGTCGATTTCAATGGTGATCTGCTGCAAAGTGCTGTTGACTACCAAGTCGAAAGTGTCCGGTGGGATCCAAGGGTGGATTGGAGATGTGAAGAACCTGAAAGCAGAGGTGACAGAGTCTGGGTCACTTGCCAGTGACCAGGAAGGCGATGAACGGATGCCCACCGATGCCGGGTGATTTGAGGTAAAGAAGGTTAAGATTGACTCTTCAGCCACAAGGACCAGAAGGGGTTGATGACAACCAGGAGCTGGATTCGAGCTGTCGCACAAGGGATGACGAGTGCTGCGGTGTCGGTTTCTGGATTGGACCCAACAAGCGTTGGCAACAGCAACCCACGCATCAAGCAAAGATTGCCTTCGGTGAAGACCAGCAAGGTCTGAGGGACTCACCACTCGGTGGGGAGCCAGGGCACATCTGGAGCAACCAGGGAAGCCCAAAGGAAAGAAGAGATACCTTAGTGGGACGAAACAAGGGACCAGGGATCGCGAAGGGGCCTAGAGCAGAAATGCTAGAAGCGGGCTCTCGGAACACTCGTGGAGTGTAGGCCCACAATCTTCAGTGCAGATGATGCTTGGGGATTCCAAAGTGTTTGACACCAAACACAACATGTTTCCATGCAGCCATTCCAAAGTTAGCATTTACAGCGAGGTTATAATGCACTTAAGAGTATATGGTCTGGCTGCATCACAGAACAGCCTCGGGGAATAGGCTCCAAAAGCTGCAGAGGGGTCCAGCTCATGCATGGGCACCCTCTCACACAAAACTAAGGACTCTTCCTTCAGGATTGATAAGGCCTGCCATAGGAGTGACTTATAGGTTTATATGTGTCAGTGATTATAGGTAGCCTATATCTTAGTAAGGGATGCATGCACCACCTTACCCAGGCTGCAGTAGCAGACCTGTGGTGCCATTTTGGAAGGCTTCCCAGGGATGGCATAATACATGCTTCAGCCCCTGGTAGGCCTCAGGGGCACCTATGCCCTTGGTACCTAAGGTACCATATACTAGGGACTCACAAGCGTAACCCAGTAACCAATCAGGAGTGTACCTAAAGTACATGCAATCATTTTAGAGAGGAAGCAGCTAGGCTGGGGTCCTGAATAGCAGGGCCCCAGCCAGAGAAACAGTGAAACATCAGCAAAAAATGGGGGTAACCATAGTAAGCAGGTCCTCCTCTCCTACACCCCCCCCCCCCCAAACGCAGGGACATTAAACTAACCTTGACCAGTTGAGTCTTCATGTTCTAAGTGGAAATATCTGGAGAGTCCATCTGCATTGGCATGGGTACTCCCAGGTCTATGTTCCACTGTATAGTCCATCCCCTGTGGGGAAATGGAAGACCTCAAAAGTTTGGGGTTTTCATCCTTCATCTGTTTTAGCCATAAGAGGGGCTTATGGTCAGCCTGAACAGTAAAGTGAGTGCCAAACAAGCATGGCCTCAGCTTCTTCAGAGCCCAACCACAGCAAAGGCCTCCCTCTCAAAAGCTGACCAACGTTTCTCTCTAGGGGTCAGCCTTCTGCTAATAAAAGCTACTGGCGGGTCCTGACCTTCATCATTCAATTGTGATAGCACAGCCCCTACCCCCAACTCAGATGCATCTGTTTGGACAATGAATTCTTTGGAGTAGTTAGGACTTTGCAGAATTGGTGCACTGCACATGGCCTGCTTCAGGTCATCAAATGCCTTTTGACAGCTAACTGTCCTCTGAACTTTCTTTGGCATTCGTTTAGAAGCTAAGTCATTCAGGGGTGTCACAATGGAACCATACCTCTTGGCAAAACGTCTGCAGTACCCAGTCAGGCCCAAGAAAGCTCTGACCTAAGTACGGGTAGTTGGAGCAACCCATCCCATGATGTTCTGGATTTTGCTCTGTAATGGTTGAACCTGGCCTCCACCTACAAGGTGGCCCAGGTACACAACCTGACTCTGCCCTATCTGGCACTTAGTAGCCTTGATAGTTAGGCCTGCCTTTTGCAGGGCCTCCAAAACATTTCTCAGGTGGACCAGGTGATCCTCCCAGGTGGAGCTAAGGGCAGCAATATCATCTAGATATGCTGCACTATAGTCTTCCAGGGGGTTAAGACTTTGCTCACCAACCTTTGAAAAGTGGCAGGTGAATTTTTCAAACCAAAGGGCATTACCACAAATTGATAGTGCGCACTAGGGGTAGAAAATGCTGTCTTTGGCTTTGCATCGTCATCTAATCTGATCTGCCAGTAGCCAGCTGTAATATCAAATGTGATCAGAAATTTGGCTGAGGCCAACATATCTATAAGCTCATCTGCTCTTAGGATTGGATGGGCATCAGTCCTAGTGACTGCATTGAGACCCCTGTAGTCAACACAACACCTCGTCTCTCTCTTACCACCCTGGGTGTGAGGATTTGGTACCAAGACCACCGGACTAGCCCAAGGGCTATCTTAGGGTTCAATAACTCCCAAATCCAACATTTTCTGGACTTCAGTCCTGATACAGTCCCTGACATGATCAGATTGCCTGTAAATCTTATTTTTAACAGGCAGACTGTCCCTAGTGTCCGCTTCATGAGTACACCAGGTAGTCCGACTTGGAGTCAAAGAGAACATATGTCTGTACTGATTGAGCACCTATCTGCAATCAGTTTACTGCTGGTCAGTGAGGCTGCCTGCCAAGGCTATACCATATACTGATCCATCATCAGGGTTCTGTGAGTGCAGGTCAGGGAGTGGATCACTCTCATCCTCCTGTCCCTCATTAGTAGCCATGAGCAAGCCCTTGTCTGCCCTGTCAACATATGGTTTCAGTCTGTTGACATGAGGCACCATGTGGGGGCTCCAGGGAGTTCCAAGATCTAGCACATAGGTAACCTCTCCCTTCTGTTCAATAATTGTATGGGGGCCACTCCACTTGTCTTGGAGGGCTGCTGGGGCCACTGGCTCCAACACCTACACTTTCTTTCCTGGTTGGTAAACAGTCAGTACAGCCTTTTGGTCATGCCAGGGTTTCTGTAATTCCTGGCTAGCCTCAAGGTTTTTAGTTGCCTTTTTCATATACTGAGCCTTCCTGGAACAGAGACCAAGTACATAGTCCACTATGTCCTGTTTAGGGGGTTTGAGAGGTAACTCCCATCCCTCCTTCATCAGACACAATGGGCCTCTTACTGGATGCCCAAACAGAAGTTCAAAAGGGCAGTAGCCAACCCCCTTTGAGGAACCTCTCTGTATGCAAATAAAAGGCAGGGTAGTAGGTTGTCCCATCTCCGCCTAAGCTTTTCTGGGAGACCCCTGATCATACCCTTTAAGGTTTTGTTGAACCTTTCAACTAAACCATTGCATTGTGGGTGATAGGGTGTGGTGAGTTTGTAGTTCACTCCACACTCCAACCACATTGCAGTCAAGTAACTAGACATAAAGTTTGCAACTCTGTCAGAAACTACCTCCTTGGGGAAACCCACGAGAACACTCCCAAGAGGGCTCTTTCCATCACAGGTGCTGTAGTGGTCCTAAGGGAAATTGCCTCTGGGTAACTAGTGGCATGGTCCATAACCACTGGGATAAACATGTGCCCAGATGCTGTCTGAGGATCCATTGGTCCAACAATGTCAATCCCCACTCTCTCAAAGGGAACCCCCACCACAGGTAGTGGTATCAGGGGGCCTTTGTAGTGCCACCTGCCTTACCACTTGCTTGACAGGTGACACAGGAGCTACAAAACTCCTTTGTGTCTTCAGACATGTGGGGCCAATGAAATTGAGGGACACTTCTGTCCCAAGTCTTGTTTTGGCCCAGGTGTCCTGCTA
The DNA here is from genome assembly GCF_964261635.1 of Lissotriton helveticus. Lineage (NCBI taxonomy): Eukaryota > Metazoa > Chordata > Amphibia > Caudata > Salamandridae > Lissotriton > Lissotriton helveticus. The sequence continues at coordinate 709,027,229 of NC_136070.1, forward strand.
AAGGAACATCATGGGCTAATGTCAATAGGATGCCCCTGAATTTCAAAGGTATAACCAGCCTCCAGTCTCTTCGGAGGCATAGGTTCAAATCCCAATGCTGCCACCAATGTGAGAAGTTGGCCTGGCATATGCTGTCCACTATTCTAGTGGGCACCTTGCACCAGTCCAAACAACCCTTATTGATGGTAGGTTTAAAGACAACCTATATAGAAAGCTATCCTAGTGGTTGCTGTGGAGAGCAGCCTTCAGGCTAAGTCTTGAAGGAATGTAAAGCAGCTTGTTTTACCTGTCTATAATCTCATGAATGACCAAATGAAAGGAGAACCACACCAGGTATATATAAAATATATGTATTTGTTCCAAACACATCCCTCTAGTCTCTTTATCAGGCTAGAGATAAAAGTACATTCAGTAAACTTAATTAGCACACAGTAAATTAGCACAATATACGTTGAGCCCTAGGGGCGTACCAAACCATATATTAAGAAAGTGGTATAAGAACCACAACTGACATAGAGACAAGGCCTAGACCTTTAGAACTGCTGGGGCCACCAGGAACCACCCAAGGTAGTAACACAGGGGACCCACGGGGGACGCGTGCAGTGTCTAAACACAGCCGCCAATCACCATTGACTTCTATGGGGAAAGTCGCGGTTGGAATTTTAAAGATTAAGGACACTTAGAAGAGGACTTGGAGCAAACCCGTTTAGAACTAGGAGGTTCTAGAGTCAACACCCACGGGAGCACCGGAGTACTCGTGCTACCTCACCCAGGGAAGCCGGGTGCATAGGTGTCTTTTCGTGTCCGGTTTTGTCATCGATTTCAATGACGATCTGCTTCAGATCAGAGTCTGGGTCACTTGCCAGTGACCAGGAAGGCGATGAGCGGATGCCCACCGAAGTTGGGTGATTTCAGGTGAAGAAGGTGAAGCTTGACTCTTCAGCCACGAGGACCAGGAGGCGCCAATGACAACCAGGAGCTGGATTCGAACTGTCCCACAAAGGATGTCGAGTGCTGCCGTGTCGGTTTCCGAATTGGACTCAACAAGCCTTGGCAACAGCAACCCACGCAGAAAGCAACGATTGGCTTTGGTGCAGACCAGCAAGGTCTGAGGGAGTCAGGGCACATCTGGAGCAACCAGGGAAGCCCAAAGGAAAGAAGAGATACCTTTGTGGATCCCACCAGTCGACGGATCAGGGATCGCAAAGGGGCCTCGAGCAGAAATGCTAGAAGTGGGCTCTTGGAACACTCGTGGAGTGTAGGCCCACAACCTTTGGTGCAGATGGTGCTCGGGGCTTGGACTACAAGTAGCCCAATGCACAACTTCGGGAAAGCTCGGGAAGTTGATGCACTTGCAAATGTGCATGGTGTCCAGGAGTTCCGGTTCCACATCACTCGTGAGGGCTGCGGGTCTCAGCTTTGCTGGGATCTCATGTCGGCCTCTGTGAAGTCTGGAAGTCTATGCCCTGAGTCATAAATACTTCGGAGTCCGGCGGGACCTTCGGGAATGCAGACCAGCAAGATGCTTCTTTTTTGCTTGTTTGAACTGGGGAATCACTCCTTGACACCAAGGGAGATTCTTCAGTCCTCTAGTCGAAACAGCGTGTCGAAGTTCGAGGATTCAGTATCATAGTTTCTTCCAGGTATAACCTAAAGTCCTAAGGACTGGGATCCCATACTAATAATAAGTTAGGGGGTTGGACATACTCTGGGGACCCATCTATGGAATGGTCTGGGGAGAGGGGTGGTTATACCCCTTCCCCTTTGTCCAGTTTCATGCCAGAGCAGGGGCTGAGTGCCCCTGCAACCAGTTTGAACTGGGGTATGCACAGGGTCACCAAGTGTGCCCCAGCACTGTCTGAAAAGCATTCTCTCAATGTACCCACCCAGCCCCAATACACTAAAGCCTGTCTGGGAGGTGGTTATGTGGAAAATGACAAAATGTATATGTACATAAGCGGCGTTCATTTGTGTTCACCCTCGCCACTGTTGAAGGTAAAGAAAGTCACGAAACAGTGGCCCCGCCATCTTGTTCCCTTTTAGGCTCCATCACGAACATAGATAGTAGCCATCTTTGTGTCATGACCTCCCTGCCCATTGCCGATAGCCATCATCTCTCTCTCCCTCTCTCCAGTCCCGCAAGCACCCCACGTCCCGACAGCCCCCGGTCTCTCCTGTTCGGGCCATAAACGCACCGCTAAACACGACCTTGCCTCCGTGCTGAACCCCTGCCCCCCCTCGCTCTTTCATCCTACTCATAGAACGGGCCCTTTTGGTAACCTCTTCCTCCCTGCCCGATTGCCCGGCCTGATCCCAGGCCATCACCTAGCCCAACAGATGCAGTTTATTGCTTCCTACAGTAGGACCTCGCCTCACATCAGAGGAGCGGTGATTAATCAAGGCCTTCACACCCCTAGACCTGACCGACACCCCCGCATCCCTCCCAGGAACACCCTTCCTCTCTTCTGATGGCCCCCCCCCCGGCTACACCTGGCCTCTCGACCCAGTCCCACATCATAAAACTAGGTCTCGTGGATGTACCCCTCCGGCCCCGCATAGCGAAACATGATCTTATCGCCCGCCCAACCTTAGATCTGACCACCCCCTCCTGCCCTCGTGCCCTGTTGGAATGTCCGGCTGCAGATTACAATCACATGTCACATTTGGGAGGGGAAAACAACATCAGAGCGGTCAGTATGGGAATGGGCCTGGAGCTGGGGTCCCAAACATGCCCTTTTTGTACTTCAAAGTGTCTTTATTGCAATAAGGAATGTTTGTACATCATAAACCTGTGTATAAAAGACTGAGCCGTAGAGAAACTTGTCAGAGCACCTCGAGAAGATACCCTGTTGTCTGATTTGACGTGTTCTGTTCCGTCGGAAATAAACTCCTGTTTCCTGCCTTCCAGTCTCCAGCGCCTGCCTCTTTATTTGGGTAATCGTGAGTTGGGTGAGAAGCGGCTAACGCCGGGCAAACCTAGAAAAGGGGTAAACGACCTGATCTGCCTGAACCCTTTTTCTACAATTACACCTCCCTCCCTGTGACAGGAAACCTATTGTCCAGGCCTCCCCTGCTGGAGTTTCGTCCAGCAGCAGGAGGTCAGACCCGTGTCTGTGGCTGCAGCATCCATTTTGTGATGCCAGGGCTCTTTTAAACTATTACCGGTTAGACCAGTGTGTACATGTCTCTGCCTCTAGAAGGGTGGAACTCTACCTCCGCCGCCAGAACTGGCGGGGGGGGGGTAGGTTTCCAAAGTGTTTGACACCAAACACGACATGTTTCCATGCAGCCATTCCAAAGTTAGAATTTACCGTGAGGTTATAATGCACTTAAGAGTATATGGTCTGGCTGCATCACAGAACATCCTCAGAGAATAGGCTCCGAAAGCTGCAGAGGCGTCCAGCTCATGCATGGTCACCCTCTCACACAAAACCAAGCACTCTGCTTTCAGGATTGATAATGCCTGCCATAGGAGTGACTTATAGGTTTATATGTGTCAGTGATTAAAGGTAGATATAGGTAGCCTATATCTTAGTAAAGGGTGCATGCACCACTTTACCAAGGCTGCAGTAGCAGACCTGTGCTGCCATTTTGGAAGGCTTCCCAGGGATGGCATAATACATGCGTCAGCCCCTGGTAGGCCTCTGGGGCGGTTGTATGACATTACAACGCATACTTTTACAACACACACCTTTACAACGCATTTTTTACAACGCAACATCCATTACAATGCATTCCATTACAACGCATGCCATTACAACTAATTTTTGAAAACTACCTTTACAACGCATTCCATTACAACGCATACTAACTTTACAACGCATACCATTACAACCCATAACATTACATTGCATCTATGGTAAGTATTGGATAGTGTAGGGGTAAAAATTAATATTCTAACTCCAGGGGGTGCAACAGTAGGGTAAGTGTTGGATAGTGTAGGGGTAAAAATTACTATTCTAACTTCAGGGGGTGCAACAGTAGGGTAAGTGTTGGATGGTAATGGTATGCGTTGTAATGGTATGCGTTATAATGACATGCGTTGTAATGGTTGCATTGTAATGGCATGCTATGTAATGGATGTTGCGTTGTAAAGGTTTTGTTGTAATGGTAATGCGTTGTCAAAGTTGCGTTGTAAAGGTTGTTTCCCCTCTGGGGCACCTATGCCCTTGGTACCTAAGGTACCATATACTAGGGACTCACAAGGGTAACCCAGTAACCAATCTGGAGTGTACCTAAAGTACATGCAATCATTTTAGAGAGGAAGCAGCTAGACTGGGGTTCTGAATAGAAGGGCCCCAGCCAGACTAAAGTCGGGAAATAGTGAAACACCAGCAAAAAGTGGGGGTAACCATAGTAAGCAGATCCTACTCTCCTACACTCCTCCATATCAATGACACATTGGGTGACAACAGACATAAGTTCACACTATTATTTATTGGTCTGACTCTGGCTAAACGATATATAGTGAGAGAGTGAAAAGCCACAACCGTCCATCCTGGGCAGTCTGAAAAAAGGTGGATAACTGCATGGGCTTGGAGGTGGCTGTGTACAAAGTTTGAAGCTGCCCACAAAACCATACCAAGATATGGCAGGAATTGGCATATTACAGTGGCATTAGGTTGGAACCTGTCTGTTCTATTCGTCAAATGGTGAATGATGAAATTTGAATATTCATGGAATATGATGAGATTAGGAGGGGGTGGAACATGTAATCTGGCTCCTGGAATTGTTGTGTATTCTATCGCTTGAGCGTGGGTGGGGAGGTGTTGCTGCAGGTACAGCTATTATCCTATGTTTGTGCTTTTGTATTCATGGCCGTGTTCATATTCCAACATCAATAACATTTGTTAATAAAAAAAAAAGAAAATAATGACAAGCCAGGTCCTTGAATGGCTTCTTTCCACTCGGACATGACAGTAGATGTAAGTTGTATAATCCTCAAAGTGGAAGAGGGACGAGCCTTGGTTTCTTGAAAGAGAAATCCATCTTACATACCCATCAACACCTGCAAATATTACCATTTTTCAACGTATTTTTGCTAAGCCACACAAATTTCAGATCAGGCATTTTAAACTGGGCAGACCTTGAAAGAATTGCTTTAGGAACAGTAAGCACTCCTATACTTGATCCATAGCTGCTTGTGGTGAATGTGATGGGTGTGGCTTAAAAAAGAGGACAGACTTCCAGGAGAATGAGGGACGCACGACAAGAGCAAACACCCTGGGCACACACTTGTTTATTCTCACACTCTGTCTCTCAAATGTTCATACAGATACTAACGGTTGCAAAGCTGGCCTTTAGCTGTAGGCTCAGCTGTCAAGGCAATATTACTGAGATGCAGCTTTCCAAATTACATTAACAAATCACATCTCCTATTACTGTTGCTATCTGGTGAATACCTTCTCAACCCTTCCTCGTTCCCGTACTTGCCAAATTTGGTGTGTCCACCTACTCCCAGACATCATGTGACTTAGCTAAAACTTGAAACAGGTCTCCTTCCATTAGATTTCTGTCCTCTGTCCTCAAACTCATTCCCTTACAAGAGTGATGACGGCCATGAAGTCCCACAAGGCCTCCTGATTGTGGTGTCTGTTCCTGCTAAGTTTACTATGTTGAGCTTAGTGGGCCAGATCCACCTACCTAGCATTTCCGTCTTTCTGTTATTTTTCTATATCTCTAAGGTTTTCTGGCCCTGTCGGGAGTTCTCCTTCCATGGTTTGCTGGACAGCTTTTTATTTGTCCATAGACCGGCCTTACAACAATACCGTCTGGATCAGTTCTTTATGGGTCAATCAAGATCTCCCAAAGCCAGAGTGCCTTCTTACAGGCAATGACCTTACCAGGAAAGTTCGCAAGGTCTGTGACAGATCATGGCACTTGAACAGCGGTTTATAATTGTTGATTGCCAACAGCTATCTAAGTGTACTCTTGTCCTTGATTATTCCAAGATAGGAATCAAAAATGTAAGCATATGGTGGGTCCCATTGATAACGCACTATTACTTCTGCTGATGAGATATCTGAGTTGTAATGTCACCAAGCCATGGTCAGACAGCAACAAGGTCAGCAGTCTAGGCTTCTGAGTAAAGGGACTTTCTGTGCAGGTCTCAGTACAGGAAAGGGAATCTGCATGCACTCTGAGAGGGAGTCTGGACTTACGAGCAGTGGTCGAAGAGCATTAAAGAAAGTATGGGAACTGTGATGTTGCATGCAATGGGGGCAGGGTGAGTGAGAGCGGGTGTGTGATCAAAGGCATGGCTAAAAAAACTAAATATTCTGAAGCTTTGCTCTGTCATTCTCCTTCATGTAACTAAATAGCACAGCTTAGATGAAAATTAAATGCAAGTTATGTGAATTAGTGGGAAAAGCACTATTGTACACAATGAAACCTCTATTTGTTAATGCACTGCACCAGAGAGAAACATAATTGAATCCTTGTTGGTGCAGTGGAGAATCGTGACATGTGTATGTTTAATGCTACAAGATCCCAGTCTGTGACAGAAAGCACTGTGAACATGTAAGTAATTATTTTAAACTTGCATTACTCACAGTATACAGGATAGGCTGCTACAAAATGCACAATACAGTTTAAGGTACAAAAAGTGCTTCCTAAATATAGATTCTATTAATACCCAGACTGTACATAGTGCAATTTTTATAACTGTCTTTTAAAAACCATGCACTTCGCAGCTTAAGTGGTAGCTACCTTACAATACCTCTCAAAAAGAATGAATGCATGTCATCATGAAGCTTCAAGTGATTCCATTAATTAAAGCCCATACAGGCTTCCGAATACCATTTACATTTGCAGATTGGCCTTGAAGGCGCTGGGTTCCACGTTCTGGACTTACTCTGGAACCCCTGGCTGATGGTTCTTTTTGTCTGCTTGGAAGTGTGGAGGGGAGAAAATTATAGTTATCCAATTACATATTACAGATTCAATGGCCCATGACTCTGAAGAATCACAGACTCCCAAATCAGTTTAGTTCGTTTATTACAAAGCTAAGAACAGCTGGACGTACAAACATGTCAAGATGAAGTGGTAGAAATACATTGGAACTAATACAAAGCCCAACCTACGGGTAAATGTAAGACGATGTAGCAGGCACAAAATAACTAATTCGAGAATCAGGACACAGAAGATTATCGCCCCGACATCCAGAATCCCCCTCGTTGTAGGTTTGTTGGTAAAGAGCATTATTCTATCTCTACACCATCCCTAATGTGACATCCCTACTTAGCATTTCCCAAGGCAAATTCTAGAAAGGTGAAGGCTTCCTAAGAAGAAAGGGTCCGCTAGCATAAAGCTACAGAGCTCGTTCTAAGATGCTCTCTCCTCTCAAGTCAAGGTAGAAGTCCACGGATTCTGTCCCTAACCCCAATACAAGAATCAAAAGCAAACTTCCAGGGGACAGTGCAGCATCACCCCATCCACGCAAGACAACTCCTCGTAGGTAACTTTCCATGTGGCAGCGATGCTCCCAGGCCTTGGCTCGATTACCTTGATTCTCAGGCTCTCTCTGGTGAGAAAGACCATCATATCACATTATCAGCATTGTTGTTCAATGTATCTTCTCCTCCCTAAGCCTAACTCCTAAAACAAAGACATTATTCTAACTAAGAAAGATGCGTTTCTCCACCTGCAACAGAAAACGTGAGAATTAACAAGTTCTGCATGCATATCGATTCTACTAACAAACCTGACTCAAGAGCGACAGGGAAAAATACAAATTGGGCCTACAGAAATTAGCCAACATAGGAAACAGCACATAAATTCATAAACACACATATACATAATTATTGTTACTGAGCACGTTAAGTAAATGCGTTACATGAACAAAGAACTTATAATGTTCATTAGTCACCTGTAGAATTCTTCACATCGAAATTTTAGTCTAAGTATATGTAATTGTAATGCAGATTCTACACATTATACAGAAATATGTTTATCACTTCGCTTTATACATTATTACAGTACATATTCTAATGGCACAAATGTTAACACGATAAAAGATTATATGTGGGTGTGCACTAACCATGGTTATGATGCACTCCTACAACTGCCAGAGCAATTTGCGCTTTGTCTGCCTGTTGCGCACCTTCACATTTCTTTCAGGGAAGCAGGCGCCCTGGCAAGAAGGCGTGCTTAGCTGTCTGTCCCTCACTTGGGTTGACAAAACAGGAGACTCCCTGCCTTACACTTCAGCAGGTGCGGCCGGCACAGGTAAAAGCAGTGAGGCGGGGAGATGGGGAAAAGCAAGAGACAACAGTATAGGTTAAATTAAATAAATAAATAAATAAATAAAACCACATACCTTGTGCACAGCAATGCGGCGAGCGCAAGGTAAGTGTTTTTTTCCTTACTTTACCCTATCCCATCGTCTGTCGAATTCCCCTGCCCCGTGCCCCACAGCTCTTAACTGTGCCAGCCGCGCCTGCTTTCAGTTGAAGCATTTCAACTGTCCAGATTAATCATCCCGGGATGGTCATCTTTTGATCTTTTCACGAAAAGTAGGGGATCTGTTTTTCTAAAATGAAAAAGTATGGACATGATGTGCCCCTCAGATCCTCCCCACTTCGACCACTGCAAACGAGAGACAAACTCTGTATGGGTAGTCCATATATATATTTAAGTGAGGGTCCACGAAAAAAGAAGGCTGTCACTCGAAAAACCCTCCATCTTCTCTCTGAGGCTGCGACCTTGCTACCCACGCCAAGTCCATGCCATGTCCTCCAGGCTACCTTTGGGGGACTGAACACGAGTTACTAGCCCGATAAGAGCTACAGGTCCTGCTGTAAATCCATTGTCCAAGACATTTAATCCAGAGGCTCCATTTGCTTAAATCATGTGTATTCCCCAGATGAAACTATGTGAAGAAATGAGAAATAACCACGGGTGTTCAGGACTAAATTTCTGATTTCCCTGCTAAATTCTAATCAGTTGCATCTTGAGGCTCCCCACATTGAGCCCTTTAGGCCGGCGACATGTATCACATGCTATTACAGAACAGGCAGCACCAGTTAGTTTCACACTTCCCGGAACCAGGAGCACCACTGTTTCATTGGGTTGTACTCCACAAACAGAAAGACAACCTTCACCGTGCCTTTTACACCTGCTTTTGAGCAGATGACCGTGCGGCACTTCGGTGTTCAAAGTGTCGCAAGCACAGTAGCACAGATCAGAAGTATAATGAGAGCATTAGGACAGAGAACAAACTTGCCTTAAATCCTAGAGATTATAGCATAAGCTGTCTCTTGCTGCAGCATTATCTGCAGCTCCACGCTGGAGCTGAGCACCGATGTAGTCTCTGGTTTGTACTGAATCGAAAACTTCATTTCTGGTTTGACTAAATATACAGGCTCTATCAGAAACGTCTATTCTTTGACTCATAAGGCTGAATTATACCATAATATTCCTTTTCAATTCTTTCATGTTGCAGTAGAAGTTGAATGCAGAAGAGCATTCAAAATAAATATGGCCAGGACATAGTTGAACTTTCCCTTGGCAGTCTGTTATTTAAGAACAAGGTCGTTTCTGAATGCCAGAATTCCCATTGGACAGATCCCATCTTGATGATCTTTGATGCCTTCAAAGTTCTTGATCACCAATCATCCAGGTTATTTAGTTAAGGGTGGCAAAAAATTATATTCATATATGCACTTATTGTTGCACGTTGAACTTGGAAAAGATAAACACGAACTTAGCAGTGGATGATGGAAAACTGGATATTTGCTCAGTGTGATCTAGACACCTTACTTAGCTGCCCTATTTTAATGTTATTAAGTTACAGGCAGCATTACTTTACTGGAGGGAATCCCCAAAACACACTCTGGAATGTCAGTCTCTGTAAGCAGAGCCTCATTTTTTGAAAACCCACCGAACAAAGCCTGGTAAATGTGAAGCTTTTTAGATAAATTCTTCGATCATTGTACCATACAGTGCCCACCCCCTTGAACACTGAGAGCATTATTTAGATCTTGCCGGATGGGTTACTCCATCACAATGGGTTGGGATGTCCCGGCCGCCGAAATATAAATCCCATAGGATATAATGTGATTTATATTTTGGGGAATGGGATAATCATCACCCTTGTGATGGAGTACCCCGTCCGGCAAGATCTAAATCAGGCCCTGTGTAATTGGAACCAAACTATACCTGAAAGGTAAGCTCTAAATAGGGAGAAATCCTTCCTTGTTGCTCATGTTCCAGTTCAGGGACGACCTGGCCTGGCAACGCAAAAGAGGGGGTTTCTTAAGTTTGGAAGGAAATGGCGCCAATCAAGTGTCAGTAGAGTTTGTCAGATTCTAGTGAAGCGGTGAGACCTTAGGGTCTCCAAAAAAGAGACCCTAAGGTCAACACATGATTTAGGCAAGCCTGTGCACACGCAAAAATTCAATACTTGTTTAGACATAGTATTCAATCCTTAAAGAAATCCAGAGTACATGTATCATGCAAATAACATCAAAAGACAGTGTAGGCGTAATTGTGTTGTCTTCTTTAATCCGAACATTTGCCCAGCCAGCCAGATAATTATGCCTACACTGTCTTTTGATGTTATTTGCATGATACTTATACTCTGGATTTCTTTAATGATTGTATACTATCTCAAAACAAGTACAGCATTTTTGCGTGTGCACAGGCTTGCCTAAACCTGGCCTGGCAGATCGGGCTGAACTGTTCCCGCGTCAAGACTGATTTGCGTATAACTAGGTCCAAACTGAGGTGGAATGGTGTGCAAAATAAAGACAGACTTGGATGCAGACACCAAGAAATTAGCAGTGGCTGCGATTAATTCAAGCATTCCATCCTTCATTGTTTTGTATAGTTCAGAACCAGCCTAGAGCAGGACGCCTGCTGAGGCTCCATGTCAAAAGTCAACGATAAGTTCAGGGCTGTGTTATACTGACAGCCCATACATACACTCTCTTTGAAATGCCATTCCAGACAGTGAGAATGGTGATTTCTGCTCAAGAACTCCGTTCCTGTTCCCTACTTGAGTGACGTAACTAGGCTGGCACATGGGCTAAGTCAGGCACACAAAATGAAGCCCCCTGCCCTCAGGAGGCAAAAAAGCATAATTAGAGTGCAGAGTCGCTTCACGGCCCTGCTCGACCGCCACTGCACCAGGTGCGCTATTGTTACTTACACCCCGGTCTTCCTCCACTCAAAAACAAACCAAAATGAAGAAGCACTCTTCTTCAACCGATGGCGCAGGAGACTGGTATTAGCCCTCTTGCGACCGCCCAGTTCCTCCCACGACCCTGTGGGTGATGGTCTCCGAGCCAGACAACCCACTCCCGGTTTAATGTTCTCTGAGCGAGAGATAGGCTGTCGCCGCAAATAAGGCAACCATCGGCTCTGAGACACACGATACGGATAAAAAGGCCTCGATGTCTCCCTCCGCCCATCCACTCATTTGCTTCCCTTGTATAATAGCTGAAGACTAATGAGCCAGAAAGATCCAGATGCAAACCGCTCTCGCTGGTTAAAATCTATTTGTTTCCGCTGGCTGGTTAGCACCCGGTGACAGCGCAGTCTGTCAGTTTCACGGGCAATTGCACCTGCTTGCTCAGTCCTGATTACTGCCTTGGTAAACAGGCGCGCATAGAGGTGTCCTGCCAGTCAGCCGCACATCACCCATCACCGGCCCCGATTATCCCCTGGCGAGCGCAGGTGTGCTGCGTGCTGAAACATGTACGTGCAGGTGGCCGACGCACCCAGCCGTAGATGAGGAGGGCGGGGCATCCGCCCTGACCTGATGAAATAGGTCCTAAATATGGAAGGCTCGGGGAGAGAGGAGGCTGTTATGTTAAATTATTACGGTCTTTTCAATAATTCGCATGTCGCACTTACTAGGCCAAAAGGGGGAGCAGGGTTTAGGGGGACTACTTATTGAGGCCAAGGCAATTAAGCAAGTTGAAATACAGTAACGGTTTCAGGGCCTGCACAATGAGCCAGAGTAATCCAGAGTTTAGCTGAGGACACTGAAAGCAGAAGCAGCAAGCAGTGGTACTGGAACAATTTGCAGAGTGGGGGTGCTGCAATCAGTGTTACAGCACTTACGTCATAGGAGTTCTGAAAAATTAAAGAATATGACAAAGGACATTTGTAGCAAATGAGGCACAACCATTCATCAGGGGAGTGTTAAGGGGAAGCCAGTGTTGCGTTTTAGAGCACGCTGTCACAAGTATATTGCTAAAACATGGCGTGGGGGTGCATTGCCATTTACGGATAGCACATTTTCCTTTTAAATGACCACTACATTTGCATTTGCACAGACATGTAGTTTTACTGATAAAACTGTATAGAGCACAAATGGTAATGTGTGGCAGTCCGGTGTCAGTGAATATTTATAATTTCCACATCATTAAGTATAGTGTCTTGTTTTGATCCTATTTAGATATTTGTTTCCATCGCATTCATGAATTAGAAAAGAAAGTGCTTAATTTGTCCTTTCTTAACTGCTGACCTATTTTGAAATATGTCTACAGTTCAAATTATGTGTTGGGAAAAAATTAACATGCTAAGTCTTTCCTTTCAGACTGAGCAAGATTGGCATATAGCACACACTACAAAATTCCTTCACTTTGCAGTCAGAGTAAGAAAACACCTAATTCCATGTTAAAAGAACAAGCTGCAATTTGTCAGAAGACAGAGCCTGACATTTCAACTCTGTGGCAAGATAAAATGTAAAGCAATTTTTATTACTCACTCCCTTCTGAACCACAGCATGGTTATTTTAATAGTGCTGCTGCCCACACCCCCGCCCAGGGTTCGATTGGGATCACAATTTGGCCCGGGCACTGATGAAAAAAGTGGCCCACATTCACGGGGCGTGGCCCACCTTCGCAGGGCAAGGCCCACCTTCGTGGGCGTGGCCCACAATCGCGGGGTAGAGGTACAGAATGACAAGTGTTGGAGCGCAGCCTCCACAACATAAGAAAACCAGACAGGGAGGCACTAAGGGGAATTAAATTAAAATGTTGCATTAGAAAAGCTGAGTTAAAAAATACGGACATGTTTTTATACAGTGTCCTCTTTAATTATCATGTTCCCTTTGCAAAATCATAAAGCGTGAACAAATGGTTATTTTTTATAGTTGTTTTTCCATTTGACAGTTTAATATAGTGTGAATTCAGCCCAAGACAAAGGCTATTTGAGTTCTATTCATGAGCACCAATTACAGTACACAAGAGACGATTTTTTATTTAAGGGCCTGGGATATGAAGTGATATGCCCAGAATCACAGGGTGTTGAGCAGCTGCTGGGACTCAAACCTGATTCCCCATCTCTGCAACTCTGGTGTCAGGCCACATATGCCTATGCACACACAAGGAATGAAAGTGGGAGGATACTGTTCTTGTGAAGGACACAGGGCCAAGTTGACAATGGCCTACAAGCAGAGCAACTAAAAAAACAGCAAGGCCCCTTTCTGTTACAAAATTATTCGAGCCCTCCAGTGCAGGAGCACCTGAAAAGCAGCGAGGCCCCTGCTATTACTATCCTACTCAGCCCTCTCCAGCCCTCCAGTGCAGGAGCCCATGAACAGCAGTGAGGGCCCTGCTATTAGTAAATTAATCAGCCCTCCCCTCCTATGGCCTCAGGGCAATGTCCTGGCAGGGGAGCACAATACACAGGTGCTGGGTCATTCATGGTAGCCAGGGGGAGGCTAAGGTGAAGATGGTGTGAGTTCCCCACATCACCTGGCCCCCACAAAAGATAATCATTCTTCCTGCCCACTATACCCTGAATGTGAAGGGCTGTGGGTGAGGTGTTAGGCCAAACACTGTTTCTGGGCTGTGTGGGTCCCAGGGGGACCGGGGTGAAAATGGCTCAAAGGCCTAAGCAACACCTGGCCCCCATGGAGGCCGATTCATGCACACAATCACCCCTCCCCAACCCACCCTCAGCATGAATGCTTTGCAGGGTGGGGGGAGGAGAGGCCACTGATGATCATCGCTGTACGGCCACCCAGCGAAGCTGCTTTTCTTTTTTCTGTCTTGTGCCTCAGTGCCCTCTGTGGGCTGTTTTTTTTCCTCCCCTTTCCCAGTCCACAGAGAGCGGAGAAAAAAAACGGCCAACAGAGGGGACTGAGACACCGGCCCTTCGGCCAATGCCCGAGTGCCCGCAGTGCCAATCCGCCCCCGCCCCTGGCAGTCCTACTTTCAGCACCTATGGCAGAAAGAGAATATGATAGTGTAGGTGAAGAAGGGGCAATATTAGAAAAGAAGTTTTAAGGTAGAGCTTACAAGAAAGAAATCAAAATGTGTTCCTTTCAAAATGTGAGTAGCTCCTTTAGTCCTAGCCTTTTTTTTGCGTTCTGCTAAATCTATTTTTTTCAGTGGCAAATGTACACCAACAAGTATCAGAATGAAAATAGAAAATAATCATTAGCTTACCCAAAAATGTTTTCCAGAATGCTGGAGACCAATATTGGAATATGCCACAAGGTCACTTCTGGAAAATGTAGACTTTAGGAAAAAAAGCATTCTGGTCATCAGAAACCACGACATGGATGAATGTGATTGGCAAGTTCAGATTATTGTCCAATAGGCTAGAAGTCAGTAAACAGATATAGTGCAAAGTCAGCTGGTTTAGTGCCACAGTGGAGGGTCACACCGGGACCCCCCCTAGTGGTGGGCACAAATGCACTGGGATTGAATTGTGGCAGCACCAAAATACCTTGGCCAACATCAGAGTGGATAGTCTCGGCTCAATACATCAGATTTAGCAATTGGTTAATCTCAGTGGCATATGAAATAATTAGCCATGCAATATTACTGAATAGACTTAAGAAATGGGCTGGGATCAGTTCAAGATCTCTAGGTTAGACTCCGCTGCATCCTTGATCACAGACACCAAGGGGCTTAGTTATGAAAGCCCTGTGTCACTTTTGCACCACATAAAGTGGTACATGAATGACACAGCTCTCAATCTGGTTTATGAAGCCATGCAAAGCCACCCTGTGTGGCTTTGAGTGGCTCTATAAATCTTGACTCAAGCTGTGTAGCACAAATTGCTGTGTTGCCTTACTCTGCACCTGGGAGGTGTACAATTGGGGTTGTGCTGGGTTTTCCCTATGCAGTACTCATGGATTTTAACGCTGCCCCAGATTTACAAAATCATGTGTAACCTGGGGAAGGGCCAAATCCGTACGCCTCCTGAGGTGAGCTGTAATGAGAAGAAATATCTCCATTTCTCTCCCCATTTATTCCTATTCTTCAGCACACATAAAAAGAGGAAAACGTCTCTTAGGACTGGTTTTGTGCAGGAAGGTGTCCCTTCCTGCACAAAAACTATCTTGCATGAAACTGAGGGTCCCTTGCACCATGGTGCAAGGGTCCCTCCATTGGTGCCAGGCTGCCGAAAGGGTGACAGCGCAGGGAGAAAGGCCAGAAATACACCGTATTGCATAAATAAAGTGCATTCCTGCCCTTTCCCTTTGACGTAGGGCAGCGCAGCAAGGTGCCTTGCTGCACTGCCCTAAGCCAAAATCCCAAAAATGATGGCCCAAGTATGAATTGGACCTGCAACTTAATTTGCTTGCAGCACATCATATGGAGCATCAGAAGGCTCTGCACTATGACCACTACATTTGCACAGACATGTAGTTTTACTGATAACACTATATAGAGCACAAATGGTAATGTGTCACAGTCCGGTGTCAGTGAATATTTATAATTTCTACATAATTAAGTATAGTGTCTTGATCCTATTTAGATATTTGTTTCCATCACATTCATGAATTAGAAAAGAAAGTGCTTAATTTTTCCTTTCTTAACTGCTGACCTATTTTGAAATATGTCTACAGTTCAAAATATGTGTTGGAACAAAATGAACATGCTAAGTCTTTCCTTTCAGACTGAGCAAGATTGGCATGTAGCACACACTACAAAATTCCTTCACTTGGGATCACAATTTGGCCCGGGCACTGACGAAAAAAGTGGCCCACATTCGCGGGGCGTGGCCCACCTTCGCAGGGCAAGGCCCACCTTCGTGGGCATGGCCCACATTTGCAGGGTGTGGCCCACATTCGCGGGGTAGAGATACAGAATGACTTAAGTGTTGGAGCGCAGCCTCCACAACATAAGCAAACCAGACAGGGAGGCACTAAGGGGAATTAAATTAAAATTTTGCATTAGAAAAGCTGAATTAAAAAATACGGACATGTTTTTATACAGTGTCCTCTTTAATTATCATGTTCCCTTTGCAAAATCATAAAGCGTGAACAAATGGTTATTTTTCATAGTTGTTTTTCCATTTGACAGTTTAATATAGTGTGAATTCAGCCCAAGACAAAGGCTATTTGAGTTCTATTCATGAGCACCAATTACAGTACACAAGAGACGATTTTTTATTTAAGGGCCTGGGCGATGAAGTGATCTGCCCAGAATCACGGGGTGTTGAGCAGCCGCTGGGACTCAAACCTGATTCCCCATCTCTGCAACTCTGGTATCAGGCCACATATGCCTATGCACACACAAGGACACAAGGAATGAAAGTGGGAGGATACTGTTCTTGTGAAGGACACAGGGCCAAGGTGACAATGGCCTACAAGCTGAGCAACTAAAAAAACAGCAAGGCCCCTTTCTGTTACAAAATTATTGGAGCCCTCCAGTGCAGGAGCACCTGAAAAGCAGCGAGGCCCCTGCTATTACTATCCTACTCAGCCCTCCCCAGCTCTCCAGTGCAGGAGCACATGAACAGCAGTGAGGCCCCTGCTATTAGTAAATTAATCAGCCCACCCCTGCCCTCTACGGCCTCAGGGCAATGTCCTGGCAGGGGAGCACAATACACAGCTGCTGGGTCATTCATGGTAGCAAAGGGGAGGCTGAGGTGAAGATGGTGCGAGTTCCCCACATCACCTGGCCCCCACAAAAGAGAACTATTCTTCCTGCCCACTATACCCTGAATGTGAAGGGCTGTGGGTGAGGTGTTAGGCCAAACACTGTTTCTGGGCTGCGTGGGTCCCAGGGGAACCGGGGTGAAAATGGCTCAAAGACCTAAGCAACACCTGGCTCCCAGGGAGGCCGATTCTGGCACACAATCACCCCTCCCCAGCCCACCCTCAGCATGAATGCTTTGCAGGGAGGGGGGGAGGAGAGGCCACTGATGATCATCGCTGTACGGCCGCCCAGCGAAGCTGCTTTTCTTTTTTCTGTCTTGTACCTCAGTGCCCTCTGTGGGCTGTATTTTTTCTCCCTTTCCCAGTCCACAGAGAGCACTCTCTGTGCACTGGGAAAGGGGAGGAAAAAAACAGCCCACAGAGGGCACTGAGACACCGGCCCTTCGGCCAATGCCCGAGTGCCCGCAGTGCCAATCCGCCCCCGGCAGCCCTACTTCCAGCACCTATGGCAGACAGAGAATATGATGGTGTAGGTAAAGAAGGGGCAACATTAGAAAAGAAGATTTAAGGCAGAGCTTACAAGAAAGAAATCAAAATGTGACCCTTTCAAAATGTGAGTAGCTCCTTTAGTCCTAGTCTTTTTTTTGCGTTCTGCTAAATCTATTTTTTTCAGTGGCAAATGTACACCAACAAGTATCAGAATGAAAATAGAAAATAATTATTAGCTTATTAGCAAGGGTCCCTCCATTGGTGCCAGGCTGCCGAAAGGGTGACAGCGCAGGGAGAAAGGCCAGAAATACACCGTATTGCATAAATACAGTGCATTCCTGCCCTTTCCCTTTGACGTAGGGCAGCGCAGCAAGGTGCCCTGCTGCACTGCCCTAAGCCAAAATCCCAAAAATGATGGCCCAAGTATGAATTGGACTTGCAACTTAATTTACTTGCAGCACATCATATGGAGTATCAGAAGGCTCAGCACTATCACCCTTGCACAACAACTTATAGCTGTAGCCTATGGTGCATGTTGTAAATCAATGTAGGGTACACTTTTAAATGTATGCCAGTGGTGCTAAGGTGCATATTGGATTGGATAAATCCCATAAATGCTGCACCAAAACCACAAGCTGCTGTAACTATGTAGAGTACTGAGGGGCATATTTACAAGCCCCTATTACCACCACACCGTCACTTTTCTCGATGTTGTGGCGTCGATAGGGGCTTCCTTTTTTAACAAGGCAGTGTTAAGGCACTTAATGTGACTTAATACCTTGTGAATAAGACACCATTTCACGTTATACTTATCATGAAAGGGATGGGCAATGGGCGTTGTGTTGGATGTTCCACCACAATACCCATTGATTTTGCCGCTGCCCCATATTTACAAGGGTGGGAAAATTATAGGGCAGCGCCAAAATTAAGACAAGGGAAAGCCTGGTCTTACCCTGGCACAACGAGTAGAAATGTGTTGTGCAGCACACATAGAAACAGCAAAACACCATTAATGATTGTTTATGTGCTTGGAGGGATATCTTCCTGCACATAAACAATAATTTAAAAAAAATAATGACGTTTTGCAACTTCTATGTGTGCTGCATTAGGCAGCACACATATACGTTTCAAAACCGCATTTCAGATTGTTCATGTGCACATAAACAATCATTCACCTCAACGCAGGCACCCTTGCACTCTGGTGCATGGGTGCCTGTATTGGCTCCTAGGCAGCTAAATTACCACCCGCGCAGGGGGAAACTGAAGCCTGCACAGTATTCTTGTAAATATGGTACAGCCCTGCATTTCAGAAGTGGCGGAGAGCGGCGTTAAGCCAAGGAGGCTAACGTCGCGCTCCTCCACTTCTTTGTAAATATGTCCCTGAATGTAAGAAAATGTTCTTTGTTTGAATGGGGCAAGAATATACTTGTGCTCAATGGACAGACTAAAAATTGATCATATTGAAAGGGGCACAGAATCTGGGGAGAGACCACCTTCCCAATTACGCTGACAAAAAACTGGAAGTTCTGTTTGATGCTGGCAAGTCTATTTCTTCACCAATCAATGCTGTGGTTGAAAAGGTCAACTTGCAACTGTCTGTGGACCAAAAGATCGTATCCTAACTCGGTTCTCTTCACTGTGTGGAACTGACGAGATATTTGGTAATGGCACCAGTGTAATGAGTGTAATGTACTCTATTCTGGACTTTCAAAAAATGGAGTTATAAAAATCAAATGTTAATAGAATTAGACAGCCATATTATGACAGTACCTTCAAAGGATGACCAGATAAAACACCTCTCAGGCTACCAATATAAAAAAGAAGAAAGTGTAAAGTGCGCAGGATACACACAAAGTTAATTGGATACAGTCTTTCGGACTTGCATAATGCTTCCCCAATCACATCCAGCCAGGAATCAGGGAACAGCTACATCACAATGAATTGCGTACCTAACCCTCAAGACAGTAAACCATGGAGGCACATCAACAAAGCCTAAAGTTGGGGAATGCTCTGTTCCTAACCATGGAGCAGAACACAACTAGTCGTGCTTCAGGAAACTTAAACAAGCATTTAAAATGCAATAGGTCTTACATTTATTTTCGAGTTAGAGCTATTGGCATTGTAATTTAAATGTTTTTAATGTATGTGTTTTTGATTGAAGTGGATGTATGTGATGGCAATTATGTGGAAAATGATACACACTAATTACACTTGTTTAGTAATCTGTGCTGTATTTATTTGGTCACTTACTCCCTAGCTGCTCAGCCAGTGTGAATGTGATGTATGGAATGTTGGTGTGATGGTCTTGAATGGAATGTTTGGGTGCCTGGATGCCTGAGTGTGTCAGTTGGAGTATGGGCTGAGCAGCAGGCAGACTGCTCCTGGTGGGGCTGCATCTCTACAACTCAACTCCATGTAACTGAACTCAATAAAGCTACGTTAAACTACATCCTGGCTGCGGAGCTCGTTGCTACAGATTGTTGGAGACGATTCTTGAAACGAAACTATGCGTGTTTTTAAAAAGGACTCTAAAACAAGAAATCTCTTAAGAAAACCTACTGAAACTAAGGAGAAAACCTCCAGTCTGAAGTACAAGGCGTGTCAGCCTCACCAGTGTCCTTTTCACTGGACAGGCCCAGCCTGTTTGTACTTATTTAAGCTAAAGGATTACCTATTCCTGTTTCTATTAAAGCTTGTGTGATCCTGAACACTTAACAATAAACAGCCCAGCCTGGACATGCTTACTTGGTCTACTTAAATGACTTTTCCAAGTGGATAGCTTGTGTGATCCTGAGCACTGTCTACTGTGCACTTTCTACTGTGACAACTTGTGAGATCTTGAGCATTTCCCCCTGCTTTTTGACAGTCTTGCTCATGCTGCCTGACCCCAGCACAAGTGTGGAGCACTCACAAGGAAATTCTGAAACAATGGCACAAGTCTGTGCAACAGCTGTTGCAGGCAATTGAACAGAAGAGAGGCATATTTTATTACAGCTATACACACTAAGAGGTTGAGAAGTTATAGGCATTGAAATGAAAGGAGATTGGTTTCACATGATTTATTTAATGGGTCAATGTCTAGACTTTCCTTTGTGTGCTTTCTTTAGTGCCGTATTTCACCTTTGGGAAATGTCTCCTCTGGTTTTAATTTTGGTCCTCTGCTAGCGACCGGAACCGGACTCCTGGTGAGAGTAATTTGGTCATTTACATTTTCGTGGGATTTTCCAGACTTAAAGTCCTCCCACCAGTTTTGGCAGTTTGACTGTTGCTGTTTTTTGATTAGACAGGCATGAGTCGCTTGCTCCACGCGCATCGCCAGTTTCGCGTGCACCCTTACCGTTGCCTTAGTGTTTCCATGACATGCATATTGGAATCCACAATTAAAACTCGCTTACTTCTCCCCCCTCCCTCTCATAGCACCAACGACCTTACTGACCATTATAATAAATCTATTCTTGGTGCCCTTGACCTACTTGCCCCAATTAAACTCAAAAAACAAAAAAACATCCCTCCCAAATCCTGGTTCAATACAGAACTCAATAATGAAAGACGGGCCCTTAGACAATCAGAACGTGCTTGGAGAAGTCATCCCTCGTCAGACAACCTGGCTCTCCTGAGAACCTGCAGAGCCCATTACAAAAAGCATATCTTTACCGAAAAGGCCTCTTTTCTCCGGTCACAACTTGACCAGGCCAAAAACCGCCCTAGAGAACTTTTTAACATCGTTAAAAAACAAAGTTCCTCTGGCCCGCCTATTTTAACAGCCTCTGTTGAAAGATGCGAAGAAATCGCTAGCTTCTTCTCGAATAAAGTCAACAACATCGAACTTTCTTTCTCCCCCCCCCCCCTCTCGGTCACCAACCTTCCCCCAACCAACATACCCTCCCGAACATTCCTAGTTCTCTTTTGTCCTCCTCTCTCCCGCATCTCGACTCATCTCAACCCCTCCCTGCTTTACCCCTTCTCGACACTTCTCAGACTGATCCTCTCTCTAAAAACAAGGCTCTATGGAGCGAATTCAGTCCAATATCTGAATCCTCCATCATCAAAATCATTTCGAAACTCAAACCATCCTCTCACTCTAAAGACCCTCTCCCTGCCCATTTAGTTCAGGAACTCAAATACATAATTGCCCCTTTATGGACCGATATCATCAACTCCTCTCTTTCCACTGGCTGTGTTCCTCCCT
The DNA here is from genome assembly GCF_964261635.1 of Lissotriton helveticus. Lineage (NCBI taxonomy): Eukaryota > Metazoa > Chordata > Amphibia > Caudata > Salamandridae > Lissotriton > Lissotriton helveticus. The sequence goes on from NC_136070.1 coordinate 709,048,756, forward strand.
CCCTTCAGCTAGGTCAAATCTCCCCCATTCTTAAAAACCCCACCGCTGACCCTAATGACCTGAACAATCTTCGCCCTATCTCGAACCTTCCCCTCCTCTCTAAAGCCCTCGAAAAATGTGTCCTGTCTCAACTAAATGACCATATCAACCTCTTCAATCTCCTTGACGTTTTCCAATCTGGTTTTAGAAAGGGGTGCAGCACTGAAACTGCTATGCTCAATATTACAGATGACATTCATCGCTCTTTAGACAAAGGCGAATCCTCACTACTTATCCTCCTCGATCTCTCAGCCGCTTTCGATACTGTCCACCATCCCACCCTTCTTAACACCCTCAAAGATCGTTTTGGCTTTGAAGGCACTGTACTCAACTGGTTCTCTTCATTCCTTCAAAATCGATCTCAACAAATCAAGCTCAGTCACTGCCTCTCCAAACCCCAACCTGTCTCACTCGGTGTACCTCAAGGGTCTATCCTCTCCCCAACCCTATTCAATCTTTTTATGGAACCACTCACTCTCATTCTCAATGAAGCCAAAATCAGTTACCACCTCTATGCCGACGATACTCAACTATACTACAGGATTAAATCCCACAATGACATCCTCCACATTAATGACACCCTGATTAAAGTCCAATCATGGTTCCATCTTAATCATCTCAAACTTAATCCTAAAAAAACTGAAATCATCTTTTTCACTCCCAAAAATAATTCCATTCCCATTCAACTCTGGATCAATGATATCAATGCACTTAATTGCTCCCTCTCCACCTCTAACTCTGTCAAATCCCTAGGTATCAGCATTGATCATAACCTTAATCTCATTCCCCACATCAAAAACGCAGCCAAAAGTGCTCTTTTCTCCCTTCATCACCTCAAAAAAATTAAACCCTTCATACCAGCAGATGATTTCAAAATCGTTGTCCAATCTCTTGTCCTGTCTAGGATTGACTATGGTAACGCCACTCTTGCTGGTACCCCTAAAGTCCACCTAGCACCGATTAAATCTGTTCTCAACCTAGCTGCCAGACTTATTACTGACTGTAAAAAATTTGACCATATCTCCCCTGTTCTCAAAAACCTAAACTGGCTCCCAATTGAAGGTCGATCCACCTACAAAATAGCCTGCATCACGCACAAAGCACTTCACCAAAACACCCCTTCCTACCTTTCGAGCAAACTACAGAAAGCAGGGTGCTCCAGGTCCCTGAGGAGCACTAACTCCCTTGTTCTTATCCCTCCTAAACTAAAATGTAATAAGACCCAATCACGTGCATTCTCTGGCAATGCTCCTACAATCTGGAATTCACTCCCCAAGGATCTTCGCTGTAACCCCTCTTACCCTCTCTTCAAAAAAAGACTCAAAGTTCTCCTCCTCAATAAATATTGGGGTTCTTAATGTTACTGATTTTGTCCCTACTCGTTACCTCTATGCTCTGATTTGCTATTATTACCCACCCCCTCTCCCCCTTTTTCACTCACTCGCTCTCACCTCTCCCCCGCTCTCTCTCTAATTTTTAGTCCCTGTCCCCTCTTATATCCCTCAGTTCTTTTGCCCCCTGCACTCATTTAACGCAATGTTTTTATCTTGTTTGAATTTTTCTGCTCATTTCCAATTGTATATTGTATTATAACCTGTTTATTTATCATGTAAAGCGCTCTGATACTCCCGGGTCCAGCAGCGCTATATAAAACCTTTGAAATAAATAAATAAAAATAAATGCATAGACCTTGCTGAGACATCTTGCCACTGCCTCCTAGGTGAGCTGTTTCTGGATGCTGTGCTGCACGGAGCCACTGTGAGCCATGCAGCGAGCATCTCCACAGCGTCCCGGCATCTTGTGTTTGGCGGCAGCACTCTACATCCTCCTCTGCATACACCAGTTTTGACGTCCTTCATGCTGGCGTGTCGTCTTTGTTTTTTTACAACCGACATGCTTATGAAAATTATGCTATTTTACGCGCTTACCACATGCCGCAACGCCGTTATCATCACTTGTCTTTGTCGTCGAGTCACAGCAGAGGCAGTCGCTGTACTGTTGTGCACGCTCTACAAGCAAGCTGTTCTGAAGCAATATGTGGGTTTGTCTTTAATCAGCAATCCGATGGAATTGTAGACAAAGGACTTGTTCGGAAGAGGAACAGTCATTTTCTGTGATCTACCATCAGTTCTTGTTCTGAAAGACATTGAGGATTATCCTAGGAAGTGTCTTTTAATGACATGATGGTACTCAAGTACATTAAGGGTTTCTATCTTTAGGCCACATCCAACTATGTATTGACTTGCAAGCCATTCAATGTGAGAATTTGCTCACAGGTGTGCTTCAGTCAAAGTGAAGCATGAACCAAGTGATGCAGGACACTTTTCTTTGTTTTCTTTTCTGCAGGGCATACTACTGTTCATTTCTGGTTATATAGTGGGGGTTAGTCCCACATACATGGTTCATGTTTTAAAGCCTTTCATTGGGGATGTTAGAGTGGGTGCTAGTCCCATTTCTACTGTGGCGTTGTCTTAGTCCATAAATCATTTTGTGCTGCACAAGGGTTTGGCCTGTTTTTCGTGTCAGTTCCTGTAGAGTGGATGGGTTTTAGTCCCACTCAACACTGTTTTCAATGTTTGCGACTTTTAAGCCCACTCAATACTGTTTTCACTGTTTGTGAGTTTTAGTCCTAGTCAACTCAGTTTTTGCAGTTTATGGGTTGCAGTCCCATTTAACGCTATGTTGTCATTTTCCTCTAGTGTGTGTAAGTCACCTTTTGCTTCACACTTTGTTTTTGTAATGGGCATCAGTCCCCTCTACGCAGCCTGTAGTGGTTTTCAGTCCCATCTACTTAGTTCTAATGGGTACAAGTCCCATATTCTGCAGCAGGTTTTAGTCCCATCTACGCAGTTTGTAGTGGGTTTTAGTCCCATCTACACATTTTGTAGTGGGTTTTAGTTCCATCTGTGTGATTCTAATGGGTACAAGTCCCATGTTTTCTATTGTTCCCTGCACGTTTCTAACCTCCTCACAGGGGTACAATTTGGTAAGAGCCCCATGTGTTCTGCTGTTCTGTGCATGTTTCTAACCTCCTCACAGGGGTTCTTATGGGTACAAGTCCCATGTGTTTTATTGTTCTGTGCACTTTTCTAACCTTCATTTAGAGGTTCTTATGGGTTTCAGTACCATGTGTATCATTGTATGTGCATTCTTTGTGCACACTTATTGGTTGTCTGCTCCTAGGCCTGATTAGCTGTATAGTTAGCAGTCAACATTTCTTTCCCATTAAACAGTTTTTTTGTTTTTGTTTGTTGTAGATGTTCCATGTTTCTGGTCCATTTATTCACCTTTATGTTGGAGAAAGTCATTTTGGGGGTCCGTCACCCATTTCTAATGTTTTCTTTAAAAATTGTTGGAGGATGATAGGTGGGTAATATATATATTTTAAGTATATTTATTTTTGCTTCTCTTCTACATTGTTTATTTTTATTGCATGCACTTTTTGTACATCTCATGTATATTTTCTCTATATTCTCTTTCCTTTCTCTTGTACTACGTCTTAACCTGTTATTTAATTTTCTCTTTCTATTGCACTTACTCTTGTATACCTCCATTGTATTTTCTTCTTTGTTCACGTCTGATTTTCTTTGGTTTCTTTGCTATGATCCTTTCATGTTTTGGGTCCACTTTCTTCTCGCTTTTTCTCTACTTTTCAACTTCTCTTTTTCTTGAGGTTCCCTCTGTTTGACCCTTCTGCTATTGGTGGTTGCTATTTTTATGTTTTGTGGAAGAAGGGAAGATATGTAGTAACCTGTGTTGGATTTATTTGGTTACTCGCTCCATAGCTGCTCAGCCAGTGTGAATGTGATGCACGGAATGTTGGTGTGAGAGTCTAGAATGGAATGTTTGGGTGCCTGGATGCTTGAGTATGTCAGTTGGAGTAGGGGCTGAGCAGCAGGCAGACTGCTCCTGGTGGGGTTGCATCTCTACAACTCATCTACTTGCAACTGAACTCAATAAATCTACGTAAAACTACATCCTGGCTGCAGACTTCGTTACTACAACTTGATAAGCTAAATATCAGAAAAAACAAACAGGGTACTAGTGGTCTGAAAGGGCTAATGAGATTGAAGAATGCTCAAAAAAATGTTGTGTGCTTGTGTGAAGATTGCTATGTGAAGAAATGAAAACCCATCAGCCCACCCATTGGCGGAGCTTCATCATTTGGGATTTTTGTATATACTGGTATCCACCAAGTACCTTGCTAGAGGAGATTGCAAGGAAAATCCTGGGTAAGGATACACCAGTGATGAGCAGCCAGGAGAATGTTGTAGAAAAAGGGCTGTGGGAAAACAAAGTGTTGCAGTGCTCAAAAGAAATTATATAGTGGTGATGTGATGTTAAAATTGACTATCACGGTGCCAAACAAGGAAGTTTATTAAGAAGGCCACCATGATGGCAAAATTAAAAGCAGAGTGTTGATAGCATTGCAAACAAATATTGCTATCCAGTGGTCTGTGTACTGGTCAACATGTTTCAGCCATTAATGGCTTTCTTCAGGACCTATATTAATCACGACTGCAACAGTGAAAACAAAAAGTGAACTAAATTAACACAAATACCATGCTAAATAAAATATAACATACCATGAAGTAATTCTAAATGGTAGGCGTAGAAGTCATGGTTGGAGGGGATCTTCTCCTAGAAGAAAATATGTGTGAACACTCAATCATCAAAATGTAAGACATTATGTGCATGATACTTTAACATGAAACGGCCCTGGAGCTCTTGCTCCGTGAAAAATTTTTTTTTAGTGTAAATTACTCACCCAAGTACTGCTTGGGAGTAGCGTCACCTCGCCTGGCACTCGCTCAGGAAAAAGAGTCCCCGCTCTGAGGAAATGGAAAGCAAAGTAACATACACCATTATAGTGAAAGAAATTCTTTACAATGGTGTATAAACCATCTCCCGGAATCAACTTTAATGTCTGGGTGGTTAGGGCAAAACTACAGACTCCACTAGCCCCGTGAAGTAATGGACAATACTGTATAAAACGTCATTGGTTGAAGTAATGTAAAATTATAATGAATCTCAAAACAAGAAACTAGGAGACGTAGTGTAAAAACTATAACGTATCTGCTCTCCAGATAAAATAATACAATTGCATTCATTGTGAATCACATGGTTGTCACAAGTGAAACTCACAAGACACCGGTGTTGTGGAAAAAACCTCTTAAAGACAGAAGAAGTGAGAATAAACCAGTAGATATCACTTGCAAATGGCACCAGCCTGCCATGCAGCGATTGCTAATCACATGCAATGCTAGTATGAACATCAGTTGTTACAAAAAAAGGCAACAGCTATACAGCAGACTAATGTTTTAAGAGATAATAATAACAAAGAATCCTCTTGTCTACACTCAATTTTTAGAAAAAGGTGTGCATCTCAATTGAGAAACCTCAACCCACCTGTCCGTCGGTACCTCCAACCCCTACTGAGCTGAGGGGAAGGTAGAGTACCAGGCAGCGTGGTGGGTTTAAAAACTGCACTGGTGGACCAGAAAGAGAAACCAACTCAATCATCATCGATTGGTTGAACCGCGGACCAATGGCAGAGTCCGCTTATATTGCTCCGTACAGCGAGACACAGTCGGCAAAAGAAATCGAGCCGCCCACGCTGAATGAGGGAGGCAGCATTCAATTGGTAGTTTGTTGTAATACTGGTCTCCCATTTGTTGATGGATACGCCAAAGGGATAGACTCCGAACCAGGAAAAGAGAAGGCTATATCAGAAAGCATAAAACACAGTTGATGGACAGAATGTAGAACAATGTCATACATTCACCCCAGTACAAGGATCTGGGCCTAAATCCATCATTTTTTTGCACTCCACACCACCCTGGGTTAGACACTGGCTATATGCAAATCCGCTCTGACCCTGTGCCTCATGGGAACAGTCCAGTCCGAACTACCAAGCCATGTCTTTTCCAGACCGGAATCAAGCATCCAAGGACCGGTTTCTGGCTATCAGCCTTCTTCAGCCTGGATAGCTTGACTCCAGTGGTGTGGAGAGCCTGGGACTCACGTCTGAGCATACCCAGCCCACTCGGGGTGAAAATTGCAAAAAACACAGTTGATGGACAGAATGTAGAACAATGTCATACATTCACCCCAGTACAAGAAGAGAGGTGTTACCTCGAAACCGGGCCGGTCCTCGGATGCTTGTTTCCGTTCTGGGAAGGACATGGCTTTTGTAGTTCGGACTGGACTGTTCCCATGGGGCACAGGGTCAGCGCTGATTTGCATATCGCCATTGTCTAACCCAGGGTGGTGTGGAGTGGAAAAACGATGGATTTGGGCCCAGATCTTTGGATCTGGGGGTGAATGAGTGACATTGATCCACATTCTGTCCATCATTGTTGTGTTTGCACATATCAGAAAGCATATGCGTACTCAATCGCAGGCAAGTGTCACTTAGTTTACGATAAAAATAGTGGTCATAGCAGCATGCGGGAGTTAAGAAATATAACTCGGAAAATAATGTTTGCCAAACCACTAGTTATTGCATCGATAAGCAACGCGTGTGTAAATGTAGCCCTTTCAGACCACTAGTACCCTGTTTGTTTTTTCATTAGCTAGATTAGGGGATAGGGTGCTTATAGGTCTTAAAACTTCTCTCCCCTAGGACCCTTTTACAATTGTTTTTTGGTTAAGCTAAATATCAGGCCAAGAGATATTTTTTTAAAGGGGCCTGATTTTAAAAGGGGGTTATGGAATTACATTCTAAAAATGTGTTTCAAAATGCATAATCCCCTTGTTCTGATGTGTTTACAATGCACACTGTTGCCCAAAGGGTCCATTAAAGATATCATGGAAAGTTTGCACACTAATTGGATATGTGCATTGATTTAAATGTAAAAAGGGCAAAATATTCACTAAATGAAACACAAGCATGAAATTATACAATATGATAATACTGATGGCAGTGTATTATGCTAACAATTGGGTGCATGACAAACTAATACAATGCCAGCGACCAAACGACAACTGGTGAGGGAGAAAAAGATGACAGAAAGGACTGACTGGGTCTTTCATCCTTCCAAAATTGGTCACCAACACATCACTAGCTCCACAAGACTAATCTACTAAGATTGAGGTTAGGGAAGACAAATAGGGCTGACTTGGTCTTTTATCTCTGCAAAGTCAATTCAAATTGTCAATTAATCAGTGCATGCATTATAATTACTGAACACGCAAGGGGTTGCAGGCGGTAAGGTGTAAGAATAAAACCATTGATTTTTAGAATAAAATCCCATCCCAACTCGTACATAAATTTATGGAAACATATGTGCAAAATGATAACACAAAAGTGAAGCTCATGCTTTCCTGATATTCACACTCTGCCTGAACCGGAAAGACCCCAGTTCAGCAGACTGATAAACAGAGAAATACCAAAGCATTCAAAGAAGTCCAATCATTATATAGTATGACCAATAAAGAATTGTTGCAAGCTCAGAGTTTTGTTGGTTTGGATTTATTCTTTTCATGGTTATTCACATTTCTTGTGTAAAAATACTTACAAACAGGCAGGCGACGTGTCTTGTCATCAACACTTTTCCAAGGAATCAAGAGGATATACAAGGTATTTTACACAATTGTATTGAAGACATCCGGACAACAACGTTTTTTATTACTTTAACATCATCATCACCAAATAGAACCGAAAGAAAGAAAAAAAAATACCATTCCAGTATTGAAGGATACTTAGTAAAGAGCCAAGTGCACATGATGACAACCTACAAAAGATTGTGAGTGATAGATTGACCATGCTGAGTCATTGCATGCTGCTCCAAGATCATATCAGTATGCACATTGAAAAAACACAAGGTGATGATCGAAAGAGAATACTGTGGACAACACTAGCAGAAGACCCTGAAGGAAATCAAACAGAAGGGGGTAAGGGGGAAAAGAAATCAATCAAATCACGATTAAAACCAATCCCGTCCTGTGAAAGGCTAATCAATTATTAGCCAACAATACACAATAGGAATCAAATGTGCACTAATACTGGGAAACTATACCTGAAATCTGTGATCAGTGCCAGTATTCTATATTTAAAAAGGCAATAGTGTAGTACCTCCCTGAAATGTAAAACAATACATATTCCATCACAATGTGAGGTCGTTCTGAGATTATCACAGAGATAGAAGTAGCTAAGCACAAAAATACCTCAAGTGAAGGTGCACACGATGGAAAAGGGACCCCCACCATTTACTAAGAATGAGTTATCATATAGGCTGGGCAAATTAGAGTAGCCCCAGGATATATACAGTGGCCATAACGTGGCTAACTTAACGCTTTACAATAAGAAGCATGTTGGAGAGAGGTATCTACCCAACCTCGCAGGAAGTGTAATGTAGGAGCGGAGGATAAAACAATGCCACTTCAAGATGAACACATTTAATATACTTGATCATCACCAATATGGTGTCCTACAGTGTTGATAACTAGAAAACTCAGTACCAAAATCAGCATGTCTGCAGGTGCCGAAAGGAGTATATCTATACACAAGGAGGGATGGTATATTAATATATATAGTAATCAAACACCCAATCATGAAAAAATGTGAGTGGAGATCATCCTGATTCAAACACATACCATTTATAGTAGTAGCAAGTGCCGACGCGCATGAGCAAAACGTCTTGTGTCCTTGTAGGTAATAATCTAAAGCCATTAGCAAACTGCTGTTAAAAAGCGGTCCCCAACCATAATATCCACACAATGCATATTAACATTCTGGCTCAAAATGGCACATGCCAGCTGGCCAGAAATAACATACCTTGTTGAGCTTATTGCTCAGGAGCAGACAAGTATGTGAATGGCCTTGCTATCCTGTAGGGAAGCAAAAGCAAAGGAAATGGCGTGCTTTCTCAATAGTAAGACAGTGGCGGAAACAGTAACGAGCAAAGTGCATATATCGCTTACCTTATACGCATGACAAGTGCCCCGTGTGTGAGTATCCGACAATATGGCAACTGATTAGTGTTTGCGTCCGAAATAAGTTGCTGACAAACAGTACAAAAAAGAGAAAGGACTGCAGGCGAGACATATGCTAAAAGCAGGATATGGACAGTCGCCAAATTAGTAAAGGAGTTAGTCAAGAGAGAACCAAAGTAAACCCATTGGGACAAATAGATGAAAGCATAGAGTACAGGAGAGTGCACCAATTTCATGCAGTGGTAGAGAAAACACATGTTACATGAGCATACGTTCCGTGTCCAAAGTAAAACAATCATTTGCAATGCAATAGGACTCGCATTTACACAAGACCTATTGCATTGCATACAGGTGTGCGGGCGGGCGGGAGGGGCAGGGGCAAGAAGGCACAGACAGCGGGAGTGCATGCAGGCGGGGGAGCAGGAGTGTGAGCAGGCACAGACAATGGGAGTGCGGGGGAGGGGGAAGAAGGCACAGGCAACAGGAGTGCGGGCTGGAGGGGAGCGAGAAGGCACAGACCACGGGAGTGTGGGCAGAGGGAGGAGCAGAAGGAAACGACAACAGGAGTGTGGGTGAGGGAGGGGGAAAATAGTGTTCTAAATATCACGTACCATACTGTGCAACACTCAAACTAAAGGGGCCAATAGCCATGAGAGTGTACAAATGACGACATGGCCATAATAAGGCAAGGCTAACAAGCCTCATAACCAATCAGAAGACAGAATTTGTGAAGGACAAAGACAGAAGCCAATGAAAATATTGGGCGGAGAGTAAGGGCAGCTTGTTCTCCCATACTCTACTACTGCATGCCTCGCAGAGCTAAAAACGGGTTTAATCAGAATAGTTTTACACTACCCCATTAACATGGTGCTGGCGAGTGAGGAATATTGAATAACAAATGTCATGGATGATTTTATATTAACATGATCTTAACAGGTATCTGATCTGTGTAGGTGAGGTGATGTGCAATTCAGAATATTCTCAGATTATTGCCATTATTAACTTATTATATCTTTCTCAACATTTGCTCCTTCAGTTTCATGAGCAGGTCTTCTGTTTCGAAGACAAGAATCTTAAATCCTTTATCTAGAGACCGGGTAAAAGATATTCATGGCACATTCTAAAGGTGAAGATAAAAGATTATGGTTTTAAGTATCCAAACTTCTGTGTATTTGATAGAGATCACAATGTGCACTAGGGGCCAGATGTAGGTGACGGCCAAAATTACCGAATTTCGGCCGTTACCGACCGATATTGGGCATTTGGGATGTAGGGGGCCCTAAATTGCAAATTCGGTAATTTACCGATTCTGTAATTTACATTCATTCCTATGGGCCTCCAGGCCCAAAGGAATGAATGGCAATTACTGAATCGGTAAATACCGATTCGGTAATTACTGAATCATAACGATTCGGTAATTATTACCGAATTATTAGCTACATTCCATTTACCTATTCTTAAATACCAAATCGGTATGATTCGGAATTTAAGGATAGGTAAATTGAGATTACCTACATCTGGCCCTAGATGTCTTAGAGTAGAGCTGAAATAGATCTTACAGTGCCCTTGTGCTTTTTATTTTTTTTAAATAAACTCTAGGTTTGTAACAAAACACCTTTTAGGCATGATTAATGCTTTTGATAAGTGAAGTTACTTGATGGCATTGAAAAGTGTCCTGAGCGTTTTGAAGAATGTGATGAAAAGGGGGTCCAACTGGCAGCCGCGGTGCGTCCATTGGGGCGTAGGGGCGTAGCCCCACTAAGCCCTGGACGCACCGTGGCACTAGTCTGCAGCTAAGCTTAAGTTAAAGCATAAATTAAGTTACAGCATAAAGCGCAGCGCGGGAGTGACATGTCAGATCATGTCAATACAGTCAATGGCAGGTGGTGCGGTCGGAGTGCGCAGGGGGTGGGGGGGCGGGCTGCTGGTCTGGTGCAGCTGCTTGAGTGACAGTCTGCAGCAGGCCAGCACTGTGTGCATGAGACTGTCGGGCTGAGACTTGCCCGCGCATGCGCCGATGCCAGCAAGCATAGAGAAGGGGCCGGGGGTGCGGCTTCAGCCTGGCTGGGGTTTTCAAAGGCTGCCCAGGGCGATCACACAGTGTACCCCCCGAGCCAATCCTGGTGCTTCATGCAGCGCCAGGATTGGCTGGTCCACCGCGCGGCATCCATTATTGGATGCCGCGCGTGGGTGGGCGGGGGCAGAGTGGCGCGACCCCGGGCTGGCAGGAGGAGAAGCAAGAAGCAGACCCGGTGAGAGCCCCCCAGCCCCAGGCCCGGCCGGTCAGCAGTGCCAGGACAGACGGCAGAGCCAGCACAGAGCAGGGCAGCGGTGCCACAGCACCCAGCAAGCAGTGGCCATGAGAAGGGATTTTTGGAACTTTTTGGAAGCGGTTTCTGTGTCTCCCGGGACTGCAGCGGGCCGTCTCCCCTGCCGGACTTATCTATCTTCCCTGCTCCCTGAGCACCCCTGAACCCCCCCCGGATCCTGCACACCGGACTATGGCCCCCGGAACCAGAGCCCCCTTGCTTATCACCACCGCCCACCTCCTGCACTGCATCGCGATCTGTGGAGCTATCCAGTGGCTGTAAGTGATTTATTCCAGTTCAGGACCTTTAAGGGGGGCTGTGGGGTGCAAGGCTGGGGTGCTGGGGGACTCGTACAACGGCAATTTATTTTAATTGTATTTTATTTTTTAAAGTTTTATATAGCGCTAGCTTGACCCGTAGGTATCAGAGCGCTTTACATACCCACTGTAAAACAGAAGGACATTGCATTACATATAGTAGGAAGGCAGTAAGGTCTAAGAGTGCGTTCTTGGTTTTTTCCGGAGGAGGTAGGGGTGTCTCTAAAACACTGTTTCGTTTTGTGTTCACTACTTTCTAAAACCCCAAGAAGCATGTACTGAAATAGTGCATATATAGATTGCTTTTGCTTTGTAATTTTGGGGTCGCTTGTTAAACTCCGGGGGGTCTCCATTCCCTTAGGCTGGATTCAAGGGTTGAGACTGATAAACCGGACGCATGCGGCATTTCGTATCAGCAGACAGGGATACAAACAGGGAAATAAGCCACTTTACATTCCAGTATCCATGGCTTCAATGGTATATGGAACAGCGGAGGCTCGGTCTATCGATACAGAAGCGGTTTATCCGGCACTTAAAAAGCGCCCTGAATCTCGTATGCAAATCACTTTATTTATCATTGTATTTTATTGTAATTGCATTTATATAGCGCGTCCTACCCTTGCCTGAGAGGCACTCCATTTCTCGCTGGTTTGAGCTAGCGAGTCTCAAAATAGCTCTCTCCGGGTTTTGGTGGGCAAGGTACGGGGGGAGCAAGGGTTAAATTCCAGTACTTGTTGCGCTTATCTGAAGTGGGGGGTAACATGCTGAGAATTAAACCGGTTTAATTCTTAGTGTGAGCTAAGTGAAAAGGTCAGGGCTGCAGGACAGTTCCGGTGTCGTCAAAAAGTATTTGTTTTTGGGCCTTTGAACCATAAATCGCTTTATATACCTCTTACTGGTAGGCGCCCTGCTTCGGATGACACCAGCGTGTATCGAGGGGGCGCCCACAATGCCCTTATTATCAGGCGCATCTCTTCACAGTGCCGAAAAGAGACATCATCGACCAGACTTACTACCTGAAAACTCACTTATCACTGACTTAGAAGCTAGAACCTTCTCTCAGCAGGCACTCTACACACACTTCTTTTTTACATTCTGCCAATCCCATTCTCAAGTCATGCATGCTGACAGGCCCTGTCTGCAGATGCCAGATGCCACCGTTATGTCACTTCTTCTTCTTGGCTGTGAGTAGCACTGCCACTGACACATAATACATTCAATTGGAGCATGCACAGAGGGTACTCTCTCCCTCACGGTCCAGCCTCCCTTTTTTTAGAGTGCACTTTCACACTAAAGAAGAGGTTGCAAGAAGGGGGAGGATGATTTGAATGAATGCCTGTGAACGGTCGGGGGGGGGGGTAATCTCTATATAGCTGGGGTGCTGGAAATGTCCTTTGAACATTAACCTCTCCCTAATCAAGTGACTGGGCATTGATCCCACCATGCTTATTTCAGCCTCAACCTTACATTATGCACCTTCCTTTTACACTGTTCTGACATCAAAGTGTTCCTCTGAGATGCAGCCTGGAAGATGTAATTCATCCAGTACTGGTAACAGGATCCTCATACAGACCAAACGACATAATAAAGTGATACTCTGATCAGTCTGGCTGTCTATAAAAGAGCGAGTAGAAATAGCAACAATTATTTTGCTAACTCCTCCTCCATGCCACAACACTATCTATGAATACTGAGAAAATGTGCACAGGCTTCTGGAGGACAAGCATGTTTGCCAATATTGATGGGGTTATAAATGATGATGATTTAGATTGCCAAAGAGTAGCTGATATGTTGCTCTCAAAAGATAAAGGCAAACGAGGACCTGGCCGCAATGGGAAAGGTAGAGAGATGCAGCATCTAAATTAAAAAGTGGAATACATGCATTAACGCGCTGATGTATAAGGTGACACGTCAGTTGGCACAGAACATCCACAATCATGCTCTCAACAACCAAAGGACAGTACAGCCCAAATACAGTTACAATGGCCACACCCAGCGCGTGACAGCCCACACATGGTCAGTCTCCCTGGATTCCGCAGTCGCTCTGGCAACCACAGATGCTCTACCACAGCAGGCAATTACAAACACAACAATGATGGACAGAATGTGGATCAATGTCACACATTCACCCCAGTCCAAAGATCTGGGCCCAAATCCATCGTTTTTCCACTCCACACCACCCTGGGTTAGACAATGGCGATATGCAAATCAGCGCTGACCCTGTGCCCCATGGGAACAGTCCAGTCCGAACTACAAAAGCCATGTCCTTCCCAGAACGGAAACAAGCATCCGAGGACCGGCCCGGTTTCGAGGTAACACCTCTCATCAGCCCGGCTAGCTTGATTCCAGTGGTGTGGAGTGCCTGGGACTCACGTCTGAGCATCCCCAGTACACTTAGAGCGGTAATTACAAACACAACAATGATGGACAGAATGTGGATCAATGTCACACATTCACCCCAGTCCAAAGATCTGGGCCCAAATCCATCGTTTTTCCACTCCACACCACCCTGGGTTAGACAATGGCGATATGCAAATCAGCGCTGACCCTGTGCCCCATGGGAACAGTCCAGTCCGAACTACAAAAGCCATGTCCTTCCCAGAATGGAAACAAGCATCCGAGGACCGGCCCGGTTTCGAGGTAACACCTCTCATCAGCCCGGCTAGCTTGATTCCAGTGGTGTGGAGTGCCTGGGACTCACGTCTGAGCATCCCCAGTACACTTAGAGCGGTAATTACAAACACAACAATGATGGACAGAATGTGGATCAATGTCACACATTCACCCCAGTCCAAAGATCTGGGCCCAAATCCATCGTTTTTCCACTCCACACCACCCTGGGTTAGACAATGGCGATATGCAAATCAGCGCTGACCCTGTGCCCCATGGGAACAGTCCAGTCCGAACTACAAAAGCCATGTCCTTCCCAGAACGGAAACAAGCATCCGAGGACCGGCCCACATTCTGTCCATCACTGTTGTGTTTGCAATTACCGCTCTAAGTGTACTGGGGATGCTCAGACGTGAGTCCCAGGCACTCCACACCACTGGAGTCAAGCTAGCCGGGCTGATGAGAGGTGTTATCTCGAAACCGGGCCGGTCCTCGGATGCTTGTTTCCGTTCTGGGAAGGACATGGCTTTTGTAGTTCGGACTGGACTGTTCCCATGGGGCACAGGGTCAGCGCTGATTTGCATATCGCCATTGTCTAACCCAGGGTGGTGTGGAGTGGAAAAACGATGGATTTGGGCCCAGATCTTTTGACTGGGGTGAATGTGTGACATTGATCCACATTCTGTCGATCACTGTTGTGTTTACAATTACCGCTCTAAGTGTACTGGGGATGCTCAGACGTGAGTCCCAGGCACTCCACACCACTGGAGTCAAGCTAGCCGGGCTGATGAGAGGTGTTACCTCGAAACCGGGCCGGTCCTCGGATGCTTGTTTCCGTTCTGGGAAGGACATGGCTTTTGTAGTTCGGACTGGACTGTTCCCATGGGGCACAGGGTCAGCGCTGATTTGCATATCGCCATTGTCTAACCCAGGGTGGTGTGGAGTGGAAAAACGATGGATTTGGGCCCAGATCTTTTGACTGGGGTGAATGTGTGACATTGATCCACATTCTGTCCATCACTGTTGTGTTTGCAATTACCGCTCTAAGTGTACTGGGGATGCTCAGACGTGAGTGCCAGGCACTCCACACCACTGGAGTCAAGCTAGCCGGGCTGATGAGAGGTGTTACCTCGAAACCGGGCCGGTCCTCGGATGCTTGTTTCCGTTCTGGGAAGGACATGGCTTTTGTAGTTCGGACTGGACTGTTCCCATGGGGCACAGGGTCAGCGCTGATTTGCATATCGCCATTGTCTAACCCAGGGTGGTGTGGAGTGGAAAAACGATGGATTTGGGCCCAGATCTTTTGACTGGGGTGAATGTGTGACATTGATCCACATTCTGTCCATCACTGTTGTGTTTGCAACTACCACAGCAGGCGGCACGAGATACTGCAGCCTGTGACCATGATGCCTCCTTTACCTGATGCAGCTGGACTAATGCATTTCCGTTGCTCTCAAGGATGGCTCACACATGTTGCATTGCCCTGTTGGGTTGGATAAAAGCGCAATCTTGGCATCTATCTCCCAAAAATGACAAAAACAGTCTGGTTATGGGGTGAATCCTTCTCAAATAGGAAAATACGTCTAGTATGACCAGATACTAATTAGAAAAAATAAAGCAAGGGTCGGTGGGCTCAAAACAACCCCCAATTGCACCTTTCAGAAGGCCTTTCAGACACAGAAGAGAGACATTTCTTTCAGCTAGCAAGTGGAACTTTGACTCCAGGCCGGACTGGTTGCGGCGATTGGGGAGAGGGGTCCTGTGACAGATAGGTTACTGGCGCCAGGTGCCTGCAGTTCAGTGATCCTCCGGTCCACTGTTCGAGCTCTGAGACGATGTGCCAGCATGCCCTCTGCCTTTTTGACCCCAGCTTAATATTTCTGTTGTACCCTAAGCAATGTTTCTTCTGCCCAACCCATATCTAGTGCTTGTAGTGGCTTCCGTGCTGCCGTTATCTGACAGCGAAAACTGCATCTGAACCGTATTGGGTGTGAGAGACTTCAAGTTCCTTAACCTAGGTTTCTAATTTAAGCCGCTTGGTGTGTCGATCCCTATTTTAGCCTGTGGCTATTGCAATAGAGTGGCACACTCAACCACCTTTATGGTCTCCCATAGGGTAGAGACAGAGCTGCCTGATATTTTGTTAGTCTGTGGAAATAAGGTTATGGCTGCCAATGAATCTGTCAGTATGTGAACATAGGAGTTAAGTATTGAGCCAGCAGATCTTAGGTGCCGGCGAGTCTCTACATGGCTCATATTGTAATATGTGCGGCTGAAAAGAAAGTATATCCAGTGGACGTGGGATGCATGTACCTCTATATATTCCTTAGACTAGCTTCCCCCAACCACTGTCTAGTGGCTGGAGTAAGGCCACCAAACTGACTCTCCCGTGGTGTGGACGTATCCCCCTGATCATCCATCATGATTAGGGCTCCTGGTTTTATGGTATTTATTTTATTACCATTTCCGTCTGTATTTATCCATATTTATTTTTTGGCTATATAACTGGTATATATTTCAATGTTTATTTTGTGCTTTGAGAATAAATGGAGCCGTAAAATTGTATATTTCTGTGTTTATTTAACTCTTGAATATGCATACATGGATGCCTGTCACAATTTAGCAAATTAAGCAACCATGTATAACTAAACACTACACTCATAAGTACATATTAGTGTAATACTACAAAAATATATTAACATATGCCTATTTAAGGAAATCTCATCCTGTTTTTTAATTCCCCATGATTTATGTATGTTTAGTGCTAGGAGGTCCAAGTCTGTGCCAGAAAACAATGTGAATATGTACGTAAATATTTGAAAGTTCCATCACTGACAGTATAAGATAGGTTGCATTGTCAGAAAGTTTGAAGTGATGCCATCAATTACAGCCAAAATCGGCCTAAATGCAATTTGACCAGTTGAGCACATTTACATTTGTTTTAGGCAACCAGACTTGTTTAGCTGTCTGCCCCTTCCTCGGGCTAGTTGCAAGACTAAAATATACCCAACTTGCCACGCATAGTGATTGTGTCTACCCAGTCCCTGTGAATTGTACACCTTCTTAGGTATTTTGTGAAAGTGTTTTATTTTTTAATAGCGCATGCTACCTATATTGAGTCTTTTTGAAGCTGCCTAGATATTTCAATACAGCTCGAACATGGCGGTAGTAGATAGTGAGACCTTTTCTTTTAGACCTGGGACATTAGGTGGTTACTGGGCACTATATGTGGTGGGCACTGCTAAGGACGGCAGGACGGCACTGTTCAGGACAGCATTTGTTTTAGCACTTTGTGAAAGCTAATCTAAATCATTGCGACTGACATGCCTTTATTTAATTGCCTCAAGCTGTGCATGGTGCGAGCGTGAGCCACACTGTTAAAACATGGTATTTCAAGCTGGTATTTATTTAAAGTCTTATAGTCTGATTTCAGCACCTGAGCATAATAAGACGGAATGTATGAAGCTCTGTGGTTATACTGAATAAGCAGCTACCTATGTTATGCCATCTATTAATGTAATAACTGCACTTTCACAATTGATTTATTAACCTTCCTGCTTTCTCAAATTTGCTTGAAAATGCACGATTTTTCTTCAAAATTATCTTGGGGGGGGTAAACGCCCCAAACCCCCCTTTTGGGGTTAGGCCTCGCTAGCTGCGCTCGCTCGCTACGGTGCTGTATGCAAATCACTTTGCACCCCACCGCTTTAAAATCTCACCCACAGCCCCCTGACAACTGGGATTAATGCCATCTTTCTGAGAGCAATGCATAAGCAGTGGTGCAATGATTAAGATTCTTCTTTTTGCGCCGACACGAGTCAGTACAAATTGGTAGTATCGGTTAGGCAGAAAAAAGTGCAATCATTTCATCTAGATTCATCAGATACAACTTCTCCAGTGGAAATTAGTAACATTGGAAATTCATCTCTATTTTTGGATTCCAAATGGGTGGGTAATTTTCATATTTGTTTCTTGTATAATTGGCATGATTCTCATTAGAATTCCGGTTGTTTGCCTGCATGAAAAGTGTACCTGAATGACGCTCTTGCTCATCGTATTATATTGCAGTTTCTAAAGTCAAGTGTTTAACCTTGCTAGTCCATCACAGGCAGCCGCGTGACACACCCAGCTTGACAGTCCAGAGAGATATTTTCCAATCTACCTTTCCTTCCCTCATAAAAAAAATGGAATTGATTACGCACCTGCCTAGTTTTCATGCTTTTTGTTAGGGTGGGCGTAACTTGCGTAATTTGCTGTAGCGTAACTATACAAAATTAAAGGAAAATTATGCAAGAGTTCACGGAATTACATGCAGTATGTTATTGTAAATGTAGATCGATTTTCTTAGCGCAAATTCACCCACACACATCCAAAATGGATCTCAGGATGCATTTTGTGCTAAGAAAAAAGCGCTAAATGCAAGAGAACATGAACGGCAGCCACCAGCAGCCGCTCATTTTTGCTAAGTTACGTTTTTCCTGTTCTCCTGCAGTAGGATTGTTGAGCCAATTACTAATACTTACGAGAAGAGGTGTAATTGCTTAATTTTCAGTAATTTAGCGTCAAAAGAGTTACATGAAATTACTGAAATTGCTCTAATTTCTCCTGCCTAATTAAAATTCCACCTAGGCTGAGTTTTTTGAGACAATCTATTAACCGACTGCGTACCCTCTATGAGCTGTTCAGCAAAATGATATTTGGATGAAGTGCTTACAGAACGGCATTTAAAAAACTCAAAGTGAAGTTTCTTGTGGATGACTAATGCTGAATTTTCTAAAAATAAAAAGTGTTTTTAGTATAATTTTAGTACTTTTTTGGCTTGGTCGTGAATGGAACTATCACTAATACAGCAGTAGATTATTGCTCTGAGCTTTATGATGTGGGGATTTTGTATTGAACCTGTCTAACAAAGATAGAGGTTGGAGGGACAGAGCATCCTCATATTTTGGTAGTTGTCTGCTTTATTTTGGGTTGGTGTTGCATCAGGGCTACTGGCGCAGAGGTTCAGCTAACTTTGCTGTCAGAAACCCAGGGCTTTAAGTGGGATGAAAAAACTGTGGGGTCTCTCAAAGGGGCGTGGTCAATGTAATTAATGGCATGGCTTAAAAACATGTAAGCTAAAAATCTGTGTTTAGCACAGTGTGCAGCCCGACTTGTATTTTGCTGTTCCTGTCATTACATCCAGATCTATGATACAACAAGTCACATCATACCTACAAGTCAGGACTATTGGCTTTGTCATTGGCTGCTAGTTGCATAAGATACATGTGCTGCAACTATGGCTTGTATACAATATTGCAAACACTTCGACTTAAAGCCCTGGTGGTGACACCACGACAATGTTGCTGCTCCTGAGATTCAAAAAGAGAAGGGAAATCCAGAGAGAAAATGACACTCTTTAAAGGATTTCCCTTTCCCTACAACGCTCACCACGCACACATCAATGTGCCTGCCCTGCTGTCACTGCAGTCTGGAAAAAAAACGGACCGCCTGTGCCAGGGCACAAAACAGAGCCTGATAGAGACCCGTTTCGGGGCCCCCTTAAAACAAGCATTTGCAATGCAATAGGTCTCGCATTTGCGAAAGTTAAAGCTATTGGCATTGTTCATGATAATGCCTTTTTTATCTGGTTTGAAAACCAACACATAAATACTTGGCATTATCATTTACAATGCCAATAGCTCAAACTCTCGCAAATGTGAGACCTATTGCATTGCAAATGCTTGTTAGTAAATGGCACCAAATCTGTGAACAAGCCTACCCTTGGACATTAGAAGTATCGCGAACAATCTAGCAAAAAAAAGAAAAATTGGTTGGGTTAGCACCGTGAAGCCTTCTAGGTCTCCGCTCACCCTATATATCATGAAATAATTAAATAATTAAGGAACAATGCAGCAGTGCATTTTTTAAACTGTCCACTGCATTTGCATTACACCAACTTAGTACTTTTCCTAAAACAAAGGGACAAAATAGCAGTGAACGTTCTAAAGTGCCCAGAGCATTCTCCCATTACATTGTGAAAGTTTATGCCTCAGTGCAAAGAATCGAGAGAGTGTACTGGGAGGGAGGGGGGGCTCCAACCTTTTATTATGGAAGTTACAACCTCTTACCAACAGATGAGGGAGATAAAACTGCTGTTTCTATTTTGTAAAGTGTATCAAAGTTAAGCGTTAAAACTTTTCTTGGAGATTCTAACACTGCAACGGATGTGTACCCCTGACACATTTCACAGTTATTTTCCTCTCGCACACACCCATCTTTTTTCACGCCGGCTAAAACATCTGGAACAACAAGTATCAAATAGAGCGAGCACTCCTTTCATTAAAACTTGAGACGTAGAAAAGCACGCATTTCACCCTTGTGTATTATTACACAGCCAGCACTCCAGCCACAATCTCTCATTTAATTTACTCTGCAGGCACCCATGTAAACATTCTCTGTGTCCTAGAGAGCACTTCTTACCAATGGGTGTGCACAATAAACAAGCGCCCATGTCACCTTACGTGAAACATGACTGCCCCCAGGGTGCGTGACCAGCCCCCAGGTACTACCATCCATCATCAGATCAACAGCACGCAGTGGTCCACATAACTACACATGTCGTATGACCAGAACTATGACCACAATTAGGCATGTTACACTGCTAGTGCTCTGATCACTTTCCCTTGTGCCACAGAACCAAAGTGAAGGGCACTGTGACGCATGAGGCACCCAATAACATGTCACCATTTAAGGTATCCTATTCAGAGGGCTCCTGCTTCTCCATCATAGGTGTGCTGACTTTTGGAGATCCAGTCAGGATACATGCATCACGTAATTCGTCTTGCGTCATAGCGAGCAGGTTTTCCAGCCAGGTAAGCGCCTAGCCCAGATCACTGCCACCTCAGCGCTACTGAACCAAGAACGTAAACTGCTGATGGGAGGCATTGAATGTTTCCAATTGTTTCCTGGGACTGGTGCAGCCTCAGCGCGAGCCCTAGCCAACTGGGTGAAAGTTCAAGACTGACTCGCAGAGACAGGCGGTCTCGGAATGCCTGTGCACCATGCCTCGTCTGCTTCACAGCCCTCGTGAAGACTTTTCTTATTTGCTTATTAAATAAACAAGCAGATAAGAAAAGTCTTCACAACAGCCGTGAAGCACAAAGAGACCATCTGTTTTCATTCAGCCGTTTTTCTTTGCATCTGGGCTGAGTGAAAACAGATGCGCTTGTCACGGGCGGCATCACAAAACTGCAAGGGCGGTAACAGAAATGACGTCCAGCAAACAGAAAGCGAGAAAACAACATAAATCATGACGCAAGTAAATCAGAAATGATTCGGACACAGGGGCGTGAATTGAAATCCCTTTCTTCACACTCTTTACTAAAGCTCTCGCAAGCGAGGAGCGCCAGGCCGAGACCTAAAAAAGGTACAAAAAGGGTTAGGCTACATTGTATAGGTTTACATCTAAATCATCAATAATACAACCTGGAAAGTAACCTTAGAAATGTATTTGATAAGGCGTGCTTGAAGACTGTAACTCAATGCTCAGTTTGAGGAGATATTTATTTATTTTTTAAACATAAAGTTGATTTGCATTTGGAGATGTTCAGGGTTGGGCTGCTTGCAGTCACTGGGCATGTAATATTCAGGGGCTAGAATAGTGGCCAGGTGTGCAGGCGGTCAGTTAGCCATGGGTGCCTGTGGCAGGGTGAACTCATGGTTAGCCTCAAGGCAGGTAGACACCTGCATTAGACATACCAAAAATTCTAGCAAATTCTTTATTAGTCCAAACATGGTCAGTGGACCACTGAAAATAAAGTGGGGGGGAGGTGGAGGTGGGCGCTTGTGCAACTGTACCTATCCTTTCGAAGTCACTCCATAGTATTGCACTGGGAATTGGTTAGATGGTTCCTGTGCCAAGGGACCAAGTTATGACCCGGTTGCCCAGGCTTCCACCCCTAGGGTGCAAGAGGGTGGTCCCTCATTAGGGTTAGCTCTGGAATGTTTGTGTGGGCGCAGCTTTCTAGTGGGCCTGGCTCCCTCATTCAGGGGAACAGGTGAGTTTGCCCAGAGTAAAAAATTTGTAAGAACACCGGGAGTTAGCAGAAGGGGCCCTATTCACTTCTCCAGGGCTGAAAGGGTCCGCTTGGTGGTCAACCATGACTCTGGATAGAGAAAAGAATAGGAGATTGGGTTCTAGCTAGCTGGGCAGGTGTTGAATTATTGGTAAGTAATGTGTATTGTTGAAAATTGTATATGTAATGTTTATTTCTATCTCCTATTTGTAATAATTAAGATTTAAGAAGTGCTTTCTCAAAATCAATGTGATGCGGCTCGGGCTAATTTTTCTAACTTGACAAGGAAGTTATTCGTGTCATGGGTTCTTTATTCTTGTACTCTGTATTCTTCTCGGAGGGTCTCTAACCTATAAATCATAGTAGTTACTTAACCATCCCCCCAAACTAGACTTTGCTCTCTCTGCCAACTGAACCGTCATCCAAATATTAACATCACCAACTCGGTCCTGCCACCAGGGGCGGTGGGTGACATTTGAAAGTGGTGGGGCGCAAAGTGATTTGCATACAGCACCGTAGCGAGCGAGCGCAGCGAGCGAGCCTGAACCCCAAAAGGGGGGTTAGGGGGGATTACCCCCTCAAGAAAATTTTGAAAAAAAAGCAGAAAAATCGTGCATTTTCAAGCAAATTTGAGAAAGCAGGAAGGTTAAGAAAGCAATTGTGAAAGTGCAGTTATTACATTAATAGATGGCATAACATAGGTAGCTGCTTATTCAGTATAACCACAGAGCTTCATACATTCCGTCCTATTATGCTCAGGTGCTAAATTCAGACTATAAGACTTTCATGAAAATCTCAGCTCAAAGAGTAGAAGAAGTTGCACAGCAGTTGGGAAACAGCCTTCACAAAGCATTGGGAACCACGCCTCACCTTTACCATTAGAACGCATGCGACTATCACGCATGTCTTTCCACACAGATCATAGTGTTAAGGTGAAACAAAATGTACTTGTATGGCGCAGCCACTGTAACAATCGTACAAAGCAAGCTTTGCATTTCCAAAGGTTTCATCGCCGGAGTATTCCAATTCAAGAGACTGATAACCCTTCTGCAAGCAGAGCAAATGGCTGCACAGCTCCTCGTACGTGAAATGGCGCAGCAATAGCCAGTATGCTCACAGAAAGCCCGCTGGGCTCCAAGTTATTAAAAGTGCACAATCATTTCCTCCAAGCCTGTGTTAACAGGTGGCCTAACCAGGTCCTAAAGCATTACAGGCTCTGCTAAAATATGTTTAAAGGATGGCATTTAATGGCTCAAAAATGAAGTTATTGCGGACCATGTTTTATACTACAGAGCAGACGTGCGTGAAAGGTGTAGCACATAGAACGATATGATGTGCAGGATCCCGTTCAGACCCGATAATAGGAACCAAAGTGTGATGGAGAGAGGCAAGAGACCATATTATTGGGACTGGGTTTGCCAATAGACTGCAGTATTACTTTTTAACTTTTACCATATCCCCGTTACATATTACACAGCTAACAATGTGAGGCACAAAGCGATCGTGATTTCCCCAGAACTGAACTGCTCTTTTGGTTAAAAAAATAGAATTCAAACAAATTTTCTTGGTTGGAGGGTTAGCCGTCTAAGTTACTCGACTACGGGAACCCCAACATTTCGACACTGCTGTATTATGCCCTGACTGTGTTCATTTAGCGCTAAATAAATACAGAAAAACATATTATGAAACAAACAGATTTGAGATGTGTTGAGAAAAGCAGAACCAAATGTACCACGCTTATCGAAAAGTGGTGTGTTCATGCTGAGTCAACAGTTCAAAAAACAGCACCTGTGCTCGTCGTAGACGAGGGCCGACTTGGTCAAGCAGAAGCCGCGCATGCGCAGGCATATTATACATTTCAACAGTCTTTCTCGTGGCTACTCTTAGCTAGGGCCACTGGATTCCAAGAAATGCAGCGTCCAACAATAAACTGTTTTTATTAAAAGACGGTGTTTTGGTGAAAGCCCTCGACCGAGTCCCCCAAGCTGCCTAGAGTTCTTGTCATACATGGGATGATAATCCTACAGTACATCGGCATCAGATAGTAGGAGCCTATGATAACATTGCTGCACACCCCTCTCATGACAACAATGAAAACGAGCATGGCACGAAAGTAAAAAAATAAATCCAGCAGTCATGTCTCAAGTTTTCAACAGCCACGTTATTCTAGAGTGTCTTTCTATATTACTGCAAAAACGCAACACCACGGGGCAATATTGTACACGTGTTTACAGCAGCATCCCTAACCTGTGCAACAAACGCACACAGCCCCCTCCTCCCCCCAGTATTTCCCAGTGGCCCCAACTCGGCAACTCTGGGCATTAAGCTTGCCTCATCTCCACAACGGCCCCTCACAAACGCCGGGGATGCCTGGTTTCACCTTGGAGACTCCCAGGAGGGACTATCTCACAGGGAAAGCCAGGACGGGTTCCCCAGCGGTCTATAGCGCTACGAGGCCTGCGGTGCGGGTAGCAGTGCGCTTTACAAGACACACAATTTATTTAATTTATTTATTTACTTTTGCTGGAAATGCCGTTTTGACATTTTTTTATTCCAAAGTGCAATCCCGGAAATAAAATGTTCAAACTCTGAAAAATAATTAAATAAAGCAAGATGGAGTGTTCTTAAAGTGGCCAGATAATTTTTTTCAAACCCCAACACATTAGCGCCACTTTAAAGAGTTTGCCAGTAAAGCGCTACTTTTGTTTTCTTGTCTTTCTTTGAACAGAATTGTTTTCCTCCAGTACCTCCTACCTGGAGGCAGGGCCTGCGCTAGGCATGGGCAGTGTGGGCAGCTGCCCAGGGCCTGGCACTCTGCCTGACAGGATGGGCCCCCCCACAACGGCAATTAACACCCCACTAGTCCTCGTGTATGTCTGCCGATCAGAGTGAAAGAAATGCTTCACACACGGGCTCATGTGAGGCCCCCCCCCACCTGGGGCTTCTAAAGGATGGTGTGGGAAGGCCTAGGGGAGGGTACACCTCTCAGGCAGCCAGTTCAGAGACTCAGCAGGGCGCCCATTGTCAGCACTTTAGCCCGCACAGGTTTAACTCAGCCCCCAAGCAATTCTCACACCTTCAGTTCGAAATGGGCTGTACAAGAGTTGCTTGGGGTGGCTGAGAAGAGGAGCTGCGGCCCAAGTGGAGTCTGCACAAAGCAGCTTCCCGAGATCAGAAGGTGTCACTTATGTAGATTTCAGGGGCCTCCCACATTCCCTTTTGCCCAGGGCCCCGAAAATCCTAGGACCGGCCCTGCCTGGAGGTACTGCAATACCTGGTTGATGGGTGGATTGGAAAACGAAAAGTGTACGGCGGCTTTGTGTTCACAAATGTGGTCTTTTGAAACCATACTGCTTACGTTTTGTAAGCATATAAGCAGTGGACATTGAAATGGGTCCTTTCTGGGCCCTGTAGTTATGTCCTTAACTTTTCAGGCAAAAATACTTGTTGATTTCTGAATAATGATTGTAAAAGCGTTAAGTTCACCATGTTTCTGCTTACATTTTACATGCTTTATTAAATCTTTCATTCCTTATGAGTGTTTGCTTTTTCCAGGATGTTGTTACCTTTTCTTTTAGGCAGCATATTGCTCTTGCCTAGTGTGTAATTTGAATTGAGTCGCATTCAGTTATTTATAGCAGGTCAAATTGGATTGTAGCTGAAGGCAGTATGAGTTTCTCTCAGTGGGGCAGTATGGTGTTCAGTGAGAGAGCAGATGTAGCACTGGGGGCAGAGCTGCTAAATTTAGAACTGAGAAACCAGGTTCAGCCTTCATGAACAGTCCCCCAGACCACTCTCCTGAGGGAGCACATTCCCATGCCAGACCTTAGAAGGCACCAGAAAAGCCCTGGTGTGTTAGCACCAGCAGGTGGACCCTAGCAGTGGCAAGTGTGGGTTCATCTTGAAGGCTTGCCCACCACAATCCATACTGAAGTTCACCTCCAGTCTTGCGGGCAGGGCTACGAAGTAGCAAACCCTACAGCAACAGTGACTCTGTCACTGAGGGCACCGGACCCCTGAGAAGAGCTGGCTCTAGGGCGGTGCGACTGGTGTGACCGCAACGGGCGCTGACTTTGAGTGGGGGCGTCGTATATTATGGTTTTAAAAGCACTTGCTGCCTCCTTCCTGGCCGCCAGCTATTTTCAGCAATAATAAAAATGTCATGATAACTCTGATGAATAAACTTCTTCCTAGAGCGAGATCAGAGATGTGTCTAGTGGAAGTTTTTGACTCATGGAAAGATAGCGCAGAGGGTTAATGTGCCTGCTGCAAAGAAAATGTACCAGGCCCATCACAAAGTGCACATATTGTAAATAGGTCAGTGGGTTACTGCTTTTGTCAGTGAGATCCTTTTGCTACTTGCAGTTTATAAGTTAAAATCCTAACAAAGAACAGTGAGCTATTAACTTTCATCTAAGAGCTGCATACAAACTGCAAGGTATAAACTAGAGCGTTATGGTTTTTCCCTAAGCCTTTGATTATCCTAATGTTGCAAAAGTGTTATTTTTGATACAAATCAATAATGATTTTTAAAGAGAACCCCCAATCATGGTATTAAGTCTGAATTTGTCTCCAGGCCAATCACTATTAAACTATACTGTCTACTAGTATGGTTATCATGTGACTCCTACACCTTGTGGGCTTTTCTCTTATTTAACATTTCCTATACAGTCATTTACACACGTAAAATTGATTGTCTCAGTGTATATTGCTGACGACAGAAACTCCCTGGCTTGGAAACAAATGGCTCGTGCTTCCACTTTTAAGCATTTTTGGGACATTCTGTAATTAAAATAAATTCACAAAGTGGAATATGCTTCTAATGTCAATAGCTCATATTAATCGTTAAATAATCATGTGTATCCATTGGTTGAATTACATAACATAATAAGCTGTAACTGGTCAGTGAAATGCCACAGACATACTAAAGATTGGGATGTTTTGCGCATCCTGGCCACACCTCTAACTCCGCCCACTGATCCAATCGTCAGGTTATTCCCGCCCTCTGATTCTCCGCCCACAGTTCCCCTACTTTTTTTTCCCCACTTCGACCACTGCTTGTAATGAATAAAGACGCGACTCAGCTCCCTGGCCGGACCAGGCCTTCCGCCACTGCTAGGCTCCATCTCCAGTCACTCCTCTGTGCTGCAAACTCCCAGAGCGCACGCTGGCATCTTTATCTTGCGGGACCACCAGGGGGGGGCTGATGGGGGCGCTACAGCACCAGCGCACCACTCTTTGGGCCTGATGGCGGGTGTAGCCAGTCTTCGTTGGCAGCACAGAAGAATAGGCAGCTGGCACGAATGCACATGAATTTCCTGAGACAGATCTG
The DNA here is from genome assembly GCF_964261635.1 of Lissotriton helveticus. NCBI lineage: Eukaryota > Metazoa > Chordata > Amphibia > Caudata > Salamandridae > Lissotriton > Lissotriton helveticus. The sequence continues at coordinate 709,076,357 of NC_136070.1, forward strand.
CGAGTGTACAACCTCCACACTATAACTAATCCTGCTGTGAAATATAACGCATGCGCACCACCCATAAACAACAATACTCCCTCTAGTGTCTTAATCTTGCGCCTGCGTATTTTTTCCAGAGGTTTCTACAGTGTTTTCACCGAAACAGGAGTCTAAATCTGCACCACACGATAGTGTACTGCATTCTTTGTAAGTTAAAATTCCGCACTCAGTAAATTTGAATACTGCAACTCTGTTGGTGTCACGAGAGAGACACAGAATAGTGACTTGTGTATTTATAGTGGTGCAGCGCGAGGGGTGGCACGGGCACAAAGTAGTGCTCAGCAAACACGCAGTAAATGGGCCAATGGCCGTGGAAGGAGGCATGGCCGTCATAAGGCGGGACTAGCAGCCTTAAACCAATCAGAAGGCAGCATATAGAAAAAACCAAATCCACAAGCCAATTAAAAAGATAGCCGGAAAGTGGCGGGTATTCCTCCACTATACTGTATACAGCATCTCTCGACTGCCTAGATAGAGACCTAAAAACTGCTGGTGCTCAGATCCAGTGAGACCTGGCCCACTTAAAGCCCTGCAGAAACCCTTGTCCTAATCTCTTGTCCACCCAGGTGCCACAACTAACAGCAGTGCCCTCCCTGTCACATTTAGGTGAGGGCAGTCATTCACATGCAGCGAAAACGTACAATACCTCTCACACGCAGGGAGAAAATTTGCTATGTGTAAGGCCTTTGAAGTCTTTTTACTCAATCAAACTCTCTTTTTTTAGACTTGTTTCTGTAAAACAAAAATGAAATGCTAAATGGGCAAAAACAATATGGTGCCCACTTGCCTTTAAGTAGTGCCTAAAGTGCATCCCGCTAGCGACAGATGAATTGCAGACAGAGGTGAGGATCTCTGCCAGGAAAGATTAGGCCATGACCCATGGTCTTGGTCCATTTAAAAAATTCACATGCAATGACCTATTTTGAAAACACAGCAGGCGTGGGTTGTGCTTTCAGAATTCTTGGCTGCAGTTTTATTATCATGTGTGATTGGTACTTATATGTCATGTGAAGCCATGAATCACTTAGCCGGTTCATAAATCACTTTGACAGGAACATAAATACATTGGGTCAGGTTATAGATCATACCCCATCATATATCAATCACATTTGTTCATAACTCCTGCCACAATTCATAATATTCTTTCATTATTGCTATGTCAGCAACCATACATGTCAATTTTGTGAGGTAATAAAGTTTCTGTGTTGGGCTTCTCCTCTGACTGCGATGATGTGTAGCCTCTCACTGCTGTTAGGCTCAACTATCTTGTCTGTCCATTTGTGCCCTGCCATCGGTGGGTCTGGGCTGTGTCATGCTGTGCTCTGTGTATCTCCCTCATCAGTCCACTTACCCTATTGTAAAACATCCCGAGGTAAGTGGTCTTCATCTGGCATACTACCCTGCTGGTGTGCCTCCATTTTTCCTAGGCGTGTTCCTTGTTTTACTGCCTCTCGCTACTGCAACATTACTTCTGCTCCAGGTGTGAGTTTGTCTCCGTTCAGCTAGTGTGCCACGCCCACTCCTTATATTGAGCGTAGTCAATGGGCAGTGATGCTTATAATCCCTTTCTTCCCCAGCGTGTTGTGTTGGGACCCCCGTAGGGGAGGTTAAAAAAAATACTGGGCCCCTGATTGGCCCAAAGTTTCACGCCCTTCTTGGTGCTCCTTTTTCGTCTACGCCCTCGTTTACTGGGAGGAGGGGCTGTCTACCTTTACCTTGGCATACTATGGTGTCGAAAACCAGTCTTCACGGGCCCCGGCGGTTGTTATTGCGCCAGTCCTTCATTTCCCCTTTAGGCGGCCTCTGCCATAAGCCCTACACTTGGCCCACTCCAAACATTCACATACACTGACTTATGTTAAAAAGACATGAGGCTTGAGTTATGCTTTTGAGAATTCTTGGCTTTAGTTTTATTATCATGTATTAATGGTACTTGTATGTTTTTTGGAATCATAAATCCCTTTTCCGGGTTCTTCAGTTACTTTGACAGGGTCATAGATTATTTTGACAGGATCATAAATCATTTTGACAGGGGCATAAAAACGTTCGGACAGGTCATAGATCGTACCCCGTCATAAATCAATCACATTTGATCATAACTCCTGCCATTATTCATAACATGGTTCAATTGTTGCAACATCATCAATCCTAAACATCAATTTTGTGATAATAAAGTTTCTGTGTTAAACTTCTCCTCTGACTGTAAGGGGGGATAGCCTCTCACTGCTGTTAGCCTCAACTCGCTACCTTGTCTGTCCATTCGTGCCCTGACATCTGCCGGGTATGGGCTGCGAGTGCTGTGTTCTGTGCACTACCCCATCAGCTGTCTTGCACTGCAGTAAGGCTTCCCCAGGTAAGTAGTCTTCATCCGGCACACCTCATGCCGGTGTGTCTCGTTTGTCCAACACTTGTTCCTTGTTTTACTACCATGCCAGGCTCACTGAGCACCACACCCACATCTGGTCCCCTCCTTGCTGTGCCACTGGATTTAAGCTAGCTTAGTTGATGAGGGGTGATACCCCCAAAACGGTTCCAGTATGCTTGTTTCTGGTCCAGGGAGGACCTGCCTTGGCAGTTCGGGCTGGACTATTCCCATGAGGAGAAGGGTCAACACTGATTTGCATAGGCTGGGTCCAAACTGGGGTGGGATGGTGAGCAAAAGACAAATGGATTTAATCCAGATCTTATGACCGGGGGTGAATGTTTTATTTTTACACATTCCGTCTATCTTTTGTTAGTGTAGCATTTTTCAACCTAAGTGGAATGGGTATACCCAGACGAGCATCCCTTGCTAGCTGTGTAACTGGATTCAAGCTAGCCTGGCTGATGAGGGGAGACACTCCGAAACCAGTCCCAGGATGCATGTTTCTTGTCCAGGGAGGAATTGGCTTGGTAGTTCAGGCTGGGCTGTTCCCATGAGGAGTAGGGCCAAGACAGGTTTCCATGTGGCTGGGTTAAAACTGGGGTGGCATGGTGAGAAAAAGAACAATGGATTTAACCCAGTGTCTTGACTGGGGGTGGATGTTTGATTTATTCAGCATTCCATCCATTATTTGTTTGTGCAGCAGGAAAGAGGGCATGATTGAGTGCATAGTTCCTGGATGATCCACATACCTTACCCAGTCCTAACTGGAAGACCCGTTGTGACCACCCACTGGGGCACCGCTAGGGTCGAAACGTCGACGTACTTCTAAAGCTCAGAGACTACAGGATTCCTTCAGATTAAGGATAGGACTCACTGTATCATCAAACCTCTGACTCTCCTATCTGTATATATGCCGAAACTGTACATATGCCTGCACTGTATATATTGTTCACTTTATGAGCACTCCAAGCACTAGTGTCACTTCATTTGTCACGTATGTGAAAATTTCATGTTGACAGCATTCACTTTTCTTTGTTTACTTTGGATATCATTGAATGATGTAATTCAGATAAAGGTAACAATTTAAGTTGATTGTCTCACTCTCAAATAATTTTGAATCCTTTCGATCGAATAATCTGTACAATAAGTGACAATAGGGAGCTAGTTTCTTCAGCTATTATTATTGTCTGTGTAGAGGTTGTGCTGGTATTTTATCCTTGTGAAAGGGGGGCATGCCACAACTGGTAGTGTAGTCAGCCAATGGCTGAAGTAAGCTGATACATTCCCGCCTTAATGCATGCTGGAGTGGGTGGAATATAAATGTATTGATACCAACTACTGACTAATGGATTACGTCTGGCTGAAATTCCTATAAGTAATTATGTTATACACAGCATTTCATAAGGAAGAAAAGAGAAAGTAAGAAAGAAGGAAGGCAAGAAAATGAAAGAAATAGTGAAGGAAGGAAAGAGAAAGAAAGAAGGAATGAACGTGAACTAAAGAGAAGGAAACTGAAAGCAAACAAGAGAAGGAAAGAAAGAGAGAAGGAATGACAGGAGAAAAGAAAAGAAAAGAAAGAAAGAAAGAAAGAAAGAAAGAAAGAAAGAAAGAAAGAAAGGATGAAAGAAAGAAAGAAGGGATGAAAGGTTAGAATACAAAACAAGCAAAAGTAAGAAAGAAAGAAGGACAGCAAGAAGGAGATAAAGAAAAAACAAGAGCAGGAAAGAGAGAAGCAAAGAAAGAAAAACAAAAGACTAAATAAAAGAAGGGAAAGAACAGAAAAGAAAAAAGAGAATGATTTGAATTAACAGGAGGCGCGAATGGAAGAAGGCAGGAAAGAGAAACAAAGAATGTAACATAGAAAGAAAGAAAAGGGGAAGGGGAAGAAAGAAGGAAGGAAAGAAGGGATGAAAGAAGACTACAATGAAATAGGCAAGCAAAAGTAGGAAAGAAAGGTCAGAAAGAAGGTGAGAAAAAAGAAGGAGAGCAGGAAAGAGAGAAGCAAAGAAAGAAAGAAAAACAAACGAAAGGAAAGAAAAGAAAAGAAAAAGAGTGAAAGAATTGAAAGCGGGCGAGAATGGATGAAGGAAGGAAAAAGAAACAAACAAACTAAGAAAGTAAAAAAAGAAAGAAAGAAAGAAAACTTAATTCAGAACAGTTTGAAATGAACACGATCTGATCTTGTATGCAGGGAAATAGCAGCAGTAGTCAGAAATACAAAACTCTCAGGAAGGAATTTACAGCAGCATTAGCAGGAGATGGGATCTGATCAAAATGGAATGTGCATCAGAAGTATTCTGCTACCACACCAGGCTCAAAACACGAAGGCAACGCTAAATTAAATATAAAGTAAAAACAAAAAAAACTGGCACTGAAAGGAACTAGCTTGCATGTGGTTATCCTCCCAGTGAGAGAGTGAAATGTAGTCACTAAGTGAAGTCAATTAGTGGCTTAAGTAGGCTGACCCAATGTCCCATGCTGTAAGTTATAGTGGATGGAAGCAAAATGTGAATGACATACCAAAGGACCAATGGATGAAGAGAGGTAGCTGAAAGCCCCTATATGTAAGTATATTACACATATTTTAGTAAAATCAACAGGTCTTTGCTAACACCAGCCCTAAAAGGGCAGAAAAGGCAGAAAGAAGGAGGTAGAGAAACAATATTAAAACAGTGACAAAGGCATAAAGCAAAGATGAAAAAGAACTTGCCAAAGCTGAAATAACAAGATATGAAGCAAGGTATTGCGCAACCAGAGAATTGTAAACATTGACGCTCCAGTGGTGCAATGCCCTTGTAAATATCCCCTTGAGTTACTGGGCGAGAGCTTTGTTGTGTTGAAGTGTTGGACTGGTTTGTGACTTCTTTTTCAGAAGGCTCAAAAGTGTGATACCCCTTGTGCCCCCGTGCCCTTAAATGCTACAGAGCATGTCACACCATAGAGGAAGCATCCAAAGACAGAGGACCATCTTAATCCAGAGAAAAGGACAGTGAATTCTTGCTCGCCTCTGCCAGTCCTGCTATCTTTTGGTTCTTTCTGCAAAGGTATTGGTGTCAGACCCACATTAGTAAACTAATACTAAAACAAAGAACAGGGAGAGGTCCATGAAAGAGAATAGATTTTCCAGGGCATGATCGAGATTGGCCGTAGGTAGCTGCAACTTTGCATACTCACAGTGACTTTCATGATTTCGTTTTTCAGGCTGTTTCTAACTTTCTAGTAACTCACAAATACAGAATTTGTTTCACAGTTCCTTCAAGCAAACACTCTCTTGTACTTGCTTTCTGTGTATTTAGTGGAACCCAAGGTCAGCCTACGCTGCACACTCAGTGATTTTGTATCTTATATTAATAGTGTCCTGTTGGGGCTACACAGAACACCCCCACAACACTATGTGTGTGATTGTGATTAACCGTGCTGAAACTAGAACAGATAGTTCTTTAGGAGAAGGCTAAGAGTAACATCAGTGACTTTCCATCTGGCAAAGCCAGGGATTGTAGAAAGAGACTGCTCTTAGTTTCTACCTGCAGTTCTTACGATGATGTCAAATGCTGATATTGTGGTGGAGCTGCTAGCCTAGATGGTAGGAATATTGATCAAGGTTTCACAGTGCTGCACATCTAAAGGCCCTCAGTAAATAGCATGAACTAAGGGTACAACATAGATAGTTCATCCGCTAAGTAAGTCAGAACCTATAACCACTGCCAAAGTTCAAGTTATCTTCTGGTGCTCATATCTTTCCGTAGAGCAGAAGTTAATTTACTTGAAATATATGTTTTTGGATTGCGATGAACCTTACATTTCAGCATCTCATACACATATGTACAGAGGAATGTGGTGTACCTGCCGATCTCATCCCACATGGAGAGTTGGTTCTGACGATAATGTAGATGATATATGACTACCAGAGAACAAGTCATTCTTTATGCCACTCCTTTTTTTGTTCCTAGCCTTTGGATCCTTGTTAAAGGGGTTATTTAGATTGGAATCTTATCCATGCCCAGTGGTGTTGCAAAAATCATGCTGTGCTGTGGCTGGTGTTCCATGTACTAAGACATGTTCCTCTACAAGCCCTATACTTAATGTCTAAAGTTGTTAAAAATGTAGCTAGCAGTTCTGTGTAACATGAAACATTTCTGTTTTGTTTATAGTTCCCCTGCATACACTAGTCTCCAAGAAGCAGATGAAAACGATCTAGAAAAAAAGAAAGAAAGAAAGAAAGAAAGAAAGAAAGAAAGAAAGAAAGAAAGAAAGAAAGAAAGAAAGGAAGGAAGAAAGAAAGAAAGAAACAACATAAAAAGAGGATAACGTAAGTCATAACAGTTTCAAATGAACACAATTTGATCTGATATGCAGTGAAATAACAGCAGTCAGAAATGCCAAACACCCAAAAAGAAAAACACAGCTGCATTGGTAGGAGTTGGGATCTGATAAACTTAGAATTTGCATCAGAAGTGTCCTGCTACGACACCTGGCTCAAAACATGAAGACAACACTAAATTAATTGGAAAGTAAAAACAAAAAACTGCCACTGAAGGGAACTAGCTTTTATTCGCATGTGCTTCGTATGAGAGAGCAACATTTAGTTACTCAAAGTGAAGTTAACCAGTGCCTTAAGTTGGTTGACTGACTGTTGTGATGGGGTTGAGAGAAGAAGGCACAGAGGGAGGGTTGATGGGTGCATGCAAAGATGGGTGGAGGGGAGGAAAGATTGAATGATGGAGAGAAGGGTGAGCAAAGAGAAGGACAGATAGAAATGGAGGGAGACAGAAATAGATGGATGTAGACAAGGAAAAAGTGATGGTTGGAGTAAAGGGTAGCTGAGAGAAGGACGGATGATTGGGGAAAAAAAAGATGATTGCACTGGAAAGAATAGCTCAGCCCTCCACAGGGCTTGGTCGCCCCACTCACTGCTGCCGCTCCTGCCTGCCTTTGCCGCCTCCTGCCTGTAGATTCCTTCGCTCGCTGCCCGCTGCTCCTGGGAATTTCCCGCTGCTCCTGGGAATTTCCCGCTGCTCTGGGAATTTCCTGCTGCCCGCTGCTTCTTGGAATTTCCCGCCGCTGCCTCCCTGCGGCCCCGCCCCCCTGTGATTCCATTCGCCGCCCCGCTCCCGCCACCCAGCTGCTCCTCCCTCCCGGCTCCTTACTTATGACGCCCCCAGAGCGACCGCGCAGCGGACGCGTGCAGCGGGAGCGCCGATTGAGCGCCGAAGGTGCGCCAAAGGTAAGCCCGTCTGCGCCAGTCTGCACCTGGCCCGCGCCCAGCGCCAGGACCCCTGGCCCTCCCCGCCGAGACGACCCGACTGACCTACGACGCCGCCACTCTCAACGCACTCAATGCCGGCCGGACCCACGCCAGCTGCCGAGCCACCCCGAGACGCACCCACGGACCCTTCACCTGCTGCACCTGCAAGTTCACCTGCCTCCGAACCTGCCCCCGCACCTGCCAAGACAAACACCAGCAGCAACCACCTCAAGTGCATCCTGATCAACACCCGCTCCGTCCACAGACACGCCGTGGAACTCTGGAACCTCCTCGACGCTACATCACCGGACGTCGCCTTCCTCACGGAAACCTGGATGAACGCCTTCTCTGCACCCGACATCGCCATCGCCATCCCGGATGGGTACAAGATCATCAGGAGGGACCGCATCAACCAGACCGGAGGTGGCATCGCCATCGTCCACAGGAACACCATCCGCATCATGACCAACGCCAACGACTCCTTCGCCGCAGCCGAACATTTCCACTTCCAGATTCACACCGACCCTAAGACGACCCTCAGAGGCACCCTCGTCTACAGACCCCCGGGACCACGCACACAATTCAGCGAAGACATCACAGACTTCATCAGCCCGCACGCCCTCCCCTCCACCGACTACATCCTCCTCGGGGACCTCAACTTCCACCTGGAGAACAACAAGGACCGCAACACCACGGCCCTGCTGGAAAACCTCGCCAACCTCGGACTCAAGCAACTGGTCAACACCCCCACCCACTACGCCGGGCACACGCTTGATCCCGTCTTCTCTTCCAGCAAGTACATCACCTTCAGCCACGCCATCCGACTCCACTGGACCGACCACAGCTGCGTCCACTTCAGCTTCAAAAGATCCACGACCCACCACCACCCGCAACAGGTACCTCACAGGAATTGGAGCAAGATCACCGCAGACCAGCTCACCACCTCCCTCTGCCAGAGCCCACCCGCCAACACAACGGACCCCAACGAAGCAGCCCGCAACTTCACACAGTGGCTGACCGCCTGCGCCGACGACCTTGCGCCACTAAAGAACCCTCCCAGCAGACCCAGAAGCAAGAAGGCATCCTGGTTCACCGACGACCTCAAGGACTCCAAGAAGACCTGCCGCACCCTCGAGAAAGCCTGGCTCCTCGACTGGACCACCAACAACATGACCGCCCTCAAACACGCTACCCGCAAGCACCACCAGCTCATCCGCACCACCCAGAAGAAATCCCTGAAGGAACGACTGGCCAACAACGCCCACGACAGCAAAGAGCTCTTCACTATCGTCAAGGAGTTCTCCAACCCCAGCACCGGCACCAACGACATCACTCCGTCACAAGACCTCTGCGACTCCCTCGCCTCGTTCTTCCACCGCAAGATCGCCGACATCCACAACAGCTTCGGCGCCCCACCCACGCACCCAACCGCCGAACCAATGCCCCCCACCGCCACCCTTCGCACCTGGACCACGGTGACCACCGAAGACACAGCCCGCACGATGAACACCATCCACTCCGGATCACCGACCGACCCCTGCCCACACCACGTCTTCAACAAGGCCGACTCCACCATCGCACCCCAACTCCGGAACATCATCAACGCCTCCTTCAACACCGCCACCTTCCCGGAGAGCTGGAAGCACGCCGAGATCAGCGCCCTCCTGAAGAAACCTACAGCGGACCCCACCGATCTCAAAAACTTCCGCCCCATCTCGCTCCTCCCTTTTCCTGCTAAAGTCATCGAGAAGATCGTCAACAGACAGCTGACCGCCTTCCTCGAGACGAACGGATCCCTCGACCCCTCGCAGTCCGGCTTCAGAGCCAACCACAGCACCGAGACCGCCCTCATCGCAGCCACCGACGACATCCGGACCCTGCTCGACAAGGGGGAAACAGTGGCCCTCATCCTCCTGGACCTCTCCGCTGCGTTCGACACGGTCTGCCACCGCACCCTAGTCCAGCGCCTCAGCAACATCGGTATCCAAGAGAAGGCACTGGAGTGGATCATCTCGTTCCTCGCCGGAAGAACACAAAGTCCACCTCCCCCCGTTTCGCTCCGAGGCCACCGAAGTCATCTGCGGCGTCCCGCAAGGATCTTCACTCAGCCCCACCCTCTTCAACATCTACATGAAACCTCTCGCAGCCATCGCACGCCAGCACAACCTCAACATCATCTCTTACGCCGACGACACCCAGCTGATCCTCTCCCTCACCAGAGACCCCGACACCGCCAGAACCTGCCTACACGAAGGGATGAAAGACGTCGCCGAGTGGATGAAGGACAGCCGCCTGAAACTGAACTTGGACAAGATGGAAGTCCTCATCCTGGGATCTTCGCCCTCCGCCTGGGACGACTCCTGGTGGCCCCCAGCCCTGGGCACCGCACCCAAGCCAACCGACCACGCACGCAACCTGGGCTTCATCCTGGACCCCTCCCTCTCGATGACCAGACAAGTCAACGCCGTCTCCTCATCGTGCTTCAACACCCTGCGTATGCTTCGCAAGATCTTCCGCTGGATCCCGACCGAGACCAGGAAGACTGTCACCCAGGCACTCGTCACCAGTCGACTGGACTACGGAAACGCCCTCTACGCCGGAACCACAGCCAAGCTACAGAAAAGACCCCAGCGCATCCAGAACGCCTCCGCCCGACTCATCCTGGATGTCCCCCGATGCAGCCACATCTCCAGCCACCTGAGGAACCTGCACTGGCTCCCCGTCGACAAGAGGATCACGTTCCGGCTCCTCACCCACGCACACAAGTCTCTCCACGACCTGGGCCCCAAGTACCTCAATGACCGCCTGACCTTCTACACGCCCACCCGCCAGCTACGGTCCACCAGCCTCGCCCTCGCAGCCGTACCACGCATCCGAAGAGCCACCGCCGGAGGAAGATCCTTCTCTTACCTGGCTGCCAAGACTTGGAACTCCCTCCCCATCCACCTTTGGCTGACCCAGGACCATCTCGCCTTCAGGAAACAACTCAAGACCTGGCTGTTCGAGCAGTAGCATACCCCTCCCCCCAAGCACCTTGAGACCCTCCCGGGTGAGTAGTGCGCTATACAAATGGCATGATTGATTGCTTGATTGATTGATTGATTGAATAGGAGGAGAAAAGTTAAAGTTTGGATGGAAAGATTCATACCGAGATGAATGGATGGATAAAATGGGAGATGATGGCTGGATGGCAAGAGGGAAGGATAGATCATGGATGGAAAAAGAAGAAGCTAATAGTCAAAGAAGGATAAAGGGAAGGAAGGATGGTTACAAGGAAAGACCGAGAGAAGGACGGATGGATGGAAAAGACGGAAATGGATGGATGTGAAAAAAGTACATAAAGGAAGAAAAGAAAACAGGTAAGCATGATGAAAAAGACAGAAAGAAGTATGAGGAGAAGAAGATCAAAAGACTGAAAGAAGGAAGCAGGGCAGGAACGAAGGAAAGTTAGGAATATTAAAATTCTCCTGGGGGACAAATCTTTCAAACGACTGCTAAGTTCCCTTTCCTCATTCATTAGCTCAGAGCTATTTGAGACAGGGTTAAAAGTAGGGGGTATTTTATTTTTCTGGCTACTCCCTTAGGATGAATTAACTTCTTTCCTCAGCAAGGTCACATTTACCAAGAACAGCACTAATGCACAAAAATCAAAAGCATTGTGTTGTGTGAATGGGAAACAAAATGTTGCAGCTTTGAATGTATGCGTTCTCTGTCAATAATGTCATTATAGCAACACAAAAAGATAATGGACAGAATGCTGAGCATTGTCAAACATTCATCCCCAGTCATAGATTTGGGCTAACTCTATTGTTTGTTTTCTCACTATGCCGCCCCAGTTTGGACCAATCATATGGAAATCAGTATTTACCCTGCTCCCCATGGGAACAGTCCAGCTGGAAATGCCAGCTCAGGTGCACCCTGGACCAGAAAACAAGCATCCTGTGACCGGGATTTGAGGTATCACCCCTCATCAGGAAGGCTAGCTTGAATCCAGTGACATAGCGAGCATGGGACCCATGTCTTGGCATACTCTTCCCACTTAGGGCAACTATAGCAAAACAAAAAGATGATGGACGGAATGCAGAACATTGTCAAACATTCACTCACAGTTACAGATCTGGGTTAAATCCATTGTTTTGCGCTCACCATGCCACCCAAGTTTGCACCCAGCAGTATGCAAATCATTCTTGACCCTGCTTCCCATGGCAACAGTCCAGCCCGATCTGCCAGGCCAGGTCCACCTTGGACCAGAAAACAAGTATCCTGGGATCGGTTTTGAGGTATTACCCCTTATCAGCCAGGCTAGCTTGAATCCAGTGGCACAGCGAGCCCAGGACCGATAACTGGACATTCCCTTGCCTCTTATCAAGACTGATTTGCAAATGGCTGGGTCAAAACTGAGTTGGCATAGTGAGCAAAAAACAATGTATTTAACCCAGATCTCTTGACTGGGGGTGAGTGTTTAAAACGTTTCAGCACTCTGTCCATCATCTTGTTGTGTTTGCCAATAATGTAATTTTCAGACAAACGCTAAAAATATTGTGGTTTTGAGACTCTAGACTTTATTGTGCCATGGTGTTTTGTATGAAACTTGTACCCAAGCTACACCTTCCACTGCAAAATGTCTTCATGCAGACGACTTCCCAAAAGTCAATCTTTTAAGGTGTTTACATTTTCATGAAAATTACATGCATTACACAGGAAAATAGCACATGGTTTCTATTTGCTCTTTGTGTGCACTAAGGCGGGGAACCAATACCAGCCCTGGCAATTTTTGTCAGACCAGCCTCCATACTGAATATAACGAGCAAGCACAGTGAGTGAGCTTGACCACTGCGAGTGGGGTCTGAGGGTTCTCCCAAGAAAATTTTAAGAACGCTTGCAAATATGATGAGTTTTACAACACATTTTTCATTATTGAACTTTGTCCAGTCATTGAATGAAGACTGGAGACAGATTGACAGGATCAGCGAATGAATAGATGAGTAGTGAGGAGTGGGTATATTAATTCATTCAAGAATGAATAACAATGAATAAAGACTTTTAGATACATGAAGCAATAGTCTAAATGTACTGACCAAGGGTTGGGGCTCTGGTTTTCATTTTAGTTTCTGCATTAAAACATCCTCCCAAAATTCTCCTACCTCTGATTCGTATGAAACATGCATATGGATATATTTAACAAAGTGCACCTATTTAGCACCTCGAAAATGTAAACAAACTATCAAGCTCTGATCCAAAATGGAGGAAAGAACGAGGCAATCATGTAGTGGCTCAATTGCACAAAACATGAGCAACAATCCAGGTTCCCACCTGAACACAGTGGGTGATCCTCAGGATTTACCACTGTCAGAGTACCCCCCCCCTCCATCACCCCCATAAGAGCGCCATAAAACACATCGTTCCGGGGTACATGCTGCACACATGCAAAAAAACATACTGTTACTCTATCCACAGCAGCACCGCAGGCCACACACAGAGGCCAAGACAAAAGAGAGCTATCATTCAGGTTCCCCAATAGCAATGTCGCCAGGGCAGTGTTAGTGGGGGCAGGCATCAATGTTTTGAAGCCCATGACTAGAATATATGACTACCAACAATTGTCACCTAGGGCAATGAAACAACCTAATACAGTCCGAAAAGGGTTGGAAATATTATGTTGTAAAGAAATACATGGTTTTGAAACCTGAAGTCTCCATTATTTTTTTTTATTTTTTTTTTTAATTTCTCTTTTTTGGCATTTAGTCAAACAAGAACCACAAGTTGTACAGAATACAATAATACGAAATTTCTGTCAAGTGGACAGACCGATACATCCTATCCTGAATATATTAACAATATTCTGGAAGCAGGACCTCCAATAGTATGGAAGGTGACGGAACAATAGGATGCATCTCCAATTAGCCTTATGAGCGGAAAGAGTACACTGCAGTCTGCCAACATGAGTTTATGTGGAAGTGGCTATGCGTGTAGCGGTGTAGGGGCGAGCGAGGTGGGGGTAGCCTCAACGTGATCCTCCCCAGTTAGCTTAAAGTCCCTAGCAATGTCTAATTAGTGTGTGTGTGTGTGTGTGTCTGTGAGTGGGTCACCCGTTGGCTCAGTCTGGCCATCTCCAGGGCACACCTCAGCAAGTTCTACCCCCTAAGGGTGGTGCGGATTCAGACTGTCAAACAAATTGAGTACATAGATGTCCCATAACACAGCCGTGCCTCCCGCCCTCACAACCCAAGATCATGTGTTATGGCTTCTGCCAGTGCCCATTTGTGAGGCATCTGTAGCCAGCACTTGATTGTAGGCAGGCCATGGCAATTAGGCGCGTAAAGAGGACCAATGCCAGATCGACTAGCTTCAGCGAGTGTTTGTTACGTTTAATGTGTTTTGCGATCCCCAAGAGACAAAAGAGTGGGTATGGTAGTAGCTCTACTTCTATGACTGTGGACCCATTTTCACATCCACGTGCTCATCAGCGGTGGGCACTCCCAGAACATGTGTATAAACATGGCATCCACATGACCACATGTCGAACATACTGGAGAAACCGTTGGGAATATGTTGTGAAGTTGGTGCGTTGTTAGGTGAGTTTAATGCAAGTAATTGAATTGTGTGAACTTTAAGCGGGCATTGCACACAATGTGCTTAACCTACTCCAAGGCCATGGTCCGCTGCTTGGTAGTCAGGTCCGTGCCAAGGTTATCATCCCACCTGGGCTTGGTCCGAAGAAAAAAGTCCCTGCAGCCCCAACCCCTGCAGCACTGCATACAGTGCAGAAACTGCTCGGCAACCCAACCCATATGTCACAAAGCTCTGCAAACCCAAGTGCAGTAGCAATTTGGCTTGCCCCGGGTACCCAAGTGTCCCCAATCACTGCCATAAATGTATTGTGCCTAAGGAGAAGTTCGTCCTCTAGTTCCTAGAGTTTCTGCAAGCCCACAAAGGATAATGGAGCACGGATGTATGACATTACAACGCATGCTTTTACCACGCATGCCTTTACAACGCGGTATTTACAACGCATGCCTTTACAAAGCATAGCGCTTTGGGGTGCTGGATAGTGAATAGTTTAATTTACTATTCGAACTCCAGTCCCCGTGGATAGTAGGGAAGGTGTTGGATAGTAAATTAAATCTATTCCCTATCCTAGAGTGCCCCCAGCGCAATGCGTTGTAATGGTTTGCGTTGTAAATACCGCGTTGTAAAGGCACTACGTTGTAAAAGTTGCGTTGTAAAGGTTGTACACCATGGAGCACTGTCACTGTATGGGTCGCCCAGCTGGATAATTCCGGCCTCCCACGATGGGGTAGGATTAGGTACCCCTAGCAATGCTTTCATAGCTGGCACGCACCATAGGGGGAGCTGCGGTGCATAAGGGGTCGGTGTACATCTGGGCTGTATATACTGATTCCAGACGAGTTTGGCCACATGTGTGAGCCTACCCCGTCCACTAGCTGGTCCTCCTGGTGAGAGCATCCATTCTAATATACCCATGCCCCCCAAGCCGCCCTAATCAGGCTACCTTCTGTAGTCCCATCCCAGGCAGCCAACGCAAAGGTCACTGCAGTTAAACCGCTGCAAAATGCAATTCCAGGGCTGTGATTCCTAACCCCCCCTTGGCCATGGGGCAGTGAAGTATGGGAACTAAAACTCTCTCCCGAGTGGGTCCCCAAACAAGGTCAGACTCCAGGGTCCTTAGATTCCTAATAAAGGATCTAGTCGGTACCACTAGGGGAGATGCAAATAAATATAAAATCCTCAGGAGAACCAGTATCTTTGCTACTGACATCCTGCCCAGAGGATAGAGGGGGAGCCAAGTACAGAAGTGAATGGATTGGTGAATCGAGGAAAAGGTCCTGCCGTGAGTACCATCCAGTAAGTGCATGTGGTAAAAGTTCCTGCTGAGGTAATGAAAGGTTTACAAGCTCCAGGTGAGGAACTCATCCGCTGGCACCGCTCGGTTCCCTGGCTCAATCCATTGCGTAGTAAAAGTACTCTGCCCCCCAAGGTCCCCAAATGCACCAGACATCATGTAAATTGGATAACCTAGACCATTTTTGAAAGAGTTTCCTTGCCTGTATGTATTTTGTACCCGATAGTGGGGACACTGAAAGATCCAGGTCTATGTCCTGTTTGCAGTTAAAGTCTCACAACCACAACCTGGGGCCTGAGGAACCAGCAGCATAGTTGGGGAGAAAAAATCCTAAATTTCACCTTGTGAGGTATTCGGCATGTAAAGGGACATCATGAAGAAGAGGTGCTCATCCTAGGTTCCTTCTAAGGTCACATAACGACTCTTCCTTTCAGCGAGGACTCTAGTCTTCACAAGTGGTACCTCCGGAGCAGCCCAAATAAGGACCCCCCTGGGCGTATGCTGAATATCCAGTTCCATATACCTGCCCATTCCATAGCTTATTAACTTTATCCAGTGCCCACATGGTCAGATGTGTCTCTTGGAGGCAGGCAGAGTGGATATGCCTGCACTTAAGGTAGGCATATATTCCATGTCTCCTGGCAGGGTTATCCATGCCACAAATGTTCCAAGGTAGAGCATTAAAGATAGTAGCCATACTCGCACACCGTGTATTTCAAAAACCACAAAGCCCCTGTCCCGCACCCATCAGCCCTCCACCATCCGGGCCACCCAACCAACCAGCCAGATAATAAAGAACAATCAAACAATTCTGAGAAACAACTCCCATATCTCTGGGCTGAGCGCCTTCCAGCTCCATGTCACAACCTCCCAAACAGTTCAACTGGCACATAACAGATGCCTGCAACTGAAAGATGTCCATGCAGCATGCTCTTTTGGGGGCAGGTCACCCATAGCACATTATCGAATACTCGTCGATCAGTTCCATAACATAAGCCTGATTCAGAGGAACTTGCCCCCCAGCTATTCCAGTGTCCAAGGACTTACCTTAGCAATGTGCAGATATGGCCAGAAGTCCAGTTCGAGCATGCTCACCCACTGTGGTTCAGTGAGTGTGTTACACGTCGTTTTCATATTGTGGAGTGACTTTCGGGCCAGGGGGCATAGTAGTCATATATGACCCAGAGCCTACTGTGTCTGAGTCAGTATCCGATGGGTGCTCAACTGTAACAAAGTATGCCCCAGCCTACAGAGTGCTTAAAACTGACGTAACAGCTCCAACTGTGTTTGTCATGGCGAAATTTTTGGCGGCAATGTGGAGAGTACGTGCAAGAATTATAAAGGACTCTAATGTGGCACGATCTATTAATTCTTAATCTAAAATGTACTTACTTTTTTAGACTGTAATCATGAACTTTTAAATCTTCAAATACCGAACTCGTCTTATAAATTTTATGGTGTGATTTTGTGTATATCTTTTATGATCTGTAACGATCGAAATAAAGATTATTTGAAGTTGAAGTAACAAAGTAAAAGGATTTGATCTCTGTTGCAAGATGTCCCACACTGCCTTAGTCAGCTTGTCGGCCACCTGGGCTCATGAAGGTCGGGTCTTGGTAGGTCTTTTTCTGCATCAGCGGGGTGTCAACCAGCCTCCAGATCTTTGTTGTGGAGTCAAGTCCAGACATAATTTAGTGAAGGAAAGACATGGAACGTCTCTCCATCCACAACATGTAGTTTAGCCAAGAACGGAAGGGTATACTTAAAGTTCAGTTCTCAAAGGCGTTGCTTGACCTTGAGAAAGGAGCCACAAAGCTATTGTACCTCTGCAGTCTAGTCAGGATAGGCAGTTATCAAAGCACCTTCATGTTTCTAGGTGCCTTTTGCAGAAAACGTTTGGAACATCAGATCACGGTCTCGGAAATTAAGGAGTGAGAAATAACAGGTCATGGTGGAGCTCCCGGAATGGGAGGTATGCCAGGTATTCAGTGTGTTGTCTCCATCGAGAAAAATGCAGGGACCCTGCCCTCCAGCACTGTGTCCATCAGCTAGGATTCAACAAAGAGTTCCATGTTGGGCGCCCCGATCATTCTGGGAAGCCCAGCAAGCAGATGTTATTGCACCTTGAGCACCCTTCAGTGTCCATCTCTGCACTTAGCACCTTCATTCAGTCCTGCAATTCCTGCACTGTGGGCCCCAGGGGAATCAGAGAGGACTTTGTCTCATTCGATCAATCAATCAATCAGGAAATTATTAGAGCGCTACTCACCGTGAGGGTCTGAAGTTGCTGGGTTGTGGGGGTGGTAGCAGCTCTGTTCAGCCAAAAGAGCGAGGTCTTGAGGGTCTTCCTGAAGGTGTTTAGGGAGAGGACGCGTCTGATGTCTGTCGGTAGCTAGTTCCAGGTTTTGGCTGCAATGTGAGAGAACAATCTTCCACCTGCTCTGGGTCTGTGGATGTGCGGGGTTTCAGCCAGAGCAAGGTTGGAGGATCGTAGGTTTCTTTTGTTGTGCGTAGAAGTTTATTCTGTTGTTGAGGTATTTAGGTCCGTTGTTGTGTAGGCATTTGTAGGCGTGGGTGAGGATTTTGAAGGTGACTCTCTTCTCCACGGGAAGCCAATGAAGTCTCCGCAGGTGTTGACTGATGTGTTTGTGCTGGGGAATGCCGAGGACAAGTTTGGCGGCGGTGTTCTCTATGGTCTGGAGCTTGCGGAGTAGGGACTTGTTGATGCCTGCGTAGAGTGTGTTGCCATAGTCCAGTCTGCTGGTGATGATGCATGGGTGACTGTCTTCCTCCACTCTGTGGGGGTCCACTTGAAGGTCTTGCGGAGGGTGTTGAGCAGCTGGAGGTGACAGCGTTGACTTGTCGGTTCATGGTGAGTGATGACTCGAGGAGGATGGCGAGGTTTTGGCGTGGTCCGAGGGGTGGGGATGTTCCCGAGGCCAGTGGGCCACCAGGTGTTGCACCATGCTGAAGGGGTGGTACCAAGGACAAGGACTTCTGTCTTTTCGGCGTTGAGTTTTAGGCAGCTGTTGGTCATCCAGACTGCATCTTCTTGCATTCCTCTCTGGAAGTTGAGTTTTGCGGTGGTGGGGTCTCTGGCGAGGGAGAGGATGAGCTGGTTGTTATCGGCTTAGGATATGATGTTGAGGCCGTGTTGTCGGACGATGGCTGTGAGGGGCGCCATGTAGATGTTGAAAATGGTCGAGCTCAGTGATGACCCTTGTGGGACTCCGCAGGTGATCTCCGTGGGGGTGGAGCGGAAGGGTGGTAGCCTGATCCTCTGGCTTCTTCCGGTGAGGCAGGAGCGGATCCAGTCGAGAGCAGTTCCTTGTATGCCGGCGTCATGTAGTCTATAGACTAGTGTGCGAAGAGAGACGGTGTCGAAGGCTGCAGACAGGTCGAGGAGGATGAGGGCTGCGGAGTGGCCTTGGTCCAGGAGGGTGCAGATGTCATCTGTGGCGGTGAATAGGGCAGTCTCAGTGCTGAGGTTGCTTCAGAATCCGGATTGGGACCGGTCAAGGACGGCGTGCTCTTCGATGAATTATGTCAGTTTCCTGTTGACTGTTTGGCTGCGAAGGGGAGAAGCAAGATGGCCCAGTAGTTTTTGAGGTCGGTGGGGTCGGCCGTGGGCTTCTTGAGCAGGGGCCTGTCTTCTGCAAGCTTCCAGTCATGTAGGAAGGTGCCTTTTCTGAAAGTGGTGTAGATGGTGTTGTAGCTCAGGTGCGATGGTGTATGCGGCTCTGTGATAGATGTGAGGGGGCAGGGGTCATTGGGGGCCCCCGATTGGATGCCTTTCCTGGTCGTGGCAGTGACCTTGGTCGTAATTGGTGTCCAGTTGGAGATGATGGGCTGGGTGATGTCTTAGGGAGGCGGGGGACCGGATGTGGTGTCTTGCAGGTAGTCGACGAAGTTGTCGTAGAGTGTTTTCATCTTGAGGTGGAAGTAGGTTCCAAACTTGTCGCAGAGGTCTTGGGACAGGGTGACGTCTGTGACTTCACTGCGTGGGTTGATGAATTCCTGAATGACACTGAAAAGTTCCTTCAAGTTGGTGGAGTTGGTGAGGATTTTGTTGTGGATGAAGTTTCTTTTGGTTGTTTTGTTTTGGTTGTGGTAGTCCGTCATGGCGTCCTTGTAGATGGATTGGCTCTCGGTAGTCTTGATGTTCCTCAAGTGCTTTTTCAGGTGTCTGCAGGTGCGCCTGACTTCTTAGGCATTTGTGATGAAGCAGGCGGCTTTCCTAAGGCGTTGTTTGCCGGGGTTGTGTAGTGGGGCGAGCTCGTCTGCGCAGTTGGAGATCCACGTGTGGAGTTCTCTGGATGCGATGTTTGCGTCGGACGCCCAGGTGTGGTTGTATCATTCACTCTGTCCAATACCAGTCGGCTGTGAGCAGATTACACCATCATGGCTTTGAGAAGGCAGTTTCCGACGTGGGTGGGCAAGTAGGTTGCGGGTGCTCGCCAGGCTGTTGAAAAACAACAGTGAAACAGACCCACCGGTAGCCAGCAAGGTATGGACACTGCATCTCGCAGCCTACAAGGTCATTGGCAATGATCCACCCTGCTGTAAGGTACAAGGACTCACCACCAAGCCGCCGGCCTCTTATGAACCTTCACGTCGGTTATGCTATGCCCAATATCACAGAGGTCACCCCCGGTTGAGCAGTGTGGGAGCAGCCAATGCTGCATGGGAGGTATATTTCTGAGAGTCAGTGGGCCTTATGAGGCAGCAGAGTGTGGCAGAAGGAAAACATGCTTCTGGTCCTTGGGGGCACTCGAGCTGAGGCCGGGCAAGCCATCCGCGCAGGACCATCCTCAACCAGAGTCCCACCGAAGCGTCCAGACAACCAGGAAAACACAGGGCGAAGACCTCCTGGCCATGTCTCAGCCAAATGGATAAGCAGTTCTTGGGTGCAACACAAGACAGTCGGATGAGGGACACGCACCACTGCTATGGCCGCCCCTTTCACAGTGCGAAGAAATTCGCAGTGACGTGCACCGTCCACAGGAGGTGAGTCCACAGCGTTCTTGGGCTTCTCAGAAGATGGAAAATCCTAAGGGGCCGCACAGGTGGCGTCAGGTCCCCTGCCGCGGGCAGCACTCAGGCAAATTGCAGCACCCTTGTCACAGCGGGCTCTGCTAGGTGCAGTTTTACCTGTAGTAACTCAGGCCCAGGCAGTCACCATCAGGAGAAAGGGCGATATCAGGTGGGTAGTCAGTGTTGCGTGCCCTCCGGACTCACCCCATTGTGTGGTGTTGAGGGAGGTGCGGCCCCTCCTTGAAAGAGCAGATGCGCACCTGGTCGGTCCAGGTAGGTCAACCGCACCCACTGCTTAGTAGCACTGCTACTCACCCTGCACCTCACTAACCACAGATATTGGCGATGGCAACTGAATGACAGTGTATTGTATTATGAGGACACATTTTAACTGTGGTGCTAGAAGAATGTGGTTAGGCAGGGTTGTGTCTTTGCTCCCATTTTGTTTACCATATTTATTAATAACTTGGGAGATATGCTGGCCAAAGGGTGAAAGGACCTCTCCCAAACAGGTCTGCAACCTATTCCAGCCCTGATCTAAGCGGATGGCGCCATGCTAATGGCCCGTACCCCTATGGGTCTGAAGTACCGAAAAAATAATTACAACCCAATAGAGCTATACTTACAAATAGCCCTAATACCAATTACTAATAATCAGTCAGTTGGCAGTGTAGAAGGTTCAATCATTTATTAAACAAACAAACTCTGCCAGAGGAGTCTCTCACGACCTAACCCTTCGAGGTCCGCCGAGAAGACTGCTGGCACATTATCAACAGATCACATATATACTGTTACATTTCGAAACCGTTACCTAAGAAGGAAAAATACAAGTTGGTACAGGTTGGTGCAAAGGAGAGACCATATATGGAACACAAAGCGGTCTTAGTTTAGTTCAGCTCGTTATAGCAAGGTCGAGGAGGGTGACTCCCTTTTGCCAGTGCTAGGAGAGTCCGCACAGCACCTCCTGGAATGTGCTTATCCATCCTACCCCCACCTACAACCTTGACAGGCCTGTCGGGCAGAAACAGCAGTTGGCTACATTTGTCAGCCTATTTCTCGAGGGAAAGACTTTTCTAAATGCAATGGTAGGTTTCCACTATTGGCGCAAGCAGACTAGGCCACAAAATGGCGCTGGTCGAGTTAATCTATATTGCTCGCAATTAGGCAAATGATCGAAATAAGGCATACATTAATCCCGCAACTGGTACATGTGTGAGGTTACTAATACTTAAACACCTTTACTAAAGTAATAGATGCATCACGCTAATATCTAATTGAATCACTACGCTTTACTAGGCCTAATTCAGATTTCAGTTCCTCAGGTCTATATCGCTTACTGATCTCTTTCTCTGAGTTAATGCAGGACCTGGGTGACACTACAAATCTGAGTAAGACATTTGTAATGAAATGTGGGGATGGTTTCATAAGATGTTGGGATCTCTTTGTTAACAACAGTAAGTTACGTTTTACTCCTTCGTTCTCATATTTAGGGTTTATGTTCTCACAGAGAGGGTCATGGAAGGTTGCATGGAAAGTTAATTTTGAAAAATCAACTGTTGCCTTGACTAATCTCGCACGCAAATTTGGTAATAAACCAATTAATGAAATGTTGAATATGTACAAGTCAAATTGTTATCAATTGCATTATACGGGGTGGAGCTATGGGGACCCTCTGAAATGACCCGCCCTACAAACCGTGGGAATTAATTTTTCAGATCTCTGTTGTCAGTGCCTCAGAGCTGCTGATCCCAAGTTTGCCACTCAGAACTGGGGATGTCGTATCTAACCGACACAGCTTGATCACGTCCTATTCTTCTAACGCACAAAGTGTGGAAAAGTGCTGACACTCTGCTTAATCGCAAGGTGGTCAAGGACTGCCATAATTTGACAACATTCTATCAAATACTGTGCCTGACAAACGTCAAACAGATTTATTGAGCCTTGGGGCTCCTAGAATTTTTTGAATCCCTTGAATCTCTGCAGTCTATAACAAGTAAAGATCTAAGCGATGTTTGAGGAAGTTAGGCTGACAGTTGAACTAGTAAAACAAACGATCTCTGGTACCTTTTCCTTCCAATCATACTTAATGTATGTCCACGACACAAAACATAAGTTTGTCCTGGCCAACTTTAGATTGGATATCTTCCACTGTCTAGTGACATTTCGAACCCAAAATGACTGGTTTAAAAGTCTACCCAAATGCACTTGTGATAATATATCCATTCACAACACCTTACATACTTTGTTTTTTGTATATTTTTTGAGTGTCTGAGGAATATTTATATTGTACTCATTTCTCGTAACCTGAATTTTAAGCAATGCCGCCCTGCTTTTTTGTACCTGCAAACGCTGCTGTCATTGCCAATCAGTTATTCTGTGGCATATAATCTGTGTAAAGTCTTGCAGTACAGGAAAAAAATAGCTTCTTAGTATGATTTTATCATGATGAGAACTGTTTTTACGCTGTTTGTTATTTAATGTATGTTTTTGGTCTGGCTACTGTCTCAATGTTTAATACATTGTTTTAATATATATTTTATTGAGCTTTTTATAATGTACGTATCCTTTACGAGATAATTTATCGATATAATTACTTTAAAAGACAACCATATCTGTACTGTGCACTTTATATGCTTTCGGTTTAGTTAGCCCCACAAGATACTCAAATTTGTAATCCCTAGACTTCTTAGTTGGCATAGCGGACCTGTTTTAAGCCCATTTTAAGGTCTTTTCTTTAGCTTTTTGTCCCTTGGCTTTAGTCTCAGCAGGAAGCTATTCCAGTCTCAATGAGGTATCTAGATCTTAAGCCACCCTTATACAGACTGCAGTGTCTTGAATCATGTTAATCTTAAAACTGAGCTTTCACTGGTTTTGAAATTTGCACTGAACACTTTTAGGGTTCAAACAAATAAAAATAAAGTTATTTGACATTGAAAGTCCACATGCCGGTTGCCAGGGACTTAATGAAACAACCATAAATAAAAGGTACTGTACCATTAGGCAAAATAATGCAATATGGAAAAAAGAATGCTAAAGGCGGTTGCAACCAGGTTATAGAAGCAGCACACAACGATACTTCAGTACAAATCAAATTGAAATTCATGTGCTACTGATGGAGCAAGGATTCAAGAAAATGAAACTTGCTCGGAGAAATCCTCCATTAACTTTCACAAACCATTGAAAATGTAGATGAGACAAAACTAATATACACCACACACTGACACATGGGAGAAAAGCTTTACGCATGCTTAATAATTAAGGAATAACATGAAACACAACAAAAATCCGATTTGATTCGCAAAAACGATTTGCGCTTGTGCAAACCTGAATTACGTAGAGATAACGTGATAACTCGCTTTGAGAGGGAAAAACCTCACGCATGCGCAAGAAGAAAAGCTGCTACTGTTAATGCTTTTGCCTAGAGAGATAATAATAACATGGGATAGAGTAGAAGTGGATTGTGAACAGTGAGAATGATATGTTTAAGAAAATAACATCTGTTTATGATTCTTTTATTAATAGTGTGCTTTCCGGCCTGGTAAACTATAACAGAAGGAGAAAATGGCGACAGCTAAACAGAAATCGCGCATGCTCAGTGAATTCTTAATGTGACCCGATAACCGAGAAAGCTGAATGACTGCCAGACGCCAAGGACAGAAGTCATGGGAAAAAGAAGACATGTATCACTCGTCTATTTTGCTTGAATTTAATGAATTATTACAATGGCAACAATATATGCATGGGAAGAGGAAAAAATGAATGAGCTAAAGGGGAAGGGTTTGGAAGACAATAAGCAACTAAATAAAATTAATATGTTAGCATGGTGTAATGAAAACTCCCCTAGCCCCGTCCAATCATATCCTGTATTTCATCAATATTTGCAACTATTGACGGTGGAACATATAGAAATAAAGACTATAACTAGGGAGATTTTTAAATTAGAAGAGTCAAGTATCCTGCATCGAGAGAGAGCATCAAGATCATCATCGAGAGAGAGAGGAGAGAGCAGACTGGGAAGATTCAGAACCAAATGACAGCCTGACTAGATTTGAAGATTGTGGAAGAATGTCGAGGAGGGAGAGAGTGTAAGAGAGGGAATTGCCCTGGTGCGTCAGGTCTGTAGAGAAGTCTAGTAAGTATTGGTCCTGTCCAGATCCTGTCCCATAGTCTTTGTCTCCTGATCCGAATTCAGGGTACCCCCACCAGTCCTTTGGCCAGAGGGGTGGTGTTCAGTCATTCTAATGGGGAAATATCATTCTGTCCCAAAAATTAGAATATTTCTTTGCAAATGTATTTTATTATATGCCTTTTGTTTCTACATCTATCCACTCTCTTTGCATTTTGATTTGTTGAATGAATTCCGTGTCAATTAATGTATTTGCTAAATTAATTTTTCTCTCTCATGTGAGGAATGATGGAGTTTGCACTGTCAATCTGTATTAATGAGCATTCAAATGTATGATAAAACTTATGAATCTTACCCAGAGACTATGGTTATTTCACTGAGATCTGTGAATTAGTTAGGAACTGTTAATTTCACCATCAACTAACTCAACTAATGGTCAGTCGACCAGAGGAAAGAGTGTTGGTTTGTGAAGATTAGTGGTTACAGGGAATTAACTAATCGGAATTTAGGCGAATTATAAAACTTGACCCCCAGTGGTTTATCCAGGGTGTGTGAATGAACACTTGGGTAAATGTGTATGGGTTCCATTTCAATATTTGGTTTTCTGAAATGTTCAACCTTGGCATTCCGCTGGATCAGATTTTCTGGTAGCAGAGTTATAGTTATTATTGATTAGTTTGGTGATTATTGGTTATTGATTATTAACTATAAGTTGCATTCTATGTTGTCTGGAAGTACAGGTACAGGTACAGGTACAGATACCTGGGAATCCCGGGAATGGAATCTAGAAGCGTGTGGTAAAGAAATCACACTGCGTAAGGTTAACCATCTGTTGTCATAATACCTAAAAACTACAGAGGGCTGCAGGTGTTATTAAAGGGACTATATCGTATAAGAGTAGAGTGTGAGTGATAGCGAAGGGTCCACCTTTGAAACTTTTGCCTTAACCAAAAGAGGAGAGGAGTATCCCTAGAGGGGTAATAGGTCCACCTGAGCTTAAGTGCAGGGTAAACAGGGGTTTTTACTCTTAGTGAAAGGAAGTCCTTTTTCTTTGAAACAAGTGAAGAAAACTATCTTTAGTTTAGCGGAGCAGACAGAGTAGCACTGTGTTTACGTTGTTACTAACAGAAACTTATAATGAAAAGTTAGAAAATACATTGTCGTATTACCTTGTGAAGGGAGGGTCAGTAGCAGGAGTCATACTGACGACACGGAGAGCCTCACTGGTATTGGTTAAGACAGCGGGTGTGTAACAAGTGCAGATTGTAAAGGGAGAGTCAATAGTAGGAGTAATACTGACATCACTAAGAGCTGCACTGGCATTGGTCAGACAAGTGGGTGTGTTGTAAGCTCTGATTGGTCAGTAGACAAGAACCATGCTGGTATTGGTTGTGGAAAAGAAAACGTAGTGAGCCCTGATTGGACTGTTGGTGTGAGTTACGCTGGTATAGGACGAGTGTTAGCAAATAGGATCCATGAGAATACTGAAGAATTCTTAAGTTTTACTTACTGAAATAGGTAATCACAGGAGTCGGAAGAATAAAGTTGATTAATATAATCAAAAATGTCTTTAAGAAGGATAAGCATATAGTAACTAGGGAGGGAATTCTTATGCTGCCCTTTAACACGCCTGCTTCCTTTATGATGATGGAACAAGGATATCATACGTGTGTTTGGTTGGAAATTGGGTAGACTATACAAAAGGTGATGGTGTTCTAGCTGTTCCAGAACATGGTACGTTTAATGTAAGGATTTTATAGATTTTGAGAAATCAAATGAATACGCTAGAACCAAACCCTAGGTTGACACAGTATGAAGCTTTTGGAGGAATGTGAAGTTGAGGCAGATGAGCGAGAAGAATACAGAGGAGGTAGAATAATTAATAGAGGATTTTTACCAAGATACCCATTTGACACTCGAGGGGATCAGATGAAAAGATGGAGAAGAGCTGTAGTAATGGAGGGTTTGCATCCAGTGTTGATGGCTGAGGATCAAGTAGGGAGTAAGTGTAAAGAAAAAACTAAACACATAGATATGACAGGAACAGGGTGTGATGAATCTGATGATGAGTTATTAGAGGACATTTTAGTTAAAAGACCTCCGCCTTATCCGGAGAATGCTAGAGATACAACTCCAAGTGCACCAATGCTGGGAACTCCATTAGTTCCACAGGTTCTAAATGATCCAACAATCCCCTCAGTATTACAAGAAAAAGAAAGGGATGCATTGAATAAGAAAAAAGAAGAGATGATTCAGAAAATAAATCAGTTAGGTTTGAATGCAGAAGCATTGACAGTACCAGTAACAATTGGCCCTGTTATTCCATTGTTAGGTGATAAACGGGACACCCCGAAATTACAACCAGTGACAGTCCCATAGAATAGTGCTAGAAAAGAAGTAGTGATGTTAGAAGACTAGTGAGAGTGATTTGAATGTCTTGTTATTAGATCTCCCAAATCTTGAGACAGTAACTGAAACCCCGAAGAGAATTTCACCCGTAAATACAAGGAGGAAAGAACGCACTGTCACTCCAGTAGAAGGAAATTCTAAAGGGTTTTCACCAGAAGACCTAGAGGAGTGGGCAAAAGGAGTAGACAAGAAAAAAACCCAAGCGCAAAATATAGATGTAGGCAAGTTGAGAGTGGATTTAGAAGAAATGATTATTGACACCATAAATTCAGGCAGATTAGGTTCTTATGAAGATGACGAACTGTTGTTTTTGTGTAAAAGCATAACATGGAGAGCAAAGAATCTTCATGAACATATAGTAGAAGTGGCTTCAGAATTTGGAATAGATATGGAAAAGTCAAAAATATTGCAAAAACCTTACAAATCAGAATTTACTGAGTAGGATTTGGAAAGTTTGAATGTGTCAGGAAGGAGATTACAGATAAAAGAGTTAATATATATCTTGAAGAAATGGGAAGATGCAGACCGACGGAGAGGTAGATGGGCAAGAAAAAGAGATGAAGCAGCCACAAAGGAAACATCTGCATTTCCATTACGAGAAACAGAGCAAATCAAAAGAATGTGTCCAACAAGAGAAGTTCCTTGTGGTGGATATGTTCATGTCCCTTGGACTAGACAGGATATTTTATCTTTTACAAATGATGTTCCCAGATTAAGAGAGAAACCGGTTGAATTGTACAAGCAGGTTTAAAGGTTTGTAAATGTCTCAAAGGTTTTGTTAAAAGATTTGGATGGCCTGTTTGACATAGTAGTACCAACTGATTTGTGGACAGAATTTAAAATTACTGTTGATTGGCCAGCTGAAGAGTATCCCAGAGACGCAAGGACAGGTGCACCTTCAGAGGAGGAGATGAAAAAGATCAAGAGGTGATTACTTTCTTGAAAGGCAAATACATTTTGTGTATAGGTTTGTGTATGGATTCTGATCAGAAATTGGTTAGATGATTCAGCAGTATATGCTTTGCTGGCACGCCCATAGATAATATGCAAAGTATTGTAGTGATGATATTGATGCAAAACATAAGAAACTGAAAGAGAAAATGATGTGGGCACAAGTGAAGTTGGCAGAACACCAAGAGGCAAACATTTGGTAAGCAGTCGAACGATCAGAATAGTCAAGTATTGAATGGAAATAAAGTAAAAGGCTGAATGAGTAGAGAGGAAGCGAGAACGAAATACCCTTGTCAAGCATGCAGAAAGCATGGACATTGGAAGAATGAGTGAAGAACTATTCAACAGAGTAATGGGGTAAATCACATTTTAAATCCACAGATGCAGAATGAGGTGGTTGTGAACCAGCAGCAACAGCAACAGGTACGGGTATTTACTCCTCAATTACAGGTGCCACAAGCCCCTATGCCAAATCAAACTAACGCTCAGGTGCAGAGATACAGTGTGAACACCGGATTTCGTGGAGAGAGTGGTAAGAATACACAAATGGTTAAATATTATTGGATGCAAAGTAATGAGAGTGATTCAAACACGTCTCAATGATGGTGCCTGAGGGAGGAGGAAGTATGCGTGCTTGCCGCATCCTTGGCTGTAGTTCAGTCAGGCCCATTTGTTGATGGAAAGGTTGAAGGTAATGACATCAGTTTCCTAGTGGATACTGGAGCTACCCGTTCTACTGTGAGAGCAGCAGAAATTCCAAACCTACCCCTTCGGGAGAAACTATCCAACTTGTAGGAGTCTCAAATAAGCAAATGTGGCGGGATCGATGAAAACACGTACTCGGGTGGTACTGGTAAGGCAGGTTTTATTGTTTTTAACAAACGCTTGCACTGCGGTAGGTTTCTATAGTAGGGCAGAGGCGGCTCGGAGACTCGACGTGCCGGTGAACTCCTCTCCTTCCTGTGATCTCCGCCTGGTTTTCCTCCCTCCCGTGGACTTCTGGGTGCTGTAGGCGCATCCGTTTTGCCAGCCGGTCTCGGGATACATGAAACAAAAGAGAAACGGACTCAGCAAAGGGCTCTGGTTCACTGAGAGCTTTGGGGAAAGGGTGTGGGGAGTTGCACTCGTGCACACAGGGTTCTACGACGTGTCGGTGGTGAGGTAGGGAAGGGGTTCAGTGAAGGGATGTCAGTGGTGGGTGCACTATGGAGGTTTAAAACCTCTTCTACCCGCCCAGCCCACGATACGGTCCCGTACCTGGGTTAGCCACACTTCCCTTGAAGTGCGGCTGGGTGAAGCGCCTTGTCGTTAGCCTCCTGGGACTGCAACAGCTGGGCTTGCCTCCTCCATCTCTCCTTCTTCCGCCTTGCTCTCGTCCCCGTCTCTGCTTCCTCCACTCCGTATGTCTGCTTCTTCCCTCCTCGACTCCTCCGGGTGATGAACACACCTCCCTCTCGGAAGACTCGGCTTTGAGTTCCGGCGTCCCAGCTGACCAGGGGGCGTGGCAGGGATCTAACTCCGTCCAGTTAAAGAAACAGCGCCCTTCCTCGTCACGAGTGTTGGATGAGTCCCAAGGCGATGTCCCGTTCCAGACCCCGGGCTGCTGTAGGGATGAAAAAGAGGGGAACAGACATCGAGGGGGAGTTGGAGAAGGGGTAAGCCACCCCGCTCCCTGGTCACACACCTCCCCCCCTGGAATCTCCCGATCGGGGAGAGGGTAGCGAGAGAGAAAGTCCGCGCTGCCATTGTCCCGGCCCCTACGGTGACAGACCGTAAAGGTAAAGGGCTGGAGGGCGAGAAACCAGCGAAGAACCCTCGGGTTGTTGGACATGTTTCGGCTCATCCACGTCAGGAGCGTGATTCGTGTAGAGGGTAAAAGGATGACCCTCCAGTTAATACCTGAGCTTTTCTACGGCCATTTGATGGCCAGGCATTCCTTCTCAATAGTCGGATACTTAACCTCGCGGGGAAACAATTTCCGGCTAATGTATAGGACCGGATGTTCCGTACCATCCATCGACAGCTGTGACAACACCGCCCCCACCCCGTAGTCGGAGGCGTCTGTATGCAATATAAAGGGAAGCGTAAAGTCAGGGGATCGCAACACTGGACTTGTGGTGATGGATTTTTTTAGAGCATTAAAGGCAGTCCACATAGCTGTCTTGGGTTCTCTGAACCCCGAAGGCTTGTAATCGTTCTTTAGGGTGTCAGTGAGGGGGCTGGCGAGGTCGGAGAAAGAGGGTATGAATCTGCGATAGTACCCTATTAAACCAAGGAAGGCCCTCATCTCTTTTTTGTTTTGTGGGAACGATGTCTCGGAAATGGCTCTGATTTTCTCGATCTGTGGTTCGATTAGGCCATGGCCCAATAGGTAACCCAGATATTTCACTTTTTGGAAGCCCATCCGGGACTTCTTGGCGTTAATGTGTAAACCCGCAGTCTGTAGTTGGGTCAGTATGGTGGTCAGATGTAGCTGATGTTCTTCCCAGGATGGACTGAACACGATGATATACTCCAGGTAAGCAGAGCTAAATGATTGGTACTCTCGTAGTATCTCGTTCATCAGGCTCTGAAAAGTTGCTGGTGCCCCGAAGGGTTGAACGTTGAATTCGAACAACCCGTCGGGGGTGTCGAACGCGGTCTTCTTTCTGTCCTCTTCTTTAAGGGGCACCTGCCAATATCCTTTGGTCAGGTCGATGGTGCTGATATATTTAGCTTGTCACAGTTTTTCTATCAATTGATCGATGCGTGGTATGGGATACGAATCGAAAGATGATACTGCATTCAGGGCGCGAAAATCCATACAAAACGTATGCTGCCATCCGGTTTGGGGACCATAACTATCGGTGACGACCATTCGCTTCTTGAGGGTCGGATCACTCCCATCTGTAGCATCTCTTGGATATCTTTCTGGATGGCTGGTCTGCGAGCAGCTGGGATGCGATACGGTCTCTGTTTGATGACGGTTCCCTCTGGGGTTTCAATCCTGTGTTCTATGCATGCCGTCTTCCCTGGCAGGTCTGAAAACAGCTGAGAAAAGGGCCGAAGCGTATCCCTTAACTCCTTTTGTTGCGTGCTTCTGAGATCCTCGTTGATGACAAGATCGTCCATCGTAGTCGTCATACTGGATCCCGTGGGCAGTGTGAGGTTATGGGCGCGAGGGGGAGGCCCAATCCACTTCTTCAGCATATTTATGTGATATATTTGGGTTTTCTTGGGTGATAGCCTCAACTTGTATGTCGTTTTCCCTATTGTTTCGATTACACGGAAAGGTCCCTGCCACTCGGTCTGGAATTTTCTTGTTGCTGATGGCAGTAATACCAGCGCCCATTCATCCACGGCTAGCGTTCTCCATCTTTTTCCTTTGTCATAGCAGGTCTTCTGCTTCACTTGGTTTTTCTCCAGTTGCGAGTAGGCCAGATCCCTGATTTTCCCCAAAGAATTCTTCAATGCCTGGCTGTATTCGAGGAGACTCCTGGTATCGCCTTGTTGTTCTGTCTCCCAGACTTCCTTTGTCATTTCTAATAAACTCCTTCGTTGTCTTCCGTATAGCATTTCGAACGAGGAGCACCCAAGACTGCTTTGTCTTTGCCCCCTTATCACATACAGTGCCAAGGGAAGGATTCGGTCCCATTCACGTCCATTGACCGCCAGCATTTTCTTCATGGTGGCCTTGAGGGTGCCATTGTATCGTTCCACCAGTCCGTCCGTTTGGGGGCGGTAGACCGAGGTCCGGATCTGGTGGGGATTCAGAAGGGCACACACCTCCCTCATAAGTTTAGATATAAAAGGCGTACCTTGATCCGTAATCACCTCTTTCGGAAAACCGACCCGTGAAAACAACTCAAGGAAGTGATCCGCTATGGCTTTGGTGGTTGGGGCTCGGAGCAGAAAGGCCTCCGGAAACCGGGTTGCATAGTCCACAACTACCAATGCATACATGTTACCCCTCTTAGTTTTTGGTAGCGGTCCGATTAGGTCCATGGCAACCCTCTCGAAGGGTACCCCGATTATCGGTAAGGGCTGCAAGGGTACGGCTGGTGGACGGGTGGTGTTCTTTTTCTGGCAGATGTTGCATGCTTGGCAGTGATTTTTGAGGTCTTTGTACACTCCTGGCTAATAGAAATAACGTAGTACGTTCTGGGTTGTCTTCTCCGTCCCGGAGTGTCCTGCCAATAAGTGAGTGTGAGAGTAGTACATTATCTGTTCCCTAAAGTCGTGAGGGACGAGTAGCTGCGGTGCCTCTGTAGGGTTCGCCTGTCGGTACAGCATGTCGTTTTGGATCAGGAAGCGGGGATATCGGGGATTGGGGTCATCCTGGGTTTGGTGTGCTTGTTCCCACGCGGAAAACAGACTAGCGTCGTTGGCCTGGGAGAACTTAAAACTACGATCCGTGATCCATGGATCTGCTGTCACCATAGCGGGTTTAGGGAAGTCAGGGTTCTCTCGATTCAGGGTCTTACTAAATGTGTCTAGGAACTGAGGATTATCCGTCCCTATAATGATTTCCTCCGGTAGGGTCTCTAGTACTCCCACCTTAACCACTAATATCATCCCTTCCGTCATTTGTGGAGGTATGTAGGCTACCGGGTACCGTTTCACATCCCCATGGACACACTTGATGTGAACCAAGGTCCCTGGGACAACCTGACCCTCCCTCACTAGGGAACCCTGCACTACCGACTGTTTACAGCCCGAGTCTAGGAGCGCTTTCGCCCTCACCCCATTCACTCTCACACTTACATAAAACGCTCCTCCTAGCTCAGCTGAGTACATGATTGGTTTCGGCAGGTAGCCGACGTCCATCGGCTCTTCAGGTGCTCTCCTCTGAGGACACATGCGGGCTATGTGGCCCCACAACCCACACTCAAAACATTGGGGTCCCTTGAACATCGGAACATCCGGCCTTATAGGTCGCATAGGCTGGAACGCAGGAGTGGGTCGGGTTTTCTTTTCAAAACGTGGGGTTGGTCTGACAGGTTTTTCTGGCTCGAATGGCTGTGGTTTAGGTTGGGCCCTGGAAAAAGTGGTTGCCATTTCCATTGCCTGTATCGTTGTCAGATTCGAATGTTGTCTCAACCATTTCTGTGTCGCATAAGGGAGAGCCTCTAGATATTGTTCGAGATACACTTTGTCCATGATTTCTTCTTTGGAGCTAGTTAACGGTGTTAGCCACTTGTCGGCGACCATTTTCATTCTGAAGAATAGCGTTTTAGGATTATCACCCGGGGTCCCCCTTTCCTTCCTGAATCGCACTCTATAGGCTTCGCTATCCATTCCTAGGTGGTCTAGGATAATGGTTTCAATTTGGTTATACGGGGTTTGACCCGAGGCGTTGGCCACCTGATAAGCCGCCTGTGCTTCATGAGTCAACAGGGGGGCAAGAAAGAATGGCCATTTCTCGACAGGCCACCCGCAAGCCAATGCCACCCTCTCGAAGTTGGTTAGAAATGCGTCCGGATCGTCTCCAGGGACTTATTTTTGGAGAGATATCCCGGAAGGGGTTGGGTGAGTAGTCCGGGCTTCCCTGTATGTAGGGTTGCTGGGGTCCCCTATAACCTTTTGCAGTCCCTCCATCTGGGTAGCCACCGTGTTACGGAATGTCTCCCTGTCGGCCTGTGCAGCAGTGAGTTGTTGCTTGACTGCCCATCGTAGCTGCTCCTGGCCTTTCACCAGCGTTTGCAATAGTTCCTCCATCTTAGGTTGGCAGATGGTCAATGAGATGCCCGCATTCTCCACCACTTGTGGCGGGATCGATGGAAACACGTACTCGGGTGGTACTGGTAAGGCAGGATTTATTGTTTTTAACAAACGCATGCGCCGCGGTAGGTTTCTATAGTAGGGCAGAGGCGGTTCGGAGACTCGACGTGCCGGTGAACTCCTCTCCTTCCTGTGATCTCCGCCTGGTTTTCCTCCCTCCCATGGACTTCTGGGTGCTGTAGGTGCGTCCGTTTTGCCAGCCGGTCTCGGGATACATGAAACAAAAGAGAAACGGACTCAGCCAAGGGCTCTGGTTCACTGAGAGCTTTGGGGAAAGGGTGTGAGGAGTTGCACTCGTGCACACAGGGTTCTACGACGTGTCGGTGGTTTGGTAGGGAAGGGGTTCAGTGAAGGGATGTCGGGTGCACTACGGAGTTTAAAACCTCTTCTACCCACCCAGCCCACGATACGGTCCCGTACCTGGGTTAGCCACACTTCTCTTGAAGTGCGGCTGGGCGAAGTGCCTTGTCGTTGGCCTCCTGGCACTGCAACAGCTGGGCTCGCCTCCTCCGTCTCTCCTTCTTCCACCTTGCTCACATCCCCGTCTCTGCTTCCTCCACTCCTTATGTCTCCTTCTTCCCTCCTCGACTCCACGACTCCTCCGGGTGATGAACACACCTCCCTCTCGGAAGACTCGGCTTTTAGTTCCGGCGTCCCAGCTGACCAGGGGGCGTGGCAGGGATCTAACTCCGTCCAGTTAAAGAAACAGCGCCCTTCCTCGTCACGAGTGTTGGATGAGTCCCAAGGCGATGTCCCGTTCCAGACCCCGGGCTGCTGTAGGGATGAAAAAGAGGGGAACAGACATCGAGGGGGAGTTGGAGAAGGGGTAAGCCACCCCGCCCCCTGGTCACAGCAAATAAAGACCCCAGTCACAAAACCAATAGGAGTAAATATTGGAAATCTCAAAGACATGCATCGGTTTGTGGTATGTGATTCGAGTCCAGTAAATCTGTTAGGCAGAGATTTGTTGTGCAAGATCAATTGCACTCTCTATTGTATGCCGGATGATATTGCTTTCCAAACACCTGATGAAGATGTTGCTTTTAAAATGATGCTAGCAAAAGAAGGGACAGAAGTGGATGAGATGTTTGCACTTCTTACTGAAAATAATTTACCTGATGAACTGAAAACCACAGTGAGATCAGATGTGTGGAATTTTTCAGGAAACGAGATTGGTCTGATGGCAAATGTAGACCCAATTAAAATTGTAGTGGAAGGAGGTGCAATTTATCCGAACACACCCCAATACAAAATGAGCCCTGAAGTAAAAGCAGGAGTTGCTCTAGTAATTGATCAAATGATTGAACAAGGTATTTTGAAAGAGATAATGGGCAGTCCTTGTAATTAGCCAATCATGGGGCTTAAAAAGCCTAGTGGCAAGTATAGTATAGTGCAAGATTTGAGGAAAATTATTAAGACAGTAGTACCCTGTTGTCCAGTAGTACCAAATCCAGCAGTGATCGTTTATCAGATACCATGGGATGCACATTGGTATACGGTGATTGATTTAAGCCAAGCATTCTTTTCGATTCTTTTACATCCGGATAGCCAATATCTTTTTGCATTCTGGTTAGGAGACCGTGTTTTGGCATTGTGCCGAATTCCTCAAGGGTACACAGAGAGCACTTCTATTTTCAATCACATCCTGAAAAAGTGTTTGGAAACATTGGGTATGCCAGGAAATTTGGTTCTAGTTCAGTACATTGATGACCTACAGGTGGCATCAAAGACACGAGAGGCTTGTGTCACTGACACAATTGCCTTACTTTACCATTTGGCAGAAGGTGGACACAAAGGGGTCTATTAGTATGGCGTGCGGATCGCCACCACTCTATCGGCAGTCGTGATCTGCAAGCCGGTCGGCCTTTTACCCCCGCCACATTGGCATGGCGGGTGGTACCGCCACGGACGGAAAGACTGTCCACTGCTTTTCTGACGGTAGGCAATCGTCCTGATTGCCCACCGGGTGGAAATGGCCCAAAATATGGTGGCGGTGCCTTGCATATTAGGATAGTGTAAGGTGTCACCAGAAAAATTACAGTTGTGCCAACAAGAAGTCCAGTATTTGGGACACAAGATAGAAAGGGGAGTTAGAAAAGTGACACCAGAGAGAATAATAGTGATTTGACAAATGAGTCTGCCTAAAACTAAGAAAGAAGTACAAATGTTTTTGGGAGTGATTGGATACTGTCGTCAGTGGATCAGTGGATTTTCACTGCTTGCAAAACCTTTACTAAGGTTGACACAAAAGGAAATGACAGATCCGAATGAATGGGATGATGAAAGCGAGGAAGCACTCATAAAACTGAGAGATTGCTTGTGTCAAGCACCAGCATTGGGAATGCCAGACTATTCAAAATAATTTGCTTTGGTCTGTTGTGAAAGGGAAGGATGTGCACTCTCAGTGTTAACCCAGAGATATGGATTGTCATGACGTCAAGTGACATATTTTTCTGCCACTTTTGGATTCAGTGGCTGCAGCATTGCCTGAATGCTTAGAAGCAGTGGCTGCTATTTGTGGGAGTCTGGAACAGAGTGAATCAATTGTAATGGGACATTACCTAAAGGTATAAGTGCAACATTCAGTTGAGATCCTTTTAACAAGGACCCGTACTCAGCACGTGACCCCTAGTCGGCTGACTAAGTATGAAAGAGTGATTCTGGGTGCTGAAAATGTAAGTCTGATATGATGCACCACAGTAAATCCAGCAACCTTGCGGCCGGATCCATACTGTGAAGAAATAAAAGAGGTGATTGATCATGATTGTTTGGATGTGACAGAAATGTGTACAAAGACCAGACCTGACACACGTGATGTCCCATTGGAAGAATCAGACTATGTGTTGTTTGTTGATGGGTTATGTTTGTGGAAACAAAATGGAGAATTGAGTTCTGCATATGCTGTATTTAACGTATCTGCTATTCTGCAAGCATCCTGTCTTAGAGGACTCAAGCCTGCACAAATAACTTAATTGAAAGCTTTGATAAAATCATGGAAAATTGGGAAGAAATTGAGAGTAACCATATTCACGGAGATTCAATATGGTTTTGGGGTTGTGCATGGCTTTGGCCAATTATAGTTGCAAAGGGGATTTCTGACGTCTTCAGGTTCTCCTATCAGGAATAGTAAAAATGTCAAAGAATTATTGGAAGGCCTACAGTTACCAAAGGAAATTGCTGTGGTCAAATGTGCCACACATAC
Organism: Lissotriton helveticus; assembly: GCF_964261635.1. Lineage (NCBI taxonomy): Eukaryota > Metazoa > Chordata > Amphibia > Caudata > Salamandridae > Lissotriton > Lissotriton helveticus. The sequence goes on from NC_136070.1 coordinate 709,113,355, forward strand.
GCTAAGAAATGATTTTGTGACACAGGGCAACAGATATGCTGACCAAGTTGCAAAATGTTGTGCATGAAATACAATGTCTTTGAACAGAGGGTTGGAAAAAGAAGTTAACAATTGCCAACTAATGTTTTGTCTCTGCTTTTGAAACATGGGGTGAAGTTAGGCAGTTGCACGATGAGGCAGATACCAAAGAAAAGGAACTCTGGATTAAATCAGGTTGCACGAGAAGAGCAGATGATGAAGTATGGGTGTGTCCAGATGGTAGACCAATAATGGCAGATAGTTTACTATTGCAAATGGCAAGAGTATATCATGGAGCTACACACATTGGGAGGGATGTCATGATTGGACATTTCAGGCAGACATGGTATAATCCCAAGTTTAAGCTAATTGCAGTGAGTCTCTGCAGCCATGTTTGACATTTCAACAGCAAAACCCAGGTAGAAAAACAGTTGTCAGTTGAAAAAAAATTAGAAAGCCAGAGGGACCATTTACAAGACTGCAATTTGACTTTATAGTGTTGCCACCGTGCAATGGTTTGCAGTATGTCCTTGTCATCGTGTGTCTGTTTTCTCAATGGGTAGAAGCCTATCCCACGAGAAGGAATGACAGTCTCACCATTGCCAAGTTACTGTTGCGAAAACTCATTCCTAGGTTTGGATTTCCAGTCACTTTGGAATCAGATAAAGGACCTCATTTTAACAATGAGATATTTAGATTAATTTGGACAATTTTCAAACTTGAGCAGAAACTACATTGTGCCTATCAACCAGAAGCCTCCGGAGTGGTTGAGAGGCTCAATGGCACCAAAAAAATCCAGGTTAGGGAAGGTATGTGCAGCCACTACACGGAAATGGCCTGATGCTTTGCCACTTGTATCGATGAGTCTTAGAAGCATTTCTGACAGAAGGACGGGATTGAATCCTCATGAAATTCTCATGGGAAGAGCAATGAGACAAGCATTTGTACCTGGAAACAAGCTGATGAATATAACTGATGATCTAGTGTCAGACAATTGTAATGGATTAGCTGATCTGGTATGTTCTGTGTCTCACCAGATTGGAGCAGATGCAACCACAGCACAGCCGAATCAAGCTCACGATTTGTGTCCAGGAGACTGGGTTGTGGTAAAGAAGCACACAAGGAAATCATGTTTATAACCCAGGTGGAAAGGACCTCATCAAGTTATATTGGTCACAACAACAGCAGTAAAGTGTGCTGGCTTGCCACATTGGAAACATGCCAGTCATACATAAAGAGTCCCAAGTCCATCTGAACGACAAGAGCAGCAACTGGTAGAACAAAGAGAAGAACCAGAAGATGAAATTTGTGCAATTGAAGAAATCAGAGAAACAGACTCTGAAGAATGCATCGATGATGAATAACCAAGAACAAGTAGGGTGGACACCAGTTACTGGGTCTCAAGAGACTGCTGTAGAGGCCGAGGAAGAGCAAAAATTTGAAAGACCAGAACAAACTGAGCAAAGAAAAGAAGAATTTACTACAGAAAATCCAGATCAGGCTTAGTCAGAAGAAGACAAAGAAAGATTAAAATGTCCAGAACAAATTCAACCAATAGAAAAAGAAAGATCAGAAGATTCATAAAAAGCTCAGCTAAAAGAAAGAGAAAATAAAAGAACACTAGAAATTGACGAAGGAGGTAAAAAGGCAGTACAGACTAAAAGGGTCAGAAAAGGTGATCACTGGCCGAGTGGAGTAAAAAGACTTTGTAATACATTTTCTAAGATTCAAAACAGGGAAAGAACAAGTAAATGAAGTGTCAAGTCAGGTTGAGCAAGAACAATCAAAAAGAAAGCCTTTACAGAAATCAAGAAGAGTGAGAGTTCCGAGCAGAAAATATAAGGCTCCTGAATGGACATATATCATCCTTGAGGACTTTAAGAATCTTGATCTGAATGAAGAACAAGAAAGTATCACTATTGAGGAACTGATGAAAGTAAATTGAGACCACCTCAAAAGGAAAAGACTTCGACACATAAGGGTCGAGACTTGACAAACAAATAAAGAGAATAAAAGAAACCGGCGAAGATAAGAAAATAAGATAAAGGGGGAAAAGACAAAAAGTTTGGAAGTGTGGGATCACACAAAGATTTTTTTTAATAAAAATTTTAGCTTTTAATTTTTTCCTGAAAGTTTTTTGAAAATAGTTTTAGATATTCATTAATTTTAGAATACAAAAATGGCAGAAATGGAAATGACTGGACGTCCAAAATCTAATCTAAAACAAAGATGTATTAAATGTTGTTTGTGCAGTGTTTTAATACTAATCTCCATGTGGTTATTGCTAACCATTGTGATACCTGTTCTATTGGTAACTAATAACAGAAATAACACTAATACAAGTGATTGGGTGAATGCAGTTGCTAAAGGAACCACTACTACTAATTTAGAGCAAATGGATAAGAGCATGTATCATCATGACGAATTAAATAGTGATTCGTCATCAAATGTATTTACTTAGCTTCTTTACGAACACGTAGATACAATGGATGTGAGTGATTGTTATGTTTGCATGAAATTACCTTTGTCTGTCTCGGAGGGGGTGACATAGCACCATCTTCCTTTAACATATGGTGTGTCATGTAGTGTTGTGTCCAGTTTGTTTTATGTAACAGGCAAGTTGCAGTATTATTATTCGAATATGGATTTGGTATTTTCAGAAATCCCTATTCTAAGAAACATGAAACCAGTGCTTAGTAATAAAGATGCAGAATTCATGGGCTAGTTCTTCTTAACAACAAACCTGATAGACATAACATATGCTCATAAGAATAATCTAACCTGCATTTGCGTGATGAAGAGAAAGATTTTCTTAATTTAGTAGAGGAGAGAACACAGGATTTCCAAAAGAAGGCTATTGAATAGAAGTCACATGTACCTCCATAGGCTAATAAGGAAGGGGACTATAAGATAGGCGAGACTCATGCTGCAATGTCCCTAGACTTGTCAAAATTGGGAAAATTCTGTCTGCATAGACTAAAAATAGACTATAACAACATTTTCATTGGTTCTAGTGAATGTGAACATACCTTCTTGATAATGGGGAGATGAGGACTAAAAGGTGGAATTATCCTGTTTTCCCGGGAATATATTAAGTGTGTGGTAAAAATGCCTATTATAGGTTGCCTACATGATGGTATGGTAGTTGTTATTTTGGAATATGTAATATACCTTCGGAAATACTAACAAAGAACAATGAAATGGATATAGTAAGTCTAGGACTAAAATGAAGAAAGAGAGCAAGTTTTTCAGAAATAGTAGGTGATATATTCGGTGCACTGATAGTCAGTTGGAGTCGTACTAAATTCAAATAAGATACGTAAATTGTCAACAGTAGTTGATCATTTATCAACAGATACGGCTGGAGGATTTTTGATGATTAATACTGAAATGGTTGCGATTAGATCTATGGTTTTGCAAAATTGACTTTCCCTTGATATATTATTGGCAAAAGAGGGCGAAGTCTGTGGCACATTGAAAATTCAACACTGCTGTACATATATACCAGACAAAAGTAAAGGTATTGAGAGATATATTAAGAATATTACAAAGATTCGTGAAGATTTGACTCAACTGGAGGTTGACGGTGTCTGGGACTTATTAAGTAAAAGTATTTCCGCTATAGGGAGTTGGTTTTTCACTTTTGGGAGTAGTCTATTAGGGAAATACCTATAATTTAAGTAGAGACAGTAGCTCTGATGATAATGATGACATATAAGTGTTGCAAGGTTAAACCAAGAACAAGAATGGTGGCTGAAATAAAGAATAAGAGAATGGGAAGGAAGAGAAAAAGGCAAGAGATTGAGTTAGAGGAAACAAAAGGAAGTCCATATGATAAAATAAAAGAATTAGACATAAGAGAAAAATGAAGAATTTGTAGAAAGAGAGGAAGATATTAAAATTAGATAAATAAAGTTGGCACTTGGTAATGATGGGTATTTTATGATAGCTCAAAAGTGCCATCAGAGGGGGAATTGATGGAGCAAGGATTCAAGAAAACAAAGCTTGCTCTGAGAAATCCTCCCTTAACTTTCACTAACCGTACAAAATATAGATGAGACAAAACAAATATACACCAGACACCGACATATGGGAGAAAAGCTTTAGGCATGGTTAATTAATGAGGAATAAAATGCGACACAACTAAAATCTGTTTTAATTCGCAAAAACACTTTGCAGGTGTGCAAACCTGAATTACGTAGAGATAATGTGACTAACTCGCTTTGAGAGGGAAAAACCTCATGCATGAGCAAGAAGAACAAACATGTGTTCTTGAGGTACTGCATGCCCGGCATCTGCTTGCTTGAACTTAAAAGAAAAGCTGCTACTGTTAATGCTTTTGCCTCGAGAGATAATAATAACATGGGATAGAGTAGAAGTAGGTGGTGAACAGTGATAATTATATGTTTAAGAAAATAACATCTGTGTGTGTTTCTTTTAATAATAGCATTCGGGTCAGGTAAACTATAACAGAAGGAGAAAATGGTGATGGCTAAACAGAAATCGTGCATGCTCAGTGAATTCATAATGTGACCTGATGACCAAGAAAGCTGAATGACTGCCAGACGCCAAGGATAGAAGACATGGGAAAAAGAAGACTTGTATCACTCATCTATGTAGCCTGTATTGAATGAATTTTTACAATGACAACAATATATGCATGGGAAGAGGAAAACATGAATGAGCTAAAGAATAAGGGTTGGCAGGACGATAAGTACCTTAATAAAATGAATATGTCAGCATGGTGTGATGAAAACTTCCCTAGCCCCATCCAATCATATCCCGTATTTAAACAATATTTGCAACTATTCAGGGTGGGACATTTAGAAATCAAAGACTTTAACTAGAGTGATTTTTAAGTTTAGAAAAGAGTCGATTATACTGCATCAAGAGAGAGCATCAAGATCATCATCGAGAGAGAGAGAGGTGAGAGCAGACTGGGAAGATTTAGATCCAAATGACAGCCTGATTAGATTCGAAGGTTGTAGAAGAATATCTAGGAAGAAGAGAGTGTAAGAGAGGGAATTGCCCTGGTGCGTCGGGTTTGTAGAGAAGTCTAGTAAGTATTGGTCCTATCCTGATCCTGTCCTATAGTGAGGGGTGGTTCTCAGTCATTCTATTAGGTAAATATCATTTAGTCTCAGTAATGTGCATATTTCTATGCAAATTTATTTTATTATATGCCTTTTGTCTCTACATCTATCCACTCTCTTTGCATTTTGATTTGTTGAATGAATTCTGTGTCAATGAATGTATTTGCTAAATGAATTTTTCTCTCCCATGCGAAGAATGATGGAGCTTGCACTGTGAATCTGTATTGATGAGCGTTCAAATTTATGACTGAAATCGTATGAATCTTACCTTGAGTCTGTGGTTATTTCTCTGAGATCTGTGAATTAGTTAAGAACTGTTAATATCACCATCAACTAACTCAACTAATGGTCCATCGGCCAGAGGAAAGAGTGTTGATTTGTGAAGATTAGTTAGGCAGTGAGTTTTATTTCATTCTGATTTGTGGTTACAGAGAATTAACTAATCAGAACTTAGGCAAATTATAAAACGTGACCCCCCTGCGGTTTAGCCAGGGAGTGTGGATGAACACTTAGGTAAATGTGTATGGGTCCCATTGAAATACTTGGTTTAGTGAAATGTTCTACCTTGGCCTTCCGCTGGATCACTACAAAGCAGAGATTAACCAGATGGTTCTGAAGATACAGTTAAGCACAAAGCTGACCAAAATCATAGCATTTTCTGCTTTCATGGACTCGTAGAATACAAGGCTTATCTACTTACCAAAACCATTAACAAATCTTTGTGCCACAATTTGTTGCACGCGGCCCCCAGGATGAGGGACAGGGCAGTGCATGTGGAGTTGTCCCCCAAAAGAAACATCCCGGCACCAAAGCAGATGCACAGGGGCCCATAACAACTTCCCAGACAACCATCAAGTAAAGAGCTCCAATGCAGAACAAGGGCAATATCCAAACAGCAAAATTTGGTAGGGCTGATCCCGCAGCCAGCACAAGGTGCTAGAGATGCTCTGAATGATCAAGTTCCTCATAAAGCACCTGAGAGACCACTGCTGTCCACCAACGTATACACAGCTTCTGCATTCTTAAAGCCGGTAATTGCACATGATATTGCCACAAAACACAAAATTGGCAATAGAAGAATTGCCCGAAAAGAGACTTTTGAAGATTTCACAGATGCATTAGATGAAAAAGATTATAAAAAAATTATAAAGTATCTGAGGAACATGGCTGGTGAAGGAGTAAAAGAAGCCATGATAAAGACATCAGAAGAAGATGAAGTGACGTATAAACAAATCAAAACAGCCTTGAATGTCTAGTTTATTCCAGTGCCAAACGTGGATTACGAAAACTACATATTCACACAGGAGCATAAGAGACCACGCAAGACCATTGATGAGTTTGTGGAGAGACTGGATGTTCTTGTAAATCAATGTAAATTCTATTAATTTAACTATGAGGAAGCTACCCACCTCAGAGTAATCAAAAGATGTCTGTCAGATTCCTGACAATGAAAAATACTGGAGAGAACTCTGTCTTTAGAACAAGCCCTCAAGGCTGCGCACTCTGAAGAGCACGCTGATCTTCAAGTCATTGACAGGGAGGATGGAGACACCCAAAGCGCATCAGTCATGAGCATGAAAAGTAAGCCAAGGTACAATGCTGAGGGACACAAAGCAATGTCGCCACAGCCTCGGCTGTGGAAAAGGAAACATTTTGTGATGACTTGCAGGGCCCAGAGAAATTAAATGTGTCACAGCGTAAAGACAAAATGGCCGAACAAACATTACGTCAGCAACTTCAAGGCGATCCCACAAGGCCAAGTGGTCACACCAACTGAGGCAAATCAACAACAAACAGTCACTCATTGACTAAATCTTCAACAAAGAGTTCCTCAGACTGTTTCCAATGAAAGTGACAATTATAATTGTGCAATGTCGATGTTTGCCTCAGAAAAGCATTCACATGTGGGGCTGATTAAATGTGAGAAAAACTAAAGTGAAGATGATTGACAATAAGAAGCACTAGACACATTCAAACATTGTCCGAAGATCACTTTAAAAATAACTGGGTGTTTGATACCATTCAGAATTTACAGTAGTGCATCAATAAATATCATGCTTGAGGAGAAGTACCAAGACCTGTCTGGTACCACAACTTTCTAAGCCAAAAGCAAAAGTATATAGATGGGCTCCTTCCATGCCCTTAAAGAGTCAAGGATCCTTTGGAGCCACGATAAAATGCAAGAAAAATGTGGTATAAGCACCTGTTCATGTACTTCAAGGAACAGCTTTGAGTGCCTGTTTGCGGAGTTTTTTTTTTATAATCAACTTTATTAGTTTAAGAAGAACAGAAAAAAAAACAAATTCATTGGTTGCAGTTCAATAAGCATTAAGGGGAACATGACATGGATGATTGGTGATAAAAAAAGGTCCAGTCCATCAGAGTATAACACAGCATTCTGTATGAAGGTTACAATGCAGCATAGATTAAAGGGAAGACAGGTCATCATGGTGACAGCATATTAAACCATTTACCCCACACCTTGTTGAATAAGTCAGGGCAACCCGCGCCTCAAATAGGGCCTCCTGCTGGATCCCGCACCAGTCCACTCCTCTCCTCCATCTCTGCACCGTTGGTGCCTGAGCCTGTGACCAATGCGCTGCTATGTCCCTTTTGGCCACTGCTGTCCCCAAGAGACGTTTGTCCATCCTAGAGCCATCCAGGCCATCAAAGACCCCCATCAGCATACGCATCGGATGGTGTGGAACCTCCCATACCAAGGCCTGCATAAGTTCAAGCTCCATCCCCCTCCAAAACGGCGCCAGCACAGGACAACACCACACCATATGATAGAAATAGGCAGGGGCTGAGGCACATCGCGGACATGCCAAAGAGGGTCTCAACCGGGCCTGGAATAGACGTGTCGGGGTGAGGTATGCCGCGTGGAGGTAGTATAATTGGACCAGGCGCAGCTTGGAGGACGTGGTCAAGGTTTTGGGCGCCATGAGGGCATCACTCCTGTCTGCCTCCTCTAGGGGGCCCAACCAACCCTCCCAGCGGGCTCTAAGCCGATTTAGGGAAGCGGGGCCATTATTCAATAGGGACCGAAATATACGGGACACTCCCTCTCTACCCAGGTCCCCCATCATCACCTGAGCCTCCAACGGGCTGAATTCTGGAAGGGAGACAGGAGGTGAGACATGCGTATAGGATTGTATGACTAAACAACTACTGTCTTTACCACGACTTCCTAAACCACGAATGTTTAACAACGATCATTTTTAAACCACTACATTTTAAACCACTCCTCCCTAAACCACGAATACACAATAGCTTAATGTCACTTTTTCAATGTATGCCTTTTTTTTTTCAAAAATATTAGTTACTTTATTTTTTCAAATACGAGCACACTGATCATATTCTTTTTTTGATTCGAAAGCTTTTACAATTGTTTTAATCAATGCAACACTGCCATCTCCTGTCATAAACCGGTCATTTTTATGTAAATCATTTTCTTCATAAACCTTTAATGTTTTTGATACGTAACTTTTACGATTTTATTCTTTACGTTATAATTCTTACTATAAATATTTTTTTAATTGTATTTGTGGGGGGAGTCCCCCCACACCCTCCCTGTTGTTCAGGTGAGTCATGGTTCCGACCTTCGTTGTTCAGCCGTTCGTTGTGAGCAGGATTCGTTATTTGCACCACGTTGTTTAGGTGAGTCGTGGTTGAAACGTCGTGGTTTAGGATGTTTCCCGCGTATAGAGGGTGTGTCTTAACTGCAAGTATCGATAGTGTTGGGAGTGGGGAAGAGCGTGGCGCTGCTGCAGATCTGCGAAGGAGTGGATATGATTTCCCACCCAGACATCCCCGAGCACTGAAACTCTAATGAGGTCCTAACTATGGAACCCCTGCAGGGACGAGACCTCCCGCAACCAGGACCCGTGCCAGAGTGGCGTCTGTCAAGTGAGTTTTCGGTCCCAACCCACGTGCCGTAGGGCCGTGCGCCAGGCCAGAAACACTGTTCTGGTGACCGGGGCCATCGCCTGAGACACTGGACTACCATACAGAAGCGTCTGGACCTGTGTAAAGTCTAACGCTGTGAGCTCCACGCAATAGGCAGGGTTGGACCAACCACCCGCATACCAATCGTGTGGACGATAAGTTTCATGGCTAGGTAGTAGAGATGGAGATTGGTCACCCCCATACCCCCGTCGTAGGGGGGAATACGACAGTGTGTCAGGGATACGCGTGGTCTCCTGCCTCCCCAGAGAAACCGGGAAAGGACTCCGTCAAGCTTGCGAAACCAACTACCCGGAAGGTGGACCGTGATGTTCTGCAGTATATAGAGGAAACAGGGGAGGACCATCATTTTGAAGAGCTCACTTCTGCCTAGGGGGTTCAGGGGAAGGTTCTGCCACTTCTTAAGGTCCGCCTTCATCCTGACAACCAGGGGCTTAACATTCAGGGCCCACTCAAGCTCCGGTAGAAGAGCTACCCAGATGCCGAGGTATTTGACCGAGTGCCTCCTAAGGGGGATAACTGACTGCCAGTCGTAACACTCTCTGGAGGGATGCAGTGGGACCAGAGTGGACTGCGCCGCGTTAAGATGAAGTCCAGAGACCCTCTTGAAATCCGAGAGGACCTTCAAGCCCCTGGGGCCAGAACGTCCAGGATCCCCCAGGTATAGCAGCACATCGTCTGCTTATAGGGCTATCTTGTCCACTCGGCTCGAATCCCAGTCCCAACTGTTTGCTGAGTTTTAATACTGCAACTGAAATCGGACTGCTATCAGTGAACTACAATATGATTGTTTATCATGAAATTGTAATTCAATTTCCTTCATTATTTCATGAGATAGGAAAACATAAAGCAATGAAAGCAAAGTTAACTGAGGATATTTATCCTGTTGCTCAAAGACACAGACAAATTGTGTTTCACTCACAAGATGATGTTGAAAGGAACTTTAATAATATTTTAAACATGACATCATTGAACGCTTCACTGGTCTGACAGCATGGGTTTCTCCCATTGTAGTAATGCCCAAAGCAGATAATGAAGGAGCTGTACACATATGCATTGACATTGTAAGGTAACAAGGCCATCGAGTGAGAGACATCCAGGTCCCCACATTGCTGATATGATAACTCAACTAATTGTTGCAAAGTTTGTTTTTCGGCTCAATTTAAATAAAGTATATCACCAATAGGAGCTTGAAGAACAATCCAGGAAAATTACAACCTTTCCTACATATTGGTCTGTTTCTTTATAAGCAATTGAGCTTTGGTGTATCCTCTGCTGCAGTACTTTTCCAGGACGTAATTCGACGTATCATACAGCCTGTAGTAAATGCATTTAATTATGGTGATTACATATTACTTTTCAGAGCCACAAAGAAATAACATGACAAAGCACTCATGCAAGTATATGTTGTCTGTTGAAAGCTTAACTCTGAATGCAGACAAATGTGAATTCTACAAATAAAGCTTGAAATGCTTTGGACATGTCTTTTCTTATGGGGATATGAAACCTGATCCAGCAAAAGTGCAAGCATCGTCTACTGCAAATCCCCTACAAAAAATGTTTATGTTACGATTCTTTCCTGGACTGGCCAGTTACTGTTTGAGATACATAAGAGACTCTGCTATGGTTTGTGCCCCATTATGAGAACTCACAAAAAAATGTAGTTTTTCATTCACAAGAGTGTGAGAAGAGCTTCCAACACAAGCAAGCCATTGGGAGTGCCATTCAAATAGCCTACTGTGATCCTAAACTGCAAACAGAGATTATAATTGACGGTAGCCCTGTTGGGTTGGGAGCAATCCTTGCATAGCACTGCGGACAGCAAAATCAATCAAATAAACAGTATTTGTATAGTGCTGCTAATCATACGTGATACTCATGCCGAGACCACAGCCGATACAGAACTCAGCAACCAGACTCATCTTTAACCTGCCCAAATGGAGCCACATGACCCCACACCTTAGGAACCTCCACTGGCTCCACTTCCAGAAAAAATGCCAATTCAAGATACATTCCTACAAAGCCCTCAATGACCTAGGACCAGCATACATCAACCACCGCTTTAACTTCCACAAACTATCCAGAGACCTTTGCTCCACCTCCCTCACACAGAAACCACGTATCACCCTCACTGGGGGAATTCAGGAGAAAACACAAACCTGACTTTTTGACTGTGCCTAGAAGCCAAGTTCCTGGTTACCATCACGTATCACCCTGTATGGTACTGAAGTTTGGGGCTCTTGCAAAGTTGAACGCCTGCAAGGCGCCGAGAATAGGTTTATGAAATGATTACTGAGCGTCCCTAAATCCACCGCTGCTACCATCTGTCATAGCGAGCACGGGGTGATTCCTCTGTCCTTTCGTGTACATTTGGCTCCTTTGTTGTTGTGGCACAACATTTTGGCAAAGGAAGTGGCAGTCTTAAATCGCGCCATTATCACAGACTGCTTAAAATTGGATTGGGTGAGTAAAATTCCATGGTTCTCTTATGTCAGGGCGCAACTGGAGACTCTGGGATTGTTGGATTGTTTTGAGAATCCCGGGAACATTGCCAAAATATCAAGGGCAAAGTTGAAAAGGTATTTTCTAACTCACTCATATTCTCTGAGAGACAGGCAGGAAACAATAAAGAAAAGGGTTGTAGTCGGCTCTCTAGGTATGGAGTTTTATTTATCCCTTCACCTTAGTCACGCCAAAATGTATTATCTTATTAGGTTCAGGTTTGGAATCTCCCATTTGTTGGTTTCATATCCCCGAGATGTATATTTTGATGCCGATTTGGATGTATGCCCCTGTGACTCAGAATCAGCACAGAGCACATTGCACTTTATGTTTTTTTGTAATCTGTATATTAATGAAAGACTTGCCTTTCTAAAACTATTGTTAAAATTTCTAGATAGTAGAAAATGTCGGGCTGCCCTGTGTCATCTTCAGCTTTTAAATGAAGAGTACGCCTGTTTAATGGTTTATAAATATATTTCTTCCGCAGTTCGGACACGAAATATCATTGGAAACTGACTTTTTATTCTATTTCTTTTTCCCACAATGATTATTTTTGAAACCTACTCATTAATTGTGTTATTGATACGTGTTACGCTTACAGTAGTCTCCTTGTTCATGGCACTTATATTGGATTCTTGTATTGTATTTTATTATTATGTAATTATGTGTTCTTTTATGGCTGATGAAGATAACAAAAAGGGAGAGAGAGAGACAGGGTGGATTTGTTCTCCCTAGCTAGAATGTTATAAACAAAAGGAAACCACTAGTGGGTGTGGGTCGTCCCTACAATGGTGGGGAGCATGTAGTGTTCTATAAATATCCCTCACACACCAAAAGGGCCCTTGGTGTCATGCTTCATCATTGGGGTCTTCACACCCCTCTACGGGTTGCGGTGTGCTACGACCTACGACTACGCGGGCGCACTTTTTACAATGTCTATGTGAGGTGTGTGTGAGGTATATTGTAAAAGTGAGTTAGTGGTTGGGTTTGAAGTGACTATAGTGATGGTTTAAAAAGTACCTGAATCTGTGATAAATACTAAACTTAACTATGGGATCCAAATCTTGCTTCAGTAGTACAGTACGAATAATCCAAATTCACACACCCACCTGTCTGAACAGAGGGACATTCCCCTCCTTACTAGGGTGAGAGAAAGAATGACATGAAAACAGGTAAATACAGAGACAAACAAGACATATGTACACAGGCCGTGTAAAGTGAGCATGCAAACAGATTGTTCCACTTGAAAAGCGTGTAAATGGGAACCTACCCCCATGCCACTTCCACACATGCTCGCTGTACATATGGATGTCCACAAACTACTTTTACTTCCTGCCTACCACTTGTGAACATTGGCATGCCATTTGCACATGCTTGCCCTTGTAAATATTCCAGATATGCAAAACATGTGGATGTGTACACACTACTTCCATTACCCCGAGCACCCACATCTTTCTTTCTGACAATGCTGAAGAGTTCCTACATGTGGCTGATGCTTGCTTTGATGGGGTTTTCTAGTGTGTCTTTTTTCACATCTTTGAGTCGTTGGTGGTATTTGGTAAGGGCTGACTTGAAGGTGCCTTGGTCTGTGGTGTCTCTGCTAGTGCGTCATCTTCTCTTCAGTTGTTTGCAGCTGTGTATCACTGTCCTGAGTTCTGGTGTGTACCAGCTGGCTTGTTCGGTGGATCTGCGGGTCTTGGCTTGTTTGCTAGGGGTGACTAGATAGGCGGCCTTGGTGATTCAGGTAGTGAAGTTCTGGACTGCTTGTTCAAGTTGGATGCAGAGTCTGGATGAGTGGTGTTGAGGGCCTCCATCCATTGGGTCTGTGTCACTTTGGTCCAGCTGTGCAAGAAGGCACTGGGGGCTGATAGCGGTGCATGGTGATCCTGCGATGATGAAGTAGATGATGGAGTAGTCGGTCCAGGTGAGTTCATCGCTAGCTGTAAAAATCGGGTCCAGTGTGTGTCCAGCTCTGTGAGTGGGGTCATTGATCAGCTGGGTGAGGCTGATGTGGCCAGGAATTCCAGGAGGTTGGTGGACTTAGTGTCTGTGGTGTTATCCAGGTAGAAGTTGAGACTTCTGAGGAAGATGTAGTGCTTAGATTTGATGCCTAGTGGGGCGATAAACTAGGTGACGGCATTACAGAACCCAGTGGGTGGTCCCAGGGTTCTGTAGGTGAGGGTGCCTCTGATGGTCATTCTGTCATTGGTGTGGAGTTGGAAGTTTCGGTGTTCCGTCATTTGTGTGGTGTCGTCTTCGATGGTGGTGCAGCGGATTGTTTCTTTGTGGATGATAAGTCTTCCTTTTCCATGGTTTTTGGTGTGCTCCCAGTATGTTATCTTGTAGCCATTGGGTGTTGCAGTGGTGATATCAGTGGCAGAGGAGAGGTTAAGCAGGTCTCTGTGATGAAAACCGCATTGGAGATGAGGGTGGAAAGGGTGTCCCGGACTTCTGTGTACTGTTTGGTGACAGATTGGGCATTGAGCATAGGGTTTCAGAGTGGTTCTGAGGAGATTGGCAAAGTGGGCGTTGTGCAGGTTTTTATGAGGGTGGGAAGTCCTGAGATGCAGGGGAATAGACAGCGATGGCAGGAGAATGGTTTTGCTGTTGATCAAGGAGATGCTGGGCAGCAGTTACTGCTGCACGGTGTCCTGGGCTTAGAGTTCTATGGAGGAGTATCTGTGGGAGACTGGGTGCAGTCAGGGCTGAATGAGCACAGACAGGCTTGTGTTTGGCATGCCAGCTGTGCAGCCACCCTGCAGCCTCCATGCCCGGAGGCACATCATGCCATATGCCAGAAAGAACCTGTCACAAACAGAGCATGCTTACTTGCAACCTGAGAAAGAAAGTTTGGGCTTGTGAATATGTCCATGTTTTTTGATACTGAAAGCCTTTCACTGCAGTGACTGATCATCAAGCACTGTTGATGATATTTGGCAATCTAAAAGCCAAAATGCCTCTTCGAATTGAACGCTAGAGTTTGAGGTTACAAAATACAACAATACAATTATTCATCGTACAGAGAAAGATCAGAATCCAGCTGATTATTTTTCAAGAGTACCATTACAGTGGCCTGGTACCCCATCTAAGAGAGCGGAGGCCTACATACATTTTATTGTGAAATCGAGCAGACCAGCCACCATGTCTATAGGATGAATTGTCACTGCCATGAGCCAAGTTAGTAACATCTTAAGATTAGAAGACATAATTGCTCATCAATCATGGAACCAGCACTCCAGACCATTCTTGAATGACAATGAGTATTTGAAGTTCAATAATGTAAGAGATGAACGTTCAGTGACCCAAGAAGACCTCACTCTGTGAGCCACACAAATTGTAATTCGTGAGATTCTACAACAACAAATTATTGATGTCGCCCATGAGGGACATCGAGGAATAGTTGCAACCAAAAGAACTCTCCGTGAGTGAATCTGGTTTCCATATCTCAATGAAAGAGTCGAAAAAGAATTAAAGACTTGTCTTATATGCAACTGCCTTTCATCTCATGTCATTCAGCACTAACCCTGGGCAGTAAACTCCGCCCTGCTTGCATAGTTGGCGGAGTCTCCCGCACTCCGCGTTACATGTAGCTCGCGGAGTTCCGAAATATCTCCGCTTCGTGCAGCGGAACTGAGTTTTTTGCTTCGCTGCCGTTCACCAACGTTAAGTTGGCAAGTGCGAGCTTTGAAAATAAACCTCCCAGTAAAATTTCTCAACGTGGGGGGGACAAATTTCTCATTGCGAGTGGTTGCATATGCTCGCGACCGCTCGTGTTGAGAAACTGCCCATTCGCGTTGAGAAAGCTGCCACTCGAGTAAAAATCTACTCAAACAGCAGAAATGGTAAGCTTGCACTGTGCATGATGCTGTTCGCAATGGTTGTACAGTGCGGACAAGCATCTGGCACTGTGCAATCAATGTGAACTGCATTTTTCTACTGTACTCAGCCGCTTGCTGAGCTCCGCGTAGTGCGACTGAGTTTTTTTTGCACTTTGCGTAGCTTCGCTTAGTGCAACTCCGCAAACTCTGCCCTGGGTTATTCAGCACCCTTTGAACATTTCAGACTTGCCACATCATGCTTGGGAGGGAATTGCATTTAATTTATTTGCTTCTCTTAAGAATGGGCATCATCTTCTAGCAATTATTGAAAAGGCCATTCAAAAACTAGATGGCATCTTTGCTACATGGGGTGTACCTGCAGTACTAAAGTCTGACAATAGTAGAGAATTTAAAGTCTTTCTATAACACCTCAATATAAAGCATCAAAAAAGCACTCCTATTTGGCCCGAGGCCAATGGTCTGGCAGAACGGTTTTTGAGTACTCTAAAGAAAGCTGTTCAGTGTGCTGCATTGGAGAAGTTAGGTGTCAGGATTCCTGCCACACCTCACCTCTCTTAACTATCACAATAATAGCACGCTGCAACTTGTGTTCCCCCGGTTTGTTTGAAAAGGCTTAGTGGCTTTCACAAATGTTTTACCATGCAAATGCAAGGTCGAGTTGCAGGCGCCAAAGAAACATCCAGAAAATCCTTCAGAATGAACATCAAGCAACTGGCATGGATGACCTCAACATGAACCTTCTGGAAGGCAGCCCTCATTAAATAAATTCCCTGCGCCTGTTCCTGGCTATAAGCAATTAGAACGCTACAGTTGTGAACATTATAAAGCACCTTCTAGAAGGCATCCGCTACAAGTTAATTATCTGCACCTGTTCCTTTTTACAAACAATTTGAATGTGACCTCTATGAAAGTTCTAAAGCAGTCTTATTTAAAGACTGTCCACACTCCTCCCCTTCGCTTAGCCTCTTCAGCTGCCACTTACTTGTTTCCCAGCTTCCAGGACTCTGCCTTGCCATCCCCCTTGATTCTCCAGCTTCGACCTCACCACAAAGAATGTCCTGCATTGTGTCTCACACCTGGATGGAAAAAGAACAATAAGAAAAGGAGAGACGCATTAACAGAGTTGACTTTACTACATGCTTAACTCAGTCGCAACTTCGTGCTGCAAACAAAGGTAACCTGTATTTTTGTTCAAATTGTACAGACTGTTGGCAGGGCTCTTCCAGAGAGGACTTGGGTGAAGCTAACGCTATCCAAATTTGCTTGTGAGTTTGATGCTGAAATCATACTCACTACAATTTCGAAAGTTTGATAAAGGAGCCTCTACAGACAATCTAAATGAAAACAACAACAACAAAACTAAAGGTCGGTTAAGATTTGAAAAGCTTTTGTGAGGTGATACCTTAAGACATAGAGTTAATACTAGAACAAAGCCTTATTATTTGTTTGTTTATAGGCACCATATCTGCAGTACCATTCATCAGACAGGTGTGGATGTCTGATGCAGTGTTGCTGTTGAGTACTTGAGCCAGAGCATCTTTGACTCTACATACTCTCTCCATACCAATCCCCTTCCTCCTGGGTTTTGCCACTGGAGCGTTGTCTCCTCCTGTAAACAGAGGGCCAGGTTTAGGAGGATTTGGGAACTACTGTCACCCCCCTATTGGAATCATCTGGGATCGAGGTAGGTGGCTTATGACATTAGATCTCAAAGCTATTTTAAACACAACTCTTCGAGCTTAACATTCAACGTGTCATGGCGCTCAGACCAATCACAACGCTGCATTGCAGCGTTGTGAAATGACTTAGGGGAGGGAGCCTAGCTGCCTGCTTTCTGTTCCTGTATGAGTTGGAGGCAGGAGAGCAGGAGCAGAGAAGACATGGGACCCGGACTCAAGGTATTTATTTTTTTATTATGACACCACCCCCTTGTGACTCCCCTGCACCCACCCCCACACCCACGAGCCATGCCGGCCGCAACTGCATTTGACCCCTTACTCAATGACAGGGGCCACAGGGCTTAATTGTTGAATTGTAATTGCTTGTGTATCTATATGTTTATTAATGTATTTTCTCTATATTTATTTATAAATCTATTTTTGAGAGCTGTGACTTTTTATTTAGCAAAGCGGGAGATGTAGGCCCACATGCATCATTGAGACATTTTGCACTTCTTAATTTGCGAAAAATAAGGAATCGCAAATTAAGAATTGCAAAATGCTATGCATCATTATTTTCGGTATTCATTTGTGATTCGGTAAAAATCGCAATTTTTACCGAATCCCAAATAAATACAGAATTCTTAAGTTAATTTTCGCAATTCCCATTGATTCCTATGGGCCAAAAGGCCCATAGGAGTCAATGGGAAGGCATTAGCAAATTGCGAGTGGCACTTTGAAAATGTCATGGGTGCAGGGGGGGTCCAAAGGACCCCCCCATGTACCCCTAAAATGTATTTTTCGCATCATGTTTCACACACACATGCCCTAAGGACATGTGTGTGTGAAACATGAATGTTGAAAAAAAAACATTTTCAGCATTTTAAACACTTTTTCCAAATTTACCGAGTGGTTCAACCACTCGGTAAATTTGACACCCTAATTGCGATTTTGCACTTTTAAAAGTAATGATGCATTGCTTTTAAGAAATCGCACATCTGCGACTTCTTAAAAGCAATCGCAATTTTAGAACTCGCAAAAATGTTACGAATTCTAAAATTGCTTCATGCATCCCAAAAAGCACTTTTGGAATCGCAAACGGCCGATTTTAAGGAATCGCACCGTTTGCGACTCCAAAAATGCTTGATGCATGTGGGCCGTAGTGTCTTGTAATAAAAGAATGCAGGAACTCTTTTGGTTTCCACTGTATATCATAGGCCTGTGACGTAAGCGATGGAGAGATGAGTTGAAGGCAGGCTTAGAATCTGGAGTTCTGACTTACATGCAGCGGACTAAAGACATGAGAAATTACTCTACTTGTGTGGCGTACTTATTGGCGAGTGCCTAGGCTGGCAGGACGCAAGAGTCTGTACCTGTTTATATAGGATACTAGTATTCCACCCATAGACAGGTAGTGCTGCTTTGCATGACTTCAGTCAATCTGGCGGTGCATGGCATCTTACGGGTGTTTACACTGTTATTTCTCTGGGGACCCATGTTGCATAGATTGTCAGGATTTTCATGCTTCATGATGCAGTGTCATTTAATTTTAATTGTAATTGCTTTTTGTGGGAAGCTGGGTTCTTTCCGTTGCAGTACCCCCCACTTTTTGCCTGGTTTTTGATACAACTTTGACTGAAGTGTACCGGGTCCCTGCTAATCAGGTTCCCAGTACCAGTGATCTTTCCCTAAAAAGTGTAAGTCCTTAGTAAATGGTACCAATGGTACCTAGGGCTTTGGGACTAAGCCTGCAACACAATTGTGCCACCCTAGGCACCCCTCACCAAGATCATGCGCAATACCATTGCAGGCTGTGTGTCTTGGTGTAGAAAAAACAGAGGTGACATGGCACACATCCCTGTGTGCCATGCCCACAGACATTGCATGAGGCATAGGTAGGACCCCTCTCCTGTAGGCCTTACTGCCCTAAGACAGGGTGCACCACATCACATGTGTGCTAATATCTGCCTGAGCAGATATGACTCTACAATATCTAAGTCCATTCTTGGATATTTTGAGTGTGCATGTAAGCCATGGAGAGTACATGCTTAAACAAGAACAAGAGCAACCCTTGTGTTCAAGTGAACATGGGTATCAAGTGATCCTTGCAACAAGCATTCACATGGAACTTATTTCGAAAAAAGTTGTACTTGCACAGAACTTTCTGTGTAGATTCAATCTTTATATTAATATTCTTAATTCAATCTACAATTATATTTCGTAACGAATAGTGGAAAATATTAAAGCCCAGCCAGCATTTATAAATAACTACTGTTCAGCCGCACCGAGTTTTATGGGACAACCATTTAAGTATTTTCAAAAATTCTTCAAAAAACAATTTGTGAGTATTTCTCAAAAAAAGAAAGAAAAGAATGAAAAGACCCCAGGTGTAAAGAAGAACCAAAACCGAAGCGAAGAAAAACAGTAAGGGAGAATGTTAACATCCACAATATATTTGTGGCTTTATATAAAAAAAAGATGACAGTTTATATTCAGTGCAATCAAGGACACAGGGAATTAATCATTGTATCACCATTAGAGAAACCAGTCTGTCTTTGAACATGTGTTGACAGCGTTTTGACCCTTGAAAGAATGCAAGGGTCTCATCAGGGCTGAAATGGCCTTGGGTCTGAGAAAGGAATGATAAACATTGGTTAGGTGGCTGGTGAATTAGGTTTGAGTTAAATAGTGGAAAGTAAAGGGATACATATTGGCTGGTTATGTAGAGTCAGATCTGCATAATGGGAATTCACTCAAGAGTTGCAAACAGTTATTGTGCCTGGTTGGTAAGGGCGGCTTCCATTGTGGATTTGCAAGGGTGAAAGCCCCCTTAGTAATTCCTATAAAATGAAGGAGCTTGTGTAAAAATAATTCAATAGGAAAAACAAGACTCGCTGTGGTACAGGACTTTAGGCTGGACAAAGCTCACAGTAAATGTTGAAGAGCAGCTGTGGTAGGCTTTCATTAACCCCTTCGATGCTGATGACGGAGCGGGTCCGTCATCAGCATCGGTTGGGCTGTGCTGATGACGGAACCGCTCCCCCCCCCCCCCCCCCCCTGTGCAGCGATCTTTTTTTTTTTTGCAGGGGTGGCAGCGGAAGACTTTCCGCTGCCACCCCCTGGCCCCCCCACGCTTCCTGGTGACGTCAGCGCGCACAGCGTGCGCCGACGTCATCAGGAAGCGCTGGACGCGCTGGAAGCCATTTGTTTCCAGCGCGTCCAGCAAAGAGGTGCGTGTTTGCTTCTCCGGTGGGGCGGGGGGGCCGTTTTTTGGTGCCTTGAGGCATCGAGGGGGAGGAAACTGTGTTTCCTCTCCCCTGACGTCCCAATGCACGGCATTCCTGGTGCACGATCGCGCACAGCGTCGCGATCGTGCACCAGGAATGCCCCACTAGACACCAGGGATTGCTTGTGTTTGTTTTTTTTGTGCAGGAAGGGACCCCTTGGGCAAGGGTCGCTTCCTTAGGGGGCCAAATAATGTTTTAGACTTTTCTGCCCCCCCTGGGGCAGATCGGCCGTTTTGTTTGGCCGATCTGCACCCAGGGGGGGCAGAAAAGCCCACTAGACACCAGGGATTGTTTTTGGGCATATTTATTTGTCGAGGAAGCGACCCCTTGGGCAAGGGTCGCTTCCTTTAGGGGCCAAATAATGTTTCAGACTTTTCTGCCCCCCCTGGGGCAGATCGGCCGTTTTGTTTGGCCGATCTGCACCCAGGGGGGGCAGAAAAGCCCACTAGACACCAGGGATTGTTTTTTATTTATAAAGGAAGCGACCCCTTGGGCAAGGGTCGCTTCCTTAGGGGGATAAAATGTTTTTCAGACTTTTCTGCCCCCCGTGGGGCAGATCGGCCGTTTTTTCGGCCGATCTGCACCCAGGGGGAGCAGAAAAGCCTACTAGTCACCAGGGATTTGTTTTTTTAATTGAAAAGGAAGCGACCCCTTGGGGAAGGGTCGCTTCCTAGTGGCCCTAATATTTTTTAAGACTTTTCTGCCCCAGGGGGGGGGGGGGGAATAGAAAAGCCCACTAGGTTATTTTTTTTTATAGGGAGCGACCCCTTGGCCAAGGGTTGCTTCCTTGGGCCCATTTGTTTTCAGTATGTTATGCCGTGTCTTTATTTGGCCTCTCTGCCCTCCGTAGGGTTGCTTCCAGGGGGCCCACGTTTATAATGATTTATAATCTTCCCCCCTTGGGGACAGACACCCCATTTGTGACATACCCCGTGACATAGCCTGTTGTAATGTGTGTTGTTTTTGTTTCTTCTAATGTGTATTGTTTTTTTTCTCTTTAGATTGTTGCAGTGTGCGGTTCTGTTACTGGTGGTTCTGTTGTTCTGCTGTTTCTGTAGTTGCATGTGTTTGGTAAGAGACCTTTTTTTGTTCAATTGTAATGTAATTGTTTATTTTGCAAAGTGTGTAGTAATACGAGTATGTTTTGTTGCTGTTTGTTGTGATTGTAAAACATGTTTTGCATTTGTTTTTGATGTGTCCTTCTGTAGATGTAAGTTTTTTTTTCTTCTTTCTAGTGGGATATCATTGCCTATTTGCTGTGTCTTTGCAGAGTAGGTGCTGGTGAGTGTAGTTGTGTCTTGTAAGTGAATTGTATATTTTCTCTAAATATATTTTTTTGTGAAAAAGTCTTACATTTTTATCTTACTTTGCGCAGTGTTGGGGTTGTTGAGTTGTTTGTGCAGACTCCTTTATTTGTAAGGATAATGGCTAGCCGCCGGATTACTGCTCAGCAAGTTGTTGGAATGCTTTTTGATTCTTCCTCTGACCATGGTCCAGAGTCTGACTCTGATTCTGAGCCAGAGGTGGGAGGTGAAGATTCAGGTAGTGAGTTTTCTCTACACATGGCTTCATCTGATGATGAAGACACTTTGAGTGCTGATGAAGCTACTTTTGGTGTGGATGATGTGCCTGTGGTTGGGGAGGACATTGCTGTGTTTACGGTTTGGTAGGACATTGTTGTGCCTGTGGTTGCGGAGGACATTGATGTGCCAATTGTGCGGCAAGAGACATCTGGGCTGCAGCCTGGGGCTGCTAGACTTCCAGTTGGTGTAGTGAGACAAGAGGCAGCTGGGCGGCGGCCTGCGGCTGCAAGACTTGACGATGAAAGTTCTGACCTCTGGGTTGCACCAGGCATGGTGCAGCCGGCATTGCCTGAATTTACTGATGTTCCAGGGTGTAGGGTGAACACTGAAAACTTTTTGCCTATTGATTTTTTCAAGTTGTTTATGGATGATGTGTTTTTGGCAGAGATTGTAGAGCAGACTAATTTGTATGCTGAAAATGTTTTGAGGGTGAACAGTGCCAGCCTTAAGCCCCACGCTAGAGCTACCCGGTGGACTCCCACCAATTTGGAGGAGATGAAAAAGTTTTTGGGTTTAACTCTTTTGATGGGCTTGCTTAGGAAACCATCAATGGCTTCATATTGGTCTACTAGTCCCTTGATGGCAACAGCTATATTTCCGGAAGTCATGAGTCGTGATAGGTATTTGCTTCTGCTGCGGATGATGCATTTTGTTGACAATAGTCTTGCTTTGCCACAAGATCACCCTGATTGTGACCGTCTTTTCAAGATTCGGCCTGTCATTGATCATTTGGTTGATCGATTTTCTGAGATCTTTTATCCCGGGAAAGAAATTGCAGTGGATGAGTCTTTGCTGTTGTTCAAGGGCCGCTTGGTATTTCGGCAATACATTCCTAGTAAGAGGGCATGCTATGGAATCAAACTGTATATGCTGTGTGACAGTGAGACTGGATATGTCTCTAATTTCAGGGTGTACACTGGAAAGGAATCCAGGATTAACCTCCTTGGTTGTCCGTCAACTTTTGGAGTGACTGAGAAAATTGTGTGGGAACTTGGTCGTGGATTGTTTAACAAAGGCCATCATTTGTATGTCGATAACTTCTACACTGGTGTGCGGTTGTTCAGGGAATTGGCCAAAGTGGACACTGTTGCTTGTGGCACAATCCGCTCAAACTGTAAAGGTTTCCCAAAAGAACTTGTTTGTCGAAAGCTTGCTCAGGGACAGTGCAGTGCATTGCGTTGTGAGGAGCTTCTAGCTGTGAAGTTTACAGACAGGAGAGATGTCTACATGTTGACTACAATACATGATGAAAGCACTGAACCGCGGACTGTTTGGGGTCAGGTTGCAGAAGTGCGCAAACCTGTGTGCATACTGGACTACAATAAGTACATGGGTGGTGTTGACAGAGTTGATCAGAGGTTGGAACCCTATGCTGCTCTTCGTAAGGCTTACATTTGGTACAAGAAGTTGGCTATCCATCTTTTCCACTTGGCAACCTTTAATGCTTTTATTGTGTTCCAGAAATCTTGTCCCCAGTCAAAGTTGTCTTTTGTAAAGTTTCAGGAGTCTGTAATAGGCAGCCTTGTTTTAGTGGAACAGGCAAGTGTTCCTAGAGTTGGAGTGGTGGAGGATGTTGCCAGATTGAAAGATCGCCACTTTCCGGATACAATTCCTCCTACAACCTCAAAAGACTTTCCCAGTCGGAGATGTAGAGTCTGTTGGCGAAGAGGTTTGCGGAAGGAGGTTCGCATGTACTGCCCCGACTGCCCTTCAAACCCCGGGCTGTGTGTACCTGCTTGTTTTAGATTGTACCACACGCAAAAAAATGAGTGGTAAAGTGAACTGGTTGGTCTTTATTCTGTAAAAGTTATTGTTCAGTTTCAAAGTTTGTATTTGTGTAGTCTTTTTAGATTTAGTTGTCGAGTTAGTAGATTTGTATCAATTTGCAATTTGTTTTTGTTTCTCTTTTATTTAAAAAAAACTAAAGTATGATGTTGGTTTGCGTGTAGTGTCCATTGTCTGACTGTGTTTGGCGCTTGGCTGCCGGTGTCTGTGGACTGGTGCTTGTCTGACGGTGTCTGCGGACTGGTGCTTGACTGGCGGTGTGCGTGGTCTGGTGTTTGGTTGGCGGTGTGCGTGCTCTTGCGCTTGCCTGGTGTTGTGTTTGGATTTGTCTTTGGCTGGTGGTGTTCGTGGAGTGGTGCTTGGCTGGCGGTGTGTGTGGAGTTGTGCTTGGCTGGTGGTGTGTGTTGAGTGGCGCTTGGCTGGTCGTGTGTGTGGAGTGGCGCTTGGCTGGTGTTGTGCATGGAGTGGTACTTGGCTGTCTGTGCACGGAGTGGTGCTTGGCCGGCGGTGTATGTGGAGTGGTGCTTGGCTGGCGGTGTGTGTGGAGTGGCGCTTGGCTGGACGGTGTGCGTGGAGTGGTACTTGGCTGTCTGTGCACGGAGTGGTGCTTGGCTGGTGTTGTGTTTGTGGAGTGGCGCTTGGCTGGTGGTGTGCGTGGAGTGATGCTTGGCTGGTGGTGTGTGTGGAGTGGTACTTGGCTGTCGGTGTGCGCTGAGTGGTGTTTGGCTGGCGGTGTGCATGGTCTGGTGCTTGGATGGTGGTGTGGGTGGACTGGCGCTCGGCAGGCGGTGTGTGAGTAGTTACTTTCTGTTGGTCACTACACACACTGCTAGTTGAGTGACACTGCACACAGTCCATCATTTTGTGTAGTTGCAGTGTCAAAAATGTGGGCGTGTGAAAGTGATGGGCCCTTGAATGGCGCTGTTTGCTGGTGTGAGTGTTGGAATGTGATGGGTCCGCGGCTGGCGGTGTGAATGTTTTGTATGTGTCACGCGTACGAAAGGTGTATGAATGGCCTGTAAAGAGGTTGGTGCCTTGACGTGGCTTTACAGCTCACAAGCTGTGAGTCAGTGGTTCAGTTTATCATACTTTCAATTATACACAGTGTATTTCATTGTTGTGAAATTACTTGCGTATACAATTGTATGTACTGAATCATCACTCACCCTCGTGCCAAATCCAACCAGTATGTGTGTGTGCTTGCGGATTAGATGGGTGTGCAGTAATAATTGTTTTTTTTCTCTTTCTGCAGTAGGGTGTACCTTGTCCCTTATTGTGATTGTTGTTATGTGTTGCTTTTCCATTCGGATGGTGTCAATGGTCTGGTTTGTATCAGGTATGAAAGGTGCGTGAATGGCCTGTAAAACGGTTGGTGCCTCTTCGTGGCTTTACAGCTCACGAGTTGCGAGTCACTGGTTCAGTTTTTATGCATTTATTTATTGACAGAGCATTTCATTTTTTTGAAATATCTTGTTAATAAAATTTTATGTACTGAACCATCACTCGCCCTCGTGCCAAACCCAACCTGTATGTGTGTGTCTTTGAGGAATAGATAGCCGTGCTTGAATGTTTGACTTTTGAGTAACTCTGTTAAGGTGTGATATTCTTTTACTCGGGAGAACAAGGGGAACGCAGGGTGGTAGGACTTTTTTGCCGGCACGGCGATCCCACGCCAAAAAGTTTGGAAAAGTGCTATTTTTACCTATTTTTAAGGTTTGCAAGGAGTTCTGGGTAGGAAAACATTGGGGGACCCACGCGTGCCATACCTCCCTGGACTCTCCCGGGTGTCTAGTTTTCAGAACTGTTTGGGTTTGCTACTTTCCAAAGAATACCACCCAGCCCCGGGCCAAAAACTCAGGTGCCCCCCCCAAATTAAATTTATATTGCTTCAGGGTATTTTAAATTCACCACCGTACGATTTGGACCTTTTCCTGTTGCAGCCACTATGGCTACCCATGCAAGTGAGGTACCGTTTTTATCGGGAGACCTGGGGGAACGCTGGGTGGGAGGTAATTTATGTGAG
Organism: Lissotriton helveticus; assembly: GCF_964261635.1. Classification (NCBI taxonomy): domain Eukaryota; kingdom Metazoa; phylum Chordata; class Amphibia; order Caudata; family Salamandridae; genus Lissotriton; species Lissotriton helveticus. Next base: position 709,139,109 of record NC_136070.1, read on the forward strand.
CCCAGTGATGCCACGCTTTCCCAGACTACAACGTGTGAAAACATTGATTTTTTTTGCTGCTAAAATTGAGGTTTGCAAGGGATTCTGAGTAAAGGAACGTTGGAGGATCCACGCAAGCCATACCTCCTTGGAAGCCCCCGGGTGTCTACTTTTCAGAAATGTGTGGGTTTGGTAGGTTTCCATAGATGGCTGTCTCGCACGGGCCAGAAACCCAGGTAAACCTTCTTGCAAAAGCTGGTGTATTTAACAATGGTGAAAATGTCAAGTCCACCAGCTTTTGCAAGAGGGTTTACCTGGGTTTTTGGCCCCGTGCGAGACAGCCATCTAGGGAAACCTACCAAACCCACACATTTCTGAAAAGTAGACACCCGGGGGCTTCCAAGGAGGTATGGCTTCCGTGGATCCTCCAACGTTCCTTTACCCAGAATCCCTTGCAAACCTCATTTTTTGCTTGGAAAAAATCAGTTTTTTCACACGTTTTAGTGTGGGAAAGCGTGGCATCACTGGGCTCACACAAATTACCTCCCACCCAGCGTTCCCCAAGGTCTCCCGATAAAAATGGTACCTCACTTGCGTGGGTAGGCATAGTGGCTGCTTTAGGAAAAGGCCCAATTCATACTGTGGAGACCAAAACATTACCTTTAGCCAAATAATCTTATTTTTTGAGGGAGTCACCTGAGCTTTTGGCCCGGGGCTTGGCGGGCATCTTTGGGAACTACCAAACCCAAACAGTTCTGAGAACTAGACACCCGGGGGAGTCCAGGGAGGTATGGCATGCGTGGGTCCCCCAATGTTTTCCTACCCAGAAACCCCTGCAAACCTGAAATTTTGGAGAAAAAAAAACCACTTTTCCGTACTTTTTTGGGTGGGATCTCGCTGCTGGCACAAATGTCCTACCACCCAGCGTTTCCCTTGTTCTCCCGAGTAAAATGATACCTCACTTGTTTGGGTGGGCCAAAGGCATGTGACTCAGGCTGGGGGGCTTAATTTGTAAAACTTAAATATGACTATAAACTACTTTTTTCAAAATTCATTTTTGGCATGTTCTGCTTTGGGGCACCCACACAAGTGAGGTATCCTTTTACTCGGGAGAACAAGGGGAACGCAGGGTGGTAGGACATTTTTGCCGGCACAGCGATCCTATGCCAAAAAGTTTGGAAAAGTGCTATTTTTACCTAATTTTAAGGTTTGCAAGGAGTTCTGGGTAGGAAAACATTGGGGGACCCACGCATGCCATACCTCCCTGGACTCTCCTGGGTGTCTAGTTTTCAGAACTGTTTGGGTTTGCTACTTTCCAAAGAATACCACCCAGCCCCGGGCCAAAAACTCAGGTGCCCCCCCCCCCAAATCAAAGTTATATTGCTTCAGGGTATTTTTTAATTCACCACCGTACGATTTGGACCTTTTCATGTCGCAGCCACTATGCCTACCCACGCAAGTGAGGTACCATTTTTTTTGGGAGACCTGGGGGCACGCTGGGTGGGTGGAAATGTGTTGATCCACACAGATTCCAGAACTTTCCACCACAGAAATGTGAGGAAAATGTGTTTTTTTGTCAACTTTTTATGTTTGCAAGGGATTCTGGGTAACAAAACCTGGAGGTAGGCAGACGAGTCACCCCATCCTGAATTCCCCTGGGTGTCTAGTTTTCAAAAATGTATAGGTTTGCTAGGTTTCCCTAGGTGCTGGCAGAGCTACGGCGCAAAAACAAAAGGTAGTCTTTTTGTCCAAAACGTGCTAAATTTCACTGGGAAATTGAGGTGCGACCATGCTGCGTTTTGCGCTGTTTCATGTCGCAGCCACTATGCCTACCCACGCAAGTGAGGTACCATTTTTTTCGGGAGACCTGGGGGCATGCTGGGTGGGTGGAAATTTGTTGATCCACACAGATTCCAGAACTTTCCACCACAGAAATGTGAGGAAAATGTGTTTTTTTTGTCAAATTTTTATGTTTGCAAGGGATTCTGGGTAACAAAACCTGGGGGTAGGCAGACGAGTCAACCCATCCTGAATTGCCCTTGGTGTCTAGTTTTAAAAAATGTATAGGTTTGCTAGGTTTCCTTAGGTGCTGGCAGACCTACGGCGCAAAAACAAAAGGTAGTCTTTTTGTCCGAAACGTGCTAAATTTCACTGGGAAATTGAGGTGCGACCATGCTGTGTTTTGCGCTGTTTCATGTCGCAGCCACTATGCCTACCCACGCAAGTGAGGTACCATTTTTTTCGGGAGACCTGGGGGCACGCTGGGTGGGTGGAAATTTGTTGATCCACGCAGATTCCATAACTTTCCACCACAGAAATGTGAGGAAAATGTGTTTTTTTGGTAAAATGTTTATGTTTGCAAGGGATTCTGGGTAACAAAACCTGGGGGTAGGCAGACAAGTCACCCCATCCTGAATTGCCCTGGGTGTCTAGTTTTCAAAAATGTATAGGTTTGCTATGTTTCCCTAGGTGCCGGCAGAGCTAGGGTGCAAAAACTACAGGTAGGCACTTTGCCAAAAAAGGGTCAATTTGTAACTGCAAAATTTACGTGTGACCACGTTGCATTTTGCGCCGTTTCCTGTCGCAGGTACACGGCCGACCCACACAAGTGAGGTACCGTTTTTATCGGGACACTTGGGGTAATTCAGATTTGTAAATCAACTGTTATTACCAATTGAGCTTTCATGCATTTCTCCCTTTCAGTGAAAGACATTGTGTAAAAAAAAATCTTTATGAAAAATGACCAATAATTCTCATGCTAGTATGAGTATTCCCAACTTTGAAAATGTGCAATTATATACTGTTTCTGAACTCTATAATTTGTACCCAATTCAGAAATACATAGGTGTCTTTCATACAGATTATTCCATGTATACATTTTCCAAGACAAAGTGCACTATACCCAGTAAATGAAAAAATACCATTGCAAGTTGCTGCTCAGTTTTTGGATCTGGGTTCGTCGGGTTCTTGGTGAAACTACAAGTCCTATATATCCCCACAACCAGAAAGGTCTAACGGATGTAACGGTATATTGCTTTCCAAGAGCTGTCAAAATTTGAAAAAGTTATGGGTGAAAACGTTGAGACAAAAGGCTGTTTTTTTCAACAAATTTTCAAATATTCCAATATCTAACTGTTAGTTTCTATAACGAAACCTTCATGGATTTAGACAAATGACCCCTTTCTGAATTCAGAATTTTGGCTACTTTTCGAAAATGTAATGCTTTCCAGGATCCATTATTGCTTTCAAACTCATTTCTACCATTAACTGGAAGGAGGTGGAAAGCTCTAAAAATAGCAAAAATAGGCTATGTCCCAGAAAAATGCCAAAACTGAGTGAAAAATTTCGGTTCTCTGACAAAAGACTGTCATTCCCTGAAAGCTGAGAAAATGGAGATTTCAGCCCCACAAACCCTTTTGAGATACCATTTTCAGGGAAAAACCCAGAGGCTTTCATTTGCAGCCCGTTATTCCCATTTTTCTGAAAAAAACAAAAAAATCACTTTATTTTGGTTAATTTCTGGGACCCCTCCAAGGGAATCCACAAACCCTGGGCGCCTTTAGAATCCACATGATGTTGGAAGAAAAGGACGCAAATTTGGCGCGGATACCTTATGTGGTCAAAAAGTTACAAGGGCCTAAGCGCGCACTACTCCAAAACGCCAAAAAAAGCCTTAGCACAGGAGGGGAAAAGGCCTAGCAGCGAAGGGGTTAATATAGCGATGTCCTGCATAATGAAAACACAGTGTAAGGACGGGTAATCAGAGTATATTACAACTATATTTAGGATGGGGTCTTGTTTTGGAAGATGCTTACCTTGCAGGTAAAATGTGTGCTCCTATTTAGGCCTCTGTGCGGCTCTCTTAAAGGCCGCTCTCCCGGTTAAGAATGCAATCTGTGAAGCCGGCTTGTCTGAGCCGGGAAGTTAAGGGAGAAGCAAATGCCCACGCCGCATCCACTTGAGGGACCCTGCCTGTGGGTGTGGTGGCGTTGAGGTGGAGGCGTGGAGAATCTGAGTGGGGGACACTGTCGTGATGGGTCCGCAGGTATGGACTCCAAAATAATTTGTTGCAATTTTGATTGGTGCCATCTCCAAAAGGAACAATAGACTTCTAAAAAAATTGGAAGTGAAAATAACCAAAATATTGAACATTATTTGTTACGGAGTGTAAGGGATCCGAACGCTGGACATGTAAGCACACAGTGGTGTCAGATCTATTTGGCGAGGACAGGTCACAGTGTACACAGTAAAATGGGGCTGGTAGAACCTGGCTGCTGATCCCGATGCATCTACATTGGCAGGTGCATTGTCCGTAAAAAAACATAGACTTCCTTTGATGGAAGTGACACAAAAAAATATTTCAATAAAAGAATGTGTTTTCAAAGTAAAATGAACCCGAACACTATGCACAGGAATGTCGGCACCACACGTCAGATCCACTTGGAGAAGCCAAGTGGGGGGCGCAGTTCCGATGAGTCCGCATGTACGGTTCTCTAAAACAATTTGTTGCAGTTTTGTTAGGTGCGATATCCAAAAGGAACGATAGACTTCTAAAAAATAGAAAAGTGAAAGTAACCAAAATATTTAAATTAATTGTTTCAGAGTGCGAAGGATCCGAACCCTGGTCATGTGAGCGCACAGTGGTGCCAGATTCACACTGCTTAGCCAGGACTCGGAACACAGAGTAAAATGGTATAACCTGGCTGCTGATGCTGATGCATCTACATTGGTAGGTGCATTCAGCTAGATTCCTCATTGTAAAATCGGCTCGCAAAGGGCCAGATTCTGAGAATCCGGCCCTTTGCGAGCGCTATTTTTGCATTTGGAATTCATCATCCCAAATGCAAAAATCGCTAATACAGAAGGTGCAAAATTGAATCGCATTTAAGGAATCTCAATTAGAGATTCCTTAAATGCTATTCATGAACCTTTTAAAAATTGCGAATTCGCAATATGGGGCCGTTATTTACCGCGAAGTGTAACTTCGTGGTAAATAGCGAAAACTTAGAAAAATGCACTTTAGTGCATTTTTCTAAGTTGCATGTTACACACACACGTCCTTTGGACATGTGTGTGCGCAACACCTGTGTACATTTGCATTTCAGGGGTGCTACAGGGTGTCCTTTGGACACCCCTGGCACCCTTGAAATCGCTTCCTTATTTGCGATTCGCAAATTGCAAATCGCAAATAAGGAATGACTCCCCATTCATTCCTATGGGCCAGGAATGAATGGGGAGTCATTCCTTATTTGCGATTTGCAATTTGCGAATCGCAAATAAGGAAGCTGTAGAAATCGCATTTGATTGTGCGATTTCTACATGAATCCCGTTTTGCGAGTCCTTAATAGCGATTCCTTAATAATCGCTACTAAGGACTCGCAAATCGGGACATTGATGAATCTGGGGACTTGTCAGTAAAAAAACATAGGCATAGATTCATGAAGGTAAAATCCGCTCGCAAAGGGGCAGATTCTCAGAATCTGCCCCATTGCGACCGGTATTTTTGCATTTGGGATGCATCATCCCAAATGCAAAAATCGCTAAATAAGAAATCGCAAAATTGCGATTTCTTGCTTTTAAGGAATCTCAAATTGAGATTCCTTAAATGCAATGCAATAAAGTTTAAAAAATAGCGATTTCGCTAATAGGGCTCGCAAATTACCATGAAGTTGAACTTCATGGTAATTTGCAAAAACTTTGAAAAATGCACTAAAATGCATTTTTCAAAGTTTCATGTTGTGCACACACATGCCCTAAGGGCATGTGTGTGCGCAACATATGTGCACAGATCAATTTCAGGGGTGCAACAGGGTGTCCTTTGGACACCCCTGCACCCTTGAAATCGCATTCTCAATTTGCGATTCTCTAATTGCGATTGGCAAATTGAGAATGACTTCCCATTCATTCCTATGGGCCTCTAGGCCCATAGGAATGAATGGGGAGGTATTCCTTAATTGTGACTCGCAATTTGCGAGTCGCAATTAAGGAATTTTAAGAAATCGCTATTTTGTAAGTGATTTCTTCTTGCATAGCATTTTGCTATTCCTCATTAGCGATTCCTTATTTTTCGCTAATAAGGAATCGCAAAATGGATGCTTGATGCATCTGGGGGATAGACTTCTTTTATTAGAAGTGACACAAAACATTTTTTAATAAAATAAATTCGTTTTGAAGTAAGACAAACCAAACCTTGGCCACTGGAACATCAGAACCACACATCAGAGCCACATTTTTTAACCAGCAAGCGGTATAAGCAGTGAATTGGGGCTATCTGTCTGCTGGGGCCGTTGCGTCTACATTGGTAGGTGCAATTTCCCTAACAGACCGTAGATTTCTATTAGTGGAGGTGCATTGAAACTGGTAGTTCATGGCTCCTAAAGCCGCTGCGTGGAGTAATAGCAGCTTGAACAGTGCGCCTGAAGTCAGCAAGCTTGTTGAGGCTGTCCGGGGTCAAGTTTATGGTCCGAAATGACAGATTCTGTCTCGGGGAACCTACCATAGCACGTGGCCCTCAATGTAATTTTTTGATTTAGAATACCCTGTCAAGATACTATAGTGATTAGATATATGGAGAACCATATTGACGAGAAGAGAAGCACCATTCACAGAGATTGTATGCCATGCTAACAGCACGGATATCATTGAAAACATAAACAAAAGGAAACAGTTATGGCCCAGATGCATGAAAGGAAAATCTGGTCACAAAGGGGCAGATTCTCAGAATCTGCCCCTTTGCGACCTGTATTTTTGCATTTGGGATGCATCATCCCAAATGCAAAAATCGCAATTGAAGGAATCTCTAAATTGAGATTCCTTAAATTGTGATTGCATTTAAGGAATCCCAAATTGAGATTCCTTCAATGCAATGCGACAAAGTAAAAAAAAATTGCGCTTTCTCTAATAGGGGGAGCAAATTACCATGAAGTTGAACTTCATGGTAATTTGCAAAAACTTTGAAAAATGCACTAAAGTGCATTTTTCAAAGTTTCGTGTTGCGCACACACATGCCCTTAGGGCATGTGTGTGCGCAACATATGTGCACAGATTAATTTCAGTGGTGCAACAGGGTGTCCTTTGGACACCCCTGCACCCTTGAAATTGCATTCCCAATTTGCGATTCGCTAATTGCGAATCACAAATTGAGAATGTCTTTACATTCATTCCTATGGGCCTCTAGGTCCATAGGAATGAATGGGGAGGTATTCCTTAATTGCGACTCGGAATTTGCGAGTCGCAATTAAGGAATATTAAGAAACCGCATTTTTTTTTGCGGTTTCTGCATGCATAGCATTTTGCTATTCCTTATTAGCTAATCCTTATTTTTCGCTAATAAGGAATCGTAAAATGGATGCTTGATGCATCTCTGGGTATATTGTAAAATTCAACATATAAAGACATCATAACTGCTGGCACTGAGGAAGGGTGAGGATGTTAGCTCACCATTGTCACAAAGATATGCTTGTCTTCAATTGTATTTAATCCATTCCTTATTGAGTCAGAAGTGTCTTTCCATTTGCATTCATGTCTTTGTAGCATGTACTTGATGTCTCCTCCTCTTGGTGGTAGAGTAGATGCTCCAGAACTTGCCATATGATGCTGTCTGTTGTGTGCTTTTAATCCAGGAAGTGGTCCACCATGGGTGCAGCGGCTACAGAGCAGCGGATTCTGCTTCTGTGCTGTTGAGTGGTCTGCCAATATTCATTAAATCACAGGGACACCATATGCAGTATACAACATTAGTGGATGCACAATTTGTAATGTGGTTTTAACAACCCCATGTGAGAAGGTTTTAGTGTTCATGGTGAATTTCCATGAGATACATCCTCCACATTTGTAGTGGTCTTTGATATGCTTAATGCCCCACGCGGACACAATGGTATTCTTCTGTTTGATCATTTAGGAATTTCTCACAAGGCATTTGGTTTAGCCTGTTTCATGGAGTTTGAAGCTAAGGATGTGCCCTCTCTGAAGAAATCATCCCTTAGGGCACAGTTCCTGCGCAATCTCAGGAGCTGTCTATAGGGAAGACCATCTTTAAAGGCTCTAGGTTGAAAACCTTTGTATTGTAGGCTTCCTATAGAGGGAAACAATTAGATGGTTTTTACTGTGTTTTATTTCCAGATCTAGAAAGGGAATGCTCTGGTTAGTACGGTTAGACGTGAATTTCAAGAATAGTTGGCTGTTGTTGAGGTATTGTATGAATGTGAGTAGGGAAGTTTTGATACCCCTCCATACCAAAAAAAATCATCAATATACGTCTTCCAACACTGAATTTTAGCCTGAAAGGGGTTTGGATCAGTCATGACAAAGTCATCTTCAAATTGGCCTACATACAGATTGGCTACATTTGGAGTGACAATTGCTCCCATAGAAGTGCCTGAGCACTGCTGTTAAAAATCTTGGTTGAACATAAAGTAGTTTGTTGTTAGGGCTATCTCCAGTAATTCTATGATGAAATCAGTGGGTACATTACCTTGAGTTGGTTGGGTATTGAGGATCTTTTTCATTAACTCAATACTCTGTTGCTGTGGGATGTTTGTGTAAAGTGATTCTATATCTAGAGTCATTCGTATTTTTTGCATGGGATCAAATACCATGCCTCAATGAGATTAATCATGAAGGTGCTGGCACTTACATATGTGTCGAGGAGAGGCACAAAGTCTTTGATAAAGACATTTATATATTCTCCAAGTGGTTCAAGAATCAAGTCACATCCTGATAGGCCTACATGGTGGGGAGCTGGAGTTTTTATGGATTTTTGGGAGGTTATATAGTATGTGGAGATTTTTTATTCAGAATGTCAAACTCATGTTTGGTGGGAAAGCTTGAGTCCAAGGCTCGGGTTGTTGATTCTAATATTCTGGTCTGTATCTCCTGGATGGGGTTTGAGAGCAATTTTTATAGTGATTGGTGTTGGACCGTTGTTTCGTTATTTCAGCCTTTTAGAATTCTCTATCCTGAATTACAATACAACTTCCTTTGTCCGTTGGCTTTATAATAATTGGATCCTCTTTTTTAAGCTTATTAAGTGCATGTCTTTCTTGCAGTGTGATGTTGTATGGTGTGAAAGATCTTGTTGTTCTTAGGATATTGATGTAATTGAGGATTGCTAACTCAAATGCTAGTATTTCTGCTGATATGGTTGCATTGGGAGGTATGAAGGTGGTAGCGGGCCTGAGGAGTGATGCAGACATTGGGGGACAGATATCTTTGTCAGGAAGAATTGCTTAAGTCTGTTCATTCTGAGGAATCTATGTAGTTCTGATTGGAGTTTGAAGTAGTCTGTTTTTTCTGTTGGGAAAAAAGATAAACCCTTTAGAGTAAGGATACTTCCTCTGTGATGAGTTTATGGCAGGAAAAATTAAAGCTTGGGATGCATTGGGAGGTGTCAGTTGCCTCTGTTCTGTCTTCTACTGGCCATCTGAACCTCATTTGTAGTATCGTCTCCGAGTCTGACGATTCCCTGAGTACTGGTTCCAGGTCCTCCCTCTATTCCCCTTGCCTCTGTCTGTGCCTAAAAATGATTCAGGCCTTGGTTGTTGGAATCGCCACTGGTTCCTTCTCCAAGATCGTCTGAGCTCTCTGTGCCCCCAGATGACTCTGAAAAGGTAATGATCCAGTCATCCTTATATCTAGATAACTTGTCTGCGTGGTGGATGGGCCTGAGTGTAGAAATCGTCTAGCAAGTATGGGTAAGCTTTTTCCTTGCTGAAATTTGTAATATAATTTTGTACTCTGTCTGCTTTTTTCTGTAGTTCTATTGAGTTAAATTCTGCAATGGTTTTGGTGTGTTTATCCAAAGCAGATTTGGCTTCTTAGACTGTCACACCCCAGCGGTTCTTTCTCTAAGTCTGTGATTTCTTTTAGCTCCTATACGATATGTTCTAAAGCTGTTTCAATGCCCAAGACCATCTGTTGTCTTAAACATGTGGTAGAAATGTGGCTGAATCCTCCCTCAAACTAATTATCTTCTCTGAATATGCCTGGAACATTGAGAACCTGAAGGCCTAGGAGAATGATTGATTCCTGCTTTGAGATATTCAGTTAGCATAGAAACATGCAATTATGTCCTGACATGTTTCTTTTGGGCCTTTTCTAGTTTGTCTAAGAGGATCTGTCATAGGCTTAATAAGGGTGTGGAGGCGGTGGATGAGAAGAAAGATGGTTTACTGATTATTTTAGCAATATATTCCTCAGTGTAAAGAGGTGCTTCTCTATCAGTCAATATATGCCAGAATTGTACAAAGGCTGGTGAATTAGGTTTGAGTTAAATTGGGGATGTCGCCCTTGCAAATCCACATTCGGAGCCGCCTTTTCCAACAAGGCACAGTAGCTGTTTGCAACTCTTGAGTGGGTCCCCATTATGCAGATCAGACTCTCTACATGACCACCAAGTATGTATTCCTTTACTTTTCCACCAATTAACCCAAACCTAATTCACAAGCCTCCAATTCAATGTTTACCATTCCTTCCTCAGACTCCAAGCCATTTCAGTCCTGATGAGACCCTTGTATTCGTTTAAGGGTCGAAACGTATTTGACACATGTACAAAGACTGACTGGTTTCTATAACGGTGGTACAATGATAGATTCCCTGTGTCCTTGATTGTACTGAATATAAACTGCTGTCTTTTGCTATAAAGAAAACAATATACTGTGGATGTTCACATTCTCACTCACTGTTTTTCTTAATTTGGGTTTTGGTTTTTCTTTACAACAGGGGTCTATTAGTTGCTTGCTTTCTTTTTTTTTTTTAGAAGAACTCACAAATTGTTTTTGAAGAATTTTTGAAAATATATAATTTGTTTTCCAATAAAACTCGGTTTGGCTGAACCGTAGATATTTAGAAATACTGGCTGTGCTTCAATATTTTCCTCTTTTGTTTACTAAATATCATTGCAGATTGAATTAAGAATGTTGATTTAAAGATTGACTCTACATAGAAAGGTCTGTGCAATGACAACTTTTTTTCAGAAATTAGTTCCATTTGAACACTTGTTCCATGGATCTCATAGAGAGTACATGGGCTGAAAACCTGTCAATACGAGTTCCCTAGCATCCTGATGGCTTCAGTGTACCCAGGGATGGTTGGTAGCAAACTTCTCATCTTAATGAATCCACACTGATGCCAGTGTTGGATTTATTAATAAATGTTCAAAGAGGGCCCTTTAGAGGTGCCTCCTGAAACCCTACCAAACACTGTTGTGGTCTGTGACAAGTCTTAGCTCGCCTACTACCACCAGACATGTTTCTCACTTCATGGGGTGAGAGCCTGCACTCTCAGAGGCCAGTAACAATGACTGTTCTGGGCGAAAGTGCTTCACACCTCCCGAGGCCAGAATAACCTTCCAAGGTAGGAAACTTCAAAGGCGACGCCACCTTTGAAATGCAACCCAGGCATCTCTAGTTAGTGGAGTATGCCAACCCCCCTGTCCTGCTCCACGTTTGGAAAGAGTACAGGTGGGAAAATTAGTTAGATTAGGAGGTGGGCCTACATTCAGCCAGCACCACCCTTAAGTGGGACAGATGATGTGGACCTCGCTTTTCCAATTCAACCATCTTGGGATGGAGAGAATTAGCCTATCAGGGTTAGGGTTGTGCCCCTCCCAACAGGAAGTGGTCACATAGAGGATGTAGACATCCTAAAGATAGGTAGCCCATTGGCTACTACCTGTCACCCCCTTTAATGCACCTAAGGTTTGAATTTAGGTGGCATGCTGAGGCCCTGACCTTTAGATCCGATGGACCTAAGAAGAGAACAGACAAAGAAGAGCAGCTGACCCGAGAATGGAGTACCTGTTGGAGAATTTTGGGATGAAACCCTGCCTGCTGCTGCAAAGGACTCAACTATCATGGTGTTCTGACTCAACTTGCTGCTGTGAGGCCTCCAAGAAACCTGGAGGACCCCAGCCCTTTGACAATTGCCAGAGAACTCCTTTGGAGTAGACGAACTATGTCTGTATTGTCGCAGGCACTGAACACCCAGAGTCCGATTATCGACTTGCCGCTCCCGAGAGACGCCAACACAGCAACTAAATCAGAAGCAGTACACCAGCTCCAGAGGGTCAGATCTGTCCCCGTACCAAGTAAGAGGACACAAGGATCTACCGGAGCTGTGTCATTACAATAACCAAGGTACCCGATCACCTGCAACCGACACTGAGACAAAGACTCCAATCTGGACTCCAACTGCCCAGGAAGTAAGCACTCTTTGATGGATGTCAAGACCCCTGAGGCCTAATCCATGAATGGGCCAGCTGTACCAGAATTGTCCCAGTAACCTGCCTGCCGCTGATCACGAAGACCATCTTGATACACAGAGCCAGATGACCTATCTGCTCCGCACCCAGCCCACCCTGCCTGGGTACCACTGAACCAGCTGTGCTCTCATGGTCCTGAGGCTCTTGTGACCCGATCCCTCATATGGGGTCCTCCGGACTTACCTGTAAGCCCCCTTTGTGCAGCCTGTCTTGAGGTGCCCCTTTTCTTCATAGAGCATCAGCTACCAACAATATCAGAACCCTGCTCCTGGTCGAATCAGGGACGCATCCGACAATCGGCTGCTAGAATATTGGACCTTGGTCTGCTACTGCCCTAAACCTCGAAGTTGAACCCCTAGAACGGATTGTATGATTTTATGATTTTATATGCATTTCTGTATTATTCTCAATAGACTTTCACTGGGTGTAATAGTACACAACAGTGAGCTATTTTCCGAACTTTGATAGTTCATAACTAAAAACATACTTACCTGTAAACAAAGTTCTTGGTCTTAAAAAATGATATAAAATCTGTGTTATTTGTGCAACTTGGTCGCGGATTGATTCTTGAATGTGTGTGTCTCATTTATTGCCTCTGTGAGTATAACAAATGCTTAGCACTACCCTCTGATAAGCATAACGGCTCGCCGACACCACCACAAATAGAGCAATAGTATTACCTACTTTTGCCTCTGTATACCAATCTGGGTCTCACTGGACTCTCTGCAGAGTGAACTTCATTTTAGTACTTTATATAGAGAGCCAGCTTTCTACATTGGTGGATCAGCAGTGGGGTCTACAACTTTGAGTTTGCTTATACCACTTTGTCAATAATTAACCACTGAGGAAATCTTAAAATTTTCTTCAGCTAGTTGTATTTTTTTAATTGGTCTATTTTTTCAAATTTTTTAAAATTTACTGTTAGGGGCTTTGTTAAATTCCTGAAAGCAGAGTTAGAATTAAAAACGTACTTTAGTTAGGAGAAAAGAAAAGTTTTAAGGTTTCCTAACATTACAAAATGGTCCCAACTTTAGTGCAATAATGGATAACCACATGAGCAAGCTCAGCAGGCTCGATGTTACACCTTACATGGAGTTGTCATACTTCCAGTTATGGGCCATTGGTAAAGGTTATGGTGTTAAAACTGGCTCTCATGCTACCAAAGATAAGCTTTAAAAGCTTTTGGCAGAATATGAGAGAGCAATGTAAGAAAGACCTCAACCCAATGAAACAAAGAATGAAAGAGAAACTAAATGTGATTCTACTTTCTACAGAATTGCCAAAATAATGCCAATGTATACGGACCCCATGAGAATATAAAGAAATAATTCTCACCAATTAAAAATTGGTAAATCTTACTTGCCTCTAATATCTTTTATTCCTTGCTGTAACCTTTCCCACATTACAAATGGCTCATATGGAACCATGATTATTCATTATTAGCCAACATGTTTCGTTGCTATAGCAATTTTAAGCAACTTCTTCAGGGCTAGGGATCCAAAATAGATTTTCATGGGAGGTTCACATCAAACCTGAGATGGTAGTCAAAAACAAACAAGAGAGACAAGAAGCATCAAACGTAAATCGCATTACACTTGGGAGTGCCGTCATGTTTCACACAAGTAATTAAAAAAAAAATTAAAAAGTAGCAATGCTCATACCCAAAGTTGCGTCAAGATTGCGTACCTGCAACTTTAACATGAGGGAAAATGCGTCAGCTGATCACGAACCCACAGAGTCACTGCCACCTGATCTTGTCACCCAAAAGTTTTCAACAGAAAAGCCATACTGTGACTCACACAATACGCCCAGATGACCCCCATGGGAGCCAAATACATATTCACCCACATCAAGCAACATTTTTAAGTACATGCATCATGATGTCTACATTCAGTGGTCAAAGTAAAAACCTAAAATGCCAGTATCGGGCATGCAGTGGTACCAAAGCCTGTTGAGCTCCGTTAGTAAGCAGGGTCATGAACATACTTTCATACCAGTGTAATGCTCTGACCGTCACTACTACCGCCCAGTGAAGGTCTCGCATACAAGATGTCATGTCGGCATAGCAAGAAAACAAGCCCGCTATCTTCTTAAAAGAAGATTCTTGGGCATAATCAACTCGCCCGGTATCTGTCGTAAGCAAGCAAGCCCATAATTACCTATCCAGGCCACACGGTCATTCACGCTCTTGCCGCGGTCTGGAAACAACAATGCTTTCACTCGTCCCGCCATTGTGCCTGTGGAGCCGGCGTGATATAAAGAACAAACACGCCCATGTTTGCGTCAGTCACATGACGCGGCGCGGAGCACGTCTCAGAACCAGCACCATTTTGCATTGGGAAAGCGTGAGCAAACGCGTTAATACTTTCATATTTTATTTTCATGTGGAAAGCATTGCAGCGCTCAAAATGTAAAAAACACTAACAAGTTTAAACCTCAATCCCTATTATTCACGTAGTGAAAAAAAGTTTAAAGATATTTTGTGTATGAAAAACAGTTTAAAAAATATTTCTTGGAATTTTATTCTGTATCCGCATTAATGTTCATCACTCATCCCAATTATTAAAAGACTGGCATATGGTGCAGCTCCTGCAGAGATCGCATGAAAAAGAAAAAAGAAAAAAGAAGAATGAGTACCCAACAAACATTGCTAGGCCTTCTCTTATATGTATTAAAGTGTGGCTAAACAAAGCGTGCTACGCCATACTCTACACCAGCGATGTCCAAGGTACAGTAAATGAGTGCATCACCTGGGCGATATGTATGCAGCGCTGGCCATCAAAAAGGTGGAATAATGATGACAGCTAAGTACTAATTTGGTCAATATTGTAATTAATCAAAAAACTTTATCTGCTCGTGACCTTATACCACTCGATAGGGTCGTTCAAACCATGTTTATCTGTTTGTTTCTGAAAATATCCATTTGGCCTCTTTTCTCGCCAAAATCATTTCGATGTTGTGTGTTTCGCCATGAACCTTTTCAAGAACAGTCCACCTCAGATCCCTGGGGCCACGCTGTTTTTCTTGAAAATGCTGGACTAACCTAGTGGTTCGTTTTTTTGCTTTCAGGGTGCTCAGATGCTCCTGTATCCGTATCTTGTCCTTCCTAGAAGTAAGGCCAATATAGTGTAAGCCACATTTGAATGTCAATCTATATATAACGTTCTCGGTGTTACAGTTGCTGAAATTAGTTAAAAAACACTCAGGTGCACCATCCAGCACCACGCTTTTAGTGGCTTTGGTCAGGTTGCATACTAAGCACCCACCGCATGGATAATGACCAGAGGGGAGGGTAGAGGTAGCGGGTGAACTCAACAAGCGTGTATGTACCAGCCTATCCTTAAGGCTTAAAGCTCTCTTAAAAGCAAAACGGGGCTGTGGCATTTTGTCAGTAGGGGTGTCCAAAATGAACCAGTGTTTCCTGACTATTTGCCTCACTCTCGTAGAGAGGGGATCGAACATAGTCACAACTGGGAGGCATTCAGATTTGGTTTTCACATTTCTTTGCAGCAAGGCATCGCGCGGTGTATTCAATGCCCGTTTGCACGCCTGTTTGATGGTTTTACCCGGATAACCTCTCACTTGGAGTTTCCCCACAAGTTTCTCCGATTGTTCAACAAACTTCTCCGTCGTTGAGCAGTTGCAGCGGTAGCGAAAAACCTGCCCCACGGGGAGATTGTCTCGAAGAGACCTGGGGTGGAAAGAATGGTAGTGCAGGAGGGAATTCCTGTCACTAGGTTTCTGATGGACATTGGTGACTAAGCCTTGATCAACGGCTGTGATGTCAATATCCAGATACACAGCCTATTGAATTACTTTAGGTCCAAGTAAAGTGCAGGCTATCATCGGCCTGGTTGAGCCACGAAAAGAATTCGATAAGGCAGTCCTCTGATCCCGTCCCAAGGTTAGTGGTTAATCCAGTGGTTAAATGTTGGCGATTAGTCATGTGCTCCTAAGAAAAAACATTGCATGCATTTACTCCAGTTACTTTGTGATAGATTATAATATTACCACTTTGTTGAGTGGTTTTGGGGTCACCTACCCTGTAGAAATTATGAACACCTGGGGAATCGATCCCCCAATGAACCACGTACCAGGAGGTCCTGATGCTGCCTTCTACACACACACTAAAAGCACCTCTGCTATCCCGCAGCACAGTAAGATTTTTAGAGCGTTTTTTGGGTCACCTACCTCTGTGGAGCTTGTGAGCACCTGGAACTCCATCCCCCACCGAACAACGTGCCAGGAGGTGTGGCTGCAGCCTGTTGTACAAGGAGGTGGGGCCACCTTCACATGAGCTATAAGCGTCTCTGCTGCTATCCTGCTGAGTGAGACACGTGTGGGTCTTGCCTGAGCAAAGCCTGGGCCTGCACCCGTCAGTTAGAGGAAGAGGCAGGGCCACTCCCCTTGGCTTCGCGCTGTGACACTGTTGCTCCATTACCCCCTCTCCTTGCCTTTAGAGGTCTTCATCCAGAATGAAGAGACTGTGTTCCAACCCATGGCCAGACATTTTGCATACAGTCCTTTTCAAATGGAAAGTGCAAAGCTACTGAGAATCTACCTGGGAAAAGGGAGAAAAGTTCCAGGGTTGCCCCTTGTATAACTGAGGACCGATCTTTAGCTCATACAAAGTTTGAAGTAATTTGCTCTTTTATTGGGGAGGCTGAATCACTTCTGGGGAGGACAAAGTTGCTGAAGGCTCAAAACAAGGAAATATTAGGGCAAAATAGCATTGCTTTTTGCTCGGAAACAGAAGAACAAATACCCAAGATCCATCCTAGAGCAAACAAGCACAAATGTGCCACTGCCTAGCTAGACTGCGGTGGCTAACCTCGCAGGTACCCCTGGTATTAATATTTCCAAGCATGTGGTGTTCCCGCTGTAGCCTGTGATTGTTTGTACAAATAGGTGCTCAGTCCATGGGGATATGCAACAGTGTTATGACATAGAGGGCAGTGAGGGGGGGGTTGAGGGGAGTGCCTATGTGATGGATAATGACTCAAGGGACAGCTCAGTTGTGCTCATGAAACAGGGGTCTGATGGTGATGTAGTTATGTTTAGTGTCCTTTAATTGGTTTAGAGGCTACAGAGCAATGTTACTGAGGTACGACTACAGTTGGAGACTGTGTCAACAGAAGGAGAGAAGCTGAAACACCCTGAAGCCGCTCATAGAGGCAAGGCCACTACAACCACACCTACTTGCACATACACTACGCTAAAAGCAGACCAAAATAAATGGAAAAATAGCACTGCGAAACATGGCTATTTACTTCTTCATAGCGCGCATTTTGAGTGCAAATTCAGCCCTGAGCTACGTTCCATCAGGCATCCACAGCAGGCAACCCCACTAACCCCAGTAGATTATACCTGCTGAACCCACCTCTCCAACCAAAGGTAGTAGAGATCTACCAAGAATGGGCCCTTTTCCTCCTCATCTGCAGCAAACTTTGTATCCTTGTCAAAGTTTCCAATGATGACTACAACGGCGAGGGAAGAGGAGGACTCCTTAATAAAAAAAAAGGCAATCACTACATGGGATCTGTAAGGAATTGCTATTCTCTAATCCACACAGACATCCTATACGACAAAAGATTCCATGATCCATCTTCATATGAGAGGAGCCACAATTTTATTGAGATTAGATTGAGGGATTCCAGAATGGTTCAAGGGTTTATGGGACTTGAGCAGCGTAAAAATCCCCCGGCAAGCGCTTTAAAAGAGTTCAAATGTAGACCACCACATAAGACCCTCTCTTCTCCTGCTCCTTGTTCTACCTCCCCTAACAAAGACCCGGGGTTGTTAATGGTGGATTGACTCGGAGATAAGTGTCATCTCACACTAATAAGAGAGGAAGGGCCTCCTGTAGGTACCGAGCCATCGCAGCATGTAATCCATCTTAGAAGCTCTGGTGAGTTCCATATATCTTTCCTGGCAGAGCCATGCACTTCTCTAAATGTTATCCAAGTCAAGAAGCCTATCCTTACAATCATTTTGCCCTGGAATGTCGAAGGACAGTGATCCAAGCTTGGCAACCGCGCATGGGGCTCCTTCATGGATCAACTTGACATTTTCCAGCTCCAAGAGACCTGGAGCCGGGACCAAACCAGGATACGTAAATCTTTTTGTCCCGCTACTTCTAATGG
The DNA here is from genome assembly GCF_964261635.1 of Lissotriton helveticus. Classification (NCBI taxonomy): domain Eukaryota; kingdom Metazoa; phylum Chordata; class Amphibia; order Caudata; family Salamandridae; genus Lissotriton; species Lissotriton helveticus. Next base: position 709,157,490 of record NC_136070.1, read on the forward strand.
CAAGGGCCACCCTTCGGGTGGCCTACATGTCTGGATACAGACCAGTTTGAATGGCATACTGTCTCCCATACCCATCTCATCCCAATATAATAAAGGCATAAAAATTACTAGGGAGAATAGCCCTGTCGATTCGATTCAAATAACTTTATTTCGGTTCCACAAAGGAATCATAAAAGTATACATCAATATAAATAAAAGAACATGATACATATTTACATATTTCAGATTTTTCAATACGTTAAGATCTTGTCATGGAAAACTGAATCAAATTTATCAACAAACCAACAGAAAAACATTTTATAAAATTTCCCACCCACATTTTATTTCAGTATCGGTTTCTAATGATAAGAGCTGATCTAATGAAACTAAGTACAGCGTTACAAATGTTTGGGGTTGACAAAGATAATAGATATTCATAACCCTCTTTGTAATAACTTGATCCAAAGGATAGTAATAGTGGTCTAATAAAAATGTTTCTTGCGACCTTGTACAGAGCACAAAAAAGAATAAGGTGCAGAATATTTTGAGAAACCTTATCATTACAGGGGCAGAAAGGTAATTTCTCACACCACCCCCCTTGCTTTGGAAAGGCAAAAAGGAAGTGTAGAGTATTAATGCGAAACCTTGTCAAATAGAAACGCCATTGCGTATTGGTGATATATGATAGATTAAAAGATCGCAGCAATTTGCCCCTGACACGTAATACATGTTCACTGTTCCTTAAGGTACCCAAATTAGAGCCATAGGCATTTTTAATAGTTAACTTTGCATCCTTACTGATCATGTCAGGGTTTTCAAACATATTACCTAAGCCAATCTTATAAAGGGTATCCCTAACATATCGGAGCCATGGTATCTCCCTATAATGGTCAAGTTTAAGGCAATCTTGTAAGATATCTTTTGTCAAACTTTAGACCATAGTAGTAATGGTGCTACATGTATGATATCACTAACAAACTCTATGCTCTTTGGGAAAGCTAAAATCCAATGGTCTCCTGAGTGGTGGCCTCTAGACCTAGGCCCAGTCCCTGAACCCAAATCTACAATTAAGAATTTGGGAGTACGGCTGGAACCTGAGTTGACCATGAAGCAGAATGTTAATGTAACAGTGGGATCTTGTTTCCATGTGATAGGTCTCCTCCGCAGGATATTTCCTTTTCTGCCTGACTCTTACAGAAGAACCTTAGTCCACGCTTTGGTGATCAGCCGTCTAGATTACTGCAACGGTCTTTTAGCAGGAGCTAATGAAGAGGTTCTTGACCGTTTGCAGGTAATACAGAATACTGCGGCTAGATTGGTGCTTAATGCACCCCCCAGATCCCCATCTAAGCCTTTATTACGCAAACTCCATTGGCTGCCCATACGTCTACGAGTCAAGTTTAAGACTTGCTGTATCATTCATAAAAGTCTCCATGATTTAGGACCTGAATATCTGTCTACTAAATTTGCTCCTTATAACCCTATGCGTACCCTTAGATCCAGCCAACAGCTGTTGTTAAAAGTACCTAAAATTAATAAGACCAGACTTGGAGGCAGGGCCTTGTCGGTAGTGGGTCCTACATATTGGAACATGCTCCCTCTATCATTAAGGCAATGCTCTGATCATCTACATTTCAGAAAAAAATTGAAAACGTTCCTGTTTAGTCTAATTAGCTAATTTAACTTATTTTTTTTAGAATCATAGCTTTTTAATTCTACTGCTATTGCTATAGCTCCGTCAGACTAGACGACAGAAGCGCGGAGATACTCCTTCGGGAGTCGATTCATAGCGCTATACAAACCTGCAATAAATTAAATAAATAAATAAATATTCCAACCTCCCCATGGCAGAGACTGTTCGACGTACCCAGTGGGACAGGTAGGGGACGTTTTATAAATTTGTTCTCCATAATCTGCAACTTTTCACAATTTTGTGACCCCCAAACTCCAGCGCCAAAAGTTATAACAGAGACACACTTTGCTTTATACAAAGATATTATTTCTGCTATTCGCCGTTGTCCTAGTTTACTGGCAAAACGAAAAAGGGCTTCAATTGATTGTGTAACCTTTTGGACCCGAGCTAATATCAAGGGTTCCCAATTCATTTTTTTATTAAAAAGGTTACCCAAATAATTAAAGTTATCAACTTTCACTATAATTGAGTCCTTCACCATATACCTGCGGATTTTAACACTTTTCGGGCCGCAAGTCATGGCAAATGATTTAGTGAAATTGACCCTAAGATCTAAATTTTCCATAAATGTATCAAAAGCATTCAGACAAATCTGCATGCTATTGGAAGTAAGGGTCATTAGAACAGTGTAGTCTGCATATGACAACATTGGAATTCTTTTGCCATTAATCTGTGGAAAGTCAGCACCAGTTTCTAACAGAAAACTTTCTAATCCATTAGTATAAACCAGAAATAGCCCTGTCATATATCTGTACAATGTGTATAATTGAGAGGTCGGAGGGGGTGAAAAAACACTGACTCTGAAAAAGCTAAAGTAGTACAGGGAACAATTTGACCCACACAACCTTCTAATTGTTGCTGGTGATTTTACCACCACCTTTGAACCTCTGGAATATGATGGGCACTCGCTTACTAAGTTAGAGCATGAAGAATGGGGGGTCCCAGCTTTAGACATTGTGCCTGTGAAGCGATGGATTGATGCTGCATAACAACTACTTTCATTTACATTATTTTATGGCCTGAGGGTATGCAATGGGTATACTAACGCTGGTGTACACACACTACACACCTATAATCGTATGAACCACACCAGCAGTGTCAATTATATAGGGTTTCTTTCCCTTGTGGAGCTCTGTTTTTGGACAATAAGGTTATAGACAATAAGGTTATAGATAAGAGTGATAGTGATCACAGCGCCGTCAATTGCTCACTGACTAATCTAATTAACCATCTGGCGCATTTCCCACTATCGCTATACTGATCTGAACCCAACAAATTACTTAAATGACAGTTTAGCACCCAGACCGGATGTTCTAGTGACTATGAATAATGCCCATTAGATTTCATAGTGACTTTAAATAGTCTTTCAACTTCACAGACCCCGGTTCAGGATGTCACTAGTACCCAAGACATATTTTTTAAACACTGGTGGCCTGCTTTATGCAGATAAAAAAGGGGATAGCTAGCTAAGGTCGCCTGCTAGACTTATATGTGCACTACCATTTAAATAAACAATTTTTCACAAGTTTAAACCAAATTTCAAGCACTTTTGTCATGCACTTTATTCTTGAACTCCTATATGAAATTAGAATTTTAGTTTAAAAAAGAAAACAATCATGATAATTCACATCAAATCAGTTTTGTGATACATAACATTGAGTAAACAAAGAATTCTTTCAAAAATGGATGTCGATGGCCCAATGCATTTCGGGACATAGATGTAGTCCCTTCGTCAGGGGCATTACTAAAAAAGAAATATATAACAGGCACATAAGTGAGGGTCCACTAGCTACAGGTGTAAGAAATGCAAAATCATAAAAATCAAAGCATTTCTGCACCGTGAATAGTTCACAAATTGTAAAATAAAATAAGAATAAAGCCTTCACCAGTAAAAACACCCCAATGTGACAACCGAAACTATGTTAAAAAAAACTGTATTCGAAATAACTCACTCCAAAAGTAGAACTCACAGCCTTTCTGAATGTTTAGCGACAAACAACCACAATCCTAAAATCCCAAAAGTATTTTCTTAATAAAGTCAATTATACCACTAATCAACATATTCAACACAAACCATGTGTTACTTACTTCCCAAACAGGAAATGAACTCGATCTGTGAATACAACAAAATAATCGATGTAACCAAACATTACATCTGTGTGAAAGCAGCGTCATCTCGTTGTTAAACCTTACATACCGTGTACACAATAGATAAGTTCTCCAAAAGCTATCCAACATTCAACGACGGTTGATCCCTGAAATCAAACAAACAAAACAACTCCCAGTCAGCTTCAAGTTCTACCAGTACTACTGGAATACTCGCGGCTTATCTCATAACATAAACACGCTTACCGAAAAGTATTAATGTTCCCGTTTCTCTCGCGTACTCGCTCGTGTTTGGTCACATGATCACTACGTGAACGTATGCTTTAAAAATGATCCGCCTGACCACCCCCAATCGTTCCCTATTGAACAACATATCCGTACGTAGAAACGACATGCCTCCATAGTCGCGCAAACGTAACTACCAACTTCCGGCATCGTCATTGTCATGGAAACCTGACTTGTTTAAAACCCATAGAGTTTCAACAAAACGTTATCTAATGCGAACAGTAAAGACAACGCTAGCTTAACTACCAACTTCCGACGTCATTATTGTCATGGTAACCCAACAGCTACGGACTACTGGGTTTCTACAAATCTTAATAAAATGTAGGCGAACAATAAGGGAGCTCAAAACATACTTGTGTTTTCATTGTGACAGCAGTGCTACAATTTACTGGTTGCACCAAAAATGGCACCTATCCAGATGAGACGCAACAAAAAGCTTCCCAAATCTGACATAAAATCTTGGCTGTGTGCCACAACAATACTCGCTTCTCTTGAACAAAATAACATCCACCTGTATAAAAATATTTGAAGCTTTGGTTACAAAGGATCTCAAGAAACTTAACTACAAAAGGGACAATCACAAGCCCAACAACCTCAGCCGAGCTGAGAAAAGCACGTTCATTCATTTAGGCAACAAATCTGAATTGACATTTCAAAAAGCTGACATGGGCGGAGCCCTAGTATTGATGGATACTGAATTTTACAAGCTGATGGTCCAAGAACACGTGGATGACACGAACACTTATTTACTATTGGAACAAGATCCCACTACAGAGATATTGAAAACACTTCAACGATTGATTGATGAAGCCCTTGATATGGGATGGATATTGGACAAAATGGCACAATTTTTGATGACCAAATTTCCAAGAAGACCCAATTTGTACATGCTGCCAAAAGTGCATAAATCTCTGGAGAATCCTCCATTCCGACCCATTGTGTCGGGATGCGGTTCACTTTTCGAACCAGCAGGGAAAATTATTGACCATTTCCTTCAACCGTTTATTCGACAATGGCATACTTACATTCAAGAAACCGCAGATTTCATTCTAAAATTGGAACAGATTAAACTGATGGAATCAACTACATTCTATGCAGCATAGATGTGGCATCATTGTATACTTCAATAGCACATTCAGAAGGACTGGAAGCATTGGAATGGATGTTACTACAACATCCCGAATTGGAGATAGACCCGGTTTTCTTACTTGAACTTACCTATTTTTGTTTGCAACACAGTTATTTTAAATGGGCAAATACGTTTTATATGCAACTCAATGGAACATCCATGGGCTTCGCCGGGGCACCTGCATATGCAAATACGTATATGGCTAAGTATGAGGAGGAGCATGTTTTTGGGAGTAGTAATTGGATGAAAGACCTGAGATTTTATTGCAGATACATCGATGACATTTTCTTAGTGTGGCCAGGCAATAAAATTGAACTACTGCAGAACATTGAAATTTTGAATACTAGAAATCCTAGGATTCAATTCACATACGTAATGAGTGCACAAAAAATTGCATTCTTGGACGTCTGGGTGGAAATTCATGAACAACATCTAATCACAACTTTGCACCAGAAAACCACGGATAAAAATAGTTTATTACACTACCAGAGTTTTCATCCTCCAAGTCTGCTTAACAACTTACCTTATTCACAGTTTTTAAGGTTAAGACGCATTGTGTGAAGCAAAGCGAAGAGCATTGAGTAAATTACAGAATTCAAATAAAAGTATGAAAAAAGAGGTTATCCTGTAACATTGTTGAAGGAAGCAGAAGAAAGAGCTCTAGAACAAAATCGCCGCACATTGTTGATCAAAAAAGATAAATCACAAACAAGAAGAAATGTTTTTGTATCATAATTTTCTGTCAATTCGCAAAAAATGAGGATCATCATCAACAAAAGGTGGGAACTGTTGCAATCAGAAATGGATTTTCGAAATATTTATGCTGAACGACCACTGTTTGCTTACACTCACTCAAAAAATGTATAGGAATTTCTAAACCAAGGTAAAAATAAAGTAAAACCAAAAGAAAGTAAAGGGATACAAAGATGTGCAAGTTGTGTACACTGCAACAATGTAATTCATGGCAACACCATTTCTCAGCCGCACACTGGGCAGAAGATCAAACTACAATTTGAAGGTGATTGCAACAGCATTCATGTAATCTACGTGATAAAGTGCCCATGCGGTTTGCTGCATGTTGGCAAAACTGATCGAAAAATTAAAACAAGGATTTCCGAGCAAAAAAGCCGGATTCGGAATAAGATCACAACCTCACCATTAGCAATTCATTGGCTTGAGAAACACCATACAATTGCCCAGATTAGGTTTCAGACCATTGAGGCAGTAAAAGTACAAGAGGGCTGTGATATGACCAAAATATTACTCCAAAGGGAGCGTTTTGGATAAAAAGGCTTAATTCATTGACCCCAGGTGGTCTTAATGACTGAATTGAGTTTAGCTGTTTTTTGCAGATGTTGAATGTTACCTGGATGATCATATTTCAAACATTATGCATATGAAATCTGTGGTTCACAAAATATATAGGTATATGTAGTGATGACTGTTATTTACATTCTTATTTTTCTTCCTATCTTGCTCCTTTCACATTTTTCTTAATTTTTTTATACAGGTGGATGTTATTTTGTTCAAGAGTAGAGAGTATTGTTGTGGCACACAACCAAGATTTTATGTCAGATTTGGGAAGCTTTTCGGTGCGCCTGATCTGGATAGGTGCAATTTTTGGTGCAACCTGTAAATTGTAGCACTGCTGTCACAATGAAAACAAAGTATGTTTTGAGCTCCCTTATTGTTCGTCTACATTGTATTAAGATTTGTAGAAACCCAGTAGTCTGTAGCTGTTGGGTTACCATGACAATAATGACGTCGGAAGTTGGTAGTTACGCTAGCGTTGTCTTTACTGTTCGCATTAGATAAAGGTTTGTTGAAACTCTATGGGTTTTAAACAAGTCAGGTTTCCATGACAATGACGATGCCGGAAGTTGGTAGTTATGTTTGCGCGACTATGGAGGCATGTTGTTTCTACGTACGGATATGTTGTCCAATAGGAAACAATTGGAGGTGCTCAGGCGAATCATTTTTTAAGCATACGTTCATGTAATGATCATTTGACCAAACACAAGCGAGTACGTGAGAGAGACGGGAACGTTAATACTTTTCGGTAAGCATGTTTATGTTATGAGATTAGCCACAAGTATTCCAGTAGCACTGGTAGAACTTTAAGCTGACTGGGAGTTGTTTTGTTTGTTTGATTTCAGGGATCAACCGTCGTTGAATGTCAGATATCTTTTGGAGAACTTATCTATTGTGTACACTGTATGTAAGGTTTAACAACGAGATGACGCTGCTTTCACACAGGATGTAATGATGTTTGGTTACATCGATTATTTTGTTGTATTCACAGATCAAGTTAATTTCCTGTTTGGGAAGTAAGTGACACATGGCTTGTGTTGAATATGTTGATTAGTTGTATAATTGACTTTATTAAGACAATACTTTTGGGATTTTAGGATTGTGGTTGTTTGTCGCTAAACATCCAGAAAGGCTGTGAGTTCTACTTTTGGAGTGAGTTATTTCGAATACAGTTTTTTTTAACATAGTTTCGGTTGTCACATTAGGGTGTTTTTACTGGTGAAGGCTTTATTCTTTTTTTATTTTACAATTTGTGAAACATTTACTGTGCAGAAATGCTTTGATTTTTATGCTTTTGCATTTATTACATCTGTAGCTAGTGGACCCTCACTTATGGGCCTGTTACATATTTCTTTTTTAGTGTTGCCCCTGACGAAGGGACTACATCTATGTCCCGAAATGCATTGGGCCATCGACATCCATTTTGTAAAGAATTCTATGTTTACTCAATGTTATGCATCACGAAACTGATTTGATGTGAATTATCATGATTGTTTTGTTTTTGAAACTAAAATTCTAATTGCATATAGAAGTTCAATAGTAAATTGCACGACAAAAGTGCTTGAAATCTGGTTTAAACTTATGAAAAATTGTTTATTTACATGGTAGTGCGCATCTAAGTCTAGCAGGCGACCTTAGCTAGCTAGCCTCTTTTTTATTTGAATAGGAGTGTTCAGGTACGCTCTTTTAGGTGTAGCACACAGATCAAAATATCCATAATATAAAATTGTCAAAATCAGACAATTAGGTGTGCTCGGATCACCCTCACATTCTGCTTTATGCAGAGGCACCCAGGGACCAAACAAATTGGGAAAGTAGCCACAGCATGGTACAGAAAATACTGCAGGCATGCAAAACATGAATTACACCTAGCTCTGAGGGGTGTGAATGATGCATGTATTAGACTAAATAGAATGTCCTATAAGCAGGCCCAGACAAAAGCATGCAGCAGTTGGGATACTCATATCTAGGAGGATCTAGTTGAGGCAGGTAAATCTAGAGACACTCAGAGATTTTGGCGACTGGTTGCCAATGGGGTTCAGAATGGTAGAGATTTCTTGACAAATTCTATCCACTCTGAGCTGTGGCATCAGCACTTTTCAGATTTATTTGTTTCTTTCTAGGGTTCAGCTGCACAGGGATGTGCCCTGTCAGAGATTGGGTTACTGCCAAGTTCACCTCCTCTAAGTATTGAACAGAGCATGACATTAAGTGCAATTCATTGTGTTGCGCTGCGGAAAGCAACAGAACCCGACAGAGTCCCAGGAGACCCAGAGAACTGGGCCAAATATATTAAAAGATTGTCAAATGCAACACTTAAGGTTTCAGAGATTCCATCTGGTTGGAAGGCAGCAGAGATTGTCCCAGTCTACAAAAAGGGCTCTAGGGATTTACCCCAAAACTACAGACCAATTAGGCTGATAGCTGTTATCCTGAAGATTTTCTGCAGGCAAATTCTAAATAAGCTAAATGATTGTATGGAAGAGCGCACGTTACTATTGAACCTTCATGCAGGCTTCCAAAGTGACACAAGTACTATCAACCAGATTTTTAGATTTGTGATAATCTACTGGAAGACTGTGGTCCTCCAGAAATCACACTTATATTTATTCTTTATGAACCTTAAATCCGTTTTTCACCTGGTCCCTCGACATAAACTCTGGTAGGTTTGAAAATGCAATGGGGTTTCCACTGACCTGCTGAACATTTTGATGTGTTTGCATCAAGATACATATGCACAAGTCCACTGGTGCTCTTTGGATCAGCTAGCAAGACATATAGAGATATATAAGGGGTGCATCGGGAGGCATTCTTGCCCCAAATCTATTTTCTCTATATCTTAATGATGTGGTGGCTTATCTACAATATTGTGAGAGTGATGCCCCAAGGATTGCAGGTCAGAAGATCCCCCTCTTTTTTTTAGAGACGACACCTTGTTGGTGTCTATGAATCCGACTGATCTGCAGACACTGGTTTATCGCTTTTTGGCCTTTTGTGCAGAGAAAGGCCTAATAATAAACCATGTAAAATCCAAGTTTATGACTATTAACCCACATAAGTCTTTTAGGGGAACTATTATTCTCAAGAAAAGAAACCTAGACAGAGTAGCAGAATTTGATTACCTTGGTATCAGACTCTCTAGTAGTATGATATGGACTCCCCAGGTCAAGGAGAGTAGCATGAACTTATGCCACTATGCACCTGGGCCCCGGGGTACAGAGGATGCATTGGGCTCGAAAACAAGGAATCTTTCACCTGCACTTAGAGTATATAGCATGACGGCTGAGGCTAGTGCCCTCTATGGAGCAAAGCTTTGGGGCTTTACAGGGCTGACTAGTTTGGTCATAGCTGAAAGCAACTTCCTAAGATCCTTGGTAAGTCTCCCCAAAATTGCACCCTTGCTACCTTTATGGTGGGATTTGGCTTCCCACAAAGCTCAGTTAAGACCTATCCTGTTTTGGGGGAGGCTTAAGTTTACTCTGGCTTTAGTAGAGAACTATAACGCCCTAAAAGAAATAGTCAAACTTGATAAGATCTGCATGATACTTTGGGTACACTCCATTAGGGACACTGCATCAAATTGGCCTTAACTTAAAGATCACTGGGGAGATCACAGTTATTTGCCAAATCTCTCTAAGAATACTCTAAAGTAAGCCTGGTGGGCATGAACATTTGTCCAAGAGGTGAGCAACAGGAACCAAAGCTCACAAAGTGTGGAAGCTCTTTTTTGATTACATTCTGGTCCCTGCAGCTCGAACTCTTGTATATTAGGTTTCTACATGGCACAATATCACTTCCGTCCTTTTGGGCTAAATGGAAATCCAAAAGGATCAGAGTTTGGCCTGCCAGGTATGCCTGTAATTGGAATAGAACCTACACATGTTCCTCTTCTGCCTTGTAAAAAAAGTGAGGGAGGCCTCCTTTACAGTGCAATTTGGGACAAGGAGCATAAGCTGAAAGAACTAGGGAAAGTCCCAGGATAACTCAACTGACAACTACAACAACTGTGATTCATTGACTAGTTTTAAGAATTATGTACAAAAATTTTAAAACTGTGGATTTTTTTGATTTTAACTTTATTGATATTTTATTGTAATTGTATGTGATTCTGGGTACGATTATCACACAGTATAACTATTGTTTTAATTGATTTGTAATACATTGTATACTTTTATAATATACACACTGCTTAGGATTCTTGATTTGTTTATCAAATGGTTTTTTGAATGATACTATACACATTTTGAGTAAATCGGGCATTTCGAGATATATGGTTAATACACTAAAGGGTTCTTATCAGTTGAGTGATCCTGGGACTTTCCCTAGTTCTTTCAACCTCTTCTGCCTTGGCTATGTACGACCAAGGTGGTGATGGATTCTTCCGGCTTTGTAGACCGCTGGGTGTTAGGCAGTGTTTGGTGGCCCTGTTTATTTTGCCTGCAGAGACCAAAGCACCTATTATCTGTGCTTTTGCTAATATCTCCATTGTAGCTGGAGTATCAGAGATAATGCAATGAAGTGCCAAAACTATAGGGAGGTTGGTGCATCAAGTGAACTTGTGTTGCCTTTGATTGTCCAACCTTGTAGAAGGCATGCTGGACTTTGCAAGGTCTTATTTTGCTGCTATGTTTCATTCATAATTGATTTTATTTTCCTATGCTGTAGGCACTTACCAGGTGATTTATTTCAGATATGGCTTGGCAGTTCGGGCTGGACTGTTCCCATGAGACACAGGGTCAGACTGATTTGCATATGGCCATGTCTGAACTGGGGTGACGGAGTGAGCTAAAGAATGATGATGGATTAAGTCCAGATCAGTTGACTGGGGGTGAGTGCTTGCAATGTTCAACACTCCGTCCATCATCCCCTCTGGTTTTGATAGATCAAAGCCATGTTTTGGTGAAACACGTTGGGAATAAACAGCACTTCCTGGATTGGGTGACTATTCTCTTTTGTCCCGAGAGCGTGTATTGACTTTGGGTTATTTGTTTAACATTGAAATTACCGGAGTAACTCTGCCGGCGCACACGCCACCTTTCTTGGATCGTGGGGATCCTGAAGGAGTAATTATCGTTTTGGATATATATATATATATATATATATATATATATATATATATATATATATATATTCACTGAAAAAACCATAGGTTTCACACCAGTTATAGTTAGCTGGAAGTTTTACGTGCATAAAACCATTGAAATTCCCACGTTATAGTTAGTTGGACTCACTATAACTTGCGCGTGCAATGCACTGCTGATGACGTCACATATTACATCACTCATGACATGGTCAGTGACATCACTCATGATACGTAGCGTAAGCGCGTCGGGTCATGTGACCAGAAAATAACACTTTTGATTGGTTCACAAGAGTTTTGTTTTCCAAATGATGAAAGACCCCTCCTTTTTCGTTATTCTCACTTTGTTGTTTGAGTGAAGAAGACCTGCATTCATTCTGTGAGACATGGCTTCACTAGTAGCAGCTGCAGGTGCATCTGCACCACCACCACCTCCACCTCCACCACAAGGACCACCACAAGACTACATTGGTGGTCAAGAAGAAGAGGAGGACGAAGAGGAGGAGGAGGAGAGGCACTTTCTGCCTGAGGACAATCCCCCATACAGACCCAAGGAACATTTTATTTGGGAGTTTTACAAGATGCCAAGGGGTGCAAAAAAAGTGAATGCAGCTAAGGTGACTTGCCTCATCTGTGGCGCAGAACTGTCAAGAGGGAACCCAAAGAAGAAGTACTCTTTTGGGAACCACACTATGATCAGACATATGCAGAGGAAGCACCCGAACAATTATTCGGCCCTTTTATGGCCCCCACATCAAACCTAGGGGGTCAGTGGGGGTCTACCCTGCCCCCTTTTGGTTATTTCCCCCTTTGTTTTTACCACCTCTTGTGTCTCGATCCTACCGAGACACAAGATGGCAGCCGCTCCGGACTGTTTCGAATGTTTACAGACACCCGAGAGTCAATCAGCTTTCCGTGCGCAAGTCGCGTGGCGCGCCCGGAGCGCTCCCCGGTGCGTGTACCGGGGCGCGGCTATAGATATATACATTTTTTTAACCTAAATTACTCTACATCCTCTGGAGCACATATCTTGAGACATAGCAAAGACACATCGGGCTACCAGTCCCTACAATTTTGCCAAGTTTGGTGAAAATCCATTCAGCCGTTCGAGCTAAAAGTGCGACCGACCGCCCTATGGAAATTAACATGGGGAAAACACGTTTTGGGACCCCCCTTTTATCTCTGCCCCCGCTTGACGAATCCCCCCCAAAAGGGAAGGACCGGAGCGCCGCGAGGCAAAGTTGCTGAAAAATTCAGGCAGATTCCTCAACCGGCGCCAAAGTTATTCTCAATAGAATGTTGCGATTTCCCTATGGAAATCAATCCTAACTATAACTACCTACTGGCGAACACCAGTTGGTAAAATATATATATATATATATATATGCATAATTTTTTTCTTCAACAAACGAAAACCGTTTGAAGAAGCACAAACAAGCGGCACAGTTACTGCACCCAGCGCTTTCTTTATTCAGCATACTTGAAGTCGCCTTATGCATTTCAGAGCATGTTAGCTCCTTGATCACAGGCATTTCAACATGGCAGAGCAAAAGTTCAAAGGGGGCGCAGCCCAGCATGTTCTTTTATGACGCCCTCCATTAGGCAGCAGTTGTTAACAGCTCGTATTGCATGCTGGTATTTGAAGTATTAGTACATTCCTTTAGTAGGTTGCAAGCCTCCTTTGTCAACAATAAATACTTTAGTAAGTTTTGCCATTCCATGATATTATCGAATTTTGTCCATAGCCCTCCAGTGGGCTTTTGAATAAAGGAACGCCGTATTGCGATGTGAGCCTTTAACCGCTTTTGCCAACGGGAGACTGTGCAAAGTTCTGTGTCTCCATGGTCCCCTTTGTTTATAGCGGGGCAGTGCAGTCCTCGCTATGGACAAAATTCGATAATATCATGGAATGGCAAAACTTACTAAAGTATTTATTGATGACAAAGGAGGCTTGCTCTACCACTCTGCAAACGTGCCTCCTGGCACACTATGGGTTGGGGGATGAAGTCCCCTTTACTCCTGAGGGACTTTGGGGGCCAAGAAGCCCTCCTGGTAACTCCTGTAAGTGTTATGCAGCGTAATTCCTGAGCGCTGGACGGAGGTCCAGCTCCCTTTTTCCACCACTCTGCAAATGCGACTACTAGTTAAAGAAGCATTTGCAATGTAATAGGTCTCTCATTTGCGAGAGTTAGTGCTATTAGAGTTATAAATATAAACGTTTTTACTAATGTTTTTGTAAATGAAGTGGATGTATGTTGGGTGTAGTGAAATTATGTGGTATGTTGTGCAGTGAAATAATGTGGATAGAAAGTATGTGATATTTAGTGTATAAGAATTATGTAGAGTGGGATTATGTGGTATGGAGGGTAAATATGTGGTACGGTAGTCTGTGTTGTGGAGTGGTAACCTCAGATTTATTCTTCCTTGTTTCCATAGAAGCTAAACTATGAACTGAATGAGACAAAAAAGAAAGAGCCACTGAGGAACACTTCTGGACCTAGTCAAAGGTATGAGCAGGGTCATTGGAATTATGCAACTGTTTGGCTGCACCAACTTTTGCACTATTGTACATTTTCCGCATTTGCCACATAATCCAACATCTGCTGCATAATCTGCAGATTTTAACGAAAAAAACTTGTTTCTAGCTTAAACGGCACAAACGTTAACAAAAATGCAGTAACCAATGTTATAGCATGGTAGAAGGCCCTTTTCAAACCTAGAATGGTTACTTCTTACTTATTGCTAAATGTGGGTGTTAAATTGGTACTAATGGTGTGCAAACCACTCTTGCTTGTTTCGTCACCTCTCTTGCCTCTTTTTGTATTTCTCTTGCTTCTTTCTGCACCTTTCTTCCTTTTTCTGCATTTCTCTTGCCTCTTTTTGCACATCTCATCCGCTTTCTGCACCTCCCTTCTTTCTGTACCTCTCTTGCCACTTTTTGTACTGCTATTGCTTCTTCGTACCCTTCTCTTGCCTCTGTCTGCACCCTCTTCTTCCCTCTTTCTGCACCTCTCTTGCATCTTCGTGCACTTCTCTTGCCTCTTGCTGCACACCACTTGCCTCTTTCTGCACCTCTGTTGCTTCTTTCTGTACTTCTCTTGTTTCTTTCTGCATCCCTCTTCCCTCTTTCTACACCTCTTTTGCCTGTTTCTGCAACTCTCTTGCCTTTTTCTGCTCCTCTCGGGCCTCTTTCTGCACCCCTCTTACCGCTTACTGAACCTCTTTTGATTTTTTCTGCACTTCTCTGCCTCTGTCTGTACCCCTGTTCCCTCCTTCTTGCACTTCTTTTGCTTGTTTCTGTACCTCTCTTGCTTTTTCTGCACCTCTCTTTCTTCTTTCTGTATCCCTTTTGCCTCTTTCTGCACCCTTCTTCCCTCTTTCTGCACCTCTCTTACCTCTTTCTGCACCCTGTTCCCTTTTTTTGCACCTCTCTTGCCTGTGTCTGCAACTCTCTTTCCTCTTTCTGCAGTTCTCTTGCCTCCTTCTGTACCTCTGTTTCTTCTTTCTGCACTTTTCTTGCCTCTTTCTGAACCCCTCTTGTCTGTTTCTGCACCTTTGTTGGTTCTTTATGTACTGCTCTTGCTTCTTTCTGGGCCTCTCTTGCAAGCTTCGGCACCCTTCTTGCCTCTTTCTGTACCCCTCTTGCTTCCTTCTGTACCTCTGTTGGTTCTTTTTTCATTGCTCTTGCTTCTTTCTGCACCTCTTTTACCTGTTTCTGCAACTCTCTTGCCTCTTTCTGCATGTCTCTTGCCTCCTTCTACACCTCTGTGGCTTCTTTCTGTACCTCTCTTGCTTTTTCTGCACCTCTCTTGCTTCTCTCTGCATCCCTCTTACCTCTTTCTGTACCATTCTTTCCTCTTTCTGCACCTCTCTTGCTTCTTCCGTACCCCTGTTCCCTTTTTTGTACTTGTCTTGCCTGTTTCTGCAACTCTCTTGCCTCTTTCTGCAGTTCTCTTGTCTCTTTCTACACCTCTGTTGCTTCTTTCAGTACTTCTCTTGCCTCTTTTTGCATTCCTCTTGCCTGTTGCTGTACCTCTGTTGGTTTCTTCTGCACTGCTCTGGCTTCTTTCTGTACCTGTCGAACATTTCTGCACCCCTCCTGCCTCTTTCTATATCCCTCTTGCCTCCTTCTGCAGCTCTGTTGGTTCTTTCTGCACTGCTCCTGCTTCTTTCTGCATCTCTTTTGCCAGTTTCTGCAACTCACTTGCCTCTTTCTACATTTCTCTTGCTTCTTTTTGCATCTCCCTTGCTTATTTCTGTATCCCTCTTGCCTCTTTCTGCACCCCTCTTCCCTCTTTCTGTACCTCACTTGCCTCTTTCTACTTCTCAGTTACCTTTTCTGTACCTTTCCTCTCTAGCCTGGTTGTTTCTGCAACTCTCTTGCCTCTTTCTACAGTTCTCTTACCTCCTTCCGCACCTCTGTTGCTTCTTTCTGCAATTCTCTTGCCTCTGTCTGTACCCCTCGTGGCTCTTTCTGCATCTTTGTTGGTTCTTTCTGCACAGCACCTGCTTTTTTTCTGTACCGCTCTTACAATTTTTTGCACCCCCTTGCTTCTCTCTACTTTTCCCTCTTTCTGCACCTCTCTTGCCTCTGTTTGCAGCCCTCTTGCCTCTTTCTCCACCTTTTTTGCTTCTTTTTGCACTTCTCTTGCCTCTTTCTGCACCCTTCTTGCTTCTTTCTGCACCTCTGTTGGTTCTTTCTGTACCCCAGTTCCCTCTTTCTGCACCTCTTTAGCCTGTTTCTCCAACTCTCTTGCTTCTTTCTGAACTTCTCTTGCATCTTTCTGTACTCAAATGGGAAGTGCAAGCTGTCAAGTTTAAGGGTCTGCGTGCTCTCATGACTGAGGTATATGTCTACTTGTACATGTATTCTTACATGTGGTATGCATCTGAAGATGGTAGCTTAAACAGCAGGTAACTTCTCCTATAGCTGGTCAAATCTACTCAGTTTTGCACAGGCAGACATGTCTTATGTATACATGTGTTATAAAGCCCCTCAAATATACTATTGAATAACCATGTGCCCTGTATTGTGAGCAGAAAGAAATGCATACACCCTTTTGTACACAAATGTACAGAGTATGCTGTTTGAAACACAGGTATTCAAGTATTGCATGTTTATTTTCATTTAACATGTCACTTTGTAAAAGCATAGACACATGCATACCTACACAGACTGGGTCAGACTTACAACAGTGACATGCTTAGGATTGCTGTTTTATATTTGCTAGTCCTAAAATTTTGAGCAGTTGCTTAATAGTAAACCTTCAAGAGAAAAGTGAGAGTTAAGACATCTTGGGAGAAGGATTAGTAATTAGGCTACTTTGTATGAGTCTGTTGTAGGGTACAGTCAAAGTAGGCCTCTTTCTGCACCTCTGTTGGTTCTTACTGCACACATCTGGCTTCTCGTTGCACCTTTCTTCCTTTCTGGACTTCTGTTGACTCTCTCTACATTTCTCTTACTTCTTTCTGCATCTTTCTTCCCCTTTCTGCACCTCTTTTGCCTCTTTCTGCACTTCTCTTGCTTCTTTCTGCACCTCAGTTAACTCTTTCTGCAAATCTCCTACCTATGTAGGCATAATTAGAAATTAGCATTTAAATAAACCTAATTCACTACAAAACAGAGGTTTCATGGACGTTATAGTTAGGAATCAGCAGTTTAAAAAACCTTTGAAATTCGCTGAAAAAAAACAGGTTTCAAGGACGTTATAGTTAGGCTGACATTTCACTCGTACAAAATCAGAGACATTTGGCTGTTATAGTTAGGTGAGCTAACTGCTGATGATGTCACATATTATATTACTCATGACATGGTCAGTGACGACACTGATGACATCTCAAATTAATTCACTGATGACATCATCCAGTGACTAAGTGTTTCTCATAGTTTAAGAATTATATATATATCCGGCGACAATGGATAGCAGCATTACGCCCACAAGATAACATTATGACAGCCGCAGAGGTGAGAGAAAGGGAAGAGGCCACATTGGAAATCTTTGACGATGCCGCTGCCAGCACTATTATGACGAGTGGCAAGAAAAAAGATCAGGCATTTGGCAATGATTTAGATTCTAAATTGAGGCAATTGGAAAAACGTAAATGCATAGAACTGGTAGGAGTCCAAATCCCTCCAACGTTATTTGGAGGTTAACAGAGTCCCCGGTGGCCTGAGAATAACAATAGCACCAACTTATGAAGATCCTTATCCGGAAATGCTTTGAAAATGGGTTCGTAATAACAATGATTCATCATGTAGAATGCTAGCAATTCTTGTAAAATATGCTGACATTGCCAGATGCGAAATCCTTGAGGAAATCGAGAAAATCTATGGAACTTAAACTAAAGAACCTGCCAAGATAAGATCAACAAGTTCTTTGATGGCATGAAGGATAGAATTAAAACTCTAGAAACAACTATTAAAGCATACAAAGCACATAAGTTTACGAGAGACAAACAGGATTATGAAAATAGACAAATCTACACATTCGCAAAGAAATTTGACTCCATTCGCCGCCAAAAGCTAACAGCGAAAACAAGCAATGTAGAAATTCACTCTGAGCAGAACAGTATAGTAAGCTCAGAAGCGGAAACCAGTGCAGATGAAGATACGAGTAGACAAACTATGAGCCCAGCCCCATCTGAAATAGAGGAGTTGGGTTTTTTATGTGAAGAGAGACGCTTAAATTTAAGGCCACGGCAACCGTCCCAAAATCTAAAGCCGCAAACAGGAAGAGGCAGAGGTGCAAGAGGTGGCAGGGGGCAAAACGTGGAAATGCCAACAGAGAAAAAGAAATGGAGCAAGAAATAAGTAATGAAGATGCAGCAAGTGGTAATACAGTCATTAATCTCATGGACATAGCTATTACTCCACAAGAATCAAAGATTTTATCTCTGGGACCATCATTTAGTGCCAAAATTAATATGAACTAGAATTGATCTATTTAAATTTATGAAAGTGCTTAAACTAAAGTAAGATTTTCTGACACAACAAGTAATGCCACGAACTGCCGGTCACAATATCACAGAAGAATGAGACAGTCTACAAGTGTGTGATATGGGACTGTTAATAGACCTGCGAGGTTTAGAAGGGGAAACTGAAGGAGGAACACCGAGACACGAAGGTGCTATGGCAACAGAACAGAATGAAGATCTATTTGGCACAGAACCTACAAATTTTAGACCAACTTCCAGATATATCCCAATGACTAACAGAGATTCTATTGATGTATATAATGACTTGGTGGATAATGAACTCAAATGCCTATATGAGAACATTAATAAACATGGCAAATGTAATTCACAGCAACAAAAAGACTACTATTCTCTAATTCAAAAACTATCGAATGATGATAAATGTATAGTAAGGAACTCTGACAAAGGGGGCCCCCCAAATCCCCCACACTTATTTTTTAAAAGTAGACCCGGGGAGGTGGTGGTCTCTGGGGCTTGGGGGGCCCTGCAAGGCCCCCGCCCATTATAAATTCAAGCCTGGGGAGGAGGCGGTCCCCGGGGAAGCATGGGGGAAGGAACTCACCAAACATTTTTTTTCAAGAAGCCCCAGGGCTTAAAACACCTGGGGGCTTAAAACAAACGAAGCGTGGGAGCCTGCACTTCATTTCTTAAAACATTTTCATCGAGATTCACGTACCGTATGCGAATTTTGCTGAAATTCTTTTTAAAATATGCTTTCGTGGACACTGGGGGTCCCTGTGGAAACCCCCTAGCCGGCTTTGGGGGTCAGAGTGTTTCTACTCTGCCCCCTTATCTTGTATTTTACCTTTTTGCTTGTGACTTGGTTCAACCGAATCACAAGATGGCTGCCAACACTTTTTGATTTGGAGTGTTAGTGGCCAATCAGAAGAAAGCTTGTGATCAGGAGGGTTTGCGTATCCACCGCGGTCACCAGATATCAATATTTTTTTTATTTTTGAATTTATCAGGAACTGCTGAACGGATGTACACCATATAAAAAAAAGAATGCTTTCTCAACCAAGAGCTACCTTTTTGCCAAATTTGGTGTAAATCTGTTTAGCCGATCGGGCAGTAGCTTTATCTAAAGTTGCCTACAGAAATAACATGGAGAAAATGGGACCCACCTTTTTTCACGGCCCCTGCTTGACGAATCACCCTGAAACTTTCAAGACAGGAGCTGACTGGAGCACCCAATTAATTTTTTTATTTGTCACATGGCGCCAAAGATATTGGCAAATCAAAAAAGGCGTTTCCTATGTAAACTAGGTCCTAACTATAGCTACTTACTGCCAACTGCCAGTAGGTTATATATATACTGGTCATAGGTATTTAAACCAGAGATCCCAGCATAATATAGTTTACAACAATCAGTGTTCTAGACTTATTGCACTTGCATAATGTATTGCTGTTGTGATAATAGTAGTATGACCATTCAGGCACTATATTTCATTTCATTTAAGTAGGTAAAGGGCAGCTGTACTGGTAGCTGCCTTCTCTGTCTATTGATCATTGTGACACACAAGAGAGTTTTTAAGCACATTCAACATGGTATACGTCATGTTGAAAAAAGTTGGAATCGCGGCCGAAACGCTGGATGGACAACCATGTCTGAATAAATTGTGCAAAGAGATTCCGTGCTGTGTTGGCCCTGTTCATTATATGGAACAAGATTTTTGGTGATAAAATTCTGCCATCTTGTAACATGCAAGCACCATTATAGAATGCATTATCTTACATTATTAGGTTTAATATACCAAAGTTCATCAACATTGATACGATTGCTTATTCAATTCCGTATGTAAAATTACATAGGTAAAGCAATATAAATATATCAGCAATCATATTTACAATCGCGCCCTGGATGGGCCTGTACATGTGCTGATGCATTCTAGACAGCATAACTAATTTATATATATTCACTGAAAAAATCATAGGTTTCAGGCACGCTATAGTTAGAAATTAGCATTTAAAAAACCTTAGAAATTCACTGAAAAAACCTTAGGTTTCAGGGACGTTATAGTTAGTTGGACATTACACTCATGCAAAACCTTAGAAATTCCTCCGTTATAGTTAGTTCAACTAACTATAACTCGCGCCCCAGCAATGCACTGCTGATGACGTCACATATTACATCATTCATTACATGGTCAGTGACATCACTGGTGACATCTCAAATGACATCACTCAGGATGTTTCTACCCTTCCCTCTTTTCTTGTTTTTTATCCTTTTTACCCCGTTTTTCTTGTGACTAGGTTCTACAGAGTCACAAGATGGCTGCTAACACTTACTGGTTTGGAGTGTTGGCAGCCAATCAGAGTGAAGCTCGTGCCCGGGAGGGTGCGCAAACCCTCCTTGTTGCTCGCATATCAAAACTTTCTTTTTCTAATTTCTCAGCAACTACTGAACAGATTTACACCATTTAACAAAAAGTGTTCTTTCTAAAGCAAGGGCTGCCTTTTTGCCAAATTTGGTGTAATTCCGTTCAGCAGGTGGGGCTGTAGCTTTGTATAAAATTTCCTATGGAGGACAGATATCAAACCCATTATTTTGATAATTTCTCAGGAACTACTCAATGGATATACACCATTTAAAATAAGTGTTCTTTCTGAACCAAGACCTACCTTTTTGCCAAATTTGCTGTAATTCCGCTCAGCAGTTTGGGCTGTAGCTTTGTCTAAAGTTTTCTACGGAAATTACCATGGGAAAAACACATTTTGAGACCCTCATTTTTTCAAGACAGAAGCAGACCGGAGCTGGCCACTTTTTGGGAAAATGTCGTGAAGATTCATCAACCATCAACCGGCGCTAAAGTTATTGGGAAAAGAAAAAACGCTTTTCCTATGGAAACTACGTCCTAACTATAACTACCTACTGGCGACATATATATATATATATATATATATTCACTGAAAAAACCATAGGTTTCAGGAGTTATATAGTTAGGAATTCGTTTTTAAAAAACCTTTGAAATTCACTCAAAAAACTATAAGTTTTAGTGGTGTTATAGTTAGCTGGACATTTTACTCATACAAAACCAATGAAATTGCTCCTATATAGTTAGTTGTACTAACTATATTTCGCGAACCCGCAATCCACTGCTGATGATGTCACATATTAGATCATTCATGACATGGTCAGTGACATCACTGATGACATCACAAAGCCACATCGGGCTACCAGTCCCTACAATTTTGCCAAGTTTGGTGGAAAACCATTCAGCCGTTCGGGCTAAAAGTGAGTCCAACCGCCCTATGGAAATTAACATGGGGAAAACACGTTTTGGGTCCCCCCTTTTATCTCGGCCCCCGCTTGACGAATCCCCCCCCAAACATTCAGGGAAGGAGCGTAGCGCCGCGAGGCAAAGTTAAGGAAAATTTCAGGAAGATTCCTCAACCGGCGCCAAACTTATTCCCAACAGAATGTTGCGATTTCCCTATGGAAAACAATCCTAACTATATATACCTACTGGCTATCGCCAGTAGGTAATATATATATATATATATATATATATATATATATATATATATATATATGTATATATATCCAAACAAACAAACCTCTCCAATAGGGAAGACGTGAGCCCACACAGATGAGTAAATTCAACCTCCTTTATTTCCAGAAAACAAAACGGCATTATGCACTTTGGCACTCCGTGCCTTCCTCGGATGCCTTTGCTTGTTTTAAAATAACTGTCCACTACAGAGCGTCTCTCTAATATAGTTGAAGACACTCCTCCCACCTTCTACGGGACGATTTTCCAAACTCGCTGACCCGAGTTTACTGGCTGCAGTACACACGTGGAAGTCCTTGCCCAAGTGGGCGGTGACTGCAGCCTCCTTAGGCTTATGGTACTTGTAGTGTTCTGGAGGCTCGATTTACTGACCTTCACCCCACCATCAATCTTCACAGTGAGCCGATATACCTGCTGCCTAAGTAAGCACAGGCACGGCAATGCAGTCATCCCCTAGTTTTCTGGCCTGGCTAAGACGCTGCGAATTGCGGTGGTTTGGCGTGTCCTCAAGCTCCTTGAGATGCTCCGCCAGTTGCCGCAGTCCGTCGAAGACTTCAGGGTGGGGGCTCTAGTGCAAGTGGCCACGCACATTACATCCAAACAAACAAACCTCTCCGATAGGGAAGACGTGAGCCCACACAGGTGAGTAAATTCAACCACCTTTATTTCCAGAAACCAAAACGGCATTATGCATTTCGGCACTCCCTGCCTTCCTCGCATGCCTTTGCTTGTTTTAAAATAACTGTCAAAGACTGAGCATCTCTCTAATATAGTTGAAGACACTCCTCCCACCTTCTAAGGGATGATTTTCCAAACTCACTGACCCGAGTTTACTGGCTGCAGTACACACGTGGAAGTTCTTGCCCAAGTTGGTGGTGACTGCAGCCTCCTTAGGCTTATGGTACTTGTAGTGTTCTGGAGCCTCGATTTACTGACCTTCACCCCACCATCAATCTTCACAGTGAGCCGGTGTACTTGCTGCCTAAGTAAGCACAGGCACGGCGATGCAGTCATCCCCCAGTTTTCTGGCCTGGCTAAGACGCTGCGAATTGCGGTGGTTCGGCATGTCCTCAAGCGCCTTGAGATGCTCCACCAGTTGCCACAGTCCGCCGAACTCTTCAGGGTGGGGGCACTAGTGCAAGTGGCCATGCACATTAAATCCAAACAAACAAACCTCTCCGATAGGGAAGACGTGAGCCCACACAGGTGAGTAAATTCAACCTCCTTTATTTCCAGAAAACAAAACGGCATTGTGCATTTCGGCACTCCTTGCCTTCCTGGATGCCTTTACTTGTTTTAAAATAACTACACTACAGAGCATCTCTCTAATATAGTTGAAGACACTCCTCCCACCTTCTAAGGGATGATTTTCCAAACTCACTGACCCGAGTTTACTGGCTGCAGTACACACGTGGAAGTTCTTGCCCAAGTTGGTGGTGACTGCAGCCTCCTTAGGCTTATGGTACTTGTAGTGTTCTGGAGCCTCGATTTACTGACCTTCACCCCACCATCAATCTTCACAGTGAGCCGATGTACTTGCTGCCTAAGTAAGCACAGGCACGGCGATGCAGTCATCCCCCAGTTTTCTGGCCTGGCTAAGACGCTGCGAATTGCGGTGGTTCGGCATGTCCTCAAGCGCCTTGAGATGCTCCACCAGTTGCCACAGTCCGCCGAACTCTTCAGGGTGGGGGCTCTAGTGCAAGTGGCCATGCACATTACATCCAAACAAACAAACCTCTCCGATAGGGAAGACGTGAGCCCACACAGGTGAGTAAATTCAACCTCCTTTATTTCCAGAAAACAAAACGGCATTATGCATTTCGGCACTCCTTGCCTTCCTGGATGCCTTTACTTGTTTTAAAATAACTACACTACAGAGCATCTCTCTAATATAGTTGAAGACACTCCTCCCACCTTCTAAGGGATGATTTTCCAAACTCACTGACCCGAGTTTACTGGCTGCAGTACACACGTGGAAGTCCTTGCCCAAGTGGGCGGTGACTGCAGCCTCCTTAGGCTTATGGTACATGTAGTGTTCTGGAGGCTCGATTTACTGACCTTCACCCCACCATCAATCTTCACAGCGAGCCGGTGTACCTGCTGCCTAAGTAAGCACAGGCACGCCGATGCAGTCATCCCCCAGTTTTCTGGCCTGGTTAAGACGCTGCGAATTGCGGTGGTGCAGCGTGTCCTCAAGCGCCTTGAGATGCTCCACGAGTCTCCACAGTCCGCCGAACACTTCATGGTGGGGGCTCTAGTGCAAGTGGCCACGCACATTACATCCAAACAAACAAACAAACCTCTCCGATAGGGAAGACGTGAGCCCACACAGGTGAGTAAATTCAACCACCTTTATTTCCAGAAACCAAAACGGCATTATGCATTTCGGCACTCCCTGCCTTCCTTGGATGCCTTTGCTTGTTTTAAAATAACTGTCAAAGACTGAGCATCTCTCTAATATAGTTGAAGACACTCCTCCCACCTTCTAAGGGACGATTTTCCAAACTCACTGACCCGAGTTTACTGGCTGCAGTACACACGTGGAAGTTCTTGCCCAAGTTGGTGGTGACTGAAGCCTTCTTAGGCTTATGGTACTTGTAGTGTTCTGGAGCCTCGATTTACTGACCTTCACCCCACCATCAATCTTCACAGTGAGCCGGTGTACTTGCTGCCTAAGTAAGCACAGGCACGGCGATGCAGTCATCCCCCAGTTTTCTGGCCTGGCTAAGACGCTGCGAATTGCGGTGGTTCGGCATGTCCTCAAGCGCCTTGAGATGCTCCACCAGTTGCCACAGTCCGCCGAACTCTTCAGGGTGGGGGCACTAGTGCAAGTGGCCACGCACATTACATCCAAACAAACTAACCTCTCCGATAGGGAAGACGTGAGCCCACACAGGTGAGTAAATTCAACCTCCTTTATTTCCAGAAACCAAAACGGCATTATGCATTTCGGCACTCCCTGCCTTCCTTGGATGCCTTTGCTTGTTTTAAAATAACTGTCAAAGACTGAGCATCTCTCTAATATAGTTGAAGACACTCCTCCCACCTTCTAAGGGACGATTTTCCAAACTCACTGACCCGAGTTTACTGGCTGCAGTACACACGTGGAAGTTCTTGCCCAAGTTGGTGGTGACTGAAGCCTTCTTAGGCTTATGGTACTTGTAGTGTTCTGGAGCCTCGATTTACTGACCTTCACCCCACCATCAATCTTCACAGTGAGCCGGTGTACTTGCTGCCTAAGTAAGCACAGGCACGGCGATGCAGTCATCCCCCAGTTTTCTGGCCTGGCTAAGACGCTGCGAATTGCGGTGGTTCGGCATGTCCTCAAGCGCCTTGAGATGCTCCACCAGTTGCCACAGTCCGCCGAACTCTTCAGGGTGGGGGCTTTAGTGCAAGTGGCCACGCACATTACATCCAAACAAACGAACCTCTCCGATAGGGAAGACGTGAGCCCACACAGGTGAGTAAATTCAACCTCCTTTATTTCCAGAAAACAAAACGGCATTATGCATTTCGGCACTCCTTGCCTTCCTGGATGCCTTTACTTGTTTTAAAATAACTACACTACAGAGCATCTCTCTAATATAGTTGAAGACACTCCTCCCACCTTCTAAGGGATGATTTTCCAAACTCACTGACCCGAGTTTACTGGCTGCAGTACACACGTGGAAGTCCTTGCCCAAGTGGGCGGTGACTGCAGCCTCCTTAGGCTTATGGTACTTGTAGTGTTCTGGAGGCTCGATTTACTGACCTTCACCCCACCATCAATCTTCACAGCGAGCCGGTGTACCTGCTGCCTAAGTAAGCACAGGCACGCCGATGCAGTCATCCCCCAGTTTTCTGGCCTGGCTAAGACGCTGCGAATTGCGGTGGTGCGGCGTGTCCTCAAGCGCCTTGAGATGCTCCACGAGTCTCCACAGTCCGCCGAACACTTCATGGTGGGGGCTCTAGTGCAAGTGGCCACGCACATTACATCCAAACAAACGAACCTCAAAAGGGAGAAAGCTGGGGGAGCGAATTTGGGACCCGACTAGGCAATGGAAAGAGGAATCGAGGGCCAGATGTAGGTAAAACTTATTTACCGATTCTTAATTACCGAATTTTACCGATTCGGTAATTAAGAATCGGTAAATAAGAAGTGGGGGTATGTAGGAACATCCAGATGTTCCAGTTACCGAATCGTTAAGAATCGGTATTTACCGATTCGGTAAATACCGACCGGTAATGCTCCATTCATTCCTATGGGCTTTGAAGCCCATAGGAATGAATGGGGCATTACCGGTCGGTATTTACCGATTCGGTAAATACCGATTTTGACAAGGGTGCAGGGGGTGTCACTTTGACACCCTCTAGCACCCCCACAAAAGGTTCGGGGGCCATATGGCAGGCATACCTGCCCTAAGGGCAGGTCTGCCTGTCATATGGCACAGGTGTGCATGCACACATGTGCATGCACACCTGAATCGGTATTTTAACATCAAATACAATTTGATGGTAAAATACCGATTTTGTAGGCCTTGTGGGACTCAGAAGAGTCCCACCTACATATCAATTTTACCGATTCTGTAAATATACCGGTCGGTAAATTTACCGACCGGTATATTAACGAATCGGTAAAATTACCGATTTTCCCTGTTTACCTGCCCCTACATATCAAATGCCAAATACCGGTCGGTAACGGCCGAATTCGGCCGTTACCGACCGGTAAAACCCTACCTACATCTGGCCCCAAGTCCCTAGACTTGGATTTATTATGATGTCCTTTTTCTTTTCTTTTTATCGCTTTTTTCTTTATTCTTTCTTTTTTTCCTTTCTCTTTCCTTTCTTTTCTTTCTCTTTCTTTTTTTAATCCTTTCTTTTGCTTCCATGTTTTCATAGACAAGTCCTGCCTGATGTTTTTATTATATTTCCCGTTTTCTATATAGTAAGAGGATAATGTAGAAGGGGATATCTGTAACCAATATGTGCAAAACATTTGTTTGTTTGTTTGTATAACTTTTGATGTAAATGTCGCGCCCTGTATCAAAAAAGGGGATAAAATGTTCAATAAAAATATTTTAAAAAACAAACGAACCTCTCCGATATATATATTTATACCAATTGGGTGTGATCATAAATGTAATGCTGCACCTGTGTCAATTATCAATGCAAAAATACATTGTGGCTGCAAGTGGGTTGGTGCTATCATTTGCATTGCTAAGGGACATGATGTGTTGCTTTGTGACACATAAGCACTCACTCACCATTTTCGGAAATCTGGGGCTGCAGTGTGTGAAAGAGAGGACAGCAGTAAGAGAAAGGAAACAGAATAAAATCATATGATCAGAAGAGAAAAAATAAACCAAAAAAAAGGGAGGTCTTCACGAATGTAAAGAGAAAAAAGACAAACAGGCCAGGACACCAGATCTCGTCACAGATTAAAATGTAAGGAGTATTAGCTAGAAAATCGGCACCCATTTATAGCAGGCATTTCTCTGCATAGGAAACACCACTTCACTGCAGAAACACTTAAAACAAAAGCTTGGAATTTTACTGAAGATCTCGGCGCGGAGGCCAAGGTGGTAATTGCGGTGCCACAGTGTTAGGCATTCATACAGGCCCCAAGACCTATAAAACCTCGCTTCAGCCGGCTGCTCATTTTATGGGGTTCTAATTGCTTCTGCAATTCTGGCAGTCGACTTGGGCCAATAAAACGGAATTAGATTATTTGAAAAACGCCCTGTCCTCCGCCTCACCCTGCCCCTGACATCACTTATATGCAAAATTGTTCAGTTAAATTTTGTGTGGACTGAATTATTCACAAAGGGGTTGAACAGACCACTGAAAGTGACTCATTATAGGCAATCGCCTGCAGCTCTGGCCTATAACTCTGGTAGAGGGTTTTTAACAACTGGTACAGACCTAGGCGGCAGATAATGCTGTAGTGGCAGTAGCAATAGCAGTGCCTTAGGTACGGCCACAAGTACTGCAGCAGAGAGCTCTGGAGTCACCATTCAAAGGAGGGAAAGTGAACCTAAGCAGAGCTCCTCATGGTAAGGAATGGCAGCACACAACTGTGAAGCCAGCAGCAGGAAGCCTTTAGAAGGTGCTGCAGACTTAATTATCAGACACTGAATTCTGCACTTCATGGGCCACATGTATGATTGATATATTTTGCGAGTTCCTAATTGCGTAATTTTACGAGTCGTAATTAGGAGCCGTAAACTGCGATGTACATTTGTGTGTTTGACACTGTTTGCTATTCCCAGTGGGTCGCAAATGGACCTGCCTCATCAATATTCACAAGGCAGGTCTTAATTTTTGACCCATTGGAAATGCTCAAAATCACAGGTATGGTGAAGTGCTGGGGTCTGCAGACCACCATGTCTGTGATTTCTTTTTCAATAAAGCATTATTTGGGGGAAATGAAGCCTGTTTTCCTTAAAAGAAAATGGGATGCATTTCAAAAACAAAAATGAAAAGTTTTCTTTTCATTTTTTAAGAGTAGACAGTGGTCCCTGAGACCACTATCTGCTTTGAAAAAATGCTTTTGCCCACATTCGCAAAGGGTCCCTCGGGGACCCCTTCCACTTTGCGAAAGGGTTACCACCAACTTGAAGTCAGTCGTAAACCGCAAATGTTTTGCTAATGCATTCTGATCGTAAAACATTCATACATCCCCATGCGACTCGCTGTTAGCAAGGGACGCCCTTAACATGCCCCTTCCTCATTCCGACTCGCAAACACTATTTTACTATTCGATAATAGTTTACCGGTTCACAAAATAGTGTAAGTACATGTCAAAGGTTTATTTAGTGGTCGCAAACAGCCTAATTCTCCGTTTGTGACCGCTAAAACCTTTTGTACATGTGGCCCCATATTCCGTATTATCAACTGACACTATGAGCCCTCTGAAACTTATCGCCCTTTTTGGCCGGAACAGACTGCAACTTGGTAGGTTTTACCATACCTGATATTACTAATGACAGCAAACATGGGGCAGCTCCACCTCGCAAAAAGCAGATGCAATATGTGCCCAGTAACTGGCCTGATAATAAGGAAATCATGCGGAAACAAGTGCAGTAATTCTGTACCCTGTATGCAATTGAACAATGATGAATAAGTGAGACACATGGTAACAGTAATTCAGTGTGTGGATTTGCCACTTATCATTAACATGCCATGCGTAATCAAGCCCTAGGTGTGATCTATATATACAAATGTTCAGGGACTTGTACTGGTCAACACTTTTAAATCAAGTTACTTGGAATTCTTGGGGTCAGCACCATGAATCAGCACTGCAGGTAAAAAAGGTTTTGATGGTAGAAGTTCTAAAGCAAGAGCACTGAAAACTTCAATGTGTTAATGCCTTGTTGAGGGTGTCCACAGATATCTTTCATTATAATGTATTTTTATTCAGCGGTGCCTCATTCGCTAAGGTGGAGGAGCATCGCCTCACTGTTTTTCAGCAGTGTAAAAAAGGAAAAATAAAATGATATTAACACAGTGTTATTATCATTTTATTTTTCCGTGTTGAAGTAGTTTTGAAGGGCAGGGTTGGGCTGGGCAGGGCTGGGCTGGGCTGCTCTGCTCACAGTGTAGGGGGAGGAGTGGAGAGTGCACTCTGTCAGTGCACATGACAGTTTGGCTGGCCATCTTGGGCAGCTAAACTGTCATGAGCACCTTGCATGTTCTCCACTGGCTGTAATGCACAGCCTAGGCGAAGAACAAGCACAGGGTCCTACAGCCTCTCTGAGCGCCGAACCATGGTGCTCAGACCAATCATGATGCTGCTGACAGCAGTGTTATGGTTTAGGGGAGCCTGTGTGCTTCCTGCTTCCATTCTGGCCCGAAGAGATGCAGAGAGACGAAGGAGGAGAGGCGTGATGAAAAGGTAAGTGTATTTGTTTTCTTTCTTCTCCCCACCCCACCCCACCCCCCTGTCCCTCCACCCCGATCTGTGCCAGCCACCACTGTTTTGATCCCAGTTTTATAAGTTATTGTGAACAGGATAGTGGAAGAATCAGCATTTTGGGGAGGAGTACAGACAGTCAGACCCCATACTTCATATGTAGATACATCAATGTTTCCCAGGAGTGTATTGCAATCCTTGTACTTGTGACAAATTCATTACAAAAAGCACAGTAATGATCAGTCATGCTCGCAAACAGTCTACTGTGTCAGAAATGTGCGTGTTTGTATGATGTATTCGTTGTTGGTATGTTGCTTATTCATGATATCCTGTTGTAAGTTTTGCTATATGTATATGTTTGTGGTATTATTGAACTATTATTATTCAAACTAAGCAGATACTTCATTTGGACAATCCATGTTTATTAGCTTTATAATGAGTGTGATGTTAGACACCGCTAGCCATATTACTATGCCTTTCCGTGGCGGCAATAAAGGCATGCAGGAGTTGCTTGTGGGGGCCTGTTGCGGGCCCCCAGGGACTCTGAGGGGTGGGTGGTGTACTTGGGGGGTACCAATGGTACCCCCTGAAGTTCCATGCACAACATGGTAGGCACCGCGCAGTGCCTGCCATGTTGTGCATGGAAGTGCACAACATGCCTTCCTGGCATTTTGGGGGCGGTGCTGAGTGCACCGCCCGCCACAATGTCAGGAATGCAGGATGCGCCCGCCACTGTGGCGAGCGCATCCTAATGACCCCCACGGGACCTCCGCCCTTATGGCGGGTGGTTCCATTTCACAATAGGATGGCTTGCGGACAAAGTCCACCTGCCATCCTAATGACCCCCTAAATGTGAAACACCTTATTCAATGTGCCTTCTTCCATCAAAGTGTCTAAAAAATGTATGCTATCAATCAAATCGATGTTGGTATACTAACCACTAATTTTAGTGCTTCTTCTAGCCCAGACCTAGCTATACTTACTATAGCAAATCGATTACAGGTCCAAGTTAAAATCAAATGAATGGCAGATTATATTGGAAGCAGGAAAATTAGCTAGTGATGACAACAGTGGTTGATCGGAGGTAGGGGGGTTGGGGCAGGGGCGGGAGTGGTGGAGGATGTGGGGGAAGCAGGCAGCATAAAATAAAATTAAAAAAGTACGCTTTCACTGATTCTTCGCTGTGTCTCTCCTCCATTGTCCTCCCTCACTGACCTGAACAACAGGAAGCACATCCTGGTTCCCAGTCAGTCAATCACAATGCTTACTTAGCAGCATTGTGATTGGTGTGAATGCTGTGTTTTGGGGCTCAGACGCTGACTAAGAACCTGGGCATGTTCTCCTTTTAGACTACAACATACAAGAATATGCGAAGTGTGCAAGACTGTTTTGGCCAGCCTGTGAGGGCTGGCCAAGCAGTCACTGAGCACCTAGAAAGGTGCTACCACTAGTGTCCTGCCCCCTCAAGCTAAGCTGCAGAAGTAGGAGAAAATAAAATTATAATAACGCAAAATGTTGTCACTTTATTTTCTCTTTATTTCATTGCTAAAAAGGCGTTGGGCAAGCTCCCATGCCTTAGAGGAGGAGCCGCCACTAGATGACAATCTAAGAGTCTCAGAAATAGCTGAGTGGTTGGGTTTTTGATTAAGCGTGTAGGGTATTTGATTCAGGATGGTGCATGAACTAAGGAGCATTTCTCTTCTAGAACTGCCCAACTGAAACTATGTTCCTGAATTGCAGCTGGTTTGTTTACACACATGCCAAATAATAATACTGACATTTTTTGTCATCTATATGATGTTGTATGTCTACAAGAAATATGGAAAATAACTGATAGTTTAGTAAATGGGTACTGTACTTTTAACATTAACTGTAGCCTTCTTTACATAGTCGCCCTAAGGTGACCTCATCACTTTGATAATTCCTAAGAACCATTTTGAGCTTTGCTTTGCTTTCTTGTTGTGCATATTGATGCTACTTTAGGAGCTACACCAGCTTCATTCCTTCTGACTAGTGTATATTTCAAACCATTTAAAGGAACTCAATAGTCTGCATCTCACAAACTAAATTAACATCTTCAATATTTGAAGACAACATTGGTCATATTGCAATTATAATTAGATGTGGCTTCAATTGTTTTAATTTGGTGAAGTGAAGGAGAATGAAAACCTCAGTTTATGTAATAATTTATAGGAGATTGCCCTCATAGTGTATAATAATCAAAGAAGTAGTTTAAGTGACAAACGTCTTTATAATGAATGGATAACTCATCAATTCATATCTTTAACTGGTAGATTCTTAATAGACCACCCAGCTAATATTATAAGTATTTCCTAATACAGTCTTAGGTCATACCTGAGTAAATGAGTGGTACTTAAATTAGATTTATATAATCGATAAAACAACAAAACAGTGGAGGTTGTTCTTTTGAGTGGCCTGCTACCTCTGATAAGATAGAGCAATGTGTTTGTCTACAGTAGACATCCCGGCCCTAAAGCCTGATTGGAATTTTCTAATATTTCCTGCTCCAGCACCCACAATTTTAGCTGCTCCAAAAGAACCGGGCATATTGAGGAGTGCAAATAGACAGTAATTTGCGGTCAATAACCAGCCTCCCTTTTTGTATACTGGGCAGAGAACTGAACATCTCCAGGCTCCTGGAACAGTCGCTATTTGTAGTGCGCAGTTAAAGAGAGGGTACAACAGCCTTGCCCGGGTTTCTGATGCCTATGTGAAAAACGCTTGCAGGTAGACCATTTGGGTCAGGGGCCCCATCTTTTCTCAATTGCCTGATGATAGTTTCGACTTACATTGGCCAGCAACTGTGCACTTGTCCTCCTCCAAGTAAGATATAGATGCCATCCTTATTTTGGCACTTCCCAGCATGCTGGTGGTTGAGTCTCCAGTTGGTATTACCCCTGTAAATATTTGCTTGATGACCAGTGCCATGAGGTGGCTGGTTACCAGCGGGGCTGCCTCATTATCTATGTCAAGTTCCAGTATGTGTCTTATCCATGCTACTTCTGGAACACCATTCTTTGCTGTTGTTTATATTGCTAACATAGTCCCAGAATCGTGTTTGGTTATTATCTCTTTACAAGGGAATAAGGTTGCCCATTCCTTTTGATTTCTTGCCCGCTTCTGGTCCCAAACTACTTTTTTGTGGGTTGGGTGCATTTGTTTCAGTATCTCGGCTGCAGGTGCTGTCGGACTTTGCTTGAAGGACCACTGGACTCTGCAGAGCTCCCTCCTAGAGGCCATAATGGCTTTATCAAATTGAGTCCATGAACATCTGCCCCCACCGAGGTGCTTTGGGGCATGCCTGGATCTATCATCCATCAAGAGCAATATGAGCTCTTGTATAACAAGACATGATGTGTCGCTTTTAGAGCCAGCTCTTGTTTGCTTATTCAAGCTATGATTGGCCATATGTAATCTGCTTTCCACGTAATCTGTTTTAACTAGTTTAACCCTTTCTTCCCCTGTTAACCTGTCCATATGTCTGCATTCCACACACAATTGAACTAGCAGGTTCAGGGCACATTTTAGGGGATTGTGATCATTTTGCAAGCCTTAATTCTATGTCAAAGATAGCTAGCCACAAGGCTAGGTGCTCGTAAAGGAAGATATAGCAGATTGTTGAGTGGCCTTTGCAGCTTAGGGGAAACATAATTATTTCTCTTTTGCTTCAGCCTCCCCTTAAGCAGAGACAAGTTTATAGGTTGGCAGAAAGACCTGAATAAATTCCCCTTCTCTCTCCTGATTGGCACTATCAGCCAGTGCCCCCAGCCCACGAGTGTTAAAGTCCACAGCTAGTATGAAGTTGTGACCTGGGTGGTCTACGATAAAAGATTCCAAGCTGTCCAGCAGTTCGCGTACCGTCACTACCTTGGCATTTTGACAAAGTTGAGATAGCAGTTCACCGGTATTAGATTGGCAGCTCTCTGGTCTAAATTCAAGCAGGTGATAGGGACCGCTTGGGCAATAGTGCTGGAAGAGACCAAAGGGGCAGCCAATAATTTGCTTAAGTGCTTGATGAAAACTGATAGCCCTCCTGACGGAAACAGATGACTATTAGCAAAGACTTGGTATCCATGAACGTATGTCAGCGCATGATGTTAGGGGTGATAGTGGTGTCTATTGGGCTCGACCAGCAGCTCCCTCCCCTGAGTGCTGTGTACCTTCATTAAGGTCAGAATTTCAAGAGTGCTAGGTATGGAAAACACTGCTACCTGGCTGACGGGTGCACTAAGCTTCAAAACTGAAAAGTTTTTCATCCAATTACGATTCTTTCATTTAGTAATTTTCGTAAATCAAAAGCTCGTATTCCGGCGCGGTGCAAGATGGCCGCCTGAGCTCTGATCTCTGTCAAACTGGATGCTTCAAAAAGTCACAGGTGTGTTTCCTCGCACCTTTTTCATGCGGACCTCGTCTGTTGAAGCATCGGAACACACAGTCAGCCTGATGTCGGGCTCTTGAGGTCTCGACTTTTCATCTTTCTGCTAATTTTTGGAGCTGCTTCACCCTCGCAAAATGGCCGCCATTTTGCTCATTACGTGCCGTGCGAGTTCTCTCTCATCGTCTCCTTTATTATCCTGACTCCTTTTAGGACATTGCCAGCGGCGGAACGCCTTTAAAATATGGTGAGCTACTTTTTGTCCTCTGTTTTCTCAGTTTTTCTTACTTTATCTGGCGCATTGAGCTGTTCCTCATAGCGGCCGCCATTTTGTCCCTCATATTACTTCAGAATGATCATTTTGGCTGCCGCTTTTCATGCACTCATTTCATAAACTCTGTCTTTTTTTTCTTCATCAATGGTCCTGAG
The DNA here is from genome assembly GCF_964261635.1 of Lissotriton helveticus. Lineage (NCBI taxonomy): Eukaryota > Metazoa > Chordata > Amphibia > Caudata > Salamandridae > Lissotriton > Lissotriton helveticus. The sequence goes on from NC_136070.1 coordinate 709,192,276, forward strand.
AGTGCACTGTGTGATTTGCCCAGATGCCCTATTAATCTAGGAATATTCCTTTTTTTATTCTACAGTTTTTGACACGCTGATTTTCCTGCAGTTGTCTTTCTCATTACAAAAACTCTCCAACGCTCAGTATTTTTTTTTCAAATTTTGTAGGCAGTCTCCAACATAAATAACTTTACTGTTATCTTATATTGATATTTGTGAGAGTGGTACTCGTTTATGTGCAGATTAAGGAAACCTCAATTCATCTTCAATCCCAAATCTTCCTCTGTGGTGAACCCTTCACCTCCCACAACAACTATCAACAACATGTCTTCACTGCTTCCACCCATGGCTGGTGTGTCCTCTAATCGCAGCCAACTCTCATAGCAACTTAAAATTTCTCTCCCTACATCAACACCTAAACGCTTGAAACAAGATTCTCCCCCTCCGGATAAATTACCTCCGACTATTTCTATGGAATTACTTCTACATCTTCGCTGTAGATAGTGGGATGAACAAGTAGGTGGGTGGAGGGATCACTTGAATGGGCGCATTCTCCCGGGAGAGATATGGGGTCACTGACAGAGGATTCACTTGGAGTGTGCGGAATACATTATGAGCGGCACACATGTTGTTAGGGACGCGGCATGTCTGAGGGGAGGAGGGAGGAAGGGAAGGGGGGACTATGGGAGGGAGGGTTCGAGTTGAGGGGGGGTTTGATTTTCTGGTTGCCTGATCCGTTGAGTGGAAGACGATTGTGCCTTGTAGGTGTGAGTAGTAATCCGATTTAGCCCCGCGGGGGCATGTCTCAAGTCAACTAAGTTATGACACCTGACCCAGGAAAGACCGTGCACTGCACGCTGAAAGTGTTGAAGGGGTAACTGAACCACTGCGAGGCGAAGCAATGTTATATTGTGTCCACAATCGTCGTTTGGACTTTATAAGCTTGCCATACATTATGTGATCACATGTATGAGGTGTATGTACTCAGAATGTCAAACTCAATAAAATCTGTTTAAAAAAATTAAACATAATGGAATTACTTCTACATGAAATTTGTGCATTATGTTCTTTTGTGGAAGAGACGAATAACAAGATGCAATTCCTGGAGGAAAACTGCTCCTCAATGGAGCAGGGGGTTTATATAATGGAACAACAAATTTCCGTTGTTCAAGCTGATTCTCAGAGGCTTACTTCATTGGAAAAGGAGGCTTCGTAGGCTTCAGCATCATACTGAGGGCTTGTAAAATCACAACAGGCGGAATAATCTTTGTATTTATGGTCTACCTGAAGCCTTGGAAGGCGATGACCCTGTTGCCTTTTTAACTTCTTTCATCCCAAAGTTACTTAATATGTCTCCATCAACGCCACTCAATATCCAAAGGGCTCACAGACTTGGACCTCGTCCTTCACTTTTTTCAACCTCAGCCTCAACCTCCACCTCAGTTAGACCCTGTGGTGTCATCATCCTTTTCCTGAAATATACTGACTTGTTCTCGGTTCTTGCTGCTGCTCGAACAAAACGACAGCTCTCTTGGCTTGGTCAGAGGGTTTTTCTTTCTCAAGATGTCTCCAATGCCACTGCTGCCAGACACAAAGAATTTCTCAGTCTTTGACCACCACTCCACACCTTGGGTGCCCGCTATGGCCTCTTCCACCCCTGTGTCTTCAAGGTGACTTTCCAAAATCACACTCTTTCCATTGAGGAACCTGCGGAACTTAGGACGTTTAGACATTCCCATTCTTCAACCAACATGGACACTTCTGCTGGCCCTCCCTATGGCTGACATTTAACATTTGTCCTGATCTTTCTCTTAGTTTCAGGAAATGTTCGCACAGTTGTATACATTTTAATTTAGTTTAATATATATTCTTGTTTCTTCCTTGTCCTAATGCTTCACTCATATTCTCAGGGCTCGAATTGTTATTGCATTGTTAATATATGAATCATTTTTGTCCATGTCTATATTTGTTCCCTGTTCATCTTTCCCTGTTTGTTATTTGGATTGACATGTTTATATTTCTATTATTTCTCTCTGTTGTTATATTATATGTATTACATTCTTAACTGTATATTTCCTCATTTTCTGTTCTCATGTTATATTGGCTGTCCTTCTTTTCCTATTGCTTCACTTGACTTATTCTTTTCTGTCATTTCCTTCTCCATTATTATTCTTCTGTTCTACTTGCCATTTCTATAGTTCCTATCTATTGTTTGTGCTCTCTGTTCGCCATATGCTCTTCATTTATTCCTTATTATTTTCATACCCTCTTAATTCCCTTTTTTCTATTCATACAGGTTCCCTTTGTCATGTCTATAGTTGTCTGATCTGTCTGCATTTCCTTATATGTTCTGGTGTGGTTTGGACTCCCTGTTCAGGCGTCCCGTCTTCCGTTCGTCACCGTTGCCCCAGATTTCTCTTGTTCCCGTTCCTCTCAGGTATATTCTTCTCAGTCGTCCTTTATAGATATGTACTCTCTCTTCTTCTTTCTCTCCTTTGCTTCCCACTTTCCCTTTTTCTACCCCTTTTTTCATTCCTTATTTATTATCCATTTCTTCTTACATCTTTCTATTAATGCATATTTGGTTCTGTATAATGATTTACTGTTTTTACATTTAGAATTATTTCCTGGAAAGTGAAAGGTTTTAATAACCCTATTAGGAGACAGAGAATCCTTTCACGCCTCACCTCTTATAATCCTGATCTAGTACTTTGCAGGAGACCCACCTCACTGAAACTGAAGCGTTAAAATTAAAAAGAGGTTGGGTGGGTACAGTATTATTCTCTCCTTCTACTAATACGAAAAATTGTGTCATTACTCTATGTCATAAGAAACTGAACTGTAAGGTCTTATCTCAAGACATTGATACTGAAGGTAGATGGTTACTAGTTAAATTGTTAATTAATAATGTTCCTTTAACCGTTTTTAATGTTTATGGTCCTAAGCATCCTGATTGTTCATTTTGGCCTGTTGTCACTCAAAAATGTGTTCAATTTCAAGATGATTTTTTCATATTAGGAGGCCATTGCAACCAAGTTATAGACCCATTTCTTGATTGTCAATCTCAAGTTCGTTTTATTCCCTCTAAAACCCACAAACATTTTCTCAACACTATTTCTCTAGCACTTCTCATTGATTTTTGGAGACTCTCCCAACCTGATTTTTTGGGCTTCTCTTTTTTCTCTCCCCCCACGCTTCTCTTTCTCATTTGGACTATATCTTTCTTTCTCAACCTTTATCCCAAAACCTCCTCTCTTCCTCTACAGAACCTATTGTTATTTCTGACCATGCCCCAATAGTAACTGATCTAGATTTGCTTCCTAAACATCCCAAATCATCTCTTTGGCGGTTTAATACCTCTCTCCTCTTAGATCCTCTCTTCTCCTCTTCTTTTCATTCATTCTTTGATCTTAACTGTACACCCAACTCATCTACACATATCATATGGAACTCATTTAAAGCGACTGCAAGAGGCTTCATCATTGATTTGTCTTAAAAAAGAAGAAACACTTTCTTCAACAACGTAAAACCACCTTGGCACATATCAAACTTCCAGAACACAAATTTTATACTTCCCCGAAACATTCTGTTCTTCCAGTACTCATCTGAGCTAAACTCGCTTTTAATAAAAACCACTACTGATAACGCATCGCCTGTGCTTTTGCGTAGCAGCGCTCGCTATTATTATGGTCGTAACAAAGCAAGGAAGCTTTTGGCAAACTATCTCAAAGCACGTAAAGACTGCGCCCTCATATATGCTATTTTTTCCTCCAACGATTCTCTTCTACACAAAGATCAAGAAATACTTGATGAATTCAAACTCTTCTATCAAAATCTTTACACCCCTGAATCTGCTCCTTCTTCTAGCATTCAGGAATACCTTGAGAAAAGTCCCCCCCCTCTTCATCTCATCTTAATCTCCTTGCTCTTGAATCAGACTTGTCCCTTACAAAATTGTCCAACACCCTAAATTCTCTTACAAAAGGGAAGACTCCTGGCCCAGATGGCTTTCCTGTTGAATTTTATTTAAACTTTTCAGATCTTTTACTGCCAACACTTTTAGCACTTTTTCATTCCTTTTCTTTAGCTGGTAAGACAGAAGGTACCTTTCAAGAGGCAACAATTTGTTTAATTCATAAAGAGGGTCGTGATCCTAAATATTGCAAGAAATATCACCCGATATCCTTGGTAAATGTTGATAATAAGCTGTTTGCTAAACTGCTTGCTCTGTGTCTCGATCCCCTCATGCCCCACCTTATTGGGAAAGAACAGTGTGGCTTTGTCAAAGGTAGGGGCACTTCAGATAACTCTATACTTTTTCTTAATGTCCTCAACAAACTTACTCTCTATCTCTACTTCTCTTGCGGCTATATCAGTTGATGCCGAGAAGGCGTTTGATAGAGTGGACTGGTCTTTCTTATTTGGCTCATTACAGTGGCATGGGTTTGGTCCCAAATTAATCTAATTTATCTCTCTTTTATACTCTGCTCCAAGGGCCTCAGTATTAGTTAATGGTTCTATCTCATCCTATTTCCCTCTTCAACGTGGATTTATCAAGGATACCCTTAATCCCCTCTACTTTTTGTCCTAGCTCTTGAACCCTTTTTGTCTTCTATCTTTAATAATGACTCTATTTCTGGTTTTTCTTTTGGAGACCATCAACTTAAACTTTCCGCTTATGCAGACAATATTCTTTTGTTTATATCTGAACCAGACACCTCTATCTCTCCTTTGCTTCATGAATTTGACTCTTTTTCCAAAGACTCTGGTTACAAGATTAACTCGGACAAAAAAGAAATCCTTCCCCTTACTAAATTTTGTATTCCCCATTCTTTTTCATCCACTGGCTTTACCTGGAATGATTCAAAAATTAAATATTTAGGCATATGGTTCTGCAACTCTATTGCTTCTTTGATTACATTAAACATGACTGCTGTTCTATCTTGTATCGAGAAATTACTCTCTTCCTGGAACCCCCTTTTTCTTTCTTTGTGGGGTCGATTAGATTCAATTAAAATGATTACCCCTATTTTAATGTATATAATCTCTATGCTTCTCGTCCATATTCCCGCCATATATATGAAACGCATTGATTCTTGTCTTTCTAAATTTCTTTGGAAGAATAAAAAAGCTAGAACTGCCCATTCTTCTCTTCGTAGGACCAAATCTAATGCTGGCATGAATTTTCTAGATTTTCATCTTTATCATAAGTCCTTTTCTCTACGTCAAGCCTCGAAGTGGCTCGTTTCTAAGCAATCTCTTTTTACCCCTCTTTGGCTATCCATTCAGCAAACCTTATTATTACTGTTCTCTCTTAAGGAAGTAATTGCTTTTTCTGTTAAAACTTCTCATACATCCTTCCCCCGCTTTAGACATACATGTTCCCTTCGGAAGCCTTTAGTTTTACCTGAAACCCTTTCCCGGGATGATTTCTTGGATTCTCCTATCTGTCATAATTCTCTTATCCTTCTCAATGATAGACCCATTTTTTTTAATTCTTGGAGGGCAAAGAATATCATTTGAGTTAAACATATTTTTAATAGCCTTCCGCCGTGCTCTTTTCCTGAATTTCAAGCCTTTTTCCACTGTTCTCGTTCCTTCTTACAGAAGTTTACCACCCTTATGGCAATTATTCTAGATGTAAAATAATTCTCTTCCCCCCTCGTCTCCTACTGAAGCCCAAAACTTGCTTCTTAAACTCCTCCTCTCCCTTCCCAAAGCTTCTCTTATATATAAATATTACTTATCCCCCAATCTATATTGAGAAAAATCTACATTGTAATTGACCTGGGAGTCTGATCTGGGTTGTAAATGGACTATTTGCTTCTGGGACAAACTTTGGTCTAGATCCTTAAAAATCTCTTGTTCTGCCTCTCTTACTCAATCTATGTTTTTTCTATATCATAGGCTTTATCTTACTCCTGTCTCTATTGCCCGTTTTTCTCCTGATTCAAATTCGAATTGTTGGACCTGTGGATCTTCTGACGCTAGCCTTATGGATCTTCATTTTCTCTGTTCCTCAGTTTCCAAGTTTTGGAGATCTGTTTGGTATTTCTCGTATCTTTCACCTCTCTATCTCTTATTCATTACGTCTTTTGTTTACTGGAAGCCTCTCTGACTCTTTATCTATACCCTCTCATAATCATGTTCTTTTTGACCTCATGCTCGCTCTAGCCTTTCAACACATTACGCTCAATTGGAAATTCTCAATAATCTTTCTACACAGCACTGGTGGAATAGCCTTTGCCACTTTCATAGACTTGATGTTGCCTTCGCCTCCTCCTGTAAAACAATACTTAATAGAGGCCTTTTTTGTTTACCTCTTACAACTTATTCAGATCAGATTGTTTTTAAACATAAATCCTCCCTTAATTCCGAACATTTTATACCTACTTGAATAGCTTATCTCTGTTCTCTTTCTATATCATACAAGATAAGTTAGTATATGTTGTTAAGACTAATGGCTTGTTAACATTTCGTTATGTTATGCAATGTATTATGCATTCTTCTTTTATATTAATATGATATTTCACCCCCCCTCCACCTTCCTTTCCTTCATTTCTTCACATCCCTTCTCCATATAAAACCTTAAAATAGCTTTTATTTCTTGTATTGTACTATCCATATGTTCTGTTAACGCAATGTTTCAACATTTGATTTCGCTGCTGGTATTGTTTTTTGCCTACTTCTCTGTTTTTCAATAAAGCTTTTCAAACACAAAAAAAATGCTTGTATTCATTCATAATCATTTTTAATGATTCATCATCTTTCTTCAAGGTGCTTCATTAATCATTTTATATTTCATACAAAAACCACTCCAATGCCCAATGCATTACGGGTCATACACAACCATTCTTCATCAGGGGTCTCTGAAAACGAAATGAACACAAACACCAGCTCAATCCATGCCCTTAAATTTAAAACCAAAAGTATTCACAAAAGTTAATAACTCCCTTAATGTAGCACCTACAGACACAGCGCTAAGACTGAGACGCACAGTGCACAAAGAATCTTGAAGAACAACAACTTTGAGTGCACTGCGATAGCTATTCTGACTATACCTTCCTTGGGTGCCAGATAATACCTCCCTCTGGTCACGCCTTAATTGTATTGTAAAGGCTCTTGGGCCCTCTAGGGCCGAGGCTCAGCCATGATTTTATTTATTTATTTATTTAATGCGGTTTTATATAGAACAGACTCTACCCGAAGGTGTTAGAGCGCTTCACAATAGGAACAGTAGAGAAACATGAGGAAAAATTACAAGTCAGCATGTCACAAGAGCAAACGTTACGTTACATAAGGCAATAGTGACAATTGTGCATGTATCAAGAGCAAACAAATTACAAGAGTTAGCAAACGATACGTTACAAAAGGAAAAAAAAGTGACATGTGTGTATGTTACAAAAGTGAACAAAGTACAAATAGAGGTATAATACTGGGATCACTGAAATAATATCGAGTGACAAAATATCGACCTTCAAAAATATCGTTGACAAAATATAGACTGTCAAAATATCGACTTTCTATGTACAAACAGGTAAGTACAAAAATATCGAGTTTTAAATATCGTTTACAAAAATATAGTTGTAAAAAATATCGACTTTAATAAAAACAATGTTTAATTACATTAATATAAAAAATTAATTACTAAAATATACTTAACAATACTTAAAATACCTTTTAATAATTAAATAATTAATGAAAGTAAAAAAATAATATTTTTTTATTCATATTTCTTAAAACATATATATATATAGTAACAAAATGTAATTAAATAATAGCCAATATTATTAACGTACAAATACAAAAGAGTAAAAATTACTATTCCCACTCCAGTGGGTGCAACAGTAGGGAAAGCGTTGGATAGCGTAGGGGTTAAAATTACTATTCCCACTCCAAAGAGTGCAACAGTGGATATATGACGTTACAACGCAACTTTTACAACGCACTACCATTACAACGAAATTTTTACAACGCAAAAACTATTACAACGCATGTTTTTACAACGCGTGTTTTTACAACGCAGATACCTTTACAACGCATACCATTACAACGTAAGTATTGGTAAGTATATAATAATTTTTTTAATTTAAATTATTTAAAATTAATTTAATATAATTGAATTTAATTTAATTTAATTCAATTAATTTAATGTAAATTAAATTTTACTTTATTTTTACACTGTACCCCTGTACCCCAAAAACCCAAAACTGACCCTGAACCCTAAAAAAAACCCTTTACCCAAAAACCCAAAACTGACCCTGAACCCTAAAAATACCCCTTTACCAAAAACTAAAAACTGACCCTGAACCCTAAAAATACCCCTTTACCCAAAAAACAAAAACTGACCCTGAACCCTAAAAATACCCCTTTACCCAAAAACTAAAAACTGACCCTGAACCCTAAAAATACCCCTTTACCCAAAAACTAAAAACTGACCCTGAACCCTAAAAATACCCCTTTACCCAAAAACCAAAAACTGACCCTGAACCCTAAAAATACCCCTTTACCCAAAAACTAAAAATTGACACTGAATCCTAAAAATACCCCTTTACCCAAAAACTAAAAACTGACCCTGAACCCTAAAAATACCCCTTTACCCAAAAATTACAAAAATTTACATTAAAAAAATTATTATATACTTACCAATACTTACGTTGTAATGGTATGCGTTGTAAAGGTATCTCCATTGTAAAAACATGCGTTGTAAAAACATGCGTTGTAATAGTTTTTGCGTTGTAAACGTTTTGTTGTAATGGTAGTGCGTTGTAAAAGTTGCGTTGTAAAGGATGTTTCCCGCAACAGTAGGGAAATTACCAATTAAATTTTAATTAATTAACAAATATTTTTTAATTAACAATTAATTAAATATTACTACCAATTATTAAATTTACATATTTAATTAATTATAATTAAATTACTTCTCACCCTATTCCCCTATAAACCCACAACCCGCTACAGGAAATAAATTATTTAAATTTACATAATTAGCAATTAATCAATTAAATTAAATTAATTACCAATTACATTTTAAATAATTAACAAATATCATTTAATTACCAATTAATTAAATATTACTACCAATTAATAAATTTACATATTTAATTAATTATAATTAAATTACTTCCCACCCTATTCCCCTATAAACCCACAACCCGCTACAGGAAATAAATTATTTAAATTTACATAATTAGCAATTAATCAATTAAATTAAATTAATTACCAATTACATTTTAAATAATTAACAAATATTATTTAATTACCAATTAATTAAATATTACTACCAATTAATAAATTTACATATTTAATTAATTATAATTAAATTACTTCCCACCCTATTCTCCTATAAACCCACAACCCGCTACAGAATAAAATTACACAATAATTAAAAAAAATCATTAATTAAAAATAATTATAACATAAAATGACACTTTTCACACATATTGTAACATGAAAAAACACTATAAATAATTAAATATTATTTAAAAAACGATATTTTTTACTATCTAGATTATATACTTGGATATTTTCACTTTCTATATTATTTACAGTCGATATTACTTCACTTACCTTAAAAACGATATTTTGGCTGTCTATATTCTGTCCTGTCGATATTTTGTCCAAACGATATTTCAAACTCGATATTCTGTCCAAACGATATTTTGGAGTCGATATTATGTCGGTGCACCATAATACTGCACTAAATGGCAGATACTCAAAACACAAGAACGAAAGTTATGTTACATGAGGCAATGGTGGCAATTGTGCATGTATCAAAAGCAAACAAAATACAAGAGGTAGCAAACGATACATTCCAAGAGGGAAAGTGATGTGTGCATGTAATAAAGGAGTACACAATACAAGTAGAAGTATAATACTGCAATAAATGGCAGACTCTCAAACCACAAGAACACAGTGGGAAGGCACTTCTAGTCATGTAGAACAGAATTTCCTATAAAGGAGGGACTTCCTTCAGATAATGAAGAGGGCGTGAATTATGTTTGGAAGTGTCTTTGAAGGAGGAGAGCTTTGAGGTCAGTTTTGAAGGCCTGGGAAGAGGAGGTGGTCCAGAGCTGAGGTGGAAGTGAGTTCCAGATTCTTACAGCGTTGCCAACAGGCTGAACGATGTACAATTAAACAATGGGAATGGAATTAGCCATTCGGAAAACATTTCCATCAATAACAGTGCTCTTGTTATTGTGCAGCCTAAATGTGATTTTAGTGCAAATCAACAAGCAGAGTATTGATCGCAAGTCCTATAATGTATGTAATGACAATCGTTTTAGCAGGAAAAGCAAAATGGTTATTACTGAAAAATGTTATGACCATATTTTGTAGCAGATTTTTGTTGTTGTTATTTTGCTTTGTTAGAGAAAAGGGAGATGTTGCATATATGTGATGGGTTTTCACTGTGTGGGTAAGTGGGATTCCTTCTACGTTAATAAACGTAGAATATTGAATGGTGTGTTAGGTATTTGTTCAGCGTTATGGAATGCTGGTGACTCATTTCAGAGAATTTCCTGCTCAAGGGTATTGCTGAATAACATACTGCTTGTGTGCCTGTGTTTTACTTCAAGTGAAACTAGGAAGTTCATTTTGCCTCCTGTTGTCATCGTACTCTTTGCTAGAGCAGTTGCTTAGGGGATGGCAAGGTTTCAGGTTTCACGAGTCAGATGACCGAGGTTCCTAAAAAGTATCCTGCCAGACTCATTTCTTGCTGTAGCCCCACTCATACTAGAGGACATTGGTTGTGATGCAATGTAGTGGGAACGTAAGTGGTCTCTTCCTTTTGAGGGACTAGTCAAAACTTTTAAGGCGCTATTTCTTTGAGTTGAATAAGTGCATGTATTTTCAGCAAACTTCTGTCATTTTATTGACGCATGTAGTTATAAAAATAAGTCTGGTGTAGGGTCAATTGGCCTTGGCTTAGCTCTCACCAAAATGTTAAGGAATTCAGGGCATCATTCATGAGGCCCTACCAGCACTTTTGCGTCACCAGAATGTCCGTTTTTTATGTTCCGGTAGCGTAATATGCCACAGGCATATTTATAAGACCAGGCTTTTCATGTCCTTATAAATATGTGTCCCTTTTATGCAGAAAACTGCGTGAAAAGGGCTTTCCATCATCCTTGGCTTTTGACACTGCCCCAGATTTGCAAGAAATCATGTCTGAGCCAGTGCCAAAAATTTACACCGCCCCAGGGGAGGCGTAAGAGAGGCACATTAAGGAGAACTATCTTTATTTCTCCTCGTTTTTCCTCTTTCTAGGTGTGCTACATTTGGCAGCACACATAGAAAGAGCAAAACACCTCTTCTGATTGTTTTTGTGCAGGAAGATTTCCTTCCTGCACAAAAATAATCATCCCCTCAACGCAGGCTCCCTTGCACCATGGTTTTAGGGATTTTACAATCTTCACCTCTGATTTTTTCCTACTTCTCAATTGAAGTGGCTTCTATCAGGTTACTGATGGCGGAGGTCAGTGACACAACATTAATTTGTCATCTTGAAAAAAGCAATCACACCAGTGTATAATCGTTGAAAATGATATTCTCTTTTTCTAACATATCGGGAAGTAAAAAAAAACATACAGGCTCAGAACAAGTCCTTCTTCCTTCATAGCCCTATGCTTCTGACCTCAACAGCTCTCACCGTTCCCTTCTCCTCACAGCTTTAGACTGTAATCGGTGCAGCATATTACTGTTTATAGCGCATGCACCTAACTATCTTAGGCATACTCAGAATCAGTTGGAGCTAATTTGTCTCATTGAGATCTTCAAGTTGAAGAACTTCATCCTATGGCTTTTTATCTTAGTAGTTGCCTTAATGGGCGTTAAAATACACCATTGGTGACAAGGCCTTCACAGACATGTTTTTCATAATATAAACCCACTTGCAGTGTGCATGGCATCGAAAAAGGTACTGCTGCTCCATTGAAAGCTATATTTCCTAAAATTCACCTGGTGTTTGAATGCACGCTAGCCACAATGGAGTTTGTTTTTGGCTTAGTAGGAGTGAACTTATTGCCTGACCTACCTGTCCTGTGTCAGGAAAGTGTGCACACATACACCCACCACGTTAGCAGCCATTTTGAATCCCCATGTTCATTATATTGTGACTGATTGCTTGTCCTGTATCGGATTAGCATGCACACACGCGCACCACGTAGCAGCCATTTTGCTGTGGGCTTACCTTGGCCCATTTTCGCGACTCTTCCATCGACATAGCGATTTTAGCAATTACAGCGGTGACACAAACACCACTTTAAACAGTGTGTCCTCTTACTTCAACTTCGGTGACACACCACCTTAAATACCACGTGTTCCTCATCAAAATACTAAATTTAAGCGGGGACACTGAAGAACTTGGTAATTTCGCTCTCAGGGAATACTTACTAATATAACAAGAACTTGGCACAGACTCTGAAAATATGAAAAGACATCTTTATTAAACTTAACATGTGAGGCCACGTCACCCAGAAGCCGTAGCTCCTGAATGAGGTAGTCTGCTGAATGGTCTCAGCACAGACCTTTTATACCATTTATTATGCCCTAGGCACACATTTTCTCTTTGAAGTACATTATTGTTGGTCACTCCCAGGACGTGCACACAAAGCACTGTATGATGACAAACCCACTTTTCAGTTTGTCCAGCCCAAAATTAATCATCAAACAAACCCATAATAAACATTCTTCTTTAGACAAGCTGGACAAGAACCATAATGAAAAGGCCCGCAGCCCACATCATAAATAGACCATAAAGAAGGCACAGAAACAGATAGGAGCAAGATAAAGGGGTGTGTGCATGTACAATAAACATTGCAATGTCCTGCTCTTTGATCCCTATCTGACCAGCTGCCTAACAAGGAACTGGCTTAACAAGGTCAGCCTCGGGCAAGGGAGTCAGCTTTCGCCAGGAGTCAGCATAAACCCATGCTAAGGTTATGTCCTTAAATACTTGTTCTGCCACAGTGAGGGCCTACTGTAAGGGCAATCCACAAAATGGCTGCCGTTCACAAAATGGAACCTGAGGGTTCAGAACGAAAATGACGATTTCGATGTGAAATCGTTACTGGAATATGACGAAAATGCTTGTACATAGTGTACTAGCCATTTTCGGTCTTTTGATACCAAAATCGTCATGCTACGACAAAGTTTATTACACGAGTCCAGAATTTTCAGTACCACAGACGCTCCTTTTGCCCTTACATAGGCAATATCCTATACTCACGCTAGTGTGAGTCCAGGTCTATATTTATCAAATCATCAAGATGTTGCTGAAGCATAATCCTATTACTTAGCGACTCTCTCGGGACAGGTCTCCTTACACACGCAGTAGCACAAAGGCCATATATGGCAGGACCAAATAGGAATGCCTCCATCTATAGTATGTGGTATAAGACCACACACCCAACAATTAGTGATGTTCACTACTAACTGGTGTCGGTGCAGAAACTGTACAAAAAGAATTATCAGTAAACTCTGACCTCCTAACTAGTCCATGTTCAGGTAAAATCTGGAAAGTATGCAAAGAAGTAGAAGTACAGATGTGAATTGGGCAGCAAAAACAATCCCACCCATAAAAGACAATGCCATGTTTATAAAACACTAGAAAACACGTCATTTAAGAACATATAGACAAAGTAGGGACCGCTATTACAAATGAAATCATAATTTTTCACAACCCTAAGCAAAAGGTAAATCCTAAAATTATCTAGTAACATTGTAGGTCTTCCTATGTATTTCTGTAATTCATTATATGTTCAAGTGAAACAGTGGTGACCCTCATTAATGCTCTGAGGTGAAAAGGGGATACTCTTTCACAGAAAATGGACTTTATTCTGCTTTTACTAAACAGAATACTACTTAAAAATAATGCCAGTTGAACAATAAAATTTACAACAAGGGGTGGTGATGGACAGAGTCTCTGAATTAAGCAGAGTACTCTCACCCAGTCAAGAGATCAGGGCTAGATCCAACACCGTTTTTTAGCTCATTGCACCATCCCAGTTTCAGAACCTGGCTGTATGCAAATTAGTCTGTCCCTGGCCCAGTGCATCATGGGAACAGGGCAGACCAGACTACAAAAGCCAATTCTTACACTGGGAAGGAAACAAGCTTCCGGGGACCGGTTTCTGGCATTTCAGCCGTCTTCGGCCCGGCTTGCTTGAATCCTGATGGTGCAATGAGCAAGGGACTCACATCTGAGTATACCCTTCCACGCTTAGGGTGGACAAAATAATTTACAACAAGGGGTGGTGTTGAACAATAAAATCATTCTCCTAACACTTAGTCTATACAATCACATGGAAACCTCTTGTGAAACCAACTATGCCCAGAGTCTGTTATAAGCCTCTTTGGAAGGCTTCTTTTGTCCATCAAATCCGCTTCCATTGTCTTCTTCCGCGTTGGGCCTCTCGATTCAGGCCTTTTCATGAGAAAAAGTACTGCTTAGTTGGAGTGCCCTCCTGGCAAACACCCACAGCTCACTCGAAAGTCTCAATGTCTCAAAACAATGCACCAGTGTCTCTTCTTTGTGGCAGACACTACAAATGATGTGCTCCTCATTGATCATGGGCACAAAACATCTCATGCAGATCCAAGCACTATTGAGAAACAACCTCTCAAGATCAGCAGCACTTTCAGACTCCAACACTCATTATTTAGTGTCAGAGGACGCTCAAGCTGCTCTTTCATGGGCACCAGAATGGAGTGCCTTTTGCCACTCTTGGATCTTCCGGTGCACTGCACTTCCGTTGAAGCAAGGGAAAAGGGGTGCGTGGCCAAAACTCAGGCCAAGGGGGCTCAAGGGACTGCACACTGTCAGAGGTTAACCAGCACATAACAGGCGCTCTTTTGCACTGAAATCTCAAGGGACTGTGGCAAAACCAGCTCCTTCTTCTTTTCTGATGTTGAACGCCTTCTGATGAAGCAAGTGCGATGTTTTAAACAGTTCACTGTACAACAAGGGGACTGCAAACAGGTGGCCTGCGATCTTCAAAGGGGTGGCCACAGCCATGGGACAAATCTGCGTTGAAATACACTGTCATTCAAAGGCAATACAAAAACGAAGGCAATAGGCAAAACAATGCCTCTAGTCTCTTCAATTGGGTTTCCATGTGAGAGCATATCTTTCATCATCATAGCGACATGGGAATTCTATCTGAATGGATGTCCTCACACATAGTGGCATGTCTAATGGGGCAAACACATTTTATCTCAATGATGCACATAGTGTTCCTAAATTCCTCATCTAGAACATCTCAAAAGCGGGATCACATACATGTTATCATAATAATTGTGCATCAGGTGGGACTATGCAATGCAAAAGCTAATGATCAAGATCTGGGAACAAAAGACAAGAACTAGAGAGTCCTGGTATTTCCATTATTTAAAATACATCTGGTCCATTAAAATTAAAGCAGCAGAACAAGGAACTAAAAACCAAATTAGAATAGGCATTGAATTTGCCGTAATGTGTCTCCTGTTGAGGTGGAAACCTTATCTTACTATAGTATTTGAGTCAGTTAATCAGTCCTAATAGTCCTAACAGTTAGACTGGAAAAACATCAGAATAGGCATAAAGAAAATTCTTAGAAACCAGTCTAGTTATGCAACAGGGAATTATACATAAAATGGGGGTCCATGGTACATTACTGCAATCTGAAAGTGCGAACCTGAACACACTATTAATAACCACTAACCACTTTCATCACCCTTGGGGCTTACCACATCTCGTTGCTGTGTCTCCAGGACTCCAGCCTTCCCTGCCTGCCCCCGCCGCCGCAAATCACTCGCGGCCGCCGAGAGGGGCTGGGCAGGAGACACTACATTCCCCAGCGTCCCCTGCTTCACGGGGACGCCGCCTGCCAGCTGGGGCTTCCGCCGGGAGGCGTACTTGTACAAGCCCTTCCTTCGGCAGAGCGGGGACCACTTTCATCACCCTTGGGGCTTACCACATCTCGTTGCTGTGTCTCCAGGACTCCAGCCTTCACTGCCTGCCCCCGCCGCCGCAAATCACACCCGGCCGCCGAGAGGGGCTGGGCAGGAGACACTACATTCCCCAGCGTCCCCTGCTTCGCGGGGACGCCGCCTGCCAGCTGGGGCTTCCGCCGGGAGGCGTACTTGTGCAAGCCCTTCCTCCCGCGTCGCGGGACGCACTCGGGACGCGCCGGGCTGAGCCCCGGCAGAGGGCGGGCCGTCTGTGGCCGTCCGGGGCAGGAAGAGGCAGGGCAGGGCCTGTCACCCTGTCCTGAATTATGGGGAAACGCAAACATGTCACAAAGGAGGGAGAAGGTAAGAACGCCAAAGTTCCACGCAATTCAGAGTCAATCATCTAATTTCTTACCTCTGCGGTGGGGGCTCTGACAAATGAAATTGCAAATGCAGAGAAAGAACTGGGTCTCGTACAGACTGGAGCGTCAGCCTCAGATCTCCCGGTTGATCCCCATTCTCATCCCCAGCTTCAGACAGACTCGGCTCGTCCAATCCCACTTGAACCTAATATAATTCTGGTGGCCCCCCCACCTACTCGTATGGCTAACCAGTCACCACCCCAAGATAAAGGTAATGCTGTAGTACAGGAGCCACAGCACTCCCCCACGCCAAACAGCACAAAATCCAGTGACACTACTGCCCCTCACCTGCCCACACCCAAGGCAGACTTAAAAGCTCCACAGGGGTTCCACGCCAATTTGGCAGACTTGGTTGAAGAGATGTTTGAATCCCGGCTGGAACCACTACTGGTAAACATCGCTAAAGACATTGTGGACACCTTGAAACAATGCGTAGACAATATTTTGCATAAATGTGGTCGCATTGACACCTGCCTCAAAGAGCTGGAGCTGCACACTCAGGGGAAGCGGGACTTGGGAAATTCTGATTTGATTGATAGCCACGAGGTGATTATGGCCTCTCCAGGGCAGGTAAACAGACCAGGTCCCATAATAGGCATAAATCCGCCCAAAGGCACTAAAACATTTCACGGGGAGGCACAGCAGACCATAGTCACGAGGGTCATGCCTGAGCATAAGGCAGCCTATCCATTAGTTACAGAGCAAAGAAATAAGAGGTCACATGCAGGTCGGAACCACATAGTGGATCTCCCCCCAGATGCAGCACCCCTTGTTATAATTCTAACAGGAATCCCACGCCTAAATGGTAATCAGAGGGAATCAGAACAGGATCTACTAAACAGAGCCAGAACATGGTGCACACAATTCAGTACTGGGAGTGCAGATGTGGGAAAACATATCATAGCTGCAAGAAGGGTGGATTGGGTGGGACGACGGCAGAAATGCATTCCCGGTGACTGTGTGATAGTCAACTTTAACATTCCCAATATGGCGAACACACTACTCTGGGACGGATCTGCCCTAGATGGTGCAGGTATAAGACCCCTGCCACTGGGTTTCTTTTATCCACCTCCATCTCATCCACAGCCTAACATAAGATCACGGCACATCCCCCCACCATTAGGTCTTGTGGGGAGGGCAGGGATGGGGGAAGCGAGATACTACTCTTATCAAGCACACCAGGCTCGTCTATGGGCGGGGGTAAGGACTGTTACACCGGTACATATTGCCCCCGATAATTCAGCTGACACCAGGGCGGACCCTGTTGTGCTGAGTAATAGGTTCTCACCCCTCGCAGATCCTTCTAACCTGGATCTGGTGGATTGACAACTACCCAATGTACTGCCCGCACACGAGAACCACCCTGTAGCTAACCCATATCATAAAACATCGGTACTCAGCTGGAACATAGCTGGGCTAAGGAGGAAAGCCGGGGATGATAGATGGGTAAATTTTGTAACACATTATGACATCCTGTGTTTCCAAGAGACGTGGGATACAATTGGTAACTTTTATTTAAACGGCTATCGTAGTTTTTCAGTCAAAGCAACTGCTGGGAGGGGAGGGAGGCCCAAAGGGGGCCTATATACAATCATTGCTTTAAAATTGGCAGGCTCCATGAAGAAAATAGATTCACCATCGGATAGTTTCTTATGTGTGGAATGGGCTAGGCCAAACCTCCCAATAATTTTAATTGTAAACTTTTATAATGCGCCTGATAAGGTTCCGGGTAACACTCACCTGAGTTCCTTATCCTCCTTTTTATGCCACTATAAAGCACACCATTCAGCTACATCAGAAATCATGCTCATGGGAGACTTTAACACACACCCCTGCGGATGGGACTGTTTTTCCAAACAACATATGGCACCCCCGGGTGCAACCAGTCCCCACTTTGAACATACGGCGCAGGGAATGGAGCTGGAAGAACTACTTGCCGACACAAACCTGTTTGAATTAGCGGGGCCCAATGGTGAAAATAGGGCTCCGACGTTCATAGGCAGAGACGCAAATACTGTCATCGATTATATTTTTATTTCAACAGGCCTTGTAGAGGCGGTATCCGACCCCGAAGTTATGGTGACAGCATTCAGCGACCACAATCCTCTGACCCTGACCCTGAACTCTGGGAGTAACACTGCAACCCAGGTTGAGCGTCTGGGCGGCGGTAGTGATTCCATTGTTCCCAAGGATCAGGGGAGAAGATTAAACTGGTCCAAAGTGGTCCCGGATACATTTTTTCACCATCTCAATGTAAATGTACAGGCAGATCTTTTAACATGCTCAGACAGTACGGCAGCTGATACAGAAATCATTAAATCTTTTTCTAACATTTGTACACAGGTACGCCATGACCTAACCCTAAAGAACAAGCGACCTGAAACTGACCGCCCTAGGTGGTTTGACAGGGAATGCTCCAAGGCACACAAGGGGCTCATGGAGGCCCTTAAACAGCAGCCGAGAAACCGTGAGAAGGTGACTCAGTGTAGAAAGTTGTACAGATTATCCATCAGTACCCGGAAAAAGTCTATAAAAAACGAGGCTTGGGACAATCTCACATCAATTAACATCCTCAGAGATAGTTCTAAATTCTGGGCTGTGATTAACCATCCCTATTTTGCTGAGGAGGAAAACTCCATCATGGATTGTGTTATCCCAGAAGAAGATTGGGTTGTCCATTTCAGCAAAATTTATAACAGTGAAGAGCCACTAGCTCTAGATAGTCTCCACCAGTTCACAGCCCCTGCGGTCCCCTTGCAGTTTAGCGAGCATGAGGTAAGCCGGGCCATTCTGGAGATGACAAAATGTAAGGCCCCAGGCCCAGACGGGGTCCCCGCAGATCTTTACAGGTCACCCTTGACCACAAGGGCAAGAATACTTACCAACGTTTTTAATTCCTCCATAACAGCTGGCTTCCCTAAATCTTGGTCCTCCTCAACCATCATCCCCATCTATAAGAAAGGTCCCCGATCAGACCCGGCCTGTTATAGGCCAATATCACTTATCGACTCAGCCGTTAAAATTCTAGGCAGAGTCATATTACAAAGACTGGGGGACTTCACTAAGGAGAAGGGGGTCCTCTCGGATCTGCAGTATGGGTTTAGGGCTAGGAGAGGAACCATGGACCAGTGTTTGAATCTACTTATGCTGGTTGGAAAATATACAAAGGCCAAGGAGGGCAACTTATATATGGCATTTATGGACCTCTCCTCGGCTTTCGACTTGGTCAATCGAACCAAGTTATGGCCCATGCTTGTCAGCCTGGGCATTGATGCATCACTGGTAAACTTCCTAGCGGTACTCCACTCAGATCTGACAGCCTCCATTAGAACCGATCGGGAGGGCAACTGTACTCGGCCATTTCGTTCCAAAAGGGGTGTTAGACAGGGCTGTATATTGGCCCCCCTCCTTTTCACCCTCTATATCAATTCACTAGGGAGGGAGCTGGAGCAATCATCACCCGATATTCCTCGCGTAGGGGATACCTTGGTGCCCACACTTCTCTAAGCGGATGACGCGGTGCTCCTAGCCCGAACAGGGATCGGGTTACAGAAACTCCTTGATGCCTTTGGAGAGTTTATGAGCTCACTTGATCTGGTGATCAATAACAAAAAATCCCATATCATGGTGGCTGGGAAGCGCCGGAAAACTCAAAAAGTGAAGACGTTTACCTGCATTGGCGAGGGGGTGACCAGGGTACCGGTTTTTACCTACCTGGGTGTCATTTTTGAAGAGGGAGGGTCCTGGACGGCCCAACTAAATGCCAAAAGTCTAGCAGTCAAGAGATCAACCTCAGCTCTATTGAGCTTTGCAAGGAGATTGGGCTCTCGCCCAATGGATGCCCTACTGAAAGTGTATAAAACAAAATGTCTGTCTATAGCCAAATATGGCTCTCCCCTGTGGGGTTTTTCACCACAAGGGAAAATACAAATTGCAGAAAACACTTTCCTCAGAATATTGCTTGGAGTCCCGCAATCAACACCAGTATTTTCCTTGCATACTGAGTTAGGCATAGGGTATGTCACTGATGAGTTACAACTGGCCCCCCTAGTCTATTGGGCCAAAATCTGGCTAAACAACGAGATCCCCTTGAACCATTGCATTCTCAAGGATTGTATGGCGCTAGATAAAGTGTCAAAAATTCCCTGGCTAGCGTATATTAAGAACATGGTGAATAAATTGGGTAGGCCAGATCTTTACAATCATCCTGCCAACATAGTTAAAGGGGATATAAAATGGATCAAGGCATTTTTTTTGCTAAGGGCGTACCAGGCCAGGGAGGAGGAGGAATTAACTAAGCCAAGAGTTAGAGCAAATTTTCTGCTCCTAACCACTCCTTCTCTAGAACCCTACCTAAAAATTGTAAGCAAACCCTTTCACCGCCACCTCCTCATCAGATTCAGGTTTAACATTATCCAATATTCCCTCTGGGATTTCCCAGTGTGGGGGGTACCTGACTCATCAAGTCCTTGCAGTTGTGACAATTTCTCAGAGCAGACCCTGATGCATTTTGTCATGTTCTGTGAGCACTACAAGGAGGGTAGAAGGCGGTTTTTAAGTCCTATCCTGAGAGAAGTAGGCTTCCTACAAGTACCCCCAGCCTTGTTGTATCTACAAATATTGGGTACTACCAAAGTAATTTTCGGGGTTGCTAGCTTCCTGGTAGCTGCTATGCGTATTAAGACCAGGAAGCTATCCCCGAACATTCAGGTGGAGTGACTAAAGACACGGATCTTGCTGTTTTTACTGTTTTTAATCCATTTGTAGTATGCCCTCTTTTAGTAACTATTGAATGTATTCTTATCATCATGATTGCTGTATGTTCCTAAATTGATGAAATGTGCCATTTTATTGTATTGACTCTGCTTTTATGATTTTAATCAATCGAATAAAGCTTGTTTTGACTGACTGACTGAAATAAAAGTTGACTGGTGAAAGGAATACGGAAAAGAGAATAGGACACAGCTAAAATCCCCAATAACGAGGCCTGATGTGCTTGGGTGATAGTCAGGCATGTGACAAAAATTGAAAGCTGGTTTCTTTTATGGTCCAGAGCCATAGGAAGGCCACTTAGGAAGCAGAATAAAAGTGACTTATGTGATATAGAAATTAGGTCACCATGTACAAGAGTCACAAATCTATGATTTATCCTTACGTCCAATCAGGATATATAATTTTAGGGCTGCATGTTCCTTACAGAAAAGGGCAGTATCGTGACTACAAATGACACAATTTGCTGTTTATTTTTCTTCAATACTTATAGCCAAATTTGACATACACTGGTGAAGTGTTGTCTGTCTGGTTCACAATATGTAAAGAAATCATATCTGTGAATTTTAGTATCAGCGAAAATTTTACCCAACTGTTGACAGCGACACATATCGTCATACATGTCCCTCACAACAACACGGGTGAATTTGTAATAATTTCTTAAGCGGCAACATACAACATAAAACATGCAAAAACGCACAAAACGGACGTCAAGCCATCAGATATACTCGCTGTAAAACAATAGCATATATAAATGAGCGGTGACGCATAATACCGTGTAAGGATACCCTCCTGTTTGACAGTAGATCACCAATAGTGGGTATCTGCTGCCAAATACAACTTTCGGACACACAGAACCGGCAAGAACAATTCATGATAGAACAAAATACACAAATATAACAACAACATGAACATTTCTTTCCAAAGTAGTTACGCAAAAACACATCTTCGTCTAACCAACCAAACTCACGTGTCTTGTCTGCTTTAAATCACCCAGAACAATCCATGAATGGTCTGTAGGCAGAAGCAACAAAAGAAAACATACACAACCCACAAGAGAGACATTTCTGACAACAAGCGAATTTCAATTATAACTTTTAATCAGAAGACAAAACATGATACACATTAAGAAACACAAAAATAAATTTCCATTACTTAACTGTTACCATCTTGTCAGTCACCTTGCAACATAAGCCCTTTTGACTTTTCCCAAAGGTAAAATCCTTTCCCTGACACCTAAAATTAGCCTTGTGCCACAATCTCCATGATAAAAAAACTTCTTAATTGGCAAATCGTTCTTTCTTATTCATGTAGGCTTCAAAATTTTAGTAAAAGGCTGCATCCTATTTTTTTGTCTAAGATGTAATGCAACACTTCGTTTTCTGTCAAAATAAAAACGACTGGGCAGACATTATTTTTTAGAGCAGAAATACAAATGTCATGATGTTGTGACTTTTAAAGAAACCTTTCAAGAATTTCCCTTTGGAATTAAGTCTTTAACTTTAAACCAGAAATTCCACCTTTCAGAGGCCTGTTTAGCAAGGTTATTCTGCATTTCACAGAGACAAGGCTCGAATTTAAAAGGTCACATTGTCAACATGACAATGACAGAAGGCCTACTACATTTACCGTGAAGGGTTCACACATACCAGTTTTTAGAACAAATGTTTGCTACCACCCTATACAATGATACTCATTTTAGCAACCTAACATTGATGAACGTCTGAAATGGGCCCCGCTAAATTTAGAACCTTCAACCCTGATGTTAAACACAAACCTCTGCACCGGGCACATTGGCTCACCGAGCTATGAAAAACAACCTCAATAACAACCCACAAGTTTGTATTATGCACAAATGTATGCATTTACTGAAGCCAGGACATTTTCAAGCTATGGTAAATTACAAGCATCTGTGTTAAAAAAAAACATTTAACTCAATTTCGACTTTTATCTTTGGGGCACTTAAAAATAAATATCCTATAATTGTTTTACATATTAATCATCCTCAGGATGTTCTTTACACGTTACAGATATTAGACATTAGTCATATCTCATGTAAATCCTTGGAAAAATGAGCTTTTTACGGCTGCACCAAGTGAAAAGCAACATGTAAATTACCTAATTACACCGTAACACATAACTTAAATCAAATTTTAATACTGGGAGGTCATAGTATGAGTATTAAGTATTATAAATATCAAAAAACGATTTTAAAAAGCACTTTTTTTTTTCAAATAATTTTTCCATAATAATATTTTTCGTTCAATAAAACCAATTATCTGTTTTTATGATAACTCCACATATAAAGGTAAGCTGCATCCCTTTCCTATCATTTTTAGATGCTTTCATTTATGCGCTTACGCACAAAAAGCCTAACTTAAAACATGACATTTTTCGCGCCATTTTTTAAAAGGCAATCAGTATTTAGCAAAAGAACCAGAAATATACTTTAAAAAAAATCGCTTAAAGAGAAGAAAACCCCATTTGGAATGTCTTCCAGTGATACAAAGTGATGAACCTTATTTTTGTAACCCTCTAAAACACTATTCTGAAATGAAAAAAATCCAACTGTGCTAAATCCTGGGCTAAATAAACATTCCAATGCTATTTATGGCCTTCGAAAAACAACATCTGCTGCCTTAAGGCAGGAAAGGCTGAAACCTGAAAGAGTGCTGAAACCTGAGCACGCTTTCAGTTTTACTGAAAACAGACATTTGAAGTTTCAAAAATGCGCGTGCAAAAAAAATGCATTTAATTCTAGCAAGAAAAAATTCACTTTTTTTTAAAGTGTTTGCCTTTTTCATGTACTACAATGCATGTAAGTGAAAAAATGCTATAAATTTGTTTCGCTACAAAAGACACAATTATTTTTGAGGCCCTTCGTATTCCTAGTGAATGTGAATTTTAACTTATCTATTTTAAGCATTTAACGTTTTTGCTTAGTCTGTAAATTAAATAGCAACACATAGCGATTTTAGCATGTGACATAGTAAATTGCTGGAGTGTTATTTAATTTCTACTTAATATTAATTATTCTGACATTTTACTTAACAGACTGAAAACATCAATAAACCTACAAACACATTGAGCTCATTGCAGACATAAAGAGAAAAGATTTAAACACTCAGGACACACAATACAGCGCTGTAAGCTATTACTGAAGTTACACTAATGAGAAAAACCACATAGACATTATAAACACACATTGAACCCACAAATAGACACTCAGGACGAAAACAAAGCCATTTGTAAATACTAGCTGTAAGTCATATTTACAAGAAGCACGTCGCAATAGGGTTTCAAAAGACTGCAAAAACCATAGCCCAACAGACTGCTGTATGTGCACGAAGCCACAATACACTTAATTCACTAGCTTTGGCTGGCAGAACACCAAAGATTGTGCTGCATATCTCCATTCATAAAACTGCGCAGAACAAAGGATCCTTGTTTTGTTGTATGTCATATTTAAATTCCCTGGGGATACAAAATCACCAAGGAAGAAATATGTTTTTTAAATCTAAACCTATTTTGATATACCCTTTAGGGGAAAGCCGGCTTATCCAAACGTATACAAAGTTGGCCAACACAAATCTCCAAATTCGCTAAGATCAGGCATCTTATAGCTCACTAATCTAGCTTCAAACTTCAAGGGGCTATCTCTATCGATACACTCGTAAATATACAAGACCCTCAGTTATTGAAAATTGCAATATTCAAATAAAACTAAGGACAAATCAAACTAAGAACCAGACTAAGGAAGCAAAGACTGGGAGCGACCCACTTATACTTAACTTACTTTTACTAATCAAAATATTATCCAGATTCTAACTGTCAAGTTCTACATGACCTAATGGTCTTTTTAAGAATACTCACGCCAAAAAGGTTATCAGTCAGGAGTGACATCATGTGGAGGATCAAAAATCAGGAAGGTCAGAAATATACTGGGCTGCAGAATTAAAGAATCTCCAGAATCCCCG
Source organism: Lissotriton helveticus (assembly GCF_964261635.1). Classification (NCBI taxonomy): domain Eukaryota; kingdom Metazoa; phylum Chordata; class Amphibia; order Caudata; family Salamandridae; genus Lissotriton; species Lissotriton helveticus. The sequence goes on from NC_136070.1 coordinate 709,217,357, forward strand.
TGCACAGAGTACCTTCTTAGTAGAACCTTGTTCTGTCCTCCTCAGTTTATTTCAGTCTGCTGGCATGATCACTCCCACAGAAAGTCACTTCTCTGATGATTCCCGCGTTAGGGCGCCAACTGAAGAACTTGGTAATTTCGCTCTCAGGGAATACTTACTAATATAACAAGAACTTGGCACAGACTCTGAAAATATGAAAAGACATCTTTATTAAACTTAACATGTGAGGCCACGTCACCCAGAAGCCGTAGCTCCTGAATGAGGTAGTCTGCTGAATGGTCTCAGCACAGACCTTTTATACCATTTCTTATGCCCTAGGCACACATTTTCTCTTTGAAGTACATTATTGTTGGTCACTCCCAGGACGTGCACACAAAGCACTGTATGATGACAAACCCACTTTTCAGTTTGTCCAGCCCAAAATTATTCATCAAACAAACTCATAATAAACATTCTTCTTTAGACAAGCTGGACAAGACCCATAATGAAAAGGCCCGCAGCCCACATCATAAATGGACCATAAAGATGGAACAGAAACAGATAGGAGCAAGATAAAGGGGTGTGTGCGTGTACAATAAACATTGCAATGTCCTGCTCTTTGATCCCTATCTGACCAGCTGCCTAACAAGGAACTGGCTCAACGAGGTCAGCCTCGGGCAAGGGAGTCAGCTTTCGCCAGGTCATGCAGGAGTCAGCACAAACCCATGCTAAGGTTATGTCCTTAAATACTTGTTCTGCCACAGTGAGGGCCTACTGTAAGGGCAATCCACAAAATGGCTGTCGTTCACAAAATGGAACCTGAGGGTTCAGAACGAAAATGACGATTTCGAGGTGAAATCGTTACTGGAATATGACGAAAATGCTTGTACATAGTGTACTAGCCATTTTCGGTCTTTTGATACCAAAATCGTCATGCTACGACAAAGTTTATTACACGAGTCCAGAATTTTCAGTACCACAACACACACACACACACCTCTTTTTTCTACCCAGTGTGTCCCTTACATTTAAGAATACAAATATTAGTGCACAGCAAATTGTTGTAAAAATTATACTCATTTCACATTATTCAATTTTTAATCTTCTCAATGACTTTGCCAGCTTCATAAACTCTGTATTCGTAATAAACTTGTGAAGAATTTACTTAGTCATGCAACAAGCGATAATGCTGCCAGCTGCGTTCACATCAAATTCTGCGTCCCCCGAATCTGGTTGAGAAAAATGGAAAGAAGGTTTTTAGGCAAATCTAGATGCTCTTGAAGGGGATTCATGCACACACACAAATAAATGTGCTATCCTGAGGCACTGTTTAGGTTCAGAAGGCCGTAGTATTTTAAAACATGTTCCAAAAATTGTAATCTTGTTAGTTGAAGGTGAAGGTGTTGAAGATGAATATGCCATTAAATCTTTTGACACTAGATTTAAAGCCTGCAAAAATGTTACGTTAGAAAGGCACAAATTCTATAAAAGAGAGCAGTTACCCAAAGTATCTGTATCTAGCTATGTTGGTGCTTTAAGTAGATTGGCTGTTTCATGCAAATACAAAGCGTTTGAAGAAAAGATGATTAGAGAACAATTAGTAGAGAAAACAAGAAATAAAAAAGTTCAAGAAGCTTTGTTGTCCAAACCTGATTTGACCTTACAAAAAGCTTTGGAAAGAGCCACCGGGATTGAAAGCAAAGTGTTTTATCTGGAATAAATGGTGGTTTCAAATTCTAATACTCCAACACAAGAAGTTTTAGCTGTCAAAGCAAATACAAACAGCTAACGATAAACCACGCCAAGTAAGGACAAGCGGAAACGTGAAAGTTGGTTCTAAATCCTCGTACAAGCGTTGGGAGTGTTACCAGTGTGGCAGCTCATCTTGGAAATACCAAAGTTTGTCCTGCCATGGATAAAACCTGCACTAAATGTTTCAAAAAAGGACGCTTCGCCAATGTCTATAAGTCTGCCGGAAGAATGTCATTCAACACAGATTCATCAAAGAAAGTGCTCAATGTAGAACAACCCACAGGGGTAGATCATCCTCAAGTGAAGAATACCAAATTTACATCGTAACAGGATCTTAAAGATATTTGCACACTGCAAACGCAGGCACTACTAGCACACAAGGAGTAAGATGACCCTTGTGTGTACTGAATGTCAACGGAGTAGACATCAAAATGCTAGCTGATGTCAGGATCCCCTTTTACCCTTATAAGTGACAAGATTTGGGAAGACTTGTTTCAAACACAAGGGATTTCTCTAAGACATTCGACAATACGACCAGTTGGTTATGGTGGGAAAACCATTGATGTAATGTGTGAATGTAATGCTAATTAATGTTTCAAGAACAGTGAATCCCAAGGTGTAGTGTATGTAGCCAAAGATGATGCTTGTTTGTTAGGGTGGCATGACCAAGGTAATTTGGGGATTGTACTGGATCCCAATGATCCTCACCAAGTAATATTGAAGAAAGATTTAGTCCGTGTGCAAACTATCAAGAAAGAAGGATGGGAGTCAATATACCCTGAAATTTTTAAGGAAGAGTTGGGCCTATTTAATGGTTTCAAGCAAAAAATACGGTTGGTTGATGGAGTGGAAGCAGTTATGTGCAAAGTTTGCCAGGTACCTTTATCCTTGCGCGATGCATTAAAAAAAGAATTGGACAAGTTGTGTGCTAGCAACAATATAGATCCAATTGAGTCTTCGATTTGATTTCCCCAACAGTTTTACCCAAGAAAGCTAATGGGGCTTTAGGCATGTGTGTTGACCTTCGCGATTTGAATCACCACATATGGCTGATCAACATCCATTACCCAACATCACAGAAATGACAACCACTCTAAAAGATGGTAAGTGGTTCAGTTTGCATCCTGAATCCAGACACTACACTGCATTCATCACCCAGAAGGTTTATTTCAATTCAAATGTATGCCCTTTGGACTTGCGTCTTCAGTTTTTCAGAGGATTGTGGAGAGCATGTTCAAGGGCATGTCCGGGGTGATGGCGTTCCAAGATGATATATTGGTGTGTGGTGGTGACCAGAAACAACACAACGAGCGATTACACTCTGTGTTAAAGAATAAAGGAGTTACTTTGAGTCTTAAAAAATGCAAATTGAATGTGAGCACTGTGGAATATTTAGGGTTCAAACTGTCTGATGAGGGGTTGATCCTAAAACTAGTCTAGTAAAAGCAAAAGAGATTTTGGTGCACCTGGAGATAAAGACCATTTGAGATCCTTAATGAGACTCATTGAGTTTTATGCTAGGTTCGTACTAAGTTGTGCTGTTAAGACTTACCATTTGAGATACCTTCTCAAAAAGAACGTGGTGTGCAGGTGGAGTAACAAATGTGCAGAGGAATTCATGTCAATCAAAAAATAAATTTCACATGCCATTCCTATAAAACCCTTTGATATCAATGATCACATGATAATCATGACTGGTGCAAGTAAGAAAGGGTTGGGCGCCGTTCTCATGCAACAAAGAGACAGCAAGGATGAAGTGATAGCCTTTGCATTCAGAGGTTTGAGAGGACCCGAAACCACGTACTCTGTGGTGGAGCAAGAAGCTCTGCCTTGCTGGTGGGGCATAGTTCATTTCAAACATTATTAATGGGGTTCCAAATTCACTGTGAGGGTGGACCACAAACCTTTAGTTCAGTTTATCACCACTAAGGGTGGTGACAGGGCGACCCCTCGGATCGCCAAGTGCCATATAGAATTTTAGAATGCAATTTTAATGTTGAGTTCCTTCCAGGAAATAAAATGTGTTGGTAGATTGTTTGTCTAGGCTGCCTAGTAGTGAAGACAATCGTGATGACTATGAAGATAAGGATTTCGATTCTGAGATCATTTGCATAACATGTGTTATCCGGGAGGTGCCATTTTGGAATGTGAGTGGAGAGATGCTTACAAAGCAGACAAAGAAATTAAAAAGGTTATGAGTTTCTGTGTAAAGGTTGGACAAGAGGATATTCAGGGGATAGTGTTGTCAGTAAATATAAACATGTTTTAGAAGAACTATCAGTAGTTAATAGATTTGTATATCGGGCTACTTTACTAGTGGTCCCTGAGGGCATGAGGAACAAGGTTCTCACATTAGTCTACGAAGATCACATTGGCATGCATTGCATGAAAAGAAGAATCAGGGAAAATGTTTGGTGGCCTGATCTAGATAAGCGGGTTGAATACTTCATGAGGGACTGTATGTGCTATGTGCTATGCTTTAAGTGAAAAATCACAAGTACGGGTGTCTAGCCCTGTAGAAGCAGTGGATGTGCTCTCTATAGCTTGGTCCAAACTTGCTTTTGATATCATTGGTCCCATGTCGTTTTCTGTCGGTGGTGTTTCTGAGTATAGAATAGTTCTAATAGACTACTATATTCGTTGGACAGAGGTTAAATTTGCGAAAAGGCCTACCACAGTTTGTGTAATAGAATTTCTTGAGTTGTTGTTTGCAAGGGAAGGAGTTCCAGATGAAGTGATTTTGGACAATGGGTGTCAGTTCACTTCGTTGCAATTTGAGGAGTTCATGAAACTTAAGGGTATAAATAAAGCAAACTAAAACCTCTCTTTACCACCCTAGGAGTGATGGTCTTATTGATAGATTTAACAGAGTGATCAAATAAAATATGCACTTGTCAAAAGACAGTGGTTTGAATTGTAAAAATAAATTGAAAAATCTGTTGTCGGCACCATGCCCAACACTGATACAGAGGTTTCTAGGTTCATTTTACTGAGAGGATGTTTTCCTTCTTCGAAATTGTTGAGGAAGTGGCTGGGTGAGTTTGAGTTACCTAAAGCAAAGATGAGGGAGTTTAGCAAGAAGAGAGTGGAAGCTCAGAAGAAATATGTTCAGCCAAGAACTAGAGAGATGAGAGTGGAAGCTGGACATCTGGTCAGGGTAAAATGGTCACGGATTTTACCCAAAGGAGAATCCAAGTTTTCTGATCTTAAGACTGTTGTGAGAGTAAACGAGAGTTCAGCGAAACTGGAGGGTGGCAGATGGTGGAAAACAAACTCAATTTCAGTTCCTAAGTTACATCAGTTACATCATGATGTTGTGTCGGAGCACTTTGGGTCTCGTGCTAATCAGGGAGTGGTGTGCCATGAGGCCAGGGATCGTGTTCCTTCTTCCAGGATAACTAAGTTGCCCAAAGGATTTCGGGACTATGTAATGCATTAACCTGTTACCTGTTCCTTCCTTTTGTTATTATTTGGTGCAATATATTTTTATTTCAAGATAATTAAGTTGCCCAAAGGGTTCCAGACTATGTTATGTATGAACAGAGAGATAAACGGTTGAGGGGGGGTCCGAGGGGAAAAAATTATTATAGACCTGCTGGTACCTAGTCCCCCAACTAGACACTAAAACACACGGAAGGTACAGAAGGTCTCAGAAATACAGAGGGAGAGAAAAGAAAATAGCAAATCTCTCTATTGGGACCTAATAGTGTCCTCTTTACATGCCCAGAATACACAGTTAATCTGGAAACAACCAAGAAAACAAAAAGAAGAGAAGATGCACAAGGAGAGGAAAAAGATACCCATCAGCCCACTCATAAGTGGAATCTCGTCATCTGGGTATATGTTGGTAAATGGTGTCCTCTAGGGTCTGCCTTGGAAACAATCCATAGGACTGCCTAGTGATGGACCCAGAACATTTCACCAACAGATGACAGTATATGAGCGGGAGGGGTTGAGGTTGCAGTGCTCAAAGAAAAAGAAGAAGAAAAGGAAAATAATCCAAGTGATTCTAAAAATACCTACGATGATGTCATGAAATACTTTATTAGGGCTGACCATCAAAGTGGTATGGTTAAAAACAGTATGCTGATAGCATGTAAGGAATTGCTACCCACCAATGTTGTTATTCGGTCTAGACCGAATAACAACATTGGTCTAGACCGAATAACAACATTGGTGGGTAGCAATTCCTTACATGCTATCAGCATACTGTTTTTAACCATACCACTTTGATGGTCAGCCCTAATAAAGTATTTCATGACATCATCGTAGGTATTTTTAGAATCACTTGGATTATTTTCCTTTTCTTCTTCTTTTTCTTTGAGCACTGCAACCTCAACCCCTCCCGCTCATATACTGTCATCTGTTGGTGAAATGTTCTGGGTCCATCACTAGGCAGTCCTATGGATTGTTTCCAAGGCAGACCCTAGAGGACACCATTTACCAACATATACCCAGATGACGAGATTCCACTTATGAGTGGGCTGATGGGTATCTTTTTCCTCTCCTTGTGCATCTTCTCTTGTTTTTGTTTTCTTGGTTGTTTCCAGATTAACTGTGTATTCTGGGCATGTAAAGAGGACACTATTAGGTCCCAATAGAGAGATTTGCTATTTTCTTTTCTCTCCCTCTGTATTTCTGAGACCTTCTGTACCTTCCGTGTGTTTTAGTTTTTTTTTTTTTTTTTTTTATGTTATGTATGAACCTTTTCCTTTCTTTTGTTATGATGTGGTGTATTATGTTTTTATTTAATTTGATGTCATGTTTCTAAGCTTTTGTTGTCATTGTATAGGGAGAAGATGTATTGGGTTGTACTTTTATCCTTTTTTGCAGCGCGGTGCGTTGGTGGAATTTGACGGGGAAGGGATTCTGGAACGGGTGGTGGGAGAGGCGGTTGGTGGATTAGGTTGCTGGACGAATGGGGTTATGTGCCGCTCCTGTCTTGTTGACAATCAAAATTGTACTTATGAACTTACTGGCTGGCCATTCATGCTCACAGAACCGGCAAGGGGAGGCCTTGACCAGAAACACAGACTCATCTGGCAGTCACCGACTCCAGGTATCAGAGACAATGACCCCAGTATAATTTCACTGTTGTGCTTGTACCTGATTCCTTTCCTATGTAACAGCATTCTTAGAGGTGTACACTAAGGTGTTTTTCCATGATTAGGTATTAGACTGACCTTGATGAAACACACTTTTATATAAAAGAAGTGCCTCAGATGGCTCCCTGATATTGAGTTAGTAGGTGTTGCGAAAGTATCTTAGACACAGTGATTGTCACAATAATATTTCTGTTGGCCTGATTTGGAGGCTTTCATTACCTGTGTTATGGTAAATTTCAGGTGCAATCAGTAGGTCAAACCAGCTGAAATGTAATGGGTTAATAATGCCGGGCTAATACCTGGACATATTACCTCACCAAAATCCAAATTTAGATGGGAAAACTTGTGAGAAGGTATTTATTGGTCCAGGAAATATCGACCCCAGGGTCTCCGCATTTCTTCAGCAAATAAAGACCTTAACCTCCCCCTGGGCCACTAACACTGAGGGCTGGTCTGGATATGCATCAGAAGAAGAAGACCTGTGAGCAAACAAAAATGGCATCATGTATTTTAAAGGCGCCACACTGCAAGCTCTACCTTTGCTTACATCCAAAGTACAGCCGGACTTGGCCTCTAGAGAATTTATGGCAGATTTGCCCAAGGTCAAAATCTTGGCTACCAACTTAGAAGCATAGATTTCCCATGAAAATGACTAATTGTATTCCTTGCAAATAAACAACCTGGACAAGTCCTTTAATGGGTCTGGGTCAAGGTTCTTGGCCCAAACCCTCGAAAAAGGAGCACAAACAAAAGAAAGTTGTTTTAGGAAACCCCTCACCCGCCTACCTAGTAGGTGGCATGCTTCATCAGCGGTCCCAGCTGGATCACCTAGTGCAATCCAGCTGTGCGTCAACGCCTGAATTACAGCGGAGTTGGCTGATTGTGTGAGAAAAGTGAAGTGCTATGTGAAGTGCAGTAATGTGATAAAAATGTCTTTAGGAATACCCTTATAAAAGGTTTAATGGAAGGGTCCTAGGGCATGGGTAAAAACATCATCAGGATCAGCGTGAGGTTTTGAAATGTACCTCTGTATCCCTTAAAGATTTAGGTCTACTAGTTTCAGCCTTCGGGTGTGTTAAAGAGGCTTTCGTCAGGACCAATTAAGTGTGTGGCCAAAAAGAGGAAAGAAAAAATGAGGCATATTTCCGCCTCAAACCAGATGCACAGCATTTATGGCGCCAGCTCGGCTCCTAATTCCAATTTTTGACCATCAATTCATCCATTTAATCCAAATACTCCATACTATTACTCCAATTATGTTTCTTTTATATATTCATTCACTGTTCCACTTGCGGGGTTTATATATCCTCAGGATATTTGTTTTTCTCATTCAGGAGATATACTTTGCATTGAGCGCAATAGCATGATTTCTTGTCCCCTGCCTGTGTTGAGCAGGGTGGCGACCAGGCAGCCACTGGTTCAGGTGGCAACGGGCCGGTATTTTGGTGTTTACAGCCCACTTTCCTCACAGCAACAGCAACGGGACGGATTTCTAGAGCAGCTAGATGGCCTCTTTCACATCCCACCCAGGGCAGCACCCATCCAACGGGGCCAGGAGTGTCGAGGAGACCAGCAGTGATTTGAGGGGGTGGAGGTGAACTCTAGGGGCTGCTGCAGACTCCTAGGCTCTGTGCATCACAGGGGTCGGAAAGGAAAGTGCTCTGGGCAGGGCCTAATGTCCGTGCTCCAGCCGCCACCATTGTATATGTTGTGAGTCGTGGGGGGGATTCTCAGATCTATGTCCCACCCAAGTATTCTGCAGGGAAGGGGGCACCTTCCCCAGAAAAATGTACAGCTGCTGCTGCTGGTGCAGTCAGGACAGCCTCTGAGATCAGAGTGGGGCCATCATCTTGGCTCCATCGCGAGTGTAGGAGATGGGATGGTCAGCGGTTCCATGGTTCTGCGTCTCACTCCAGCGGCTCTTTCAGAGCACCGCTAGTGTCTTCGATATCTCGGCAAGCCTCTCCTGTGGAACCTGGGAGGCGATGGCTGTTAGGTAAGGGCCAAGGAGATTGTGGGTGGCGTGGAGCTCCGTGGCCTCCCCTGATCTGTCTTAACCTGGAACCGGCATGCCACCTTTTGGCTTAAGCCCTGCAGTTACTGGAGCTACATATTTACCAGCCTCCTACCACATCCTTTCCCAACTAGTCACAGAGTTAAAAACGAGTGTGATGAGTTAGAAATAGGTTCAAGATGTGCAGTGCTTTAAAATGAATCCTGTGACATCAGGCCCATGATGATGTGAGGAACAGTTTCAGATCTCAGCCTCCTCCATGACTACTTGAACATCCTAGTGCTGAAGTGCGACATGTACAGACACCTATGGGTAAGTAAAATATGCCTCTAGGTTAAATGTATGCAATGATGGCGGTGAGAATATGAGTGTGTGTAAGAGTGTGTGTGTGTGTGTAAGAGAGAGAGTGAGTCTGAGTGAGTGATTGTAAGAGTTAGAGGGACACAGTGACATGTGATGGAGACTGTGTGAGCTTGTGAGAGTATGCGCAAGCATAAGAGTAGGTCAGCGTATGAGCATCTGAGTGAGACAGTGCGAGCATTTGAATGAGACAGCAACAGAAAGTGACAGTGAATGAAAAGTGAATTAAACAGTATGAGCATGTGAGTGAAACAGTAAGAGTGCAGTAGAGTGAGTGAGACTGTGAATGAGGCACTGAGAGTAAGTGACAGTAAGTGAGACTATGGGAGACAAAGTATGAAGAGGTGTTTGGAATAGTGAGCGAAACAGTGAGACAATGAGTGAGACAGAGTGCAAACATTGGTGAGAAAGCAAATATGGTTGAGTGGGACAATGAACAAGAGTAAGGCAATGAGTGAGACAATGTGAGCCTCTAAGGGATTGATTATGAGTCTGGTGCTTCATGGACCGCCAGACTTGCAGAGGTGCAGCAGTGGCGGTCTCCCGACTACCCTATTACAATTAGGGCAGTCGGATCGTCATTGTCTCACCACAGCCACCATAAAAATACCATTCCCCGGTGGTGCTACAGCAGTGTAGAGGCAGTAATATGATTGGTGGAACCGGAGGCGTCCTGCCAAGCATATTACAAGCTTCCTCTCTGCCACGGTTTTCATGGCGCTTCCTCCACCATGAAAACTGAGGCAGAGAGGATACAAAGCGGGTCCTACAGGGCCCCCTGGTGCCTCACACCATGTGAATGCACACAGGGAGGCACCACATGTGCCCACCTGTGACCAAGCACACCTGTTCCTGCATGGCATGGACGTAACAGTCCATGCCCTGCATGAACAGTTTTTGGCGTTCCTATTGCAATATCCATTTTTAGAGGAAACGCCATGGGAACACCAACAAAAAGCCCGTCAGACAGGAGGAAACTCCTAATTTGGTGGGTGGCCCAACCACAGATTTGGCAGTGCGGCAGCAGGGTGGACCCGGCTCTTCGCCAACAGACTTGTAATCAGGCCCTAAGTGAGAAAGTGAGGGAAACAGTAAGTGAAACATTGTGAGCATTTGAATGAGACAGTGAGTGACATTTATGAGACAGTGTGTGAGCCTTAAGATTGTGCGAGCATGTGATTATCTTTGTATATGATGCTGGCCTTGTAAGTCTGCCACAGGGCCCTGATATAAGAAAGGTAATTCTTGGTCAAAGGATGTATCCCTGGCAACATACTGGTACTGGATTATTGAAGATAATTTTTGACATAAGAGATGGTCTCCCATGATACAATACAGGGCCTAGCATACTGGAGGCAATACATGGAATGTGGTGCACCCATGATAAAATGCTGGTGCTGTCATATTTGAGGTAATTATTGGTTTAAGGGAGGGCAACCATGGCTCATGTGGGATGACAACATGAAAAAAATGTAGCCCCTGACATACTGGAGGCAATTTTTTATAAAGTTACCCAATGTACATGGTCGCTGTTAATAGAATAATTGTGGCACTGGTGTAATGTAGGTAAATCTTGACCTAAGGGAGCATTGCATGGCATAAGTGAGCACCCATGGCAAAATGCTTTTCAATGTCTTTGGTAAATTGAAAGTAGTTGTTAACTTATGGAGTGAACCTGTGCCTCATTTTGAAAAAAAATGGTTTAAGGATTCATTTGCACCACGTTCAATTAAAAATAACTTTATTTTAGCCACCATGGCCATAAAAGCACAGATACAAACACAATAAAAGATCATTATGCGTAGAAGTTAAACCAATCCACTATAATGCAGTTTGTCATAAAACCTCTCCAATAAATAATGAAATAAATAATATATGAAAATAGATTATGAAATGGTACAATACATCAGATATAATCATATTGAGATAAAAAATCACAAGAGATTAAGCAGGAAGTAAGAACTTCCTGTGCAGCATCCACATGGCCTCCAGGAACTTAGCAAGAGGTATGGCAAGTGATAGACAGCAATCAGATCTCTGTTTGCGGAGTGCAACTAGGTGGCTACACTGGTCATATTCACCTGCAGATAGGAACTAGCCAAAACTTTCAGGGGCAAGCTCAGGTAAGACAAACAAAGACATGAGGCAATAAATCCTGTAAATCCTCTTCCATAACTGAGTTTATAATGTCCCCATCTGCTCCAGCGAATAAAGGGACACCTTGGAGTGGTTGAGGGATTTTGATCTTCTAGTTACACCCCAGTTCCTTTTCTTATCAGAGCTCCCTAGAATGTGGTCGAACCCACCCTGACATTCAGGAGTAATGGTGAACCCAATGATGAAGCATGACACTAATAGAGTGTTTGAGGGCTATATATAAAAATGAATTATTTTCCTTTCCCACTCCTAGTGGAGTGTAGTCTAGGTGGGTCAAACACTCTCTCATCACTTCCAGTGTCATGATATTAGGATGGATACCCTACAAGTAATGTCAGTATTACACGCCACCACTTTTAAAGACCACCAACTGCCACTGCACGGTTCTTGGCATTTTACATTAACATCAAAGCTTAAATTTCGACTTGCATTTGTATCAACTTCACAATTTTAATTGTGAACATATTGTCAAGCAGATGTGGAGTTAACATGAGTCAATTTAGCCTTCCCTAAGTATACTTAGTTTGATTATATTCTGGTGTGATATTCTTTGTTGCACCAATAAATGTGCAGGTCGATATACTTGACCTCAGTATTATAACATTGTCCTCACTTGCAGGGACTTTTCGTACAAAAATAGCACTCCTGAATAGAGTGTTTCAGGCAATTATTATGGACAGGGAAGCCCAATTCACATCACATTATTGGCAGGCTTGTTGTTTAGAGGTAGCCACCAATAGTCATTATTTATTTATTTATTTATTTAAACCGTTTTATATAGCGCTGGCTAGACCCAAAGGTATCAGAGCGCTTTACAAGGGTTGGGAGAGGAACAACTTGTAATATAAAATTTTTACAAAAAGGTCAAATGTAAGACAAAAAGAGCAATATGCAAAAAACAGTAATTACATGGACAAAAAAATAAGGAGTACAATTAGGTCATAACCAGTATTGGATAGTTAAGCTAGCGTGGGTGGTCGGGATGGGGGGAAAGTATGGAGGTAGGGAGGAAGTGAGGAGGGTGATGGGAGAGGTGATAGCATGCGGGAGTAGGCAGTGATTATAAGAGAACTAGTAGGGAGAGGGTGGAAGTGTATGAAAGAATGAGAAGAGGGAGGGTAGAAAGTCAGTTATAATGTGGCAAGAACATAGCACCGTCATGGGAAGGAAACCCTGTTTGGTGGCAGGATTAAGGACCCCAGTATTTGTTGAGAAGGTGCCGCTTAAGAACTTTTTTGAAGCAGAGGTAGGAGGGGTTGCAAAGTAGATCTTTGGGGAGTGAGTTCCAGATAGTAGATGCATTTCCGTAGAAGAAGCGTGACTGGGTTGGTTTCTTGGTTACCAAGGGTGGTACTAGTATGAGAGCATTTGTGCTCCTCATTTCTCGATTTAAGCTTTCTTTTTTACTCACCTATCTTCCCGCATTTTCTGCTCGGATGGCGACATCCCAGCCCCGGTCCACCGCAGCAGTGTGCCGTTGACTGGAGGGCGACCAGGAAGCAGGCAGACCAATCGCTGGACACTTCCGGTCGGTGGGAGGGCGGAGCCAGGCTCCCGCGCTTCCCACTACATTAGACCAATGTGCCAGCGGACGCACGCAGCGGACACGCCGCTGGCGCGCCGAAGGCGCGCCTAAGGCAAGCCCGTCTGTGCCCATGCGCGGCCGGCCGGGGCTAGGGGCCAGAACCCCTGTCCGTGCTGCACCTGCCCAACACAGCACCATCAGATATTCACGTGAGGCGCTATTAACTCTTGCACATAAACCAGGTAACATCCTCTCACAATGTGCCTTAGCCCACCCCGGATTCACATTTGGCCGGATCTCCTGCCACTCCTGTAAATGGTCCAGTATGGGTCATAGTCAAACAAGCAGGCAGTCTGCTCCAAACCTTCATAAACTATCCTGTATCTACCTTAACGCGACATCCTTTACTAAACACTCCCCCGACACCTGGGACCTTCATCACTGAAACTTGGATGGATGACAACAACTCCCCAGACATTGCCAATGCATTACCAGTTTACTGCAAAATTGTCAAACAAGACAGGCATGGCTGCAGGGGAGGAGGGGTAGCAATCATGTTCAAAGATCATCTGACATGTCAACCAGTTCAAGTAGCACCACAGAATGAACATGAAATACTTCCCGTCCAAATACTTAATGAAGGTCTTATCATTCTGGCGGGAGCAGTGATCTATAATCCCCCAGGTCACCAAGTAGATCTCAGTCCCAGGGTACTCACTCAGCTTCTTCCAGTTTGCCTGCAATACAAGAACTACCTGGTGATGGGGGATTTTAATGAACACTACGAAATAAAAGACAGCCCGGTCGTCTCTCAATTGGAGAGCGACATGCGGATACTTCAACTCAATCAGTGGACTGAGGGGCCCACCCACATAGCTGGTCACACGCTTGACCTACTCTTTTTTAATATCGAAGCTACTCGCATCCATGAGATTAAGCCATTATTTTGGACAGACCACTCGCTCATAATTCATTTAAGTCCTGCAAAACTCATCATACATCGAATTGAGCCTGGAGGCTAGTTACTGAATCTTCATTCCTAGCACACTTTACACGCTCCAACATACAGACCTTAGGGGATCTCCCAGTATGTACAGGAGCCGCTAACCTTGAGTCAGAGATTTGTACAACTTTGGACAAACTGGCTCCAATACAGAAACATAAGCATTTGCAAAGACCGCATACGGAAAAATTGTACACCCCACAACTTACAAAACTCAAGAGGAAATGCCGAAACCTTGAACATCAATGGAGATTGTCAAAGAATGACTCGGACAAACTGAGGTACAAGTCCGAACTTAAATCCTATAATCACACCATAAAAAAATAAAATAGGTCCTACTATGCCCTTCGAATCAATGAAAATTGCAACTCTGCTAAAGAACTTTACAGAATAGTCAAAGAACTCAGTAAACCAGCCAGTATGTCCCAAAACTTACCCCCATCAGTAGACGCATGCAAAAGAATAAGTGACTTCTTTTCAGATAAGATAAGGAAGATCTACTCCACGTTCAATTCTCCCACAAAAGCTGATATAACGAACAGGGACCTCTTGATTCCCCATCCAGATGCCACATCATTTATGTGTAATTTCTCCCCGCTTACAGAGAATGAGGTCCTAAAGGCTATGGGTGAAGTAAAGTCTGGATCCCCGCTAGACCCCTGTCCTCACTTCATTTTTGCTCAGACTGCCTCCATTTTGTGCCCATTCGTCACACAGCTTTTTAACAACTCCCTCAAAACCGCCACCTTTCCTGACAGATGGAAACACGCCTCAGTAATCCCTCTGCTGAAGAAAGCCGGAACTGATGTTCTCAATCCCGAAAATTACCGCCCTATATCCCAACTCCCCTACCTCTCCAAAGTTTTGGAGAGATTGGTAAACAGGCAATTATCCAACTCCCTAGAAATCAACAATCTTCTAGACCCATCACAGACGGGATTTCGGACAAAAAATAGCACAGAGGCAACGCTGCAGGCTTTATCAGACAATATTAGATCCTGTACTGACCAAGGAGGGGCAGTTGCGTTGATATTGTTGGACCTGTTGGCGGCGTTCGACACGGTCTCCCACAACAGTGGGAGAAGTGTGCTCAATGGTTAGAGTGGCGGACCCTGATGCAGAGGTCTTGCCCGGGACCAGCCTCGGCGGGTCTTGGGCTCAATTTCCTCGGACCTGATAATTCACACCTCGGTGCCTATTCTAATCATAGGTCCCACTCTGCAATCCTTGGGCAATAGCTTGCTTAATCTCCACAATGGCCCCAACAGCGCTGGGATGCCTGGCTTCACCTTGGGGGTGCCCAGGAGTGGACATTTCACGGGGAAAAGCCAGGAAGGGTTCCACAGCGATATGCGTACAGCGCCAGGACACCCCCGTTGGGGAATAAGTGCACTTTACAAGTACAAATTTCATTTCAACAGTTTGCTAGAAACCCTCCATGAAAAAGGAATCTACTCCAACGTGCTGAGTTGGCTCAGCTCTTTCCTAAGTAACCAAACACAATCAGTCCGCCTCGGTCAATTTAAATCCAAATCAAGCCACATCAGCTGTGGTGTCCCGCAGGGAGCATCATTAAGCCCCACTTTATTCAATGCCTATGTTTCTTCACTGGCTAAAATCAGCAGGAAGTGGGGCATTGGTATATGCTCCTATGCAGATGACACACAGCTGATGGTGGCCCTGGATGAAAAGCCTGAGGTCACTAAATCAAAGCTACACAACTGCCTTACGGAGATGGCTCAATGAATGCATGAGCACTGTTTAAAGTTGAACGCAGGGAAATCTAAGATCTTACTCTTCGATGGTGGTGCCAAATTAGTTTGGGATGCCACATGGTGGCCACACACACTTGGCACCGCCCCTACTCCAAAATGTTGTGCAAAAAACCTGAGCATCACCATTGATGACGCTCTGTCCATGAAGGACCATGTACGGGCCCTTTGTGGCAAAGGTTTTACAACCCTGAAACTCTTAGCCAGGCTTTTTTCCTGGATACCATTGGACTGCAGAAGATCTGTCACACAAGCCTTGCTGGTCAATCAAATGGATTATGGGAACGCACTATTTGTATGCATGAACGAGCTCCTGTTCACGCAACTCCAGGTGCTTCAGAACGCCGCCGCCATTCTTGTCTGCAACAAAGGCAAGCTAAGTTCGGCCTCAACATGCATGAAGAACTTGTACTGGCTACCCATGCGCCAAAGGGCAGAATTTAAGCTACTCAGTCATGCACATAAGGCTCTGTACCGAAGTGGTCCTATAATACTCCAGGGGAAAATCGAGTTTTATGTCCCTACTAGGAGTCTGCGGTCACTTCATCTAGCTCTAGCCAGAACTAAGCGCATTAAGAAAGTGAGGACTGGGGCGATTATTCTCTAATCTGGCAGCTAGGAAGTGGAATGAGCTACCTCTGGACAAACAGCTCACTTCCAACTACGTACTCTTTCGGAAAAAAACGAAAAACACATCTGTTCTCCAAGTACTAATTCCCACTCTCTCAGCCGTACCAGGATATTCGCTACCAGCGCCTTGATATCCCTCGGGATGAGTATAGCGCTTAACAAATAAATAAATAAATAGTGCAGCTTGCTTTGTAGAGTTTGTCTGAGAGATACAATGGGGTGTGCAGATGCAAGGCATTATGCGTAATGCAAGCACTCTTGTAGGTGGATCTGCCTTCGATGGGAAGCCATTTGACATCTTTGAGGATGGGGAGATGTGGTCAAACCACTTACAATCAGAAATAAGCCTGGCCGCGAGGTTAAGGACTGATTTGATTGAGGCTAAGTGGACTTTTGGTGGTCCAGAAAGAATGGCATTACCATAGTCCAATATAGAAATTACTAGTGATTGAACAACTAATTTAAAGTCATCAGCAGGAATGAAGGGTTTAATTTTCTTGAGGTGATGTAGAGTGAAGAGAGCGCCTTTGGCCGCATATTCATGTGGGGAGAGAGGCTGAGGTTCTGGTCAATACTTATTCTGAAAGATTTAACTGAGTTAGAAGTGGACAAAGAGCAATTAAAAGCTTTAAGGTCAGAGATCCAGTGTTGAATTGGGAGCCAGTTGTTTTTAGGAGCGAAGAGAATGACTTTCGTTTTTTTAGGGTTGAGTTTAAGGTGATTGTGATGGAACGAGTGTTGAATCTTAGTCAAGGCATCATTGAGGTGCAGAATGTCAACTTGTGATTTGATCTTATAGTAAAGCTGGGTATCGTCATCATAGAGGAGGTGGCTGAGTCCTGCTAACTTCAGAATGAGGGTGAGGGGTTCCATGAATAGGTTAAATAGAGAGGGGGAGAGAATAGAACCCTGGGGAACACCCAGGGGCACAGGAGTAGGTTTAGAGAGGCAATTCCTGATTTTAATTTGTTTGGTTCTGTGCTGAAAGAAAGAGGTGAATCATTTGAGGACTGGACCATTGAAGCCAAAATGATCTTTTAGGGTGTTGAGTAAGGCAGAGCGGTTAACAGTATCAAAAGCAGCAGGGAGGTCAAGAAGAATGAGAAGGGAGGCCTTCCTCTTGTGGAGGGAGTGATGGATGTCATCAACAATGTTGAGCCAAGCAGTTTCAGTACTGCAGCCCTTTCTAAAGCCTGACTGTAATGTGTCCAAAAGGCTGAAAGAGTCAATGTGCTTGTCCAGTTGGAGCAAGTAGCATTTTTCGGGGGCCTTGGATAGAAGAGGAAGATTAGAGATAGGACGTAGATTGTTAAGGTCGGTGGGGTCGGCAGTAACACTTTTGAGGGTGGGAGTGATTTGGCCAAGCTGGAGGGAAACAGGGACACACCCTGTGGCCAAGGAGGAGTTGATGATGGTGGTCCAATAAGGTGCAATGATATGCTTTAAATCCTGAACAAGGTCAGCGGGGAGAGGGTCCAATGTATGAGAGGAGAGTTTAAGCTTGTTGATGATGTTAAGGACATCCCGCTCTGTAACTGGGCTGAAGTTAAGCCAATATGCATTATTTTTTAGCTGTGGGCTGGCGAGGAAATGTTCCGGAGGGGCAACAGCGGGGGGGGGATGAACAGAGTCAGGAGGGGGGCGAAGGTGTAAAAGGAGACTTGGATGGGAGGTCATAGAGGGGTGATGAGCAATGTGGTGGAAGGGTTAAGGCAAAGCATTGATCAATCTTGGCAATTTTTTCGTAAAAGAAGTTCGCAATTTCTTCACATCTTTTAATAGTGGCCATGAATTTGGGGGGGCAGAGGCTGTTTGATTTTTTGTAATGCTGAATAGTTCCCTGGATCTATTTTTAGCCTGGTCGAGTTATTTCATTTGACCTCATTGCTGACTAACAAGGAGACTAACAAAACCATGGGGCAATATGTGATGTGTTATGTTTCTGAGGTCAAGAATCACTCTTTACTGGGCAAAGTCATGGATAAATATGTTTACCAGGTTTGGCGGCTCAATGGCTAATGCATCCTCTGCAAGAATCTGTGTTTGAATTCATGGTCACAGGTTTAAATCCTGGCGGGTGTGCTCAACTTTTTGAGATCTATAAAATGAGTACCATTCAGTTGGGTCACAATATACACCTGTTATTTCAGTTCCAAAGTATCCTTCAAGGTGAATGTGTGCATTGCAAATATTTATTATGTTTGTTGACGAGGAAAATCTATTAGTCTCAAACCAATTAATCTTTGCAAAGCGTGTAGCACTGAAACCGTAACAATGAAAATCCTTTTTTAAATTTGCTGCATTCTGGGCAATGGAAATGTCAGCCTCCACATTCTTCATTTATTGCCATTTGAATTGATTGACCACTAATACTCATTACTTTCTATGAATCTCACAGGTGCTTTCAGCAATACGGTCCTTGGAGGATTTCCCCCTTTCCTGACTAACAAAATATATCTGGTTAGGAAGGGCAACAACACTTCTCGCTGAATCTTTTTAATATGATAGGTCCCTCATTAATCTATTACTTTATCCATGTTGCTCAATGTGTGGATTGAGTACCTAAGAATCCTGATAGAAGAAATACAATTTGCAGACAATACCTCAATATACTTAAAAATATCTTAACCACAAGATGCTGTACTACTAAAAATAGTATAACAAAACTCCTCAGCAGGATGTCATCAAATTTCCTCATGTTAAATCTTAAAATAAAATCAAGGTGACCCTCATCAGACATCCTCACAACTCCAAATTTAAATAGACTGGCTAGCCATGCTCAATGTAAATGTGTTTTCACTCCCTTCTGCGAATAAGGCTAAATCATTGGGGTTGTGTGTTGAGTCTATATTGTCTATAAGCTCGCAATCTCACACAGCTGCTGCTTGAAGAGTGTTGCTCCACACCCCAAAAATCATAAACCCCTGCTTCCTCCTAATGCTTTCTGCACTTCTGTTCAGGTTATTGCTATATTCACTTGAACACTGATAATTTCACTGTAGCACACTTAGGAAATCCATTCTATATTCTGCGCCATGGATCACATCTAGAAGAAAAAGGTTGAACCACATATCACTTGTTTCCTCTAGAAAACAGAACACCATTTAATTAAACATGCATCATATTCAAGGCCAGAAGGGGCCTCTCTTAAATTCTCTGGTGGTACCACAAATGTGAGGCTTTTCAATAGGTTTAGTGTAGAATTACAAAAAAAAACAGCTGTTCTAAATCTGCCACACAAAGTACTTCCCCAGTGTAGCTCTCACCATCTGGAACTCACTTCTAGAAGAGCTGAGGTACTTAAAAGACCTCATACAATATTGCATTGAAATCCTGCCTTCAGATATCTCTCTGCTCTGTTCTTGTTTGGCAATTCTAAAATTAAAACTGTGCACTGTTAGGAAAATGTTCCATTTTCGTGTGTGTCCCTCTACCCACAAGGTTTAAAAAACTACAAGGTATGAAGAACCCTTTTTTGTCATCTAAATAGGTTGACATGTTTCAGCCATTCCTACTTGAACTAGTGTTATTTTTCATATTGGTACCCTGATATAGGTCTAGGGAACATTGTACACTTTCCCTACATCGTCTCCCCGTCATTTCATATGAACATGCCTTATAAGGACATAACTCCAAATAAGGACTGACTGCCTTGTATGGACATAACGCCTTACAAGGAATGTAGCCTTTTATGGACTAAACCTTTCACCTAGTTTCATGCAGAGGGAGGGATTTTACCAATCGGTATTGCTAAGACGTCATCCTTAGCACATATGAATAATTTATGAGTACACTCTCCAGGGGGGAATACTTCACCTCTCCTATCTACGCTCAAAGGTTTAATCCCCAACGTCATCCTTACACTAAACAATGGGTAACACACATACACAGACCGTATAAATACAGCACCTCTTGCTATCAGTAAGCAGGAGGGAACCGAGACTTCAAGGCTGACACACTGACAAGAGACGCTGCGGCTCCGGCATGCCATCGCTCCAGCTGACATTGGTCTAACCATCCCTTGTGGGGTGTCCAACTTAAGTACAGGACGAAGTCCCACACTCTCACTACCCAGGTATGGGGGTTCAAATAAATACTAGTGGGATTCTTGGCCCTTAGATTCTAGGATCTTAGGCTATCAAGGCTCTTAGGCTTATTAGCTCTTTAGCACCTACTCACATGCTAGGTACACTCAGGTACATCTAGACAGGCATCTTAGGAGTATGCACTCTATTTTATAAATGCATTTTATACTCATGTATAGGTTCATGACTATTGAAAAATGGTAGAGGTGTACTATTACTTTTTAATCACTGTACTGCTGATACTATATCTCTGTGACTGTGTTACAGTTATAGCAGCGCATTTATTTTACATGAAAAGAACAACGGTACAATAAATTCTTATTGTAAACACACTCAACTTTTTCTTCTGTGTATCTCTCTGAGAGCAAAACAAGCAAGCCCGAGTGACTGGGTGAAAAGTAGTATATTGTTTCCACACGTCCGAGGTTATTATGTTCTGAAAGTTGCACAAACTAATTTCTCTGATAACAGGAGATTCTAGAAGCACTGCTAGCTAGCTAATGCGAAAATATAGGCTGCCATATTCGGTGGGGGTGTATTTTTTTTTTTATTTTAGCGATTTCTAAAGTGCCTGGTGACCCAAGGGCATCCCCGCGCTATGTAGCTTGAAGTCCTATTGAGAGGGAAGGCGGTCGAAGGGAGTTATTTGGGAAACAGATGGGTCTTTAGTTTTTTGCGGAAAGCAAGGTAGTTGGATTCCAGTCTGAGGGCACGAGGGAGTGCGTTCCAGCCCTTAGCCGCCTGAACGGAGAATTGTCGACCTCCTGTGCGGGCTTTTTTGAATCTGGGGATGCAGACTAGATTCTCATTTTGAGATCGTAGTGATCTAGTTGCTGTATAAGGTGTGATCATTTTACTGAGGATCGCTGGACCAGATCCGTTGTAAAGCTTGTGTGTTGTACACATTGCTTTAAAGTGCACCCTTTGGCGCACGGGGAGCCAATGCAGGGTTTTGAGGGCTGGCTTGGCAGATATTCTGGAGGGGGTGTTGGTAATCAGGCGTGCTGCCGCGTTCTGTGTCCGCTGGAGTTTCGTGATGGTAGCCTCGGGGGCTCCCAGATAGACCAGATTGCTGTAGTCCAGACGGGACAACACTAGACCCTGGATAAGAAGCTTTCTGGACATAGGTAGGAGTAAGGGCAGGATTTTACGGGTCGTGCGCATGAGTCCAAAACATATGCCCGAGGTTTTGGTTGCATGGGTTTTCATCGTAAGCTGTGGCTCAAGCCACACCCCGAGTGTCTTGATTTCAGATTTAGGGGGGGGAATTTCTCCGAACACATCGGGCCATAGTGTAGGAGGGATAGTTGTCCATTGCTTGCCGAGTAGCATTACCTCTGTCTTAGTCCCATTCAATTTCAGTGATGAGTCATTCATCCAGTTGTGGATATCTATGAGGCAGTTAGTTAGATTTTCAGGATGGTCAATCAGCTGGGACAAGGAGACGACTAGTTGGGTGTCGTCAGCGTAACTCACCATTTTGATGTTAAATGGTGTTACCACATCCTCGAGGGGGGCCATATAGACATTAAAAAGCGTCGGGCTTAGGGAAGAGCCCTGGGGGACGCCGCTGGTGAGTGGGAGGGTGGATGAGTGATGGATGTCGTCCCACACTTGAAAAGTGCGTCCTGTAAGAAAGGATTCGATCCATTTGATAGCTGTCCCGGTAAGTCCTGCATTTGCCAGTCTATGCAGAAGGACACGGTGGTTGACCGTGTCAAAGGCTGCACTTAGATCCAGGAGGATCTAAGTGTACGGAGTCAGTTTCCCACCAAGCCCACAGTATATGTTATCCGCAAATGCGTAGGTCCTGCATGAAGGGTACTATTGGAACTACACTACATGGCGCCCAAAGTGGTCTAATGGCACACAACGTGTCAAAAATGGTTTGCCCAACGTGGTAAATACATGGCGCACATACTCAACAGTAGAATCTGAGTAGCTCAGTCATGCTTAATCTCAGAGACCCTACTTTCAAAACCCTGGAGTAGGTGGGAAAAAACTCCACCACAGCTGAGTAGGTAAGATATCCTATGTATTGGCTAGTGGTTATTGAAGCTTGAAGGGAATATTCCCAAAATTGTGCATAAAACCTTTGCATAAAACCTTTAATAAATTCCTTGGAAAGTTAGCCTGTGTTCTAAAACACAATGGTTGAACAAGAGGGAGATTTAAACACCATCTAGCCCAAGGACTTAATCAGTCTGGTGAGGAAGATGCAGATGCAATACATATGACAAACTCTGACAGTTAAACTTGTCAAACATGGTTCATCTCCGAGAGGTATAGTAATATTCGTGATAGAGGCACACGAATATTTCGAACAGAGGTATTTTACTCATGGGTTACATTCCCAGAAGCAGATGCTGTAACGAAAACTTTTAATAATTACACACATGAAGAAGTTCCAGCGGCTTACACTCCGTTTGAGGAGATAGAAATTTCACTTACCTACCAGGAACATATTTTCTGGTCTAATGGCACCCTACCCCACACAAGACCAAGAGCAAGGCTTGGTCCTTTAGGAAGACCAGGAGCAACATGGCTGATATTAGTGACCTATGCACCATATCCAGACATTGACACAATGCCAGGTCATAAACTACTTGTTCAAATCAAAGAAATGATAAAACTCTACAGAAACATGACACACTTTGTCTTAAGCACAAAGGTCCAGAGCTTAAGAGAATAGTGTAGTTGTATTATATAGACCACAATAGGCTACTATATGTTTTTTCTTACCCAGCCGGGAAGAAATTTAATGTCAATTGATTCAAGTATTTTAAGGATTTAAGTACATTTTTACAACAGACAATTTTTCTGTAGGGCACAGTCCTGCGCCGAACTTAAGAGTTGGAAAGTGAAGAGAAGGTAAAGGGAAATGCAGAAAAGTTACTTCAGGCAACAGAGAAGAGAGCGTACTGGGCACTGTGTAAGTCAGAGAGATATATCAGTGTTTCCCAGAGCAGAACATATAAACAGTAATACACAATGGTTCACAATATGTCTACTAAGAAAGGTCGACGTTTCGATCCCGCGCTCTAATTACAAAGGGATGATCATCAGGACTTTAACATATTAATTGCCTGGTAAAACAATGCGCCTGTTGGAGAAAAAACAGGGAGAAGAACAAAGAATAGGCAGTTTAAAATTCTGAGAAGTCAGCTAAGCCTTGTTCCCAAACCGGTAAGTCAACTCCCCGCTGGCCTACCGCCTCCACTCCCACAGTCCTTTACTTAATTATATTATGCCTTCCCCACAGCGGATCGAACCAATGGCATCGACCTCCGATCCTTGAAACCCCATCAATTAAGACACACCGAGCGTGGTCCCCAGTTGTACCTCACCCACTGGTAAGTCCTACCCGCCTAGGTTGGGCACTCTCTGCCGCACAGGGCACGGCGTTAACCTGCTTTGCCTTTCTCCCCAGCGGATCGAATACACCAATTTCGACCGCCTAACAATTTGAAGTTCCCACAACAAGAGGAACAAGCCAAACGGGTGCCGCCCAGACCCGCACCTTATCCCTGGTATGTTATTCCTCCCCTGCATCATAGCCAATCAGGCAGTCGCCCATGGTCTAAACGCTCAATTTATTTTAACATTTTTGCCCTATTTAGTGGTTCAGCAGACTCCAACTTGTCAGAGCTGCGCAGCACCACATAATACCACGTGGTCATGATTGCCTAGACCCAACCATGAGCCCTCGCCAAGGTAAACTGACCCTGGATGCATGGTCCCTGGCCGCTCACATACCACGAGCACACCGTTCAACGCCCTCCAGAAACAACACCCCCTGCCCTTATTTTCACCTTCACCTCGCAACCTTGTTCCTAGCGATAGCACAATAAATTAGTTACCACTCACTCGCCCGTATGTTTTACACCATCATTGGCATACCACAAGTCCTCTCACGCCTTGTTTGGACTATCCATCACCGCGATTCCGAATGATTAGATGTGTTCACTACCACGGATCTGAGTAATAGAATATCGTTCTACACTGCGATTCCGAATGTCAAAACGTGCTTAGCTGACTTCTCAGAATTTTAAACTGCCTATTCTTTGTTCTTCTCTCTGTTTTTTCTCCAACAGGCGCATTGTTTTACCAGGCAATTAATATGTTAAAGTCCTGATGATGATCCCTTTGTAATTAGAGCGCGGGATCGAAACGTCGAACTTTCTTAGTAGACATATTGTGAACCATTGTGTATTACTGTTTATATGTTCTGCTCTGGGAAACACTGATATATCTCTCTGACTTACACAGTGCCCAGTACGCTCTCTTCTCTGTTGCCTGAAGTACCTTTTCTTCATTTCCCTTTACCTTCTATTCACTTTCTAACTCTTAAGTACGGCGCAGGACTGTGCCCTACAGAAAAATTGTCTGTTGTAAAAATGTACTTAAATCCTTAAAATACTTGAATCAATTGACATTAAATTTCTTCCCGGCTGGGTAAGAAAAAACATATAGTAACCTATTGTGGTCTATATAATACAACTACACTATTCTCTTAAGCTCTGGACCTTTGTTCTTCTCAGTAACTGACACCCATGGTCCATAGCTACCAATTGGGTCCCCCTTGTTTCCCGAAAAACTTGAGCGCAATCGCAGGATTGCAGGGGTTCTTTAACCTTAAAAACCTCGTTCTACGTGGACGGCCTCCCTAGTGCCTCTGTACCTAAATCTCTAATTTACTACGGTTTAAATCTCCACCTCCTTTTCCTTTTTACTCCCTCTCATCATCCAAGAGATGTCAGCTCATGCCCCACTTTACACTGCTGAATACCTTAAACACCTATGTTCAGGGCCCTCTCTATTATCAGACACCTCTGAGGTTCCCGCTGTGACCAATACCTCTCTGCCTGACCAGTTAGAGAAACTTAAAAAGAAACAGGTTCGTTTACAGTTGATGGTATTAATGCTAACAGATTACCTAAAGGCCGACGTAATACCTGTTGGCCTACAAGTCCGTAATATTCCAGGTATTTTTACGGACAATCCGAAATACATATCTAACTTTAGTTACATTGGCACAACGTGCTCTAGGCATTGGCTTTTATTAGGCATTGACATAGCCACTGAGACACTGAAATCCCTGGAAATCGAAATTAGTGACATACTGAAACAAATTAACGATTCTGATCCCACTGTGGAGTGCAAAAAACTACTTGACCAAGTTGACAAGACTGTGGCAGATTTCCACAGGATTGAAGCAAATAAGAAATCAAATAAGATCAAAAAAGATATCAAGTCGTACAATATTGAATACACCTACCCGTATTTACACAAAGACTTTTACACCAATAGGCCGCACTTTAACCCAAACAGTAGGCCGTGGGGCAGATACAACAAACGCCAGACCTTAGTCGGCTTTACAGATACCTCTGAGGACTCGTCTGAGAGCTCAGACCCAGGAGAGGGTAGCAGTAACCCTCGACGAGGTGGTGGTGCCCAATCCAATTTTTTATCCAGAGGCCAATCGAACACCCCACAAAGGGGTCGAGCAAAGAAACCACAACGATGGTTCAATGCTCCAGGGGAACGCAGGACGAGGAACAATTTCTACCAATAGTAGACCAGAATGTAAGAAATGATCCTCATTCCGTCACCCAAACTGAATTAATACCGATTTTTAACTTGTCCAAACACACTTTACGGGACACAGAACTAGAGGTTCAGAAAAAGGGACTATCATTTGTACCAACTGTGCGTCCCAATTTCATGGAATTGCAGACAGAACTGCTAAGATTTTTCAGATTGATTCGTTTGAAAGCCTTTTTCCAATTACACCCATCTCCCACCATCACCTCTAACATACCTTTTCGCCCCCCATCTACCTTCCTGCCCACAGCCAGCATGATCAGAAATTATCACCTTCGAGAAACTGGTCCAAAAAGATCTTGTAGACTTAGAAAAGAAAAAGTTGTACATCCCATATAACATCTCCCGAGAAGAGAAGGATGCGATAAGCACACTCAAGAGCAATACATCGCTCATAATAAAAAGTGCTGACAAGGGAGGCGGGATTGTACTCCAGGACATTGATTCATATAAAGGAGAAATTTTGTGCCAACTTGGCAACACAAATCATTACCAAAGACTACCAGGTAATCCAACCAAAGATATCCAGGAGACCATATTGAAGCTCACATCCGACGCATGTGCCGAAGGATATCTGATCAAAAAGGAGTACTACTTCCTTAACGTAAAAAGCCTGCGCCTACCAGTGATATATACTCTCCCCAAGGTGCATAAAAACATTGACCAACCCCCAGGAAGACCAATTGTTTCAGCATGCGGTTCAATTTTGGAACCATTGGGAGCATAGGTGGATTTCTTTATAAAGGAATTTGTGCCAACAACAGCCTGCTACGTACGGGACAGTATGGAAATGATTAATTTGGTAGAACACTTTCCCTTTGACCCAGCAGTACATACACTCTGCACTTTAGACGTAGAGTCGCTATACACAAATATTCTCCAAACGGCGGCTCTGCTTGTCATCCAAAAAATCCTTGACTCCTGGCCTCGCCCACATAGGGTACCTACCCTATTTATCCTCCAGCTACTAGAACTATGCCTCTCTCGAAATTTCTTTACCTTTGACAACGGTTTCTACCAGTAAATCAAGGGGACGTCCATGGGGGCTATTTTTGCCCCAAACCTGGCCATTCTGTTTATGGACACTCTTGAAACCGGATCAATCTTGACGACGAGTAACCCATTTCTATCTGGTGTGGTTCTATGGTGTCGGTATATAGACGACATTTTCTTGATCTGGAAACTTGACCTTACCACACTAAATTCATTTCTTCATTGGTTAAACAATAACTGTGCAGACCTAACCTTCACCTTAACCCATGATAAAAGCCAGATTGCATTCCTCGACTTGACTATCTTCCATGCCGAAGGTGAACTTCTAACACGCCTCTACCGTAAACCTACGAAGCGCAATACTCTCCTTATCTACAATAGCAACCACCCGCGGGCTTTGAAGGAGTCATTGCCCTATTCCCAATTCCTGAGGATAAGGCGCAATTGCTCTTCCAAAGCAGACTATTTCAGAGAAGCAAACACCCTCGCGGACAAACTCAAAACTTGCGGCTATCCAAGACGACTGGTCAAAACCGCAACCAAGAGGGCTTGGTATTGTCCACGAGAGGTATTGCTGACCCCAAAAAAACGTGACAAGACTGAGAGGATAGCCTGTGTAACTACATTCTCACCCGTCTCTAACCAAATCAGAAAATCCATCCTAAGACATTGGCCCACTATTAATGCGGGACCCATTAATCTCGAAAGACCTCTTTTTGCCTTCCACAAGGACAAAAACCTAAGAGATCATTTGATTAGAGCAGCCTTACCAGCGCCTACCCCAAGATCTACTATTGAATCCAACTGGGGCTTACCACCAATGCTAGGCCATGTGAAATGTGGAGGCTGCAATGTTTGTGAGTTTACAATTGAGGCACGAAATTTTTGTCACAATGGCATACATGTTGAAATGAAATCCTTCACGAATTGTAACACCTGTAATGTTATTTATGCAATACTCTGCCCCTGTCCGAAAATGTATGTGGGCCAAACAACCCAAAAGGCAAAGACCCGCATCTGCCAGCACTGGAGCCGCATCAGGTGTGGCACCCGCAATGCCCCCTTGGTTGAGCATTTCTCAGAACTAAACCACACGGCAGATGACATCAAGTGGACCATCCTTAAAACTGTCAAGCTGCCACAAAGAGGAGGGAACCTGACCCAACTTCTGAATCGAGAAGAACTAAAGACTATAATCCAGTTCAACACCATTCAAACCGGATTAAATAGAAGTGAGGACTGGACAACCCTTCTATAAAAATACAAACTGTACGAATATCAATTTCAATTTATAATCTTTATTCGGTTCTTAAAAAGACACCATAAAAGCACAGATACAAAATACACACACAAATTATTTTTTTTAAAACAGCAAGTGGTATTCAATATAAAAAGTATAAATGTTAAGATTGTCTGTCCTCAGGGAATGGGCCAGGGGATTTTTCTCCTTAAATGTTCAAATCAGGTTAGGGGCCAATTTCTCTAGTATTCCTCAGTCTTGTTGCTAACCGGATAAAGTTTATCGTGCAGAACAGGGTATAAGCGTCCTCCGCTTCCTGTAGGAATCTCAGCGCCCGCTTTGCATGTTTAAATTTTAACTCTTTCAGGATCCCCACCAGGAACTTGCGTCTTGGCATAGTATAAAATGGGCACAATAGAACAAAATGAAGGGTATCCTGCGGAGATCTAAGATCGCAGCCGCAGGTACCCTTCTCTTCCACTGTGTGGGTAAACCCAGATGGCACCGCAAGGAGATGGTGTAGCATATTAATTCTGAAGCGGGTCATGAGGTAGCGATCCTGCGCGTTGTACATAACCCTCAGGTAAGGTTCCATGCCTTGTTTCACAGTGAGCTCATTGTAGAGGAGATTGGTGGGTTTGTGCTTCTCTTTTGCTGCCCTTGATGTCTTCAGCTGTGTTAGAAAAAGTTTTTTCACCAGGGTCTTGCTCTCCGGGGTAAGAGAGTCAGGGGATGAGAAGAAGTTAGAGCAACCAATCTCCGTTAGGGACTTCTTGACATATTTCAGCCAGGGGATCGCATGGCCTTTGTCTCTTTTGAGGCAGTCCTCAATAATTTGTCTTGTAAGGACCGCCTCTGGGTTGGTCCATACTTTCACCCATGCCAGAAGAGGTTTGGATTTAATTTTATCCTCTATAAAGGGTTCTCCTACCTCTTCATGTATTATGTGGGCCGATACGCTCTGTGGAACTTTTAATATTCTTCTCAAGAATGTATTCTCTTCAGTCTGAAGCGGCTGTGCTTTTTTGTCCAGGAAGCCCCACACTTCTGCCCCGTAGCTTACTTTCGCACAGCAGATTGATCTGTATAAGTTCAATATTTGTTCTGGGGACCATTTCCCTAGTCTTTGCCCATACCCCATGATAGCTCCTACTGAGGCTGCCAGTTTTGTGGAGTGCTTTTCAATCAAGGGTTTGAACGTTAGGTCGTGATCAAATAATACCCCCAAATACGTAAAAGACTTGACCTGATCTATTTTGTGTGACCCAATGTGATAAGTGAAGGTTCCTTCAATAGGTTTCCCAGACGACATAATATAGGACTTTTCCAGGTTTGTTGCCAAGTCCAATTTGTCCATGAATTTGACAAACCCGTCAATTAGTTTCTGCAGTCCCAAAGGTGTTCTAGCGAGCAAAACCGCGTCATCGGCGTAGAGTAGTACGGGCACTGCTCGATGACCAATTTGGGGGGAGTCTACCTTAAGTTTGAGGAGATCCTTTTCCAATGAATTAATATAGATAGAAAAGAGAAAGGGCGCAAGGATGCATCCCTGCCTTACTCCACTGTTGCAAGTGAAGGGATCGGTCTTTTTGCCCTCATGGCTGTACCTTACACTTGCAGAGGTGTTCCGGTGGAGATTTTGTAGGGTGTCAACTAGTGATTGGTCCACTCCTAGTTCCTTTAACATGGCCCAGAGCTTTCTCCTGTTTACGCGATCAAAGGCCGCTGAGAGGTCCATAAACCCCATATGGATGGACCCCTTCCCGGCGATGGTATATTTTGCTATCAGGAGGTATAAATTTAGGCATTGATCGGTGGTAGATCTACCTTTCCTGAAGCCGTATTGGATTTCAGAGAGGACTTGTTGCTCCTCGGCCCAGTCTTGCAATCTCAGTAAGATGACTCGCCCCAGAACCTTAGCTGTCACGTCGATGAGGGAAATGGGTCGGTAACATTGGGGGTCATCACGGTTGCCTTTTTTATATATGGGCACTATAGTCGCCGTTGACCAGGACTGGGGAAGTCCTGCCTCCACTGCCTCGTTTAGCACCCTGGTGAGTAACGGAGCCCATAGTTCAGGTCTGCTTAGGAATAGGTCTGGTGGAATTCCGTCCGGACCCGGCGCTTTGTTTTTGCTGAGCCCGGCTATTCCTAATTCGACCTCTTTCAAAGTGAAGTTTGGCTTGACAGGCCGGTGAATCTCCGGTACCTCCTCCGTGAATGCCTGGCTTGAGTGATTGTATAGGCTCTGGAAATGTTTCTGCCATTGCTCCGGCAGGATGGTGTTCATAATTTTTGGTGCCCCTTGATCCTGGAAGCATGGGGAATTAATCACTTTCCAGAAAGTAATAGAGTCTTTTCTTTCTGCAGCCTCCCTTAAGTCTTCCCAGGCTTGGTTTTGTATACTTTGCTTTCGTGCCTTCAGCGCTTTTTTATATTCGACTCTGTTCTGTGCAACCTTTGTTTTGTCCCTGGGTTGGGCATGGAGGCTATCCTTCAGATTTTTCAATGCCTTTGTGCAGTTCGAATCAAACCAACTGGGGTTTGAGGGCATTTTGTTAGGTCCTGTGGTTTGTAGGGAATTGTTTACGAACTGCGCAATTTCTTCGAACGCCTTCACCACCTCAGCTCCAATCACACAGGGGTCAAGACATTTATCAATTGCTGCTGAGGCTTCGAGTAATAGTTTTTTGTAAAAGCTGTCCCCGTCAATTTTGGCCCATTTGATTCTTCTTCCCTGGTCCACTGCTCTTTCCATGATAACAGGTCTTTTTGGGCGTGAGTAAACAAAACCTTCCATTTTAATGATCACCGGATTGTGATCACTAAAGCTACTGGCCTCTATAATGGTTTTGCTGATGCTTCTTTTTAAATTAGGAGAGACTAATACAAAGTCAATGTAGGAGTGGCAGCCTCTACCTTTATATGTCGGGGTTAGTTCTCCTTTCTCACTTAGTGTGACAAGGTCTAGAGTTTGGGTTAAATTGTGCCTTTTCATTAGTCTTTCTAGATCCCAGCCCTCTTTTGAGTGAGTGAAGTGTGGACCTTTCATAGTCGTGCATCTTGACCAGTCGTTGTTGAAAGGTATTCGTTTCTCACAAAGGTGGCAGTTAAAATCTCCCATTAGTATCAGACTCGTGGGATTTGGTGTCTTGGATAAAAAGTTCAAACAATTTTCTAGTT
Organism: Lissotriton helveticus; assembly: GCF_964261635.1. Taxonomy (NCBI): domain Eukaryota; kingdom Metazoa; phylum Chordata; class Amphibia; order Caudata; family Salamandridae; genus Lissotriton; species Lissotriton helveticus. Next base: position 709,248,759 of record NC_136070.1, read on the forward strand.
CATTTATGGCTATTCCCTTCTCCGTCGTGGCCGGTGCATTGTACCAGTTCATTAGAAGAAAGGTTAGACTTGGCGAAGTGAACCTTAATACTTGAAGGTTGTGTGTGGCCCATTTAGTGTCGGACCAAGTACCCTTGATGTCTAGATTAACGTAGACCGCGAGCCCCCCACTTGCTCTCCCTGAGGTTGCTTTTTTTGCAGGGACAAAAAAGCTTTTGTAGCCTTCCAGACTGTAGACATATGGTTCAATGGCCCAGGTTTCTTGCAGGCATAAGATATGGAATTTATTTATGTAGCTGAGCCAGTCCTGAGATTCGAATTTGGCCGCTATCCCTGCGATGTTCCATGATGCTATTAATAGATTTTCATGGGTCATGTCCTTTGATGTCCTTTTTTCCTCGCCTAATGGAGGCTTTACTTGTTTACCCGTTTCAGGTACGGCAACGAGGCTTAGTTGCGACCTGTGGGGGATAGCGATTCTTCTCTGAGCAGAGCGGGAGTTATCAATTACGGGGTTTGTCCCCTCTCCTTTTCCCCGGGTAGTGATCGATGATGTAATACTGCCTCCTATGGTATGCTCGAGTTCCGGAACGTCGTCTTGGCCCTGGTCTGCCCCCTTGCTTATACATGTTGGTGAAAAACTTGGCTCATTCATACCTTTGGCCTTTGAAAGTTGATAGCCCAATCTTTGTCAGTCCACCCCATCAAGTGTGCTGAACCTATTCCAATGTGCATACTGCATTAAGGAAGAGTCATAGGTTGGAAATACAGAATTTGGCCTTTGCCATTGGGGTGGGCCATATTGGAAGCCCAATTGCGGTGTTCTATTCGGCCTAATGGTCTGCCTGGGCCTTTGAGGTGCGAAGGGGTAAAAATAGGATAGGTGAACCGGGTGAATTTGTGATCGAGTATAGCTAGGGGGGGTATTGCAGATAAAATTAACTGCCGCCATATCTCTAAAGTTCACCGTGATGATGTCCCCTGCTATAGTCTTGGTACCTTTGCCAATCCACTCACCCCTTCTTACTGAGAGAATTTCCCCGTAAATGTTAGGGGGCAAAGGTCTGTGTATTTGCAGCCACTGTGCACATTTGTTTTTTAGTTCAATTTGTGATTCCCGTTGGCCCTCCCTTAAAGGTGGAGCTCCTGTTAGGACAACCACGAAGGGCAGTGCTTCAGGCGGGAGATTAATTGTCCTGAAGCGAGTTGCCGTTTTCTTTTCATTAGTGGTTGTCGCAGTGGGAATCCGGGAAGACTTGGGATCCGCTTTAGGGGTTTGGGCGTTATTTCCTTCCAGCGTTTGAGAAGATCCGGGTGGAAGTTTTTTGTTGTCAGTCGATGTTTGTTTTTTATTTTTGCCTACGGGCGAGGTAGAGGCAGCCTTTTGTTTATCCTTAACTCCTTTCTGTGTGACATTGTTGTTATTAGGTTTTGCCATCCCGTCAGATGTTAAAGAGGCCTTATCTTTAGGTGCACTTGTTGGTGTAGGGTCCTTTGATTTTGTCGAGTCACATTCCTGTGCTGAATGAATTTTCGGGCTGATCCCCTTGTTGTTAACCAGTGATGTCAGTCTATCTATTTTTGCTATAAGGGATTTTAACAGCACCGTGATGGAGTGCTCAAGGTCAAGTTTAAGATCAGCCACCATGTTGGTTATCCAACATGGTATTCCTGATGTGGGTGGATTGATGGGCATGATCAGATTGTGGTTACTTGTTTTTGAAGTTCCTTTTTTTCTCCCTTGTTTATGGCCTTCCTTGTGCGGCATTTTCTCCGCTGGTGGTACATTTATGTCATGAATATTCATTTGTGCGCCAGGTCTATCCCTACTTATTTCGGCGGGTGCCTGGGCGCAAGGAAGGTCGGCAAAGGAGGAGGAGGTTAGGGGCCGGCTAGTATCGATCTCCTCTGCCAAGTCTCGGGAGGCTTCTGATAGATTGATCCGGGATTCCTGAGTTTCTTGGATGATGGTCACGGGTGGTAAGGACAATCTTCTCTCGGTGTTAGCTATGGCATTGGATACCGCCCCTATAGTCTGTTTGAGCATTTTATCAATGGCAGTAAGGGTTGGCAAGGGAGGTGGATAATCCGTATTAGCCTTTGTGCTCGATCTCAGGGTAGGCATCCTGGTCTTTTTGGCAGTTTTCCTCATTGCCAGGGATGCGGGGTTAGGAGGTACCCGATAGTTATAACTTGTCTCAATAAAGGAGACCTAATGTCAAGCTGGTTGCTGTGAGACTAAGTCCGATGAAATCAAAGGGCAATTTTAGGGGGCTGGCCCAGCCCGGCCTCTTCTGGCCCCTGAGGGCCACAGAGGGCCCGCCCTTTGCCCGGGCTTCGCTCGGCGTCCCGCTAAGCGTTATCTCGCTACGTTTAAAGGGGGTGTTGCAGCCGGGGGCGTGGCTTGCTGGGGGCGCGGCCGTGCACACCTGTGCAGCGCAGGGACTCCTGGTCTATGGAGTCCCTGCCTCACGCGCCCCCAGTTACCTTGCACAGTTCTTTCTTCCTCCCGGGTGCTGGATGCTGGGTGTAGACCTGCTGCCTCGACCCCACACCAGAGCCCTGCGCAACGGCACCCGCGAAGCGGGTGCTTCAAGCTGTTAACGCGGGGCTCAGGCGGGCAATCCCTCCTGGGACACAGGGAGGCTGCAGGAGCGAGTGGCGGTTCCCAGGTTCAAGGCGTCGGCGAATATCGGCGTTCAGGAAAGGTTTTCACCTTCAAGTAGGTCCCACTGCTCTCAAGGAAGCTCCGCTCTTAAGCAGAGCTTGGACAGCCGGGGGCGTGGCTTGCTGGGGGCGCGGCCGTGCACACCTGTGCAGCGCAGGGACTCCTGGTCTATGGAGTCCCTGCCTCACGCGCCCCCAGTTACCTTGCACAGTTCTTTCTTCCTCCCGGGTGCTGGATGCTGGGTGTAGACCTGCTGCCTCGACCCCACACCAGAGCCCTGCGCAGCGGCACCCGCGAAGCGGGTGCTGCAAGCTGTTAACGCGGGGCTCAGACGGTCAATCCATCCTGGGACACAGGGAGGCTGCAGGAGCGAGTGGCGGTTCCCAGGTTCAAGGCGTCGGCGAATATCGGCGTTCAGGAAAGGTTTTCACCTTCAAGTAGGTCTGCTGCCATACATTATTGAGAGGGACCCCATTCCCCCTTACATTAAAACAATCTGGATAATGCTCTAAAAGCCAGACTTGCTTCTCCTAGTCCTACCAGTCCATACCCTGTGCAAGTCGTTTGATTTCTGTACGAATAATTTTCTCCCTTTCAGACTATGGTCCAATGGCCTACCCAGACCAGGCATAACTACCATTGACCTGACAAGTTTTGCCTTACACTGTTGTTTTACATCATGTTGAAATGTATTTTAAACAATGTCATTGCGGCGTTTTTAGACTCACATATTTGGTTTCCCTGTTGTGGCCCCCTAAGTAATACTTAAGGTGTGAGCCCACCCTCGTGACACAATCACTTGCGCTAACTTAAGTATAATGCACTTGCATGACAAATCCTTCCAGTCCGATTTATTTTGCCACTCAAAGATGGCCGCCCCGTTGGCCTTACAAGAGACTTGACTTATACTATGGTTACTCCTTGTCAATGCGCCGTTCATTGGTTCCCAGCTGGGGTCCTCCTAAGAAACTCCCTAGGAGTTAGCCCTGCAACGTGAAACACTCACTTGCGCCAACTTATAAAGCACTCGCATGCGAATACCCGGCCATTATGTTTCTATTCCCTCTTAAAGATGGCCGCCACAGCGTTCCTCAGATTCAATGCCCCCTGCTCAGACACGCAATCACCTGACCAGATCACGTGGTAATGTGATCAAAACAAAGATGGCCCCCGCTCGCCTCCATCTAGGCATATCGTGTGGAACCGACAGCCAGACCTGCTCGCATCGGGACCTTGTTCCCAAACCGGTAAGTCAACTCCCCGCTGGCCCACCGCCTCCACTCCCACAGTCCTTCACTTAATTATATTATGCCTTCCCCACAGCGGATCGAACCAATGGCATCGACCTCCGATCCTTGAAACCCCATCAATTAAGACACACCGAGCGTGGTCCCCAGTTGTACCTCACCCACTGGTAAGTCCTACCCGCCTAGGTTGGGCACTCTCTGCCGCACAGGGCACGGCGTTAACCTCTTTGCCTTTCTCCCCAGCGGATCGAATACGCCAATTTCGATCGCCTAACAATTTGAAGTTCCCACAACAAGAGGAACAAGCCAAACGGGTGCCGCCCAGACCCGTACCTTATCCCTGGTATGTTATTCCTCCCCTGCATCATAGCCAATCAGGCAGCCGCCCATGGTCTAAACGCTCAATTTATTTTAAATTTTTGCCCTATTTAGTGGTTCAGCAGACTCCAACTTGTCAGAGCTGCGCAGCACCACATAATACCACGTGGTCATGATTGCCTAGACCCAACCACGAGCCCTCGCCAAGGTAAACTGACCCTGGATGCATGGTCCCTGACCGCTCACATACCACGAGCACACCGTTCAACGCCCTCCAGAAACAACACCCCTTGCCCTTATTTTCACCTTCACCTCGCAACCTTGTTCCTAGCGATAGCACAATAAATTAGTTACCACTCACTCGCCCAAATGTTTTACACCATCATTGGCATGCCACAAGTCATCTCACGCCTTGTTTGGATTATCCATCACCGCGATTCCGAATGATTAGATGTGTTCACTAACACGGATCTGAGTAATAGAATATCGTTCTACACTGCGATTCCGAATGTCAAAACGTGCTTAGCTGACTTCTCAGAATTTTAAACTGCCTATTCTTTGTTCTTCTCCCTGTTTTTTCTCCAACAGGCGCATTGTTTTACCAGGCAATTAATATGTTAAAGTCCTGATGATGATGCCATTGTAATTAGAGCGCGGGATCGAAACGTCGACCTTTCTTAGTAGACATATTGTGAACCATTGTGTATTACTGTTTATATGTTCTGCTCTGGGAAACACTGATATATCTCTCTGACTTACACAGTGCCCAGTACACTCTCTTCTCTGTTGCCTGAAGTAACTTTTCTTCATTTCCCGTTACCTTCTCTTCACTTTCTAACGCTTAAGTACGGCGCAGGACTGTGCCCTACAGAAAAAATGTCTGTTGTAAAAATGTACTTAAATCCTTAAAATACTTGAATCAATTGACATTAAATTTCTTCCCGGCTGGGTAAGAAAAAACATATAGTAGCCTATTGTGGTCTATATAATACAACTACACTATTCTCTTAAGCTCTGGACCTTTGTTCTTCTCAGTAACTGACACCCATGGTCCATAGCTACAAATTGGGTCCCCCTTGTTTCCCGAAAAATACTTTGTCCTAAGGACACTAGCGGTCCAACGTACAGTAATTACACCAAATCCAGCTCCTTTACAGAGCTCAGGTACTAAGATTACTCCACAAACATTACACGCGGTAATGGGCAAAGTGCTCACAAAACGTGAACAAATTCCTTTCTGGGTAGCTCAGAAAATAAACCAGTTAGAAGCAGTATTTTCAAATACAACACAATTTGAAAAACACAGAATGTTAACAATCTGTTTGCCCATGGGGATTACACCACAGTTAGAGGATTGTACCTCTTGGGGTACAGTCTTTGCTGCCATATATACCAGAACTCATGGTATTGCTTCATTAGCAGTGGTACCAGATGTGTTAAGACAAATACAAAATGACTATGGAGCATAACCTGCCTTAAACTTAGGGATGCAGTTATTAAATTACTACAACCAGGTGTCAGCCATATTACTAGCTAATATTAAAGTGGAAGCAGCATCAGTGGCAATCCACCAGCACCTACAGGAGTTCCCTCATTTAGAACAGGAAGCTGAACTACTCAAAATAATTGAGTCACATGATATGGCTTCAATATTGGTGGACCTGGGTATCCAACAGGACCTTAATACTGACAGTAATCTCAAACCAAGATCTAAATTCACTCCTTCTTACAACTATCATCCCAGCATCGACACCTTTTATGACCAAGTAACAAACGACCTGTACAATTTAGAAATGACTGAGAAACGCAATACCTCCGCAAATCATAACATCACTGCTAGGGAGAGATTAGCCATGGAGAATCTAAAAATAGACAATTCTATTGTCATCAAAGAGGCCGATAAAGGCGGAAATGTGGTCGTGATGAATCACCATGACTACATGTCCGAAATTCAGAGACAACTAGGCGATACCAACTGTTATCAACGTATTCCTGCTAACCCCATTAACAAAATTGGGTGTATGATAACAGCTAAACTCACTGAATGGCGCGAAACCTGCCTCATAAGTGAAAATGAATTCAGATATCTGAGGGTTGAAAAACCAAGATACCCATGTATGTACATCTTGCCGAAAATACACAAGGGGGGCGTCTTTCCACCAGGACGCCCAATAATCTCTGGAATTGGTTCACTAACCGAAAAACTTTTGGAATTTGTTGACCTCACATTACAGAAGTATGTCATTAATCTCCCTTCTTACATCAGGGACAGCAAAGACATTTTAACCAAATTCAATGGTCTACAATGGTCGGACGAACTCTCCTTTGTAACTTTCGATGTAGAAAGCTTATACACATGTATCCAGACCAACTTTGGTATAACAGCTATACGGCACTTCCTGGACAGGGAGAGAGCGGAATTGCATGATTACAACGAAATGATATTGGAAATGATCGATATCATTCTTAACAACAATTACTTTTTACATGACGGCACTTGGTACCACCAAACCTGTGGGACTGCCATGGGTACAAAATTTGCACCATCATATGCGTGCCTTTTCATGGGGTGGTACGAGCGGGAACATGCATGGGCCAGCTGTGCCTCCCCCTGGACTGAACACATCGTGTTCTGGGGGAGGTACATAGACGACATCATAGTGCTATGGTCTGGAACTGATGAGCAACTAAAATCCTTCCACTCCCACCTAAATGACAATAATTGCAATGTCAAACTCACCATGAAACAGGGGAGAAAAAGTATTGACTTTCTGGGCATCCACTTTTACATCAAGGATGATGTAGTCCAAAGTACTCTCTTTAGGAAGGAAACGGCTTGCAATGCAGTTCTGCGTGCCGAAAGCGCTCACCCACAGTCCGTGATCAATAACATCCCCTATGGGGAGATGGTGAGGATACGGAGAAACTGTAGCCAGGAGGATACCTTTACTAGTAACATACAGGAAGCTAGCACCAGATTCTTCAAGAGGGGATACAAAAAGGATATCGTACACAGAGCTACCGAAAAGAGTGAGCAAACTAAATAGAGATGACACCTTGCGTACCAAACAAAAACATCCAAGAACTGCTTCAAAACAAGATTGCCCAGTAAGATTTGTAACCCAGTATAACACCAACAGCAACAAGGTATACAACATCCTCAAAAAGAACTGGGCCACCCTTAAAGGCATCACAGGGCTTTCAAATGTAATTGGTGATAAGCCAAAAATAACTTATCGCAAAGGCAGATCATTACGGGACACCCTCTGTAAAAGCTATGTGACTAACGCCAGAAAGATATGGTTCCCACCAAAACCCACTGGCTTTTTCAATTGTGGGTCGTGCAACATATGTCCATTCGGTCACAATAAGACTCACGAATTTTCATTCAATTCTTCCAAGAAGTACAAGATCAATGAGTTTATCAATTGTAACACACCATATGTGGTATATGTACTGGGGTGCAATTGCAACATCATATATGTTGGTAGCACTGCCCGCCCACTGAAAACTAGGATTCAAGAACATCGCAGGGCCATAATTAATAAAGACATCCGATACCCAGTAAGTGCCCACTATCACGACAAACATCCAAATGATTTAACCTTTTGGTTCTTTGGAATTGATCATATCCCACAGGACAGTCGGGGGGGTGATAGAGAACTAGCCCTCCGACAAAGAGAAGCAAAATGGATTTGTCGTTTGAGGGCCGTCCAGATGGGGCATAATACCGATAGGGAATTTCATTTCTTTTTAAACTGACTGTACTAAATAAATAGGCAAAAATTTTCTAAATGTATCTATGTGTTGCCTTAAGAGCACAGTAAGTCACTAAATGATCCCTACAATATAATGGCACTCCAGCGGTCTTTGATAAAAATATTTGTCTCTCTATCATACTTTTTCATCTGTACATGTGCCCACCGCGATACCAAGTACAACCTTGATTTTATTGATTGGTAGATCTGGACAGCGTGCGGTTACCCAGTAATATACAATAATGGGCCCTTTGAAGCTTTCTTACATCTGTAACTTTTAATTTTGGTTATTTCTTAACAAATGAATCTTTTTTCACCTGTCACTTATACACTTCATGCCTCTCATTTTTACACATGAGCTTCTTGCAAATATAATAATAATATCTTTCTAGTACTTTATTTTCGAGCAATTCGTTATCCTCTCGGTTTTTCCCCTCTTCTCCCTCCACGACTTCATGTTGAACCATTCCACGAACAATCTAGTAGCATTGTAATAGATTCAGTATGGATTATTGGTCCGGTACGAGCTATTCAAAGATGGACGGCATTTTACTTATTTTTTCGCTTTATATAGCCATACTACTTTATCGTAATGGCGCCGGCGGAGTCTTTGAAGTCGTACTCGGCCCTGTCACGTGAAGGGTGCCCCGTGGGCGGGCCCCATCAGGAATCAGCAGGCGGGTCGGGAGCTTACTTCCGCATATATACAGCATGGCGTCTGTGGCTTCGTTGCAGGACGCCGTCTATGCGGAAACTTGGGATCCGAGTGCCATATCACAGGTAGGATGATGATACTCCTGACGGGGGGACTACACGTTCTGGGACGGCTAGTTTACTGACTTGCCGCGTATATCCTGACTTAAAAGTCAGTTACTTAGTTCTGTTTTGCTTGTCTTTTAATTGTCCGGCTGCAGGCACTAAGGGCTTTTCGCTACACACGTTCGGTCCACAATTGGACCAAGCAGCGAAAGAACGACTCACTTGACCTCCTTACTTCGGAGGCCTCCTTCTGTGAATTCAGTGGCTCTAGCACCAAACGACTAATTTCAGGTACTTGTTATATGCTTTCCCCATATAGTCCTATCCTTACATCTCAACCTCCTGGCTTTATAAATCGTAATCGCAAGTGTAAACATCTTGAGCACTGTATAACTGATAATATCCACGTGCTATGTGCGCTCTTTCAATGCATCTCAAACTGGCCTTTCTACCTTTTATGTTCTATACACGGCTATTGTAGTAACATATACCCTAGAATGTGGCTGTATAAAAAAAAATTTCTAGCTCTAAGGTTAGAGATATGCAATCCTGTGAACTGAGCGCCATATCGTAGGCAGGAGTATGAGACGTCTAACACAGGGGGGATTATACGCGGTGGAACGGCCGCTTTACTGAACTGCTGTACAAATTGGGACTTATAAATTAGTCAACCGGTTTTGGCTGCCTCTTCTTTAATTCTTTGGCTGCAGGTGCTCTGGGCTCCTCATTATACACTTTCGAATCACAACCGGACCGGCGAAGCGAGACCCACCCGACGGTCTTCCTCACTTCAGAGGTCTTTTCCATGAGATCTAACGCTTCCAACGCCGCGCAAACTTTGATAGGTATTTACCATGTGCTTTACATATGTATTCCCATCTTGCACTTTTTATCATAATTTGTCACAAACGGTCACTCCATTTGCAACTGTCGTAGACTGCGGCTGTATATCCATTGTAGAATTTATGTTGTTCATCAAATCTCTGTGGCTATGTGAGCTCGTTTGAGTCTAAATTACAATAGATGTTAAATAACTCCTGTTCCCTTCCTGATTGTAAACAGTTGGAAGCTATTTTTCTGAGGGATACTTTTTTTGGGTGATCCATTGGCTCGCGTGCTCTGTAAATAGGTTCTCATTTCTTATTATAGAACCCTGGTTGAGGAGCGCACGAGGTCATTATACTTTATACCAACCCTGACTGGGCGCTGATTGCCGGTAAGGAGGAGAGTTTAGAACTAGTCGTATTGACCTAGGAAGCATGCTCAGATCTTAGTAAACATATAGACAGCCTTTCCAATGGGAACTTGAGTCGACATAGTTATGAACCTATCTTCAATGGGGGGAATTCCTTCCATTCCCGGGAATACCTAGTCACGTTACTCTATGCACACAGCAAAGAGCAGTGCAGATCTGGGGTGTGATTTTTTCAATATTCTCTCTTTCTCTAATGCTTACCTTATCTCTAGAATTACATATATCAATTTTTTGCTGTTCTAATTCTGGTCATTTGTTTTTGGTTAGATGAACTCAAACGGTTATTTTGTTTCAACACCATATGATTACCTCTGATTCAAGTTGATTTTACTTATCAAAATTCGGTAAGTGTACATAATTTCTTTCAACACCCCTTGCTGGACACATGTTCCTGTAATATAGTATATTCCTGTCCACACCCGGGCTCCTTTCTCCCCACTCGTTATGCCGCAAATTCCTACCAAAATTGGAAATTATATTGGGTGACCGTACTTAGCTGTCTGGGTTTACATCACGGCAACTATTCTCCCTCCTCTCATGTAACTTGTCTCCCTTCCTCCACTTAGAAAAGCTTGAGTAAAAATATTTTGTGCAATTGACTATGATACTGAATCGCAGTGCCGTGGGAACTATTAAACCACTAATTGTTTTATATGACAAGCATCACAATATGTGTTTTGACAGTTTTTAATCTTTTTTCAATCATGTTTAGAAATTATTACTGTCTGTTTTCCTTTGTATGTACTGTACTACCCTGTATTATTTGATTTTGGATTTTAACCAGTGGGTGCTGTTATTCGTTATGTCTTTGGGTCAATTTTTCATGACTGTATGTTATCGTTTTGTTAGTGTATTTTTACGTGTGTTTGGATCAATGTATATTTATGTGCATATTTATGTTTGTAACCTTTACAGCCCTGACGAAGTTCCTAAGAGGCAAGAGGAACGAAACGCGTTGGCTGTGCCTATGTTTCACAAATAATTTTTGAATAAAGAAGAAGAAACTTTACACTACTATTTCTATTTTGACTTCATTTGAGTGCACCTTCCATTTTGCTGTTTGTATTTTCTTTACTCAAAATAATTGAAACTGCGTATGCAGAATTAGGCAGAGATAGTTTGGGGGAAAAGCTTTAAAACCTCAACTACAGGGCAGTCCTGAGAAGGACACTTCAAAGCAGACACCTACTTCTTCTAAAAAGAAGTGGGATGATAAAAAAGAAAACTCTAAAGACAAAAGATCTCAATCCAGAGGTAGGTCTCCTCCACAGGAGCCCTCTGAAAAGAGGTACAACCTTTGGAATAGGGATAATATTAGGAAACCTGACAGGTATCAGTATACTGATACGCGTTCCTCTCATTCCCTTCAGGGCTCGAAGAAAAGCTCCGAAAGGGAAGGACGGTCAGAAAATAGAGAGGACCGTACACAGTCCAGAGACAAGCAGCGCACTGAAGAATTTACTTCTAAAAAAGAAGATAAGCAAAATCCAAAAACCTCAATTTCAGAAAAAGAAAATTGCCGGTCTGAAAATCAGACATGCCCAGAATTCTGAGGACACAACTTCTGACTGAGCATTGGGCTCTGATGATGCTAGACAGTGCGGCAGAAGTAACAATAGCTCGCCTGATCGGACAGCGAAGTTGAATGATTACATCACAGACACCAGGGTGAGCGTCCCACATAAGTTATATGAAATTACACTCCGGTTGGAGGAGGACAAGCCCAGAAAAGTAAAAGGTCTTTTTGGAAGAACTTATCATCTGGTTATGACATCCGGTTAGCAGAACAAGATTGGCCGCCTGCATTTGTAATGGAGTGCCCCACAGGGAAAGGATAATTTTTCATGCACTTTCCAACCACGTTCCCGTTCACCTTAAACATACATATGTGCAGGAGTGGGCAATAGCACAAGCTCCGACTTTGTACAAAAATCATGCAGGGTGAGATGAGAACTCAACCTACCACTTGATCCCGTTAAAACTTTCAACTATTGCTCAGAGGCAATATTCAATAAACCAAGAAGATAAAAACACGTCAGTTACAAAAGCCAGCATCCCAAATGCGAAAGCGTTACATCCAAGATGGATACAATGGGCTAATGCTCTTACTGCAACAGATGTTGAATACAGATTTGATCCAAGTTTAAAAACTCAAGCATTCCTGCAATATGAACAAGAATATCCTCTACCAAATGAAATCTTGCCTTTAGATCAGTATGAATATATTATTTATACTGACGAATCTGCGCAACCGGTGATTGGGAGTAAGCAACAATATTTTTCAGCATGTGCTATCGTTAAAGGTTGCATGCGTGATGGCAAGTTCCATCCTAGTTGCACAAAAACGCAATCTCTATGAGATTGCACAGCTCAGTTGGCATAATTAAAAGCACTTATACTGGCACTTGTAAATACGGATCGAGAATTCTCCACATTAATCGTGTGTGATTCTTTTTACTGTGTACTGTCGTACAATGCTTACTTACAGAATTGGGAACAAAACGGGTTCAAAGATGCAAAAGGTGGCACAATTAAACATAAAATGTTATGGGAACAGGTAGCGGAACTTAAATCTGATCTACTGAGGACTCACGTGATCCATACAATGAGTAATCAACGTGATGGCGTTGAAGGAAATTCATTGGCTGATGAAGGCGCAAAGGGGGCTGTTCGCACGGCTTCCATAGCTGTGCTGACTCATTCTAAAACGAGAATAAACGGAGAAATAATGGTAGCTGTCATTGCATCATGCAAAGGAGGCACAGCAGTACCTAAAAATGTTCCACTCAAATACTCCTACAAGTTAGATGCACACAACATTCCATATGCTCAGATTCCTGGAGTGGAGGATAGAGAAATACCAAATATGGATCGTAGGCAAGGTCTAGCTAGCACATGAGGGTTTGGGCTCTGCGCACACAAGCGTTACAGCGACTATTTCTTTACTGAAACAGCGCTATTGGTGGCCAGGATTATCTAAGCAAACTAAAGACTGTGTCTTGAAATGTGACATCTGCCAGCAGATGAAAGGCTCTACCATTACATGCCCGGCACAGACGCCATTACTGAAGTCAGACAAATCTCTTTCATGTGTGTAGCTGGACCACTGAGGCCCCTTACAAACGGACGAAGTCTACAGATATATCATGGTTGCAGTGGATTCCTGCTCAAGATTCCTATGGGTTGGGCCTCTGCGTTCTGCTGATTCTCGAACTGTTATAAAAGATTTATGAGTCTTTTGCAGTACATACGCAGTCAGCACATTATACTCTGACCGCAGCCCTGCATTTAGCTCTCAGGTTTACAAAGAGGCAATGGAAGGAATGGGCGCAGCATTGTGTTTCTCATCTCCATACCATCCCAAGGGAAATTCGGTTGTGGAGAGAAAAAAACGGGACTTAAAGCAATCTTTGACAGCCGGGGTATTAGGCAAGGGCGGTAGTTGGGTCACACACCTTTAAGGGGTCCAGAAAGCATTAAACAACCAGCCAAGAAACTCACAAGGAGGTGTCACTCCATATGATGTCCTCTTTGGGACATGAATGTGGGTACCTGATCTTGATTGTGAAGGTGCAGTGGCGGATGAAAAACCATTTGTTATCCATGATCGTTTGGCTGTTAAATGAATCCAGGACAAAACAAAGCAATGTCCATCTAAAGAAGACCAGCCTGAAGAAGTCAAGGTAGCCACGGCAAGACCTGTCTGGATCCCAAAAGTCGGTGATCTGGTCGGAGGGAAAATAGCAGACGAAAAGCAATTTGGACCCTCTTACAGAAAACCTGTACCAGTACTTGCAGTACACGGAACAAGAACTGTGCTGCTCCTGCCTCTTGCTGGAAAAAAGGAGAAAATATTAGTCTCAATCGACTTAATCAAACCGCACTATGTGGCCAATACTAAACAGTAGGCCTAGTGGTCTCCGATGTAGCAGACGTCCTCCTCTAGCTACAATCCAAGAAGTTCAAACAGAAAAACTCATCACGTTTGCAGAGCCCCTGTAAGCAACAATGCTATGGAACTTGTTCCACTTGAACCAAACATTCAAATTCTAAAGGAAAATCAGAATAATTTACAAGTTGTAATTCGACCAAATATAGAAGTCTACATCAACTTGCCTCTACGAGAGGATAATAACATTTCAACTAATCCCAATGCAATTCCGACAATTGATCGAACTACTTCTGGCTATTTCATTAACTTTGATACGTTTTCTCTGGATCCAAGTAAGCCGGAAACGACACCAGCCAAAACACTGTTCAAGCAACAAACAAAGAACTTTCTTCTCTTTCTTCAAAAGACATACCTGATATCACCTTGGATTGAACTCTGGGTAATTTCTGGGATATTGTTTTTTTCTTTTCTAGCTAGGTTTAGTATTGACTTTTAGTATAGATTAGGCTATAATCTACCTAATCTACAGTGGTTGTCTACCACCTCCTTCGGGTGAAGGTTCCCAAATGATGTAGGGCGGTACAGGATGGGCATCTGATGGCAAAAATTATTTTTTCACCTCGAATCATTCTTAGTAGATTTCGTGATTGTACCCTTAGACCACACAGTTGTTAGAGAGTTCCACCTACACTGACCCATTGCTATTTATGGACAAGGTTATAACATCCTACTGATGCCACATCCATCATCACATCATGAACAAAGAGGCTTGTCATCAGTGAACATTACAGCAGTTCCTATACCCGATGGTATTGTATGGGATAAGGTTGATTTTAACATATTCGGACCGACTAAACTTTTATAAATTAATCATGTATTTAAATTCTCATTAAGTGATTTCATTACATCCAGTACATTTTCTGATGATTGGGACACTGAAACAGTAAATAACTTGCTGTCTGATTTAGAGAAAACTGCTGCGTTTTCTAAATAATGAAATGTTAGAGGGTTCTTCAGCCTATGACAAATTGTACTGTTACCAACATTTTGGTCATCCTTTTTTGCACAAATCCATTTCACCTAGGAATGTTTTTGAGTACCATCAGTGGGAACACTGCCCAAAATCACCAAAAATGAGTTCACATGCGTTTGTACAGAAATTTGCATACTTTCCAGGATTTAATAAAAACAGATCCAGTCTCATTTTCTATAAGGTTACTTACACCAACACATGGGTGGCAGAATTCTTCTATAAAGGAAGGGGCAACAGCTGATGACATACTAAAGTACAATAAATCAGACCCAAATTGGAAGGAGTGAGTGGTTTGGCCGTTAGAAACAAACACATATCATAAATGGTTCCTACATATCACAGAGGGACTCAGCATGCATAGGCCTGACCCACGTTAGGTACAGAGAGAACATCCAGGGGTAGTGACATCCTATAGTGTTGGGAAGTTGTGCCTAGAGTGGCTAGAAACCTCAACAATTGCAGAGGTAAAACAACACAGCTTTACTTTAAGAAATATTGGGATTTTCCATATAGATTTCGATGCCGGAGTGGAGATCGAGAAGTGTTTATAAGTGGTACTAACTGCATGAACGCTTAAAGCGGTTCTCTCATGTGCCAAGATATTATTCTACACGGAGCTTGTAATGCTTCAATTGCAAATGTATCTTGCCACATGAAAATGACTCCAGCTGCCGTGATCATGCCAGCTTTTGAGCTACTTTCAAATGGGAGTTACTTGATGTTGAATGATCAAGGTTGTTGTGTGATGCTCCCTGGCATCTCATAGCTCGTCACTGTGAACACCAGGGTTACTTGCTTTATGCAACTATTGTTTCCTGACATGTACAGTCAGGGAGGCGCCGTTATGGCCTTCACTGAATGTTTCTTTTACACAGTTTGATGCTTTGAGCAGAATGAAAGCCATGCTTTTACAGCAAACCGTGCCGTTAAATCACCGCTCGTGAAACCTTTGAACTCCAAGTTGCACGGACCTCGACAGAGATACAAGTACTAATTCGTACCAACTGCCCCCTACATTTTGTAGAAATAGTGAGTCGTATCTTTAATATGTCAGATACGAGTGGCATTGTACACCTATTTAAGACCATAGGGTCAGGATTCCTTAACACCTCGAAGTTATTCCTAACTTTATACACTCTGTATTTGGAAGCATTTTCAGAGGTCTACCTCTGATCCTGCTCGCTGTAGCTAGAATAATGATTATCGTCTACCTGCTGCACAATGGACGGACAATCCGCCAGCGAGATTGCAAAAGCTCTCGTGGAGAGATATTACTGTGAGCTCATGGTTCAACATCTAGGCTACGAGAACTAAGGGCTTCTTGGTTATTATCCTACAGACCAGTCTTTGATGACTGCATCATACCTGTTTTCCAATGCCTTTTCTGCGGAGAAGAATGTGAGTTAGACATCTGTCTGACATCTGACACGGAGATGCCAGCGGACTTAGACTCCAGGCTGGAACCCTTGTGGTCCCATGCATGACTCTGCCCCCAGTATATTCCCATCTTGACGCATGCCTTCCTCGAGGAACCGCAAGTGCCTTTCATGCCTGAATTGAATTTCAGCTCCAGCATCGGCACAGAGGTATGGAATTCAGCACCACCTACGTCCACAACAGCTGTTGTCAGAGAGGAGTTCCATCTATATACACTTGACGTGCTATGCGAGGTATTGCAGTGTTTGTCCCCTGCTGTAGCCGGCAGCGATAATGTTATGTCTCCCACCCAGGACTTCTAATCTAAATCTGGCTCGTCGTGTGCTGGGAACAAATTGAGACATTTTCTTTCCCCTTATTCAAAATAACTTTGCAAATTGACACTTTCAAATGAGCATGGCCTTCTAAGTAAGCTTGCACTTGTTCAACTTGTGTGATCGAACTCATTTCGAACTGTGATTTTTAGAACTTTACAACAAAGTCATACTTTACCAAAGAACATTTATTTTCTCGTTTTTTAAACTTTTTTTTGAAAAACTTTTATTAGCATCAATTCGATAACACAGCTGGACGCCTACAACCAACTAGTGTCCGGCAGCTCCCACATTTCCATAGCATATCATCCACAGATCAAGTATACCTAATATAAAGTTCAGCACAGCCAGGTGTCCATAATCTCTAGCGGCTGGTCGCATTACCACTGTCTGAGAAATATGCAAATAGAAATCATTAAGCGCCATGTCCTAAGAATCTACAGTTCTTGTGGTGTAAAATAAAGCTACCTCAACATGAGTGCATTTTGATTCAGCTAGATCGAGAGTCACTGTATATGTAGAAGCGTTTACAGTAAGATTGATGAAGACTCTCCTACGCAGCTCTTAGGTTCTACATTGTCCACCGGTCTGAAAAGCACCCCAGCTGCACAATATACACGCTTCACATATCCAGACAATGTAGTAAACAGTAAACAATTAATTACAACAAAAATACAATCCAAGGGCAGGATATTGTCAGTACATATAGTGACACATATTCAGCAATCAATCCGACAATGAGACACCAGATTGCAAATCGGTTATCTAGCCATAGCTCCTTACCAACACACCAATAGTTAAGGCACTCCATTCCGACCACATCATCTTGTAACTTCAGACTCGCTCTCATCCTGTTGTTCACCACAGCTCATTAAGTATTCTCTCAGAGGGGCCCAAATGTCCCTGGGTTTGGCTGTAGTCGGCAACTCCTCAGCATATGTCTCCAGTTGATCCCTGCAGTATACCATATCTTTCAGCCAGCCCTCAACCTTTGGACGCTGTCTGCCGTCCCATGTGAATAAAGTGCGTCTTTTCGCTAAAAGTAAAGCCACCTGTATCAATCTACCGGTAACGCCCCTCAGATGTGGGGCATGACCTAGCAGGCACACTGCCGGAGTATTCTGCAATTCAACCCCTGTCATTTTCCCAATAGTCGTCAGTACATCACCCCAATATGCATGTACAGAACCGCATCCCCATGCCAAATGCAGAAAGCCAGCCTGTTCCATTCCGCACCTCCTGCACCTCCCTTCTTCACGCAGTCCCATTTTCCACAGTTTATGAGGGGTGTGATAAGTCTGATGTAAGAACTTCAGGTGTATGATCCTCAAGTTACTATTGGAGGTCAGCCGCCCTGTAATTGAGCAAATTCGCCCCCAGTCGTCTTCTGTGAGAGGAGAATCTAGAATAGTGTTCCACCTCGCCAAGCTAGTATCTGTAGTCTGCGGTATGTCAGCCTGAACTGCTTTATACATCTTGGTGACCAGTTTCTTTTTGGTAGGGGCCGTGATTACCAGTTGGAGAGGTAGTGACACCGCAGGCTCCGCTGGGAAACCTGTATAGTGAGCTTGTACCGCCCTCCGTAACCTGTAGCAGGTGAAGCTAAACAGCAACAACGGGTTCGTGATATAGGACAGATCCATACTCGTAACATATTTCCCCTCTATATATAGATCTCCCATCGTCACTATCCCAACTTCATTGAGAGCCTTTATTGATCCCTTGTCCTGCGCCACCGATAGGGCAACATGGCCCTCTATGGGTAGTGCGGGGGCGTAAAGAGGAAGCTTATGAGTCTTCCGCCCTATCTCACGCCAAGCAGCAGTGGTGATATCAATTGTGTTAATCTCTGCTCTTGGTGTGTGCCTGCGAGAGTGTGTTATAATGCCCTTCAAAGGTGTAGGGTCAGCGTCTCCCTGTTCCACTGCCACATGTGGCGTGAATGCATGATGTTTAAACCAAAAGTACGCAAACTGAGCCTGGCAACACAAGTAGTATACATATATATCAGGCGCCTTGAATCCGCCTCGCTCATATGGAAGTGTCAGTGTCCGCCAGCTTATCCTAGGAATTTTATTACCCCAAACAAGGCGCAGTAGTTGTGTTTGTACTGTCTTAAAGAAATGGGTTGTCAGAGGGACAGGGACATTGCAGAATAAGTACAACAACTTTGGCAGTAGCACCATCTTAATGACTGCTAGTCTGTCCGTTAGGGAAAGGGGCAAGCAATTCCACCTGTCAATTTGAGCAACTAGAGTGGTGTATATCGCACCATAATTTTCAGCAATAACTACCTCCGGATCTCTGTGTATCCACACCCCCAGGTATTTCACTGGGTCAGTAGACCAGACAAGCGGGTATTCCACTATCGGGGGTTTAGTGCCAGCGGTCAGTGGAATTATTACCGACTTACGCCAGTTGATGTGCAATCCGGAGTGTAGACTGAATTTCACATATTCACGGAGGAGGGGAGATAAATACGTGGATGGCTCGCGAACATACAGAACCTTGTCGTCTGCATATAGCGACAGTCCCACCGGTCTGTTGCCAAAATTTAACGCCGCCGCTCTGTGTGTCTGGTGAATTTTACACGCCAAAGGCTCGAGCACGATGGCGAACAGCAAAGGGGATGGAGGGCACCCCTGTCGTGTGCCTCACTCTATACAAAACGGTTCGGACGTGTCACCGCCGATCCGGATTCTGGCAGAGGGCTCCGTGTATAGTAGTTGGACCCAGGTGATAAACATTGGAGGGAAGCCCAGTCTTTGTAATATCTGTATCATGTAACACCATTCTATTGAATCGAACACCTTTGCGGCGTCCAATAATACCGCAACGGCTTGTAGATTCGGATTCAGAACATGCAACATGGCAAAGATGGTTCGTAGATTCAGAGATGTAGATCTGTCAGGGATAAACCCGGCTTGGTCCGGGAGAACCAGTAGAGGCATTAATGGCTGTAGCTTTGTGGCAAGGATCTTCGCCAGAATCTTGGCATCCAGATTAATGAGGGACAGGGGACGGTAAGATTCGCATTCATCCGGGGGTTTATCTTTCTTCAGTAGTGTGATAATCATCGCCTGACGCAGTGATGGAGGTAGTTTACCTGTATCGTAAGCTTCTGCGTACATTTCTAGCATGTGGGGTGCAAGTGTCATAGCGTGAGCCTTATAAAATTCTGCCGTCAGCCCATCCGGCCCTGGTGCCTTCCCATTTGGGAGCAATTTGATAGCCATTATCACATCCTCTATATCTATTGGCATGCTAAGGTATTGTCTATGAGCATCAGAAAGCCAAGCACATGCAATGTCTTCTAAATATTCGTTTAAATCCTTCTGGTCAGTCCCCCCACTGGAAGTGTACAGTGTTCTATAAAAATTACGGAATTGATCCAAAATGTCCTTGGGCGAATGATGTATCCCCCCATCACTATCCACTATGCGGTCAATGGGAGGCTGTGTAGTCCTGCTAGTGAGTTTAGCAGCCAAGGATCTGCTTGGTCTCCCCCCTTCCCCATATCTCCTGGCTACCTGTCTTCGTGAGATATATTTGACTTCCGAGTTCGCTAACTCGTTGTATTCATCCACTAATTCATGTATGCTTGCTAGTGTCTCTGTGTCATGTGTAGTGTCATACTGGGTCTCGAGACATTTCAGTTTTCCTTCTAGGATAGTTAACCTACCCGTATATCCTTTAGGATCCCCGCTGTTGTACTAATGCAAGTGCCTCTGATTGTGACCTTGAAGGCCTCCCACAGTACCTCCTGACTGTCCACAGACCCCGAGTTCTCCTCGAAGTATCGTTCGATGTCCACCTTCAGTGTGTCTGCATATATGGGGTCTAGGAGTGCCTCTGCCCTGAATCTCCAAGTAAACGGTGGTCTCTAATTCTGTGGGATAGTCATAATTAGTAGTACAGGGTTGTGATCTGACAGTGTTCTAGGCAGTGAGCGAACATCTGTCACCCAGGCTTTGGCCTCATCGCTCACAAGCCAGTAGCCAGTCGAGACCCATTTGTTGCTGGCGTGAGTGCGTGCCCTCTAGGTCTCCGGGTGTCTGAGACGCCAGGCATCCACCAACCCGAATTCTAGCATGCCTTCCTTGACGCAGGCAGCAACTTTCACCATCCAGCCCCTTGTGGGTTCGATTTATCCATCTTAGGATCTAGATGGGTGTTCAGATCTCCTCCCCAAATTATCACTGTGTCCGGCCATTCGCGAAGAACCCTGTTGAGATTCCCATAGGCCGCTGCATCATCCACCACTGGACCATAGAAATGAATGATTGTCACTGTGGCATGTCCCAGTTTCCCTAGAATCATTGCCCATCTGCCCTCCTCATCCGTGGCTGTGTCTAATACTTTGAAGCACATCCCTTTCTTTATTAGAATCAGAACCCCCCTTGCATATGACAAGTATGAGGACGCAAGTCTAAATTCCGCCCATTTTCTAGCTACTTTGCCCTCTGACATTTTAGTGAGATGAGTCTCTTGTAGTAGTGCAAGTGTAATGCCATGTCTATCCAATTGTGCCAATACCTGTCTTATCTTCTGTGGTATGTTGAGGCCACGGACATTCCACGTTACAGCTTTATAAGTGGTGCCCATCATGTCAGTAGGAATGACCCGATAGCTTGCCTCGCAGCACATTCAGTGTGTGAGGTTATCTTCTCACCCATTGCTTTGATGGACCTGTGTCTAGGTTCAAGTGCCTTCGATCGTAAATAACAAGAAACGTTCCCCCCTCCCCCACCCACTTCAGCTTTTAAACTGTTTTTAAATGATTTTTTAAACATTTTTTAGAAACATTTTAAATGACTGCTTAATAATTTTATGCACTGACACCATTATAAATGTGTATCTAATGTGGTAGTAGTAGTAGAAAAGCTTTATTAGATTTCTACAAACGAGAATCATAAAAGCACATACGAAATAATACATTAATAAACACAATTTAAAAAAATTAGAAAATCTCATTTTTTCACAGCAGTATCAAGTTTTAAAAAATCATACTCAATCATATTATTATTGATTTCCTGCATTTTACCACATTTTTCAGAAAATGTATCAGACACCATATGCCATTTTCTCCTTTGCAAAATATAAAATTTACTGAAAAATACAGTATGAATTGTCATCTGCTCTGAAATATCGTCACATGGGCATAATTGCATCACTCCTGTCCAGTCACTCATTTTTGGAAAACTGTGGTGGAAAATATCTAGTCTAAATCTTGCTAACAGCAATCTTTCATATTGGCTGGGTACAAGTATGAGGTAGGGTTGAATGCTACCGGTTGTCATTATCATTTGATGGTGCACTACTTTGGGCGTAGTTAGTTCTTTAGATAATCGACGTGATTCTAGTAGTGCCATACATTTTCTATTCAGCTCTTTCCTAGATATCACTCTCATTGTACTTGGTTCATTATAATAATTAGGGTAACCTAAGTCATACAGAAAATCCCGTACATATCTTAGCCACTTCAGATTCATCACATCTGCGATTCCCATGACATCCTTACAAACCTCCTGGTTTACATGGGTTTCCTCATTTGTCCAAAGCCTATGCCAGAGTATGATTGGTTCTTTTTTAATTAAATCTGTTAGAAATGGGACGTCCAGTTCTGCATGGCAGATATATGATGATGTACTTCTAGGAAGGGCCAAAATGTATCTTAAAAATTGATTTTCTATCAACTGGAGTGGTTGAACATTACAATGTCCCCATAATCCTGAACCGTACTTTGCTGTAGATATACATTTGGCCCTATACATTTGTAATAATATTTGCAGGGGCACAGTACCTAATTTTTTTCAGAAATTAAATAGGGCCACTGTTGTTCTTATAAGTACAAGTTTTCTCGTTTGCACCGCCTGGACCCAAGTGGAATTGTGGTCGAATAATATGCCTAAATAACTAAAGGTGTTAAAGTTTATTCTGTGGTTGTCGATAAATATCTCTCTACATTTTTTGCTTCCTATGCCACATCTCTTGATATACGATTTTGTGGTGTTTACCTTTAAGCCCAGGTCACTCATAAATGCCACATGAAATGAAATGAAATGAAAAGATCATTTGTATAGCACGATAGCTACCCTGAGGCGTCCTAGCACTGCGGACAAACGCGTGTGTAAGGATGGTGGGGGCCTAGTCTGATTTGTTAAAAAGCAGGGTTTTTAGCTTTTTTCAGAAGGGCAGAAGATTGGGCTCTGAACACAGGTGGAGGGGAAGAGAGTTTCAGAGTTTAGCCAAGTTGTGGGAGAACGAGCGGCCCCCACATCTGGCTTGCTTGATTCTGGGCAATGTGACAAGGAAGGAAGAAGCTGATCTAAGCTGTCTATTGGGTTGGTAGGGGGTGATCAGAGAATGGTTAATGGTGGCCCCAGTTTTCCAGAAAGCTTGGTGGGTGATACACAGGCCCTTGAATACAATTCTTTCCCTGACTGGGAGCCAATGAAGTTTCTTAAGTTTGATTTTGACAGGGAGGCGACGAGGGATCTGAAGGAGGATTCATGCTGCACAGTTCTGGATGACCATAGCCATCCAATAATCTTTGTAATCCCACTTGAGTACGGCACATTCAAACAGCATCATCTGTGTACATTAGTGAGGGAATAGCTCAGTCATTAATTAATGGAAAATCTTGCCCTGTTTGGATCAGTGCTTTTTCTAAGCCATTTGTATATGCACTTTATTCCATGTACTTTATTGTATGTTTTTAGCCGATCATTTTAATGATTGTTTAACCATGAATTATGTACTATATTATTGGAGGCCCATATTTATTCTGATGTATGCTTTTTAACTTGTACTTTTATGGATATGTTGTTTTTTATCCAAATAAAGTTCTATAATAATAATAATAATAATAATAAAGATTAAAAAGAAAGGGGCCAGAACACACCCTTGCCTGACCACCTTTTTTATTGGAACGAAACCTGTACATTCTCCATTTTTACCATAAAGTACACTAGCCTTGGCATTCTGGTAAGTATGTTTCAGAAAGTATATGATGGTACAGTTCACCCCCAGTTCGTAAAGGACCCCCCACAGCCTCTCATGTATCACACAGTCAAAGGCTGCGGTTAGGTCTATGAAAGCTAAAAATAGCCTTCCTTTTTTTAGGTTAAGGTACTTTCCAATTAACATACTCAGGTTGAGGCTTTGTTCAACGGTTCCCAAACCTTTATGGAAACCGTATTGGAGATCTGACAGGATTTGTTTTTCCTCGCCCCAGTCCTGTAATCTCTCTAGTATAATGCGCCCTACAATTTTCGATGAAGTATCCAATAAAGATATAGGTCGATAAAATATAGGGTCTTGTCTATTTCCGTTTTTAAAAATTGGGACTAAAATGGATTCAGTCCAAGTCTCAATATACTTGGAAGAGCAGCTAGCCCTTATGGTTTGGGTCAATATTGGTCCCCATAGGTCTACATTTGCCTTATATAGATCTACAGGAATCCCGTCTTACTTGCCAGTATTGCCCTGTTAACCTCTTCTATGGTAATTTGGAGGTTATATGTGATCGTGGTGGAGAGTTATTTTATCACCTCCCTTATCTAAACTTTCTGTCAGATTTGTAGAATCTTGATTGCTAAAAATTGTGATGAAATGTTCTACCCACTGATCTGCAGTTATGGCTATTTCAATGTTAGGGATATCCCCTGAGTCTAAAAAAGGTGCCCGTACAGCCCTCCAGAAAGCCGCCCCATCGTTGGACTTAGCCGCTTTTTGTAGGGTTTGCCATAGTTCCTCTTTTAGCTCCCTCTTACGTTCTAATATTGCATTCGTATAGGCCTTCCTCAGTGTAATAGGGTTCCAGGGAATATTATGGATCTCTCTTTTCAGTGCGAAATATGCTTTGGTACATTTTTAATCAAACCATCCTTTAGCTTTTCTTACAGGATTATTATTGGTTTTCCATAATGTTTCATTTATTGCTCTTGTAATTTCTTGAAAAGATGCAAAGACTATTTCATTTGTTGTATTTTCCTTTAAAATAGCTTCTATTGATAAAATACTTTGTACCACTAATTTTTTGTTACTTCTAGAGGGTCTATCATCTGCCATTTTAGAGCCTAGCCATTTTTCCTATTCATGTTCAACTGTTTGGGGGGGATACACAGTTTTATCATCCTGATTAGTATTGGTGGTCAACAGATTCAACGATATACTCAGTGGAAGAGGATCACTCAGTGTGATATCATGTTGTTACAAGACGGTTCGTCTTTGATGCTAGATTTGAGGAAACTAAGATATAATCTATAATTGTAGAACACCCTCTCCCTCTAAAAGTCCTCTTAAAGGGCATCAGGGTATTACTTAATTCATTTGCATAGCCTAAATCAAGCTCACATACCATTTCATTTAAAAGATTCCCATATTGTGTATGTGTAAAATGCGTTTCACATTCACTTTCATCATTTATGATACCACAAACATTTGTACCGTTTTTTGGGCACAGTGCAATGTTAAAATCCCCCCCAAATGACATACATATCCCCTCTATCTTCTCTTGACAATCTTTCGAGAACATTTGATAGGTTTACAAGAATTCCATCTATCTTATCCGGGGGTGCATTATGATAAAAATGTATCAATATCGCTCTTTGCTTACTTCCCAAACACATCTCCATCCGTTGGTAATTTACATCCTTACAATTCAATGTGATTTTCACAATATTTAACATATTAGACACATATATAGCTAAACCCCCTTTGCCCTCCAATGATTTTCTCCAACTGCGGGCATATGATATGTACGATATCCACTCAAATTTACGAACTCCTTTAACCAGGTTTCTTGCAAACTTATGACTTGGTACCCTTCTACAAATTTACACCACTCTGGGTTATCTATCTTAGTTTGTAAGCCTGCTACATTCCAAAAAAATCACTTTTAACAGATTATTATCATCACTGTGTGTTCCTTCTGAAGTATTTACCTCTATCACTGGGTTGATAGGAATGGTCGTAAGATCGGTCACAGGACAACCCTCTACCATTGTTATCGGAAGAGGAGCCTGTGTACATTGTGTTTGTAATGGTATATTCTTTACAAGTCAATCCTGCTCTTCCAGGCTATACAAACTTTTAAACCTATTTGCTGTATGAATGTTGTAATTCGATTTTATTTTTATCGGGTAAGCCCAATTCATATTTTTCCGTTCATTTAGTGGTTTATAAAAATACCCTAATGGGACGACATTTATACTTAGGGGGTTTATCAAAGAGCTCCCAAGATGTTCCAATATTATTTGTACTAAGTATGTGGAGGCAAAGGTTAAAACTACACAATCCCCTACCATATATGTGTGCGCCCGTTAGGATTTTTCTACAACCATCTTAGTATGAATACCAGTCCCCACGCTGGTCATCAGACTCCTACATATCCCATACACAGGCAGGTTATTTTACCCAGGGCACAACACGATCATCAACTTCCTATGCCTACGGATGCATATCGCTATAATTTGTGTAGGCCTAATCCACAACCTGAACCAACCTTGCCCTTGTTTAATAGGCTTTCCCCGTTATCATCATTAGGAGAAAATGATTGACTGTCTAAAAATCCAGGGACAACAGGCCATCCATGCCGCATCGTGACTTGGAACATTGCTGGCATTAGGGCCAAGGCTGGGAATGACGAATGGATAAAATTGCTGAAAACCTTTGACATTCTCGCATTCCAGGAAACGTGGGACTTATCGAACAGTTTTTCCTTGGATGGGTACAGACATTTCATTACCCCTGCTATTAGCGGTGGGGCAGGAAGACCAAAGGGAGGCTTATTAACTTTGTTTAAAACTGACCTAAAAGGTGTGCTAACACAGTATAATGTAGGCTCCCCAAACTGTATGATTGTTGAATTGAATCCTCTTTCTTTTTCAAAAATTCTATTCATACATTTTTATAATTCTAGTCCTAATGAATGTACTAGGCATAATTTGGATATAATTGAATCTTTTTTGTCAGTCTATAGAACCAAAGTAAAGGATTTTGAAATAATTCTTTTGGGCGATTTCAATATCCATCCCTGCAACGAGCCATACGCCAGTTTCTTAGAAGAGGGGCCACCTCACTCGATAGCAATGCATTTTGAGCATTCTAATAGGGGGGAGGCACTTGAAAATTACTTGGAAGCATGGAACTTATATGAGTCAAGCTGTGGGGAGGTTGGTAGTAGAATTCCCACTTTTAAGGGAAATGGCGACGGTAAAGTAATCAATTATATTTTTATGACGTGTCAAATTTTAGCTAAGGTGGTTAGCTACAGCACTGTGGTCTCAGTATTTAGCGACCACAACCCAGTAGTAGCAGAGGTGCTGTCTACAGTTATTTTAACTCGCAGGGGGCTAAGGTTGATTGAGGTCAAGATGTGGTCGTAAAGGATCAGGGCAGTAGATTGAAATGGTCAAGTGTTGTTCCAGAGGATATCTCGCAGTCTGTCATGGATAGAGCAGAAAGCGATGTGATTAACTGCTTAGAATTAAGGGCATCAAACCTCCAAGTAGTAATTGCCTTTGACAATATCTGTAAACATATTAACATTAGCCTTACATCTAGCAAAAAATTGTCTAGGCCTATGGGGAGAAAATGGTTTGACCGTGCATGTTCTAGGGCGCATGCTGATCTGCTTAAGGCCCTTAAAGCTAGCCCAAAAGATCGTCCACTAATATCCATATTAAGATCTACCTACAAGAAAGCCATACTAACCAGGAAAAAGGAGATAAAAGACAATGCTTGAACGCAACTACTTGATCCTGAGGTTATTAAAAATAGCGCAGAGTTTTGGAAGGTAGTTAATCAGCCATTCTTTTCAAACAAGGACACTTCTTCCCTAGAATCCAACATCCCGGACGATGATTGGATTAATCATTTTGAAAAGATATACTCTAGCGCTCTTAATGAGGACCTGCCAAGTTCATTCCTTTACACTTTGGAGGTTCCCGGTGTAGTTTTTGAGGTCTATGAAGTCGAGAGGGCAATTGAACAGACATTAAAAAACAAGGCCCCTGGCCCAGATGGGGTGCCAGCTGACTTTTTTAAAAGTGATCCAAAACTGTGGTCTAGGGTTTTGTGCAGGGTCTTCAACGTTCTGAGCCAGAACAACATCCCGGCCTCCTGGAAGGAGTCTGTAATCATCCCAGTCTTTAAGAAGGGTAGTAGGGTTGACCCAGCGTGTTATCGCCCAATATCCCTTATTGATTCATCAGTGAAAATCTTGGGGCGGGTCATTCTCTATAGATTACAGACGTGGCTTGATGATAGAGGGGTTCTATCTAATATGCAATACGGCTTCAGATCTAAGCGTGGTACCTTGGATCAGTGCCTAAACTAGTGGACAAATACACCAGGGCCAAAGATGGGTCAATGTATTTGGGGTTTATGGACCTATCTTCGGCCGTCGACCTCGTGAACCGTACTAAACTTTGGCATATCCTGGTTGATCTAGGGCTTGACCGTGCTCTTGTGAACCTGTTGGCTGACCTTCACTCAGGCCTTTTGGCTTCAGTTAGGGTTAGTTCAGACGGGCGACGCACCAGCCATTTTAAATCTAAAAGAGGGGTGAGGCAGGGGTGCATTCTGGCCCCTCTGCTGTTCACAGTCTACATTAATGCCCTTGAACCTGTGCTTAAGGAAGCGATCCCTGATATACCGCGCATAGGGGAGACTTGTGTACCGGTCCTCCTGTACGCGGATGACGCTGTGCTTTTGTCACGTACAGGGGTCGGGCTCCAGCGGTTATTAGGCCCCTTTGGTCTATTCATGAATTCCCTAGACCTTAAAATAAATGCTAAAAAATCCCAAATAATGATCACGGGAGGTGGCTCACGGTGTAAGAGAGTGAACACTTTTTATTGTTGTAAGGAAGAACTATGCAGAGTGTCCACATTTCCTTACTTGGGGATCATTTTTGAGGATAAAGGAAGCTGGGGCCCACAAATAAAAAATAGAAACAGCGCCCTTGCAAGAACATCGTCAGCTATTATGGGCTTTAGCAGAAGATTGGGGGCAAGTCCAATCTCAGCCCTCATGAATATTTATAAAGCCAAGTGCCGGTCTGTCGCCACCTATGGTTGTTCATTATGGGGCTATGGTCCGACAGACTGTCTTCAAGTTACGGAGAATACATTTTTTAGATCAGGAGTGTCTGTGCCCCAATCTACGCCATCTTACTCTGTCCATTCTGAGTTGGGGGCTGGTTTTATAACAGACATAATCAGAGTGGCCCCTTTAATTATGTGGCTTAAGATTTGGCTGAACGACGAACTGTCCCTTAATCGGTCTATCTTCAAAGATTGTCTCTCACTTGATAATGTACATAAAATTAAGTGGCTGACTTATGTGAAAAATGGGTTTAATGTACTGGGAAGACCTGAGCTCTTTTCCTCACTGGAAATAATTACACACAAAGACATTGCCATAACCAAAAGGGATATGTATACGAGGTTGACCTCAGTAAGAGAGGAAAAGGAGCTCATAAAACCAACTGTAAGAGCTAACCTTTTGGTTGCCAATCACCTTGGTCCAGAATTTTACCTTACCTTGGTTAACCGCCCCTTTCATAGGTTCCTTTTAACTCGCTTCCGTCTAAACATGATACATTTGATATTAGGTCAAAATCCAACATGGTGTAAGCCTGAACAGTCATTACCATGTTCCTGCGATAATTCTTCTTCGCAGGACACCATGCACTTCATGATGTTTTGTGGTCATTTCATAGAGGAGAGGAGAAAGTTTCTTGTGCCTGTTCTTAAAAAGGCAGGGTTTTTGCAGGTTAGGCCAGCACTCCTTTACCTGCAGCTACTAAATGACCCTAGTGTCATCTTCCATGTAGCCAGTTACTTGGTGGGTGCTGTGCGCTCAAAGAACAGGCTCTTGGGAAACGCGAGATTGACTATATCCTTATGAAGTTTGCATCTTGTTATACAAAGGATACCATGTATTGGGAGTAAGGACAACGGAGGAGAGATCAATTTATATTGTGATAAACGTTGATTTTAGGATAACGGAGGAGAGATCAATTTATATTGTGATAAATGTTGATTTTATGAAAGTAGCGATGTATTTTTAAATTTTACTCCTCTTGTTTTTAACATGGTTGTCTTTTTAAAAAAAACACTGAAGTATATTTTAAATCTCGAATGATGTGTGTTTTGTTATGTATGAATTCTTGACACTGTGTATTTATTGTACTGCACCTTTTTTTTTATATTGATTTATCGAAATAAAGTATTTTGACTGACTGACTGACAATCCCCTACCAAAGCTTTTTGGGATTTCCCCACCCAGGCTGTTCTTCTGGCCATTTTGAATTTGAGCACAGCGCTCTGTCCAGGCCCGTCCTAGTATTTAGCCAATGTAGGGATTTATTTCTCAGGGTCTTCCAAGATTCACTTCATTGTCCCGTTAACTGTGGCACATTTGTTAAAATTAAACTATACGGGGTTGCTTCCAAAGGGAGATCTAGATAATTAATATGTTGTTCCTTTTTAATCTGTGTTGGACGAGGGAAAGGTTGGCTTGCGCTGGGATAATATATAGTGCTTTCGCTCATTTGGGAACTCTGCAGATTATTCCTTTCTTCCCCTTGTCTCTTACTATGTTGTGGTAAGAGGTCTAAACCTGAAGGAATTCCTGGGGTCTTAATACCTGTTGGGTTATACTGCCTTTCATATCCTGAGTCAGCCCTTTCTCTTGTATCTGCAGTGTTCTTACGTTCTAGAGTGCCTGGTATTACTACCGAACTCTTGGTTGTTAATTTAAGCGATCTTGATCTTCTCAAAGTCTCACTTTCGCTAGTTTCCTGTTCACTACATACCATATTTTTCTCTTGGAGCTTCCCTTGAATTGATTCAATGTTTTTTAACCTATCATCCATCTTACACAGTACTTCCTTTATCCTCGTTTCTAGGTCCTTTATCAGAGTAGTGATTTCTTTTGCCTCACTCTTATTATGATTTGACTCCTGTGATTTATTAGTTTTTTTCACTTTAGCACCTTTTTTCTGTTGCCTTGAGCTCGGTGTATTATTCACTAGGGATTCCCCGTTTTTGGACCTATTTCCACCCTTAGGGATTCTCACACGTCTTGATGGAGGTTAATATCCTTCATCATCATCTTCACTAACTCACACTTGATCTGTTATTAACTGTATACAGCTGTTTCTAGGGGGTGATTTTGCTATGTGAATACTTTCTGTCCCCGTTATGCCTTGTATGCTTACTGTTGGTATCTCACCCCTGGGCGTCTGCATTCAAAGTCTTTTCTACAATGCTTATTTGCTTCTCTATTGCCCCCACTGCGCCCGTCAGGTAACTCAACAATGAGAAACGGTTTTGCGAATCCTTTCTTGGATCCGGCTGCTTCTGTTGTACTTTGCCGGATTCTGCATTTCTTTTCCCCATATTGATGTATAATGCAGTAAGTGATGTAACAGTACTTTCAACAGTTCACCAGTGTTAACGTAACAAAGTTGCCAGAGGCACTACTATGGATTCGGTGAGTCAAGTACTCATAGAGCTGCCACGAAAAGCTGTTCGTGCTAATTGCTTAAGTTCTACTTCAGGTACTCACCAAAACAGCCTGTTCGCGACCAAGGGAAAGAACAACAGGACCAAAAGGGGTGGCCCAGCCGAGCCTCCTCCTGTCACCAATGGGCTCAGACGGGCCCTTCCTTGGCCTGGGCGTTGCCCGGGCACGCCTACATGCGTCCTGTGCTGTGGGAACCCCTGAGCACTTTTAACCGCGCCTCCTTGTGCTCCGGTGATGTCTGTGGGTGTGCGACGGCGCGATATGCTGCAAAGGACCCTGGGGAGTGTAGTCCTCTCACTTGCTACACTCCCGGTCCCGGTTTCTTAATGGCAGTGGCGAGGAAAAGGCTGGCTTGCTTTGCTGGCTGCAAATGGGCTGATTTCAGTTTCAAAGGGAGTACCGCGCTGTGAGAGCCCCATGGCACTTTTAAACGTGCTTCCTGGCGCTCCGGTTATGTCTGCTGGTGCACGCCAGCGTGATTTGCTGCAAAGGACCCTGGG
The DNA here is from genome assembly GCF_964261635.1 of Lissotriton helveticus. NCBI lineage: Eukaryota > Metazoa > Chordata > Amphibia > Caudata > Salamandridae > Lissotriton > Lissotriton helveticus. Next base: position 709,280,481 of record NC_136070.1, read on the forward strand.
GAGTGTAGTCCTCTCATGTGCTACACTCCCGGCCCCGGTTTCTTAATGGCAGTGGCGAGGAAAAGGCTGGCTTGCTTGCTTGCTGCAAATGGGCTGATTTCAGTTTTAAAGGGCGTCCCGCGCTGCGGGAGCCCCTGGGAATTTTTAACCACGCATCCTGGCGCTCCGGTGATGTCTGCGGGTGCGCAACGGCGCAATTTGCTGCGAAGGACCCTGGGTAGAGTCGTCCTCTCACTTGCTACACTCCCGGTCCAGGTTTCTTAATGGCAGTGGCGAGGAAAAGGCTGGCTTGCTTGCTGGCTGCAAATGGGCTGATTTCAGTTTCTAAGGGCATCTCATGTGTCTTATCATTGTTAAGTATAAGTGGAGTGGGAATTATATTTCATATCAGTACCCTGATATAGGCCTAGGAAACATTTTTCACTTTCCCTACATCGTCGCCCCGTCATTTCATATGAACAAGCCTTATAAGGACATAACTCTGAATAAGGACTGACTGCCTTGTATGGACATAACCCCTTATAAGGACTCTAGCTTTTTATGGACTAAACCTTTCCCCTAGTTCCATGCCGAGGGTCGGTTTTTCCTAATCGATATTGCTAAGACGTCATCCTTAGTACATATGAATAATTTATGAGCACACTCTCCAGGGGGCCATACTTTACCTCTCCTTTCTATGCACAAAGGTTTATTCTCCAACGTCATCCTCATACTAAACAATGGGGAGCACACGTACGTACATAGACTATATAAATACAGCACCTCTTGCTATCAGTAAGCAGGAAGGAACCAAGACTTCAAGACCGACACACTGACCAGAGACACTGCGGATCCGGCATTCCATCCCTTCAGCTGACAGTGGTCTAACCATCCCTTGCGGGGTGTCCAAGTCAAGTCCAGGACGAAGTCCCACACTCTCACTATTCAGGTATGGGGGATTCGAATAAATCCTAGTGGAATTCTCGGCTCTTAGATTCTCGGCTCTTAGGCTATCAAGGCTCTTAAGCTTATTAGCTCTTTCGCACCTACTCACATGCTAGGTACACTCAGGTACATCTAGACAGGCATCTTAGGAATACGCCCTCTATTTTATAAATGTATTTTATCTTCATGTATAGGTTCAAGACTATTGAAAAATGGTAGAGCTGTTCTATTCCTTTTTATTCACTGTCCTGCTGATACTACATCTCTGCTACGGGGTTACAGTTATAGCAGCGCACCAATTTTACATGAGAAGAACAACCGTACAATGAATTCTTATTGTAAACACACTCGACTGTTTCTTCTGTGTATCTCTCTGAGAGCAAAACAAGCAAGCACGAGTGACTGGGTAAAACGTAGTATCTTGTTTCCACACATCTGAGGTTATTATGTTCTGAAAGTTGCACAAACTAATCTCTCTGATAACAGGAGATTCTAGTAGCACTGTGAGCTAGATAATGCGAAAACTTAGGCTGACACATTTGGTGGGGGTGTATGGAGTTAGTTGGCCACCAAACCCAAAGTATATGTTATCCGCAAATGCGTAGGTCTTGCATGAACGGTACTACTGGAACTACACTACACTAGGTCTATAATTTCATCAGGACTTTATGAAGCTCCTTACTGATGGATATCCCTACCCTACTGTCTAGGTAGGTGTAGATCTCTTCTTTCTTACTTCATGTCTGTTTGTCTGTGTATGGTTTAAAACAACTGATACTAAACCAGTTGCCACTTTTATATCTCTTTACTAGCCCGATTATCTGCAATATAAAAGTACACAGGGTAATGCATTTCTTTAATATTTTACATAATATTTGGGATGCTAAAAGATGCCTTACATCCTGGAGTATTAGTCAAATGTAATGCACATTTACAGACATTTTACTTAGCACTTACAACTACTATTATTCTTGTATCTATTTAGCCAAAACAATTATAGTTCTGCACTCCACACAGCACTTTGGAAGACGTGTTTTTAATTACAGCATGCAATGTCTGCATTTAACAACGTTAATTGTTTTTGTATGTTTTAGAAGGAAGAAAAGGAAAAGCATGCTGCATTTGCAGAGCCTAATATAGGGCCTGATTTTTATTCTGGCAGGCAGAATATTCTTCTTTTGCCTGGCGGAGGACTTTATGTCCACCAGTCTGAGACTACACCACCTGCCAGATTTAAAAATGACCACACAACTGCCAATGCATTTTACCGTTTGCTGCAGGGCTGCATCAGAAGGACCAAGCCCTGTAGCAAACAGCATTCTATTCTTCTTTTCAAAAGAAATAAAGTAATGCTCCCCCCTCCCATGACTGGGGGAGCATCACAATGTTTTTATTGTTCCTTACTGCCAGGGTTTATGGTATTGATTCCAGGGAACTTAGCATTGGGGTCAATATGATGACTTAGATGCTCAAGTATGGAGATCTTATAAAAAACGAAATCCTGCTTAGAACACAATATTCAAAATGTACCATTCCAGAGAGAAGGCTAATCACTCCAGGTAACACCGTAAGGCAAACAGATATGATCGCAAGTAATATCTTCCGCGGCTGATGCAGGCAATTGCATGCAGACATAGCAATCCCTGGCATCCTTTTTGTCAAGATACTCATAAAGCAGCTTAAAAGAAGCATTTGCAGAATAATCACCCCTAGATGTATCTGCATGCAATTCTTACTCATCTAATGCATACAAGCTATTACTTCTAGGGAGTGAAGATTTGGGAATACTTGAAGACTTTGTCTTTACTGAATTAGATGTAGATGGGTATGATCCTACAAGCAAAATGGCCAGTACTACAACTACAACTATTAGTGTGCCTGCTATTATGTAGTGATGTCTACTAATATTAGAATTGGCTTCCATTAATTCTCTACTTTGTGTGAAACTTAGCAGCCGTAGACTCCTCTCTGTCGATTTCCACATGTGCAAATGACAAAACCAGAATTCATAAGTATGCAGTAATAATTTTATTATGTACAAATCTTCGTGAAACTTCCTTATCACTACTACTTCTTCTTCCAAGTGACAACCTTACATGATGTTTCCTCTATAGAGGTAATAGAAAAAGCTTTTTTAAGATTTATATTAGCTGTCCCTCAGAGATCGTCTGTTTTTAATTGTCATAGTGAACTGGGGATTTCCCATATTGCCGGTGTGATTAAAATGCAACCTGTGTTACTTTGGCATAGAGTCTAGACGTCACCCAACCTAGGGTTAAATAGAGATATTATTAAGACTCTCTGGGATTAGAACAAGCCGGGAAAATTCCCTGGTTGAATTATATTAGAAAGCTGTCAAATGATTTGTGCATATCAGATTTTTATATTACTCTAGATTCTATGTGCACAATATCCAGAAAAGAGCCTAAAGCTTTATGCTTAAATCACTTTGAGTCACTAAGAATTGGGCTGGAATTTAACAAAACCACAGTGCTTCAGCATCAAATGACTCTGGCCTGTAGCTCCATTCAACTATATTTAGTGTGGTGCCTAGGCGGCTACGACAGATATGTGCTGACCAGGTTCAGGTTTGATTGTTTCCATTGCCTGGCATCTTTTCCAGCCATTAATGACTGGTTTAGGCATCTCTGCCTATGCCCCTGCGATAATCTATCTCCTCAAACCACATTGCATGTGATTCTTTTTTGTAAATGTTATGTTAATGAATGTGCAAGTTGGATGATCCCTTTTCTAAAACAAGGAGCATGGCGGCAATGTCGTCCGGCCATTTTATTATTACAAACTCTGGATAATGCATATGGTATTGGAATCATGATTGTTTTTTTAAAAAGTATACTGAAGAAGAGGAAAAGCATAAATAGTAAGTTTTTAAATTTGTAATATCACTGCTTTATGGGGGTAGCTGTTAATGTAATGTATTTTTTTTAAATGTATATTATATATGAATTGTTTTTTGTATTTTCTGCTTTTATGGTTTTATTAAGTACTTAAAATCGAATACAGCATTTTCTGAATGAATAAAGACAACCTTACACTCTTTCAAAAGACTCGGGCCTCAGTGCTCTTCTAATTTCTCCTACAAAGTCCCTGATAAGATAAGGTTCAAGTTAATTGACAATCAGTTTCATAATGAAATATTTCAGTTCGTCTACTAGCACAGGGAGTTCACTTGCGTCCAGGAAAGGAAATTCAGTCATATACAGGATAAGATGTCTCAAGGAACCCAATCTTGTTAACAAAGGAAATTCAAAGGTAAGACCAAATTAAAGACCAAGGGCCAGATGTAGGTACATCAGAAATACCGATTTCTTAATAGCGAATTTTACCGATTTGCTATTAAGTAATGGGTATTTCCTAAGTAGGTAAAGATTCGGTAAAAAATACTGAATCCCTAATATTCCTTATTACCGAATCTGTAATTGAGATCCGGTAATAAGGAATACCTACCCATTCATTTTTTATGGGCTTGGAAACCCATAGGAATTAATGTGAAGACATTCAGTATTAGCAATTCGGTATTACTGAATCAGTAATAGCGAGAGGTATTTCAAGGGTGTTGCACCCGTGAAATGTGCATGTGTGCACATGTGGCGCACATACATGCCCTAAGGGCATGGATGTGTGCCACATGGCACATTACAAAAAGCAAAAAAGTGCTTTTTGAAAGGAAATCACTACTTACCACCAACTTACAATGGGTGGTAATTAGCGATTTCTTAAGGCTCATAAACACTCTTTTATGTGCTTCCTACATTGCATTTAAGAAATCGGTATTACTGATTCCTTAAATGCAAGAGCAATAAGGAATCGGTATTAAGGAATCGGTATTTACCGATTCCTTATCTACATTAGGAATGGCTAAATACTGGTCAGTAACGCTGAAATTTACAGAATTTCGGCGTTACCGACCGGTATTTAGCCACCTACATCTGGCCCCAAGTTCCTGAAGTTTCAGTTGAATCTTCATGATTAGATCACAATTCCCTGAACTCTCTCAGTCATTTGCTACAAAGTAAGTACATTCAGGGGAAGAATACCTCTGACAGGGCACTCTAGCTCGTTTTTTCATCTTTTGAGTAGAGTCCCCCCACCTCCTTTGTCACTCAGGTCAGTATCCCCAGCATCTTCTGTAATAGCCCACCTTCCCCTTGCGGAACGAGTCTCCATTTCATCTGTCGCATCGGTTGGATTACAACCACAGGGCTGATTCATCAGCTTCAACTTCAGTTCCCAATTCTCTAGGACTCCCTAAGACCGAACAAGTGCAGTTTCAGATTTTTGCTGGTCATCTACAGCTTGATGAGCCTGCTCCCCAGGTCTCTTGACCACCATCAGCACTTCTGGGAGAGATGCTTCTTACATCATCAAGGGGATGAGAAACTTGCTGAATCAGTTGGACTCCCTTGTTAAGAAGTTAGAGGCTTGTGCAAAGCCCCCATTGCACTTGAGTGGAATACTCTCCTCCATGAGCTTCAGGTACTCTCAGAGGAGCCCTGATTTCCGAGATAGATGGGGAGCTGTGGCATACAATACCCTCTCTCGCACTCTGTGAGGGTTCCCTGCCATGTCCCCTCTCTTGTTCTGCATGTCCTCCTATTCTCTCTTGGTTCAAACATAATGTCTGTAATTTGACTGTCCTTCCCTGTAAATTTTACTTTAAAACACTAATCACGTTTGTACACAGATCCTATGGGTTTCATCAACAAGTGCTGCTATGCTTATATATTATTTGAACAGTGATCTAAAATAACTGTGACTGTTGTGACCTGCCAGTTGCAATTGCTTTATAAGTTTGTTGATGTATGTAATGTTTTGAATAAATGCCTCCTGTAGTGCTCAATACCATTGGTAAGGGTATCTAGACCCTCTGGGATCTTGTAATGTAATGTAGCTTGTAACTGACTACTGTGATTGATGTAAAGCTGTCTGCATTGATTGAAATCTTTAAAAATGGTTCAAAAAGACAAAAAAGGGGGTGCATGGAACTCGGTGACTGTAGCCAGCATGCACCCAGATAGGGAAACCTCTGCATTTCATGACAGTTGTAGTTAATAGAATCACCTGGAAAGGGCCACACCAGCAGGGCTGCAGTCAACTCTTCACACATGCTTTTTCACCAAGACCCAGTCCCTGCGGTTAAGGTCATGGGACTGCCCATAATGTGGCACGGTGGTGGTGGCTTCAACCTGATGAGACACATAATCTACCATGTTAGCCAATCATTTGCAGTAGTCAAGTATCAACGCCTCAGTAATGTTCACTAGCACATTTGCTGGTACAGCTGGCAATCTCATTGCTTTGCCCATGATGATTTCATGGGGGACAGTCCTGTCCTATGATTAGGTATGCTGTGTATACACATCAACACAAATGGCAAAGCATCAAACCATTTCAGCGCAGCAGAAGCAAATACGTTTGCAAGTCTGGATTTCAAAGTCCGATTGACCTGTTCCACCAGATTGGAAGTCTTAGGTCTATAGACACAATGCAGTCTCTGTTCAGCTTATAAATCTCCACACACCATCCTCAAGATTGTATTGTTAAAGTATGTGCCTTGGTAAATACCAGAGAAGTTGGGAAGCCTAATCTTAGGTGTTAACTCACTCAAAAGCAGCTTTGCTACTGTGAGGCTGTCTCCTAGTCAGGTATGTTTTGACCGATTGTGAAAAGATGCAAACAACCAAGACATACCTCAAACCGTTGCACACTGCCATCTCAATGAATTCCCAACTGTACCTTGTTGAAAGGACCACCTGATCTCCCTATGTGTCTCAATGTCACTGCAGTTTTTCCTACATTGTTCTGTTGACACACAACACATCAATGGCACAATGCTTCAGTAATCAACCTAAATGTTTGATTAAATCAAGTCTCCCTGAACAACCTAACCATGGCATCTACCCCTAACTGAGTCAGACAATGATAATGCCTAGCAATTGGTGGCAACAGACTGTTTGGTAGTACATGCCTTCCATCTCTTGAAACCCATACCTCATCCTCATCCCTCTTGACACAACCTGCATTAACCAAACTCTGCTGCTTTGCCTCTGACACTTCTTCCTGTAACCTCTTGACTTCCTCCCGAGTATCAGCTGTTGTTAACAAAAGGTTGCAGTTGGTCTCGTCTGTCCCCTCATTTGTATATTCACCCTTGAAAGTGCAAGTATTATGAGCACAGTACTTTGCGACCTCATCGGCATATGGATTACCAACAGTCAAATAATCATCCCCCTTACAATCAATTGCGCTCTTAATGACTGCAATCTGTGCAGGCATCTGCAATGCTTCAAGGAGCTATTGAACTTGTTCTCCATCTTGGATGGATGAAACAAAGGGGGTCAGAAACCCCTTAAAGACCATAACTGTGTGAAATCATGAAAGACACCAAAGCTGTACTGACTATCAGTGAAAATGATCACTCTGCTGGTCAGAGACATATCATGCTCTGGTAACAGCAATCAAATAAGTCACTTGTGCAGAAAATTCTCATTGGAGCCACAAAGCTTCAACTACTCCTGAAACCGACTACCTAAGCAGCTCATAAATTTCCTTTATGGTTTCTCAAACAATGGCCATCCACAAATAAGGCAAAATAAGATTCAGGTATTGACTTGTCTTGTATATCTTATCTTGGCTTTGTACTCTGTTTAGTAACATCAAGACAGTCATGCTCCACCTCACTCTCATAATTATCAGTCTCAGGAAGGTACAACAGGGTGGCAGGGTTCTAGACAACATACCTTTTCAAGGCGACATTCTCAGCCGCATACATGATCTGCTCATACCGGTTCAAACATCTGTTTGTCATGTGTTGAGTGCAAGTACCCATCAAAAGTATCTCTATGGAGTGGGACACATACACAGTTAAAGAATGACCCATAACAATGCCTTCACATCTCTCTATGCTAACACTGCAGCAGCCACAGATTAAAGACATCAGGGTAACGCTGCAGCTAGTGGATCAAGGGTAGCAGAAAAGTAGGCTACAGGTCTATGCGCATTTCCATGAGTCTATGTAGGCACTGAGATAGTACAGCCCTTCCTCTCACTGCTGAAAAGTAAAAATGCTTTATTATAGTCAGGTATGCCTTCTGCCAGGACAATTTTGTAACCTAAGGATGGCTTGGATCCTAGGCTAACTGGTTTGGACCACTAATAGTTAACTCATAGGCTCTTGTGATTTATTTCACAATTTTCCGGATTATTCCATAAATGCAAGAACATTCAATTCATGTCTAACATTAAGGACAACACAAACGGATGACGTTTTTGAACATAGAAAATGCAAAAACAGTAAGCAGATATAAACAGTATTTACAAATGTGTATAATACATTGGTAATTTGTGTGTATTCAGAAAAACAATTACAAGAACACAAGGAGGTAACTAAAGCACCAGTCCATAAATCAAAAGGCGGAGTAGCAAGTCACAGCTTGCTAACCGCTATTCGTTCTCCTGCCTATATGCACAGCTCTGGGTATCCCATAAATCTGGTTGAGGGTGGCTTATGGAGGGAATTAATTATGTCTTCTCCTAAATCAATAAGGTTTGCTTTTCCCAGACACTGTTGTCAATGCATTTCCAACCCCGTCAGCAGTCAGGGGTTTTCGTCAGGAGTTGGACGCGGTGTGGTCTATTAAGGAGTCAAAGAGAGACAACGTGTGTGTTACTTACACCTATTACCTATATATATGTATATTGTTTCTCTACTGTCAAGCCAAGCACGTAAATACCTAATGTTGTTGAAAGGGAGATGTTCCTACTAATTCAGAAATTTCTGGCTCTGGCGATGGCAGCTTCATTTGCAGAATCGCCAAAATTCTCAATATGATGTCTGAGATACAGGACTTTTCTTAAACATTGTTGTAACTTATTGGCGGAACACCTTGGGGGTCGATTCCGATCCAGTAAAAAGCGCTTTGAATCATCGTACGGAGCGTTTTTTCCCCATACGAATCGTACCTGTAAACGTCCCGTACGTACGACGAAGTACGATTGGTACCAGGAGCCGTACTCCGTACGAGTCGTACAAGACACCGTACGACTCTAATCTCCGTACGATTCTCCCTCGGAACCCGCTGTATGCGACATCTGTACGATTCGCGGCTGGTTTTTACGACCCAGCAAGTACGATACGTGTCGGGTACGCACCGTACGACCCTTTTTCTACGGGAGCTGAAAACAGCCGTAAAAGCAGAGTTCGCGCCGAAACAGGTACGGAACGGCCCCCCGGGTACGGTGCGGACCCCCAATGACCACAGGGCTACGCACCTTACCCCTGCGATCATGGGGTGTACGAGCCGTACCCCCATTGTACGATCGGTGTACGAGCCGTGCCCCCATTGTACGATCGGTGTACGTGCCGTACCCCCATTGTACGATCGGTGTTCGAGCTGTACCCCCATTGTACGATCGGGCCGTACCCCATGTACGATCTGTGTACAAGCCGTACCCCATGCACGATCGGTGTATGAGCCGTACCCCATGCACGATCGGTGTACGAGCCATACCCCCATTGTACGATCGGTGTACGAGCCGTACCCCCATTCTACAATCGGAGTATGAGCCATACCCCATGTACGATCGGTGTACGAGCCGTACCCCCATTGTACGATCGGGCCGTACCCCATGTACGATCTGTGTACAAGCCGTACCCCATGCACGATCTGTGTACAAGCCGTACCCCATGCACGATCGGTGTACGAGCCGTACCCCCATTGTGCGATCTGTGTACGAGCCGTACCCCCATTCTACAATCGGAGTACGAGCCGTACCCCATGTACGATCGGTGTACGAGCCGTACCCCCATTGTACGATCGGGCCGTACCCCATGTACGATCTGTGTACAAGCCGTACCCCATGCACGATCTGTGTACAAGCCGTACCCCATGCACGATCGGTGTACGAGCCGTACCCCCATTGTACGATCTGAGTACGAGCCGTACCCCCATTCTACAATCGGAGTACGAGCCGTACCCCATGTACGATCTGTGTACAAGCCGTACCCCCATTGTACGATCGGTGTACGAGCGTACCCCCATTCTACAATCGGAGTATGAGCCGTACCCCATGTACGATCGGTGTACGAGCCGTACCCCCATTGTACGATCGGGCCGTACCCCATGTACGATCTGTGTACAAGCCGTACCCCATGCACGATCGGTGTACAAGCCGTACCCCCATTGTACGATCGGTGTACGAGCCGTACCCCCATTCTACAATTGGAGTACGAGCCGTACCCCATGTACGATCGGTGTACCAGCCGTACCCCCATTGTACGATCGGGCCATACCCCATGTACGATCGGTGTACGAGCCATACACCCATCGTACAATGGGGGTACGGCTCGTACACCGATCGTACATGGGGCACGGCTCGTACACCGATCGTACATGGGGTACGGCTCGTTCACCGATCGTACAATGGGGGTACGGCTCGTACACCGATCGTACATGGGGTATGGCTCGTACACCGATCGTACAATGGGGGTACGGCTCGTACACCGATCGTACATGGGGTACGGCTCGTACACCAATCGTACAATGAGGGTACGGCTCATACACTGATCGTACAATGGGGGTACGGCTCATACACCCCATGATCACAGGGGTACAGTGCGTACCCCTGCGATTATGTGGGGTACGAACCGTACGGTGTGTATGTGTTTGTGTGCTTTTCTGTACGACTCGCCCTTACCTGACGTGGACCGTACGAATCGCGTCCTCATACCCCGGTACGGATCGTACTCGTCGGGTCGTACGGCATGTGTACGAGTCGTACGGTATGTGTATGAGTCGTACGGTTCATGGTTTCAGCCTTGCAATACGTACGGATCGTGACGATTCGGACGGATTCACGGAATACGGATCGTACTTCGCGACTCGGACGGACGGGTACGATTCGTACGGAGAGGGCTCCGGATACAAATCGTACGGACGTTTTTTTTCCCGAATTGGAATCGACCCCTTGATGTCCATTCTCAGCCAATTGGTTCAACAGGGCAATAGTATCTGTCTTGCAAGCTTCCTAACTATGTGACACAACCAGCAAGTTGTAAATATTCTGTACCCAGACATGGTAACAGGGCATAAACAAAGACTCTAAATTATTTTTAATGATCTGGTTAAAGATAGACGGGCCTACCATATACCTTGTGGGAATTAGCACCATACCAAAACATGACTGCTGAACCAAAACGCAAAGCGGAACTGATCGTCCTCATGCAAGGGTAGGGAGAAAAAAATGTCTGACACAAATTTATGATAGAGAACCACTCAGCCTTGCATCGAATCTGAAATAAAATAAAATCTCAGCAGGATTTGGTACCACAGGACAATGAGGAACTACAATATTGTTTATCTTTCGAAGGTCCTGCACTATACCGTACTTACCACTAGGCTTCTTTAAGCCCATAATGGGCAAATTACATAGACTCCCCACAATCGCCTTCAGAATACTTTGCTAGATCTTTGCCTCGATTACTGGAGTTATTCCAGCAATCGTTTGAGAGGTCAAATTATATTGCAGGATTATTGGGTATTGAGCATTTGCCTTTATCTGTGTATGGACAGACTCAACTCCTTTGATGAGTCCAATGTCCTTCCCAGTGAAGTCCCACACCTCTAACTATACTGCATTTCTCACCCTCAAGGGCAACTCTTCTCTTGTCATCATAGAGAACAACTCAACGGCTGGAATTTGATGAATCATTTTAAAGGCAACATATTCATCATGTGTTTGAAACGCCACACCTCTCGGGGTTCAGTAAATGGTGCAATTCAGCTTGCACAACAAGTCACACCCCACCAAACTGAAAGGGCTCGCATCACAAACCATAAATTGGTTATGATCCTCAAAATGTCCTTTTTTTAGAGGCACATCCTCAGTTACGGGATTGGTCATTTGTTTATTTGCAATGCCTACATTTTGGATTCTTTGTCCCAAAAGGGGTAGGTTGGAAACTACCACTGTTCTCACAGTAGAATGGGTAGCACCAGAATCAATAAAAAAATGATACGATGTGACCATTTACCTTACATCTACAAATGGGTCACTCTGGTCTATCTCCAACACTGCACCAAGCATGCAATCTTCCTCCCCTCTCAGGCACTGGCAGGAGGACTGATCAGAGCCAAAATGATCAGCTGTCCCAAACATGCTGCACAGGACTGTTTTTCTGGAAAGAATGTTGGTTCACATTAGGAACCTGATTCAAAATGAATCTAGGACCATTAGCAGCTTGCAGTGGAATTGGGGGTTGTGGAGGTTGCACCACTGGGGTTTGTGGTACGTAAAAAATTTGAGCTCTTGGTCTCTGAACATTTTGTGACTGCACAGGGTTATTATTTTGCAGCTGTGCATACCTTGGACTTTGATCTTGATTTGCAGGATTAAGACAACATTCCTACTGCCAATGCCCAAACCTATTGAAATAATGGCAAGGGATGAACGTTTTCAACATGTCTTTATTAATCCCCGTACTTGGGTCTATGGGAACACCACGACCTCTACCTTGTTGCTGAAATCCACCTCTGCCTTGCATCGCAGGAGCTCCCTGCTGATACACTCCCTGCATGGGGGGAACATTCCTTACAAAAGACTGCATTTGACCTGCTCTCTGAGCATCTGTCATTTGCACCACCATTAGTTTCTCCTTCAATTTCTTCTGCCTCTTCTATTTCATCATTTCAGTACTTGGCGTATCTCAAAATCTCATCAACAAACTTATTCTGCCAACAAATTAAATGCTGTTGAATCACTATGCTGATTTCAGGCCTCAATCCTTTCACAAACTGGACACAAAATGTCCCATATCCTTAGGTCCCAATGTTTCCATCCACTATACTGTTTAAATGTCTGCAAAAATCTCTCATAATATGTATGATTCAACTCTTTATGTTCCTGGGCCATTTCATCAATCTTGACACAGTCCATATCTCAGGGCGATACTTTGGATTTCAACCATGTCATCACCTAGTTATACTTTCTCATTACGATGGGTGACAGACCATTAGTCAATGGATACCTTACCAGCTCTCTCTCAGACCACTATATGGCTATTTTAAATGCTGTCGACAAGTCACTTGGAACCACAATATCAAATAAATTATTCAAATCAGTCCACAAAATGTTTGAGATTTTCACGAACCACTCAACTTGGTACCATTCTAAAGGCTTCTCTCTCAACCTAGGACAATCATTGGTGAATGATGCAAGATCATTCCTACTCTAAGGTACATGAACAAAACCTCCACTAGGTACCTTTAGTAAAGGTAAACTCTTAGCTTCTGCCCCCACCCCTGGAGAAGGCAGTTCCCCCATAGATCTTTTTGGATCTTTCTTCTTTGCCCATTACCTACCCACTTATCTAGGGCATTCAAAGTCTGAATGCTTTGAACTAATTCCCAAATTTTCAGCTTCATTCCAGGTAATCTCCAACACTCTATGGCCTTATCACTAAAACAAAGTTGATGACTTTTCTGTAAAGCTTTAGTCCAATCCAAATCTACTTCATATTTCTGAGCTACTTCAGAAAATGTATTGTGGGCTTGGCTTGCTCGTCGGTACCCTCATCACTCTTAAACACAAGTTCTCTTTCCTGTGAAGTGTCCAACTGAGCCAATTCAAGACTTACAATAATCATTTCATCAAACTGAAGTTTTAATTTACCGACACCCACCAGATTTACCCTCAGTGATGACTTAATTGTTTCTTGACTCAAATCTGAGCGTCCACTCTCACTCAAAGTGGCATTAACAACCTTCAACCATTCATCTAATTCCTAAGGGCTAAAATGTGGCTGTATTCCAAGGGATTTAGGTACTATCCCCTCTCTAGGGGTGCTACTGTGTGTGTTCAAAGGTGGCTCCTAGGTAAGTGTACCTAGATCTAGCAATCCTGGGAATGACCTCAAAAGTCCAAATCCCATCTGGGTCAATTGTCGAATTTGTACAGCCACCACAAGGGGAATTAGCAATTATTGGGACTAAAGTGACAAATCTCCCCACATTTGAGCTAGGTGGGACCCTCCCTGGGGCTTTCAACTTGACAGGAACAGCCAAATTATGTTCTAAATTCCCTGTGGAACTGCGATTATAAATAGGAACCACAGGGTCAATGGTAACTGGGTCAGTGAAAGCATCTGGGACATTAGGTGTGGTGAAAGTACCAGAGACACAAATTCCTGGATTTCCTGCTGTGTGGATTTGATTCACTTTTATAGAGGTGGCTCCTGTCGCACTAGGGTTCACGCTTATGGGTTCGGTAGCCTCTCACGAGATTTCCAGCCCTGCTAAGTACCACGCATCAGGCGTTAGACTAACGCATTTCAGTGAGGTGATCTGCATCACCGCACTGAAATGCATTGTCACGCATTTATAGCTCCTCAGCTGTGTCAAAGAGCGCTGCTATTTAACACCTCCACTGACTGCCAAGTACGTAACTTAGGGGCTGGCTCAGCTCAAGGCAGGCTAAGAAGGTGGACTCAGCTCACTGCTTGCTACAATATTTTACCCAACACCGTGTAAATCCCTGACGTCAGGTCACAAGTCTGGCCCATGATCTAATTTGCCCAATCACCATGGGCGCCGTTGTCAGACGAGGCTGCGCTGCCTTGTTTAAGTTCTTTGGAGGCCTGCGCACTGGGAGCCTACCTCTGCAGCACGCAACATGCAGCCCAGCTGGTGTAATGATTCGGCCATGGCCGGAGGGTGATGGTGCATGATTGCATCAGAAGCCAACCTGCACTCCAGTGCCCACCACACACGGTGATCGGAGTGTCCCAGCTGGATTGCGGCTGCTGCACAGCCAAGTACTGTGTAAGGGCAGTCATGATCGCAGCTGGCCCGCACCGTCAATGGTGCTTGCAGCAGCTGATACAGAGTAAGTGAACTGTCATTCACTGTTTCTTCTCGTTGGCTTCTTACGCGCCTCATTTAACCAACCTACAGTTACAGAGAGCAGCTCTGCACAAAGTCAGTCTGCACTAAGTTGAATTCAGCCGTGCAAGTAAAGTTAGTGCAGCAGCAGAACATCAACAGAACACTCAACTTCTGCTTGTTACATTAATGCAGTACTCTGTGCTGTCTGTGCTAGAAGGAGGAAGAGTCCAGTCAGTCCTGCATCTCTGTGAACAAACTCTACGCTCTGTGGCAGGTTCTCAATGCTTAATTATCACACAGCCGACCCGCCTCTCTGAGTGAGCGTACCTTTAAGGTCTTCTTACAGTTCCTGACCAGCAGGCAGTTTGGCCCAGGGGCGGTGCCTTTCTTTCCCTGGCCTCAGATTAATATCCTGCTGAGCAGTGTTGGCCCACTAAGTCTTGAACTGTTTTATAGATAGTTTTACGGTTTCAATTCTGCACCTCTACATTAGCACATCTGTAAAAACTATAACCAAGGTCAGATGTAAGTTGGTGATAAGTGCTGAACACCTCCATCAAGTGAGATGAATGCCAATTGACCCCCTGTGATTGGTACATTATTGTTGGCTAGTACTCGTATAGACTGAGTCCTATTAGCTTTTACAAATACGTAAAACAAAACTCTGTTTTTCCCATGGTAATTCCCTCCCCTCGTTTTTCGGTCTTGGTAGTAAATTGGTCTTTTATGTCAAAGGGGATTTGCTAAAGCACTATCATTTCCAACTGGTGGCATCCGTACGTGTCCCAGCTGAGTTAAATGGTTAATAGTAGTGTCTTTAAAGCCCCTGTGAACTCAACATGTCTATTCCTTGTTTCATGTGCATAGGACAAGTCTCAGGTCATAGAAGTTAATAAGTAATCTTTTTACCCCGGGAACACTGATGGAATTTGTAAGCATTGCTTGAAGACAGGGCATTCAATGTGATTACACCATGCACATCTCTGCCCCAGTTGTGGAATGTGATATAGGATGTCAATTTCGTTTAGAAGTCATTCTTCCAGCAAAGTGCTGCCAGTGGGGAAATGTAGTTTATGTTTAAGCCATACACCTAATTACATAGGCCATGCATGCCCCTTGTAGAGACCCTCACTTTTTTCATCCCACTTAGAAACCTGATGTCAAGATCTTCCATATCTGGTATTTTGCAGCAGTTTTAAGATATTAGAGTTTCTTGTACCTCAAATGGGTTACATTTCTGATATTTATAGGTTTCCCTTCATCTTTATTGCTTGATTTTGTGCACGGGAAAGAGTCCCTCATAGTCATTAAAATGTCACTCATAATTACACTGAAATTCTGAAAATGTCCCGCATAGCAATCTTAAACCTTGGCAGCTATGGTTTTCGTTCATTCAATAACTTTATTTCGGCCACGAAGGACCATAAAAATTCATAGAAATACATGTGATACAAAATTTAAGACAATAAATAGGAATATCATTTAAAAATACATTATATATACAGATTATCAAATACATACAATGCTATGCAAAGAATAAAACGAAAATTAAACTTAATATTCATTATCGAACGTCATAATAACTGTAAAAACAGTAAACTCATGCTAGACGCTGGGTACAGTGGTTAATTTCCTGCATTTGTGCCACATTGCATTCAAAAAGCGAGAGACTGCAAAAACTATTGGAGGGTGCGTATCGTATTTTAACACCCTAAATGCATGTGCACACTGGTGGAAACCTATGTTTCTACAGATTGCAATTAGCCAGTGCTTGCGTGGACCCTGGTACGCTGGGCAAAAGAAGAATACATGGATTTCATCTTCCAGGCAGGAACCACAGGCAGGGCACTCCTCACTCAAAGCTCTATCCCATTTACTGGTAAGAGCTCTGAGTGGAAGAGTGCCGAGTCTGAATTGCATATACAGTTTACGTGCTACTGCAGGGAATATTAAGTGCAAAAATTCCTCTCTTTTATAGACTTCTTTGACATGGAGGAACTCAGTGGTCAATCTGCCCCCGACGGAACTCTCATGCAGGGATGCTAAGTTATGGTTCTTATAGTGGCATTTCAGGTCGGCTTTAGGTATCTCCGGGCAAGCAACTTCCGGAATTTCCCAAAGATCCGGTAAGCCTAGCATGCGAATAGTTAGCTTTATGTGGGACAGCCACCTGATGTTCTTACTTCTAAATGCATCCCAGATTTCCACAAATTCATTTTTGTAGCAGTAGAGTTCCGGCACGGACCACAGTCTTTACCAATACAATAGCGGACGTAGAGGCATAACCTCCTCAATAGGGAGTAGCCCTAGCTCCATGCACAATGCTGCAAGTGGGGTGCTTACAGGGAGACCCAATATATTCCTAACAAATGTGTGTTCCACCCTGGCTAGATTTTGTGGTTTCTCATGCCCCCAAAGCTCTGCCCCATATAGAGCTGCTGATCTGGCCTGGACACTGTAAATTTTGATTACTGGGCCGCAGGCTTGAATTCGGACACTCTATGCGGCTTCTGGATCCCACCCACCACCTTGGATAGCTTGAGTGAGGCTTTGGCCAGCTGCGAATCCCATTCCAAGTGTTCTCCCAAGGTTATACCCAAATATTCAAAGGTCTTCACTCTCTCCAGTGGGGTTCCACCTAGGAGGGGGTTCGGGTGTGTCTGCCTCGGCGGGTTAAAGATCATAAACTTAGTTTTATCTAAGTTGATCTCAAACCCCCTCGACACACAAAAGTTGGCGAAGCCATCGAGGGTACGTTGGATGCCCGTTGATGTCTTGGACAACAACAAAGTGTTGTCCGCGAACATCAGAGCAGGCACCCTGCCGGTGGCTAGTCTCGGGGCATCGATGTTCATTACTCCAAGGAGGTGGTCAACCAATCCATTTATGTAAAGGCAAAAAAGGGTTGGAGCCAGGACACAGCCCTGGCGCACCCCTTGGTCGACCAGGAAATGACCTGACAGTTCCCCATGCTTCCCACACCTTACCCGAGCTTAAGTGCCAGCATGGAGTCTCATTAAAACGTTAAGTAGATAACGTGGTAGGCCCAAATCCTGTAATACCCTCCTCAGTTTGTTACTAGGCACCAGGTTGAATGCCGACCACAGGTCCACAAAGATCATGTAGAGGCTGCCACCCTCTACAGTCACAGTTTTCCAATATAGAACCTGCAGTCTAAATAGCTGATCCACCGTTGATGAGCCCTGCCTAAAACCAGCCTGGAAAGGGGATAGAATCTCGTTGTCCTCCATCCAACTCTGTATTCTACCTAGAATAATTCGACCCATCAGTTTCTGCGTCACATCTATAAGGCTAATCAGCCTATAGTTTGACGGTTTAAGGGGGCATCCTTTCTCGAAGATAGGTACTATTTCAGCACCCCGCCATGTATCCGGGGGATCCATACCGTTTAATATGGCATTGAAAAGAACATATAAATAAGGAACCCATAGTTTCGGTTCAGAGGGATATAGATCTCCCGGTATCTTATCCAAACCAGGGGCCTTATTTGGAGCTAACTTCGAAATGGCAACCTCTAACTCCATCGATGTTATCTCCCAAGCCCCCTCCAGTCGGTACTCGTGAGGGAGGCAAGGGAGAGTAATCTCAGAGCTGTCGTCGCTCGGGGAGGAATACAGAGCCCCAAAATGCACTTCCCAGGCCGAGGCAGCTATATTTGGTTCATTGGCCAGGGTGCCAGCCCTGCTCCCACAACTAACAATTGTCCAGAAAGATTTAGAATCTTTGCACTTAAGTGCGATTCTAAGGTCTTCCCAGTTGTCTGCCTCCCACTCTTTTCTCCCCCTCTGGATAGCCTGCTTGTATAGGCGCCGACAAAGCTTGATCCTGGTTTTGTCCTTTGACTTGACCGCAAGGAGCAAGTCCTTTTTGGATTCCCTACAGTGTACGTTGTACCAAGGGCTCGCTATATCTGGGTTTGCCTTTGGTCTTCCTACAGGACAAAACACATCAGAAATATTCTGAATGAGCCCCAGGTGAATCTTTAGGGGCTCTTCTCCAGTCCCTGAGTGCATGGCTTTATCCAACACCTCACCCATGTCACTCAGGTAAGGCAGGGACCTTTGGTAGACATCAGCAAGTTTGTCTGAGGAGCCTATTATCTGTGGCCACTTAACTCCCCTCCTATTGTTGGTTAGAAGGAGCGGCGGATCAACTGGGTTTTGGTCGGGGACTAGATTTTGGATGCCCAAACTCTCTTGTTTTAACATCATGACCAAGGGGTTGTGGTCACTATCTTTTCTGTCGTATATTTTAAAACCCAGGACCATTCCCCAATTTCTGGGTTCAACCAAGATGTAATCCAAGATAGAGTTGTGGCCTTCTCTATTAAATGTCATACGGCCAGGTCCATCAGATTTAGTACTCCCATTACAGGCTCTAAGGGAGGACACAAGTGTAAATGAATTGATTTGTAACACTAGTGGGGTCCAAGCTCTAACTACCTGAATCTGCGGTTCCGGAACGTGCCAGTGGTGATCCTCATCCTCTAGGCCATCTTAGGTTGCATCAGTGAGTGGCTCAAACTGGCAGTTACAATCACCACCCACAATTTGAATAATTGATGGATCAAGGGTTGAAATAAACAACCTAAGCTGGTCAATAGTGCCAGACTCCTTCCCACTCGGGGTTGGTCGTGAATAGATGTTTATAAAAGCAGTTTGTCTGTTTTCTGGAGATGTAAGCAGGACACACTGCACATCTAGTGACCCAGTAGGAATCTGGACAGCCTGGGCCCCCAGATGTGTACCCACCCAGATGCTCAGACCCCCTGATGGTCTACCCCTTCCCTTCGTAGTTGCTGGTACACTAAAGGTAGAATACCCCCGCCTTTGAGTGTCGGCCAACGCCCTTTTTCCTGGAAGAGGCAGACATCGTTTTCCTCCACAAATGCTCCACATTCTGGGCACAACAGTTTGTTTTTAATCACTACCACATTCCAGGAAAGAATTTTAATTAAGTCCTTTGTCTCACCCGCCCTGGTTTCGGTTACCACTGGGTCTGAATTGACCCCTAAGGTGGTCAGATCCTCAGCAATATTTCCAATGTGATGGAGCAGGTTAATGAACAATATTTTGTTCAGGCTTGTGAAGCTAGACTTCCATAATGTTTAATACAACTAACATGTTTGCTGCATGTTATTAAATCAACCTAGAATAAACTGTGCAACATGGACACATGGGACTAACATTATGCTTTTTTGTGCAGAATGCAAAAGAAATAATACAATAATTATTGTCTATTGTCTTTGTCATATACTAACTACTGCTGTCAAAAAATAATAGCATGTGCTTTTAAATATGCTTTTGTTTTGTCTTTTCTGTGACAAATGTATATGCTGCTTACATGTGCTTTTGCTAAGTAACATAATTAATGGGTTAACATTTAGCAAAGGGGGTGGGTAACAAAACAAATGTCAATTCTTTAATTAATTGATGTTTTATGTTTGTTTAAATAATAGTTTTCCAAATGATGCTTAGAGTTGGCTGCAGAAAAATAATGCATTTTAAAAAGTGACGCAAGAAAAAGTGGCACAGAAAATTGATGCTTTCTGAAAAAGAGGCATGCTGATGTAAAGCCACAAGAGAAAACTTATTTTGAAAAAGATGAGAAGCCTATAAACTTTTATTGTGAAAAGTTTTGAAAAGAACTGCCGAAGGCGACCCTGTGGAGAGGTTTGCTATTGTGCCACGGGAAGCTCAGAACGGACAGGCTCAAGGTTGGGAAGAAGAGCCGCGGTATTTTTGTACATTACATGAACATCTTTGCTACAAAATGTAGCAGCCTAAGGAAGGGTCGCCAGGACTCTGTGCATGAACAATGGGTTAGTGAAAAAGCCCGGACATGAGGTGGAAGATGTCACAATTTACCCTGGCATGAGGTGGTTCAGCCAATGGGGAGCCAGAATTCAGCTGTTGGAATGTGAAAATAGTTAGTTTAGCCTTAGTTTTAGGGTATAAGAATTGGCTCAAGGAGCAGACATTTGCCTACGCTTCTTGATTCCAGAGGGTCGTGTTCTGCTGATGGACGAATGCACGTAAAGACAGGAGACTTTGATAAAGACTTTGGGGCATATTATCAAGCCTGTGCGATAAAATTATCGCCGCTTTATCGGCCGAAAACGGCCGATAAAGCGGCGATAATGGGCTTGATAATATGCTCTAAGGAATTCCAATCAAAGCCCATGTTAGATGTGAAGACATCTAACATGGGCTTCGATTGGAATTCCATAGAGCATATTATCAAGCCCATTATCGCCGCTTTGGCCGATAAAGCGGCGATAATTTTATCGCACAGGCTTGATAATATGCCCCTTTGTTTTCAGGTGATGAGGGTAATGACAGGGAATTAGTTAGGGTTTGGAAATGCTCATTTTCACTTATTTCTGTTAATGAATAATATTTCTTGAATCAAGCTCTCTTTATAAATGCTGAATAAACTTTTCTTTATGACATTTTCTAATACTTGTTTAATAAAGTTCCAAAACCTAAGTTTTCTTGAATATGTTTAAATAAATTTACTAAATGACAAGCTGGTCTTGTTTATTGTGGATTGTTTAAACAACATATATAGATCTAATGGCCTCATGATTCAGTCGCTCTGTTGTTGATATGGGCCTGGTATTGTATGGTAAGTTTGATGGTAGTAGGTAGAGTCATTTATGCAGAATTTTGGTAGGGGCGCTGGATCAATTCCTTGGTAGCAGCGTACGGTTTATATGTTGTTTTTGACATACATGCTATATACATGTTACATATATGTAGGATCAATGTTTAACATATGTTGAATTCTTGATTTTGTCAGATTGTTATATGTAGTTGTAAGGGTTTTTCCAGCAGTGTGAAAAATTCCTGGTTTGCCATGGCAAGAATAGTGTGACGCTGTTATCAGGACGCTGTTATCAGGTTACACAGTTCATTTGTTCTGCTTCAAAAGGTGATATCGTCGCATATCACTAGTGTTGTGGACGTACAACACAAGTTTAGGGTTCTAGGTGTGTTGAGTAAAATGTATATATGATAGTGAGGATTGCCTAAGAAATTTGAACTTTGAGTATAGGGACAAAGAGCCCGTTTTAAAACTCGCTGTGATAAAGAGTAAAAGACATATCTGAGCTTGTGTGAAGGGTAAGAAACGTAGTTTTCTTACTGGCAAACGCGTTTTTCTTTTAAGGTTAGAGTCCTAAGGAAGAAAATAAGTATGCATGAGTAGGGATTTCTTCAGTATATATGTATATGTAAATGTGATAGAAAATATCCTGGGGAAGTAGCGTCGTCTATTTCAAATGAATGCAATTCTGAATTGCTGAAAAATACTGTCCTGTATAGGGAAGCAGGCAAATGGTTTGTTTTATGTAGTTACTAATGTTGAAAAACAATTGTGAAGTGTTCTGAAGCCTTCGGGTAAAATCTGCGCTGTTTAAATTGTGCAAAAAGTGTTCCGCGCTATTTAGATCGTATTAAAAGCATTACGATTGTTTTTTTGTGTGAAGGAGGGGCTGTTTTGAGGAGTGAGAGCGCGAGGAGAGAGCTGGAAACTGCAGCAGCTATATGCGTCATAGCCGCCGCGCTGTGATTGGCCGAGGTACTCTGAGTGGTCGCGCTGTAATTGGCTGATGCACGTTACCACTGCCGAGTTGTTTTCTAGCTGATGCGTGTTGTAACAGCCGGCGAGATCATTCTTAAGTAAACATTGCTGGCTGCCGTATTAATCACTGGTGTGATTATAGTGTCGTATCCCACAAAGCTGCATATGATTTATTGACAGCAGCGTCACATAGACGGAGTGCATTAGAGAGAGATCGCGCTGTGTTCGACCCGCGCTGTGTTTGAGCTGACGAGTGCATAAATCACGTTGTTATGAGCTGATGTGCTCCTCCCATCAAAATTGAATGAAATTATGACTGGTGGCTGGTTGACTGCATGAAGCAAAGGATTTATATTGAGTATTGAGTTGGATTATTTCCATTGGTGCTTTCAGTTGGTTTATTTTTTTACTGCCCAAATTAAAGTGAGAATATAGGAAAAAGAGAAGATCTGTTGATTAAGCAAAGTCTGACATCCTTGGCTTTGTGGACTAATTAGTGATTTTCGCTGTTGGTTAGCTAGTTCCGCGGGGTCAATAAAGTAAACAAATTTTAGTTGTGGTCAATTTTAATAAGGTAAATATTTTTTTTTAAAACATGGATAATTATTATCTAAAGAAAGAGAAAATGTTTTCCTGGTACCAGATGTATTTAAACATGATGAAAAGGTTGTTGCTACATGTGAGAGCAAATTAATGAATAAACAGGCGAATAATGAAGTAACTAGTAAGCATAATGAAGATACTGATAAAACACCATCTCCCCCAAAAGAAATGATTTTTAATGAAAATTCGATTCTCAAATTAACAAATGAAAATCATAAACACGAGAGAGTAGAAATTAATGATCAGTGTAGAAATGGTAATGTGTCTACAGACCAAGGCAGAAGTTCAAGTTCAAGTTCGAGCAGAACTCTAGAACAGATTAATGTAACCCCAAGAGTTTCAGTTCAAATTAATAGAGTCCCAGCCCAGATACCTATAACAGAAAAGTATGATGAGATGCCTAGTATTTCTGGAATTATTATTCCTGGTCATGTAAATTCTACAAATGATTTAAATGAACAGTTAACCAGAAACATGGAAGCAGTGACAGTTCCTGTGATAATTGGACCTGTTCTCTCAGTGCTTAGAAAAGATGAAACTAGTACCACAGCTTTAACGGTCCCATTAAATTCTAGAATTCAAAATTTTGCTGAAAAACTTTGTTCTAATGTATCTGAAAGTCAGCCAGTAATAATTCCAACTCAGCGAGAGAATGTGATGACTCCAGCTCCAGCTAGTGAGGACTCTGATGTTGACCTGATTGATCTGACACAGCCTGATGAGTACAAATTACTGGATGTTGCAAAATTAAAGGTTGTTTTAGAAGAATTAATAAATGATACAATCAGTACAGACAGATTAAAAACATATCAGGATGACGAATTGTTGTTTCTTTGCAAAAACATTACTTGGAAAATAAAAAATAAGTATGATGCTGTTGAAGAAATGGCTTTTGATTTAGAAATTGATTTGAGTAAACAAAAACTGTTTCAGAAAAATTACAGAATGGATTTCACTGAAAGGGACATTGAAAGCTTGAACAAAACAGGTAGAATTGCCCATATAAAAGATTTAATTTGGACTTTGAGAAAATGGGGTAATCTGAATAAATGGAAAACAAAATGGATGAAGAAAAAGGAGAAAGAAAAAGCAAATTTAGCTTTTGTAAGAGAGTGTAAAGATTCGCCCAGAAATATCATTAAGAATGAATCATGGTGTCCACAGATGCAAAATGAGATAAATGAGCTGAATCAACAGCTATAAATTCAGCGACAGGTGGTGATTCAGCAGGATGAGATACCTCTGCCGCCATTTCCAAATTATGTTAATGAGCAGAAATACAATACAGATACAGGATTCAGTGGAGACCAGGAAAACAGACCACAAAGAATAAATGAACTCCCAATATCTTGGAATGAATCTGATGATTTCTCAAATGAAAACATCCAAGTAATAGATGTAACTAACGCACAGACTAAAACAAACTTGACAGAATGAGTTGAAGTCAAAATAGATAAATTTAAAAACATGCATAAACTCATTGTTAGTGACAGCAGTCCTGCAAATCTGTTAGAAAAAGACTTGTTGTGTAAATTGAACTGTACAATCTATAATTCACCAGATGAAATTGAATTTCAAACTCAAGAAGAGGATGGCCTTTACAAGTTGACAATGTCAATGGTTGAAGCAGAAGAAAGTAAATTATTTCCTGCTTTTGACAAAAACAATTTACCTGAAGAATTAAAAGAGACAGTTAATTCTAAAATTTGGGATTTGACAGGAAGTGAAATGGGTTTGAGAAAAAACGTTTATCCAGTGAAAATCACAGTGAAACAAGGAGTAGATTTTCCAAACATTCCTCAGTACAAAATGAAGGCAGAAACAATTGAGGGTGTCATTCCTGTATTTGACAAATTCATTCAGCAAGGTGTTTTGAAAGAGATTGAGAACAGTCCTTGTAACTCACCAATTATGGGTATTAGAAAGCCAGATGAAACGTACAGAATAGTACAGGACCTGAGAAAGGTTAACAAGATAGTTATCCCTTGTTGTCCTATTGTGCCCAACCCAGCAGTGATCCTTTGTCAGATACCACATGATGCTGAGTGGTATTCGGTAATAAATATATGTAATGCCTTCTTTACTGTCTCAATGCACCCAGAGAGTCAACCAATTTTTGCTTTCACGTTCCAAGAGAGAATTTTAGCATGGTGTTGCCTTCCTCAAGAGTTCACTGAGAGTCCTTCTATTTGTAATGAATTGCTGAAAAAGACCTTAGAAGATTTAGAATTACTTGGTAAATCAACATTGCTCCAGTGTATAGATATTTTGCTTGTAGCAGCAAAAACAAGAGACAACTGTGTAACAGATACCATAACCCTTTTGAATCATTTGGCAGAAGAGGGTCACAAAGTGTCACCTACAAAATTGCAGTTTTGTAAAAAAGAGGTTAAATACCTTGGACATAGAATTGCAAAAGGAACCAGACAGGTAACTATTGAGAGAATTAAAATGATTCAGGCAATGGAACCCCCAAAGACACAAAAACAGGTAAGAATGTTCCTGGGCATGGTTGGTTATTGTTGTCAATGGATTAGTGGTTTCTCAGTAATTTCGAAGTCATTGCAAAGATTGACAAAAGCAGATGTAAAAGACCCAATTGTCCTGACAGAAATTAAGCTTGAAGCCTTTGAGCAATTAAACAAGAGTTTGAGTGAAGTTCCTGCTTTAGGCATGCCAGACTTCGATAAAGAATTTGAGCTTTACTGCAGTGAAAGGGAGGGTTGTGCATTATCGGTCCTAATTCAGAGACAAGGTAAGTTAAAAAAGCCGATAGCTTATTTTTCAGCTGTTCTTGATCCAAGTGCAAAAGCTTTGCCTGGTTGTCTAAAAGCAGTGGCAGCAACAAGCATGAGCCTAGAACAAAGTGAAGAGATTATCATGAGTTTTCCTGTGAAAGTTTTTGTACCACATTCTGTTGAGATTCTTCTCACCAGGAGTAAGACTCAGCACATGACGAGCAATGAACTCACCAAGTATGAAAAGATTATTTTAGGGTCAGAAAACGTCTCAATTTCCAGATGTATAAATTTAAATCCTTCTACATTATTGCCAGATATTTCTGAAACAGAAATTGTTATCCCTGGAAAAGACCATGAGTGTCAGGATGTAATAGATTTTTGCACAAAGCCCAGACAAGACATTAGGGATGTTCCTTTACCAGAATCAGACTATGTGCTATTTGTGAATGGTTCATGTTTGAGAACAGATGATGGTATGTTGAGTGCAGCTTATTCAATATGTACGATTGCAGAAGCGATTGAAGCCTCTTGTCTCAAATGAGTTCGTTCAGCTCAAGTATCGGAATTAATTGCTTTGATTCGTGCATGTGAGATGGGTGAAGGACTGAAAATTACCATAATAACTGATAGTGAATATGGATATAACATAATGCATGACTATGATCAACTGTGGTCACAAAGAGATTGTTTAAACTCTATAGAATCACCTATAAGAAATGCTATTTTGATTAAAAGGTTGATAGATGGAATTGAGCTTCTTGACCAAATAGCAGTGGTGAAATGTGCTGTAAATGGAGAGAAAAATGATTATGTCTCAAAAGGCAATGTGTATGCAGGTTTCATTGCTAAATTCTGTGCTTGGGAGAGGGTTGCAACAAATCGGGAAAAATTGAATGGACATGTTTCAAGCATTCTCATATTAATCTTTGTAATTCAGACATGCCAAGAATTAAAACAATTACAAGATAAGGCAGATGATGAGGAGAAAATTGGATGGCTGAGACAGGGCTGTAGACAAAGAGAGGGTGATGAGATTTGGGTTTACAAAGATGACAGATTGGTCATGCCAAACAGCATCGTTTCAGATATGGCTCGAATGTATCATGGGGAGGGTCATGTAGATCGAGATGACATAATGAAAATGTTCAGAAAGACATGGTACAATCCGAAGTTCAGATTAGTTGCGGAGTCACTTTGTCAAAGATGTCTGACATGCCAGAAATACAATCCAGGTCAAAAGACAATTGAAAGTTTGGAAACCATAGGCTGGGAGGGTGGTCCATTTACAAGTATTCAAATAGATTTCATTGAAATGCCCCAACATAACAAACTGAGATATGTCCTAGTCAACATTTGTTTATTTTCAAAATGGGTAGAAGCTCTTCCAACAAGGAAGAATGACACAATTACTGTGGCAAAGTGGCTTTTGCGCGAATTCATTCCACGTTATGGCTTTCCAGTGACTGTAGAAACAAACAATGGAACACGAATTGAAAATGAATTAATGCAGATGGTTTGTGAAGCATTCGGTATTGAACAAAAATCAAATTGTGCATACAGACCGGAAGCATCAGGAGTTGTTGAACAAGTAAATAACACTATCAAGAATAGACTCACAAAAATGTGTGAAACAACAGGTATGAAGTGGACAGAAGCCTTACCATTTGTATTGAGTACTCTAAGAAATATACCTGACAAGACAGGTTTGAGCCCTCAAGAAAAATTGATGGGAAGGATTGTGAGGCAAGATTTTGTTCCAGCAAACAAGTTACTAAGTATAAATGACAGTGTTATCTTAGACTATTGCAAAAACGTATCAGATTTGGTAACTACTGTATTTAATCAAGTGGGAACTGAAGTGATCACAAAGGAAAGAGAACAAGGACATGATCTGATCCCAGGTGATTGGGTCAAAACAAAAGTGTACAGAAGAAGAAATTGTCTAGTACTCAGGTTGCAGAAAGCAAGACAAGTGATACTTGTCACAACAAATGCAGTGAAGTGTAAGGGTTTGAAGAGATGGATTCACGCAAGCCATACCATTCATGTACCTCCACCTGAAAATCCTGACGAAGAAGGTGATACTACCACTGATTCAGATTCTGAAGAAGAGCCTGAGAGAAATCCAGATTCTGAAGATCGACAAGAGGGTCGACATCTGGAAGATTCAAATGTGAATGAAACATTGAATGAAAAAGATCTAGAGATTGTGATTCTAGATTCAGACAATGATGAAGATCTGCTAGAAATAGAAGAAGAAAATCAAGATCAGGAGAGTATCGAAAAGCAGATTGAAGACTCTGGAAACAAGAACAAAAATTCTGAAACTGGGAAGTTAGAAGTAATTCCAGAAGAAGAAGAGGAATTACCAATTACTAGCTATAAGGATGATGTTCCAAACAGAGAAGTAAAACTGCTGACTAGAGAAGATCCTGAATGAAAGAAGAAAACTTAAATAATGAAATTATTCAGCAGAAAAAGAAAATCAGCTGAAGACACATAATCTGAAACTAGTGACAATGATGATTATGGAAATAAGCAGGAAAAGAGAACTTGGAAAATTGAAAGTAATTTGACAGAACACAAGAGAAAAATAATTAGTAAAAGATTTGAGAATATGATATATAAGCTGGTGAATAAAGAAGATAGTCAAACAATAGGAGTTAAAAGTCCAGAATACAAGTTGGTGAATAAAAATGAAGAACAAGTGAATGAAATTTCAAGTCAAAGCAAAGAAGAGCTAAATGAAAAGTTCCAAACAGAAAAAAAAAATTTGGATTGTTAAATAGAAGAAAACAAATGAGAATGGTCAAAACAAATCAGAAAAATAAGTCATCAAGGCAGTCCTTTAAAATATTTCCACCTGTAATTGAAATAAATAAATAGTGAAATGACATGAGTGATTAAATGATTAATTGACTAGGTCGAAGAAATTTTGTTAGTTGACTAGGTCGAAGAAACTATGTTTTAGTTGGAAAAAGAAACCGTTGTTGTATGACCTAGGTCGAAGAAAACATGTTTTAGAATTTGAAAATTAAAAAAAAAAAAAGAGGGGGTATATACTAATTTTTCAGAATTATTAGTATTTTGTTTTAAGCTTTGCATTAGGTGCTTTGCATTAGGTGGGACAATACTCAGATTGATATTTGTTTTGTTGGTGCAAGTCAAAATGTAGATACCTATAAATTCATTGGGGGTTGGGGATTCAAAGGTGGAAAGGATCCAACTTAGCTGAATAAAGAAAGGGAAAAGGAATAGAATTAGAAGAATTTTGTAGGACTTAATATGAGAGTTGCAGAAATATAGATACAATTAGAGTTTAAATACTAATCCTGAGTAAGCCTGAAACATGTTCAATACATAAATATTTGTGAAATTTTGGGTGGTGTTTGGTGATTCTTAAAATCACCAGATGAGGGAGTTGATGATTTTGGGTGGTGTTTGGTGATTCTTAAAATCACCAGATGAGGGAGTTGATGGAGCAGGTTAATGAACAATATTTTGTTCAGGCTTGTGAAGCCAGACTTCCATAATGTTTAATAAAACTAATATGTTTGCTGCATGTTATTAAATCAACCTAGAATAAACTGTGCAACATGGACACATGGGACTAAAATTATGCTTATTTGTTCCAAATGCAAAAGAAATAATTCAATAATTATTGTCTATTGTCTTTGTCATATACTAACTGCTGCTGTCAAAAAATAATAGCATGTGCTTTTAAATATGCTTTTGTTTTGTCTTTTCTGTGACAAATGTATATGCTGCTTACATGTGCTTTTGCTAAGTAACATAATTAATGGGTTAACATTTAGCAAAGGGGGTGAGTAACAAAACAAATGTCAATTCTTTAATTAATTGATGTTTTATGTTTGTTTAAATAATAGTTTTCCAAATGAAGCTTAGAGTTGGCTGCAGAAAAATAATGCATTTTAAAAAGTGGCGCAGAAAATTGACGCTTTCTGAAAAAGAGGCCTGCTGATGTAAAGCCACAAGAGAAAACTTATTTTGAAAAAGATGAGAAGCCTATAAACTTTTATTGTGAAAAGTTTTGAAAAGAACTGCCAAAGGCGACCCTGTGGAGAGGTTTGCTATTGTGCCACGGGAAGCTCAGAACAGACAGGCTCAAGGTTGGGAAGAAGAGCCGCGGTATTTTTGTACATTACATGAACATCTTTGCTACAAAATGTAGCAGCCTAAGGAAGTGTCGCCAGGACTCTGTGCATGAACAATGGGTTAGTGAAAAAGCCCGGACATGAGGTGGAAGATGTCACAATTTACTGTGGCATGAGGTGGTTCAGCCAATGGGGAGCCAGAATTCAGCTGTTGGAATGTGAAAATAGTTAGTTTAGCCTTAGTTTTAGGGTATAAGAATTGGCTCAAGTAGCAGACATTTGCCTCCGCTTCTTGATTCCAGAGGGTCGTGTTCTGCTGATGGACGAACGCTCGTAAGTACAGGAGACTTTGATAAAGACTTTGTTTTCAGGTGATGAGGGTAATGACAGGGAATTAGTTAGGGTTTGGAAATGTTCATTTTCACTTATTTCTGTTAATGAATAATATTTCTTGAATCAAGCTCTCTTTATAAATGCTGAATAAACTTTTCTTTATGACATTTTCTAATACTTGTTTAATAAAGTTCCAAAACCTAAGTTTTCTTGAATATGTTTAAATACATTTATTAAATGACAAGCTGGTCTTGTTTATTGCGGATTGTTTAAACAACATATATAGATCTAATCGCCTCATGATTCAGTCGCTCTGTTGTTGATATGGGCCTGGTATTGTATGGTAAGTTTGGTGGTAGTAGGTAGAGTCATTTATGCAGAATTTTGGTAGGGGCGCTGGATCACGGGTTTGACCGGTCCCTTCTCCCTCACACTCAATCGTCCTTCCCACATCCTCTTGGGACTCTGCGCCTCTAGCGCCCGCTTGAATAACTAGATAGGGAGTTCCAGTCTCTATGCAAATCCCCTGATTGCCAGTCTTAATCATCTTAACAGCACACTCTGGGTCCTTCCTAGCTATCCAATACTCCTGGGGACTAGGTTCTTTAGTGGGCCACATACAGGAGTCTGAGGGGCTATGGGCAATACGCGGGCCCTCCGCATCGTCATTAAGAGACTGCAGTAGGCCAGTGGTCTGCCATCAAACTATCTGGTCTAGGACGCTAAAGCTATTGCTCAGTGCAAACAAGTCACAACTGGGGGGTTTGTTGTTATATCCCAACCAGGCCACTTGAGAGTCCTGAATCCTTTACCCCTGAGTATCACGGCCAGCCCTTAACTGTTGCCCTCTTGCCCTAGTGGCAGTCGGATAAAAATAGGTCAGGGGGAGTGTTTGAATTTGTATGCCTGGGTGGCATGGGCCCCAGTTGGAGATGTAGTCCACCACCCTCCTGTCCCTGAAATTAACAACTATGCAATCTCCCCTGATGTTTTTCACCCGTGGCCCTACCCATTCAATACGTTGCGCGAAAAGAATTTCACTTGATACGTGCGGTGGTAGTGGCCTGTTATGGTTGAGCCAGTGGGTACATTTGTTTTTGAGGTCCCCATATTCCTCCCTTTTCCCCCGGTCCAAAACTGGAACTCCCGCGAGAACTATTACATATGGGGCGGACTCAGAGGGGAGATCCAAACATTTCAATTCTGTAGCTGAATGATCACAGCTTACCCTCCTAATAGGTAGGTCTTGGGTATTTGGTGCCCCTCCACCCCTCTCACACCCAGAAGTTCTACTCCTATTATAGTTATTCGCAGAGTTCTCCCTAGGCTGGACCACCTGACCCAATAACGGGATGCTTTCTGGGATCAGACTTTCTAAGTTATTTATTTGCAAATCAGGAGGGTTACAAGAAGTATTGGCACTCCCTGTGGGCATTGCTATAATGTCATTGGCATCTATGATTTGAGCAACCCCCGTTCCCCTGTAGCAGCTGGGTGCAAACGTTCCAAGCGTAGCAGTCTGTTCTCGATTGAATTAAGTCTTTCATGTAGTGGGGGCAAGTCTCTAAGAAGATGTTTTGCATTTTTACCCAAAACTCCTCTCCATATTCATAAAGTGATGTAGCATTAATACTTGGGGAAGTTATGGGCATTTGGTCCAACCGCTGGTCGATAACTGGGCTTTTTGTGACAGTGGGCATTTGGTCATCTACAACTTTGTCGCATTTCTGTATTTTAGCCTTCCTCTTGTTTAGCGGAGCACCCCCTCACTTCCTTTTGGCCACTACTGCCGCAGCTTCTGAGCCCCTCCTAGAGCTGATTGCTGATCGCGTTTGTAATTTCCTGAGAGACGGACCCAAGGTGTCGGTCCTATTTGCCAGACCCAAGGCAGATGAAACGCAGGTGAGGCAGGAGGTGATACAGCATCCAACCTACCTGGAGAACCCGGGGGTCTGGTTTCTACTTGGGCCTGGTGTAGACCCTTGGTGCCAGCCCCCCTAGCAGATGTACCAAGAGAGTCTAGCTGATTTGGCGATGGTACCTGTGCCAAACGTCCCAGAGATGACCTTTTATCAAAGTTAGGGTCTAGGGATAGCCTTTTTTCCGTAATGTCAATTTGGTGGGTCAGCATGGATGATGCCCTAATGAGGAATTGGTCCAGCGTTCCTATGAACGACCCCCCTGGGATCGACTTTTTTCCCTTTCCCACATTTACGGTCGCCATTACTGAAGTCAATACAACACTAGCTACCCAAAGAGCACAGGGTAGCTCTAGCACTATGGAGCCCCTCTACAGGAGATGTCACAATGTCTTGGAACTAACCTTGTCCAGTGCCGTGAAATGGAGACGAAAGAGGATGGCCCCGTCCCGTCCTTGCTCGTCCTCGAACGGGCTCAAACGGGCCCTCCCTTGGCCAGGGCTTCGCCCTGCGCCCGCCCGCGCATGTCCCGCGGGACAGGAATGAGAGGCTGATTAAATCCACCTGGGGCAGGGGGCGTCGTGGTAGAGCGTCCTCTCTGTATGTTGGGGAGCGTGGCTCTCCCTGGTCGTGTGCCCCTCAGCTGCTGTCGGTAAACTGTTGTGCTCCTTCGGTCTGCGAGCGTTTTCATTTATATGACCTCTCCCCCCCCCTTGTAGGGTCTCATTATACTGAGGGGAGCATTCTGACAACAACACATGTAGAAGAATGTCACTAGAGTCACTGTCACTGTATCCGTCTTTCTCATCTTGTTCCTTTAACTCACTTCCTTTTCCCCCTTCTTCTGTTCTATCTTTCCCTTTCTCAAATTCATCACTTGTTAATGCAGGGTACAACTTAGCTCCCACTATCATATTGGTTCTCCACCTCACATTAGCATAAGTACGAACTGCCTTTTTAGCTCCCCCGTGATATCTCTCCTTATCTCAGACATGAGCTGCATGCTCCCAAGCATTGAGCACTTCAAACTATGTAGGTCTAGGCTGTGGTTTCATTTCAAATAATATTCTCCTTAAATTTTCAATAATTCTCGCATTGAATGTAACATAGCATGGAAATGCCGGTGCACCTTCTTTCTCAGTTATTTTATGCCATTGTTTAAGTCAAATACAAGTGTGGAGCTCTATGTTTATTGCCATACAAAGATCCACAGTATCCTCGAGTGGTGCCTCTTCCACTTCCCTAGTGGGTATTGTCTCATCTCACCTAGCCCAATCTTGTATGACTTTAAAACATTACATTTTCTGTTAAGAATGTCAATATTCATAATTTGAGTTTTGGTTCAGAGACATATCTAATAGTTTGCTCCCAATTATCTTTGTAAATCCACAATGAATACCAGTGTGGCTCTTCATGATGTAGACAACCAATACAAATTAGTTTTTTTATCCTCATATGACCTCCGTAGATGAAGCAAACTCTCAATCTGTTCCACCCCTGTTGCTCTTATCGTAGGGGTCCAAACTCAGCTGATGTTTTTCTTGGGAGACCCAGCCGCACCACACATCAAGAGCTGATCAAGAGGTGTAATGATTGGATAGTATAAAATAATTTAAACAGCATCTAAACAATCTAATCAATTCCCAAATATCCCAATATATGTACTCTCTCTATGTAGATTAACCTTTTGGTCCAAGTCTCTAAAATATCTTGCTGCATTCCACCAGGCTCCCCATGTTGTGGGTACAGCTTGGCGCCTTAACTTACAAATCTCCTTTCTTGCCAAAAGGACTAAGTAAAATACCAATTTATTTTGTAACCCCGAAAAACCCAACATCCCTTCAGGCTTCAATACAATGCCAAAAAAGGTTTGAGAAGGGCTTACCTCAAATTCCCTGCCCAGAACATCAGACGAGGTCTTACCCACGTTACCTCAGAATTCTTCAATCGTGGGGCAGCCGCAAATACATGTATGTCATCCGCTTTCGGGACTCCACATCTCATACACTTTGCTTCTCCATTACCCTTTATTTTGGAAAGCTTTAGAGGGGACCAGTATATCCTGTGGAGTGTGAAAAAGTGATTCTTCCTAAGTGCAGCAGATTTAATCAATGGGTATAGAATGTCTAAGGATACGTGCCATAAATTTTCCAGATCTTCACTCTGCAAGCACCTCTCCCAGACCAAGTAAGGACGCTCCATTTTTCTGTCCACTGCGGCAAGAAGGTAATGGTACCACTGTGTCCTACTTACTTCTTTTTCTCAGTTGGATCTTGTAACTTGTCTTCCATGGTGTTATCCCCAGGAAAAGACCAAGGTTGACTCTTACACCATGATGAAATTTGGTAGTACTTAAATCTGGAGAGAGCTCCACTGGTGAGGCTCCTTCAAAAATCCCAAGGGAAACATTTGTTACCGTCCATCATGTCCTTCCAGTGTATGACTCCGGCCTCCTTTAGTGGCTGAACTAAAGCGTCTAAGAGACATTCTGGTGTTCCAGGGGAGTCCCACACTGGAGCCCATTCACTGTAATAGGACAGCCTCAAACCAACCCGACAATCCAACCATAACTTAGCTTCCATGTATAGAGTCTTCAATCTAACTTTTTAAAAGAATTTAGGAACGCCAAATTTGTACATAAAGCCTACCTCATCCAGGTCTAGGAGCATAGCTTTAAACATACTGCCGAACATGGAACTATCTGGCTTTAAAAGTAACATCCTACAGTTCTTTAATTGGTATGCCCAGCAGTACAACTGAAGATCCGGCAGACCCATAACTCCATGTTACAGTTTCCACCTTAGTTTCTTCCAGGACAGTCTGATCCCTTTGGTTGCCCGAATAAATGAGGAGATCTTACCTTGTATTTTAAGAAGTTCATCGTTATCAAGGTAGGCATTCTTAGGGAGAACACACATTTTAATCAGATTGACTCGCCCATAGTGAGATAGCAGAATACTCTGCCATCTCTTCAATAAGATCTCAAACTCCCTAGAAACTTTCTCTAGATTTATATTGGGAAACTTACTTATGTGGTGAGTTATTGTTACTCCCAGGTATCTTAGTTCCTTCGAATGCCTTGCCCCCTGACATGGTCTATTCCAGGCCATAATCTCTGTCCTGTCGCTATTAACTTGATAGCCCGACATTTCCCCAAAAGCCTGAACTTCAGCCAGTAGCTCAGATAAAGTGGGATTGATGTTCGATGACAATAAAATCAGGTCATCCGCATACACTGCTACCTTACTGGTAAACCCATTAACTTTAGGGGAGATTTTATCATTCTGCCTTAGACTTTGGGCCAAAGGATCGATATATAAATCAAAAAAGAATGGGGGACAATAGACACCCCTGCCTTGTACCATGCTGAATTGTTACTTTCGCAATAAGATTGCCATTAACCAAGATCTGGGCCCAGGGGCCTTTATATATTTTTTTAAGGACTTCCCTGAAAGTGTCTCCAAAGCCAAAAGCCTTCAAGGTCTTGTTAAAAATAATGCCAGTTGATTTGATTTAAGGCTTTTGCTGCATCGACCGTGATAATTGAAAGGGGTACACCCTGCGTCATTGCCAAATCAACCAAGCCAATTAGGGAGTAAACTAGGTCCAGCATCTGTCTGCCTGGGAGAAAACCCTTTTTTGTCTTGACGGATTATCGACCCCACTATCATACTAAGACGGGTATTTAATATACCTGCAAAGATTTTATAATCGCAGTTTAGTAATGATATGGGCCGATAAGACTGACATTGAGTTGGGTCCTTCCCGGGCTTCAAAATAAGGGTAATAACAGCCTCTCTCCATGAATCTGGCAAAGAGGAGCTTACTCTAAGGATTTCATTAAACAGTTTCAGCCAGATCGGAATAATTCCATCAGATACCATTGCACCTTCTATCTCAGTGATTTTATGCCATTGTTTAAGCCAAATACAGATGTGGAGCTCTATGTTTATTGCCATATAAAGATCCGCAGTATCCTCAGGTGGTGCCTCTTCCACTTCCCTAGCAGGTATTGTCCCATCGCCCCTAGCCCAATCTTGTATGACTTTTAAACATAAAATTTTCTGTTAAGAATGTCAATATTCACAATTTGAGTTTTGATTCAGAGATATAACTATTAGTTTGCTCACAATTCTCTTTGTAAGTCAACAATGAATACCAGGGTGGCACTTCATGATGTAGACAACCAATAACATTTTGGAGTTACACCAATCGACCGATCTCAGCACGGCACACCATGACATCAATCTCACTCACTGCAGCAGCTTACCTCCTCTACAATTTTCACAAATGCACTCTTCTCAGCAATATACATGCAAACAAATAATCAATCAATCAATCAATCTATATATTTGTAGAACGCGCTACTCACCCGTGATTGTCTCAAGGCGCTGTAGGGAGGGGGGGTGCCGCTATTGCTCGAAAAACCAGGTCTTGAGGTGTTTCCTGAAGGTGAGATGGTACTGGGTCAGTCATAGGTGTGCGGGGAGGGAGTTCCATGTCTTGACTGCCAGGTAGGAGAACGGTCTTCCTCCGGTGGTGGTTCTGCGAATCCGTGGGACGGTGGCGAGGGCGAGGCTGGTGGAGCAGGGCTGGCGGGTGGGGGTGTAGAACGAGAGGCGGTTGTTGTGGTATTCAGGGCCCATGTTGTGGAGCGCTTTGTGTGCGTGGGTAAGCAGCCTAAACGTGATCCTCTTGCTGACGGGGAGCGAGTGCAGGTTTCTCAGGTGGGTGGATATGTGGCTGTGGCGAGGGATGTCGAGGATGAGTCGTGCAAAGTTGTTATGTATGCGCTGAAGGTGTTTCTGAAGTTTGGCTGTGGTTCCTGCGTATGGGGCGTTCCCGTAGTCCAGTCGGCTTGTGACGAGGGCCTAGGTGACCGTCTTTCCGGTTTCGGTGGAGATCCACCGGAAGATCTTTCAGAGCATGCGCAGGGTGTTGAAACATGAGGACGAGACTACGTTGACTTGCTTGGTCATCATGAGGGAGGAGTCCAGGATGATTCCCAGGTTGCCTGCGTGGTCCGTGGGTGTCGGTGCAGTGCCCAGCGTCGTGGGCCACCAGGAGTCGTCCCAGGCGGATGGGGATTGTCCGAGGATGAGGACCTCCGTCTTGTCCGAGTTGAGCTTCAGACGGCAGTGTTTCATCCATTCTGCGACATCTTTCATTCCGTCCTGGAAGTTGGTTTTGGCGGTGAATGGGTCTTTGGTGAGGGAGAGTATCAGTTGGGTGTCGTCGGCGTAGGAGATGATGTTGATGTTGTGTTTGCGTGCGATGGTGGCGAGGGGGCTTATGTAGATGTTGAAGAGGGTTGGGCTGAGCGAGGAGCCTTGGGGTACGCCGCAGATGATCATGGTGGCCTCGGAGCGGAAGGGAGGGAGGCGGACTCTCTGGGTTCTGTCGGAGAGGAACGATGTGATTCAGTCCAGGGCCTTTCCTTGTATCCCAGTGTTGTGGAGGCGGGTTATTAGGGTGCGGTGGCAGAATGGTATCAAAGGCTGCCGAGAGGTCCAGGAGGATGAGAGCGGCTGTCTCTCCATTGTCCATCAGGGTCCTGATGTCATCGGTGGCTGCGATGAGGGCGGTCTTGGTGCTGTGGTTGGCTCGAAATCCGGACTGGGATGGGTCGAGTGAGTTGTTTGCTTCGAGGAATGCAGTTAGCTGTTTATTGATGGTCTTCTCGATGACTTTAGCTGGGAAGGGGAGAAGAGAGATGGGGCGGAAGTTCTTGAGGTCTTTAGGGTCTGCTGTTGGTTTCTTCAGAAGGGCGTTGATTTCTGCGTATTTCCAGTTTTCAGGGAAGGTGGCTGACGTGAAGGAGCTGTTGATGACGTTCCGGAGGTTGGGTGCGATGATGGTGTCGGCTTTGTTGAAGATATGATGAGGGCATGGGTCGGAGGGGGAGCCAGAGTGGATGGTGTTCATGAAGCGGGTGGTGTCTTCAGTGCTGATGGGGGTCCATGCGCTGAGGCTGGTGGTGGGGGTCGTTGGTTTGGTGGCTGGAGGCGGAGTCTGGGGTCCGAAGCTGTCGTGTATATCTGCGATCATAAGGTGGAAGAATGTGGCGAGGGAGTTGCAGAGGTCTTGAATTTGAATTTAAAAAGCTTATATAGCGCATCATACACCATTACGGTTTCTTGGCGCTTTGGCGGCTTACAATAAAACAGGACTGGGCCATTTAGAGGGGAAAAGCCTGAGCAAACAAAAAAGTTTTCAGACCCTTGCGAAAAAGGGGGTATTGTTTTAAAGCTCGAAGGTGGTCAGGCAGGGAGTTCCAGAATACCGGAGCTAGGAAGGAAAAGTTGGAACCTCCCCATTTTTTCCTGATGAAACGAGGGACTAGCAATAGGGACCGATCAGACGAACGGAGTTGTCTGACGGGAACGTAGTTGGTTAGAAGGGAGGAAATGAAGGCCGGGGCCGTTCCCTGTCGTGCCTGAAAGACCATGCACCCCATCTTAAAAAGCGAACGTTGCCGGACAGGCAACCAGTGCAATTCCTTCAACAGAGGTGTAGAATGATGGAACCGGGGAAGGCCATAAACCAGCCGGGCTGCTTGGTTCTGCACAAGCTGGAGTTTGCGTAGGCTATATGCCGGAATGCCGTTGTAAAGGGCATTGGCATAGTCTAGCCGGGAGATGACCAAGGCAGACATTATGAGTCTTGCGATGGTGTGAAGTCGTTGTTGCTAGCACTGGGGTTGGAGAGCTCTTTGACGATGCTGAAGAGTTCCTTGCTTTTGTGGGTGTTGTTGTCCAGCCGCTCTTTGAACGATGTCCTTTTGGTGGTGCGGATCATCTGGTGGTACTCGCGGGTGGCGCTCTTGAGGGCTGACATGTTTTCTGATGTCCGTTTGTGGCGCCAAGCATTTTCGAGGGTTCGGCATGATTTCTTTGCGATTTTGAGGCCGTCTGTGAACCATGAGGTTTTTCTGTTGCTAGTCTTGCCTGGAGGTTTCTTTAGTGGAGCGGGGCCGTCGGCGCAGTTGGTGATCCACTGTGTGAGATTTTGTGCTGCGTCGTTGGTGTCAGAGGGTGTTGGCAGGTGGGTTCTGGCTCAGTGATGTGGTCAGCTGGTTTGTGGTGACTTTGCTCCAGCATCTGCGGGGGATCTGTAGCATTTGGTGGTGGGATGTGGTTTTCTTGAAGGTTAAGTGGATGCAGCTGTGGTCGGTCCAGTGTAGTCCGGTGGAGTGGCTGAAGGAGACGTGGTTGCTGGCGGAGAAGACGGGGTCGAGCGTGTGGCCAACAAGGTGGGTGGGCGTGTCCACCAGTTGCTTGAGTCCGAGGTTGGCGAGGTTGTCGAGCAGGGTGGAGGTTGTCGTTGTTTTTCTCCCGGTGGAGGTTCAGGTCCCCTAGGATGTACTCTGGTGAGGCTAGGGCTGATGAAGTCAGCAATGGTTTCGCTGAATTGTGTCCGTGGGCCCGGGGGTCTGTAGATGAGCGTTCCTCTGAGGGTGGTCTGGGGGTCGGTGTGGGTCTTGAAGTGTAGGTGTTCGGCGGCGGTGAGTGTGTCTTCGGTATTGGTCATGATGCTGATGGTGTTCCTGTAGGTTATGGCGATACCTCCTCCAGCTTTGTTGACGCGGTCCTTCCAGGTGACTTTGTAGCCGTCCGGGATGGCTATGGCGATTTCGGGTGCCGAGGAAGCGTTCATCCAGGTTTCCGTGAGGGAGGTGACGTCTGGTGCTGTTGTATCAAGGAGTTCCCAGTGTTCGACGGTGTGTTTGTGGATGGAGCGGGTGTTGAGGATGATGCACTTGAGGTGGTTGTTGTTATCGTTGCCGTGTTCGGTGGGCGGGGTGCAGGTTCGGAGGCAGGTGAATTTGCTGGCTTGGCAGATGAAGGGTCCGTGGGTGAGCTTCGGGGTGGCTCGGTGGCAGGTGGCAGGTCGTCAGGTGTTGAGTGCAATGAGGGTGGCGGCATCGTATCTCAGTCGGGTGCCCTGGCATCGGCTGGGGCCAGGGGTTCCGGTGCTGGGCATGGTCCAGGCGTGGACAGGCGCAGACAGGCTTGCCTTTGGCGCGCCTTCAGCGTGCCAGCAGCGCGCCAGCTGCGCGGTCACTGAGCGGTTGCTGCACGGCCTCCATAAGAGGCGAAGTGGGAGGGAGGGGCAGCTGGGAGGCGGGAGCGGGGCGGCCAATGGGCGTGCAGGGGTACAGAAGGAAAAAAGGGCACTGGCTGCAGGGGAGCAGCGGCGGGAAGCGGGGAGCGGGGGGCACAGAGGGGCAGGGGCGCACAGGGAGCGCCAAGAAACCAAAAATAAGAAAAACGTAAAAGATAGACAAATACAGGATCAGCAACAATTTACCAGAAGGAATGCGAGAAACCAGGGGCACACCAGCGGTGAACCCTCGTCAGCCTTCGGGACCCAGAGAGGTCGAGCGGTGTGGGGAGTGGCCTGGGGTCAGGCCACGCTCACCTGCGCCGCGCGACCTCCATAAGAGGACAAGTGGGAGGGAGGGTCAGCTGGGAGGCGGGAGCAGGGCAGCCAATGGGCGGTACAGAAGGAAAACAAGGGGGCGGGCCACGGGGGAGCAGCGGCGGGAAGCGGGGAGCGCACAGAGGGGCAGGGGCGCACAGGGAGCACCAAGAAACCAAAAATAGGAAAAACAGTAAAAGATAGACAAATACAAGATCAGCAACAATTTACCAGAAGGAATGCAAGAAACCCGGGGCACACCAGCGGCGAACCCTCGTCAGCTCTCGGGTCCCAGAGGGGTCGAGTGGCGTGGGGAGTGACCTGGCCATTGTAACAAATAACTTTGACCTGGGCCATTGTAACAAATAACTTTGGTTGCGCTACCAAAGAAACTGTGCAACATGGACACATGGGACTAACATTATGCTTTTTTTGTGCAGAATGCAAAAGAAATAATACAATAATTATTGTCTATTGTCTTTCTCATATACTAACTACTGCTGTCAAAAAATAATAGCATGTGCTTTTAAATATGCTTTTGTTTTGTCTTTTCTGTGACAAATGTATATGCTGCTTACATGTGCTTTTGCTAAGTAACATAATTAATGGGTTAACATTTAGCAAAGGGGGTGGGTAACAAAACAAATGTCAATTCTTTAATTAATTGATGTTTTATGTTTGTTTAAATAATAGTTTTCCAAATGATGCTTACAGTTGGCTGCAGAAAAATAATGCATTTTAAAAAGTGACGCAAGAAAAAGTGGCACAGAAAATTGATGCTTTCTGAAAAAGAGGCATGCTGATGTAAAGCCACAAGAGAAAACTTATTTTGAAAAAGATGAGAAGCCTATAAACTTTTATTGTGAAAAGTTTTGAAAAGAACTGCCAAAGGC
Source organism: Lissotriton helveticus (assembly GCF_964261635.1). Classification (NCBI taxonomy): domain Eukaryota; kingdom Metazoa; phylum Chordata; class Amphibia; order Caudata; family Salamandridae; genus Lissotriton; species Lissotriton helveticus. The sequence goes on from NC_136070.1 coordinate 709,321,936, forward strand.
GACCCTGTGGAGAGGTTTGCTATTGTGCCACGGGAAGCTCAGAACGGATAGGCTCAAGGTTGGGAAGAAGAGCCGCGGTATTTTTGTACATTACATGAACATCTTTGCTACAAAATGTAGCAGCCTAAGGAAGTGTCGCCAGGACTCTGTGCATGAACAATGGGTTAGTGAAAAAGCCCGGACATGAGGTGGAAGATGTCACAATTTACCCTGGCATGAGGTGGTTCAGCCAATGGGGAGCCAGAATTCAGCTGTTGGAATGTGAAAATAGTTAGTTTAGCCTTAGTTTTAGGGTATAAGAATTGGCTCAAGGAGCAGACATTTGCCTACGCTTCTTGATTCCAGAGGGTCGGTTTCTGCTGATGGACGAATGCACGTAAGGACAGGAGACTTTGATAAAGACTGTGTTTTCAGGTGATGAGGGTAATGACAGGGAATTAGTTAGGGTTTGGAAATGCTCATTTTCACTTATTTCTGTTAATGAATAATATTTCTTGAATCAAGCTCTCTTTATAAATGCTGAATAAACTTTTCTTTATGACATTTTCTAATACTTGTTTAATAAAGTTCCAAAACCTAAGTTTTCTTGAATATGTTTAAATAAATTTACTAAATGACAAGCTGGTCTTGTTTATTGTGGATTGTTTAAACAACATATATAGATCTAATGGCCTCATGATTCAATCGCTCTGTTGTTGATATGGGCCTGGTATTGTATGGTAAGTTTGATGGTAGTAGGTAGAGTCATTTATGCAGAATTGTGGTAGGGGCGCTGGATCAATTCCTTGGTAGCAGCGTACGGTTTATATGTTGTTTTTGACATACATGCTACATACATGTTACATATATGTAGGATCAATGTTTAACATATGTTGAATTCTTGATTTTGTCAGATTGTTATATGTAGTTGTAAGGGTTTTTCCAGCAGTGTGAAAAATTCCTGGTTTGCCATGGCAAGAATAGTGTGACGCTGTTATCAGGACGCTGTTATCAGGTTACACAGTTCATTTGTTCTGCTTCAAAAGGTGATATTGTCGCATATCACTAGTGTTGTGGACGTACAACACAAGTTTAGGGTTCTAGGTGTGTTGAGTAAAATGTATATATGATAGTGAGGATTGCCTAAGAAATTTGAACTTTGAGTATAGGGACAAAGAGCCCGTTTTAAAACTCGCTGTGATAAAGAGTAAAAGACATATCTGAGCTTGTGTGAAGGGTAAGAAACGTAGTTTTCTTACTGGCAAAAGTGGTTTTCTTTTAAGGTTAGAGTCCTAAGGAAGAAAATAAGTATGCATGAGTAGGGATTTCTTCAGTATATATGTATATGTAAATGTGATAGAAAATATCCTGGGGTAGTAGCGTCTATTTCAAATGAATGCAATTCTGAATTGCTGAAAAATACTGTCCTTTATAGGGAAGCAGGCAAATGGTTTGTTTTATGTAGTTACTAATGTTGAAAAACAATTGTGAAGTGTTCTGAAGCCTTCGGGTAAAATCTGCGCTGTTTAAATTGTGCAAAAAGTGTTCCGCGCTATTTAGATCGTATTAAAAGCATTACGATTGTTTTTTTTGTGTGAAGGAGGGGCTGTTTTGAGGAGTGAGAGCGCGAGGAGAGAGCTGGAAACTGCAGCAGCTATATGCGTCATAGCCGCCGCGCTGTGATTGGCAGAGGTACTCTGAGTGGTCGCGCTGTAATTGGCTGATGCACGTTACCACTGCCGAGTTGTTTTCTAGCTGATGCGTGTTGTAACAGCCGGCGAGATCATTCTTAAGTAAACATTGCTGGCTGCCGTATTAATCACTGGTGTGATTATAGTGTCGTATCCCACAAAGCTGCATATGATTTATTGACAGCAGCGTCACATAGACGGAGTGCATTAGAGAGAGATCGCGCTGTGTTCGACCCGCGCTGTGTTTGAGCTGACGAGTGCATAAATCATGTTGTTATGAGCTGATGTGCTCCTCCCATCAAAATTGAATGAAATTATGACTGGTGGCTGGTTGACTGCATGGAGCAAAGGATTTATATTAAGTATTGAGTTGGATTATTTCCATTGGTGCTTTCAGTTGGTTTATTTTTTTACTGCCCAAATTAAAGTGAGAATATAGGAAAAAGAGAAGATCTGTTGATTAAGCAAAGTCTGACATCCTTGGCTTTGTGGACTAATTAGTGATTTTCGCTGTTGGTTAGCTAGTGCCGCGGGGTCAATAAAGTAAACAAATTTTAGTTGTGGTCAATTTTAATAAGGTAAATATTTTTTTTAAAAACATGGATAATTATTATCTAAAGAAAGAGAAAATGTTTTCCTGGTACCAGATGTATTTAAACATGATGAAAAGGTTGTTGCTACATGTGAGAGCAAATTAATGAATAAACAGGCGAATAATGAAGTAACTAGTAAGTATAATGAAGATACTGATAAAACACCATCTCCCCCAAAAGAAATAATTTTTAATGAAAATTCGATTCTCAAATTAACAAATGAAAATCATAAACACGAGAGAGTAGAAATTAATGATCAGTGTAGAAATGGTAATGTGTCTACAGACCAAGGCAGAAGTTCAAGTTCAAGTTCGAGCAGAACTCTAGAACAGATTAATGTAACCCCAAGAGTTTCAGTTCAAATTAATAGAGTCCCAGCCCAGATACCTATAACAGAAAAGTATGATGAGATGCCTAGTATTTCTGGAATTATTATTCCTGGTCATGTAAATTCTACAAATGATTTAAATGAACAGTTAACCAGAAACATGGAAGCAGTGACAGTTCCTGTGATAATTGGACCTGTTCTCTCAGTGCTTAGAAAAGATGAAACTAGTACCACAGCTTTAACGGTCCCATTAAATTCTAGAATTCAAAATGTTGCTGAAAAACTTTGTTCTAATGTATCTGAAAGTCAGCCAGTAATAATTCCAACTCAGCGAGAGAATGTGATGACTCCAGCTCCAGCTAGTGAGGACTCTGATGTTGACCTGATTGATCTGACACAGCCTGATGAGTACAAATTACTGGATGTTGCAAAATTAAAGGTTGTTTTAGAAGAATTAATAAATGATACAATCAGTACAGACAGATTAAAAACATATCAGGATGACGAATTGTTGTTTCTTTGCAAAAACATTACTTGGAAAATAAAAAATAAGTATGATGCTGTTGAAGAAATGGCTTTTGATTTAGAAATTGATTTGAGTAAACAAAAACTGTTTCAGAAAAATTACAGAATGGATTTCACTGAAAGGGACATTGAAAGCTTGAACAAAACAGGTAGAATTGCCCATATAAAAGATTTAATTTGGACTTTGAGAAAATGGGCTAATCTGAATAAATGGAAAACAAAATGGATGAAGAAAAAGGAGAAAGAAAAAGCAAATTTAGCTTTTGTAAGAGAGTGTAAAGATTCGCCCAGAAATATCATTAAGAATGAATCATGGTGTCCACAGATGCAAAATGAGATAAATGAGCTGAATCAACAGCTATAAATTCAGCGACAGGTGGTGATTCAGCAGAATGAGATACCTCTGCCGCCATTTCCAAATTATGTTAATGAGCAGAAATACAATACAGATACAGGATTCAGTGGAGACCAGGAAAACAGACCACAAAGAATAAATGAACTCCCAATATCTTGGAATGAATCTGATGATTTCTCAAATGAAAACATCCAAGTAATAGATGTAACTAACGCACAGACCAAAACAAACTTGACAGAACGAGTTGAAGTCAAAATAGATAAATTTAAAAACATGCATAAACTCATTGTTAGTGACAGCAGTCCTGCAAATCTGTTAGAAAAAGACTTGTTGTGTAAATTGAACTGTACAATCTATAATTCACCAGATGAAATTGAATTTCAAACTCAAGAAGAGGATGGCCTTTACAAGTTGACAATGTCAATGGTTGAAGCAGAAGAAAGTAAATTATTTCCTGCTTTTGACAAAAACAATTTACCTGAAGAATTAAAAGAGACAGTTAATTCTAAAATTTGGGATTTGACAGGAAGTGAAATGGGTTTGAGAAAAAACGTTTATCCAGTGAAAATCACAGTGAAACAAGGAGTAGATTTTCCAAACATTCCTCAGTACAAAATGAGGGCAGAAACAATTGAGGGTGTCATTCCTGTAATTGACAAATTCATTCAGCAAGGTGTTTTGAAAGAGATTGAGAACAGTCCTTGTAACTCACCAATTATGGGTATTAGAAAGCCAGATGAAACGTACAGAATAGTACAGGACCTGAGAAAGGTTAACAAGATAGTTATCCCTTGTTGTCCTATTGTGCCCAACCCAGCAGTGATCCTTTGTCAGATACCACATGATGCTGAGTGGTATTCGGTAATAAATATATGTAATGCCTTCTTTACTGTCTCAATGCACCCAGAGAGTCAACCAATTTTTGCTTTCACGTTCCAAGAGAGTATTTTAGCATGGTGTTGCCTTCCTCAAGAGTTCACTGAGAGTCCTTCTATTTGTAATGAATTGCTGAAAAAGACCTTAGAAGATTTAGAATTACTTGGTAAATCAACATTGCTCCAGTGTATAGATATTTAGCTTGTAGCAGCAAAAACAAGAGACAACTGTGTAACAGATACCATAACCCTTTTGAATCATTTGGCAGAAGAGGGTCACAAAGTGTCACCTACAAAATTGCAGTTTTGTAAAAAAGAGGTTAAATACCTTGGATATAGAATTGCAAAAGGAACCAGACAGGTAACTATTGAGAGAATTAAAATGATTCAGGCAATGGAACCCCCAAAGACACAAAAACAGGTAAGAATGTTCCTGGGCATGGTTGGTTATTGTTGTCAATGGATTAGTGGTTTCTCAGTAATTTCGAAGTCATTGCAAAGATTGACAAAAGCAGATGTAAAAGACCCAATTGTCCTGACAGAAATTAAGCTTGAAGCCTTTGAGCAATTAAACAAGAGTTTGAGTGAAGTTCCTGCTTTAGGCATGCCAGACTTCGATAAAGAATTTGAGCTTTACTGCAGTGAAAGGGAGGGTTGTGCATTATCGGTCCTAATTCAGAGACAAGGTAAGTTAAAAAAGCCGATAGCTTATTTTTCAGCTGGTCTTGATCCAAGTGCAAAAGCTTTGCCTGGTTGTCTAAAAGCAGTGGCAGCAACAAGCATGAGCCTAGAACAAAGTGAAGGGATTATCATGAGTTTTCCTGTGAAAGTTTTTGTACCACATTCTGTTGAGATTCTTCTCACCAGGAGTAAGACTCAGCACATGACGAGCAATGAACTCACCAAGTATGAAAAGATTATTTTAGGGTCAGAAAACGTCTCAATTTCCAGATGTATAAATTTAAATCCTTCTACATTATTGCCAGATATTTCTGAAACAGAAATTGTTATCCCTGGAAAAGACCATGAGTGTCAGGATGTAATAGATTTTTGCACAAAGCCCAGACAAGACATTAGGGATGTTCCTTTACCAGAATCAGACTAAGTGCTATTTGTGAATGGTTCATGTTTGAGAACAGATGATGGTATGTTGAGTGCAGCTTATTCAATATGTACGATTGCAGAAGCGATTGAAGCCTCTTGTCTCAAAGGAGTTCGTTCAGCTCAAGTATCGGAATTAATTGCTTTGATTCGTGCATGTGAGATGGGTGAAGGACTGAAAATTACCATAATAACTGATAGTGAATATGGATATAACATAATGCATGACTATGATCAACTGTGGTCACAAAGAGATTGTTTAAACTCTATAGAATCACCTATAAGAAATGCTATTTTGATTAAAAGGTTGATAGATGGAATTGAGCTTCTTGACCAAATAGCAGTGGTGAAATGTGCTGTAAATGGAGAGAAAAATGATTATGTCTCAAAAGGCAATGTGTATGCAGGTTTCATTGCTAAATTCTGTGCTTGGGAGAGGGTTGCAACCAATCGGGAAAAATTGAATGGACATGTTTCAAGCATTCTCATATTAATCTTTGTAATTCAGACATGCCAAGAATTAAAACAATTACAAGATAAGGCAGATGATGAGGAGAAAATTGGATGGCTGAGACAGGGCTGTAGACAAAGAGAGGGTGATGAGATTTGGGTTTACAAAGATGACAGATTGGTCATGCCAAACAGCATCGTTTCAGATATGGCTCGAATGTATCATGGGGAGGGTCATGTAGATCGAGATGACATAATGAAAATGTTCAGAAAGACATGGTACGATCCGAAGTTCAGATTAGTTGCGGAGTCACTTTGTCAAAGATGTCTGACATGCCAGAAATACAATCCAGGTCAAAAGACAATTGAAAGTTTGGAAACCATAGGCTGGGAGGGTGGTCCATTTACAAGTATTCAAATAGATTTCATTGAAATGCCCCAACATAACAAACTGAGATATGTCCTAGTCAACATTTGTTTATTTTCAAAATGGGTAGAAGCTCTTCCAACAAGGAAGAATGACACAATTACTGTGGCAAAGTGGCTTTTGCGCGAATTCATTCCACGTTATGGCTTTCCAGTGACTGTAGAAACAAACAATGGAACACGAATTGAAAATGAATTAATGCAGATGGTTTGTGAAGCATTCGGTATTGAACAAAAATCACATTGTGCATACAGACCGGAAGCATCAGGAGTTGTTGAACAAGTAAATAACACTATCAAGAATAGACTCACAAAAATGTGTGAAACAACAGGTATGAAGTGGACAGAAGCCTTACCATTTGTATTGAGTACTCTAAGAAATATACCTGACAAGACAGGTTTGAGCCCTCAAGAAAAATTGATGGGAAGGATTGTGAGGCAAGATTTTGTTCCAGCAAACAAGTTACTAAGTATAAATGACAGTGTTATCTTAGACTATTGCAAAAACGTATCAGATTTGGTAACTACTGTATTTAATCAAGTGGGAACTGAAGTGATCACAAAGGAAAGAGAACAAGGACATGATCTGATCCCAGGTGATTGGGTCAAAACAAAAGTGTACAGAAGAAGAAATTGTCTAGTACTCAGGTTGCAGAAAGCAAGACAAGTGATACTTGTCACAACAAATGCAGTGAAGTGTAAGGGTTTGAAGAGATGGATTCACGCAAGCCATACCATTCATGTACCTCCACCTGAAAATCCTGACGAAGAAGGTGATACTACCACTGATTCAGATTCTGAAGAAGAGCCTGAGAGAAATCCAGATTCTGAAGATCGACAAGAGGGTCGACATCTGGAAGATTCAAATGTGAATGAAACATTGAATGAAAAAGATCTAGAGATTGTGATTCTAGATTCAGAAAATGATGAAGATCTGCTAGAAATAGAAGAAGAAAATCAAGATCAGGAGAGTATCGAAAAGCAGATTGAAGACTCTGGAAACAAGAACAAAAATTCTGAAACTGGGAAGTTAGAAGTAATTCCAGAAGAAGAAGAGGAATTACCAATTACTAGCTATAAGGATGATGTTCCAAACAGAGAAGTAAAACTGCTGACTAGAGAAGATCCTGAATGAAAGAAGAAAACTTAAATAATGAAATTATTCAGCAGAAAAAGAAAATCAGCTGAAGACACAGAATCTGAAACTAGTGACAATGGTGATTATGGAAATAAGCAGGAAAAGAGAACTTGGAAAATTGAAAGTAATTTGACAGAACACAAGAGAAAAATAATTAGTAAAAGATTTGAGAATATGATATATAAGCTGGTGAATAAAGAAGATAGTCAAACAATAGGAGTTAAAGTCCAGAATACAAGTTGGTGAATAAAAATGAAGAACAAGTGAATGAAATTTCAAGTCAAAGCAAAGAAGAGCTAAATGAAAAGTTCCAAACAGAAAAAAAAAATGTTGGATTGTTAAATAGAAGAAAACAAATGAGAACGGTCAAAACAAATCAGAAAAATAAGTCATCAAGGCAGTCCTTTAAAATATTTCCACCTGTAATTGAAATAAATAAATAGTGAAATGACATGAGTGATTAAATGATTAATTGACTAGGTCGAAGAAATTTTGTTAGTTGACTAGGTCGAAGAAACTATGTTTTAGTTGGAAAAAGAAACCGTTGTTGTATGACCTAGGTCGAAGAAAACATGTTTTAGAATTTGAAAATTAAAAAAAAAAAAAGAGGGGGTATATACTAATTTTTCAGAATTATTAGTATTTTTTTTTAAGCTTTGCATTAGGTGCTTTGCATTAGGTGGGACAATACTCAGATTGATATTTGTTTTGTTGGTGCAAGTCAAAATGTAGATACCTATAAATTCATTGGGGGTTGGGGATTCAAAGGTGGAAAGGATCCAACTTAGCTGAATAAAGAAAGGGAAAAGGAATAGAATTAGAAGAATTTTGTAGGACTTAATATGAGAGTTGCAGAAATATAGATACAATTAGAGTTTAAATACTAATCCTGAGTAAGCCTGAAACATGTTCAATACATAAATATTTGTGAAATTTTGGGTGGTGTTCGGTGATTCTTAAAATCACCAGATGAGGGAGTTGATGATTTTGGGTGGTGTTTGGTGATTCCTAAAATCACCAGATGAGGGAGTTGATGGAGCAGGTTAATGAACAATATTTTGTTCAGGCTTGTGAAGCCAGACTTCCATAATGTTTAATAAAACTAATATGTTTGCTGCATGTTATTAAATCAACCTAGAATAAACTGTGCAACATGGACACATGGGACTAAAATTATGCATATTTGTGCAGAATGCAAAAGAAATAATTCAATAATTATTGTCTATTGTCTTTGTCATATACTAACTGCTGCTGTCAAAAAATAATAGCATGTGCTTTTAAATATGCTTTTGTTTTGTCTTTTCTGTGACAAATGTATATGCTGCTTACATGTGCTTTTGCTAAGTAACATAATTAATGGGTTAACATTTAGCAAAGGGGGTGAGTAACAAAACAAATGTCAATTCTTTAATTAATTGATGTTTTATGTTTGTTTAAATAATAGTTTTCCAAATGAAGCTTAGAGTTGGCTGCAGAAAAATAATGCATTTTAAAAAGTGACGCAAGAAAAAGTGGCGCAGAAAATTGAAGCTTTCTGAAAAAGAGGCCTGCTGATGTAAAGCCACAAGAGAAAACTTATTTTGAAAAAGATGAGAAGCCTATAAACTTTTATTGTGAAAAGTTTTGAAAAGAACTGCCAAAGGCGACCCTGTGGAGAGGTTTGCTATTGTGCCACGGGAAGCTCAGAACAGACAGGCTCAAGGTTGGGAAGAAGAGCCGCGGTATTTTTGTACATTACATGAACATCTTTGCTACAAAATGTAGCAGCCTAAGGAAGTGTCGCCAGGACTCTGTGCATGAACAATGGGTTAGTGAAAAAGCCCGGACATGAGGTGGAAGATGTCACAATTTACTGTGGCATGAGGTGGTTCAGCCAATGGGGAGCCAGAATTCAGCTGTTGGAATGTGAAAATAGTTAGTTTAGCCTTAGTTTTAGGGTATAAGAATTGGCTCAAGGAGCAGACATTTGCCTACGCTTCTTGATTCCAGAGGGTCGTGTTCTGCTGATGGACGAACGCACGTAAGTACAGGAGACTTTGATAAAGACTTTGTTTTCAGGTGATGAGGGTAATGACAGGGAATTAGTTAGGGTTTGGAAATGTTCATTTTCACTTATTTCTGTTAATGAATAATATTTCTTGAATCAAGCTCTCTTTATTTATGCTGAATAAACTTTTCTTTATGACATTTTCTAATACTTGTTTAATAAAGTTCCAAAACCTAAGTTTTCTTGAATATGTTTAAATACATTTATTAAATGACAAGCTGGTCTTGTTTATTGTGGATTGTTTAAACAACATATATAGATCTAATCGCCTCATGATTCAGTCGCTCTGTTGTTGATATGGGCCTGGTATTGTATGGTAAGTTTGGTGGTAGTAGGTAGAGTCATTTATGCAGAATTTTGGTAGGGGCGCTGGATCACGGGTTTGACCGGTCCCTTCTCCCTCACACTCAATCGTCCTTCCCACATCCTCTTGGGACTCTGCGCCTCTAGCGCCCGCTTGAATAACTAGATAGGGAGTTCCAGTCTCCATGCAAATCCCCTGATTGCCAGTCTTAATCATCTTAACAGCACACTCTGGGTCCTTCCTAGCTATCCAATACTCCTGGGGACTAGGTTCTTTAGTGGGCCACATACAGGAGTCTGAGGGGCTATGGGCAATACGTGGGCCCTCCGCATCGTCATTAAGAGACTGCAGTAGGCCAGTGGTCTGCCATCAAACTATCTGGTCTAGGACGCTAAAGCTATTGCTCAGTGCAAACAAGTCACAACTGGGGGGTTTGTTGTTATATCCCAACCAGGCCACTTGAGAGTCCTGAATCCTTTACCCCTGAGTATCACGGCCAGCCCTTAACTGTTGCCCTCTTGCTCTAGTGGCAGTCGGATAAAAATAGGTCAGGGGGAGTGTTTGAATTTGTATGCCTGGGTGGCATGGGCCCCAGTTGGAGATGTAGTCCACCACCCTCCTGTCCCTGAAATTAACAACTACGCAATCTCCCCTGATGTTTTTCACCCGTGGCCCTACCCATTCAATACGTTGCGCGAAAAGAATTTCACTTGATACGTGCGGTGGTAGTGGCCTGTTATGGTTGAGCCAGTGGGTACATTTGTTTTTGAGGTCCCCATATTCCTCCCTTTTCCCCCGGTCCAAAACTGGAACCCCCGCGAGAACTATTACATATGGGGCGGACTCAGGGGGGAGATCCAAACATTTCAATTTTGTAGCTGAATGATCACAGCTTACCCTCCTAATAGGTAGGTCTTGGGTATTTGGTGCCCCTCCACCCCTCTCACACCCAGAAGTTCTACTCCTATTATAGTTATTCGCAGAGTTCTCCCTAGGCTGGACCACCTGACCCAATAACGGGATGCTTTCTGGGATCAGGCTGTCTAAGTTATTTATTTGCAAATCAGGAGGGTTACAAGAAGTATTGGCACTCCCTGTGGGCATTGCTATAATGTCATTGGCATCTATGATTTGAGCAACCCCCGTTCCCCTGTAGCAGCTGGGTGCAAACGTTCCAAGCGTAGCAGTCTGTTCTCGATTGAATTAAGTCTTTCATGTAGTGGGGGCAAGTCTCTAAGAAGATGTTTTCCATTTTTACCCAAAACTCCTCTCCATATTCATAAAGTGATGTAGCATTAATACTTGGGGAAGTTATGGGCATTTGGTCCAACCGCTGGTCGATAACTGGGCTTTCTGTGACAGTGGGCATTTGGTCATCTACAACTTTGTCGCATTTCTGTATTTTAACCTTCCTCTTGTTTAGCGGAGCACCCCCTCACTTCCTTTTGGCCACTACTGCCGCAGCTTCTGAGCCCCTCCTAGAGCTGATTGCTGATCGCGTTTGTAATTTCCTGAGAGACGGACCCAAGGTGTTGGTCCTATTTGCCAGACCCAAGGCAGATGAAACGCAGGTGAGGCAGGAGGTGATACAGCATCCAACCTACCTGGAGAACCCGGGGGTCTGGTTTCTACTTGGGCCTGGTGTAGACCCTTGGTGCCAGCCCCCCTAGCAGATGTACCAAGAGAGTCTAGCTGATTTGGCGATGGTACCTGTGCCAAACGTCCCAGAGATGACCTTTTATCAAAGTTAGGGTCTAGGGATAGCCTTTTTTCCGTAATGTCAATTTGGTGGGTCAGCATGGATGATGCCCTAATGAGGAATTGGTCCAGCGTTCCTATGAACGACCCCCCTGGGATCGACTTTTTTCCCTTTCCCACATTTACGGTCGCCATTACTGAAGTCAACACAACACTAGCTACTCAAAGAGCACAGGGTAGCTCTAGCACTATGGAGCCCCTCTACAGGAGATGTCACAATGTCTTGGAACTAACCTTGTCCAGTGCCGTGAAATGGAGACGAAAGAGGATGGCCCCGTCCCGTCCTTGCTCGTCCTCGAACGGGCTCAAACGGGCCCTCCCTTGGCCAGGGCTTCGCCCTGCGCCCGCCCGCGTATGTCCCGCGGGACAGGAATGAGAGGCTGATTAAATCCACCTGGGGCAGGGGGCGTGGTGGTAGAGCGTCCTCTCTGTATGTTGGGGAGCGTGGCTCTCCCTGGTCGTGTGCCCCTCAGCTGCTGTCGGTAAACTGTTGTGCTCCTTCGGTCTGCGAGCGTTTTCATTTATATGACCTCTCCCCCCCCTTGTAGGGTCTCATTATACTGAGGGGAGCATTCTGACAACAACACATGTAGAAGAATGTCACTAGAGTCACTGTCACTGTATCCGTCTTTCTCATCTTGTTCCTTTAACTCACTTCCTTTTCCCCCTTCTTCTGTTCTATCTTTCCCTTTCTCAAATTCATCACTTGTTAATGCAGGGTACAACTTAGCTCTCACTATCATATTGGTTCTCCACCTCACATTAGCATAAGTACGAACTGCCTTTTTAGCTCCCCCGTGATACCTCTCCTTATCTCAGACATGAGCTGCATGCTCCCAAGCATTGAGCACTTCAAACTATGTAGGTCTAGGCTGTGGTTTCATTTCAAATAATATTCTCCTTAAATTTTCAATAATTCTCGCATTGAATGTAACATAGCATGGAAATGCCGGTGCACCTTCTTTCTCAGTTATTTTATGCCATTGTTTAAGTCAAATACAAGTGTGGAGCTCTATGTTTATTGCCATACAAAGATCCACAGTATCCTCGAGTGGTGCCTCTTCCACTTCCCTAGTGGGTATTGTCTCATCTCACCTAGCCCAATCTTGTATGACTTTAAAACATTAAATTTTCTGTTAAGAATGTCAATATTCATAATTTGAGTTTTGGTTCAGAGACATATCTAATAGTTTGCTCCCAATTATCTTTGTAAATCCACAATGAATACCAGTGTGGCTCTTCATGATGTAGACAACCAATACAAATTAGTTTTTTTATCCTCATATGACCTCCGTAGATGAAGCAAACTCTCAATCTGTTCCACCCCTGTTGCTCTTATCGTAGGGGTCCAAACTCAGCTGATGTTTTTCTTGGGAGACCCAGCCGCACCACACATCAAGAGCTGATCAAGAGGTGTAATGATTGGATAGTATAAAATAATTTAAACAGCATCTAAACAATCTAATAAATTCCCAAATAACCCAATATATGTACTCTCTCTATGTAGATTAACCTTTTGGTCCAAGTCTCTAAAATATCTTGCTGCATTCCACCAGGCTCCCCATGTTGTGGGTACAGCTTGGCGCCTTAACTTACAAATCTCCTTTCTTGCCAAAAGGACTAAGTAAAATACCAATTTATTTTGTAACCCCGAAAAACCCAACATCCCTTCAGGCTTCAATACAATGCCAAAAAAGGTTTGAGAAGGGCTTACCTCAAATTCCCTGCCCAGAACATCAGACGAGGTCTTACCCACGTTACCTCAGAATTCTTCAATCGCGGGGCAGCCGCAAATACATGTATGTCATCCGCTTTCGGGACTCCACATCTCATACACTTTGCTTCTCCATTACCCTTTATTTTGGAAAGCTTTAGAGGGGACCAGTATATCCCGTGGAGTGTGAAAAAGTGATTCTTCCTAAGTGCAGCAGATTTAATCAATGGGTATAGAATGTCTAAGGATACGTGCCATAAATTTTCCAGATCTTCACTCTGCAAGCACCTCTCCCAGACCAAGTAAGGACGCTCCATTTTTCTGTCCACTGCGGCAAGAAGGTAATGGTACCACTGTGTCCTACTTACTTCTTTTTCTCAGTTGGATCTTGTAACTTGTCTTCCATGGTGTTATCCCCAGGAAAAGACCAAGGTTGACTCTTACACCATGATGAAATTTGGTAGTACTTAAATCTGGAGAGAGCTCCACTGGTGAGGCTCCTTCAAAAATCCCAAGGGAAACATTTGTTACCGTCCATCATGTCCTTCCAGTGTATGACTCCGGCCTCCTTTAGTGGCTGAACTAAAGCGTCTAAGAGACATTCTGGTGTTCCAGGGGAGTCCCACACTGGAGCCCATTCACTGTAATAGGACAGCCCCAAACCAACCCGACAATCCGACCATAACTTAGCTTCCATGTATAGAGTCTTCAATCTAACTTTTTAAAAGAATTTAGGAACGCCAAATTTGTACATAAAGCCTACCTCATCCAGGTCTAGGAGCATAGCTTTAAACATACTGCCGAACATGGAACTATCTGGCTTTAAAAGTAACATCCTACAGTTCTTTAATTGGTATGCCCAGCAGTACAACTGAAGATCCGGCAGACCCATAACTCCATGTTACAGTTTCCACCTTAGTTTCTTCCAGGACAGTCTGATCCCTTTGGTTGCCCGAATAAATGAGGAGATCTTACCTTGTATTTTAAGAAGTTCATCGTTATCAAGGTAGGCATTCTTAGGGAGAACACACATTTTAATCAGATTGACTCGCCCATAGTGAGATAGCAGAATACTCTGCCATCTCTTCAATAAGATCTCAACCTCCCTAGAAACTTTCTCTAGATTTATTTTGGGAAACTTACTTATGTGGTGAGTTATTGTTATTCCCAGGTATCTTAGTTCCTTCGAATGCCTTGCCCCCTGACATGGTCTATTCCAGGCCATAATCTCTGTCCTGTTGCTATTAACTTGATAGCCCGACATTTCCCCAAAAGCCTGAACTTCAGCCAGTAGCTCAGATAAAGTGGGATTGATGTTCGATGACAATAAAATCAGGTCATCCGCATACACTGCTACCTTACTGGTAAACCCATTAACTTTAGGGGAGATTTTATCATTCTGCCTTAGACTTTGGGCCAAAGGATCGATATATAAATCAAAAAAGAATGGGGGACAATAGACACCCCTGCCTTGTACCATGCTGAATTGTTACTTTCGCAATAAGATTGCCATTAACCAAGATCTGGGCCCAGGGGACTTTATATATTTTTTTAAGGACTTCCCTGAAAGTGTCTCCAAAGCCAAAAGCCTTCAAGGTCTTGTTAAAAATAATGCCAGTTGATTTGATTTAAGGCTTTTGCTGCATCGACCGTGATAATTGAAAGGGGTACACCCTGCGTCATTGCCAAATCAACCAAGCCAATTAGAGAGTAAACTAGGTCCAGCATCTGTCTGCCTGGGAGAAAACCCTTTTGGTCTTGACGGATTATCGACCCCACTATCATACTAAGACGGGTATTTAATATACCTGCAAAGATTTTATAATCGCAGTTTAGTAATGATATGGGCCGATAAGACTGACATTGAGTTGGGTCCTTCCCGGGCTTCAAAATAAGGGTAATAACAGCCTCTCTCCATGAATCTGGCAAAGAGGAGCTTACTCTAAGGATTTCATTAAACAGTTTCAGCCAGATCGGAATAATTCCATCAGATACCATTGCACCTTCTATCTCAGTGATTTTATGCCATTGTTTAAGCCAAATACAGATGTGGAGCTCTATGTTTATTGCCATATAAAGATCCGCAGTATCCTCAGGTGGTGCCTCTTCCACTTCCCTAGCGGGTATTGTCCCATCGCCCCTAGCCCAATCTTGTATGACTTTTAAACATTAAATTTTCTGTTAAGAATGTCAATATTCACAATTTGAGTTTTGATTCAGAGACATAACTATTAGTTTGCTCACAATTCTCTTTGTAAGTCAACAATGAATACCAGGGTGGCACTTCATGATGTAGACAACCAATAACATTTTGGAGTTACACCAATCGACCGATCTCAGCACGGCACACCATGACATCAATCTCACTCACTGCAGCAGCTCACCTCCTCTACAATTTTCACAAATGCACTCTTCTCAGCAATATACATGCAAACAAATGATCAATCAATCAATCAATCTATATATTTGTAGAACGCGCTACTCACCCGTGATTGTCTCAAGGCGCTGTAGGGAGGGGGGGTGCCGCTATTGCTCGAAAAACCAGGTCTTGAGGTGTTTCCTGAAGGTGAGATGGTACTGGGTCAGTCGTAGGTGTGCGGGGAGGGAGTTCCATGTCTTGACTGCCAGGTAGGAGAACGGTCTTCCTCCGGTGGTGGTTCTGCGAATCCGTGGGACGGTGGCGAGGGCGAGGCTGGTGGAGCAGGGCTGGCGGGTGGGGGTGTAGAACGAGAGGCGGTTGTTGTGGTATTC
Source organism: Lissotriton helveticus (assembly GCF_964261635.1). Classification (NCBI taxonomy): domain Eukaryota; kingdom Metazoa; phylum Chordata; class Amphibia; order Caudata; family Salamandridae; genus Lissotriton; species Lissotriton helveticus. The sequence goes on from NC_136070.1 coordinate 709,337,971, forward strand.
GGGGCCCATGTTGTGGAGCGCTTTGTGTGCGTGGGTAAGCAGCCGAAACGTGATCCTCTTGCTGACGGGGAGCGAGTGCAGGTTTCTCAGGTGGGTGGATATGTGGCTGTGGCGAGGGATGTCGAGGATGAGTCGTGCAAAGTTGTTATGTATGCGCTGAAGGTGTTTCTGAAGTTTGGCTGTGGTTCCTGCGTATGGGGCGTTCCCGTAGTCCAGTCGGCCTTTGACGAGGGCCTGGGTGACCGTCTTTCTGGTTTCGGTGGAGATCCACCGGAAGATCTTTCAGAGCATGCGCAGGGTGTTGACACATGAGGACGAGACTACGTTGACTTGCTTGGTCATCGTGAGGGAGGAGTCCAGGATGATTCCCAGGTTGCCTGCGTGGTCCGTGGGTGTCGGTGCAGTGCCCAGCGTCGTGGGCCACCAGGAGTCGTCCCAGGCGGATGGGGATTGTCCGAGGATGAGGACGTCCGTCTTGTCCGAGTTGAGCTTCAGACGGCAGTGTTTCATCCATTCTGCGACATCTTTCATTCCGTCCTGGAAGTTGGTTTTGGCGGTGAATTGGTCTTTGGTGAGGGAGAGTATCAGTTGGGTGTCGTCGGCGTAGGAGATGATGTTGATGTTGTGTTTGCGTGCGATGGTGGCGAGGGGGCTTATGTAGATGTTGAAGAGGGTTGGGCTGAGCGAGGAGCCTTGGGGTACGCCGCAGATGATCATGGTGGCCTCGGAGCGGAAGGGAGGGAGGCGGACTCTCTGGGTTCTGTCGGAGAGGAACGATGTGATTCAGTCCAGGGCCTTTCCTTGTATCCCAGTGTTGTGGAGGCGGGTTATTAGGGTGCGGTGGCAGAATGGTATCAAAGGCTGCCGAGAGGTCCAGGAGGATGAGAGCGGCTGTCTCTCCATTGTCCATCAGGGTCCTGATGTCATCGGTGGCTGCGATGAGGGCGGTCTTGGTGCTGTGGTTGGCTCGAAATCCGGACTGGGATGGGTCGAGTGAGTTGTTTGCTTCGAGGAATGCAGTTAGCTGTTTATTGATGGTCTTCTCGATGACTTTAGCTGGGAAGGGGAGAAGAGAGATGGGGCGGAAGTTCTTGAGGTCTTTAGGGTCTGCTGTTGGTTTCTTCAGAAGGGCGTTGATTTCTGCGTATTTCCAGTTTTCAGGGAAGGTGGCTGACGTGAAGGAGCTGTTGATGACGTTCCGGAGGTTGGGTGCGATGATGGTGTCGACTTTGTTGAAGATATGATGAGGGCATGGGTCGGAGGGGGAGCCAGAGTGGATGGTGTTCATGAAGCGGGTGGTGTCTTCAGTGCTGATGGGGGTCCATGCGCTGAGGCTGGTGGTGGGGGTCGTTGGTTTGGTGACTGGAGGCGGAGTCTGGGGTCCGAAGCTGTCGTGTATATCTGCGATCATAAGGTGGAAGAATGTGGCGAGGGAGTTGCAGAGGTCTTGCGATGGTGTGAAGTCGTTGTTGCTAGCACTGGGGTTGGAGAGCTCTTTGACGATGCTGAAGAGTTCCTTGCTTTTGTGGGTGTTGTTGTCCAGCCGCTCTTTGAACGATGTCCTTTTGGTGGTGCGGATCATCTGGTGGTACTCGCGGGTGGCGCTCTTGAGGGCTGACATGTTTTCTGATGTCCGTTTGTGGCGCCAAGCATTTTCGAGGGTTCGGCATGATTTCTTTGCGATTTTGAGGCCGTCTGTGAACCATGAGGTTTTTCTGTTGCTAGTCTTGCCTGGAGGTTTCTTTAGTGGAGCGGGGCCGTCGGCGCAGTTGGTGATCCACTGTGTGAGATTTTGTGCTGCGTCGTTGGTGTCAGAGGGTGTTGGCAGGTGGGTTCTGGCTCAGTGATGTGGTCAGCTGGTTTGTGGTGACTTTGCTCCAGCATCTGCGGGGGATCTGTAGCATTTGGTGGTGGGATGTGGTTTTCTTGAAGGTTAAGTGGATGCAGCTGTGGTCGGTCCAGTGTAGTCCGGTGGAGTGGCTGAAGGAGACGTGGTTGCTGGCGGAGAAGACGGGGTCGAGCGAGTGGCCAACAAGGTGGGTGGGCGTGTCCACCAGTTGCTAGAGTCCGAGGTTGGCGAGGTTGTCGAGCAGGGTGGAGGTTGTCGTTGTTTTTCTCCAGGTGGAGGTTCAGGTCCCCTAGGAGGATGTACTCTGGTGAGGCTAGGGCTGATGAACTCAGCAATGGTTTCGCTGAATTGTGTCCGTGGGCCCGGGGGTCTGTAGATGAGCGTTCCTCTGAGGGTGGTCTGGGGGTCGGTGTGGGTCTTGAAGTGTAGGTGTTCGGCGGTGGTGAGTGTGTCTTCGGTATTGGTCATGATGCTGATGGTGTTCCTGTAGGTTATGGCGATACCTCCTCCAGCTTTGTTGACGCGGTCCTTCCAGGTGACTTTGTAGCCGTCCGGGATGGCTATGGCGATTTCAGGTGCCGAGGAAGCGTTCATCCAGGTTTCCGTGAGGAAGGTGACGTCTGGTGCTGTTGTATCAAGGAGTTCCCAGTGTTCGACGGTGTGTTTGTGGATGTAGCGGGTGTTGAGGATGATGCACTTGAGGTGGTTGTTGTTATCGTTGCCGTGTTCGGTGGGCGGGGTGCAGGTTCGGAGGCAGGTGAATTTGCTGGCTTGGCAGATGAAGGGTCCGTGGGTGAGCTTCGGGGTGGCTCGGTGGCAGGTGGCAGGTCGTCAGGTGTTGAGTGCAATGAGGGTGGCGGCATCGTATCTCAGTCGGGTGCCCTGGCATCGGCTGGGGCCAGGGGTTCCGGTACTGGGCATGGTCCAGGCGTGGACGGGCGCAGACAGGCTTGCCTTCAGCGTGCCAGCAGCGTGCCAGCTGCGCGGTCACTGAGCGGTTGCTGCACGGCCTCCATAAGAGGCGAAGTGGGAGGGAGAAGCAGCTGGGAGGCGGGAGCGGGGCGGCCAATGGGCGTGCAGGGGTACAGAAGGAAAAAAGGGCGCTGGCTGCAGGGGAGCAGCGGCGGGAAGCGGGGAGCGGGGGGCACAGAGGGGCAGGGGCGCACAGGGAGCGCCAAGAAACCAAAAATAAGAAAAACTTAAAAGATAGACAAATACAGGATCAGCAACAATTTACCAGAAGGAATGCGAGAAACCAGGGGCACACCAGCGGTGAACCCTCGTCAGCCTTCGGGACCCAGAGAGGTCGAGCGGTGTGGGGAGTGGCCTGGGGTCAGGCCACGCTCACCTGCGCCGCGCGACCTCCATAAGAGGACAAGTGGGAGGGAGGGTCAGCTGGGAGGCGGGAGCAGGGCAGCCAATGGGCGGGCTGGGGTACAGAAGGAAAACAAGGGGGCGGGCCACGGGGGAGCAGTGGCGGGAAGCGGGGAGCGCACAGAGGGGCAGGGGCGCACAGGGAGCACCAAGAAACCAAAAATAGGAAAAACAGTAAAAGATAGACAAATACAAGATCAGCAACAATTTACCAGAAGGAATGCGAGAAACCCGGGGCACACCAGCGGCGAACCCTCGTCAGCTCTCGGGTCCCAGAGGGGTCGAGTGGCGTGGGGAGTGACCTGGGCCATTGTAACAAATAACTTTGACCTGGGCCATTGTAACAAATAACTTTGGTTGCGCTACCAAAGAAATCAACAGTATTCAATCAAACAAGATATGACTTGGAATAACACTTTCAGACCTACCCAAACACATTCGAATGAGACTGCAACTTGTAGGGACTAACCCTGATTAGGACAGTTTCCCCTGCCAAAGTGTCCACTATAGTAATCACACCTCACTTTCACGCACAAAGATACATTTACCTATCTCAACCGTCCTGCTGATGACATCTCACATAAGGCACCACAAAACATTGGCAGACAATTACAATACAGTGTCTACTACACTTTTTAAAATCATCTTGAGATCTTAGGCCACGTCGGACCTGATAACAACTTCAACTTCTCCATGTTAAGTGTCACATTCACACTACATTCAAAACATCTCTGCCAAACATCAAACAATCACCATAAACACTGCAAACTGAACACAACCGATTATAACGTGCAACCTTATTGATACTCACACCTCTGCTGTTAAAACAATTTCTCAAACTGCTGAAACTCCGCTGATCCTCCAAATCGAGACATGGGCTCTAGGACTGGGACTGAACTACTCTAACAAACTTTCCTATCTCCCCCTGTTCCAGGACCGAATCCTCGTTTTGCTACCACCTGTTAGAGCACCAAGCCCTTGTTCCAAATTTCCCTACAACAGAAATCGGTCAAACAAGGAAGACCCAAAGTCCGCAAATGAGATTAAGGGCCTGATTTAGATGTTGGCAACACAGTGATGGAGTGAGTTTTTTTGGCGGTCTTCCTTGCCGCCACATTAGGGGTCTGCCCGCCAAATTTAGATGCTGGCTGGCAATGGGAGAGAAAACCGCCATGGTCCGGCCAGGATTACTGCCCTCCAGATTTGAATGTCATTTTTTTCGGAGGGAATTCCGGTTGGAATCCCTACTATTTAGAGTCAGTGGAATGGGACAAAATGGGGTGAAAACTCACCTTTTTTAGGTATAGCCTGCGATTTCATCCACTACTTCTTCACCCAGGTCTCCCCTTATCTGCTGTACCTGGACCGCAAATTCACCCTGGGCACCCTGTTTTGATGGACCCAAAGGTAGGTGTATGAGTATATTTTTCATGGTGTATGTAGGTTGGTGGGTTGCAATGTACAATGTTCAAATTATGCTCACTACATATACTCTGCATAATCTACATACACATATGTACACATACACAACATATATGTGTTTTACGTAAATCATGTTTTTACTTACCTGTCTCCCCACCACACGGTCGCCCCAGGTCAGAACTCTACCAAAAATACATTGCTAATCCAGCGGTAACCTCCAAATCTGCTCAGCTGGACACACCATCAAGAAGGCGATGGCAGATGGTTCACCAGCACAGAAGACCGCCGCTGCGGCCGTCTTCTGTGCATTGGTATAGCTCTAAATACATCGGGCAGAAGACCGTCATCCCGGTGGAGTACTCAGTCCTGTTGCTTCGGCGGGATGGCAGGACAGTGAGAAGACTGCTAAGACCTAAACCAGGCCCTTAGAATGGGTTTATTTAAAATGTAAAGCCAGACTGATATGCACACCTTTTAAGACTATATTGTAAAAGTACAGAATCACTATTGGCAGGCCAAATCGTCTATCAAAGTTTAGCCTTAATAACATGAAACATACAAGGAATTTGGTGATATGAATGCAGAAAATAAGGAATAAAATCTGATGATCAGTATGAGATTTGTGGTCCCCCTCTCCTGTGATGCATGAGGAAATCTAAATCTCCTAAATTAAGCCTGAACTAAAAGCACTGATTTAGGGAAAACCCTAATCAAATCTAGTAAAGTAGGTAGGTGTCAACATAGCGGTACTTCTGTAAAAGTTCCCCAAAATAAAGAGAATTGTTTAGCATAGATACACACAATAGGATTATCACCAAGTGGTCTGTACCCCTCTAAGCCTAAAGAGAATCTGAACTAAAGTTGAAGTGTGATCACCAATTAAAACCCACAAGAGAATGTTTGAGAATTCTATATCACGTGTCTGGTTACTTTCCACCTTCTCATAGTAAAACTTGGCAACTACACTGAAACTCCTTTCCTTTGGTCTGCACATTAGAACGTCCTTGGATTCCTCCAGTCTCCCAATTCCACATGGACAGAAGTCCCCCCTTTGTTTGTAAGGGCTTCTCGTCCTTGTCAAAAGTACTCCTCCCGAATCTCATTATATCTCACACTCAATGTGCCTTTCTCTAATAATGAGATCATACGACTGCACCTACAGAGGAGAGAAACCAGAGCAAGCTTCTCGTTGAAGATTAAACATTAAGAAATCCAAATGTTTAGGCCTAGGGCCTCTGGTCAAGTTAACATGGCAAACATTTCAATACACATTTAAATGCATGATTATGGATCCATATACGGTTACAATATGGATGCAGAGTACTATACGAATTAATACATGATTATCTAAGAGTAAACAACATTATTCAAACCACACAAATGCAAATATACATGGGAACTGCAATTCGCTGTTATTGTAAGTAAAACATTAGTATGTACACTTGTATAAATCGCGAGATTACACTGTAAATGCACTTTCTGTATCTGTTAAGTGCACCACATCATGTTAATGATACTAAGTCACATGAATACACAGAGGCGATGTGTAAATATATATATCTACGCTCCAAGTTACCAGTTCCCACTCGTTGAGTCAGCACACGACCGCACACATAAGGTGGTAGGCCTTTAATCAGGGTATGGGAAGACTTCTGTTCTCTGCTAACATAAGACAGCCAATTCCTCCGGCTGACGCATTTCGTAATCCTTACTTTTTCAGAGGCTTTCAGAGTTGAATACGTGCATCAGGTTTCAGTCCCTTTAATGTTGTCATTACGCCCTCGGATTGGCCAGTCTAATGACTGCTGCATTATGGGAACCGAAGTCCTGAAATATACATCCGTGAATGATGGCACTAATTTCTGTCGACTTTTCATGCCGTGGATAGGCCACTGGTCACAGCGTCTTCCCTCAATCCCTCGTGTGTGGCCCACAGATTGGCGTGGAGTATTCTATATATATATATATATATATATATATATATATATATATATATATTCACTGAAAAAACCATAGGTTATAGACCATATATAGTTAGGAATTAGCATTTACAAAACCTTATTTTACTCACACAAAACCATTGAAATTCGCATATATAGTTAGTTGCACTAACAATATATCGCGCACCCGCAATCCACTGCTGATCATGTCACATATTACATCATTCATGACATGGTCAGTGACATCACTGATGACATCACTGATGACATCTCAAATGACATCACTGATGACATCACTGATGGCATCTCAAATGACATCACTGATGACATCACTGATGACATCTCAAATGACATCACTGATGACATCTCATTTGACATTACTGATCACATCACTGATGACATCATTCATGTGATAATACGATGAACCTCTTCAGACTCTAATATAACCTTAGATACACTCAGTGTAAACAGACACTCACAGTCTGTCACTCATCCATGGAGTTACTCACACACCTAGTCAGTCATGCAAAGAATCAATCACACCTCCATTTCCTCAACTATACAGTTATACACACCTTACTTATTCAAACATATACTAACACATATTTACTCTCTTATACAATCCCTGATACAAGTTCACAATGATCCATACAGCCACTCACACATTCACTGGCTCTTATGCACAGTTATTTATATATGTCAACTCTCACATGTACTGTGTTTTACATATGTACCTACTTTGACATGTAGCACTGAGATATCCATTTGAATTTTGAATTTGAATTTTAAAATATTTATAGAGCGCTCTTATACCAGAATCGGTTTCATGGCGCTAGGTAGCAGAAGGTCAGTGGAAGCAGGGAAGAAGGCTAGGCAGCTGCAGATCTGGAAAACAGAAAGGTCTTAAGATGCTTGCGGAATTCCAGGTAGGAAGAAGACGTCCTAAGTCCATTCACTCACCAATACACTCATTCACACAGTCAACCGCCCATACAGCTGTTTCCACATGCACTTTTGAACCCATATATCTAGTGAATCAACTGCTCACACATCATGCACCTCCCAGCCACCCACACACACACACACTCAGTCTCCCATACAAATACTTGGGCAACCAATCAATAACCCATATAGTTACTCATATAGCTACTGATCAACACATGCAGCAGTTTACAGAACAACAGACATAATGATGCACAAATTAAGACAGTTTAGTCACTAACCCATGCACTCAGTGAGACACATTTAATCACTCACTCATACAGTCAGTCATGCACCTACTAAATCCTTCATCCAGACACTTATACATCCACTCATTCTTCAATATGTAAGACATATTTTAACTTTACAGAAACATACAGTCACTGGATGTTGTCATCAGTGATGTCATCAGTGATGTCATTTGAGATGTCATCAGTGATGTCATCAGTGATGTCACTGACCATGTCATGAATGATGTAATATGTGACATGATCAGCAGTGGATTGCGGGTGCGCGATATATAGTTAGTGCAACTAACTATATATGCGAATTTCAATGGTTTTGTGTGAGTAAAATAAGGTTTTGTAAATGCTAATCCCTAACTATATATGGTCTATAACCTATGGTTTTTCAGTGAATTTTCAAGGTTTTGTAAATGCTAATTCCTAACTATATATGGTCTATAACCTATGGTTTTTTCAGTGAATTTCAATGGTTTTTTAATAGCAAATATCAAAAGCTGTAAAATGTATTCTTCTTTTAAAGGAAAAAATATTTTATATGTATTTAATATAATTTTTTTATGTATATAAATTTTTTGAGGGAACGAATTTATCAACTATCATGCTGAAGAAGAGTGTGGGGGGAAAAAAACAAAGAGGAGGACTAAGAGGAAAGAACAATCAGTTCAAAAATACAATTGCTTTAAAGCATGAAGTGCTTTTCCACACATTTACATTTAAATAACCCATATTAGAACATACAAAATATCTACAGAGGAGACGGTGTACATTGAATTTTAGACTCTTCATTGGTACCTACATGTTGGTACTTACATCACCCACACAACACAACAGCTCTATTCAGAGCTACCCTACCTCAAAGCACTCTAAAATATTATTTTAATATTTTCCTTGGTTTTCCCCTTGTTACGCTTTCCGGAACGCTACCCGGTGCGGTAACTTTTTTTACATATATGGACCTCCTCAGCCACCCTCAGAAAACCTAGGGGGTCAGGATATGTCTCCCGTGCCCCCTTATACCCATTCCCAACATTGTTTATCCTCCATCTTGTGACTAAATTCGTCCGAAACACAAGATGGCGGACTCCCGTTACGCTACCGGTGAGCTACCCAGTTTGCGTACCGGGTAGCGCTTCCACCGCGAAAAATCGAAAAAAATTAATTTAATGTTTTTGCCCCGCGGGGCCCTTTAATAGCCCCCCACATCAATCCTAGGGGGTCAGGAGGGGTCTACCTCGTCCCCTTTCATTCATTTCCCCCTTCGTTTATTTCCACCTCTTGTCTCTCGATCCTACCGAGAGACAAGATGGCGGCCGCTCCGGACTGTTTAGAATGTTGACAGTCACCGGAGAGCCAATCCGCTTCTCCTCGCGAAGTTCCGTTACGCGTCTGGTACGCGAACCGGGGCACTAACCGGGACGCTGTCACAGATATATATATATTTTTTTAACGTTAATTTCTCAAAATCCACTGGAGCACATATCTTGAGACCTAGCAAAGGCACATCGGGCAAACAGTCTCTACAATTTTGCCAAGTTTCATAGAAATCCATTCAGCCGTTCGAGCTAAAAGTGAGTCCAACCGCCCTATGGAAAACTCAATGTTAAAAACACGTTTTGGGACCCCCCTTTTTTCTCGGCCCCTGCTTGATGAACCCCCCCCCCAAACTTTCAGGGGACGCTCAGAAACAAAATGTGCCATTTTCCTGAAAATTTCAGCCAATTCCGTCCATCAACGCCAAAGTTATTCAACATAGAATTTTCAGAAATCCCTATTCAAAAAAATCCTAACTATATATACCTACTGGCGACCGCCAGTAGGTAATATATATATATAACATTTCTATGACAAAATGAAACCCCTCATTTTGTTCCTTTTCAAATTAAATGTATTAAGTGTTACCACTTTATTCCAATCAAGATGACTTCAGGTGTGCCATACTTTTGTCTTTAGTAAGACTGTTAGCGTTCTAGTTGTTCTTTAGAACACTCTGGGAGATTCTGTCATTGGGCTATAGTTGGGCTACATCTGGCTGATATTTGGGCTACATTTGGGCTCTTTTGTCTCTGGTGGCCATCTTGGGAGACTGCATATCAGAATTTTTTTAATGAAATATAAGAGGATTTGAGAAGTCACTCAAAATGTGCCCTAATTTTTCTTTCTTCAGCACTAATCATAATTTCTATGGCAAAATGAACCCCCTCATTTTGTTCCTTTGCAAATTAAATGTTTTAAGTGTTAACACTTTATTCCAATCAAGAGGACTTCAGGTGTGCCATACTTTTGTCATAAGTAAGACTGTTAGTGCTCTATTTGTTCTTTAGAACACTCTGGGACATTCTGTCACTGGGCTATAGTTGGGCTACATCTGGCTGATATTTGGGCTACATTTGTTTTTTTTTGTCTCTGGTGGCCATCTTTGGGCTACATTGGGCTACATTGGGCTACATTGGGCTACATTGGGCTACATTTGGGCTCTAACATATATATAGCCCAATGTAGCCCAATATATAGTTTTCAAAGTAAATTTTCGTACAATCCACTGGAGCATATATCTTGAGACATAGCAAAGGCACATCGGGCTACCAGTCCCTACAATTTTGCCAAGTTTTGTGGAAATCCATTCAGCCGTTCGAGCTAAAAGTGAGTCCAACCGACCTATGGAAAACTCAATGTTAAAAACACGTTTTGGGACCCCCCTTTTTTCTCGGCCCCCGCTTGACGAAACCCCCCCAAACTTTCAGGGGCGCTCAGAAACAAAATGTGCCATTTTCCTGAAAATTCCAGCCAATTTCGTCCATCAACGCCAAAGTTATTCAAGATAGAATTTTCAGAAATCCATATTCAAAAAAATCCTAACTATATATACCTACTGGCGGTCGCCAGTAGGTATATATAGTTAGGATTTTTTCTCTATGGGATTTTTGAAAATTCTATGTCGAATAACTTTGGCGTTTGAGGACGGAATTGGCTGAAACTTTCAGGAAAATGGCACATTTTGTTTCTGAGCAGCCCCTGAAAATTTGGGGGGGTTTCGTCAAGGGGGGCCGAGAAAAAAGGGGGGGTCCCAAAACACGTTTTTCCCATTCATTTTTCCATAGGGTGGTTGGACTCACTTTTAGCTCGAACGGCTGAATGGATTTCCACGAAACTTGGCAAAATTGTAGATATGGTTTGCCCGATGTGCCTTTGCTAGGTCTCAATATATGTGCTCCAGTGGATTTTGAGAAATTAACGTTCAAAAAAATATATATATCTGTAAGCGCGCCCCGGTTAGCGCCCCGGTCCGCGTACCTGACGCGTAACGGAACTTCGCGAAGCGAAGCTGATTGGCTCTCCGGTGTCTGTCAACATTCTAAACAGTCCGGAGCGGCCGCCATCTTGTCTCTCGGTAGGATCGAGAGACAAGAGGAGGCCAAAACAAAGGGGGAAATGACCATAAGGGGGCATAGCAGATCCTCCCTGACCCCCTAGGTTTGATGTGGAGGCTTTAAAAGGGCCCCGCGGGGCAAAAAAATAAAATAAAAAAAATCTTTTTTTTATGCGTGGGGCGCGCCCTGTACGCGCACCGGGAAGCGGTCCGGGGAGCGTACTATGAGGAAAAAAGAATGATAGACTTTTCAAATATTGTATGTTTATTGATTGTTCGTTTTGTTGTTTTTTTTATTTTTGTGATTGTTTTTCAAAATTTAATAGAACGTCTAACATTTGACTGTCCGAAATGTCGTCATTTTCAGTGAACATAACTTGCAACATTTGAGTGTCTGAAATGTCCTCATTTTGAAGGAGGAAATCTACAGATTGTACACATTGTAGTAGTTCATGGTCCTGTGATTCATCCATGAATTCAATGTCATTTGGTTCAATGTTTTCTTGATTGGTCTCTTCAAGGACAATTTCAAATGACACTTTTTGTTCTCCTTCCATGTTGCCTGAAATTTGCATAAAAAATATATATATATATATATCAGTAGAGATAGGGCACTGTTGGGATAAATTTAACAGTGAATTTATCTTTGGGCAGTGTATGGTATCAGACTGGTAGTAGAAATATAAAAATGTGTATGTGATGAAACCTTAGTAAATTCATAATTATACAAGACAAGCCTAAATCCATCCATAACTATAACAGAGAAGTCTATCTAAATCTATAACTATTACAGAGGGATAGTATATAACTATCAGAAAAAGTTTTCCATATTAACTTAAAGTGCACAATATACTTCAGTTTTCAAAATAACTTCTTACCTTTTAAAAACAAGTTTAAGTTGTCAGTGAAAATGCTCTTGCAATGTACTTCAGGAAGTAGTAGTCAAAATGGCTGTGTTTCTCTCTCTTTCTTTATATATATTCAGGTACATAACCAATCAAATGTCAGGTAAAAAAAGTAGAAAATGAAAGTAACATTTTAATTGGTTGTCAATTCCAACACTTCAGAGGTGTTTTGTGAAGTAATTTACCTCAGGGTATTTAGAGAGGTCTACAGGCTAAATGGCTAAATGGAATTCCAATCAAATTTGTGAAAATGGTAGGGATTGGTATGTAGTATGAGCTAATCTATATTTGGTGAAATTGTCTCCAGTGGTTTTTCTATGAATTACTTTCCCACCTTTTTTAAGGGAGTGCTTCCCGGTGCGTGCCCCGGTACGCGAACCGGCAGCATTACGGGAGTCCTCCATTTTGTGTTTCGGTAGAATTGAGATACAAGATGGAGGGCAAATAATGTTCAGAATGGGTAGAAGGGGGCACGGTAGACGTGTCCTGACCCCCTAGGTTTTCTGAGGGTGGCTGAGGAGGCCCATATGTGTGAAAAAAACATATTTTTTTCAAATTTTTGCACAGTTCGCGTCCGGTGCGCGTACCGGGTAGCGCTCCGGAAAGCGTAAATCATGAAAATTAGTAAAAAAAAAGTTACATTTAAAATTTGTTTAGAGTGATCATAGTTAGGGTAGCTCTGAGAAGAGCTTTTGGGTATGTGGTAGATTTAGGTACTTATAAGTACGTACCAATACATAGTCTAAAATTCAGGATGAAAACTCTGTTCCCCTCATCTGAGAAGTGAACTCCATCTCCTCTGTAGATATCTTGCATGTAGTAACGCAAGTTATTATTGTAGATGGAGCCCATTCCATGGTCTCTCATGTAAGCTGAAACAGACTTATTTACATGCTTCCTCGATTTCTCAATTTGTGGACAAAATTGGTTGGACCACTTCCATTTCTGTCTTTGGCATATATTTGAATATACCAAGGCAATTTGAGGAAAAAGTGCCATCAATTGCTCAAAGGTGTCCTTTAAAAGCATTTCCAGACCTACCCCAGTCAAAGTACCCAAGTCATTTCCTCCACAGTGCACAATTAACAGGTCAGGGTTTGGCAAATGCAAAAAGGTTTTCACCAATGGTATCAATTGGTGACATCTTAATCCTCTGTGACCAATCCAGTTGATTTCCATATTTTGTAAATTGAGGTTGTGTAAATTTCTGTTATCAGCATACCTTTGAGCCCAGTGGATGTAACTATGTCCAACAATCCAGACAGAAAACATGGTGAGAGGAGGTTCTGCTGCAGTCAGATGAAGTGTGGGAATGAAATGGCATTTGAAATAGTAGGAGTATGTAATGAAAAAAAGTGTGGAGTTTCTGTGCTAATGATTCAGTAGCAGTGATTGGTGGATTTTGATTGCTGAAAACAGAAAGTTAGGGTGCATGGATGAGTTCTTTGAAAGATGTAATTTGAATGGATGTATGACGTTACAACGCATACTTTTACCACGCCTACCATTACCACGCATTTTTTACAACGCAGGTACCTTTACAACGCATACCATTACAACATAAGTATTGGTAAGTATATAATATTTTTTAAAATGTCATTTAATTAAAATTAATATAATGTAATTTAATTTAATTTAATTTAATTTAATTTAATTTAATTTAATTTAATTAATGTAATTTAATTTAATTTAATGTAATTTAAATTTAATTATATTTAATTTTTACCCTGTACCCCTTTACCCAAAAACCCAAAACTGACCCTAAACCCTAAAAATACCCCTTTACCCAAAAACCCAAAACTGACCCTGAACCCTAAAAATACCCCTTTACCCAAAAACCCAAAACTGACCCGGAACCCTAAAAAACCCTTTACCTAAAAACTCAAAACTGACCCTGAACCCTAAAAATACCCCTTTACCCAAAAACTAAAAACTGACCCTGAACCCTAAAAATACTCCTTTACCCAAAAACTAAAAACTGACCCTAAACCCTAAAAATACCCCTTTACCAAAAAACCCAAAACTGACCCTGAACCCTAAAAATGCCCCTTTACCCAAAAACCCAAAACTGACCCTGAACCCTAAAAATACCCCTTTACCCAAAAACCCAAAACTGACCCTGAACCCTAAAAATACCCCTTTACCCAAAAACTGAAAACTGACCCTGAACCCTAAAAATACCCCTTTACCCAAAAACTGAAAACTGACCCTGAACCCTAAAAATACCCCTTTACCCAAAAACTGAAAACTGACACTGAACCCTAAAAATACCCCTTTACCCAAAATTTGAAAACTGACCCTGAACCCTAAAAATACCCCTTTACCCAAAAACTGAAAACTGACCCTAAACCCTAAAAATACCCCTTTACCCAAAAACTGAAAACTGACCCTGAACCCTAAAAATACCCCTTTACCCAAAAACTGAAAACTGACCCTAAACCCTAAAAATACCCCTTTACCCAAAAACTGAAAACTGACCCTGAACCCTAAAAATACCCCTTTACCCAAAAAAGAAAACTGACCCTGAACCCTAAAAATGCCCCTTTACACAAAAACTGAAAACTGACCCTAAACCCTAAAAATACCCCTTTACCCAAAAACTGAAAACTGACCCTGAACCCTAAAAATACCCCTTTACCCAAAAACCCAAAACTGACCCTGAACCCTAAAAATACCCCTTTACCCAAAAACCCAAACTTATAATATTTTTAATAAAATGATATACTTACCAATACTTACGTTGTAATGGTATGCGTTGTAAAGGTACCTGCGTTGTAAATACATGCGTTGTATTGGTATGCGTTGTAATGGATCCTGCGTTGTAAAAGTTGCGTGGTAATGGTAGGTCGTTGTAAAAGTTGCGTTGTAAATGTTGTATACCAATTTGAATGGTCAAGAAAAAATCATTTTATGAAAGATTGCACTTGATACGCAGGTGTACTGAGAGTTCAGAGTTCAATTGAAAAATTGTTGTGTGAACTTGTAAACATGACAGGTCTTTAAGGAGGTGGTTGCTATGGAAAAAAGGCAGAAAGGGCAGAGGGGGGAAGGGTGCTGATTTGAAAAAAGTGAGGGAAGAGTTTTGATTGGGTGACATGAGAGATATGTGTTATGAATTACAGCATTTCTGTGCCATTGATGGTTGCAGCCTCTGGAGTGCATACCCTTTGCTCTGCTAAAGAAAAATTGGTGTGTGTCTGAGACTGTTTTGAAACTCAAAAAGTATTTGCTAAGGTGAGAAAAGATTCATTTAATTTAGATAGAGAATATTATGCATTAGGGATAAATTTATGAAGAAAGTTGTGTATTTAAAATGTTGCTTTGTGTCAAGTGTTTTACAAATAGATTTAGTTTCTTTGAGTTACATAGCCATGTTAAAAGTGACGCAAAAGTGGTGGAAGGGCTTTAAAAATACGCTTTCATGTGTGTTAGGGCATTTTAAGTCACTTCCACATGGATGTGGGTAAATAAGTGATTTACTTGAAGTGTTTAAAAACGTTTTTTGAAATCAATTAGGTTTCTTGATATGTACTGCTAGAGTTTCATAGGCTGCTTGAGGCATATTTACAAGGCCTTTGAGTCACTTTGATGTTATTTTCCCCATTTTAATTTAAGACATTTCCCCGTGCTGCAAAGTCTTTGTAAATACGCCGCCATGAGTGCTTGGCAAATTTAGACTTTGTTTCTTTGAGTTACATAGCCATGTTAAAAGTGACGCAAAAGTGGTGGAAGGGCCTTAAAAATACGCTTTCATGTGTGTTAGGGCATTTTAAGTCACTTCCTCATGAATGTGGGAAAATAATTTGTTTTTTTGATGTGTTTAAAAACGTTTTTTGAAATCAATTAGGTTTCTTGATATGTACTGCTAGAGTTTCATAGGCTGCTTGACGCATATTTACAAGGCCTTTGAGTCACTTTGATGTTATTTTCCACATTTTAATTTAAGACATTTCCCCGTGGTGCAAAGTCCTTGTAAACACGCCCCCATGTGTGCTTGGCAAATTTAGACTTTGTTTCTTTGAGTTACATAGCCATGTTAAAACTGACGCAAAAATGGTGCAAGGGCCTTAAAAATACGCTTTCATGTGTGTTAGGGCATTTTAAGTCAATTCCCCATGAATGTGGGTAAATAAGTGATTTACTTGAAGTGTTTAAAAACGTGTTTTGAAATCAATTAGGTTTCATGATATGTACTGCTAGAGTTTCATAGGCTGCTTGAGGCATATTTACAAGGCTTTTGAGTCACTTTGATGTTATTTTCCCCATTTTAATTTAAGACATTTCCCCGTGCTGCAAAGTCTTTGTAAATACGCCGCCATGTGTGCTTGGCAAATTTAGACTTTGTTTCTTTGAGTTACATAGCCATGTTAAAAGTGACGCAAAAGTGGTGGAAGGGCCTTAAAAATACGCTTTCATGTGTGTTAGGGCATTTTAAGTCACTTCCTCATGAATGTGGGAAAATAATTTGTTTTTTTGATGTGTTTAAAAACGTTTTTTGAAATCAATTAGGTTTCTTGATATGTACTGCTAGAGTTTCATAGGCTGCTTGACGCATATTTACAAGGCCTTTGAGTCACTTTGATGTTATTTTCCACATTTTAATTGAAGACATTTCCCCGTGGTACAAAGTCCTTGTAAATACACCCCCATGTGTGCTTGGCAAATTTAGACTTTGTTTCTTTGAGTTACATAGCCATGTTAAAACTGACGCAAAAATGGTGCAAGGGCCTTAAAATAAGCTTTCATGTGTGTTAGGGCATTTTAAGTCAATTCCCAATGAATGTGGGTAAATAGGTGATTTACTTGAAGTGTTTAAAAACGTTTTTTGAAATCAATTAGGTTTCTTGATATGTACTGCTAGAGTTTCATAGGCTGCTTGAGGCATATTTACAAGGCCTTTGAGTCACTTTGATGTTATTTTCCCCATTTTAATTTAAGACATTTCCCCGTGCTGCAAAGTCTTTGTAAATACGCCGCCATGTGTGCTTGGCAAATTTAAGTACTGACAGGGTGTGCTTCTACATAGGAGCTGTGTTGTGTTTTCAAATTATGACCAGAAAATCGTTTTTTAAAAAAAATAAATGCTTTATTGTGAGTAATGTACATTGCTCTGTTGCATACAGTCCTCATCTTCTGCGTACTCTTGGATATGCTAGACTACATCTGAACAATGAGATACCTAAGCAAAGGAAACACAAGTGATGTGATTGTGAATTGAGCAAAAAAAATTGCACGTTTTTCAATTACATCACCTGTGTTTTCTAACATTACGAATCACATTGTGCAGATGAGGTTTAGGTCTGTGCAGGGAGACAGAGGAGGTCTGGCCTTTGTTCAAGAGTGCAGTGGACATGACTCACTTCATCGGTAGGCCTGCACATGTATTATCTCCTCTGTACTCTTCAATAAGCCTAAATTTCATCTGTAACTTTGAGTAGGCCTCACCTCAAACAAACCTCTGGATAGGCCACAACTTATCGGCATCCTGAATCAATCATTTAAAATGTTAGGGGCAGATTTATGATGGCCGTGTGCCTCTTTGGCGCCGCTGTTGCGTCACTTTTGTGACGCAGCAGTGGTGCAAAAGATGCACCATGTTGCAAGATAGGCATCACTTCATCTGCAACAAGATACCGTCAGTTTAAACTGTATACATTTAGGACAGTGTAGGGGGCATGGAGAAGCTGAGGTTTCTGTAAGTGTCAAAGTTCTTGTATACAGTGCTCACCTTCTACGTACTCTTTCATATGCTAGACTACATCTGCACAATGAGATACCTAAGCAAAGGAAACACAGGTGATGTGATTGTGAAATGAGCAAAAGAAATTGCACGTTTTTCAATTACATCACCTGTGTTTCCTAACATTACGAATTACATTGTGCAGATGAGGTTTAGGCCTGTCCAGGGACACAGAGGAGGTCTGGCCTTTGTTCAAGAGTGCAGTGGACATGACTCACTTAATTGGTAGGCCTGCACATGTACTATCTCCTCTGTACTCTTCAACAAGCCTAAATTTCATCTGTAACTTTGAGTAGGCCTCACCTCAAACAAATCTCTGGATAGGCCACACCTTATCGGCATCCTGAATCAATCATTTAAAATGTTAGGGGCAGATTTATGATGGCCGTGCGCCTCTTTTGCGCCGCTGTGCGTCACTTTTGTGACTCACAGCGGCGCAAAAGATGCGCTATGTTGTGACATATTTACAACTTGATGCATCTAGGCAGATGTGTCACGCTGTAAAGTCTTGCGCAACATGAAACCTGCGTCAAGTTTCATGTGGGCGTTTTGTAGCAGGGTGGGCATTCACTTGCATGAAAGCCCTGTAAAACTAACAAAGTGAAATTTACAAGATTTCACTGAGTCAGCTTTATGGCATTGCTGAATCAAATCCTTACACCTGTTTGAAACAGGCATAAGGAGTGACGCACCATGCAATGTGTGGCTTGCCCCTGTGCATTGCAGTAGACATGTCGCGCTTATGACGTGATTCCTGCAATGCGCCGCTTTTGTGGCACAGATGCGTGACGCATCTGTGCTGTTTTTGCTCAATGGTGCACCGCATTGTAAATGCGGTACATCATGGGTGGCAGAGCAGCGGCGCACGTTAACTGTTGCATCCCTGGGGATGTGCCAGTTAACATAAATCTGCTCTTTACATTTAAGTATGAGCAGGGGACACAGATTTGTTGAGGCTTATCCAAGGTTAAGAAGAGATGAGTCCTGTTCACTGAAAACTTGGACATAGGCCTCACCTCCTCAGCATCGCTGGACATGGTTAAATAATATCTGCAAAATGTTACTCTTGTTAAACAATTTTACTATTATAGTCTCTGAGATTTGTCTCTTACTCTGCAACATCTCATTGTTGTTCTCTTTTTTTAAAGATAACGACAACATCAAGCATGGGTGATAATGAGCAAACTGTTGATCTCGATATTATCATTGAAATTGTCATTGAAACATCAGTGGAAGTAGATCCCTTGGATGATTTAAATCCTGAGGATGATGAAGAACATGATGAGGATGCCGATTTGTCAGAATTGTATGACATAGGGTGGGACGCTGACCTGCTCGAGCCTATGGAACTATACACATTTATTTTTAAAAGTTACTGGAAATGAAAAGTAACCATGTTAACCGTTTCATTTAAAATTAAACACAACTTCAAAAACAGCTTGTGTGAAGTGTCTTTAATAAAATAGTGAAATATGCTGATAAAATTAGTTCAGATTCACATATAAAAGAGCAAAGGTCAAATGTAGAAGCATTCTATTTCTTTGCTACTATTTGTGAGTACTAAATTTGCCAATGCACTAAAAATTATTGTATGTAGAATTGACAAGTAGTGTGTTAATTTTTTGACGACTGTTATTGATTTACTGTTTGGTAATAGTGGTTAATAACATTTTTTATTATATTTTACCACAGATTCAACTGCAGATCATTTCAAAACTACAGTATGCCATCGAAGCAAAGAAGCCGAAAGGCTACAAAACGTCAAAGACAGCAGCTTACTACATGCTTGCAGCAGTCCTCTACAATAAAAAGTCATCAAGTCACCAAGAAACCTCTGGGTAAGACAACGAAATCATTCATAAGAAACATTTGCAGAAAAAAAATATCAGGACAGAACATGTTTTAGTCCAGAAAAAGAGAGCCAATTTAAACGGAAAGGAAAGGCCAATCAAAAATGTTACTGCTAGAGCAGGAGATAACTCTGTGCATGGTAGTAGAAGGAAAGATCAGTTTAGGGACATTCGTAGACGAATGTTTCGCAACAGGATAATTGGCAATTTGTTAAAAAATGTTAAGAAACGTCAACAGAAAGTGGCTTTTTATAAGAGAAAGAGAAACATTGAGAAAATTATTGATCAGGCATTCGAAATTAAGCGAAAGTTATTTGTTTTGATAATCAATAGATTTAGGAAACTAAACAAGGTAATTTATGGTTTCAAAACAAATAGTAGATGGAAGAGAACAGTTAATCGTAGTAATTTTTGTGAAGTTTTTTCAGGAGAATGGATGCATAGTTCAAGTTGTGAGGCATTTTTTAATGAGGAGAGTTATTTCCAGGATAATGATTTGGTGCATGCAGTTGACACCAGTGGTCGAGCATATGAAGTGAAAGATGGTTGTCCGGTTGAAAAAGAAAAACTTGTGTCAACAGAGGCAGAAGAGGTGTTAGGTAATGAGGTTTTAGGAAGACGTCCTAAGGGACCAGTGTACACCTGGAAGTGTAGTAGTATTTGCAGTGTGCGACAGGATTCCATCAATTTGCTTTGTGATTTTGTACGGACATTTAATAAGAAAACTTTAAAACAGAAAATGAAGTTGTTGCAAGAATTAGATCCTTGCAGAGTGAGAGAAGTGACAGGTTTGCATGGTCATTCACTGGCTTGTCTTTCCAGGAGAGTATGCCAGAGTGTTTTTCACCATTTTAGGATGCTAGCAGTGCATCATAATAAAGTGAGGAAATTAGTTAGAATGTTGTATTATGCTAAGAGTCCAGCATTTATGCTTAAACAATTATGCACTGCTCTTTTGCATGGTTCTGAAGTAGATGTGAAGAATATTTGTGAAGAAATTGAGTTTTGTTACTTTGCAAGTAAAGAGAAGAATGTTGAAATTGACCCAGAAGAAGAAGGTAATGTGGAAGAGAGTGTACAGGTTTCCAGTACAGATAATTTTCAGAAGGAAATTGCCACGTTTCAGGTGAAATCAAGTGAGAGGCCTAATTTCACTTGTGTGTGTTGTCGACGCACTTATTATAAGAATCAGACTAAGTTAGTGGATTTATATGCAAAAAGTGAAAGGGAAAATAATAGTGAATGGAAGGATTTCGCAACATACTTGATGGTAGAAAATTGTTTTGATTTGGGATCGGATCAACGTGTGTGTACTTATTGTTGTAACAAATTAAATCAAAACCAGATGCCTGCTAGAGCGGTTCATAATAATCTGGAATTGGTTGAGATTCCTTCTGAATTGAAGGATTTAAATACTTATGAATCTATTTTGATTCAAAGTGTCCATCCCTTTCAGGCTATTGTACGAATGGAGCCAAAGACAGGGAAATTGCCTCCATCAGATTTACAGAGAGGATTAAAGGGAAGAGTTGTTTATTTGCCTCTAGATTTCAAGAAAAACATTAATACAATTGGAGTAGAGAAAGTGGAAGAGGAACCTCTGGTTATCCTAGTTAATAGGGTTCCGACAAAGAGTAAGAAAATCTGGCAAGATTTAGTGGATGTTAGGAAAGTCAAAAAGGCAACATTGTATTTGAAGAAAAACAATGAGTACTACAAGAATGTATGTGTTGCAGAAGAGGAAGTAAGTGAAGAAGAGGACAGCGATTTGTGTGCTGGACAAATTGAGAAAGTAGAAGCCTCTAAAAATGAAGAAATATATGAACATTATAGTGTTCATCCTTTGCATTCCAAGGAAGTCATGGGGAATGCTATTGAGTTGTGTCAAATGAAACAAGCCAAAGGGAGTCCCATTAGTGTTTGGGAGGAAAGTTTGGAAGCTCGGTGTTTCCCACAGCTATTTCCAACAGGTCAAGGAGGAAGATATGATGAGCGACCTCATCAAATTCCTGCTTCTGAATACCGGACTTCACGATTGTATGCAGAAGATCCTAGGTTTCGTCAATGCATTCCCTATTTGTTTCATCTACTGTTTGAAAGTGATCTGTCTGGACTGTCATATGCAGTGAACCACATTTTGAAAAGTGGTGTACAGAAGCAAAATATCTCGGCAAGGGACTTTATGGATAAAGTCGATGTGCAAGACAGTATTTTGGATTCTCACCTGATTAATCTCATGGCGTGTCAGCGTGGTACTAATGAGTACTGGTACCGTCGTCATGGTGATTTAAAATGTATGCTGAGGAACTTAGGAACTCCCACATGGTTCCTCACTCTCAGCTGTGCTGAGTATGGCTGGGAAGACTTACTTGAATTTCTACGAGAGGCAAATGGAAACATTGAAAATATCGAATTCAAGACACCTGGAGAACTGTGCTCTTTGGATCCAGTGAATGTATGCAGATACTTCAATCATAGATTTGAAGCTATGATGTCTTTCATCATGAACAAGAAGAATCCACCTCTTGGAGAGGTGTTGGATTTCTTCTGGAGAAACGAGTACCAAGCAAGAGGTGCTCCTCATATACATATGCTGCTATGGATCAAAGATGCACCCAAATTTGGAACAGATCCGGATGACTTAGTGATGAGTTTCATAGAACAGTATTCTACATGTGCTGTTCCAAACACAAAGGAAGACAAAAGCCTAAGAGAACAAGTTTTACGCTTCCAAAGCCATCGTTGTGGAAAGTACTGTCGTCGTAAATTCAGAAACAAGGACAAGTTCTACACAAAATGTTGTTTCGCCTTTCCACGACCGGTGATTTGTAAAGGAAGAGTGAACAGTTTGATGTCTTCGCTGCAACATAATGTGACGAGGAAATAACCCAAAAATACATACAATTTGAAAAGGAACGAAGAGTCCAAGTACATAAATGACTACCACCCAGTGATTTTGTCCATGTGGAATGCTAACATGGATATACAGTATGTGGCTGATAACTGTATGGCTGTGGCTCGGTATGTGACATCTTACATCACCAAAAAAGAAAAGACAGAATTGAAGGATATGTGGGAGGACATTTCCCATGAAAAGAGCCTCAGTAAGAAGTTGTACAGTTTCAGTCTGAAGATGTTGTCGCATCGAGAAATCGGAGCTTACGAATGTTCTGACCGGTTGTCTTCAGCAAGTCTCTATGCCAAATCTAGGAGTATCATTTGGGCGAGTCTTGGTCTTGCTGCAACACGTAATCGAGTTCTGAAACCTGTACGGGAAATTGAGTATTTGGCGGAAAAGGAGCCAAACAGTACAGATATTTTGAAGACCAACATGTTGGATACATATTATCCAAATAGAAGCAGTCACCTCGAGAATGTTTGTCTGTATGAGGTTCTACAAAATTACATATTCAAGAGGAACATCAAAGAACATATTGATAAAGGAGTGTATGCTGTAATTGGAAGTGAGGGATGTCTGGTCAAGCAAAGAAAATGCCACTTGGTAAACCATCGAAAATTGAGTGGCGAATCTCCTGAAAGAAAAGAGTTTTTCTATTTAGCACTTTTGCAACTTTTCAAGCCTTTGCGTGCAGAAGAGGAACTGCTTGGAGATTTCCTCTGTTACGAAGACTCTTTCAATGCCGCCAAGGAGACCATAGAATGTCCTGTTTTTCCCAAATATCTAATGCGGAAATCGAGCAGGAAGCAACGATTGCAGCCGAGATTGCTAGAGACAGTTCTCAGGACAGTCAGAGTTCTGTTTCATTGAGTCAGGATCCACTAGGAGGACCAGTTATCAAAAATGAAGCTGCCACTGCCATGATTGAAGTGGAAAGAGCCATGGCACATGCTCAGGAGGATGCGGTTAACTTAGAAGACTTGGAAAGACAACTCAACGTTGAGCAGAGGAAAATATATGACGAAGTTACACACCAAATTGATCATGGATTAGGTCATGAGAAGAAAGAGTGCTCATGTACGTTGTTGAAGCCTGTCCGACTGTACGTGAGTGGAGAAGCGGGAACTGGAAAAAGTTTCCTCATTAAAGCAATTTCATATTATTTGCAGAAAAGGACTGAGTCATCACTGTCTTGTGTTGTCACCGCTCCAACTGGACTGGCAGC
This sequence comes from Lissotriton helveticus, assembly GCF_964261635.1. Lineage (NCBI taxonomy): Eukaryota > Metazoa > Chordata > Amphibia > Caudata > Salamandridae > Lissotriton > Lissotriton helveticus. Next base: position 709,361,768 of record NC_136070.1, read on the forward strand.
ACATAACATTAAAGGTATTACTTTGCATCGTCTACTGATGCTGCCAGTGGAGCATGATAACAAATTACAATACCACAAGTTATCTGGAGATGCTTGTTGTGAAGTTTCAAGAGTCTTGAGGAAAATGAAACTTCTTATCATTGACGAAGTAAGCATGGTTTCCAATGTCATGCTTGCCTTTGTGCATTTGAGAATGCAAGAAGTTCTCAAAACAGAGTATGATGTGTTATTTGGTGGCAAACACATCATTGTTTTCGGTGATCTTCTGCAGCTGACACCAGTGAAAGGACAACCTGTGTTCAAAATGCTCACGCATGAAGATACCAGGAAGTGCCTAGGGAGCATTGGCAACGTCAATATATGGTTAAACTTCAATTATGCTGAACTGCGTGAAAATATGCGTCAAGCGAAGGATGAAGATTATAAGAATATTCTACAAGATGTTAGAATCGGAAAAGTGACCGAGCATGGGAAAGAAGCTTTACATGCACGATTACTGTCAAATTTGTATCCAGAAGAAGACGTTGTGCCTGAGAATATTTTTCGGAAAATTACTGAGAAGAAATCTGGAATATGTTTGATGCCAACTCTTGCAGAATGTGACATCTTCAACAATAAAATGTTGAATTTAGAAAACCAAGAGATTGTGAAACTGGAAGCTATTGACAGAATAGAGCATATGGGAGCAACAATTATTTTGTCTGAGAATTTGAAATCAAAATTGGATTCATTAGAGAAGACTATATCTAAAACTGCTGGTTTTGAAAAGACTCTGAATGTGTGCTTAAATTGCCGTATAATTTTAAGAAGGAATTTACATGTTGAAAGAGGTCTGGTAAATGGATCAATGGGTAATGTTGTTGATTTTGAGAAATACAGAAATAGAGATGGAATTGAATTTTTAAAAATTAAATTTGATGGCATTGAGGAAGTACAGCTAATTGGTCGTTGCTCTGCTAGGTTTTTGCTTGTAAAAGACTTATATGTTCGCCGTAAGCAGTTTCCTGTTTGCTTAGCATATGCAGTGACAATCCATAAATCGCAAGGTTTAAGTTTAGACAGTGCATTGGTGAATATTGGCAGTTCTGTGTTCAAGGAAGGTATGGCATATGTGGCATTGTTACGAGTCAGAACTTTATCGGGATTGTACTTGATTGAGTGTGATGTCACAAACATTTGTGCGGATCTAGATTGTATTAAGGAATACAATAGGTTAAGAAGAGAGTATGCGCCACATTTGCCTCAAAATCCTTTGTTTGAGAAACGTGTGGTAGGCCGGAAACGAAGAAATGTGACCAATAGTAGGGAGGTTGTAGCAAAAAGACGAAAAGTCGATGAACCCAAAATTATAAGCAGAAAAAAAATGGATTCTGTTGAAGATATTGTTGGTTTTCAATTTGAAAACAGTTCTGGTGTCAACTGCTATGCTAATGTAGTGGTTAATGTTGTCTTTTCTCTAGAAACTTTAAAAGAAGAGATTGTGGTCAATTCGGATCAAAGATTTTGCAGTTTGTTGAATTCTGTGTTAGAGAAATGTAGCACTGATAGAATAAAAATAGAAAGTGTGTCTGAAATTCGAAATCTGTTAGACAAATGTTCAGGTCAAACGCAATTCTCTCAAAATATTCAGCAAGATTGTCAGGAGTTTTTAATGTATATGCTTGATGTATTGCAAGATGAAGGTGTAGATGTAGATCATCTGTTTGGCCTTTCTTATCAATGGCAGCATGACTGCGAGAACTGTAGGTTATCAAGTACTACTAGTGTAGACTCAGAAATATTTATATATTTAACTTTGCCAGAAAGTAAATCAGTGTCCTTTAATAAGCTAGTAAAAGCAGCTGATCATAACATGGAGTGTAGCCAATGTAAGTCTGCAATATTGTCAACATTATTTATACAAACATATGGCCAGTATGTCATTTTAATGTTCCAACGATGTAGGCCTGATGGAACAAAATTGACAACTTTAATTAAAAATTTTGTGGCTTCGCAGTTGTCAATATCAGGAAGGACTTTTGTAACTGCAGCAATTATATATCATGACGCTCCTTCAACAACATCAGGACATTACACAGCTTATTTGAAGTCTAGAAACGGCTGGTCATTCTGCAATGATTCTGTTTTAACTTTAAAAAAAAATTGCCTTTTGACCTTAAAAATTCTTACCTGGTGTTTTTACAACCAAAATTTTAGGGAAAGAATCTCGGGATTTGCTCTGAGGAATTTCAAGAGGTTCTAATGGCTCCTACACTATTTGGCCTTGAGGATAAGTGTAGTACAGAGTAAAAAGTTATTTTTGAGTTTTAAGTAGTTCCTGAAAAAAAAAGAAGGTTTTCTTACAGAAAGTGGTGGGCACGGATTAGTTAAAGGACAACAGAGTATTCCCCAAAGCAAACGGTGTTCTTACCATAACACTTGACGTCATGGAAAAATAACTGCACTTTGAATGAGTTCAGAAAAACTGTTTCTTTTAATAAGCTAATTCAAGCAGCCAATCAAAACATGGAGTAGAGGTAATGTAAGTCTGCAGTGGTGTACACATTTTTTGAACAAACGTTTGGTTATAATGTCATTTTAAAGTTCCAACTATATAAACCTGATGAAAATAAGTTTTCAACTTTAATTACAAATGTTGTGGCTACACAGTTGTTGATTTTAGGAAGAACATTTCTAACTGCAGCTATTATATGACATGATGGTCCTTTGACAACATCTGCTTATTACACAGCTTATTGAAAATGTAAAAAAAGCTGATGTTTCGGAAATGATTCACATTTGTCTATGAAACAATGTTGCCTTTTGACTTAAAAATATTCTTACTTTCTGTTTTCAGAAGAAAGAATTTAGGGTAGGTAACTGGCCTATAATGATTCTAGGAGTTGATATCATTTTATGTACTGTTTTAAATTGCTTTGTGATTAAAAGTGATGTAGAGAATTAAATAATTGTAGTAGTCATAGAGGTAGTGTAAGTCTGCTTCATAGTAAGCAGTATCAGTGTCATAGGAAATGTGGAACATGAGTGAGCAAGAAGGGTGAGATATTACTAGTACAGGATTGTGAAAGTGTTCTTGAACGTTTTCTTTCTGAAAGTTGCGGAAAAAGAAAATGACGGGATTTGCTTAGAAGAATTCCAAGAGTTATAAACGGCTCTTACACGATTTGGCCTTGAGGAGAAGTGCGGTAGAGAGCGAGAAGTCATTTATTGTATGTAACATATTTGTCAAAACGATGGAGTTTTTCTTTCAGAAAGTGGCGGGCTGAAAATAATAACAGCACAACAGAGTATAAGCTGTTCATAGGACATCCTTCGACGTCATGGAAAGTAAGTTACTTTTGAGGAGTTCTGATTTCTGATTGGTTATGTTATATGGGTTTTTTAAACACAATCATTTTGATTGTGTTTTTTTTCCCCGCTGTTATATGATGAATACCTTCAAGTCACTGTTTTTTGTGAAATTTGATATATTCTGAGAACAGCAAAAATAAACCATTTAACATGTATAATTAATTCTGTACTTTTTGTATTTATGATATACATTTAGAACTGTGTAGGAGGCATGGAGAAACTGAGGCTTCTGTAAGTGTCAAGGGAGGTGAGTAATGTACATTGCTCTGTTGCATACAGTCCTCACCTTCTGCGTACTCTTGGATATGCTAGACTACATCTGTACAATGAGATACCTAAGCTGAGGAAATACAGGTGATGTGATTGTTAAATGAGCAAAAATCTTTGCACGTTTTTCAATTATATCACCTGTGTTTCCTAACATTACGAATCACATTGTGCAGATGAGGTTTAGGCCTGTCCAGGGAGACAGAGGAGGTCTGGCCTTTGTTCAAGAGTGCAGTGGACATGACTCACTTCGTTGGTAGGCCTGCACATGTATTATCTCCTCTGTACTCTTCAACAAGCCTACATTTAATCTGTAACTCTGAGTAGGCCTCACCTCAAACAAATCTCTGGATAGGCCACACCTTATCGGCATCCTGAAACAATCATTTAAAATGTTAGGGGCAGTTTTATGATGGCCGTGCGCCTCTTTTGCGCCGCCGTTGCGTCACTTCTGTGACACAGCAGCAGTGCAAAAGATGCACCATGTTGCAAGATAGGCCTCACTTCATCTGCAACAAGATACCGTCAGTTTAAAATGTATATATTTAGGACTGTGTAGGGGGCATGGAGAAGCAGAGGCTTCTGTAAGTGTCAAAGTTGTTGCATACAGTGCTCACCTTCTGCGTAGTCTTTCATATGCTCGACTACATCTGCACAATGAGATACCTAAGCAAAGGAAACACAGGTGATGTGATTGTGGAATGAGCAAAAAAAATTGAACGTTTTTCAATTACATTACCTGTGTTTCCTAACATTATGAATCACATTGTGTAGATGCCTCACTCAGTCTGTATCTGACACTCTTTCCTTCACTTCCTCTGTCTCCTCTCTCCCTCACTCTCTTTTACTTATTCACCCTTTCCTTATATAGTTTACCTTACTCACTTTCTTTTAGTAGCTTACACAACTTCAATTTAGTTTTCTCTTCTATCCTTCTTTTCTGTCACTGAAAGTATCTTCTTTTTTTTTCTCTTAGTAATTTACTCTATTTCAATTTCTTTTTGTCTCTGACTGTCTATCACCGTTTCTTTCTCTTTTTTCTGCATGTTTATCTCTAACTTTATTTCTTTGTAAAATTGGATGATTGTCAATCTTTTCCCTTGTCTTTTCTAATTTTTAAATACATGTTTTAATATTTTTCAAATTGTTGTTCTTTCTTTCACAGATTGAAAGTATAAAAATAACAAGTGACTAAGTTAACGACAATTATAAGGTAAATGTTTTGTACTCTTTTCGTTACATTTCTATCACATTTAACTTCTATTAGTTCCACTGCTTCATTTCTTTAACCCTCATTTTTCTGCCTTTGCTACTTCCCTCATTCCTTTCTCTATTACTTACTTACTCTACTCCTTCCACTCCTTTTCTCAGTCCCTCTGTTCTCATAGTTCCTCACTCCTGTTCACTCACTCCGTCTCTATTACTCTCACTGTCTCTGACTGATCACTCTTTCACTACTTGTTCATTATGCTTTCTCCCTGTAGTTCAAGCACACTAAGGGGCATATTATCAACACAGGCGATAAAATTATCGCTGCTTTTATCGGCAGAAAACTGCCGCAAAGGCGGCTTTACCGGCAGTTTTCTGCCGCAAAAGCGGCTTTAGCGGCAGTTTTCTGCCGATAAAAGCAGCGATAATTTTATCGCCTGTGTTGATAATATGCCCCTATGTTATTTACATTTCTTTGCTGTTTCAATCATTCCTTTTCAGTCACTTCTTCTTTTCTGCTTTCTGTTTTTTCTCTCTGTTATTCCACATGTTTTAACCTTAGTCACTATCATACATCTTGTTTTATTCCTATTTACTTTTGCTCACTGTTTTCTTAACACTTTCCCTCAGGATTGTTCTTTTAGTCCGGCTCTATTCCTACCTCTTATTCCACATCCTTTACTATTTTTCTTCTTATTTTGAACATTCACTCACATTCTCTAAGAAACTCTTGTTTATTATTCTTCTACTCTCTTTTTTTTCTTTCACTTCCTTATCTATTTTGTTTTTCACAATTATACCCTCTTCCATCTTTTCTTTGGTAAATATATCTATTAAACAGTATCTCTGTGTTACTCCCTTTAGCTGTCTTTCTTTTAACATTACTCTCTGTTTCCTTCCCTTATACTTACTCTTCTTTTTTTGTTTTACATTTTTTTTTCTGGTTCGCTTCCGGTTCGCGTACCGGCGCGCGAACCGGGAAGCGAATCAAAAGAAATAGAGGTTGCCAGAGTGCTAAACATTCTAGCAATTTTTTATAAAGGGGAGGTAGTTCTGAAAATAACTTTTTTTAAATTATTTTTGTTGTTTTATATTTTTTTATTATTTTTCTGAACATTTTTTTACTTTTTTTGTATTTTTTGAACGATTTTGAATTTTTTTGTTTTTTTTTAGGGGGAACAACGAAAAACAGGCATTAGAAAGGGCTCAACAGGAGCAAAAAATATTTTTTATTTTTTGGGCCGTTTTGAGCACTTGTGGTTTTCAAATGCTCTGTTTATCAAATTGATACTCATATTTGCACATGAGAGTAGGTCACCACAATAAAGGCACACTATCTTCATGTGCACAAAATTCTGTTGGATGTTTGGGACCGTTTCCCTCGCCTCTGGTCCCGACAGAGTTACCTGTGCCGATGTACTGGCCACAGGAGTTGGTGGGTTGTCTTGGAGGTGACGCATCTCTGCAACGCTGTAATTCAGTGGATGCCACCTCTGCATATGACGGTGCATAGTATAGTTACCATAACTATACTTTTTGTCTGTACCTCTAGATAAAACATCTTTACAAATGAGGCATGTCACATGTCGGGCATTCACTTTTTTTTGGCCTCGAGGAAAAGAATAAAACTGCCAAATAAAACTGTCTTTGTGGTGGGATTTCCGGGGCTCTTCACGTAAGAACTGCCTCCTCTCTACTTCCTCTTCCTCTTCTTCTTCCTCTTCCTCCTCTGGGTTGGGAAGGAACTGTGGAGGTGGTCCTTCCTTCCTAGGTGGTTGTGGTGGTGGTGGGGGTCCACCAGCTGCAGCTACTACAGATGCTATTATTTTAATAAGCAAAAACAGGTCTTCCTCTCACAAAGATGAAAGTCAGAGTGAGGAAAGAAGGTGGGGGCTTTCATCATTTGGGAAAAAAAAAATGTTCTAAACCAATGAAAAGTGTTATTTTTAGGTCACATGACCTAGCTGTACATCATTAGGAAACCAAAAGTGAAATGAACCAATAGAAAGTTTTATTAACAAGTCACATGACTTCCGGGGAGCTGCGCTTCGCGCCTCGGTTCACGCTCCGGAGCACTTCCGGGTGCGCTAACGCGGCGCGTCATAAGACTCATTACGCGGCAACGCGAAACGTCGCGCTTACGCGACGCGTCACGATGTTGTTTTCTAACGCGGCAGTTGCGCAAACGGAACGTTTACCGGTTCGCGGACCGGGTCGCGACACCAAATTAAGCTAACGGGAAGCTACCCGGTGCGCGGACCAGTAGCGAAACAAAAAAAAATAAAAATAAAAATATATACATAAAAAAATTATATTAAAAACATATAAAATATATTTTTCGATTTAAAGAAGAATACATTTTAAAGCTTTTGATATTTGCTATAAGAAAACCATTGAAATTCACTGAAAAAACCATAGGTTATAGACCATATATAGTTAGGAATTAGCATTTACAAAACCTTGAAATTTCACTGAAAAAACCATAGGTTATAGACCATATATAGTTAGGAATTAGCATTTACAAAACCTTATTTTACTCACACAAAACCATTGAAATTCGCATACATAGTTAGTTGTACTAACTATATATCGCGCACCCGCAATCCACTGCTGATCATGTCACATATTACATCATTCATGACATGGTCAGTGACATCACTGATGACCTCACTGATGACATCTCAAATGACATCACTGATGACATCACTGATGACAACATCCAGTGACTGTATGTTTCTGTAAAGTTAAAATATGTCTTACATATTGAAGAATGAGTGGATGTATAAGTGTCTGGATGAAGGATTTAGTAGGTGCATGACTGAGTGTATGAGTGAGTGATTAAATGTGTCTCACTGAGTGCATGGGTTAGTGACTAAACTGTCTTAATTTGTGCATCATTATGTCTGTTGTTCTGTAAACTGCTGCATGTGTTGATCAGTAGGTATATGAGTAACTATATGGGTTATTGATTGGTTGCCCAATTATTTGTATGGGAGACTGAGTGTATGTGTGGGTGGCTGGGAGGTGTATGACTCTGTGCATAGATGTGTGAGCAGTTGATTCACTAGATGTATGGGTTCAAAAGTGCATGTGGAAACAGCTGTATGGGCGGTTGACTGTGTGCATGAGTGTATTGGTGAGTGAATGGATATCTCAGTGCTACATGTCAAAGTAAGTACATATGTAAAACACAGTACATGTGAGAGTTGACATATATAAATAAATGTGCATAAGAACCAGTGAATGTGTGAGTGGCTGTATGGATCATTCTGAAATTGTATGAGGGATTGTATAAGAGAGTAAATATGTGTTAGTATCTGTTTGAATAAGTAAGGTGTGTATAACTGTATAGTTGAGAAAATGGAGGTGTGATTGATTCTTTGCATGACTGAGTAGGTGTGTGAGTAACTCCATGGATGAGTGACAGTCTGTGAGTGTCTGTTTACACTGAGTGTATCTAATGTTATATTAGAGTCTGAAGAGGTTCATCGTATTATCACATGAATAATGTCATCAGTGATGTGCTCAGTAATGTTATCAGTGATGTCATCAGTGATGTCATTTGAGATGTCATCAGTGATGTCATCAGTGATGTCATTTGAGATGTCATCAGTGATGTCATCAGTTATGTCACTAACCAAGTCATGAATGATGTAATATGTGACATGATCAGCAGTGGATTGCGGGTGCGCGATATATAGTTAGTACAACTAACCATATATGCGAATTTCAATGGTTTTGTGTGAGTAAAATAAGGTTTTGTAAATGCTAATTCCTAACTATATATGGTCTATAACCTATGGTTTTTTCAGTGAATATATATATATATATATATATATATAGATATATTACCTACTGGCGGTCGCCAGTAGGTATATATAGTTAGGATTTTTTCTCTATGGGATTTTTGAAAATTCTATGTCTAATTACTTTGGCGTTTGTGGACGGAATTGGCTGAAATTTTCAGGAAAATGGAACATTTTGTTTCTGAGCAGCCCCTGAAAATTTGGGGGGGTTCGTCAAGGGGGGGCCGAGAAAAAAGGGGGGTCCCAAAACGTGTTTTTAACATTGAGTTTTCCATAGGGCGGTTGGCCTCACTTTTAGCCCGAACGGCTGAATGGATTTGCACGAAACTTGGCAAAATTGTAGGGACTGGTAGCCCGATGTGCCTTTGCTAGGTCTCAATATATGTGTTCCAGTGGATTTTGAGAAATTAACGTTCAAAAAAAGATATATATCTGTAACAGTGGACCAGGCAGCGCTCCGGTTCGCGGACTTTACGCGTTACGGAGCTTTGTGAAGCGAAGCTGATTGGTTCTCCGGCGTCTGTAAACATTCCAAACAGTCCGTAGCGGCCGCCATCTTGTCTCTCGGTAGGATCGAGAGACAAGAGGAGGCCAAAGCGAAGGGGCAAATGACCATAAGGGGGCATAGTAGATCCTCCCTGACCCTCTAGGTTTGATGTGGAGGTTTTAAAAGGGCCCCCCGGGGCAAAAAAAATAATAATAATAATAATCGAACGGCTGAATGGATTTGCACGAAACTTGGCAAAATTGTAGGGACTGGTAGCCCGATGTGCCTTTGCTAGGTCTCAATATATGTGCTCCAGTGGATTTTGAGAAATTAACGTTCAAAAAAAGATATATATCTGTAACAGCGCTCCGCTTCGCGTACTTTTCGCGTTACGGAGCTTTGCGAAGCTGATTGGTTCTCCGGCGTCTGTAAACATTCCAAACAGTCCGTAGCGGCCGCCATCTTGTCTCTCGGTAGGATCGAGAGACAAGAGGAGGCCAAAGCGAAGGGGCAAATGACCATAAGGGGGCATAGTAGATCCTCCCTGACCTCTTAGGTTTGATGTACCATTTTGCCAAGTTTGGTGTAATTCCGTTCAGCCATTCAGGCTGTAGACGTATCTAAATGTCCTATGGAAAATTGCATGGGGAAAACACATTTGAAAGTGTTGAAATTTAGAACCAATTAAAATGTTACTTTGGTTTTGTATTTGTGTGTGATGAAAGTTAATTGGTTATGTATATATCTAAAATGAGAGGAAACCACAGCCATTTTGTGATACTACTGTCTGAGGTACATTTGTGAGGAATTTTTGGTGGTCAATTGCTGGTGTTTGATTTACACAGTACTAACACTTCTCCTACTTTTAAAAAGGTGAGTTGTTAATTTGTAAGGGGAACTATGTTGTACACATGAAGATAATTTGAAAAATGTTTTCTGTTATTTATTTACAGTCCTTCTGTTATACTAAATACTTGATAAAGTTAGTTTTATATTATGTATTACTAAAAACGATAAATGAAAGTGATTATTTTTTTCTGCAATTTACAGCAAGCAATTTCAAAATAAAATGGCTCACAATGAAGAGACCGTGGCAATTTCTTTTGAATTATCCACTACATGTATTGAAATTGGGAGCACCAATAATGAAATATTGTCACAAGGAGGAGATGACTTGAATGATTTTTTGGATCAATCTGTTGATGGCGAATTTATCGAATGTTTGGAGACCATAGAGTTAGAAGAATCATCATTGCAGACTTTTCATGAGGAGATTCCAGATGAGATGGTTGAAGAGGAAATTCCTGATGAGGACATGTTACTAGTTCTTTCAAATTTTGAAAATTCAGAAGAATAAATTTATATTTAGAAATCAAAAATTGTTTGAGACATTATTCATTTTTATTTTTAATTTATGAGGTTGTAGCGAAGTGATTGTTGTATAAAATGAGACTTATAGTATAGAGTGCAACATTTTTATGTTACATGGTAAGTTTACTCATATTTACTTTCCTTCTCCCACTATATTATCTCCAATGTGTATTTGACATCTCTTCTTCATCTCCGGCCTCCTTTCTCTCACTGTCTGTCTCTGATGCATCTTATCGCTGCCATTTTGTGTAATTACAGAAGAGAGTAAAAAAAAATAGTTCGGAACGTGAAAAGGGGGCAAAGTAGAGTACCCCTCACCTCCTAGGCCTTCTCAGGCGGTCCCAAAAGGATCAGTTTCTGCTTTCCTGAGAGATTATGGTATGAGTTCCATATACCACAATAACTTGCATTACAACTTGCAAGATATCTATCTCCTATTACCAACTTTTGGAGATATTCGCGCTAAGCGCGAATATCTCCAAAAACTAACACCTGCCCTGAGCAGTTCTTAGCCATGTTATCCAATGGGAGGTGGATAACATGGCTAAGAGCATTAGCTCGGTAATGCATGAATATCGCTGACTTTTTAGCGATATTCATGCATTGCGGCCGTTTTTTATCGCATTTGCGATAAACCTTGATAATAGCAAGGTTTATCTTCGATAATTTCTGACGATGCTTAGCGGTAAAAAATTCGTTGCTAAGCATCGTTAGCGATAAATATCGCTTAACTTTGGTAATATGCACCAACATCTGTTAACGTTCGATTCGAAGGAAATGAGGAAGTGTTGAAAAACATTGTCTGCGCCATCTTGCCTTTTTTGAAATGCCACACTTTTGTCGTGCACGGCAGCCATTTTAGATGCCTTGACCAGACCCACTCTCTGCACGCTGTCGATCCTTAGCATGGCTCCCCACCTTCGCAAGCATCTTCCCCAGGCACTGGTCACCCCCGCTCTCTGTGTTATGCATGGGCAATAAACCTCCCCCCATCTGCGCTGCTCTTCCTTGAGAATCACACTCTGTGCCCGCCCGACACCTCCCTTTCGCCCTATTCACTACCGCACCCTCTGACACTCCTCTTCCTCTGTGTCCAATTGTCCAGGCTATCAGCTAGCCCTGCAGATGTAGTTTATGGCCCCAGCTGTAAAGAATCACCCCTCTTCAAAGGAGTTATAGTAGATCAAGGCCCACACCCGATGAGATCCGTCACACCACACGTGTTCCTACTATCTGAAAACCATCCTGTATTGTGATTGGGGAGGGGACCGAGCGTGAAGCGGAAGATTCCAGGGATGACTCTTTGTACATCAAAGTTTTTACAATTATGTGTCATATTAAAAATATATAGCACTCCAACAAAGTAGTAGGATTATAAAACTTTAATAACTTATAAATATATACAACAAAACAAAAACAGTAAAAACATTTAAACAACGAAGAGACCGTGGCAATTTCTTTTGAATTATCCAATACATTTATTGAAATTGACAGCACCAATAATGAAATATTCTCACAAGGAGGAGATGACTTGAATGATTTTTTTGATCAATCTCTTGATGGCGAATTTATCGAATGTTTGGAGACCATAGAGTTACAAGAATCATCATTGCAGACTTTTCATGAGGAAATTCCTGATGAGGACATGTTACTAGTTCTTTCAAATTATGAAAATTCAGAAGATGTTGCCTGGGTGCCGCACTGATTTGGGTATCCGGCGTGGGGCGTCCCGGGGGGTGGATTGTCAGTAGCGGTCTGTTGTGCGAATAGTTCCAAGGCAGCAGAAAGCGCTGAAATCTGGATGTCACGAAGGTGATGTCTAGTAAGTTGCCGCCCAGCAAATAACGGCGTGGGGCGCCGCGGGGGTGAGTGAGTCCAGTAGGCACCACAGCTATACTTATCGGCATTGCAGAATTACTGCTGGGGACAATGCCTGTGCTGTAGCAGGGTCACAGCAGAAACAAAAAGGATTCTGTTGAAGATGTTGTTGGTTTTCAATTTGAAAACAGTTCTGGTGTCAACTGCTATGCTAATGTAGTGGTTAATGTTTTGTTTTCTCTAGAAAATGTAAAAGAGGGGAAGGCAGTCCATAGTTCCGGTAAAAGGGCAAAGGAAAGGATCGGTGGTTTGAACTATCAGTCAAAAAGGGGAGGGGGTGCAACAATTTTTCCTACCGGGTCACACTGTGCTTTCACCGGAACTGAGGTCTGCAGGATTCTAGTCATTCAAACTGAGGCTGGTGGCAGCATGGGAGCGCCGACGTCCCGCGGATACAGTTTCGTCACTCCACGGGCGATCATGGCAGTCATTCCCCATCGGGGGTGTCTGCGGGGGTCGGAGACTCCCGCGGCTCCTCTAGAATCTTCAAGGTCGTGGAGGACTACGGTGGTGGAGTCAACCAGTGACCGGGCCATTTCTTTATGCTGGGCCCGCTCTTGCCAGGTCGACCGCCATTTTGAGAGTTCGGTAGCTACTGGCGATCGCGGGGTCAAATGAGCGGACGGGCTCCACCCTGCCGGGCGAGACGTTGCAGCATCGCCACAGTGGAAGAACCCTTTTCCGGGCGCCTGGAGCGCTGAGGGTGCAGCTGGGAAGCCTTCACCTGGGGAGGCGGGAGAGGCCTGTTCGCATCGTCTCTCCCTCCCAGTGCACCCCACGGCGTCTCGCTTGACATTTGTTATGGCCGGACCAGGCGATGAGGATGAGGGGGGGGTCGGAGGCATGTGCAAGACATCCCCCCCCCAGTGTTGTCGCAGCCATTATAAAAGAAAGAAGAAATGTCCCGTCCGTCTTTGGGCCGCACCTCCGGTGGATGGCGGCCGGACGCCCTTTGCTCTGGCCCCATGAACGGGTTCCTTGGCTCATCGGCTGCAGCCGGATCCCGTCGGCCCCAGCCCCCGGCCGTTGGTGGCCGGACCGGGAGAGAGTGTGGAGGGACAACCTGCAACTCTCAAGGGCCACCGCGGCCGCACTGGGAGAGAGAGGGGAGGGTCGAGGACACGGACATTCCCCCCCCTGAAACTTTCCAGTGTTGTCAATCCCCCTGGCCGGGTCCCGCTGGCCTCGGCCTCTCCTCCGGCTACACCCTACGTGATGATCTCCTGGCCGAGGCGTGGCAGCAGGACCCGCCTTATATGTGTTGCTTCCGGCTGGGCGTAGCCGAAAACCTGTTGCCCTTTGGAAGTTTCTAGAATGGGGCGGATGTCTGCTGACTTCTATCTTTCCCAGTTTGCCGTTATTTGGCCGTGGCAGGCGGTGGGACAGACACGTTTTGGGGCAGTGAGGGGCGATGTTTTCAGGTTTCTTATTACGGGCTTACTTCTAACGTTTCTTGTTTCTAGGACAATAATAGGTTTTATCATTACGTATTGTTATCGTTTCTTTGTTTGTTATTTAATAAAAAGTTCATCAGTGGCCTACTGATTTTCGTTTTCCTATTCTTTTCTTTCCAGGTTGTTTCATGCTAAAGTTTCTGTTAACAGGATACAGTGATCACTTCGTTATTATTGCATATGTCCTTTTCACTAGGGGTGCTCTCTGGTCGGGCCAGATGACCTATCTCTAGTAAATGGTCCGGGTGAAACAGGTGCATCAATCAGTGGGGAGTAGATAGGCATGACAGATTACAACGGGGGAGAAAGGTCCGCATTACGTACCCTTTCACTACTTGCAAAGATTTTCCTACGTTTATTTGCAAACAGGGAATACCTCCAAAAAGAACTAATTCCCAAATAGTCACTGTTCGGACAATCAATCAATCAATGAGGAATGAAATAGGTACGACGTGTTAAAGGCTTGCGTTACCTACCCTTCACTATCTGCAAAGGGAGAGAGAATATTCCTATTCTTCCTCGTTTGCAGGCAGAGAAGATCCTTAAGAGAACCAACTTCGAACAATTCAATGCTCGATTCAAACAATCAACAAGGGGTACTGTGAACAGAAATGAACGCCGCTTATGTACATACACATTGCTATTTTCAACAGGTTGTTTCTAATGTTTCTATTTTAGCGAGGTCAAAAAGAGATCCCATTAGTGGCCTACTGATTTTGCTCGATTCCTTTTGTTTTTTTACACGATTTTTCGCTATCTGCAAAGACTAAACAGAGTATTGCGACTCTGTGCTTGTTTGTAAATAGAGAATGAACCAAAGAGAACAATCAATCAAATGGAGAGAGAAGCAGGCACGACGGATTACAACGGGGGCAAAGGCCTGCGTTAACTACCCTTCACTATCTGCAAAGAGAGAGTACTCCTAATAGAAATGAGGGGTGGGGGGCAGCATTCAAAGCAGATCAGTGTGCATAAACACGAAAATGTTTTTACTTACCACGTACTTGACATTCGACAGTGTATGATATTTGCTATTAAAAAACCATTGAAATTCACTGAAAAAACCATAGGTTATAGACCATATATAGTTAGGAATTAGCATTTACAAAACCTTGAAAATTCACTGAAAAAACCATAGGTTATAGACCATATATAGTTAGGAATTAGCATTTACAAAACCTTGAAAATTCACTGAAAAAACCATAGGTTATAGACCATATATAGTTAGGAATTAGCATTTAAAAAACCTTATTTTACTCACACAAAACCATTGAAATTCCATATATAGTTAGTTGCACTAACTATATATCGCGCACCCGCAATCCACTGCTGATCATGTCACATATTACATCATTCATGACATGGTCAGTGACATCACTGATGACATCACTGATGACATCTCAAATGACATCACTGATGACATCAATGATGACATCTCATTTGACATCATTCTTGTGCTAATACGATAAACCTCTTCAGACTCTAATATAACCTTAGATACACTCAGTGTATACAGACACTCACACACTGTCACTCATCCATGGAGTTACTCACACACCTAGTCAGTCATGCAAATAAACAATCTCACCTCCATTTCTTCAACTATACAGTTATACACACCTTACTTATTCAAACATATACTAACACATATTTACTCTCTTATACAATCCCTGATACAAGTTCACAATGATCCATACAACCACTCACACATTCAGTGGCTCTCATGCACAGTTATTTATATATGCCAACTCTCACATGTACTGTGTTTTACATATGTACTTACTATGACATGTAGCATTGAGATATCCATTCACTCATCAATACACTCATGCACACAGTCAACTGCCCATGTAGCTGTTTCCACATGCACTCTTGAACTCATACACCTAGTGAATCAACTGCTCACACATCTATGCACAGAGTCACACACCTCCCAGCCACCCCTACACAAACTCAATCTCCCATACAAATATGTGGGCAACCAATCAATAACATATATAGCCTCTCGTATAGCTAATGATCAACACATGCAGCAGTTTACATCACAACAGACATTATGATGCACAAATTAAGACAGTTTAGTCACTAACCCATGCATTCAGTGAGACACATTTAATCACTCACTCATACAGTCAGTCACGCACCTACTAAATCCTTCATCCAGACACTTATACATCCACTCATTCTTCAATATGTAAGACATATTTTAACTTTACAGAAACATACAGTCACTGGATGTTGTCATCAGTGATGTCATCAGTGATGTCATTTGAGATGTCATCAGTGATGTCATCAGTGATGTCACTGACCATGTCATGAATGATGTAATATGTGACATGATCAGCAGTGGATTGCGGGTGCGCGATATATAGTTAGTGCAACTAACTATATATGGAATTTCAATGGTTTTGTGGGAGTAAAATAAGGTTTTTTAAATGCTAATTCCTAACTATATATGGTCTATAACCTATGGTTTTTTCAGTGAATTTTCAAGGTTTTGTAAATGCTAATTCCTAACTATATATGGTCTATAACCTATGGTTTTTTCAGTGAATTTTCAAGGTTTTGTAAATGCTAATTCCTAACTATATATGGTCTATAACCTATGGTTTTTTCAGTGAATATATATATATATATATATATATATATATATATATATATATATATATATATATATATATATATATATATATATATATATATATATATATATATATGTAGGTATATATAGTTAGGATTGTTTTCCATAGGGAAATTGCAACATTCTATTAGGAATAACTTTGGCGCCGGTTGAGGAATCTTCCTGAAATTTTCCTTAACTTTGCCTCGCGGCGCTAGGCTCCTTCCCTGAAAGTTTGGGGGGGATTCAGCAAGCGGAGGCCGAGATAAAAGGGGGTCCCAAAACGTGTTTTCCCCATGTTAATTTCCGTAGGGCGGTTAGACTCACTTTTAGCCCGAACGGCTGAATGGTTTTCCACCAAACTTGGCAAAATTGTAGGGACTGGTAGCCCGATGTGCCTTTGCTATGGCTCAAGATATGTGCTCCAGTGGTTTTTACGAAAATTAAAGTTGAAAAAATATATATTGGGCTACATTGGGTTATATATATGTTAGAGCCCAAATGTAGCCTAATGTAGCCCAATGTAGCCCAATGTATCCCAATGTAGCCCAAAGATGGCCACCAGAGACAAAAAAAACAAATGTAGCCCAAATATCAGCCAGATGTTGCCCAACTATAGCCCAATGACAGAATGTCCCTGAGTGTTCTAAAGAACAACTAGAGCGCTAACAGTCTTACTTATGACAAACGTATGGCACACCTGAAGTCATCTTGATTGGAATAACGTGTTAACACTTAAAACATTTAATTTGCAACGGAACAAAATGAGGGGGTTCATTTTGCTATAGAAATTATGATTAGTGCTGAAGAAAGAAAAATGAGGGCACATTTTGAGTGACTTCTCAAATCCTCTTATATTTCATTAAAAAAAATTCTGATATGCAGTCTCCCAAGATGGCCACCAGAGACAAAAGAGCCCAAATGTAGCCCAAATATGAGCCAGATGTAGCCCAACTATAGCCCAATGACAGAATGTCCCAGAGTGTTCTAAAGAACAACTAGAACGCTAACAGTCTTACTTATGACAAAAGTATGGCACACCTGAAGTCATCTTGATTGGAATAAAGTGGTAACACTTAATACATTTAATTTGAAAAGGAACAAAATGAGGGGTTTCATTTTGCCATAGAAATTTTATATATATATATATATATTCACTGAAAAAACCATAGGTTACACACCAGTTATAGTTAGCATTTAAAAAACCTTTGAAATTTACTGAAAAAACCATAGGTTTCACACCAGTTATAGTTAGCTGGAAATTTTAGTCGCATAAAACCATTGAAATTCCCACGTTATAGTTAGTTGGACTCACTATAACTTGCATGTCTGCAATGCACTGCTGATGACGTCACATATTACATCACTCATGCATATATTTAAATATTTAAACATTACTCGCTAATATATGTATTCACTAAGATACACTTAATAAGCCAGTTAACCAATCCATTTTTTTTTTTAAAACACTGAAAAAACCATAGGTTTCAGGCCTTATATAGTTAGGAATTAGCATTTAAAAAACCTTTGAAATTCACTGAATGAACCATAGGTTTCAGGCCTTATATAGTTAGGAATTAGCATTTAAAAAACCTTTGACATTCCCTGAAAAAAACATAGGTTTCAGGCCTTATATAGTTAGGAATCAGCATTTAAAAAACCTTTGAAATTCACTGAAAAAACCATAGGTTTCAGGCCTTATATAGTTAGGAATTAGCATTTAAAAAAACCTTTAAAATTCACTGAAAAAACCATAGGTTTCAGGAGTTATATAGTTAGGAATTCGTTTTTAAAAAACCTTTGAAATTCACTCAAAAAACTATAAGTTTTAGTGGTGTTATAGTTAGCTGGACATTTTACTCATACAAAACCAATGAAATTGCTCCTATATAGTTAGTTGTACTAACTATATTTCGCGCACCCGCAATCCCCTGCTGATGATGTCACATATTAGATCATTCATGACATGGTCAGTGACATCGCTGATGACATCTCAAATGACATCACTGATGACATCACTGATGACATCATCCACGTGACAATCACATACACCTTTTCATACACTATTACAATTTTTCATCACTGTTTGTAAAATACAGAGTATCATATTTAAATCCATTGTCACAGGAATACAAGTATCTAAAAATCCACTCAGTGATTCATAGATGTATACACACATCTTATCACTTACCTATGGATTCACTCATATATGCTGTCAATGAACAATAGAACACTATCAAAAATACTTATACATCTATATCGACATTAAACAACAGCACGCATCCTATTCACATATGAAGTCATCCTACTCACTTATGCAAACAATGGATCATACTTACATACTTACATATTTACTTAGCAAAACACTTATACAAACACCACTTCTTCTATTCATTTAGATAGTAAGTCATACTTAGTGAATTATAAAATCATTATTACAAGTATACAGTTATCCATACAGTCACTCACACAATCATTGTGTCTTATGTATACTTATTTATATACAACAACTGACACATACACTGCCTTTTATTTTTCTAGTTTGTTGGACCTGTACCTTTGAGAAATATATTTGCTCATCACCACACCCATAAAGAGATTCCCTCACCCAAACTGTTAGAACATGTAGTTTTAACTTCATATATCTACTGAATCAACTATTCACACATCTTTGGACAGTCACACACCCCCCACCGAACCACACACACTTTCACACTCCCATACAAATACTCAGTTAACTAATCAATAACTAATATAGACTTTCACATAGCTAGTAACCAACTGTAGAATCAGTTTACACAACAACTGACAAAGTGATACAGATATTCACACAGTTTAGTCACTATCCACTATATTTAGCGAGACATTATAAATTGGTCAAGTAAACAGTCAATTACACTGCTACTAAATCCTCCATCCAAATATTTATTTATATATATCCACTCATTCTTCAATGTAAATTGCTATATATGTAATGCATATTTAAATAACGAAGCAAACCACATTCACTGGATGATGTCATCAGTGATGTCATCAGTGATGTCATTTGAGATGTCATCAGTGATGTCACTGACCATGTCATGAATGATCTAATATGTGACATCATCATTTTTAAAAACGAATTTCTAACTATATAACTCCTGAAACCTATGGTTTTTCAGTGAATATATATATTACCTACTGGCGGTCGCCAGTAGGTATATATAGTTAGGATTTTTTCTCTATGGGATTTTTGAAAATTCTATGTCTAATAACTTTGGCGTTTGTGGACGGAATTGGCTGAAATTTTCAGGAAAATGGCACATTTTGTTTCTGAGCAGCCCTTGAAAATTTGGGGGGGGGTTCGTCAAGGGAGGGCCGAGAAAAAAGGGGGGTCCCAAAACGTGTTTTTAACATTGAGTTTTCCATAGGGCGGTTGGCCTCACTTTTAGCCCGAACGGCTGAATGGATTTGCACGAAACTTGGCAAAATTGTAGGGACTGGTAGCCCGATGTGCCTTTTGTAGGTCTCAATATATGTGCTCCAGTGGATTTTGAGAAATTAATGTTTAAAAAAAGATATATATCTGTAACAGCGGACCGGGCAGCGTCCCAGGACGCGTACTTTTCGCGCAACGGAGCTTTGTGAAGCGAAGCTGATTGGTTCTCTGGCGTCTGTCAACATTCCAAAAAGTCCGTAGCGGCCGCCATCTTGTCTCTCGGTAGGATCGAGAGACAAGAGGAGGCCAAAACAAAGGGGGAAATAACCATAAGGGGGCATAGTAGATCCTCGCTGACCCCCTAGGTTTGATGTGGAGGTTTTAAAAGGGCCCCGCGGGGCAAAAAAAATAATAATAATAATAATCGAACGGCTGAATGGATTTGCACGAAACTTGGCAAAATATTAGGGACTGGTAGCCCGATGTGCCTTTGCTAGGTCTCAATATATGTGCTCCAGTGGATTTTGAGAAATTAACGTTCAAAAAAAGATATATATCTGTAACAGCGCTCCGCTTCGCGTAACGGAGGTTTGCGAAGCTGATTGGTCATTCTGTCACTGGGCTATAGTTGGGCTACATCTGGCTGATATTTGGGCTACATTTGTTTTTTTGTGTGTCTGGCGGCCATCTTTGGGCTACATTGGGCTACATTGGGCTTCATTGGGCTACATTGGGCTACATTTGGGCTCCAACATATATATAGGCCAATGTAGCCCAATATATATTTTTCAAAGTTAATTTTCGTAAAAACCACTGGAGCATATATCTTGAGACATAGCAAAGGCACATCGGGCTACCAGTCCCTACAATTTTGCCAAGTTTCGTGGAAATCCATTCAGCCGTTCGAGCTAAAAGTGAGTCCAACCGCCCTATGGAAATGAAGGAAATGAATGGGTAATTTGTAATTAGCAAATAGCTAATCGCAAACTAGGAATGGTAAAGAATCGCTATTTATTCCTTAAAGTTCGCTATTTAGGAAATGCAAAAAACTTTGATGATACATATGGCGGTTCATCTCTAACAAGATAAGAAGCATAGGGATACATTTATGATGACTGGCGCATCACCAGGGATGTGTTAGTCATTCTGTGCCGCTGTTCCGTCACCTATGGTGTGCTGCATTTACAATGCGGCGCATCATGGGGCAAAAACAGCACAGATGCGTGATGTATCTGTGCCGTAAAGGTGGCGCATTGCTGGAGTTGTATCGCAAGTGTGATGAAGCTCCAGCAAGGGTCGGGGGTGCCCCTGTCGCAGGGTTTCTGTTCTCACACAGAACTGTGGACAGAGGATTGGAACCTCGGCGAATTAGGGTGTCCCAAAACTCACGTTAGTAATCAAAAACTCCTTAGCAAGCTAGGTACAGTGTCAAATTGGATATAACAAACTCTCAATGTTTAGACAATCCAGAATATGAACTTATAGTACCTCAGGATACGTGGAACTCATGAACAGTCGGTCGTTATATATTTCTTAGAAACCAGAACATGGAGTTAAGAAGAACACATGTGTATTTGAAATGTTTATTTACTAATGCCGTCTTCTCAGGCATAGTATCTTAGATAATACAAGTACACATATTATCAGTAGCAAAATTACCAGCATAGTTACTAGTACATAAAAAGCGAATGGTGATAGTATGTTAACATGCTGTAAATGAATAAGAGTTAGCAACACTTATAAGCAGCCGCGGGCCGTGGAGGGAGTTACGGTGAGGCAGGGAGGCGGGGAGGGGGAGAAGCAGGGTGGAGAATACAAGTACACATATTATCAGTAGCAAAATTACCAGCATAGTTACTAGTACATAAAAAGCGAATGGTGACAGTATGTTAACATGCTGTAAATGAATAAGAGTTAGCAACACTTATAAGCAGCCGCGGGCCGTGGAGGGAGTTACGGTGGGGCAGGGAGGCGGGGAGGGGGAGGGGCAGGGTAGAGAGGGCTCCACCCTGCTTCTCCCCCTCCCCGCCTCCCTGCCTCACCGTAACTCCCTCCACGGCCCGCGGCTGCTTATATCTCACCCTCCCTAATACACATATTATATTATTTGCTAAGAAGGTCTCTTTGTGTTGGTTTAGGGCGTGCCCATACTTTAGTGTCTTAGATTTGAAGGAATCACATCAGCATACACCAGCTCTCTCTTCATGTGAACCGCATCAACTGTTGTGTATGTGTGTTCGGCAAAGCAATATAAAACCCGCCTCATGCCCAGAATTGGCAGAAGTTGCACTTATGTTATGAGTATGAAGTCGTGGAGATCAGACCTCATAACAATTCTGTATCGTGTTGTTCTTGAAACTTTAGCACTCGCTGTACAGATATAGTTTAACAAGCAAAGCAGATAGTAGAGCAATAACATATTATTCTCATGTAAACCACGATGAACTACTAGGTGGAAAGCTAAAGCAACAACTAAGTGTCGTGTGCAGAAGTTGCAAAAAAGGAAAAATGGCGTTTAAACCGGTAATGAGCCCATGCTAACTTAACACGGTGTAAAGATATCCAGGACCTAGATGACACCTCCCCATGATCCGGAAACGAACTGAATAAGATAATAGAAGTGCCATCTCATGAGAGCAGATTGCAAGTTTATATGTGGACGGTCCGCAAGGTAAAGCATTAAAAACTAGGAAAATTTAATGCTAAAGAAAAATAAAACAGCCAAGTACTTTATCGAGTCTTAAGCCAATAGGCAAGGTAAATAATAAAAACTTGACAAATAAGTCAATGAATTGTCAATTAAATGCTAGTACTCAGCATATCAAACATGAAAAAGGTCTATGACATAACTGTGTATGCAAAATAAGCTGCAACAGCCTCCAATAGGAAGTCACCGTCTTCATCCGAAAACAGTTCAGCCATCCAATTTAAAAGCGGAAAAGAACATACGTGCTCTCCCAGCACCGGATCCTCTATCACCATCAGAGGACAGCTCGGTGGGTTTTCAAGAAAGCTCTGTTCCAAGAAAGACTGTGCTGCCGCCAATAAATTCCAGGGACCAATTAGTCCATGCATCAATGCCACAGCCATAATCCTTTCGCCAGGACAAACCAACTCGTGAGTAATGATAGGAGTCATCAGCTGATTAAAGTCGACGTCAGGAGAAACCGGTCCGCAGAGACACAAATCAATGGCCCAATCGAAATCACAGGTCAGGCAGTGAAATACAGGCTGGACACAGGTGAAGTAGGAGAATCGAAAAGATAATCCATATGCCGTGCTTAATATCGCCAACGGCATTGTGCCATAATATTCTAGCATGCGATTGCGGAACAGTGTCAGCAGCTGCAGGGTGGGAGGTTGCATAGGAGGGACATCCATATTTAAAAATGTAAAAAAGCACAAGAGCGTCCGCTGGTAATGCAAGTAAAAATGCCAATCCACGAAGCAGAGTGGAGAAAATAGAATGAAAGAAAGCAGGGATGACTCCAAACATTTTCTCAAATGAAGTCACGAGACCACTGGTAACAACTTTAAAAAAGTGCGCCAGGGCCTTTGTGGAGGATGCGTTAAAGATAGTCCGAACCATCTTGCTGAAATTGAAAGGCAAATCTGAATTGAAAAGGGTCTGCACCTCTGTACGGGTGTTCGCTATGTGAAGCACGAAAGTTTCACGGGCCGAACTCAAGGCCACCTCTCTCTGAGACAAAAGAGCTCTTATTCTTGCCATGCCGTTGAAATCTCTCCCAAGGTTGGTATTTGTGGCCAGATTGAAAACTGCCTATGTTCATGTGTGGGAGAAAATAGAACATTTCTGCAGCAAATAACCCGTTCACTTACTGTTACGATAAAAGGAATACTTTTAATTAACTCAGAACAATCTTCATTATTGAGCATCAAATAACTACCATTTTCCAACAACTTGAACGTGGGGATGATAGCAGGAACTGGCGTGCCTTGCAACACGCAAGCCATATTTGGTCGGTGTTTGTTGCATGAACCGTGTAACTGTATGTGCCTACACATTAGTGAATGATCTGGCGTCTCAGTGCATTCCTCTCCATTCAGATAAACTTCTTGATCATCTTTGAAACATCTGTATGTGTATGGAAGCGACCAGACCTCATGAAGAAAAGCACTACCTAAAGGTTCATAACGACCTATTGGTATATATTTCATACAATTTGAAAACTTATATAAAGCAAAAGGCAGCGTTATTAAACCGTGGATAAGGCACGTTGCCAAAAAACCCGCAATCCTCTGCTGATGATGTCACTGAGCATGTCATGAATGATGTAATATGTGACATCATCAGCAGTGGATTACGGGTAATAGTATCTCTAGTTTACTCCCCTATAGCTGTCTTTCTTTTAACATAAGTGTCTGTTTCCTTCCCTTATACTTACTGTTTTTGGTTCGCTTCCGGTTCGCGTACCGGCGAGCCAACTGGGAAGCGAACTAAGAGAAATAGAGGTTGGCACAGTTCCAAATATTGTACCAATTTTTTAATAACGGGAAGGTAGTTCTGAAAAGAACTTTTTTTTTTATTGTTTTTGTTGTTTTATATTTTTTTTATTATTTTTCAGAACATTTTTTTACTTTTTTTGAATTTTTCTGAACAGTTTTATATTTTTTGGGGTTTTTCTTGGAGGGGGCAATGAAAACGATTCATTGTAAAGGGCTCAACAGGAGCAACAAAACAAAAAAAAAGTATTTATTATTTTGGGCGTTTCGTACAAACTTGCATATGATAGTCAATAGCTCTGTTGATCAGAGTGATGCTTCTTTCTCCGTAGCAAATGAATCCATCGCAAAATACGCAGATGTGTTTTACTTCACCAAATCTCATTTGTATATTTGGCACCATCTCCCTGCCCTCTGGTCCCGTTACTTCCGGTACAAGAGATCTTCTGGCCATAATAGGGAGATTATCTAGGTCGTTCCGAAACTGTGCAGCACTGTAGTTGTTAGGATGCCACCTAGTCATATGGCGATGCATTGTGTAGTTTCCGAAACTGTATTTTTTCTCGGTTCCTCTGGACAGTCTATCTTGACATATAAGGCAAGTTACGTATCTTGCATTTACTTTTTTCTGACCTTTGGGAATTTTAAAAAATTGCCAAATGAAGTTTTCTTTCCGGTGAGACGTCCTGGGTTCCTCAGGCAAAAACTGCCTCTCTTCCTGCTCTTCCTCGTCTTCCTCTTCTTCCTCTTCTTGCTGAATTATAACTTGAGCAGGTGGTCCACTCTTCCTTGGATGTGGTGGAGGTGGTGGGGAAGCACCAGCTGAAGCTACTAAAGAAGCCATTGCTCAGTGATCACAAAGGGTCTTTCTCTCACAATGATGAAAGTCAGAGTGAGGAAAGAAGGAGGGATTTTCATCATTTGGGAAAAACAAGAGTTCTCAACCAATCAAAAGTGTTCATTTTAGATTATATGACCTAGTCTTACATCATTAGGAAACCAAAAGTGAAATGAACCAATGAAAAGTGTTATTACCAAGTCACATGACTTGCTGTGTTTACGTTAAGCGCTTTGCAGGGCATCCCGGTTTGCTTCCAGAAACCTGCGCTTTGCGACTCGCTTCGCGTACCAGTTCGCTAACGTAGCACGTCATATGACGTATCACGCGACAACGTGAAACGTCATGCGGACGGGAGGCGTCACGATGTTGTTTTCTAACGCGGCACTTGCGGTAAAGAAACGTTTACCGGCTCGCGGTCTATTTCGCGGCATCAAGGTCAGCTAACGGGAAGCTTGCCGATTCGCGAAGCGGGAACGAAGAAAAAAAAATATTTTAAAAAAAAATTATTCATAAACATATAAAATATATTTTTGGATTTAAAGAAGAATACATTTTACAGCTACAGATATTAGCTGTTAAAAAACCGATGAAATTCACTGAAAAAACCATAGGTTATAGACCATATATAGTTAGGAATTAGCATTTACAAAACCTTGAAAATTCACTGAAATAACCATAGGTTATAGACCATATATAGTTAGGAATTAGCATTTAGAAAACCTTATTTTACTCACACAAAACCATTGAAATTCCATATATAGTTAGTTGCACTAACTATATATCGCGCACCCGCAATCCACTGCTGATGATGTCACATATTACATCATTCATGACATGGTCAGTGACATCACTGATGACATCACTGATGACATCTCAAATGACATCACTGATGACATCACTGATGACATCTCAAATGACATCACTGATGACATTATGACACACCAATACCAGTTACTACATACGCACTCACTGATTCCTACGTCTACACACACATTCACTCATTCACCCATACAATAACTCATACATACAGTCACTTATTATTACAACACTATCATATGCACTCATACACCTATGCAGACAGTCACACACTGCCACTCATCCATGGAGTTACTCACACACCAAGTCAGTCCTGTAAAGAATCAATCACACTTCCATTTCTTCATCTATACAGTTAAACACAGAACACCATACTTCAGTGACATCACTGATGACATCACTAATGACATCTGAAATGACATCACTGATGACATCTCAAATGACATCACTGATGACATCATGACACACCAATACCAGTTACTACATACGCACTCACTGATTCGTACGTCTACACACACATTCACTCATTCACCCATACAATTACTCATACATACAGTCAGTTATTATTAGAACACTATCATATGCACTCATACACCTAGTCAGTCCTGTGAAGAATCAATCACACTTCGATTTCCTCATCTATAGTTAAACACAGAACACCATACTTTTCACACATATACTAACACATACTTACTCTCTTATACAATCACTGATACAAGTACACATTGATATGCACAGAGTCACACACCTCCCAGCCAGCCACACACACACTCAGTCTTCCATACATCCAGTCATTCTTCAATATGTAAAACGTATTTAAACTTTACAAAAACACACAGACACTAGATGATGTCATCAGTGATGTCATCAGTGATGTCACTGACCATGTCATGAATGATGTAATATGTGACATCATCAGCAGTGGATTGCGGGTGCGCGATATATAGTTAGTGCAACTAACTATATATGGAATTTCAATGGTTTTGTGTGAGTAAAATAAGGTTTTCTAAATGCTAATTCCTAACTATATATGGTCTATAACCTATGGTTTTTTCAGTGAATTTTCTAGGTTTTGTAAATGCTAATTCCTAACTATATATGGTCTATAACCTATGGTTTTTTCAGTGAATATATATATATATATACATATATATATACATATATACATACATATATATATATATATGTATGTATAACGAGCGAGCAGAGCCCCTGCATACACGCTGAGCACCGCCAAGCAGCCTCAGGGTAGGAGCCGACCAGGGCAAGCATCCAGCTTGCTAGCTTGACGGGCATATATCCGTCTGCTACTCCGCTATCGTGAGGTCGCCTGGTTGGCGAGGGGAGACCACTCGTCCGCCTTGATCCACACATGGGGCGCCAAGACTAAACAGGACTACCAGTCCCATCAGGCACTGGGACATTTGGACAGCCCATCAGGGGCGTGCCATGATCTTTATCAGGGCTGGTACCTGCATTCCCATCATCAGTTCGCCAAATCCTCTGAAGAGAAGGCGGGAGCCTTCGAAACGCGTCAGGAATTCCACGGCGAAATGGGATTGAATCACTTTCTCTTGAGCTCCTCAGCTATTCAAGCACGCTGTGGCAAGAAAGGCGAGTTCAAGTTTCTCCCCGCAAGTGTGGCCGTGTCTTTACACACGAGCGCACATATATATATATATATATATATATATTACCTACTGGCGGTCGCCAGTAGGTATATATAGTTAGGATTTTTTCTCTATGGGATTTTTGAAAATTCTATGTCTAATAACTTTGGCGTTTGTGGACGGAATTGGCTGAAATTTTCAGGAAAATGGAACATTTTGTTTCTGAGCAGCCCCTGAAACTTTGGGGGGGTTTTGTCAAGGGGGGGCCGAGAAAAAAGGGGGGTCCCAAAACGTGTTTTTAACATTGAGTTTCCCATGGGGCGGTTGGCCTCACTTTTTGCCCGAACGGCTGAATGGATTTGCACGAAACTTGGCAAAATTGTAGGGACTGGTAGCCCGATGTGCCTTTGCTAGGTCTCAATATATGTGCTTCAGTGGATTTTGAGAAATTAACATTCAAAAAAAGATATATATCTGTAACAGCGGACCGGGCAGCGCTCCGGTTCGCGGACTTTTCGCGGTACGGAGCTTTGTGAAGCGAAGCTGATTGGTTCTCCGGCGTCTGTGAACATTCCAAACAGTCCGTAGCGGCCGCCATCTTGTCTCTCGGTAGGATCGAGAGACAAGAGGAGGCCAAAGCGAAGGGGCAAATGACCATAAGGGGGCATAGTAGATCCTCGCTGACCCCCTAGGTTTGATGTGGAGGTTTTAAAAGGGCCCCGCGGGGCAAAAAAAAAAAAATAATAATAATAATCGAACGGCTGAATGGATTTGCACAAAACTTGGCAAAATATTAGGGACTGGTAGCCCGATGTGCCTTTGCTAGGTGTCAATATATGTGCTCCAGTGGATTTTGAGAAATTAACGTTCAAAAAAAGATATATATCTGTAACAGCGCTCCGCGTGCTTTTCGCGTTACGGAGCTTTGCGAAGCTGATTGGTTCTCCGGCGTCTGTAAACATTCCAAACAGTCCGTAGCGGCCGCCATCTTGTCTCTCGGTAGGATCGAGAGACAAGAGGAGGCCAAAGCAAAGGGGCAAATGACCATAAGGGGGCATAGTAGATCCTTCCTGACCTCTTAGGTTTGATGTACCATTTTGCCAAGTTTGGTGTAATTCCGTTCAGCCATTCAGGTTGTAGACGTATGTAAATATCCTATGGAAAATTGCATGGGGAAAACACATTTGAAAGTGTTGAAATTTAGAACCAATTAAAATGTTACTTTGGTTTTGTATTTGTGTGTGATGAAAGTTAATTGGTTATGTATATATCTCAAATGAGAGGAAACCACAGCCATTTTGTGATACTACTGTCTGAGGTACATTTGTGAGGAATTTTTGGTGGTGAATTTCTGGTGTTTGATTTACACAGTACTAACACTTCTCCTACTTTTAAAAAGGTAAGTTGTTAATTTGTAAGGGGAACTATGTTGTACACTTGAAGATAATTTGAAAAATGTTTTCTGTTATTTATTTGCAGTCCTTCTGTTATACTAAATACTTGATAAAGTTAGTTTTATATTATGTATTACTAAAAACGATAAATGAAAGTGATTATTTTTTTCTGCAATTTACAGCAAGCAATTTCAAAATAAAATGGCTCACAATGAAGAGACCGTGGCAATTTCTTTTGAATTGTCCACTACATTGATTGAAATTGACAGCACCAATAATGAAATATTGTCACAAGGAGGAGATGACTTGAATGATTCCACTACATTGATTGAAATTGACAGCACCAATAATGAAATATTGTCACAAGGAGGAGATGACTTGAATGATTTTTTAGATCAATCTGTTGATGGCGAATTTATCGAATGTTTGGAGACCATAGAGTTACAAGAATCATCATTGCAGACTTTTAATGAGGAGATTCCAGATGAGATGATTGAAGAGGAAATTACTGATGAGGACATGTTACTAGTTCTTTCAAATTTAGAAAATTCTGAAGAATAAATTTATATTTAGAAATCAAAAATAGTTTGAGACATTATTCATTTTTATTTTTAATTTATGAGGTTGTAGCGAAGTGATTGTAGTATAAAATGAGACTTATAGTATAGAGTGCAACATTTTTATGTTACATGGTAAGTTTACTCATATTTACTTCCCTTCTCCCACTATATTATCTCCAATGTGTATTTGACATCTCTTCTTCATCTCCGGCCTCCTTTCTCTCACTGTGTGTCTCTGATGCATCTTATCGCTGCTATTTTGTGTAATTACAGAAGAGAGTAAAATAAAATAGTTCGGAACGTGAAAAGGGGGCAAAGTAGAGTACCCCTCACCCCCTAGGCCTTCTCAGGCGGTCCCAAAAGGATCAGTTTCTGCTTTCCTGAGAGATTATGGTATGAGTTCCATATAGCACAATAATTTGCATTACAACATGCAAGATATATATCTCCTATTACCAACTTTTGGAGATATTCGCGCTAAGCGCGAATATCTCCAAAAACTAACACCTGCCCTGAGCAGTTCTTAGCCATGTTATCCAATGGGAGGTGGATAACATGGCTAAGAGCATTAGCTCGGTAATGCATGAATATCGCTGAGTTTTCAGCGATATTAATGCATTGCGGTAGTTTTTTATCGCATTTGCGATAAACCTTGATAATAGCAAGGTTTATCTTCGATAATTTCTGACGATGCTTAGCGGTAAAAAATTCGTTGGTAAGCATCGTTAGCGATAAATATCGCTTAACTTTGGTAATATGCACCAACGTCTGTTAACGTTCGATTCGAAGGAAATGAGGAAGTGTTGAAAAACATTGTTTGCGTCATCTTGCCTTTTTTGAAATGCCACACTTTTGTCGTGCACGGCAGCCATTTTAGATGCCTTGACCAGACCCACTCTCTGCACGCTGTCGATTCGTAGCATGGCTCCCCACCCTCGCAAGCATCTTCCCCAGGCACTGGTCACCCCCGCTCTCTGTGTTATGCATGGGCAATAAACCTCTCCCCATCTGCGCTGCTCTTCCCTGAGAATCACACTCTGTGCCCGCCCGACACCTCCCTTTCGCCCTATTCACTACCGCACCCTCTGACACTCCTCTTCCTCTGTGTCTGATTGTCCAGGCTATCAGCTAGCCCTGCAGATGTAGTTTATGGCCCCAGCTGTAAAGAATCACCCCTCTTCAAAGGAGTTATAGTAGATCAAGGCGCACACCCGATGAGATCCGTCACACCACACATGTTCCTACTATCTGAAAACCATCCTGTATTGTGATTGGGGAGGGGACCGAGCCTGAAGCGGAAGATTCCAGGGATGACTCTTTGTACATCAAAGTTTTTACATTTATGTGTCACATTAAAAATATATAGCACTCCAACAAAGTAGTAGGATTATAAAACTTTAATAACTTATAAATATATACAACAAAACAAAAACAGTAAAAACATTTAAACAACGAAGAGACCGTGGCAATTTCTTTTGAATTATCCAATACATTTATTGAAATTGACAGCACCAATAATGAAATTTTCTCACAAGGAGGAGATGACTTGAATGATTTTTTTGATCAATCTCTTGATGGCGAATTTATCGAATGTTTGGAGACCATAGAGTTACAAGAATCATCATTGCAGACTTTTCATGAGGAAATTCCTGATGAGGACATGTTACTAGTTCTTTCAAATTATGAAAATTCAGAAGATGTTGCCTGGGGGTGGGTCGTCAGTAGCAGTCTGTTGTGCGAATAGTTCCAAGGCAGCAGAACGCGCTGAAATCTAGATTGCACAAAGGTGATGTCTAGTAAGTTGCCGCCCAGCAAATAATGGCGTGGGGCGCCGCGGGGGTGAGTGAGTCCAGTAGGCACCACAGGTATTCTTACCGGCATTGCAGAATTACTGCTGGGGACAATGCCTGTGCTGTAGCAGGGTCACAGCAGAAACAAAAAGGATTCTGTTGAAGATGTTGTTGGTTTTCAATTTGAAAACAGTTCTGGTGTCAACTGCTATGCTAATGTAGTGGTTAATGTTTTGTTTTCTCTAGAAAATGTAAAAGAGGGGGAGGCAGTCCAAAGTTCTGGTAAAAGGGCAAAGGAAAGGATCGGTGGTTTGAACTATCAGTCAAAAAGGGGAGGGGGTGCAACAATTTTTCCTACCGGGTCACAGTGTGCTTTCACCGGAACTGAGGTTTGCAGGATTCTAGTAATTCAAAGTGAGGCTGGCGCCAGCATGGGAGCGCCGACGTCCCGCGGATACAGTTTCGTCACTCCACGGGCGATCATGGCAGTCATTCCCCATCGGGGGTGTCTGCGGGGGTCGGAGACTCCCGCGGCTCCTCTAGAATCTTCAAGGTCGTGGAGGACTACTGTGGTGGAGTCAACCAGTGACCGGGCCATTTCTTTATGCTGGGCCCGCTCTTGCCACGTCGATCGCCATTTTGAGAGTTCGGTAGCTACTGGCGATCGCGGGGTCAAATGAGCGGACGGGCTCCACCCTGCCGGGCGAGACGTTGCAGCATCGCCACAGTGGAAGAACCCTTTTCCGGGCGCCTGGAGCGCTGAGGGTGCAGGTGGGAAGCCTCCACTGGGGAGGCGGGAGAGGCCTGTTCGCACCGTCTCTCCCTCCCAGTGCACCCCACGGCGTCTCGCTTAAGATTTGTTATGGCCGGACCAGGCGATGAGGACGAGGGGGGGGGGGGGTCGGAGGCATGTGCAAGACATCCCCCCAGTGTTGTCAAAGCCATTATTCAAGAAAGAAGAAGTGTCCCGTCCGTCTTCGGGCCGGGCTTCCGGTGGATGTCGGCCGGACGCCCCTTGCTCTGGCCCCATGAACGGGTTCCTTGGTTTATCGGCTGCAGCCGGATCCCATCGGCCCCGGCCGTTGGTGGCCGGACTGGTAGAGAATGTGGCGGGACTACCTGAAACTGTCAAGGGCCACCGCGGCCGGACTGGGAGAGAGAGGGGAGGGTCGAGGACACGGACATTCCCCCCCCTGCAACTCTCCAGCGTTGTCAATCCCCCTGGCCGGGTCCCGCTGGCCTCGGCCTCGGCCTCTCCTCCGGCTACACCCTACGTGATGATCTCCGAGGCGTGGCAGCAGGACCCGCCTTATATGTGTTGCTTCCGGCTGGGCGTAGCCGAAAACCTGTTGCCCTTTGGAAGTTTCTAGAATGGGGCGGATGTCTGCTGACTTCTATCTTTCCCAGTTTGCCGTTATTTGGCCGTGGCAGGCGGTGGGACAGACACGTTTTGGGGCAGTGAGGGGCGATGTTTTCAGGTTTCTTATTACGGGCTTACTTCTAACGTTTCTTGTTTCTAGGACAATAATAGGTTTTACATTACGTATTGTTATCGTTTCTTTGTTTGTTATTTAATAAAAAGTTCATCAGTGGCCTACTGATTTTCGTTTTCCTATTCTTTTCTTTCCAGGTTGTTTCATGCTAAAGTTTCTGTTAACAGGATACAGTGATCACTTCGTTATTATTGCATATGTCCTTTTCACTAGGGATGCTCTCTTGTTGGGCCAGATATCTCTAGTAAATGGTCCGGGTGAAACAGGTGCATCAATCAGTGGGGAGTAGATAGGCATGACAGATTACAACGGGGGAGAAAGGTCCGCATTACCTACCCTTTCACTACTTGCAAAGATTTTCCTAAGTTTATTTGCAAACAGGGAATACCTCCAAAAAGAACTAATTCCCAAACAGTCAATGTTCGGACAATCAATGAGGAATGAAATAGGTACGACGTGTTAAAGGCTTGCGTTACCTACCCTTCACTATCTGCAAAGGGAGAGAGAATATTCCTATTCTTCCTTGTTTGCAGGCAGAGAAGATCCTTAAGAGAACCAACTTCGAACAATTCAATGCTCGATTCAAACAATCAACAAGGGGTACTGTGAACACAAATGAACGCCGCTTATGTACATACACATTGCTATTTTCAACAGGTTGTTCCTAATGTTTCTATTTTAGCGAGGTCAAAAAGAGATCCCATTAGTGGCCTACTGATTTTGCTCGATTCCTTTTGTTTTTTTACACGATTTTTCGCTATCTGCAAAGACTAAACAGAGTATTGCGACTCTGTGCTTGTTTGTAAATAGAGAATGAACCAAAGAGAACAATCAATCAAATGGAGAGAGAAGCAGGCACGACGGATTACAACGGGGGCAAAGGCCTGCGTTAACTACCCTTCACTATCTGCAAAGAGAGAGTACTCCTAATAGAAATGAGGGGTGGGGGGCAGCATTCAAAGCAGATCAGTGTGCATAAACACGAAAATGTTTTTACTTACCACGTACTTGACATTCGACAGCTTATGATATTTGCTATTAAAAAACCATTGAAATTCACTGAAAAAACCATAGGTTATAGACCATATATAGTTAGGAATTAGCATTTACAAAACCTTGAAAATTCACTGAAAAAACCATAGGTTATAGACCATATATAGTTAGGAATTAGCATTTACAAAACCTTGAAAATTCACTGAAAAAACCATAGGTTAGAGACCATATATAGTTAGCTGGACATTTTATTGACATAAAACCAATGAAATTCCATATATAGTTAGTTGCACTAACTATATATCGCGCACCCGCAATCCACTGCTGATGATGTCACATATTACATCATTCATGACATGGTCAGTGACATCACTGATGACATCACTGATGACATCTCAAATGACATCACTGATGACATCACTGATGACATCTCATTTGACATCAATGACCACATCACTGATGATATCATTCATGTGACAATACAATGCATCTCCTCACATTTTAACATAACCTCTGTTTCACCCAGTGTTAAATACAGAGTATAATTTTTGAAACCATTGACACACCAATACTAGTTACTACGTACGCACTCACTGATTGCTACGTCTACACACACCTTCACTCATTCACCCATACAATCATTCATACATACAATCACTCATCTTTACAACACTATCATATGCACTCATACACCTATACAGACACTCACAGTCTGCCACTCATCCATGGAGTTACTCACACACCTAGTCAGTCCTGTAAAGAATCAATGACACTTCCATTTTCTTGTCTATACAGTTAAACATAGAGCACCTTACATTTTCAAACATATACTAACACATACTTACCTTCTTATACAATCATTGATACAAGTACACATTGATCTGCACAGAGTCACACACCTCCCAGCTAGCCACACACACACTCAGTCTCCCATACAAATACTTGGGCAATCAATCAATAACCCATATAGTTACTCATATAGCTACTGATCAACACATGCAGCAGTTTACAGAACAACAGACATAATGATGCACAAATTAAGACAGTTTAGTCACTAACCCATGCACTCAGTGAGACACATTTAATCACTCACTCATACAGTCAGTCATGCACCTACTAAATCCTTCGTCCAGACACTTACACATCCACTCATTCTTCAATATGTAAGACATATTTAAACTTTACAGAAACAAAAAATCACTGGATGTTGTTATCAGTGATGTCATCAGTGATGTCATTTGAGATGTCATCAGTGATGTCATCAGTGATGTCACTGACCATGTCATGAATGATGTAATATGTGACATCATCAGCAGTGGATTGCGGGTGCGCGATATATAGTTAGTGCAACTAACTATATATGGAATTTCATTGGTTTTATGTCAATAAAATGTCCAGCTAACTATATATGGTCTCTAACCTATGGTTTTTTCAGTGAATTTTCAAGGTTTTGTAAATGCTAATTCCTAACTATATATGGTCTATAACCTATGGTTTTTTCAGTGAATATATATATATATATATATATATATATATATATATATATATATATATATATATATATATATATATATATTACCTACTGGCAGTCGCCAGTAGGTAGTTATAGTTAGGATTGATTTCCATAGGGAAATCGCAACATTCTATGGGAAATAACTTTGGCGCCGGTTGAGGAATCTCCCTGAAACTTTCCTCAACTTTGCCTCGCGGCGCTCCGGTCCTTCCCTGAAAGGTTGGGGGGGATTCGTCAAGCGGGGGCCGAGAAAAATGGGGGTCCCAAAACTTGTTTTCCCATGTTAATTTCCATAGGGCGGTCGGTCGCACTTTTAGCTCGAACGGCTGAATGGATTTTCACCAAACTTGGCAAAATTGTAGGGACTTGTAGCCCGATGTGCCTTTGCTATGTCTCAAGATATGTGCTCCAGAGAATTTTAAGTAATTTAGGTTCAAAAAAATGTATATATCTATAGCCGCGCCCCGGTACGCGCACCGGGGAGCGCTCCGGGCGCGCTACGTGACTTGCGCACGGAAAGCTGATTGGCTCTCGGGTGTCTGTAAACATTCCAAACAGTCCGGAGCGGCCGCCATCTTGTGTCTCGGTAGGATCAAGACACAAGAGGTGGTAAAAGCAAAGGGGGAAATAACCAAAAGGGGGCAGGGTAGACCCCCCCTGACCCACTAGGTTTGATGTGGGGGCCATAAAAGGGTCCCTCGGGTAAAACATTTTTTTAAAAAAAAATTCAGTTTTCCCGGGGGGAGCGCCCGGTACGCGCACCGGGGAGCATACCGGGGAGCGTACTTTGGTGAAAAATAGTTAAAATAATAGTGTAAAATAATCATTTTGAGTGATTACAGGTAGGGTAGCTCTGAAAAGAGCTTTTGGGTTCAAAAGAGCTTCTGGGTTCTGTGGCTGTTTTAGGTACCTACAAGTACGTCCCACACACACCCACACGCACACAACCCCACACCCCCACACCCACACACTCCCCACACACACCTCACACACGCACACCTCCACCCACACCTAAACACCCCACACCCCCACACCGACACCTTACACACCCATACCCACACCCACACATTCCACACACCCACACTCATACACACACCTCACCACCCCCAACACACACACACGCACACACAGATACCTCACAGACACACCTCACACATCCCACAAACACACCTCCCCCCACACACACACCCACACCCACACCTCACAGACACACCCACACATCCCACACATACACACATATCTTACACACATACCCCCCACACCCACACACCCCCCACACACACCTCACAAACCCACATCTCCACCTACACCCACACACTCCCCACACACACCTCACACACGCACACCTCCACCCACACCTAAACACCCCACACCCACACACCGACACCTTAAACATCCACACCCACACCCACACATTCCACACACCCACACTCATACACACACCTCACCACCCCCCAACACACACACGCACACACAGATACCTCACAGACACACCCCACACATCCCACAGACACACCTCCCCCCACTCACATACACACACCCACACCTCACAGACACACCCACGCATCCCACACATACACACATATCTTACACACATACCCCACACACCCCCCACTCACACCCACACACCTCCACCTACACTCAAACACCCCACACACCCACACACCCACACACACACCTTACACACCCACACCCCCACCCACACCCACATACCCCATACACCTACATACACCTATACACCTCACCCCCCAGACACATACACACACACACCTCACAGACACACCCCACCATCCCCCACACACACCTCCCCCCCCACCACACATGGTAGTGTACCCTGCTCCCTTATGATGTTTTCAAGTATTACATTTTACTCTCTTCTGAATCTACACAAAATTGGCAGTGATATGGTGCATTAGAGACAGAGAGTGAGAGAAAGGAGGCAGGAGATGAAAAAGAGATGTGAAAAACACATTGGAGATAATATAGTGGGAGAAAGGAAGTAACTATGAGCAAATTTACTATGTAACACAAAAAAGTTGCACTGTAAGTCTCAGTTTATATTATAATCATTTTGGTAGTATTTAATGAATTACATATAAAAATGAATAATGTCTCGAACTATTTTTAATTATTAAATAATAATTTATTGTTGAGATTGTTCAGAATTTAATAACACTTCTAACATTACATCATCCGGAATGTCCTCCAAATTTTCATTACATGATTCAAATGATTAAAGACAGTCAATTAGTTGCTGATCCTCAGACTCATCCATGAAATCAAAGTCTTCGTTAAGAATATCTTTATCCATAATTTCAAAAGTAATTGTATTGCTCTCCTCTTTACCTTCCATTTTTGCTGTAAATTGCATAAAAAATAACTATATCAGTAGAGTTAGGGCATTGTTGGGTTTAAGTTCAGACAGGTACTTCTGAGTTTTTAACAGTGAAGTTATTTTTGGGCAGTGTATGGTATCAGGCAGGAAGTAGAAATATAAAAAAGTGCATGTGATGAAGCCTAAGTAAATTCATAATTATACCAGAGAAGCCTAACTCAATCCATAAGTATAACAGAGAAGCCTATCTCAATCTATAACTATAGTAGAGGGACAGTAAAAAACTATCAGAAAACGTTTTTCCAATTTAAGTTAAAGTGCAGAACATAG
Source organism: Lissotriton helveticus (assembly GCF_964261635.1). Classification (NCBI taxonomy): domain Eukaryota; kingdom Metazoa; phylum Chordata; class Amphibia; order Caudata; family Salamandridae; genus Lissotriton; species Lissotriton helveticus. The sequence goes on from NC_136070.1 coordinate 709,399,768, forward strand.
TTCCCCTTACAAATGAACAACTTACCTTTCAGAAAGGAGTTGATGTTTTCAGAGGAAATCTTTTATAAATGTACCTCAGGTAGTACTAGTCAAATTGGCCGTGTTTCCCTCTCATTTTTCATTTATATTCATGTACATAACCAATCAAATGTCAGGGAAAAAAAGTAGAAAATGAAAGTAACATTTTAATTGGTTGTAAATCCAAACTCTTCATATGTGTTTTTGTCAAATAATTTACCTCAGGATATTTAGACAGGGCTACAGGGCAAATGGCTCAATGGAATTCCACCAAATTTGGGAACATGGTAGGGACTGGCATGTAGTATGGCCTATTCTATATTTGGTGAACATCTCTACAGAGGTTTTTATGTAAATTAACTTTAAAAAAATGTAGGGAGCGCTCACCGGTGCGCGCCCCGGTACGCATAGCGGCAGCGCTACGGGAGTCCTCCATCTTGTGTTTCGGAAGAATTGAGACACAAGATGGAGGACAAACAACATTGGGAAAGGGTATAAGGGGGCATGGTAGGCACTCCCTGACCCTCTAGGTTTTCTGAGGGGGTCTAAGGAGGCCCATAAAGGAGGGAAAAAAAAATTCGCGGGGGGAGCGCACCGGGGAGCGTACTTTGGTGAAAAATAGTGAAAAAAGTTAGAAAAAGATAATCATTTGGAGTGATCAGAGGTAGGGTAGCTCTGAAAAGAGCTTTTGGGTTCTGTGGCTGATTTAGGTACCTACAAGTAGGTACCAATGCACAGTCTTAAATTCAGGAGGAATATTCTATTCCCCTCATCTGAGAAGTGCACACCATCTCCTCTGTAGATATCTTGCATGTTGTAACGCAAGTTGTTGTTGTATATTGAACCCATTCCATAGTCTCTCATGTAAGCAGAAACAGATTTATTCACATGTTTCCGTGCTTTCTCAAATTGCTGACAAAATTGGTTGGACCAGTTCCATTTCTGTCTTTGGCATATATTGGAAAATACCAAGGCAGTTTGAGGAAAAAGTGCCATCAATTGTTGAAAGGTGTCCATTAAAAGCATTTCCAGACCTACCCCAGTCAAAGTGCCTATGTCATTTCCACCACAGTGCGGAATTATGAGGTTAGGGTGTGGCAAATGCAAAAAGGTTTTCACCAATGGTATCAATTGGTGACATCTCAATCCTCTCTGGCCAATCCATTTAATGTTCACATTTGGCAAATCAAGGTTGTGAAAATTTCTGGTAGCTGCATACCTTTGAGCCCAGTGGATATAGCTATGTCCAATAATCCAGACAGAATACATGGTAGAGGAGGTTCTGGTGCAGTCAGATGAAGTGTAGGAATAAAATGGCAGTTGGAACAGTAGGAGTTTGCAAAAGAAACCTGTGGAGTTTCAGTGCTCTTGAATCACAAGCAATGATTGGTAGATTGAGATAGTTGAAAACTGTAAGTTAGGGTGCATGGTTGTGTTCTGTGTAAGAAGTAATTTGAATGGTTAAAAAAAGTCATTTAAAGAAACATTGCACCAGATACGCTGGTGTATTCGCAGGTCAAACATCCTTGCTGAGGTGATTTGCAACATTGTAGAATAAACTTTTAAACCTGAGAGCTCAGTGAGGAGGGAGTTGCTATGGTAACAGGTAGAAAGGGCTGAGGGGGGGAAGGGTGTTGGTTTGAAAATACAGAGGGAAGAGTTTTGATTGGTTACCATGAGCAATATGTGGGTAGAATTAGAGGTTTTCTGTGCCATTAATGGTTGCAGTGCCTGGAGAATATACCTTTTGCTCTGCTAAAAAAATATTGGTGTGTGTATCTGACACTGTTCTGAATCTCCTAAAGCATTTGTAAAGGTGAGTTATGATTCATTTAGATAGAGAGTTCAGATTAAAAAGCACATAGGACCTGTGTTGTGTTCCTAAAATGGTAATTGAAAAACGATTTTAGTGCAAATCAATGGGTTTTAGTAGTGAAAATGAATGCTTGTATATGAAGCACATAGGACCTGTGTTGTGTTCCTAAAATGGTAATTGAAATACGATTTTAGTGCAAATCAATGGGTTTTAGTAGTGAAAATGAATGCTTGTATATAGGATCTGTGCAGTGTTTCTAAAATGTTAATTGAAAAACGATTTTAGTGCAAAACAATGGGTTTTAGTAGTGAAAATGAATGCTTGTAAATAGGATATGTGCTCTGTTCATAAAATATTAAATAAAAAAACGATTTTAGGGTAAATTAATGGCTTTCAGTAGTGAAAATGAATGCTTGTACATAGGACCTGTGTTCTGTTCATAAAATGGTAATTGGAAACCGATTAGGAAGCACACTGAGCTTGTTTGCTGTTGGTTTGTGTTATTTTTTTGGTAATGCTTGGTAGCATTGTTTGCAAGAGAGAGGAAATGTAGTTGGTAAAATAGTGAGTTTTCCGTAATGAAATGGAATGCTTGTACTCCAGCAATGCATCCTTTCACATGGGGAAAGCTGCATGTGAAAGCGTTTGCCTCAGTCTTACGCTTGCTGTAAGGCAGGCGCAAGATTTTGACGTAACAGTGTCCTAAAAGTGATGCAGTGAAATCTCATAGATTTTACTGTGTCACTATTATGAGGCTTTTGCGGGGGAATGCCCCCTCTGTGTACATTACATATATACAATACATACATTACACCTGACAGAAGTATAATGTGGCGCAGAGGTTTAAAAAGTGACGCATCTACCTACATGCGTCACTTTTTAAATATGGCGCAAAAAGGTACATGTTTTATGCCGCCGATGCGTCACAAAAAGTGACGCATTAGCAGTGCAAAACTGACGCAGGGCCTTATAAATGAGGTTCATTTTTTTTGCACACTACTCCAGTTTAGTCCTGTACATTGCACTCTTGGACACAAGCCTCACCTTTTGTGCTCCCCTGGACAGGCCTCATCTCATCTGTACTCCTGCTTAGGTGTCAGAATCCTATCACATGGGGAAAGCCCTATGTGAAAGCGTTTGCCTCAGTCTTATGCCTGCTGTAAGGCAGGTGCAAGATTTTGATGTAACAGTGTCCTAAAAGTGTCGCAGTGAAATCTCATAGATTTCACTGCGTCACTATTACGAGGCTTTTTGCGGAGAAATGACCCCTCTGTGTACATTACACTTGACAGAGGTATAATGTGGCGCAGAGGTTTAAAAAATGACGCATCTACCTACATGCGTCACTTTTTAAATATGGCGCAACAAGGCACATGTTTTATGCCGCCAATGCGTCACAAAAAATGACGCATCAGTAGCGCAAAACTGACGCAGGGGTTTATAAATGAGGCTCATCTTTTTCTTACACACTACTCCAGTTTAGTCCTGTCCACTGCACTCTTGAACACAAGCCTCACGTTTTGTGCTCCCCTGGACAGGCTTCATCACATGAGTATTCCTGCTTAGGCCTTATAATTTTTTTTTAGAATAACATTTGAAAAACAATGAAAAGGTCATATGTATAAGCTTTTCATTACACTACTAAAATATTTTTCCTGCAAATTAATGAGTTTTACATTTTTGAGAAAGTTTAAATAGTAGGCCATGTACTGTGTTTCTAAAATGTTATTGAAAAATCGATTTTGGTGCAAATTAATAGCTTTTACATTTTTGAGAAAAAATAAAAAGTGTGTGCATGATTACATAAAAAAATTTGACCTTTTCACAATTATGTCACCTGTGTTACCTGAGATTAGGAAGTAGATTATGCAGATGAGGTGAGACATGTCCAGAGGGACAGAGGAGGTGAGGTTTATGATCAAGACTGTCGTGGGAGAGAGGCCTTTCCTGGGAAGCATAGGTGGTGAAGCCTGTGTATAAGAGTGCAGTGGACTAGACTTCATGAAGTCTATCCCCTACTGGACTCTTAGACACAGGTCTCATCTTCTTTGTACCTGTGGACAGAGCTGTCTTCCACTATACTCTTCAATACAGGCCTCACCTTTTGTGCACCCCTGGAGAATCCTCACCTGATCTGTAACCCTGAATAGATTGTTTGCTTTTTGTCATTGCTTTGTTGTTTGGTAATAGTGGTCTATAATGTGCTATTTTTTTCTTTAACACAGATTGAAATCAAGATTTCAAGAGTAAGCAAACATGCCCTCAAGGGAAAGGAGAAGAAAACAACATAACCGCCAAAAAACAAAAAACAGCAACGGAATTACAGCACTCTTCCACAACAAATACTTCAAAAAACAGGAACCAAGCTCCTGGTAAGACAACTAAGTCTTTCATACGGAACACATGTACTTCAAAAAAAATTGTTGGACAGCATGTAGAAAAAGAGAATGAGAGAGTAAATTTGAAAAGGAAGGAGAGAACCTCAAAGAATCCTACAACTGGAGCAGGAGAGAATAATATGTATAGGAATAGAAAGCAGAATCAGTTTAGAGACATTCGTAAAAGAATGTTTCGCAATAGGGTGGTTTTAAATTTGTTAAAAAACATTAGGAAAGGTAAACAGAGAGCTGCTTTTTATAAGAAAAAGAAAAGTGTAGAGAAGATTGTTGATCAGGCTTTTGAAGTTAAGAAAAAATTATTTATTTTAATAATCAATAGAATTAGGACACTTAACAAGACAATTGATGTTTTCAAATCAAACAGTAGATGGAAAAGAGTAATTAATCGGACTAATTTTTGTAAAGTTTTTTCAGGAGAATGGATGCACAGTTCAAGTTGTGAGCCATTTTTTAATGAGGAGAGTTACTTCCAGGAGAATGATTTAGTGCATGCAGTTGACACCAATGGTCGAGCGTATGAAGTGAAAGACGGTTGTCCGATTGAAAAAGAGAAACTTGTGCCTAGAGAACCAGAAGAGGTGTTAACTGATGAAGTTTTAGGGAGACGTACTAAGGGTCCAGTGTACACTTGGAAGTGTAGTCGTATTTGTAGTGTGCGACAGGAATCAATTGATTTGTTTTGTAATTTCTTACGTAAATATAGTAAGAAAAGTCTAAAGCAGAAAGTGAAGTTGTTGCAAGACTTAGATCCTTGCAGAGTGAGAGAAAACACAGGTTTGCAAGGCCATTCACTGGCTTGTCTTTCTAGAAAAGTCTGTCAGAGTGTTTTTCATCATTTTTGGATGTTAGCAGTGCATCATACCAAAATGAGGAAATTAGTGAGAATGTTGTATTATGCAAAAAGTCCAGCACTTAAGCTTAAACAATTGAACAGTGCTCTTTTGCATGGAACTGAATTAGATGTGAAGAAGATTTGTGAAGAAATTGAGATTTGGTATTTTGGTGAAAAAGAGGATAGTGTAGAAATTGACACAGCAATCCAAGGTAATGTGGAAGACAATGTACAGATTTCAAGTACAGAAAAGTTTGAGCAGGAAATTACCAGGTTTAAGGTGAAATCAAGTGAAAGGCCGAATTTTACATGTGTGTGTTGTCGACGAAGTCATTATAAGCATCCAACTAGATTAGTTGATTTATACGTAAAAAGTGAAAAGATGAATAATTATGAGTGGAAGGATTTTGCATCTTATTTGTGGGTGGAGAATTGTTTTGATTTGAGTTCTGATCAGCGTATTTGTAAATATTGTTATGATAAATTAAATCAAAACAGAATGCCTGGTAGAGCTGTTCATAAAAATCTGGAGTTGGTAGACATTCCCCGTGAATTGATGGATTTAAATACAAATGAGTCTATTTTGATTTAATGTGTCCACCCTTTTCAGGCAATTGTTCGCATGGAGCCTAAGATAGGGAAATTGCCTCCTACAGATTTGCAGAGAGGATTAAAGGGAAGAGTTGTTTATTTTCCTCTTGATTTAAAAAAAATATTGATACAATTGGTATAGAAAAAGTAGAAGAGGAACCTTTAGTTATTCTAGCTAATGGGGTTCCGACAAAAAGTAAGAAAATCTGGCAAGATTTAGTGGATGTTAGGAAAGTCAAAATGGCAACGTTGTATTTAGTCAAAAACAATGAGTATTACAAAGATGTATGTGTTGCAGCAGAGGAAACAGCTGCAGATGAAGACAGTGATTGTTCAGGCGGCCAAATTGAAAAAGTTGATGTGTCTAGAAGTGAAGAAATATATGAACATTATACTGTTCATCCTTTGCATTCCAAAGAAGTAATGGGGAATGCAATTGAATTGTTTCAAATGAAAGCAGCAAAAGGAAGTCCCATTAGTGTATGGGAAGAAAGTTTGGCAGCTTGTTGTTTTCCACAGCTATTTCCAACAGGTCGAGGTGGACGATATGACGATTGTCCACTTCAAATTCCTGCATCTGAATATCGAACTGTAAGATTATATGCTGAAGATCCAAGGTTTCGTCAATGCATTCCCTATTTGTTTCATCTACTGTATGAAAGTGACTTGTCTGGGCTTTCTTATGCAGTAAACCATATACTGAAAAGTGGAGCACATCTGCAAAATGTTTCGGCGAGGGACTTTATGGAGAAAGTGAATCTGCAAGATAATATTTTGGAATCTCATCTAATCAATCTCATGGCATGTCAGCGTGGTACAAATGAGTATTGGTACCGTCGTCATGGGGAATTGAAATGTATGCTAAGAAACTTAGGAACTCCTACATGGTTCCTCACTCTTAGCTGTGCCGAGTATGCATGGGATGACTTACTTCAATTTCTACGAAGGGCAAATGCAAATATACAAAATATAGAATTCAAAATACCTGGAGAACTGTGTTCTTTGGATCCATTGAATGTATGCAGATATTTCAATCATAGATTTGAAGCTATGATGTCTTTTATTACCAACAAAAAAAATCCTCCCCTTGGAGAGGTTTTGGATTTCATTTGGAGAAAGGAGTATCAAGCGAGAGGTGCTCCTCACATACAGTGATGAGTTTCATTGAAGAGTATTCAACATGTGCTGTTCCAAAAACTACAGAGGAAAACAGTTTAAGGCAACAAGTTTTACGATTTCAATCCCATCGTTGTGGAAAGTACTGTCATCGAAAATTCAGAAACAAGGACAAGTTCTACACAAAATGTCATTTCGGCTTTCCACGACCAGTGATTTCTAAAGGAAGAGTAAATAATTTGATGTCTTCTCTATGACATACTGTGACGAGGAAATCACCAAAAAATACATACAATTTAAAAAGAAACGAAGAGTCCAAGTACATCAACGACTACAACCCAGTGATTTTGTCCATGTGGAATGCTAACATGGATATTCAGTTCATTGCTGACAACTCTATTGCTGTGGCTCGATATGTGACGTCTTACATCACAAAAAAAGAAAAGACAGAACTGAAGGAAATGTGGGAGGACATTTCACATGAAAAGAGTCTAAGCAAGAAATTATACAGTTACAGTCTGAAGATGTTGTCGCATCGAGAAAATGGAGCATATGAATGTTCTGATCGATTGTCGTCAGCAAGTCTCTATGCCAAATCTAGAACCATCATTTGGGTGAGTCTAGGTCTTGCTGCAACACGAAACTGAGTTTTGAAATCTGTACAAGAAATAGAGTATTTGGCGGAGAAAGAACCAGAAAGTACAGATATTTTGAAGACAAACATGTTGGATACATACTATCCAAATAGAAGTAGTCATCTTGAGAACAGTTGTTTGTATGAAGTTCTGCAAAACTATATTTATAAGAGAACCATCAGAGAAGATATCAGCAATGGAATATATGCTATCATTGGGTGTGAAGGATGTCTAGTGAGACAGAAAAAAGGCCATTTGATTAATCATCGAAAATTGAGTTGCGAAAATCCAGAGAAAAGTGAATTTTACTATTTAGCTCTTTTGCAACTCTTTAAGCCATGGCGTACAGAAGAGGAACTACTTGGAGATTTTCTGTGTTACGAAGATTCTTTTAATGCAATCAAGGATACCATAGAATGCCCTGTTTTTCCAAATTATCTGCAAATGTTGAACGAAGAAATAGAGCAAGAAGCCACAATTGCTACAGAGATTGCTAGAGACAGTTCTCAAGACGGTCAGAGTTCTGCTTCATTGAGTCAGGATCCACTTGGAGGACCAATTATACAAAATGAAGCTGCCACTGCCATGGATGAGGTGGAAAGAGCTATGGAACAAGCTCAAGATGATGTAGTTAACTTTGAAGATTTGGTGAAACAACTAAACCTTGAGCAGAAACAGATATATGACGAAGTCACAGAACAGATTGAACATGGATTTAGTCATGAGAAAAAAGAGTGCTCATGTACATCATTTAAGCCTGTCCAACTGTACGTGAGTGGAGAAGCGGGAACTGGAAAAAGTTTTCTGATTAAAGCAATTGCAACTTATCTGCAGAAAAGGACTGAATCACCGCTGTCTTGTGTTGTTACCGCTCCAACTGGGCTGGCTGCACATAACATTAAAGGGATTACTTTACATCGTTTACTGATGCTGCCAGTGGAGCATGATAACAAATTGCAATATCATAAGCTATCTGGAGATGCGTGTTCCGAAGTTTCGAGAGTCCTGAAGAAAATGAAACTTCTTATCATTGATGAAGTAAGCATGGTGTCAAATATAATGCTTGCTTTTGTGCATTTGAGAATGCAAGAAATTCTTAGAACAGACTATGATGTCTTATTTGGAGGAAAACACATTATTGTTTTTAGAGATCTACTGCAGTTGACTCCAGTGAAAGGACAACCTGTGTTCAAAATTCTCACGCATGAAGATACCAGGAAGTGCCTAGGAAGCATTGGCAACGTTAATATATGGTTAAACTTCAAATATGCAGAACTGCTTCAAAATATGCGGCAGGCAAAGGATGAAGATTATAAAAATATTTTACAAGATGTAAGAATCGGAAAAGTAAGTCAGCAAGGGAAAGAAGCTTTACATGGACGATTAATTTCAAATTTGTACCCAAATAAAAACATTCTTCCAGAGTATATTTTTAAGAAAATTAACGAGAAGAAATCTGGCATATGTTTGATGCCAATTCTGAAAGAATGTTCCATGTTCAACAACAAAATGTTAAAGTTAGAAAATGAAGAGATAGTGAAACTGGAAGCTACAGATACAATAGAGCATATGGGAGCAACAATTATTTTGTCTGAAAATTTGAAATCAAAATTGGATTCATTAGAGAAGACTATATCTAAAACTGCTGGTTTTGAAAAGACTCTGAATGTGTGTTTAAATTGTCGTATCATTTTGAGAAGGAATTTAAATGTTGAAAGAGGTCTGGTAAATGGAGCAATGGGTCATGTTGTTGGTTTTGTGAATTACAAAAATAGAGATGGATTTGAAATTTTAAAAATTAAATTTGATGGCATTGATGAAATAGAACAAATTTGTCGTTGTTCAGCTAGATTTTTGCTCGTGAAAGACTTATATGTTCGCCGAAAACAGTTTCCTATTTGTTTGGCATATGCGGTGACAATTCATAAGTCTCAAGGTTTAAGTGTAGATAGCACTTTGGTGAACATTGGAAGTTCTGTGTTTAAAGAGGGTATGGCATATGTGGCATTATCACGAGTCAGAACTTTATCAGGATTGTACTTGATTGAGTGTGATGAAACAAAGATTTGTGCAGATCTACATTGTGTTAAAGAATACAATAGGTTAAGAAGAGAGTATGCTCCACATTTGCCTCAATATCCTCTGATTGAAAAACGTGTGGTAGGCCGAAAAAGAAGAAATGAGAGTAATTGCAGTGAGGTAGTAGCAAAAAGACAAAAAGTAGACGAAACTGTAATTGTAAGCAGAAGGAAAAAGGATTCTGTTGAAGATGTTGTTGGATTTCAGTTTGAAAACAGGGCTGGTGTCAACTGCTATGCTAATGTAGTGGTTAATGTTGTTTTTTTTCTTCAAAATATGCAAGAACAGATTGTTGAAAATCGGGATCAAAGATTCTGTTGTTTGTTGAATTCCGTGTTTTAGAAATGTACCAGTGATAGAGCAAAAAAAGAAAGTGTTTCAGAAATTCAAAATCTTCTAGACATATGTACTGGTCAAAATCAATTTTCACAGAATATTCAGCAGGATTGTCAGGAATTTTTAATGTATATATTTGATGTATTGGAAGATGAAGGTGTAGATATAAAAAATCTTTTTAGCCTTTCTTATCAATGGCAGCATGACTGCGACAACTGTACTTTATCAAGTACTACTAGAATAGACACTGAAAGATTTATATATTTGACTTTACCAGACTGCAAATCAGTGCCTTTTAATAATCTAGTTAAAGCAGCGGATCACAATATGGTGTGTCCCCAATGTAAGTCTACAATGCTGTCCACATTATTTCTACAAAATTATGGTCAGTATGTCATTTTAATGTTCCAACGATGTAGACCTGATGGAACTAAATTGACAACTTCTATTAAAAATTTCGTGGCTTCACTGTTATCGATATCAGGAAGAACCTTTGCAACTGCAGCTATTATTTTTCATGAAGGTCCTTCTACAACATCAGGGCATTACACATGCTATTTAAAAAGTTGTAAAGGTTGGACCCAATGTAACGACACTCATTTGACTTTCAAACAACGTTTGCCTTTTGGCTTAAAAAATTCATAACTAGTGTTTTTACAACCAAAATTTAGGTAAAGGTAATTGGCCTATGAAGACGGGAGCAGTTAATAAAGGTTATTTTGCTGTTTAAAAATATATTCTGAGTAAAAGTGATCCAGGTAATATAAAAAATTGACTTGTCATATAGGTACTGTAAGTGGATCTCATAGTAAGTGATATTAGTATTATACAAAATGATGAACATGAGTGAGTCAGAGATGGTTTTACAAATACTTAAATATTGTGAAAATGTTGTAGAGCCTTTCTTTCAGAACGTCGGAAAAAAGGTCATTTCAGAGTTTCTTTGAATTAATTTGAAAATATACTCATACATCTGACACTATTTGGCCAAAAGGAAAGGTACAGGAATGAGTAAAGAGTCATGACTGAAAAAAGGGGTATATGAAAATAATGAAAATATTTCAGATGTTCTTTGAGCTTTTCTTCTAGAAAGTCGATGAAATGGATTTTTTACTGAACAGCAAAGTACTTTGCAACGAGAAAAGGACCTCTATGATATACTATTTGGCCTCAAGGAAAAGTAAGTCAATCAAAGATTAGTGTACATTTGTCATTTGTCAGTATCTAAGGTTTATTTAAAACACAATCTTTTAGATTGTGGTTTTTTTTCCCGCTGTCATATGATGAGTAATTTGAACTGACTGTTTTGAGTGAAATTCAATATATTCTGAGAACAGCAAAAATAAACTATGTAACATGTTGTACAAGTTATTCTATACTTTGGATTGTGTAAATTAAATTGTATTCCCATTCTCTGACACTCACTTTCCTTTTTCCATACTCTTTCAGCTCTTTTTACTCACTTATAATGTCTTTCTCTCACTCTCTGTAACCCCCGTTCCTTTACTCCACTTCTTTGACAAGCCCTCATTCTCATTTCAACTGTCTGCATCCCCTCTCTCCCTTGCATAAGTTTTCAGCTTTCAGTCTCTCTGCTTTACTTCCCTTTTCCGTATTTTCCTCCTTTGCTCTTTTAGTAATTCCTGTTTACTCACTCAGCAGTATTATCGCACTCTATCACTATAAATCACCCACTCTCCCTCGCTTATCTTTGTTTGCTCCTTACTTTTGACCTTTTCTCTCTATTTTTCGTTCACTACTTCTATGTCCTCAGTGCCTCACTCTCCTTGTGTTATGTTCACTTGTGTTTATCTTTTCCGTCTCAGTCATTATCTTTTTACTTACTACTGTTTCCTGATTTAGTTTTGCTAAGTCACATTGTTTTAGTATCTTTCTTACCTTCAGTTCATTTCTCTGTTCTTCTCTTCCTCTCTGTCAGTGAATCTATATGCCTTACTTTTAGTAATTTGCTCTCATTCTATTTCTTTTTTTCTCTTTTTATCCTTCTACCTTACTTTATTTCCCTTTCTGTGTCCTTCACTCTTACTTTATTTCTAGATACACTGTTATGATTTTTTACCTCTTCATTTGTATATTTTAATTTAAAATACACATTTTACTAATTATAACTTATTTTTTCTTCTCTCTTTCACAGAAACAAAGTGCAGTAAAAAAAATAATTAAAGTTACATTTATTATATGGTAAGTATGACTAAAAAAATGTACTTTGTCATCACCCTTTGCTTTAAGCTTACTAATAGTTTCTCAACCAACCTCACTCCTGTGTCTTTATTCTGCTTACCACACGTATTCTTATTCTCCATGTTTACTCCAATTTCCCTATTTCCCCTCTCATATTCAACTTCTTTCAATCCCTATTCTTTACTTCACTTACCCTCTGTTCCCTTCCTTTGCTTCTTCACTCATTTTGTTTTTCTTAATTATTTATCTTACTCCTACACACACACCTCATCCCCCTCTCAACACATACACACACCTCTAACATACACCCCACACACACACCACACACACACCTCATACACACAAAAAATCCCCCCACACACACTCTTCACGTACACACACACATTCCATACACACACATACATCGCACACATATATACCCCACACCCATACACTCCTCACACATACTTCACACACCCTCACCTCCACCCACACCAAAACACCCCACACAACCACACCCACAGACACACCCCGACCTACAGCCACTGACTCCCTATAAGTCACACACCCTGCATTACTTATCTTTCTTTGCTGTTTCACTCAAACCCATTCAGGTACTGTTTTCTTTACTCTCTTTGTCCTTTTTCTTTGTCACTCCCCATGTCTTATCCTAATTCAATTTTTCACCCCCTTTCACCCCTCTTTACTTACACTAACTGGTCTTTTCTTACCCTCACTCACCGTTCTTCATTTATCCCGGTTAGGCCACTACCCTTCATTCTCAATTTTTTACTGTCCTTTCTTTTTCTTTCAACACCCACTCACATTCTCCCACTATCTCTACTTTAGTCTTCTTCCTCTCTCTTTTCCCTTATTTCGCTCCTTTAGTCATTTTACTTTTCTCACTTTCACCCTATTACACCTTCTCTGTTTTTTACTATGTAATAAACAATCCCTCTGTGTTCATCCTGTAGCTCACTTCTCTTAACATTACTCTCTTTGTGTTCTTCCCTCATGGTAACTCCATCATTACATTTTTTTTCCTATTTTTTGGGGGGGCGCGCCCTGGTACGCGTACCCTAAGAAAAAAAAATTGACAGAGATTCATTAAAAATATAGGTTTATTTTTATAAATGAAAGGTAGTTCTAAAAAGAACTGTTTTTTTCTTCTTTTTGTTGTTTTATATTTTTTTAATGTTTTTTTGAACATTTTGTACTTTTTTTGGCTTTTCAAAACAGTTTTATTTTTTTTTGTATTTTTTATGGGGAGAAACAAAAAACAGGGAATTGTAAATGGCTCAACAGCAGCAAAAAACAAAAAACGGAAAAAATTACAGTTTTTTGGGGCATTTGTGATTGTCACCAGTAAGGACGACGAGCTTCATGCTCTTTTCACCATAGGCAATGAGCTTGCCACATGCAATACATGTGATTCTAAAATCTGCAAATCGTGGCTGAATACAAGGCATCGTCTCCGTTGTTTCTGGTCCCGATGGAGTGGGTTGCTTTCTTTTGTAGCTGGTCCTTGAACACTGGGGGAGGTGACTGGCCAGTTCCCTGATCTCTGCACGAGAATAGTTGTTAGGATGCTTCCGGGTCATATGTCGAATCATGGTATTATTACCAAATGAATATTTTTTGTCTGGATTGCCCCTTGAGAGTTGTTCGCCACAGATTAGGCAAGTTACCTTGGCCGCATTCACTTTTTTCTTGCCCTCTGGGAGTGAAAAAAACTCCCATACAATGTGTTCTTTTGGCTTGTATGGGGTATTTTGTTCAGGCAGCCATCTTCTCCCCTCCTCCTCCTCCTCATCCTCCTCCTCCTCTTCTTCACCACCAATGTATTGTTGTGGTGGTCCTCTTGGTGATGGTGGTGGTGGTGGTGCAGATGCTCAAGCTGTTGCTGCTACAGTAGCCATTTCAAAGTACAAAATAATTGTCTCTATAGATGAAACAGGTCTTCCTCAGTCAAAGGACAAAGTCAGACTAAGGAAGAAAGGTGGGGTTTTTCATCATTTGGGAAAAAAAACTGTCCTGAACCAATCAGAAGTGTTATTTTCAGGTCACAAGACCTAAGCTTTACTCATTTGGGGAAAAAAACTGTCCTGAACCAATCAGAAGTGTTATTTTCAGATCACAATACTCAGGCTTTACTCATTTGGAAACCAAAACTGTTCTGCACCAATAGAAAGTGTTATTTTCTGGTCACATGACCTGACGCGCTTACGCTACGCGCCCCGGGCGCGCCCGTAGTCGCGCCCCGGGGCGCGCCCACAGGTGCGTAGCGTAAGCGCGTCAGGACGTTCCGCGATCGTATGCGATCGCGTGCTTTCGGTTGCGATTACGCTGTGCGTCATATGACGCATCATGCGTCTACGCGATACGTCACGATGTTGTTTTCGTTCGCGGGAATAGCGCTCCAGGGACGCTCCCCGGTACGCGCCCCAGGGCGCGCCGCGATCGTATGCGCACGCGTGCTTCCGGGTGCGCTTACACTGTGCGTCATATGACGCATCACGCGTCTACGCGATACGTCACGATGTTGTTTTCGTTCGCAAGAATAGCGCTAACAATGGCTCCCCGGTACGCGCCCCGGGAGCGCCCCGAGTTAAAAATAAAAAAACAAAAAACAAATTTGACATAATTATACAATATAAAATTCGTTTTAAAATTTATTATTTTTTATACCTATAAAGATTTGCTATTAAAAAACCATTGAAATTCACTGAAAAAAACATAGGTTTCACACCAGTTATAGTTAGGAATTAGCATTTAAAAAACCTATTAAATTCACTGAAAAAACCATAGGTTTTACACCAGTTATAGTTAGCTGGAAGTTTTACTCGCATAAAACCATTGAAATTCCCGCGTTATAGTTAGTTGGACTCACTATAACTTGCGCGTGCAATGCACTGCTGATGACGTCACATATTACATCACTCATGACATGGTCAGTGACATCACTCATGACATCACTGATGACACCATCCAGTGAATGTGTGTCTTTCTGAAAAATAAATATTAGTGAGTAATGTTTAAATATTTAAATATATGTATGCCATATTTCCTGAAAATTGCAGCCAATTCCGTCCACAAACGCCAAAGTTATTAGACATAGAATTTTCAGAAATCCCATAGAGAAAAAATCCTAACTATATATACCCACTGGCTATCGCCAGTAGGTAATATACATATATAAACATATATAATCTGCATATCTATATAAATATAAATGCATGCATACATATACATATATGCATACATATGCATGTTATTTACATGAAAGTTTTAAAAACACTAATAAAAGCAAAGCTAAAAAGCCACCTCATTACAAACAGAATGGCTTTAACTTAAACGAGGGCGAGATCTATTGCATTTTCAATGCTTGTTTACTTTGGTTCTATCAAGAAGGCATTCAGATGTGTCACACATTTGCCATAAATTCTGAATGTTAGCACTCTAGTTGCTCATTAGATCACTGTAGTAAAGCTAGTGCTCACCAGGGAAGTCTGCTGCTAATCATGGTTTGCAGCCATTTTCCCGCATTTTTTATCCCGCAGACTTTCAGTCCGCATACCATTATCCCGCAAGGTCATTGACCTCGCATACCATTATCCCGCATTTTTTCAAAACGCATGTGCATTTATCGCGCATGCCTTTACAAAGAATTACGTTTTAAAGGCATGTATGGTAAATGCATTTGCGTTGTGAAAACCACGATGACGAGAGAGGTAAGTGGGTTTGTGTTAATTTTTTCGTGGGTTAGTGATTGTGTAGTGTAGTGTAGTGTTGTGTAGTGTAGTGTTGTGTTAGTGTAGTGTAGAGTTGTGGTGGTAGTTTAGTGTAGGGTCATGCTGGGGGTAGTGTTTTAGGGTTTAGGGTTGTGTTGTAGTGTTTGCGTAGTGTAGGGTCATGCTGGGGGTAGTGTTTTAGGGTTTAGGGTAGTGTTGTAGTGTTTGCGTAATGTAGGGTCATGCTGGGGGTAGTGTTTTAGGGTTTAGGGTTGTGTTGTAGTGTTTGCGTAGTGTAGGGTCATGCTGGGGCTAGTGTTTTAGGGTTTAGGGTAGTGTTGTAGTGTTTGCGTAGTGTAGGGTCATGCTGGGGCTAGTGTTTTAGGGTTTAGGGTAGTGTTGTAGTGTTTGCGTAGTGTAGGGTCATGCTGGGGGTAGTGTTTTAGGGTTTAGGGTTGTGTTGTAGTGTTTGCGTAGTGTAGGGTCATGCTGGGGCTAGTGTTTTAGGGTTTAGGGTAGTGTTGTAGTGTTTGCGTAGTGTAGGGTCATGCTGGGCATAGTGTTTTAGGGTTTAGGACAGTGTTGTAGTGTTTGCGTAGTGTAGGGTCATGCTGGGGGTAGTGTTTTAGGGTTTTGGGTAGTGTTGTAGTGTTTGCGTAGTGTAGGGTCATGCTGGGGTGTAGTATTTTAGGGTTTAGGGTAGTGTTGTAGTGTTTGCGTAGTGTAGGGTCATGCTGGGGGTAGTGTTTTAGGGTTTTGGGTAGTGTTGTAGTGTTTGCGTAGTGTAGGGTCATGCTCTGGGTAGTGTTTAAGGTTTTGGGTAGTGTTGTAGTGTTTGCGTAGTGTAGGGTCATGCTGGGGTGTAGTATTTTAGGGTTTTGGGTAGTGTTGTAGTGTTTGCGTAGTGTAGGGTCATGCTGGGGTGTAGTGTTTTAGGGTTTTGGGTAGTGTTGTAGTGTTTGCGTAGTGTAGGGTCATGCTGGGGGTAGTGTTTTAGGGTTTTGGGCAGTGTTGTAGTGTTTGCGTAGTGTAGGGTCATGCTGGGGGTAGTGTTTTAGGGTTTTGGGTAGTGTTGTAGTGTTTGCGTAGTGTAGGGTCATGCTGGGGGTAGTGTTTTAGGGTTTAGGGTAGTGTTGTAGTGTTTGCGTAGTGTAGGGTCATGCTGGGGGTAGTGTTTTAGGGTTTAGGGTAGTGTTGTAGTGTTTGCGTAGTGTAGGGTCATGCTGGGGGTAGTGTTTTAGGGTTTAGGGTAGTGTTGTAGTGTTTGCGTAGTGTAGGGTCATGCTGGGGTGTAGTGTTTTAGGGTTTTGAGTAGTGTTGTAGTGTTTGCGTAGTGTAGGGTGATGCTGGGGGTAGTGTTTTAGGGTTTAGGGTAGTGTTGTAGTGTTTGCGTAGTGTAGGGTCATGCTGGGGTGTAGTGTTTTAGGGTTTTGAGTAGTGTTGTAGTGTTTGCGTAGTGTAGGGTGATGCTGGGGGTAGTGCTTTAGGGTTTAGGGTAGTGTTGTAGTGTTTGCGTAGTGTAGGGTCATGCTGGGGTGTAGTGTTTTAGGGTTTTGGGTTGTGTTGTAGTGTTTGCGTAGTGTAGGGTCATGCTGGGGGTAGTGTTTTAGGGTTTAGGGTAGTGTTGTAGTGTTTGCGTAGTGTAGGGTCATGCTGGGGGTAGTGTTTTAGGGTTTAGGGTTGTGTTGTAGTGTTTGCGTAGTGTAGGGTCATGCTGGGGGTAGTGTTTTAGGGTTTAGGGTTGTGTTGTAGTGTTTGTGTAGTGTAGGGTCATGCTGGGGGTAGTGTTTTAGGGTTTAGGGTAGTGTTGTAGTGTTTGCGTAGTGTAGGGTCATGCTGGGGTGTAGTGTTTTAGGGTTTTGGGTAGTGTTGTAGTGTTTGCGTAGTGTAGGGTCATGCTGGGGGTAGTGTTTTAGGGTTTAGGGTAGTGTTGTAGTGTTTGTGTAGTGTAGGGTCATGCTGGGGGTAGTGTTTTAGGGTTTAGGGTAGTGTTGTACTGTTTGTGTAGTGTAGGGTCATGCTGGGGGTAGTGTTTTAGGGTTTAGGGTAGTTTAGTTGTTTAGTGTATGCTAAAGGCATATTAGTTCTAAAAGTTTTCGTTATTTTAATTTGCGGCCTAATAGTACATGCAGGATTTTTTTTGCGGACTGATGGTATGCCGGATTTCGTCATATATTCGCTAATCATACTTTCTATGGCAAAATGAACCCCCTCATTTTGTTCCTTTTTAAATTAAATGTTTTAAGAGTTACCACTTTATTCCAATCAAGATGGCTTCAGGTGTGCCATACCTTTGTAATAAGTAGGACTGTTAGCACTCTAGTTGATCTTTAGAACACTCTGGGACATTCTGTCATTGGGCTATAGTTGGGCTACATCTGGCTGATATTTGGGCTACATTTGTTTTTTTGTCTCTGGTGGCCATCTTTGGGCTACATTGGGCTACATTGGGCTGCATTGGGCTACATTTGGGCTCCAACATATATATAGCCCAATGTAGCCCAATATATATTTTTCAAAGTTAATTTTCGTAAAAACCACTGGAGCCTATATCTTGAGACATAGCAAAGGCACATCGGGCTACCAGTCCCTACAATTTTGCCAAGTTTGGTGTAAATCCATTCAGCCGTTCAGGCTAAAAGTGAGGCCAACCGCCCTATGGAAAATTGCATGGGAAAAACACGTTTTGGGACCCCCCTTTTTTCTCGGCCCCCCCTTGACGAAACCCCCCCAAATTTTCAGGGGCTGCTCAGAAACAAAATGTTCCATTTTCCTGAAAATTTCAGCCAATTCTGTCCTCAAACGCCAAAGTTATTCGACATAGAATTTTCAAAAATCCCATAGGAAAAAAATCCTAACTATATATACCTACTGGCTATCGCCAGTAGGTAATATATATATATATATATATATATATATATATATATATATATATATATATATATATATATATATATATATATGTGTGTGGGTTGGTCAAACCTAAGAGGGTGGACACAGAATTATGCTGCTCCACTGGAAACAACATTGGAAAGAGGTGCTGGCAGACTCCATGAGGTCACTGATTTGGTAAGGTCTCACTCATGTCGAAAGTAATTATGTTGCTGCTAATTGGTGGGCCAAAGGCCACTGTAGAATAAAAATAATTAGCCATTTGGTTAGCTTAACTGAATGATTGATTGCGCTGGTTGGATTAACTTATTTGTGGGATTCATTCTCAACTATGTAAATTTGGGGAAGAGGGACGCTCAAAGCAGCCTGCAGGATACAGTAAAAAGGCTTCCCAATGCACTGCAGGGAACTGCACCATAGATGGGATTGACAATCTTATTCAAGAAGTGGAAAAAGTCCTTAACAAGGAGAAGAAGACTGACCGTCCTTACACTGGGCTAACAATTGCTTGTATATTAAAAAAGGGATATTAAAACTGCTAAGACATCTAAGCAGACCTCTGACAAAATAAGGTCTAACAGGGAGGGGGGGAGTCTCATGATATTAATAAGGAAACAGAGATGGCTAGTACTGAGAATGACATGTGGTAAACCCAGGGTAGCACAGCTGAATGTAATATTAATAACACTGTTTAAATCTCTGAGGTACTCTGTGCAAATGTGTATATTCCCTTGCTGATGGAGGGACCATGGTCACGAAGGCCAGAGAAACACAGGGAGATACAACATCTAACACGACGAAGGAGTGCGATTGCATTAAAAGTGTAAAAGAACTAAAAGATCTTATTGGGGAGATGGGAGAGAAATACTTAACTTACGAACACAAGTTGCACAATTAACTAATATGATGGAGAGGGCGGGACTGGTGCAATTTACAGAATAAAAACGCTTGCAAGGGGATTAGACACAAGGAATAAGGGAATAGGTAAAAGGTGGGAGAAACACTCATACGTGGGAACATAGAACCTGCGAAGGAACACATCCATACTAAGGATGATGTAATATCATGAAACTCCAACTGGGAGAGCACGCAAAGGAGTCGGGACCCTATGTACCCCGCTAGCTCTCTATATGTCCTAACACATAGCTGGAACCAGATAAAATAATATAGAAGCATAACCTAAATTCCTACCCCACAGCTCATGCAGTGGGGGCAATAGGAAGAATGATGGAAGCAGGAAACTAGACCACCAAGATGGGGGGAAGTCTGTATGATGAGACCAGAGCACATGGAAATACCTATAAAAGATGATATATGGTCACTGTTCCCAGGTTATCCATGAGAGCCAAGGGGGATAGTTAGTCTCTCAAAACTAAAGTGATACATTGGGTAAGGACTCACATGTACTGTTATTGCCTGATAAGATCAGACCTTTTAGGGGTGGAGCGTTGCCCCTCTTAGAATGCGCAGTTTGACTATATAGTCCTAGAGTTGAGCATGGAGGAGTATGCTAATGTACCAGTGGATTTAGATATGCAAACCTCTCCCCCAAAGGGCTCCCAAGTACAGTTTAAGTTTAATTTGCCATCTAAAGAGTATTCCACCACTTATGTGAACAAAACATCCCCAAAATTTCCAAGTAAGAGAATCCAGAAATATGCCCAACGTGAGATGTAATGATAATGTCCTCAGCGAGATTGATTGACTCAGGAAGGATAATGTTGCACCCCCAGGGGGAACTTTGCATGTATTCCTCTCTTCAACCTGAAAACAGTCAGAGAGTCAGATAAACATATGCATATGGGTGGACTGCCAAAACAGGGTGAGGATTATTTAACTTACACTTTCCCACAGAGCAAGGATGGCATATTGCAGTGTAGTCTGCTTTCTTTGAACAAAGCAGGAATAATAAGGTGAATGACCCAGAATGGGGATTTTTTATAGATAAATTCCATATTTGTGTGTTCCAAGACACTTGGCCTCTACAACCCTTATTGAGGATGGGTTATATAAACTATAAAAGCTAGGTTGTCAACTGCAGGTCACCCATCAGGAGGTCTAAAAATATGGCTTACGACCTCCCTAGCATGCAAGATAAGAAGGTTAAATCTTTAATCTGATGATATTTTGGGCTATGATATTAATTCTGTGACTGTGCCATTTGCATTAAGATTGCTAACATATTTGTAATCATCGATGTAGTTGGAATTATGACTCAGAAATGCTATTAGCCTTAATACTACCCCTGGAGAATTCCAATACTGAAAAGTATTTTAATATAGCTAGGGATTTTAACGCGACGTTCAAACTGTGGATTTTATTCAAAATCTTACGGAAGAAGAAGATTGTTGAATCCCCCGTTATAGAGTAGCTCCAGGGTAGCCCTGCGGATAACATCTACTCCGCTATCGCATGGATTACGTGTGTGCAATAGGCCCACATTCTCAGATAAAGGGGCTAATTACAAATCTAATAGGGCAAGCTAATTACAAATTTAAAAGGGCAAGTTGTAGAAGCAGGATCGACTATACTTTGCGTGATTTAAATGTATGGCCCAATTTATAGGACATGAAGGTCATTGATAGAACTGACAGTGACCATAACACCCTAGCCCTTGAGTTGAAGAATATCCAATACTTAAATAATATTAACTCCCCTTGTATATTGGATTCACCCATTGTATCTTCCAATGATGGCAGGAGGTTAAAATGGCCCTGTGTGCAATTGGATAAGGAAATCCTTGCTTGTATTTATATTGAAGTTACTTCTTCACAATGTCTACTTGCCAACCATGCACAAACTGAGCCGGCTATCGTGCATGTATTTTATAATTTACTTAGTACTTTCAATAAACATTTTTATAGAACATCTAAAGCTAAAATTCCTAGATGGAAGACGCAGAATGGTTTAATAAGTATTGTATATTAGCAAAGCACAAACTTATGTCTGCTGTGAAAATGGCTTTCAAACTGCCATGGTAGAAGGGAGTGAATTATATAATAGATCACAATTACTTGCCAAGAAGAACTGGGAGGAGGAAAACTGTGAGAACTCATTGGAGTGGCCTCGATAAAAGACAGCCAGTCATTCTTGCATTTGCTTGCCAAAGGGGTACCATTCACAGTAAATGAAGATGCTTTTTATATGCAACCACACATTTGGGAACAGCATTTTACCAAGCAATAATCTACCAAAGAGACAGGTGAGGGTTTTGATTTTAGAACGGCGGGTCTGACTGAAGCCCTGGAATGGAGTAGCAAGTCACTGGTTTCCTTTTCCTTGCCAGAAACTATACCAGCTATTGAATATATGAAAAAGGGGAAAGCTCCAGGTTTAGAAAGAATAGCTGGCGACCTTTATTGATCTAAGATGATCGTATGGGGCAATATATTAATTATGATTTCTAATGCTTTAGCGAAGGGCACGGACATACCGGAAAGGAGGAAGGGGGTGAAAATAATCCCAATTTATAAAAAAGGGGATAAGGTGATCCATCTAATTATAGGCCCATCAGCCTGATAGATAATGATCACAAAATGTTTAATAAGCAGGTATTGGTGAAGATACAAATTTGGCTGAAGGGCAATCACGTTTTATCTAATCTACAAGCATGATTCAGGGCAAATGCAAGCACTGCACATCAGGTATTTTGTTTTTTACTGATTCTTTGGAAATTGGAACTGATTAACAAGGGGCACTTGTATGTAGTTTTCGTTGACTTAAGATCTGCTTTTGAGTTAATCTCCTGAAAAAAACTGTGGGTTGTACTTAAGGAGATGGGGTTGCCATTAGATCTGTTAAACTTAATAATGTGCTTACACAATGGGAATTATGCACAAGTGGGGTGGGTCAGGGAGGGCAAATTAACAGAACGCATAGACATCTCCAGAGGGTTCTGACAGGGCTGTGTTGTAGCTCTAAAATTCTTTACACTCAATATAAATGGGCTAATAGACACCATATATGACTGCAAAGGTGACCCCCCTTAATCTAGTTGGCCAACGAATCCCTACCCATGTCTTTGTAGATGATATACTGCTGATATCAAAGACACCCATGGGATTACAAAACATCCTGGACCATTTTTCAGATGTCTGTGGTAAATTTGGCTTAGAAACGAATGTCCTCAAAACCAAATGTGTGACTTTACAGCCACATAAGTCATTCAGAGGAAAAGTGAGGCTTAGACCCAGGAATCTAGAACAGATTAAAGATTTCAATTATCTGGGTGTAAGGCTAGCCAGAAAGTTCTTGTGGTCTGCCCAAGACTGAAAAGAAAGTCAGATGACCCTGCAACATAATGAGGCAGCACTTGTCAAGAAACTGAAGAGATCTAACTTCCACCCAATTTCTCCTGCAGTGGAAATTCACCATGCTAGGTGGCTTGGTGAAGTTCTTTATGGAGCAGAACTAAGATCAGACCAAAGGGCTGGAAAAAATAGAAAACAAGCTTATTAGATTGTTACTGATTATGCCACAGAATAGCCCACTTACCACGTCACTTCTATACCAAGGACTGAACGTAATACATTATGTTGCACTTAAACCTCTAGTTAACTGGATTAAGTTCTGGTCGGGTACTAGATTCCTGTCAAACAGGCATTTGTCGAGGTCAAAGAGATGGATAAAATGGGATTAATAACTTGTTTCAAGTATGTTAAGATGTGGCTGCATAAATTAGGCTTGTTTGAGACGCCTGACCAAAGTAATAGTAGCTAAATTGAAAACCAGATACTGGGATTAAATTCTGAAAGTTAGTTGTTATTATCAGCACATAGCAATTTAACAAGGCGTTTCACTGATGTTAATTGCTCCTTGGCTTTTGAACAATTAATGGACCGGGTAGAACCCCCATTAGCTAGATTTCTTTTGTTTATAATTTAGATATGGGATCCTATCGGTGAATGCAGTTAGAGGTAAGTGGCGGATGAGCTCCACAATGCCATCCTGTCCGGCTTGTAATTTTAGCATTGAATCTGTGGAACATTTTATGTTTTTCTGCCCTGCGTATGCAATAACCAAGAGGAGATGGGTAATCCCAGTTTGCAGGGTACTTTCTATAACATGAGTCACAGATGCTATTTGCATATTAGGCTCTGAAAATGCGGGCTCGGTTGTGTTTTCAGTGTCGACGTATTTGCTGTATAATTGGTGCATTAAATGTAAAACAGTATATGCAAAACAACATCCTTTTGATAGCTGTTGATTTTAAACACATGCACTTTCCATATTGTTCAGTGATCAGACTGTTATCATCAATTTCTGTATGTATTAACGGTTAGTTCAAGAATTCATGGAGATCGCAGGTACTGCTTTTCTCCAGTGGTTAATTTGTAAGCAAATAAGTGTCCCGAGGCTCCTGTCAGGAGGCACCAGCCCATTTCTCCTGTTAGCGCTGCCTAAAACAGAACCAACCACTAACCATGAAAGTGGGCAGATTATGTAGCATAATGGCCAGTTGCAGAAAGAATTTGATCAGCACACACTGATAGTAACAAACAACTTCGCAAAGTGAGATTTTTTTCGACGTTCTTTTATTCTTTCATTTTCTTCACAAGGTAGTCAACATGTTTCGTCCTATTATAGGACTTCTTCAGGGCTCATCAATAGTACTTATGAGTACACAAATATCCATGCTCCACAGGTTCGGTAAAGCAAGAAAGGCTTCTTCGGAACAAATTTGAGACTTCATTAATATCAGATGTGACTCAGGTGCTATTATCATGTTGAGTAGTGTACCGGAGAGAATATTCCTGTTCTGAGCACATATTAGGCTCCAGATATCCGCTATTTTCATCTACAGTAAACTGTTTATTTGATATCAGATATATTGGTCAATGTCGATCTCTGCATCTATTTAATGATGTTCAAGCCATATGTCTCCCCTTCTGCATCTTTTCACGTTCAGCACTTCGGAGCTGGGAACTAGATTTGAATCTTGGCATTTGCTCAACATCTTGTGATTCTGGGCAAATCACTTTATCTCCCCGTAAACTAATGTGTCCTTAACTAGTGCTCATAAAAAGCGCCGGTGTTGATGAATAAGTGCCTGTGCTGAGCACCAGGAATCACATGCTTAAAGTAAGCACTACTTTTCTCCCTAAAAATATTTGGATCTTTAAGATACACTTGAAGACATAGTTGGAAACCAGTAATCCTTTTATGGCTGTCATGATGCTGATTAACGTAAGCACCTGCACTTTTATGATGGATAAGTTTTTTATTGAATTATAAACTGATTATATACATAAATTCGGCTACAGTGCTCATGAAAACTGTACTGCCTTTTCTTCTAAAGAAATATTGATCATGGAGATAGATGTATACTGTACAATAGTAAGTCAGATAAATGTTACCATTTCGGTAGAGGTTGGAGAATAATTTTGTATTTTAATTAATTTTGCAGTTTAAAACTTTTAAACTGTTGGCATACATTTTTTTCCAATAACTGCCCAAGCTATAACCTTTTGGTATGTTGCGTGTCTATTTTATTATGAACTTCCAATAAGGCATCCTGCTCTTGTGTTTCATTATTTGATTTGATTTTGGTTTTCATCTTTCTCGTGATCACATCCACATATATTAAGCCTCATGGGAATGTCAATAGATAGATAAACTTTTAGTAAGTACAGTTTGTACATTTTTATTGTTTCTACATGGTACATAACCCTGTGTCAATATTATTTTGATAATGTTATGTTTCTGCATTAACTGAGCAACCTATGTGGCTAAGTCTAGTTGCAGACCTCACTGAGTGTGTTGATTGGTCGAATTTTCTAGTTTTTTAGGCCTTGTTTGGACCGGCCTGCCCCAAACGTTTTTGCCAGTATTCAAAATAGTCTAAAGCTGATTGATGTTCATTTGGTTTACTATGGAAGAGAATTTAATGTAGCGACACAGGTAATGTTTTGGTTTTGTTCATTGAAGTGCCATTCTAAAAGCAACGATATTATTTGGTAGTGTATTTTTTGGTCAAGTGATTCAAGGTCAGGATGTTCAAAGCAATTTCTTCTCATTTGTAAGCATTGCCCAAATAGCATATTTTTCTCTTTAAACTGTATGATGTTAACTATCAACGTGGAATAATGAATTATTGTGTCGATTTGTTATAAACACTTTGTTATAGTTTATTATTTTGTTCTGTGATTTTGCACTTCTGGAATTCTATACTATTTTTGCTTTTGGAAAAAAGCTGCGAATGTGGTGCCTTTCAAAGTACAGAGATGACTGATGTGCTGGTGGTCATTTCAGAATTTGTCTGTTGGTAATCCATCAGGGTCTCCATGACCCATTGATGGAGGGAGTAACATCCACCGGACATCAATCATGCGCTAAATCTTGTTTTCATAACAATGCAATTATGCTTATCAATTTATTAAGATTTGTATACAAGAGTATGTTAATATTTGGCTAACAGTGTGTAGTTATCAAGTCTTGTGCAAGCAGGTGTAGTGTATCTAACATTTTCTTACTTAGTAAAGATTTTTTATTACTTTTCATATAGACGCAGTAAGTATACAATAGATCAGTTTTGTAGACGAGTTTTTCACATCCTATAATCACGGCTTCTATTCGAGGCCATAGCTATAGTTATCACCACCTAACTCTTGCTTCTCATCTATGTATCTTACATGCATTGGGGTATAACAGTATCGCTTAGACATATAGCAAAGATAGTTTTTCTTTTGTAGAAAAAATGTAAACAACTAATAAGGTCAGAAACGTTCACCAAGGGACATGGCCTGACAATCTGACATGGTGGACATGTGCTAGGTGAGCTCCTCCAGCCCCGGCTTCTATCCTCCCAGTATCCTGTCTAATTCTTGCCTGCAGAGACAGTGAAGATCCCGTCATCAGAGGGGCTTCACTGCTGGGCACATATGGGGCAGATTCAGGAATCGGTGTCCGCCTCTCGCCCGTTGTGAGCCTTGGTGACGGGAGGCGGCCGACCCACTGTGGAAGCCTGCTCGCGATCAGAGCAGTATCCTGAGTCGGTGAGTGGCTGGCCTTGTGCTGTGGCTCCCATGCCTTGCTGCAGTGCCCAGAGGTGCCTTGGCAGGGAGGCCGACCTGGGTGGATTGGTGAGCGTAGCCGATCGGCGCGCTATGGATCGGTCCTGGGGCCTGTGACCTCTGTGCCTGGGCAGGTCGGACCTGTGCCTGGGTACCTGGGCCTCACCTGGATTGTGCAGCCTGTGGGCCTCTGGCCGTCCTTGGCAGGCCCTGGGGTGTACGTGGGCTGCATCGCCCCACCGGGCCAGGGGCCTTCAGTCTTGCCTGAGAGGAGGGTGGGAGGATGAGGTTTGTCCACAGAGCACCCTAAATGACATTAGCATCATGGGGGAATCAGCCAGCCCTCACATTGACCAGAGCGCCCCCCAGGCCCGCCATCAATTAGCGGAAAAGGCGCCCACCATTGAGGACCTACTGTAGAAGCCTGCTCGCGTTCAGCGCGGCATCCTGAGCCGGTGAGTGTCTGGCCTCGAGCCATGGCTCCCGCGCTTTGCTGCAATGCCCGGAGGTGGCTTGGTGGGGAGGACGGCCTGGGCGCACTGGTGCCCATGGCTGATCGTCACGCTGTGGATTTGTGCTGGGGCCAGTAGCCGTAGGGCCTGGGTCGGTCGGACCTGCTCCTGGGTACCTGGGCCTTGCCTGGGTTGTGCTGCCTGCAGGCCTCTGGCTGTCCTTGGCGGGCCCTGGGGTGTAAGTGGGCAGCATCCCCCAGGACAGGGGCCATCAGCCTTGCCTTAGAAGAGCATGGAAGGACGAGGCTCACCCACAGAGTGCCCTCAGTGACATCAGCTTCCCAGGGGGGAGTCGGGCAGCCCTCACATCGACCAGAGCGCCCCCCGAGTCCAACATCAATTAGAAGAGAAGAAACTAGCCATCAAGGAAATACCTGTGGGGGACCCTGGGTCACAGTGGTGGACATATGCATGGCCTGGGGGGGGTGTTGCGGCGCGGAGGCCTGGTGCAGGGGACCATGCAGAGAGCTGTGTGGAGGAGCCTGCCCGATAGCACCCCAGTAAACCCTGGTTTCTGAGCATAGCTGATGCCCACGCAGCCTCTGGGGACCTTGACAGAAGTGGGCTGCAGAAGTGTGGACCTGAGGGTGAGACACCTATTACACGGGTTATCCCTGCCTACGGAAGTGGTTGGGCTAGGCCCCAATGTGGCTTGTGGCGGTGGTCCCCACCCGGTCCTCCTCTCGGTATCTAGAAGAGCAAATTACCGCTGAATAACCAGACTGAGCCGCACCAGGTGCAGAGTGTATAGATACTGGCAGTAGCACCTGCCGACCATCCTTCAGTCATCCATATCTCCTGCCCAACAACGGATACAGATGCCACGGTCTGGTTCATTCATAGTGACTCGAGATAAGACGGGGAGTGGAGCTTCAAAACAAAGCACAATAGACAGATTCACGGAGTACGGGGCCCCAGCCATTGAGACGGGGATGTGCCAGCCACCACACTTGATAATACGGCGTTGTTGGCTGCCATCATGCAATCTAGGGATGCACTGGACACCAAGATTGGCGCCGCAGGGGTGGACATCATGCTCCTATGCCAGGACCTCCGAAATGCGGCGGACAGACTCAATGCCACTGAAATGCGAGGCTCCAGCTTAGCAGAGACAGTGACCACTCTCCAAAGGAAAGTCTCTTTCCTGGGGACATTGACGAAATGCCTGGTAACTCGAGTAGGAGACACAGAGGAAAGAGCCCGCAGCAATAACCTTTGTTTCATGGGCTTTGCCAAGGGATGTGAGGGAGACGACATTGAAAAAGTCCTTACCACCTGGCTGCTGAGCTGGCTGCCCCCTGATTCTCTTTCCATCTGCTTTATCATTTATAGAGCACATAGGGCCCTTGCCAGGAAGCCCTCCCAGCACTAAGCCCCAGCCGATTATTGCCAGAATACTAAACTTCCAATCTGACCATCTTCTGTCAGGCTAGGCTGTGGGACTCTCTCACATTCATAATTCAATTCAAATATTT
Source organism: Lissotriton helveticus (assembly GCF_964261635.1). Lineage (NCBI taxonomy): Eukaryota > Metazoa > Chordata > Amphibia > Caudata > Salamandridae > Lissotriton > Lissotriton helveticus. The sequence continues at coordinate 709,428,393 of NC_136070.1, forward strand.
ATTAAGATTTGGAACTCATATGAGGTCCACATAAAATACATACGAATTAATACATAAAAATGTAAATATAATAACACTCGTTCCACGAACATAAGTCAGAATAGAATGACAAAATATATCCTAAAAAGTACAAAAAAATGTGTTAGGGACAATAAGTCAACAAGTTAAAATACTAAGTAAAATGCAAAATTCATCGTCAGCAGATTATTTGAATTTATCAGCAAATGGAATTTTTAAAGCATATCCTATCATAACCAGATAGTAATGCAATAGCAGCAGTACATGTGCAAAAAGACAATCCAGTATCTTACTTTATCTGAGAGTTTAAGGTAGTAACAGAAGGAAGAGGGAAGAGAAACACAGCAACTCCAATTTGTACAAACAGCGGCAAAAACATGACTAAAATATACACATGAACTCTTTAAAATAATTAAAAAGTTTAAAACACACTGCTTCATTTTTTGGACAAAATAAGAAGTCACGTGCAGAAGTTACATTTTTGACACCATTTTGTAAGAACATTGGCCGAAGCCAACAACGCCGGCATTAAGTCAATGCAGGACATACAAACAAGACGTGATCCAGGGTCTGAACACACAAATTGCAAAGATTACAGATTTTTCCATTACTTAGATTTGGGGACCAGTGTGCGGGTAAATCGTTTAAAGGTAGAAGATTCATGCGACAAAGTGTAAGAAGCCTTCGGGTTCCATGCTGTAAATTCCAGTATACATATTTTTTAGACGTTTTTGGTATTTATTTATTTTATAGCACTTGTAAGGCGCGCAGCTACCCACAAAGGGTTTCCCGGCGCCGGACCAGCATGAACACAATACCACTGGAGAGAGAATAGTCAAAGCATTTATTTGTTAAATAACCATATTTTAACACTTTTTCTGAAATTCATGTAGCTTTCCTCCTTGCGTATGTGAATAGGCAGTGAATTCCACAACGTTGGGCCCAGGTAGGAAAAGGATCTCCCGCCTATTCTGGCCCGTTTAAACCTTGGAACTACAAAGTTTGCAGCTGTGCCTGAACGAAGACTACGGTTTGGGAGGTAGGGTTTAGCAAGTACCTGTAAATATTTGGGGGCAGTGCCGGCTTTGATTTTAAATAAATAACTCAGGGCCTTGAAACGAATTCGGTTTTCAACCTTAAGCCAATGCAACTCCCTAAGATGTTTGGTAATCCTGGCGGATTTAGGGATTTTGCAGAGCAGTCTGGCCGCAGCGTTCTGCACTAATTGAAGACGCTTTATCACTGCCTTGTTTGAACCCAGGTATAAGATGTTACCGTAGTCAAGTCGGGATGTCACTAAGGCATTGACCACGGTCTTCTGGGTAGTGGGTGGCAACATCCAGACTATTTTGCGTAACCATTTAAGAATGGTAAAGCAAATACCTGCCACTTTATTTGCTTGTTGAGTCATGGAAAGACTGTCGTCTATAGTGACCCCAAGGTTTCTAACCTGAGAGGCTAAAGGTGGGAGTTTGCCTAATGATGATGGCCAGTGGGAGTCGTTCCAGAGGTCTTTACTATTTCCCAACAATAGGACCTCTGTTTTATCTCCATTTAATTTGAGTTGGTTGGCTGACATCCAACTAAATATTTCTTGGAGGCCTACTTTTAATGCAGAAGGGACAGACAAGTCGGATTTGGAGAGTGAAAACAGGACTTGCGAGTCTTCTGCATAAGTCATTAAACTTAGACCAAGGTTTTCTACAAGATTGGCTAGTGGTCGTAGGTACAAATTAAAAAACAGAGGGCTCAAGATGGATCCCTGCGGCACACCATGAGGAGAGTGGAATACCTCAGAACATGCCTCCGAAGAGGAGATCTGGAAAGTGCGAAGGGATAAGTAAGATCTGATCCATTTCAGAGCTTTCCCCTCGACACCATTCTCCTCCAGCCTGTCAATCAGTATGGAGTGAGAAATGGTGTCGAAAGCCGCACTAAGGTCTAACAAGACCAGTGCTACTGTTTGGCCGTCATCCATAAGCTCCCTGATCTTTTCTGTGACCCCGAGTAGCGCCGTTTCAGTAGAAAATCCACTCCTGAACCCAGATTGGGACAAATGCAGGAGCTCATTGTTTTCCACATAGGTTGAGAGTGCCTTGTGTATATGCCTCTCTAAAATTTTTGAAAAAGCAGGCAATAATGAGATTGGCCGATAATTGGCCAGTATCATCGGGTCTGCACCTGGTTTTTTAAGTAGAGGGCTGACCATGGCATGTTTCCATAGAGCAGGAACTGTAGCTTGCTCCATGGAAGCATTCAATATCTCTGCTATGGGATTCAGAGCAGAGTCCTCTAAATTTTTTATAATACCGATAGGAATAGGGTCACGCGGGGAACCCGATTTGATCGATTTTAGTAGTTCCTTCAGTGTGTCCAATTTAATGGGAGAATGAATGTGTGTGGGTGCTGCACACTGTAATACAATTTTTAGCAAAATTTAATCTGATACGAGTGCTACCTTTGATTGGTGCCTGCTAACACCTAATGAAACATGTATGTTGCCTGGCACCTGAATGGCTGCCAGGGCTCTTGGGTGCACTCTTAAATGAGAAAACTCTTAGTTAGCTTTCAACATTTCAATTCTTGTTTAATCAATTATTTGTATGATATATTGCATCAGTATATCCATCGTATTCAAACATTACTAACGTTTATGAACATAAATCAAAGCAAGTTCATGACATTCAATTCATCAACCAAAATATACAATGTAAAGTACATCAACCCAATGCATTTCGGGACCTTGCGGCCCCTTCATCAGGGGTCTGCCAAAGAAAAACATGAAGAAAAGAAGAATGATAGAAAGAAGAGAAAAAGAGAAAAAGAAAACTCGTTACTCTCGATGTTTAAAGGTTTCTCAGTTACTTGATATTTGCCAATATTATCATTTAAAGGACTTGAGCTCTCATATATTGAGATGCAATCTCTTTATATATTATTGTGAAAATTGTTATTAATTCTGCAACAAGGAATAAATTGTATTTCACGCTAGTTTATTTAAAACGTGTTCTTAGTTGAGCAATAGGCTTTTTATGGAGCCTGCCTACCGTTATTATAAGGTTGTTCTTGTTGATGAACCAGTTATCTACAGAAAAACAAAAATAAATACAGGGTAGCTTACTACACTGTAAACTAAACATTATTATTTACACGTTGTTAATTCTCCGCCTTTATGGTTACCTGCGAGCCTATGCGTGCTGCGTCGGTCTCGCTTCTGTGATCCGGACAAACAAATACTATCTAATGGAAAAAAGAACCAATTGAAATCTAGGTTCATTTAAAAATGCCTGATGAGCATATCTGTATAATGCACCATAGTTTACCTCTTTGGGAAGTCGTGTTTGCGCCTTTTAATTCTTTTACTTAGCCAGCCTGCAACAACCTGTCAAGAAGTTGAAGACGCTATTTTAGTTCAACTTTACAAAAAGACAGAAACGCTACCTAAAATCGCAAACGCTAGCAACTTAAAAATTGCTTGCGTGCCTCATCCAAAAGTTCGGGTTAGTTTTTACCTGCGGTCCTAGGCAAAGAGGCTTCGGTCCCGCAGAGTTTGTTGGGGGTCGTGGCCTGCAAAAATACATCCGCGTGTTAAAAGGTTGCGATTCTCAGCATAAATGAAAATGCCTGAACGCGCCTAATCCTTTCGAAGCAACGCTCTCGCGTCTTACCGAGTTATTTGCTTCTAGCTCCCTCCTACAGGATTCTGTGCTCGAAAGCTTCGTGCCTCAGTCGGGCTTGTAGTCCTTCATCTATACTAAGGTCGATCCTATCATGGAAATAAGCGAAGGACTTGCAATCATTGCGTAGTGGCCATCTTTGAATGTCTAAATCATATGTTTATTTTGATTTGGGTTTCCTCTAAGATTAATCGGTTCTGTTGAATCTATGGGCTTCCAAGATATACATCATAAGCGGAAAGGAAAAAGGAAAATTAGGAAAAGTATTCATACATTAATGAAACGATTACCTCAAATTACAAAGATTACCAAAATGTCATTATTAAACTATTCCATACTCAACCAAATCCATACAAAAAAACCCTTATTGAATGCCTGCCTATTTACAAACTTGAGCTCTGCGTATAGTTATTCCATATGAATTGTTTTAGTGTGGGCAAAGTGTTGTTCAACTATGTGCTTATTTACAAAACTTTGTGTGTATGTTTTACTGTTCAATACATCGCGGGTCTGAATTCACCGGGCTTCAGAACTGGCCTTGTTTTATGACTGTTTAAAGAAAACAAACCATCTCCATTTTATCATTGAGCCCGAAAGGGACAAGTGTCTGTAATTTCCGCATCCAGTAAGCTTCTCTCTGGAGTAGGATCCTTGCATTGTCAAAACCAAGTCTTTGTGGAACTTGCTCAACTATTTGGAATCGTAGTTGAGCGATTGTGTGTCTAAATTCAGTCCAATGCTGCGCCAGCGGGGATGTGGTATTCTTAAGTCTTATCCGGCTTTTATGCTCGGTTAACCTCACTTTTAATTTCCTATCTGTTTTTCCTACATATAGTAGTCCACATGGGCACTTAATGGTGTAAATCACATGTTCCGAGTTGCAGGTTGTATTATGTTTTAGTTGAATTTGTTCACCGGTTCTTGGGTGTAGGATTACACTCCCTGGTATTACATTGTTGCAATTCTTGCAATTGTGACATTTTGTCGTTCCTTTGAAAGTTGTTGGTTCAATGTCTTCTTTAGATTTATTAGATTTACTTAGCATTTCTTTGAGATTCTGAGCCCTTTTGTAGGCAAACAGGGGTTGCTCAAGAAAAAGAGAACCGAAGTCTTTTTCGGCTTGCAGAATTTCCCATCTTTTCTTTATTATTTTCTTAATCTCCCAAGATGCCGTAGAGTATTTTGTCACAAATACCATCCTTTTGTTTGTTTTTTTGAGTTTCTTCTGGAGTAGTTCATGCCTGGGGATAGTTTTAATTTTTTCAACATGTGCTTCAAGAAGTTTTTTCGGATACCCTCTATCCAAATACTTTTGTTTTTGCTCTTCAATGGTTTTTTCACAGATATCTGGATTTGACGTGATTCTCTTTATCCGCATGAATTGCGACACTGGTAAGTTGTTAATCAGACTTGCAGGGTGGAAGCTTCCATATAGTAATGCATTATTTTTGTCTGTGGGTTTTTTATAAACACTTGTGTGTATGGACTCCTCTTTAATTTCTACTAGGACATCTAAAAATGGCAAAGCTTCAGTGCTCATACTGTGTGTGAACTGAATTCGTGGATCAATGGTATTCAAATGCTGTATGTTCTCAACCAGCTTTGTCTGTGATTCTTTCCAAATTAAAAAGATATCGTCTATATATCTTTTATAATAGACCAGGCCTGCTTGCCACTCCGGATGCTTCAAAATGTGATCTTCTTCAAATTTCGCCATGAAGACGTTAGCATAGATACAGGCTCCACACACATTCATTGTTTCATATCTTTTTGCAAACGGTGGGCACTGGCACCAAGAAAATGTCTTTTGATTCAATATCAGGAATTACGGAAAATAGAGCGAACATTAAAATCTATACCTCAGATGAGGCAGATCTAATATATAAATTGATCAAGGAAACCAAAACTTTTGATGCAAAAAGCGGATCAGTTACACAACAATTGAAGCAGCTCGAATATTTAACAAAACGGGAGCTAAACCAACGTCTACACGCCTCTACGCTAATTCAATATCACCGCGTAAGACGAATTCCCAGAGGACTCAGACTAGCCATCAGACCTATGTTATATAGACTCAATAACAATCCGCAATTTATGGAAAAGTGGTTCTGCATTTTAAATAAATGTTCTTTAGACTTAATTTTGTTGTTAGTGGAAGAACTGTCAAGAATCATAAAAGAACTGGAAGAAGAAATATTCAATATCAAAAAAGATTTGTCAACCAGATTGGAAAGAGAGCCTTGGGATAAATTTCTAGCGGACTTGGATATAAAACTTGATAAGTACGGAAAAGAGCTACAAGAAACCAAATTGCGTAAATTTAAACGCGATACGATCGATTACAAGCTCAACGAAGCTTATACTTGGGCCGAGGTTTATGCAAAAAGGAGGTATACAAACAAAAAGCAACAACCAACAACATCAGATGAGAGTGGAGTTTCAGACAGTGATACTAGTACATCGAGGCAACCCTTAAGTAAACAACAAACAGCCCCATCAACTTCAGTAGAAACTACAAGCAGCTCAGCTCCCATTTCGGATCCTTTTTTAGAGGTGGGCCCTTTGCCCAGCAAACCGCCGGATCAAGCAACAACATCACAGGCGGACAAAAAACGAGACGAGGAAAGGGAAAAGGAAAGGGAAAGGAAAGCGAGTCTAAGAAGTCAGACCAAAACCTCGTGATAAATATATCAGAGTATCCTTTGACAAACTTTGAGGCAGATCTACTTAACAAGGGAACATCATTTGTAAGCACCTACCAAACTAACGAGCTAGAAACAGAAGTTGCGTTTTTTAAGTTCATGCGGCTACTGAGGCTCAAACATTTCTTCACGATAGTGAATCCAGTTCAAGCTGAAGATAACGAAGAAGTCAAATTTAGACCGAAGAGCACTTTTCTAGCTCCAATTTCACATAAAACACTTGATACCTTCGAAACACTAGTCAAGGCGGACTTAAGCAAAATACATTTCAAAAGGAAATTGAGCAATCTAACTAAGGCTGAATATAGTGCTTTACAAGCATTAGCCAAAAACCCTGCAATTGTAATCCAGAAAGCGGACAAAGGAGGGGGTCTAGTGATAATGGATTCTGCATTTTATCTACAAAAAGGCACAGAGCATGTAAATGACGCAACAACTTATGTAAAATTGAATAATGATCCAACAATGGAAATAGCACAGACTTTGGACAAAATACTGGATAAAGCTGAGGAATTAAATTGGATCAACCCAACAACCAAGCGGTATCTAAGACAAATTTACCCGAGAAGACCGAGGATTTATTTCTTGCCAAAAATTCACAAAAACCTTCAAAACCCACCATTCAGACCTATAGTGTCTGGACGTTCCTCAATATTTGAAAACTTAGGTATATACATTGATAGCCACATGCAATTATTCATACAACAATGGCCCACATATCTGGAGGACACTTCTGACTTTTTAAGAAATCTCAAAACTATTGATGTGAAATCAGTGAGCGAATGGATTATCTGTACACTAGATGTCACAGCATTGTACACATCGATACCGCACAAACTGGGCTTGGAAGCCATGGAATGGGCTTTATTAAAAGGAGAAAAGCCAGAAGAGGTCAAATGTATGATCATCCAGTTATTGGAATTTTGTTTAGAAAATAGCTATTTTACTTGGCAAAATGATTTTTTCTTACAGTTGAATGGTACAGCCATGGGCTTTCCTGGAGCCTGTATCTATGCTAACGTCTTCATGGCGAAATTTGAAGAAGATCACATTTTGAAGCATCCGGAGTGGCAAGCAGGCCTGGTCTATTATAAAAGATATATAGACGATATCTTTTTAATTTGGAAAGAATCACAGACAAAGCTGGTTGAGAACATACAGCATTTGAATACCATTGATCCACGAATTCAGTTCACACACAGTATGAGCACTGAAGCTTTGCCATTTTTAGATGTCCTAGTAGAAATTAAAGAGGAGTCCATACACACAAGTGTTTATAAAAAACCCACAGACAAAAATAATGCATTACTATATGGAAGCTTCCACCCTGCAAGTCTGATTAACAACTTACCAGTGTCGCAATTCATGCGGATAAAGAGAATCACGTCAAATCCAGATATCTGTGAAAAAACCATTGAAGAGCAAAAACAAAAGTATTTGGATAGAGGGTATCCGAAAAAACTTCTTGAAGCACATGTTGAAAAAATTAAAACTATCCCCAGGCATGAACTACTCCAGAAGAAACTCAAAAAAACAAACAAAAGGATGGTATTTGTGACAAAATACTCTACGGCATCTTGGGAGATTAAGAAAATAATAAAGAAAAGATGGGAAATTCTGCAAGCCGAAAAAGACTTCGGTTCTCTTTTTCTTGAGCAACCCCTGTTTGCCTACAAAAGGGCTCAGAATCTCAAAGAAATGCTAAGTAAATCTAATAAATCTAAAGAAGACATTGAACCAACAACTTTCAAAGGAACGACAAAATGTCACAATTGCAAGAATTGCAACAATGTAATACCAGGGAGTGTAATCCTACACCCAAGAACCGGTGAACAAATTCAACTAAAACATAATACAACCTGCAACTCGGAACATGTGATTTACACCATTAAGTGCCCATGTGGACTACTATATGTAGGAAAAACAGATAGGAAATTAAAAGTGAGGTTAACCGAGCATAAAAGCCGGATAAGACTTAAGAATACCACATCACCGCTGGCGCAGCATTGGACTGAATTTAGACACACAATCGCTCAACTACGATTCCAAATAGTTGAGCAAGTTCCACAAAGACTTGGTTTTGACAATGCAAGGATCCTACTCCAGAGAGAAGCTTACTGGATGCGGAAATTACAGACACTTGTCCCTTTCGGGCTCAATGATAAAATGGAGATGGTTTGTTTTCTTTAAACAGTCATAAAACAAGGCCAGTTCTGAAGCCCGGTGAATTCAGACCCGCGATGTATTGAACAGTAAAACATACACACAAAGTTTTGTAAATAAGCACATAGTTGAACAACACTTTGCCCACACTAAAACAATTCATATGGAATAACTATACGCAGAGCTCAAGTTTGTAAATAGGCAGGCATTCAATAAGGGTTTTTTTGTATGGATTTGGTTGAGTATGGAATAGTTTAATAATGACATTTTGGTAATCTTTGTAATTTGAGGTAATCGTTTCATTAATGTATGAATACTTTTCCTAATTTTCCTTTTTCCTTTCCGCTTATGATGTATATCTTGGAAGCCCATAGATTCAACAGAACCGATTAATCTTAGAGGAAACCCAAATCAAAATAAACATATGATTTAGACATTCAAAGATGGCCACTACGCAATGATTGCAAGTCCTTCGCTTATTTCCATGATAGGATCGACCTTAGTATAGATGAAGCACTACAAGCCCGACTGAGGCACGAAGCTTTCGAGCACAGAATCCTGTAGGACAGAGCTAGAAGCAAATAACTCGGTAAGACGCGAGAGCGTTGCTTCGAAAGGATTAGGCGCGTTCAGGCATTTTCATTTATGCTGAGAATCGCAACCTTTTAACACGCGGATGTATTTTTGCAGGCCACGACCCCCAACAAACTCTGCGGGACCGAAGCCTCTTTGCCTAGGACCGCAGGTAAAAACTAACCCGAACTTTTGGATGAGGCACGCAAGCAATTTTTAAGTTGCTAGCGTTTGCGATTTTAGGTAGCGTTTCTGTCTTTTTGTAAAGTTGAACTAAAATAGCGTCTTCAACTTCTTGACAGGTTGTTGCAGGCTGGCTAAGTAAAAGAATTAAAAGGCGCAAACACGACTTCCCAAAGAGGTAAACTATGGTGCATTATACAGATATGCTCATCAGGCATTTTTAAATGAACCTAGATTTCAATTGGTTCTTTTTTCCATTAGATAGTATTTGTTTGTCCGGATCACAGAAGCGAGACCGACGCAGCACGCATAGGCTCGCAGGTAACCATAAAGGCGGAGAATTAACAACGTGTAAATAATAATGTTTAGTTTACAGTGTAGTAAGCTACCCTGTATTTATTTTTGTTTTTCTGTAGATAACTGGTTCATCAACAAGAACAACCTTATAATAACGGTAGGCAGGCTCCATAAAAAGCCTATTGCTCAACTAAGAACACGTTTTAAATAAACTAGCGTGAAATACAATTTATTCCTTGTTGCAGAATTAATAACAATTTTCACAATAATATATAAAGAGATTGCATCTCAATATATGAGAGCTCAAGTCCTTTAAATGATAATATTGGCAAATATCAAGTAACTGAGAAACCTTTAAACATCGAGAGTAACGAGTTTTCTTTTTCTCTTTTTCTCTTCTTTCTATCATTCTTCTTTTCTTCATGTTTTTCTTTGGCAGACCCCTGACGAAGGGGCCGCAAGGTCCCGAAATGCATTGGGTTGATGTACTTTACATTGTATATTTTGGTTGATGAATTGAATGTCATGAACTTGCTTTGATTTATGTTCATAAACGTTAGTAATGTTTGAATACGATGGATATACTGATGCAATATATCATACAAATAATTGATTAAACAAGAATTGAAATGTTGAAAGCTAACTAAGAGTTTTCTCATTTAAGAGTGCACTCAAGAGCCCTGGCAGCCATTCAGGTGCCAGGCAACATACAATTTAATGGGAGGCCAGGCTTCGAGATGACATTTTTCTCTAGGGACTAGGGCAGTGTTATCTTCCTTGTCTGTAGTCCTGCTGTCATTTTTCACACTAGAGACAATGTTCTCAATCTTGTTCGTGAAGAAAGACGCCAGGTCCTGGCATTTCTGGGTGTTAAGGGAGGAAGGTTCTGCTCTAGAGTTTTCGCCAGCTAATTCTTTTACCATGTTGAAGAGCGTCTGAGATTTATTTTCGGCCATGTTAATGGTGTTGGTAACATAGCATGCTTTAGCTTTCATGCATGCTGAGTGGTAACAATTTCTGGCTTTCCGGTAGACTTCTTTTTGGTAGAGATCGTAATTTTTTCGCCACTGCCTCTCTAGAGACTTACAGGTAGATTTTTCTTTCTTCAGGGCTTCTGTGAACCAGGGGGCGGGAGGGCGGTGTACTTTCCCTTTGCAACGGGCTAAAGGCAGGCAAGTGTCAACAGCACCAGTTAGCCATAATTGTGTTGATTCTGCAATGCTATCCATATCTCCCTCTAAACATGGGTGACCCTCCTTCAAAGTATTGTTAAGGTCCTCCAAATTAAGGGATTTCCAGTTTCTTCTAAAAGATTCTGAAGGTGTCATAATTGGACCTTTTTTGGGCTTAAGTGAGAGAGTAAAACTTTGTAGAAAATGATCTGACCATAGGACAGGCGTGGTGTTAAGCCATGAAAGTTCTTTCAGATTTGATATTATGGGGTCTAGCAAGTGTCCAGCTTTATGAGTTGGACCACTATTTCGTAGCATCATATCTAACACCGTAAGATCATCTATTAAGTTTTTGCAGGTCTTGTTATTATCATCCTCTAAATGAAGATTCAAATCTCCTAATAGAGTGAAATTTTGAGCTTTCAGCTGAAGAGGTAAGATATAATCAGCCAAATTTTGTGACCAGGAAGGATCATTTCCTGGCGGTCGGTATAACAGTAAGCCGGAAAAGGTAAAATTGGGATTGAGGGTAATTTTAAAAGATGCTGCTTCGCAGTTCGGGATAAGTGCAGGTTCAAAGTTGCACACATAGTCTCTGCTGTAAATAATAGCAATACCCCCTCCTGTTTGGCCTACCCGATCTCTCCTAGCAATAGCATAGCTCGGGGGGAGGGCGGATGCAACATCAGGGCCCGATCCATTATGAAGCCACGTCTCAGTTAAAAATATAGCACAAGGCTTATTTTCAATCAATAGGTGGAAGATATCTAGTTTGTGCTGAGGTAGTGAACGACAATTTATCAGGTAAAAGATAAAGTCATTAGAACTCTCTCTCTGTTGGTAAGGTCTAAAAGCAGTACCCTGTGGGGTATCAGGATAGGGCTGGACGTTAGTCAAGGTAAAAGTACAAATCGGGCATGTTTGTGCACCAGCTTGTTGCGGGTTCAAAATTATACAGGTGTCATGACTAATAGGGCGTAACGCCCTAATTAAAGCACCTGTTAGCATACCTGTGAACTGGGAAGGACGGAGATTTGTGCCCTATGTCCCGGTCTGGCCCGGACGGGCACAGACGGGCTGACTCTGGCTGGACTCCGGCGAAGACGAGGCGCATCCGCCGGTATGTTTGTCCTTAAAATTAACTCTAATCTCTTTTTGGAATTACAGAATTCAATGTCCCTGTTAAAACTAATCTTACCACTAGTGGTTTTTAAAAGAGATTTAAATTCTGAAGGAAGAAGAGTATTCACTAAATCTTCTTGTACCGTGAAGTTTTTTTTTGCAAATAAAAAATCATGATAAAAAGAATAATTGTTTGCCCGAACACCGAAAACTTCTTGACACATGATCCCTCTTAATGAATCTTGCTAGCTATTTTTCAACTGGTATCCCCAACGCAATACCCTTGCTAAACCTTGGATGTAGGAGCTTATTAAGCCAAATTCCAGCCTAATAGCGGCCGTTGGGACTAACGTATTAAAATTACATAATTTACTTAATATCTGACCTTCGATTCTGTCCCAAAAATTCCAATCTTTGACAGGGATGGATTCAATGGCATAAAGCAGCGTTGATGGAATTTTTACTTTAAAAACCATTAACGCATGTAAAAAATGCCTTCTACCCATAGCATTATAAAAGATACGCAAGCCGTTGGCGTGCGATACAGCTTTAGATGCGCTGTGTTCAGTATAGAATGTATTCTTGGTGCTGCCTGCCATTAGTTTCCCTAAATAAGGATATGAGTCTACAACCTCCAATTTTTCAGGACGTATGTGCCAATTAAAATTACATAATTTTCTATTTTTCGTACATTTCATAACTAAAATTTAACTTTTTGAAACATTTATTTTTAGGAAGTGGTCAACTGTATAGTTCTGCTAGGAGATTAACTTTCTGTTCAACCCAATAGGGGTTAGGTTCATTAGTACGATATCATCTGCGTAAAGGAGGCATGCAAATGACTGGTTACCTAACTTTGGGGCGTCTCCCTCAGCGCAATTAAAAATATCGGGTAAATTAGCTATATATAGAGAAAACAGCAATGGCGCTAGCAAGCAACCTTGTTTCAAGCCATTTTCAGTAGGGATAGCTTCAGATAGACCTTGATTGCCACCCATAAGAATCTTGCACCAAGTATGCGAATGAAATCCAAACATTCGAATTGCAGCATATAATGATTTACCCTGACTATACTAAACTTGTTCAACAACAACGGCAGTCATTCACGGAGGCGAATGCGCGGCTCCGGGCCTCAAAATACCATATGCTCTTTTCTTCCCGGCCCGCAGTCAGAGTGTTTTATAAATCTCACACCCTATATTTCGATTCCACGGAGGAGTTGTTCTCCTGGACGGACAAGGAAATATCAGTGAAATCTCGTATCCCACCGTCTCTCGAATCAGACTTTCCGCAAGCGACAGCATAAGTCGGAACTCTAAATCCAAAGGGAAGCAGCAACACAGATCAGGATCCTCTTGGCATTCACGGGCGCATAACGATAGCCAAAATATGCCCTCTTTATAGCTTGGGATGAACTTGGCGAGCGAGATGCACGGCGGAGGTCTCATCGGCGATGGAACTAGCGGAGACTAGTCTATATATGTAATTTTGATTTATTCTCTTGCAGGTTAAGGTTGTTCTCCGTGCAGGGGCTATGACCCAAGTTGAGACATTACCTGAAAAGCAGGTACAAGTTATGTTTGTGGGAGGTATTTGGAATCCATTGGAAGGGCATGGTCACCAATCCCCATTAGAGCTGGCATGGCCTGCCCGCCGCAACAGGTACTTCTATGTTTCTGAATTATTGGGGTCTGGGCGGAGGGAACAGGGATTGTTTAATAGTTTGACATGCTAAGCTCCATATGTATATTAAGGCGGTCCACGTACAGGCAATCGGGCTCATTTGCAGGCTTCCACACGCACAACACATACACCATGGAAGATAAGTCTCTCACCTCACAGGGTAAGCTTCATCTCATCAGCTGGAATATCCGAGGTGTCCTAGATAAAGTTAAGAGGGGTCAGTGCTTAAGCAGGCCAAGCGCCTCGGTCCTGATGTCTTAATGCTTCAGGAAACACTTCTTATGGGAACAAAGACCCTCTGTCTTTCTAGATGCGGGTTGACTAGGTGTACCATTCCTGCTTCATTAGGGGCTCTAGAGGCACTGTGCTCCTGATACACCACAGAGACTCATTTACCACTACCTACACATGGATAGACAAACTGAGCAGCTATGTTTTGAATCATATGTTTTTGTGGCAGGCACTCTGTACAGCAAAAGTTTGGTTTCGGACAGCGTCTATGCCCCTCTTCCCTCCTCCTTTATCCCAGACCTTTACTGATCTCCTAACAGATACATGGCTAGATATCCCAGACGGACTAATGGTCATTCGAGGAGACTGGAACGATGTCTTACATACACAACAAGACAGATGGCATCCCTCCAGGGCACTGGGGATCATGTTGGAGTCACACATTCTTCGCCTGACTAGAGACATGGGATGGACAGACACATGGTGCACACTCCATCCATTAGATCACGGTTACACATATTACTCACAGGTACACCAGATGTTCTCTCACATCGATTACACGTTTGTTCCAGCTAGCTACACATACAGAGTGTCTGGTGCAGAGATATTACCTAGGAGCTTGTCAGATCATGCTCCAATATCACTCGACCTCCGGGTGTGTCCGTGCCGGTCATCCTTTTGTTGGCGTATGTCCTCTTGGCAGCTCCACGATCAACAATATTGCACACACATGCACTGGGCCATACAGGACTATATTCACACAAACATAGGAACTGTACCGTCGCCTAGAACCCTGTGGGAGGCTATAAAGCTGACCCTGCACGGTGTTGGTAGCTCCTTTTGTGCATATACACGCAAACAACAGAGCGAAAAACTTGTATGTATTGAATCCCAATTGTTGTCCCTGGAGAGGCCGGAGTGGAGGGGGAGGGAGGGCAGGTGCTCGGCATATGGTCCATATACAACAAATATATCAAGACGAGCTAATGGAGGAAGCAAAGTCTGAATGGCTGACTTCTAGTAGCCGTATATACCAATTGGGTGACAAATCCAGTAAGCTACTACATAGGTTATGCCAGCAGGCCACACAGCCTACCCACATACCATGTATCAGGAGCCTAGAATGTCTGGGAATATCCTGACAGATCCACTTTCGATAGCTAACAGCTTTGCTAACTACTATAGACAGCCATACACACAACACGATTCTCTGCCAGTTGCTACTATCCAAAAATTTCTTGATGACCTCCCCTTGAGGGCCCTCTCTAATACCGCTAGGGCACAGCTTGATGCTCCCATTACGATTGCGGAGCTCACGGCTCCGGCTGCCGAGCTGCGACTGAGTAGGCTCCAGGCCTCAATGGATTTCCATGTGTGTTTTTTAAAATATGTATGCCACAACTGTGAGCCCCATACTTGGTGGCGCTCCAGGCCACAGGGCAGGAGGGTAGACTCCCGCCAGACTAGACACACGTGGAGGTGATGCTGTTCTAAAAGCCTGGCTGACCTCAAGAGGTCCACTCCTCATTCAGCCTGATTTCTTTCTTAACCTAGTGGCCAAATTGCTTGCCAAAATACTTGCCAACAGACTTATGCCTTACGTTACAGATCTGTTTCATGCAGATCAGGCCAGCTTTATGCCGCGACGCACAACCCATCACAACTTTAGGAGAGCGCATAATGCTGTTGCGACTGTAGAACGCCTTGATGCCCCAGCTGCACTACTCCTTGCAGACATGGATAAAGCGTTCGACTCCATTAACTGGGTCTTTCTCTCCGCGCTCCTTCACAAACTAAATTTTGGCCTGCAGTTCCTAACATACATATTTCTACTCGACACTGACCTCACAGCCGCGGTGCGGGTGATGGGTTCAGTATCTTCATGGTTCCCTATTTACACATTCACCTAACAGGGATGTCCACTGTCGCCATATTTATTTGCATTGGCAATAGAGCCACTGGCAGAATGGGTGAGAATGGATTCGCAGCTGAAGGGCTTCGAATGGTCTCTGGAGGTGTAGACTGAATTGCATTATAAGCTGATGATGTCTTATTCTTTATAACTGATCGTCACAGGTCGGGCCCCCGGCTCATCCGCATAGTGGAGATATTAGGTGAGACATCTGGGCTCTATATGAACGCAGCCAAGTCAGTTCTTTGGCTGCTTGCACGTACATGTGACAGGGTCTCGGACGAAGAAACTTACCATAGCCTCAGACGGCATGCAAATCTTGAACCTCTTCTTGGCAGCTTCACAACCATGGCCTGGCAATGCAATATAGATCCATTGATGAGGCGAGTGCAGACAGACATCAAATCATGGTCCTATCTACTGCTCAACCTCTTTGGCCGTTCCTCCATCTTTAAGATGGTGTCATTGCCCCACCTGCTATATCAGCAACAAAATCTCCCTTATCTGATCCCGGCCATATGGTTTCGGTAAATCAACACTATCCGTAGTCAGTTCATGTAGGGGTGCACCAGCCGATTGGCGCTAAGCACATGCTACCAATCTACATATTGTGGTGGGATCGGAGAAGCCGACATAGTCGTACCACGAGGCAGCACACTTGTAAATCCTACACAAATGGTGGTATGGTGAGAGAGGTGATCCAGCGTATGCAGTCTAGCGCATCCTCATGGGACGCACCCCTATACATAACTACCTGCATACAGAATCAGAGGTTTGGACCCTGCCATCCGTGGCAGGGGTGGTCTTCCAGGTATGGAAGCAACACTGAAACATATTGGATGGTGGGTAGACTCACTCAGGAGACCCCATTGTCGGCGGGTGACCTTCTACCACAAATGGCTACCCTACAAGGCTTTCCATACTGGGATGATATTGGAATTTCCACACTAGGGGCAGTTATACATAGGATGACACTCAAATCTTATCAAGATCTGCAAACTGAAATTCCATATGCCACGTACACAATTCTACAAGTATTTGCAGTTTTGGCATACTTTGACTTCACATATTAAAGACTTGCAGGCTCTTCCCAAATTCAATCCACTCAAAGGTAAACTGCTCATGGGTATACTGGGTGAACATAAGATTACAAAAATATATCCAACACTCATCGCAAATAATCATAACACCCTGACAGCCCTTATGGAGACATGGCATGCTTACATTGGCCCACTAGACAAGGACAATTGGAATGAGACCCTGGAGTCCCCCATGGAGCAGCCATTTCATCCAGTCTGCAACGTATTCAATTTAAATACCTGCATAGAGTTTACTTCACACAATATAAACTGTGGCTGTCCGGCCTGGTGCCCTCCCCCACTTGCTTGCACCTCAATGTCGTGGAGGGATCCTTCCTGCACATGGTGTGGTCATGCGGTGCGTTGGCTAGGTTTTGGCAGAGAGTACTTGCATGCCTCTCTAAGGTCCTAAGTTGTGAGCTCCCTTCATCCCCCAAGCTAGCGCTCCTACATAAGGCTGATGAAATCGGGGGCAAGAAATATAAATGGCACCTTTTATTTCTGGACCTAGCCATCGCTAAGAGAGACGTAGCCCGGCTATGGAAAGTGAACACCCCCACTGCTGGGAGAATGGAAGCGGGGTCTTGATTTCTGTATGGGCCTTGAACTCCCAGTATTCATTTATCACCAGAGGATGCCCTAAAAAAAACATACCAAAATATGGCAGTGCTGGGCAGATTACCGCAGCATTTTGTTTCCCCCCACTACCACTGGTCACATAAGATAGGCCCTAACTGAGGTATAGACAGCGACTATAGGGTACACTCTAAATCCAAGAGGATGTTTGGACTTCAGTGGGAGCTTACGAAGTATCATAACAGGGCTCTGGCATGTGACAGGGTTTTTATTGTTTACTACTGCTTAATTGTAAATGTGTCTGATATCTACTGGACGCCATGTCTATGTATTACATCAATCTGTTCATGTATATGGGTCCTTTGGGCCAAATATGGCTTCTAAAATGCTAATAAAATATGTTGTTTAAAAACGTTCCCGAATCCCTGTCCCCTCTCATCCCTGGTACTGTGGAATGTCAAGAGCCACATGGTAAGGCAGTGATATAGGAATTAGAGAGTGCTTTAGAGTGCTGGGGTGGTGGGAATCTGGTCTACCAAAATGCAATGTGGGCGCTCTTGGTGGCTGTCTGCAGTCTTTTGCATGCCATTTGTTATCTAGAAAAGAGGGTTGTTTGAGGGATCTTCTGGGCTGATGGGAAGCCAAGTGCTCACAAGGCGGTTGACAGGCTCAGGGGAAATGTACACAACATTTAATTGTCTCATTCGCAAGTCACTAAATATGGAATTCCTTCTTTATGTGAGCAACAGCTTTCTCTGACCCCCACAATGTAAGAGTAATGTTTTTGCCTGCTTGTTTGCTTGCTGTGATATTTTTAATCTTCAAATATTGTTAGCTGTATTTGTCTTTTTTTTATATTTCTTTTTATTGAAAAACAAAGCAAGGCATGTACAAAACATAGGAATGCAATGACTCTACGAGGGCTGAGCATCATATCATAAAACAGTACAATAAACAATACAGTGACGGGGAAGTGGGGGAGGAGAAGAGAACACAATAATCCTTATCAATAACAATAAGGGGTCAGGCGGAAAGCGGGACATCAAGGACCGCAGCTACAGGTGGTACGCATATGTCCCCTCTGTATCGATTCCAAGGGCCCCAAACCTTATGCCATTTCCGGGGGCGATCCCGGGCCAAGTACACCATTTTTTCTTGGATCATGCACCAATCCATGTTTTCTACCCAAACTTCAAGAGTAGGAGGCCTCTGGGACCCCCACAACTGTACGATGTTCCGTTTGGCAATCATGGCCCCTAGAGTCACCCATTGAGTCTGTGCCGCATTATGATCAGTGGGCTCCCAAACATTCAACAAGCAGCGTCTGGCCTCTGGTAAGAGAGCCACACCCGTGACCTCCTGCATCACATTATAGACCCTACTCCAATAGACAAACACTTCCCGACATTCCCAGATGATATGAAGGAACGTCCCCAATTGACTGCAGCCCGTCTGACACAGACCCTCCTCAGGAAAGCCCATCCGGACAAGACGTGGACCAGTAACATATACCCTATGTAATATTTTGAGCTGGACTAATCTCAGTTGTGCCGGAATCGCGACCTCCTTCGGTGAGGAGATCGCCGACTGCCAGTCTTCATCGTCAAGCTCAAGGCCATCACGGGTCCACTGATCACGCAATTGCAATAGAAGATCCACCCTGTGATTAATCAGTTTCTTATACACCAAGGAAATGGTACTATCAGGCATATGGCCATCCAAGATACAATCCTCTAATGGGGTAGACTTCGGTATCTCCTCCCCCTCCGGGAAAACGGACGTTAGCGCATGCCGAACCTGAGCATAACGGAGGTACTCCGTCCCTCCCAATTCAAACTCGGTTTGCAAAGCCCTGAACGATTTCACCTGTCCCTTCACCCATAGGTCTCCCACCTTGGAGATGCCAATGAGATCCCACTTGTCGAACCCTTTAGTGTTCCACAATTTACCAAACTTATCAGAGCCAAAAAGCAGGGTAGCCAAAGTCAGACGGTCCTTCCACCCTAACGAACTGGTAGCGTCGAGCCAGATCCGCACAGCCGTCTTGGTTGGCCCCGTCAAAGTCTTCACTACAGATTTAGAGTACAACGCTCTATAATAAGTGCCACCAGGAAGTATTCACCTATCCATGGCGAAACCAGGGTTTAACTCAGGGCCGCACATAATGTGATTGATGGCTCCCAACTGCGAAGCCCAATAATATCTCTTAATCAGGGAGAGCGATGCCCCCATCATACCACGGGAGCGTTAATTTGGCCAACGCAATACGCGGTCTTCCATCCCACAACAGCTTCCGCTGTAGATCCTCCACCAAATGAAAGTAACTAGCTGGGACAATATCGAGCGTATTCTGAAGGGCATACAGAAAACGAGGGAGTGACATCATTTTGAAAAGGGCCGCCCGCCCAAGCATTGACAATGGGAGTTTTCGCCAGCCCACAACATCTAGCCTTAGCCGAGTCAAAGGAGGGAGAAGGTTCCTCTCATATCGAACCACGGGGTCCATCGAAACATAAATTCCAAGATATTTTAACCCCTCTTGTGCTATTTGGATAGGGCAGTTACGCTGTAGAATCGGTACCTCGCCACTAAGAACGTAAAGATAGGATTTCACCCAGTTAATGACCAAGCCAGAGTTTCTACCAAAGGAAGTCAGGACATCACAGAGCACTATTAACGATTTCCTGGGGGAAGTCAAATACAACAAAATGTTGTCTGCATATAATGAGATATGATCTTCAAACTGCGGAGACCAATTAATACCCTTCATCGAAGGCTCCCAGTGGATCCAAGCCGCGAGAGGCTCGAGGGCCAACGCGAATAAAAGAGGAGACAGTGGGCAACCCTAGCGAGTACTCCGCCCAAGACAAAATGGCTCCGAGACGCGACCATTCACTACAATCTGGGCAAGAGGGTCTGCATAAAGAAGACGCACCCAGCTAATGAAATCTGAACCGAAACCAAATTTAGCCAACACCGCCCACAAATACGGCCATTCAACAGTATCAAACGCCATTGTGGCATCTAATGACGCCAAAATGGCCGGTTCACGCAGCGTCGAGGCCCTCGCAAGTGCCCCGTGCACGCGCCTAAGGTTCAGCGCCGCATTTCTGTGCGGTATAAAGCCAGATTGATCCGGGTGAACCAGATCGCTAATAACCTTTATCAGTCTATTAGCTAACAACTTAGCAAGAATCTTAGGATCAGAATTTAACAATGAAATCGGCCGATACGAAGCACACCTATTCCTGGGTTTTCCTTCCTTATGGATTACTACGATCGATGCCAATCTCAGATCACGGGGGAGGAGACCACGCTCCCAGGACTCCAGGAACATGTCTCTGAAATACAGAGGAAGCCTATCCGGCCGAAGCTTGTAAAGTTCAACCGGGAGACCGTTGGGACCCATCGCCTTACCAGAGTTCAGGGAACGCATTGCTAACGCTACCTCATCTGCAGTAATCTTACCATCCATAAGGTCTCGGTCTGCCGCAGACAGGCACGGGAGCACAATATCTCGCAACAACAAGCATGAGTCCTCCTCCGGTCTATCCGAAACGGAAGAGTACACAGAGCGAAAATGATCAGCGAAGCATGCCACTATTTCTTGCGGGTCGGTGACCAGAGCCCCACCCTCTATCTCGATTTCTGGTACCACACGACTAGCCCTGTCTTTTCTGTCCAGCCATGCAATTAATTTACCAGCCTTGTCCCCAACGTCATAGAGACGCCCCTGTTGTTCCCGACTAAGGGCCTTCGCACCATCCGTTACCAATGTTCTATAGTCCAGCTGCTTCAGGTGAAGGACATGCAATCTAGAGCGGGTAACCTTTCGCTCCAATTCCAATTCCAAATCAGCTATCTCTGTCTCTATCCTCACCACATCCTCTTCCTTCTGTTTTTTAACACCAGCAATTAAAGAGAGAGCTTGACCCCTAATTACTGTCTTGAAAGCCTCCCACAGCGATATAGAGGAAGAGACCGAACCCTCATTCTCCCGGAAATAGTGTTCCAATGCCCCAACTAGTGCACTACGAGTCTTGGGATTACGAAGATACCAAGGGTTAATAGGGGCTATCCTTTCCTCAGAGCCCGGCGCCAGTTCAAACCAAAACCAAAGCGGGGAGTGATCGGAGATACCCCGAGCCATATGTCTGACCTCCGCAACATAGGATGCGTGTGCAGCCGGCAGTAACACATAGTCTATCCTGGAGAGACTACCATGGGCGCCAGAATGAAAAGTATACTGCTGTTGAGTGGTGTGAAGCAACCTCCAGCAGTCCACCAGGCCCATTGTGTTAATGAAGTCAGGCAGCCAGCCATGACCTCCCCTGAGATCCCTAGGTGGGTGCCTATCCAACACACCAGATACCACTGCATTAAAATCACCACCCAGAATCAGACCCCCCCCCGGGAGATCAAGTAGAACCCGTCTCAGGTCAGCAAAGGTAGTAGACTGCAAGCCAGGAGGAACATATACAGACACCAGGGAAAGCTTGCGGCCCTCCCACCGTCACGATAAAGCCACATAGCGCCCTCTCTCATCAAGGATCATTGACTCCACTCCGAATGGAAAGGAGTTCCTAAGGAGGATTCCAACCCCCCGAGATCCAGATGAAAACCCAGCATGAACCACCAAACGATATCCCTTTTTATTCATGGCGTGACATGTATTCCCAACTAAGTGGGTTTCTTGTAGTAAAACCACGTCCGGAGAGTGCCGTTTCAGGAGTTGCATCACCACCCCGCGTTTAATCTTGTCCCCCAACCCATTAACATTCCAGCTCAGCAACCTCAACCCCCTACCCCCATCATGAAACAGAAAGAAAACCCACCCCTCCTCAGAGTCCAGCACATCAATAAAAATGTCTTGCGATATAGCGCCTTGCTGAAAAAAGAAACTGAAAACCAAGGCCCCCCACCACCCCCTCCCAAACACCCCGTTGCAAAACCCCCCACCCTGCACCCCTGCTTTCGACTATAGAGCCACCCCAACTAGCAGTGTGCCTGTCGCCCCCACATCCAAACTAAACTACAAAAAGTTAAGCTGAGGAGGAAAGAGACCCTCCGATAGCCCAGTGACCCCCCCATTCCATCTGCGTGAAACTGCACATAGAGATTAGAACCACACACCATAGGAAATACCCTAGTGACCCCAGGAACCAGACAATGGGTACTTATTCCTGTTCCACATTTCCACCCTCAGCCCCACCAGATTGTCTCTCCAGATATTGCTGGGCCGGCAAAGTGTCCAACCAATTGGCCACCACTTCGGGCTTGTCAAAGAAAAAGGTCCGTTCGTTATGCTCGATCCTCAACTGGCCGGAAAAAGCATGGCATATTTGAGACACATGTCCCGAAGTCGCCTCTTCACCCCCAGAAAACGAAGTCTTTGTTTTTGAACCACTTGAGTGAAGTCCGGATAAAAACGTATAGATGAGTTCTCGAACTTCAAGGGCCCATTCGCTTGGGAGGTCTGAAGAATAGCGTCTCTGTCTCGAAAGTTAAAGATCCGCGCTATTATAGGCCTCGACGGTGCGCCCACTTTCGGTCTTCCACCAGGGACCCTGTAGGCACGCTCCACCGTAAAGAACTTACTCAGTCCCTTGGGCTTTAGCTGGTTGATAATAAGGTCTTCAACAAAAAAAGTCAGCCGCTTGATCCTCCGCCTTTTCTGGAACTCCAATTATACGGACATTATTCCTTCGAGCCCTCCCTTCAAAGTCCTCCAGGCGACGGACAACAATGTCATTCGAGGCCCTCAGATTTCAGACCTCAGTTTGCAACTCGACAACGTCATCCATTAGACTCGATGTCTTAATGTCTAATGATTTGACCTTCTCATTTGTCTTTGTAAGGTCCGTGCGAATCAGATTCACATCAATGGCCACCGTGTCCAACTTATGCGCCAGGGTCTCCATCTGCTTCCCGAGGGATGACCTAATGCCGTCAATGGCGGCCAGAACGTCCTGCAATGTCGGTTCGACTGCTGGTGCCGAGGAATCCTTCGCCTCCTCCTGCGACCTACCCGGTCCACTGGGCGACCTCTTAACTTGGGCATATCGATCCATGACATTGGACTGGGTATATCCACCCCTTCTAGTGGTTTTCAACTTCTGCTTGTCTCCCTCCGGTTTGCTTGCCATTTCAGGACAATCCCAAGGCGAGAGAGGGGGGAAAAAGTCTCCAGTCTAGCGGGCAATAGAAAGAATTTATTGTCCAGGATAATCGTCCAATGTCTCTTAGCCGCTCAGACGTAAAAAGAAGGGGAAAATGAAGAGTACAAAATGGCCCTTGGGCTACGCACTCAAATGAGCCCAAAAAAAGGACGGCGTGCCCCCTAGGCTAGAGTCCGACACATCGTATATCGTCCACAACACACAAACACCATCCGGGGTATAAGCCGGCACCACAATGAGGCGTCTTCCAATTCAAAGATCAATCCAAGTGCCAAAACCGAAAGTGAAAGTAAGGCTGGACCGGCCGCCTCCGCGAACCTGTGCCGATGTTGTTCAATTACACCCCGGGCACTCTGCCAACTCAAGCGCCGGGCATCCAGGAAACATAGGCCGCAGACTTCTCAACACCACAAATCCGGCCCCGGGGTCCGATCGGGACGCGGTTTGTAGCTTTCACAGTTCCCGTGATTCATCTACTCGGAGATGTCAACAGCAAACAGGATAAATGACAGGATATATGCGGGAGGGTACGAGGGTCTCGGGAGCCCCTTGCTCACGCGGCCATCTTGGATGCGCGCGCAGCTCCTCCTGTTTGCTTTATTTGTGTTGTATTCAATGATTTGTTTCCACATAAGTGAAGTTGGGAATAGACTTGAACTGTCATTTGCATTTTAAAAATGGACTTTCATATGCATCTAGCAGAGGCATAGAGAATTCTTATTTGCGATTTTTAAGGAATTGCAAATAAGGACTCGCTATTACCTATGCATGATGCAGATTGCGAGAAAATAAAGAATCAGTAATATAGAAAACCTACATTATTGCAATTGGCAATATCGCAAATTGTGAAGTACTAGAAAGCTTAGAGCTATACTTACCAATAGCCCATATACCTTATTTACCAAGAATAAGTCAGTCGACAATGGAGAAGGTTCAATCGTTTATTTTGCAAATCGCCCTATATAGGGGAGCCTCTCTCTCGCCTTCACCCTCAAAGGTGCGCAGAGGAGACTGCTGGATTACATTCAAAGCAGTGCATATATACTTTCAGCATACGTCATGAAACCCCTGTACATGGAAAAGTACCACTTCTCGTGAAGCCAACAGGAAAACCCATATAAGGCACAACTGATTGATTAGAAACTCAGCTTAAACTATTTCGGGGGTAGGTCAGTAAAGGTGCCTCCCTTTCATTCTCGGGCACGGGAGCACAGGCACAGTGTCTGCAAGAAAGTGCTCATCCCACAAGAAAGGCAGATGTGACCTTGAGTTTCCTAAGTTAGAATCAATGGTCCATTCATAGCCCAGGCCGACCTTTCAGGCTCGCTCTCTACACAGTAGCAGGTCACATGTTTTCCTAGCAAGAGCAAGAGGTACAGGGAAATTAAACCAACATGGTGTTTCTTCAGAAAAGGCCCAATTCTTAATGTATACATAATTTGAGCATATTCACAAGGGGGGGGCTTTCTAAAGACGGTATGCTAATATACATTGGATACATTAGGCTAATATTACACAATATCGATTTATATTTCTTCAATTGCGAGATCGCAAATTGCGAGCTCGCTAATTGCGAGATCGCAAAATTACCGAGTCGCATTGGGAACAGGCTGATGACCTCACAACCAGGAAGTCAATCAGCCCATGCTGATTTCTGTGGCCAGAGGGAGTGAGAGCCAGAAGCAGAGTGCTGGGGGAGAGATTTAAAAATACAAACTGTGGTTTGCTGACAGCTGAAGAGAGCAAAAATGTCCCAAACAATAACAGAAGAGGGTGCGGTGGCCAGAAAGAGAAAGTTAAAGTTTAGTGAGAGGGAACCCGAGTACCTCATTGAGGAGGTGGCAAAGAGCCATGATAAGCTCTTTGGGAAGCTCTCACTAAAAGTAGTTGAGGCAGAAAAACGAAGAATATGGAACAGGATCACAAACAAAGTTAATGCTGTGGGGGTGACACAACGCAGCATAGAAGATATAAAGAAAAGATGGTACGACCTGTGTAGCCGTGCCAAGGAGCGAATAGCACAAAGGCTGAAGGAGACTAAGGGGACAAGAGGAGGAACGTCAACAGTCCCAGACAACACAGCCCTGGAGGACCTGGTTGAGGGCACTATCCAGCCAGAAGCAGTGGTGGGAGTAACGCTGCTGGACACATCCGGGGCAGCCAGTAGTCCACAAGGTAAGATGCATTCAAACATACATATCAATGTACATACTAATTGTGTCCAATCTGTAAGTAACCACCAAAATTACAGTAATAAACTCCAGTCCACATTTTACATAGGGACCCAACTGCATTATGGGACTTGTAGGATGCAGAACCAAATTGGTAGTCAAAATCAACATTGTAAGCCTAAATGTCACAAAAATGCATTACAGTCAGTGATTAGATACACTGAGAGCTTAAATGTAAAGTAATGTAATGTGACACAACATTAGCACCAACACAAAATAATTTTGCACTGTTTCACACCACAGAAGTAGACACTAATGACAGTGAAGGTGGAGACAGCACACAGTCTACTGTAGAGGCTGACGTTTCAAAACCTGTGACACAACCAAGCATACCCCAGGCACCGCCAAAACTCAGGACCACAGTCACACCTCTGCAGCCAATGGAGACAGATCAGGATCATGAAACAGCTCCTGAGACAAGCCAGCCTAGTGTGAACCCCACAATTACACCTCAGGCACATGTTGGATGAGTCCAAGACGCAGGTCAAGGGCCCTCATCGGGGAACAGGAGGCAGAAACTCCCAATGTGTGGGATGATGTGGAGTCCCAGATAATGAGGGTGCAGCGCCTGCAAGTGAGCCACATGGGAGCTATAAATCTGCAAATGACAAAAATGAATAAGAACATATCAGTCATGGCCGAGTGTGTGAGGGAACTGAGTACAGCAGTTGTGGTAGGAAACAGATAGACAAACACAACACTGCAGGAGCTCGGTCGTGTGATGCAGGAGGGACACAACACACAGAGGAGGAGGCATCACCAGTTCATGATGTGCTTGGCTGGCTATACCAGGTCTAACAACAAGTTGTGCAACAGCACTGCACTGCTGTCACGTTGGTCGGTTGCAATGCAAATAGATATGGGCCATTGTTGTGGGGATGTGGCCAAAGCACTTGGCCAAATAATCACTGCCGTTGAACAGATGCAGGCTGGTACTGGTGAGCACAGCAATGTTACAGGGGAAGAGGGTAATGAGGCATCCAGCCTTAGCAGCATGTCTGCACCAGTCAGCACTGGCAGGAGGTGTAGTTCCCGTAGAACAACACCTACTGCTGCATCCATGAGGGACGATGCAGATGCATGCGAAAGACCTTTGGGTGTGTGAGTGAGGAAGCGCTAAACAGATTTATACTTCTGGATTTTTCCATGGTGACGTAACCATGTCCAAGACATTCATAGTGACTGAGTATCAAGTCCATTGTGTATTTCATTTGTCCTTTGGTGCATGCAGTAATTGTGCTAATTGCCACCATCTATGTTTATCTAAACACCATCACCTCTTCATGTGCTAGTAAAAACTAAAATTTTCTAAAATTAAGTGTTGTGTCTCATCATTACCTACCTCAGAAATAATGTTGGGTGAAGTCTGCATGTTTCCTTTTTCCCTCCGCTGAACTTGCCAAATGCGCCCGCCGTGGGTGTGCCGTGGGCTGGTTGTCCTCAGTGTCGGACACCTCTATGGGGATACCTCTCCTTGTTGCTATATTGTGCAACATTGCACATGCAACCACTATCCTACAGCATGTTCGTTCGATCACATTACGTCTCCTGATGTGTGCTGCATTGTACCTCTGTTCTTGTGGGGTGGCTAGGTTCAAGTATAGAGTCATGATATAGTTCCTCACGGCGTATGCACTGTCACCTACAGGGTAGTAAGCAAAGTGTTAGTGTCAGGTATGCATTGCCATTTCATACTTTAATGTGAATAAGTATTTATTTTTACCTAGCAGGTGTCCTTCGCCAAATTCCTCCCTGAGCAGACGTATGTGAATGCCACTATGTCGAAAGATGTATGAATCATGGGTGCTCCCAGGGTATTGCGCTGCAATGTCGGTTATGATGTTTTTCACGTTGCACACTGCTTGAACATTGTTGGAGTGATACGATTTCCGGTTCTGGAAGATATGCTCATTCTCAGCTGGGGGACATATCGCTACGTGGGTGCAATCCATGTATCCGATCACATGTGGAAACTGTGCTACTTGGTAGAAGTCGAGTTTAGTTTGGGTCAATTCCTGTTGGGTTGTGGGGAAGGTGATGTGGTTGTGGATCATAGTCATCATGGCGGCCAGGAAGGATTTGAAGTACCGTGAAAGGGAGCTTTGTGATACCCTCCCAGCTACTGCCACTACCCCCTGGAAACTGCCTGACGCAAGTAGGTGCAGGCAACATAGCGTATCAGAGGGTCAAGAGTGAGACAGGCTAAATTGTCAAAGACAGAACAGGTGCGGCGCTCCCACTGGCCATATGACTGAGGGGCAAGGGTTATAAAATGTGCCAGATCAAGATCAGTATCTGGTCTCTGGCTCCCATCAGTCACCATTCGGAACCGCCCTTCATCATTTGGGGCTCCGAGGACCAACACTATACCAGATCTTTATGTTCTAGCAGAAAGGGGTAAATCTTCCTGTTAGTCAGTAAGTGTTATTGTTATGGTTGAAACCATATGTGTTGGTAAAGTGACTGACAGGGTTGACAAAGGTGTAGTGTGCAGTGCAAGAAAAAACCAGGAAAAGTATAAGAGGGTGAATAAAATTGGTTTTAAGGAGCAAAAACTAATTTAATGAGGTATAACTCCTAGCACCAATATTAAAAAATAGCCAAGACAGGGTGAATTTATAACCTGTCTAGTGGTGTGACGTGGTCGACATGTTTCAGCAAGATTGGCCACTAGCCTTGCTTTCTTCCTTGCCACCTCCCCAGACGGCACAGATGCCGCTAGGAAGTACCGACGGATAGAGCGGTGCTTCACCAGTCCTGAGCCGCAGCCAGGCGAGGTGAGGTGTATACTTCTTACTAATCAGCCCACCGCTGAGTGTATGAAGAGATCTGGAACAGACACAACCTGGAGGTTCAGGTGACTTTTCTGTGTCGTTCCTACACTACATTTCACTTATCTGTCACGTTGGGTTTTTTTGTTTGCAGTAGCTGTATTTAATAGGTCCTGAAGAAAGCAAGGCTAGTGGCCAATCTTGCTGAAACATGTCGACCACGTCACACCACTAGACAGGTTATAAATTCACCCTGTCTTGGCTATTTTTTAATATTGGTGCTAGGAGTTATACCTCATTAAATTAGTTTTTGCTCCTTAAAACCAATTTTATTCACCCTCTTATACTTTTCCTGGTTTTTTCTTGCACTGCACACTACACCTTTGTCAACCCTGTCAGTCACTTTACCAACACATATGGTTTCAACCATAACAATAACACTTACTGACTAACAGGAAGATTTACCCCTTTCTGCTAGAACATAAAGATCTGGTATAGTGTTGGTCCTCGGAGCCCCAAATGATGAAGGGCGGTTCCGAATGGTGACTGATGGGAGCCAGAGACCAGATACTGATCTTGATCTGGCACATTTTATAACCCTTGCCCCTCAGTCATATGGCCAGTGGGAGCGCCGCACCTGTTCTGTCTTTGACAATTTAGCCTGTCTCACTCTTGACCCTCTGATACTCTCTTGTGATTACTGTTAGGTGGGCATGTATTCAGAGCTGGTCATTAAACTGCCCATGGGTCCCCTTTACTGTATGTGTTTTGGATGCAGGCAACATAGCACCTGGACATGAGTTGGGATGGCATGGGTCCTAAGTGTCTGGCGCTGCATTAGTGGCTCCAATCAGCTATTAAGTAATGAATCATTGCTGCATTCAGCGTGTACTTATCATATATTTCCTCTGCTGTTTATCCCAACAAAGCGATGCGCAGTAGGAAGATCCTCTTCCGTATTCTCCTTCTGGCCTGGCCTGCTGCATGGATCCTCATCCTCCGACCAAACACGTAGAGTGCTGCCATTGTGAAAGGCCTCTATGGCCTCATGGGTCAGTTTAAATAGCCGTCAGATAATTTGCAGCGGATCTTTTTTTACTACCTGATTATGATTCCCCTTAATCTGCTCTTGCTAAATAGCGATTTTCAAAGATATCGCTATTTGCGATTTTTCATGCATAGTATTGCAATTTATTTTAGCGATTCTTTATTTGCTATCGCATTTTTGGTTTATCGCTATTAAGGAATCGCAATATCTCATTTCCCTATTTTAGCGACTCTTTATTTTGCGATTTGGGTATTTTTGGTTGATGCATTGGAAAATACTAAAAAGTGCTCGCAAATAGCTATTCGCTATTTTTGCGAGCAATTTTTAGCTTGATGCATGTGCCTGTTTGATTGTTCTTCAAGTAAAAAATGCATTGCATTTGGGATGTCCCCTATATATTTTTAAACTGAATTTACTAGTTGTCCAGCATCTTTTTTTGATGATCTATCCTCCTAGTTACAATACATTTATAGGTATTGTAATAAATCCATATATTAATAATGCACTACTAGATTTGTCATAAAGAGTATAAGGTAAGAATTGTAACTCTTGTACTGAAACTAAACTGTACACCAAGTCTCACTTACCTAGCATTTTTTGATGACCACTTAAATTATACATATAAAATATGCAGTTTTGTTTACGAAGTTTCATAGAACTCTATATGATCTTAGTTCTTGTAAGGAAATCTGCAACGTAAATATGGTTTTAAAATGTTCTTTAAGGTGTTCCTGTTCTTGTCTATACTTTTTAATGTGTTTTTCGCTGCATCAAAAGTAATTAAATTTATTTCTGAAATTGAATAGATCTTCTCTACCATCATCTTAAAATCAGTATCAATTATCTCATATGTTTCTCATATACTTTCTGCATCTATTTGTCTAATGTTTTGAAAGCTTGTGTTGCAGATCTATTTGTTACAGCTGTAAGACAATTAAGTCTTGCATTATTCTTTTTTGTTTCTTTGCTCTTTTGTATCTACATGTTGCTTCATATTTTCCAACGAAAAAAGGCATTCACCCACTATTGACATAACTTAATAAGTGCTTAATTTGAGCAGGTGATTGGAGATGAGGCCAGTGGCTGAATAACCTTTTTCTCTACATTCATCTAAAAATTCAAACAAATGTAACACTTTGGGCCCGATGTAGGTAATCTCGATTTACCTACTCTTAAATACCGAATCATACCGATTCGGTATTTAAGAGTAGGTAAATTGGAAGTAGGCAGATGTAGGTAATTTTTCTTTTTCCTTTTGCCTTGAAGCCCATAGGAATCAATGGCAAATACCGATTCGGTAATTACCGAATCGGTAAATACCGAATCCTGCCAGGGGGAACGGGGTGTCACTTTGACACCCTGTAGCACCCCAATGTCAGGCTTGTGTGCCATGTGGCACACATACATGTCCTAAGGGCATGTCTGTGTGTCACATGGCACAGGTGTACATGCACAGATGTGCATGTACACCTGAATTCGTTATTTATCATGCAATAGTATTACATGGTAAATAACAAATTCTTAGGGGCCTGTGGCACTGTTTAAAGCCCCACCTACATCTGCATTTACAGAATCGGTATTTTTACAGAGTCTGTATTTACCAATTCGGTAATTTTACCGATTCGGTAAATACAGATTCGTTAAAAATACAGAATCTGTAAATACATGCCCCTACATTGGAAAAGGCATTTACCGGTCGGTAACGGCCGCATTCAGCCGTTACTGACCGGTAAATGCCTACCTACATCGGGCCCCTAGTGCCTACAAATATAGGGCCATATATATCAAGATACCCATTTGCGATTCTCAAATAGCGATTTTTAAGAAATCGCTATTTGAGAATCGCAAATGAGTATGTATGTACAAAATCTAATTTTATTTGCGATTCCTTAAAATTCCTTAATTGCGAATCGCAATTAAGGAATACTTTCCCATTCATTTCTATGGGCCAGGAGGCCCATAGGAATGAATGAGAAGTTATTCTCAATTTGCGATTCAGGGGTGTCAAAAGGACACCCTGTTGCACCCCTGAAAGATGCATGGGTGCACATGTGGCGCACATATATGCCCTAAGGGCATGTATGTGCGTCACATGGCACTTTGAAAGATGTAAAAAAGTTAATTTTTCAAGGAATCCGCAACTTACCACAGACTAGATGTTGGTGGTAATTTGCGATTCCTTAAGGGCATTTTGCTAAAAAAATTTGCTACATACATTGCATTTAAGAAATCGCAAAATGTGCGATTCCTTAAATGCAATTGCAAAATAAGGAATCGCAAATTTTGCGATTCCTTATTTTGCACCAAATTTTTCTTAATACATTCCATTTAGCAAATTCACATTCGCTTTGCGAATGCGAATTTGCTTGATACATATGGCCCCTACTTATGTACCACATCATAGCATTTTGATTACAAAATTTTTCAGCATCATTTTTGTACTTTAATGCAGATTTACTATAGGGAATATTTGCTTTAGATACTGGTTTACTCCTGATTAGCAGAATTGGGCACTGTGGCTATTGTTGATGTTTGGGTAATGCCCACTTGGTAACACACCATTTGCTCCAGGGATTAACTTCCTGCCCCAATGGAGCCTCAATAATTGCTTTTGGGCCTATCTTCTTGTTCTAGGATAGCTAATCCAGAATTAATTACTTTGCCCAAATAATCACTGAAATAGTTTCTTCTTTATCTTCTTCAATTTGTATTTGAACCATGTGTATTACATCTGGTTCATTCAAATGCCCATCTGGTATTTCTATTTGTAAAAAATCATCAGTCTGTTCCACAATCAGGAAAGGTTTCAGGTTCTGATGGGTTATGGTTATTCCTGCCCTACTGTCTAGTACAGCCACCACCAATGTTCTAATCCTCAGCAGAACTCTCTTTCTCTGAGGCACCCTGTTTCCTTACTGTTACTTGTCTTTTTTCCCCGAAAAAGGCCGTTTTGAGGGACATGGCCCACGACTGTCTGCTATTCCCTGCTCATAGGCTGGTCCCTTATCCAGAACCCAGGGAAGAATGACCACATTTATCTCTATCTAGGAACAGGGTCAAGACTGATTTGCATATTGCTGGGTCTGAACTGGTGTGGCGAAGAGAGCGAAAAAACGATGATGGATTCAACCCAGATCTGTGACTGAGGGTGAGAGTCTGAAAAGTTTCAGCGCTCCGTCCATTATCTCTTTGTGTTTGCTTTGTTCGCCCTAAGTTGTCAGAGTATGTCCAGACACGTGTCCCTTGCTTACTTTGCCACTGGATTTAAATAAGCTTGACTGATGAGGGGTGTTACCCCAAGACTGCCCCCAGGATGCCTATTTTCGATCTAGGGAAGACCTGGCTAGGCAGTTTGAGCTGGACTGTTCCCATAAAGAACAGGGTCAAGACTGATTTGCACATAGCTGGATCTGTACTGTGAAGTGAGCTAAAAAACGATGATGGATTCAACCCAGATCTGTGACTGGAGGTGAATGTCTGAAAAGTTTCAGCACTCCGTCCATCATCTGCTTGTGTTTACCTTTACCTCTTCTCCTTCTTTTCTCCATGATCCAATGAAGAATGTGAACAGAGCTTTTCAGTGAACTGATATTTCTCTAGACCCCAAATTCCCTCCTCTCTCTTAGGTTATATCCTCTGCTCTTCTACTTCACGATAAAGTTGTAGCTTATTGTTAAATCCACTGTGGAACTTCGTATTCTCTCCCCAGAATCTTTGCAGCTCTGGCTTTCTGTCGTTTGGTGGACTCTCATTCTCTGAGCTGATTTAACTGGGAACTCTGCTGTATTGCCCTTAAGGTATCTCACCCAAGGGAAACATCGACTTGAGATTATTTTCAGTAACTTCTCATCTTTATGATCTTGTGAAGTCACAGCATGTCTTTGACGAATAGCCAATAATGCTGCACCACTTATATTATTGATAAGAACTATTTCAGATACTGTGTATGTATTTTCTTTAAGTTTCATCCCTATATCAACTGCAGGTCAAGCGCCATGATCTTCCGAATCTGTTTAAGTACTTCTGGCGAAACTGCTATTGAAGTCATACCATGCACAGACATGTAAATGCTAACAATGACAATTCTCCATGGCTCACATTGTTGAACGTTTGGTACAATACGCATCTGTAAACACATGTATAATATTTAATATTTGCCCTATGGAGTAGAATGAGGAAACACTGCTTCTGTTTGTTAGGTTTTTCTTATTAACCAAAACAGTATTTCATTCCATTTAGTGGGGCACTGCCCCATTATAGTACTTATTGTTTGTAGAATAATAGTCATAGCTTGTGTAGATGTTTTTCACAGACCCTATCACCTCAGTACCTCAATGTTGTAATACATACTGCCTTCATTGTCAATATATATTTATAATCTCGGTGAGCATCTCCCTCACCGCTACAGAGAGGTGGCTTGGCACTGATTTTGGTTTATGTAGTTGCTTTACCCAAGTATGTCCTGGAATTGGAAAGGGTCATAAGCATACACTTTACACTGCATGTGGGATTTTTCCCTGAAACAGTGTTACATGCTTACTATATCTTACAGGCACTTCAGTATACACAAATAGATCACATTGAGAGGAAGGTTCAATATTGACATACTTTGTAAATGGCCGTCATGCTTCTGCAACTTCTAATTCATTCCAAAAGTGCAATACTTCTGTAGCTTATTCTGGGGCAGCACCAACTACTAGTATTGCTTCACGCCTCCTTAATTGGTATCCCCTAGCTGTTAAATGGGTATTAAGGGCTGGGCAAATATTCTCTGGAATTTCTATCTCCTCTAACTCAGTTCCTCGGATTCTCCAGTCATTGTTCATAAAGACTCAGCAGTCACAATAATGGTGAATCCTTTGTATCTGTTAAGCACTTAACAAATCTTAGTAGAAGTAGGTGGTACCTTTCTGAATTCAGAGAAGGAACTCAAAATTCCTGCAGACATCACTGGTTAACTTCTCCATGCCATGAGCTTTTTAGGATCCCTAAGGTTCATGCCACATGGCCGGATGCCATGTCAAGAGCCCCCCCTAATCAAACGGGCATATATGTAAAGATTTCCTTAGCCCCAGGAGAATCTGCTTATTGTAACCCCTTTGAAAAAATTGAAAACCGATAGGTGTCTCTCACTTTTCTCTATAATGAGCTAGTCTCACCTAGCTCTAGTGAAATAACCCTGCCAGGGAAGCTCCTATCAGCAGGGTTATTGGTAGTGTCTTCAAGTCTCAGCCTTACCCCTGAAAGCAGTAGACACACACAGTAGTTGGTGTTTATGATTGGTTATTTATTATGTACTATCAGCACACATCAGAATTATGAAAACTATTGTTGTTTAATCAGTATCCATAATATAAAGCAAGATGAATATTAGAAAAACCCAAAGCATCTGATATCTAAAATCCCTACTATCTGTAATAATCAATGTAACCTCTACCTAACAATGTATATCTAAAAATCATCGGACTCCTGATTATGATATTGACTGAATGTTTAGTGCCTTTCCTTACTACTTTATGCAAAGCCTTACTTTATGTGAAGCTGTATTATTATCCCAGCATACCTGTACTAAGCTCTCAGATCTGCAGTCGGGTATTGAATCTCCAGAAATCTCCCCTAGAAACCTGTCTTCAAGTCTGCTCTTCCCAAATTCTTAGGTCTCTTTATACCCTTATCCCCTGTAATTCTTGGTGGAGATGGGATTGGTAGTTGCTCTGCAGCTTCTTACATCTGCATTACTTTGTGAATAATCCCTCATTAGAAACATATCTAAAAAGCAAGCAATTGTTTAAAAAAAAAACTTCCTTCCACTTTAGCTCTGTACTCATTATATCAAGATTGTAAAACGCTGAATTAGCCGCAGCAATACTTGAACCAGAGACATTGACGTAGCTCACAAAATTCCTCATGTTGAACATTAATCCTGCTACTTTGATGCCAATTCCAAATGCTGAAGGGGAAGATTGTGAGGACCATGACTGTCTCAATGTAACTGAACTTTGCATCAAACCGAGGTCTGACATTGTTGATGGACCTCTGCCTGAGTCAGAACAAATTCTCTTTGTTGATGGTTCGTGCCTAAGAGACAATGTGGGTTGTTTGGGAGCAGAGTTGGCTGTCTGTACTATTTCTGGAGCTGTGGAAGCTGCTTGCTTACAGGTATTACACTCCACACAAGTAGTGCTGTTGAGCAGCTGTGAGGCGAGTGAAGCGAGTGGCGTGAAGAAGGCAAAGGAAAGCAGCTCAAGGAGCCTGAGGTGCCTAAATGGAGCCTAAAACCCAAACGGAGCTGAACGGACTCTAAAAAGCGGAGCAGAGCAGCAGTGGCTCCCAGCCTCTAGCATCAGGCACAGTAGCGGTGAGAGGGAGGCAAAGGTAGAAGGCCAAAGGAGAAGGTGGAGGCGGGCGGTGAGAGGAGAGTGGCTCGCCTGCCCGCAGAGTCGCGGCCCGCGACCCCGCCTCTCACCGCTGTAAGTGCGGTTGAGCTCAGCGGGACCCAGCGGGTTCCAGCGGGGCACGAGGGCAGGGTTTTTTAGGAATCCTACCTGCCTTGTTTCTTCGTTCCTGCGCTCATCTGCGCACACTATATTTGCATATTACACACCCTATTACACACCATTATTAGCCCACTGCCAACTGCCACTGCCACTGCAAACTGTCAACTGCCTCTATTTTGTTCCACTCACGACCTTTCATCACACTTCTGGTGAATGACTCGATGACCGCCGTAGCTGAAAAGCCTAAAGGAAACCACTGCCAACTGCCTCTATTTTGTTGTACTCACGACTTTTCTTCACACTAAAAGAGAGCAGTGTATGACCGTCGCCCACATGCAGCACTTGCAGCACTTGCAGCAGAAAGCTTAAAAGTTAAAGTTAAAAGAAGAGCAGCACCAAGTGGACAACGTTTGAAGGAGCACATCTCTCCGCATAAAGTAAAGGAGAATAGCGCTCAGCAAAAAGTACAAAGGTGAGTAGTTATTTAGTAGTTATTGAAAGTCCTGCATCTCCCTCGTCCCCTGCCCTTGCCACCCCCTGGCAACATCTGTCACCTTTGTACTCTCGGTACACATCAAGAGTAAGACGCGACAAAAACGTTCGGCATAAGGGAATAAGGGGAAGGCAAACAAAAATAAAGTAAATGAAAAGAAAAGAAAACATAACAAATTAAAAGTATACAAGCATTGGACTAAGTAAAATTCAGGGGATATGAGGCTAGGAAAGATCCGCCAAGCACCTACCCGTAAAATCAGGAGAAGAGTGCTTACAAAAGATCCAACCCTGATTGCAAACAAAAGTAAAATAAAAGAGGAATCCATATTACAAAAAAAAGAGAATGGTTCCACTTTTACCACCAGAACCATTTAAGTTCGGGGGGAACAAGGTGAAGCAGAAATTCCACTTTCTAAAGGACCCGATGGCTGCAATTTGCACACCCACAAAAGAGCCGCTTGGCCTAAAAAGCCCAATAAAACCGATAAATTTAATAACCCCAAATAAATCAGGAGAAATAAGCTGTGCACACTGTTAATCAGAAGTAAAACAACCACAACAACTAAAAAGGAGAAATGGACAGGAAAGAGGCGTAGGAGCAGTCAATCAAGAGAAAACATCAATTAAAAGATGGCTGATAAAAACAACAGCACAGATACACCAATCCACGACTACGCACGAAAAAAGGAAAGAAGAAGAAAAGGGAAAAAGTCAAATATTAAAAGAAGATCCAAGTCAAATCGAGACCCAAGATAACTTTCAAAAGATAGATTGGACTAGATCCTTTTCAATTTCAGAGGAAAAATAACTTATTGAAGCCCTAGAACGGTGGTACTCAAAGTATGGCCCGTGGGCCATTTGCGGCCCACCAGGCCATTCCATGCGGCCCCCGTGGAAATCAGCAGGCACGGAAATGGCATAATTTCTGCCTATTGTAATTACTCGGGCCGCATTTGCCCGGAAAAGCATAAAAGAGGCATGCGATGACAAACAGTGTCTCACAGGCTCACCCATAGCCCCCCGCCCTCACCTCCGTCTGTGGCTTCACTTGCTCGCCCGGCCACTGAGTACCTTGGCTGTGCTACTTGTACGTACTGTTCACAGACAGTGGGGCCTCTTTAATATCTCAATTGGTGCCACTAAAACAGAGCTGTCTCTGTAGTTAAATTTATGTTTTTAAGGCCCCTGGTTAGGGTTTCCGCCGAGCCCGGACTTTCCTTCCTCATGGTCTCAGAGCAGAATAAATGAAATAAGGATCCAGCAAAGTCTTCACATGGATATGTGGGCAGCGCCTAGCCGTTTGTTTCATGCATGGCTTCACTTTAGGTAAATGGGATGCTGCAGGCTCCCGGTTCACAACTGTGGTGCTACGGAAAGTTTACAGATGAAATTGGGGGAGATGCAGTTTATACACAGTTATATATGCCTCGGAAGCAGCCCAGCAGAATAATTGTGTACAAATCCCAGCTTCCCCACTTTATTAAATTGTATGATTCTGAGTGAAACATTTATGTGCCTGTGATGTGGAAAATATTTCTAACGTTTTTTTACAGGCAATTCAGCTTGCTTTGTGCATTTCTTTAAAAAGTGTGTTACTTTTTAGTCATCCAACACTACCAGTCTGAGTCGTTGCACAGAGGTAGCATCAGGTCTTTTATGCTGCAGAATTGAACAGCAAATAGTTATCGGTTGTGACACACATTAGGTAGAGTCAGAGCTGAGGAGACAGGGGCACAGTGTGTACATAGAGATGAATGTGCAGAGGCAGAATAAGACGGTAGAGGTAAAGGGAAGGGACAGAGAAATGAAAAACAGAGGTACTAGCAGACTTTGTATGAGTAAAGCATGCAAGCAGAATGAGAAGCGCAGTGAGGAGGTATAGAAAGGTGAGGGGTCAACATAAGAAAGCAAGGGAGTAGGAGCAATGTCAAATATGAGCGCAGAGTAATGATATTGCAGGTTATGAGGAGTGTGAGGGGGCAGGAGCAGAGTAAGGACAGGAAGAGTGTGCTGCTTTACACGTAAGGCTTATATTGTCAAGGATATGAGCAACGAAATAGTGAGGGGTACAACACGGTAATGGAAGCCTCATTAACAAGTAAATGGTCTTTTAAAGACCTGTGAAGTACTCGGGTGCGGCTGTGTGTGTGCCCGGGAAGCTGGGGTGAGGTGACAGAGGGTGACCGACAGAGGGTGACCAACAGAGGGAGACAGAGGGAGGGAGACAGAGATAGAAGGAGGGAGACAGAGAGAGAGGGAGAGAGAGGGAGCCAGAGGGAGGGAGACAGAGGGAGGGAGACGGAGGGAGGGAGACAGAGGGAGGGAGACAGGGGGAGGGAGACAGAGGGAGAGAGACAGAGGGAGAGAGATGGAGGGAGAGAGAGGGAGGGAGACAGAGACACGGAGACAGAGGGAGGCAGAGAGTGAGACAGAGGGCGACAGACAGAGGGGGACAGAGAGAGGGCGGGAGAC
The DNA here is from genome assembly GCF_964261635.1 of Lissotriton helveticus. Classification (NCBI taxonomy): domain Eukaryota; kingdom Metazoa; phylum Chordata; class Amphibia; order Caudata; family Salamandridae; genus Lissotriton; species Lissotriton helveticus. Next base: position 709,467,474 of record NC_136070.1, read on the forward strand.
CGACAGAGGGAGGAGGGCGACAGAGGGAGGAAGATAGACAGAGAGAGACAGATAGAGGGAGGGAGACAGACAGATAGAGGAAGACACACAGAGGGAGACAGATGGAGAAAAGACAGAGGGAGGGAGACAGAAAGAGAGGAAACCAGACAGAGGGAGACTGAGAGAAGGAGCCAGAGACAGAGGGAGGCAGAGGGAGACAGAGGGAGGGAGTCCGGGGTAGACAGAGGGAGGGAGAGGGAGACAGAGAGAGGGAGACAGAGGGAGGGAGACACGGGGAGGGAGACAGGGGAGGGAGACATAGGGAGGGAGGAACACAGAGACAGACAGAGGGAGACAGAGAGAGAGGGAGACAGTGAGAGAGGGAGACAGATAGAGAGGGAGAGGGAGACAGACAAAGTGAGTGAGACAGAGGGAGACAGAGAGAGAGGGAGAAAGAGAGAGCTATAGAGAGTGTGAGGGAGACAGAGAGAGGGAGGGAGACAGAGAGAGAGAAGGAGGGAGACAGAGAGATAGAGATAGAGACAGATAGCGGCAGAGATAGGGACAGGGGCAGACAGATAGAGGCAGAGACAGAGAGGGAGACAGAGGGAGGGAGACAGGGACAGACAGAGACAGGGACAGACAGACAGATAGAGGCAGAGGCAGGGACAGACAGATAGAGGCAGAGACTGAGAGACAGAGAGGGAGACGGAGGGGGAGCGGGAGACGGAGGGAGAGAGAGGGAGAGAGAGGGAGAGGGAGGGAGACAGAGGGAGAGAGAGGGAGGGAGAGAGAGGGAGACAGAGGGAGACAGTGGGAGGGAGTCGGGGAGACAGAGGGAGGGAGTCAGGGAGACAGAGGCAGACAGACAGGAAGGGAGACAGGGGGAGACAGAGAGGAAGAGAGAGGGAGACAGAGAGAGGGAGACAGAGAGAGAGAGAGACAGAGGGAGAAAGAGAGATAGGGAGGGAGACAGACATAGAGAGGGAGGGCGAGATAGAGAGAGGGAGGGAGACAGAGAGAGAGAAAGAAGTGTGTAGGCCGAGTCTGGTGGCTCAGTGAATGAATCCGTCCGCTGCAGGGGCCTGTGTTCAACCTCTTGGTCAAATTTTTTTTCTCTAGCCCCGCCCCCCTCCCCCACCGACCCCACCCCACTGGTGCGGCCCTCGGCCACAAACCACACTGTAAATTTGGCCCCCGAGAGAAAGTTTGTGAGTACCCATGCCCTAGAACTTAATACACAGAGGGAAGAGGATTCACGGGCAAATAGGCAAGGGAATATCATAGAAGCCGGCCCGTTGGAAAAAAGGAAAACTGGGGAAGAAGGGGGGGCCGTCTCAACACCCATTAAACTCACATCTAAGTTCAACCGATGGGAGGAACAAAATAATGAGAAAAGCGGACAACCCCAGGAAAGAGTAAAAACACAGTCACCAATCACGATTTCCTCAGTCAGTGGATTTGACTCAATATCGGGGATCTTGATGCAACCTAACAACACAGTGTCAGCCACTTGGAGTGAATCACTGCTAAGAACTCTACAGCAAGCAATTGATGTCTTACATTTCCAATCTGATAAATTAGAGGTCCAAGTAGAATTAATGAATCTAATTGCAGTCCATATAGCAGGAATAAATACAAAATTGGACATAATTACCGCACAAATCACAAAAGGAAACAATAAAGATACCCAAACCACTGGATCAAAGTTGTGGATGTGGCCAGATAATAGACAAACTGGCGTCTCTCCCAGAAATACTGACTGAAATTCTACGAGTGGCACAATCAACAAGAAAAACATGGCCCAAGAATATAATGGCGGAAAAATTAGGACACCAGTACAAGAAAACAGGAGGCCAGTCACTCAGTATGATGATAGTATAAAAATAATGGAAGTAAAGGAAACAAATGATGATGGAAAAGGGCACAGTGAAAATAAAACACCTGCTTCACCCAGTTTACCAGACAACCAAACAAAATGACAACGCAAACGAGCGCGGAAAGCTAGGAATAACGCTAGCAAAAAAGCTAAGCAGGAAAAAAGTCAAATGTATGCAATATTTACTCAAAAGTCGAATTAAAACAGCAATGACCGGATTGAAAACCCCTTAAAGGTAGAGTCAAACAGCCCAGGAATAACTACACCAGATAGTATGGGGTGCCTTAGCACTTCCACGCAAAGCAAACAGATGTCACCAGAAATCATCCATAAGAAACCAAAGAGAGACCAGAATGTGGAAGTAAAAACTGCAAACAATATAAAGGTAGAATCAGAAATAAAGGAAAAAAGGTCAGCATATAACCAGTAATAAAAAAACATGAAGGAGATACAAGATTACTGGAAGATAAATCAGTACCAAAAAACCAAGATGGAATAATAAACAGGGAGCAAGTAAAAACAATCACAAGGAAATTAAATTCTCAGATATCAGACCAGTCAAAAAGGGCATCTTCAAAAACATTAGAACGACAAACAGAATGGGCTACAAGTATCGATAACCAAATAATATTTACCCTGGACAAAGAAGGCAGGACATGTAATCTACCAATTGAAAGAAAAACAAATAAGGATAATGATTGGCCAAATATAAGTTAAAGAACAGCAAAGATAGAACCAGAAAAAAGTAATGAGGCAGTCTCAACACCAAACACTCCCCCACAAGAAAGGCCAATTGTAGACTTTATGAGTCAAAATACAAACAATATCTGGGAATCTTTAATGGATAAAATTGGACCAAATCAAAACCAGAACCAACAAATCGATTCAGTGGAGTCAGGTTATAAATTAATATTTAGGCCAGAATATTCAACTAAAGGCAAAGTGGATACTTTAAACAGGGGACACTTAATGCGACTATTTGAAGAGCTTCCGAAATGAAGGAAAATTACATCAGCAGAGCTCTTGGTGGTAGAATTCGTACAAATAAATAAAGTAACAGAATTAGAAGTAACCAGAAACATGGGCATCAAAAGAACTAACTGAAAATATCCTTCGTGGAAGATAAAAGAAGATTGACTAAATGTCATCACGCCTCGGTGGTAATAAATTCATATATAAAGCCAAAACCGCAACCCTACTTAGCGGCCCACTTTCGTCTATCATTAAAAAGGAGGTTCATGGCGTACAGATTAGGTGAACATAATTAGAAGGATTTGGTACCCACCTGGAAAAACAAATAGCAAGCAGAAAATTGTCGTCTCTGTGGGTATCGTACAGAAACCATATGCGAGACCATAAAAGTTGAAAGAAGGAAGTTGCTAAAAGCATCCTTAAATGACTTAAATATTCACACTTGCAGACAGGCGGTAACAAGCTGGATGGGGGTTCATCAAACATTTTAATATGCCGAGGGGTAAAATTCATGACACTAGTGGACAACCTCCTATTGAAAGTGGACAAAGAACAAATGCTTGGGGTTGGAACAGGTCTGGGATTTTATATGAACTGTAAATAGTTTTAAGTTTTATTGAAAATATGTCACTTTTAAAATTCTGATTGTTACAAATTTTATTGTGTGCTTTATGGTTGTGATAAAACAAATAAAGTTATTTTTGACTGACACACAAGTAGATGAAATGGTCAGATCAGCCTTAACCTCAAACAAACGCTCTCCAGAATCGGTATGAAACACAAAGGGGTCCACCTCCTGTTAGCCCCAACTCGGAGAATATTCAAACACAGAGTGAAGGGAGAGCAGGCGAGGGAAAGGGTATTGGGGAGAGGAGCAGCAGGGAATTTGACATCTGAAAGGAACAAAGAAATATACATTAACTCATTGTATAAAGACTACTCTCATTTAATTCTCACTTGTATGTATTTTATACCTGAAACACCCCAGACAGACCACAGCTCCTAGAATTTCATAGTATATATCCTGCTTTCTTAAGGATTCTAGTGCCTGCTGATACCTGTAAGCATGAAAACAGATTGAGTCATGAAGTCCTTTCTGCTGCTCTCAGCAATGATATACACATCTAGCGCCTCATCATACATACCTCATATAACATAACTAAATGAATAAATAATAGCGCTCTCATATACAGTTAATGACCAATTCCTGTACGACTTAAAGAGAGGGAGATGAACTAAATTCTTTTCGCGCAACAAGTCTCGTAAAGAAATCCAACTCTTCACGTTCACACTGAACTCTAAGCCAAAGGTAGAAAAAAAATGAATGAAAATTAGAACCGATCACAAACTACCATAGATTAGCCTGCCTTCACAATAATTCCTGCAGGATGTTAAGACACACCCCTATGAGCATTGGATTAAACAAAGGAAAATAAACTTCTCCACTCTTGCATCAAAGTGGAAGGTTTGACTGGGGGGGGTAGGCATACTGTGAACACAAAAGACAATATGAGCATTCAGATTGAGACAAATGGGCCAATTGAAACATCTGTCATAATCCTGCGGACCCTCGCAGCAAACAAAAGAACAAGCGGTTGTCCCCAATCCACGCAGCCAAGCAAGCTACCCCAAAGAGAGTCAGGGAAGAGGAAGAGCCATATATCCCAAGACAGGATTGTAGGTCAGTACCCTAAAGAAGACCACTGCATGTCATTATTGTCACAAAACCAGGCACTGTAAGCACAAGTGTCGACTAAATACAGTGAATCAGCTTCAGGATGAGGAGGTAATGCAGAAACCTGATATTGTAAATACTGTAACGAGACCCAGGTCCATGAATGGAGGAGGTCCGAGCCAGCAAGGGCCAGTTCCTCAACCACAGAGAATTCCACAGGGAAATCGAGTGTACCAGCAGATGCCCTTTATTGAAGCTCTAGATGATTTTGATCTAGACCGGTGTTCAATTAAGAACAGAGCGCTGTAGTAAAACATCTTCTTTCCTTACCCCAGGAAAGATAGAAGGCCTGAATGTGCATGGTCGCACTACCTCCCTAAATGCCAGCAAAGTCCAAAACGGGAACGCCTCCTCCCATTGACAAAATCCAGGACAAACTTCTCCCCGCTGGAACAGGAAGCAACCAGTAACCAGAATTACGCACATAGTTATCGGTGCGACTTCCGCATTTATCCCATTAGCCTCCAGCGGAAGACTCATGGGATATGTAGTTTTGTGATTGGCTTCAAAGCTGGGTAGGCGCTGATAGCCACGATTCGTGACAGAAATTATTGCCTTGACACGTGCATGCCTTGTTTCTGATCAAATATGAGTCACCATATTTACAAATAGCCAATATGATATTGGTGTGGTTCATGACTTCGGACAGCTAGGGTCACATAGGGGGTTCCTCATCAGGATCTCCCATCAGAAATGGGAAATATGTGAGACAATTGTTGGAAGCTTTGCAACGATCAAAGGAAATACCTGTGGTTAAGTGTATTGCCCATTGGAAAGGGGAGGACTGTGTAACATTGGGCAACAGGTATGCTGGCAAAGTTGCACATTTATGCGCTGAACAAGGTTGCATCTTTAATGGGAATTATACAGGAGAGAGCACAGAAAGAACTGAGCTCAACATGATTTTAGCCATAGCGGACATTGGGGATGAAGTCAAGCATCTGCAAGGAATAGTGTCAGTCCAGGAAGGAGCTGGTTGGATTAAAGCAGGTTGTGAGAAAAGAGATGATGGCCTTTGAGTTTCAGCTGATGGTTGAGCAGTGTTGCCAGATTGTTTACTGAGCGCTATGACAAAACAGATTCACAGAGCAGTTCACATCGAGAGAGATGCCATGGCGCAAGTGTTCAGACAAATGTGGTTCAATCCATGGTTCCGTGCGATTGCTGAAGCGGTGTGTCACAGATGTGTTACGTGTCAACAGATGAATGATGGCTTCACTGAGTTACATTGGAAGGTCCGGAGGTCCTTTCAATCAAATCCAACTCGACTTCCTCGAGATGCCTAGGTTCAATGGATTGAGATACATTCTGGTTGTGGTGTGTATTTTTTCACGATGGGTGGAGGCATATCCAACAAGTAGGTGTGATAGTCTCATGGTAGCAAAATTGTTGCTTTGTGAGCTTTTACCTTGCTTCGGATTTCCAACTTCATTGGAGTTGGAAAGAGGAATTCATTTCCACAGTGAGATTATGAAGCTGTTGTGTACTGCCTTACACGTTGATCAGAGGTTGCACTGTAGTTACAGGCCGGAGGCGTCTCGCCTTGTGGAGCAGATTAATAGAACTCTCAAAATGCGTATGCCAAAAGTCTGTTCTTCCACGTCTTTGAAATGCCCTGATGCGTTGCCCTTGATGCTGATGAGTGTACGTAGCATCCCCGATAGGAAGACAGGACTTTCGCCCCATGAACTATTGATGGGGAGGGCAATGTGCTTACCAGCAGTGCCGTCTACAGCATTGATAAACATCACAGATGATTTGATCCTTGATTATTGCAAAGGACTGGCTGATGTGGTCCGTTCTGTGTCTCACCAGGTTGAAGCTGGGAGTGCACCGACCTCAAAGGCCCTCTACCATGACTTGTGTGCAGGCAAATGGATACTTGTCCGTAAACGTGTAAGGAAGAACTGTCTTGATGCTCGCTGGAGAGGTCCAGATCAGGGGATTTTGGTGACTAATACAGCTGTGAAATGTGGAGGCTTGCCGAACTGGATTCCCGCCTCCCATACCCACAGAGTTTCAAGACCCTCCAAAGACACAGCTCCTCTTCATGAAGAAAATCCAGCTGGGCTGCAGGGCCACTGGAGGTGACAAGTCAAGTTGTGGAGGCTCCTGACGTGGCTGATTACCCACCAGAGCAAGCTGAGGGGGGTCACAACACACAAAGCCCAGGTATTGACTCTGAGGGAGCCAGTAATGTTGTGAGTGGTACAGAGTCAGACTCAGCTGGAGAAACTGGTGAAGAAATGGTTGTGTACAGAGAAGGAGAATTTGCAAGGGAATCTTGGCTTGTAGGATAGAAGAGGCAGAACTTGAGACTTGCATCTGAAGATCTTGTTCCTGTATCTGAAACATCTGAATCAGAGCTATGTGACACAGGCCAGCACAAGAGGGCTTAAGGAGATCGAGGAGAACAAGAGTACTGTCCAAGAGGCAGAGTGGACTTATCTAATCACAGATATCAGCAACAGTAGGGACTGGGAGGCTGAGGTCTTCATGAGTGGCCAGAAGAGTTCCAGAACTAATAATTGAGATCGAACTATTGGTCCCTGGAATAGAAGCCAATGGAGTGCTGACAGTGACTGTACCGAACCCTCCGATATTGAGTGGCGTAAGGGTTTTGATTCTGCAAGATGTCGTTTCCAACCTTTGGGTGTCAGCCACCGGCTCAGAAAATTGCAGCAGTTTGCCTTGAAATTGGAAAGTGTGTCATTGATGAAATTGGCTCTGATCTTGTTAAGGATTGCTAATCGAACTGTGAATTGTAAATAGAACGTTTTGTATTAAAAGAAGATAACCCAGGTCCAAGAGTAAGAAGAACAAATTCAGGGATTCTCAGTAGAAAAAGAAAGAGGGCTAAGGAAGTCTTTTGAACTGTGTGAATAACTGTACAACAAAATGTGATTGGGTTTTCCAGACTCCAAGGAAATGTGCATGAACTCTATTGATCAGCATTAGGAGGCAGGGAAAGAGACTGTGTGTTGATCCTTTGCTGTGCTAACCCAAACTCAGTTAAAGATGGAGTCTGAAAACCGAACTGTAAAACAAATTGTATAATAGGTACACTTATAGCAGGGGCAATAGTAGCTAAAGCAGTAGTTATTATTACGTGTCTAAAACTTTCCCATGAAGAAGATGTTGATGGGGTGGAATTACATGGTACATCCACAAAAGCACAAAAGAGGGTACATTAGGAGCTGAAAAAGCTATGTTAGAGCAGACTAGTCGCATGTTGCATGTAGATTTATCTAAAGATAATTATATGTTGAATGCTTATGCAAAGTTGTTATATGAGTATGTAAATACGATGGGTGTGAAAGATTGTTAAGTGTGTATGCAGTTGCCTGCGGCAGTTGAGGAGGGGATCCGCTACCATCACCTGCCTCTGACGTATGGTATCACGTGTAGTTTATTGCTTGGTATGTTTTTATGGTAAGGGTCACTATGAGTACTATTTTATAAATTATGATTTGGTGCTTTCAGAAGTCCCAGCTTACAAGCAGCTGAATAAGTATGATTATTATAGGCAAGAAGAGAGGATAGGGAAGTGTTTCATACCTACCGTTACATTAGATACAGCTTATGCTCATCGTCACAATATAACTTGTATATTAACTGATGGAGAGAAGAAATTCGTAGATCAAGTAGAGGATAGACATAGGCAATCAACAGTTAAACTTAACAGAAGAGGAGAGAAATTTGAGTGGACCAAGGAGGAGTTAGCCCATGATGAGAAAGGGAGTTATGGTCCAATGGCTTTAGATTTTCTACAGCGAGGAAAGCTTGGCATTAGACAGGTACAGACATACTATGATAATATCTTTGTTGTGTGTGATCACATTTTCACAATAAACCACAGCAACAAAATTTTTGCAAGAAGCAGAACAAGTGGTGCCAAATGTGTATTTTGTGTGTAGAAAGAATGCGTATGTGAGATTGCCACTGAATTGGTATGGCATGTGTTATGTGGCTGTTGTGTTTCCCAAGATATAACAACTTGAAGATTTGAGACCATTGGGATCATACTGAGAAGTGAGGTACAGGTGAAGGAGAGATTGTTGGAGATGTATCTGGAGCAATTATACCAAGTTTAGGATTGGTTTTGTATAGCATAAACATTAGAAGGTTGTCAACTATTGTGGATAAGTTGTCAGCGAATACAGCTCAGTCTTTGTTGTATGTGAATGGAGAGATGGTATCGATAAGAGCTATGGTGATGCAGAACCGTATTGCGTTAGATGTGTTGTTAGCAAAAGAGGGCGGAGTCTGGAAAATGCTGAGAGCTCAATAGTGCTGCACTTAAATCCTAGACCATAGTAAGGATCTGAGGAAATATGTAAGTAATATCACTGAGATACACCATGAGATACATGACCTGGCAACAGAGGGAGTTGGAAAAAGGTTGGAAAAGGATTAGGAAAAATTGGGAGTTGGTTTGCAAATCTTGGTAACAGATTTTTTGGTTACATCTTGAAGTCAATTGTAATAGTTGTCATTTCTGTGATTGTCTTGATTGGAGCAATAAGAGCCTACCAGTGGCATAAGGCAAGACAGGTTGAGAATTCTCTTAGGCAATGTGAGGGGAGAATGGAGAGACTGCAGTACAGTCACAATAAAAATCTCAAAAGCCTAAAAAGGTTTTGACAGGAAAGATTTGCTACAACTTCTGTTAAGATCAGTTCTTTCTACAGGGAATTGTGATTGATTATGAAGACAAATGTCATCAGAGGGGGGGACTGATAGAGCGAGACTGTGCTCTACAATTTGTAGGGGTGCATTATAATCATGAGTAGATTGCACTTGCATATATTTTTTTTCAGTGTTAACATTTGGTTATTAGAATGTGTACTGTAATAATGTGTAAAGTAAGTGATAGAGGGATTTTGTATAACTCAGAGAAATTAACATTGTAATTGTGTCCTAAATGATGAAATATTAATGTTGTTTTACCAATAACTAATGCGAACTTAATTCACTGACTATGTAACACACTGATTTAACATTCACAATAAGAATGTTCATGTATAGGTATGATTAACAGCGTTTCGTAATGATTCTTATGTTAGCCGATTTTTTGTAGGTCTCATGAATATTTCCCAGAATATTTGCTTTCTCACATTTCTGTTGCAGGTGGAGAAATGTATCCTTGTTAGTTAGAAAAACATTTTAGTTTTAGGAGTTAGGCTTAGAGAGGAGAGGATGCATTTCAACAAGTACTGCTAATATTGTGAGACAGTGTTCTTTCTCACTAGAAAAGGCCTGGGAATCAAGGTCAATGAGCTAAAGTCTGGAAATATCAAAACCAACTGGAAAGTTACCTACGAGGAGCTGTTTAGGTGGATGGGATGATCGCATGATATGAAGATGTGTGAGTCCTAGGATTTCCATGATGGAATTAGGGACAGTGCCCCGAGGGTTGAGTTAAGAGAGAAACGATCTAGAGGAGAGAGAATGAGCACCTTAGAACAAGCTCTGTAGCGTTATGTTACTTGCCCTGTGCAATGTGAGTGTACTTCTTTTGAAGTCATCGCATGCTGACACCTTTTCCTAAACTTGCCTGGGGAAATGTTATGTAGGATGTCACACTAATGGTAGTGTAGGGACAGACTAAGGCTTTTTACTTACAAACCTCCAATAAAGAATAATCTTGATGTAGGGACTTTCATTGCCTGCGTTCTGATTCTGGAACTGGTAATCCTTTGTATGCTCCACTGCATAAACTTTGCCTATAGGTTTGGCTTTGTATTAGTTCCAATGTATTTCTACACCCTCATTTTGAGGTTTTTATATGTCTAATTGTTTTTGGCTTTGTAATAAACAAACTAAACTTAGAACCTGGACTCGGTGATTCCTCAAAGTCATGGTTATTGAGATTTAGAATTCTAACCTGATAAGGTACTTCTCCCCTACACACTTTTAAGCAGGAACCAACGATCCGTCGACCAAGGGTTTCAGAGTAAATATAGGACGGGGAATCCAGCCCCTTCATCACCATGGAGTGAGAGACACTGTACTATTGTGTCGTGTTGGTTAACATAGAGCAGACTGTTTCTTGAAGTAAGATGCAGCTAGATTTGATTGGTTCCTTTCAAAACATCAGTGCTGCACAACGTCTGGGTGGCTTTATGGCCCAGCATCAAATGCCTTTTGGTAACATAATCTGGCCCGTTGGCCAAATAGGTATTTCACCTTCTGACTTTGGAGAAACCTATTACCCAGTGTGCAAGGAATAAGAGAATAAGAGCACCAGTATTCTTGACTTCTTTCTTGACTGTCAGGAATAGTCGGTAAAGCTGGATTGCTTTTCACCTAAGTGAAGAAGGTCAACTATATGGTGAACCTTGCACACTGACCGGGCTCTGCTCCGTCGGGGGTGCGTTTGGGCCGGGCCTCACTCCGCCGTATCTGCTGCTGTGCTGGGCCCCGCTCCACCACCGCTGCTACCTGCTGTACTACAACTCCCAAGTCTCCAGGGAGCGCACACGTCAAGCCCCAGCGCCAGGAGGCGCATAAAGCTCTTGTGGGTGCCGAGCTTCTTGGGAACCTTGCACACTGACCGGGCTCTGCTCCGTCGGGGGTGCGTTTGGGCCGGGCCTCACTCCGCCGTATCTGCTGCTGTGCTGGGCCCCGCTCCACCACCGCTGCTACCTGCTGGACTACAACTCCCAAGTCTCCAGGGAGCGCACACGTCAAGCCCCAGCGCCAGGAGGCGCATAAAGCTCTTGTGGGACCCTCGCACCGTGAGACGCGCGTGGGCGTCAGCCGGGCTAAGCCCGGGCAAAGGGCGGGCCCTCTGTGGCCCTCAGCGGTCCGAGTTGGACGGGACGGGCCACCTCCCTTGGCTCCTACTGAACAAGTGACTCTAGTAGGGGGAGGTTAGATTGTTATCTAGCACTGACAGAAATCTCTTCTATCCTGGGCGAAATAGTATCTAGACTACCAGGAGTAGGACCTGAGGGACAGTTAGAAACTATATTAGAAGCTTCAGGATGAAGCTCCAGACTGTCAATTTGCCCCTCGGGGGGGGGGGGTCCCAGACACGAGTTATTTCCAGTGACCACAATGATATCACACTGAATAGGGGTGGGAGTAGACAGTCAGTCAACCGCATCTAGATTACAAAGTGGCTTGTAAAAGTTTCTAACTGGTATAGAATATCCAGAATGTCACATAATATCATCATTCTAATTTAATCCGTGAACAAGCTTCAGGCCACCTCGACTGCGATAGCCAGCTAGGTATTGGCATATTCTCTTTATGTTTAGGGTTGATTTATCTTTTGCTTCGTTGCACTAGTGTGACCTTTATTATAATGCTTCCTTTGGTGTTGGATTCAGTGGAGTAAGGAACTACTTTTTGCAATCACATCTGCAAGCTCTCGTCACGTGGATACTATTATTCTTGCCATCACTGCTATCTTTTTAATTCACACCGCTTTTTAATTCACATCTACTTTCTTGAGAATGCAAACCCTGAGGCTAGAGGTGAAGGTGCACTACATATAGCGCATTGACCAACTTGTGATTATTTATACTTTCTGTTGTAGATTCCGTATCTGTACCTCTCCTATGGACCTGAACGCGAATATTGTTGTTTATTCATAATCTATGTAAAGTTCAACTAACCCCTGAAGAAGAGTTCAGATTGAACTCGAAATGCATTGGGTTATTTATATTTGGCTTTATTTGAACTTTTGAAATTCTTGTAGACACAGTATGCATTTTTGATTGATATATGCATTTCAGATATACATGCATCAGATTGATTTTTCCTTTTTTATTTGAATTTGTTTTCTCTCATATAACATGATTTTGGAAAACTATAAGCAAATGTTTGAATAAAATGTGAATAAACATGTTTTCATAACGTATTAAGCTTTCACAAAATACTTCCAGAGGCGTAACGCCCTAGAGCTGTGCAGTACATAGCCCTAGGTCTCCTAGGACTCAATTCACATTTGATAACACAGGGATCTGGTACCCCTCCCATTGCACTGCACGCACATATTCTTACGAATCTGAGCACTTTTCTTAACACTTCTATTCAGTTATCTATCAAGGAGTGCAGACCCACCATTTCATTTACATAATACCATCAGGCACCTTCACAGATGGTTGTGGAACTCTATCAGGCCTGTAGAAAAACCCTGAGGTACTATGTTAACCCCCTGCGACTTTATTGGAAGAAAAGCCAGCCTACTGAGAATTGTACGAACCAGCAGTGGTGAAGCAAAAGAGAGTACAACGCAGTCTCCCTCCAAAGATTTTACAGAGCCACCCACCCAGTCTATCCTACGGGCCATCTTAAAATTGGAAAAAAGCTCGTTTGACAGGCCGGTCCTCCCAGATAAAAAATGAAGAGATCTATTACGCAAAGTTGACCTGTGCTCAAGTTCCCCTTGGCCTAGTGTGGGAACATTTACTAGGACTACAGTTAATGGATTAGCTTCTGCTGGCAAATGGAATGTGCCTGGGGCACTAAGACCCCCTCTATCTGCCCTCTGTTGCACTTGGGCCATCCTTGGTTGAATGGCTAGCTCTTTACTTAATGCGGGGCGGTCAAAATTAGATGTGACATGTTCAGGGATCGAAGGCCCCTGTTGCTAGCCATTATTACCATTCCTATTTCAAGGCGATAACCCACCAGGAGGAAACTGCAAAGGTGTATTTTCAACGGGCTTTCCATTAGTAACTGAGGTAACAATAGCATTAGGGGAATTACCTATACATGTGGAAGCCCAGGGACTCTATGCTGGTAGATAGTGATTGAGGGGACAAACAGAGCAGTGGTTAGTGCTGGGGGAGGACTTGGGCCCAGATGGGAGTTTACAGAAGTGATGGCTGGCCATACACAAATTTTCCAAGGTGGTCAATCTTTTTTCCAAGTTAGTAAGTGACACCATCAGGGGGGATGTGACCACCCTTACTATGTCCTCCAATTTGCACCAGATATCCTTGCTTCCCACTGCGGCCAGGGGAACTCCCGCCGTCTCCGGGGCAAATACTTGCTCCGGGGATGGTAGAGGGGAAAGCGGCTCATGAAGATTAAGATGACTCATACCCGTAGTCTGTTTTTTGTTAGGGAGGCCGAGGCTGTTCACTGATTTTCTTTTCTTGCCCGGGGGTTTTGTTTGGGCTGAGCGTGTACTTTTAGCTTTTTAGGCCCTGGTGATAACCTTAGGTCTGGCACCCTCTTTATTGGAATAAACAGAGTCTTGAGATGGAACTACCAGTGTAGGACAGGCAGAAACGGGAGATATAACAACAGGGGAGGTAGATGGATCTGCCCAGGGGATCTAGAGAAAGCCTACGTTCTGTTATGGCAATCTCGTGCATTAAGACTGACTCTGCTCTATTCAGGAAGGAGTCTAGCGTGCCCGCCACCCCTTTCCCCATAAGTGACTTTCTTTTGGCCATTGTCTATTCCACTACACAAAGAAATAGAGGTTTAAGGGAACTAATCCTAGCTGCACAAACAAAACACCAGCAATATCTCCCAAAATGAATTATACACAATAATAAAATAGATAAAAGCTGTTAGAGCTCACCACAACACACAATAATATGGAGTACAAGATGTATCAGACAAGCCTCATCCGGCCTCTGATGGCCCCACCCTTGTCCCGGGCTTCTCCCGGCGCCGCCCGCGCGCGTCCCTCGGGACAAGGGTCCGGGCGTTCCTTTCAGCACCTCCTGGCGCGTGGTAACCGCGTCAGCGGCGTGCTCGCCGCAAGCGGTCCTGGGGATAGAAGTCCGATGGTGTGGTGGCGCCTGCTATGGGAGTCCCCGCAAAGTGGGCAGGATACAGCGCGGCCCGGTGGTGTGTGTGCCAGCTATGAAAGCCCCAGCAAGGCAGGCAGGATGCAGTGCGACCCGATAGGTGAATAACAAAAAGAACAGTTCTCACGGAGCTCGGCCCGGGCGTCCTATTCAACGCCTCTTGGTGCGTGGTAACCGCATCAGCGGCGTGCTCGCCACGAGCGGTCCTGGGGGTAGTAGTCCAATGGTGCAGTGGCGCCAGCTATGGGAGTCCCTGCAAAGTAGGCAGGATACAGCACAGCCCGGTGGTGTGTGTGCGCTATGAAAGCCCCAGCAAGGCAGGCAGGATGCAGCGCGACCCGGTAGGTGAATAACAAAAAGAACACAGTTCCCAAGGCGCTCGGCCCCGGATGTCATTTTCAGCACCTCCTGGTGCGTGGTAACCGCGTCAGCACCTCCTGGTGCGTGGTAACCGCGTCAGCGGAGTGCTCGCCGCAAGCAGTCCTGTGGGTAGTAGTCCGATGGTGTGGTGGCGCCAGCTATGGGAGTCCCAGCAAAGTAGGCAGGATACAGCGCGGCCTGGTGGTGTGTGTGCCAGCTATGAAAGTCTCAGCAAGGCAGGCAGGATGCAGCGTGACCCGGTAGGTGAATAACAAAAAGAACACAGTTTAGGCAATCTTTAATAGCACCATGCCGAAGTGATGCATTGACGATCATAGTCCAAAGTGTTAGTAAGGAGGTTCTAACTTCCGGGAAAAGGTTCGATGGCAAGGGGTCGTTGTAGTGATTGGAAGGTTTCAAAGTCAACAGCAGTTTGCCAATAGGGCATTGATCCAAGGTTTGGAAAAGACTCCAGGATGCGTTGTTTTAGGGGAGGCAGGACTACGCAGGGTCAGTGATAACCATCTCTGGGGGAAGAAGGGTGTTCAGTGGACTGATCGACAGGTGATCAAGGGCAGAGCATAATTCAGTTTCAATCTTAATAGTAGGGGTGGGTGGAATTTGCAAAATTACCTTTTGTAAAATTCCGCGTAAAGGCAAAAAGTCTCTGCGAACATGCGGAATTACGCGTGCTCGCAGAGATTTCGGGGGCGGGGCTTCTTTGCGAGTTCACACATGCCTCTTGATAGGGGCCAACTGAGCTCTTGGGTGGCCCGTATGGTGTCTGTTCAGGGAGCACTACCAGTGGCTGGGGGCACCCCAACCGCTCATGCCTCCACAGCACGAGCAACAGAGGCAGCCTGGGTCCACAAGCCGAGGCCGGCAAACGTGCAGTTCCAAGGCCTCTATGTCATGTGCCCCCAATAAGTAAGGCATCTTCCCCGGGGCCGCCATCCCCAAACCGCTCTCCGTGTTCATCGAGAGTCAGGATCAGGAACAGTGAGCATGCAGGCTGGTTCGCACTTCCCAAGGAGCAGTTGTAGTGGAGGGGGTCCGCCGATGAAACAATCTCCACCAGTCAATTTCAGCACAGGCTCCCCCTGGCTCATGTCATCCCAGCTCCGGCCCCAGGAAAGTGCAGGATCAGTCCACCATCCCTAGGTTTGCCCCCGCCCCCATGCTCAAAACAAGCTACTGCCAGCCAGGGGTGTAGAGATCCAGGGACCACGACCACAGCAAGCAGTCCTCTCTGCCCCCATCCTCATGGCTCACCTCTCTAACTTCCCCCGACTGTCTCACAGGCCTCAGTCCAGCAGAGGAGGCCTGGGGCCTCCGTGTCACGGAGCCTCAGGAGGGGTAGCTTAGCTCTTGGGTTTTCTTGAGCCGCAGCTGCTGGCAAAGCCACCCCTGGATATTCGCCGGGCCGGGGAGCCACAGCCCACTGAGGGAGCACTGTTACACTCCAAGACGGAGCCTCGTGGTGCTGTGCAGCTCTGTGATCCAGCTCCACAATGTGCAGTAGCAACACGGCCCCCTCCGCTGGCAACAGAGATGCCGCCCTCCCCGTAAGGCACAATCTGGTGACAAACGGCAGAGTGGGTCTGTTGCTGCATCTGTGACTTGGAGGGCGATCCGAGGGCTGTCAGGCAAGATGGTGGCAGAGGCAGCCAGCTTAAGTGGAGGGCTTTCACTGCACAATGGCCAGAGTCAATGCAGGAGGGTGAGGCAGCCTCCTCACTGTGTGGACGGAGGAGCAGCCTCCATCACACTACTGCCGTCTTGCCCCCGAATTCCGCTCTGCCGCGGATCGCGGAAGTTTTGACATTTTTTGCGTTCCGCGCAGAACGTGAAAATGCTGAAATTTCACAAGTTCCGCAAGTGGAACGGAATTTGCCGCCCACCCCTAGTCTTATCCGTGAAGAAGTCAGCGAATTCTTCGCAGTTTGGCAGTGTCCCTTGACCCAGTGGGGAGAGATTATGATGACTGTTAGTTTGGTACTTGATGAGTTCGAACAGTTTTTTTGGACTTTTTTTGCTTACTCTAGTTGATTTCTGAAAAAGGTGGCCTTCGAGCATCTGATGCATTTATTTTATATGCTTCTTAGCGATTTCAAATGGTAGGGATGTTCAAGGGACGGTTGAGATCACCGCAGCCTTTCTGCACGTCTTATATTTCTTCTTTTGGAATTAAGACTATCATTGACCCACGGTTTGGAGAGTTTAGAGGACGTTCTTTTAAGCTGTAGTGGTGCAACCGAGTCTAATACATTAAGCGTTGAAGGTTATAGTGGGTAGTAAGGTCGTGGACATCCGACATGTTCAAGGGAGGGGGCAAGATTTTGTTGCAGACAGCAGTCAGATCTTGTGAGTTGATGTTCCGTAGACATCTTTTGAACTGTTTTGGGTTCTTAGGCTGGGATCTACTTGCTCTTACTGACTCCAGGATGAGGAAGGTGATGCAATAGTGGTCTGTCCAATCACACGGGAGGATCGAATACAGAAGGATGGAATTGGGCTTACCAATGACAAGATCTAAGGTAGCTCCTTTGATATGAGTAGGGCTGCCACAGATTCGGATCAGGTTAAGGTCTAGTAGGAAGGATTTAAGGCTATTGACCACCACATCGTTCACATCGTTCCAGCGAAGGTTGAATTCTCCCAGGAAGATCTGAATACCATGGAAATCAGCATTGGCTGAGATAATGTCCATTATCTGTTCTGTGAAGAGAAGGTTGTCACAAGGGGGGTGGTAGAACGTTTGCAGTTTGCATGAATGATTGTTTCTACCAGTCACTTTAATGCATAGGTATTCACATGATGGCAGGAGGTCGGATTGTAGTACTTTCACTGTTAGATTGCTACGATGTAAACATGCAATGCTGCCACCTTGTGGACTTGTTCTGTCCAACCTAATAATATCGTAATCAGGAGGCACTAAAATGTCCAGGATGGGAGCAGCTGAGTCACTTAGACAGGTTTCAGTCAATATTACATGGTCAAGGTCCTGGGCAAGGATGAGGTTGGCAATGTCCGCAGTATGTTTAACTGCAGATCTACAGTTTAGGAGGATGCATTTGAGTCTTATGTTGGTGTCTGTTAGTGCAGGTAGTGTGGTGGTGACTCTTGTGATGTTGTTCTCGTTTAATGTTCTGGTGTTTGGCCTAGGTTCCTTGAAGGGATCCGTGGGGATGGACTTAATTTGTTGCAAGTTTGTTATGCTGGAGGGGTGTGCCGGATCATATGAAAGTAGGAGAGAATGAACATCCCTATCAGACAGGGAGGCTCTACATCTGGAGGGGCGAGAAGGGTCGCTAGGGTGCTGAGCGGAGGCCCAACTATGGGGTGCGTGGGTGATGTGGGATGGTGACCGCAGAATAGAGGGAGAAGGGAGCCAGGTACACATGTTAGCTGGGAGCGAGCGGAGATGGTGATTATTCATAGAGGAGCAACTTAGTCTGGAATTAGCTCACAGTTCTTCTGTGATATGTAATAGGCTATGTATCTCTGCCTTAAGTTGTTTTAGGCAGAGTTCTATCTTGTTAAGGTTGCCTGGGAATGGGATGGGGAGGCTAGGTTCAGGGGACCCTGCAGAGGTAGAGAGCTAGTGGAAGCAGGGGCAGGTGGTCAATGGATGTGCCTAGAGGGAAGGGATTATGGGAAATGGTGCTGCATTCTCGGAGGGATGGATAGAATGCTAGCCACTAACACTCACAGAACCCTCTAGGCTTTCGTGCAGACTTTGCTGTTTTAATATTGCTAAATGAAATGTGCATAAAGTTAATAAGTCTGTTGCAAAAAAAATATGAGACTGCATGGACATTCTCATTTATTGAGTACTATCCCTTTCTTAACTGTTTCAGAATGTCTAAACCTGCATCACCCTTCAAAGTTAAGCCTTTGCTTTATGACCTTGCTACCCAGTTAAAGACGTGATGTATAAAGGACATCCTTGGTTTCAATTAGATCTCAGTGATATCTAGTTCCTAAGGTTGCAGGTACACAGGCAATGTTTGTTCAATGGATAGTTGATTTGCCCTTGAGGTCCCAACCCCTCAGACAGCTACATTGGCACCAAGGTGTATCCACTGAAAAGAGAGCCCAGTTGTTTGCAGCATCTACTACAAATATATGTGTACAGCAATCAAGCTTCAGATTCCAATGCTAGTTAGAAAGCATGGTATATCATGGGAGGGGTGTGTCCTCATCCAAATTTGCGCTATTCCCAAGGAACAACTAGCCATCAAAACAACCGCCAAAAGGTGTTAATTGATTGTTATCAAATACAGGGAGTACATAATATATTGGGGACTTTTTTCTTTTTATTTCCTATTTACTACCCAGACAAGCATCATCTTACAGTGTGATGGAAGAGCATCACCACCTGGCCAGATGATGAGTTCCCACACCAGCAATTCCTGGGTGCAAGAACAGCGGTACTAGTTTTTATCACCCTATAAAACAGCAGGCAGTAAAGGGCAAGGGCTGCAGGCTGGAACATAGCCCAGCTCCTTCTTGACACTATGCCATACAACAGGAGAGCTCGCCCAGCCATTGCTGCCTGCCCTGCACCACGACACCTCAGAAGCCATCCAGGAGGAGAAAAGTGCCTATCATTGGGCACAAAATTGCGATGCGCTGCCAGAAAAGGACATAGTAATACCAGGTCTACACGTTATTAACCATGCTTAGTCTAACAGTGCATCATTTCCAGAGTTTGAGGGGAAGAAAACTACCTGCAATAGGTATTTCCAACCCTAGTATCGTCCTGTCCAAACTTCAAACATCTTGTAAGGAGGCTTCAAAAGACAATTTGCTGTGTTTCTGGTGTCAATTTTCAATTAGCAGATATTTTAGCTGGCATTCTTATGGGGAGGGGGCAGCCAACAAATTAACAGGGAGAGCCGGTCAAGTGGCAAGCCATGACTCGGCTCTGGCTCTAACAGCCCGTGCATAAGGCCAGCATTCAAAATATTTGGCATGTAAATCATGCAACAAAGATCATGTTAGCATATAAGACATCAAAGGTTAATTATTTGCTCTTATTTTGTTGACGATGACACAGGAGTTGGGTTGCCACCCAGCCGGTATTTCACTGGCCTCGCCAGAAAATACACTGCTGAGGCTGGTACTGTTAATGAGGGCATACTGACCACTGGAAAAGCCGGTATATTGTATGTGCAGGTTGTCTCTTCTCTGCTTTGATGTTACCAATGCATCTGGTCAACTGATCAACATGCACTGTCCCACCTCTTACATCCATTAAAAACTAAGGGTAGATTTACCAACTTTTTGTGCTGGAATAACTAGCACAAAATGTTTTTTTCTTCAATTTATTTTCAAGGGAAATGCTTGTTTTGCACCGGAAAGTAGCCTAAAATAACTGCAAAGTTTTGCATTATTTAGTGTCAAGGAGGCGTTACATAGATGGTACATGGGCGTTCCCATGCAACCATCCATGCTTTAAAAGAAGGTATTAAATGGGGAATTATTTTCATCTCTCCTGTATTTTCCGGCTTTGCGTGTGCGCTGCACTGTACAGCACACATACAAGGTCGGAAAATATTTAAAAGTACTCTAGGCATTGTATTTTGTGCTAGATGGGAACACTTCCAGTACAAACCCCTATGCTAAACTCAAACACACATCTTTGCACTATGGCACACAGGTGTGTGTGTAGATCTCCAGAAAAATGCTGCACCAGTGCCAGGGAGATGGGAGGAGAGTGCCATATCTCTGTATATATGGCACTCTCCTACTCTCTCCCTGTCACCAATGCAGTGCAGCGTTTTGGCTGATGCGCTGCGTTCCATGACACTTTGGTAAATATTGCCCTCAGTTCTCCAGGCTGACTCCAGGCACACACAAATTGAAGACATCAGTTAGCGAGGACGCACATTGTGTGGGCTGTCTCTCGGAGCATGAGCATCGACTGTTGCACAGGTGAAGGCCTGCAAGCCTCTCATCAGCGAGAACCAAAAATGTTTTCACCTTATACGCCACATCACCCACCACTGTGAGAATGAAGAGCCTGAAGGCTGAAGCAGCGGTGGTGGGGCTGGGTGGGAACGGGTGGGGGGGACTTCGACTGATGACGAGTAAAAATTCATTATTTATTTAATTTTCACTCATGGTCGTCTGTCGAATCCCCTCCCCAACCCGGCCCCACCGCTCTTACCTGCTGGAAGGCTGACAGACACTGTGCAGCATATTGTCCACAAGAAGGCAAACTTGCTGAGGATTCAGCATGGATAAAGTATGCTGCTGCCTTTGACTTTCAGGCAACCATTCGTTCTGGCTTCCAGTGACTATCACACTAAAAAAGTACTGGTAAATATTTTCAGTCACAAATATACATGAAGAAAAGCATATTTGTTTTCCAAGTTACCAACCACTGTATACATCCGATTTTTAGATTTTTAATTGACTCTATTTAGAAGTGTGTATCAATGTGGGGAGATTTAGTCTGTCTTTCTATGTGTTCCCAACGTGAGTACTATTTTATATACACAACTCCGTCTAACCAATTTGTTCAAATTTTTTACCTGAAGCACCATGGTGACTATTAGCTGAGTGGGAAATGGGACCTTTTCACAGTTATGGTAACAAAAAGGTTAGGATGTTTTTTCCAACACCGATGGCAACCCTAGGCTAGAGTGTAGGTGACAGGCAGGATCCACATTTTATCTTGGGCAGTTTTAACTAGCATGATTCTTGAACAAGGAAACACGAGCAACTCACAACAGACACAGATTATGTTACACTTTTTTGGGCACCGGGAGATTTGCTGGAGTTCCACGATGCTGAGCTGAAGCTAGAGTTTCCAAGAGTAAAATACTTACCATTTGTTCATGTGTGGGCATGAGTCATGCCTAATTTGTAAAAAAACATAAGTGCCAGGGTGCTCCCCAGGAGGCTTCTTTAGCTTGCACCACAGATTACCCTTGCCATGCTTCCAATGATAGTAACAACACAAATACTAACCATCACACTCTTAGAAGTCTGACAATTCGGACTATTCCAGGCCCCCAAAGCTATAAGGTTGGCTTAGGCATCAGGTAATAGTAATTTTTAATGTATATTCAATTAATGATTAACTGTTGTTGTGGCCATCTCTAAATTAGTCAGACAGTGCCACCTTGTGACAGACTGTCACAAGCACAGGTGTTGACAATTAAGTGCCGGTGTCGACCACCGGAAACCACTGGCTCAAATTAAGCACTGGGCTTGATACTTAAGTAAAATATCATATAACGTCATCTGCATTTATTTGTTTTTATTTACTTCACCTATGAGTCAGGGATCATAAAGTCCCCTCTAGAGCAAGTTTTAAAGTGCTTCTGTTGCAGAGAAGAAAGGATCCAAAGGCCCAGGCAGTTGAAGATGTTACTATTCCCAGCTAGTTAAGGCGCGCACTCGCAGGCTAGGTTCTTAGCGCTGGGAGGACTTATTGTAGCCATGCGCTTTATAAGTGCCATTTTCATTTCATTTCATTTCATTTCATGTAGGTTATGTTCAAGTACTTTTATTCCAATGACCGAAGTCGTTACATGGAGCCAATCCCTCAGCGACCTCCACGCTCGCAGCTCCGTGGCAGAATGGCATTACAAATGACCGATTCAGCAACAAGACCTGCAGAACGTAGAACGGCATTTGAAGGATACAAGCAAATACAAATGAAAAGAGCACAAGAATATGCATGCCATAACTATCGCGTACCATCGCGTGATGCTAGAAAGTAAGCATACAACACATCTCCCCTGTTCCAAAAAAGCAAGAATAGAAAATTACATAGCAAAATCCCGTAGATATAAAGATTTGACATTCTACCACTACTAGTAGCAATACAATTTTCAGCAAAATGTATTCCAGAAGAACCAGACATGACATTAGGAGTCACATGAGGACAAATACCTTGATCAGAAGTGTGTTGATTACTTGTGACCAAGGCTTGTGGTTGGTGAACATCATACTGAGTTATGTTCCAATCATTGATCCAAGAACCCAGAAAAAGCAAAAAACAAGATGTTTTTGTTGCAAATGACCTTTAAAATTTTTGCATTGGGAGTCATTCAAAAGAACCACATTTTTGATGCCCCCATCTTCTGTCTTCCAAGAGTATAGCTGAACGAGCAACTTTGGTAACTTTGAAAGGACCATTGAAGTTCAATTCCACTTTGGATCATCTAGGTTTCATATTTTTCAACATAACCCATGACCCAACCATAATATGTGGTGTACAAACATTCCTCTTGTTATCATGCAGTATTTTTGTTTTCAATTGTGATTTTAAAACTCTATTCTCTACTTCTTTGAGATTTACAACATCATCTAATCTCCCTTGTGCTTTAACCTTGAGCCCGGTGGGACATAAACCAGTGTGAGCTTGTCTACCATGCAGCAGTACAAAAAGAGAAAACCCAGTGACACTGTGTGGGGTATTGTGATGAGCCCACATCGTATCTTGGAGAAACTTAGCAGCATTCTTGTTGCAAGTGAGAGCAGTTTGAATATCTTCCTTGATCAATCCATTTGCTCTCTCAACATCCAAGTTTGAGTGAGGAGAATATAGAGGAATATTAGGGTGGTTAATACCCCTGCCTTTTAAGAATCTTTCCATAGTTTCTGAGAATAATTGAAGACCATTGTCAGGAACTAGTTCATCAGTGTTCACTTCCAAGGAAAAAATCCAATTCAGAAAATTGATGACATATTGTGTTGAGGTCTCACTTAGAAAAATAGTCGACAACAAAAATTATGTTATTACTTTCAAAATGTAGAGATACAACTGGCCCAGCCAAGTCAAGCGCAAGCTTGCGCCAGGGACCTTGAGGTAAAGGTGTGCTAACCAAAGGATTGTTATGGGACTACCAATGTTTGTTGTACAAAATGCACTGTTGACAGATGTCTATGAATTTGTCAACATCAGAATCCATGTAGGGCCACCAGAAGTAGCACCTCAAAGTTTTTTTTTTAGCAGTGCCCCCCAGATTACCTTTGTGGCCTAGTGCAAGAAATTTGAAACGAAGCTGACTGGGAACTATAATTTTGTCACCTTACATGAGAATGTAATTTTCAATAGTAAGTTGATCTGTTTGTTGGCAAAAAACAAACAGATCACCCTTAAATTCTTTACATGAGATCGACCTAAATGAACAAATCCCTTCACTTTGCTTAAAACAGAATCATCATTACAGGCAGTAATCCACTCATTTTCAGAAATGGAACCATTACATAACTACACCACGTCTAAAGTTGCAACAATACATTTATTTTCAAACAAGTCAAAATTTATCATCCAAAGGAATGGGTAAACAAGATAAGCAATCAGCTCTGGAATTGGTAGCCCCAGGAATGTACATAACATCAAAATTATGCTCTTGTAACTTGGATAGGATTCTGATAAGTCTTGAAGAAGCACAAGACGATCCTTTGTCTCCCAGTAACTACATAAGAGGTTTGTGATCTGTGCATAAAGTGAAGTACATACATTTTAAATTTAGCAATAGCCCAAGCACAAGCAAGAGCTTCTCTCTCAATAGTACTATACTTTCTCTCTGCCGAAGTCAAAACTCTGGAAGCAAAAGCAACTGTGGTTTCAGATGAACCATCTTTTTGACACAAAACAGGGCAAAGGCTGACAGCACTTGCATCCACTGTTATGATACATTTATGTCCCCTTACATAAGTTTTAAGAGCAGGGACATTGTAAAGATTTTTTTATGTCTTGAAAGACATTCTGTTCTTCTGTGCCCAGTAAAAACTCACTTTTTTCTTGGCATTTTCTTTAGAGATTCAATTACAGCAGCATATCCATTGACAAATCTAGAAAAGTAATCGCTCAACCTCAAAAAGAATCTTAGTTCATCTTTGTTAGTGGGTGGGGGAACTTCTTTTAAGGTTTTGACAAGATGTTTTTGGGCTTGATACCCTGTGCAGTTATGTGGTGACCTAAGTATTCTACATTGTCAGTAAGAAATTAGCATTTATCCTTTGATATAGTCATTCCATGCTTAGACAATATTTCCAATCCATTGTCCAATATGCAATTGTGTTCCTGAATATTCTTGGTGAAATTGAACATATCGTCTTGAAAAGCTAAATCTCCCTTGAATAGGCAAAACAGCAGCTTTTGCTTGCTGCTGATGCAAGACCAATCGGCATGCGTGGATACTTATAAGCATCAAAGGCTGAAATAGAAGTACAAAGGGCTTGAGATTCTTTTTTGAGTCTGACTTGATGATAGGATGACAGGCTGCTCTGAGATCGATATTGCTAAAAATGGTAGCCCCATCTAGAGTAGAATTAAGCTAATCAATTTTAGGGAGGGGGTAGCAATCAATTAAAATGTTTTTGTTCAGAGCGCTCAAGTCAGCACACAAAAACATTTTTCAATCTCTTTTTTTAGCGATCACCACAGCACTGACCCATTCAGCAGAATCTACTGATTCAATAATCTTATCTGCACACAACTGATCTAAGTGTAATCTCAAATATTGCTTGATGGAAAGTCTCTGACTTTCTGATGTACAGGAATGGCACCTGGTTTCAAAACAATCTTGTGTTCAAAATCTTTAACAGTACCAATATTGTCTGAAAATACATAAGAATTTTTTTGTCAAATTTAATCAATGTCTAATTGAGTCTTCTCCACAGTCATAACTGGTACGGTAGTGCCTGGTCTCAATATGATGCCCAGTCTTCCCTGGTGTATCCAACCCATGATATCACGTCTCTGAACAGCTACATAGATTTTTGTGGAAATGGACCTGCCAAAAAATTCTAAAACATCCACAAAATATCCTTTAGTGAGAATCTCTGACTCACCGTAAGCTACTTGTTGGGATCTATGCTTCATGGAACTGTAAGCATGTTGCTAGGAGCTTAGAATGTTATAGTCTGAATAGGAGACAGTACAGAGGGAGCTGTGGAAGGAGCTGGAGGTCTCTGTACTTCTGACCATTAAAGACTAACTTTAATCATCAATTCTGCATTGGAGTCATCTTTACATTGGCGACGAGGACCCTGAACTCTGGCAGGGGACAGAGACTATGATGTGACCTCCACCCCTGGATGATACTACTGGATTTTGCTGTGGTATACAATTTACTCCTCCATTTCGACTTCCTATTTTCGTTCCTAACGTGGTTATCAAGCCGGTATGTACATTTCCTTTTTACTGTTTTGAATTTGCTGAGGAAATTCTGAACATATTGGAACTGAGATTTAAATTCTCCTGTTGGTGGATATTTCGATACTTAACACTCGAAATATATTGCCTAAGTTTGCGGTTACTTTGTGCACTTCTAATCCTGTTTGCACTACATCCTTGGAGCGCTACAGACTGTATTTCGCTCAGCGCGACTCAAGTGCATCATTCAAAAAAGCTCTGCTGCCTTACTTGTACAGCGCGTCTCAGGTGCATCATTTGAAAGCCTCTGCTGCCTCGCTTGCACGTGCTGACCATCCGTTGCCATCGCCGAGTCTTCACTCTTCGAGCCTTCACTTCTAGAGCCTTCATCATCAGCTGGGACGTCGCGTTGCTGATTTTCGTCACGTAACCTTTGTGTGGTCAAAAGCGTCAGCGTCATTAGCGTGACCCATACGTGGCGGCCATCTTTGTTATCTCAAGTTTGTAGTTTGAAGCTCCGTCGGCTCTAATTTAATACGACTGGTATTTACTCCATATGGACCTACTTTTGAGGTAATAAAGCTGATAAGCGTCTCTTCGGAAACATCCGTTTTGAATATTTGAATACACTGTTCATCTCTGGCAACATACTGCAAGGAGAATTTTGCACCGAAGGAGTGTTTTATATATACAGCCGCCTTCTGCAAAAAACATTCTACTTCCTATAAGATTATACTACAACAAGTATTCCATTTCTGATTTTACTTCTCTGACTGCCTTTCCTGTTATTTCATTTGATTGTCCATCGTGATGGGTGATCAAACTTTTTCTACGCCTCCTTCCTTTTTACCTTCTCCTGGTGAACCTTCAATACCTTGGAAAGAATGGAAAAAATTGTTTTTAACTTATGTCTTAGCTTCTGGTGCGGACAAATATGGTCCTGTTCGTAAGCAAGCGATTTTACTTCACAATTTGGGAGTAGAAGGTAGAAGGTTGTATGAAGATTTGCCTGAAATATCTTTGGGTGTGGGAGAAGGACAAGCTAGTAATGTATATGAAATGAGTATGTTGATGTTGGAAAAGAGGTTTATTACAAAGATCAATACTGTTTTTGTTGGGTTGTACATAGGTTGTAGTGAGTTGTCACGAGCGCTATGTGTTTATAGCTCGTGACAAGCTCGTGTTCTAGGGGTTGCTATGTTGTGATTCAAAGAGCTGGAATGGGGGGAGTTGGGCGAAGTAAGAACTGTTGGGCATTACTAGCTTGTATCTTCAGACGAGAGGATGCCAATAAAACTCGTCCAACTTTAATCCATCTTTTGTGCATTATTTCTGGTTCCTGTCACTTCCTACACTGGCGACGGGCGGGATTCGTGACCTGCGATTGAAGAAAAAGGCATTTCTTCAAAATTTTTATTTTACTGCAAAGTTCGTTGGGCTTAAAAGGATTACCCAGGAGCTTTTTTAATTTTAATGGGAAGTTGGAAGAAAATGTTTCTCCTTTATGCTGCAAAAAGGAACCGGCACTTTAAGTGAACCCTTCCATCACGCTGCAATTTTAAACGGAACCGGCATTTAACCAAAAGATTGGAAAAATATTGTACCACGACGTCGGAAATTAAAACGGCAATTGATTCAAAGGGTTGGAAGTACTCTTTAAGGATTGGAAGTATTTCTTACTTTCTTCAAGTGGCATTTTTCGAAGTTGCTTGTTGACTCGTGAACATTCCGTTCTGCGTTGGAGCCGACACCTAGAAGCTCGCGCCGGAGTGTGAAGGATCTTGAATAAACGTTCCTTCTCTCGCGTCATCACGCGCTGGGCATCAGAAGTATTGTGTCTCACGTCATTACGTTTTCTACACGTAAGAGCAGTAGAGATTTGAGAGGCCAGTTTCGGAGCTTCTCTTCTCCTTCTCTGCGCAACGTGAAGACTGCTACGTGAACTAAACCTTCAGTGCTCTTACGCGAGTAAAGAATATCTTCTGTTTGGAAAGGTTCAGTGACACGTACACTGCGTGTTTTGACATTTTGATATTTCGATATTAAAAAAATAAATTTTTTTGCTTCTATTATATATGTAATTCGTTTTTCTTATTGTATTTCTTCATAGTTACTATACAGTATAAGTTTAAATCTTATTAGTTCTTATGGCTGGTATTGTTCCTCCCCCATCATTTCTGTCATCTCCTGGTGAACCACCTTTAGCATGGGAAATTTGGGAGCCGGTATTTTTAGCATATGTAGATGTGTTGGAGGAGGGTGAGTGTGAGCCAGAGAGGAAATTGTCTCTTCTAAAACACTGTTTGGGAGGCATAGCCTTAAAAGAATTTAAAACATTACCAGTTTTAGTAAATCCAGGCAACATAAATGTGTATGAGTACGCTTCGCTACAGCTAAGTTTAAGATATGGTAAAAAAAAGAATATAGTAATGGAGAGATTTAATTTTTATTCACGTAAACAACGTACAGATGAACCTGTAGAAGACTTTGTTTCTGCTTTAAGATCTTTAGCTGTTACGTGCGACTTTGAGCATATATCCTATGAACAAGTTTTGAGAGATCAGATTCTCATGAGGACTAATAACAAGAAAGTGCAGGAACGACTTTGGACAACGTCTGACATGTCTCTTAACAATGCTATAGATATTGCAAAGTCGATAGAACATTCAGAGAAGTTTGTCAAGGAGATTAGAGGGAACGATAAAAGTGATGTTTTTAACATATCTAAAGATCATGAGAAGTCAAAGAGAAATGTCTCATCCAGGAATGAAAATCCATCCAGAAGTGAATTTTCATATAGAAATGAAAATAAGTTCAGGAATCAAAAACCTGAAAGGAGGGATTCTAAATTACTATGTTTTAGGTGTGGAAGCGATGGACACTTAGCTAATAGTAAAAATTGTCCAGCTATAGGGAAAACTTGTGCTAAATGCAACAAGAAAGGTCATTTCACAAGATATTGCAGATCATTACCTGGGAAGATGAATTGTATACATGAATGTTGTGGAAATTATTCTTCAGATGATGAAGGGACTCTTCAAGTGAACACTGTCATTAATGTGTGTGAGGATGGGGAGTGTACAAAATTTCCATCTTGCGTAATTACTGTTGATGGCATCGAGCTGGAAATTTTTGTGGACTCTTGTGCATGGTATACTCTTATTTCTCTAAATGTTTTTAAGGAAAAATTCCACAATAGGAAGTTGGTTGTATCAGATGTATCTCCTGGTGGTTACACAGGACATAAGATTGATTTAGTAGGGTATTTTGTTGCAAACATACAATTTGCTGACCGACATATATCTGGAAAAATGTATGTGTCAAGATCTGGATTATCGCTATTAAGTTGGCCACAC
Organism: Lissotriton helveticus; assembly: GCF_964261635.1. Taxonomy (NCBI): domain Eukaryota; kingdom Metazoa; phylum Chordata; class Amphibia; order Caudata; family Salamandridae; genus Lissotriton; species Lissotriton helveticus. Next base: position 709,496,662 of record NC_136070.1, read on the forward strand.
CAACACCAATTAGGTATGAAAATTGATCCTAGAGCTGATCCTCCTGTGTATGTTGTGCAACCATTGACTGAGTCAAGTACTCCTAATGGTAATTTTTTGCTAATAGAGAACTTACGTAAGGCTTATCCCAGTGTTTTTAGTGACACGTTAGGTTGTTATAAGGGTTTTGAACATGTCATCAAATTAAACGAGAATGCTACACCTGTGAGACATAGAGTAAGAAATGTTCCTCTATCTTATAGGATCAAACTTAAAGAAATGTTAAAAGACCTATGTGATAAAAATATCATTGAACCAATAGAATCTTCATCCTGGGTTTCGCCTATTGTAATTTCGGTTAAGTCTTCTGGTGAACTTAGGCTATGCATTGACCTCCGCAGTGTAAATTGTGCTATCTGGGTGGATTCGCATCCGTTACCAAATCTTCATGAGATGGTTTCAACATTGGCTGGTGCACAAGTTTTTTCATGTATTGATCTAGCCAGTGCTTACCATCAGGTTGTACTTGCTGATGAATCTAAAAACATTACTGCATTTATTACACCAGAGGGATTATATAGATTTTGTCGTATGCCTTTTGGGTTGGCGAGCGCTGCCTCAGTGTTCCAGAGACTTATGAGAGATACATTGGAAGGGTTGAGTGGTGCTATAGCGTTTCAAGACGACATTTTAGTATATGGAAAAGATGACATAGAACATGACAATAATTTGGAGCGTGTGATTGCTGCATTATCGGAAAAAGGGCTTACTCTTCGTTTGGACAAATGCAGGTTTAGGCGAAAAGAGGTGGAGTACCTAGGTCACACTATTAGTGGGATGGGATTCAAACCGAAGAAAAACCATGTGGAAAGTATTATAAATGCTCCTGTACCTACATCAAAGGAACAACTAGTAGCTTTTTTAGGCCTTATAGAGTTCTATGCTAAGTTTATCCCAAAATTTTCTGCGAAGGTTGATCCTCTTAGATGCTTATTGAAAAGAAATGCTAAGTTTCTTTGGACTGAGGTTATGACAGAAACTTTTAAGTCTTTGAAATCGTTTGTGGTGAATGCTCCGTGTCTCAAACCTTTTGTTGTGGGTATGCAATGTATTGTTATGGTAGACGCAAGTTCTTCCGGTTTGGGTGGAGTACTTTTGCAGAGGGATAATGGAAGAGAGTGGGTTGTTGCTTATGCATCAAGAGCTTTAAGAGACGCTGAAAAGAATTATTCTGTCATAGAAAGGGAGTTGTTGGCTTGTGTTTGGGGAGCTGAGCATTTTAGATCTTTTCTATGGGGTACAACATTTTTAATAAAAACTGACCATAAACCTTTGGTGTATCTCATGGCCCCGGGTGGAGGCAGATCCATGTCGGTGCGCCTTGCAAGGTTAGCCTCAAGATTGCAATCTTTTCAATGCAAAGTTGAGTATGTTCAGGGTAAGGCGAATGTACATGCTGATTGCATGTCGAGATTGATTTCTGACATGAGTGGTCCTGAAGTAGTTATGGAAGATGAGTGTGAGGTTGCTTTTACCTTCCATGATGTAAATTTAGTCTGCGGTGAACGGTTTTCTTTGCAGGAGGATGTTTGGTTGGAAGCAGTGAGCAATGATTTGGAATTGTCCAATGTCAAGAAGTTTCTTGTACAGGGTTGGCCGGAACAGAGGAAGTTATCTGGAGATATGATGGGATTTTTTAAAGTTCAAGAGGAACTTGCTGTGGAGGGTGACTTACTTCTTCGTGGAGACAAGATTGTCCCACCTTTTTCTATTAGGAATACTCTTCTTGAAATTGCTCATGAAGGACATTTAGGGATATCCTTCACCAGAAGACGTTTAAAGGAGTCTTTTTGGTGGCCAGGGATTGTTTCTTGTGTGGATCATTTTGTACGTGCGTGTCCTTACTGTTCAAACAGTGATAAAACAGCTGTTGCATTACGTCCAGAACCTTGTCCGGTTGTTTTGCCTTCTGGTCCCTGGCGGAAATTGGGGTTGGACATCATTGGTCCGTTTAGTTGTTTACCTAAACAAGAAGCTTTTGGTATAGTTCTCATCGATTATTACTCCAAATGGCCAGAGGTCAAGATGGTTAAGGAAGTTACTTCTCATCACGTAATAGAATTTTTGGATGAGATTTTTTGTAGAGAGGGAATTCCTCAGGAAATCGTTACTGACAATGGCCCACAGTTTGTGAGCAAGGAAATTGAATTATTTTTAGCTAAATGTGGCATTGTTCATAGGAGAATTGCTGTTTTCCATCCTGAGGCGAATGGCCAGGTTGAACGCTTCAACCGTGTGATCAAAGAAGCCATTCAACTTTCCATCAAAGGTGAATTGAATTGGAGGGTTGCGTTACAATCTATGGTATTGGCCTACAGGACATCACCCAATTCGGTAACATTGGTCACTCCTTATGAACTCTTAAGGGGTCGGAAGCCTAGTACAAAGTTAGTACCTTGGTGGTTAAAAAAGAACTTGGCTGGTTTTGAGAATTGTTTGAAAGTAGATTTTGAGGCTGTTCAACACAGGGTACAGTCATACAAAGATAAGATGAAACATGATTTGGTAAGGAGATTGGGCTCTGTGTCCGGTCGTTCTGTTGAAGTGGGTGATTTTGTTCGCATCAAGAAGAAAGAAAGTGTGAATAAAGGTTTTCCTGTGTGGTCAGCTCCTAGGAAAGTTATTGAAGTTTTTAGAAATGCTGTGCGGGTTGATGGTGGCTCAGTGTGGAATTTGAGCAGAATTTCTGTGTTCAATGGTCCTTGCCAGTCGGGGGAAGACTGTGATAGCAATGTTTTTTTTGATGTTGAGGGACAAAGTGATAAAGGAAACTGTACACATGATGAACATAATTCAAGCAACACTAGAGTTGCACGTTCTCACCGTATGCCTGTTAGATATAATGACTTTGTGATGCATTAATGACCTGTTTTTTTTTTTTTTTTCAATTCAAGGGGGGAAGGTGTGTTGGGTTGTACATAGGTTGTAGTGAGTTGTCACGAGCGCTATGTTGTTTATAGCTCGTGACAAGCTCGTGTTCTAGGGGTTGCTATGTTGTGATTCAAAGAGCTGGAATGTGGGGAGTTGGGCGAAGTAAGAACTGTTGGGCATTACTAGCTTGTATCTTCAGACGAGAGGATGCCAATAAAACTCGTCCAACTTTAATCCATCTTTTGTGCATTATTTCTGGTTCCTGTCACTTCCTACAGTTTTAGAAAGGCATACGTTTTTCTGTCGTGCTCAAAAACATGATGAAGACATTGCGACTTATGTAGCAGCTTTAAGGGGTTTATCTTTGAATTGTCAGTTTAAAGATTTGACAGATTCCCTAATTCGTGATCAGATCGTCAGATGCACCAACAATAAAAGAGTGAGGGAGAAATTACTTATAAGAGATTGTACGTTAGAGGAAGTAATTCAGATGTGAAGGGTCTAGAGAATACTGACTTATGGATTAAAGAAATTGATAAATGCACTAGTTCTATTGTATCAAAAGATAGTACAGTGAAAGAACCAGAATCTAGTGCAAAGTGTTGTCAGACACAAGCTTCTGTTGATGAAACCAACATTTTTAAAAATGTTGGGAAGTTCGATTCTAAAACTACGAATAAGCCATCAGGTTACCGTCCTACCAATTTTGGGCAACAAAATAACTTGCGTCTAGTGAAATGTTATAGATGTGGTTCTCCTGGACACATTGCATCCAGTCCACGTTGTGCAGCTAGAAATGCCATATGCAGAGGATGTGGAAAAAGGGGACATATACTTAAGGCTTGTAACGCTAAGACACAGTATGTTAATGAAATTGACGATTGTTGTGAAAATATTGAAAAACTAATGTTGTGTGTAGATGGATTAATTTTGAACGAAATTTGTCCTTGCACGCAGAAACCTATATGTCTTATTGATGTAGCCACTGAGAGTACTGATAAGCTTGAAAAGCCACATTGCTTAATTAATTTTGATTGTAGAGATCCTAAACATCCTCAAACTAGAAATGTTAACATGTTAGTGGACTCTGGAAGTTTATATACCTTATTGTCCAAGGATGTATATGTTGAAATTTGGGAGAATGATTGTGACGTTGACTCTTGGAGTGCACCGGACATAAAAGCAGTGGGATATGGTGGAAAGACCATAGATATTCTGGGACTCAAGTGGATGGTAATAACTTTTCAAAGTAAGAGGGTTTTTGGACGAGTATATCCTACTAAACAAGGATCTAACTTGCTTGGTTGGCGTCACCAAAAAGACTTAAGAATTGTTTTAAATCCCAATGCAGCTGAACCAGTTTCTTCATTTTCTGTTCTTAATGTTGATACTTTTGAAACTGATGTCATGAGGAAATTTCCTAGTTTTTTTCAGATAAATTAGGAAGGCTGAAAGGATTTTCTCACAAAATCATCCTTAAGAAGAACGCAATACCAGTAGTTCACAAAGTAAGGAATTTACCACACTTAATGAGGGAAACTCTTAAACAAGAATTAGATAAGTTATTAGATCTGAAAATTATAGAACCTATTGAGGCATCTGAATGGCTCGCCCCCATTGTGGTCGCGCCCAAGGATGGTGGAGCCAAAATTAGGCTCTGTGTGGACTTGCGCGATTTAAATAAGAATATATGGGTTGATAGACAACCCTTACCAAACATTTCTGAAATGTTAAGTGCCATGGGTGGAGGTGTGCTTTTTAGTGTAATTGACATGTCTGCAGCCTACCACCAAATAGATTTGGATGAAAAGTCAAGACACCTCACTTCCTTTGTAACACCGCTGGGGGTGTTTCGTTATTGCAGGATGCCATTTGGTTTGGCGTCGGCCTCAGCGGTGTTCCAAAGAGTGATGCAGCAGGTTCTAGTTGGAATCAACAACGTTTGTGTTTTTTTTAGGACGATGTATTAGTAGTTGGGAAAGATTGTCATCATCATGATAAGATATTAACAGAAGTTTTGGAATGCATGGAAACCAATGGTTTAACGATAAAAAAGGAAAAATGCCAGTTGACGCGAGATAATGTAACATATCTCGGTCATGAAATATCTGGTCTGGGCATTAAACCTAAAAAAAGTATAATTTCTGCAATAAACGATGCTCCTACACCAACGACTAAAGATCAGCTAAGATCTTTTCTGGGATTAGCTGAATATTGTTCAAAGTTTATTAAAGGGTTTTCGGATGTAGTTGAGCCTTTAAGGCAATTAATGAAGAATGGTGTGGTTTTCGAATGGAATCAAGCTTGTGAGAATGCTTTCAAATGTGTGAAAATGGGAATTCTTCAGGCACCTACTTTAGGTCACTTTGACGTTAAGGCCAAAACTTTGGTTACCACTGATGCGAGTGCTGTGGGAATTGGACCTGTACTCTCTCAAATATCTGATGGTGTGGAAAGAATTATAGGCTTTGCCTCTAGGAGACTTCAGGGTGCTGAAGTTTCTTATTCAGTTATTGAGAGGGAGGCTCTCGCTTGTACGTGGGGAATTAAACATTTCAGGTATTTCCTTTGGGGTTTACCTTTTAGAGTGCGGACAGATCATAAGCCCCTTGTGCATTTGTTCAAAGGAGGAAGAGGCTTGGAGGGAAATGTCACTCCAAGAATATCAAAATGGATTTTATCTGTGCTTGAGTACAACTTTCAGATGGAGTATATGACGGGAGAGAGAAACGTCATTGCAGACTATTTGTCTAGAATGCCTGTAGATTTGGTTTTTGGTGAGTCAGAAATCAATGATCCAGTGATTAGTTGTGATGAAATTCTAGCATTTGATAAGGGACAATGGGAGAGTGCCATGGCAAATGATCAACTAATTCCTTTAGTTATGGAAAATGTTTCTGGAGGATGGTCTAGGGAATCTTCTAATGATATTCGTTTGAAAGGTTTTTTTAATGTAGAAGCTGAATTGAGTGTTTCTGAAGGTAAGCTGTGGAGGAGGAACAGGTTGGTGCCACCGTGTAATCTCCGGTCCAAAATCATGAATATAGCGCATGAAGGTAATTTGGGAAGGAACATGACTAAGAGAAGGATCCGTGAATCATATTGGTGGCCGGGTATGGATGGTGAAATAGATGATCTGGTCAGGAATTGCCATGCGTGTGCTGGAAGTGATAAGACGAAAGTAATTAGGCAACCTCCTCTTTCCTGTGTTGATTTTCCAGCACGTCCCTGGGAAAAATTGGCGATTGATTTCCTAGGTCTGATTTCTAAATTGGGTGCTCAGAATAGATTTATAATGGTCCTTGTGGATTATCATTCAAAGTGGTTCGTAATGGAGTCCACCGAAAACATTGATACTAGTAGGGTGATAAGTTTTATGGAAAGAACATTTTTAAATGAGGGCATTCCGAAAACTTTGATTTCAGATAATGGTGTGCAATTAGTATCAAGAGAGATGAAGGAGTTTTTGGATGGTATGGGAATTTGTCATGAGAAGGTTGCGTTGTTTAGGCCACAGGCAAATGGTCTTGTAGAAAGGATTAATAGATTGTTGATGGAGAATATTCAGTTATCTTTGGCGAATGGTCTATCGTGGTCTGAGGAGCTTAAGAAGATGGTCTGGTCATATAGAGTAACCCCGCATTCAGTCACTGGTATCTCTCCATTTGTTTCTCTGAAAGGGCGTGAACCAGGTTTGAAGGAGGTTCCGGGTTGGCTGAAGAACAAAGAATGTGTTTGGATTGACCGTTCAAGTGTGAAAGATGGTGTCGTCAAAAGACAGTGTGATTCTGCACATTCATACAATTTAAGAATGAGGGTGAGATATTTAGACATTAATGTTGGTGATTGGGTTGTGACAAAAAAAAGTGGTATTGTCATAAAAGGGGAAAGTAAATATTCATGACCTAAACAAGTAAAATATGTAAAAAAAATGTTCTCATCTTAAATGATGGTTCTGCTTGGAGTTGTGGTAATGTTGCAAAATATAATTCCCCTTAATTGTCACTTTCATTTTTTTGTATTTGCTTTATCCTGTACCTTGTATTTTTCTGATATTGTAATGGGGAAGATGTGTTGGGATCAATGCTTCATGGAACTGTAAGCATGTTGCTAGGAGCTTAGAATGTTATAGTCTGAATAGGAGTGTAATAAGATGATCAGTAGCCGAGTGGTATTGATTGAAGATAGTTTATTGATAGGTTTCAAGGTTAAATCAGGTAATCATTTAAGTATCATTCAAGTCTCTCCTAAGCCTTTTAAGTCCTTTTCTAAACCCCACCAGGAGCAGCTCTCCTGTTACTCAGCCCTCTTTTCCAACTGTCATACATCCACACACCACATTCTATATTACCTCATTCACTCAACATTGACCATACAAATTTACATTAATTCTATTCTATGCACGTGACTGTCATCTATTCAAATTATAGTTAAATACTACACATTAGCATATATAGAAATGACTGTCACAAATTTGTTCATACAGGTTTGTAATTATTTCTATCCTATGCACATAACTACTACCTAATTATTTTATAGCAATTACATACATTGCATATGACTTTAATGTTTAAAACCTACATATTCCTATTTAGTGTACGTTGTGCACACGTCACTTTATAGAAATATAATTTAATTAAACACTTTTTGGTGATTTACTCGTTCGCATATATTAATTGTTGATTTTCCGTTTCTTTCACTTTGCTGGTCTGGCCAACTGGCATGTTGTGTGGGTTACGAAAAATTTATTTCACTTACATCTTGTGAAATTCAATGCGAAAATATATATTATCAATCTATTCCTGTTTTATGTGTAAAGGGGAAGGGGTGGTCGTTATGGAAAATTGTATATATTTATTCATAATTCCCATTCTACAATGTAAGATCCAATTTTAGAATGACCATTCTTATACTTTACGCTATTCTTTTGTTTATTCAATTATAAGAAGGAAGGTGATGTAGTATACTAGTTTAGAAACCACTACATTTATTATTATCCTATCTTGCTGCTCAGCCCTATATGAGTGAATGGTAGAATGTTGAGTGAATGAGGTAATATAGAATGTGGTGTGTGGATGTCTAGCCTGTGTTCCACTGTAGGTTATTTTCATGAGTTTAAAGAATAGCATACTAAAGTTAATTTACTATTCCAGAAGTTATAAATATAGCATACTAAAGTTAATTTGCTATCCTAGAAAGTTATAAATATAGCATACTAAAGTTAATTTGCTATTCTAGAATATTATTACATGAATTTAAAAAAAAAAAAAAAAAATAGCATTCTGAAGTTAATTTGCTGTTTTGTATAGTAAGTTAAATACTATACACATGTATAATATTTATAGTTAAATGCTACACGTTAGCATATATGGTCATGACTGTCACAAATTTGTTCATACAAATTTATATTTATTTCTATTCTATGCACGTGACTGTCATCTAAATATTTATACAAATTGCATACATTGCATATGACTATAATGTTTAATATCTACATATTCCTATTTAGTGTACGTTGTGCACACGTCACTTTATAGAAATATAATTTAATTAAGCACTTTTTGGTGATTTACTCGTTCGCATATTTTAATTGTTGATTTTCCGTTTCTTTCACTTTGCTAGTCTGGCCAACTAGCATGTTGTGTAGGTTACGGTGAATTCTATTTGTTACTTCTGGTGAAATTCAATGCGAAAATATGTTTTATCAATTTATTCCTGTTTTATATGTAAAGGGGAAGGGGTGGTCGTTATAAATACTTTTATGTATTTATTCATAATCTCTATTCTACAATGTAAGATCCAATTTTAGAATGACCATTCTCATGTTCTACACTATTCCTTTTGTTTGTTCATTTGTAAGGGGGAAGGTGGTGTGGTATCCTGGTTTGGATGCCACGTGCCTTTCTTATTATCCTGTCTTGCTGCTCAGCCCTATCTGGGTGAATGGTAGAATGTTGAGTGTGTGAGGTAATATGGAATGTGTGGTGTGCCTGGTGGATGTATGACAGTTGGAAGAGGGGGCTGAGTAGCAAGAGAGCTGCTCCTGGTGGGGCTTAGAAGAAGCTTAGAAGAGACTTGAATGATACTTAAATGATTATATGATCTAACCTTGAACTACAACAATAAACTATCATCTATCAATACCACTCGGCTACAGATCATCTTATTACAAGGAGACAGTACAGAGGGAGCTGTGGAAGAAGCTGGAGGTCTCTTTACTTCTGACCATTAAAAACTAACTTTAATCATCAATTCTGCATTGGAGTCATCTTTGCACTACTGCTCTGATGTCAGGGGTTTCCAGAAGCTTATCACCCCACCGTTTTTTTAAAGTATCTTCAGCAAGCAGAGTTACAGGTAAACCCAAGTCCACCATAATTTGAAGTCCTACAGTACCAATATAAACATTACAAAATGGAGCATTTTTCTTAGCAATATTTGCTGCACCTTGTTGAGTAAAAACAGTAGTATCACAAGTAGACTTGGTTTCTAAGGTTAAAATCCTGACATTATTTACACATTCCTCATTTTCGTAAATAACTTGTTGAGAAACATCAGGCACACAACTCACTCTAACTGCATTGGAAACAGAACTCCTGCATACTTTCATGAAGTGACCTAACTTCCTGCATTTATTGCACCTCTTCCCCATGGCAGGACAACTTGGGTTGTTATCTAAATAATTAAAAGAGACACATCTGGAACAGATATTTGTTCTGTTGACCTTATTGCTCCCAATATTTTTAACAGCATTTACTTATGAGCTATTTGTATTGTTAGCCATGGTTGGTGCAGTGGATGCTTGTGTTAGGGCCTTAAAAGAGGAAACAGAATGTTCAATGCCTTGAGCAATTTTAACTGTTCAATCAAGTGCAGCATAAAAGATGTTCTTGTACTTTCTTTGAAAAACAGTTGAGTACAATCTGATCCCTTAAGTATTGACCAGTGGCAATTTCAAAACAACAAGTACTGGCTGAAATACGTAAGCTGGCTACATATTGTTCAATGCTTTCATCAGAAAATTGTTTCCTGGAATAAAATATAAAACGCTCTAAACGAACTTTGGGTTCAGCAATACATTGCTTTACTAGTCTTTTTTCAGCTTCTACAAAAACATTCCAGGCATCACCAGCAGCTTCTCCCCGAGGAGCAGGAATTACTGGAAAATTGTATGATTCATTGCCTAAACAACCATACAGAATTGATTATTTCCTTGTTGGACTGTAGTCCACACCATCTATAGCTACCACATCATTTTTAAATACCTTGAACCAATGTTTCTACTCAAGTTTGCGATTGCCAGGACTACCTAAAAATTGGGGGGTTGTTGGTGTGAATTACCTCCTCCAGACATAGTATGAAAAGATTATGCAGGCGAAGTAGACAACACACTTGCAAAAAGAAGAAAGTAAATGATGGTTTAAATATTCATAAGTATAATGATATACTTTACCAAATGTATAATCCAATGGTTGACAAGATGAAGTAAACCACAGTTTGTTGCGCATGTACAACAATTTGAGGAGAAAGGCAGTGAGAATATCGCGTGAATCCCTGTACTGTACTGCACAAAAATGGAAGTGGGAGAAAAAACTGTTCCTAGCACAAGCTGATCAATGCTTATCCAATGAGGCAACAGGCTAAACAGCTGTTCAGATTTGCCTCCAATAAGAGCAATGATAGGTGGTTGCTGCAGTATGAAAAATGAAGTAGACACTGAGTTGTTAAAGTCCAAAGGTGCAGGACCAATCCGTGGCGCTGATGTGTATGCTCCGACTAAACAGGAAAGAAGTTGAAGCGTTTACAGCAACAGCGCATCAAATAAGTTGGGATCCGGACACAGCTTGAGGAGAAACGAAAATGGGCCCAATTTCAATTCTCCTATCCTCGTTTCCAACAAGGTGTTGCAACAAAGGAAGGATCCAAGGACATGCATAGGTTATGTTCAAGCACTTTTATTCCAATGACAGAAGTTGTTACATGGAGCCCATCCCTCAGTGATCTCCACGCTCACACCTCCGCTGCTGAATGGTGTTACAAACGACTGATTCAGCAACGAGACCTGCAGAACGTAGAACGGCGCTTGAAGGATTCAAGCAAACACAAATGAAAACAGCACGAGAATAGGCACAGCATAGCTATTGCATGCCATCGACTGATGCTACAAAGTAAGCATACTACAGCTATCTTCTTTAATTTGTTGTTTGAAACAGGTTAAAGCAGTTAGCGACAGCACGCCGAATAAGATGGGCTCTGGACACGGCTTGAGAAGAAACGAAAATGGGTCCAATTTCAATTTTCCCAGCTTGTCGCCAAAAAAGTGTTGCAGCGAAGGAGGGATCTAAGGCGGAGGTGGGTTATGTTCAAGGACTTTTAGTCCAATGACAGAAGTCGTTACATGGAGCCCAACACTCTGCCGGCTCACTGACATGTCCCCGCAGGGGACCCTTATAAGAGGGCGGCCCCCTTAGGGCCACAAGATGGCACACTGGACAGCCTAGTGTTCAGGGACCCCTCTGGGTCAGGCGCGTCATTTACAGCCGGGGTGGAGGTAGGGCGGAGGTATATATGCCTCCCCCTCCCACCTAGCGGCCTCTTTTGTCGTCACCCTGACGCAGTTTGCTGATCGAGGCCGCTTGACTACGAGGTAAGTTGATTTGGGCGTGTTTTATACCCCTCTCCTCTCCGACCTGTCTGGGGTCCCTTCGCACAGGCATTGCCCGTGGGGGGGGTACCGTCCCAGCTCCTGCCACGGCTGCTAAAATTTTCCTTGCTTTGGTGGCCGAGTGGTTTTAGAAGAAGGGGAGCGGGACAGGGGTCGAGGTCGGAGGGGTGGTATCTTTCGCTGGCAGCAGCTACCTCATGTGTAGGAAACGGTCACGGCCTCGCTTTTCAGGTCGGTGGGGTGGTATCTTTCGCTAGCAGCAGCTACCTCATGTGTAGGAAACGGTCACGGCCTCGCTTTTCAGGGTAGGACTAATTTGCACATAGAAAGATATTCCTTGTTCACCCTCCGCCATGGAGCCTTATGGTAGCGGACAATTAGAGTAGCCTTTTCGGGGACAGCAGTCGCTAAAGGCGTTGCTTGTCTCATAGTGGCCAAATACTCGGGTGCCTATGCGAATTTGTAACATTATTTTTCACTGAATTTCGTCTTCATTGATTCTTGCGGCGCCCTGTGCAGACGGTCGCATCTTGGCACGTGAAGCCACGGTCTTGTGGGGGCTGGTACCTGGGAGCTACAGCTTTGTGTATCCCCGTCTAATCGGGTGCTGGGCACGAGGGGTCGTGTCCTGGGGTCATTTTAAGCTACAGCTTAGCATTGGGTTTTTCGTTGCAGGCTACGGCGTTGTCATAGAGGTTAAATTTTGTTAACCCTATGTTTCTTGTACAGGGGGTGATGTTGTGTGCCTTCCCGGGGGCGAGGCATCGGTTGTTTCAGCGTTTATGTCTGGATAGAGAGCGCTTTATTTATGCACGATAGGGGGGGGTTTACCTGCCTTTTTCACAGGTGTCCGGGTTCAAGCAAGGCCTACACCCGGGACATGATAAAAGTTAAAATGGCTCCCACGGTCCGAGGCCACCACCCATGGGGTCACGAGCAGACTTAAAATGGCACCCACGGGTCAGAGGCCACCCCCCCATGGGGTCACAAGTAGATATAAAATGGCGCACACTTGTCCGAGCCCCACGCCACCCTGCCCCCACCCCACCACCCGCACCGACACCGCTGGGGGAAAAGGGACTCGCATGGAAGGGGAACACCTCGCGCCGTGGGGATGGGGAAGGGGCGTACATCCAGCACCCTACCGTGAGCGCCCACGGGGTTACCAGCCCGCTACGTTTTTGCCCTCGGAGGCCCCAATGTGAAGTTAGCGCTTTAAGTAGCATATGTAATTTTAAAACTCGGCCCGTATTAGAACCCGTGCGCATTTGAGGCAGCGTGATAAGTCGTTACTTGCCGGGGTAGCCAGTTTCACATAAGGCGAGCGTGATTGGGATTTAATGTATCTTCTTATGGTGGAGCTAATGGAAGATAATAAACACTAGATTGTAGTGTTTTGTTTGGTGCTCTGAGGAGCACCATTAGGGCATTACTTAACTACTTCACACTAAGTTACATACAGCTGCCGCTGGCACTGCCTGTAGCGTGCTCGATGAGGCTCCCGCAATCATTAGGTCATCAGGTTCGCGGCTGCGGGCCACCGCGATCCAATTTAGCCGGTGTCATTCAATATAAAAGTTTTCCCACTTTTTTACCGGCGCGGCCGAGAAACAACTTGATTACCGGGTCTCAAGATGAACAAGAAGCTCATGCCTGCACCATTGTGGGAGCTCGGAGGTCACATGTGCTCCCCCGCCACCTTTTTTTCAGCTGCGGGGACCCAGCCCAGCTCAGCTGCACTCCCGGCCGGGCATGTCAATTACGATTCACCGGGCAGTGGTTTAGGCCTGTGTACACTGCTTATGTCATGTATAGAAATGCATGCCAAGGATGAGGCCAAGTCGAGGGAGAGGAGATGGGACTGCAGCTAAGACTGCCGACTTTGGTGCGGGAGACCAGGGTTCGAGACTAGGTGTTGTGTCCACATTCATGAATTCCTGGCAAATGCATTTATTCTCGACTTACCCGTAAAGCGCTTCTAGAATGCAGGTCGAGTTCACACTATTTTAATATGCTTCCACTACTGCTCTCCAGTATGGGGGGAACTGAGATTTATCATAATTGTTAATTTAGTGGAAGTTCATGGGTGATTAACAACAAGTTATTAGAACATATTGCCAGTCAGATTAATTTTAGCCACACTGTAAGCGTTTGAACAGCAGATACCATTAGCTTCTGGTCAACTTGATTACTATATTAAGGCAAGTATCATTTCATGTGCTTGGCTAACATGTGTTTACTTCCAGGAGGTGTCTTACAATATCATTTACGCTTCTGAGGATTGGGTGACACACACGCTGGAACAGGAACGGGGCCAACGTCGTCAACGCAGCAGGGGTCAAGGTGTCGGAAACACAGGGCTCGGCCCGTGGCATTTTAAAACTTGTCTTTATATTTACAGGACGAAGAGTCAATCGCTTTTGAGGCGAGGGCGCAGGCGGTCTTACAGATAAAAGGATGGACAGAGACGTTTTAAGAACAAGTAGGGGTCATGGGGTGGCAGGCAAGGGGGGAGCAAGGGAGATAGCTTCTGGCCCAAAGTTGGGGTACCAGAAGCATAATGAGGAAGTACTCTGATGGTTCAGACCACTCATCATGGTTTTCTGCTAAATATTTGTTTTCTCATCCTAGCCTCTCCTCCATCCTCGCACACAGAGGACTAACCACACCGATTCTTGCGCATGTTACACCCTACGTCCACTTACGCTACTACATGATAGTGAGTATACGGGAAGGTGGGGGTCACGGAATGTCTGCAAGAACAGGGGACTTAGAGGTCCTCCATAGGTAAACAAAACTGTGAATCCTTTTGCTGACCCAAATATTTTCCCCTCAGATTGGTGTTCCGTGTGACAGTAGAAGTCAGCATGGACAGCCAGTGCTCCCCCCCCCTCCTTTCCCGGAGACGTCCGAGGTGGAGGACTCGTTGCCGGGCACTTTACAAGATGCGCAATGGGTGAATTTTATCAAGATGCCAAAGGTTAAGGGCCTAGCGTGGGCTGCCAGCATTATGAACGCCCCTGAGCAGGAAGACTCTGGGATCGTCGGCGATTCACCCCCTCCATAACAGCAGCCCAGCGCAGAGGCGAGCCCCTCTAGACCCAAGCGGGTCCGCACGCCCACGATCAGGGATTTCTCGCAAGACCCACTGCCGCCACCTAGAAGCAAAACAGTTATGACCCCCAAGGAAGTCACAGCACAGTTGGTTGTTCCCCTGCCCCAGGTGCCGCCCACCCCGACGGACAGTCCAGCTGCCCAAGGTAACTACGCTACTAGGGATGATCTGGCTAAAAGGATGGACACTATGAACAGTTTCATGTCGCGCTTACAAGCAGCTACTTTGGGCACCAGCCCGGCGCAGTTGAGCAACAGCGTAAGGGGGCCACGTTAACAGCAGCAAGTTTATGGTCCACAGGCGAGCCAGTGGGACAGTTTGGGGTCACGGCGGCTGTGGGTATTCCAGAAACTACCACCTCTGGGGGCAAACCACGGTGACAGCACCTGCCTCGCTCCTCCCTCAAACATCCAGCCTGGTTCCGCCCTCTGTGAACAGTAGTGCGGGGCTCACTTCAGTAATTTCCACCATCACACCCGCACCCACACCCCACATGGTCCAAAACGTCACCACCGCCCCGCTGCTGTCTGGGCGATGCTCACTGACTTGGCAGGTGCCCCAGGCAGCCAAAGAGGGGATTTGGAGGCGGGATTTCATAGATATTTTTACCCTGCTCATGTTGGGACAAGAGGGCCTCGACGCAAGGAAGATAGGGGCGAAGGAGGACGATAAAAAAGTAAAATATCAGCCTTGGCCAGAGAAGAACATTGCCAACTGGCTTGAGTCTTTTTTTATCTTCTGTAACTATGGAGACATTTCCAGAACAGGGCCCTGGGCTACTACAGTATTCTAGGACTATTCACAATGAGGCCATGAAATGGGGGGGGAGGAGAAATGGCTGGCTGAACTATGATAGGGAGTTCAGGAGGAAGATGTCCCAGTGCCCGGAAATGGGCTGGGATCAAAAAGAGGTACAGCTCTGGATGGAACATATGGGTGCCTGTGTACAGCAGAACACAGGCCCCCAGGTAAATTCACAGGTGGGACAGGCTCCACACAGGGGATCCTTTCAAGCAGGTGCAAAGGGCAAATAAGCATTTTGTGGAGCACGCAGGGGGGAGACAGAGAGGGGATTTCAGGAGGTCCCCCCAGGGACATGCCGCCTTTTTAACAACGGGTCATGCTCCTGGGGTAAGACATGCAAGTTCCTGTACGCATGTCACACATGTGGTGGGCCTCACCCAGCGGATTCCTGCCACTCTAAGCAGGGCACACAGCCAACCGGCAAAGGTGGGCAACAAAGTTGAGGCGGCTAGATTACCAGTATCTTGAGCTCCCCCCTCCCCAATCATCTCCCGCTCCTGCACAACATCTTGTCCTTGATAGTGTCCCAGTCCAATCAGGGAGCTCTTTCTCTGCAGACAAGTCACCTACTCCCAGGCACACCCCCATAGGCCATACCCCGGTCAGGCTGGCCAACATCACGCCTCTCCTCAGACGGTATCCCAATGAAACAGACAGCCGCTTGCTGCTGTTTGGATTTCACGAAGGCTTTAAGATCGCCTACGTGGGTGCCCTGGGCAGCAGAGAGGTCGACAACCTCCAATCGGCGAGAGAACAACCAGAAGTAGTCCGGGCAAAGGTAGAGAAGGAGAGGTAATTGAGCCGGGTGGCGGGTCCATTCTTGCAACCCCGCTGGAAAACTTTCTGGTCTCGCCCCTGGGGGTGGTGCCCATGAAAGAACCAGGTGCATTTAGATTAATTCACTATCTCTTATACCCAGAAGGGGCTTCTGTTAACGATGGGCTGGAGGAGGGCACCTGCTCTGTGTCTTATTGTACTCTGGAGGTGGTGTTGGACCTAGTCAGGAGGGCGGGCAGAGGGGCCTGGTTAGCTAAAGCAGACATAGAATCTGCTTTTCGCTTGCTACCAGTCCACCCGAGCAGCCATCACCTGCTGGGTTTCAAGCTGGAGGGCAGGTACTTTTATGACAAATGCATGCCCATGGGTTGCGCTGTGTCATGTGCTTATTTCGAATTATTCAGTTGCTTCCTACAATGGGCCCTCCAGGACACCTACGGGGTGGAGGGGGTGGCACATTACCTAGATTACTTCTTGTTTATAGGGAGCAACGGCACGCAAGACTGTAAGCAGGCCCTTGCGGATTTTGAACAATTAGCTTGTCATTTAGGGGTCCCTCTCGCACCAGGTAAAATGGTGGGTCCAGTGCAGGTCTTCGCTTTCCTGGGGATCGAGATTGATACCATTGCAGGGGAGTCCGGATTGCCGACAGAAAAAGTTTGTGACCTAGCACAAAACATACAGTCCAAGGCTGGACAGGACAGGGTCACCTTGGAATGCATCCAAAGCCTACTGGGGAAATTGAATTTTGAAGCCAGTGTCATCCCAGCGGGTAGGGTGTTTGCCAGAAGGTTGGCCAGGGCCACTGCCAAGGTCACTAAGAAACACCACATGGTGAAACCTAAGTAAAGGCATGCAACAAGATCTGGCTATGTGGGCAGAGTTCCTTGCCAACTTTAACGGCTCAGTAATTTGGAGGGCACCCTGGGCAGGCAGCTCTGACCTAGCTGTATACCCAGACGCATCAGGTAGGGAAGGATTTGAGGCCATTTTGGACAGGGAATGGTGCGCGGAGAAATGGCCCAACGCCTGGCACAAGAAAAAGATCACGGCCAAGATCACAGAGCTAGAATTGTTCCCGATTGTGGTGGCATTTCACTTGTGACCTGCAGTGCTGGCAGCTAAGAGGGTCCTCTTGTGGTCGGACAACCTGGCGGTAGTGCAGGCCATAAACTCCCAGTCTGCGAGTTACCCCCTGGTTTTGTGCCTTCTGAGGGAGTTGGTGCGGGCGTGTCTGTACAGTAATGTTGAATGCAGGGCGCGACACATTCAGGGCGTACAGAACACAGCGGCTGATGCTCTCTCTCGTTTTCAGTGGCGCCTATTCCGGGAGACGTGGCCGAGAGTGAGAGAGGAGGGGACCCCTTTCCCGGTACATCTTTGGTACCTGTTGAAGTGGAAAATCGAATGAGGGGGCTGGGTGAGCTACCCCTAGCACCAAGTACAAACAAGAGATACAGGGCCTGCGTTCAAAAATGTTGTTCAGTGGTGGGAGCATGGGAAGAAGGCAGGTCTTCCTTAGAAATAAGAGTTCAGTCATTCATTTTGTGGGCAAAAGACAACGAGAAGAGTCACTCTTGGATCTCAGGCCATCTGGCAGCAATCAGCCAACACACTAGACTAAGGGGCCAATCAGATCCAACCAAATGCTTTGTGATCAGAGCAGCATTAAAAGGGTGGGCTAGGAGCCAACCAAAGGCACCGGACAATAGATCCCTCATAGATTTTGAGACACTGTAGGGGATGCTAGATTGGGTGCACAAGCCCACTCACTCGGCTTTTGAGGCGGCAATGTTTGCTGCCACGTTCAGCATGGCTTTCTTTGGGGCATTTAGGATTAGTGAGTTTGTGGCCAGAGCCAAGAATTACATGTCTGGGGTGGCTTTGAAGATACAGGATGTGTTGCACTCAGGTGATTCCCTCAAAATAACGTCAAGAAGGTCAAAGACGGATCAGCATGGGGAAGGAAGGGTATTTTGGCTGCACAGCCTTGGAGAAGGCAGGTATTGCCCAGTCAGTCTAGTCGCCGCATGCCTGGCCCTGTGCCCGGAAGCAGACGGTTACCTTTTTCTCCACGCAGACAGCACGCCCCTCACAAAGTACCAGGTGGAACACATAATGCACGCATGCCTGGTGCTGTCTGGCAAGGATGACCCTAGAAAGCTTTTTTGCAGTCATTCTTTTCGCATAGGGGCTGCAACTACAGAGTTTAAAGAAGGATTGCCAGCAGAGGGTAGCAAACAGGTGGGGTGGTGGGAATCCCACTGTTTCAAAAGATACATACGGCCATTAGCCCACGAACTATCAGATCTGTCAACAGCTGTTTCATGGGACTAGCCAAAGTGGGTTTTGAAGTGAATTTGCTTTTGCAATTTTGTATGGCCTGTAGCCACTAAAGTTATTGGGCTGGCAGCAACAGGTTCACTGTACTGACAGCAGTGTGTTGTGTGGTGTATATTACGGTTTGCAGTGTTGTGTTTTGTTTTGTCAGATAAACATTTTGCAACATCACATCTCTTTATTTGCCAGGAACAAAGGTCTGGGTGATGGGCCTCTTGGGTGTCTCCAGGCTGGCACAGTGGGCGGAAAGCAGGAAGTGAAGGCATGTTTTTACAACACCGAAATAACTTGGCTGGGATACCCAGGCATGCGATGAAATGGGTTGTTGCGCACGCTACAGCAGGAACTGGGTAGAGTCTCCCCTCCTCCAGACATGTTAGTTATACACCTGGGGGGGAGTGACCTGATGGCCCTGGGTAAAAGGACACTGCTTCAGAACATGAAGGCCACTCTTTGCAAAATAAGCAACATGTAAGGGACATGTGAACTGTGGTGGTCCGAGATCACTCCACGGCTATTGTGGCAAGGAGCATAATATGGGCAAGCAATGGAGGCTGCGCGCAGAAGAGTCAACTGCGCGATGCATGAATTCACAGAGCAAATGGGATTTGGATTCATAAGACACGGGCTACTGAACGCCAAATCCACAGGGTGTTTTGAGGATAATAGGGGACATCTTTCCAGAGTAGGCATGGATTTGTTCCTCCTAGTTCTAGGGGAGGCACTGGAAGTAGCGGGATGTAAGTAAGAGAGCCGGCCTTGGTGGGGGGCCCTGGTTGTGACGGTTACCACACCCAGGGCTGTGGCGGAGTTACAGGACGAAAGGTACTCAGGGGTAACCTCTTCAGGAGCACAAGGGTGCTGAGGCCTAACATCCCCAGTCAGCGTGTGCGGTGGACCCTGGGGTGCGACGGCGCCCCGTCTATCCTACTGGGGGTTGGAAACCGTACAACCGGGGGTCGCTTGAACTTTCCGCCCCTCGTAGGTGGGTGTGAGCAAAAGGGCAGACCAATGGTTCAACGGATGTGGGAGGGGCTATCCCCTCACCACAACCACTAAGCACCAATTGGCTAAGGCCACGATGCAAGTTGGCCCATCAGGTGGTAGGCCGCCAGGTGTTGCTTGCCTTTAGATCGTCTGTAAGATAACCCACCATGTTGGCATAGTTGGTATGCTAATAAACCTGCAGCAATTTTTCCCATCCAAAGTTGTCTTGTCTGCTTATTTATGTGACATGTATATTGCTGCATGAGGGCTGGTGAGTGTGGCCGATATTGGCACTATGCGGGTTGATCAACACGTCCCCGCAGGGGACCCTCATAAGAGGGCGGGCCCCTTAGTGCCACAAGATGGCACACTGGACAGCCTAGTGTTCAGGGACCCCTCTGGGTCAGGCGCATTATTTCCGGCTGGGGTGGGGGTAGGGTCGAGGTATATATGCCTCCCCCTCCCACCTGGCGGCCTCTTTTGTCTTCACCCTGATGCAGTTTCCCTCCCTACCGCTTACCCGGCGTTCTCAGGGTGGGGGGCGGGGGTGAGGTTCCTCTAATCCTCTTCATTTGTGTTGCAGGCGGAGTTACAGGAAGATCCAGAGGCGGAAAGGTACTCAGGATTACCCTCTTCAGGAGCACAAAGGGTGCTGAGGCCTAATATCCCCAGGAAGTCTGTGCGGTGGACCCTGGGGTGTGACGGTGCCCCGTCTATCCTACGGGCGGTTGGAAACCTGTACAACCGGAGGTCGCTTGAACGCTACGCCCCTCGTGGGGGGAGTGTGAGCAAGAGGGTGGACCAATGGTTCACCGGATGTGGGAGGGGCTAACCCCTCACCACAACCGCTAAGCACCGATTGGCTAAGGCCACGATGCAAGTTGGCCCAACAGGTGGTAGGCCGCGAGGGGCGGCTTGCCTTTGGATCGTCTGTAAGATAACCCACCATGTTGGTATAGTTGGTATGCTAATAAACCTGCAGCAATTTTTCCCATCCTAAGTTGTCTTGTCTGCTTATTTATGTGACATGTATATTGCTGCATGAGGGCTGGTGAGTGTGGCCGATATTGGCACTAAGTGACCTCCACGCTCGCAGCTCCACTGCTGAATGGCGTTACAAACGATCAATTCAGCAACCGGACCTTCAGAACGTGGAACGGCTCTTGAAGGATGCAAGCAAATACAAATGAAAACAGCATGAGAATATGCACGCCATAACTATCGCGTGCCATCGTGTGATGCTACAAAGTAAGCATATAATAGCTATCTTCTTTAATTTGCTGTTTGAAATATGTATTGATGAGGGGGAAAATGCTGGCTTTCGGCGATTTCCTAATTTCTGTACCGACAGGGACATTAAAGTACTGGTCATTCCGGAAGTAAACCTGCTAGATGGCAACCCAACTAGGATTCAAACCTGGTCCCCCATGTTGAATGGTCTGTCATTGTAGCCACTAGGCCACATCGCCTCCCATAAAACATCGGCTCATTTTAAGCTTGGGGTTCCTAAAGGACTTCATGCTGAGACAGGCATCTGGCTCAAGTCTCGGTGGCTTGCACAACTCTATGCTTCCATCATTGTCCTCATCTTGAAATAACCTCAGACCCTTGGGTAATTAAAATAGCGATAATGTTTACTCACCATTACAAGACACAGCTTTCAGAAAAGGGGAGCACACCATCTACCAACCTTAGAATAGTTCCATACAGAACACACTAACTTAACAATGCAGGCATACAGATCACCTGTGGCTGAGAGAGACAGCAGACGCCATCTTGGACTTTAGCCACTGTCATATTCTAGCCAGTCACTAGGTGTCACTGCTGCTCCAGTCTCCGTTCTTTCCATCTTTGGGGGGGGGTTTGGGCAGCGCTGTCCAGAGGGAATTCAATGCCCATTACCTGCTTGTGAGAGGAGACAATGTATGATATCACTCAGCAGGCCAGCCGCGGTCGCTTAATTTCCTGATTAAGAGCTCTGATGTCCGGACTGATCAGTAATCAGGCAGCAGACGCCAGACACTAACAACAGATAAAAATGTAATTATTTTCAGAAACACAAGTTTTTTTTCTTTCGTTTTTGTACACCCTGTCCATCTACAGCGCAGCAGTTGGGCGATGCTGAACAGGCATATATGATGGCCGCCTCTTAAAACACCGACCTGAGTACTCTCCACATTTTATAGACTCTAGTGGTTGAAGGCCAATAAACTTTGCAATCTCCGGGGCTCTGGCACGTTGCCATCCGGAGTTTAAACAGTCAAGAACTAAACATGTGTCCTGTCGGGAAATGAAATGGCTTAAATAAATCTGAAAACGGAGCAAGATCAGAATATCAAGGTGAATTTACTCATTTCCTGCCTGCTGGCTCCTGACACATCATTTATCCTGTCAGGATAAAAGCTTCTGCTTTTTACCTCTAATGGACACCTGAAAGCTGCCCGTTGCAGTATCTCACTCTGACAAACAAGGAACACGTCGCAGCCCCTGCCCGACAGCCAACCAGCTGATGCGGTGGTTATGTGGACAGGCTTGAATGAAAAAGAGAGAAGGTGGGGAGAGAGGGTGATGGGACAGTGGTGACCTCAGAATGGGGGATTAAGAGGTATAGGAAAATAGAAGTGCGGGATAAAGAAAGGGAAGAGGCTAGGAAGATAGGTCAACAAGGAGTACTAGATAGGGGTTGCCAAAGCCTGAAGAAGGATGAAAAAAATAACGACAGAGATAAACAAGCATTGGCATAGCCAATAGGTCTTGCCTTTGGGACCTTATAAGTATTTAGCCAGAGCTATTAGCTTTGCCACCTTATAAGTGTTAAGCCAAAGCTATTGGGTTTGCCACCTTATAAGTGTTTAGCCAGAGCTATTGGCTTTGCCAATGTATTTAAACTATGTTGTAGAGCAGTGTGACTGTTATGCTACATGTTGGGAAGTTATACTAAAAAAGTGTTATAAGCATTTTTGTTACCTTATATTTAACCAATACAACATTATGTACAACTGAACAACCCTATTAAACAAGATGTATTGGGAGGTGTGGGAACAAACAAAAGGCAAACCATTCTGAATCTGGTATGTCAAAAACTGATCCTTTATATTTTGCCCCATTTCCAGATTGAAATCTCGAACAGGAGGCAGTTACCATACCAGGTAACTACTTCACCCCTGGGCAATATTATTTACTATGTGGGGGTACATATTCCGCCCTACTCTGCACAACCTGTGATTGGCACTTTAGAGGACAAATAAACACAATATTTTTAAATACAATTTAGCATGTTGTAGAGAAAATAAGAACTACCAAGGTTTGTCTGATTCTTAATTTGATTGTGCAAGACACATTTATCTATCCTCTAAATGCTTGTGTGTACTCTGTTATAACCACTGCACACTTTATGACTCATACAGTATTCTAGGCAGTACTTGCATTATACAAAAGGACTGGTTGCCTCAACAAAGGTCAACCAGGAGAAGCTGCACTTCAACTCATGACCTATGCTTGAAAGAAGATCAGAAAACAAAATATCAGAACAATTGCATGGATGCGATCCCATTAAACGTTAAAGACAATGGACTACATCAAACTTTAAGTAATGCGAGACCTATTGCATTGTAAGCTTGTTTAATGCTGGTGAAATGAAGCTGTAGAAAGGCAATGTAAACAAACAAGACACTAATAAGCAGGAAAATGTCATAACTGTGAGCAATAGAAGTTGAGTGGTCCACAATTCCAGATTTCACTCACTGGATCAGGCTGAAACTAACTTTGAGTAGTGAGCAAACTGAAACATCTACACAGTAAACTGTAACACAAAGACAAATATGCTAAGAAAACTTCCAAGCCCACGTCTGGCCTTCAGTAGCACGAACAAGAAGGTCACGTGAGAGCCAGACAGGACTTGTGTGTTTTAGAAAGACTTGTAGGGGCATATTATCAAGTATGTTATTGCGACTTTAGCGCCCCTTTCCAGCGCTAAAGTGGCACATTTTTTAACAGACTATCAACAAGGCAAGACTAACATGCATTAGTGCATGTTAACCTGCGATAGCAGCCTATCTTGAAACGCAGCGTAAATATTGCTAATTATATACATAGTAGGCGTTCCCTACATGAACTGCATTCAGAAAGTCGCTATCACAACTTCGCCGTATTAGCGACACAGCCCCGGATCCGCGAAGCGATCAAAAAAGCTGCGCTAGGCGCGGTTATCGCTGGAATCTAACACCTATTTCAAACCTGACTTAACCGTCCTATTAATGGGAGGTGGATTGGATGGTTAAGTCCATGCATGACTATCATCAAGCTGTTCATTAACGCCGCATGTTTATCGCTGAAATTCCAACGTTAATGCAGCTTATCGCCGTCTATCACTGGTTTTGGCATCGCCTGTCAGCAAAGCGTTGCTAATCCGCCGCTAACACAGCAATGTAAACCAGAAACAGACGGCGATAAGAGAAAACGCTCTAAGCGCGCATTGCGATAATTATCGCAATCTGTTGCTAACATGCCCCGTAGTGTTTTCGAAATAAAATTTTGAAAGGAAAGGGCGGGGAAGTGGTGGGTGTCTGTAGAAAGTGAAAGGGCTGGTCACCCATCAGAAGAAACAAAGAATTTGACATGAGTCTGTAAGCTAGGACTTTGTTTACATGAGGCTGTTGCAAAAGTGCCTGTCAACAGAGCAAGCAAACAGCTCTTCTGATTAAGTCAAACTCTGCAAATTAAACAACATATTAAAATGGAGAATTTCAGAAGGAATTGTTAATAAGAGAAACACAAAGTTGAGGCTAGTTATTAGATTGTTGATCAAGCTGGAATATACTGTACGCACGGGAAACTGCTAACAATTGAGAATTGAGACATACAGCACCCTATTTAAAACACGCACAGTTCAATTAAAAAAGTGATTGAGGGAAGGGCATGAGGCAGTGATCGAAGGGTTCTAGCGCTTCTGACACCAGAGACTTACCCACTGAGAGATCCAAGTTGACTGACGGAGTTTCATACTTTACGGGTTTTACATCCTGTGAAACAAGGCAAAGTTGGAAAGGGTTCTACCTGTGTCTACGCTGTACTTACCTTATGTGAGGGTTGACTGCATTTCTGTGGCTGGTCACTCTACCTGTTCACTACACTTCCGTGTAACTATGGCTTAGTTCAATATTTGATTTCCCCGGCTGCAGGAGTGTAGCTTAGCGAAGCTGTGCTTTGAAACTGTTTTCCCTCAACACAAATGAAATCCTTTTATTGCACTATGTAAGGCAGGTCATGCTGCTCTCCAGAAGCCTGCTGATAGCATCTTGTTAGGAGGCAACCAGCTAGACGGGCTGCAATGTTTACTGTCAGCCTTGCTGCAAATGCTGTCATCTGAAGCAATGTGCATGACGTGAGCACTCGGGTTGCCTACACAGGTCTAACTGCTGCATTTAGAGAGAAGAAATCAGTTAGCCCACTTGACGTTGGTATGTAGGAGTTCTTCCGCCTAAGTTCAGCAGAGAGAGAGAAAGAGAGGCGGGACCCAGATGCACACGCACCGGGTAGGAGTTTGACAAAGCGTGGCCGGGACTCATCAAGGCTGAACAGGGGGAGGCAAGGAGGGAGGTGTGTTTACAGGTGGGGCTGTGCAAAATGGAAAACAGCTGACACATTCCTTGGATAGAGCCTAGGGTGACCAACTGGCATGGGTGCAAATTCAGGTCGGTGAGTGTAAAAATTCATGACAAAGGGTCAAAATTCAGGACAAAAATTCAGAACAGGAGGTCAAAATTCAGGACAAAAATTCAGGACAGAAGGTCAAAATTCAGGACAAAACTTCGGGACAACCACTTAAATACAAGTCAAAATAAATTTACATTAGGGTGAGTCAATCGTGCACTTCAAGGTTTTTCAGTATGCTACCTTAGACGATTCAAAACTCGCATCTCGCTCCAGCAGGTTCATTAGTTACCAGACAATGGTGAACCACACCTGAATATAAGTGAGGCCGTTTTATTGATGATTGAAAACTACTGGATAAACAAGGAACTTTGCAGTGCCAGCCACCAGTAACTAAACCGCCCACCCCCCTCTCGAGCCTCCCAGGCAAACACCCGATCCTCGATCCGGCCAGTCCGGCCTTGCTACCACCCTTCAATGGTGCCCCTCGTCTTCACATAGACTGTCTCTCATGTGTATTTAATTTCTTTTATAGTGTTACTCATCCCAAGTATGTAGGGCAAGGTGTCGGAGTGTGATACATCACACACACACACACACACACACATTATATAGAGACAATGAATCACATAAATGTGAAAGTCAATGTATAGGAAATGTTACTTAATATAATGGGTGCTTCAAGGTGTAATTCTTTCATCTATCATTCAGTCTTTCACCATTCATTCTGTCCTTCCATTTGTGTGCCCATCTATATCCAAACATATTCAACCATTCGCAAACCTATCCACCATATATCTTTCCATCCATCATTTCACTCATCCATCCCTCCATCCACCCTTTCACTCATCCATTCAGTATTCATCCATCTACCCTTTCACCCCATCCATCTTTACACTCATCCATCCACTCTTCCACCCATCCATCTATTCACTCATCCATCCAGCCATTTACCCTTTCACCGATCCAGCCATTCTTTCACTTACTCATCCATCCACCCAGTCACTTGTCCTTCCACCCATTCAACCTTTCAGTCATTCATCCTCCCTTTCTCTCTCCATCCCCTTTTCACTTATCCATCCATCCACCCACCCACCCATCTACTTATCCATTCACAAATCCATTCATTGACCCTATAACTCATCCATCCTTTCATTCATCCATCCATCCATCCGTTCTCTCATCCATCCATCCTTTCACTTCTTCACTCATCTATCCATCCTTTTGTCTGTCTATCCCCTTTCACTCACTCATCAATCCTTACATCCACTCTTTCACTCATCCATCCAACCATTCACTTATCAATTCATCAATCCACCCATCCTTTCACTCATCCATCAATCCATCCATCCTTTCACTCATCCATCCACCCATTCACTCACCTATCTACCCTTTCACTCATCCAGCCATCCTTTCACTCACTCATCCACCCTTCTACCCATACAGCCATCTATTTACCTTTTCCCTCACCCATCCATCCTTTTTCATTATCTATCCGTTCACCCTTTCATTCATCCATTCACTAATCCATCCAGCCATCCACCCATTTCTTCACTTATTTACTTACCCACCGTTTCACATTATGAGCTAAAGAGGCCCATCAAGAACTTCACCCTTGCTATAGTTCCTAAAGCAAGGGGGTGCGGTGGTTGAGGGTTTACTATGCCCCTGCACATAGGCAACCTGAAAACTTAGAAGTCATGAGTCATGCTTGGTGCAAACTGCCAGGACGTGAGGTGACTGTGACATGGTGGTGTTTCCAGGACTTTAAGTGGGGTAAAAAATTTGAGAAGTTGGCCTGACATATGATGTTCACTATTCTAGTGAACACCTTGCACCAGTCCAAACAACCCTTATGGTGATGCTTGTAAGTCAACCTTATAGACCAGCTATCTTAGTGGTAGCCTGGACAGAACAGTCTTAGGCTAAAAGACTCTTAAGGGCGTGTAAAGCCAACTGTTTTACCATATGTAACCCCTTGAATATCAAATGAAAGGACACCACACAGGATATATATAAAATATATATGTATTTATTTACTAACACACTCCTCTGAACTCTTTATGAGATCAGAGGCCAAAGCACATAACAAGTTACTTAACCAGAATACTTTAAGTTGCACAATTTACAGTTAGGCCCTAGGGGCGAAGCAAACCATATATTAGGAAAGTGGTATAAGTACCACGTCACGAGAAAAGGAAAGGCCTAGGGCCTAGGGAATCGCTGGGGTTACACTATCTGAACCTTAGTTTAGAAGAGGCCCACAGGCGGCGCGTGCAGTGTCTTTACACACACGCGAGAGTCAATGTTAAGTCAAAGGGAACTTAGAAGTTAGATAAAGAAGGATTTAGGACACTTCTGGTTTAGCTAGGAGGAAACAACTAAAAACCTAGACACTTGGATAGTCAATACCCTTGGGAGCACCGAAGTACTCGCGTTACCTCACCCACAGGAAGCGGGTGCATAGGTGTGAAGATGTGTCGGGTTTTGCTGTTGAAGCCTATGGAGACCTGGAGGAAAGATGCTGCAGGCGACCAGGAGGAAGATGTCCGGGTGGATCCAAGGGTGGATCGAGGATGAAGAGGACCTGAAAGCAGAGGGGACAGAGTCTGGGTCACTAGCCAGTGACCGGGTGGAACCAGGAAGGAACCAGACGACATCAAGGAGCAATGAGGTGCTGTCATGAAGCTTGTCTCTTCAGCCACGCGGACGAGGAGGCGTCGAGGACAACCAGGTGCTAGAGGCGAGCTGTCCCATGAAGGTTCTCGCAGATGGAGGGGTCGACTGCCGGATTGGAGTCAACAAGCCTTGGCAAAGGCAACCCATGCAGGATTCACAGAAGGCTTCTGGTGCAGACCAGCAAGGTCTGAGGTGCCTCACCTATGCAGGGAGGCAAGGGCCAGTCTGGAGCAACCAGACCAGTGAGTTGGTTCAAAAGGATTGTCGTCACAGAGGCTACTAGCCAACGGGCCAGCAACCATACAATGCATCAAGCAGAACACAAGCAGAAGGGCCCCACTCAGAACTCATGGAGTGTGGAGGGCTGATCTTCGGTGCAGGTTGAGCTCGCATTCGGGGCTTCTCCATCCCCAGTGCACACCTTCAAGGATACCTCAGGAGCTGCACAGTTAGCAAGTTGCAGGCTTTTCAAGATGTCCGGTCCCACGTGTCTCGTCGCCTCCACGGATCTCAGCTATGCTGCAGTCGTGAAGAGAGGGTCAGAGAGGTCTGAAAGTCTGGGTCTTGTCAGGCTCTGTGCTCAGGTTCCGGCGGGAGCGTCGACAAAGCAAGCCGTTGATTTGCTGGATGGTGCCTGGTTGCACAGGGAGGTCACTCCTTGGCCACAAGGGAGATTCTTCAGTCTTCAGCTTCAGCAGAACATCGACGGTCCAGAGTTTCGTGTGAAGTTTCGATTCCAGGATTAATCTAAAGTCCTAGGACTCAGCTCCTACCTTTATACAACTAAAAAGGGCTGGATTACTTTCTAGGTCTCTCCTATGGGTGGGACCAGGAAGGGGGGTGGTTACACCCCCTTTCCTTTGTCCAGTTTCGCGCCAGAGTTGGGGCTGGAGTGCCCCAGCAACTGGTTTGAACTGGGGTGTGCATGGAGCACCTAGGGTGCTCCAGGCAGTGTCTCATTCTATTCAGCCCTCCCTGTCCCAATACACAAAGTCCTGTCTGGGGTGGTATTCACCTTCCCAGGCAGGAAACCTATTGTCCAAGCCTCCCTGACTGGAAGGACTCCCAGCAGCAGGAGGTCAGACTTGTGTCTGTGGCAGCAGCATCCATTTTGTGATGCTGGGGCACTGGTTAACTTTAACCGGGTATAGTAGTTTCAACATGTCTTCTCCCTCTAGTAGGGTGGAATGCTACCCCCGTCGCCAGAATTGGCGAGGGGGTAGTATTCCAAAGCGTATGACACCTTACACGACATGTTTAGATAAAGCCAAACCAAAGTTAGCATTCAACCGCAAGGATTATAATGCACTTAAGAGTATATGGTATGGCAATATCATAGAACAGCTATAAGGACATGGTTCCGAAAGCTGCAGACAGGCTCAGCTCATGCTAGAGCACCATCTCACACATAACCAAGCACTCTGCCTCCAGGATTGTTAAGGCCTGCCAAAGTAGTGACTTATAGGTTACTATGTGTCTATATATAAGGTAGGTATAGGGATACTATACCTAAGCAAGGGGTGGTTACACGACGTTGCCCCAGCTGAGTGATCAGCCAGTTGTGTCAATTTAGGTGGTCAGCCAGGGGTGGCATAATATATGCTGCAGCCCCTGGTAGGCCTTTGGTGCACATATGCCCTGGGTACCTATGGTACACTATACAGGGACTCACAAAGGTGACCCAATATCCAATTTGGTATGTACCTACAGTACATGGAGTCTATTTTACAGAGAGAGCAGATAGCCTGGGGTCCTGAATAGCAGGATCCCAGGTCAACTAAGTCGAAAACCAGCTAAACACTAGGCAAAGTATCCACCTTCCTACAAAAAAAACTCGGGGTCTCTTCAAAGGGGTTGTTCGATGTAATTGAGGGTGTGGCTTAAAACACCTAGGCTAAAAATCTGTGCTTAGCATAGTGTTCCGCCCCATTGGTATTATGCTGTTTGGTCATTGCATCCAGATATATAATACAGCAAGTATCGTTACATCAACAGCAAGCCAGGACTATTGGCTTTCTCAATGACTGTTAGTTGCTTAAAATAAAAAAAACGCAACCATGGCTTTGTTAAATATATTGATATTTACTTGTTTCACAGGCTTCTTTATGTTAACTGTATTCTCACGTTGCAGCATGGGCGTTTAACCTTTTATCTATTTTACAAAACGCCCTGCTGTACACTGAGGCAGGAGGAGGCCACCACAACAGCCCAGGCTGCCCCATTGTCATTCTGTATGTGGCAATCATCAGCTGCACACAGAATGACAATGGGCGGGTGGGTCTGCTCTTGTGCTCTAGGAGGAGTGCGAGGTGGCTCCATCAGGGTGCTGAGGCTTCTCGCATGAGAGCAGTGCCGCTCCCTGTGATGGCCAGAATTACGGACAAAAGGCGTCCGTAAAATGGACCATCACGGACAACGGACGTGAGGTCCAATTTACGGACTGTCCGTGAAATTTACGGATGGTTGGTCACCCTAATAGAGCCAGCTTCAGCTAGGAGTGTGGCGAAACATTACAACACACATAGACAGCGGTGCGCTTGCTCGATACTTCCTTGTTGCATCAGCTCAAGTGCACTGGTTAAATGTATTCAAGGATTTTCTGATACTTGCAAGCACAGCGGAGCTCCTTTCTATGACGTGTCACGTGGGCTAAAATGTTCTGAGGCAGCGGCGTTTGAAAATCCTGTATGGTGCGCATTCAAAACCCCTCCAATCAGGCGTACAGTATAGGGAGATCCCGGAAGAGTTTTGTGAAAGCTACTTTGTTTGTCTCAGGCAAAATAATGTATGTCCCTCGGTAACTGGAAGCATACTTCCGTGTCCTCGCTTATTGCCTTGGAGTTTATTTGTGCCCACAGGAGAGATGGGGACATCCTGCGCTGTGCAAGAAGGATGGCCAACAAAAACAATCCCTTAGTGACACCGCATCAGCTGAAACATGCAAACAGAGGAGGGGCAGTTGAGAGGAATGGACCATTAGAAGGCCGGCTTTGTGGACTGCCACAAGAAATAACCAATGGCAATTGGTGGGTTTGCCAGAGCCCACAGAAGAGGATACAACAGGTCGATCAGGCTCGACATAAAAAGGAGGGTGTTAAATGCAGCGATGAAAAAAGAGAGAACAGTTGACTCGTTCCTTGTTGGAAAGCGGATCCGGATTGAAGTACTGTGCATAGCAGATTGTGCAGAAGGCTAATGGAATTATGTGGCAATATGGGAAAATATGTGGCAGAGTTGGCTAAAATAAGCAGTGAAAAGGAGTAATTTATGGTGCATAACACGTCAAATAATATGTCAAAGTTGTTTGGCTATTTTATCATTACAACTAGAAGGCTACCAGTTCACTTATGCAAAAGGTCTGTCACTGCGCAACACTACAAACTGTATTTTTTTTTTTAAACTGGATTTATTCGAAATAGAATCATTTTTTTTGCTGAAATCTGAAAATGAAGCTGCAGATAATGGATTATATGACAAATTCAGTAATTCCATAAAATAGCATAACTGCAGCAACAACAGAATCGCATAATGCCAGTTGCCCTTCTTCTTGGGCAGTACACAATTAAGACAACCTTTTCTAAATCCAAAATGTGCAAGGTATACTTCCATTGGGAGTTCTAGCTCTTGCTCCCACAAGCTGCAGGCCATTACCTTCTGGTCCCTCCAGTCCTCATCCCATTCTGTACAAAGTGGAGATGACCATCTCCACACCAGAAAAAAAGAACAGGAGAATGCTGGGACACCTAACGCCACCTCCTCCCACTGGGAGTACATAAGCTGTACCTACCCAGTGTTCCGCCTGCTCTTTTTCGTGTTCTTCCGTCAGAATGGGACGTGGTTGCTGGTTGATCTTACCTGCTGCTGCTGCTTCTTGCTGCAGACTTTTGTTAATGTTTTCTTCCGGCAGCTGGGCTGTCCTTGATGTCCTGCTGCACAGCCTCCTGGCCTGCCGGGCTTGCCGGGAGCCTCATTTGTTGGTGGCTGGCCCTTTGTGGCTGGGGCGCCAGTTATCCCGGTTTCTTCTGGGTTGGAAGGAGGGTCTTCCTGTGGCTGTGCTGATCTGGAGGACGCACTGCTGCTGCTTCTGTGGGGTAATTTGGGGACGGTCTTGTTATGCCCTTGGAGTTCCTGGTTGGCCGGAACCCTTTTCCTCCTGCAGCTCCCTGATGGCTCCTGTTCCCATCTGCTCTCTGATGTTGTGCAGCATCGTATCTGGTTGGTTCCTGGTTAGGAGAGCACCTGGGGCTGGGACATGATTTAGTCTGCCTGGGAATGCCGGTTGCTGCAGGCTTTTCATGTTTACCCAGCGCTGGTCTGTTGGAGGGTGTATGGGCTGGTTGGTGGGGGCAGATTGTGTGTGATGGTGTCTGCCTGCCCCAGGGGTGAGTACCACATAGCGTTTTCTTCTGGTTCTGGTTCTACCCGCTGCCTTTCACCCTTCTTGCCTGTATTCTGGTCTGCTCTCGGGTTCGGGCCTGGTTGATGCCTTCCCTGGGGGCTGCCTGGGAATCCCTATAGATGTTGGTTGCTCTCTGGCCTTTTGGCCCCGGCATCCCTGTTGCTATCTCTGTGTTTGGGTAACTGTTATCGCTATTTCTTTCAGGGGGTGCTTCCAGATGGCCTTTTGCCCCACGCTGCGCTGGTTGTCGGTTCCTGGGCTGGCTAGTGGGGGCAGGTGGAGTGTTGTGGTGTCTGCCAGCCCCCGGAGTAAGTACAACATTGTGGTTTGTCTCTTGTTCTGGCTCGCTGGCTCTGGCCTACGGGGTCCCTGGCTTCCCTGTTGGTTGAGTATGCATTTTCTGCCTGTTGCCTGGCGCTGCGTTTATGTTCTGTGCCTGGGCTTGCTGGTGGGGGTTGCCAGTGTTGTGTGGTGTCTACCTCCCCGGGTGTTTTTTCATTACGGTTTTCCTTGCTTCTCTGTGTGTCTGTCACATTGTTTGCATCCTGCGTTGGGCCCTTGGGGTTCCCAACCTCCCTAATTCTTGGGATCCTTTCTCCCCTGGGGGGGTTTCTTGTTGTGCCCTCTCTCTGCTGCCACTTGCTGTTCTCCAGAGGCTGTCCTTGGGTGGCTGTAGGCTCGGGGCAACTCTGGGGGTGCCCCTGGTGGGCCTTGTTGCCAGCGTTGGTGTTTGCCTGTTGCCCGGTGCTGGGTTGTGGGTTGCACTTGGGCTGGCTGGTGGGGGTTGAGTACAGTGTTACAGTTTCCTTCAACCCTCTTTTTTTCCTTTCGAGTGCTTTGGCCCCTTTTGGAGGTTTACTGCATCTCTGTTGCCAGTTTGTTTGCCGCCAGTATGGGCTGGGTGTTGTAGGTCCTTCGCCTCTGCCGCTCCTTGGTTTCTCCTCTGTTGCTTCTGCCTGGCTGGTGGGGGTATTGGTGGCCGACCAGTGTGGTCTGCTGTCTTCCTGCCCTGGGGTGTGTGCCGCATTGTGGCTTTGCATTTTTCATTCTTGCTTGGCAGCCCTCTTTTTTCCTGTTTCTCTGCTGTGTCTATTCTCTGCCCTGGCATTGCCTCGGCCCTGGGGCAGTGGCTTCGTGGGGTTTTGTGAGGAATGTCCCTGGTGGGCCTGGTTGCTGATGGCCCAGTTTTAGGAGGTGCCTGTCCTGTCTCTTTCCCCTTGGGGCTTGTCATTTGGCATTGGTCCTTTGGTTTCCCTGCACGCCTTCCGGCTGAATTTTGTTCCGGCTGTGCGCTCGGGTTCGGGGGCTGGTTTTGGGCCTGTGTTGTCTCTGGTCCCTGTTCTTCTTGACCTTTTTCACATCAGGTGAGAAATATATTCAGCGCCAACCTTTGTGGTTCTAGAAATCCTCAAACTCCTTCTATGGGGTCTTACCAATAGGTAGTCCATTCAAAAGCAGCAAAGGAATTGACAGAGAATCTGAAATATGAAAAGACATCTTTATTACATACAACTGTGAGGCTACGTCGCCCAGCCACGCCTAAAAGCGACTGAATGAGATAGCCTCCCTTCATGGACTCCGCACAGTCCTTTTATACAGATTGTTATGCCTTAGGCACATATTTGAAATACATTCCCAGAACGTGCACACAGATGCAAAACCCACTTTCAAGATAAGTCCAGGCCATAAACAATGTCCACATAATGAATACATTCTTTAGCTGACAAGGCCGGATAACCCCAAAACAGTAAGATCACAGCCCATGGCATAAATAGCTCGTGGAGGCAGGAGCAGGAACAGATGGAAGTAAGATAGGCAGGGTGTGTATGCGATGAGAAGCTTTATGGCATGTTGGGCCTTGATGCTATCTTGCTCGGCCACTGGGAGAGGAACTGACCAAACAGGTTCGGCCTGGGGCAACGGTTCCAACAGGCTCAGGTCAGGGGAAAGTCAATCAAGGTGTACGTGGCCTTTTGGAATCGAATTTAGCTGTGTGTTATAGCCTATGTAAAGGGAAACACACAACATGGCTGCTGTACACAAAATGGATGCCAAGGGTTTCAGAACGAAAATGACGATTTCGAGGTGAAATTGTTACTGGAACATAACGAAAATGCTTGTACATAGTGTACTAGCCATTCTCGGTCTTTTGATATAAAAATCGTCATGCTACGACAAAGTTTATTACACGAGTACAGAATTTAAAGTACCACAGACGCACCTTTTGCCCTTACATAGGCAATAACCTATACTCTTGCTAGTCTGAGTCCAGATCTATATTTTATAAAAATCCTCAAGATGTTACTGAAGCATAATCCTATTACATAGCGACTCTCTCGGGACAGGTCTCCCTACACACGCAGTAGCACAAAGGCCATATATGGCAGGACCAAAATAGGGAATGCCTCTATCTGTAGTATGTGGTACAAGACCACGCACCCAACAATAAGTGATGTTCAACTACTAACTGGTGTTGATGAAAACGGTACAAAAGGAATTTATCAGTAAACTCTGATCTCCTAACTATCCGTGTTCGGGTAACATCTGGAAAGATGCAAAGAAGTAGAAGTAGGAAAAGACATAGGTTTGGGAGGTGGTGCAGATGTGAATTGGGCAGAAAAAAACAATCCCACCCATAAAAGACAAGGCCATGTTTAGAAACACCAGAAAACACGTCATTAAGACCATATAAACAAAGTAGTGACCGCTATTACAAATGAATCATAATTTTCCACAACCCTAAGCAAACGTACATCCTAAAATTATCTAGTACATTTTAGGTCTTCCTAAGCATTCCTGTAATTCATTATATGCTCAAGTGAAACAGTGGTGACTCTCATTATTGCTCTGAGGTGAAAAGGGAATACTCTTTCACAGAAAATGGACGTTATTCTGCTTTTACTAAACAGAATAGTACTTTAAAACAATGCCAGCAAAGCAGCAAAAAATTAGTTACCAAACTCCAATTCTATACAAGCTCACAGAAAATACCCAGAGTCCGTCAAAGCCTCTGCTGGTAGGCTTCTATTGTCCATCAAATCCGCTTCCAGTGTCTTCTTCGCGTTGGGCCTCTCCATTCAGGCTCTTCATGACTCAGTATCCGCTGGAGTGCCCTCCTGGCAAACACTCATAGCTCAATTACAAAGTCTCAATGTCTCAAGGCAGTGCACCAGTGTCTCTTCTTCGTGGCAGACACTACAAATGATGTGCCCTTCATTGATCAAGGGCACAAAGCATTTCATGCAGATCCAAGCACTACTGAGAAACAACCCAGCAAGATCAGCAGCACTTTCAGACTCCAACACTCATCATTGAGTGTCAGAGGACGCTCAAGCTGCTCTCTCATGGGCACCGGAATGTAGTGCCTTTTTATCCTCGGGTGCACTGCCTTTCCGCTGGACCAAAGGAAAAGAGGTGTGTGGAGGGCCACAAACTTAGGCCAAGGGGATCAGGGGACCGCGCGCTGTCAGAGGTTCAAGCAAATGACAGTTGAACAAACTGAACAAACTGGATGACAGCCCTGCCATCAACAACAGGGATCCTTCGCATCTTTGAAACCAGCTCCTCTTTTCTTTTCTGTTTACAACGCCTTCTGATGAAACAAATGGCTTGCTTGGGAGGTACCATTGGGGGCACGCTGATGATCGCTGTCACGCTGATGATTGCTGTCACACTACTTTCTGGTTGCAGGAATTGTAGAGCCAAGAGGTCTGTCTTTCATCTGTCACTGATGGAGAGTGTGCTTAGTCTCGATCACAGGTCTGCAGGGTATCACTCTTCCTTTGACTCTGGAAGATCCCGCAGAACCTAGTGAAATAGGAAATGTGACATAACTGTTAGTTTCCTTCAAATCAAGCACAAAACAGTTCATGGGTTTTAACAAGGGGACTGAAAGCAAGTGGCCTGCAATCTGCAAAGGAGCGGCCACACGCCATGGGACAATGTTGGTCTAGAATGCACTGTCATTTTCAAAAAGCAATTTCAAACATAAAGGCAGTAGGCAAACGGTGTCTCTGGGCTTTTCAATTGGGTTTTCGTGTGAGAGCATATCCTTCATCATCGAAGGGTAAATAACTACATGAAAATTCTATCTAAATGGATGTTTTTACATATGGTGGCATTGTCTAATGGTGCAAATACATATATTCCTCAATGATTAAGCCTAGGTGTTCTAAATTCCTTATCTAGAACATCTCAAATAGAGAAATGACATAATACAGATTATCAAGGACATGAAGAAAAATCCCTTTAAAAATGTGCATTAAGTGCACTATGCAATACAAAGGCTAATGATCAAATGTGCAGACAACAAGACCAGAACTGGAGAGTCCCGCTATTTGCATGATTAGAACACATCTGATCCCACCACAAATTAAAGCAGCAGGAATAAAAGAGAACTGAGGAATTAAAATAGACATTGAAAATTCGTCATGTTAAAAAGGTAAACTTAAGATATCTCCTATTGAGATGGAAAACGTGTCTTACTATAACATTGGGTCAGTTAACCAGCCTGTCACTACCCCGACAATCAGTCTGAAAAAAACATTTTACATAACATGGGGGATCCCTGATACATCACTCTAGTCTAAAAGTGTGCGCATAAACAATACACCCATAGTAATAAATGGGCTGACTGGTGAAAGGAATATGAAAAAGGGAAATGGAAATAGGACACAACTAAAATCCCCAATCAGTTAATGGTCCAGGTTCCTCTGCAGGGGAAAAAATGAAAAGTTTAGGTCACCTTTAACAAGAGCCACAAATCTGTAATTTCATCCTTAGGTCCAATCAAGGATACATAAATTTAGAATTACCTGGTCCATAAGGGAGAGGGCAATATCATGACTCATGTATATCTCTTTTATTTAACTTCAATACTATTATGGCCAAATTTTGACATACACTGGTGAGGTGTTGTCTATTCGTGTCCACAGCATGCAAACATCATGTCTGTGAAATTTAGTATCAACACAAATTTTACCCAATTATTGTAAAAGTGACACATATCGTCATACATGCCTCCTTACAATACAGGCAAACTTGTAATAATTTTTGTAATCAGCAATATAAAACACAACCAACATATACCAAGCCATCAAATATACATGCAGTATAGCAAGCACAAAAAGGCATGGACAAATTACAATAACATAAGCAGTGACGCATGTATTCATGCAGCCCAAAACCAATCAATGCAGGCCTGCTTAATTTGTCAGGTTTAGAATCAAAAATCAAAATTG
Source organism: Lissotriton helveticus (assembly GCF_964261635.1). Classification (NCBI taxonomy): domain Eukaryota; kingdom Metazoa; phylum Chordata; class Amphibia; order Caudata; family Salamandridae; genus Lissotriton; species Lissotriton helveticus. Next base: position 709,534,230 of record NC_136070.1, read on the forward strand.
CACACTTTCATTTAATCTCAAAATTTACACTTTCACTTACTCCCACCCTTTTGACAGATCATCACCAGCACTGGAGATTGAACTGTCAAATAAAACTTACAGTGTCGACCAGCAGGAACGATTCATAAAGGGGAAAATGCTAAATCATGAAAAAAACACGAACATTTCCTTGCAAAGAAGTCATAATAAAAAAACCATCTCTTTTCAACATACTGCTGACTGCACATAACATACAAAAGACCAACTGTAATTAACCATCTTCCGAAAACATACTAATTCCAACTTCTCAAAAAGCAGAACTCATTCACAGACACTCTACATCCCCTGCGCCAGAATGCCCTGAGGTCCGAAAGGCCCTCAGCAGAAAATCTGTTTTTACTTACTCCTAACCCCCCCTCACTGACCTTCAGGTCAAACTCTACCTGACATACTCCGTGCGTTCCTTGACCACCCTCCTATTCGTCCCTGGAGCCGACACATGCAAAAAACTGTCCCACTCTTTTTAACCCTCCAATAATCAACCCTATTGAAAAACACATGTTATAAATGACTTCTTTAAAGGGCTAAAAGCATTTTATTCTTAGAATTTTAAAACATTCACTGTGAAGAATTTGCTGGGCACAACAACACAACATACCAGCCTAAAACAACTGCTTGTTACCACCCTATGCAATGATACCCATTTCATCAACCCTAAACATGAATGTCCAAGTATGCCCTGCCAAAGCTAGAACCTTCAATCCTGATATTAAACAAAACCCGTGCACCAGTCACATTGGCTCACTGAGGCAGCATAGCAAGCCCAAATAAGAATAACTGGCAAACTTGTATGATACCTAAATGTATGTATTTACTAAAGCCTAAGACACTGTGAAAGTTACTCTCATGGCAAGAATGCCTCTTTAAATAGTCTAATTACCCATTTTCGACTTTGGCATTTAGGGAACTTAAAAGTTAATATCCTATGATTGCTTCACATATTAATCTTCCTCAGAATGTCCTTTACACATGACAGAGGTTGAACATTGGGCATCTCTCATGTAAATCCTAGAAAAAAGTCTTTTACGCCTGCGGCAAGCGAAAACCAACATGTAAATTACCTAATTATTCAGTAACACATAACTGAAATCAAATTTTAATGCTAGGGAGTCATAGCATGAGTACTAAGCTTTATAAATATCAAAAAACGATATTAAAAAGCACTTATTTTTTTCAGATAATTTTTTTCATAATTAATAATTTTTGTTTCAAAGAAACCAATTATCTTTTTATGAGAATTCCACATATAAAGGTAAGTTGCATCCCTTGCCTATAATTTTAGATGAGTTCATTTATGCGCAGAAGCACAAAAACTTAACTTTAAACATGACATTTTTCCTGCGTCACATTTCTGCGCCATATTTTAAAAGGCCATCAGTATTTAGCATAAGAACCAAAAATATACTTTTAAAAATTGCTTAAAGAGAATAAAACCACATTTGGATGTTTTCCAGTGATACACAGAACCTTATTTTGTAACCCTCTAAAACACTAATCTAAAATTAAAAAGATCCAACTGTGCTAAAAACGTTCCAATGCAATTTATGGCCCTCGAAAAACAACATCTGCTGCCTTAAGGCAGGAAAGGCTGAAAACCTGAAAGAAATGCTGAAACCTGAGCACGCTTTTAGTTTTACTGAAAACAGACATTTTAAGTTTTTAAAAATGCACGTGCAAAAAGATGCATTTAAATCAGGCAAGAAAAAAATGTACTTTAGCTGAGATGTTTTCCCGTGACCATCTAATACAGTGCATCTAAGGAAAAATGCAGTAAATGTATTTATTTTTGAAAAAAATAGACAATTTCGTTTTCTCCTTTTTCGGGCCTGATTTATATCCATTGAATGTTTTTCCTAATTTTATTCTTTTTAAGCGTGTAACGGCAGTTTTGTATGCGTGCATATACTAATGCATGTAGGTACAAAAAATGCTATAAATTCGTTTTTCTATAAAACACACAATTTATTTTTGAGGCTTTTCATATTCCTAGTAAATGCGAATTTTAACTTTATCTAATTTCAATCCTTTAACATTTTGCACATATGCGTTTCGTTTAATGTATAAATTAAATAGCAACATATAGCGATTTTAGCATGTCGCATGGTACACAGCTTCCTGTTCATGTAATTTTCGACCTCATATAAATTAATCCAACATTTCACTCAACAAACTGAAAAACATCAAAAACTCTTAATACACACATGAGCTCATTTCAAACAGAGACAGAAAGTGTTGAAACATTCAGGACACACAATACAGCGCTTTTAGGCATTTTGTTTCATAAATTGCGCCAACGCTATTCACAACAGAAGTTACAGTAACGGCAAAAACCACATTTAAACACACATGGAACCCACAGGTCACAATACATAGGACTGAAACAGAAGACAGATACAAAGATTGTACCTAAACCAAATCATTTTGTAAATACTAAATGTAAGTCATATTTACAAGAACCGCTTCTCAATACTGGCAGAACACCAAAATTCGTTCTGCATCTCCATTCATAAAATTACACAGAACAAAGGATCCTTACATGTATTATGTCATATTTAAATTCCCTGGGGATACAAAGTCACCAGGGAAGAAATATGTCTTTTAAATGTAAACCTATTTAGATATCTAGCCGGCTAATCCAAAACGCGCACAAAGTTGGCCAACACCAAGTTCCAAATTTGCTAAGATCAGGCATCTTATAGCTCACTAATCTAGCTTCCAAACTTCAAGGGCGCTATCTCTATCGATACACTCATAAATTTACAAGACCCTCGGTTATTGAAAATTGCAATGTTCAAATAAACTAAGGACCAAACAAACTAAGAACCAATCAAAATCAAAGAACAAAGGACTGGGAGCGACCCACTTATACTCCAAGTAAAGCAGATGGAGAAAAGTCTCTTCATTATCCGCCTACACAAATTGCAATTTGCATATCCAAACCTATACAAATCTATCAAAGCTATAGCAAACAAATAGTTGTCCAAATTCTAACTGCCAATTCCCAACCGTCCCAACAGTCTATTTTAAAATACCTACGCCACAAAAAGAAAGGGTTTCTCAATCAAGAGTGGCATCTTTTGGAGATTCTGAGTCAGAAAAAAATAAAAAAACATACTGAGCCGCAAAGACAGAGAATCCCCCAGAACCTCTGTGCCCAGAGTACCTTTTTTTAGTAGATTTCTGTCTTGCCTTCCCCAGCAGTTTTCCATCCTCTGACACAGTTACTCCTCAGATAGCCACTGGACGATTGAGCCACGAGTTGGGCGTCAACTGTGGTTCTAGAAATCCTCAAACTCCTTCTCAGGGGTCTTACCAATAGGTAGTCCATTCAAAAGCAGCAAAGGAATTGACAGAGAATCTGAAATATGAAAAGACATCTTTATTACATACAACTGTGAGGCTACGTCGCCCAGCCACGCCTAAAAGCGACTGAATGAGATAGCCTCCCTTCATGGACTCCGCACAGTCCTTTTATACAGATTGTTATGCCTTAGGCACATATTTGAAATACATTCCCAGAACGTGCACACAGATGCAAAACCCACTTTCAAGATAAGTCCAGGCCATAAACAATGTCCACATAATGAATACATTCTTTAGCTGACAAGGCCGGATAACCCCAAAACAGTAAGATCACAGCCCATGGCATAAATAGCTCGTGGAGGCAGGAGCAGGAACAGATGGAAGTAAGATAGGCAGGGTGTGTATGCGATGAGAAGGTTTATGGCATGTTGGGCCTTGATGCTATCTTGCTCGGCCACTGGGAGAGGAACTGACCAAACAGGTTCGGCCTGGGGCAATGGTTCCAACAGGCTCAGGTCAGGGGAAAGTCAATCAAGGTGTACGTGGCCTTTTGGAATCGAATTTAGCTGTGTGTTATAGCCTATGTAAAGGGCAACACACAACATGGCTGCTGTACACAAAATGGATGCCAAGGGTTTCAGAACGAAAATGACGATTTCGAGGTGAAATTGTTACTGGAACATAACGAAAATGCTTGTACATAGTGTACTAGCCATTCTTGGTCTTTTGATATAAAAATCGTCATGCTACGACAAAGTTTATTACACGAGTACAGAATTTAAAGTACCACACCTTATAAGCCTAAACATAGTAGACCATAACCTCCTAAACATAACTCGCATTAGGAAATAAACTTACTAACATAAACCGCAGTAGGGAATAACTCACACCAAAATTACAGTAGAGAATAAACTAGAACATAACACAGAATGCAAAACCTCATAATTATAAAACCACATTCAGAGGTATAAATCATGGTGCATAAAACAGTACATGAATTACTTTTTCGGCGCACCTATATAAATCAGATTAGGGCCTGGCGCCCTACAAACCTAATAGTCCCCCTGGACAACTGGCCATTTCTAAGGGGCTCAAATGCCCTATGTCCAAAAGTGAGGGCTGCTGCCTAGCAGCTGAATCCAGTTGCGCGATTGCGTAAGCCTAAACGGTGCAGCTGGCACTAAGTACTGCGCAGCTGTGAAGGAAAGAGGGCAAAGGAGTGCATCTCACTCCTAACTTAAAAGACATGTCCGCCAAAGAAAGAATAACCTAAACGGTGTGGCTGCCCACTACTTGCTGGGCAGCTGTGTAACTCAAAATGAGGCCTGGCACCACTGTGCCCTTTAATGCAATGAGCCAACGTTGAAGCCACACTGGGCTCTAAAAACAATCATGGCCACAACTAAGCAAAAGTACGGGCCCCACTGGCCCTCAGGACCTCCCCGGGGCCTTTATACAAAGATGGCCCAAGTTGGAGTGCACGGGCTCTCCTTCACAACTATGCGCCAAAAAGAACATGCCCCCAATGAACTGTGGCCCTCTTGGCCATTGTAGAAACTGTTCCAAAGCGTTGGAGCCACACAGGGCTCTAAAACAATCATACCCCATCGTTGGAGCCACACAGGACTCTAAAACAATCATACTCCATCGTTGGAGCCGCCCAGGGCCGGACTGGCTACCGGGCAGTTGTGTGTGCTGCCGAGCTAGGGGCTAATTTCTCTGTGGTGTGGGCTTATTTCGTTGATGGGGACCTGCGTGCGCTTTGAAATAAAAAAGCAAAACAAATTTCGTTTTGCACACACAGGTCCCCATTAACAAAATCCTTCCCCTGCTCGGCAGCACACACAACTACCCGGTAGCCAGTCCGGCCTTAGAGCCGCCCCTATCAGGCTTCCCCCTCAGGAGAGACAAAATGGACCACATCGAGCCCTTACTCACTGGGCTCTGGGGACTCGCTGGTCTCCTCCTGGGCCGCTCCAGACTCTTCTCCGGGCTGACAACTCCACATGGCAGCACCGGTGCGGGGCTTCCCATGCTCACGGGAGCCCCGCGGTGCTCTAGACGGCCTCTTCTCTTTTTCACCCGGGCTGCACACACGGGGTTCTCTCTCTGCTTAGGAGAGCCCCGCCTGGAATCCGGCATCCTGGTGCAGCACGAGGGGCTCCCTCTTCACCACGGGAACCCCGTAGGGGCAATGGCCGGTCTTCCCGGTCACCCTTCCCCTGCCGCCCGCCCACAATCAGGCAATGGCGCCTGTCTTCCGGGTCATGCTGAGACGCAGCCCGGCAGTTTCTGTTTCTCCTGGCGCAATGAGGGGTAGGCTCCCTATGAATTGAAGATACAAAGCAGGGTGGGCACCCGCTATTTCAAAATAAAAATAGAGCGGACCATGAGGGGTAGGCTTCCTCCTAATTTAGAATATAACGCGGGATGGGCACCCGCGAAATAACGATAAATGCGGGCTGGGCACCCGCCGTTGTAGACATAACAAGGGAATCCCTATGGTGGGGATTCCCTTCTAAAGGGGCTGCAGCGCAGCACTGTGCAGCCCCAGGCTCTCCCTCTCCTTTGGGGACAGTCAGGGCAAAGATCTAACAGGGCGCAGAAGTCAGCAAAATTCCTGAAGGTCCTTGGGGATAAGAAGGAAAAAGCAAAAGGGTTCCCAAAAAGTCCTTTAGGCATCAGGGGGCAATGAAGGGCCCAGGGAGGAAAGCCCTCATGGCAGCCCCCCTTGGGCCCCAGCAGCAGCACGCCCCACCAGGAATAGCAACCAAGAACTGAACATTGAACAAACTAATGGGGTCACAGCCCCTATATTTATACTACATAATTCTTTATGTAAAAGTGCAGGGCATGGGAGAACCAGATGCAACTGGTTCACAGGAGCTTTGGAGCACTTTGTTTTGCTCAGCTCCTCTCTCCTTTGTCAGATGGGGGCTCAGGGATCAGACACACCACAGGGGGCGGCGCCAGCATTGTGGAGGGAAGGCACAGTCCTATTCAGGTCCCAGGTGCAACTCCTCCCTCCCATCTGCATGCAGATCTCTCTATTCACCACTGGGCTGACTCCCCCTGGCTCCTGGAGCCACCCGCACCTCTCAGCTCCTGTCACTCACAAGCCAGACATGCAATTCACATCAGGCAGGCAGACACATAGGACACAGAAATGCCAACTTCTAAAAGTGACATTTCTAAACTAACCACAATAAATCTGTGCACACTATTGCGCAGCCTTTATTCACATGATTTCAGACATACCAGAGTTGACCACACAGCTCCTCTCATAACAGGAATCACCACTGACACACACTGATCAGGGAATCCCCATGCATTCCTATGGGAGGGCAGGCCAACCGTCCAAATGTAACACAGAGAGCACACGCACTTTACACTAGGCCACAGCGCTGAAGTGCGCAGAGGCCTAAAATCACTAACACCATATCAGAGCTTAAGCCAAAAGTTCAGGGGTGAACCTGCCAAAAAGGGCCAAGTCCAACAGTTCGGATGTGTTCTCTGTCTTGGTTGTCTGCCCTTTGCAGGGAAGCTCCATATTGTGGTCCTTGCTTTGCTCTTCTTGGTCATTTCCTGCTTCTTTTGGGGGCTTTGGCCCTGTTCTTTGGTTTGGAGCATTGCGGGTTGTGTGCTCCTGCCTGTATTTTTTTCTTGTGGTTCTCTTGTTTGCTTCTTTTGGGATGCTGCTTTTGGTGTGGTGTGCCGATTTCTGGCTTGGGTATGCTTCACTTTGTACAGAATGGTACAAGGACTGAAGGGACTGGGAGGTAATGCCCTATTACTTTTCGGTAATCTTCATTACTCCTGTTCCTGTTGTCCTCGTCCCATTCCTTACACCCCTACCACCCTCCCAGACGGCAGGCCGACCTTCCTGTTGGTGGCTTGGTAATTCAGGCGGAATGTTGGGTAGGTACAGTTTATGTACTCCCAGTGAGAGGGTGTGGGGTTAGGTGTCCCAGCATTCTCCTGTTCTTTTTTTCTGTCATGAAGATGGTCATCTCCACTTTGTACGGAATGGGACGAGGACAACAGTAATGAAGATTACTGTTAAGTAATAGGGCAGTTCAGCATACTTAGGGGAGAGAGACAGATTGTTGGCCAAGAGCAGTGCTGGAAATGGAAATGGGAGGGAGAGTGAGGGCAGAAAAGGTGAAAAGTCATTAGTGGCACTTGTCATGTGTAGCAGCAGAATCAATGAAAGTCAGCCTTTGGCTTCTCAGTACATGTGTCTAACTTGCTCAATCTCTGCCCCAAAATAAAATCACAGTAAGGAAAAAGGTTGGTAAAGATGTGGTTACACACTGTAGTATTTTAAGGTAGTTTAAAGAATTAACGCAAATGCTGCAGATATGTATGTGTATCCACCAGGTCTTATAGTGTAAAAAAGTAAGATATCTTGGATGATTAAAACACTTACTGGTGACATCCTGTGTAATTTCTGGACACACGCTTGTATAATTATAAAATTGCCTAGAATGTTAATGTAACTGTTGTAGCTAACTGTGTGCAACATTTAGTTCACAAATTTGCTTTCTATATAACAATCACAGGTTTAAATCAGTAATCCGGTTTGTTGAAGAGGGCCTAAGTAACCTACAGGGCACAAATTACAATCATGGTAGTATTTAGTGAGTTGTGATCCATCTGCGAACAGTTTCATGATTCCTTCAACACATACAATTCAATCCTTGCAGTTTGTAATCAGACTTATTCTTATGTTGATAATATTGCTTCCATTCAATTATGTACTACAAAACATTTCAGTTCATAATGTGCAGTACGTCAATGGTTGACTGTTGTAAATTCGGAAAACTGTAGAGCTATGTATCTTAAATACATAGAGGGTTTGTGTCAGGATTTGCAGAACCTAAATGGCAGAGGCTGTGACAATCCATTCCACTACCCAAAACATTTTCTGCCCATGCTCGAGTAAGCAGTGATAACAGGACCAAACTCTGAAGGGGATGCAGAAGGGGTGAGAGAAAAAATAGCTGGCGCGCCACCATCTCTCTAGCTGAAGGTTTTATAGGTGAACATCAAGTGTTTACTATAGATACAAGAAAGAAGCAAACAGACGTTTGCTATAGTTCACATTCAGAAGCAATAAAGTAACAGAGGTGATTTTCGTTATAAGGCTTCAGAAGGGGTCCCAGAGTGAACCTAAGCCAACGAGGAGAAAGCAGGTATTGATAATGACTAACTCCAGTTGGAAAGCAATCCTGGAAAAAGGTAAGAAAGAGCACAAAACAAAACAGCAGGCCAAGCCAAATCATAAACTACAAGCAGGTCAAGGTTTGGGCTAAATACAGGAGATCAAAGGAAACTGAAACAAGTGGAAAATAAACATGAAGGGCAAGCAATATGATGAATGAATGATTGCAACAGAGAAACAGCCACAGCAATAGGAGCAGTGGCCAGGCGCAGTCCCAAGGGAAGTGGACTGCTCATAAATAAGGCTCACTGTTTTTAGTTTTTTACTGATTTTTACAGATAAATGAAGACAAAAAACACTTCTTTTCCTGTCTGTTTTTCTAAAAAATGTAGATAAAAATGGAACTCGGGTTACTTTTTGAGTAATTTTAAATGCTCCCTACCATAACTGCCAGGCTGTGTTGATTGATTGGTAATGGGGTTAAAAGAGAGCGGAGTTTTAGTAAAGAGGCGTAAAGAGCAGTAGATATGTACATGGTTACACATTGGAATTTGCATATTTTCATATAAGTGCATTGATTTATCTTTTGCTGATGTTCATATCACTGAAACCTGGCAGGCATGCAAGCAAGCATGCATATTTATCGATTAAATAATGTGGAAATATATTAGTTTCGGCTTTATTTTTTTCAGAAAACCCAAAATAAATATGGATAACTACAGATAAATAGGGATGAAATACAGATGGGCATGTCAAAAAAAGAAAAAACATAAAACCAGGAGTCCTACTTATAAAGCACTGCTACCACTCATGACCTGGAATCCCCACCCCTTGACTCCCCGGACTTGTTATCCTACTACAATAGGCTTGTCTGCCACAGTCTCAAAGGGATCCTAATGTAGATTCTGTTGTATCTTCTTCCCAAAGTCAGTCCCTATCTCCGCACATCCCGCTTATTCTTGACAGCTTGAGAAAGTCAAAAATGCGCTCACACCACCATTTTATCTCTTGTCATCTTTCTCAGATGCAAGCTATGCCCCTCTTTGGTTGCCATGATGAAGTGGCAACAACAAGGTGTAAGTGTCTGGGGGGAATTGCTACATTTTAAGTCCATCAGCTGCTCCCAGGAAGAACACCATTTAAAAATGGGCGGGAATTGATGAGTGCACAGCAAGGAAGCTATTTGCAACTAGGCAAGACTGGTGGAATAAAAGAGTGTTCAGCACACTGCAGGCTGCTCAATTGATACTGACAATTGTGGAGGTGCCCCTGCATATGTCCCAGCATTTGAAGCATTTCACTGGGATGATGTACATGTTTCAGCCCTGAACCCAGTTTGTCTAAAGAATAGCTGCTGAACAAAGAATCCATCCGGTTGCCACTGTATTCCAGCACTGAGTGACTATGTCTTGCCATGGTGTTCAGGAACAAGGGCACATAACACCAATACTCCAGGGACCCTGAGTCGCTTTCTGCAGCCTCATTGTTTGGGATTCACACAGGATCAGTAGCCATGCCCCTGTGATCCTTTAAAACATTTAAAGTGACTTGAAGTGATACACCAAACTGCCTGTAGATGGTGTGTTATATCAGCGTTGATCAGGGTTGGACTGGGAACCCACACCAGCCCTGGCAAGTTTGGCGGACCAGCCCCCCTTCTGCTTTTGTTACTGGGGGCCGATAGAGTAGCACTGCTGCATAACCAGCACCCAGTAACAAAATCAGCCCCCACCCTTCCAGCCTCCTAGGGAAACCCCCAATGCCCGATATGGCCATTCCGGCCCTGCCGTTGATGATGTAAACGTATATGTTACACTGTCAAGATTGTGATATGCCGCTTTCAATAAAGACATGTTGGAAAAAAAGTGACTTTGGGCCAGATGTAGGTCGCCAATTACCGGTCGGTAACGGCCGAAAATCTGTAAAATCGGCCGTTACCGACCGGTAACCATGAAATGAGATGTAGGAGCCCAATATTTTCCGATTCGGAAAGTACGAGTCGGAATAATACCGACTCGGTAAATATGAGTCGGAATAATACCGACTCGGTAAATATGGGTCAGAATAATACCGACTCGGTAAATATGAATCGGTAAATTACCGAGGCGGAATCTACCGAATTCTAATATACCGAATTCTTATTTTCCGAATCGGTAAATAAGAAACGGTAAAAACAGGCCATGGAGATGTAGGAAAGCCCAAAAATACCGAATTTGCAGAAAATCTGTATTTAAGAGTCGGTATTTACCATGGATTGAATGCAGGTGGTAACCAGGGGACGGCCATAAAAAGAGACCCAAAATGCACCTCTGGAACCATAATGGCGGCTTTTTACGTCATAGCAAGACGGCAAAGACTACAGGCAGCAGAAGGGAGAGAATGGCAAAGGGAGGAACAAGTGTACAGGCAGAGGATAACACTGTTCCAACTGACAGAGCCTGAAATACTCCAGAGGTACAGGATAAATCCCCAAACCATCAAGGACTTGATCAGGGACCTACACCCACTCCTGGAGCACCCAACACCCAGGGCCCACGCCATCCCACCCCATGTCCAGGTGCTATGTAGCCTACACCTGCTGGCCTCTGGGAGCTACCAGAGTGTGATAGCTGCAGTCAGTGGTGTGTCCCAGGGCTGCCTGTCCCGCTTCTTCAGGAGGTTTCTCGACGCAATGATGCAGAGGATGGGGTATTACATTTCATTCCCTGCAACACCAGCAGAATTAGCCAAAACCAAGACAGACTTCTATCACCTGGCACACTTCCCTCACGTGATAGGCTGCATCGATGGTACCCACGTCCCACTCTGTCCACCTGCAGCCACAGAGCACATATACAGGAACCGCAAGTCGACGCACTCCATCAACGTCCAGGTCATATGTAACGCTGGGAATCTCATCACAGACATCGTAGCCAAGTTCCCCGGAAGTACCCATGATTCATATATATTCCAGAATAGTGGAATATACACACGCCTACTTGCCGGATAATTTGGAAATGGATACCTGCTAGGTAATTCACATTGACACACCATGACACTCACAGCAGATCTACGTCTCATGTACATGCAATTAATGTCATTCTTTCTCCCCACTAGGCGACAGTGCATATGCCCTGCGGTCCTTTGTGCTCACTCCCTACCTCAACCCATCCACCAGGAGTGAAAGGCGCTACAATGTGGCTCACAGATCTACACGAAACGTTGTGGAGCGCACATTTGGACTCCTTAAGAGCAGGTTTCGCTGCCTCCACAAGAGTGGAGGGGCACGGCAGTACACCCCAATAATCTGCTGCAAGATCATAGCGACATGTGCCATGTTACATAATCTCGCAACAAAGGAAGGCACAGAGGTGGAGATCACACATCATGAGGACATTGATGACGACACAGAGGAGGCAGGGCCCCATGCTACGGTGGCAGCAGCAGCTACAGATGGGAGACTGAGACGGGAAGAGATTACACAGCAATATTTCTGAGTGAGTAATGATACACAGGCAGGCAAAGTAATTTGTGTAAGTAGTTTAATTTTCACTACGCTACTGCATTGATAGCACACATTGGGCACACAATGTCAAACAGTCCATGACTGTGTTGTCATGGTTAACACCACCGTGACTTCTTCCTTGGGTGGAGAGCAAAGTCATTGTTTGTGGCCACGGACCACAGGGCGGGACTGCTGTGGCTGTGAGTCAATGTTCTCAGTGTGGCCTGTCTCACTTCCCCGATGCCTGCCGCTCCGACGTAAGTCTTGCACAGGAGTGCTTGCACCACTCCTGCTGGTGGACCCCTCACTTTCCAACACACAAGTGTCGCCTCCAGTGCCAGTCTGTTGAGCGAGCACGAGCTCCATTGCAGAGGTCATCCTGGCCATTCCTTCAGATAATTTGTTGCAGCACTGCACTATGGCATCCTGCATCACCACTGACCGTCTGCACAGCACGGTGGTAGCAGTATCAAACCTGTTCAGGGCTTTTGTCTGCTGCCGCACATCCACACGAGCCTTGCGTCTCTCTAAATGGTCCCTGTCCAACTTGTCACACAGCACTGTCATGCACTGTGTAATGTCAGAAATGCCAGACGCCATTGACTGCATGCTCTCTGCCATTTCCCCTATGCCCTTGCCTACTGCATCGAGCTTCTTGTTTGTTGTGCGTGCCTGCCTCTGAACCCCCATCATCGCTTTTGCCTGCAGGCGCTGAACTTTGACCATGGTGGCCTCCAGTCCGCAGAAGACACCCTGAACCTGACGCACATCCTCTGCCTCCCGTGGCCTTCGCCCTCGGACACTGGCCCGCGTAACTCTGGGAGTGGGCAGCTCTTCGGTGTTGCCTGTTTCCTGTGTGTCACCCTCCACCTCCTCCTCCTCAGATGTTTCAAGTATTCTGCGAGGGGGCACATCACGGCACCTTGCCCTTCCCAGCACTGGGGATGGTGTTGTGGGGGTGGGTGAATGTCCAGCCGCTCCTGTCTCCTGACTCCCGAATAAGAGAGGGGACTGTGGATGTGGTGATGTAGGCTCCTCTGGTGACACGGCTGCCTGCCCTTGGTACATCCCTCCGTGTGATGTGCTTGGTCCTTCTCCTTCCCTCCTCTTCTCTCTATCCTCTGGTGTGCTGCGCATTGACTCTCCTGTGGACAGACATGGACATTGTGTCAGTGGCGTTGTTCACCTGTGTCTCATGATAAAACACACTTCTATTGCACCTTTGCCTGTCTCTCATTTGCCTATGCTAGTTGTCTGTTGGTCCCCTTGCTGCAATGCATGCTGACTGCTCTGAGGTATCTACACATGACTACATTTCCCAGGATGCATTGCAGGACATTAGTTAAACCTGTTCTGGAGTTTGATTTGGGCACACAGAGTGTGTGAGGGGAATAGGTAAATGGGTAAATGACAATGTACATGCATCTTACCTTGTTTCTTTGCGCCTCTTGCTGAGCTGTCTGCGTCCCCGATGCCGTGGATGCATTCCTGCTCAAAGGTGGATGCCACCATCTCCTCGATGTCGCTGAGTCTTGGGGCTCGGTTTCTTCCTCCCGCTGTTGCATCACTTTCCTTGCGGTGGGCAGCAAGTTTCTTCTTTGTGATTATGCGGATGTCATACCACCGTTTTTTCAGATCTTCAAGGTCACGGTGGGTGACACCAATGGCATTTACCTTGCCTTGTATTTCCATCCAGGTGCTGCGCTTGATGGATTCTGCTACATGCAGAGATAGCTTCCCGAAAATGTTGCTGTAATTGCTTGCCACCTCTGATACAAGCACCTGAAGTTCTTCCTGGCTGAACTTCTGCTTCCTTTTGTGCTCTGCAGCATCCCTCTGTGCCTCCTGACTCTCCATGGCGCTGTGTTGGTTAGCTCAGGGAAGCCTGCTCCACACTCTGTCCTCCTGCTCTCCTGACTGTTGGTTTCTGCACCTGCATGGGCATGGCCAGTCCCAGGTACTGGGAAGGGGTGCTTGGATCTGATTGGTTAGTTCCCCAGTGGATTTGGATTTGGGTGTGGTTGGAGTTCCTGATTGGTTCACAGGCTCACATGTTTGTCAGTTTCAAATTACCGATTCGGATTTTACCGATTCGGTAATTACCGAGTCGGTTTTTACCGACTCTGTATTTTCCGATTCGGTACTATCCATTCATTCCTATGGGCCATGGACCCGTTGGTGTGATTGGGTTTTACCGATTCGGATTTTACCGAGTAGGTAAATTCTGACTAGGTAAATACCGATATCAGATACCGACTGATTCTGAATCGGTAATTTTTACCGATTTTTTATCTACATCTCATTTTCCGATTGTGAAATACCGATTCGGTATGACTCGGTATTTTAGAATCGGTAAATAAGAATTACCTACATCTGGCCCTTTAAGAGATGTTTTTGCCAATGACTTTCCCACCACCTAAATAGCAAAAGGTGTGAGAAAAGAAAAGAAGTCATTTAGATGGATTAACCCCATGTTGATAACAATGTAATGATCTACTGCAGAGCAACATTTCAGATTTTAAAACTGGGTCCCTCATCCTTCATTTCCTGACAGGAGAACATTTCACTTGATTAATTATTTAACAGGTACAAAAATGTACACTCATTCTTGAGAAAAAAAGTGAATTGGGAAAGGGTGCATTTTTAAAAGCATCTAATGAAGTCATAAAATAAACATTTGATATTGGCCTCCGTGTGTTTTCTACCATGACCCTAAAAAAGAAAGCGAGCATGGTGGCGGACAAAAGCAAAGGGGAACTGGTAAGGAAATGCGTTTTGGAGCATGATTGGAAAAGAATGCACATTCACTAGCAGTGACTTCTTTCTTTGATGTATTCTTTCCTCTTTTATGTCATCTTTATTTCCCACATTCTATTTATTTATTTCATCCTTAGTCATTCTCCTCTCATTCCATGTTGCCATCTTTCTTTTGTTCTGTCATTCTTCTTTCAGGTGTCTTGAGCTTTCTGTCCTTCTTCATGTTTATGTCTTCATGTTTAATTTCCCTTCATGGTTTCCATCTTTCCTTTCATTAGTCCCATTGTCAAATTCTTGTTCCTTCTTTTCTTCTTATCACCCTCCTGTCCTTGCTTTCTCCCTTCTCTCATCCCTCTTTCTTCATGAATTCCTTCTCTCTTTCACCATGTGCTCCCTGCGCTGCCTGCTGTCCCTGTGCTGCCTGCTGTTCTGGTCCCTGTGCTGTCTGCTGTTCCTGTGCTGCCTGCTGTCCCTGTTCTGCCTGCTGTCCCTGTGCTGCATGCTGTCCCTGTACCGCCTGCTGTTCTTGCCCCTGCACTGCATGCAACCTGTGTTCCTGCACCACCTGCTGTCCCTGTCTCTGCACTGTCTGCCCCCCGGTCTGACCCTGTGCTGCCTGCTGTTCTGATCCCTGTGCTGCCTGCTGTCCCTGCGCTGCCCACTCCAGGTCCTTGCCCAAGCCAAGGTGCTCCTAGGAACACCTACCAAGACCAACAATGAAGACTGCTGCACAGCCAGGCAATGGACGCCTGCAGTGAGTGTGCTGCCAAAGCACCCCAAGTTGGACAACGCCCAGCGCCAGGACCCCTGGCCCTCCAGTCACCCGATGTTACACCGCCAAGGAACTCTTGCACCCCAGACATTGAAACAACAGCTGTGTCTCCTCCTCCTGATGATCCACCAAGGGAATCTTCCCCTGCCGACACTGCCACTTCTCCTGCTGCAAACCCTATGAAAGACCCTGCACTACTCTTACCCACAAAACTATGAACACCCAGCAACCGCTCCATTGTATCCTGCTCAACACCCGCTCTCTCTGCAAGCATGCCACAGAAGTCTGGGACACCATCACTACCCTCTCCACGGGTTGCCTTCAGCACTGAAATGTCGCTCAACCCCTCCTTGAACAACGACATCCTCACCGCCACTCCCAAAGACTACAAGATGATACACCAAGACTGCACCAACAAACAAGGTGGAGGCATTGCCATCATCTTCAAGGAAACCATCAGATGCACCATCACCAACGACGAACACGTGACTCTCATGGTAATACCTCAACTTCATACTACAAACTGATGCAAAGAACACGATAAGAGGCACCCTCGCCAACAAACTCCAGGGACCCCAAGCAACATTCTACAACCCCATCCTAACCTCATCGCCCCCCTAGCAAATGACTCTCACCACTATGTCCTACTCGGCAACCACAACTTCTACATCGATGAACCCAATGACGCCAACTCTATTCCCCTCCTAAAGAACCTGAACAACATCAGCCTCACCCAACTGGTCACGAAGCAACGCACAAAGCCGGACCCATACACGGCCCCATTTCACCTTCAGCAACAGAATAAAATTCAGCCACGCCACATAACTCACCTAGACTTACCACCGCCAACCGTTCACCCTCAACTCCAATGATCTCAACCAACCAGCAAACATCAGCCAAAACATTACCACCTAGTCTCTGCTCACTGCCCTGGCCACCTCGGCATCATGTCTTCCATCCACTCCGGCGCATCCACCAACCTCTGCCCTCACCACCTCAACAACCTCACAAAGAACCCGAGAAGCACACAACTTACCAGCATCCTCAACTCCTCCATGGATCACTGAAATAATATCGAGGGACAGAATATCGACCATCAAAAATATCGTTGAGAAAATATCGACAGTCAAAATATCGAGTTTCTATCTACAAACAGGTAAGTACAAAAATATCGAGTTAAAAATATCGTTTACAAAAATATAGTTGTAAAAAATATCGTATTTACTAAAAACAGTGTTAAATTAAATTAATATTAATAATTAATTACTAAAATATACTTAAAATTACTTAAATTAACTTATAATAATTAAATAATTAATGAAAGTTAAATAAATATTTTTTTATTTCATATTTATTAAAACATATATATATAGTAATAAAATAATACCTAAAAACTGAAAACTGACCCTGAACCCTAAAAATACCCCTTTACCCAAAAACCCAAAACTGACCCTGAACCCTAAAAATACCCCTTTACCCAAAAACTGAAAACTGACCCTAAACCCTAAAAATACCCCTTTTCCCAAAAACTGAAAACTGACCCTGAACCCTAAAAATACCCCTTTACCCAAAAACTGAAAACTGACCCTGAACCCTAAAAATACCCCTTTACCCAAAAACTGAAAACTGACCCTAAACCCTAAAAATACCCCTTTACCCAAAAACTGAAAACTGTCCCTGAACCCTAAAAATACCCCTTTACCCAAAAACTGAAAACTGACCCTGAACCCTAAAAATACCCCTTTACCCAAAAACTGAAAACTGACCCTGAACCCTAAAAATACCCCTTTACCCAAAAACCCCAAACTGACCCTGAACCCTAAAAATACCCCTTTACCCAAAAACCCAAAACTGACCCTGAACCCTAAAAATAAAAACGAATTTTTTTACTATCTATATTATATACTTACATATTTTCACTTTCTATATTATTTACAGTCGATATTACTTCACTTACCTTAAAAACGATATTTTGGCTGTCTATATTCTGTCCTGTGGATATTTTGTCCAAACGATATTTTTGACTCGATATTCTGTCCAAACGATATTTTGGAGTCGATATTATGTCTGTGCACCCTCCTCCATCTCCACAGCAACCTTCCTGGACAGATGGAAACATGCGGATGTCAGACCGCTCCTAAAAAGAGCCTCTGCCGAACCCAACGATCTCAGAATTGATTGTCCAATCTTGCTGCTTCCCTTCCAGGCCAAAGTACTCGAGAAAGTCTTCAACCAGCAGCTCACCGAATTCCTGGAATAAAACCATCTACTGGACGCGCACATTCGAGATTCCGTGTCAAACCACAGCACTAAGACCACGCTGATCGCTGCCACAGATGACATCAGAATACTCCTCGACTGTTAAGAAACTATGGCCCTGATCTTCCTCGACCTCTCT
Organism: Lissotriton helveticus; assembly: GCF_964261635.1. NCBI lineage: Eukaryota > Metazoa > Chordata > Amphibia > Caudata > Salamandridae > Lissotriton > Lissotriton helveticus. The sequence goes on from NC_136070.1 coordinate 709,552,147, forward strand.
GCAGCATTCAACACCATCTCCCCCAACACCCTCATCAACAGGCTCTACAACATAGGCATACAACAAGACACCCTCAAGTGGATCGTCATCTTCCTTGCAGAACGCACACAGAGCATCCGACTGCCTCCCTTCACCTCCGCACCCAAATACATCATATGCAGTGTACCACAAGGATCATTCCTCAGCCCCACCTTGCTCAACAGCCACATGATCCCCCTCACAGATGTTGTTAGATTCCATGGACTCAACATAATCTCCTATGCAGATGACATTCAACTGATTCTCTTGCTCACCAAGGACCCATCCATTTCCAAAACCAACTTCTGCAATGACATGACCAACGTAGCCAAATGGATGAGAGACAACCGCCTCCAACTCAACTCTGACAAAACTGAAGTACTGATCTTCCGAAACAACACCTCCGCATGGGACCACAGCTGGAGGCCTGCAGAACTCAGTCCTACACCCACACTGACCAACCATGCACGTAACCTTGGAATCAGCCTTGCCATACAACTGACCATGACCATGAACGCAGTCTCTTCCTGCGTTCACACATTCCATATGCTCTACAGAATCTTCAGATAGATCCGAACCAACACCAGAAAGACCATTATTCAGGCCCTCATCAGGCCCTCATCACCAGCCGCCTTGACTACGGCAACGCCCTCTATGCTAGCATCTCCTCCAAGCTCCTCAGAAGACAACAGACCGTACCGAACTCTACATCCAGACTCATACTGGGCCTCCCCAAATGAATCCATATCATCTCCCCACCTGAGAGACCTCCACTGGCTCCCCATCCCTAAGAGGTGTCAGTTCAAGATCCTCATGCACACCTACAAAGCCCTCCATGACCTAGGACCTGACTACATCAACCGTCAACTGAACTTCCACCAACCGTCTAGATAACCTGCGCTCCTCGTCACCAGCCCTCACACACATCCTCTGCATCCATCTCAGCCACAGCGGTGGCCGCTCCTACTCCTACATTGCTGCCAAGACCTGGAATTACCTTCCCCTCCAGTTCCATACAGCCTCCTTGCTGGCAGATTTCAGAAAGAGCTCAAGACCTGGCTCTTCGACTGAGACATAGCGCCCAGATATCCCTGAGGTGACAATTTGTACTTTACAAATGCTGTTTGAATGATTTGCTTATTTTCTATTTTCTTTCCTTCAATTGCTCTTCCACCAACCTTTCATTTCTTCTTTGCATTATTTTATTCTTTTTTGTTTTCCTTTCTTTCTCTCCTCCCATTTTTATTTCTATATTTCTTTTTTTGTTCTTGCTATCCTTTTTCCTAGCGTCATTCTTTTCTTCTGACTCCAAATTTGTTTTCCCTTTCTGTTCTTCTCTCCTTCTTCCCATTCTTCTTTTGTGCCTATGTTCCACCCTAATTCCTATTCCGTCTTTCTTTTCTTATGTGCACTCTTTTTTTCTTCCTTCAAGGTATTTCATTGTGTTTGCCTCTAACTAGTTTTTCCTTTTATATTCAAAACATTTCTCATCAATTCTATCACCATTTTGGACTTCCCCACCCCTTCCCCATTCCACAGTTGTACTGAATTTTAGAGATCTTTCCTTCTGCCTTGCAATGACCTGCCAGCCAGAGATAACAGTTAAGTAGGGACGTAAATCAGTCTAAACTGGCCCAGTCACCCCCGGTTAAGCTGGCAAAGCGGGGGCTTTGTTATACCCTGAGTTGAGTGGAGTGTTACGGAGTGACTAGAGTGGTATAGAGTGGTGTAGAGTAGAGTTGAGTGGCATGGAGTGGTGTAGAGTGTTATGGAGTGTCCTGACGGGAGTAGAGTGTTATAGAATAGAAGGGCATAGAGTGGAATAGAGTTAAGTAGAGTACAGTGTCATGGATTGGAGTGGCATAGGGTTGTGGAGTGGCGTAGGGCAGAGTGGAGTGGCATAGAGGGTGTTGCATAGCATGGCATGGAGTGCTGTAGGTTGTCATAAAGTGGAGTGGTATAGAGTGGAGTAGTGTAGGAGAGTGGAACGGCATATAGTGGAGTACAGTGTTGTAGAGTCAAGTGGTAGCTTAGAGTAAAGTATCATAGAATAGAGTGGAGTAAAGTGGGATGGAGTAACATAGAGGATGTTGAATATAGCATCATGGAGTGTAGCAGTGTTGTAGTGTGGCATAGAGTGCTGTAGAGTGGAGTCGAATTTAATGGATTAGAGTGTCATAGAATGGAGTATCATAGAGTGTAGTGTCGTCGAGTGGCCTCAAGTGAAGTGGTGTAAAGTAGAGTGGTGCAGAGTAAATTGGCATAGAATGCATTGGCTTTGAGTAAAGTGGTGTAGAGTGCATTGGTATAGAAGGCAGTGACGAAGAGTACAGTGGCATAGAGTGCAGTGGCACAGAGTACAGTGGTGCAGAGTAGATTACAGTGGCGTAGAGTGCAGTGGCATAGAGTAGATTATTTCAGAGTAGAGGGAAGTGGTGTAGAGTGGAGTGGTGCAGGGTAGAGTGCAGAGGTGTAGAGTAGAGTGGCATAGAGTGCAGTGGCATAGAGTAGAGTGGTTTAGAGGGCAGTGCCATGGACTGCAGTGGTGCAGACTAGATTAGAGTAATGTGGAGTGATGCAGAGTGTAGCTGTGTAGAGCCCAGTAGAATGGCTTAGAGTTGAGAGAAGCAGAGTACAATGCAGTGGTACAAAGTGAGGTGGTGCAGAGTGCAGTGGCACAGAGAGCAGTGGTCTGAAGTACAGTTGTGCAGAGTAGCATAGAGTGGCGTAGAGTGCAGTTACATAGAGAGTAATGATGCAGAGTGGCATGGCATGCAATGTCAGAGAGTGCAGTAGCATAGACTGCAGTGGTGTGTAGTGCAGTGGTGCATGGTAGAGTTGTGCAGAGTAAAGTGCGGTAGAGATCAGTGGCATGGACTAAAGTGATGCAGAGTAGTATATAGTAGCATAGAGTGCAGTGGCATAAAGTGTTGCATAGTAGAGTGTAGTGGCTATGAGTGCAGTGGTGCAGATTAGATTGGCATAGCGGGCAGTGGCATAGAGTGCACTGGTTTTGAAGAAAGTGGTGTAGAGTGTATTAGTATAGAGTGCAGTGGTGGAGAGTGGAGTGCAGTGGTGTAAAGTGGACTATAGTGGCGCTGAGTACAGGGCCAAGGAGCGCAGTGGCTTTGAGATGAGTAGTGCCAAGTGCAGTGACATAAAGTGGATAGTATCAGAGTAGGGTGGAGTGGTGCCAGGTAGAGTACAGAGACATAGAGTAGAATGGAATAGAGTGCAGAGTATATTAGTGTGGCATAGACTGGTTTGGCGTAAAGTGCACTGGCGTAGAGTGAAATGGTACAGAGTAGAGTGAATTGGCATAGAGTGCAGTGTTGCAGAGCAGAGTGGCATAGACTGATGTGGTGTAGAGTGCAATGGCTCAGAGTGCAGTGGTGCATAGTAGAGTAGAATGGGGGTAAAGTGCATTAGCATAGAGTAGAGTGGTATGGAGTAGAGAGACAGAGTGAAATGGCGCAGAGTGGAGTGATGCAGAGTAGAGCGCAGTGACACAGATTGGAGTGGCATGGACTGGGGCGGCATAGTGTGGAGTGGTGCAGAATAGACTGCAGTGGTTAAAGTAGGATCGAGTGGAGTGAAGTCAGGTATTACGGACAACACAATTCTATCGAAATAACCATTACATTTGCACAGAAACAGAGTTTTACTGATAAAAGAATACAGTTCATATACAATAATGTGTTGAAATGTCATCAAGTAGTGTATTGATTTGTTTTGATCGTATTAAAATATTTGTTTCCACCACACTTGAGATTTTTTTTTTTAAAGTGTTTTATTTGTGCTTTTCTAATTTGATACAATACAGAAAAGCTTGTTTCCTTCCCAGTGTAAGAATTGGCTTTTGTAGTCTGGTCTGCCCTGTTCCCATGATGCACTGGGCCAGGGACAGATTAATTTGCATACAGCCAGGTTCTGAAACTGGGATGGTGCAATGAGCTAAAAAACGGTGTTGGATCTAGCCCTGATCTCTTGACTGGGTGAGAGTACTCTGCTTAATTCAGAGACTCTGTCCATCACCACCCCTTGTTGTTTCTAATTTGATATATTCTGAAACATCTACACAGTTTATTTACAGACATTTAAATGTTGTTCCGTGCTAGAAAAAACAATACCACTGTACAGCCTTCATCAAGCACACCCCCACTAAACAGCATGATTGTCACATAAATCTTCTCATTTTGAATTCGGAGTAAGAAAAGTAAACACCACCCTCCCTGGAAGACAGAATCTGACATTTGGCCCTTGTATTTGAATGCACAGCAAATGTGACAAGATAAGAACAAGATTTAAAGGCCTGTTTACAGAAATCGAGCACTTGTGGAAGAATACAGTAAATAGGGTTTGGGCAACAGAAGGACGACCACAAGCTGTACAGCCTAAAACAAATAGAGCCAGCAAATAGAAAGCAAGCAAATGTGAGTTACAAGCTGTAGTGTCTTGTGAGTTTTATAACGGAACTCTTTTGACTCCTAATAGCCTCCATTGAGCTGTGACATGGGTATCATAGCAGAACGCAATTAAATCTTGTTTTAGAATGTTGGGTGCCCGGTTACACACAGCAGAATAAAGACAAGTAATATTAAGCTTCAGGTGTGGCATAGTCATTGGCGGGTACCCAGGCTGGGGAGGACGCTACCACTGGTGATGAGTGAATCAGTGTTTGCTGTGGACTCTGACTCTGGGGCATTTCCAAATCGACTGCACTGCGAGGACTAGCAGCCCGTGTTTCCCCGCAGCTGTGTGCCTCTTCCCGCCCTCCCATGCCGAGACTTCATAAACTACTCGCGGCCCCCGCTCCGCGGGAGCCGGTCGCAGTAGTTTGTTTGCTGTGGACTCTGACTCTGGGGCATTTCCAAATCGACTGGACTGCGAGGACCAGCAACCCATGTTTCCCCGCAGCTGTGTGCCTCTTCCCGCCCTCCCATGCCGAGACTTCATAAACTACTCGCAGCCCCCGCTCCACGGGAGCCGGTCGCAGTGGTTTGTTTGCTGTGGACTCTGACTCTGGGGCATTTCAAAAATGGCAGGACTGCGAGGACTAGCAGCCTGTGTTTTCTCACAGCTGTGTGCATCTTCCCGCCCTCCCACGCTGAGAGTTCATAAACTACTCACGGCCCCGCTCCGCGAGAGCCGCTCACAGTGGTTTGTTTGCTGTGGACTCTGACTCTGGGGCATTTCCAAATCGACGGGACTGCGAGGACCAGCAGCCCGTGTTTCCCCGCAGCTGTGTGCCTCTTCCCGCCCCTCCCACTTGCTTCTATTTCCTTGTGCGCGCACCCCACTTCGGGGAACGCGCGCGGGTGCGTGCCGGGGGAAGCCCGGGCCAAGGGCGGGCCTGTTTGAGGCCGTTTGAGGATGGACAAGGACGGGACGGGCCCCCCTCTTTCGCCTCCATCTTACAGCCTCGCCAAAGGTCAGTGCAAAGGCACTATAGGGGCACCATAGACTGGGATTCTTCTTGTGATTTCTGTGTAACAAGTACTGCATTGTTTTAAGCGATGGCGACCGTAAATGTGGGAAAGGAAAGAAAGTCAATTCCAGGCAGGTCGTTTATAGGGACGCTAGATCAATTTCTCATCAGGGCATCATCAATACCGACCCATCAAATTGATATTGTGGAAAAAAGGCTGTCCCTGGACCCTAATTGCGATAAAAGGTCATCTTTGGGGCACTTGGCGCGGGTACCATCGCCAAACCAGCCAGACTCTCTTCGTTCACCAGTAAGGGGGGCTGCCACTGAGAGTTTACATCAGGACCAAGTGGGAACTAGACCCCCGGGTTCTCTAGCAGGGCTGGATATTGTTCCATCCCCTGCTCCATCTGACGTTATATTAGTTACACCTGCCCGGGGGCTGACACACAGGACTGACCCTCTTGGACCGCCAATGGGCAAATTACAAACCCGATCTGTTACCAGCTCCATGAGGGGTACACAACCACTGGCAGCTGTGACCAGAAGAAAGCACGGGGACGCTCCGCTAATAAGAGGAAAGCAAAATTACAGAAATGTAACAACGTTGTAGATGACCAAGCTCTTAGCATCACAGAGAGTTCAGCTATGGATCCTGATACTAACCAGCGCCTGGAATTAATGCCTATGATCTCACCAAGTATGAATGTTATATCATTGTATGGAGTGGAGTTTTGGGTGAAAATGGAACACATTTTCCTAGAGACTTGCCGCCCCTTACATGATAGACTTAATGACATTGAGAATAGGCTGTCACGTTTGGAATGTTTGCAACCAGCAACTGGAGGGGAACGGGGGGCTGGTCAAATTACGGATGCTAATGTTCACACTACACTAATGCACACAGGGAGTGTCAATGTCACTTGTAACCCCCCTGTCTTGATAGTAAATAATTTAGACGGCCAGACCTCAGAAGGTATCCCGTCAGCGGGACAGCTGTCACAGCGTAGAGAGAATTGCGCAAATAATCCTAGGCGGAGTAGAACGTCTGTTTGCAAGAGGGGTGGAGGGGCTTTCAATCCTCGAGTTTTACCGACAAGAAGTGGAGGCCCGGATCAATCTGGTTCTGAATTGAAATGTTTGGATCTCCCCGCCGAGTCCACCCCGTATATTATAGTTCTGACGGGGGTTCCAGCCCTGGACCGGGGGAAAAGGGAGGAGTATGGGAACCTTAAAAATAAATGCACGTATTGGCTTAATCGCAACAGGCCACTACCTCCCCATGCATCAAGTGAAATTTTTTTGCGCGACATGTTGAATGGGTGGGGCGAAGAGTGAAAGATATCAGGGGAGATTGTGTAGTCGTCAATTTCAGAGACAGGAAGGTGGTGGACTTCATCTCCAATTGGGGCCCGCAAATTCAAACATTCCCCCTGACTTATTTCTATCCAACTCCTACAGGGGAAAGAGGGCATCAGCTAAGGAATGGCCACGCTACCCATGGATCTAGGACCCAGGACATCCAGGTTCCCTGGTTGGGCAACAACAACAATTCCCCCAGCTGGGACCTGTTTGCACTGAGTAACAGATTCAGTGTCCTAGATCAGATAGATTGACGACAGATTACTGACCCACCCCAGCCTCCCAAGGATGACGAGGAGGCCCAGTTTATGGACCATAGCCGCCCTGAGTCTTCTAGGCGGCCTACTAAAGCATCTAGTCCATACGAGGGTGGGATAGCTAGGAAGGACCCGGAGTGTGTTGCCAAGGGAACTAAGAATGGTAACCAGGGGGTGTGTACAGAGACTAGAATTCCCTACTTAGCCGGCCAAGTGGTCATGAGAGGTGCAGTGTCCCAGGTGGCAGTCGAAAGGGCATCTGTGTCTGAGGGTGGTGTGATCAGCCAAAACCGCAATGTCAACAGTGTTGATGTTCTGTCTATATTAGGACCTATTGTAGATCCAGTGGTAATTGAAACCAGGGAGGGCGAGGCAAAGGACACAATCAAAATTCTTTCCTGGAAAGTGGCCGGAATTCAAAACAAACTGTTATGCCCAGATTGAGGAGCATTTGTGGAGGAAAGTGATGTTTGCCTCTTCCAGGAAACCTGGGCGCTGGTTGATACACAAAGGCGGGGGTACTCCACCTTTAGTATACCGGCAACCAAGAAGGGCATGGTGAGACCATCAGGGGGTCTTAGCATTTGGGTGGGCACCCATTTGGGGGCCCAGGCTGACCAGATCCCTACTGGGTCTTTAGATGTGCAGTGTGTCTTGCTTACATTCCCAGAAAACAGGCAAACTGCTTTTATAAACGTATATTCTCGACCAACCCCGAGTGGGAAGGAGTCTGGCACCATTGATCAGCTCAGGCAGTTTATTTTAACTCTTGATCCGGCTATTACTCAAATTGTGGGTGGTGATTTTAACTGTCAGTTTGAGCCGCTCACTGATGCAATCCAAGTTGGCATAGAGGATGAGGATTATATCTGGCATATACCGGAACTGCAGATTAAGGTAGTTAGAGCTTGGACCCCATTAGTATTACAAATTAATTCATTTATACTTTTGTCCTCCCTCAGAGCATGTAATGGGAGGACAAAATCTGATAGACCTGGGTGTATGACATTTAACCGTGAGGGCCGTAATTCCATTTTGGACTATATATTAGTCGAACATAGAACTTGGGGAATGGTCGTGGACTTCAAGATATACAACAGAAAAGATAGTGACCATAACCCTCTGGTTATGATGTTAAAACCGGAAAGTATTCCAAAATTAGCGCCTGATCAAAATTCTGCTGCTTTTCCGCACCTTTTAACTAATAATAGGCGGAGAGTCAAGTGGCGACAGATAATAGATTCCCCAGACAAACTTGCAGAGGTGTACCGAAGGCTTTTGCCTAGCCTGAGTGATATGGGTCAGGTGCTGGGTAGAGATACCAACCCAGGGATGGGCAATGAGCCCCGAAAAATTCATCAGGGCTCAACCAGAGTCTCTCTGATGTGTTTTGTCCAGTAGGTAGACTGAAGACAAACTCAGAAGTTATTCACCCCTGGTATAATGTACATTGCAGGGAAACCAAGAAAGACTTGCTCCTTGCGGTCAAGTCAAATGACAGAACCAGGATAAAGCTCTGTCGGCGCGCACATAAGCAGGCCATCCAGAGGGGGAGAAAAGACTTGGAGCCAGAAAACTGGGAAGATCTTAGAACTGCGCTTAACTCTAAAGATTTTAAAACTTTCTGGACAATTGTCAGATGTGGGAGCAGGGCTGGCACTGTGGCCAATGAACCAAATATTGCCGCTCCAGCCTGGGAAGCACCCTTTGGGGCTCTGTATTCCCCTCTGAGCGATGATCGCTCAGAGATTTCTCTCCCATACCTCCCCCACGAGTATCGACTGGAGGGGGCCTGGGAGATTACATTGAAGGGGTAGAGCAGGCGATTTTGAAGTAAGCCCCAAACAAGGCCCCCGCTTAGATAAGATACCGGGAGATCTATATCGCTCTGAGCCGAAAGTATGGGTTCCGTACTTATGTGTTCTTTTCAATACTATACTTAAAGGTATGGACCCTACGGACACTTGGCGGGGTGCTGAAATAGTACCCATCCATAAGAAAGGATCCCCCCTCAAGCCGTTAAACTATAGGCCGATTAGCCTTATAGATGTGACGCAGAAACTGATGGGTCGAAATATTTTAGGTAGAATACAGAGCTGGATGGAGGAAAACGAGATCTTATCCCCTTTCCAGGTGGGTTTTAGGCAGGGCACATCAATTTGGATCAGTTGTTTAGACTGCAGGTCATTTATTGGAAAACTGTGACTGTAGAGGGTGGCAGCCTCTACAGGATCTTTGTTGACCTGCAGTCGACATTTGGCCTAGTACCTAGAAGTAAACTGTGGAGGGTACTACAAGATCTGGGCCTACCACCGTATTTACTCAATGTATTGATGAGACTGCATACCGACACTTATGCCAGGGTAAAGTGTGGGAAAAAGGGGGACTTGTCAGGCTGCTTCCCGGTGAACCAAGGGGTACGCCAGGGCTGTGTACTGGCTCCTACCATTTTTTGCCTCTACATAAATGGTCTGGTTGACCATCTTCTTGGAGGAAGTAATATCGATGCCCCAAGACTAGTTACCGGCAGGGTGCCCACTTTGATGTTCGCGGACGACACTTTGTTGTTGTCCAAGACATCAACGGGCATCCAACGTATCCTTGATGGTTTTGCCAACTTCTGTGAACTGAGGGGGCTGGAGATCAACTTGGATAAAACCAAGTTCATGATCTTTAACCCACCGAGGTAGACATGCCCGAATCCCCTCCTAGGTGGAATCCCATTGGAAAGAGTGAAGATGTTTGAGTACCTGGGTATCACCCTGGGAGAGCACTTGGAATGGGATCCTCAGTTGGCTAAAGCCGCACTCAAGCTAACTAAGCTGGTGGGGGGGATTCAGCGGTTGCATAGAGTGTCTGAATTTAAACCTGCGGCCCCAGTAATTCAGATTTATAGTGTACAGGCCAGAGCGGCAGCCCTATATGGGGCTGAGCTTTGGGGGCATGAGAAATCTCAAAACTTAGCCAGGGTGGAGCATGCATTTGTTAGGAACATTCTGGGCCTTCCTGTTAGTACTCCTCTGGTACCACTGCGTATGGACCTGGGGCTTCTCCCTATTGAGGAAGCCATGCCCCTACGTCCTTTAATATACTGGAAAAGACTGTGGTCTGTGCCGGAACTCTCCTGCTATAAAATGAATCTGTTGAAATTTGGGGTGCCCTAAGAAGTAAGAGCATTAGGTGGCTGTCCCACATAAAGCTAACAACTTGTAGGATAGGCTTACAGGATCTCTGGGAAACTCCGGAAGTTGCTTGCCTGGAGATATCCAAAGCGGACCTGAAATGCCACTATAAGAACTACAACATAGTTTTCTTGCATGAGAGCTCCACGGGGGGTAGACTTATGACTGAGTTCCTCCAGGTTAAAGAAGACTATAAAAGGGAGGAATGCTTAGACGTAATATTCCCTGCAGTGGTACATAAGTTGTACATGCAATTCAGACTCGGCACTCTTCCACTCAGAGCTCTTACCAGTAAATGGGATAGAGTTTCGAGCAGGGAGTGCCCTGCCTGTGACTCTGGTCTGGAGGATGAAATTCACATACTTTTCTTCTGTCCAGCATATCAGGGCCCACGTAAGCACTGGCTCAATGCAATTTGTAGAAATCTAGGTTTTCGTCAGTGTCCGCATGCATTTAGGGTGTTAAAATATGATATCCATCCACCAATAGTTTTTGCAGTTTCGCGCTTTTTAAACGCAATGTGGCACAAACACAGGAAATTAATTATTGTACAGAGTGTTTAGCATGAGCTTGCACGTTTTTATAATTACCATGAAGTTCGATAATGAGAAGTAGTTTAATCCTGTTTTTTACTATGTACAGTATTGTATCTATCTGTTTATCTGTATATACAATGTACTTTTAAATGATATTCTTATTTATTGTCTTAAATTTTGTATATATGTATGATCTTTTATGGTCCTTGGTGGCCGAAATAAAGTTATCGAACGAACAAATCAGTCATGAGTATAAAAAGTAAGTGTAGTGGGCTGGCTTAGTATATGGTGCTCACTTATGTAAGTGTAGCACCCTGCACTAATCCAGACAACCCATATGGTGATTTTAGTAGACTAGGACAATCTTAGAAAACTCTCTAAGTGGAAACTGTGGGAGCAGCCTTAAGGCTTAGTCTAGAAGGAGAGTAAAGCAGCTTGTTTCACCAAATTGTAATCTTATTGGTATAGAGTAAGTGAAAAAGAACCACACAGTGTATTTATAAAAATATGTATTTATTATAAGACACTCACTAACACATACAAATATCTCCTACCCGGAGATACACACAACAGGAGGGTAGAATCGTTTGTCTGGTCGGAAGTAGCCACAGTTTGCTGTCCCCGTCTGGAAGACTGGTACCGGGAGAGCTGAGGGACTCCCGGAGGAGCTTTCCAGTGCATGTAATCATACATTCCACACCGTTTATTATACTGCAGGAGTTGAGAATCCTAATTCCGGAGAGTTTATGACAGAAGATAATTGAAGTAGCTCACAAAGGACATTCTGGTATTTTTGCCACTAGAAGAGCTCTCCAAGACCGAGTTTGGTTTCCATATTTAGATGAAAGGTTTCAAAAGGAGCTCAAGGCCTGTCACCTATGTAAGCTCTTTTCTACAAATATTACTTAACATACTCTTAACGTGTCAGAAACTCTCTAAGCATTCATGGAAGAGCATAGCCATCGATTTCTTTGATCAAATCGATAATGGACATTGTCTGTTGTTAATTGTGAATGAGTAATCACATTTTACAATAATAGGAGGTCTCTCATCCGCAACTCACAAATGAGTCATTGAGGGATTAGATAGCACTGTTGCAACATCAGGCGTTTCAGCCATTTTGTATTCTGATAATGGTTCACCATTTAATACTCAAAAATGCAAGCATTTTCAGGTGTATCTGCACATAAAGCATCAGAAGAGTACAACTTTGTGGCCGCAGGCAAACTGACTCATTGAACGCAATGTGAGCATGTTAAAGAAATCAGTACAGCATGAAACTCTTGGGAGGCTCACTTTAAAAACTGAATTGAATTCCACCTTACAAGCCTATCATTCAACACCCCACTTGACCACAGGCGAAATTCTTACAACGTTGATAATCAGGTGATCAATGACAACAAAGTTACCTCAATGGACCAACAAAAGAGAAAAAAATAAGAATACAACTTTGTAGAAGTATAGCAAACACCAAAAGATGATACTTCAAGTAATGTATTTATTGTTCACAGCTGTTGCAGGACCCAAGTAACTGTGCCACATACAATGTCTCAAGCAGGTAAAACATTATACATTCTAGATTCAGATGACATGGGTGATGATGTAATCCAGCCAGATCATGATGTTTCATCCCATCCTCGTCGCCAATTTGTAGAAGTATAGCAAACACCAAAAGATGATACTTCAAGTAATGTATTTATTGTTCACAGCTGTTGCAGTACCCAAGTAACTGTGCCACATAGAATGTCTCAAGCAGATAAAACATTATACATTCTAGATTCAGATGACATGGGTGATGATGTAATCCAGCCAGATCACCACAAACTTGTAGAAGGTACTTGGTTAACAATAAGAAAACAAAAGCCTATGCAGACAAGAGGCGACATGCAAATAACATTGATTTTAAGAGAGGACATGTAGTCATCGCCCGACAAATGAGGACGAGGAAATCTGATTCTCCATATGATGCAGAACCTTGTGTCTACCAAGGGACACATGTTGACTGCCCAGTATCCTGGAAAGCCTATTACCAGAGACTCTTCTCATTTTCGGTATTTGATTAATCAGTCTACTGTTTGAGATGGTGAAGGAAAGACTGAACTTGAAAACTCACTGACTGCTTTTACATCCTCACCATCATTGAAAATCTGACACTGAAGATGACACCTCCCAGCTGTTGAATAATTAAAGCACCAAGAAGACTGTTTAAAAAAATGTAATTGAGTGTATATATATATATATATATATGCGAACAAGGGCTCCTTGTAGCCCGAAACGCGTAATGGCGGCAATATGCACTGACTAAACAGAAAAACTGCACCTAATCAAGAGGAGTCCGTTTTGCTTTCCTTGTCGAGTATCGAAGGAAGATTTCTTTTTGAATTAAATATATATATATATATATGAAACCAATCACCTCCTCCATCGACGAAAGTGAAGAGGCCACACCAGAGGAACCAGTGGAAACAACATTTATTCCATCTGCAACAGGTAAGGATAGTCCACATCACCCGCCATTGGGCGAATGCATTTCGGCTTCTCATAGCCTTCATCAGCGCCACGGGTGAATGTTAATCAGGTGGCGGCCTTGCTCACTGATGTAATGTAAAGCTCCACCTGATTAGTTAAGCAATGCTCCACCCATACAGGTTACATCCTATCGCAACTGTCCTTGGCTAGTCGCTATGTACAAAGCGACTACCAGTCCCAGGATGCAATGTTTTGAAGTCTTGCCTGGTTAATGCTGCGAAGGGTGGAAAAGCGCTGTGTTGGTAAGGGATCCTAGTAACCTGCTGCCCCAGGAATACGCCGTCTCCTCCAGTCCCCTGAACCGTTTCAACCTCCAACATTCTGGTGTCTTCTGGGCGGGGGCGAGGATGAGAATCATGCCAAGCCCAATGCGGAGTCATGTGACCCCAGCACCGCCGCAACCTCATCCAGAACAGAAGGAGGGCTCTGGAAATTCCGGTATCCAAGACTGCAAACAAACACCTCCGAAGTAGTTTCCAGCAGACAAGAGCCAACTTGCAGAAACGGGGGACTCTTATGCGCGGCACTGGAAACTGCGCTGCAACACGAAACCAATCACCTCCTCCATCGACGAAAGTGAAGAGGAAACACCAGAGGAACCAGTGGAAACAACATTTATTCCATCTGCAACAGGTAAGGATAGTCCACATCAGCCGCCATTGGGCGAATGCATTTTGGCTTCTCATAGCCTTCATCAGCGCCACGGGTGAATGTTAATCAGGTGGCGGCATTGCTCACTGATGTAATGTCAAGCTCCACCTGATTAGTTAAGCGCTGCTCCACCCATACAGGTTACATCCTATCGCAACTGTCCTTGGCTAGTCGCTACGTGGAGAAGTGTGGCTCACTGGTTAGAGGCGGCAGACCCTGAAGCAGAGGTCAGACCCGGGACCAGGGTTCAATTCCTGACGCGGCAGGGTCTTGAGCCCAAATATCCACGGACTCGATAATTCTCGTTTCGGTGCCTACTCGAGTCACAGGTTCACATTCTGCAGCTCTGGGCATTAGCTTGCTTAATCTCCACTACGCCCCCCCCGCGGCGGGATGCCTGGCTTTCAACTTGGGGATGCCCAGTACGGGTATCTCACAGGGAAAAACCAGGACGGGTTCCCAAGGCAAGCGCCGTGATGCCTACGGGTAATCGAGCGCTATATAAAAACGCCTAATAATAATAATAATGTACAATGCGACTACCAGTCCCTGGATGCAATGTTTTGAAGTCTTGCCTGGTTAATGCTGCGAAGGGTGGAATAGCGCTGTGTTGGTAAGGGATCCTAGTAACCTGCTGCCCCAGGAATACGTCGTCTCCTCCAGTCCCCTGAACCGTTTCAACCTCCTACATTCTGGTGTCTTCTGGGCGGGGATGAGGATGAGAATCATACCAAGCCCAATGCGGAGTCATGTGACCCCAGCACCGCCGCAACCTCATCCAGAACAGAAGGTGGCTCTGGAAATACCGGTACCCCAGACTCCAAACAAACACCACCGAAGTAGTTTCCAGCAGACCAGAGCCAACTTGCAGAAACGGGGGCCTCTTATGCGCGGCACTGGAAACCGCGCTGCAACACGAAACCAATCACCTCCTCCATTGACGAAAGTGAAGAGGCCACACCAGAGGAACCAGTGGAAACAACATTTATTCCATCTCCAACAGGTAAGGATAGTCCACATCACTCGCCATTGGGCGGATGCATTTCGGCTTCTCATAGCCTTCATCAGCGCCACGGGTGAATGTTAATCCAGTGGCTGCTTTGCTCACTGATGTAATGTCAAGCTTCACCTGATTAGTTAAGCGCTGCTCCACCCATACAGGTTACATCCTATCGCAGATGTCCTTGGCTAGTCGCTATGTACAACGCGACTACCAGTCCCAGGATGCAATGTTTTGAAGTCTTGCCTGGTTAATGCTGCGAATGGTGGAATAGCGCTGTGTTGGTAAGGGATCCTAGTAACCTGCTGCCCCAGGAATACGCCATCTCCTCCAGTCCCCTGAACCGTTTCAACCTCCAGCATTCTGGTGTCTTCTGGGCAGGGGCGAGGAAGAGAATCATGCCAAGCCCAATGTGGAGTCATGTGACCCCAGCACCGCCGCAACCTCATCCAGAACAGAAGGTGCGCTTTGGAAATTCCAGTACCCCAGACTCCAAACAAACACCACCGAAGTAGTTTCCAGCAGACCAGAGTCAACTTTCAGAAACGGGGGCCTCTTATGCGCGGCACTGGAAAGTGCGCTGCAACACGAAACAATAATCACCTCCTCCATCGACGAAAGTGAAGAGGAAACACCAGAGGAACCAGTGGAAACAACATTCATTCCATCTGCAACAGGTAAGGATAGTCCACATCACCCGCCATTGGGCGAGTGCATTTCGGCTTCTCATAGCCTTCATCAGCACCACGGGGGAATGTTAATCAGGTGGCGGCATTGCTCACTGATGTAATGTCAAGCTCCACCTGATTAGTTAAGCGCTGCTCCACCTATACAGGTTACATCCTATTGCAGATGTCCTTGGCTAGTCGCTATGTACAACGCGACTACCAGTCCCAGGAGGCAATGTTTTGAAGTCTTGCCTGGTTAATGCTGCAAAGGGTGGTATAGCGCTGTGTTGGTAAGGGATCCTAGTAACCTGCTGCCCCAGGATTACGCCGTCTCCTCCAGTCCCCTGAACCATTTCAACCTCCAACGTTCAGGTGTCTTCTTGGCGGGGGCGAGGATGAGAATCATGCCAAGCCCAATGCGGAGTCATGTGACCCCAGCACCGCCGCAACCTCATCCAGAAAAGAAGGTGGGCTCTGGAAATTCCAGTACCCCAGACTCCAAACAAACACCACTGAAGTAGTTTCCAGCAGACCAGAGCCAACTTGCAGAAATGGGGGCCTCTTATGCGCGGCACTGGAAACCGCACTGCAACACGAAACCAATCACCTCCTCCATCGACGAAAGTGAAGAGGCCACACCAGAGGAACCAGTGGAAACAACATTTATTCCATCTGCAACAGGTAAGGATAGTCCACATCACCCGCCATTGGGCGAATGCATTTCGGCTTCTCATAGCCTTCATCAGCGCCACGGGTGAATGTTAATCAGGTGGCGGCATTGCTCACTGATGTAATGTCAAGCTCCACCTGATTAGTTAAGCACTGCTCCACCCATACAGGTTACATCCTATCGCAGATGTCCTTGGATAGTCGCTATGTACAACGCGACTACCAGTCCCAGGATGCAATGTTTTGAAGTCTTGCCTGGTTAATGCTGCGAATGGTGGAATAGCGCTGTGTTGGTAAGGGATCCTAGTAACCTGCTGCCCCAGGAATTCGCCGTCTCCTCCTGTCCCCTGAACCGTTTCAACCTCCTACATTCTGGTGTCTTCTGGGCGGGGGCGAGGATGAGAATCATACCAAGCCCAATGCGGAGTCATGTGACCACAGCACCGCCGCAACCTCATCCAGAACAGAAGGTGGCTCTGGAAATTCCGGTACCCCAGACTCCAAACAAACACCACCGAAGTAGTTTCCAGCAGACCAGAGCCAACTTGCAGAAACGGGGGCCTCTTATGCGCGGCACTGGAAACCGCGCTGCAACACGAAACCAATCACCTCCTCCATTGATGAAAGTGAACAGGCCACACCAGAGGAACCAGTGGAAACAACATTTATTCCATCTCCAACAGGTAAGGATAGTCCACATCACTCGCCAATGGGCGGATGCATTTCGGCTTCTCATAGCCTTCATCAGCGCCACGGGTGAATGTTAATCCAGTGGCTGCTTTGCTCACTGATGTAATGTCAAGCTCCACCTGATTAGTTAAGCGCTGCTCCACCCATACAGGTTACATCCTATCGCAGATGTCCTTGGCTAGTCGCTATGTACAACGCGACTACCAGTCCCAGGATGCAATGTTTTGTAGTCTTGCCTGGTTAATGCTGCGAATGGTGGAATAGCGCTGTGTTGGTAAGGGATCCTAGTAACCTGCTGCCCCAGGAATACGCCGTCTCCTCCAGTCCCCTGAACCGTTTCAACCTCCAACGTTAAGGTGTCTTCTGGGCGGGGGCGAGGATGAGAATCATGCCAAGCCCAATGCGGAGTCATGTGACCCCAGCACCGCCGCAACCTCATCCAGAAAAGAAGGTGGGCTCTGGAAATTCCAGTACCCCAGACTCCAAACAAACACCACTGAAGTA
This sequence comes from Lissotriton helveticus, assembly GCF_964261635.1. Classification (NCBI taxonomy): domain Eukaryota; kingdom Metazoa; phylum Chordata; class Amphibia; order Caudata; family Salamandridae; genus Lissotriton; species Lissotriton helveticus. The sequence goes on from NC_136070.1 coordinate 709,569,641, forward strand.
GTTTCCAGCAGACCAGAGCCAACTTGCAGAAATGGGGGCCTCTTATGCGCGGCACTGGAAACCGCACTGCAACACGAAACCAATCACCTCCTCCATCGACGAAAGTGAAGAGGCCACACCAGAGGAACCAGTGGAAACAACATTTATTCCATCTGCAACAGGTAAGGATAGTCCACATCACCCGCCATTGGGCGAATGCATTTCGGCTTCTCATAGCCTTCATCAGCGCCACGGGTGAATGTTAATCAGGTGGCGGCATTGCTCACTGATGTAATGTCAAGCTCCACCTGATTAGTTAAGCCCTGCTCCACCCATACAGGTTACATCCTATCGCAACTGTCCTTGGCTAGTCGCTATGTACAACGCGACTACCAGTCTCAGGATGCAATGTTTTGAAGTCTTGCCTGGTTAATGCTGCGAAGGGTGGAATAGCGCTGTGTTGGTAAGGGATCCTAGTAACCTGCTGCCCCAGGAATACGCCGTCTCCTCTAGTCCCTGCCCTGAACCGTTTCAACCTCCAACATTCTGGTGTCTTCTGGGCGGGGGCGAGGATGAGAATCATGCCAAGCCCAATGCGGAGTCATGTGACCCCAGCACCGCCGCAACCTCATCCAGAACAGAAGGTGGGCTCTGGAAATTCCGGTACCCCAGACTCCAAACAAACACCACTGAAGTAGTTTTCAGCAGACCAGAGCCAACTTGCAGAAACGGGGCCTCTTATACGCGGCACTGGAAACCGCGCTGCAACACGAAACCAATCACCTCCTCCATCGACGAAAGTACCCAAGACTCCAAACAAACACCACCGAAGTAGTTTCCAGCAGACCAGAGCCAACTTGCAGAAACGGGGGACTCTTATGCGCGGCACTGGAAACTGCGCTGCAACACGAAACCAATCACCTCCTCCATCGACGAAAGTGAAGAGGAAACACCAGAGGAACGAGTGGAAACAACATTTATTCCATCTGCAACAGGTAAGGATAGTCCACATCACTCGCCATTGGGCGAATGCATTTTGGCTTCTCATAGCCTTCATCAGCGCCACGGGTGAATGTTAATCAGGTGGCGGCATTGCTCACTGATGTAATGTCCAGCTCCACCTCATTAGTTAAGCGCTGCTCCACCTATACAGGTTACATCCTATCGCAGATGTCCTTGGCTAGTCGCTATGTACAACGCGACTACCAGTCCCAGGATGCAATGTTTTGAAGTCTTGCCTGGTTAATGCTGCAAAGGGTGGAATAGCGCTGTGTTGGTAAGTTATCCTAGTAACCTGCTGCCCCAGGATTACGCCGTCTCCTCCAGTCCCCTGAACCGTTTCAACCTCCAACGTTCAGGTGTCTTCTGGGCGGGGGCGAGGATGAGAATCATGTCAAGCCCAATGCGGAGTCATGTGACCCCAGCACCGCCGCAACCTCATCCAGAACAGAAGGTGGGCTCTGGAAATTCCGGTACCCCAGACTCCAAACAAACACCACTGAAGTAGTTTTCAGCAGACCAGAGCCAACTTGCAGAAACGGGCCTCTTATACGCGGCACTGGAAACCGCACTGCAACACGAAACCAATCACCTCCTCCATCGACGAAAGTACCCAAGACTCCAAACAAACACCACCGAAGTAGTTTAGAGCAGACCAGAGCCAACTTGCAGAAACGGGGGACTCTTATGCGCGGCACTGGAAACTGCGCTGCAACACGAAACCAATCACCTCCTCCATCGACGAAAGTGAAGAGGAAACACCAGAGGAACGAGTGGAAACAACATTTATTCCATCTGCAACAGGTAAGGATAGTCCACATCACCCGCCATTGGGCGAATGCATTTTGGCTTCTCATAGCCTACATCAGCGCCACGGGTGAATGTTAATCAGGTGGCGGCATTGCTCACTGATGTAATGTCAAGCTCCACCTGATTAGTTAAGCGCTGCTCCACCCATACAGGTTACATCCTATCGCAGATGTCCTTGGCTAGTCGCTATGTACAACGCGACTACCAGTCCCAGGATGCAATGTTTTGAAGTCTTGCCTGGTTAATGCTGCGAATGGTGGAATAGCGCTGTGTTGGTAAGGGATCCTAGTAACCTGCTGCCCCAGGAATACGCCGTCTCCTCCAGTCCCCTGAACCGTTTCAACCTCCTACATTCTGGTGTCTTCTGAGCGGGGGCAAGGATGAGAATCATACCAAGCCCAATGCGGAGTCATGTGACCACAGCACCGCCGCAACCTCATCCAGAACAGAAGGTGGCTCTGGAAATTCCGGTACCCCAGACTCCAAACAAACACCACCGAAGTAGTTTCCAGCAGACCAGAGCCAACTTGCAGAAACGGGGGCCTCTTATGCGCGGCACTGGAAACCGCGCTGCAACACGAAACCAATCACCTCCTCCATTGATGAAAGTGAACAGGCCACACCAGAGGAACCCGTGGAAACAACATTTATTCCATCTCCAACAGGTAAGGATAGTCCACATCACTCGCCAATGGGCGGATGCATTTCGGCTTCTCATAGCCTTCATCAGCACCACGGGTGAATGTTAATCCAGTGGCTGCTTTGCTCACTGATGTAATGTCAAGCTCCACCTGATTAGTTAAGCGCTGCTCCACCCATACAGGTTACATCCTATCGCAGATGTCCTTGGCTAGTCGCTATGTACAACGCGACTACCAGTCCCAGGATGCAATGTTTTGAAGTCTTGCCTGGTTAATGCTGCGAATGGTGGAATAGCGCTGTGTTGGTAAGGGATCCTAGTAACCTGCTGCCCCAGGAATACGCCGTCTCCTCCAGTCCCCTGAACCGTTTCAACCTCCAGCATTCTGGTGTCTTCTGGGCGGGGGCGAGGAAGAGAATCATGCCAAGCCCAATGTGGAGTCATGTGACCCCAGCACCGCCGCAACCTCATCCAGAAAAGAAGGTGGGCTCTGGAAATTCCAGTACCCCAGACTCCAAACAAACACCACTGAAGTAGTTTCCAGCAGACCAGAGCCAACTTGCAGAAATGGGGGCCTCTTATGCACGGCACTGGAAACCGCACTGCAACACGAAACCAATCACCTCCTCCATCGACGAAAGTGAAGAGGCCACACCAGAGGAACCAATGGAAACAACATATATTCCATCTGCAACAGGTAAGGATAGTCCACATCACCCGCCATTGGGCGAATGCATTTCGGCTTCTCATAGCCTTCATCAGCGCCACGGGTGAATGTTAATCAGGTGGCGGCATTGCTCACTGATGTAATGTCAAGCTCCACCTGATTAGTTAAGCTCTGCTCCACCCATACAGGTTACATCCTATCGCAACTGTCCTTGGCTAGTCGCTATATACAACGCGACTACCAGTCTCAGGATGCAATGTTTTGAAGTCTTGCCTGGTTAATGCTGCGAAGGGTGGAATAGCGCTGTGTTGGTAAGGGATCCTAGTAACCTGCTGCACCAGGAATACGCCGTCTCCTCTAGTCCCTGCCCTGAACCGTTTCAACCTCCAACATTCTGGTGTCTTCTGGGCGGGGGCGAGGATGAGAATCATGTCAAGCCCAATGCGGAGTCATGTGACCCCAGCACCGCCGCAACCTCATCCAGAACAGAAGGTGGGCTCTGGAAATTCCGGTACCCCAGACTCCAAACAAACACCACTGAAGTAGTTTTAGGCAGACCAGAGCCAACTTGCAGAAACGGGGCCTCTTATACGCGGCACTGGAAACCGCACTGCAACACGAAACCAATCACCTCCTCCATCGACGAAAGTACCCAAGACTCCAAACAAACACCACCGAAGTAGTTTCCAGCAGACCAGAGCCAACTTGCAGAAACGGGGGACTCTTATGCGCGGCACTGGAAACTGCGCTGCAACACGAAACCAATCACCTCCTCCATCGACGAAAGTGAAGAGGAAACACCAGAGGAACGAGTGGAAACAACATTTATTCCATCTGCAACAGGTAAGGATAGCCACATCACCCGCCATTGGGCGAATGCATTTTGGCTTCTCATAGCCTTCATCAGCGCCACGGGTGAATGTTAATCAGGTGGCGGCATTGCTCACTGATGTAATGTCAAGCTCCACCTGATTAGTTAAGCGCTGCTCCACCCATACAGGTTACATCCTATCGCAGATGTCCTTGGCTAGTCGCTATGTACAACGCGACTACCAGTCCCAGGATGCAATGTTTTGAAGTCTTGCCTGGTTAATGCTGCGAATGGTGGAATAGCGCTGTGTTGGTAAGGGATCCTAGTAACCTGCTGCCCCAGGAATACGCCGTCTCCTCCAGTCCCCTGAACCGTTTCAACCTCCTACATTCTGGTGTCTTCTGAGCGGGGGCAAGGATGAGAATCATACCAAGCCCAATGCGGAGTCATGTGACCACAGCACCGCCGCAACCTCATCCAGAACAGAAGGTGGCTCTGGAAATTCCGGTACCCCAGACTCCAAACAAACACCACCGAAGTAGTTTCCAGCAGACCAGAGCCAACTTGCAGAAACGGGGGCCTCTTATGCGCGGCACTGGAAACCGCGCTGCAACACGAAACCAATCACCTCCTCCATTGATGAAAGTGAACAGGCCACACCAGAGGAACCCGTGGAAACAACATTTATTCCATCTCCAACAGGTAAGGATAGTCCACATCACTCGCCAATGGGCGGATGCATTTCGGCTTCTCATAGCCTTCATCAGCGCCACGGGTGAATGTTAATCCAGTGGCTGCTTTGCTCACTGATGTAATGTCAAGCTCCACCTGATTAGTTAAGCGCTGCTCCACCCATACAGGTTACATCCTATCGCAGATGTCCTTGGCTAGTCGCTATGTACAACGCGACTACCAGTCCCAGGATGCAATGTTTTGAAGTCTTGCCTGGTTAATGCTGCGAATGGTGGAATAGCGCTGTGTTGGTAAGGGATCCTAGTAACCTGCTGCCCCAGGAATACGCCGTCTCCTCCAGTCCCCTGAACCGTTTCAACCTCCAGCATTCTGGTGTCTTCTGGGCGGGGGCGAGGAAGAGAATCATGCCAAGCCCAATGTGGAGTCATGTGACCCCAGCACCACCGCAACCTCATCCAGAACAGAAGGTGCGCTTTGGAAATTCCAGTACCCCAGACTCCAAACAAACACCACCGAAGTAGTTTCCAGCAGACCAGAGTCAACTTTCAGAAACGGGGGCCTCTTATGCGCGGCACTGGAAAGTGCGCTGCAACACGAAACTAATCACCTCCTCCATCGACGAAAGTGAAGAGGAAACACCAGAGGAACCAGTGGAAACAACATTTATTCCATCTGCAACAGGTAAGGATAGTCCACATCACCCGCCATTGGGCGAGTGCATTTCGGCTTCTCATAGCCTTCATCAGCGCCACGGGTGAATGTTAATCAGGTGGCGGCATTGCTCACTGATGTAATGTCAAGCTCCACCTGATTAGTTAAGCGCTGCTCCACCTATACAGGTTACATCCTATCGCAGATGTCCTTGGCTAGTCGCTATGTACAACGCGACTACCAGTCCCAGGATGCAATGTTTTGAAGTCTTGCCTGGTTAATGCTGCAAAGGGTGGAATAGCGCTGTGTTGGTAAGGGATCCTAGTAACCTGCTGCCCCAGGATTACGCCGTCTCCTCCAGTCCCCTGAACCGTTTCAACCTCCAACGTTCAGGTGTCTTCTGGGCGGGGGCGAGGATGAGAATCATGCCAAGACCAATGCGGAGTCATGTGACCCCAGCACCGCCGCAACCTCATCCAGAAAAGAAGGTGGGCTCTGGAAATTCCAGTACCCCAGACTCCAAACAAACACCACTGAAGTAGTTTCCAGCAGACCAGAGCCAACTTGCAGAAATGGGGGCCTCTTATGCGCGGCACTGGAAACCGCACTGCAACACGAAACCAATCACCTCCTCCAACGATGAAAGTGAAGAGGCCACACCAGAGGAACCAGTGGAAACAACATTTATTCCATCTGCAACAGGTAAGGATAGTCCACATCACCCGCCATTGGGCGAATGCATTTCGGCTTCTCATAGCCTTCATCAGCGCCACGGGTGAATGTTAATCAGGTGGCGGCATTGCTCACTGATGTAATGTCAAGCTCCACCTGATTAGTTAAGCCCTGCTCCACCCATACAGGTTACATCCTATCGCAACTGTCCTTGGCTAGTCGCTATGTACAACGCGACTACCAGTCTCAGGATGCAATGTTTTGAAGTCTTGCCTGGTTAATGCTGCGAAGGGTGGAATAGCGCTGTGTTGGTAAGGGATCCTAGTAACCTGCTGCCCCAGGAGTACGCCGTCTCCTCTAGTCCCTGCCCTGAACCGTTTCAACCTCCAACATTCTGGTGTCTTCTGGGCGGGGGCGAGGATGAGAATCATGCCAAGCCCAATGCGGAGTCATGTGACCCCAGCACCGCCGCAACCTCATCCAGAACAGAAGGTGGGCTCTGGAAATTCCGGTACCCCAGACTCCAAACAAACACCACTGAAGTAGTTTTCAGCAGACCAGAGCCAACTTGCAGAAACGGGGCCTCTTATACGCGGCACTGGAAACCGCGCTGCAACACGAAACCAATCACCTCCTCCATCGACGAAAGTACCCAAGACTCCAAACAAACACCACCGAAGTAGTTTCCAGCAGACCAGAGCCAACTTGCAGAAACGGGGGACTCTTATGCGCGGCACTGGAAACTGCGCTGCAACACGAAACCAATCACCTCCTCCATCGACGAAAGTGAAGAGGAAAAACCAGAGGAACGAGTGGAAACAACATTTATTCCATCTGCAACAGGTAAGGATAGTCCACATCACCCGCCATTGGACGAATGCATTTTGGCTTCTCATAGCCTTCATCAGCGCCACGGGTGAATGTTAATCAGGTGGCGGCATTGCTCACTGATGTAATGTCAAGCTCCACCTGATTAGTTAAGCGCTGCTCCACCTATACAGGTTACATCCTATCGCAGATGTCCTTGGCTAGTCGCTATGTACAACGCGACTACCAGTCCCAGGATGCAATGTTTTGAAGTCTTGCCTGGTTAATGCTGCAAAGGGTGGAATAGCGCTGTGTTGGTAAGGGATCCTAGTAACCTGCTGCCCCAGGATTACGCCGTCTCCTCCAGTCCCCTGAACCGTTTCAACCTCCAACGTTCAGGTGTCTTCTGGGCGGGGGCGAGGATGAGAATCATGCCAAGCCCAATGCGGAGTCATGTGACCCCAGCACCGCCGCAACCTCATCCAGAAAAGAAGGTGGGCTCTGGAAATTCCAGTACCCCAGACTCCAAACAAACACCACTGAAGTAGTTTCCAGCAGACCAGAGCCAACTTGCAGAAATGGGGGCCTCTTATGCGCGGCACTGGAAACCGCACTGCAACACGAAACCAATCACCTCCTCCATCGACGAAAGTGAAGAGGCCACACCAGAGGAACCAGTGGAAACAACATTTATTCCATCTGCAACAGGTAAGGATAGTCCACATCACCCGCCATTGGGCGAATGCATTTCGGCTTCTCATAGCCTTCATCAGCGCCACGGGTGAATGTTAATCAGGTGGCGGCATTGCTCACTGATGTAATGTCAAGCTCCACCTGATTAGTTAAGCGCTGCTCCACCCATACAGGTTACATCCTACCGCAGATGTCCTTGGCTAGTCGCTATGTACAACGCGACTACCAGTCCCAGGATGCAATGTTTTGAAGTCTTGCCTGGTTAATGCTGCGAATGGTGGAATAGCGCTGTGTTGGTAAGTGATCCTAGTAACCTGCTGCCCCAGGAATACGCCGTCTCCTCCAGTCCCCTGAACCGTTTCAACCTCCAACATTCTGGTGTCTTCTGGGCGGGGGCGAGGAAGAGAATCATGCCAAGCCCAATGTGGAGTCATGTGACCCCAGCACCGCCACAACCTCATCCAGAACAGAAGGTGCGCTTTGGAAATTCCAGTACCCCAGACTCCAAACAAACATCACCGAAGTAGTTTCCAGCAGACCAGAGTCAACTTTCAGAAACGGGGGCCTCTTATGCGCGGCACTGGAAAGTGCGCTGCAACACGACACTAATCACCTCCTCCATCGACGAAAGTGAAGAGGAAACACCAGAGGAACCAGTGGAAACAACATTTATTCCATCTGCAACAGGTAAGGATAGTCCACATCACCCGCCATTGGGCGAATGCATTTCGGCTTCTCATAGCCTTCATCAGCGCCACGGGTGAATGTTAATCAGGTGGCGGCATTGCTCACTGATGTAATGTCAAGCTCCACCTGATTAGTTAAGCGCTGCTCCACCTATACAGGTTACATCCTATCGCAGATGTCCTTGGCTAGTCGCTATGTACAACGCGACTACCAGTCCCAGGATGCAATGTTTTGAAGTCTTGCCTGGTTAATGCTGCAAAGGGTGGAATAGCGCTGTGTTGGTAAGGGATCCTAGTACCCTGCTGCCCCAGGATTACGCCCTCTCCTCCAGTCCCCTGAACCGTTTCAACCTCCAACGTTCAGGTGTCTTCTGGGCGGGGGCGAGGATGAGAATCATGCCAAGCCCAATGCGGAGTCATGTGACCCCAGCACCGCCGCAACCTCATCCAGAAAAGAAGGTGGGCTCTGGAAATTCCAGTACCCCAGATTCCAAACAAACACCACTGAAGTAGTTTCCAGCAGACCAGAGCCAACTTGCAGAAATGGGGACCTCTTATGCGCGGCACTGGAAACCGCACTGCAACACGAAACCAATCACCTCCTCCATCGACGAAAGCGAAGAGGCCACACCAGAGGAACCAGTGGAAACAATATTTATTCCATCTGCAACAGGTAAGGATAGTCCACATCACCCGCCATTGGGCGAATGCATTTCGGCTTCTCATAGCCTTCATCAGCGTCACGGGTGAATGTTAATCAGGTGGCGGCATTGCTCACTGATGTAATGTCAAGCTCCACCTGATTAGTTAAGCCCTGCTCCACCCATACAGGTTACATCCTATCGCAACTGTCCTTGGCTAGTCGCTATGTACAACGCGACTACCAGTCCCAGGATGCATTGTTTTGAAGTCTTGCCTGGGTAATGCTGCGAAGGGTGGAATAGCGCTGTGTTGGTAAGGGATCCTAGTAACCTGCTGCCCCAGGAATACACCGTCTCCTCTAGTCCCCTGAACCGTTTCAACCTCCAACATTCTGGTGTCTTCTGGGCGTGGGCGAGGATGAAAATAATGCCAAGCCCAATGTGGAGTCATGTGACCCCAGCACCGCCGCAACCTCATTCAGAAAAGAAGGTGGGCTCTGGAAATTCCGGTACCCCAGACTCCAAACAAACACCACTGAAGTAGTTTTCAGCAGACCAGAGCCAACTTGCAGAAACGGGGCCTCTTATACGCGGCACTGGAAACCGCGCTGCAACACAAAACCAATCACCTCCTCCATCGACGAAAGTACCCAAGACTCCAAACAAACACCACCGAAGTAGTTTCCAGCAGACAAGAGCCAACTTGCAGAAACGGGGGACTCTTATGCGCGGCACTGGAAACTGCGCTGCAACACGAAACCAATCACCTCCTCCATCGACGAAAGTGAAGAGGAAACACCAGAGGAACCAGTGGAAACAACATTTATTCCATCTGCAACAGGTAAGGATAGTCCACATCACCCGCCATTGGGCGAATGCATTTTGGCTTCTCATAGCCTTCATCAGCGCCACGGGTGAATGTTAATCAGGTGGCGGCATTGCTCACTGATGTAATGTCAAGCTCCACCTGATTAGTTAAGCGCTGCTCCACCCATACAGGTTACATCCTATCGCAACTGTCCTTGGCTAGTCGCTACGTGGAGAAGTGTGGCTCACTGGTTAGAGGCGGCAGACCCTGAAGCAGAGGTCAGACCCGGGACCAGGGTTCAATTCCTGACGCGGCAGGGTCTTGAGCCCAAATATCCACGGACTCGATAATTCTCGTTTCGGTGCCTACTCGAGTCACAGGTTCACATTCTGCAGCTCTGGGCATTAGCTTGCTTAATCTCCAATACGGCCCCCCCGCGGCGGGATGCCTGGCTTTAAACTTGGGGATGCCCAGTACGGGTATCTCACGGGGAAAAACCAGGATGGGGTCCCAAGGCAAGCGCCGTGATGCCTACGGGTAATCGAGCGCTATATAAGAACGCTTAATAATAATAATAATGTACAACGCGACTACCAGTCCCAGGATGCAATGTTTTGAAGTCTTGCCTGGATAATGCTGCGAAGGGTGGAATAGCGCTGTGTTGGTAAGGGATCCTAGTAACCTGCTGCCCCAGGAATACGCCGTCTCCTCCAGTCCCCTGAACCGTTTCAACCTCCAACATTCTGGTGTCTTCTGGGCGGGGGCGAGGATGAGAATCATACCAAGCCCAATGCGGAGTCATGTGACCCCAGCACCGCCGCAACCTCATCCAGAACAGAAGGTGGGCTCTGGAAATTCCTGTACCCCAGTCTCCAAACAAACACCACCAAAGTAGTTTCCAGCAGACCAGAGCCAACTTGCAGAAACGGGGGCCTCTTATGCGCGGCACTGGAAACCGCACTGCAACACGAAACCAATCACCTCCTCCATCGACGAAAGTGAAGAGGCCACGCCAGAGGAACCAGTGGAAACAACATTTATTCCATCTCCAACAGGTAAGGATAGTCCACATCACTCGCCATTGGGCGGATGCATTTCGGCTTCTCACAGCCTTCATCAGCGCCACGGGTGAATGTTAATCCGGTGGCGGCTTTGCTCACTGATGTAATGTCAAGCTCCACCTGATTAGTTAAGCGCTGCTCCACCCATACAGGTTACATCCTATTGCAGATGTCCTTGGCTAGTCGCTATATACAACTCGACTACCAGTCCCAGGATGCAATGTTTTGAAATCTTGCCTGGTTAATGCTGCGAAGGGTGGAATAGCCCTGTGTTGGTAAGGGATCCTAGTAACCTGCTGCCCCAGGAATACGCCATCTCCTCCAGTCCCCTGAACCGTTTCAACCTCCAACATTCTGGTGTCTTCTGGGCGAGGGTGAGAATCATGCCAAGCCCAATGCGGAGTCATGGGACCCCAGCACCGCCGCAACCTCATCCAGAACAGAAGGTGGGCTCTGGAAATTCTGGTACCCCAGACTCCAAACAAACACCACCGAAGTAGTTTCCAGCAGACCAGAGTCAACTTTCAGAAACGGGGGCCTCTTATACGCGGCACTGGAAAGTGCGCTGCAACACGACACTAATCACCTCCTCCATCGACGAAAGTGAAGAGGAAACACCAGAGGAACCAGTGGAAACAACATTTATTCCATCTGCAACAGGTAAGGATAGTCCACATCACCCGCCATTGGGCGAATGCATTTCGGCTTCTCATAGCCTTCATCAGCGCCACGGGTGAATGTTAATCAGGTGGCGGCATTGCTCACTGATGTAATGTCAAGCTCCACCTGATTAGTTAAGCGCTGCTCCACCTATACAGGTTACATCCTATCGCAGATGTCCTTGGCTAGTCGCTATGTACAACGCGACTACCAGTCCCAGGATGCAATGTTTTGAAGTCTTGCCTGGTTAATGCTGCAAAGGGTGGAATAGCGCTGTGTTGGTAAGGGATCCTAGTACCCTGCTGCCCCAGGATTACGCCCTCTCCTCCAGTCCCCTGAACCGTTTCAACCTCCAACGTTCAGGTGTCTTCTGGGCGGGGGCGAGGATGAGAATCATGCCAAGCCCAATGCGGAGTCATGTGACCCCAGCACCGCCGCAACCTCATCCAGAAAAGAAGGTGGGCTCTGGAAATTCCAGTACCCCAGATTCCAAACAAACACCACTGAAGTAGTTTCCAGCAGACCAGAGCCAACTTGCAGAAATGGGGGCCTCTTATGCGCGGCACTGGAAACCGCACTGCAACACGAAACCAATCACCTCCTCCATCGACGAAAGTGAAGAGGCCACACCAGAGGCACCAGTGGAAACAACATTTATTCCATCTGCTACAGGTAAGGATAGTCCACATCACCCGCCATTGGGCGAATGCATTTCGGCTTCTCATAGCCTTCATCAGCGTCACGGGTGAATGTTAATCAGGTGGCGGCATTGCTCACTGATGTAATGTCAAGCTCCACCTGATTAGTTAAGCCCTGCTCCACCCATACAGGTTACATCCTATCGCAGATGTCCTTGGCTAGTCGCTATGTACAACGCGACTACCAGTCCCAGGATGCATTGTTTTGAAGTCTTGCCTGGTTAATGCTGCGAAGGGTGGAATAGCGCTGTGTTGGTAAGGGATCCTAGTAACCTGCTGCCCCAGGAATACGCCGTCTCCTCTAGTACCCTGAACCGTTTCAACCTCCAACATTCTGGTGTCTTCTGGGCGTGGGCGAGGATGAAAATCATGCCAAGCCCAATGCGGAGTCATGTGACCCCAGCACCGCCGCAACCTCATCCAGAAAAGAAGGTGGGCTCTGGAAATTCCGGTACCCCAGACTCCAAACAAACACCACTGAAGTAGTTTTCAGCAGACCAGAGCCAACTTGCAGAAACGGGGCCTCTTATACGCGGCACTGGAAACCGCGCTGCAACACGAAACCAATCACCTCCTCCATCGACGAAAGTACCCAAGACTCCAAACAAACACCACCGAAGTAGTTTCCAGCAGACAAGAGCCAACTTGCAGAAACGGGGGACTCTTATGCGCGGCACTGGAAACTGCGCTGCAACACGAAACCAATCACCTCCTCCATCGACGAAAGTGAAGAGGAAACACCAGAGGAACCAGTGGAAACAACATTTATTCCATCTGCAACAGGTCAAGTCAAGTCAAGTCAATAAATTTATATAGCGCGCTACATACCCAGAGGGTCTCAAGGCGCTTGAAGAAGGGTGGGGAATTATTTGTCAAATATCCAGGTTTTAAGTTGCTTTCTGAATGCTAGGTGGTTCTGAGTAAGGCGAAGGTGAGTGGGAAGTGAGTTCCATGTTTTAGCTGCCAGGTAGGAGAAGGATCTACCTCCCATGGTGGTTTTGTTGATGCGAGGTACAGTGGCAAGGGCTTGGTTGGAGGATCGTAGCTGGCGGGAGGGGGTGTAGAAGGACAGACGTGTGTTGAGGCATTCGGGTCCGATTTCGTAGAGTGCTTTGTGTGCGTGGGTTAGGAGCCGGAAAGTAATCCTCTTATTGACGGGGAGCCAGTGGAGGTTTCATTACGCGGGATGTCTAATATGAGCCTGGCTGAAGCGTTCTGGATGCGTTGGAGTTTTTTCTGGAGTTTAGCGGAGGTACCGGCGTAGAGGGTGTTTCCGTAGTCCAGTCGGCTCGTGACCAGAGCGTGGGTGACTGTTTTTCTAGTTTCGGTGGGGATCCAGCGAAATGTTTTTTTGAGCATGCGAAGAATGTTGAAGCAAGATGAAGAGACGGCGTTGACTTGTCTGTTCATCGAGAGTGAGGAATCCAGGATGACGCCCAGGTTCCGTGCGTGGTCCGTCGGGATGGGTGCTTTTCCGAGGGCCTCTGGCCACCAAGAGTCATCCCAGGCGGAGGGGGAGGTGCCTAGGATGAGGACTTCTGTTTTGTCTGAGTTCAGTTTCAGACGGCTGTGCTTCATCCATTCGGCTACTTCTTTCATTCCTTCATGCAGGTTCGTTTTGGCAGTGTTAGGGTCTCTGGTGAGTAATAGGATCAGTTGAGTGTCGTCGGCGTAGGAGATGATGTTGAGGTTGTGTTGGCGTGCGATGACCGCGAGGGGGCTCATGTACACGTTGAAGAGGGTGGGGCTGAGTGAAGATCCTTGTGGTACGCCGCAGATGACTTCAGTGGCCTCTGACTTGAATGGTGGAAGGCGGACTCTCTGGGTTCTTCCGGTGAGGAACGAGGTGATCCATTCCAGTGCTTTACCTTGGATTCCGACGGTACTGAGGCGTTGTAAAAGGGTGCTATGACAGACCGTGTCGAAGGCTGCGGAGAGGTCGAGGAGGATGAGGGCGACTGTGTCTCCATTGTCTAGTAGAGTTCGAATGTCGTCTGTTGCTGCGATAAGGGCGGTTTCAGTGCTGTGCTTGGCTCGGAAGCCGGATTGTGAGGAGTCGAGGGATTTGTTGGTTTCGAGGAATGCGGCGAGCTGGTTGTTGACCGCTTTTTCGATGACTTTGGCCGTGAATGGGAGGAGTGAGATAGGGCGGTAGTTTTTGAGTTCGGTGGGGTCAGCTGTGGGTTTCTTCAGGAGGGCGCTGAGTTCGGCATGTTTCCAGCTTTCCGGGAAGGTTGCGGAGTTGAGGGAGCAGTTGATGACGTCTCGGAGGTGCGGTGCTATAATGGAGTCTGCTTTGTTAAAGATGTGGTGAGGGCATGGGTCTGTGGGGGATCCTGAGTGGATAGAGTTCATCAGACGGATGGTGTCCTCAGTGGAGATTGGCTTCCAGTCATTGAGGATGTTCAGGGGGGGTGGGGGTCCTGCAGGGGGTTGGGTGGGTTGGTCTTTGGGTCGGTTGTCGAAGCTGTTGTGGATGTCTGCAATTTTGTTGTGGAAGAATGAGGCAAGGGAGTCGCAGAGGGCTTGAGAGGGGGTGATGTCGTTGGAGTTGGCTGAGGGGTTGGTAAATTCCTTGACGATGTTGAATAATTCCTTGCTGTTGTGGGCGTTGTTATCGAGTCGGTTCTTGAAAGTGGCTTTCTTGGCATTCCGGATCAGTTGGTGGTGTATGCGGGTGGCGTTTTTGAAGGCGTCCTTGGTGCTGGTGGCAGGGTCTTTTTTCCAGGCCTTCTCAAGGGAGCGGCAGAGTTTCTTGGATTTCTTAAGGTCATCGTTGAACCAGGAGGCCTTCTTGCTGCCTATTTGGATTTGTTGTTTTTTCAGTGGTGCTAGGATGTCGGCGCTGTTAGATAACCAATGGGTGAGGTTGGTGGCTGCTTGGTCTGGGTTTGAGGAATGGGCTGGGGGGTTTTGAAGAAGCGATGAGGAGATCTGCTCGATGGTGATTTTGTTCCAGTTTCTTTGCAGAGTGGGTTGGGGGTGGTTGTTGGATGTGGGCTTGTTGTAGGTAAAGTGAACGCAGCTGTGGTCAGTCCAAAGGAGAGCTGTAGTGTGGCTGAAGGAGACATGTTTGCTGGAGGTGAAGATAGGGTCGAGTGTGTGACCTGCGATGTGTGTGGGGGTAGTGACAAGTTGTTTAAGTCCGAGGTTGTCGAGGTTGTCCAAAAGGGTGGTGGTGTTGCGGTCGTTGTTCTTTTCAAGGTGAAAGTTGAGGTCTCCCAAAAGTATGTAATCCTCGGAGGGGAGCGCGTGTGGAGTGATGAAGTCCGTGATGTCCTCGCTAAATTGTGCGCGGGGTCCTGGTGGCCTGTAAAGGAGGGTGCCTCTGAGTGTGATCTTGGGGTCGGTGTGGATCTGGAAGTGAAGGTGTTCAGTGTTGGCGAGATTGACGTCTGAGCTGGTTGAGATGCGGATGGATTTCTTATGGACGATAGCGATGCCTCCTCCTGTGTGGCCGGTACGGTCCTTGCGAATGATCTTATAGCCTTCCGGGATGGCAATGGTGATGTCTGGGGCTGATGTGGCGTTCATCCATGTTTCTGTAAGGAAGGCGACGTCCGGAGAGATGGTGTCTAGTAGATTCCAGAGGTCGATGGCGTGCCTGTGGACCGAGCTGGTGTTGAGCAGGATGCATTGTAGGTGGTTGGGGTCGGATATCTGGTGTGTGTTCGTAGATGAGGAGTTGTTCTTGGTGCCGTCGAACTTGCAGGAGTTGCAGGAAAAGGGTCCATGGGTGTGTCCAGGGGCGGCTTGGACGCAGTTGGGGGAGCGGCCGGGGTTAAGGGCTAGGAGGGAGGTGGCATCATAAGTAATGCGGGAGGGGTGGGCATTACGAGGAGCAGGGGCTCTGGCGCTGGGCGCGGTCCAGGCGCGGACGGGCGTAGACGGGCTTACCTTTGGCGCACCTTCGGCGCGGCCGTAGCGCGCGGACGCTGCGCGTGGGGGCATTGGCCATAAATGGAGAGAGGAGGGGGCGGAGCGTGGGAGGGGCAGCAGCTGGGAGGCGGTAGCGTGAGGAGGGGCGAGCCAGGGACCAACAAGTCTACAAAATGGAGGGTCAAAGGCAATGCGAGGCAGGGGCAGCAAATGTATGAAGGCCCCGGGAACGTAATCAAAGTCCCAGCAAAATAGAGAAAGCCTGTTTAAATGTCGCGCTGCAATATACTTTTATTTACAACAAGGGGTGGTGATGGACAGAGTCTCTGAATTAAGCAGAGTACTCTCACCCAGTCAAGAGATCAGGGCTAGATCCAACACAGTTTTTTAGCTCATTGCACCATCCCAGTTTCAGAACCTGGCTGTATGCAAATTAGTCTGTCCCTGGCCCAGTGCATCATGGGAACAGGGCAGACCAGACTACAAAAGCCAATTCTTACACTGGGAAGGAAACAAGCTTCCGGGGACCGGTTTCTGCCATTTCAGGCGTCTTCGGCCCGGCTTGCTTGAATCCTGATGGTGCAATGAGCAAGGGACTCACATCTGAGTATACCCTTCCACGCTTAGGGTGGACAAAATTATTTACAACAAGGGGTGGTGATGAACAGAGTCTCTGAATTAAGCAGAGTACTCTCACCCAGTCAAGAGATCAGGGCTAGATCCAACACCGTTTTTTAGCTCATTGCACCATCCCAGTTTCAGAACCTGGCTGTATGCAAATTAGTCTGTCCCTGGCCCAGTGCATCATGGGAACAGGGCAGACCAGACTACAAAAGCCAATTCTTACACTGGGAAGGAAACAAGCTTCCGGGGACCGGTTTCTGCCATTTCAGGCGTCTTCGGCCCGGCTTGCTTGAATCCTGATGGTGCAATGAGCAAGGGACTCACATCTGAGTATACCCTTCCACGCTTAGGGTGGACAAAATTATTTACAACAAGGGGTGGTGATGGACAGAGTCTCTGAATTAAGCAGAGTACTCTCACCCAGTCAAGAGATCAGGGCTAGATCCAACACCGTTTTTTAGCTCATTGCACCATCCCAGTTTCAGAACCTGGCTGTATGCAAATTAGTCTGTCCCTGGCCCAGTGCATCATGGGAACAGGGCAGACCAGACTACAAAAGCCAATTCTTACACTGGGAAGGAAACAAGCTTCCGGGGACCGGTTTCTGCCATTTCAGGCGTCTTCGGCCCGGCTTGCTTGAATCCTGATGGTGCAATGAGCAAGGGACTCACATCTGAGTATACCCTTCCACGCTTAGGGTGGACAAAATTATTTACAACAAGGGGTGGTGATGGACAGAGTCTCTGAATTAAGCAGAGTACTCTCACCCAGTCAAGAGATCAGGGCTAGATCCAACACCGTTTTTTTGCACCCCCTTTTCTGTATCGTTTTTGGCCACTATAGGTGTGGCAGGGTATACTCAGACATGAGTCCCTTTCTCACTGCTCCATCAGGATTCAAGCAAGCCGGGCCGAAGAGGCTGAAATGCCAGAAACCGGTCCCCGGTAGCTTGTCTCCTTTCTGGTGAAGAATTGGCTTGGTAGTTTGGTCTGCCCTGTTCCCATGATGCACTGGGCCAGGGACAGACTAATTTGCATATAGCCAGGTTCTGAGCTGGGATGGGGCAGTGAGATAAATAACGGTGTTGGATCTAGCCCTGATCTCTTGACTGGGTGAGAGTACTCTGCTTAATTCAGAGACTCTGTCCATCACCACCCCTTGTTGTAAATAATTTTGTCCACCCTAAGCGTGGAAGGGTATACTCAGATGTGAGTCCCTTGCTCATTGCACAATAACGGTGATGGATCAAGCCCTGATCTTTGGACTGGGTAAGAGTGGTCTGCTTAATTCAGACACTCTGTTCATCACCACCCCCTTTTCTGTATCGTTTTTGGCCACTATAGGTGTGGCAGGGTATACTCAGACATGAGTCCCTTTCTCACTGCTCCATCAGGATTCAAGCAAGCCGGGCCGAAGAGGCTGAAATGCCAGAAACCGGTCGCCGGTAGCTTGTCTCCTTTCTGGTGAAGAATTGGCTTGGTAGTTTGGTCTGCCCTGTTCCCATGATGCACTGGGCCAGGGACAGACTAATTTGCATATAGCCAGGTTCTGAGCTGGGATGGGGCAGTGAGATAAATAACGGTGATGGATCAAGCCCTGATCTTTGGACTGGGTAAGAGTGGTCTGCTTAATTCAGACACTCTGTTCATCACCACCCCCTTTTCTGTATCGTTTTTGGCCACTATAGGTGTGGCAGGGTATACTCAGACATGAGTCCCTTTCTCACTGCTCCATCAGGATTCAAGCAAGCCGGGCCGAAGAGGCTGAAATGCCAGAAACCGGTCCCCGGTAGCTTGTCTCCTTTCTGGTGAAGAATTGGCTTGGTAGTTTGGTCTGCCCTGTTCCCATGATGCACTGGGCCAGGGACAGACTAATTTGCATATAGCCAGGTTCTGAGCTGGGATGGGGCAGTGAGATAAATAACGGTGATGGATCAAGCCCTGATCTTTGGACTGGGTAAGAGTGGTCTGCTTAATTCAGACACTCTGTTCATCACCACCCCCTTTTCTGTAGCGCTGCAATATACAGCAGAGCGAGCGGCGTGAAATGCCAGTTAAAGGTGCGGTAATGCTTTTTTTAACTATCGCGCTAAAATGCTCACAAATACAATGTAATAGTCAGCAGTGCTCCGCAAAGATGCAGTTAAATTCAGTCATGCACAGATCACGATACCAGAGGTGTTCAGCAGCAGCTCATCACTCGCCATTGGGCGGATGCATTTCGGCTTCTCATAGCCTTCATCAGCGCCACGGGTGAATGTTAATCCGGTGGCGGCTTTGCTCACTGATGTAATGTCAAGCTCCACCCATACAGGTTACATCCTATTGCAGATGTCCTTGGCTAGTCGCTATATACAACTCGACTACCAGTCCCAGGATGCAATGTTTTGAAATCTTGCCTGGTTAATGCTGCGAAGGGTGGAATAGCCCTGTGTTGGTAAGGGATCCTAGTTACCTGCTGCCCCAGGAATACGCCGTCTCCTCCAGTCCCCTGAACCGTTTCAACCTCCAACATTCTGGTGTCTTCTGGGCGAGGGTGAGAATCATGCCAAGCCCAATGCGGAGTCATGGGACCCCAGCACCGCCGCAACCTCATCCAGAACAGAAGGTGGGCTCTGGAAATTCTGGTACCCCAGACTCCAAACAAACACCACCGAAGTAGTTTCCAGCAGACCTGAGCCAACTTGCAGAAACGGGGGCCTCTTATGCACGGCACTGGAAACCGCGCTGCAACAAGAAACCAATCACCTCCTCCATCGACGAAAGTGAAGAGGCCACACCAGAGGAACCAGTGGAAACAACATTTATTCCATCTGCAACAGGTAAGGATAGTCCACATCACCCGCCATTGGGCGAGTGCATTTCGGCTTCTCATAGCCTTCATCAGCTCCACGGGTGAATGTTAATCAGGTGGCGGCATTGCTCACTGATGTAATGTCAAGCTCCACCTGATTAGTTAAGCGCTGCTCCACCTATACAGGTTACATCCTATCGCAGATGTCCTCGGCTAGTCGCTATGTACAACGCGACTACCAGTCCCAGGATGCAATGTTTTGAAGTCTTGCCTGGTTAATGCTGCAAAGGGTGGAAAAGCGCTGTGTTGGTAAGGGATCCTAGTAACCTGCTGCCCCAGGATTACGCCGTCTCCTCCAGTCCCCTGAACCGTTTCAACCTCCAACGTTCAGGTGTCTTCTGGGCGGGGGCGAGGATGAGAATCATGCCAAGCCCAATGCGGAGTCATGTGACCCCAGCACCGCCGCAACCTCATCCAGAAAAGAAGGTGGGCTCTGGAAATTCCAGTACCCCAGACTCCAAACAAACACCACTGAAGTAGTTTCCAGCAGACCAGAGCCAACTTGCAGAAATGGGGGCCTCTTATGCGCGGCACTGGAAACCGCACTGCAACACGAAACCAATCACCTCCTCCATCGACGAAAGTGAAGAGGCCACACCAGAGGAACCAGTGGAAACAACATTTATTCCATCTGCAACAGGTAAGGATAGTCCACATCACCCGCCATTGGGCGAATGCATTTCGGCTTCTCATAGCCTTCATCAGCGCCATGGGTGAATGTTAATCAGGTGGCGGCATTGCTCACTGATGTAATGTCAAGCTCCACCTGATTAGTTAAGCCCTGCTCCACCCATACAGGTTACATCCTATTGCAACTGTCCTTGGCTAGTCGCTATGTACAACGCGACTACCAGTCTCAGGATGCAATGTTTTGAAGTCTTGCCTGGTTAATGCTGCGAAGGGTGGAATAGCGCTGTGTTGGTAAGGGATCCTAGTAACCTGCTGCCCCAGGAATACGCCGTCTCCTCTAGTCCCTGCCCTGAACCGTTTCAACCTCCAACAATCTGGTGTCTTCTGGGCGGGGGCGAGGATGAGAATCATGCCAAGCCCAATGCGGAGTCATGTGACCCCAGCACCGCCGCAACCTCATCCAGAACAGAAGGTGGGCTCTGGAAATTCCGGTACCCCAGACTCCAAACAAACACCACTGAAGTAGTTTTCAGCAGACCAGAGCCAACTTGCAGAAACGGGGCCTCTTATACGCGGCACTGGAAACCGCGCTGCAACACGAAACCAATCACCTCCTCCATCGACGAAAGTACCCAAGACTCCAAACAAACACCACTGAAGTAGTTTCCAGCAGACCAGAGCCAACTTGCAGAAACGGGGGACTCTTATGTGCAGCACTGGAAACTGCGCTGCAACACGAAACCAATCACCTCCTCCATCGACGAAAGTGAAGAGGAAAAACCAGAGGAACGAGTGGAAACAACATTTATTCCATCTGCAACAGGTAAGGATAGTCCACATCACCCGCCATTGGGCGAATGCATTTTGGCTTCTCATAGCCTTCATCAGCACCACGGGTGAATGTTAATCAGGTGGCGGCATTGCTCACTGATGTAATGTCAAGCTCCACCTGATTAGTTAAGCGCTGCTCCACCTATACAGGTTACATCCTATCGCAGATGTCCTTGGCTAGTCGCTATGTACAACGCGACTACCAGTCCCAGGATGCAATGTTTTGAAGTCTTGCCTGGTTAATGCTGCAAAGGGTGGAATAGCGCTGTGTTGGTAAGGGATCCTAGTAACCTGCTGCCCCAGGATTACGCCGTCTCCTCCAGTCCCCTGAACCGTTTCAACCTCCAACGTTCAGGTGTCTTCTGGGCGGGGGCGAGGATGAGAATCATGCCAAGCCCAATGCGGAGTCATGTGACCCCAGCACCGCCGCAACCTCATCCAGAAAAGAAGGTGGGCTCTGGAAATTCCAGTACCCCAGACTCCAAACAAACACCACTGAAGTAGTTTCCAGCAGACCAGAGCCAACTTGCAGAAATGGGGGCCTCTTATGCGCGGCACTGGAAACCGCACTGCAACACGAAACCAATCACCTCCTCCAATGACGAAAGTGAAGAGGCCACACCAGAGGAACCAGTGGAAACAACATTTATTCCATCTGCAACAGGTAAGGATAGTCCACATCACCCGCCATTGGGCGAATGCATTTCGGCTTCTCATAGCCTTCATCAGCGCCACGGGTGAATGTTAATCAGGTGGCGGCATTGCTCACTGATGTAATGTCAAGCTCCACCTGATTAGTTAAGCGCTGCTCCACCCATACAGGTTACATCCTATCGCAGATGTCCTTGGCTAGTCGCTATGTACAACGCGACTACCAGTCCCAGGATGCAATGTTCTGAAGTCTTGCCTGGTTAATGCTGCGAATGGTGGAATAGCGCTGTGTTGGTAAGGGATCCTAGTAACCTGCTGCCCCAGGAATACGCCGTCTCCTCCAGTCCCCTGAACCGTTTCAACCTCCAACATTCTGGTGTCTTCTGGGCGGGGGCGAGGAAGAGAATCATGCCAAGCCCAATGTGGAGTCATGTGACCCCAGCACCGCCGCAACCTCATACAGAACAGAAGGTGCGCTTTGGAAATTCCAGTACCCCAGACTCCAAACAAACATCACCGAAGTAGTTTCCAGCAGACCAGAGTCAACTTTCAGAAACGGGGGCCTCTTATGCGCGGCACTGGAAAGTGCGCTGCAACACGACACTAATCACCTCCTCCATCGACGAAAGTGAAGAGGAAACACCAGAGGAACCAGTGGAAACAACATTTATTCCATCTGCAACAGGTAAGGATAGTCCACATCACCCGCCATTGGGCGAGTGCATTTCGGCTTCTCATAGCCTTCATCAGCGCCACGGGTGAATGTTAATCAGGTGGCGGCATTGCTCACTGATGTAATGTCAAGCTCCACCTGATTAGTTAAGCGCTGCTCCACCTATACAGGTTACATCCTATCGCAGATGTCCTCGGCTAGTCGCTATGTACAACGCGACTACCAGTCCCAGGATGCAATGTTTTGAAGTCTTGCCTGGTTAATGCTGCAAAGGGTGGAAAAGCACTGTGTTGGTAAGGGATCCTAGTAACCTGCTGCCCCAGGATTACGCCGTCTCCTCCAGTCCCCTGAACCGTTTCAACCTCCAACGTTCAGGTGTCTTCTGGGCGGGGGCGAGGATGAGAATCATGCCAAGCCCAATGCGGAGTCATGTGACCCCAGCACCGCCGCAACCTCATCCAGAAAAGAAGGTGGGCTCTGGAAATTCCAGTACCCCAGACTCCAAACAAACACCACTGAAGTAGTTTCCAGCAGACCAGAGCCAACTTGCAGAAATGGGGGCCTCTTATGCGCGGCACTGGAAACCGCACTGCAACACGAAACCAATCACCTCCTCCATCGACGAAAGTGAAGAGGCCACACCAGAGGAACCAGTGGAAACAACATTTATTCCATCTGCAACAGGTAAGGATAGTCCACATCACCCGCCATTGGGCGAATGCATTTCGGCTTCTCATAGCCTTCATCAGCGCCATGGGTGAATGTTAATCAGGTGGCGGCATTGCTCACTGATGTAATGTCAAGCTCCACCTGATTAGTTAAGCCCTGCTCCACCCATACAGGTTACATCCTATTGCAACTGTCCTTGGCTAGTCGCTATGTACAACGCGACTACCAGTCTCAGGATGAAATGTTTTGAAGTCTTGCCTGGTTAATGCTGCGAAGGGTGGAATAGCGCTGTGTTGGTAAGGGATCCTAGTAACCTGCTGCCCCAGGAATACGCCGTCTCCTCTAGTCCCTGCCCTGAACCGTTTCAACCTCCAACAATCTGGTGTCTTCTGGGCGGGGGCGAGGATGAGAATCATGCCAAGCCCAATGCGGAGTCATGTGACCCCAGCACCGCCGCAACCTCATCCAGAACAGAAGGTGGGCTCTGGAAATTCCGGTACCCCAGACTCCAAACAAACACCACTGAAGTAGTTTTCAGCAGACCAGAGCCAACTTGCAGAAACGGGGCCTCTTATACGCGGCACTGGAAACCGCG
Source organism: Lissotriton helveticus (assembly GCF_964261635.1). Lineage (NCBI taxonomy): Eukaryota > Metazoa > Chordata > Amphibia > Caudata > Salamandridae > Lissotriton > Lissotriton helveticus. The sequence goes on from NC_136070.1 coordinate 709,593,022, forward strand.
CTGCAACACGAAACCAATCACCTCCTCCATCGACGAAAGTACCCAAGACTCCAAACAAACACCACTGAAGTAGTTTCCAGCAGACCAGAGCCAACTTGCAGAAACGGGGGACTCTTATGTGCAGCACTGGAAACTGCGCTGCAACACGAAACCAATCACCTCCTCCATCGACGAAAGTGAAGAGGAAAAACCAGAGGAACGAGTGGAAACAACATTTATTCCATCTGCAACAGGTAAGGATAGTCCACATCACCCGCCATTGGGCGAATGCATTTTGGCTTCTCATAGCCTTCATCAGCACCACGGGTGAATGTTAATCAGGTGGCGGCATTGCTCACTGATGTAATGTCAAGCTCCACCTGATTAGTTAAGAGCTGCTCCACCTATACAGGTTACATCCTATCGCAGATGTCCTTGGCTAGTCGCTATGTACAACGCGACTACCAGTCCCAGGATGCAATGTTTTGAAGTCTTGCCTGGTTAATGCTGCAAAGGGTGGAATAGCGCTGTGTTGGTAAGGGATCCTAGTAACCTGCTGCCCCAGGATTACGCCGTCTCCTCCAGTCCCCTGAACCGTTTCAACCTCCAACGTTCAGGTGTCTTCTGGGCGGGGGCGAGGATGAGAATCATGCCAAGCCCAATGCGGAGTCATGTGACCCCAGCACCGCCGCAACCTCATCCAGAAAAGAAGGTGGGCTCTGGAAATTCCAGTACCCCAGACTCCAAACAAACACCACTGAAGTAGTTTCCAGCAGACCAGAGCCAACTTGCAGAAATGGGGGCCTCTTATGCGCGGCACTGGAAACCGCACTGCAACACGAAACCAATCACCTCCTCCAATGACGAAAGTGAAGAGGCCACACCAGAGGAACCAGTGGAAACAACATTTATTCCATCTGCAACAGGTAAGGATAGTCCACATCACCCGCCATTGGGCGAATGCATTTCGGCTTCTCATAGCCTTCATCAGCGCCACGGGTGAATGTTAATCAGGTGGCGGCATTGCTCACTGATGTAATGTCAAGCTCCACCTGATTAGTTAAGCGCTGCTCCACCCATACAGGTTACATCCTATCGCAGATGTCCTTGGCTAGTCGCTATGTACAACGCGACTACCAGTCCCAGGATGCAATGTTCTGAAGTCTTGCCTGGTTAATGCTGCGAATGGTGGAATAGCGCTGTGTTGGTAAGGGATCCTAGTAACCTGCTGCCCCAGGAATACGCCGTCTCCTCCAGTCCCCTGAACCGTTTCAACCTCCAACATTCTGGTGTCTTCTGGGCGGGGGCGAGGAAGAGAATCATGCCAAGCCCAATGTGGAGTCATGTGACCCCAGCACCGCCGCAACCTCATACAGAACAGAAGGTGCGCTTTGGAAATTCCAGTACCCCAGACTCCAAACAAACATCACCGAAGTAGTTTCCAGCAGACCAGAGTCAACTTTCAGAAACGGGGGCCTCTTATGCGCGGCACTGGAAAGTGCGCTGCAACACGACACTAATCACCTCCTCCATCGACGAAAGTGAAGAGGAAACACCAGAGGAACCAGTGGAAACAACATTTATTCCATCTTCAACAGGTAAGGATAGTCCACATCACCCGCCATTGGGCGAATGCATTTCGGCTTCTCAGAGCCTTCATCAGCGCCACGGGTGAATGTTAATCAGGTGGCGGCATTGCTCACTGATGTAATGTCAAGCTCCACCTGATTAGTTAAGCCCTGCTCCACCCATACAGGTTACATCCTATCGCAACTGTCCTTGGCTAGTCGCTATGTACAACGCGACTACCAGTCTCAGGATGCAATGTTTTGAAGTCTTGCCTGGTTAATGCTGCGAAGGGTGGAATAGCGCTGTGTTGGTAAGGGATCCTAGTAACCTGCTGCCCCAGGAGTACGCCGTCTCCTCTAGTCCCTGCCCTGAACCGTTTCAACCTCCAACATTCTGGTGTCTTCTGGGCGGGGGCGAGGATGAGAATCATGCCAAGCCCAATGCGGAGTCATGTGACCCCAGCACCGCCGCAACCTCATCCAGAACAGAAGGTGGGCTCTGGAAATTCCGGTACCCCAGACTCCAAACAAACACCACTGAAGTAGTTTTCAGCAGACCAGAGCCAACTTGCAGAAACGGGGCCTCTTATACGCGGCACTGGAAACCGCGCTGCAACACGAAACCAATCACCTCCTCCATCGACGAAAGTACCCAAGACTCCAAACAAACACCACCGAAGTAGTTTCCAGCAGACCAGAGCCAACTTGCAGAAACGGGGGACTCTTATGCGCGGCACTGGAAACTGCGCTGCAACACGAAACCAATCACCTCCTCCATCGACGAAAGTGAAGAGTAAACACCAGAGGAACCAGTGGAAACAACATTTATTCCATCTGCAACAGGTAAGGATAGTCCACATCACCCGCCATTGGGCGAATGCATTTTGGCTTCTCATAGCCTTCATCAGCGCCACGGGTGAATGTTAATCAGGTGGCGGCATTGCTCACTGATGTAATGTCAAGCTCCACCTGATTAGTTAAGCGCTGCTCCACCCATACAGGTTACATCCTATCGCACCTGTCCTTGGCTAGTCGCTACGTGGAGAAGTGTGGCTCACTGGTTAGAGGCGGCAGACCCTGAAGCAGAGGTCAGACCCGGGACCAGGGTTCAATTCCTGACGCGGCAGGGTCTTGAGCCCAAATATCCACGGACTCGATAATTCTCGTTTCGGTGCCTACTCGAGTCACAGGTTCACATTCTGCAGCTCTGGGCATTAGCTTGCTTAATCTCCAATACGGCCCCCCCGCGGCGGGATGCCTGGCTTTAAACTTGGGGATGCCCAGTACGGGTATCTCACAGGGAAAAACCAGGATGGGGTCCCAAGGCAAGCGCCGTGATGCCTACGGGTAATCGAGCGCTATATAAGAACGCTTAATAATAATAATAATGTACAACGCGACTACCAGTCCCAGGATGCAATGTTTTGAAGTCTTGCCTGGATAATGCTGCGAAGGGTGGAATAGCGCTGTGTTGGTAAGGGATCCTAGTAACCTGCTGCCCCAGGAATACGCCGTCTCCTCCAGTCCCCTGAACCGTTTCAACCTCCAACATTCTGGTGTCTTCTGGGCGGGGGCGAGGATGAGAATCATACCAAGCCCAATGCGGAGTCATGTGACCCCAGCACCGCCGCAACCTCATCCAGAACAGAAGGTGGGCTCTGGAAATTCCTGTACCCCAGACTCCAAACAAACACCACCAATGTAGATTCCAGCAGACCAGAGCCAACTTGCAGAAACGGGGGCCTCTTATGCGTGGCACTGGAAACCGCACTGCAACACGAAACCAATCACCTCCTCCATCGACGAAAGTGAAGAGGCCACACCAGAGGAACCAGTGGAAACAACATTTATTCCATCTCCAACAGGTAAGGATAGTCCACATCACCCGCCATTGGGCGAATGCATTTCGGCTTCTCATAGCCTTCATCAGTGCCACGGGTGAATGTTAATCAGGTGGCGGCATTGCTCACTGATGTAATGTCAAGCTCCACCTGATTAGTTAAGCGCTGCTCCACCTATACAGGTTACATCCTATCGCAGATGTCCTTGGCTAGTCGCTATGTACAACGCGACTACCAGTCCCAGGATGCAATGTTTTGAAGTCTTGCCTGGTTAATGCTGCAAAGGGTGGAATAGCGCTGTGTTGGTAAGGGATCCTAGTACCCTGCTGCCCCAGGATTACGCCCTCTCCTCCAGTCCCCTGAACTGTTTCAACCTCCAACGTTCAGGTGTCTTCTGGGCGGGGGCGAGGATGAGAATCATGCCAAGCCCAATGCGGAGTCATGTGACCCCAGCACCGCCGCAACCTCATCCAGAAAAGAAGGTGGGCTCTGGAAATTCCAGTACCCCAGATTCCAAACAAACACCACTGAAGTAGTTTCCAGCAGACCAGAGCCAACTTGCAGAAATGGGGGCCTCTTATGCGCGGCACTGGAACCCGCACTGCAACACGAAACCAATCACCTCCTCCATCGACGAAAGTGAAGAGGCCACACCAGAGGAACCAGTGGAAACAACATTTATTCCATCTGCTACAGGTAAGGATAGTCCACATCACCCGCCATTGGGCGAATGCATTTCGGCTTCTCATAGCCTTCATCAGCGTCACGGGTGAATGTTAATCAGGTGGCGGCATTGCTCACTGATGTAATGTCAAGCTCCACCTGATTAGTTAAGCCCTGCTCCACCCATACAGGTTACATCCTATCGCAACTGTCCTTGGCTAGTCGCTATGTACAACGCGACTACCAGTCCCAGGATGCATTGTTTTGAAGTCTTGCCTGGTTAATGCTGCGAAGGGTGGAATAGCGCTGTGTTGGTAAGGGATCCTAGTAACCTGCTGCCCCAGGAATACGCCGTCTCCTCTAGTCCCCTGAACCGTTTCAACCTCCAACATTCTGGTGTCTTCTGGGCGTGGGCGAGGATGAAAATCATGCCAAGCCCAATGCGGAGTCATGTGACCCCAGCACCGCCGCAACCTCATCCAGAAAAGAAGGTGGGCTCTGGAAATTCCGGTACCCCAGACTCCAAACAAACACCACTGAAGTAGTTTTCAGCAGACCAGAGCCAACTTGCAGAAACGGGGCCTCTTATACGCGGCACTGGAAACCGCGCTGCAACACGAAACCAATCACCTCCTCCATCGACGAAAGTACCCAAGACTCCAAACAAACACCACCGAAGTAGTTTCCAGCAGACAAGAGCCAACTTGCAGAAACGGGGGACTCTTATGCGCGGCACTGGAAACTGTGCTGCAACACGAAACCAATCACCTCCTCCATCGACGAAAGTGAAGAGGAAACACCAGAGGAACCAGTGGAAACAACATTTATTCCATCTGCAACAGGTCAAGTCAAGTCAAGTCAATAAATTTATATAGCGCGCTACATACCCAGAGGGTCTCAAGGCGCTTGAAGAAGGGTGGGGAATTATTTGTCAAATATCCAGGTTTTAAGTTGCTTTCTGAATGCTAGGTGGTTCTGAGTAAGGCGAAGGTGAGTGGGAAGTGAGTTCCATGTTTTAGCTGCCAGGTAGGAGAAGGATCTACCTCCCATGGTAGTTTTGTTGATGCGAGGTACAGTGGCAAGGGCTTGGTTGGAGGATCGTAGCTGGCGGGAGGGGGTGTAGAAGGACAGACGTGTGTTGAGGCATTCGGGTCCGATTTCGTAGAGTGCTTTGTGTGCGTGGGTTAGGAGCCGGAAAGTAATCCTCTTATTGACGGGGAGCCAGTGGAGGTTTTTCAGGTGACCAGTGATGTGTTCATTACGCGGGATGTCTAATATGAGCCTGGCTGAAGCGTTCTGGATGCGTTGGAGTTTTTTCTGGAGTTTAGCGGAGGTACCGGCGTAGAGGGTGTTTCCGTAGTCCAGTCGGCTCGTGACCAGAGCGTGGGTGACTGTTTTTCTAGTTTCGGTGGGGATCCAGCGAAATGTTTTTTTGAGCATGCGAAGAATGTTGAAGCAAGATGAAGAGACGGCGTTGACTTGTCTGTTCATCGAGAGTGAGGAATCCAGGATGACGCCCAGGTTCCGTGCGTGGTCCGTCGGGATGGGTGCTTTTCCGAGGGCCTCTGGCCACCAAGAGTCATCCCAGGCGGAGGGGGAGGTGCCTAGGATGAGGACTTCTGTTTTGTCTGAGTTCAGTTTCAGACGGCTGTGCTTCATCCATTCGGCTACTTCTTTCATTCCTTCATGCAGGTTGGTTTTGGCAGTGTTAGGGTCTCTGGTGAGTGATAGGATCAGTTGAGTGTCGTCGGCGTAGGAGATGATGTTGAGGTTGTGTTGGCGTGCGATGACCGCGAGGGGGCTCATGTACACGTTGAAGAGGGTGGGGCTGAGTGAAGATCCTTGTGGTACGCCGCAGATGACTTCAGTGGCCTCTGACTTGAATGGTGGAAGGCGGACTCTCTGGGTTCTTCCGGTGAGGAACGAGGTGATCCATTCCAGTGCTTTACCTTGGATTCCGACGGTACTGAGGCGTTGTAAAAGGGTGCTATGACAGACCGTGTCGAAGGCTGCGGAGAGGTCGAGGAGGATGAGGGCGACTGTGTCTCCATTGTCCAGTAGAGTTCGAATGTCGTCTGTTGCTGCGATAAGGGCGGTTTCAGTGCTGTGCTTGGCTCGGAAGCCGGATTGTGAGGAGTCGAGGGATTTGTTGGTTTCGAAGAATGCGGCGAGCTGGTTGTTGACCGCTTTTTCGATGACTTTGGCCGGGAATGGGAGGAGTGAGATAGGGCGGTAGTTTTTGAGTTCGGTGGGGTCAGCTGTGGGTTTCTTCAGGAGGGCGCTGAGTTCGGCATGTTTCCAGCTTTCCGGGAAGGTTGCGGAGTTGAGGGAGCAGTTGATGACGTCTCGGAGGTGCGGTGCTATAATGGAGTCTGCTTTGTTAAAGATGTGGTGAGGGCATGGGTCTGTGGGGGATCCTGAGTGGATAGAGTTCATCAGACGGATGGTGTCCTCAGTGGAGATTGGCTTCCAGTCATTGAGGATGTTCAGGGGGGGTGGGGGTCCTGCAGGGGGTTGGGTGGGTTGGTCTTTGGGTCGGTTGTCGAAGCTGTTGTGGATGTCTGCAATTTTGTTGTGGAAGAATGAGGCAAGGGAGTCGCAGAGGGCTTGAGAGGGGGTGATGTCGTTGGAGTTGGCTGAGGGGTTGGTAAATTCCTTGATGATGTTGAATAATTCCTTGCTGTTGTGGGCGTTGTTATCGAGTCGGTTCTTGAAAGCGGCTTTCTTGGCATTCCGGATCAGTTGGTGGTGTATGCGGGTGGCGTTTTTGAAGGCGTCCTTGGTGCTGGTGGTTGGGTCTTTTTTCCAGGCCTTCTCAAGGGAGCGGCAGAGTTTCTTGGATTTCTTAAGGTCATCGTTGAACCAGGAGGCCTTCTTGCTGCCTATTTGGATTTGTCGTTTTTTCAGTGGTGCTAGGATGTCGGCGCTGTTAGATAACCAATGGGTGAGGTTGGTGGCTGCTTGGTCTGGGTTTGAGGAATGGGCTGGGGGGTTTTGAAGAAGCGATGAGGAGATCTGCTCGATGGTGATTTTGTTCCAGTTTCTTTGCAGAGTGGGTTGGGGGTGGTTGTTGGATGTGGGCTTGTTGTAGGTAAAGTGAACGCAGCTGTGGTCAGTCCAAAGGAGAGCTGTAGTGTGGCTGAAGGAGACATGTTTGCTGGAGGTGAAGATAGGGTCGAGTGTGTGACCTGCGATGTGTGTGGGGGTAGTGACAAGTTGTTTAAGTCCGAGGTTGTCGAGGTTGTCCAAAAGGGTGGTGGTGTTGCGGTCGTTGTTCTTTTCAAGGTGAAAGTTGAGGTCTCCCAAAAGTATGTAATCCTCGGAGGGGAGCGCGTGTGGAGTGATGAAGTCCGTGATGTCCTCGCTAAATTGTGCGCGGGGTCCTGGTGGCCTGTAAAGGAGGGTGCCTCTGAGTGTGGTCTTGGGGTCGGTGTGGATCTGGAAGTGAAGGTGTTCAGTGTTGGCGAGATTGACGTCTGAGCTGGTTGAGATGCGGATGGATTTCTTATGGACGATAGCGATGCCGCCTCCTGTGTGGCCGGTACGGTCCTTGCGAATGATCTTATAGCCTTCCGGGATGGCAATGGTGATGTCTGGGGCTGATGTGGCGTTCATCCATGTTTCTGTAAGGAAGGCGACGTCCGGAGAGATGGTGTCTAGTAGATTCCAGAGGTCGATGGCATGCCTGTGGACCGAGCGGGTGTTGAGCAGGATGCATTGTAGGTGGTTGGGGTCGGATATCTGGTGTGTGTTCGTAGATGAGGAGTTGTTCTTGGTGCCGTCGAACTTGCAGGAGTTGCAGGAAAAGGGTCCATGGGTGTGTCCAGGGGCGGCTTGGACGCAGTTGGGGGAGCGGCCGGGGTTAAGGGCTAGGAGGGAGGTGGCATCATAAGTAATGCGGGAGGGGTGGGCATTACGAGGAGCAGGGGCTCTGGCGCTGGGCGCGGTCCAGGCGCGGACGGGCGTAGACGGGCTTACCTTTGGCGCACCTTCGGCGCGGCCGTAGCGCGCGGACGCTGCGCGTGGGGGCATTGGCCATAAATGGAGAGAGGAGGGGGCGGAGCGTGGGAGGGGCAGCAGCTGGGAGGCGGTAGCGTGAGGAGGGGCGAGCCAGGGACCAACAAGTCTACAAAATGGAGGGTCAAAGGCAATGCGAGGCAGGGGCAGCAAATGTATGAAGGCCCCGGGAACGTAATCAAAGTCCCAGCAAAATAGAGAAAGCCTGTTTAAATGTCGCGCTGCAATATACAGCAGAGCGAGCGGCGTGAAATGCCAGTTAAAGGTGCGGTAATGCTTTTTTTAACTATCGCGCTAAAATGCTCACAAATACAATGTAATAGTCAGCAGTGCTCCGCAAAGATGCAGTTAAATTCAGTCATGCACAGATCACGATACCAGAGGTGTTCAGCAGCAGCTCATCACCCGCCATTGGGTGAATGCATTTTGGCTTCTCATAGCCTTCATCAGCGCCACGGGTGAATGTTAATCAGGTGGCGGCATTGCTCACTGATGTAATGTCAAGCTCCACCTGATTAGTTAAGCGCTGCTCCACCCATACAGGTTACATCCTATCGCAACTGTCCTTGGCTAGTCGCTACGTGGAGAAGTGTGGCTCACTGGTTAGAGGCGGCAGACCCTGAAGCAGAGGTCAGACCCGGGACCAGGGTTCAATTCCTGACGCGGCAGGGTCTTGAGCCCAAATATCCACGGACTCGATAATTCTCGTTTCGGTGCCTACTCGAGTCACAGGTTCACATTCTGCAGCTCTGGGCATTAGCTTGCTTAATCTCCAATACGGCCCCCCCGCGGCGGGATGCCTGGCTTTAAACTTGGGGATGCCCAGTACGGGTATCTCACAGGGAAAAACCAGGATGGGGTCCCAAGGCAAGCGCCGTGATGCCTACGGGTAATCGAGCGCTATATAAGAACGCTTAATAATAATAATAATGTACAACGCGACTACCAGTCCCAGGATGCAATGTTTTGAAGTCTTGCCTGGATAATGCTGCGAAGGGTGGAATAGCGCTGTGTTGGTAAGGGATCCTAGTAACCTGCTGCCCCAGGAATACGCCGTCTCCTCCAGTCCCCTGAACCGTTTCAACCTCCAACATTCTGGTGTCTTCTGGGCGGGGGCGAGGATGAGAATCATACCAAGCCCAATGCGGAGTCATGTGACCCCAGCACCGCCGCAACCTCATCCAGAACAGAAGGTGGGCTCTGGAAATTCCTGTACCCCAGACTCCAAACAAACACCACCAAAGTAGTTTCCAGCAGACCAGAGCCAACTTGCAGAAACGGGGGCCTCTTATGCGCGGCACTGGAAACCGCACTGCAACACGAAACCAATCACCTCCTCCATCAATGAAAGTGAAGAGGCCACACCAGAGGAACCAGTGGAAACAACATTTATTCCATATCCAACAGGTAAGGATAGTCCACATCACTCGCCATTGGGCGGATGCATTTCGGCTTCTCATAGCCTTCATCAGCGCCACGGGTGAATGTTAATCCGGTGGCGGCTTTGCTCACTGATGTAATGTCAAGCTCCACCTGATTAGTTAAGCGCTGCTCCACCCATACAGGTTACATCCTATTGCAGATGTCCTTGGCTAGTCGCTATATACAACTCGACTACCAGTCCCAGGATGCAATGTTTTGAAATCTTGCCTGGTTAATGCTGCGAAGGGTGGAATAGCCCTGTGTTGGTAAGGGATCCTAGTAACCTGCTGCCCCAGGAATACGCCGTCTCCTCCAGTCCCCTGAACCGTTTCAACCTCCAACATTCTGGTGTCTTCTGGGCGAGGGTGAGAATCATGCCAAGCCCAATGCGGAGTCATGGGACCCCAGCACCGCCGCAACCTCATCCAGAACAGAAGGTGGGCTCTGGAAATTCTGGTACCCCAGACTCCAAACAAACACCACCGAAGTAGTTTCCAGCAGACCTGAGCCAACTTGCAGAAACGGGGGCCTCTTATGCGCGGCACTGGAAACCGCGCTGCAACAAGAAACCAATCACCTCCTCCATCGACGAAAGTGAAGAGGCCACACCAGAGGAACCAGTGGAAACAACATTTATTCCATCTGCAACAGGTAAGGATAGTCCACATCACCCGCCATTGGGCGAGTGCATTTCGGCTTCTCATAGCCTTCATCAGCGCCACGGGTGAATGTTAATCAGGTGGCGGCATTGCTCACTGATGTAATGTCAAGCTCCACCTGATTAGTTAAGCGCTGCTCCACCTATACAGGTTACATCCTATCGCAGATGTCCTTGGCTAGTCGCTATGTACAACGCGACTACCAGTCCCAGGATGCAATGTTTTGAAGTCTTGCCTGGTTAATGCTGCAAAGGGTGGAATAGCGCTGTGTTGGTAAGGGATCCTAGTAACCTGCTGCCCCAGGATTACGCCGTCTCCTCCAGTCCCCTGAACCGTTTCAACCTCCAACATTCTGGTGTCTTCTGGGCGGGGGCGAGGATGAGAATCATGCCAAGCCCAATGCGGAGTCATGTGACCCCAGTACCGCCGCAACCTCATCCAGAAAAGAAGGTGGGCTCTGGAAATTCCAGTACCCCAGACTCCAAACAAACACCACTGAAGTAGTTTCCAGCAGACCAGAGCCAACTTGCAGAAATGGGGGCCTCTTATGCGCGGCACTGGAAACCGCACTGCAACACGAAACCAATCACCTCCTCCATCGACGAAAGTGAAGAGGCCACACCAGAGGAACCAGTGGAAACAACATTTATTCCATCTGCAACAGGTAAGGATAGTCCCCATCACCCGCCATTGGGCGAATGCATTTCGGCTTCTCATAGCCTTCATCAGCGCCATGGGTGAATGTTAATCAGGTGGCGGCATTGCTCACTGATGTAATGTCAAGCTCCACCTGATTAGTTAAGCCCTGCTCCACCCATACAGGTTACATCCTATTGCAACTGTCCTTGGCTAGTCGCTATGTACAACGCGACTACCAGTCTCAGGATGCAATGTTTTGAAGTCTTGCCTGGTTAATGCTGCGAAGGGTGGAATAGCGCTGTGTTGGTAAGGGATCCTAGTAACCTGCTGCCCCAGGAATACGCCGTCTCCTCTAGTCCCTGCCCTGAACCGTTTCAACCTCCAACATTCTGGTGTCTTCTGGGCGGGGGCGAGGATGAGAATCATGCCAAGCCCAATGCGGAGTCATGGGACCCCAGCACCGCCGCAACCTCATCCAGAACAGAAGGTGGGCTCTGGAAATTCCGGTACCCCAGACTCCAAACAAACACCACTGAAGTAGTTTTCAGCAGACCAGAGCCAACTTGCAGAAACGGGGCCTCTTATACGCGGCACTGGAAACCGCGCTGCAACACGAAACCAATCACCTCCTCCATCGACGAAAGTACCCAAGACTCCAAACAAACACCACTGAAGTAGTTTCCAGCAGACCAGAGCCAACTTGCAGAAACGGGGGACTCTTATGTGCGGCACTGGAAACTGCGCTGCAACACGAAACCAATCACCTCCTCCATCGACGAAAGTGAAGAGGAAAAACCAGAGGAACGAGTGGAAACAACATTTATTCCATCTGCAACAGGTAAGGATAGTCCACATCACCCGCCATTGGGCGAATGCATTTTGGCTTCTCATAGCCTTCATCAGCGCCACGGGTGAATGTTAATCAGGTGGCGGCATTGCTCACTGATGTAATGTCAAGCTCCACCTGATTAGTTAAGCGCTGCTCCACCTATACAGGTTACATCCTATCGCAGATGTCCTTGGCTAGTCGCTATGTACAACGCGACTACCAGTCCCAGGATGCAATGTTTTGAAGTCTTGCCTGGTTAATGCTGCAAAGGGTGGAATAGCGCTGTGTTGGTAAGGGATCCTAGTAACCTGCTGCCCCAGGATTACGCCGTCTCCTCCAGTCCCCTGAACCGTTTCAACCTCCAACGTTCAGGTGTCTTCTGGGCGGGGGCGAGGATGAGAATCATGCCAAGCCCAATGCGGAGTCATGTGACCCCAGCACCGCCGCAACCTCATCCAGAAAAGAAGGTGGGCTCTGGAAATTCCAGTACCCCAGACTCCAAACAAACACCACTGAAGTAGTTTCCAGCAGACCAGAGCCAACTTGCAGAAATGGGGGCCTCTTATGCGCGGCACTGGAAACCGCACTGCAACACGAAACCAATCACCTCCTCCAACGACGAAAGTGAAGAGGCCACACCAGAGGAACCAGTGGAAACAACATTTATTCCATCTGCAACAGGTAAGGATAGTCCACATCACCCGCCATTGGGCGAATGCATTTCGGCTTCTCATAGCCTTCATCAGCGCCACGGGTGAATGTTAATCAGGTGGCGGCATTGCTCACTGATGTAATGTCAAGCTTCACCTGATTAGTTAAGCGCTGCTCCACCCATACAGGTTACATCCTATCGCAGATGTCCTTGGCTAGTCGCTATGTACAACGCGACTACCAGTCCCAGGATGCAATGTTTTGAAGTTTTGCCTGGTTAATGCTGCGAATGGTGGAATAGCGCTGTGTTGGTAAGGGATCCTAGTAACCTGCTGCCCCAGGAATACGCCGTCTCCTCCAGTCCCCTGAACCGTTTCAACCTCCAACATTCTGGTGTCTTCTGGGCGGGGGCGAGGAAGAGAATCATGCCAAGCCCAATGTGGAGTCATGTGACCCCAGCACCACCGCAACCTCATACAGAACAGAAGGTGCGCTTTGGAAATTCCAGTACCCCAGACTCCAAACAAACATCACCGAAGTAGTTTCCAGCAGACCAGAGTCAACTTTCAGAAACGGGGGCCTCTTATGCGCGGCACTGGAAAGTGCGCTGCAACACGACACTAATCACCTCCTCCATCGACGAAAGTGAAGAGGAAACACCAGAGGAACCAGTGGAAACAACATTTATTCCATCTGCAACAGGTAAGGATAGTCCACATCACCCGCCATTGGGCGAATGCATTTCGGCTTCTCATAGCCTTCATCAGCGCCACGGGTGAATGTTAATCAGGTGGCGGCATTGCTCACTGATGTAATGTCAAGCTCCACCTGATTAGTTAAGCGCTGCTCCACCTATACAGGTTACATCCTATCGCAGATGTCCTTGGCTAGTCGCTATGTACAACGCGACTACCAGTCCCAGGATGCAATGTTTTGAAGTCTTGCCTGGTTAATGCTGCAAAGGGTGGAATAGCGCTGTGTTGGTAAGGGATCCTAGTACCCTGCTGCCCCAGGATTACGCCCTCTCCTCCAGTCCCCTGAACCGTTTCAACCTCCAACGTTCAGGTGTCTTCTGGGCGGGGGCAAGGATGAGAATCATGCCAAGCCCAATGCGGAGTCATGTGACCCCAGCACCGCCGCAACCTCATCCAGAAAAGAAGGTGGGCTCTGGAAATTCCAGTACCCCAGATTCCAAACAAACACCACTGAAGTAGTTTCCAGCAGACCAGAGCCAACTTGCAGAAATGGGGGCCTCTTATGCGCGGCACTGGAAACCGCACTGCAATACGAAACCAATCACCTCCTCCATCGACGAAAGTGAAGAGGCCACACCAGAGGAACCAGTGGAAACAACATTTATTCCATCTGCAACAGGTAAGGATAGTCCACATCACCCGCCATTGGGCGAATGCATTTCGGCTTCTCATAGCCTTCATCAGCGTCACGGGTGAATGTTAATCAGGTGGCGGCATTGCTCACTGATGTAATGTCAAGCTCCACCTGATTAGTTAAGCCCTGCTCCACCCATACAGGTTACATCCTATCGCAACTGTCCTTGGCTAGTCGCTATGTACAACGCGACTACCAGTCCCAGGATGCATTGTTTTGAAGTCTTGCCTGGTTAATGCTGCGAAGGGTGGAATAGCGCTGTGTTGGTAAGGGATCCTAGTAACCTGCTGCCCCAGGAATACGTTGTCTCCTCTAGTCCCCTGAACCGTTTCAACCTCCAACATTCTGGTGTCTTCTGGGCGTGGGCGAGGATGAAAATCATGCCAAGCCCAATGCGGAGTCATGTGACCCCAGCACCGCCGCAACCTCATCCAGAAAAGAAGGTGGGCTCTGGAAATTCCGGTACCCCAGACTCCAAACAAACACCACTGAAGTAGTTTTCAGCAGACCAGAGCCAACTTGCAGAAACGGGCCCTCTTATATGCGGCACTGGAAACCGCGCTGCAACACGAAGCCAATCACCTCCTCCATCGACGAAAGTACCCAAGACTCCAAACAAACACCACCGAAGTAGTTTCCAGCAGACAAGAGCCAACTTGCAGAAACGGGGGACTCTTATGCGCGGCACTGGAAACTGCGCTGCAACACGAAACCAATCACCTCCTCCATCGACGAAAGTGAAGAGGAAACACCAGAGGAACCAGTGGAAACAACATTTATTCCATCTGCAACAGGTAAGGATAGTCCACATCACCCGACATTGGGCGAATGCATTTTGGCTTCTCATAGCCTTCATCAGCGCCACGGGTGAATGTTAATCAGGTGGCGGCATTGCTCACTGATGTAATGTCAAGCTCCACCTGATTAGTTAAGCGCTGCTCCACCCATACAGGTTACATCCTATCGCAACTGTCCTTGGCTAGTCGCTACGTGGAGAAGTGTGGCTCACTGGTTAGAGGCGGCAGACCCTGAAGCAGAGGTCAGACCCGGGACCAGGGTTCAATTCCTGACGCGGCAGGGTCTTGAGCCCAAATATCCACGGACTCGATAATTCTCGTTTCGGTGCCTACTCGAGTCACAGGTTCACATTCTGCAGCTCTGGGCATTAGCTTGCTTAATCTCCAATACGGCCCCCCCGCGGCGGGATGCCTGGCTTTAAACTTGGGGATGCCCAGTACGGGTATCTCACAGGGAAAAAACAGGACGGGTTCCCAAGGCAAGCGCCGTGATGCCTACGGGTAATCGAGCGCTATATAAGAACGCTTAATAATAATAATAATGTACAATGCGACTACCAGTCCCAGGATGCAATGTTTTGAAGTCTTGCCTGGTTAATGCTGCGAAGGGTGGAATAGCACTGTGTTGGTAAGGGATCCTAGTAACCTGCTGCCCCAGGAATACGCCGTCTCCTCCAGTCCCCTGAACCGTTTCAACCTCCAACATTCTGGTGTCTTCTGGGCGAGGATGAGAATCATGCCAAGCCCAATGCGGAGTCATGTGACCCCAGCACCGCCGCAACCTCATCCAGAACAGAAGGTGGGATCTGGAAATTCCGGTACCCCAGACTCCAAACAAACACCACCGAAGTAGTTTCCAGCAGACCAGAGCCAACTTGCAGAAACGGGGGCCTCTTATGCGCGGCACTGGAAACCGCGCTGCAACACGAAACCAATCACCTCCTCCGTCGACGAAAGTGAAGAGGCCACACCAGAGGAACCAGTGGAAACAACATTTATTCCATCTCCAACAGGTAAGGATAGTCCACATCACTCGCCGTTGGGCGAATGCATTTCGGCTTCTCAGAGCCTTCATCAGCGCCACGGGTGAATGTTAATCCGGTGGCGGCATTGCTCACTGATGTAATGTCAAGCTCCACCTGATTAGTTAAGCGCTGCTCCACCCATACAGGTTACATCCTATTGCAGATGTCCTTGGCTAGTCGCTATATACAACGCGACTACCAGTCCCAGGATGCAATGTTTTGAAGTCTTGCCTGGTTAATGCTGCGAAGGGTGGAATAGCGCTGTGTTGGTAAGGGATCCTAGTAACCTGCTGCCCCAGGAATACGCCGTCTCCTCCAGTCCCCTGAACCGTTTCAACCTCCAACATTCTGGTGTCTTCTGGGCGGGGGCGAGGGTGAGAATCATGCCAAGCCCAATGCGGAGTCATGTGACCCCAGCACCGCCGCAACCTCATCCAGAACAGATGGTGGGCTCTGGAAATTCTGGTACCCCAGACTCCAAACAAACACCACCGAAGTAGTTTCCAGCAGACCAGAGCCAACTTGCAGAAACGGGGGCCTCTTATGCGCGGCACTGGAAACCGCGCTGCAACAAGAAACCAATCACCTCCTCCATCGACGAAAGTGAAGAGGCCACACCAGAGGAACCAGTGGAAACAACATTTATTCCATCTGCAACAGGTAAGGATAGTCCACATCACCCGCCATTGGGCAAATGCATTTCAGCTTCTCATAGCCTTCATCAGCGCCACGGGTGAATGTTAATCAGGTGGCGGCATTGCTCACTGATGTAATGTCAAGCTCCACCTGATTAGTTAAGCGCTGCTCCACCCATACAGGTTACATCCTATCGCAGATGTCCTTGGCTAGTCGCAATGTACAACGCGACTACCAGTCCCAGGATGCAATGTTTTGAAGTCTTGCCTGGTTAATGCTGCAAAGGGTGGAATAGCGCTGTGTTGGTAAGGGATCCTAGTAACCTGCTGCCCCAGGAATACGCCGTCGCCTCCAGTCCCCTGAACCGTTTCAACCTCCAAGGTTCTGGTGTCTTCTGGGCGGGGGCGAGGATGAGAATCATGCCAAGCCCAATGCCTAGTCATGTGACCCCAGCACCGCCGCAACCTCATCCAGAACAGAAGCTGGGCGCTGGAAATTCCGGTACCCCAGACTCCAAACAAACACCACTGAAGTAATTTCCAGCAGACCAGAGCCAACTTGCAGAAACGGGGGCCTCTTATGCACGGCACTGGAAACCGCGCTGCAACACGAAACCAATCACCTCCTCCATCGACGAAAGTGATATTATAAAGAGGGAGCTCAAACCTTTGAGGCGGGTAATCTCAGTAACCACAGCACCAATCACAACACCCAAAACAGCGTTGGAAAGGACATTTGCAGCAGAAGGACATAGGCTATGCAGACGGCCACTATATACATTTAAAAGGTAAAAGAACCGTGCCAGCAAAGTAGTCCCTTGTGGGCGTGTCTGCGTTCTGCTGTGGGCGTGTGCTTGGGGCGTGACAATTGCTGGGGGCGTGTGGTACGTTCCGCCCTTCATGCCATGTGAGTCGTAATTGCGCCACATTAAGGGGCACGCTGGGGCGTGACACGCTAGGGCCGTGACAATCGCTGTGGGCGTGTGTCCGCGCTGTGGGCGGGTGTCCGCCCTTCATGCCATGTGAAGCACCAATTACGCAATTGCGCCGCATGAAGGGGCATGCTGGGGGTTTGTGCTACGTTCCGCACTTCATGCCATCTGGGTCATAGATTAATCAGATCGTCTGCTGTGGCCGTGTGCTGGGGGCGTCACAAAGGCATTCACCTCGCAGCGTGGTAAGTAACCATTCGCAAGACTCCTTGGGGGACTGCCCGCTGTCTCACACATACTGGGGGTGCCGAATGCAGTGTGTGCCTTGTCCTGGGTGCATCTGAAAGGGCCGAACTCAGAGTGTGGCTTGGCCTGGGTGCGTCTAAAAAGCACTTGAGGCCGAAGAGCGTCGGTGTGGGTCATAAAAAAATAAGAACAAGGGGAAACAATCATTCAAGACTCATACAATTCTAATTGTTAGACGGTCGCCGCTGGCCCTCAAGCGGGGGCACACGCGACTGAGCGTGTCTGCGGGGACAATTACTACAGCCTCTCTTGCGCGCTGTTACTGAACTATCACATTAAAACAAATTACACGCGCCTGCTAACATCAGCCAAGGCTGTAGCTGGGCTCAGGCGGCGGATCACTACACTAATTACATGCGCCTGCTAACATAAAACAGGGCTGCAGCTGAGCCTCAAGCGGGGGGACACGCGCCTGCTAACATCAACCAGGGCTGCAGCTGGGCCTCAAGCGGGGGAACACGCGAATGACCGTATCTGAATACACACATTACACACATTCTATTTCATACCCGGACAACGTCGGGAGGGGCTGCTAGTATATATATATATACATACATACATACATACAACACACACACACACAAACACACTGATTTGTAAAAAATTGCAATTTTCCATTTAACAGAGGGAGTGATGTAGTGTCTTGCAAGTTTTATGGTGGAACCCTTTTGGCTCCTAACGGACTCAGTAGAGCAGTGATGTAGGTGTCAGAGAGGAATGCAATGAAAGCTTGTTTTAGAATGTTGAGTTCGCAGTTACACGTAGCAGAATAAAGATGTTTAATATTAAGCTCCATGTATGGCATGGTCATTGGTGGATACCCAGGCTGGTGAGGATGCTACACAAACCTCAAAGCCAATGGTAAACAATGGGTAGAATGCGTTCCCAGGGCAGCTTCCCAAACGTCCTCAAGATGTCGCTGGCAAAACATACAGCCAGCGCTGTCTGGTAGGCTTCGACCTACAATGTGAAATTTTCTGAATGGAGGTGTGCAGTAAAGGCAGGTAAAGGAAGACAGACAAATTATGGGTGAGGATTAGGGGGGGGAGTTGAACTGAAAAAAACAAGAAAGAATAGTGGAAAATGTGCAACAAGTGAGGAATTGGGTAAAAACGTATGTGATCCCTAATGAAAAGAAATTGTTGAATATAATTTGGACATAAAGCATATTCATTGAGTTGGAGTCTAACACTTGATGAAAGCTATTTATTGTGAATGTTTTGAGAAAACAGGTTTTGGAAAATGAATTATCAAAATTAGTATTCTGCAGATTATTTTTCTCAGCGATTACATACAATACTTTCCACTGCCTACCATCTCCAACTCCTAGAAATGTGCAGGCTTAAGTAGTAGATTTTTTTACATTACCAGCACAGCTGCCAGTTATATTGTAGAGAGGATACAGCTCACACATTTTTTTCATTAATTCCTGTAAAAGAACTCACGACCAGCTGTTTGAACAAGGTGGCAGAAGAGACCAGCTAACCATGAACGAAATAGCAATTGTACAGTACAACTAAAAAAGACATTAGTGGCAAATAGAATCCAGCCGAAAATAACAGTTATTTACGATGATATAGTGCAGATTTTAAAAATTAAGTGAGTTACACACAGTAGAGGTACTCAACAGCTGTAGGACATAAAGTGCAAGTCTGCATTTATAAATCCATGACTCTTAAAGAAAGGAACTAAAAAACAGCGCAGTTAAGAGTTATACACTGTACAAAAAAATATGAAATGCATCAAAATGTGCGTAGAGAATTCATCGCACGGGCATATAAGAATAGACGCAGATTCATATTTGCCCATGGAAAAGATGAAACAGCATCGATTGCTGCTCTCTCCAAATGTGTTTAAAAATAATTCTCCCACCCCTGTGTTTGTAAACAGTGTTAAATATGGATCCATTGCCCCGATGGTTTGGATATAACAAAGGGCCTGATTTAGACCTGGGCAGATGGGTTAGTCCCTCACAACAGTGACAGATATCCCGTCCGCCGACATTCAAATCCCATTATAACCTATGGGATTTATATTTTGGCAGACTGGTTATCGTTCACCACTGTGACAGTAACCTTTCCGCTAAGATCTAAATCAAGCTTATAGTCCAATATGGTAGGTTTCTTCAACTCTGCTGCATCCAGAAAAGAGGTCATATAAGCATCACATTTATCTTTCACTCATAGTATTTCCCACCATCAGGTCTGCTAAGGGTACCAGCAAGTTTTTTAATATGCTGAAGTTAGGTTTTGTTATGCCCAAAATTACAACTGAGACAATTCACAATGATGTGCCTGTTTAAGGAGGCATGGGCATTGGACAAACAGACAGATATAGAAGCATCAGGGCTCATTTAATGCAACCTCCATCTAACTAAAATCGAATTATTTGCAGAGAAAGTAATGAGTACTGCAGGGTTCTTGCCCTAGAAGGCTCCTGCAGAAGTGATCTTCTTCTGCTTGAAGGCTAGCCGTTTCACAGTAACCCCAAATAACTGCCCTCTAGGTTAGGATTGATACATTTCTACATTTATAAATTTCAAGTAGAAGCCTAATCGATGTATTTTCGACTCTCTGCGCAAAATCAAACAGTACACCAACAGATTTCTTGAAGCATAGGAACCTTCTAGGAAAGCAATGGGACCAAGAACTGGATCAGTCAATTGTGATTCCTAAGTAGGGGTAATAATTTAACTTCCTGATAGTCTTTCCTTTAAGAACAATAAGACTTGTCTTTTATTTCTTTGAGTCACCTGCTGTATAGGACCGTTGGAGGTTCTGGACATTAAAATTGTGTCATCGTCATGTAATAAACCAGGCATGGTAAAAAAACATACCTTAGGCTTGTCCTTACCATAGGAAAGTTTAAAAAACGTTCAGAATGTTTACAAATATTAGAAACAAAATAGGTGCAAGGATGCAACCTTTGTCATTCACTCCAAATCTAAGGTTACTAAATCCATGCATTCACCTCTTTTTCCCCACTGATATTGAGATGCCCATATGGAAGGAATGGAAAGGTCCTGCTGGCCTCCTCTGTGGCGAGAAGCGTGTCCACAGCAGACGCGCCACTTCCGGAGAGGATTGGTTGTTATAGCAACACAGGGGCCAGGCTGGAAAGGGTTCCCTCAAATTGGCAGTGGTAGTTTGGGCTCAAGGAAGTGCTTTCACTCAGCATGTGGCGCTGAACTGGATACATGCAGCACAAAGAGAGCCCTGTATGCCGGTGAAGTGTGGCACTTGTTTCTTTGTGGTGAAGCCCTTCCTGATGCAGAGTGGAGTGCTGGGGATGTGCCAGTGCTCAGAGAGCAGCCCTTGTGGCAGAATAATAAAAAGTCAGGAAGCAAAGTCTTTGATGACCCTGACACTTTGGGGAACTGGGGACAAGCCATTAAACCCTTGGAGAACGATCAAAGTCACAATGCAGAGGTAGTAGGCAGGCACAGTAATGCAGGTAGCACAGTACCAGTCCCTCCTGTAGTTCAACAAGCTACAGGACAATACAGCAGAACGGTTAGCCAAGTTGTAGTCCCTCCTGGCAGCACAGAAGTCCTTCTGGCAATGTGCAGATGTAGAACCAGCAATGTCTAGAGACAGAGCCAAAGTGTTTGTTTTTAGGGGGTCAGAGACCCTGTACTTATACCCAACAGTGCCTTTGATGTAGGGGGTGACTTCAAAGGAGTTCTTCTCTCTAGTGCACAATAATCCCTTTCAACCCAGTCCTGTCTGCCAGGTATCGGTGGGGGGTAATCAGTACTTTGTGTGTGGGCAGGACACTACCTATTCAAGTAGACGGCAAGCCCCTCCCACCCCTCGCAGCCCAGGAAGACCCATCAGAATGCAGGTGAATGCAAATGTAGTTTAGTGTCCTGTTGTGCCTGTCTATAGGGAAAGCACAAGTGTAGCTGTCGCCCAGCCCAATGCAGATGTGTATTGGAGACAGGGTATCAGTCACATAGAGCTGTAAGTGGAGAGAAATATCCACTTTCTAAAAGTGGCATTTCAAAAATAGTACATTTAAATCCAACCGCACCAGTAAGTAGGATTTACCAATACTATTCCAAACATATGAAACATCAAAAAGCTACCCATCTTTGATCAGGAATTACCACTTAAAAATATATAAGGGAATTCCCAATGCTAATTAATGAGAGGGGTAGGCCTTACAGTAGTTAAAAACGAAATAGGCTACTAAAGCATACAAGTAGATGTCCTACCTTTTACTTACATAACATGCTGTCCTTAGGCATACTTGAGACTCACCTTAGGAGTGACTCATATGTAATAAAAGGGGAGTTCACGTGTTGGCAAGTACTTTAAACCCCTTGCATGCTCAGAACGGCCCTCGGCCATCAGGAGTCATGGTGGGCATGTGCGGAGGATGACTAGACACACAAAGTGGTGGAGGGCCTGAGGGGAAATGTTTTTATAGACCTTCATTCAAGACACCACTACATATCGGACTGAATGCCTAAGACAACTAGGGAACACTCAGTTCTATACACTCCTGAATGAGAATCCCACTGCCAGACTCACAAATGAAATTAAATATCTAGTAGAAGAAGCAAGCACGGAGGGGTGGATCACGTCACAAGAAGCCATCTACTTGGTCACTAAATTTCCAACCACCCCGTACTTCTACACATTACCCAAGATCCATAAACCAACCAGACCACCACCAGGTCGTCCTATAATCTCGGGCATTGGGTCTCTCTTAGAACCCTTATCATCATTTGTTGATGTCTTCCTCAGTCCTCTTGTCAAAATGATGCCATCATATCTTCAGGACACCAAAGATGTCCTACGTGTATTACCAGAGGTGCAGTTCAATACTGATTCTGATATATTGGCAAGTTTCGATGTAGAATCGTTGTATACTTGCATACCTCAAATTGAGACTCTACAAACAATACAAGAACTTCTAGAGAACTACTCTCTCGACAGTATAACACCTGTTCACTTTATAATGGAACTAGCAAGAATTGCGATGACAGAAAATTTCTTTGCCTTTGAGGATTCCCTGTATCTACAGATATCTGGGACCTCAATGGGCAGTAAATTTGCGCCGAGCCTGGCGAATCTCTATGTCCACCAGTTTGAGAGTCATCATGTCCTCAAGACCACCAATCCACATCATCAACAACTGATGATGTGGAAGAGGTACATTGATGACATTCTGGTGGTATGGCGTGGAGATGAACATTCTCTACTGTCTTTTCAGAACTGGTTGAATAGCCAAAATCCTTACCTAAGGTTCACCTTAGAGTATAGCAAAACCGAACTTCCATTTTTGGACCTCCTGATTTTTCCTCAAGCAGGTCACTTAGCCAGTTCTCTATACCGTAAACCTATGGCACGCAACTCTTTGCTGAGATTTGACAGCTACCATCCTCGTTCCCTCCGAGAGAACCTTCCATTTGGACAGTTCCTGAGGGTTCGGAGGAATTGCTCGGATACAACAGATTTTCATTCCCAAGCGAAAGATCTTTCAACCAAATTGAAAACGCGCCGTTACCCCGGCTCCCTAGTCAAGAAATCTTTGAAACGAGCTGCGAATAACCATCGCGAGTCACTGTTGGAACCTCCAGTTGAGAAACCACCTCTCAACAGACTTGTATGTGTTACAACTTTCAACACCTCCTCTTCTAAGATCCAGAAAATAATACGACAGAAATGGAGAATTTTGAACAGCTCAGGTGAGAACATCCCTGTGCCATTGTTTTCATTCAAGAGAGGTATGAACTTGAGGGACGAATTGGTCCATATCAGACCTCGATACTTCATGGGAGACCCCACATCTACTTTGTGGAATCTCCCCCCTGTACAGGGACATCATCCGTGCGGGAACTGCTCGGTGTGCCCACAAACGAAAAAGACTCTATCAGTCGATATAGGCACTACTCGACCGTGGCTGCTCAAACACCACACGAACTGCAATAGCGAGAAAGTAGTCTATCTCATCATCTGCCCATGCGGGTTGAGATATATAGGGATGACAACGAGAAAAATCAAACTGCGCATACAAGAGCACAAGAGCACAATTAGACGCAACAAGCAAGCGATCCGGCTCACCTCCCACTTCCTCATGAAGAAACATCATGCGGATGATTTAGAATGGTTAGTGCTGGAACAACCATACATACCCGAACATGTCACTGATGTCTCACTTTTTCTCCTAAGAAAAGAACAGAGATGGGTATTCAAACTGAAAAGTGACACAGAAGGACTGAACGATGACATCCCGTGGATGCAGGTATAATTCGGGTCCACTTGCATAAGTAGGCACCATCTGATTAGTGCACACTACCATAGGTCTATAGACCTCCATACAAGATTTGTCCCTTTTTCCCCCCTTTTTGTGACTCCTAGTAGCCCTTGACATACATTTTGCTGTGTACTGTTGGGTAGACTATTTGGTTTTTCAAGTATCTTGTGTGAGGCGGCGTTATGCATTGCGAACTTTGGACCGTCTCTACCCTGTAGTGGTGACATAGTGCTCTCCGCCTGTGTTTGTTTAAAGATATATTGTGAAAGATCTCAACATAGATTACCGTTAATCTCACATTCAAAAAGCTCTCATGAAAACTTTGCTTCTGTGTCTGTGTTTAGCGTATCATCAATACAGGCAACAATCTACTTTTATTTGTACAGCCGAACACCATCTCGCACCCTATATGCGTTATGAAGGTGCTGACAGGGAGCCGGTACAGCATACAACCAACACAGTTTTCTAAGAGCTTTAACATTTGCAGGCTCCCTCTTTCTTCCCCCTTTCAAACAACCAATTACCAATGCATTTAAAGAACCTTCTTCATATTCATTGACTTATGATCTCGTTTTGATGAAATACACGCGTTACCTCGCATATGAATAATGCACGCGTAGACTCTTTGGGTCCCAGTTGTTCGATTCAGAATGCGGAACAAACACTGCTCAGTGAGTCTATTTCCGTTTCCGTTGAAAACAACCAATCAGACACTCCCTGGTTTGAATGGAGGTCTCCATAGCGGTCCGCTAACTGACGTCTGTGGAGCAGCTACGACTCCCGCGTCTGGATAGGCTATGGACGAACGAGAATGGAACGCAACGACTGGGCAACATCTTTATAATTTAAATACCCAATCAAAGAACCGCGCTAGACGGCTCTCCCTAAGGTCCGCAGCCTTCGTATAAATTTCCATGCCTAACATAGCGCCTCTATCTCCCCCTCGGCTCAGTTCTGGAACCGAGGCAACGACGGAGAGGTAAGAGCGCGCTGTGTGCTATGCGATGCTTAGGCAGGCTGCGAGATGGATTTCACTTCCCGTGTCTAATAGAGGATTTAAAAGATTTATTTTCCTCACTTACAGAGAGACTAACATTCTCTCCAAATCGACCTCTTGTTTTAATGAGCTAGTTGTTCATCAGCATAATTTACCACCACCAGAGATTCACTCTTCTTAAATGGCAAATATACACAGCTTGTCTGCACATATTTATTCTGCTGCTTTAACCACCCTTATGGGAAACAAAGCTGATGAATACCATTAGTTGAGTTATTATTATTATTTTTATTTTCATTCTTGGGTCTGGAGTGTCATCCTTCCCGAGGCTTCCCGTATTGCCCTCTTTGTATTACTGTTGAAATACTCTTTGGACTGTGCAGTCTTAAGAGGAACTAATAATAATGCTCTACTTTTTAGTGCGTGGCCTCCTTTATCCTGAGCGGTTGCCAGGTGAGGTGAGGTTTTTCCTCCCTACAATTTGGGTGAGTTGAATGTGACAACATCATGTAACAACCAATCCATATATGCACTTGACAGTTTGTAAGGATACTTTAACTTTTTCTTCTTTTTTTCTTCTTTCTGTTTCCTCATTTTCATATATACAGGAGAAGACACACCAATTCTCATGGAGAATTGGAAATGATCTGTAGATTTTCAATCACAGCACGATAAGTAAGTGTTGCAGTAGTGCATCATAGGTCCTGACTAAAGCCTATCTTGGCTGAAACATGTTGACCAGATAACACTCATGGTGAATAGCAATTCCTTGCATGCTAATATCACTCTGCTTTTAATCATACCACCTTGATGGACAGACTTAATAAAAATTTTCTTATGACATCAAGATAGGTATTTTTAATCACTTGGATTATGTTTCTTTCCTTTCCTTTTTTCACAATTTTTGATCAGTGCAACCTTGCCCCTCTAGCCTAAACTCGGTCATCTGTCCTGGTTGAGGGTTCAACCATTGGGTCCAAGAACTGCTAGCCTCAGGTTTGTCCTGAGGAGGGGCATATTGGGCACCACTTTTTCAATGAAAAAAACCCAGATGACGAAGTTCCACTAATGAGTGGGCTGATGGGTACACTTTCCAGCTTAGGACTCTGTACCTTTTCTCCTGGTCTTTTCTGTATTTATGTCTTTCTTTTGCATTAACCTTTTGGTTTTCTCTTCCATGTGGGACACTCTATAGGTTCCAACAAATTCAGACTTCTGGTACCTTTCGTGTGTTCAAATGTGCGGAAGATGGCCAGGGGCCGTCCAAATCTCGCCCACTATTCTAATTGCCCGCACAGCGCGAAAATTTGCGCCGCATGCAAGGAGTTAAATGGCAATTTGAAGTGGCAGAAAAACTGCACACAGGCACGTCAGTGGCATACCTGAGACAGGTTTGAAAGGCTACTTCTGTAGGTGACACAATCAGTGCTGCTGCCCATATTAAAATGGCATTACCCAAAATTATAGAACTAGCCCAGGAATTCGGCGAGCTCTCGGGATATAAATTGAATATCTCGAAGACACAGCTGATTCATTCGATTGAGCGCAGGCCTGATGGTATGGTGTTTTCTGCTGAAGCTTCCTATCTCGGTATACCAATAACCGCCAAAATAGAGGACATTGTACGGCTCAATATGGACTCTATCCTAGACTCAGCTAACAGGACTTTGGAGAGATTGAACAACTTAAATTTATCCTTGTATGGCCGTACTAATGTACTGAAAATGCTAATACTACCCAAATTTCTTTATTTCTTTCGAACGATACCTTTATTGTTTCCCTCTGTTTTTTTTATAAATTAGACAGAATGGCCTCTAGGTTCCTTTGGGGCTACCGCAGAGCCAGAAGAGCTCTTAAATGGTGCATTTTACCTAGGACTAGAGGAGGCTGGGGGGTGCCGAACTTTCGGCTATATTATTGGGCGGCCTCATTAATTCTAGTTTTCCATGACACCATAATGGATGAATCAACCAGGCCGACCATTTATGAAATGGTTTTGGGAAAGGAAGCACGACAATGTCTGACGAGAGTAATAGAACCCAGCTATTATAAAAAAACAAAATTTAAAATTATGGTAACCGCTTTTCAAATCTGGAAGCTGTTAAAAAAAAGATTTAATTGTTGTCCAGACCTGAATTACTACACGCCGATACTTAACAACCCGACTTTGCCTGAAATCTTTAGAGGCCCTGTTATGCCGAGGTGGCACTCCTTTGGAGTATGTTTGTTAGGAGATTTAAATCAGGATGGGCACTTTGCATCATATTCCTATCTGCAGCAAAAATATAATCTTTTGAGAACAAATTTCTTTAAGTACCTCCAAATTTGAAGTTCAAAAATCCTCTAAATCTATCCATGATGGAAAAAATTGATGTATTGGAAAGCTGCAGAAAGGGATGTAGAATTGGTGTAATATATCAGATGGTGGTAAATAGAATCCAGGATGATCGGAGTGTACATATAGATAAATGGCAAAGAAGACTCGAAATAGAAAACGTTGACCTATCTAGATCAATAGAGCTGTCGAGTAGGGTTTTATTTAATGGACCGTTTAAAAGTCAGCATTTTATGTCTATTTTTGATTTATATTACACTCCTTTTAAGGTAGCTAAATGGAAGGCTAAAAGTGGAGATAAGTGTAATCGGTGTAGCCATTTCGCTGCGGATTCCAAGCATATGTTTTTTTTCCTGTCCTAAATTACGTCAATTTATTATGGAAATACAATTATTTTTTAAATAATTGTTTAGGAATACAAAATGAATTACCGACAGAAGTAGTAATTCTTGGAACCCAGACAGATCAAATCGGTAGGAAAACGATTGAAGAAGAAGCTTTTCT
Organism: Lissotriton helveticus; assembly: GCF_964261635.1. Taxonomy (NCBI): domain Eukaryota; kingdom Metazoa; phylum Chordata; class Amphibia; order Caudata; family Salamandridae; genus Lissotriton; species Lissotriton helveticus. The sequence continues at coordinate 709,620,474 of NC_136070.1, forward strand.
ATTTATTTGTATGGCTTTATATCAATACTGTATAACTTCTCGTTGGTTAGATGCCGACCCTCCAGCCTTTCATCATTAGCAGTCAAAATTATTAGGTATCTATCAACTTGAAAATGCTGTGTATAAACTAAAGGGGCTGAAAAGGAAGGTATTCGGTCAAAAACTTTGGGCCCTAATCTCAAACTGGATATAATTATTTTTTTCTTTTAACCTTACATAACATCTTTTACTATCTGTATGTACTTCTCTCTTTTTGTGTTTTTTGATGAGGCTCTGCTGGAGTGTACCATTTATGTATGATGAATTATATTGTGTATAACTATCCGCTGTCCTAAAACTAATTTAAAAAAAAGGAAAGAAGGATATGCACTTTAACACTGGTTAGCAGTGGTAAAGTGCTCAGAGGTCTAAGGCCAAAAAAAAGAGAATCAGGAAAACGGGAGGTAAAAGGCAAAAGTTCTGGGGAAAGACCAGGTCTAACACTCATCTTAAACATTATCAAGATCATTTTCTTTAGTATTATACATGGCTGAAAATCTCACCATCTCGGGTCTAGAGATCTTGGGAACAACAAGTACTTACTTGCACCAACTTTGGTGAACCACTTACGAACTTTGTTTCAACTCTTCAAACCACACACACTTCACATACCAGAGTGCTTAGGGGCGATCCGGAGGAGAGGCTAGCGGTGTGCGATCCATCGTTGATTTCTGTTATAGGGCTCCCATGAGCCCCCAAGCTGACAAGCTTTTGGAGACGCACCTGCACGCCGGAGAGGCATCGAGGCCTGTGCCGGTTACTTGGTGACCTTCTCATCCACCCCAAATACTTTCTCTACTGATGAGGGAAACTATCCCGAAACCCGGGCCATGTCTCGGGTCTGAAGATCTTGGGAACAACAAGTACTTACTTGCACCAACTTTGGTGAACCACTTACGAACTTTGTTTCAACTCTTCAAACCACACGCACTTCACAAACCAGAGTGCTTAGGGGCGATCCGGAGGAGAGGCTAGCGGTGTGCGATCCATCGTTGATTTCTGTTATAGGGCTCCCATGAGCCCCCAAGCTGACGAGCTTTTGGAGACGCACCTGCACGCCGGAGAGGCATCGAGGCCTGTGCCGGTTACTTGGCGACCTTCTCATCCACCCCAAATACTTTCTCTACTGATGAGGGAAACTATCCCGAAACCCGGGCCATGTCTCGGGACTAGAGATCTTGGGAACAACAAGTACTTACTTGCACCAACTTTGGTGAACCACTTACGAACTTTGTTTCAACTCTTCAAACCACACGCACTTCACATACCAGAGTGCTTAGGGGCGATCCGGAGGAGAGGCTAGCGGTGTGCGATCCATCGTTGATTTCTGTTATAGGGCTCCCATGAGCCCCCAAGCTGACAAGCTTTTGGAGACGCACCTGCGCGCCGGAGAGGCATTGAGGCCTGTGACGGTTACTTGGCGGCCTTCTCATCCACCCCAAATACATTCTACACTGATGAGGGAAACTATCCCAAAACCCGGGCCATGTCTCAGGTCTAGAGATCTTGGGAACAACAAGTACTTACGTGCACCAACTTTGGTGAACCACTTACGAACTTTGTTTCAACTCTTCAAACCACACGCACTTCACATACCAGAGTGCTTAGGGGCGATCCAGAGGAGAGGCTAGCGGTGTGCGATCCATCGTTGATTTCTGTTATAGGGCTCCGATGAGCCCCCAAGCTGACGAGCTTTTGGAGACGCACCTGCGCGCCGGAGAGGCATCGAGGCCTGTGACGGTTACTTGGCGGCCTTCTCATCCACCCCAAATACTTTCTCTACTGATGAGGGAAACAATCCCGAAACCTGGGCCATGTCTCGGGTCTAGAGATCTTGGAAACAACAAGTACTTACTTGCACTAACTTTGGTGAACCACTTACGAGCTTTGTTTCAACTCTTCAAACCACACGCACTTCACATACCAGAGTGCTTAGGGGCGATCCGGAGAAGAGGCTAGCGGTGTGCGATCCATCGTTGATTTCTGTATTTGTAATTATAAACTGCTATTCAGTAACATATTACTGAATCGTAATTTAGGAATGATACATATCCAAATGCATTTTTCCAGCTGCAAACGGCCCGATTCAGCGAATGTGGCTGTTTGCGACCTGAAAGATGCTTGATACATCTGGCCCCTAGTTCACCGTGCTGTATGGAACACATCCCTTTGATTGCTCACGTGCTTGAGTACTGCTATTAGTTATGTCTAAACACAAATCCCATAGACAATTTGTATTCCCTGATGCAGTAGATGGGGACAGAAACGTGGACAGATTCCAAAGCAATCCACATACATAGATACTATGAAGCGCAAACTAACTTCTTTGAACAATAGGACAGTTAAGGAGAGCACTGCGGAATAAGCTGCTGAGATGAAGTCGATGAGAGTAGGCAATGCAACATTTCAAGTAAGATCCATCAGACAAAAGAATACAGACTGTGAAAAATCAATCTGAAGTCATGAACAAGTTCGTATATGGGGGATAAGTGATCTAGAATGTACTGGAGAATTTGGTGTATTTGGAAGAATTACGTTGGATATTATTCGATTAATGGCAAGTACTTTAAACCCCTTGCATGCTCAGGACGGCCCTCGGCCATCAGGCGTCATGATGGGAATGTGCGGAGGATGGCCAGGGGCCGTCCGAATCTCGCCCACTATTCAAATTGCCCGCACAGCGCGAAAATTTGCGCCTCATGCAAGGGATTAAATGGCAAGTTGAAGTGGCAGAAAAACTGCACACATAGGCACGTCAGTGGCAGACCTGAGACAGGTTTGAAAGGCTACTTCTGTAGGTGACACAATCAGTGCTGCAGCCCACTAGTAGCATTTAATTTACATACCCTGGGTACAGGGGTACCACTTTGCAAGGGAGTTATACGTAAATTAAATATATTAATAAGGTATACATCAATCACAAACATGTTTAGGAAAGAAGGATATGCACTTTAACACTAGTTAGCAGTGGTAAAGTGCTCAGAGGTCTAAGGCCCAAAAAAAAAAATCAGGAAAACGGGAGGTAAAAGGCAAAAGTTCTGGGGAAAGACCAGGTCTAACACTCATCTTAAACATTATCAAGATCATTTTCTTTAGTATTATACATGGCTGACCACTGCCTGCTCTTAAAAAAAGTTTTTGTGACCATTCACAAAGGGTAAAGGGTCCCTTGGGGATCTATTCCCATTTGCAAATGGGTTGCCACCTACTTGAAGTAGGTGGTATATGGGAATGTTTAGTGACTGCATTTTGGTTGTTAAACATTCTTACATACCACTGCAAATCGATATTAGGAAGGGTCGCCCTAAACACGCCTCTTCCTAATACTGGAACAGTATGTATTTGTAATTATAGGAAAACACAATGGGAGCACACTGCTAGCCTCTCCTCCGGATCGCCCCTATGCATTATGGTATATGCAGTACGTCCAACTTGAAGAGTATCGAAAAAAGTTCATGTGTGATTCACCAAAGTTGGTGCAAGTAGGTACTCGAATTTTCAGCATCTCTAGACACGAGACATGGCTTGTGTTTCGGGATAGTATCCCTCATCAGTAGAGAAAAGTTCTGGGGTGGATGAGAAGGCCGCCAAACAACCGTCACAGGCCTCGATGCCTCTTAGGCGCACAGGTGCATCTCCAAAAGCTCATCAGCTTGGGGGCTCACGGAGAGGCATCGAGGCCTGTGACAGTTACTTGGTGGCCTTCTCATCCACCCCAAATACTTTCTCTACTGATGAGGGAAACTATCCCGAAACCCGGGCCATGTCTCGGGTCTAGAGATCTTGGGAACAACAAGTACTTACTTGCACTAACTTCGGTGAACCACTTACGAACTTTGTTTCAACTCTTCAAACCACACGCACTTCACATACCAGAGTGCTTAGGGGCGATCCGGAGAAGAGGCTAGCGGTGTGCGATCCATCGTTGATTTCTGTATTTGTAATTATAAACTGCTATTCAGTAACATATTACCGAATCGTAATTTAGGAATGATACATATCCAAATGCATTTTTCCAGCTGCAAACAGCCCGATTCAGCGAATGTGGCTGTTTGCGACCTGAAAGATGCTTGATACATCTGGCTCCTAGTTCACCGTGCTGTAAGGAGCACATCCCTTTGATTGCTCATGTGCTTGAGTACTGCTATTAGTTATGTCTAAACACAAATCCCAGAGACAATTTGTATTCCCTGATGCAGTAGATGGGGACAGAAACGTGGACAGATTCCAAAGCAATCCACAGATATAGATACTATGAAGCGCAAACTAACTTCTTTGAACAATAGGACAGTTAAGGACAGCACTGCGGAATAAGCTGCTAAGATGAAGTCGATGAGAGTAGACACTGCAACATTTAAATTAAGATCCATCAGACAATAGAATACAGACTGTGAAAAATCAATCTGAAGTCATGAACAAGTGCTTATTTGGGGGATAAGTGATCTAGAATGTACTGGAGAATTTGGTGTATTTGGAAGAATTACGTTGGATATTATTCGATTAATGTGAGCAGCTGGAGAAGCAGAACAGCCAGATATATTTCTTTTTATGTCAACGCTCCTTCCAGAACTGAAACAATACGAATTATCGCCCCCTCTGAATCTTCAAAGGGTGCATAGATTCATTCCTGTCACCACATAAACAGGGCGCCCTAAGACCGATTATAGCTTGATTTGACCAACACCAATAAGAACGACAAATGAAAACTTTGGCAAAAAAAAAACCATGTTTCCCACATATACAAATCCACAAGATCTTTGTATTAGCTGTTTGTTTGCAGAAGGCAGATCAAAAAGTAGGAGACTTCTGGCTTTATGTCCAAAATGTAAGCATATGGATTGCTTGAACCACCCACAGTGTTGATCATGATATATGACAAGACTAAGGAATACAATGAGTTAGAAAAACTGGTGGAATTTGTAGGATCTTGAGAGACTCAGCCATGGAAACATCATGTCCAGATACCTGCTGTAGGAAGAACTCAACAGTACCACTTGCTGTGAGCGCCTTCATAGTGACAGAAGACTGTGAATTAAGAGGAAGCAACTGGAATCCTCCATGAGATGCTGGGCTAATAATGAACGGGACAGAATCAAATAAAGCCAGGGACCAATCAAGGTCACCCTTGCAAGCGTAGGTGCCAAAAAAGTGTTTATGTTTCAACTGTCAATTAACAGCGGCCACTAGTTATAGCATTCATGATATCACAGAATTCCATTATCTTTGACCACTTCTGTATAACACATGTTATGTAGGTCTATGTGTCCAACAGTTTGCCCTGGATTCCTGGTTACCAAAACTAGACAAGTGGGACATGGGGACTAATATATGTTATAAACCCTTACATAACCTCTGTTAATGTGAATGGCCTCACACTCAACATGAAACACACAAAACCTGCCAAACATGGCATTTGAGAATACAGACATAGCTTTGATATGAAGAATGCACCATTCCCTTTGCAATCTGAGAAAAAGAGGAAAGATTGGGTGGGGAAAGCCACCTATGCCTATAACACACAGCATGCACACTCCAAAAAAATACAAGACCATACAAGAGAGTAGGGGTGGCATTAGCATTTCTAGATCTGGGCGAACCAGGAGGATGATATGTTTTTGCTAAGATTGTGTCACGGGGCAGATGGTTGTGGTAGGCTCTGTTTATGTCCCAAAAGGCAGCAAGATGTTTTTCTTTGCCTCAGTTATTAAGGTTCTAACAGAGATTGGTAAGACCACACTGGTGATCTGTGGAGACTGAAATATAAACGAAGATCATGTAGTAGAAGGAGCAGGCAGGCCAGGCTTCTGCAATGCTAGCAATAGGAGTCTCCTCAATGAAATGATTTGTAATGATGCCTTGGTGAAAGTGCATAGGCTTTTACACCCCTGCTATAAGTGCATATTACATTTAATATGCTCAAGCCCAAAACTGTTGGAAAAGCAAAACAATAATGCCCTGACACCTTGGGAGGTTTATTTTCTTCTGTACAAGACCACCAAGCTTTCCCTGGTGACCCAAATAGAAACAATTACATCAGATAATCTGCTCTAAGTAGGGTGGACGGTCTCATGTACTTTCACCGGCGGCCTAGGTCCACCGGGCCTTCCGTGTCCACCAGGTCAGGAGAGCCAACAGAGGCTCCACCTGTAGAAACATGACGGTCCACCTGACTCTAAACAGAGCAAGCAGACTGTCAGTTTTTCAGACAGGATGCTCCATCACGTTTGAGGCAGAGAACCCTGTCCCCATTCTCTAACGAATCGCCTATGTTTCCATCATGGTGACCGCAATGTGAACTGGGGTCCACCCCTACAGTGGTATAGTCTGTCCCTTTACAGCAGCCATTTGCCTCTCTTTGCTGTAGACTCTTTGGGCCTCATTTATGAGAAATGACGCATCGCTGCGTGAAAGCAGCAAAGCGTCACTTCTCAATGCGCACTCCTTGCGACATACCTGATGCGTCATATTTAATGTATGTTATGTTATGTTATGTAAAAACTTGTCTTTTATAGCGCACGGCTACTCCTAGGAGTGTCCCGGCGCTTTGAAAAAAAAACGAGAAAAATAGAGACCGGGGCTAAATGCAGGACAAAAACTAAGGAAATTACTGGGTAAAAAGCCATATCTTCAGCTCCTTCCTAAAAACCAGTAAATTACTGATTTTCCTAAGAGAGAAGGGCAAAGAATTCCAACATCTAGGTGCCGAGCATCGAAAGGAGCATCCTCCACTTCTAGCCCGCCTAATGGGAGGAACAGAAGCCATAGCCAAAGAGGCCGATCTCAAAGTTCTAGAAGGCACATAGAAGGTCAGACGCCTCCTGATATATCTGGCCCCTACATGGTGTAGCGCTTTAAAGGCAAGGGTGAGTGCGTTAAAAGTAATCCTTCTTGAGATAGGTAGCCAGTGGAGCTTTTTAAGCAATTCCGATGCGCTCACTCTTCGCTGAAGGCCATAAATGGCCCTTGCGGCGGAGTTTTGCACCATCTGGAGGCGCGCCAAAAGAAATTTTGGCAGTCCCAAGTAGAGCACATTCGCATAATCTAGGCATGAGCCTATCAATGCCTGCACAGTAATCTTTCTATGCTCAAGAGACAGGATAGGGAGGAATTTCCTTAACATTTTCAAAATGCCGAAACATTTACCTGCAAGCTCACGAATCTGAGGCCCAAAAGAAAGGCCATCATCAATCTGAAACCCAAGATTTTTTGCTTTGGAAGAGGCATCTGCCGGAGGGTACATGTCCGGAGGCCACCAGGCCGTCCACCTAGGATCAGGAGAGCAGCCAAAGAAAAGCAATTCCGATTTATCGGAATTACATTTAAGACTGTGCTGTTTAAACCAGTCAAAGACCGCCCCGAGACAGCTTCTGATCCGCATGCCGTCAGAGTCAGACCCCTTCGAGCAGGTAAAAAGAAGCTGGCTGTCATCAGCGTAGGATACGATCTGGGCACCAAACGACTCCGCCACCGCCGCCAGAGGGTCCATATAGATGTTGAATAGGGTGGGGCTTAAGATAGAGCCCTGAGGCACTCCCACCTCCAGAGGCAGCATAACGGCAGAGAAAGGTGGCGCCCAGACCGTTTGCCGGCGGCCGGCCAGAAATGACTCAAACCAGTTCAACACCGTTCCGCGTACTCTGATCTCCCAGAGTCTTAAAAGGAGACCGTCGTGGGGAATGGTGTCGAATGCCGCTGACAGATCCAGCATAACTAAAATGGCCTTTCCTCCAGTGTCTAATACCTCCCTGATGGCATCGGTAACTTCTAGAAGAGCAGTCTCTGTACTCATGTTGGCCCGAAAGCCCAACTGAGTATCGTGAAGAATATCATTACTCTCAATGAAGTTAGATAGGGAGGTATGCACATGCTTCTCCACCACTTTTGCCAAGGCTGGGAGAAGGGAAATCGGCCTATAGTTAGCATGGACTAATGGGTCCAGATTGGGCTTCTTAATAAGCGGCAGGATCAAGGCATGTTTCCAGGCCTGGGGGACCACTCCTGTGCTTAAGGACATATTGAGCACCGGATTGAGCAAGGAGTTTATGGCAGGGGCTACTCTACCAAGACACTTAGCGGGGCAAGGATCCTGCGGAGAGCCGGACTAAAGCTTGGTAAGAAGGTCAGATACGTCAGTATTTCTGACGTATCTGTAAGCGCAAAAGTGACGCTTTGCTGGAGTGTGTCACAAAAGTGACGCAACTCCAGCAATGCTTCCTTTCACACATGGGGCAAGCCCCATGTGAAAGGGCTTGCGTCAGTCTTACGCCTGCTGTGAGACAGGCGCAAGATTTTGACGCAACGGTGTCCTAGAAGTGACGCAGTGAAATCTCATAGATTTCACTGCGTCACTTCTACGACCCTTTCTTGCGTCAATACGCCCCCTTTGCATACATTATACCTGGTGCAGGTATAATGTGGCACAGGGGTTTACAAAGTGACGCATCTACCTAGATGCGTCACTTTGTAAATATGGCGCATTGTTTACGCCACTGGTGCGTCACAAAAAGTGACGCACCGGCGGCGTAAAAGCGACGCAAGGGCTCATAAATGAGGCCCATGTTACTAGCAAGAGACTCTACAAAGCACATGGAAATGATGACTATGTTACAAAGGACATAGAAAGAGTACCAATGCCATACTTAGAATTATATTTAGAGAATGTGTGCTTACATGCTCCTGAATAATTGTTCTTCTATCTTACTCAACCCAATAACGCACTGTTCCTCCTTCCATTTTCCTTCCTCGTCTTTGTTTTCTTTCTATCCATCCTTATCTTTCATCGCTCTCTGAAATAGACGTTTGGCATATGGAAAAGGTGAGCCATATTGCTACAAGTGGCATATGAAATTATGGACAACGGCAGCTCTTCTTACGAAAATACATCTCTAAGAACCTCCATCACTTTCTCCATATTGGTAGCCCAGGAATTTAAAATGTAGCTACTTTGAGAAAAATTCGGTTAGGAGAAAATGATATTTCCTTGTGAATTGTAGGACATAATATGGGTTTAGGATTCTCTGTTTAGATGCTTCCACGCTCCATTGGGAAACAGGAAGGGTTTCAGTGGAGATGTTCTGCAACTCCTTTTCTTAATCTGAAGCCAGACAACAATTGCCCTTCTCCAGAGAAAAATATATAACTGGATCCACTCACGGACACAGTAGGGGTTCTTTTTTACTCTCTTGTTTGCAATGATTCGTAATTGTCCTCTATCTGCTCCTTAAACAGTTTCCTTTGAGGTGGGCGAAAATATACATTTATTTCATGTAATACACATAATTTTCATACAAAAATACACCTATTATGCAAATTACATCTTGCTGGTGGTCTGTGTGAAAACTGAAGTCAAGGGCACAACTCATCTACAAAAATCAGGCGCGATAACGGCGGGAGACTGTTAGAAGAGAAAATTTCTCCTGTCTTTCAGAAAAATATCTGTAATTCCTGCATGACATTTTCTTCTCAAACCAGTCTCTCAAGTGTGAATATTTATATTACTCCATTAGGCGGATTAGCAAGGAAAACAAAAAATATGTAACAATAACATTTCAAAAACAAACAAACACACAAATCATTCACATTCCGGTTGTATTACTAAAAATATCCTTGCCATTTGCCTAATTTTCACATGTATAGCTTCCGGTGGTACAGCATTTAATTACTTACTAATTATTTTTTTCAATTGATCCGCCAAAATGCTCATTTGGGTTGCTCGAGCGTTTTTCCTTCAGCCAATCTCCACAAGTTACATCACTTTTTTTTATAACTGTGATATCTTCAATGGCTAGCTGTCAATCCTGTCCCAGCACAACACCTCTCAGCTTCTAGCAACATTGATTGTATCCATTGAACACTCCGACTTTCTGCACTATCAGCCCGTAAAGGCAAACGCAAAAATAAAAGGTAACACCCGTACGTTTTTACCGTCATCAGTTTGAATAATGCAAATATTACATTCATATATATAAATTTGACAAAAACCTCACTAATCAGTGAAAATAGCGAAAGATCTGCCCCATACAAAAATGTTGTTTAATGTTCCACCACTCAGTGACATGCTTATGCTTTCCATTCTATTGTGGAATATCTCGACGCTGCAATTGGCACTGCTATTGAAGCTAAACCAAATTCAGTGCCTAATTTGAGCCGGTGGTTTCGGAACTTTATTGGCACTGTCTTATAACAGCTTCCCACGTGGTGGTGCTCTTTGTATAATTTTGTGAGGAACACAACAGTTGTTTATTAATGTAAAGTAAGTAAGTAAGTAAATGTTTATTGTTTAGTTAATTAAAACCATAACAATTTAAAACCTGAAAGTAGAAAAAGAAAGGAAGACCATTGTTATACAAGCAAGTTAAAAAAGAATTAAACAGTACATTTGTTTCATCTCTTCTTAATACTTCTAAAATTCATTATTAAAATTCTGTGCAATAGGTTTGACCTTTTTTCATCCTTTACCAACTTTCCGACCCTTTTAATAAAGTTTTTTAAATGCTTTGAGGAATTTAATCTGTCTGCCATTCAATGGAGTGTCTGAAGGGTTTAGGCACGCCATTATTGCAGCTCTACAGGACCTGATGCCTCTTTCATTAAAGCTTGAAAAAATCTTCTTTGTAGAAGTTGCACAGCCGACATGATTTTGGGCCGGTGTGCACCCAGACAGGCTGGTCCTCCAAAGATGCTAGTGTCCCAAAGCGTAATGTCATAAGTTGCTTTTTTACGTTAATTGAGAAAGTTTCGCTCAAATATGGCGCCGGTGCAAGGGACTTATAGTTATTTATCACCATCCAGGCGTGCGACCTTGATCTAAAGATGTTTATGCCCGATTGTGATGAATTAATTTTTGCAACTTTATTTATAGCTTGTTTGAAGGATTGATACAGGAGGTTTTTATTCCATAATTCTTTTGTACATGTGGTTGAAAGGGATTTGCATAGGTATTGATTAAAAAGACAGGTTTTGTCCTCATTTATTTCAGACCAAAGGGCTTCGTTAATTTCTGATGTAGCTACATTTTATTTCAAGCGATACCAAGTTTTCACTGTCGTATACATTCTGCCTATATCTTCATTTATTAGGCCGAATTCAAGGCGAACCTGGGCTGGGGAGGCCGACCTTTGTGTCTGAAATACTTTTTTGTAGATGGAAACTATTAATTGATTTAGGACTTCTCCATCTTCGCCATGAAAGGCAGCGCTGGTATATGTTAGTGTTGGCAGGATTTTTGCCTTCATTACAGCGAGCAGGGGTTTTTAAGAAAGACCCTTCAACTTTTTAGCCAGTAAGCTAAAGGCGAATATGAGGGCACTTGTTCTCTGTGTCATGTACCTTTTTTGCTCCATGAGGTTTCTTGAGTTATCGATATAGAGTCCTAGGTACTTGTATTTCTTTACCTCCTCTAGCTGGTTGCCATTAAGCCAAATTGTCTGTTTACTTCTCTGTTGGCTTCCAATCACCATAGTTTTAGTCTTGGATATGTTTATTTCAAGTTTGTTTTCTGAGATATAAGCTGACATTTTGTTCAGACTTCTTTGGAGGCTGATCTTAGTTTGGCTCATTAACACCACATCATCGGCGTAAGAAAGATGAGAAAGTCTCAATTTACCCAGTTTCAGTGGATGGGAATTTATGCGGTCCAGAATTTGAGAGAGGTCAGACAAAAACAAATTAAAAAGGTGAGGGGCCAGAATGAACCCTTGTTTGAGGCCTCTGGTCGTTGTCAGCTTCCTTGATAATCTTGACCCATCACCTATCTTGATTTTTAACCATGTGTTCGAATAAAATAGCAAGATACCTTTTAATAGCTTTTCAGGAATGGCCCATGATCGCAGCTTTTTCCACAGGAGGTGACGATCAACACTATCAAAAGCTGCTTTTAGGTCTATAAAGCAGAGGTAGAGATGTAGTTTCCTCTGCTTACACTTGTTTGCAATTAGTGATAGACCTAAAATATTTGTTTTCGTCCCTAAGCCCTGCCTGAAGCCTGTCTGGTTGGCCGGGTTAATGTTGAGATTATCAGACCAAGCCTTAAGCTCTTCTAGCACCAGAGTGGCATAGTATTTGGCCTCTACATCCAGCAGAGCTATCAACCTATAGTGTGCTGGATTTGATCTATCTCCTCCTTTAAATAGAGGGGTCAGAATCGAACCTTGCCAATTTACTGTTATGTTATTTAGGCGCTCTATTTCTTGATATAGGTTAAGGAGATGATTACCCCAGAACGAAGTGTCGTGTTTGAAAATTGCTTGAGGGATTCCGTTGGGGCCAGGTGCACTGTCGTTTCGGCCTTTCTTGATTATGCGTATAACACCTTCGCTGGAGAGGGACAAAATGCTTCTCGCTGATTTCGGGGAGACATTTTCCTCCGTTAGCTTTGTCCCAACGTCCATTTGCTCTTCCTTATGAAGAGTTATGGATTCTTCTGAGCCAGTTACTTTGGTGATTCCATTGGGCTTGCCTTTTCCCTCAGCTGGAGCATGGGTTTTTTCTGCTGATGTTTCTTTGGTGTTTTCTACAATAATTATGGCGTTTTCTGAGCTGGTTGATTCGGTGACCCTTTTGGGCTTGCCTTTTCCCTCTGCTTGAGCATGGGTGTTTCCTACAGATGTTTCTTGGGTAGTTGTTTCTATAAACCTCGTGGTTAAAAATTCCACCCACTCGGATTCTTGTATATTTGACGATATTACGTCCGTTGGTCTGTGCAGTTTATTTATGATTGCCCAAAACTGTTTTGAATTAGGTTTCTTAGAGCTACAAAGAAGTTCAGCCCAAAATTTGTCGTTGCTCTTTCTTTTGTCTTCCCAGAGCTCTTTTTTATAGCGTTTCCTTAGCTGCCTTACGCTATCCCAGGCCGCTGTGTCAGGTACTGTTCTTTTTAGCCTCCTTAGTGATTTTTTGAGTTTGCGTTTGAATGCTCGCAGTCCTGCCGTTGTTGTTTTTCCCGGGTCTTTTATTTGGCCATAATTGTTTGTCTGCTTTTGTCCAGACGACATTAATGTAGTTAAGTCCGCCTTGAAATTTACCCAAGCTTGAATTTTAGTCTGGGTCTCAGCTTTGCTTCCAGTTATCTTCCTTTTTATTTTTGACTGTAGTATTTCAATTGTGTCATTTGACCATTTTAGGCATTTTAGGTCAACCGTATGTATATTTCCTTCAACTGTTATATTTGACTGATGTTTAGTGATTTTTAACCTGAAGTGTATAAGCTGATATGAGTGATCGCTCCTGGTTGTGAACTCTATCGAGAAGTGGGAGAGGAATGGCATCAATGATACTGAGATGGCTGTATAGTCCAGTCTTGATCTTGTCTTTCCCCCATGGAATGTGTGTTTGGGTGGGAAATCGTCTGGAGTTCTGCCATTTATTACTCTTAGCCCTAGAAACTCCAGGGCATTTACCAAACCTTGGCCTGCTAGATCCACTTTTGGCCTTGTTGGCTGGTATTGTTGTGGGACCTTCCAAAAAATGTTGTCCGATGCTAGAAGATCATCCTCATCCGGGGTATGGATTAAGTTGGAGTTAAAGTCCCCTGTGAGTATCAACTCCCATAAGGGAAAGGTACTCCTGATGTTTGTAATGATTGCAATTAGTTGTTTGATATAGGCCGATTTTTTCCTAGCCAAGGGATGTGCGTATGCATTTATCAGCAGGATGGTTTTGGATCTGCTCGCAGACCCAGATGTTAATGTAATCAATTGGATATTAGGTACTACTGGGGCCATCTGTTCTGTGTCTATTTTTAACTCTGTGGATATATAGACTGCCAGGACCCCTTTTGGTCAACCGTAAGTTTTGGGTTTGATGGCTGGGACTGTATAGTGTATGTAATTTATTAAGGGGAGATCTTCTAGTGCCCAAGTTTCCTGCAAAGCTATTATTTCATATTTTTCCCATTTGTTTGGATGGAACCCGTTCTCCAGCCATTTTTTTGCCCCGGCAATGTCCCATGAGAGCATTTGTATGTTGCTCAAACCTTGGACTGCTGGATCTTTTCAATTGGTCAATGGCATGAGTTCGAATTTAGCACTCCTGGCAGCCAGCCCCAGTTGTCCTTAGTCCCATCCAGTCCATATGCCTGGTCATTCTGCGTATCTCTTTTCTGTACTGTTGGAAGACTGCTGCCCAATGCACCTTTGAGGAATGTTTGGTTATTCGGCGAGATTTCTTTTTGCCTTTGTCCGTTGCTCTTGTTGGAATTAAGATTACTATTTAAAGGGCCGGGATAGCGTGGTGACATTGGCTTTAGCAGTTTAATTCCCCAAGCTTAAAATTGAGCCTTTGAGTTCATGATATGCTGAGCGTCCTCTTCAGTCAGCCAAGTTGTCAACGTTTGCTCCTTATTTTTTTGACATTCCATTCCTATGAATTCTACTGCCAATAAATTCACAGAGGTCAAATAATTTAAGGCTGGGATGTTTGCTGTTAGTTTCAATATATTCCCCCTGTTCAGGATGTCATGATGCCCTTTTGAATCATATTCTGGAATTAGCAATAATTGCCGTTTCGATGGAACATTACAGTGACCTAGCTGTAGCATTGAGTCTTCTGCCTTATTTTCAACTTTGATTTGCTTTTTGTCGTCTTTTATTTCAGTTTTTATGTTTACATGTTGGGTCTTGTGATCTACCACAGAGTGTAAGCCCTGGAAGTCATCCGCCCAGTGTCCTGAACTGTGGATGGTATCTAGCTCCTGGTCAATATTCCTTCGGGTGTTGGCATCTCCCTTTATAGATTGAGGATTCCTTTAATTTTCCACCATTGTGTAGGGTTTCCCAAGGCCAAACACTTGAACCTGTGGACTATCCATTTTCGGGCCTTCAGTCTTGCTTTCTCCGCACTTTTGAATCTCCTGGACTGAGTTTTATTGTTTGTCATGAACATTTGTTGGCTTTCGCCGTCCATTCTCGAGTTTGAGTTGTCCTTGATTATTTGCAGCTTTGTTACCCAATGCTTTTTCTGCAAATGCATTGTGAGCTGTTAAATTGCAGGTCGAAGGTCCTGGTGGCTCGTGGCTTATCAGATCAACTTTTATGATTTCAGTGCATTGCCCACTTTTGTTC
The DNA here is from genome assembly GCF_964261635.1 of Lissotriton helveticus. Classification (NCBI taxonomy): domain Eukaryota; kingdom Metazoa; phylum Chordata; class Amphibia; order Caudata; family Salamandridae; genus Lissotriton; species Lissotriton helveticus. The sequence continues at coordinate 709,635,572 of NC_136070.1, forward strand.
TGAAGGATTTTAATATCCTTTTGATTATTTCCGATTATGTTCTCTGCTAGAATAACCTTTTTCTTTTTTTTTAATAACTCATTTTATTGACGGATCGTACATAAGATCTCCGAGTTCACCTGCCTCGACCGACAGAGACACGAGACACTCTGTTAGGCGTAGAAAAGTAGTTTTATTAGCTACAGCTAAGCACAGTTATCTAAGAATTACCACACAGGTAGGTTCTCAAGAGACTGCCACTTCAATCCGTGGCGCACGGTCTATTATACAACACAAGTTTACAATGACAACTCCCAATATACACAAAACTGACAAATAGGAATAGTTCGAAAAACAAGCTATCAGATGTCTAAAACACACCCTCCTTTCAGACCCCGTGTGCTCTCCTCCCATCAGGTTAATCAACACTAGTGCCCGTAATTCAATTTGCAGGTGGCAAAACATGTGTAGAATGCTTCAAAAGAAGGGCTATGTAACAAGAGAACACACGAAGAGAATAGTGAAGGCCAGTTAAATAAGATAAGGTAGAGAAGAATGGTGGGACCCAAACAGTGGAGTAAGTCATGGATTAATCAGTCTAGACATGGCTTTGTGAACTCGGCCAGACCCTGACATCAGTATCGCACACAAGGACAAAGATTGTTCTTTAGCGAGAAAAACATGGAGCAGCTGAAAACGGCAGAAAGACCATTTTACCGCGTTAGCCATGCTGCCTGAGTGAGGCAACATAAAATGGCGACTAAACACTAAATGGCGGCCATAGCGAAGCGGGGCCGAAAACTACGTAACCTCACCGGCAATGTTCCATGAGAGCATTTGTATGTTGCTCAAACCTTGGACTGCTGGAATCTTTTCCATTGGTCAATGGCATGAGTTCGAATTTAGCACTCCTGGCAGCCAGCCCCAGTTGTCCTTAGTCCCATCCAGTCCACATGCCTGGTCATTCTGCGTATCTCTTTTCTGTACTGTTGGAAGACTGCTGCCCAATGCACCTTTGAGGAATGTTTGGTTATTCGGCGAGATTTCTTTTTGCCTTTGTCCGTTGCTCTTGTTGGAATTAAGATTACTATTTAAAGGGCCGGGATAGCGTGGTGACATTGGCTTTAGCAGTTTAATTCCCCAAGCTTAAATTGAGCCTTTGAGTTCATGATATGCTGAGCGCCCTCTTCAGTCAGCCAAGTTGTCAAAGTTTGCTCCTTATTTTTTTGACATTCCATTCCTATGAATTCTACTGCCAATAAATTCACAGAGGTCAAATAATTTAAGGCTGGGATGTTTGCTGGTAGTTTCAATATATTCCCCCTGTTCAGGATGTCATGATGCCCTTTTGAATCATATTCTGGAATTAGCTATAATTGCCGTTTCGATGGAAGATTACAGTGAACTAGCTGTAGCATTGGGTCTTCTGCCTTATTTTCAACTTTGATTTGCTTTTGTCGTCTTTTATTTCAATATTTATGTTTACATGTTGGATCTTGTGATCTACCACAGAGTGTAAGCCCTGGAAGTCATCCGCCCAGTGTCCTGAACTGTGGATGGTATCTAGCTCCTGGTCAATATTCCTTCGGGTGTTGACATCTCCCTTTATAGATTGAGGATTCCTTTAATTTTCCACCATTGTGTAGGGTTTCCCAAGGCCAAACACTTGAACCTGTGGAATATCCATTTTCGGGCCTTCAGTCGTGCTTTCTCCGCACTTTTGAATCTCCTGGACTGAGTTTTCTTGTTTGTCATGAACATTTGTTGGCTTTCGCCATCCATTCTCGAGTTTGAGTTGTCCTTGATTATTTGCAGCTTTGTTGCCCAATGCTTTTTCTGCAAATGCATTGTGAGCTGTTAAATTTCAGGTCGTAGGTCCTGGTGGCTCGTGGCTTATCAGATCAACTTTGATGGTTTCAGTGCATTGCCCACTTTTGTTCTGAAGGATTTTAATATCCTTTTGATTATTTCCGATTATGTTCTCTGCTCGAATAACCTTTTTCTTTTTTTTTAATAACTCTTTTTATTGACGGATCGTACATAAAACACAGCACTCCGTACCCCGGAGGAGCTGCAACAAGTACATCATAGCATAATCAGCGATCCATAACACATTTTAACACTAAACCCCTACCCCCCGTCCCCTCCTACCCCCCGGCCCACTCCCCCGCTGCACAATGTCTCTCCAGTCCTGTAGGAATAATGTTGTCCATACTTAGGACAGTGTACACGATACCGCCTCCATGTCGTCATCACATCTGCCCCTCCGCACCTCTTAACGCTGCCGGGGGTTCCAGCCATAGGCCCCTGTAGTCCGCCCACCTTTTCCATATTATGTAATGTTTCCGAGGGCAGCCCCTGACTTCGAATATTGGTCGCTCCGATCCCATACAAAAATCAAGACCTTTTTTCCATACAACCACTTTGAGAGCCCTGGGGTCCTTCAATGCCTGAGCCACATCCCTCTTTGCCACTGTAAAGCCCAGCAAAAGCAAATGTCTCTTGTAAATGTTACCTCCCACCCCTTCGAGAACATGAACCAGTCCTAATTTGGGGGTACGAGGGAGGTCCCAGCCCAGCACCTCCGACAGACAATCCCACACCCCCATCCAAAATCCAGCCAAACCAGCACAGCTCCACACTGTATGTAGGAAATCACCTACTTCATGTCTACATCTCAGGCACTCTGAAGACTCAATCAAGCCAGCCCGCCACAATCTCTCCCTGGTGTAGTAAGCCCTATGTAGGTACTTGAACTGTATAAAGCGCAGGCTCATGGCAATGGCCACTCCTCTAGGGGATGCTAGGGCTTCTCGCCAATCCTCCTCCTCTAGCTCCCCTACATCCCCCACCCAGTGGTCCCGTAATGTCTGTAAGTTGAAAGAGAAATGTGTGACTAGTGTTTGATAAATGCGGTAGATTTTCTCGTCTTCTAGGTCCCCCATAAATATCTTCACCTCTATCGGGCTGAATTCGGGCAGGGAGTCTAGTCCCTCCAATGAGGGCATGAGTGCATGTCTGAATTGTAAGTACTTAAAGAACTGCGCCTGGGGCATACCATATTCTTTGCTAAGTTCTTGAAAGGATTTCAGTGTAGTGCCCTTCGGGACATGCCCTAGTGTGGAGATTCCTATTGAATCCCAGCCCCAGAAGACCCGCAGTGATGACAGCTCCGGCAGCCGCCCATTGTGCCAGAGCGGAGTCTCCTCCGTCAGTCTCCCCCACCATCCCATACGACGCAGCGATTGTCGCCAAATCTGAAAGACCACCTGGGTTGCCCTATGCAGCCCCTTCCTCAGCCTTGCGGAGTATAAAATAGTGTGTAGCGTATCCGGGTCCATCAGGTATCTCTCAAGAGCATATGCTGGGTCTCCTCTGTCTCCGTACCACCATTCATTCAAGACCAGAAGATGGGACGCCTGATAATGGACAGCATATCTGATGTTGCCAGTCCACCACAGTACGTGGCCAAAAGCAGGTACGCAGGGCCACTCGCGCCGCCCCCCCCCCGCCCACAGGAACTGACCCGGAACTGAATTAACCTGCTGGAACCATTGCGATGAGATCGTGTATGGGTGATTTTGTAGCTGGTATAGGAGGCGCAGCAGGGCAATCATTTTAAAAATAGCGGACCTGCCGTATAGGTTAAGGGGCATGCGGGACCAAGACTTCATCTCATTCTGAACCCTGTCCCAGACCGGCACAATGTTACGTTCCCAAGCAATTGGTGGCGAGACCGTCAAAAACACTCCCAGGTACTTGAGGCCCCCAGCCGCCATCTGCAGCGTCGACGCCCATGTCCCAATCCCCGGGCGATCACCCAGCACCCAAAGGGTGGATTTCCGCGGGTTCAGGTATAATTCCGACACCTCACCAAATATTTTCGTTATGTCCAGGACTCTAGGCCACGACCGATTCACATCCGTAAGGAAAAATAGGACATCGTCAGCATATAACGCTATTCTGTCCGACGGTCCTGCCTCCCATTCGAATCCCCGCAACTGGGCGTCCATCCGAACCCACGCGGCCAGTGGCTCCATAGCTAGAGCGAACAGGTACGGCGAGAGGGTGCACCCCTGTCGGGTGCCGCGGCCTATCGGGAAGGCCACCGAAGTAGCTCCTGCCAACCTCACCGAGGCCGTCAAATTAGTATACAGCAGCTTTATATAGGACATATAGTGTGGCCCAAGATTGAGACGCGGGAGGAGTGCAAACAAGTAGACCCTGCTCAGAGAGTTGAAGGCCCTGTCAATGTCGGCTAGTAACAACGCTGCCTGGGCCCCGGTTCTCCCAATCGCCTCCACCGCAACATTCGCTCGTCTAATGTTATGTCTCGTCGCCCTACGAGGCATAAACCCGGCCTGATCAGGGTGGATCAGTTCCGTGATATAGGGGAGAAGTCAGTTTGCAAGTGCCTTGGCCAGTATCTTGACTTCAATGTTTAAAAGGGAAATTGGTCTATAAGACTCGTGCCGGTCTGGTGGTCGTCCAGGTTTGCAGAAGACCACAATTTCTGCGTGTCTCCAGTCCGCCGGCAGAAGTCCGTGTTCCCTCGCCTCCTCCAAGGCTGCCTTATAATGTGACCCTAACTAGAGGTGATATTTCTTTAAGAACTCGCTCGGAAACCCATTGGGCCCAGGGGCTTTACTGGTATTAAGCTCCCCCAGGGCCGTGCCCAGTTTCTCGGCCGACAGCGGAGTGTCAAGGCGTTGTCGCACATCCTCTGGGAGCGTGCGGGGTGGAAGGTCGGTTAGAAATTTGTCAATGTCCAGCTCCGGGAGACTTTCCTGTGGAGCATACTGGGCCGTGAAATATTGGGCGAAGCTGTCCGCCAGCTTCTTCGGAGCCAAGATTGCGGTCCCAGCGTCGTCTCTCAGACCCGGCAGCACCTGCGCTTGAAATGTATTTTGGCAGAGTCTATACAGCATCGTACTTGATTTGTCCCCCCATTGATAAATTCTGCTCCGTGTCGCCAGCCACAATTGCCGAGCCTCGTCCAGTAGCAGGGACACATAGGATTGCTGCGCCAGGAGTAACTGTCCCACCTCCCCCCCGTCCCGAGCAACTCCGCACTGAGTCTCCAACAATTCTACCTTCGCTGCAGCCTTCACCAGTTCCTCTTTCAGTTTCTGATGCGCCGCCGCGCACCAGGCAATGTCCACTCCACGAAGCGTGGGCTTCAGGGCCTCCCATACCGTCCTCACATCTGTCACAGTGCCTATATTCTCCTCCCAGTAGTGGGCTATGGCCTCCCCCATATGCTGTTGGTAATCTTCTTGTTGCAGATTCAAAGCTGAGAGACGCCACCAAGATGGCTGTCTCTCTTTATCAAGGGTTACATCTATTGTGACTGGAGCGTGGTCCGACAGCCCGCGCGGCAAGATGGACGCCGAGTCAACACTCCCTATTGCGGCGCTTGGGACAAAGATGTAATCGAGTCTGGAAAAAGATTTATGTACCGCTGAAACATAAGTATATCCCCGATCATGTGGATGGAGGTAACGCCACGTGTCTACCCATCCCATTCCCTGTACATTGGTTCCCAGTTTGGTGGGTGTATCTGTTGTGTGTTCTCCTCCGGCTCTGCAGCGGTCTAGTCTACATTGCATAACATCATTCCAATCGCCTCCTATGACTGCCAGTCCCTCCGGAATTTCCGCCCAGATTGTGTACAAATTCTCAATCAATGCCCACTGTAGTGGAGGCGGGGTGTATACACTCCCAATTACGAGCGACTCTGTGCCTATCGTCCCTTTTATAAACATATATCGGCCCTGCGGATCAATCCATTGCGTCGAGTGGACGTAAGACAATTTACGATGCACCCAGATCGCCACTCCTCGAGACCCCCGCGCGAACCCGGCATGGTAGACCTGGTCGTAACCATATCGCTTCAGGCTTAGCGCTTTATTGCCCAACATATGCGTCTCCTGTAGCAGGCGAATGTCTGCTCTTTCCCTTTTCCCCAATCTTAGTACTGCACCTCTCTTAATCTTATCTAGCATCCCTCGCACATTCCAACTCATCACTCTCATTGAGGCTCTATGCGGCCGCAGTCCAGGGTCCTCAACCGCCATCTAATCACAAGCAGAGCAGCGGGTATGGCAATGGGCACAGTAGGCGTGAACACATCAAGAACAACAAACGAGACATCCGTGTGCAGTGCAACCCTTCCCCCACCCTCCCTCAACCTCCCCTCCACCCCCTCCCCATCCCCTTCCCCAAAACTCCCAGCCCGGTGTCCTCCCCCCAACTCCTCCTCAGCCTCTCTACCTCCCCCCCATACCTCAGCAACATTGAAGTACCTGTCGCGGCATAGGATATCGCCATCCCCCAACGGGAGGCTGGAGACCATCTATCCCAATGGATCCCCATAAACAACCCCCCAAATCCCCAACCTACCCCCCTAAGATATGAACTCCTCTAAACAAGGGGAATGCATCCGCCCTCCAGTGCGCCCCCCCACCCAGATACGCATCCCATGTCTGCAGAGCCATAAACCTCTACACCATTTTGTCCGTGATTCTCAAAATCTTCTGCCATCGTCAGTTGGGCCTCACATGGCTGCACAAGCCTCTCGCGCCGCACAGCGCACCAAAATTTTAGGTAGTACTCCTCAATCCCTCACGGATCCAACTTCCGAGCATCTGGGGTTTCGGTCTCCCCAGCTCCCCCTTCCTTTGAGGGAGATCGTTTTGATGTTCGGGATCTCCAGTTACTCCTACTCCGTGAGCGTCTGGGGGTCCGAGGCTGAGCCGCCGTTGAGGATGAGTCAGAGTCTCGAGCTGGCGGAGTATGCACTCTGATTCGAACCGTCTTATCAGTCCAGGTAAATACCTCCTCAGGAGAGTTAAAGAACTGTGTACGGGACTGGTAGATAACCCGCAGGCAGGCCGGATAGAGCAGAGCATATTGTATTTTGAGGTCTCGCAGGCGAGCTTTGGCCGCTGTAAAGGATTGCCAGTTTTGTATAGTCCGGGAATATCAAAATTCTCTGGTTGTTGCACATAAGGGGCTCCTGCAGTCGCGCTTGCCTCAGGATAGTGTCTCGATCATGGTAATTAAGTAGTCTGGCTATTACCAGCCGAGGGCGAGCACCAACCCGCGGCTTCTGGGAAAGCGCTCTATGTGCTCGTTCAATTATGAAGCAGCGAGAGAGGGACTCCAGCGGGAGCCAGCCCTCCAGCCATCTGGTGAGGAAGGCCTCCATGTTGCCCTTTTCGCAATCGTCTGGAAAGCCCACGAACCTTAAGTTGTTGCGCCGAGCCCGCCCTTCCGCGTCTTCTGCCCGGAGCGCCAGGCCCTTCTGAATCCCTTCCATGTTGGCTACCTTCTTCTTCAAGATCGCCACATCATCCTCCACTCCCGTTATTCTGGTCTCAGCTTCCGTTATGCGGGTCACGGCATTCCTCAGATCCTGGCGTAGTAGGGTGACGTCCGCCCCAACGGCCCGTATCTTAGCATCCAGCATGTCTCTAGATTGTGTAATCGCCGCCATGAGAGCCGCGTAGTCCGGCCCTGGCGCCTGGTGACCTCCCGCGGCTCCCGCGCTCCCACTCGGGCCCGTGAACTTGTCAATTGTCCATTGTTTTGAGGCGCTACCACCACTCCCGCCTCTGGTGTTCAATGAAAGGTGGGATCACTCCTCTGGATCTCGCCATGCGTATCACCTGTCTCCCAACGCCGCACCACCAGGGGGGCTCTTGCCAATATTACGCTCGTCTTCCAAAGCCCAGCAGGGCTCGCCAGCCACCCCTCCGGCAGACTACAGGACCCAGATAGTGAGTCGGCCACAGACTCAGGCCGCACCCAGTGACTCATGGATGCAATTGTCCGTCGCAAAAGTCCGCTCTGCCCACCCGCGATGTCACACAGTCCCTCCTCTAGCACCTTCAACGCTGCAGATCCATGCCCTTGGACTCGGGACCTGTAATTATTGCCCCTTGGTCCTACATCCACCTCTGCACACCCGGTTCAGTTTATTGCGCCACCTCCATGTTCCGTGCAGGCCACTTTACTCTCAGCAGGGCATCTTCCCAGATTTGCCTCGCGGTCTGGGCCGACCGCCGAACAGGAGGTGCCCCCGGCCCAATGTGGCCACCCCAGTGGCCCAGCACACCGCCCCTCCAGCAGAGGCCCACTCACCCCCTTGTAGCCAGGAAGGGGGGGAAGGGGGGACAAAGAGAGGGGGGGAAGGCTCCACCGCAGCACCAGCCACCATGGACCCCTCTCGCCGCGGTCCGACATGACCGCCGGGGTTCCACCACCTGCCCCCCTGCTCCCGCCACTCCACCGGTCCACCACTCTGCACTCCCCGGGTCAGCTCTCCGTTTGAAGAACACCTTCATGCCCCCACCGCACCTCGGGGATGTGCTTCTGCCTCCGGCCGGCCAATCGTCAAAATTCAGGGCCCGGCTGCGCGGTGCCTCCCAGGCCTCACCACCGCGGCGTCCACTGGTCCACCAGCCGGTCCCTGTTGTCGGGTGTGCTCCGGTGCCTTACTATGACCGGGGGCAGTCTGCACCATGGATATACTGGCCACTGTCACCGACTTCACCACTGCGCCGCTGGCCCACCGCTGCTCCCCGCTGGCCTGCCACGGTCCCGGGGAGTCGCGAAACTCGATGTCCCCGGCGCCCAATCTCGATGAAGGCCGCTCCGCTTCCGGACTCAATTGCCTGCCGTCCGCACCTCTGATTCGGCCTATTCTTGCTTCAGGCCCGTCGGCTACCTTCCGCTGCAAGGCACTTCGTCGGGACGCCCCTGGGTGTGGGAGAAGCAGAATATTTTGACCGGATAATGAAACGGCGGGACGGAGCTCTTCTAAGCTGCGTCCGCCATGATGGCTACCTTAGCCACGCATAACCTTTTTTTTAGGCCCATTTTTGTTGTCTCCTTTTCTTTTCGTAGTCTTCTTTTGGACCCCAGGGCTTGTGCTTAAATCCCGGATTATCTCTCCAACTCTTTCTATTGTCTGATTCTCATTTGCTGAATTGTCCTTATCAGTCGTTTCTTGGTTCTTATTGCTAATCGAGTGGTAGTCTGTAGAACTGACCGAGACTGTTTTTGCATTGCCCGTCTTTGTAAAGCAGAACATTGGATAAATCTTTGTTGATAGCTGCTTTGTAAGTTGGGGTATTTTGTTACGTGCTTTCCTGTCGCATTTTTTTGGTTTCCTTGAAAGTGGCGCGGCCTGTCCGTGTCACGAAGGAGTTGCACAGCTTTTTGTGCACATATGCAAACAGTATTCACGCGTACTCCATATTTTTTTCAAATTCATCCAAATTTATTCCAAAATGTAATCAGTTTTTCACCATCACGTCAAAGACAACGTTTCTGCGCTTTATGCATCTTTATACTCTGAGAATGCCCATCCAGGCTTATTCACAGGCAATAGCTTGAAACTTCACAATTCCAGAACATTCTACCCAATGCATTTCGGTCCACTCGACCTTCTTCGGGGGTATCTATAACGTTAAGAACATATTTCAGTAAACAATGCAAATGCGTGATAATTTTACAATGAATGTTAAACATTTATCTAACCCAAACACCCCTGTAACCAAAAACGTGTGACTACAATCATGTGTTTGACTCTTAAATACGCTGTTCTTGACCCCATCCTGCAGTCTTTAGGCTCCCCATTGAAACTGCCCCAGTTCTCATAATACACAATTAAATGTGCCCTCCTTGTTAACATCATGCTCGAGAGCCTTACTGCAAAGAAAAAAACTACTGTGACCATAATGTGAAATCAAATCTATTGCACCATAAATCACCCCGCTAAACTCCACCCAAAGTGACTACTTATTTCAGCTAACACTACATCCCTGCGCATACCTGCTACAAAATGTCTTCATTAACAATCGTCATCACCTCCTTATTTCCCTTCGACAGGCGTTTCAATCGTGCTGTTCCCTTCGTAGCTGCTTTTAAACCTTAAACTCCCACCTGTGTTCAAAACCTATCACGTGCTCTCTGTGTCTCCCTGTGTTTCTTAAAGTGCCCTCGACCTCATTCTCCCTCGGGTCATGCTGTATCAAGCCCCTGGTCACTGCTTCCCAGTATTCATCCTGAAATAATATCAAACAGTGTGAATCACATCTTCACCCACCACTGTATTCAGTAACTAAAAATAAAACATGTTTATCCAACGTGATACCAATAAAAGTACATGTTACAAGTGCGGCCCCAGTCCATTGTAAAATCCGCCGTAATTCATGCTCCTTCACGTTTGGTTTAGGAAGTCTCTGACGTGAAATTCGTGATGATTCTTATGCTCTTTGTCCAGTACTCGGCGGGGTGCTCGAACAGGGTTTGGAACGAGGTTGCTACTACTTCACTGTGGTTAAACCTGCAGCACACCCTTTTTCTTTTGACTAAACAAACTTTATGTCTCCTTTTCAATTTTAGCGTACAAAACTCCATTATGCTCCGTCCCAAACAAAGCACCTGGTATAAACATCCTTGAAAGTGGCGCGGCCTGTCCGTGTCACGAAGGAGTTGCACAGCTTTTTGTGCACATATGCAAACAGTATTCACGCGTACTCCATATTTTTTTCAAATTCATCCAAATTTATTCCAAAATGTAATCAGGATTCAAGGATGTTTTTGAAAAGGAGACATAAAGTTTGTTTATTCAAAAGAAAAAGGGTGTGCTGCAGGTGATTTCAGTCATTCATCCTCGCCATGTGGAAGAAGAGCACAGAGTCAGATTCGGCCAAGCAGCCCTCCATGTCCGACCTTGCCATCTCATCCTTCCTGACCCAGGTGTTGTGTGAGCGCGGCGGGTGCCTGGCCGTTCCCGAGATCCGGAAGCACCTCAGCCTCTCACCGACGCACATCACAAGCATCCTCCGAGAGGAGGCCTCCCGCTTCCTGCTGCTGGAGCCGGCGGGGCTGGTGCTGGCGCTGGCCGCCATCCGCACGTGCTCGAGGGAACGGTGCCCGGGCCAGGACTGCGCCCGTCTGCACCTCTGCCGCTTCTTCATCCTGGACCGGTGCACGCGCAAGAGGTACGTGCGCGCGAGTTAGTGACAAGGAACCGGGCTGGAGTCGAGGTCCCAAGAAGTGGCGCAGAGATTCACTGCGGGGGTTGCCAAGTGTGACTGAATGTTACAAAGTGATGACAGGCTGTGAATGAGAGGCTTTTAATGCATAAGAAGTAGAGGCAGGAGTGAGAGACTACAGGCAGTGTGCCCGGCATGGGCAGAGGCCATATAGGGGACTGAGGTCAAGGGAAGAGGTCATGGCGAGAAAGCAAATGACACACAATTCGGGCTGGACTGTTCCCATTGGGTGCAAGGTCAAGACTGATTTGCATATGGGTGGGTACAAACTGGAATGGCATGGTGAGCAAAAAACAGATGGCTTTAGGCCTAGATCTCTATACTGGGGTGAATGTATGTCATTGTTCTGCATTCTGTCCATCAATTGTCTTTTTGCATTTGTCACCCCAAGTGGGACGGGTATGACGTGTGGGTCCCGTGCTCTCCATGCCACTGGAGTCAAGCTATCCTGGGTGATGAGGGGTGAAACCCCCAAACCGGTCCTAGAATGCTTGATTCTAGTCCAGGGAGGACCTGGCCTGGCAGTTTTGGCTGGAATGTTCCCATTGGGCGCAGGGTCAAGACTGATTTGCATATGGCTGGGTCCAAACTGGAATGGCATGGTGAGCAAAAAAACAATGGCCCAAATATCTATACTGGGGTGAATTTATGTCATTGTTCTGCATTCTGTCTATCAATTGTTCTTTTTACACTCAGGACAGGTGCACACACCACACACAAGATGGCCGCGGTGTGATACTTACATATTCCTTCTAAAAAAGCAGTGGGCTGCAGGGTGGAGGGGTGAGATGACCAAGGTTTAGGATTGTACCAGGGCAGTGGCGCAGCTACTGTGAAGTACTCGGGGCAACAACAATGAATTTGTACAGTGAGGTCCTGTACAGAAATAATAATTGAAAAAAGTTTTTAACACTGAAATTCACCAGTTATAGTTAACTCAAGTAATTATAACTCATGCCCTAAAGTAACTATAACTCAGTCCCCGCCATGCACAGTTTTTTCACCAATAATTTAATTGCTAATGTTGCAGTGATATTATCAATGATGTCATAGAAAATGTCATGAGTGATGTAATATGTTGGGTAATTAGCAGTGCATGGCAAGGGCGCAAGTTATAGTTACCTTAGGGCACAAATTATAGTTACTTGAGATAACTATTACTATAACTGGTGAATTTCTATGGTTTTTAGAGGTTTTTTTATTTAGAGTAAAGTAATGGGGAAATCACCAAAAACAAAATATATGTAAATAGCCCTCTCAGGTCATTATGGAAGGAGCAGTGACTAAATAACACTGTGTGTGTGGGGGGCTCTGTGTGGGTGTGTGTGTGGGGCTCTGTGTGGGTGTGTGTGTTGGGGGGGCTCTGTGTGTGTGTGTGGGGGCTCTCTGTGGGTGTTTGTGTGTGTCATTTGCGAGAGAATAAGCTATTGGCATTGTAAATGACAATGCCATTTATTTATGTTTAAAAAAACATAAATAAAAATAATGTCAAGAGCAATGCCAATAGCTCTAACTTTAACAAAGGCAAAACCATTGCATTGTAAATGCTTGTTGTTAATGTTTCTTTGAGTGGTTTTGAAACCTTGTAAAACCGTAATATTTTGTGGATTGACGTGTTGCTTACTATCCAGTTGGGTAATCGTTTCAGAAACCAATATTCGCATGAAGTCTTTAGTTGTTGTCGGCGTTGTTTCAGTCGGCCAAACGTTGGCCGTGCCTTCTTGATCATCTTGGTCCACCCGGTGGACCTGAGCGGCTATCTGTAGCCTTGTTGATCTTGCGTTGTTAGTTGCTGGTTTCGGGGTGGAAGATGTATGGTCCCCTTGAGATGTTTTAAAGATTGTTGTTGGGGAATAGGATTTTTCCCTGTAGCTAAGGGCCCTTTGGTCAACGTTTTGCGAGCCTGCTGTTTGATTCAGATGTTCTAAGTTTTCTTCATTGGTGTTAAATATGAAGCCTTCACTTTTTGTCCTGTCCACTTGGAGGAGATCGTTGCTCAAGCATGTGTCCTTTGTGTAACGTACCTATACTGGTACAATTCATCAGCTCCACTTTAACTGCCGGGTTTGGACCAACCTTTTCCTCATTCTGGATTGGTTTCTGCAAGAGCCATTGTTGGATTGTACCATTTAAATTTTGCGCTGGTTTCTTTTGTACGTTGTTTTTTCTGTTCCACGGCGATAAGGATGTCTGGGGTGCTAGAAGAGTCATAAGGCCTGGGATCTCCGCTGATGTAGAATAAATGGCTGCCCCAGGATCTTTAAGCAATAGCAGTCTGTCGCTTGGGGCTAGCTTTCATTTGGTACCTTCCTCTATATTTCTGAACATTGTTATTATAGGCGAGATCAGAGGGCTTTTTTGCCTCGTGGCACAACCTTCTAATTTTGTACTTTGTTTTTTCTTTTGCTTTTCACTCTTGGCCTTCTGGGTTGGGGTTGGGATCTGTCTGACTCTTCCCGATCTCATTTCTCTAATTTAGCTCCCTCTTTGTAAAGCCGGCAGCTGGGCCCCCGAGTACAACAGAGAATGAAATATACATTAAATCACTAATACCTTCCACCCAAAGCTATAAGTTGAGCGTGGGCTGCATGCATTAGTCATTTTTAATGTATAGTCTGAATTGTCACATTTGTATGAGTGTAACGGTTGGTTGTGATGGTATTGTCATTGACCGCACAGGTAGGGGCAACTGGTGGTGCATGCTGTCAAAAAAGAAAAAGAGATAACAATGGAATTAAATTGTTAGCACATACACATGATTCAGGAAAGGTTTTAAGTGCACATTTGTCAAATTGGATTGCTTAATGAAAATTGGGGGACACTATGTCACCAAAATAGTGTCATATGTATGAACAAGCCACACATATAAATTTAAACAGAATTTGTCGAGAGCACCACCACTATAGAAAATTTACAAGGTCCGTATTTTCTGTTGGTCCTTTCAGTTGTGTTCAACAGTATACATTGGTAAGTATACAAAAAAACCTGTGGAAAGTTCCAAATTTTTTATTTTTCACAATCCAGCTTGAACACACAGCCAACACGTGTTTCGTTGAGAGACCACTTTTTCAAGGCTTACCAACAACACAGTAGTTAGAAAGAAGGTTCACAGCACGAAGCATTGGTATACTGCTCATCATCGAAGAGAGTGAATTCAGTGCAGAGCGACATAGTACAGATAGACCTTGGCTTGAGAACCAATCTCCCTGTCTTACAAAGAAGTGTAAAATGAGGAGCTAGGACCTTGGTAAGTCCCTAGCCCTTGGTTCTGCCTGAAGCGGTCAAAAGAGCTGAAGGGACCGTCTGTCCCAACGCGAGTCTGCCTTTGGAAAAGCCAAGGTCTATCTGTACTGTGTCATTCTGGACTGAATTCACTCTCTTTGATGACGAGGAGTATACCAACGCTTCGTGTTGTGAGCCTTCTATCTAACTACTGTGTTGGTGGTTCATGCTGCAGTGGACTCATGACAACGTCTATGACACTTTTTTTTTTTTACCAATTAAGTACTGGGGGCCAGATGTATGATTCTTACATTTTGTGACTCGTAAATGGCATCACTTTGCGACTCTCGCAATTTGCGACTCGCAAAATGCAATTTACAACAGTGTCTCAGACACGGTTAGTGATTCCTAATGGGGTCGCAAATTGCATGCCTCAATAATATTCATGAGGCAGATGCTATTTGTGACCCCATTAGGAAAGGCCAGCACTCACAGGGATGGTGGCCTGCTGGGGTTAGAAGACCACCATGTCTGTGACTGCTTTTTTATTAAAGCAGTTTTTTTGTTTTTAAATGCAGCCCGTTTTCCTTAAAGGAAAACGGGCTGCATTTAAAAAATACAAATTAAACATTTCTGTTTCATTTTTTAAGAGCAGGCAGTGGACCCTGGGACCACTGCCTGCTCTTAAAAAATATTTTTGCAGACACTGACAAAGAGGAAGGGGTCCCCTTCCTGTTTGCAAGTGGTTTACCACCTACTTGAAGTAGGTGGTAAACTGCAAGTGTTTTTGCAGACGGTACATTCCATTGTGACTCGCTATCAGTAGTGAGAGTCGCAAACGCCATTTTACATGTCACCAATTTGCAAAATAGCGCTTGTACATGCCAGGAACCTTTTTTGCAGTCTCAAATGGGTCGATTTCCCGTTTGCGACCGCAAAAACTGTCATACATCTGGCCCTGTGTGCTTTCTTTTGTATTCATAAATTGAGAAAGCACCACTCCTGTTTCAATTCTGCTTGCATTTACTGTGAGAAGGTGCACATGTTCACTACAGAGAATTTATTATGTATGCATGCCTACTTAATTCCAATGGTGCTGGTAATCCTTATTAACTCCACCCCTAGAGTTACTGACTCCAAAAGTATCAGTAACTCTGGGAGGTGGATCTAACACACACAATTGATCCTTTTTAGAGCCTGGGCCTGTGTCTTGCAGTGCTTGGCTCTTAATAGAGTGTTTGCACCAAGAGACCACATTGATGGCATCAGTGTTATCAACAGGTAAGTCTAACTCATTGAAGCAAGTGTGCTTGGTGGTAAAAAGACAGAGGCCTCCTTTATCCTTCTGTGCTAAATCAGGAGGGAAAAAATCACAGCACAGTTACCAGGTGCGCTTTGCTTTAGCTCATGAAAAAACCTTCTGTGCTTTAAAAAAGCACTGGCGATAACACCAGCTTTTGTACATTTTCAAGCCTTTTGCTGGTGGTATTATTGCTGCTAATTCCAGCATTTAAGTCTATACCTATAACTCAAAGTCAACATTTGGAAATTGGCAATAATCATAGATATTTTGTCTGACAGGTGATGCAGCTGTCAGGGCCCCGCACGGAAGCATGCATCCACTGCTAAAAGGATACTGAGGCTGCACATTTGGAGAAAGAGTGTATCAACTAAGAAAAATCTGCACTTCCTTCATTAACAATTTCTCCTACCACAAATATTTGTATTATTCTCTGCTGTGCATTAGGGCGAGAAAGCAAAAGACACACTAATGATGGACGGAATGTGGAACAAATCAATCAGTCACCCCAGTGAACAAATCTGGGTTAAATCCATTCTTCTTTTGCTCACCATGCCACCCCAGTTTAGACCCACCCATGTGCAAATCAGTCTTGGCCCTGCTCCTCATGAGAACAGTCCAGCCTGAACTACCAAGCGAGTTCTTCCCTGGACCAGAAGCAAGCATCCTGGGACCAGTTTCGGGGTTTCACTCCTTATCAGCCAAACTAGCTTGAATCCAGTGGCACAGTGAGACCGGGACCCACATCTGGGCGTACCTGGCGCACTTAGGGTGAGAAAGCAAAAGGCACATAAATGATGGATGGAATATGGAACAAATAAAACATTCACCCCCAGTCAACAGATCTGGGTTAAATCCATTGTTCTTTTGCTCACCATGCCACCCCAGTTTAGACTCAGCCCTATGCAAATCAGTCTTGACCCTGCTCCTCGTGGGAACAGTCCAGCCCAAACAGCCAAGCCAGGTCCTCCCTGGACCAGAAACAAGCACCCTGGGACTGGTTTTGGGGTATCACCTCATATCAGCCAGTCTAACTTGACTCCATGTTTAAGCAGCTGTGTGAGTGAGTGAATGGCTGTTTGAGTGGCTGTTTGGTTAAGTTAGTTGGTGTGTGAGTGAGTGTACTGAGAGTGTCTGTGTGAATGGCTGTATGGGTGAGTGAGTGGATGTGTGAGTACTTGTATGGATGTGTGAATGGCTATGTAAGTATTTGTATGGGTGTGTGAGTGGCTGTGTTGAGAGACTGTGTGGGTGTGTGAGTGGTATATAAGTGACTGTGTAGATAAGTGGGTGTGTGAGTAGCTGTATGGTTACGTGTTTGGCTATGTGAGTGGTTGTATGGATGAGTGACTGGTTGCATGAGTGGTTGTATGAGTGAGTGAATGGTTGTCTGAGTGGCTGTATGAGTGAGTGAGTGGGTGTGTGAGTTCCTATATGGAGGAGTGAGTGGGTGTGTGTCTACTGGTATGGGCGTATGAATGGGTATGTGAGTGGTTGTGTGGGAGTGGGAGCGAGCATATGAGAGGTTGTATGGGGTGTGAGTGGTTCTGTGGATGATCTCATCAGTGATGTCATCAGTGATATCATTTGAGATGTCATTTGAGATGTCATCAGTGGTGTCACTGCCCATGTCATCAGTGATGTAATATGTAAGGTTATAAGCAGTGCATTACAGGGTAGTAAGTTATAGATATAGCTCAAGTAACTATAACTGCTGAATTTCACTGGTTTTGCACAAGTTCAATCTGAGCCTAACTATAATGTCTCTGTAATCTTTGTTTTTTTCAGTGAACTTCTACGTTTTTTTAAATTCTATTTGCTAACTGTAACATCCTGTAACCCTTTTTTTAGGTGAATTTCAAAGGTGTTTTCAAAATCTGTTTCCTAACTATAACATCCCTGAAAACTTTGGTTTTAAAGGTAATGTTTATGTTTTTTGATGAGTAGTCATGTCTGCAGAGGGGCGGGGAAAGGGGGTGGGGCCTCCGACCAGCTCTTACTGGAGGTAACCAAAGGGCTTCTGGGCCCCCAAGAACCTTCAGCAACCAAGAGGACTTAATCCTCAAACCAAAAGCATGCCAGGAGGCGCGTTTGCAGAGTTGTGAACAAAAGAGGTGAGGCCTCCGAAGACTCCTCAGCAGTTCTGCTGTGTGGGAGTTACTGGAGGAAACAAGAGGCTTTGTTGGCCCCCAAGGACACTCTAGAGTCAAAGGGACTTCATCCCCCAACCAGCACTGTGACAGGAGGCTTGTTTGCAGAGTGGAGGAGAAAGGGGGCGTGTCCCCTAAAGTCCTATCAACAATCACACTCTGTGGGACTTACTGGAGGTAACAGGATGGCTTGTTGGCCCCAAGAACCCTCAGCATTCAAGGGGACTTCCCCCCCCAACCAGCAGTGTGCTAGGAAGCATTTTTGCAGAGCGGTGTAGAAAGGTGCTTAGCCACTGAAAACCTCTCAGCAATCCCACTGTGTGGGACTTACTAGAGGTAATGGGAGGGCTTTTTGACCCCAAGAACCCTCTGCAGCCAAGGGTATTCATCTCCAACCATCAGTGGGACAGGAGGAGCGTTTGCAGAGTTGTGGAGAAAGGGGGCGAGGCCTCCGACGACTTGCCGGTCCAGCAACTTTTTTTTCTAATTATTATGGGAGGGGATGGGGGAATATGGCCCCCTTCCTGGTCAAATTTATCTTTTTTAAAGTTTTTTTTCAATAAAGCCCTTTTTGTTAGGGACCATGGGGGAGCCTGAAAACTCCCACAGTCCCTGCTGGTTCCCTGCTTCCTGCGGGAGACAGCATTGCTTTTGGACAGAAGGAGCTGCTGAACATGCAGCTCTCTCTGTCCAAAAGCAATTCTGCCCCGCTTCTCATAAGCAAGAGTATTTTTTCTGCTCTTGCTTACTAGAAGCGGACCAGAGTTTGCTATGGCTTGGCTGGAGCACCGCCGTTGCAAACTGTAATGTCCCAGAGGTGGGCACCCCAGGACATTGCTGTAACTGTCCCGGGGATGGTGGTACCCAGGGCTATCTAAAGTTCCACAAGCGGGGCAGCGCAGCCCCCTCATTTGCAGGGCATAGCTCCAGGGAAGTGGTGGTCCTTGGGGCTGGGGGTGGGGCAGAAACCCCACATTAATATTACATTTAGCCCTGGGGAGGTGTAGGTACCCGGGGCTGTGGGGTGACGTGTGGCCCTCCTCAGAGAAAGTGGTGATCCCCAGGACTGCGGGTGCCCCCCTGCATTAATAAAACATTTGCCTGGTGGAGGAGGTGGTCTCCAGGGAACGGGGTTGCCCTTGGCAAACCCGCATAAATTATGAAAAAATTCTCAAGAGAGGTGGCAGTCCTTAGATATTGAGGGATCCGGGGGCCCCATGTGTCCCCCTCCTACATATTTGGACATGCCCTTGGGACTTGGCCCATCCAGGGACGATTAGAAACAAAGCACGGTAGCCCAAGCTTCATATTGTTTTTTACATTTTCAGCAGGATTTGCGGATCCAGTGCGACTCCCGCCAAATATCTTTTTTTAAATAATGCTCTTTTGGCCCTGTGGGGTCACTGTGGCACCCCCTGCCAAGAGGCCTAGGGGTCAGGATGTATCTATCTTGCCGCCTTTTCTTTTTTAAATTTTTTTTCCAGTGATTCGGTTCAACCGAGTCACAAGATGGCTGCCAGCAATTCCTTGTTTTAAGTGTTGGAAGTCAATCAGATCTGAGCACCCGATCGGAAGGGGTCGCAGATCCACCGTTTGCCTTTATTCCTATAAATACAACTGGAAATTTCTTTAAATATGCTTCAAAACTACTGAACGTATTTACACCATTTAACAAAAAGGTTGCTTTCTGGGCCAACAGCTACCTTTCTGCCAAATGTGGTGTAATTATATTCAGCAGTTCGGGCTGTAGCATTGCTTCAAATTTTCTCTGGAAATTAACATAACGAAAACGTGTTTTGGGACCACCAATTTTTCTCGACCCCCTGCTTGATAGATAACCCCCAAACTTTCAAGACAGCAAATGAACTGTGCGTCAAACTAGTTTTGAAAATTTCGCTAAGATTCATCAAACTATGCCAAAGTTTATTGATAAAACAAAACTTTTCTTCCTATTGAAAATACATCCTAACAATAATTACCTACTGACAGTGGCGTAACAAAGGCCCCTAGGGTGCAGGGGTGCCCGTAAGTTGCAGGGGGGCCCCTATTCACAGTACTCAGCCTAGAGAGCTCCTTAAAGAGTCCGGAGGCAGTATATATATATATATATATATATATATATATATATATATATATATATATATATATATATATATATATAACTGGCGTCTCTCACAAAGTGAATTACATGCGCTCTCGGACAAGAAGGCAAAGGGGGTCAAAATGGTAGATGATGCAGTTTAATGCACAACGCGTTTCAGCAAAGAAAGCCTTGTTCACGTGCAACCTCACACAGGAAGACACCAAGTATAAATAAAGTTTTGCTGTGCTGTAGACTCATAATCAACAAAAGGTAGGACTGGCAAGAAAAACAACTGGTTATTTGGCAGACATGTTGGAATGGTCAAATGGAACGTACATAGTTCTGCAGTACCTGACTATTATTAGGTGAATGATACACACAAATACTTACATACTTGAATGTTCATGCGAAATGCAATTAAATGATTTCAATGGTTCAAATTCTAAACAAAACATTTTTTGGAAAAAGCATATGACAATGTCCGATACACACTCCTGTGTTAGCCAAGTGGCGTGATGAGGAAAAAATCAATGAAGCAAATTATTACACATTTGCAAGGAATTATTCAATGTCAGCACTTGTCCCCCTTGTCTCCAATGTGGATATCACATATGTGCATGCAGACAGCCCGCGGCTGCAGAACAATCTACACAAGGGTGGTTTCAGCCTAAATGCGCTGGAGAGAAACAACTCAATACAATGATAGCAGCGCCAGATGCTGCATTAAGTATAAGTAAGAATAGTGGTTCAGCATAAAATGTAAAATACAATTTCATAACATGGATCTCTTCCACAAGAAGTAAAAGTCTGCAAGGTCCATCAGCGGCCCATGGTGTATCCTCTAAGGTAAATATATAAGACCTAGTTACGGGTGATGACTAAGGAGAGTGCTGCTAAGTCAGTGCCACAGTCGACCCAACCGTGAAATTCAAACAGTACCTAGTTGTTATATCTGCCCAAAACTGTGATGGTCTAGGGTTGGCCAAAATCTTTCATAACTGGAATAGTCAAACCTTGTAGATATGGTGTCTTGAAGTGTGGTACAGACTCGAGCAGTGATTCCAGGAGTGCAAAGGTTGGGAGGTCATACAATCGCTACTCTCTAAGTCTACAGCACAGCAAAACTTTATTTATACTTGGTGTCTTCCTGTGTGAGGTTGCACGTGAACAAGGCTTTCTTTGCTGAAACGCGTTGTGCATTAAACTGCATCATCTACCATTTTGACCCCCTTTGCCTTCTTGTCCGAGAGCGCATGTAATTCACTTTGTGAGAGACGCCAGTTATATCAATTCAACCGGACTGCTTCGCCGGCATTTGCGCCAACTTCCACGGGTTCCAAGTGCTCCAGAAGAAGCTGTTTGATTTTCTCATATATATATATATATATATATATATATATATATATATATATATATATATATATATATATATATATATATATATATATATATATATATATATATATATAAATGTATATATATCATCACTGGCATTTTACCTCACAGTAAAAAAGGATGAATATATATATATATATATATATATATATATATTACCTACTGGCGGTCGCCAGTAGGTATATATAGTTAGGATTTTTTCTCTATGGGTTTTTTGAAAATTCTATGTCTAATAACTTTGGCGTTTGTGGACGGAATTGGCTGAAATTTTCAGGAAAATGGCACATTTTGTTTCTGAGCAGCCCTTGAAAATTTGGGGGGGGTTCGTCAAGGGGGGGCCGAGAAAAAAGGGGGGTCCCAAAACGCGTTTTTCCCATGTTAATTTCCATAGGGCGGTTGGCCTCACTTTTAGCCCGAACGGCTGAATGGATTTGCACGAAACTTGGCAAAATTGTAGGGACTGGTAGCCCGATGTGCCTTTTGTAGGTCTCAATATATGTGCTCCAGTGGATTTTGAGAAATTAACGTTTAAAAAAAGATATATATCTGTAACAGCGGACCGGGCAGCGCTCTGGTTCGCGGACTTTTCGCGCAACGGAGCTTTGTGAAGCGAAGCTGATTGGTTCTCCGGCGTCTGTCAACATTCCAAACAGTCCGTAGCGGCCGCCATCTTGTCTCTCGGTAGAATCGAGAGACAAGAGGAGGCCAAAGCGAAGGGGCAAATGACCATAAGGGGGCATAGTACATTGTCGCTCACCCCCTAGGTTTGATGTGGAGGTTTTAAAAGGGCCCCGCGGGGCAAAAAAAAATAAAAATAATAATAATCGAACAGCTGAATGGATTTGCACGAAACTTGGCAAAATTGTAGGGACTGATAGCCCGATGTGCCTTTGCTAGATCTCAATATATGTGCTCCAGTGGATTTTGAGAAATTAACGTTCAAAAAAAGGTATATATCTGTAACAGCGCACCGCTTCGCGTACTTTTCGCGTTACGGAGCTTTGCGAAGCGAAGCTGATTGGCTCTCCGGTGTCTGTAAACATTCCAAACAGTCCGTAGCGGCCGCCATCTTGTCTCTCGGTAGGATCGAACAGCTGAATGGATTTGCACGAAACTTGGCAAAATTGTAGGGACTGGTAGCCCGATGTGCCTTTGCTAGGTCTCAATATATGTGCTTCAGTGCATTTTGAGAAATTAACGTTCAGAAACAAGATATACATCTGTAACAGCGCTCCGCTTCGCGGAGATAAAATTATATGTGTATTACCTAGCTGTTGCTAACACCAGTTAGCGACGGCTAGTAGAAGATAGCGACCATCTTGGGCCCCACTTTGCATGTGAGTGATATTTATCACTAATGACATGCAAAGTGGGCATGCCAAGATGTTAGCGACTGGAAACAGTCGCTAACATCGCTATCTCCTATTATCAACTTTTGGAAATATTCGAGATAAGGGCGAATATCTCTAAAAGCTACCACCTGCCCTGAGCAGTTCTTAGCCATGTTATCCAATGGGAGGTGGATAACATGGCTAAGAGCATTAGCTCGGTAATGCATGAATATCGCTGAGTTTTCAGCGATATTAATGCATTGCGGTCGTTTTTTATCGTATTTCCGATAAACCTTGATAATAGCAAGGTTTATCTGCGATAATTTCTGACGGTAAAAAAATCGTTGCTAAGCATCGTTAGGGATAAATATCGCTTAACTTTGGTAATATGCCCCAACGTCTGTTAACGTTCGATTCGAAGGAAATCAGGAAGTGTTGAAAAACATTGTCTGCGCCATCTTGTCTTTTTTCAAATGCCACACTTTTGTCGTGCACGGCAGCCATTTTAGATGCCTTGACCAGACCCACTCTGTGCACGCTGTCGATCCTTAGCATGGCTCCCCACCCTCGCAAGCATCTCACCCAGGCAGTGGTCACCCCCGCTCTCTGTCTTATGCATGGGTAATAAACCTCCCCCCATCTGCGCTGCTCTTCCCTGAGAATCACACCCTGTGCCCGCCCGACACCTCCCTTTCGCCCTATTCACTACCGCACCCTCTGACACTCCTTTTCCTCTGTGTCCGATTGTCCAGGCCGGTCCTAGGCTATCAGCTAGCCCTGCAGATGTAGTTTATGGCCACAGCTGTAAAGAATCACCCCTCTTCAAAGGAGTTATAGTAGATCAAGGCCCACACTTGATGAGATCCGTCACAGCAGAAGCGTTGCTATTATCTGAAAACCATCCTGTATTGTGATTGGGGAGGGGACCGAGCGTGAAGCGGAAGATTCCAGGGATGACTCTTTGTACATCAAAGTTTTTACAATTATGTGTCACATTAAAAATATATAGCACTCCGACAAAGTAGTAAGATTATAAAACTTTAATAATTTATAAATATATACAAGAAAACAAAAATAGTAATAACATATAAACATTTTTAGGGAAAAACAACGAAGTAGCGGTCGGCTGTGCGAATAGTCCCAACGCAGCACAACGTCCAGATTTCCGGCGTGGGGCGTCGCGGGGGGTGGGTCATCAGTAGCAAACTGTTGTGCGAATAGTTCCAAGGCAGCAGAACGCGCCGAAATCTAGATGACACGAAAGTGATGTCTAGTAAGTTGCCACCCAGCAAATAACGGCATGGGGCGTCGCGGGGGGTGGGTCATCAGTAGCAAACTGTTGCGCGAATAGTTCCAAGGCAGCAGAACGATGGCACCAAGGTGATGTCCAGTAAGTTGCCGCACTGGTTTTGGTATCCTACAATGCTGCTCCGAATAACGGCGTGGAGCGCCCCGGGGGAGGCGGCGTGAACGGGCCTCTCCAGGTGGAGTGTCATCTGTTGTAGTGGGGCGCCCCTTTACCGTTTCAGTTGCCATTCCGTCCGTTTTTGGTCCACTGTGTCAAAAGCCGCAATTCAGCTGAGTTGCGCCCACTCTTGCGGTGCAGCGATAGGCGGCTGTCACAGGACTCTCAAAATGGCGGCAGGCTGTTTCCTTTTTGGGCCTGGTCCACTGAAATGGCCCTGGGACACCTTGGAAATCGGACGCTTGTCTGCTAGGTCTTGGACCTCATTCTCGAAAGCGTCCCCTCCGCCTTGAGAATTCATCAAAAGTTTTGGGGGCTCCGACTCCTGCAGGCTTCTGGTGGGGAGCGGCTGCCATGATTGCTCGCGGAATGACCACGACTGAGCTACGAGATGGTGGTGCTTTCATGCTGACGCCAGCTTCAGTCTGAAACATCCAGAAACAAGGTGGGGCTTTCATCGTTTGGGGAAAAAAAAAAGTTTTCATCCTATGAAAAGTGTTGTTTTTAGGTCACATGATCAAGCCTTCCATCATTAGGAAACCAAAAGTAAAATGAACCAATGAAAAGTTTTATAAACAAGTCACATGACCTGTTATGCGGCATAGGGTGTAAAATTAGGAGAAAATACGTTGGCACGTGAGGCGGCGTCAGTAGCGGACCGATGTGCGAATAGGCCGAAGGCAACACAACGCGCCAAGATCTGGATGGCACCGAGGTGGTGTCCAGCAAGTTGCAGCACTGGTGTGGCCATCCTACAATGCTGAAAGTCGGCGTGGGGCGCCCCGTTGGCCTGTGAGTTTGCGTCAGTAGCGGACCGATGTGCGAATAGGCCGAAGGCAGCACAACGCGCCAAGATCCGGATGGCACCGAGGTGGTGTCTAGTAAGTTGTCGCACTGGTGTGGCCATCCAACAATGCTGAAAGTCGGCGTGGGGCGCCCCGTTGGCCTGTGAGTTTGCGTCAGTAGCGGACCGATGTGCGAATAGGCCGAAGGCAGCACAACGCGCCAAGATCCGGATGGCACCGAGGTGGTGTCTAGTAAGTTGCCGCACTGGTGTGGCCATCCTACAATGCTGAAAGTCGGCGTGGGGCGCCCCGTTGGCCTGTGAGTTTGCGTCAGTAGCGGACCGATGTGCGAATAGGTCGAAGGCAGCACAACGCGCCAAGATCCGGATGGCACCGAGGTGGTGTCTAGTAAGTTGTCGCACTTCTGTGGCCATCCTACAATGTTGAAAGTCGGCGTGGGGCGCCCCGTTGGCCTGTGAGATGGCGTCAGTAGCGGACCGATGTGCGAATGGGGCCAAAGGCAGCGCAACAATATTTTCTGATTTGAAGACACCACAAGGCGCTGAGATGCCAAGATCCGGATGGCACCGAGGTGGTGTCTAGCAAGTTGTGGCACTGGTGTGGCCATCGTACAATGGTAAAAGTCGGCGTGGGGCGCCCTGTTGGCCTGTGAGATGGTGTCAGTAGCGGACTGATGTGTGAATGGGGCCAAAGGCAGCGCAACAATATTTTCTACTATATTTTCAGAGTAGAAGACACCACAAGGCGCTGAGATGCCAAGATCCGGATGGCACCGAGGTGATGTGTAAGTTGCGGACGGATGTGCGAATGGGGCCAAAGGCAGCTCAACAATATTTTCTGAAGAGAATACACCACAAGGCGCTGAGATGCCAAGATCCGGATGGCACCGAGGTGATGTCTAAGTTGCGGACCGATGTGCGAATGGGGCCAAAGGTAGCGTAACAAGATTTTCTGTATGGAAGATACCACTAGGCGTTGAGATGCCAAGATTCGGATGGCACCGAGGTGATGTCTAGGAAGTTGTGCCACTGGTGTGGCCATCGTACAATGGTAAAAGTCGGCGTGGGGCGCCCTATTGGCCTGTGAGATGGTGTCAGTAGCGGACTGATGTGCGAATGGGGCCAAAGGCAGCGCAACAATATTTTCTGACTGACACCACAAGGCGCTGAGATGCCAAGATCCGGATGGCATCGAGGTGATGTCTAAGTTGCGGACTGATGTGCGAATGGGGCCAAAGGCAGCGTAACAATATTTTCTGTATGGAAGATACCACTAGGCGTTGAGATGCCAAGATTCGGATGGCACCGAGGTGATGTCTAGCAAGTTGGTGTGGTCATCCTACAATGCTGAAACTCGGCGTGGGTCACCCCATTAGCCTGTGAGATGGCGTCAGTAGCGGACCGATGTGCGAATAGGCCGAAGGCAGCACAACGCGCCAAGATCCGGATGTCACCGTGGTGGTTTCATAGTTGAGAGGCACTTCATCTGCAGTGGGGCGCCGAGATCCGGATGGCACCGAGGTGATGTCTAGCAAGTTGCTGTACTTGTGTGGTCATCCTACAATGCTGAAACTCGGCGTGGGTCGCCCCATTAGCCTGTGAGATAGCTGTTCTTTGGATTTGGGCCTGGTCCACTAAAATGGCCCTGGGACACCTAAGAACTCGAACGCTCAATTTTTTTTCCTTTCCTGTACATGCAAAAAAAGGTAAATGCCCGGTATGTTACACGCTTCATCTGCCACGATGAACTCTCCAGAGGAACCGAAAAAATATATAGTTGTTGGTGTGGTCATCCTACAATGCTGAAACTCGGCGTGGGTCACCCCATTAGCCTGTGAGATGGCGTCAGTAGCGGACCGATGTGCGAATAGGCCGAAGGCAGCACAACGCGCCAAGATCCGGATGTCACCGTGGTGGTTTCATAGTTGAGAGGCACTTCATCTGCAGTGGGGCGCCGAGATCCGGATGGCACCGAGGTGATGTCTAGCAAGTTGCTGTACTTGTGTGGTCATCCTACAATGCTGAAACTCGGCGTGGGTCGCCCCATTAGCCTGTGAGATAGCTGTTCTTTGGATTTGGGCCTAGTCCACTAAAATGGCCCTGGGACACCTAAGAACTCGAACGCTCGATTTTTTTTTCCTTTCCTGTACATGCAAAAAAAGGTAAATGCCCGGTATGTTACACGCTTCATCTGCCACGATGAACTCTCCAGAGGAACCGAAAAAATATATAGTTGTGGTAACTATACCATGCATCGTCATATGGAGAGGTGGCACCAATTAATTATAGTGCTGCATAAAAGAGAGATTTGGAGGAGAACCCCTGACCTGCTAGTACATTCATCAAAGAAGTGGCACTGAGAGCTTCAGAGGCAAGGGAAACGGTCCCAAATATTTAGAAGAACTTTGGAAAGATTAAAATGACATGTTTAGATTGTGGTAAATTAATTTCATGTGGGCAGATGAGTGTTACTCTAATAAATACAGCATATGAACATCATCATAGTACAGCGCTGGGACGCCTCCGGGCAGCTATTCTGCGCTTTATAAAACCTATTTTCATTTCATTTCATTTCATAGTCGATGGTTGGTAGAGACATTTTGACTATATCCTGGACCTGCCCGTCCTCGCCCAAAATGGCGCCGGAATAAATGGGACTCGTAACTCCTTGTTGTGTACTGGTTGCAGAACCTTGAAATCACGAGATACGTATGCAGTTTTGAAGCACATGGCGGGCGGGGACGAGAATTGATTGAGTATTTCGACATCCCTATTGATATTAAGTTCTGATGTGTTATTGATTACTGTACTATTGAAAGTTCGAATTAACGTCACGCATGGTACTTGCCCGCAAATGTATATCTAGATAATTTTATTGTAACTGGCTCTGTCGTATTTTAATTATAAAATGTACGTCCACCGATTCCGTAACTGTTAGACACCTTAGTTTTTGCAACCTAATGGCCCGCCCGTTACGTTCCTCTACAGTGTAAATGTCTATTCATCATATACGATTACAGTTTGCTCCGTGGCAGGCCCACGTGGTTATAGGCTCGTATTTGTATAATGAAATTTTCACAATAAAGGTTTTTAAAAGAAAACATGGTAGTAGTGTATACATTGGTAAAGTTTTTAATAATAGTCACTGTTTTAGAATCATTAAAAGGCAAGTGAAATAAAGCAGACCAATTACATGAAGGGTAAAAGGTATAATACGAAGGAACGCAGTAAAGATAAATGGTCAAGGGCTGTTGTGTTTTCTATTCCTGCAACATAAAGTGATCGATAAGAATCTCATATTCAGGCGTATCGGCGACTAAGACAGCAGGTCGACCCTCTTTTGCTCAACGGCTCCGTCATGGGACGAAGAAACGCTCTTTTTCTCGAAAAAAGAATATATTTTACTTGCAGGACAGTTGTAAAATTTCCGGGAAAGTACATTAGCTTGGAACATTATAACATATATTTAAGAGAAAATAATGTTCGGAAGTAATTAAAAGCGTAATTTTTAGGTGATATGACCAAGGCTTTCATCATTAGAATAAGAAAAGTAAAATGAACCAATGAAAAGTTTTATTAACAAGTCACATGACTTGTTATGCTTACGTTACGCGCTGCGCGCCCCGGATGACTTCCGGATGCGCTAACGCGGCGCGTCATATGACGCATTACGCGACAACGCAGGTCCAGAATATAGTCAAAATGTCTCCACCAACCAGCGGTCGAAACACAACCCCTTTCAGCAGGCTAAATAGTTCTGTTAAATGACAACAGAAAGGACAGGCAACAAGAACCATCAGTCAAAGAGGGGAGGGCTAGTTCTTCTCTACCGGGTTACATTGGGGCGCTACCGGAACTGATCAAATTGGTAGTCTACAGTGTTTCTGGATGTTTCAGACTGAAGCTGGGGTTAGCATGAGAGCAGCACCATTTCGTAGCTCCGTTGTGGCCATTCCGCAACCAATCATGGCAGCCGCTCTTTATCGTTATTTTGGGCGGGGTGGGTGGCGGAGCCGAGCTGTTTTGCAGCCATCATTGTGTGGAGTTCAGTTCATCTCACTAGTTTTGTATTTGTCATGAGGGGTTGTTCCTAATGTTTCTATTTTAGCGAGGTCAAAAAGAGATCCCATTAGTGGCCTACTGATTTTGCTCGATTCCTTTTCTTTTTTTTTACACGATTTTTCGTTATCTGCAAAGACTAAACAGAGTATTGCGACTCTGTGTTTGTTTGTAAATAGAGAATGAACCAAAGAGAACTAATTCTAAAACAGTAAATACTTGGATAACAATCAATCAAATGGAGAGAGAAGCAGGCACGACGGATTACAACGGGGGCAAAGGCCTGCGTTAACTACCTTTCACTATCTGCAAAGAGAGAGTACTCCTAATAGAAATGAGGGGGGGGGGGCACCATTCAAAGCAGATCAGTGTGCATAAACACGAAAATGTTTTCACTTACCACGTACTTGACATTCGACAGCTTATGATATTTGCTATTAAAAAACCATTGAAATTCACTGAAAAAACCATAGGTTATAGACCATATATAGTTAGGAATTAGCATTTACAAAACCTTGAAAATTCACTGAAAAAACCATAGGTTATAGACCATATATAGTTAGGAATTAGCATTTAAAAAACCTTATTTTACTCACACAAAACCATTGAAATTCCATATATAGTTAGTTGCACTAACTATATATCGCGCACCCGCAATCCACTGCTGATCATGTCACATATTACATCATTCATGACATGGTCAGTGACATCACTGATGACATCACTGATGACATCTCAAATGACATCACTGATGACATCACTGATGACATCTCATTTGACATCATTCTTGTGCTAATACGATAAACCTCTTCAGACTCTAATATAACCTTAGATACACTCAGTGTATACAGACACTCACACACTGCCACTCATCCATGGAGTTACTCACACACCCAGTCAGTCATGCAAAGAAACAATCTCACCTCCATTTCTTCAACTATACAGTTAAACACACCTTACTTATTGAAACATATACTAACACATATTTACTCTCTTATACAATCCCTGATACAAGTTCACAATGATCGATACAACCACTCACTCATTCAGTGGCTCTCATGCACAGTTATTTATATATGCCAACTCTCACATGTACTGTGTTTTACATATGTACTTACTATATATACTAGAATGATGTCAAATGAGATGTCATCAGT
The DNA here is from genome assembly GCF_964261635.1 of Lissotriton helveticus. Classification (NCBI taxonomy): domain Eukaryota; kingdom Metazoa; phylum Chordata; class Amphibia; order Caudata; family Salamandridae; genus Lissotriton; species Lissotriton helveticus. The sequence goes on from NC_136070.1 coordinate 709,665,587, forward strand.
GATGTCATCAGTGATGTCATTTGAGATGTCATCAGTGATGTCATCAGTGATGTCACTGACCATGTCATGAATGATGTAATATGTGACATGATCAGCAGTGGATTGCGGGTGCGCGATATATAGTTAGTGCAACTAACTATATATGGAATTTCAATGGTTTTGTGTGAGTAAAATAAGGTTTTTTAAATGCTAATTCCTAACTATATATGGTCTATAACCTATGGTTTTTTCAGTGAATATATATATATATATTCACTGAAAAAACCATAGGTTTTACACACGTTATAGTTAGGAACTAGCATTTACAAAACCTATGAAATTCACTGAAAAAAACATAGGTTTGACACCAGTTATAGTTAGCTGGAAAATTTATTGATATAAAACCAATGAAATTCCACGTTATAGTTAGTTGGACTCACTATAACTTGCGCGTGTAATGCACTGCTGATGACGTCACATATTACATCACTCATGACATCACTGATGACACCATACAGTGAATGTGTGTCTTTCTGAAAAATAAATATGTGTTATATATGTATATATTATTGAATATCTTAGTAAATACATATATTAGTGAGTAATGCTTAAATATTTAAATATATGTATTAGTGTTTCACTTTGTGTATAAGTGGCTGCATGGGTTGATGAGTAAATACATGTGTATGTATATAGGTTATTAGAGGTTTTTCTTAGTATCAGTATGAGTGTTTGCATGCTTTGGTGGAGGTATTACTTAGTACATAGATGCAAGAATGACTGAGTCTCTGTTTGTATGTGTTTTGAAGACAGCATATGTGCAGGACTGTATGGGTGGATTAGTGTGCATATGTCTGTGTTAGTGAGTGAATGACTGTCTTTTTAGTGTCTTTATCAGTAACTACATTTGATTTAATGTAGTATATGTGAATATTGATGTATATAAGTGACTATATGTGAGAGTGAAGGATTATAAGAGTTCCTCTTTAAATTAGTATGTGTTTCTATAAGTGATTTTTTAAGAGAGTAAGTATGTGTAAGTTTCCTTAGAAGTAAAGTAATAGTGTGTGTGTATAGCTGTTTATTTTCAATAGTTTATTTGCATGTGTGAGTATGTGTGTGAATAATTTTTGGATGACTTTCGGTGTGTAACAGGATGTGTAGGTGTATCACTACATATGATTACTAAATATATGTATGAGTGAATATATAGAACTGTTGGTGAATTAGTGCATGTGTATATAGATGGTGGAATTATTGAATTGGTTGTTGTAACTGGTATGGGTATCTCCATTTTTTTGAACATTTTAGTTTCTATTTTTGAATATGCGTTTCAAGGGTTAGATTACAGTGAAAGGAGGTCTGTCACTGTGTCACAAGGATGGTGTCATCAGTGATGTCATGAGTGATGTAATATGTGACGTCATCAGCAGTGCATTACACGCGCAAGTTATAGTGAGTCCAACCAACTATAACATGGAATTTCATTGGTTTTATATCAATAAAATTTCCAGCTAACTATAACTGGTGTCAAACCTATGGTTTTTTCAGTGAATTTCATAGGTTTTGTAAATGCTAGTTCCTAACTATAACGTGTGTAAAACCTATGGTTTTTTCAGTGAATTTCATTGGTTTTTAAAATGCTAATTCCTAACTATCTCGTGTATACAACCTATACTTTTGTCAATAAAGTTCTGGCAATATTTTTTTCGAAAACAAGCCGTTTTCTTCACTGTTCAAGTTGCATAGAGACTCCTTGTAAAACGATACAGAATTAGAAAGTATGTACCTTGCCTTTTTTTGAACGCATTAAAATTTGTCTGTAAATAAAAATAGCCTTTCTAAACTTTCGTGCGCGACCCGGTGTGCGCACTCTCGGCAACAGTTCTCAATAAAATGGATAGCGCATATCCAAGCTTTCGTGCGCGACCGACTGCGCGCACCCACCTATATATTTCGTGAAAACTTTGCAATCTGAACTTATTGAATTTCTTTATAGACCCATCAAAGAACTTATAATACGTCAAACAGACTAAACCTAGGCTTCTTTTTTAATATTATGAAAATTTTCATTAAATGGAGCCGAATGTCTTTTTAAACTTTCGTGTGTGACCGAATGTACACACCTTGGTATTTTAAAAAAAAATATAAAAGGTTTTATACTTTAACAATTGTATGCTTGAATCGAGCTCAAAAGATATATTAAATCCGAATATGTTTGAATTTACTTCTTTTCACGTTTTGAAACTTCGCTGAATTAGACCGCTACTTCCAAATGACGTACGTGACTAGATACTATCACCGCGTACACGTCCTGAGATGCGCATGTGAAGTCATTTGACTTGAAAACAACACTTCCAATTGGTTCTTAGTAGTTTCTATTCTGCAATTTACACGGAGGACTCCACCCACTTCCCTCACTATCTTTTGTACTCTCAAAAGAGAACAACGTTCAACACCCTTCGGAAGACTTTGCTGAAATGGCTGCCGCCCCGCATTCATCTTCCGAATCTGAAGGAAATGAGCCACTACCTTTAAAAAGAAAAAAGGAATCTTTTATTTGGGAATTTTTTACTTATCCTGAAGAATTAAAGAAAGTAAATGCGCCAAAAGTTACCTGCACGATATGCAATTCGGTTCTCTCAAGAGGAAATCCAAGAAAAAAATATTCCTTTTCCATACATACCATGATGCGGCATGTCAAACAAGTGCACCCTGTGGAATTTGCAAAGGCATCGACAAGAGCCCTGGCCACGCTATTACCATCAGAGGTGGCCAGCACATCTTCTGGTGGACGACCTGTATCTCCATCGAGTGCTGTGATGGACTTGAGACCATATCTTGCAAAGGTGCACATGAAATGCAACGAGTGTGGAGAAATTCTTCTGTACGGAGAGCAGAGCCTCATTCTTACTAAACTAAAAATTGAGAGTCATAAATGCCCCGAGAAAAGATAAATTTCTTCATTTCATTTTGATCCTGTGTCACACTTGAAAATGTTGTTGCAAGTTTAAAAAATAAAAAACAACATAACAGTTGTTTTAAAAAAAAAAAATAAAAAAAAAAAAGTTATTTTCAGAACTAACTCATTGTACCAAAAACAGCTCCAGGAGCATATTATAAAGGGCGTTTATCTCTCGTTTTTTGGCTTTCGATCGTGCGCGACCGTGTGCGCGCACCCGCCTATATATTTCGGGAAAACTTCGCGATTGCAACTTATTAAATTTCTTCATAGACCCATCATAGAACTTATACTACTCAGAAGATATATTAAATCCGGATATGTTTCGATTTACTCCTTTTCACGTTTTGAAACTTCCCTGAATTAGACCGCTACTTCCAACCAGATACTATCACCGCGTACACGTCCTGAGACACGCATGTGAAGTCATGTGACTTGAAAACAACACTTCCAATTGGTTCCTAGTAGTTTCTATGCTGCGTCAATACCTACGCCTGCTTCAAACACATGCACAGTTTTGAAACAGCATGGGCCTGAAAGTCACTGAGTGAAATATCATACATTACAGTCAGCCACTTTCAAGACGCATTCCTTCAGAGGAACACTTACCGTTTATTAGAGGTAGATCGTCCGACTCCACCGGAAGACACCCCTAATAAAAAAGACATATATATAAAATGCGGACTAGCCGCTGTATCGTACTAGCAAACTTTAACTTAAAAATCGTTAGAGAAAACAAAAGGAATCGAACAAAATCAGTAGGCCACCGATAGGATCTCTTTTTGACCTTGCTAAAATAGAAACATTAGGAACAACCCCTCATGAGAAATATGAAACTAGTGAGAGAAACCGAGCTCGACGCCATCTTGCCCCCTTTTAGGCCCCATCACGAACATAGATAGCCCCACATAGCAAAACGTGATCTTATCGCCTGCCCAACTTCAGATCTGACCCCCCCCCCTTTTGCTCTCATGTCCTGTCGGAATGTCCGGCTGTAGATTACAATCACATGTTACATTTGGGAGAGGAAACGACATCAGAGCGACAAATATTAGAAATATACCACACAACAGCAAAATAACAGGTTAAAACGTTTTTATTCCTGAACAAAAATATATTAAAACAACTATGGAGAACCATTACGCGAATAGTCCGGAGGCGACACCACGCGCCAAGGCCTGCCCCCAGGATGAACCAAGGGATCCGTTCCTGGGGCCGTGGCAAAGAGCAGCCGGCCGCCATCGGCCAGAGAAGGCATGGGCCCGACCCGAGATGTAGTTGTGGTCCCATTCTCTTCCTCTTTCGGCGCCTTGCAGGCCACGAGGGGGGGATGTCTTGCATATGCCTCCGACCCCCCCCCTCTCTTCATCGCCTGGTCCGGCCATAACAAATGTCAGCAAGACGCCGTGGGGTGCACTGGGAGGGAGAGGCGGCGCGGACGATCCTCTTTCGGCGCCTTGCAGGCCACGAGGGGGGGATGTCTTGCATATGCCTCCGACCCCCCCCCTCTCTTCATCGCCTGGTCCGGCCATAACAAATGTCAGCAAGACGCCGTGGGGTGCACTGGGAGGGAGAGGCGGCGCGGACGAGCCTCTCCCGCCTCCCCACGTGGAGGCCCCTCAGCTGCACCCCCAACGCTCCACGCACCCGTCAAAGGACTCGTCCACTCTTGCGGTGCAGCGACGCTCTACGCACCCTGCAAAGGATTCCTCCACTCTTGCGGTGCAGCGACGCTCCACGCACCCGTCAAAGGACTCGTCCACTCTTGCGGTGCAGCGACGCTCCATGCACCCGGCAAAGGACTCGTCCACTGTGGCGGTGCAACGATGCTTCGCCCGACAGGCTTGAGTCCATCAGCTCCTGCAACCCAGTGACTGCCGGTGGTTGCAGATCTTTCCTTTCAAAATGCTGCCAACAATATTTTCTGACGTTGGCGCTCTCATGCTGACGCCAGCCTCAGTTTGAATGACCAACAATCCGGGGCGCGGTGCGGAGCGCGTAACGTAAGCATAACAGGTCATATGACTTGTTAATAAAGCTTTTCATTGGTTTAGAAATATTTTTAGGAGCATATTTGACTATTTTATTAAAAACACTACACATAACCTGTTTTTCAAGTTATGTATAATTTTAAATGAAACGGTTTACATTTTCACTTTTTATTTACAGTGCATTTTAAAAATAAATGTTTATAGTTCCATATGCTGAAGCACGTCAGCTTCCCACCCTATGTCATACAATTCTGACAAATTTGCATCCTCATCATGTTCTTCATCATCCTCAGGATTTAATTCATCTAAGGGATCCACTTCCACTGACGTTTCAATGACAAGTTCAACGATAAGATCGAGATCAACGGATTGCTTATTATCACTCATGGTTAATGTTGTCGTTATCTTTAAAGAAAGAGAACAACAATGAGATGTTGCAGAGTAAGAGACAAATCTCAGAGACTATAATAGTAAAATTTTTTAACAAGAGTAACATTTTGCAGCTATTATTTAGCCATGTCCAGCGATGCTGAGGAGGTGAGTCCTATGTCCAAGTTTTCAGTGAACAGGACTCATCTCTTTTTAACCTTGGATAAGCCTCACCAACTCTGTGTCCCCTGCTCATACTTAAATGTAAAGGGGCAGATTTATGTTAACTGGCGCATCCCCAGAGATGCACCAGTTAATGTGCACCGCTGCTCTGCCACCCATGGTGTGCCGCATTTACAATGTGGAGCACCATTGACCAAAAACAACACAGATGCGTCACGCACCTGTGCCGCAAAAGCAGCACATTGCAGGAATCACGTCGTATGCACGACATGTCTACTCCAATGCACAGGAGCAAGCCACACATTGCATGGTGCATCACTCCTTATGTCTGTTTCAAACAGGCGTAAGGATTTGATTCAGGAATGCTATAAAGCTGACTCAGTGAAATCTTCTAAATTTCACTGTGTTAGTTTTACAGGGCTTTCATGCAAATGAATGCCCACCTGCAACAAAACGCCTATATGAAACCTGACGCAGGTTTCATGTGGTGTAGAAAATGAAAATGTATATGTACATAAGCGGCGTTCATTTGTGTTCACCCTCACCACTGTTGGAGTTAAAGCGAAAGTCACGGCACAGTGGCCCCGCCATCTTGCCCCCTTTTAGGCCCCATCACGAACATAGATAGCCCCACATAGCAAAACGTGATCTTATCGCCTGCCCAACTTCAGATCTGACCCCCCCCCTTTTGCTCTCATGTCCTGTCGGAATGTCCGGCTGTAGATTACAATCACATGTTACATTTGGGAGGGGAAACGACATCAGAGCGACAAATATTAGAAATATACCACACGACAGCAAAATAACAGGTTAAAACGTTTTTATTCTTGAACAAAAATATATTAAAACAACTATTTACATGACAAACGGCCGCAGCAACAAACCCACAATGCATTTCGCCGTCTACTTGACGCCGTCCCTGTCCCTCCTTCCCCAAAGTAGCAATGTTGGGCTACTTTTGGGCTGCTTTCTAGTAGGGTTTTTGAGCGTCAGAAAGTCTACAAAAGCCGTCGGCAACGGCCTGGGGTGGAGAACCATTACGTGAATAGTCCGGAGGCGACACCACTCGCCAAGGCCTGTCCCCAGGATGAACCAAGGGATCCGTTCCTGGGGCCGTGGCAAAGAGCGGCCGGCCACCATCGGCCAGAGAAGGCATGGGCCCTACCCGAGATGTAGTTGTCTTCCCATTCTCTTCTTTTTTCGGCGCCTTGCAGGCCACAAGGGGGGAATGTCTTGCATATGGCTCCGACCCCCCCCCTCTCTTCATCGCCTGGTCCGGCCATAACAAATGTCAGCAAGACGCCGTGGGGTGCACTGGGTGGGAGAGGCGGCGCGGACGAGCCTCTCCCGCCTCCCCAGGTGGAGGCCCCTCAGCTGCACCCCCAACGCCCAACACTCCACGCACCCAGCAAAGGGTTCCTCCACTCTTGCGGTGCAGCGACGCTCCACGCACCCGGCAAAGGGTTCCTCCACTCTTGCGGTTCAGCGACGCTCCACGCATCCGGCAAAGGACTCGTCCACTCTTGCGGTGCATCGACGCTCCACGCACCCAGCAGGGTCTCGTCCACTGTGGCGGTGCAGCGACGCTTCGCCCGACAGGCTTGAGTCCATCTGCTCCTGCAACCCAGTGACTGCCGGTGGTTGCAGATCTCCTAAAAATGGCGGTCGACTTTGCAGGAATGGGCCTGGCGTGAAAAGTTGGCCTGGTCGCCTGTTAACCAGAAAATGGGCCCCTGTCTTTCCTTTCAAAATGCTGCCAACAATATTATATCAGACTCTGCATCGGTACTTACTTATAAATGCAGAAACAACTCAATTAACACAAGGGCTCTTTTCAGAGCCACCTTATATCAAAGCACTCAAACTTCTGATTTATCTCCATTTTCACACTTTTGTAAATAGTTGTGCGCGCCCGAGTGCGCGCACCCCGCAACTTTTTTCGGAAAAAAATATATATTTTCGCGTTTAAGGTCCTTACTGCACACCCTGAGAAAACCTACGCAGCAAAACAATCTCTACCTTCTCCCCTTTCCATGTTCCAACGCTTTGAAATGACAATATATTTACTCGCAGTGACAAAATGGCGGTCAACACTTCCTGATTTCCTTCGAATCGAACGTTAACAGACGTCACGCAGCAAAAAAAAAAACGGCCGCAGCAACAAACCCACAATGCATTTCGCCGTCTACTTGACGCTGTCCCTGTCCCTCCTTCCCCAAAGTAGCAATGTTGGGCTACTTTTGGGCTGCTTTCTAGTAGGGTTTTTGAGCGTCAGAAAGTCTACAAAAGCCGTCGGCAACGGCCTGGGGTGGAGAACCATTACGTGAATAGTCCGGAGGCGACACCACTCGCCAAGGCCTGTCCCCAGGATGAACCAAGGGATCCGTTCCTGGGGCCGTGGCAAAGAGCGGCCGGCCGCCATCGGCCAGAGAAGGCATGGGCCCTACCCGAGATGTAGTTGTCTTCCCATTCTCTTCTTTTTTCGGCGCCTTGCAGGCCACAAGGGGGGAATGTCTTGCATATGCCTCCGACCCCCCCCCCTCTCTTCATCGCCTGGTCCGGCCATAACAAATGTCACAAGACGCCGTGGGGTGCACTGGGAGGGAGAGGCGGCGCAGACGAGCCTCTCCCGCCTCCCCAGGTGGAGGCCCCTCAGCTGCACCCCCAACGATCCACGTACCCGGCAAAGGGTTCGTCCACTGTGGCGATATAGGGACGCTCCACGAGCCCAGCAAAGGGTTCGCATACTGTGGCGGTATAGGGACGCTCCACGAGCCCAGCAAAGGACTCGCCCACTGTTGCGGTACATCGACGCTCCACTCACCCAGCAGGTTCTCATCCACTGTGGCGGTGCAACGATGCTTCGCCCGACAGGCTTGAGTCCATCTGCTCCTGCAACCCAGTGACTGCCGGTGGTTGCAGATCTCCTAAAAATGGCGGTCGACTTTGCAGGAATGGGCCTGGCGTGAAAAGTTGGCCTGGTCGCCTGTTAACCAGAAAATGGGCCCCTGTCTTTCCTTTCAAAATGCTGCCAACAATATTATATCAGACTCTGCATCGGTACTTACTTATAAATGCAGAAACAACTCAATTAACACAAGGGCTCTTTTCAGAGCCACCTTATATCAAAGCACTCAAACTTCTGATTTATCTCCATTTTCACACTTTTGTAAATAGTTGTGCGCGCCCGAGTGCGCGCACCCCGCAACTTTTTTCGGGAAAAAAAATATATATATTTTCGCGTTTAAGGTCCTTACTGCACACCCTGAGAAAACCTACGCAGCAAAACAATCTCTACCTTCACCCCTTTCCATGTTCCAACGCTTTGAAACGAGAATATATTTACTCGCGCGCACCCCGCAACTTAAAAAAAAAAAATATATATATATATTCGCCTTTAAGGGCCTTACTGCACACCCTGAGAGAACCTACGCAGCAAAACAATCTCTACCTTCTCCCCTTTCCATGTTCTAACGCTTTTAAACGAGAATATATTTACTCGCGCGCACCCCGCAACTTTTTTCGAAAAAAAAAAATATATATATTTTCGCGTTTAAGGTCCTTACTGCACACCCTGAGAAAACCTACGCAGCAAAACAATCTCTACCTTCTCCCCTTTCCATGTTCCAACGCTTTGAAATGACAATATATTTACTCGCAGTGACAAAATGGCGGTCAACACTTCCTGATTTCCTTCGAATCGAACGTTAACAGACGTCACGCAGCAAAAAAAATTCCGCTCGCGCGCAGCCGCTTGAGTGCGCGCACCCGTCCGCTCTTATAGATATATAATTGACTTTGACTTTAATTTTCTCAACAACTACTGAAGGGATTTACACCATTCCACAAAAAGCGTAATCTGCGAGCCGGACTCTACAGTTTTGCCAAATTTCTTATAAATCCATTCAGCCGTTCGACCTGTAGCCGTGTCTAAACGTCCTATGGAAAATAACATGGAGAAAACACGTTTTGGGACCCCCCTTTTATCTCAGCCCCCACTTCACCAATCCCCCCCAAATTTTCAGGGAAGGAGTGCAGCGGACCGAGCCATCTTCTTTGAGAAATTCGCAAAGATTCATCCACCAGGGCCAAAGTTAATCCAAATAGAATGTTGACGATTTCCTATGGAAACTTGGTCCTAACTATAACTACCTACTGGCGACCGATAGTAGGTAATATATATATATATATTACCTACTGGCGGTCGCCAGTAGGTATACATAGTTAGGATTTTTTCTCTATGGGATTTTTGAAAATTCTATGTCTAATAACTTTGGCGTTTGTGGACGGAATTGGCTGAAATTTTCAGGAAAATGGAACATTTTGTTTCTGAGCAGCCCCTGAAAATTTGGGGGGGTTCGTCAAGGAGGTGCCGAGAAAAAAGGGGGGTCCCAAAACGCGTTTTTCCCATGTTAATTTCCATAGGGCGGTTGGCCTCACTTTTAGCCCGAACGGCTGAATGGATTTGCACGAAACTTGGCAAAATTGTAGGGACTGTTAGCCCGATGTGCCTTTGCTAGGTCTCAATATATGTGCTCCAGTGGATTTTGAGAAATTAACGTTAAAAAAAAGATATATATCTGTGACAGCGTCCCGGGTAGCGCTCCGGTTCGCGTACTTGACGCGTAACGGAACTTCGAGAAGCGAAGCTGATTGGCTCTCCGGTGTCTGTCAACATTCTAAACAGTCCGGAGCGGCCGCCATCTTGTCTCTCGGTAGGATCGAGAGACAAGAGGAGGACAAAACAAAGGGGGAAATGACCATAAGGGGGCATAGTAGATCCTCCCTGACCCCCTAGGTTTGATGTGGAGGCTTTAAAAGGGCCCGCGGGGCAAAAAAAAAAAAAATTGTTTTTTTTTCGTGGGGTGCGCCCGGTACGCGTAACGGAAAGCGGACTGGGGAGCGTACTACAAGGAAACAAGAATGATTGACTTTTAACTTATTGTATGTTTATAGACTTTTTTTTTTTTTTTTTTTCTGATGAGTGACGTCTCGGCCTATCTCCACGGGATGCAGTCCCTACCATCTCGGCGTTTAAGCCCAGGGGGACCGGTAGTGTGGGAGAGATAACGTCTGTTAACGTTCGATTCGAAGGAAATCAGGAAGTGTTGAAAAACATTGTCTGCGCCATCTTGCCTTTTTTCAAATGTCACACTTTTGTCGTGCACGGCAGCCATTTTAGATGCCTTGACCAGACCCACTCTCTGCACGCTTTCGATCCTTAGCATGGCTCCCCACCCTCGCAAGCATCTCCCCCAGGCACTGGTCACCCCCGCTCTCTGTCTTATGTATGGGCAATAAACCTCCCCCCATCTGCGCTGCTCTTCCTTGAGAATCACACCCTGTGCCCGCCCGACACCTCCCTTTCGCCCTATTCACTACCGCACCCTCTAACACTCCTCTTCTTCTGTGTCCGATTGTCCAGGCCGGTCCCAGGCTATCACCTAGCCTTGCAGATGTAGTTTATGGCCCCAGCTGTAAAGAATCACCCCTCTTCAAAGGAGTTACAGTAGATCAAGGCCCCCACCCGATGAGATCCGTCACACCACACGCGTTCCTACTATGTGAAAACCATCCTGTATTGTGATTGGGGAGGGGACCGAGCCTGAAGCGGAAGATTCCAGGGATGCCTCTTTGTACATCAACGTTTTTACAATTATGTGTCACATTAAAAATATATAGCACTCCAACAAAGTAGTAGGATTATAAAACTTTAATAACTTATGAATATATACAACGCAACAAAAAACAGTAAATACATTTAAACATTTTTTTGAAAAAAGAAGCAACAATGGTCAGTAGCTGTGTTTTGTGCGAATAGTCCCAAGGCAGCACAACGTGCTGAGTTCTGGACGGCACCCAGGTGATGTTACCTGGGTGCCGCACTGGTTTTTGGTATCCTACAATGCAGCTCCGAAAAACGGCGTGGGGCGTCCCGGGGGGTGCGGGGGGAGGCCTCGTCAGTAGCGGTCTGTTGTGCGAATAGTCCCAAGGCAGCAGTACGCGCTGAGATGTGGATGGCACCCAGGTGATGTCCAGTAAGTTGCCGCACTGGTTTTGGTATACTACAATGCTGCTCCGAATAACGGCGTGGGGCGCCCCGGGGGGGGGGGGGTGAGGCGGCATGAACGGGCCTCCCCAGGTGGAGGCTCGTCTGCTGTAGTGGGGCACCCCTTTACCGTTTCAGTTGCCATTCCGCCCGCTTTTGGTACACTGTGCCAAAATCCGCCATTCAGCTGAGTTGCGCCCACTCTTGCGGTGCAGCGATAGGCGGCTGCCACAGGACTCTCAAAATGGCGGCAGGCTCTTTCCTTTTTGGGCGTGGTCCACTGAAATGGCCCTGGGACACCTTGGAACTCGGACGCTTGTCTGCTAGGTCTTGGACCCCATTCTCGAAAGCATCCCCTCAGCCTTGAAGATTCTACAAAAGTCTTGGGGGCCCCGACTCCTGCAGGCTTCCGGTGGGGAGCGGCTGCCATGATTGCTCGCGGAATGACCACGACGGAGCCACGAGATGGTGGTGCTTTCATGCTGACGCCAGCTTCAGTCTGAAACATCCAGAAACAAGGTGGGGCTTTCATTGTTTGGGAAAAAAAATGTTTTAATCCAATGAAAAGTGTTATTTTTAGGTCATATGATCAAGCCTTCCATCATTAGGAAACCAAAAGTAAAATGAACCAATGAAAAGTTTTATAAACAAGTCACATGACCTGTTATGCGGCATAGGGCTATAAAAAGCGTAGAAAATCCTTTGGCACGTGAGGCGGCGTCAGTAGCGGACCGATGTGCGAATAGGCCGAAGGCAGCACAACGCGCCAAGATCCGGATGGCACCGAGGTGGTGTCCAGCAAGTTGCTGCACTGGTGTGGCCATCCTACAATGCTGCGCCAAAAGTCGGCGTGGGGCGCCCCGTTGGCCTGTGAGTTCACGTCAGTCAGTGGGGGCTGTTTGAGGATCTGACTGCATTGGAAAGCAATGTGATGCTGTGCGTCGCCCCCAAGATGGAGGTTCCTCGGCTGCAGTGGGGCGCCCCCTGGTGTTTCACTCGCTATGCAGCTGAGTTGCGTGCGCACTTGCGGCGAATAGGCCGAAGGCAGCACAACGCGCCGAGATCTGGATGGCACCGAGGTGGTGTCCAGCAAGTTGCCGCACTGGTGTGGCCATCCTACAATGCTGCGCCGAAAGTCGGCGTGGGGTGCCCCGAATCCGTTGGCACGTGAGGCGGCGTCAGTAGCGGACCGATGTGCGAATAGGCCGAAGGCAGCACAACGCGCCAAGATCCGGATGGCACCGAGGTGGTGTCCAGCAAGTTGCTGCACTGGTGTGGCCATCCGACAATGCTGCGCCGAAAGTCGGCGTGGGGCGCCCCGTTGGCCTGTGAGTTCGCGTCAGTCAGTGGGGGCTGTTTGAGGATCTGACTGCATTGGAAAGCAATGTGATGTTGTGCGTCGCCCCCAAGATGGAGGTTCCTCGGCTGCAGTGGGGCGCCCCTTGGTGTTTCACTCGCTATGGAGCTGAGTTGCGTGCGCACTTGCGGCGAATAGGCCGAAGGCAGCACAACGCGCCGAGATCTGGATGGCACCGAGGTGGTGTCCAGCTAGTTGCCGCACTGGTGTGGCCATCCTACAATGCTGCGCCGAAAGTCGGCGTGGGGTGCCCCGTTGGCCTGTGAGGTGGCGTCAGTAGCGGACCGATGTGTGAATAGGCCGGAACCAGCACAAGGCGCCAAGATCCGGATGGCAGCGAGGTAGTGTCATAGTTGAGAGTTCTGAGCAGCGCTTGTAACACTGTCTGAAGCTTATTTGCACCTGCTGCAGCTTCACTATTTCCCTGGTGTGGCCTAAAATCGCCCATGACATAGGCGGCCGCCTCCCGGGGTCCGGCGGAACTTTTTTCCTTTTCCTTTGTGCATCTTATCCCACAATCCGTTTGACCTGAAGACACGACCAGGTCCCTGAATGTGTGCAGGGGGACGCTATTGATTGAATCAAAATGGCGGCTTCACACAAAGCTGACTCAAGCGTTGCTGCTGATGCTATACAGACAAAAACTGGTTTTCAGTTTGTACATTCTTCAGGATTTTTCCATCCAAGGCTGGTTGAGAGTTTGTAGAACAATGGCTTCAGATTTTCAACATACTACTCTTCAACATTCTTCCTAAATGTAACAATGTGAGAGTCACTAGGAGAACGGTGTAGTGAGGGCCACAAACGGCTGTTTATCTTTCCTTTCAAAATGCTGCCAACAATATTTTCGGAATGGAAGACACCACAAGGCGCTGAGATTCTGTTGGCACCGAGGTGGTGTCCAGCAAGTTGCCGCACTGGTGTGGCCATCCTACAATGCTGCGCCGAAAGACGGCGTAGGGTGCCCGAAGGGGGGGGGAGGCGGCGCAAACGAGCCTCTCCCGCCTCTCCAGGTTGAGGCACTTCATCTGCAGTGGAGCGCCGTCTAGCTGAGTTTCGCCCGCTCTTGCTGCTACAGCGACAGGCGGCTGCAACAGGACTCTCAAAATGGCGGCCTGTTCTTTGGATTTGGGCCTGGTCCACTAAAATGGCCCTGGGACACCTTAGAACTCGGACGCTCGAATTTTTTTTCCTTTCCTCTACATGCAAAAAAGGTAAATGCCCGGTACGTTACCTGCCTCATCTGCCACGATGTACTCTCCAGAAGAACCGAAAAAAAATATAGTTATGGTAATTATACCATGCATCGTCATATGGAGAGGTGGCACCGATTAATTATAGTGCTGCACAAAAGAGAGATTTGGAGGACAACCCCCGACCTGCCAGTACATTCACCAAAGAAGTGGCAATGACAGCATCAGAGGCAAGGGAAACGGTCCCAAATATTCAGAAGAACTTTGGAAAGATTAAAATGACATGTTTAGATTGTGGCAAATTAATTTCATGTGGACAGATGAGTGTTACTCTAATAAATACAGCATATGAACATCGTCATAGTCGATGGTTGGTGGAGATATTTTGACTATATCCTGGACCTGCCCGTCCTCGCCCAAAATGGCGCCGGAATAAATGGGACTCGTAACTCCTTGTTGTGTACTGGTTGCACAACCTTGATATCACGAGATACGTATGCAGTTTTGAAGCACATGGCGGGCGGGGACGAGAATTGATTGAATATTTCGACATCCCTATTGATATTAAGTTCTGATGTGTTATTGATTACTGTACTATTGAAAGTTCGAATTAACGTCACCCATGGTACTTGCCCGCAAATGTATATCTAGATAATTTTATTGTAACTGGCCCTGTCGTATTTTAATTATAAAATGTACATCCACCGATTCCGCAACTGTTAGACACCTTAGTTCTTGCAACCTAATGGCCCGCCCGTTACGTTCCTCTACAGTGTAAATGTCTCCTCATCATATACGATTACAGTTTGCTCCGTGGCCGCCCCACGTGGTTATAGGCCCGTATTTGTATACTGACATTTTCACAATAAAGGTTTTTAAAAGAAAACATGGTAGTAGTATTTACATTGGTAACGTTTTTAATAATAGTCACTGTTTTCGAATCAGTAAAAGGAAAGTGAAATAAAGCAGTCCAATTACATGAAGGGTAAAAGGTATAATACGCAGGAACGCAGTAAAGATAAATGGTCAAGGGCTGTTGTGTTTTCTACTCCTGCAACATAAAGTGATCGATAAGAATCTGATATTCAGGCGTATCGGCGACTAAGACAGCAGGCCGAGCCTCTTTTGCTCAACGGCTCCGTCATGGGACGAAGAAACGCCCTTTTTCTCGAAAAAGGAATATATTTTACTTGCAGGACAGTTGTAAATTTTCCGGGAAAGTACATTAGCTTGGAACATTATAACACATATGTTTAAGAAAAAATAATGTTCGAAAGTAATAAAAAGTGTAATTTTTAGGTCATATGACCAAGCCTTTCATCATTAGAATAAGAAAAGTAAAATGAACCAATGAAAAGTTTTATTAACAAGTCACATGACCTGTTATGCTTACGTTACGCGCTGCGCGCCACGCCCCGGATCGCATCCGGGAAGCTGCGCTTCGCGCACCGGAGCACTTCCGGATGCGCTAACGCGGCGCGTCATATGACGCATTACGCGACAACACAGGTCCAGAATATAGTCAAAATTTCTCCACCAACCAGTGGTCGGAACACAACCCCTTTCAGCTGGCTAAATAGTTCTGTTAAATGACAACAGAAGGGACAGGCAACAAGAACCATCAGTCAAAGAGGGGAGGGCAAGTTCGTCTCTACCGGGTCACGTTGGGGCGCTAACGGAACTGATCGAATTGGTAGTCTACAGTGTTTCTGGATGTTTCAGACTGAAGCTGGCGTCAGCATGAGAGCACTACCATCTCGTAGCTCCGTCGTGGCCATTCCACGAGCAATCATGGCAGCCGCTCCCCACCAGAAGCCTGCGGGAGTCGGGGGCCCCCAAGACTTTTGTAGAATCTTCAAGGCTGAGGGGACGCTTTCGAGAATGGAGCCCAAGCCCTAGCAGACAAGCGTCCGAGTTCCAAGGTGTCGCAGGGCCATTTTAGTGGACCACGCCCAAATCTGAAGAGCCGGCCGCCATTTTGAGAGTCCTGTGGCAGCCGCCTATCGCTGCACCGCAAGAGCGGGAGCAACTCAACTACATGGTGAGCGAGACGCTGTAGTCGCAAGAGCGGGCGGTAAACAGCTAAATAGCGGAAGAGGCACAGTGTAGCAAAAGCGGGCGGAATGGCAAGTGAAACGGTAAAGGGGCGCCCCACTACAGCGTGTCTTTAGGTCAAACGGATTGTGGGACAAGGTCAAGAATGGAAGAGTCACCAAAAGGCAAAAAGTTCCGCTTGACCCCGGGAGCCGGCCACCTATGTCGGGGGCGATCTCAGGCCACACCAGGGCAACACGACTTGGGGAGGGGGCCAGAGCCAAGCGCCCCTTCCGAGTCCGCGCCATCACACCGTCCCTCGGGGGCCTCAGTCAAGCGGTTCAGGGAGGCACCGCATCACATTGTTTTCAAATGCAGTCACGTCCTCAAACAGCCCCCACTTACATTGAGAATAGTGAAGCTGTAGCAGGTGCAAATAAGCTTCAGACAGTCTAACAAGCACTCCTCAAAACTTTGAACTATCAGAGTCCATGAGTTTCATGCTCGATCGATTGAGCTAGCCGGATCGGGCAACAAAAAGTATAAAATAGTTATGTAAATAGTTATTTAATAAAATGTTTTACCCTGTTTAAGCATGGGCGTAAAATCCGTTCCGCTCGTGGATTTTGCGGATTTTCGGTAAGTTCGCAATCCGCGAACTCTCGCGAACTTACCGAAAATTCGTAAATCCGTGCGAAGCGGATTTTTTTGCTTGGTCGCACTTGCCAACTAGAATACTATACAATTTCGCGGGAGTAAACACTTGCGAAAACGTAGATGCGGCGGGCAGCGACAATCTCGCAATTGCGAGATTGCAAAATTTGCAATTTCGCACAAGACATCCACCAGCAGGCAGCATAAACCTTGAAAATTATGATTTTTATCAGAATAACTCCTCAGGTTGACATTTGCCTGCACTTTTTTTTGCAAGGAGTCCATTTTGGGGGAGGGGGGTGGGAGGAAGGAAGTGCCCCACAGTCTCCAACTTCCTGTTCCTGTCCAGCAGGCTCCTCTCAGTGCTTTCTTCATGTGCTGGTCACTTTGATTTGGATCTTGACCTGGAAGCACTCAGCAAGTGCAAAAGTTCAATCTTATCATTAGTAACCATTCCCTGTAGTGCCTGGAAGGATTACTTTTTGTGGATGCTGCTGGATATTTGGATTTTTGCAAAACTGAAAGCACTCAGCAGGTGCAAAAGTTCAATCTTATCATTAGTAACCATTCCCTGTAGTGCTTCCTGAGGGGCCCCTTCAGAGTTCAGTTGCCTACTTGCAACTATTCTATGACCCTGCTCTGACCCTCACAGCAGGCTCAGAGAAAGCAATTACAGATAAGGAAGCAGGTTGCAGCCAGGAAGTTCAAATTCAGTAACACATTAATCAGCCCCTAATTCATTTATGTCAGTTGAGGCAGGGCAGGTGTGCTTTTCCACCCATAATCTACAGTGATGAACTAGAGGGTGGCATGGGTGAGCCAGAGGGTGGCAGTGGTGAAACAGAGGGTGGAAGTGGTGAAACAGAGGGTGCTGTGATGAACCAGATGTAGAAACAACATGTTCGCGACCGTTGCTACCCGAAAAGTAAGTTCGCGTTTGCGAACTGGTACAAAATCCTCGCGAACTGGCAGAAATCCTTGCGAACACAAAAAACAATTAAAAATCCGCAAATTCACGAGAGTTCGCGGATTTTGCGGATTGCGAATCCGTAAATACGCAATTTCGCGGATTGCCAATTCGCAAAATCCGCCCATGCTTAACCCTGTTACTTTGCTGGTGTGTTGTATATATTTGTAATATTTGCATAGAGTTTATCGTTATTTTGGGCGGGGTGGGTGGCGGAGCCGAGCTGTCTTTCAGCCATCATGGTGTGGAGCTCAGTTCATCTCACTAGTTTCGTATTTCTCATGAGGGGTTGTTCCTAATGTTTCTATTTTAGAGAGGTCAAAAAGAGATCCCATTAGTGGCCTACTGATTTTGCTTGATTCCTTTTGTTTTTTTACACGATTTTTCACTATCTGCAAAGACTAAACAGAGTATTGCGACTCTGTGCTTGTTTGTAAATAGAGAATGAACCAAAGAGAACCAATTCTAAAACAGTAAATGCTTGGATAACAATCAATCAAATGGAGAGAGAAGCAGGCACGACGGATTACAACGGGGGCAAAGGCCTGCGTTAACTACCCTTCACTATCTACAAAGAGAGAGTACTCCTAATAGAAATGAGGGGGGGGGGGCAGCATTCAAAGCAGATCAGTGTGCATAAACACGAAAATATTTGTACTTACCACGTACTTGACATTCGACAGCTTTTGATATTTGCTATTAAAAAACCATTGAAATTCACTGAAAAAACCATAGGTTAGAGACCATATATAGTTAGGAATTAGCATTTACAAAACCTTGAAAATTCACTGAAAAAACCATAGGTTATAGACCATATATAGTTAGGGATTAGCATTTACAAAACCTTATTTTACTCACACAAAACCATTGAAATTCCATATATAGTTAGTTGCACTAACTATATATCGCGCAGCCGCAATCCACTGCTGATGATGTCACATATTACATCATTCATGACATGGTCAGTGACATCACTGATGACCTCACTGATGACATCTCAAATGACATCACTGATGACATCACTGATGACATCTCATTTGACATTACTGATCACATCACTGATGACATCATTCATGTGATGATACGATGAACCTCTTCAGACTCTAATATAACCTTAGATACACTCAGTGTAAACAGACACTCACAGACTGTCACTCATCCATGGAGTTACTCACACACCTAGTCAGTCTTGCAAAGAATCAATCACACCTCCATTTCCTCAACTATATAGTTATACACACCTTACTTATTCAAACATATACTAACACATATTTACTCTGTTATACAATCCCTGATACAAGTTCACAATGATCCATACAGCCACTCACACATTCACTGGCTCTTATGCACAGTTATTTATATATGTCAACTCTCACATGTACTGTGTTTTACATATGTACTTACTTTGACATGTAGCACTGAGATATCCATTCACTCACCAATGCACTCATGCACACAGTCAACCGCCCATACAGCTGTTTCCACATGCACTTTTGAACCCATACATCTAGTGAATCAACTGCTCACACATCTATGCACAGAGTCATACACCTCCCAGACACCCACACACACACTCAGTCTCCCATACAAATACTTGGGCAACCAATCAATAACCCATATAGTTAGTCATATAGCTAATGATCAACACATGCATCAGATTACAGAACAACAGACACAATGATGCACAATTTAAAACAGTTTAGTCACTAACCCATGCACTCAGTGAGACACATTTAATCACTCACTTATACAGTCAGTCATGCACCTACTAAATCCTTCATCCAGACACTTATACATCCACTCATTCTTCAATATGTAAGACATATTTTAACTTTACAGAAACATACAGTCACTGGATGTTGTCATCAGTGATGTCATCAGTGATGTCATTTGAGATGTCATCAGTGATGTCATCAGTGATGTCACTGACCATGTAATGAATGATGTAATATGTGACATCATCAGCAGTGGATTGCGGGTGCGCGATATATAGTTAGTGCAACTAACTATATATGGAATTTCAATGGTTTTGTGTGAGTAAAATAAGGTTTTGTTAATGCTAATCCCTAACTATATATGGTCTATAACCTATGGTTTTTTCAGTGAATATATATATATATATATATTACCTACTGGCGGTCGCCAGTAGGTATATATAGTTAGGATTTTTTCTCTATGGGATTTTTGAAACTTCTATGTCTAATAACTTTGGCGTTTGTGGACGGAATTGGCTGAAATTTTCAGGAAAATGGCACATTTTGTTTCTGAGCAGCCCTTGAAAATTTGGGGGGGGGGTCATCAAGGGGGGGCTGAGAAAAAAGGGGGGTCGCAAAACGTGTTTTTAACATTGAGTTTTCCATAGGGCGGTTGGCCTCACTTTTAGCCCGAACGGCTGAATGGATTTGCACGAAACTTGGCAAAATTGTAGGGACTGGTAGCCCGATGTGCCTTTTGTAGGTCTCAATATATGTGCTAGAGTGGATTTTGAGAAATTAACGTTTAAAAAAAGATATATATCTGTAACAGCGGACCGGGCAGCGCTCCAGGACGCGTACTTTTCACGCAACGGAGCTTTGTGAAGTGAAGCTGATTGGTTCTCCGGCGTCTGTCAACATTCCAAACAGTCCGTAGCGGCCGCCATCTTGTCTCTCGGTAGGATCGAGAGACAAGAGGAGGCCAAAGCGAAGGGGCAAATGACCATAAGGGGGAATAGTAGATCCTCGCTGACCCCCTACGTTTGATGTGAAGGTTTTAAAAGGGCCCCGCGGGGCAAAAAGAAAAAAAAAAAATAATAATCGAACGGCTGAATGGATTTGCACGAAACTTGGCAAAATATTAGGGACTGGTAGCCCGATGTGCCTTTGCTAGGTCTCAATATATGTGCTCCAGTGGATTTTGAGAAATTAACGTTCAAAAAAAGATATATATCTGTAACAGCGCTCCGCTTCGCGTACTTTTCGCGTTACGGAGCTTTGCGAAGCTGGTTGGTTCCACCGGCGTCTGTCAACATTCCAAACAGTCCGTAGCGGCCGCCATCTTGTCTCTCGGTAGGATTGAGAGACAAGAGGAGGCCAAAGCGAAGGGGGAAATGACCATAAGGGGGCATAGTAGATCCTTCCTGACCTCTTAGGTTTGATGTACCATTTTGCCAAGTTTGGTGTAATTCCGTTCAGCCATTCAGGCTGTAGACGTATGTAAATGTCCTATGGAAAATTGCATGGGGAAAACACATTTGAAAGTGTTGAAATTTAGAACCAATTAAAATGTTAGTTTGGTTTTGTATTTGTGTGTGATGAAAGTTAATTGGTTATGTATATATTTCAAATGAGAGGAAACCACAGCCATTTTGTGATACTACTGTCTGAGGTACATTTGTGAGGAATTTTTGGTGGTGAATTTCTGGTGTTTGATTTACACAGTACTAACACTTCTCCTACTTTTAAAAAGGTGAGTTGTTAATTTGTAAGGGGAACTATGTTGTACACTTGAAGATAATTTGAAAAATGTTTTCTGTTATTTATTTGCAGTCCTTCTGTTATACTAAATACTTGATAAAGTTAGTTTTATATTATGTATTACTAAAAACGATAAATGAAAGTGATTATTTTTTTCTGCAATTTACAGCAAGCAATTTCAAAATAAAATGGCTCACAATGAAGAGACCGTGGCAATTTCTTTTGAATTGTCCACTACATTGATTGAAATTGAGAGCACCAATAATGAAATATTGTCACAAGGAGGAGATGACTTTTATGATTCCATTAGATTGATTGAAATGGACAGCACCAATAATGAAATATTGGCACAAGGAGATGACTTGAATGATTCCACTACATTGATTGAAATTGAGAGCACCAATAATGAAATATTGTCACAAGGAGGAGATGACTTGTATGATTCCATTAGATTGATTGAAATGGACAGCACCAATAATGAAATATTGTCACAAGGAGGAGATGACTTGAATGATTCCACTACATTGATTGAAATTGAGAGCACCAATAATGAAATATTGTCACGAGGAGATGACTTGAATGATTCCACTACATTGATTGAAATTGACAGCACCAATAATGAAATATTGTCACAAGGAGGAGATGACTTGAATGATTTTTTTGATCAATCTCTTGATGGCGAATTTATCGAATGTTTGGAGACCATAGAGTTACAAGAATCATCATTGCAGACTTTTCATGAGGACATTGCTGATGAGGACATGTTACTAGTTCTTTCAAATTTAGAAAATTCTGAAGAATAAATTTATATTTAGAAATCAAAAATTGTTTGAGACATTATTCATTTTTATTTTTAATTTATGAGGTTGTAGCGAAGTGATTGTAGTATAAAATGAGACTTATAGTATAGAGTGCAACATTTTTATGTTACATGGTAAGTTTACTCATATTTACTTCCCTTCTGCCACTATATTATCTCCAATGTGTATTTGACATCTCTTCTTCATCTCCGGCCTCCTTTCTCTCACTGTGGGGCATATTATCAAGGGGGTTTATCTCCGCTTTTTTGGCTTTAAAAGCCAAGAAAGCGGAGATAAAATTATCTCCCTATTACCAAGCTGTCGCTAACACCAGTTAGTGACAGCTAATAGGAGATAGCGACCATCTTGGGCCCCGCTTTGCATGTCAGTGATATTTATCACTAATGACATGCAAAGTGGGCGTGCCAAGATGTTAGCGACTGGAAACAGTCGCTAACATCGCTATCTCCTATTACCAACTTTTGGAGATATTCGCGCTAAACGCGAATATCTCCAAAAGCTAACACCTGCCCTGAGCAGTTCTTCACCATGTTATCCAATGGGAGGTGGATAACATGGCTAAGAGCATTTGCTCGATAATGCATGAATATCGCTGACTTTTCAGCGATATTCATGCATTGCGGCCGTTTTTTATCGCATTTGCGATAAACCTTGCTAATAGCAAGGTTTATCTGCGATAAAAATCGCCGATGTGCGGCGATAATTTTTGTCTCTAAACAAGTTAGAGACAAAAATTTTCGCTAGTTGTTGGTAATATGCCCCTGTGTGTCTCTGATGCATCTTATCGCTGCTATTTTGTGTAATTACAGAAGAGAGTAAAATAAAATAGTTCGGAACGTGAAAAGGGGGCAAAGTAGAGTACTCCTCACCCCCTAGGCCTTTTTAGGCGGTCCCAAAAGGATCAGTTTCTGCTTTCCTGAGAGATTATGGTATGAGTTCCATATACCACAATAACTTGCATTACAACATGCAAGATATCTATCTCCTTTTGGAGATATTCGCGCTAAGCGCGAATATCTCCAAAAAGTAACACCTGCCCTGAGCAGTTCTTAGCCATGTTATCCAATGGGAGGTGGATAACATGGCTAAGAGCATTAGCTCGGTAATGCATGAATATCGCTGAGTTTTTAGCGATATTGATGCATTGCGGCCGTTTATTATCGCATTTGCGATAAACCTTGATAATAGCAAGGTTTATCTTCGATAATTTCTGACGATGCTTAGCAGTAAAAAATTTGTTGGTAAGCATCGTTAGCGATAAATATCGCTTAACTTTGGTAATATGCCCCAACGTCTGTTAACGTTCGATTCGAAGGAAATGAGGAAGTGTTGAAAAACATTGTTTGCGCCATCTTGCCTTTTTGAAATGCCACACTTTTGTGGTGCACGGCAGCCATTTTAGATGTCTTGACCAGACCCACTCTCTGCACGCTGTCGATTCGTAGCATGGCTCCTCACCCTCGCAAGCATCTTCCCCAGGCACTGGTCACCCCCGCTCTCTGTCTTATGCATGGGCAATAAACCTCCCCCCATCTGCGCTGCTCTTCCCTGAGAATCACACTCTGTGCCCGCCCGACACCTCCCTTTCGCCCTATTCACTACCGCACCCTCTGACACTCCTCTTCCTCTGTGTCCGATTGTCCAGGCTATCAGCTAGCCCTGCAGATGTAGTTTATGGCCCCAGCTGTAAAGAATCACCCCTCTTCAAAGGAGTTATAGTAGATCAAGGCCCACACCCGATGAGATCCGTCACACCACACGTGTTCCTACTATCTGAAAACCATCCTGTATTGTGATTGGGGAGGGGACCGAGCCTGAAGCGGAAGATTCCAGGAATGACTCTTGGTACATCAAAGTTTTTACAATTATGTGTCACATTAAAAATATGTAGCACTCCAACAAAGTAGTAGGAATATAAAACTTTAATAACATATAAATATATACAACAAAACAAAAACAGTAAAAACATTTAAACAACGAAGAGACCGTGGCAATTTCTTTTGAATTATCCAATAGATTTATTGAAATTGACAGGACCAATAATGAAATATTCTTGTCAGTAGCGGTCTGTTGTGCGAATAGTTCCAAGGCAGCAGAACGCGCTGAAATCTAGATGGCACGAAAGTGATGTCTAGTAAGTTGCCGCCCAGCAAATAACGGCGTGGGGCGCCGCGGGGGTGAGTGAGTCCAGTAGGCACCACAGCTATTCTTACCGGCATCGCAGAATTACTGCTGGGGACAATGCCTGTGCTGTAGCAGGGTCACAGCAGAAACAAAAAGGATTTTGTTGAAGATGTTGTTGGTTTTAAATTTGAAAACAGTTCTGGTGTCAACTGCTATGCTAATGTAGTGGTTAATGTTTTGTTTTCTCTAGAAAATGTAAAAGAGGGGGAGGCAGTCCAAAGTTCCGTTAAAAGGGCAAAGGAAAGGATCGGTGGTTTGAACTATCAGTGAAAAAGGGGAGGGGGTGCAACAATTTTTCCTACCGGGTCACACTGTGCTTTCACCGGAACTGAGGTCTGCAGGATTCTAGTAATTCAAAGTGAGGCTGGCGCCAGCATGGGAGCGCCGACGTCCCGCGGATACAGTTTCGTCACTCCACGGGCGATCATGGCAGTCATTCCCCATCGGGGGTCGGAGACTCCCGCGGCTCCTCTAGAATCTTCAAGGTCGTGGATGACTACGGTGGTGGAGTCAAGCAGTGACCGGGCCATTTCTTTATGCTGGGCCCGCTCTTGCCAGGTCGACCGCCATTTTGAGAGTTCGGTAGCTACTGGCGATCGCGGGGTCAAATGAGCGGACGGGCTCCACCCTGCCGGGCGAGACGTTGCAGCATGGCCACAGTGGAAGAACCCTTTTCCGGGCGCCTGGAGTGCTGAGGGTGCAGCTGGGAAGCCTCCACCTGGGGAGGCGGGAGAGGCCTGTTCGCACCGTCTCTCCCTCCCAGTGCACCCCACGGCGTCTCGCTTGAGATTTGTTATGGCCGGACCAGGCGATGAGGACGAGGGGGGGGGTCGGAGGCATGTGCAAGACATCCCCCCCCAGTGTTGTCGCAGCCATTATTCAAGAAAGAAGAAGTGTCCCGTCCGTCTTCGGGCCGGGCTTCCGGTAGATGTCGGCCGGACGCCCCTGGCTCTGGCCCCATGAACGGGTTTCTTGGTTTATCGGCTGCAGCCGGATCCCGTCGTCCTCGGCCCCCCGACCGTTGGTGGCCGGACCGGAAGAGCATGTGGCGGGAGTACCTGCAACTCTCAAGGGCCACCGCGGCCGGACTGGGAGAGAGAGGGGAGGGTCGAGGAGACATTCCCCCCCCTGCAACTGTTCAGCGTTGTAAAGGCAATCCCCTGGCCGGGTCCCGCTGGCCTCGGCCTCTCCTCCGGCTACACCCTACGTTAGGATCTCCTGGCCGAGGCGTGGCAGCAGGACCTGCCTTATATGGGCTGCTCCCAGCTGGGCGTAGCCGCAACCCTGCCCCACCTTGGAAGTTTCCAGAGTGGGGGCGGATGTTCTACTGACTTGCACTTTCCCTAGTCTATCGATTTTTTTGGCGTGGCAGGCGGTGGGACAGCGAGGGGTGATTTGGTTTCTCTTACTGTTTTTCTGGTCTCTCACCACTGGCATATTTTAACGTTTTCTTGTTTCTAGGACATTAATAGGTTTTATCATTACGTTATGTTATCGTTTCTTTGTTCGTTGTTTAATAAAAGTTCATGTTCATCAGTGGCCTACTGATTTTCGTTTTCCTATTCTTTTCTTTCCAGGTTGTTTCATGCTAAAGTTTCTGTTAACAGGATACAGTGATCACTTCGTTATTATTGCATATGTCCTTTTCACTAGGGGTGCTCTCTGGTCGGGCCAGATGACGTATCTCTAGTAAATGGTCCGGGTGAAACAGGTGCATCAATCAGTGGGGAGTAGATAGGCATGACAGATTACAACGGGGGAGAAAGGTCCGCATTACGTACCCTTTCACTACTTGCAAAGATTTTCCTACGTTTATTTGCAAACAGGGAATACCTCCAAAAAGAACTAATTCCCAAACAGTCAATGTTCGGACAATCAATCAATCAATGAGGAATGAAATAGGTACGACGTGTTAAAGGCTTGCGTTACCTACCCTTCACTATCTGCAAAGGGAGAGAGAATATTCCTATTCTTCCTCGTTTGCAGGCAGAGAAGATCCTTAAGAGAACCAACTTCGAACAATTCAATGCTCGATTGAAACAATCAACAAGGGGTACTGTGAACACAAATGAACGCCGCTTATGTACATACGCATTGCTATTTTCAACAGGTTGTTCCTAATGTTTCTATTTTAGCGAGGTCAAAAAGAGATCCCATTAGTGGCCTACTGATTTTCTTCGATTCCTTTTGTTTTTTTACACGATTTTTCGCTATCTGCAAAGACTAAACAGAGTATTGCGACTCTGTGCTTGTTTGTAAATAGAGAATGAACCAAAGAGAACAATCAATCAAATGGAGAGAGAAGCAGGCACGACGGATTACAAAGGGGGCAAAGGGCTGCGTTAACTACCCTTCACTATCTGCAAAGAGAGAGTACTCCTAATAGAAATGAGGGGTGGGGGGCAGCATTCAAAGCAGATCAGTGTGCATAAACACGAAAATGTTTTTACTTACCACGTACTTGACATTCGACAGCTTATGATATTTGCTATTAAAAAAACATTGAAATTCACTGAAAAAACCATAGGTTATAGACCATATATAGTTAGGAATTAGCATTTACAAAACCTTGAAAATTCACTGAAAAAACCATAGGTTATAGACCATATATAGTTAGGAATTAGCATTTACAAAACCTTGAAAATTCACTGCAAAAACCATAGGTTAGAGACCATACATAGTTAGCTGGACATTTTATTGACATAAAACCAATGAAATTCCATATATAGTTAGTTGCACTAACTATATATCGTGCACCCGCAATCCACTGCTGATGATGTCACATATTACATCATTCATGACATGGTCAGTGACATCACTGATGACATCACTGATGACATCTCAAATGACATCACTGATGACATCACTGATGACATCTCATTTGACATCAATGACCACATCACTGATGATATCATTCATGTGACAATACAATGCATCTCCTCACATTTTAATATAACCTCTGTTTCACCCAGTGTTAAAAAGAGTATAATTTTTGAAACCATTGACACACCAATACTAGTTACTACATACGCACTCACTGATTGCTACGTCTACACACACCTTCACTCATTCACCCATACAATCATTCATACATACAATCACTCATCTTTACAACACTATCATATGCACTCATACACCTATACAGACACTCACAGTCTGCCACTCATCCATGGAGTTACTCACACACCTAGTCAGTCCTGTAAAGAATCAATGAGACTTCCATTTTCTTGTCTATACAGTTAAACATAGAGCACCTTACATTTTCAAACATATACTAACACATACTTACCTTCTTATACAATCATTGATACAAGTACAGATTGATCTGCACAGAGTCACACACCTCCCAGCTAGCCACACACACACTCAGTCTCCCATACAAATACTTGGGCAATCAATCAATAACCCATATAGTTACTCATATAGCTACTGATCAACACATGCAGCAGTTTACAGAACAACAGACATAATGATGCACAAATTAAGACAGTTTAGTCACTAACCCATGCACTCAGTGAGACACATTTAATCACTCACTCATACAGTCAGTCATGCACCTACTAAATCCTTCGTCCAGACACTTACACATCCACTCATTCTTCAATATGTAAGACATATTTAAACTTTATAGAAACAAAAAATCACTGGATGTTGTTATCAGTGATGTCATCAGTGATGTCATTTGAGATGTCATCAGTGATGTCATCAGTGATGTCACTGACCATGTCATGAATGATGTAATATGTGACATCATCAGCAGTGGATTGCGGGTGCGCGATATATAGTTAGTGCAACTAACTATATATGGAATTTCATT
This sequence comes from Lissotriton helveticus, assembly GCF_964261635.1. Lineage (NCBI taxonomy): Eukaryota > Metazoa > Chordata > Amphibia > Caudata > Salamandridae > Lissotriton > Lissotriton helveticus. The sequence goes on from NC_136070.1 coordinate 709,693,602, forward strand.
GGTTTTATGTCAATAAAATGTCCAGCTAACTATATATGGTCTCTAACCTATGGTTTTTGCAGTGAATTTTCAAGGTTTTGTAAATGCTAATTCCTAACTATATATGGTCTATAACCTATGGTTTTTTCAGTGAATATATATATATATATATATATATATATATATATATATAACCTACTGGCGCTCCGGTCCTTCCCTGAAAGTTTGGGGGGGATTCATCAAGCGGGGGCCGAGATAAAAGGGGGGTCCCGAAACGTGTTTTCCCCATGTTAATTTCCATAGGGCGGTTGGACTCACTTTTAGCCCGAACGGCTGAATGGTTTTCGACCAAACTTGGCAAAATTGTAGGGACTGGTAGCCCGATGTGCCTTTGCTATGTCTCAAGATATGTGCTCCAGTGGTTTTTACGAAAATTAACTTTGTAAAATATATATTGGGCTACATTGGGCTATATATATGTTGGATCCCAAATGTAGCCCAATGTAGCCCAATAAAGCCCAATGTAGCCCAATGTAGCCCAAAGATGGCCACCAGAGACAAAAAAAAACAAATGTAGCCCAAATATCAGCCAGATGTAGCCCAACTATAGGCCCAATGACAGAATGTCCCAGAGTGTTCTAAAGAACAACTACAGCGCTAACAGTCTTACTTAACACAAAAGTATGGCACACCTGAAGTCATCTTGATTGGAATAAAGTGTTAACACTTAAAACATTTAATTTGCAAAGGAACAAAATGAGGGCGTTCATTTTGCCATAGAAATTATGATTAGTGCTGAAGAAAGAAAAATTAGGGCACATTTTGAGTGACTTCTCAAATCCTCTTTGTTTTCCATAGGGAAATCGCAACATTCTATTGGGAATAACTTTGGCGCCGGTTGAGGAATATTCCTGAAATTTTCCTTAACTCTGCCTCGCGGCGCTCCGGTCCTTCCCTGAAAGTTTGGGGGGGAATCGTCAAGCGGGGGCGGAGATAAAAGGGGGGTCCCAAAACATGTTTTCCCCATGTTAATTTCCATAGGGCGGTTGGACTCACTTTTAGCCCGAACGGCTGAATGGTTTTCCACCAAACTTGGCAAAATTGTAGGGGCTGGTAGCCCGATGTGCCTTTGCTATGTCTCAAGAAATGTGCTCCAGTGGTTTTTACGAAAATTAACATAGTAAAATATATATTGGGCTACATTGGGCTATATATATGTTGGAGCCCAAATGTAGCCCAATGTAGCCCAAAGATGGCCACCAGAGACAAAAAAAACAAATGTAGCCCAAATATCAGCCAGATGTAGCCCAACTATAGCCCAATGACAGAATGTCCCAGAGTGTTCTAAAGAACAACTACAGCGCTAACAGTCTTACTTATGACAAAAGTATGGCACGCCTGAAGTCATCTTGATTGGAATAAAGTGTTAACACTTAAAACATTTAATTTGCAAAGGAACAAAATGAGGGGGTTCATTTTGCCATAGAAATTATGATTAGTGCTGAAGAAAGAAAAATTAGGGCACATTTTGAGTGACTTCTCAAATCCTCTTTGTTTTCCATAGGGAAATCGCAACATTCTATTGGGAATAAATTTGGCGCCGGTTGAGGAATCTTCCTGAAATTTTTCTTAACTTTGCCTCGCGGCGCTCCGGTCCTTCCCTGAAAGTTTGGGGGGGATTCGTCAAGCGGGGGCCGAGATAAAAGGGGGGTCCCAAAACGTGTTTTCCGCATGTTAATTTCCATAGGGCGGTTGGACTCACTTTTAGCCCGAACGGCTGAATGGTTTTCCACCAAACTTGGCAAAATTGTAGGGACTGGTAGCCCGATGTGCCTTTGCTATGGCTCAAGATATGTGCTCCAGTGTTTTTTACGAAAATTAACTTTGTAAAATATATATTGGGCTACATTGGGCTATATATATGTTGGAGCCCAAATGTAGCCCAATGTAGCCCAATGTAGCCCAATGTAGCCCAAAGATGGCCACCAGAGACAAAAAAAAACAAATGTAGCCCAAATATCAGCCAGATGTAGCCCAACTATAGCCCAATGACAGAATGTCCCAGAGTGTTCTAAAGAACAACTACAGCGCTAACAGTCTTACTTATGACAAAAGTATGGTACACCTGAAGTCATCTTGATTGGAATAAAGTGTTAACACTTAAAACATTTAATTTGCAAAGGAACAAAATGAGGGGGTTCATTTTGCCATAGAAATTATGATTAGTGCTGAAGAAAGAAAAATTAGGGCACATTTTGAGTGACTTCTCAAATCCTCTTTGTTTTCCATAGGGAAATCGCAACATTCTATTGGGAATAACTTTGGCGCCGGTTGAGAAACCTTCCTGAAATTTTCCTTAACTTTACCTCACGGCGCTCCGGTCCTTCCCTGAAAGTTTGGGGGGGATTCGTCAAGCGGGGGCCGAGATAAAAGGGGGTCTCAAAACGTGTTTTCCCCATGTTAATTTCCATAGGGCGGTTGGACTCACTTTTAGCCCCAACGGCTGAATGGTTTTCCACCAAACTTGGCAAAATTGTAGGGACTGGTAGCCCGATGTGCCTTTGCTATGTCTCAAGATATGTGCTCCAGTGGTTTTTACGAAAATTAACTTTGAAAAATATATATTGGGCTACATTGGGCTATATATATGTTAGAGCCCAAATGTAGCCCAATGTAGCCCAATGTAGCCCAAAGATGGCCACCAGAGACAAAAAAAAAACAAATGTAGCCCAAATAGCCAGATGTAGCCCAACTATAGCCCAATGACAGAATGTCCCAGAGTGTTCTAAAGAACAACTACAGCGCTAACAGTCTTACTTATGACAAAAGTATGGCACACCTGAAGTCATCTTGATTGGAATAAAGTGTTAACACTTAAAACATTTAATTTGCAAAGGAACAAAATGAGGTGGTTCATTTTGCCATAGAAATTATGATTAGTGCTGAAGAAAGAAACATTAGGGCACATTTTGAGTGACTTCTCAAATCCTCTTTGTTTTCCATAGGGAAATCGCAACATTCTATTGGGAATAACTTTGGCGCCGGTTGAGAAATCTTCCTGAAATTTTCCTTAACTTTGCCTCGCGGCACTCCGGTCCTTCCCTGAAAGTTTGGGGGGGATTCGTCAAGCGGGGGCCGAGATAAAAGGGGGTCTCAAAACGTGTTTTCCCCATGTTAATTTCCATAGGGCGGTTGGACTCACTTTTAGCCCCAACGGCTGAATGGTTTTCCACCAAACTTGGCAAAATTGTAGGGACTGGTAGCCCGATGTGCCTTTGCTATGTCTCAAGATATGTGTTCCAGTGGTTTTTACGAAAATTAACTTTGAAAAATATATATTGGGCTACATTGGGCTATATATATGTTAGAGCCCAAATGTAGCCCAATGTAGCCCAATGTAGCCCAATGTAGCCCAAAGATGGCCACCAGAGACAAAAAAAACAAATGTAGCCCAAATATCAGCCAGATGTAGCCCAACTATAGCCCAATGACAGAATGTCCCAGAGTGTTCTAAAGAACAACTACAGCGCTAACAGTCTTACTTATGACAAAAGTATGGCACACCTGAAGTCATCTTGATTGGAATAAAGTGTTAACACTTAAAACATTTAATTTGCAAAGGAACAAAATGAGGGGGTTCATTTTGCTATAGAAATTATGATTAGTGCTGAAGAAAGAAAAATTAGGGCACATTTTGAGTGACTTCTCAAATCCTCTTTGTTTTCCATAGGGAAATCGCAACATTCTATTGGGAATAACTTTGGCGCCAGTTGAGGAATCTTCCTGAAATTTTTCTTAACTTCGCCTCGCGGCGCTCCGGTCCTTCCCTGAAAGTTTGGGGGGGATTCGTCAAGCGGGGGCCGAGATAAAAGGGGGGTCCCAAAACGTGTTTTCCCCATGTTAATTTCCATAGGGCGGTTGGACTCACTTTTAGCCCGAACGGCTGAATGGTTTTCCACCAGACTTGGCAAAATTGTAGGGACTGGTAGCCCGATGTGCCTTTGCTATGTCTCAAGATATGTGCTCCAGTGGTTTTTACGAAAATTAACTTTGTAAAATATATATTGGGCTACATTGGGCTATATATATGTTGGAGCCCAAATGTAGCCCAATGTAGCCCAAAGATGGCCACCAGAAACAAAAACAAAAAAATGTAGCCCAAATATCAGCCAGATGTAGCCCAACTATAGCCCAATGACAGAATGTCCCAGAGTGTTCTAAAGAACAACTACAGCGCTAACAGTCTTACTTATGACAAAAGTATGGCACACCTGAAGTCATCTTGATTGGAATAAAGTGTTAACACTTAAAACATTTAATTTGCAAAGGAACAAAATGAGGGGGTTCATTTTGCCATAGAAATTATGATTAGTGCTGAAGAAAGAAAAATTAGGGCACATTTTGAGTGACTTCTCAAATCCTCTTTGTTTTCCATAGGGAAATCGCAACATTCTATTGGGAATAACTTTGGCGCCGGTTGAGGAATCTTCCTGAAATTTTCCTTAACTTTGTCTCGCGGCGCTCCAGTCCTTCCCTGAAAGTTTGGGGGGGATTCGTCAAGCGGGGGCCAAGATTAAAGGGGGTCCCAAAACGTGTTTTCCCCATGTTAATTTCCATAGGGCGGTTGGACTCACTTTTAGCCCGAACGGCTGAATGGTTTTCCACCAAACTTGGCAAAATTGTAGGGACTGGTAGCCCGATGTGCCTTTGCTATGTCTCAAGAAATGTGCTCCAGTGGTTTTTACGAAAATTAACATAGTAAAATATATATTAGGCTCCAATGGGCTATATATATGTTGGAGCCCAAATGTAGCCCAATGTAGCCCAAAGATGGCCACCAGAGACAAAAAAAAACAAATGTAGCCCAAATATCAGCCAGATGTAGCCCAACTATAGCCCAATGACAGATTGTCCCAGAGTGTTCTAAAGAACAACTACAGCGCTAACAGTCTTACTTATGACAAAAGTATGGCACACCTGAAGTCATCTTGATTGGAATAAAGTGTTAACATTTAAAACATTTAATTTGCAAAGGAACAAAATGAGGGGGTTCATTTTGCCATAGAAATTATGATTAGTGCTGAAGAATGAAAAATTAGGGCACATTTTGAGTGACTTCTCAAATCCTCTTTGTTTTCCATAGGGAAATCGCAACATTCTATTGGGAATAAATTTGGCGCCGGTTGAGGAATCTTCCTGAAATTTTTCTTAACTTTGCCTCGCGGCGCTCCGGTCCTTCCCTGAAAGATTGGGGGGGATTTGTCAAGCGGGGGCCGAGATAAAAGGGGGGTCCCAAAACGTGTTTTCCGCATGTTAATTTCCATAGGGCGGTTGGACTCACTTTTAGCCCGAACGGCTGAATGGTTTTCCACCAAACTTGGCAAAATTGTAGGGACTGGTAGCCCGATGTGCCTTTGCTATGGCTCAAGATATGTGCTCCAGTGTTTTTTACGAAAATTAACTTTGTAAAATATATATTGGGCTACATTGGGCTATATATATGTTGGAGCCCAAATGTAGCCCAATGTAGCCCAATGTAGCCCAATGTAGCCCAAAGGTGGCCACCAGAGACAAAAAAAAAACAAATGTAGCCCAAATAGCCAGATGTAGCCCAACTATAGCCCAATGACAGAATGTCCCAGAGTGTTCTAAAGAACAACTACAGCGCTAACATTCTTACTTATGACAAAAGTATGGCACACCTGAAGTCATCTTGATTGGAATAAAGTGTTAACACTTAAAACATTTAATTTGCAAAGGAACAAAATGAGGGGGTTCATTTTGCCATAGAAATTATGATTAGTGCTGAAGAAAGAAACATTAGGGCACATTTTGAGTGACTTCTCAAATCCTCTTTGTTTTCCATAGGGAAATCGCAACATTCTATTGGGAATAACTTTGGCGCCGGTTGAGAAATCTTCCTGAAATTCTCCTTAACTTTGCCTCGCGGCGCTCCGGTCCTTCCCTGAAAGTTTGGGGGGGATTCGTCAAGCGGGGGCCGAGATAAAAGGGGGTCTCAAAACGTGTTTTCCCCATGTTAATTTCCATAGGGCGGTTGGACTCACTTTTAGCCCCAACGGCTGAATGGTTTTCCACCAAACTTGGCAAAATTGTAGGGACTGGTAGCCCGATGTGCCTTTGCTATGTCTCAAGATATGTGTTCCAGTGGTTTTTACGAAAATTAACTTTGAAAAATATATATTGGGCTACATTGGGCTATATATATGTTAGAGCCCAAATGTAGCCCAATGTAGCCCAATGTAGCCCAAAGATGGCCACCAGAGACAAAAAAAACAAATGTAGCCCAAATATCAGCCAGATGTAGCCCAACTATAGCCCAATCACAGAATGTCCCAGAGTGTTCTAAAGAACAACTACAGCGCTAACAGTCTTACTTATGACAAAAGTATGGCACACCTGAAGTCATCTTGATTGGAATAAAGTGTTAACACTTAAAACATTTAATTTGCAAAGGAACAAAATGAGGAGGTTCATTTTGCCATAGAAATTATGATTAGTGCTGAAGAAAGAAAAATTAGGGCACATTTTGAGTGACTTCTCAAATCCTCTTTGTTTTCCATAGGGAAATCGCAACATTCTATTGGGAATAACTTTGGCGCCGGTTGAGGAATCTTCCTGAAATTTTTCTTAACTTCGCCTCGCGGCGCTCCGGTCCTTCCCTGAAAGTTTGGGGGGGATTCGTCAAGCGGGGGCCGAGATAAAAGGGGGGTCCCAAAACGTGTTTTCCCCATGTTAATTTCCATAGGGCGGTTGGACTCACTTTTAGCCCGAACGGCTGAATGGTTTTCCACCAGACTTGGCAAAATTGTAGGGACTGGTAGCCCGATGTGCCTTTGCTATGTCTCAAGATATGTGCTCCAGTGGTTTTTACGAAAATTAACTTTGTAAAATATATATTGGGCTACATTGGGCTATATATATGTTGGAGCCCAAATGTAGCCCAATGTAGCCCAAAGATGGCCACCAGAAACAAAAACAAAAAAAGTTGCCCAAATATCAGCCAGATGTAGCCCAACTATAGCCCAATGACAGAATGTCCCAGAGTGTTCTAAAGAACAACTACAGCGCTAACAGTCTTACTTATGACAAAAGTATGGCACACCTGAAGTCATCTTGATTGGAATAAAGTGTTAACACTTAAAACATTTAATTAGCAAAGGAACAAAATGAGGGGGCTCATTTTGCCATAGAAATTATGATTAGTGCTGAAGAAAGAAAAATTAGGGCACATTTTGAGTGACTTCTCAAATCCTCTTTGTTTTCCATAGGGAAATCGCAACATTCTATTGGGAATAACTTTGGCGCCGGTTGAGGAATCTTCCTGAAATTTTCCTTAACTTTGTCTCGCGGCGCTCCAGTCCTTCCCTGAAAGTTTGGGGGGGATTCGTCAAGCGGGGGCCAAGATTAAAGGGGGGTCCCAAAACGTGTTTTCCCCATGTTAATTTCCATAGGGCGGTTGGACTCACTTTTAGCCCGAACGGCTGAATGGTTTTCCACCAAACTTGGCAAAATTGTAGGGACTGGTAGCCCGATGTGCCTTTGCTATGTCTCAAGAAATGTGCTCCAGTGGTTTTTACGAAAATTAACATAGTAAAATATATAGTAGGCTACATTGGGCTATATATATGTTGGAGCCCAAATGTAGCCCAATGTAGCCCAAAGATGGCCACCAGAGACAAAAAAAAACAAATGTAGCCCAAATATCAGCCAGATGTAGCCCAACTATAGCCCAATGACAGAATGTCCCAGAGTGTTCTAAAGAACAACTACAGCGCTACCAGTCTTACTTATGACAAAAGTATGGCACACCTGAAGTCATCTTGATTGGAATAAAGTGTTAACACTTAAAACATTTAATTTGCAAAGGAACAACATGAGGGGGTTCATTTTGCCATAGAAATTATGATTAGTGCTGAAGAATGAAAAATTAGGGCACATTTTGAGTGACTTCTCAAATCCTCTTTGTTTTCCATAGGGAAATCGCAACATTCTATTGGGAATAAATTTGGCGCCGGTTGAGGAATCTTCCTGAAATATTTCTTAACTTTGCCTCGCGGCGCTCCGGTCCTTCCCTGAAAGTTTGGGGGGGATTTGTCAAGCGGGGGCCGAGATAAAAGGGGGGTCCCAAAACGTGTTTTCCGCATGTTAATTTCCATAGGGCGGTTGGACTCACTTTTAGCCCGAACGGCTGAATGGTTTTCCACCAAACTTGGCAAAATTGTAGGGACTGGTAGCCCGATGTGCCTTTGCTATGGCTCAAGATATGTGCTCCAGTGTTTTTTACGAAAATTAACTTTGTAAAATATATATTGGGCTACATTGGGCTATATATATGTTGGAGCCCAAATGTAGCCCAATGTAGCCCAATGTAGCCCAAAGGTGGCCACCAGAGACAAAAAAAAACAAGTGTAGCCCAAATATCAGCCAGATGTAGCCCAACTATAGCCCAATGACAGAATGTCCCAGAGTGTTCTAAAGAATAACTACAGCGCTAACAGTCTTACTTATGACAAAAGTATGGCACACCTGAAGTCATCTTGATTGGAATAAAGTGTTAACACTTAAAACATTTAATTTGCAAAGGAACAAAATGAGGGAGTTCATTTTGCCATAGAAATTATGATTAGTGCTGAAGAAAGAAAAATTAGGGCACATTTTGAGTGACTTCTCAAATCCTCTTTGTTTTCCATAGGGAAATCGCAACATTCTATTGGGAATAACTTTGGCGCCGGTTGAGAAATCTTCCTGAAATTTTCCTTAACTTTGCCTCACGGCGCTCCGGTCCTTCCCTGAAAGTTTGGGGGGGGATTCGTCAAGCGGGGGCCGAGATAAAAGGGGGGTCTCAAAACGTGTTTTCCCCATGTTAATTTCCATAGGGCGGTTGGACTCACTTTTAGCCCAAACGGCTGAATGGTTTTCCACCAAACTTGGCAAAATTGTAGGGACTGGTAGCCCGATGTGCCTTTGCTATGTCTCAAGATATGTGCTCCAGTGGTTTTTACGAAAATCAACTTTGAAAAATATATATTGGGCTACATTGGGCTATATATATGTTGGAGCCCAAATGTAGCCCAATGTAGCCCAATGTAGCCCAATGTAGCCCAAAGGTGGCCACCAGAGACAAAAAAAAACAAATGTAGCCCAAATATCAGCCAGATGTAGCCCAACTATAGCCCAATGACAGAATGTCCCAGAGTGTTGTAAAGAACAACTACAGCGCTAACAGTCTTACTTATGACAAAAGTATGGCACACCTGAAGTCATCTTGATTGGAATAAAGTGTTAACACTTAAAACATTTAATTTGCAAAGGAACAAAATGAGGGGGTTCATTTTGCCATAGAAATTATGATTAGTGCTGAAGAATGAAAAATTAGGGCACATTTTGAGTGACTTCTCAAATCCTCTTTGTTTTCCATAGGGAAATCGCAACATTCTATTGGGAATAAATTTGGCGCCGGTTGAGGAATCTTCCTGAAATTTTTCTTAACTTTGCCTCGCGGCGCTCCGGTCCTTCCCTGAAAGTTTGGGGGGGATTTGTCAAGCGGGGGCCGAGATAAAAGGGGGGTCCCAAAACGTGTTTTCCGCATGTTAATTTCCATAGGGCGGTTGGACTCACTTTTAGCCCGAACGGCTGAATGGTTTTCCACCAAACTTGGCAAAATTGTAGGGACTGGTAGCCCGATGTGCCTTTGCTATGGCTCAAGATATGTGCTCCAGTGTTTTTTACGAAAATTAACTTTGTAAAATATATATTGGGCTACATTGGGCTATATATATGTTGGAGCCCAAATGTAGCCCAATGTAGCCCAATGTAGCCTAATGTAGCCCAAAGGTGGCCACCAGAGACAAAAAAAACCAAATGTAGCCCAAATATCAGCCAGATGTAGCCCAACTATAGCCCAATGACAGAATGTCCCAGAGTGTTCTAAAGAACAACTACAGCGCTAACAGTCTTACTTATGACAAAAGTATGGCACACCTGAAGTCATCTTGATTGGAATAAAGTGTTAACACTTAAAACATTTAATTTGCAAAGGAACAAAATGAGGGGGTTCATTTTGCCATAGAAATTATGATTAGTGCTGAAGAAAGAAAAATTAGGGCACATTTTGAGTGACTTCTCAAATCCTCTTTGTTTTCCATAGGGAAATCGCAACATTCTATTGGGAATAACTTTGGCGCCGGTTGAGGAATCTTCCTGAAATTTTCCTTAACTTTGTCTCGCGGCGCTCCAGTCCTTCCCTGAAAGTTTGGGGGGGATTCGTCAAGCGGGGGCCAAGATTAAAGGGGGGTCCCAAAACGTGTTTTCCCCATGTTAATTTCCATAGGGCGGTTGGACTCACTTTTAGCCCGAACGGCTGAATGGTTTTCCACCAAACTTGGCAAAATTGTAGGGACTGGTAGCCCGATGTGCCTTTGCTATGTCTCAAGAAATGTGCTCCAGTGGTTTTTACGAAAATTAACATAGTAAAATATATATTAGGCTACATTGGGCTATATATATGTTGGAGCCCAAATGTAGCCCAATGTAGCCCAAAGATGGCCACCAGAGACAAAAAAAAACAAATGTAGCCCAAATATCAGCCAGATGTAGCCCAACTATAGCCCAATGACAGAATGTCCCAGAGTGTTCTAAAGAACCACTACAGCGCTACCAGTCTTACTTATGACAAAAGTATGGCACACCTGAAGTCATCTTGATTGGAATAAAGTGTTAACACTTAAAACATTTAATTTGCAAAGGAACAAAATGAGGGGGTTCATTTTGCCATAGAAATTATGATTAGTGCTGAAGAATGAAAAATTAGGGCACATTTTGAGTGACTTCTCAAATCCTCTTTGTTTTCCATAGGGAAATTGCAACATTCTATTGGGAATAAATTTGGCGCCGGTTGAGGAATCTTCCTGAAATTTTTCTTAACTTTGCCTCGCGGCGCTCCGGTCCTTCCCTGAAAGTTTGGGGGGGATTTGTCAAGCGGGGGCCGAGATAAAAGGGGGGTCCCAAAACGTGTTTTCCGCATGTTAATTTCCATAGGGCGGTTGGACTCACTTTTAGCCCGAACGGCTGAATGGTTTTCCACCAAACTTGGCAAAATTGTAGGGACTGGTAGCCCGATGTGCCTTTGCTATGGCTCAAGATATGTGCTCCAGTGTTTTTTACGAAAATTAACTTTGTAAAATATATATTGGGCTACATTGGGCTATATATATGTTGGAGCCCAAATGTAGCCCAATGTAGCCCAATGTAGCCCAATGTAGCCCAAAGGTGGCCACCAGAGACAAAAAAAAAACAAATGTAGCCCAAATAGCCAGATGTAGCCCAACTATAGCCCAATGACAGAATGTCCCAGAGTGTTCTAAAGAACAACTACAGCGCTAACATTCTTACTTATGACAAAAGTATGGCACACCTGAAGTCATCTTGATTGGAATAAAGTGTTAACACTTAAAACATTTAATTTGCAAAGGAACAAAATGAGGGGGTTCATTTTGCCATAGAAATTATGATTAGTGCTGAAGAAAGAAACATTAGGGCACATTTTGAGTGACTTCTCAAATCCTCTTTGTTTTCCATAGGGAAATCGCAACATTCTATTGGGAATAACTTTGGCGCCGGTTGAGAAATCTTCCTGAAATTCTCCTTAACTTTGCCTCGCGGCGCTCCGGTCCTTCCCTGAAAGTTTGGGGGGGATTCGTCAAGCGGGGGCCGAGATAAAAGGGGGTCTCAAAACGTGTTTTCCCCATGTTAATTTCCATAGGGCGGTTGGACTCACTTTTAGCCCCAACGGCTGAATGGTTTTCCACCAAACTTGGCAAAATTGTAGGGACTGGTAGCCCGATGTGCCTTTGCTATGTCTCAAGATATGTGTTCCAGTGGTTTTTACGAAAATTAACTTTGAAAAATATATATTGGGCTACATTGGGCTATATATATGTTAGAGCCCAAATGTAGCCCAATGTAGCCCAATGTAGCCCAAAGATGGCCACCAGAGACAAAAAAAACAAATGTAGCCCAAATATCAGCCAGATGTAGCCCAACTATAGCCCAATCACAGAATGTCCCAGAGTGTTCTAAAGAACAACTACAGCGCTAACAGTCTTACTTATGACAAAAGTATGGCACACCTGAAGTCATCTTGATTGGAATAAAGTGTTAACACTTAAAACATTTAATTTGCAAAGGAACAAAATGAGGAGGTTCATTTTGCCATAGAAATTATGATTAGTGCTGAAGAAAGAAAAATTAGGGCACATTTTGAGTGACTTCTCAAATCCTCTTTGTTTTCCATAGGGAAATCGCAACATTCTATTGGGAATAACTTTGGCGCCGGTTGAGGAATCTTCCTGAAATTTTTCTTAACTTCGCCTCGCGGCGCTCCGGTCCTTCCCTGAAAGTTTGGGGGGGATTCGTCAAGCGGGGGCCGAGATAAAAGGGGGGTCCCAAAACGTGTTTTCCCCATGTTAATTTCCATAGGGCGGTTGGACTCACTTTTAGCCCGAACGGCTGAATGGTTTTCCACCAGACTTGGCAAAATTGTAGGGACTGGTAGCCCGATGTGCCTTTGCTATGTCTCAAGATATGTGCTCCAGTGTTTTTTACGAAAATTAACTTTGTAAAATATATATTGGGCTACATTGGGCTATATATATGTTGGAGCCCAAATGTAGCCCAATGTAGCCCAAAGATGGCCACCAGAAACAAAAACAAAAAAAGTTGCCCAAATATCAGCCAGATGTAGCCCAACTATAGCCCAATGACAGAATGTCCCAGAGTGTTCTAAAGAACAACTACAGCGCTAACAGTCTTACTTATGACAAAAGTATGGCACACCTGAAGTCATCTTGATTGGAATAAAGTGTTAACACTTAAAACATTTAATTAGCAAAGGAACAAAATGAGGGGGCTCATTTTGCCATAGAAATTATGATTAGTGCTGAAGAAAGAAAAATTAGGGCACATTTTGAGTGACTTCTCAAATCCTCTTTGTTTTCCATAGGGAAATCGCAACATTCTATTGGGAATAACTTTGGCGCCGGTTGAGGAATCTTCCTGAAATTTTCCTTAACTTTGTCTCGCGGCGCTCCAGTCCTTCCCTGAAAGTTTGGGGGGGATTCGTCAAGCGGGGGCCAAGATTAAAGGGGGGTCCCAAAACGTGTTTTCCCCATGTTAATTTCCATAGGGCGGTTGGACTCACTTTTAGCCCGAACGGCTGAATGGTTTTCCACCAAACTTGGCAAAATTGTAGGGACTGGTAGCCCGATGTGCCTTTGCTATGTCTCAAGAAATGTGCTCCAGTGGTTTTTACGAAAATTAACATAGTAAAATATATATTAGGCTACATTGGGCTATATATATGTTGGAGCCCAAATGTAGCCCAATGTAGCCCAAAGATGGCCACCAGAGACAAAAAAAAACAAATGTAGCCCAAATATCAGCCAGATGTAGCCCAACTATAGCCCAATGACAGAATGTCCCAGAGTGTTCTAAAGAACAACTACAGCGCTACCAGTCTTACTTATGACAAAAGTATGGCACACCTGAAGTCATCTTGATTGGAATAAAGTGTTAACACTTAAAACATTTAATTTGCAAAGGAACAACATGAGGGGGTTCATTTTGCCATAGAAATTATGATTAGTGCTGAAGAATGAAAAATTAGGGCACATTTTGAGTGACTTCTCAAATCCTCTTTGTTTTCCATAGGGAAATCGCAACATTCTATTGGGAATAAATTTGGCGCCGGTTGAGGAATCTTCCTGAAATTTTTCTTAACTTTGCCTCGCGGCGCTCCGGTCCTTCCCTGAAAGTTTGGGGGGGATTTGTCAAGCGGGGGCCGAGATAAAAGGGGGGTCCCAAAACGTGTTTTCCGCATGTTAATTTCCATAGGGCGGTTGGACTCACTTTTAGCCCGAACGGCTGAATGGTTTTCCACCAAACTTGGCAAAATTGTAGGGACTGGTAGCCCGATGTGCCTTTGCTATGGCTCAAGATATGTGCTCCAGTGTTTTTTACGAAAATTAACTTTGTAAAATATATATTGGGCTACATTGGGCTATATATATGTTGGAGCCCAAATGTAGCCCAATGTAGCCCAATGTAGCCCAAAGGTGGCCACCAGAGACAAAAAAAAACAAGTGTAGCCCAAATATCAGCCAGATGTAGCCCAACTATAGCCCAATGACAGAATGTCCCAGAGTGTTCTAAAGAATAACTACAGCGCTAACAGTCTTACTTATGACAAAAGTATGGCACACCTGAAGTCATCTTGATTGGAATAAAGTGTTAACACTTAAAACATTTAATTTGCAAAGGAACAAAATGAGGGAGTTCATTTTGCCATAGAAATTATGATTAGTGCTGAAGAAAGAAAAATTAGGGCACATTTTGAGTGACTTCTCAAATCCTCTTTGTTTTCCATAGGGAAATCGCAACATTCTATTGGGAATAACTTTGGCGCCGGTTGAGAAATCTTCCTGAAATTTTCCTTAACTTTGCCTCACGGCGCTCCGGTCCTTCCCTGAAAGTTTGGGGGGGGATTCGTCAAGCGGGGGCCGAGATAAAAGGGGGGTCTCAAAACGTGTTTTCCCCATGTTAATTTCCATAGGGCGGTTGGACTCACTTTTAGCCCAAACGGCTGAATGGTTTTCCACCAAACTTGGCAAAATTGTAGGGACTGGTAGCCCGATGTGCCTTTGCTATGTCTCAAGATATGTGCTCCAGTGGTTTTTACGAAAATTAACTTTGAAAAATATATATTGGGCTACATTGGGCTATATATATGTTGGAGCCCAAATGTAGCCCAATGTAGCCCAATGTAGCCCAATGTAGCCCAAAGGTGGCCACCAGAGACAAAAAAAAACAAATGTAGCCCAAATATCAGCCAGATGTAGCCCAACTATAGCCCAATGACAGAATGTCCCAGAGTGTTCTAAAGAACAACTACAGCGCTAACAGTCTTACTTATGACAAAAGTATGGCACACCTGAAGTCATCTTGATTGGAATAAAGTGTTAACACTTAAAACATTTAATTTGCAAAGGAACAAAATGAGGGGGTTCATTTTGCCATAGAAATTATGATTAGTGCTGAAGAATGAAAAATTAGGGCACATTTTGAGTGACTTCTCAAATCCTCTTTGTTTTCCATAGGGAAATCGCAACATTCTATTGGGAATAAATTTAGCGCCGGTTGAGGAATCTTCCTGAAATTTTTCTTAACTTTGCCTCGCGGCGCTCCGGTCCTTCCCTGAAAGTTTGGGGGGGATTTGTCAAGCGGGGGCCGAGATAAAAGGGGGGTCCCAAAACGTGTTTTCCGCATGTTAATTTCCATAGGGCGGTTGGACTCACTTTTAGCCCGAACGGCTGAATGGTTTTCCACCAAACTTGGCAAAATTGTAGGGACTGGTAGCCCGATGTGCCTTTGCTATGGCTCAAGATATGTGCTCCAGTGTTTTTTACGAAAATTAACTTTGTAAAATATATATTGGGCTACATTGGGCTATATATATGTTGGAGCCCAAATGTAGCCCAATGTAGCCCAATGTAGCCCAATGTAGCCCAAAGGTGGCCACCAGAGACAAAAAAAAACAAATGTAGCCCAAATATCAGCCAGATGTAGCCCAACTATAGCCCAATGACAGAATGTCCCAGAGTGTTCTAAAGAACAACTACAGCGCTAACAGTCTTACTTATGACAAAAGTATGGCACACCTGAAGTCATCTTGATTGGAATAAAGTGTTAACACTTAAAACATTTAATTTGCAAAGGAACAAAATGAGGGGGTTCATTTTGCCATAGAAATTATGATTAGTGCTGAAGAAAGAAAAATTAGGGCACATTTTGAGTGACTTCTCAAATCCTCTTTGTTTTCCATAGGGAAATCGCAACATTCTATTGGGAATAACTTTGGCGCCGGTTGAGGAATCTTCCTGAAATTTTCCTTAACTTTGTCTCGCGGCGCTCCAGTCCTTCCCTGAAAGTTTGGGGGGGATTCGTCAAGCGGGGGCCAAGATTAAAGGGGGGTCCCAAAACGTGTTTTCCCCATGTTAATTTCCATGGGCGGTTGGACTCACTTTTAGCCCGAACGGCTGAATGGTTTTCCACCAAACTTGGCAAAATTGTAGGGACTGGTAGCCCGATGTGCCTTTGCTATGTCTCAAGAAATGTGCTCCAGTGGTTTTTACGAAAATTAACATAGTAAAATATATATTAGGCTACATTGGGCTATATATATGTTGGAGCCCAAATGTAGCCCAATGTAGCCCAAAGATGGCCACCAGAGACAAAAAAAAACAAATGTAGCCCAAATATCAGCCAGATGTAGCCCAACTATAGCCCAATGACAGAATGTCCCAGAGTGTTCTAAAGAACCACTACAGCGCTACCAGTCTTACTTATGACAAAAGTATGGCACACCTGAAGTCATCTTGATTGGAATAAAGTGTTAACACTTAAAACATTTAATTTGCAAAGGAACAAAATGAGGGGGTTCATTTTGCCATAGAAATTATGATTAGTGCTGAAGAATGAAAAATTAGGGCACATTTTGAGTGACTTCTCAAATCCTCTTTGTTTTCCATAGGGAAATCGCAACATTCTATTGGGAATAAATTTGGCGCCGGTTGAGGAATCTTCCTGAAATTTTTCTTAACTTTGCCTCGCGGCGCTCCGGTCCTTCCCTGAAAGTTTGGGGGGGATTTGTCAAGCGGGGGCCGAGATAAAAGGGGGGTCCCAAAACGTGTTTTCCGCATGTTAATTTCCATAGGGCGGTTGGACTCACTTTTAGCCCGAACGGCTGAATGGTTTTCCACCAAACTTGGCAAAATTGTAGGGACTGGTAGCCCGATGTGCCTTTGCTATGGCTCAAGATATGTGCTCCAGTGTTTTTTACGAAAATTAACTTTGTAAAATATATATTGGGCTACATTGGGCTATATATATGTTGGAGCCCAAATGTAGCCCAATGTAGCCCAATGTAGCCCAAAGGTGGCCACCAGAGACAAAAAAAAACAAATGTAGCCCAAATATCAGCCAGATGTAGCCCAACTATAGCCCAATGACAGAATGTCCCAGAGTGTTCTAAAGAATAACTACAGCGCTAACAGTCTTACTTATGACAAAAGTATGGCACACCTGAAGTCATCTTGATTGGAATAAAGTGTTAACACTTAAAACATTTAATTTGCAAAGGAACAAAATGAGGGAGTTCATTTTGCCATAGAAATTATCATTAGTGCTGAAGAAAGAAAAATTAGGGCACATTTTGAGTGACTTCTCAAATCCTCTTTGTTTTCCATAGGGAAATCGCAACATTCTATTGGGAATAACTTTGGCGCCGGTTGAGAAATCTTCCTGAAATTTTCCTTAACTTTGCCTCACGGCGCTCCGGTCCTTCCCTGAAAGTTTGGGGGGGGATTCGTCAAGCGGGGGCCGAGATAAAAGGGGGGTCTCAAAACGTGTTTTCCCCATGTTAATTTCCATAGGGCGGTTGGACTCACTTTTAGCCCAAACGGCTGAATGGTTTTCCACCAAACTTGGCAAAATTGTAGGGACTGGTAGCCCGATGTGCCTTTGCTATGTCTCAAGATATGTGCTCCAGTGGTTTTTACGAAAATTAACTTTGAAAAATATATATTGGGCTACATTGGGCTATATATATGTTGGAGCCCAAATGTAGCCCAATGTAGCCCAATGTAGCCCAAAGGTGGCCACCAGAGACAAAAAAAAACAAATGTAGCCCAAATATCAGCCAGATGTAGCCCAACTATAGCCCAATGACAGAATGTCCCAGAGTGTTCTAAAGAACAACTACAGCGCTAACAGTCTTACTTATGACAAAAGTATGGCACACCTGAAGTCATCTTGATTGGAATAAAGTGTTAACACTTAAAACATTTAATTTGCAAAGGAACAAAATGAGGGGGTTCATTTTGCCATAGAAATTATGATTAGTGCTGA
The DNA here is from genome assembly GCF_964261635.1 of Lissotriton helveticus. Classification (NCBI taxonomy): domain Eukaryota; kingdom Metazoa; phylum Chordata; class Amphibia; order Caudata; family Salamandridae; genus Lissotriton; species Lissotriton helveticus. Next base: position 709,711,563 of record NC_136070.1, read on the forward strand.
AGAATGAAAAATTAGGGCACATTTTGAGTGACTTCTCAAATCCTCTTTGTTTTCCATAGGGAAATCGCAACATTCTATTGGGAATAAATTTGGCGCCGGTTGAGGAATCTTCCTGAAATTTTTCTTAACTTTGCCTCGCGGCGCTCCGGTCCTTCCCTGAAAGTTTGGGGGGGATTTGTCAAGCGGGGGCCGAGATAAAAGGGGGGTCCCAAAACGTGTTTTCCGCATGTTAATTTCCATAGGGCGGTTGGACTCACTTTTAGCCCGAACGGCTGAATGGTTTTCCACCAAACTTGGCAAAATTGTAGGGACTGGTAGCCCGATGTGCCTTTGCTATGGCTCAAGATATGTGCTCCAGTGTTTTTTACGAAAATTAAGTTTGTAAAATATATATTGGGCTACATTGGGCTATATATATGTTGGAGCCCAAATGTAGCCCAATGTAGCCCAATGTAGCCCAATGTAGCCCAAAGGTGGCCACCAGAGACAAAAAAAAACAAATGTAGCCCAAATATCAGCCAGATGTAGCCCAACTATAGCCCAATGACAGAATGTCCCAGAGTGTTCTAAAGAACAACTACAGCGCTAACAGTCTTACTTATGACAAAAGTATGGCACACCTGAAGTCATCTTGATTGGAATAAAGTGTTAACACTTAAAACATTTAATTTGCAAAGGAACAAAATGAGGGGGTTCATTTTGCCATAGAAATTATGATTAGTGCTGAAGAAAGAAAAATTAGGGCACATTTTGAGTGACTTCTCAAATCCTCTTTGTTTTCCATAGGGAAATCGCAACATTCTATTGGGAATAACTTTGGCGCCGGTTGAGAAATCTTCCTGAAATTTTCCTTAACTTTGCCTCACGGCGCTCCGGTCCTTCCCTGAAAGTTTGGGGGGGGATTCGTCAAGCGGGGGCCGAGATAAAAGGGGGGTCTCAAAACGTGTTTTCCCCATGTTAATTTCCATAGGGCGGTTGGACTCACTTTTAGCCCAAACGGCTGAATGGTTTTCCACCAAACTTGGCAAAATTGTAGGGACTGGTAGCCCGATGTGCCTTTGCTATGTCTCAAGATATGTGCTCCACTGGTTTTTACGAAAATTAACTTTGAAAAATATATATTGGGCTACATTGGGCTATATATATGTTGGAGCCCAAATGTAGCCCAATGTAGCCCAATGTAGCCCAATGTAGCCCAAAGGTGGCCACCAGAGACAAAAAAAAACACATGTAGCCCAAATATCAGCCAGATGTAGCCCAACTATAGCCCAATGACAGAATGTCCCAGAGTGTTCTAAAGAACAACTACAGCGCTAACAGTCTTACTTATGACAAAAGTATGGCACACCTGAAGTCATCTTGATTGGAATAAAGTGTTAACACTTAAAACATTTAATTTGCAAAGGAACAAAATGAGGGGGTTCATTTTGCCATAGAAATTATGATTAGTGCTGAAGAATGAAAAATTAGGGCACATTTTGAGTGACTTCTCAAATCCTCTTTGTTTTCCATAGGGAAATCGCAACATTCTATTGGGAATAAATTTGGCGCCGGTTGAGGAATCTTCCTGAAATTTTTCTTAACTTTGCCTCGCGGCGCTCCGGTCCTTCCCTGAAAGTTTGGGGGGGATTTGTCAAGCGGGGGCCGAGATAAAAGGGGGGTCCCAAAACGTGTTTTCCGCATGTTAATTTCCATAGGGCGGTTGGACTCACTTTTAGCCCGAACGGCTGAATGGTTTTCCACCAAACTTGGCAAAATTGTAGGGACTGGTAGCCCGATGTGCCTTTGCTATGGCTCAAGATATGTGCTCCAGTGTTTTTTACGAAAATTAACTTTGTAAAATATATATTGGGCTACATTGGGCTATATATATGTTGGAGCCCAAATGTAGCCCAATGTAGCCCAATGTAGCCCAATGTAGCCCAAAGGTGGCCACCAGAGACAAAAAAAAACAAATGTAGCCCAAATATCAGCCAGATGTAGCCCAACTATAGCCCAATGACAGAATGTCCCAGAGTGTTCTAAAGAACAACTACAGCGCTAACAGTCTTACTTATGACAAAAGTATGGCACACCTGAAGTCATCTTGATTGGAATAAAGTGTTAACACTTAAAACATTTAATTTGCAAAGGAACAAAATGAGGGGGTTCATTTTGCCATAGAAATTATGATTAGTGCTGAAGAAAGAAAAATTAGGGCACATTTTGAGTGACTTCTCAAATCCTCTTTGTTTTCCATAGGGAAATCGCAACATTCTATTGGGAATAACTTTGGCGCCGGTTGAGAAATCTTCCTGAAATTTTCCTTAACTTTGCCTCACGGCGCTCCGGTCCTTCCCTGAAAGTTTGGGGGGGGATTCGTCAAGCGGGGGCCGAGATAAAAGGGGGGTCTCAAAACGTGTTTTCCCCATGTTAATTTCCATAGGGCGGTTGGACTCACTTTTAGCCCAAACGGCTGAATGGTTTTCCACCAAACTTGGCAAAATTGTAGGGACTGGTAGCCCGATGTGCCTTTGCTATGTCTCAAGATATGTGCTCCAGTGGTTTTTACGAAAATTAACTTTGAAAAATATATATTGGGCTACATTGGGCTATATATATGTTGGAGCCCAAATGTAGCCCAATGTAGCCCAATGTAGCCCAAAGGTGGCCACCAGAGACAAAAAAAAACAAATGTAGCCCAAATATCAGCCAGATGTAGCCCAACTATAGCCCAATGACAGAATGTCCCAGAGTGTTCTAAAGAACAACTACAGCGCTAACAGTCTTACTTATGACAAAAGTATGGCACACCTGAAGTCATCTTGATTGGAATAAAGTGTTAACACTTAAAACATTTAATTTGCAAAGGAACAAAATGAGGGGGTTCATTTTGCCATAGAAATTATGATTAGTGCTGAAGAATGAAAAATTAGGGCACATTTTGAGTGACTTCTCAAATCCTCTTTGTTTTCCATAGGGAAATCGCAACATTCTATTGGGAATAAATTTGGCGCCGGTTGAGGAATCTTCCTGAAATTTTCTTAACTTTGCCTCGCGGCGCTCCGGTCCTTCCCTGAAAGTTTGGGGGGGATTTGTCAAGCGGGGGCCGAGATAAAAGGGGGGTCCCAAAACGTGTTTTCCGCATGTTAATTTCCATAGGGCGGTTGGACTCACTTTTAGCCCGAACGGCTGAATGGTTTTCCACCAAACTTGGCAAAATTGTAGGGACTGGTAGCCCGATGTGCCTTTGCTATGGCTCAAGATATGTGCTCCAGTGTTTTTTACGAAAATTAACTTTGTAAAATATATATTGGGCTACATTGGGCTATATATATGTTGGAGCCCAAATGTAGCCCAATGTAGCCCAATGTAGCCCAATGTAGCCCAAAGGTGGCCACCAGAGACAAAAAAAAACAAATGTAGCCCAAATATCAGCCAGATGTAGCCCAACTATAGCCCAATGACAGAATGTCCCAGAGTGTTCTAAAGAACAACTACAGCGCTAACAGTCTTACTTATGACAAAAGTATGGCACACCTGAAGTCATCTTGATTGGAATAAAGTGTTAACACTTAAAACATTTAATTTGCAAAGGAACAAAATGAGGGGGTTCATTTTGCCATAGAAATTATGATTAGTGCTGAAGAATGAAAAATTAGGGCACATTTTGAGTGACTTCTCAAATCCTCTTTGTTTTCCATAGGGAAATCGCAACATTCTATTGGGAATAAATTTGGCGCCGGTTGAGGAATCTTCCTGAAATTTTTCTTAACTTTGCCTCGCGGCGCTCCGGTCCTTCCCTGAAAGTTTGGGGGGGATTTGTCAAGCGGGGGCCGAGATAAAAGGGGGGTCCCAAAACGTGTTTTCCGCATGTTAATTTCCATAGGGCGGTTGGACTCACTTTTAGCCCGAACGGCTGAATGGTTTTCCACCAAACTTGGCAAAATTGTAGGGACTGGTAGCCCGATGTGCCTTTGCTATGGCTCAAGATATGTGCTCCAGTGTTTTTTACGAAAATTAACTTTGTAAAATATATATTGGGCTACATTGGGCTATATATATGTTGGAGCCCAAATGTAGCCCAATGTAGCCCAATGTAGCCCAATGTAGCCCAAAGGTGGCCACCAGAGACAAAAAAAAACAAATGTAGCCCAAATATCAGCCAGATGTAGCCCAACTATAGCCCAATGACAGAATGTCCCAGAGTGTTCTAAAGAACAACTACAGCGCTAACAGTCTTACTTATGACAAAAGTATGGCACACCTGAAGTCATCTTGATTGGAATAAAGTGTTAACACTTAAAACATTTAATTTGCAAAGGAACAAAATGAGGGGGTTCATTTTGCCATAGAAATTATGATTAGTGCTGAAGAATGAAAAATTAGGGCACATTTTGAGTGACTTCTCAAATCCTCTTTGTTTTCCATAGGGAAATCGCAACATTCTATTGGGAATAAATTTGGCGCCGGTTGAGGAATCTTCCTGAAATTTTTCTTAACTTTGCCTCGCGGCGCTCCGGTCCTTCCCTGAAAGTTTGGGGGGGATTTGTCAAGCGGGGGCCGAGATAAAAGGGGGGTCCCAAAACGTGTTTTCCGCATGTTAATTTCCATAGGGCGGTTGGACTCACTTTTAGCCCGAACGGCTGAATGGTTTTCCACCAAACTTGGCAAAATTGTAGGGACTGGTAGCCCGATGTGCCTTTGCTATGGCTCAAGATATGTGCTCCAGTGTTTTTTACGAAAATTAACTTTGTAAAATATATATTGGGCTACATTGGGCTATATATATGTTGGAGCCCAAATGTAGCCCAATGTAGCCCAATGTAGCCCAATGTAGCCCAAAGGTGGCCACCAGAGACAAAAAAAAACAAATGTAGCCCAAATATCAGCCAGATGTAGCCCAACTATAGCCCAATGACAGAATGTCCCAGAGTGTTCTAAAGAACAACTACAGCGCTAACAGTCTTACTTATGACAAAAGTATGGCACACCTGAAGTCATCTTGATTGGAATAAAGTGTTAACACTTAAAACATTTAATTTGCAAAGGAACAAAATGAGGGGGTTCATTTTGCCATAGAAATTATGATTAGTGCTGAAGAATGAAAAATTAGGGCACATTTTGAGTGACTTCTCAAATCCTCTTTGTTTTCCATACGGAAATCGCAACATTCTATTGGGAATAAATTTGGCGCCGGTTGAGGAATCTTCCTGAAATTTTTCTTAACTTTGCCTCGCGGCGCTCCGGTCCTTCCCTGAAAGTTTGGGGGGGATTTGTCAAGCGGGGGCCGAGATAAAAGGGGGGTCCCAAAACGTGTTTTCCGCATGTTAATTTCCATAGGGCGGTTGGACTCACTTTTAGCCCGAACGGCTGAATGGTTTTCCACCAAACTTGGCAAAATTGTAGGGACTGGTAGCCCGATGTGCCTTTGCTATGGCTCAAGATATGTGCTCCAGTGTTTTTTACGAAAATTAACTTTGTAAAATATATATTGGGCTACATTGGGCTATATATATGTTGGAGCCCAAATGTAGCCCAATGTAGCCCAATGTAGCCCAATGTAGCCCAAAGGTGGCCACCAGAGACAAAAAAAAACAAATGTAGCCCAAATATCAGCCAGATGTAGCCCAACTATAGCCCAATGACAGAATGTCCCAGAGTGTTCTAAAGAACAACTACAGCGCTAACAGTCTTACTTATGACAAAAGTATGGCACACCTGAAGTCATCTTGATTGGAATAAAGTGTTAACACTTAAAACATTTAATTTGCAAAGGAACAAAATGAGGGGGTTCATTTTGCCATAGAAATTATGATTAGTGCTGAAGAATGAAAAATTAGGGCACATTTTGAGTGACTTCTCAAATCCTCTTTGTTTTCCATAGGGAAATCGCAACATTCTATTGGGAATAAATTTGGCGCCGGTTGAGGAATCTTCCTGAAATTTTTCTTAACTTTGCCTCGCGGCGCTCCGGTCCTTCCCTGAAAGTTTGGGGGGGATTTGTCAAGCGGGGGCCGAGATAAAAGGGGGGTCCCAAAACGTGTTTTCCGCATGTTAATTTCCATAGGGCGGTTGGACTCACTTTTAGCCCGAACGGCTGAATGGTTTTCCACCAAACTTGGCAAAATTGTAGGGACTGGTAGCCCGATGTGCCTTTGCTATGGCTCAAGATATGTGCTCCAGTGTTTTTTACGAAAATTAACTTTGTAAAATATATATTGGGCTACATTGGGCTATATATATGTTGGAGCCCAAATGTAGCCCAATGTAGCCCAATGTAGCCCAATGTAGCCCAAAGGTGGCCACCAGAGACAAAAAAAACAAATGTAGCCCAAATATCAGCCAGATGTAGCCCAACTATAGCCCAATGACAGAATGTCCCAGAGTGTTCTAAAGAACAACTACAGCGCTAACAGTCTTACTTATGACAAAAGTATGGCACACCTGAAGTCATCTTGATTGGAATAAAGTGTTAACACTTAAAACATTTAATTTGCAAAGGAACAAAATGAGGGGGTTCATTTTGCCAGAGAAATTATGATTAGTGCTGAAGAATGAAAAATTAGGGCACATTTTGAGTGACTTCTCAAATCCTCTTTGTTTTCCATAGGGAAATCGCAACATTCTATTGGGAATAAATTTGGCGCCGGTTGAGGAATCTTCCTGAAATTTTTCTTAACTTTGCCTCGCGGCGCTCCGGTCCTTCCCTGAAAGTTTGGGGGGGATTTGTCAAGCGGGGGCCGAGATAAAAGGGGGGTCCCAAAACGTGTTTTCCGCATGTTAATTTCCATAGGGCGGTTGGACTCACTTTTAGCCCGAACGGCTGAATGGTTTTCCACCAAACTTGGCAAAATTGTAGGGACTGGTAGCCCGATGTGCCTTTGCTATGGCTCAAGATATGTGCTCCAGTGTTTTTTACGAAAATTAACTTTGTAAAATATATATTGGGCTACATTGGGCTATATATATGTTGGAGCCCAAATGTAGCCCAATGTAGCCCAATGTAGCCCAATGTAGCCCAAAGGTGGCCACCAGAGACAAAAAAAAACAAATGTAGCCCAAATATCAGCCAGATGTAGCCCAACTATAGCCCAATGACAGAATGTCCCAGAGTGTTCTAAAGAACAACTACAGCGCTAACAGTCTTACTTATGACAAAAGTATGGCACACCTGAAGTCATCTTGATTGGAATAAAGTGTTAACACTTAAAACATTTAATTTGCAAAGGAACAAAATGAGGGGGTTCATTTTGCCATAGAAATTATGATTAGTGCTGAAGAAAGAAAAATTAGGGCACATTTTGAGTGACTTCTCAAATCCTCTTTGTTTTCCATAGGGAAATCGCAACATTCTATTGGGAATAACTTTGGCGCCGGTTGAGAAATCTTCCTGAAATTTTCCTTAACTTTGCCTCACGGCGCTCCGGTCCTTCCCTGAAAGTTTGGGGGGGGATTCGTCAAGCGGGGGCCGAGATAAAAGGGGGGTCTCAAAACGTGTTTTCCCCATGTTAATTTCCATAGGGCGGTTGGACTCACTTTTAGCCCAAACGGCTGAATGGTTTTCCACCAAACTTGGCAAAATTGTAGGGACTGGTAGCCCGATGTGCCTTTGCTATGTCTCAAGATATGTGCTCCACTGGTTTTTACGAAAATTAACTTTGAAAAATATATATTGGGCTACATTGGGCTATATATATGTTGGAGCCCAAATGTAGCCCAATGTAGCCCAATGTAGCCCAATGTAGCCCAAAGGTGGCCACCAGAGACAAAAAAAAACAAATGTAGCCCAAATATCAGCCAGATGTAGCCCAACTATAGCCCAATGACAGAATGTCCCAGAGTGTTCTAAAGAACAACTACAGCGCTAACAGTCTTACTTATGACAAAAGTATGGCACACCTGAAGTCATCTTGATTGGAATAAAGTGTTAACACTTAAAACATTTAATTTGCAAAGGAACAAAATGAGGGGGTTCATTTTGCCATAGAAATTATGATTAGTGCTGAAGAATGAAAAATTAGGGCACATTTTGAGTGACTTCTCAAATCCTCTTTGTTTTCCATAGGGAAATCGCAACATTCTATTGGGAATAAATTTGGCGCCGGTTGAGGAATCTTCCTGAAATTTTTCTTAACTTTGCCTCGCGGCGCTCCGGTCCTTCCCTGAAAGTTTGGGGGGGATTTGTCAAGCGGGGGCCGAGATAAAAGGGGGGTCCCAAAACGTGTTTTCCGCATGTTAATTTCCATAGGGCGGTTGGACTCACTTTTAGCCCGAACGGCTGAATGGTTTTCCACCAAACTTGGCAAAATTGTAGGGACTGGTAGCCCGATGTGCCTTTGCTATGGCTCAAGATATGTGCTCCAGTGTTTTTTACGAAAATTAACTTTGTAAAATATATATTGGGCTACATTGGGCTATATATATGTTGGAGCCCAAATGTAGCCCAATGTAGCCCAATGTAGCCCAAAGGTGGCCACCAGAGACAAAAAAAACAAATGTAGCCCAAATATCAGCCAGATGTAGCCCAACTATAGCCCAATGACAGAATGTCCCAGAGTGTTCTAAAGAACAACTACAGCGCTAACAGTCTTACTTATGACAAAAGTATGGCACACCTGAAGTCATCTTGATTGGAATAAAGTGTTAACACTTAAAACATTTAATTTGCAAAGGAACAAAATGAGGGGGTTCATTTTGCCATAGAAATTATGATTAGTGCTGAAGAAAGAAAAATTAGGGCACATTTTGAGTGACTTCTCAAATCCTCTTTGTTTTCCATAGGGAAATCGCAACATTCTATTGGGAATAACTTTGGCGCCGGTTGAGAAATCTTCCTGAAATTTTCCTTAACTTTGCCTCACGGCGCTCCGGTCCTTCCCTGAAAGTTGGGGGGGGGATTCGTCAAGCGGGGGCCGAGATAAAAGGGGGGTCTCAAAACGTGTTTTCCCCATGTTAATTTCCATAGGGCGGTTGGACTCACTTTTAGCCCAAACGGCTGAATGGTTTTCCACCAAACTTGGCAAAATTGTAGGGACTGGTAGCCCGATGTGCCTTTGCTATGTCTCAAGATATGTGCTCTAAGCATGGGCGTAAAATCCGCTCCGCTCGCGGATTTTTCGGATTTTCGGCAAATTCGCAATCCGCGAACGCTCGCGAATTTGTCGAAAATCCGTGAATCCGCTCGCGGCGGATTTTTTGCTTGGTTGCGGCGCGCGGCGTGGTGCACGGCGTTCACTTTCCGTCATTTTAGCGTTTGCCGAGTTGTTTTTCTTTGCGAGTGACGCGCCATTTTAGATCTTGCTGCGTGTTCCCGCGGGAGTTTGTCGCCCGCGAATACGTACTCGCGGCTTGCCACCTTGCACAGCACACCTCGCGAGAGTTCGCAATTGCGAACACGTAGTTGCGGCGGAAAGGAACAATCTCGCACTTGCGAAATAGAGATTTTGCAATTTCGCACAAGAAAATCACCAGCAAACAGGATAAACCTTCAGAAAATTATGATTTTTATCAGAATCACTCCTCAGGTTGACATTTGCATGGCCTTTTTTTTTGCAAGGAGTCCATTTTGGGGGGGGGAGGAAGGAAGTGCCCCACAGTCTCCAACTTCCTGTTCCTGTCCAGCAGGCTCCTCCCAGTGCTTTGTCCATCTCCTGGTCACTTTCATTTGGATCTGGAGCTGGAAGGATTACTTTTTGTGGGTGCTGCTGGATATTTGGATTTGAGGCCTTTTTGACTGTCTTTGGATCACTTTTGGATTAGAAATCAACTTTCACAAGTAAGTTTGTTTGGGGCATTACAGTTGCTGCAAGTACAATTTTGGAACTTTTTCAGAAAATTAAATAAATTATATTGTGGGTAGCCACAGTATCCAGTAGGACCAGGGTTGGTTATGGGTGCATGATACAACTGTTTTGTTGAATTTAAACACCATTGAGGCCATGGATGGGCTGGGATTGTGCAGATTTTATTGTTTTTTGTCGTTTTTTTGGGCCTGCTGGGGTGGCCCTTTGCCCAGGGGTGGTGAGTGTTGCATGGGCCTAGTCTTTCTGTGGGGTGTCTTCTTGAATTTAAACACCATTGAGGCCATGGATGGGCTGGGATTGTGCATATTTTATTGTTTTTTGTCGTTTTTGGGGGGCTGCTGGTGTGGCCTTTTCCTTGCCCAGGGGTGGTGCTGGTGCATGGACTGAGTGTGCCTGTGGTGTGGTCTCACTCTCTTTGATGTAAACATCATGGATGGCATTGGATTGTGGTGATTTCTGGCTGTTTTTCTGTTTTTGGGGGTGTACTGTTGATGTGGACTGGCCATGTGGGTGGTGGTGGTGGCCATCTTGAGTGCTGGCTGGTACAGGCAACATGTGCTTGGGGTGTAAGGGGGCCATTTTGAGGAGAGGCAGTGTCTGAGGCCTGCACTTATTTTGCCTACTTTTCATCCCTTATGCCCAGGGGTAGTGAGTGTTGCATGGGCCTAGTGTTTCTGAGGGGTGTCTTCTTGAATTTAAACACCATTGAGGCCATGGATGGGCTGGGATTGTGCAGATTTTATTGTTTTTTGTCGTTTTTTTGGGCCTGCTGGTGTGGCCCTTTGCCCAGGGGTGGTGAGTGTTGCATGGGCCTAGTCTTTCTGTGGGGTGTCTTCTTGAATTTAAACACCATTGAGGCCATGGATGGGCTGGGATTGTGCAGATTTTATTGTTTTTTGTCGTTTTTGGGGGGCTGCTGGTGTGGCCTTTTCCTTGCCCAGGGGTGGTGCTGGTGCATGGACTGAGTGTGCCTGTGGTGTGGTCTCACTCTCTTTGATGTAAACATCATGGATGGCATTGGATTGTGGTGATTTCTGGCTGTTTTTCTGTTTTTTGGGGGTGTACTGTTGATGTGGACTGGCCATGTGGGTGGTGGTGGTGGCCATCTTGAGTGCTGGCTGGTACAGGCAACATGTGCTTGGGGTGTAAGGGGGCCATTTTGAGGAGAGGCAGTGTCTGAGGCCTGCACTTATTTTGCCTACTTTTCATCCCTTATGCCCAGGGGTAGTGAGTGTTGCATGGGCCTAGTGTTTCTGAGGGGTGTCTTCTTGAATTTAAACACCATTGAGGCCATGGATGGGCTGGGATTGTGCAGATTTTATAGTTTTTTGTCGTTTGTTTGGGCCTGCTGGTGTGGCCCTTTGCCCAGGGGTGGTGAGTGTTGCATGGGCCTAGTCTTTCTGTGGGGTGTCTTCTTGAATTTAAACACCATTGAGGCCATGAATGGGCTGGGATTGTGCATATTTTATTGTTTTTTGTCGTTTTTGGGGGGCTGCTGGTGTGGCCTTTTCCTTGCCCAGGGGTGGTGCTGGTGCATGGACTGAGTGTGCCTGTGGTGTGGTCTCACTCTCTTTGATGTAAACATCATGGATGGCATTGGATTGTGGTGATTTCTGGCTGTTTTTCTGTTTTTTGGGGGTGTACTGTTGATGTGGACTGGCCATGTGGGTGGTGGTGGTGGCCATCTTGAGTGCTGGCTGGTACAGGCAACATGTGCTTGGGGTGTAAGGGGGCCATTTTGAGGAGAGGCAGTGTCTGAGGCCTGCACTTATTTTGCCTACTTTTCATCCCTTATGCCCAGGGGTAGTGAGTGTTGCATGGGCCTAGTGTTTCTGAGGGGTGTCTTCTTGAATTTAAACACCATTGAGGCCATGGATGGGCTGGGATTGTGCAGATTTTATTGTTTTTTGTCGTTTTTTTGGGCCTGCTGGTGTGGCCCTTTGCCCAGGGGTGGTGAGTGTTGCATGGGCCTAGTCTTTCTGTGGGGTGTCTTCTTGAATTTAAACACCATTGAGGCCATGGATGGGCTGGGATTGTGCATATTTTATTGTTTTTTGTCGTTTTTGGGGGGCTGCTGGTGTGGCCTTTTCCTTGCCCAGGGGTGGTGCTGGTGCATGGACTGAGTGTGCCTGTGGTGTGGTCTCACTCTCTTTGATGTAAACATCATGGATGGCATTGGATTGTGGTGATTTCTGGCTGTTTTTCTGTTTTTTGGGGGTGTACTGTTGATGTGGACTGGCCATGTGGGTGGTGGTGGTGGCCATCTTGAGTGCTGGCTGGTACAGGCAACATGTGCTTGGGGTGTAAGGGGGCCATTTTGAGGAGAGGCAGTGTCTGAGGCCTGCACTTATTTTGCCTACTTTTCATCCCTTATGCCCAGGGGTAGTGAGTGTTGCATGGGCCTAGTGTTTCTGAGGGGTGTCTTCTTGAATTTAAACACCATTGAGGCCATGGATGGGCTGGGATTGTGCAGATTTTATTGTTTTTTGTCGTTTTTTTGGGCCTGCTGGTGTGGCCCTTTGCCCAGGGGTGGTGAGTGTTGCATGGGCCTAGTCTTTCTGTGGGGTGTCTTCTTGAATTTAAACACCATTGAGGCCATGGATGGGCTGGGATTGTGCATATTTTATTGTTTTTTGTCGTTTTTGGGGGGCTGCTGGTGTGGCCTTTTCCTTGCCCAGGGGTGGTGCTGGTGCATGGACTGAGTGTGCCTGTGGTGTGGTCTCACTCTCTTTGATGTAAACATCATGGATGGCATTGGATTGTGGTGATTTCTGGCTGTTTTTCTGTTTTTTGGGGGTGTACTGTTGATGTGGACTGGCCATGTGGGTGGTGGTGGTGGCCATCTTGAGTGCTGGCTGGTACAGGCAACATGTGCTTGGGGTGTAAGGGGGGCATTTTGAGGAGAGGCAGTGTCTGAGGCCTGCACTTATTTTGCCTACTTTTCATCCCTTATGCCCAGGGGTAGTGAGTGTTGCATACTTGCATGTCCCTAGTCTTTCTGTGGGGTGTCTTCAATGTAAACATCATGGATGGCATGGGATTGTGCTCATTTTTCTGTGTTTTGTCGATTTTTTGGGGTGTATAACTGAACTGATGTTCCTCTGTCTTCCATTGCTTTTAGGTGCACAAGAAGACTCAATAGAACCACCAGTGCCAGGAAGAAGTCCTGCAGCGGTGTGTGCAGCATAACGTCACGCGACGTCACGTCTGGACACAGAACCCTCTGCAACACGTGCAACTGCTGCCTGCTGACCAGCTCTGAAGAAGATGGCCCCAAAAAAAGTAACCCGTAGCTCCTCTAGCAAGAAAGGTGCCAGTAAGGAGCAGAAGAAGCAAGTTACCAAGGACACTGGTGTGCCGCCCGCCCCTTTTTTTGGGAGTAAAAAAAAAAGTATGCCTGCAGCAGCTGCAGCGGGATCTGCTGGGGACCAAGCTGGCAGCAGCACCCCCGCTCCATTGGGCTCAGTGCCACCACCACCACCACGCCAACTTAAGTCCAAGCCCTTGAGTGGTGCAGAGGCAGCCAGTATACTTCTTCAATCACCATCGACCAGTGATGTTGGCTCATCGCAAGAAAGCAGCAGCAATGTCCCTCAATCAACACAGGTTGTTGTAGCTCATCTGACGAGTGTTGAACAACCACAGCCGCAACAACAATCACATGTGCAAGTACAAGCCCAAGTACATGTGGAAGGAGAGGTAGCGCAAGGAGATGCGCAAGCAGAGGTGCATGGAGGGTCACAACAAGTGCCCACAATAGTTGTTCCTCCCGAAGTAGGGGCACATCAGGAAATCGACAATCAAGGCGAGGTATCATTTGAGGAAGCCACTCCTCCTGATGATCCTTCATTGTCTTCCACACCCCTAGCAAGGAAGATATCAAGGGTGGTGTCTACATCCTCTTCAAGCACACCTCCTTCTGATGATACGGATCAAACTTGGGAACAAACAAAGGTAGTTAAGCGTAAAAGGAAGCTCGTCCAAAGTCTCAGAGTTATGGAGTGTGATGAGTCTCAACAAGAAGTGGCGGATACTGCTGCTGATGAAGACTCTGCCAACGACGACCCAGTCATCATAAAGGTCACTGCAGCCCCAGCGGGCATGCAGCAAAAAGACATTTTGACCCTAGCCCGAAGAGCTGCTGAGCGTGATGATGATGTTGTCGATGAGGAGGCAGTGGAAACACCACAATCATTGGAGTTAAGTAGTACACCAACTCGTCCCGCTTCCATATTTCTTTCTGGCAAGAAGAGACCTCCGTCAACCTCGACCTTAATTAGTGGCGGTGAAAGTGCAAAACGTACAAAAGTTGGGCAATCCACATCCTCCACTTCATCTGGCATTAGCTTCATGACCACCACCACCAGTATCGCCGCCTCCTCCATGTCCCACAGACACTTCAAGTCCCCAGTTTGTGACTTCTTTACTCTTTGTCCAAAAAATCCAAAGTTTGACATTTGTACCCTTTGTAAGCTTGCAGTTAGTCGTGGTAAGTCAGGTACCAACTATGGTACCGGCGGCCAGAGAGGTCATCTTGAGAGAAAGCACACTGTCAAATGGTTTGCGCACCTAGATGCGATCAAGAAAGGCCAAATTCAAGGAAACGTTGATGTTTCATCTGATGATGACGAGCAGGAAGAAGACGTGTCAAACACTTCCCTTACACCCAGTACCCCTGTCAGCAGCACACCCAATGTGAGGCACACTAAGAGTGTTGGAGCGAGTGAGACACCAACGCACAAAAGTTCACCAGCGAGCAAAATTGGGTCAACAAAGTCATTATCAGCCCGTAAATGCTTGGTCCAGGGCAACATTAGAACAATGCTTACTTCAGACGTGCCATATGAACGCAACCACCCACTGACGCGTCTGTATAACACTAAGCTGGCTAAAATGCTAGCTGTGGACCTTCTACCTTTTTCTTTTGTAGAAGCGGTAGGTTTTCTTGAATTAGTGGCAACGCTCTGCCCTAAATGGAAGGTTCCGAGCCGGTTCTATTTTGCCAGAGTTGCGGTTCCAGCACTACATGAAGATGTGCTGCAGGCGATTGGGGCAGCTTTGCAGAAGAGTGCTGTTCACACAATACATCTGACAACAGACATGTGGACCAGTGGCCCAGGCCATGATTACATGTGCATCACTGCACACTGGGTCTCTTTTTCAGGTGTTAAAGCAAAGCTAAACGCAGGTGTTGACCCGGACAAAGTTTTCAAAGCTGCTCGGAAACATGCAACACTAGCCATGTTTGGCTTGGAGAAAAGTCACACAGCAGAAAACCTTTTGCAAGAGTTTAACAAAAAGGTCTTGACAATGCTATCCCCCCTAAAACGCAAGATTGGTTATGTTTCCACGGATAATGGCTCCAATGTAGTTAAGGCCATGTCGGAGGGTGGCTATTTCAGAGTGCCATGTTTGGCGCACTGTATCAACCTGGTAGTTCAAAAATTCTTGAGTGATAGAGACAGTGCAGCGTTCGCGGTAATGGCCACCTGCCGCAAAATGTCCAACCATTTCAGCCATTCTTTTAAGGCCCGGAAGCATCTGCGGAGACTGCTACTTCAACGTAGAATGCCAGTGAAAGCACTCATCCAGGAGGTGGCAACACGTTGGAACTCAACCTTCTACATGCTTGAGCGTCTGTATGAGCAGTATACGGTACTCGATCACTATTTTTTCACAGAGGGTAAATCTCAGAAGGAGGACCTGCGGATGACTGCGGCGCAATGGGACATAGTTAAAAGCCTGACAGACATGCTTCGTCCTTTTGAGTTCTTCACGCGTGCAGTCAGCCAGGAGGACTGTAATTTGGGAAAAGCTATCCCATTGTTGTGCATGCTGGAGCACCAACTGATGGCGGTGTCTTCTGAGTTTGAAAAAGAAGATGAAGAAAAAAAAAACCATTTCATTTTGTCAGAGAAATTATTAGAGCGCCTACGTGGTGATGAACGTCTTCAAAAGATCAAGTCCGATCAGCATTACATTTGTGCTACTATTCTGGATCCACGCTACAAAAAGGCGCTGGCAGACGAAGCATTCTTTCCTTTTGATGATGCAGATGTTCAAAAGTACAAACATTGGTTAGCCTGGTCAGCCAATAGGTTTGAAAAAGAACGGCAGGTTATTGAAGGAGAAGCCAGTACATCAGCATCAGCATCAGCAGGCCATCCCCAGTCACAAGAATCCACTTCTGCACCTGTGGCTGGGGCACAAGTGACCTCTCAGCCGTTAAAGACACCGGCAACTGGATCATCTGCACCACACACAATGACAACACTAACAGTGGCTGCGGAGGAGGATTGGCTAAGTTTGATGGGGTATGGTTCTCGAAAAAATGTCACAGCCACAGCAAAAAGTAAGCAAAGTGGAGGAACCGTTGATGACCTTGAGTCGATGGTGCAGGACTATATGAATGACTCAACAGTGGTCTTTCTTAATGAGGAGCCATTGCAGTATTGGCATGGCAAAAAACAATTGTGGCCACAGCTCTACAACCTGGCTATAAACTATTTGTCTTGACCACTCGCAAGTGTGTCTTCTGAACGTGTTTTCAGTGCTGCTGGTGGCATTGTAACTCCCAAACGGAGCCGCCTCTCGCCCAAAAATGTGGAGCGGCTGACAATGATCAAGATGAATCAGCACCTCATACCACCTGATTACAAAGTACGAGAAAGCACGCCGCATGAAGATGAGGAGGACGGCAACGTAGATGAGGGGATTTTTTCTCTGTTCGGTGGCACTGACCTCATCCAGCCTGAATTCGCAGAGTATGATGACGAAATCTTGTTCTTATTCCCTGACACCGAGCACTGAAAATGAGACAATCAATCAAGAACTTTCTTTTTCGTCCTTATTCCCTTTTATTCCTGTGTGCTTTGTGTCTCTCTTTCTTTGTTTTGCACAGTTAATTTAATTCAAACTTTAATCACCTAATCCCAAAAACAAGACCATCATCAGAACTGTCTTCACTTGTTTGCTTATTGCTTTGAAGGTGCCGCAGTCTACATTCCTCAGGTTCACAAGTTCCGAAGAACATGCTCCTCTATCCTCCTCCTCCAGACTGCGATTTCCCTCCAAGCAGAGTGCTGGATTACGCCCAATGAAGAAAGACTCAGCACTTGTGGGGGTGTTGTACTTCTTTGCGGGTGAGTTGACGGATTTGGGCCCATTGCTGTGAAGCTCTAATAATGGACAAAAGTGTTTTGGACCAAATATGAGGTGGAAATTTCTTGCCGTTTTTGCTGACTTGCTTGCCTTTGAGGTGCTCTTTGGCGGGGTTCCGGGGGTTTGTGGGTAATTTTTGGTGTCTGTCGAAGCACTGCTGCGACAGTCTAATCTTGATTGCATTTGCTTTTCAGGAAATCCGTGGTGGAAAACAGGAGTTATGATGATTGATGATGATGACCTAGCTGAACAGCGCCGCATTTGGACCGAAGGCCGAGAGATATTGTAAGTATGAGATTTAGCTTTTTCGCTGTTTGGGGGTGTTGTCGGGTGGTTTTTTGCGGGTGGGTTGGCGCCGGCGGGTCTTGCCTGGGGCATTCCTGGGAAGGTCTAATACCGGATAGAAGTGTTTTGGACAAAATCCATAAGGAACAGCCTTTTTTTTGCTATTTCTTCTGACATCTTGCTCAATGTAGCGTTTTGGGGGGCTTCCTGCTGTTCGTGGGTGGGTTGCGGCCGGGGTCTCTGTCGAAGCACTGCTGCGACAGTCTAATCTTGATTGCATTTGCTTTTCAGGAAATCCGTGGTGGAAAACAGGAGTTATGATGATTGATGATGATGACCTAGCTGAACAGCGCCGCATTTGGACCGAAGGCCGAGAGATATTGTAAGTATGAGATTTAGCTTTTTCGCTGTTTGGGGGTGTTGTCGGGTGGTTTTTTGCGGGTGGGTTGGCGCCGGCGGGTCTTGCCTGGGGCATTCCTGGGAAGGTCTAATACCGGATAGAAGTGTTTTGGACAAAATCCATAAGGAACAGCCTTTTTTTTGCTATTTCTTCTGACATCTTGCTCAATGTAGCGTTTTGGGGGGCTTCCTGCTGTTCGTGGGTGGGTTGCGGCCGGGGTCTCTGTCGAAGCACTGCTGCGACAGTCTAATCTTGATTGCATTTGCTTTTCAGGAAATCCGTGGTGGAAAACAGGAGTTATGATGATTGATGATGATGATGACCTAGCTGAACAGCGCCGCATTTGGACCGAAGGCCGAGAGATATTGTAAGTATGAGATTTAGCTTTTTCGCTGTTTGGGGGTGTTGTCGGGTGGTTTTTTGCGGGTGGGTTGGCGCCGGCGGGTCTTGCCTGGGGCATTCCTGGGAAGGTCTAATACCGGATAGAAGTGTTTTGGACAAAATCCATAAGGAACAGCCTTTTTTTCAAGGTCAAATTTTGTTCTAAAACACAGTAGTACACCTACCTTGAGGGGAAAGATCCGCTATAATATTTTGGCCATACTTATTGATCCTTAAAAAGGTGACTCAGACAGAGCACGCAATTTCTAAAATATTGTACTGTCTATTAGGGAAATCAAAGTGTGACTTTTTGCACCACACAGCGTACATACCTTTTATTTATTTATCAGTGGTATTGTAATAGCACTTCCTGTTTTCCGTTCAATAATTACAGGCCGGGTTTCAGTCAACATCCGCCAGGCAGGCAGTGGACAGGGTGTCTTCTGTCAGTGGTCACCACATTGATGGACGAAGCGTCAGCTGGAATGGAGGAGTGCCGCCAATAAGAGGAATTGTTTGCTGCATGCTTATTACTTACCAAATTCAACAGGACAACTCCAACAACATACGCAATACAGATACAGTATCCATTGTTGTCTTTTATTCTATGAGTGTGACTGCATGTGCTTACCTTTAGTTTGTAACCAAAGATTGTCTGTATCTTCAATTATTGTTTGTCCATGCTCTGCTTTTTTTTTTCTTCTCTCAACAAAACCTACCCAAAAAGAAACCCCCATTCCCATCCATTTTACAAACCCTAACCCTCTTCCCCCGGGCTGTGTTGTTTTGCTTGATGTCTGACTAAAATGACATCAATAATTCCACACACTTGCTGGGGAGGATAAGGTCATAGCAGCAACAGGCTGGTGAAGGAATACGAGGATATCTTCTAGACTTACTCAGCTTCAGTACTATATCTTCTAGTAGTAGTAGCCAATGTCAAATAAATTCAACGCAAGTACTAGTTATACTTGCAAGCAAATACTTTACCATTTGTTAGGCTACATTATGGCACTGTTCTAGTGTACTGTCACCTGCTATTTTCTCGATCGTACCGTAACCGTTGTAATGCTACAGTAAGGAGGACAAACAAGGTTTCGTTTTCTTTTTTTCCATAGGCATGCAACTGCCACTGTGTCACACCACTAGTACCACCGCAATGAGGAAATGTCACCCGCCCAGGATTGACAACGTTAATCCCCATTTCACCTGGAGCCAGCCCTGGGCCTAGCCCTAATTTCTAACACAAATTACAGGTAAGATAAGCGTTTGGTGGGAGGTAGTATAATGGAGTATTATTTCGGAGTAGACAAGAGATTGACGGTTGTACTACTAAAGTCCTACGACTGTTCAGGAAAACAAAGTTACTGTTACACCCCCGCCCCCCACCCACCAGACTGAAAAGCAGTAAAAAACAGGTATGGTCAGATAAAGTTGAAAAATATATTTATTTAGCCCTAACAAAATAATCTCCCTCACCCACCCTAACCCCAACGATTGTCTCTGAAACGTCCCAAAACGATCCCAACTCCCAAATCCCACCCCCCAAAAGTCTATAAAAAAAGGGCAAGGGACACTCCACTACTGGAGGGTGCTGGTGCTGGTGCATGATGCGGCATGGGCATCATACTCCTTGCGGAGGGTGGCAAGCTCGGAGCGGAGGCCCTTAACCAAGTTCTTATACCTCAGGACCTCCTGCTCCAGGTTGGACATGCGGACTCGTAGGCGGCGTTGGCGTTCCTTGCAGCTCCTGTGGGGGGCAGCTGGTATTTCGGTTGCTTGGCGGTGGCGGTCGTCTTTCTTAGCCCGGCTCGGTCCCGCTGGCTTAGTCACGGAGGAGGATGCAGTGGTCACAGTCGAGGATGTTGCCCCGCTCGACTGCGTGTCCTCCTCCTCCTCCAGGGCCACCAGCCGCCGATATTCGGCGACTGTGGCCTCCAGCCTCCGTTGCCGGGCCAATCTAGCCTGCTCCCTCCTTGTTGTTGATTTGGAAGGAGCAACTATATGAAGAAAGAAAGACATAGTCTGTAACCAATGCTCCTTATTAATAACACAAAGTGATTGAGCCGAAAGTTGGGTCACAGAGTACAAGTAGCAAATTGAAAGCACAGTACATAACTATTGAGGACAGTATCTATGTAACCTCCCACTTCTGCATCCTTGCTCTAACAGTAGTGGTAGTTTAATGAACTAATTCTACGACCACTATGGACTTCCATTACAGTCGACTATGACAGTACACCAGTCTTATTCTTCTTCTTCTCTCTTGTTTAGGGAAATGGGTACGTTATCTTATGCAAGCCGGCAGAATGACATGGACACAGCACAGTGAACTTGCACCCGAGAAAAAAATTTGCACACCATGATGAGTGAGACAGACTTGCGTTACTGTACCGGTCCAGTACATGCAGGTGGTGAAGCTATTACTTTTCTATTACGGGTGGCACTGAGAATACTCTGTTACAAGGGCTACTGCTTAATTAATTTACCTTTCACCCTACAGTGCAAATGAGTACTAGAAAAGGAAAATGAAGAAGCTAACTCATTTGATTATCTATCACTTCACATGGGACGTATTTAATGACAGATGAGATGACTTTAGGTGCTTTGCTTAATATTGAGTGAACAGTGATACACCCACACATGAATGACGTACTACAAGTAAACTAAAGTTATTAAGAGAGGTACGGAGTGTCCACCGTAATAACCAGATATATGCTGTGAATGCAAACACAATACAAAGTACTGCTACTATTCATGATAGTATTGGACACATTTACAATTTCTTTTCCTTGCCTTCCCTGCACTGGAACGGACGTGCGGGTGCGGTGGTACATGCTCTTCAAGGTAACACTTACTTCACCTGGCGACCATCTACTCTCTCTAGATACACATGTGCTATCTAAGAGTCAGAGAATACCATGCTCCAGGCATCCATTCAGTCAAAGTATACGCACACATACAGTTTCTGTTTCACCCACCCAGGCTGCTGTCCTTCCACCCATCCTTGCTTCATCATTGACCCAGCCATGCACCATACCATATTCTTTCCTTCCCAGCCACCTCGGGGGCCAAGCAAACACATATCGTTCTTCTTTGCCAGCCATCATACAATTTCGCGTCCCACTTACTTACACCCTTCTTTCGCTTTTCGTTCATCCCATCCATCACGTTCGTCTAAGAACTTATTGGGATTCTTCTCACCAAAAACTTCACAGCTAAGTCGAAGTACATTTCGAGGAGGCTACTACCTGGTTGATTTGTAATTGTAATACACCCGTGCAGAAAGCACACTATGCAGTCTTCAATCTCAATAAGTAAGGAATATATAGCTTACCTGTTTCCGCCACCACCGTTTGATCCCCCACAGGTACGTCCGCCAGCTCTTCTACCGCCGCCTCCTCCCCAGAGGCCTCCGAGTCCTGGTCCAACACAGCCACCTCCGCGCTGGCCCCGTCACCAGATGTTACACCTACAAAGTACATTTAAGAATGTTAGAATACACCACTCACTACTATATAATATTTGGTCTAGGAGAAATGTTAAAAAAACAGAATACAATGTAATAATTTGTGACTGTCTACTCCATAGTAAAAATGTCCCATTTTCCAGGGAAGGCTGTTGTCTTGCTGCACTTTTATGCACAACTGATGAATGCTTGCTTTTGATTTTTAACACGCACCACTTTTTCTCCTAACAGACAGAAGCTTGACTCCTGAGTCCTAAGAACACGACCAGGATCAAGTTCAAACCAGGTGAGAGTTCGGCTCGACCACAAGAAATGTGTCCAATTAATCGTCAGCACTAACCACTTTTCCGTTTACAGTTAAATAGTTTTATGACAAAGTAGATTTTAATAAATGTGTTTACTTTTAATAAAGCTTTTAAACTTAAATAGACTCTGTGGTTTTTGTTCCTCTAGACTAGAGTGGATGAGCTAAAGGTTTTGGAATTTTTGCAAGCATGAGTGCCTCTGACACTTCTTGACTGTGCTGTGACTCCGTACTACTCTCTTGTCCTGCGTACGATAATCTAGAGATCATTGGGGATCTATAATCGGTGACTTCGGGAGCTGAATGACTCTGCCACACTATCTAGTCAGTAAGGAGACAGTGCATAGAGGTATTGCTGAATATAATGGGAGTCCAATGGAATTGCCAAATGTCCAATCTTAGTTAGCTACACAGACAGACTAATAAGAATAGTCTAGTAATACCACAGGGAGTCATATTCGAGGCAGGATAAGAATTTATATCCAGTCTACAAGAAGATCAAAGACGATTTAGAAAAAATCGAATGAGGAACGCTAGGAAAAAATAGGTACTGTTTATTAAAATGTAAACTTACTGGGGCCAGCAAAGGAGCCCTCGCCTGCCCGATCCTGGCCTGCATCCTCAGCACCCTCCTCCTGTGTCCTCTTGCCCTTGGGGGGAGCTGATGTACAACATGAAAGAAAGAAAAACCAGAAAACATGGATGAGATTTTTCAACCAAATCAAACATTTCAAAAGAACAATAACAACATATTTTGGAAAAATAGCAAATAGATAGACAACTATTCCACGGGATCTATCTCATGTGGTATACTACGTTATTCGTATTGCCTGATTTGCGGAACGTTGACTTAGAAAGTTCCTATGTAACTCAATAAACAGACTACTAAAGAGGTTTGCCTAGGCCTGGCACTGCAGGCAGCAGTGCGCAACACGTGACAGACAAAGTCCATCCTGCTTGCAGATCAGTGAATACTCAAACTATCAATCCACCCGCCACCACCGCCACTATTTCTTCTTATAGCCATGTGTCTAAAGGAAGGACTGGACTTCAGTCTGTTGGGGCTGATTTAGAAGTCCCTTGCGGAAGTTGCGGCTCATTTTCCTCCATTGTTGCGTGCCTTTTCTGACGCAGCGGCAGAACAAAAGACTCGCCATGGTGTTGGTGCGGCGTATATATTAAAAAAAAAACACATATGGGCATATGGGCGATGCATCACGTTGTAAAGCCCTGCGCCATCAGGGGGCGTTCCGGCGCAAGGGAGGGCGTACCTGCGCAGGAACGAATCCTAAAAGTGGCTGAGGGAAATCTACAAGATGTCAATCAGTCACTTTTAGGACAATGATGCATGACTCAAACCCTGCGCGCTTGAAGCCGACGTACGGCTTGATGCAGCATTGGGGAGATAGGGTACCCCAGAGCATTGCTGGAGCTGCGCCATCGTTGGCACGCAACTCCAGCAATGCGCTGCCTTTACGGCACAGATGCGTAAGGCTTCTGTGACGTTTTGGGCCAATGGGTGGTGGTGGCATGGCACACAATTACTGCCGCATCCCTGCTACTTTGCAGGGATGCGCCGGTAATTGAAAATATGACCCTTACTGTCTAGCATTACGCAGTTCTTTTCTTTACAGTACACTCATACATAATTTCTCAGGCCAATGAAATGCTTCTGAACACAACATACAAAACAAAGAAGCATAGTAGCAAGCAAGGCTACTGAGAAGGAGAGCAGTGCACCTGAAATGCATAGAAGATTTTGAAATATAATTTACCTCAATGTAATCGGCAGCATTATTGCTCTTGGTAAAGAACAAAGATTTGCAAATAACAGAGCAGGATAAAACAGAGTAGTAAATGTACTACTACTACTACTCACCAAGCCCGGGGACCTCTACGCCGAGCGCGTCCAGCAAGTCCCGCTCCCGGTCCATGACATCGGTCCAGCGGTGGGTGGCCTGGTTATATGTGCGCCGGACCCCAGAGATCTTGTACATGGCCCGGCACACCTTCTCCCACCGCTTGCGACGCTCCCGGATGCCATAGCCGGTCGCGATCTTGCCGCCTCCCAGGATCGTCTTGGGGAGGCGGCGCTGGACGTGGAAGATCAGTGCCGCCACTTCCTCCGCGCTGAAGATCTCCCTCGGGACCACTTGCTCCCCCCTTAAACGCCCGCACGGGAGCCGGGCACGGGGTGCGGGACCCTTCCCCTTCTCAGGGTGCTTCCCGGCTCCCTTTACCATGGTCTGGGCAGAAATAAACTTAAATGATAAAGAAGAAATAGAATAGTGAAGAAGAAAAGAAAAGAGTTTAAAAAAGTAGTTTAAAAGTAACTAAAAGCTGCAGAAAACACAAAAATATAGAAGTAGAAAAATAGAGGGATAGATAATAAGTAAAATTAGATCAAAAAAACTTCAAACAAGCAAAGGATGGCAGAGATTGAGAGAGGATAGAGAAAGCATGCCCAGAACCATAGCAATGAATGAGAAACAAGATGGCCGCGCCCGTTCACGACCGCGTGGGTAAGTTCGCGCGAGATTTTCCTTGCGAGTACGCGCGAAATTGTACTAGCGAGCAGCACACTTTGCGAGATTACACATAGCGGGCGGAAACGGAATTACGTCACGCCAACAAGATGGCCGCGCCCGTGTACGACCGATAGGGTAACTTGGCAAACGTATAGCTAGAAGCGCCTCGCGAACACGCGCAAGATCACGCGAACATACACGTCGCAAAAAAAACAATTTTGTATTCGCACGTATTCGCGGCTTCCGAAATCGATCTCGCACGGATTCGCGCCCCAAAAAACGCGCAAAATTGCAGAAAAAACGATTTTAGCTACACTGAAAGCAATGAGCAGGTGCAAAAGTTCAAACTTAACATTAGTAACATTCAAGGTAGTGCTTCCTGATGGGCCCCTCCAGAGTTTGCAACTATTCTATGACCCTGCTATGACCCAAACAGCAGGCTCATAGAATAGCTACAAGTAGACCATAAAGGTCCTGTGAAAAAACAATTTCACTGCAACAAAAAGCAAATTACAGATAAGGAAGGAAGCAGGTGCCAGCCAGACTGGAACTTTCAAAATTACTGACACATTAATGAAACACAAATTAATTGATGGCAGTTGAAGAAGGGCAGGTGTGCTTGCTTTTTTCAACCACCATAATCTACAGTGATAAATAAACCTAATAGGTGCCAGTGAGGATGTACCAGAGGGTGGCATGGGTGTCCCAGAGGGTGGCAGTGGTGAAACAGAGGGTGCTGTGAACCTGTGATGATAAACCAGACGTAGAAACAACATAGTCGCGGCCGTTGCGAGCCGAAAAGTAAGTTCGCAATTGCGAACTTGTCCCAAAATCGGCGCGAACACGCGCCAACACAAAAAACGGAAAAATCCGCAAATCCGCTAGAGTTCGCGGATCTTCGCGGATTGCGAATCCGTAAATCCGCAAGTTCGCGTACGCGAGATCCGCTAGATCCGCCCATACTTAATGTGCTCCAGTGGTTTTTACGAAAATTAACTTTGAAAAATATATATTGGGCTACATTGGGCTATATATATGTTAGAGCCCAAATGTAGCCCAATGTAGCCCAATGTAGCCCAAAGATGGCCACCAGAGACAAAAAAAAAACAAATGTAGCCCAAATATCAGCCATATGTAGCCCAACTATAGCCCAATGACAGAACGTCCCAGAGTGTTCTAAAGAACAACTACAGCGCTAACAGTCTTACTTATGACAAAAGTATGGCACATCTGAAGTCATCTTGATTGGAATAAAGTGTTAACACTTAAAACATTTAATTTGCAAAGGAACAAAATGAGGGCGTTCATTTTGCCATAGAATTTATGATTAGTGCTGAAGAAAGAAAAATTAGGGCACATTTTGAGTGACTTCTCAAATCCTCTTATATTTCATTAAAAAAATTCTGATATGCAGTCTCCCAAGATGGCCACCAGAGACAAAAGAGCCTGTGCTTAAAAACTCTGTTAGCAAAGCAGGCATTTGAGATTTAAAAAACGTTTTAATATATAAAAACGTTATCCGCTAATAGAATTAGCATTTAAAAAACCTTGCGAATTCAATGAAAAAACCATAGGATTCAGGCCTTATATAGATAGGAATTAGCATTTAAAAAACCTTGCGAATTCACTGAAAAAACCATAGGTTTCAGGCTTTATATAGTTAGGAATTATCATTTAAAAAACCTTTGAAATTCACTGAAAAAACCATAGGTTTCAGGCCTTATATAGTTAGGAATTAACATTTAAAAAAACCTTGCGAATTCACTGAAAAAACCATAGGTTTCAGGCCTTATATAGTTAGGAATTAGCATTTAAAAAACCTTTGAAATTCACTGAAAAAACCATAGGTTTCAGGCCTTATATAGTTAGGAATTAGCATTTAAAAAACCTTGCAAATTCACTGAAAAAACCATAGGTTTTAGGCCTTATATAGTTAGGAATTAGCATTTAAAAAACCTTTGAAATTCACTGAAAAAACCATAGGTTTCAGGAGTTATATAGTTAGGAATTAGCTTTTAAAAAACCTTTGAAATTCACTCAAAAAACTATAAGTTTTAGTGGTGTTATAGTTAGCTGGACATTTTACTCATACAAAACCATTGAAATTGCTCCTATATAGTTAGTTGTACTAACTATATTTCGCGCACCCGCAATCCACTGCTGATGATGTCACATATTAGATCATTCATGACATGGTCAGTGACATCACTGATGACATTTCAATTGCTCAGAGACAAAAGAAATGGAAATAAAATTCAAGGAAACTAAGGATCGTTTCAAAAACCGTGGATACAAACATTCTGATATCATCAAGGGGGAAATGCGAGCCAGGGAAAAAACAAGAGCAGAAACATTAATTGCCAAAGATCCTAAAACTAAAACTGAAGATGACAGACCAAGAATGATTCTAACCTACTCAAAGGAGTGTTTCAAAATTCGAAACATACTAACAAAATACTGGAGTGTCTTGAAAAAAGACACAGAAATTGGGACATTGATTGGTGAGAGACCATTGATAACATTTCGAAAGGCTCCTTCGATACAAGACACCATAGTCAACAGCCACTTCAAAATCAACAAACAAACTACTTGGTTGGAAAAAAGACAACATGGCTTCACCAGATGCCTAACATGCAAGGCATGTAAAATAGGGCAGAATTTAAAGACACTAAAAGATCCCAAAGGACGATCGTTTGAGATTAAAGAAAAAATCACATGCGAATCACAATTTGTTGTCTATCAACTTCAATGTTTCTGTGGAAAGAAATACATTGGCTCGACGTCTTGCCCTCTCAAGAAAAGAATCTTGGAACACATCAGGTCTATCCCCAATTGTGATTACAGCTATGCAATTGCTAAACATCTCAAGACACATCCCGGAAAAACATGGACGGACATCAGATACTCAGGCATAGCAATGATAAAAGAAAATGAAAGAGGCGGTGATAGACTGACCATGCTCAGACGGTTGGAATCAAAATTGATAATCCGATTTAAGACCAAGACCCCGATGGGTCTTAATGGGGACGAGGAAATGTATGTCCACTTGTAAAGAACAACATCATAAACATTCCTTAAGTCTCTTAAGCATCAAAATATGACAATGCCAAAAGAATTGAAGGGACCATACGTATAGAAAAAAACTGTTTGTTGAAGCATTTGTAAAATGAATTAATAACGCACAAATGATACATTGAGAAATATGAAATTGGATTTTAATTTGTCACATTGTTGGGCACACTGATTAGCATCACACGAGCACAATAGAAGGCACTCAGCCATGAAACTGAATTTATATAAATTCACATAAATCTTTTGAACTCTTCAAAAAAAAATTTGAGAGTTCGATACACAATTTCATAGTTCATAATATAAAGCGAACTATGTAACATCAACAGACCCAACGTTGATATTTGTGTAAACACTAAGAGCACTAAGCTCTAAACCTTAAATGTTGTGCACAGTGGGATGCATCAGTAACCCAACAATAGTGAATGATGCTAATAAAGTTAGCAAAAAGAGAAAAAAGCAGTTTTGCCTACTGTACCCATAATGCATCATAATGTGCCACATGGCTTAAACAGTATATAAGTGCAAAACAAACAAAGGACCAATGTTTGACACCGTGAACAGGGACTCTTGCAGTCCGAAACGCGTAGGTGGGAGACCTACAAGAAATAAACAGCGTAATCTAAAGAGTGGTGTGCGGCGTATTTCTTACACAAAGAAATCTTGTTTCTGCATATATATATATATATATATATATATATATATATATATATATATATATATATATATATATATATATATCATCATCATCAGGGGTTGCTGAAGTGGTGCCCAGGAGAGCTCGTCAGCTTGTTGGCTCCCTTGAGCCAACGAGCTGACAAGCTCTCCTGGGATGCACCTGTGTGCCTGTGGAGAGGTACTGTGACCTGTGAAGACTTGGGCACCATTTCAGCAACCCCTGATGACTATATTCTTCTTCCTAATACTTTTTGCTCTCTACTGATGACAGGCTAAACCCAGAAACACATGTCTAGAGATAACAGCACTACCTGACCAACTTTGGTGAAAGACTACATCAACTTTGAAAGTAAGCATACTGCATTTACCAGGATGCAATGGGGTAAACTGTGCTGGGATGAGAGGCACTGTGCTCCTTCCCCCCACTGTGTATCACTCACACAACCCTCACATGGACTCCATATACACAAATCTTATAAACTCCAAGCACAGAAAATCTTGAACAGACAGCAAAGGAGACCATTCTTCTTTAGCCTTCTTTTGCTGTGACATGAACTGGGTATATTCAGAATATTTTTTGTACTGCAGGACTATAGCAGGACTTCGGCTGGACTAACTGTCCAGACATAGCTAGCCTTTTAACCCCTTCATGGTCACTGCAAGCTCCTCTAATTTTTAGATCAGTCTATATTAAGACTCTAAGCATTTCATAGAAAGAAATGAGTTATGCCAAAAGCTGTCACAGCAGGTAGGACAGAGATCAATATCCAAAGGCTACATAGCCATTTCATTATAGTTTGATAAAGATAAAATAATCCAGAGATGCTATAATCATAGACTATAATCACAATTAGGAACACTCCCATAGCTTATCACCTATCTCGTGCCAGTTTCACAATCAGCCCAGTAGAAAAGATATCTCAAAACATAGAATAGAGTAGCACTAAAATAAACCTAGCCTATATAGCTAACTTGTGAGTTCTCAATGTTTATTCATCAGACTTGACTTCTAACGCCAATAATATAATGTCCCAACCATCAGTAGGCACTGTTGTAGCATTACCTCTCTGCAATGAAGTCAACGCAGGTATAGATTTGGGGGTGTCTAGTTGGCACGCATAAGTACTTGTGACAAATAGGGACCCTTGCCTCTAGTCAGGGTAAGGGGGTACACTCCTAAAATAACCCCTGCTTGCCCCCTTGCTAGCTTGGCACAAACAGACAGGCTTATCTCAGAGGCAGTGTGTAAAGCATTTGTGACCACATACAGTAATCAAGTGACAGCACTACAGATGGACACCACACAGGTTTTACATCAACAATAAGTATTCTTTATATAGACTTAACACAAGACCACAAACGACAAAAATCCACAATACTGTACTTAAAATGGTTTTAGCTTATTTCTGTTCTGTTTTTAAAATGCAACACTTTAAGTCAATGTACCTTACGATGCGTGACACTTCCACAACAAAAGTGTTGCAGCGACGGAAATGCGGCAAAGTTCCGGTGCAAAGAAATAAAGAAGTGAAAATCTTCCAGATGTGGCACGCTTCTCCGATGTTGCGAGAAGTCTCGGCTTGATGCATCAGCTGCAGCCGCGACACCCTTCATCAGAGATGCAACGGCAGCGGCTTTGGCGGCGACACTCTTCTCCCTCGATGCGAGACGCTTCCGCTCGATGCGTCAGCTGCAGCGGCTACACCCTTGTTCAGAGATGCGACGAAAGCGGCTCCGACGGCGGCACGTTCTCCCTGAATGCAAAGTGCTTTACTCGATGTGGTGCGATGCAGCAGCTACAGTGGTGACATCCTTGTTCAGAAATGCGACGGTAGCAGCTGCAACACGCTTCTTCTTCGGTGCGAGGCTCTTCTCTCAATGCGGTGCAATGCATCAGCTACAGCGGCGACACCCTTGTTCAGAGATGCGACAGCAGCGGCTGCAACGGTGACACGCTTCTTCCTCTTGAGTCGCACTTCCAGCTCCTTGAGACACGCAGTCCCTCAGAAGGCCCCAAAACAGCAGCAGACACTTCCAAAGAACTCTTGGGGAGCTGGGGGTTGAAGTCTGTTGTCCCTGAGACTTCAGCAGGAGGCAGGCTCTATTCCAAGCCCTTGGAGATCCTTACAAGTTAATGAAAGTACACAAAGTCCCTTTCTCCTCTCTTTGGCAGTCAGGCAACCACTGCGGGCCAACCCCCAAGCAGCACTTCAGCTTGGTTATAGTCTCTCCTCAGTTTCTTCTGGTTCCAGTCCTCAGCAAAGGTTTCCGCTTGTTGTCCAAAAATGATCTAATTTCTTGGTATCAGGGTCTCAATATTTATACCCCAAAATCCTTTGTCCTCTGAGGACAGAGTGGACTATGCCTCGTAGAAACCAGTTCTGGAGCACTCTGTTGACATGATTCCTTCTCTCCTTTTACAGTGCAGAGCAGAGACATCAGACGCACCACAGGGGGTAGAGCCAGCACTGTGGGGGGCAGGCACAGTCCTATTCAGGTCCCAGGTGCAACTCCTCCCTCCCATCTAGATGCAGATCTCTATATTCACCACTGGGCGGACTCACCCTGTCTCCTGGAATCCCCCAGCCCTGTCACTCAAACTCCAGACAAGGAATACATAACCTAGCAGAGACAAGCTTGGATAGTTAGACAAGAAAATACCTACTTTCTAAAAGTGGTATTTTCAAACACAGAATGTTAAAACCAACTTCACTAAAAGATGTATTTTACCATTCTGAGTTCAGGCATACTAAAGTCAAATTTCTACCATGTTCCCTGAGTCGGTTAGGATTATAAGATGTAATAATCTAACTGCCCATTCTAGCCAATGGAGAACAGGTAGCCTTACAATAGTGAAAAACGAAAATGGCTGTAATTCACTATTAGGACATGCCACACACATCAGGGCTTGTCCTACCGTATACTTACAATGCACCCTGTCATTGGGCCTACCATAGGGGTGTCTGATATGAAGAAAAGGGAAGGTTTAGGGACTGGCAAGTGAGTGCACTTGCGCAGTCAACATGGCAGTACCAGACTGCACACAGGCTCTGCAATGGCAGGCCTTAGACAGACGTTTACAGGCTGCTTCTGTGGGTGGCACAACCAGTGCTGCAAGCCCACTAGCAGATTTGGAATTACAAGCCCTGGGCACACTCAATGCACTGTACTAGGGTCTGACAAGTACACCAAATCAGCCAATCATGGCGTCACTAATCCATACATCAATTTACAATAGGGAGAGCATATGCACTTTTGCACTGATCAGCAGTGGTAAAGTGCCCAGAGTCATAAAACAGCCAACAACAGGTCAGAACAAATAGAGGAGGAAGGCAAAAAGTTCAGGGATGACCCTGCAAAAAGAGCCAAGTCCAACAATCCATTACCCTATTACTTACTACTGCTGCTATATTGAGTTTGTCAACTATCAGGGGCAAATCAACAAACCTACATTTTATTGAAGCAGCTTAGACCTGCGTATTTGACCCAACAGCATTGTAGAGGATTGAGTTTAATATCGAGGCCTGAAACCTCTGTAATACTCTCCAGTATTTCCCTACAAAATGTCTGTACCTCAAGTCATTCCCAAACCTTGGGGAAGGAATATGCCAGAGCCTGAGAGCATTGAGGACATGAAGCAATCCCTCCAGGGTACATTTTACCAATCCGATGGAGCGATAACTAAGTATGTCTGATGAATGAGCATAATCATTTGCAGAAATGTGAACCTAGCGTTCCTGGTAACCGACTTAATATATTCCATTATTTTTTTCCTATACTACGTCTGTAATATCCATCCCCAGAGACCTCTTGCCAGAACTCTAAACTGATGTGAGATCAATCTGAAAGGAGAGGCAATAGCAGTACCCAGGAGAGAAACCACATGTGTGCAGCCCCTAAGTGTCAAGATATACGAATAAGCAGTCGACATAGGCTCATCTAGCTGAAACGGCCATAACCGTTTAGCTGCTTTAACTATCGCCAAGTTTGCAACAAGCTGCTCAGCACTTAAATCATAAGCACCACAGTTAGACATAAAAGTCCTCTAAACCCTCACCCATAAACAACTGTCCTACCCGCCTCTGTCCACACTTTCCTACTATGATGGCATGCAAGTTTACTGAATTTCGGAAAGCACCATCGTGCAATCAGAGGGGCATATACCACACTTCTCTGCAAACTACACATACATCTGAGTCAACAATGTCTGGCAACTTGCAGTGCCATGGGTAAACAAGGTGATAATTTTATGTCGCTCAACAACAGTCTAATCACTGGTGCCCTCTCAAGCAGGGGCTGCATCTCAGTAGCCTCATGTTCTCGAGGAGCCCCTATCCAGTGCATCAGTCACACTAGTTGTGCTGCCAGATAATATAACTCCAGATTTGGTATCCTCATACCTCCTTTAAGTAAGGGTAACTTATCTTTTTCAAGAAGTAGGTGTCTACAGTAACATCGACTGGAAATAAATTGCACTTGTTCCAACTGACCGTTAATCAGGAGATTACTCCGACTCTAGCCAGTAATTAAAAAATGATCTGACTAGATTTCGAGTCCTTTTGGAACAATAAGACATTATCAACATGTAATAACTTTAATGAGATAATGTGGGGCTCATGGGACAGTCTAATTATCCATTATCATGTGCCATGGCCTGTAGGAGACTGGCCACCAACGACAGAGCAAATAACAGCAGTGAAAGGAGGCACCCCGCCACCTGCCCCTTTGTATCAACAATTGCCTTGAAAAAAAATATCCTGTCGTACTCCTAGCAGCAGGATTTACATATAAAAAAACATCCTGGGAGCATTGGAAGCTACCATTGCTACCATCTGGTGGCAGCAGCTATTTTCCACAGCTCCTGCTGGGCGGAAGAAATATGAGTTTCCCTGCCTTCAAAAGGATGGGCAGGGAAACACATGTCTGCACCCACCCAGTGAAAGCATTTTTAAGGCTCCCTCCGGCTCTATGATCCAGCAGACAGGGAAACCACTGTGTACCGGCAGTGGACTCCCGGGGTCACAGTTAGTGATCCAACTCCAGGGGATGAGGTCCCAAGGCCTTTTCAAGCTCTCAGTCTGACTCCTGAGTCCTACGGTGTCTGCTTTCACATCTTTGTTGATGTGGTACCACACAAACTCTGCATTGTGAAAAATACCAGTATTTGAGTCTTAACTGCTCAAAACTACTTAACAGATCTACACCAAATCACAAAAGCAAAGTTTCTTGACCAGCATCTACCTTTCTGCCAAATTTGGTGTAATTCCATTCAGCCGTTTTTACGGTATCACTGTTCAATTTTCGTATGGAAAAATGAATGGGGAAACAGTTTTTGGGACCCACATATTTCTTTACCCTTGCTTGATGGAATACTCCAAAACTTTCCAGGAAGGAGCTGAGGTGTATGAGACTTTTATATGGAAAGTGTTGGGAAGATTCGTTAAAGGGGCCAAAGTTATTAGGGAAAAAAAGGTTTTCCTATGGAAATGCAAACTATAACCCCCCACTGAGTAATGGATATTGTTATGATCGACATTTAAAAAAAAATGTAATACTCACATATACTTAATATCAGGGTTCGCGCATCGGGGTCCCGTCCACATCCTGTGATTCTGGCAAAATCACGTAATCTCCCCGTGCCTGAATGTGTAATGTAAATACAGTGCTCAAGTAAAAGCGCTCCAATACCTTCGGGTCGAGTTCGCGCTATATAAATATGCAAAAAAAATAATAATAATGTCCTTTGATGAAGCAGTGACTCCCAATGCTGTGGAGTTGAAGTAGCGGGGACACATTGGGTTAATATGGCAGAGTATTAAAAGACCATGAAGGATGCCTAATTTGTGGCACTCTACATCGCAAGGAAAACATCTTTGTAGATATAAAACTTAACTGTCCAGCCACACACGTAAACCAGAATGGTGGACTCAGCAGACATCATGAACATACTAGCTATGTAAAAGAAACTATAACAAAAGTCTATGAGGTGATGGAACTCCCTGACATTGGAAATCAAATCATCAAGAAGGTACTGAGCTTCTTAAAGAAACCAAATGAAATTGTTTATAAGTGTGGCAAAACGTGTCTTCTCAGTTCTGGAATCCATGCAAGTGGAATTCAAATTCTGAAACATGTACTCGTTTTTCTTTCAATAGAGGTTTTAAAGAGTTGATGTTCAATTCCTATTCTGCTGGACCTTCACAAGAGGAGGAGGTCAAGCCGAGGCTCTTGTCCTGTGAGCCCTACTCCGTTTGCAACATGCATTTAGATAATAAAAGGCAGTCCTAATCTGTTCTTTCATTATGCAGCTAGCACCAAACATTGTGGTCCCCATTCACAAAGGTAAACTTAGACCTGAAGTCTAGGTTTAGACCTTATTCTCCTGCCCCCAAGCCACAGAGAATTCAAACCCTCTCTTTCAACAGCTCTGCGACACACTCGCCAACCACTTACGCAACTATCTACAAAACCTTCGAGCCACCAGCCAGCCACCTCCCACAACCATACACCCAGCACAGACAACATCCAACAACTCTTCATGTGGGACCAACTCACCACACCCACCACCATCGTCCTGATGAAATCCACCCACTCAGGAGCACGCAACGATCCCTGCCCACACCGAATCTTCAACCTTGGAGACAGCAAAATCCCCAGTTCACCACCATACTGAACACCTCCAAGTACTTTAGAAAGCCATCAAAACTCAACTGACCAGCCACCTGGAGAAAAAAAAACTACTAGACTCATCTCAATCGGGCTTCAGATTCAATCACAGCACAGAGAAAGCCTTGATCGCAGCCAAGGATGACATTTTAACACTACTCGACAGAGAAGAGATGAACGCCCTCATCCTCCTAAACCTCTCCGCAGCCTTCAACACTGTCTCACACCTCAACCTCACCCAAAGATTCCACCAGAACAGAATCACAGACAACGCACTCAAATGGATAGAATCCTTCCTCACAGGATGCAAAATCCAATAAAAACATTTGGCAGGAAATGAGAGAAAGACAGTGTGTATTTTTTTTTTATTTGGGTACTTCAAAAAGTACTCTATAGATGACAAATGCTTCTTGTAACAAATACACAAGGGATGCTAAAGGTCTAAAAAAAGGGGCTCAAAATTGTCTGCTTGCTAACAGGTAGGTGCATGTGGGGGCAGAGTCAGGTGAGAAAACAGTGTGAAAATATACCCATCAGCCCACTTGTTGGCGGAAACTCATCATCTGGGTTTTAGTTATCATACTGGTATCTGCTAGGTTACTCACTTAAGATGTTTGTGAGAGATCCTTGTAACAGATCCACCAGTGATGGAGGCCAAAAAATTGTGGTGCAGGTGCTGGTATGGGAAAAGACGTTGCAGTGCTCAAAGAGGGTGTGTGAACCAATAATGAAAAGAGTGAAACTTAAAATTGCCTAATGTGGTGCCAAGAGATAACTTTATTAAGAGGGCCACCACAATGGCAAAATTAAAAGCAGAGTGCGGATAGTGCCAACAAATACTACTATCAATAGATGGAGCTGGTCGACATGTTTTAGCCAAACAAATGGCTTTCTTCAGGACCTTTAAGATGTTAAGACACTACTGCAACAAGTTGTGAGCAGAACAAAACAAATGTTTATTTCTGACCACAAATCAAAAAAGGGTTCACTCACCCTCTTTGAGCACGGCAATGTCTTTTCCCACCCCAGCACCTGCACCACAATTTTTTGGCCTCCATCACTGGTGGATCTGTTACAAGGATCTCTCACAAACATCTTAAGTGAGTAACCTAGCAGATACAAGTATGATAACTAAAACCCAGATGAGTTTCCGCCAACAGGTGGGCTGATGGGTATATTTTCACACTGTTTTCTCACCTGACTCGCCCCCACATGCACCTACCTGTTAGCAAGCGGACAATTTTGAGCCCCTTTTTTAGACCTTTAGCATCCCTTGTGTATTTGTTGCTAGTTACATTAGGGGATAGGATGCCAATAGGTCTTTAAACATATTTCCCCTGTAGACCCTTCTTTATATTCAGTTTTTTGTTAAATGGTTCTTGTATCCACGCCCACCCAGCAGGTGTCCTTCTCCCATTGCTCCCCCTGCAAACATAAAGTGAACAAACATTTTCTGATGCCTTGACAACAGTGAATCAATTGAGGGAATTTGTTATTTACACACAGGCTGAAATTAAAAAGGTAACCTCTTATCTGGAAAAGAAGAAGGTTTTGCTCCATCTTACAAGCAGGAAGTAACAGCTGGCTGGCCTCTGTCAGTGCTAGCAGATGTGGAGACTGTGAGCAGACATGGGAAGCGTAAGGGGAGGAGATTCTGGCAGGGGAGCGGTTGAATCTAAAGATGCAGCAGTGCCGCGAGGGGCTATCGGAACCCAAGTAAGACTAAGCCTGCAGAGGGTAGGTTTGCTTCTCCCACATGCTCTGCCTGCCCCTCCAGTGTTTGCAAATACAGCTGGAGAGCACGGACTGCAATTTTACAATATAGTCCCCCCTCACCCCCCACACACACCTCCCATTCCTGCTGTCTGCTGCCCATGCAGCTGTAAACATATTAAACAACGTTTTGAAAAGTATAGTGGAATAAGTGACTAAGCCAGTGATGTAGGAAGCCAGGGATTATATGCATCTAATGCAGTGTTGCAATGCACACCTAAAGCAATGCCAGCGTTTCCTGAAGAATTGTTGGACTTTATTGAAGAGCGCTCGAGCTTGTCCGGTGAGAGCTGGCAAAGCTGCTCTGTTCTCCCCATCATGCCTCCCATGCCTGCTGTCACCTGCCCAGGCAGCGGCAACCATATTTAAATAAAGTGTTGAAAAATATAATGCGGCTATGTTGAAGCTGTCTTTACGGCACAGGACAAATTCAGTGAATAAAAGAGTGCGCAGAACAAAGGATAAATAAATCAATGTAGCAGGGTAAGTCACCAAACACTCCTAAAGAAAGGCAGGACAAACAGCAGCCAATTGCCAATAAAAAGTAAGGAATTTAGAAAGACACACAAGGGGATAAGCAGAAAGAAGTGGGTGCGGTCTAAGCACCCCCAAGCAGATACAGTATGCCTTGCAGAGCAGCCCATGCGCGCGGCTAGGCTCGAACTAAAAAAGCCGGACCCATCAGAAGGGATGGAGGAGACCAACATGCCAGGAAGAATGCACATTGCCAAATATGAAAGGAGGCACTAAGCTTTGAGTACGCACCAGTGAGAAAGAGAGAAAGGGCTAACGTAACAAGAAAGAAAATTAAAAGTTGCAGATGCCAATAGAAAGAGGAAGAGAAGGAAGGAGCATTAAAGACTAGAGGCCGCAGAGAAACAGAATGTGAACACGAATCTGAGTGACATAAAGTGAGAAACGGTATACAACCTTTACAACGAAACTTTTACAACGACCTACCATTACAACGCAACTTTTACAACGCAAACTATTACAACGCATTGCTCTGGGGGGCGCTCTAGGATAGGGAATAGGTTAATTTACTATCCAATAACCTTCCCTACTATCCACGGGGACTGGAGTTGGAATAGTAAATTAAACTATTCACTACCCAGCGCCTAAAAGCATTATGCGTTGTAATGGTATGCGTTGTAAAAACCGCGTTGTAAAGGTAGGCGTTGTAAAAGTATGCGTTGTAACGTCATACATCCGTGAGAAACAGACAGCCGGAAGGCGTAAAGATAAAGCATGGGAGAAGAGACGGCGAAAATGAACGAGACAAAGTCACACAAAATACACATTGGAGTTCATGCGAGCACAGATATCGCACGTGTGAGTGCGAGAGAGATCGAGTGATAGAAAGGACGAAGGTTAGCAACGAAGACATTGTAGAACGGCGTTGAAGACCGACAGTAAGAGAGGACTAATGTGCTTGACAGCATGACAAAAAGAGTCCATAGTTAATGCCTACTATATTAGAAAAAATGTAAATGAAAAGAGCCCAAAGAAGTTAAGGGGAAGGACAGAGTGTAAAACGGACCGATGCCTAGGGGAAAGACACAAACACTCGGAAGCAGACAGCCACAGAGAGCATGAGAAAACATGTAGGCTACCGTAAACATTTCCTTTTAAGTTCATGTAATTAGCTCAAATTCAATTTATGCATGTTATGCAACACGGCAGAAATTACAAGAGCATAACATTTTGGACTGTTTTTTTTTCTTCTGCAGAAGTCTGCTCCCTCAGAAAATGTTTTATGGGAGACAACATATTCAAGCGGAAAAATGAGAAACATTTTTTCCTTCAACCAGTTGTCTTGAGTCACTTTCGAAGTTGAGGTATGCCCTTGCATTTAATTTTCACTTGAGATAAACCAAAGTGCATTTCATGTCATTTACACATAATTTTATGCTATTTCCCTGACATTTGTGTCATTTCAGTAAAAAAAATGTGAGATTTCTTACACCCATAGCAACGAAAGGAATACATGAATGTTGCAGAAAAGGGACAAATAGAGCTAGTGCTTGGGAGCAGATAACAGCAATAGACAGCGAAAGCGTGGGAGGAGGGAGGTTGAGAGAGACATAGCAAGGTAACAGGAAAGTGACAGCTGAGAAGCAGACATCATCTTAAATAGATCTTGACATACTGAGAATATATGAATCATGTTGTGATTGTCTATGTACCACACAGGTATTGTGAACCAGAGCAAGGAAAAATTAAATCACGCATGATGCTGCGGTGGGGAGATGAGGAAGGGAGGTTGTCACACAACTGAAAAGCTGCGCTGTGAAGGAGAAGTCAGGAGACAACACAGTGCACACTGACTGGATGTATGTGGTACAGAGACTGGGCATTCTAACTCATGGATCCCCACACTTGGTAGATTATTAGGAATTAATGCCCATCGGTTCTTAATTTGCACCACTGGTTGCAGGTAGAGGATACTGGCTCTCATTTTGGGGAACTATGACGTAGTTCCTTATTTATGAGCCTCTTCCACACCATTACATCAATTTTTATGATGCTGCAGCAGCGTAAAAAATGTGCCTCACTGCGCCATATTTACAAAGTGACGCATCTAGGCAGATGTGTCACGTTGTGAACCCCTGCACTACAATATGCCTGTGACAGGTATAATGTATGCAGGATGGGCGTTCTGGTGCAGAATAGGCTTGTAGAAGCGTTGCAGTGAAATCTATGAGATTTCATTGCAACACTTCTACGACCTCACTGCGCCAAATCCTTACGCCTGCTTGAAGCAGGCGTAGGGTGTGATGCAGGCCTTTTCACATGGCCTTGCCCCATGTGAAATGAAACATTGCTGGATTTGCATCTGTTTCCCGACACACTCCAGCAATGCACCATTTTTGCACAGACAGATGCGCCAGGCTTCCTGACGTATCTGTCAATCCTTGCGATACGGAGCGCCGTACAATAAATACATATTTTGAGACAACAAGGGGACACAAGTAAAGTCAGCCAGGGACCTCGGGATTCGATTATTTTAAATTACAATGGTCCCTAGGAAAATAGGGATAAACGTACATTAATGAATATAGACCTAATCAGTACTATATTTGTTAAACTTGTCCAGCCGGACAGAGGTCTAATATTTAATATTTAGCAATTCTTCAAAATGTGTACAAACGAAAATGCAGAGAGTGGGACACAAGCCAACATCCTACTACAGAAACAGGAACATACAGTTAGGAAACACTCCAGGGGGCTCCGGCAAAGGCAAAGCACACGGTTTGTTACAGAAAAAATTCTCAATGTGATAAACAAATTGCAAGCAACATCTTTACATAGTCAAATGATAGAATGTCCAGTGGACCCACCTGGAAGCTGCATTGGGCGTTTGTTGTGTTGAGGAGCCTCAGCGAGTCCCGCTGACCCGGGGACCCACCCTTGTGCGCCTGCTGTTACCGCTCGCCGCACCCGCTTCGCGGGTGCCGCTTCGCGGCTCCAAGAGGGCGGAGGCTGTTTCCTGGCGTTGGCGTTCAGCAGGGACTCAAAGACCCAGGAGTCCCTGCTCTCACAGGTGCGCTAGCGGACGCACCCACCACCAGCCACGCCCCCCGCCTGGCCTAGCTGAAAAGGCGTGAGTCTCCTCTGCCTACTGGGTCCCACCTGGAAGCTGCATTGGGCGTTTGTTGTGTTGAGGAGCCTCAGCGAGTCCCGCTGACCCGGGGACCCACCCTTGTGCGCCTGCTGTTACCGCTCGCCGCACCCGCTTCGCGGGTGCCGCTTCGCGGCTCCAAGAGGGCGGAGGCTGTTTCCTGGCATTGGCGTTCAGCAGGGACTCAAAGACCCAGGAGTCCCTGCTCTCACAGGTGCGCTAGCGGACGCACCCACCACCAGCCACGCCCCCCGCCTGCAACTCTCTTCTATTTCACGCTCTGTCTGGCGCTCCGCGGGACGCGAGCGGGGCGCCGAGCGAAGCCCGAGCAAAGGGCGGGCCGTCTGTGGCCGTCCGGGGCAGGAGGAGGCAGGGCTGGGCCACCTCCCTTACATCCACTGCAACAGGTCTCAGTTCGTGGTGCTTCACTGTGGGCCTGGAATCCAGCATGTCAACCCGCTCCGGTAAGGCCTTGAGGGGCGGCGGTGAAAGTGCCCCAGGGGGTGCCATGTTCGGCTCTATGGACAAATTCCTCACCAGGGTGGCGGCTGTTATAGACAATGAGATCGCTATATCAGAACGGCGCCTCTCTTTTGACTTCCCCCCCTCCAAAAGTCCTTCTTCGGCATTAGTGATGTCCTCACAAACCTCCATTTCCCCCGCACCCCTGCTTGGGGATCTACCTGGGGATTCACATATTGCACCAATAGAGGTTGGAACAGATGGGGTAGAAAGTTTGCTGATTGATCCTCTCCTCGTCAGCCCTTGTACCGTGGCTGTGGAGTCCTGCCCCGACCTTCCCATAGCCAGCTCCCCTGGTATTCTATCCCAATCCTGCCCTGACGCTCCCACACCCGATCCACAACTTCTGTCCAAGTCTCGATCCATTCAGGGGCCAACGAAAAGGAAGGGGAAAAAGGCAAATATCTTCCGAAAGGGCTGTCACTCTACGCTTGTTAAGCATGCCAGGTATCAGCCCCAGAGGGGCTCTGCTCTTTCAGGTGCCGGAGGACCTGTACCATCTGGAAACTCCAATGCCCCTCAAATTGTAGCTGACACAGTGCTACCCCCCCTGCTGGTCCCAACAGTACCTGACCTAGCTAACGCGGGCTTCTTCTTGGAGCCGATCGAGAAACTGGTCAGGTCACTCCTGGTACCACTTATGGACCAAGTCCAAAGTTTGGGGGATAGGCTTGACCGTTTTGAACAGGTCACCAGGGACAATTTCTTTTCCCTGAAAACCCTGTTCAAACTACTGCCGAAGCCCAGTGAGGTTAGGACAGATAGGAACTCTGGGAAAGAGGTTTTAGTGAGTCATCCTCCAGGAGAACAGTCGACACTGCCGCCCAAGTTACCAGCTTCTGGGAATGCTTCTTCGGTCGCCTCCCAGGCCGGGCTGAGGCAGACATTGCCGAAAGTCTCCACTCATGCTGCCCAAGTGCATGCCATTCCTCCCCCAGTTGTAACATCCCCTGTGCCTAACCTAGGTCACAAGAATCACCTGAAGGGAGGGACGGGACCAACTTCACTACTTGGGGCCGCTCCACACGCCAAAACCGGTGGTGCAGCGATAACCCTTAAGGCTAAACCCACCGCCCCTCCGCCCAAAAACCCTTCTCTACTGGCTTTTTCGCAGAAACCAAGGCGTAAGTGCCCCCCAGTCAATCTCCCCCCTGAGTGCCACCCGTTTGTTGTTGTTCTCACCAAAGTCCCCCCTATTAAGGATACCCAGCAGGAAAATCATCAGGCGCTAAAGAACAAGGTCATCCACTGGCTGAAAACCAACAGGCCCCTCCCTCCGGGAGTGGATGGCCTAATTCTTGGCGTACGCAGGGTGGGTTGGATTGGACATGGGAAAAAATCTCTTGAAGGGGATTGCGTGGTGGTTAATTTCCAAGACGCAAGAGTCACCCATTTGATATGCTCTCAAGGGCGATCCGCGGCTGGAACGGGTGTTGACGTAGTCGACTTAACATTCTTCTACCCACGGTTTATCACGACCACTCCGCCCATCCATTCTGGACAACCCCCTCATAATAGTTTTCCTGTGGGTCAACTTTTCGTAGGTAATATCGCAACGCAGGTGTGTACAAGCACCGTTCTTCCCTTTTGGGGAGCGGGGGGTTGTTGACTCCCTGAGGCTGTTCTTGAGTCTTTCGCGAACAGGAGGACCGGAGCCGCTCCTCCTGTTTTTGCAAAAACTCACAGCCCTTCGCCAGTACTAGAAGACCTGCCTGATGACAAAACTTTAGGGGAATCTGGGGAGGTGAGGGTGCTACCCGACCCCCCAGTTGGGTTTTCACTCGTGGGTGCTACAGGATTACCAGCTCCTGCCGAGACCTGCGGCATTGCAGCTGTGACGGACCCACTCATTAGGGTTCTCAGCTGGAATGTAGCAGGCCTTGAGAGAAAGTTGGCATTGCCCAACTGGGACCCACTTGTGGAGCAATACTCCATATGCCTGTTCCAGGAGACATGGTGTAGGGAGCCCCTACACAAGGCTGGATATTCTACCTACTTTTCACCAGCTGTCCCTTCGGCATCTGGCAGGGGGCGCCCCTCTGGCGGGCTCCTCATCTGGGTGGCCTCTGAACTCAATTGCAGGGCGGTGGTGCGGGATACCAAATGCCCGGATTTACTCAATATCTCCCTGAAAAACCCACAGGGTCGAGTCATCCTAAACATTTTTAACATCTATGCCCGTGGTACAAAGGGGGGTAGAGAATCCCCAACCATAGCTTGCTTGGAAGCCCTGCTGCGTTCGTCCCCTTACAAGCATTGCACTCTGGTGGCAGGTGATCTAAATTGCACGTTTGAGCCCCTAGGCCTCGAAATCTCGCAAGACCAAGAGGCATACGACAATAGGTGGGGGATACCGCCCTTAGATCTCAGCCCCATTAAAAAGTGGACAGAGGTGGCACTTCAGATATACTCCATAACTATGGAGTTTGGACTTAGGGCCGCAAATGGCAGGACAGGATCAGACAAAGCAGGAGCCCACACATACAACAGGCCGGGACATTCGTCCAGAATTGATTATTTTCTTCTGGACGTTAACTTGTGGAGCATGGTCAAAGATATGGTGATTTCACCCTCCGTTGAGAGCGATCATAATCGCCTCTCACTCACATTGTCTGCTAGTTGGTTATCTGGCACTGAGAGTAGAAGTCTTTGTAATTCCATCCCGGACTCGACCGCAGTTTCTAACTGCGGTCGACGACTTAAATGGACAAAATTGTCTCTCTCTGAGGAGAAGACTAATGCCATAAGGCAACTTCTCACTACAGCTTTAGACAATCTTGTCCCTTGCGAGGCCGGTTGTTTTTCGGATGTAACCACTAGGTTCTGTGCCCTAATGCAGGCTATCAGTGACCTTTTTATAGTACCGGTTAGCACCAACAGGAGGAATCCCCGCTTAAGGGCTAGACAGGGCTGGTTCAACGATAAGTGCAGGGAGGCAAAGTCGCTTCTCATCGAAGCAGTCAAATCTAAAAAGCCTATCAGGACGAGGGTGGCAAGAAGACACTATTCCCTTTGCCAGAAAA
This sequence comes from Lissotriton helveticus, assembly GCF_964261635.1. Classification (NCBI taxonomy): domain Eukaryota; kingdom Metazoa; phylum Chordata; class Amphibia; order Caudata; family Salamandridae; genus Lissotriton; species Lissotriton helveticus. The sequence goes on from NC_136070.1 coordinate 709,755,229, forward strand.
ACGCAAAGAAGGAGTGGGAGGACAATTACTGGCGGGACCTTTTGGCAGCCAGCAAAAGGAGAGATGCTAAAGGCTTTTGGGACTTGGTGGGAAACAGGAGTCGCCCTGATGATACACTGAGGACCTGTAGTATTAATGCCCAGACCTGGTTCACCCACTTCCAATCACTCTACTCACCCATTGAAGGTCAGCTCAATGACCCCTTTATCCTCCCGCCATACAACCTAGACAGAGACATGGTTTTGTTCTCTGCTCGGGAAGTCACAAACCAGATTAAAACCCTGGTGCCTCTAAAAGCTGCAGGCCCTGACGGTCTCCCAGGAGATATCTTCCGAGCCTATGCAGATGAATGGGGGGTACTGATTTCGGACCTTCTCAATGCAATCATTATGGGCGGTGTGGTCCCAGATTCCTGGAAGGGGGCAGTGGTAGTCCCAATTTTTAAAAAGGGGTGCAGGGACCTTCCTGGGAATTATAGGCCCATAAGCCTAATAGATTCGAGTCAGAAACTGGTGGGGAAAGCTATTTTGGGGAGGATTTTAGAATGGGTGGATGACAATCACGTCTTGTCCGACATGCAAGCCGGGTTTCGGTCAGGTACCGGAACTATAGAACAAGTGTTTAGGCTTATGGTACTGTACTGGAAGGTGGTGGAGCTAGGCAAAGGCAGTCTCTACCTGGCCTTTATAGATTTAAAGACTGCCTTTGACCTGGTTCCGAGGGAGGAACTTTGGAGGGTGTTGCACGGGTTAGGGATGCCCCCGTACATACTCAACCTCTCATCAAATTGCATAATGCCACCTTTGCCCAGGTGAGATGGGGCCTAAATGGGGAATTGACCGATAAGATCAGGGTCGAGAGGGGAGTGCGGCAGGGCTGTGTGTTGGCTCCCACCCTATTTTCCCTTTATATTAACGGGGTGGTAGAGAACCTGCTCCGCGAACCAGCTGACGCCCCAACTCTGGGAGGCGTAAAAATTCCAACATTACTGTTCGCGGACGACACCCTCCTCATTTCAAAGACGCCCCAAGGTCTCCAGAAACTTTTGAATTCCTTCCAGCACTTTTGTACCACCAGAGGCCTTGTTATCAACGTGGACAAGACTAAGTACTTAGTCATGCACCCTCCCCGCAAATTGGGTCATCCCCCTGTCCTGAACTCATCCCCCCTGGAAAGAGTGGCGGAATTTGATTACTTGGGAATTCGTCTAAGTGATTCAATGAACTGGACCGCTCACATTAACAAAATGATAATCGGCCACAAAAGGGTGGGAGGGGCCCTCCTCAAGGAGTACAGCAGTTCTACCAAACATTGTGTTGCCCCACTGATTGATATTTACAAAGCACGAGCTGTCTCTGTGTCGCTCTACGGAGCTGAACTGTGGGGTCAAGGTAAACTGGACTCTTTGAGCAAGGCCGAGAATAAATTTATCAAAGATCTCCTTGCCATCCCGTCGAGCACTCCAACAGTTCCGGTACTAATGGATGTAGGCTGCAAAGCCATTGGGGACCAGGCACGACTTCGTCCTCTCCTGCTGTGGGCCCGCCTGTGGAGGGTTCCGGACCTAAAACCCTACGCTGACGGGTTAGCAGAGGTGATGCGCTCCACTGGTTGGCGGAAGATCAAATGGCTCAGGGAAACCAATCAACTTTTGAGGGAATTAGGCTTGGAATCCTGTTGGCATACCTGCTCAGCCCCCCCAAAGGACTCTCTAAAAAAACTGTATTGGGATTGGGTCTCTGCGAAACGCACTAGTAACCAGCAGCACTGCAAAGCCACTGCAGCTTTCCTGCTTATTAAAGATGTTGTTGTACTCGAGCCCTACTTGGATCTAATCACCATTGCCTTGGACCGGTCCTTGTATATTAAATTCCGATTAGGAACTTTACCCCTCGCCGACCTTTGCTCCAGGTGGAACAAGTCTGTGCCTGCATCACGTCATTGTGCTCTATGCTCTGATAAACCAGAGACTGTGCCACACCTTTTATTCGAATGTCCGGACTATGGGCGCCCTAGATCACGATGGCTTAAACCAATTTGCAGAGAACTGGGCACACGCCAGCATACGGTGGCCCTCCGGATACTTTTAACCAATACAGCCCCTAACATTGTCTGTGCTGTTTCCAAATTTTTAAAATGGGCTTGGTTGATCCGACTTAAAAGACTGGCCGTATCAATTTAATGCTGTTTTAGATAATTTATTCTACTTAATTGTGTTCTTATGTCTTTTATATCAAATGTACAGTCTCTTTTTTCGACATGTTGTTTTATTCTCTGTACTGCTTTTATGATATATACATATCGAAATAAAGCAATCAACCAACCAACCAGAATGTCCAGTGTCGTATAAGGTGATTTATGGTGTTGACATTGTTTCGATCCATGGGAACAATGCGCCGTTCATCAACAGGACATTTTTTTAAGCATGCCTAGGAATCGGGCAGGAGAATAAAAAGGTTGTACATGCATGGGTGTGTGAGGTGAGGGCAAACGCGTTGATGTGGCGCATGCATGGCTTGGTCGACATCGTCAAGCCAAGGGTGAATTAGATACAGATATATGGCTAGTGAACGTCATATCCGGTGAGATCGTGAGTGGGAAGTGTGACTTAATAGTGCATAACTAAGTTGTAACAACGACAGGAACCCTTACTTATAAGGTTCATGTAAGAGGCCAAGTTTCAGGAAAGAATATATATCGATTAAACTACCCAAAAAATATGCATCCAAATATGTCAACACCGGAGGAGAATAAGATGCAAGACACCCAATGCCCCCTTGGTGGAACACTTTCTAGAGACTGGACATTCTGAGGCCGACATTCGTTGGACCGTCATAAGTGTCCTCAAACTCCCACCCAGAGGGGGAAACATTTCCAAGTTACTAAATAAGGAAGAACTGAAATGGATTTTGAAAACTTACAGTCTACATACAGGGATGAATCGCCTAGAAGATTGGACAACTCTCATTTAGACTGCCCCAACGTACTGCTGTTTTATCAATTCTCACCTTATCATGTTTCAAGTGCCATGGTGTTTAGCAATTACCAAATGTCACCTTCTATCTCAAACTCAGCATTGTTTGAAGATACAATTGTTTTTATGGCCTTCTTCCTTGCATAGACCCTCTCTAATCTAAAGTGAATACTCTGATGGGCAAGTAAATAAGGGAATGCCGCCGCTTTATCCTTACTTCTTTTTTAACTCACCCAATATGGCCGCCACACTTTTCACTCTCTGTTACTCACTTCACTCATCGCAACCCATTCCAATATGTCCGCCACTATCACCTTCTAGGCCCTCTTCTCTGTCCAGCGTTCACCTCCCATGACGTGAGAGCGTCCCCATCTCATACATGGGCTCAACTGCATCCCAACTCTTGTCCCTCTCCTTGACCCTCTACTTCCTTTTCAGTCCATTGCGCCGACTGAGTACACATCTGTGGCTCCCGCCTCGCCCCCGATTTCTGCTATTCATGCAATCTAAGGATACAAAGCAATATTCCCGCACTTAGGTGAGTTAACTGCGTGAGATCTCACACATCCCCAGGCTCACCGCTATTCGTACTACACCCTTCTGCTGTTCCTTATAGGCGTTCCTGTGAGCACACGTCCGTGGCTCCTACAGTCCATTCATTCCCCCTTATCTCTCAGCCGCCGCCGGTAAATATTTTTGTCCCCATCATAGGATCACTCGTAAACTCCTGATCACGACCACCTCGTCAAACCATGTTCACTTTCTCTTTCTAGGTCCGCCATGTAGCAGAGCTCTACTCACAGTCGTGAAACTTGGCCTCTTCCATGAACCTTATACGTAAGGGTTCCTGACGTTGTTACACCTTAGTTACAAACTATTAAGTTGCACTTCCCACTCACGATCTCACCAGATGCGACCTTCACTAGCCAGATATCTGTATCTAATTCACACTTGGCTCTATAATGTCAACCAAGTCACGCATGCGCCACATCAACGCGTATGCCCTTACCTCACACACCCATGCACGTACAACCTTTTTATCCTCCTGCCTGATTCCTACTTGTCTTAGCCTTTTAAGTTGCCCTTGTCACTGCGCCAAATGTATCATGACCAGTATGTCACTTTAAATAATCTCATACAAAGAAGTACTTGTCGCAGCATGTTGTATATATCTTTCTTGACCACCAAGTCACTCCGCAGAAAGTCGCCCTGACTAGTATGTCACTTTGATTAATTCGTCGATACCATAAAACACCTTATACAACACCAGAAATGCTATCATTTGACTATGTAAAGGTGTTCCTTGTGATGTGTTTCTCACATCGAGAATTTTGTCTGTAACAAACCATGAGCTTTGCCTGAGCCCCCTTGATTGTTTCCTAACTGTTTGTTCCTGTTCCTGTAATAGGAAGCAGGCTTGTGTCCCACTCTCTGTATTTTCGTTGGTACACATTTTGAAGAATTGCTAAATATTAAATATTAGACCTCTGTCCGGCTGGACAAGTTCAACCAATATGGTACTGATTGGGTCTATATTCATTTATGTACGTTTATCCCTATTTCCCTAGGGACCATTGTAGTTTAAAATAATACAATAAATACGGCACATCCATGGTGTCCCAAGGAGGGCGAACTGAAAAGTGTTGCATCGCTGTTTTACCGCAGCAATGTAAAAATTTTCATAAATGAGGCCCTTCGTTTTTATCATCAGACTTTGACCCAAAGAAAGAGAGAGAAAGGAAAATAAAATTAGGAAAAAAAGTGACAAAATGGAGAAAACGGACGACCAAGAATATGATAAAGAGACATGAAGTTTAGTGGTGGAATTAGGAGTCATATGTGGAATTAAGACTAGGCTACTGTGGAATTCTATAACTCCAACATTTTCCAGTGTCATGGGACGGCATCCAAGTAAAACATCGGGCTACTGCAGTTATCTATCTATCTATCTATCTATCTATCTATCTATCTATCTATCTATCTATCTATCTATCTATCTATCTATCTATCTATCTATCTATCTATCTATCTATCTATCTATCTATCTATCTATCTATCTATCTATCTATCTATCTATCTATCTAACTATCTCTCTCTGTCTGTCTGTCTATCTAGCTATATATACATATATATAGATATCTATATTAAAATCTAGATATCTATATCTATACATATATCTATATTTATCTCTCTCTCTCTCAGTCTCTCTCTCTCTCTCTCTCTCTCTCACTCTCTCTCTCGCGCTCTCTCTCTCTCTCTCCCTCTATCACAAGGACGATGTAATCAGTGATGTCATTTGAGATGTCATCAGTGAAGTCATGAATGTTGTCACTGACCATGTCATGAGTGATGTAATATGTGACATCATCAGCAGTGCATTGCGGGCGCACGAGTTATAGTTAGCTAAACTAACTATAACGGGGGAATTGCAAAGGTTTTCTATGAGTGAAATGTCCAGCTAACTATAACATGTGTGAAACCTATGTTTTTTTAAGTGAATTTTTAAGGTTTTTTAAGTGCTAATTCCTAACTATAACGTGGCTGAAACCTATGTTTTTTTTCAGTGAATTTTTAAGATTTTTTAAATGCTAATTCCTAACTATAACGTGGTTGAAACCTATGGTTTTTTCAGTGAATTTCAAAGGTTTTGTAAATGATAATTTTTAAATGTATTAATTGTTATATTTTTTATACTGATTTACTACATTGTTATAAAGTATGTATTTTTAGATATTTTATTTTTTAAATACATTACATATTTTTAATATAAATTGGAGAAAAAAATGTTTTAAAAATATTGAAATTGTAATATTGTTTTATTTTATTTTATATTTTTTTAAATGCATATATATTTTATATAGCAGGCAATGATATCGTATGGAAGGAAATTCAAGTTACTGTAAGTACGGTTAAAATTACTTTTCAGGATCAGTACTGGGCTGAAAGATGCAACACTGAGGTCTCTCCCGATAACAGGTAAGTAAATCGGAATTCGTAGTTCGGCTGATTTTAGAGGAATTTTTTAAAGTTCCAAAACTCCACACTTTGAAGAATTTCCAAGTGAAACCAGTCAATGTTAGCCTATGGAAGGAAATTCAAGTTACTGTAAGTATGGTTGGAATTACTTTTCAGGATCAGTAGTGGGCTGAAAGATGCAGCACTGAGGTCTCTCCTGATAACAGGTGAGTAAATCGGAATTCGTAGTCCGGCTGATTTTAGAGGAATCTTTTAAAGTTCAAAAACTCCACACTTAGAAGAATTTCCAAGTGAAACCAGTCAATGTTAGCCTATGGAAGGAAATTCAAGTTACTGTAACTACAGCTAGGATTACTTTTCAGGATCAGTAGTGGGCTGAAAGATGCAGCACCGAGGTCTCTCCTAAAAACAGGTCAGTAAATCGGAATTCGTAGTTCGGCTGATTTTAGAGGAATATTTGTACGTTTCAAAAATAGACACAGAAACCTTTCTGGTGAAACCCACACAATAGATTCCTATGTAAGGAAATACAAGTTACTGGTAAGTACACTTAGGTTTACTTTTCAGGGTCCATACTGGGCTCAAAGATGCAGCACCGACGTCTCTCGTGATAACAGGTGAGTAAATCGGAATTCGTAGTTCAGCTGTTTTTAGAGGAATATTTTGCTCAATAGTGAAGGAAGGAAGCGGGGCCTGAGGTGACATGTGTGCAAGTACGCCCTGTGGTGCGTTTTAAGTCGGGGAATTAATTCCTCTTCAATGCTGAGGTCCCCTGTGGGCCAACTAGCCCACCAGGTACCTCCAGTATGCGCCAGGGAGCTGCGTTGCAGAGAGGTGTTCAGAGGGCACGCCCCCTTTTTTACATCACTCTGCAACGCAGCTCTGTGGCTCTTACTGGAGGTACCTGTTGGGCTAGTTGGCCCCTAGGGGACCTCTGGATTGAAGAGGAATTAATTCCCCAACTTAAAACGCGCCACAGGGCATGTTTGTACAGATATCACCTCAAGCCCCGCCCCCTACCTTCACCACTGTGCAAACGCACCCCATAGCGTGTTCTAAGTTGGGGGATTAAGGGGCATATTATCAAGGGGGTTTATCTCCGCTTTTTTCGCTTTAAAAGCCAAGAAAGCAGAGATAAAATGATCTCCCTATTACCTAGCTGTCGCTAACACCAGTTAGCGACAGATAGTAGGAGATAGCGACCATCTTGGGCCCCACTTTGCATGCCAGTGATATTTATCACTAATGACATGCAAAGTGGGCGTTCCAAGATGTTAGCGACTGGAAACAGTCGCTAACATTGCTATCTCCTATTACCAACTTATGGAGATATTCGCGCTAAGCGCGAATATCTCCAAAAGCTAACACCTGCCCTGAGCAGTTCTTAGCCATGTGATCCAATGGGAGGTGGATAACATGGCTAAGAGCATTAGCTCAGTAATGCGTGAATATCGCTGACTTTTCAACGATATTCATGCATTGCGGACGATTTTTATCGCATTTGCGATAAACCTTGGTAATACCAAGGTTTATTTGCGATAAAAATCGCCGCAGCTCAGCGGTAAATTTTTGTCTCTAACCAAGCAATAGCGATAATTATTGCTATTGCTTGGTAATATGCCCCTCAGTCCCCTTGTATACTGTGGGTCCCTGGGGGCCAACTAGCCCACCAGAAACCTCCAGTATGCGCCAGGGGGCTGCATTGCAGAGAGGTGTAAAAAGGGACGTGGCCTCATTACACCTCTCTGCAACGCAGCCCCCTGGCGCGTTTCCAGAGGGGAACTAAATCCCCTTGAATACTGAGGGTCCCTGGGGGCCAACTAGCCCACCAGGAACCTCCAGTATGCGCCAAGGGGCTGAGTTACAGAGAGGTGAAAAAAGGGGCGTGGCCTCATTACACCTCTCTGCAATGCAGCCCCCTGGCGCGTTTCCAGAGGGGGAACTAAATCCCCTTGAATACTGGGGGCCCCTGGGGGCCAACTTGCCCACCAAGAACCTCCAGTATGCGCCAGGGGGCTGCGTTGCAGAAAGGTGTAAAAAGGGGCGTATCATGACCAGTATGTCACCTTAAATAATCTCATACAAAGAAGTACTTGTCGCAGCATGTTGTATATATCTTTCTTGATCACCAAGTCACTCCGCAGAAAGTCGTCCTGACTAGTATATCACTTTGATTAATTCGTCAACACCATAAAACACCTTATACGACACCAGAAATGCTATCATTTGACTATGTAAAGGTGTTCCTTGCGATTTGTTTATCACATCGAGAATTTTGTCTGTAACAAACCGTGAGCTTTGCCTGAGCCCCCTTGATTGTTTCCTAACTGTTTGTTTCTGTTCCTGTAATAGGAAGCAGGCTTGTGTCCCACTCTCTGTATTTTCGTTGGTACACATTTTGAAGAATTGCTAAATATTAAATATTAGACCTCTGTCCGGCTGGACAAGTTTAACCAATATGGTACTGATTGGGTCTATATTCATTTATGTACGTTTATCCCTATTTCCCTAGGGACCATTGTAGTTTAAAATAATACAATAAATACGGCACATCCATGGTGTCCCAAGGAGGGCGCACTGAAAAGTGTTGCATCGCTGTTTTACCGCAGCGATGTAACAATTTTCATAAATGAGGCCCTTCGTTTTTATCATCAGACTTTGACCCAAAGAAAGAGAGAGAAAGGAAGATAAAATTAGGAAAAAAAGTGACAAAATGGAGAAAACGGACGACCAAGAATATGATAAAGAGACATGAAGTTTAGTGGTGGAATTAGGAGTCATATGTGGAATTAAGACTAGGCTACTGTGGAAATCTATAACCCCAACATTTTCCAGTGTCATGGGATGGCATCCAAGTAAAACATCGGGCTACTGCAGTTATCTGTCTGTCTATCTATCTATCTATCTATCTATCTATCTATCTATCTATCTATCTATCTATCTATCTATCTATCTATCTATCTATCTATCTATCTATCTATCTATCTATCTATCTATCTATCTATCTATCTATCTATCTATCTATCTATCTATCTATCTATCTATCTATCTATCTATCTATCTATCTATCTATCTATCTATCTATCTATCTACCTATCTATCTATCTATCTATTTATTCTATCTATCTATCTAACTATCTATCTATCTAACTATCTCTCTCTGTCTGTCTGTCTATCTAGCTATATACATATATATAGATATCTATATCTAAATCTAGATATCTATATCTATACATATATCTATATTTATCTCTCTCTCTCTCACTCTCTCTCTCTCTCTCTCACACACACTCTCTCTCGCTCTCTCTCTCTCTCTCTCTCCCTCTATCACAAGGACGATGTCATCAGTGATGTCATTTGAGATGTCATCAGTGAAGTCATGAATGATGTCACTGACCATGTCATGAGTGATGTAATATGTGACATCATCAGCAGTGCATTGCGGGTGCACAAGTTATAGTTAGCTGAACTAACTATAACGGGGGAATTGCAAAGGTTTTGTATGAGTGAAATGTCCAGCTAACTATAACATGTGTGAAACCTATGTTTTTTTCAGTGAATTTCTATGGTTTTTTAAGTGCTAATTCCTAACTATAACATGGCTGAAACCTATGTTTTTTTTCAGTGAATTTTTAAGGTTTTGTAAATGCTAATTCCCAACTATAACGTGGTTGAAACCTATGGTTTTTTCAGTGAATTTCAAAAGTTTTGTAAATGATAATGTTTAAATGTATTAATTGTTATATTTTTTATACTGATTTACTACATTGTTTTAAAGTATTTATTTTTAGATATTTTTTTAAAATACATTACATATTTTAATATAAATTGGAGATTTTTTTTTAAATATTGAAATTGTAATATTTTTTTATTTTATTTTATAGTTTTTTTAATGTATATATATTTTATATAGCAGGCAAATATATCCTATGGAAGGAAATTCAAGTTACTGGTAAGTACGGTTAAAATTACTTTTCAGGATCAGTACTGGGCTGAAAGATGCAGCACTGAGGTCTCTCCTGATAACAGGTGAGTAAATCGGAATTCGTAGTTCGGCTGATTTTAGAGGAATTTTTTAAAGTTCCAAAACTCCACACTTAGAAGAATTTCCAAGTGAAACCAGTCAATGTTAGCCTATGGAAGGAAATTCAAGTTACTGTAAGTATGGTTGGAATTACTTTTCAGGATCAGTAGTGGGCTGAAAGATGCAGCACTGAGGTCTCTCCTGATAACAGGTGAGTAAATCGGAATTCGTAGTCCGGCTGATTTTAGAGGAATCTTTTAAAGTTCAAAAACTCCACACTTCGAAGAATTTCCAAGTGAAACCAGTCAATGTTAGCCTATGGAAGGAAATTCAAGTTACTGTAACTACAGCTAGGATTACTTTTCAGGATCAGTAGTGGGCTGAAAGATGCAGCACCGAGGTCTCTCCTGATAACAAGTGAGTAAATCGGAATTCGTAGTTCGGCTGATTTTAGAGGAATATTTGTACGTTTCAAAAATAGACACAGAAACTTTTCTGGTGAAAACCACACAATAGATTCCTATGTAAGGAAATACAAGTTACTGGTAAGTACACTTAGGTTTACTTTTCAGGGTCCATACTGGGCTCAAAGATGCAGCACCGACATCTCTCGTGATAACAGGTGAGTAAATCGGAATTCGTAGTTCAGCTGTTTTTAGAGGAATATTTTGCTCAATAGTGAAGGAAGGAAGCGGGGCCTGAGGTGACATGTGTGCAAGTACGCGGTGGTGCGTTTTAAGTTGGGGAATTAATTCCTCTTCAATCCTGAGGTCCCCTGTGGGCCAACTAGCCCACCAGGTACCTCCAGTATGCGCCAGGGAGCTGCGTTGCAGAGAGGTGTTCAGAGGGCACGCCCCCTTTTTTTTACATCACTCTGCAACGCAGCTCTGTGGCTCTTACTGGAGGTACCTGTTGGTCTAGTTGGCCCCTAGGGGACCTCTGGATTGAAGAGGAATTAATTCCCCAACTTAAAATGTGCCACAGGGCATGTTTGTACACATATCACCTCAAGCCCTACCTTCACCACTGTGCAAACGCACCCCATAGCGTGTTCTAAGTTGGGGCATTAAGTCCCCTTGTATACTGTGGGTCCCTGGGGGCCAACTAGCCCACCAGAAACCTCCAGTATGCGCCAGGGGGCTGCATTGCAGAGAGGTGTAAAAAGGGACGTGGCCTCATTACACCTCTCTGCAACGCAGCCCCCTGGCGCGTTTCCAGAGGGGAACTAAATCTCATTGAATAATGGGGGTCCCTGGGGGACAACTAGCCCACCAGGAACCTCCAGAATGCGCCAAGGGGCTGCGTTACAGAGAGGTGAAAAAAGGGGCGTGGCCTCATTACACCTCTCTGCAATGCAGCCCCATGGCGCATACTGGAGGTTCCTGGTGGGCTACTTGGCCCCCAGGGAACCCCGAGGATTCAAGGGAAATTACTTCCCCCTCTGCAAACGCGCGTTTGCAAAGTGGTGTTTTTTTTGGGATCGCAGGGTACGCGTACCCTATGCGCATCCCACGATTTAAAAAAAAAATGTTTTGGGCTTCGGGGGTCCTTGTGGGGCACCCTAAGCAGGTCTAGGGGGTCAGGGTGTTTCTACCCTGCCCCATTTGCATCTTTTGTGCTCTTGTTTTTCTGTTTTCCTGTGCCTCGGTTCTACCGAGGCACAAGATGGCTGCCAACACTTCCTGGTTTGGAGTGTTGACAGCCAATTAGCATAAAGCTCGTGCTCTGGAGGACACGCGTACAGTACTTTGTCTATAGATATATCTATGATTTTACTTTTGATTTTCTCAGGAACTACTGAACGGATTTACACCATTTAACAAAAAAGCGTATTCTGCTATCCAAACTCTACCTTTTTGACAAATTTGGTGTAATTCCGTTCAACAGTTCAGGCTGTAGCCGTGTCTGAAGGTCCATATGGAAAATTGCATGGGGAAAACACATTTTAGGACCCCCCTTTTTTCTCAGACCCCACTTGACAAATCACCCCGAAACTTTCAGGATAGGAGCGGAGTGGAGCGCCCCATCTTCTTGGAGAATTTCGCGAAGATTTGTCGACCGGCGTCAAAGTTATTCCAAATAGAATGTTGCGGATTTTCTATGGAAACTAGGTCCTAACTATAACTACCTACTGGCGACCACCAGTAGGTAATATATATAATATATATATATATATATATATATATATTCTTTTTTTGTTCGCCAATCTGCCAGCCTCTTCAATGGTGGCGGGCTCGAGCGGGGAAGCGACCCCCAATATTCCATACACCAGCCTTGTTTGTTTCAAAAGAAAGCCAACTCAAGCCCGAATCCTTAAGCGTGTAGTTTATTTGAACATGACCCATGACTAAGGTGCGACAGCCCTAGTCTGGCTGTCCTCCTTCCTAAGGGACTGCACCCAAGCAGTGCGGCTAGGCGAATTCTCGGCTGAGCCCTGTAAGGTGCCATGTGGGGTCCCTCAGGGTTCCTCTCTTTCCCCACTACTTTTCAATCTCTACATTGCCCCTCTTGTCTTCGCCCTTCAACACATGGAGGTCTCCGTATTCAATTATGCGGATGACCTCCAGCTCATCTTCAACCTTTCTTCAGCCCCTGAATCCAGATCCAACTTTCAAACCACTATGATCTTTATCCGGGACTGGATGAGCCACAACCACCTGAAACTAAACCCGGATTAAACCGAATTGGTTTTAACAGGTGGCTGTGCCAGTCCCTGGTCTTCTCTTTTTTGGCCCCCTTCCCTGGGTCCCCCTCCTTCCCCCTCTCCCTCTGTCAAAGCGCTTGGATTCAAGATTAACGACCAACTTACCTTGCACTCCCAGGTGAGTTCGGTGGTGTCCTCCTCTTTTCTTTCTCTCCGCACTATCCGTAAGGTTTCTCGCTTTTTCTCTTTCCCTGCCCTAAAACTCATTGTACTGGCTATGGTCGTCTCTAAATTAGACTATGGCAACGCTCTATATTGTGGTATGCCCGCTTACAGTGTCCGACGGCTGCAGCTGGTGCAAAATCAGGCCGCTCGCCTGGTCTACAAACTGGCCAAGTCACATCATGTCACCCCGCTTCTAAAATCCCTGCACTGGCTCCCTATTCGCGAACGATCTCTGTTCAAAATGGGTTGCATCACCTTTCAGGCTCAGTTAGGTCCCTCCCCTGCCTTTATCTCCTCTGAGATTAAACTCTATACCCCTGCAAGGGAACTACGATCTTCTTCCCAACACCTGCTGGTTGTCCCCCGGTTTCGTCGAAAAAAATGGGGAGGCTCCAAATTTACCACCATTGCCCCCATTTTTTGGAATTCACTTCCGCTTCACCTCAGGTCCCTCACCCAATATCCTCTGTTTCGGAAAGCACTAAAAACCTTTCTTTTTTCACAAGCTTTCCCCCAATGAGTTTATTTTTTTTCCCCAGGCCCCCCTGCTAATTGAGGCATAGTGAACCATAGCGCCATGAAACCGTCAGGTGTACGTGCGCTTTAGAAGTGATTTAAACTGAAACTCAAACTGAAACGCGTCGGGAGTATGTTTGCCCTAGTGTTTAAATAAACTACACGCTTAAGGATTCGGGCTCGAGTTGGCTTTCTTTTGAAACAAACAAGGCTGGTGTATGGAATATATATATATATATATATATATATATATATATATATATATATATATATATATATATATATATATATATATATATACCTTCGAATCCTTCCGCTTCCTCTTCTCCCAGCAAGAAAGTCACGGCACAGCAGCAGGTAAGTTTGAATATATTTATTTACAACACCATGTGCAAAAAGTGCAAATTACAGGACGGCCTACGCGTTTCGACTTCACTAGCCTTCAACTGGACCATAGAGTCCTTGGGCGTCTAGATCGGTTTTTGAAAAGTGTTTTTCGTGCAAGTACCCTTTTCTGTGTCTAAAAAATACTAGACAGGTAACCTCCTTTCAGGAAGTGGACTATCTTCGCCACCATCTTGTTTTTAAGCTGTTTTGCATACAAAGTAAAGCACTATCCAATGTACAATTTGCTCCCAACATTTCCTTTTTGTTATTTGTTTTCTGGTTTCACTTGTAAAGTACATAAAGTGCAAGAGGTGAATGCAAAAAGTTGTTCCAAAGTTCATTATATACAGCTAAATGAAAAGACATGCGATCATTCCCTAGATTTAGAAAATGCATATTTCATTAGAGGGTGATTGTTCATTCATCATGAGTCATTCAATTATCCTGTAGCTAATTTCAATTTTGAATGTAAAGTACATATTTACAAAATTATTACCAAAGCCATCAGGATTTTTCAATATGTGTGAACTATTCACAGACTTCCCCAAGTCAGTCATTTTTCTGAATGACATATGTGTATACCCATTTTGATTAAACAGTTGTTGACTAGACAAGAAAAAAAGTTAGTTCATATTTACACCCTATTTACAACTATTCATAACTATTTATATCTAGCATGGAGAGGTCTTCCAGTTATTTACTGACATTGTAAGGGTTTCACTCGTACTTATATTTACAAATGTACATACAGTTCTGCATCCATGTTGTGTCCATGTGGGTGTTCTGTCCCCATTGCCAAGATCATCCTTGATTCCATTTTACGTAACTTCAGTGTATGATCTCCACCTCTCTCTGCTGGTTTTATGATTTTAATACCAGAGTATCGTAACTTACTGCAGTCACCCTGATGACATTCGTTGAAATGCTTGGCCATTGGGTAATTCCGGTCAACGTTCTTTATCGCACGGAGATGCTGTAAAATTCTCAGTTACAATTTGTTTATTGTGCTCCCTATATAATGTTTCCCACAAGGGCACGTCAATCTGTAGATCACATATTTTGATTCACAGTTTATGTGATCAATGATTTTTTCAGATCTCCCATTGACCAGTATGTATTCAGTTATGTGCACACCACGATCACAGGCCTTACATCTCTTGCATTTCCAGAATCCCGGAGTGTTTAACCAAGATATTGTTTTAGGTTGTTTTATATATATATATATACATTCTCTCCAACACACCTCCTGAGAAGGACGAGGCTCCGACACCCGGGTTGACTTGCAAGTAAAATTTATTAGGCAAGTAGAAAAAAGACGCGTTTTGCCATTACGGCTTGCTCACGCTCGCCAAACATTTCAAATCGCCATCTTAAATACATAAACATGTAGAGTCACCACAGTGCAAAAAGTTTATACTGGCGGACATTTTAGCATGGACCCCTGGCAATATTAGTTCTATTCCAAAGAAACAATCGCCGCATACCACGTGCATATGATTATACATTCATTCATAATTATCAATGCGGCTAAATTGTAGATTGCAAAAAATATCAAAGCAATGTAAACCTTGAAAATTCATATTCAATTGCAAAACATCATATTAAAATGCCAATAAAGTACTAGCCAGCCTGAATTGCATGCTGAGTACCTAGTGTATCATCATAACAGATTACATGTCATAAACAGGACTCCGAGTTGCCGGTTGTCAGTTCTGTGTCACATGATATTACACGGTATTGCAAGCTAAGCCGTCATTGGTTACTTCCCAAGACTCACTGTTACCGGATTTTTCGTTTGTCTCCAAGGCCCGGTTGCTAGGAGATCATCCAGCATTAGATTACTGTTGCCGTGATTGTGCCTTAGATAACGGACCTCCTTTCCTTCCATGCCCAAGTGGGCAATAGCCAACCTAATAATGGTAAGAGTCCAATTTGGCATAATAATCCTAAATCCTCGCCCCAGTGGGCATTCATGGAATTCCGATCCACAATAACACAGCATCACAATTGCATTGTCCGTCAAAAAAACAAGTAGAAGTGCCCCCATCCTGCAAAATAATTAAAAATAGAGTCTCTTTCAAATCAAGCAGATTACAGAATACACAGTAGCCAACATTCTAAAATTAGTCATGCAGATGTATTGATAATTCTTCACTTACGTTGAGCCCTTTGGGTGTCAAACAATCAAGATCTAAAATATAGCGGGACTCTAACTTTCTAAGTGACAATTCTCGATTGCCCCCTCCCACACCCAAGTCAACACAGTCAATTACCACCATCTGTACCAAATTTTCATCCTGCATATGCATCTCATTAAAGTGTCGGGCAATCGGATACTGTTTATTATAGTTCCGTATTGCACGTAAATGTTCCAACACTCGTTTTTTTGCCTTATGTTTAGTACTCCCAAAGTACCATTTGTCACAAGGACAGATTAAAACATATACACTGTAGGGAGTGTTGCAAGACAATTTCTTCCTAATGACAAATTCTCTAGACGAATTGGGCACCAACAGTTTCTTGATGTCTCTATTGTTTTTACGTGCTTTGCATTTACGGCAACATTTCAATCCCTGGATATTGGTGTCAAAACTCTGATCAGTGCTGGTCACATAATTGAGACTCAGTTCGTCCCGTAGGGATCTACTTTTCCTAAAGGTAATCTGTGGGTTGCCGCTCAATTCTTTTTTAAGATGGTCATCGGTCATGAGAACATGCCAGTGTTTCTGAAAGATTCTTCGAATCTAATTTGCCTGCCCTGAGAATGTGGTAATGAATCTAATACTACTACCCTCATCCGGCTCTTAGTTAGGGTGTAATAATTCCTCCCTCGTTTTCATTTCTACTCTTGTGACAGCAGTGTTGATCATCTTTTTGTCATATCCTCTCTCAAGGAATCTCTCACGCATGACTGCTTCCTCCTCTTTGTAAGCTGCCATGGTGCTACAATTCCTCCTGGCGCGCAGCAGCTCGCCATAAGGAATGCTCTGCACCAAGTTCCTCGGGTGGCAACTTTTGGAACTCAGGATGCTGTTGCCCGCAGTACTACTCATTTCCTAACAGTGATCCCAGAAACGGAGACGTCTGTCATGTATTGATGGGTGCGCATTGCTTGGTCATTGTTTTTTTTTTATTATTGTGGGGTGTCTTATCTTTATTTTTCTTCTCTAGAAGTTCACGGGTCAGTTTGACCATTGTTGTATGCATCTTTATTGGCCCAGGTCAGCTGGTTACTGGGTATACCCTATTGCTATGAAACAAGAAGTACCTCTGAAGCACTTTTGAACCCCACCCCCAAGTCCCCTCCTACCCCACCCAAAAAATGAAAAGGCTTGCTGAGGCTGGTGCCGATGTCGTGGGATGTTTTCACACCCCTTAATGGACATCGGCGGTTCAAACTCTCAAGAAACGGAAACTACTATTTGCTGTGTTTTTCAGCTCATTTTCCTTGCCACCATATGATATTGACTCCTCACCGTGAGACTGTGTGTTGGGAGTCGATATCGTGTGTCATACGGTGGTACCATTGGATTTGGTAGGTATGGACTATTGATCACTGATGAGGAAGCTTCCTTCCTTGTTAGCATATGAAACACTTTAGATACTAGTAGATATAATTCACTGGAAAACAGACTCACTGGGGGTGAAACTCCGTAAGTTCACATACATCACTGGGTTCTTCAGGGGGTCATCATTTCAACGATAAACAGACACTTTTTTTATTTTAAGACATTGACTTCTCGGGACTCTATTCACTTTCTGAACTTACTGTCTCAAAGTCCTTTTAAACAGGGTTTGACCTAACAGACTGCTGTGTTTTTTAAACGACTTCTTGACTTAGAGCAGAACAATATGGGCTAACACAAATATTTTGGCCACACATGGCAAAGTGGCATTTTTGAAACCATCCCTCCTACTCATGGGTCATATATGTTGCACAAAATATTGCCCACTGCAGTCTGGAGTATGCATATATATATTTGTTAGTGATTTCTGAAACTGACAGGAGCATTAGAATAGTGTGAGAATGAAAAAGTGTGAGATTTGGGGATTGGGCAAAGATTGACAGTCAGAAAGAATATGAAGAGAGACAAAGAGGAAGAAAGTCCTAACCTCCATAAACTGAGGTTGAGGACATCAGGCACATGAGGGGGATAGGGAGGCAGATGGCGAGTTGCACCATCACATGTGTACACCATGTACTTAACTTCCTTTAGAAGATGGTATACTCAAGAAAGAAGAACAGAAGTGTACGTTGGACAGAGAGGGGCAGTTAAAGGGCAGTAGTGAGACCGCAATGCAGGATGGCACAGTATGAGTTGGAAGAGAAGAGGAAAGTTGATAAATGAACAGAAGGAAGAAGATGTGAGAGAGACAAGAGGATGGGAGAGTGAGACAGACAGCAAAGAAGAAAAGCATTGGCAACGACAATAGGTTTGATGTTCAGAATATTGCGCCAAATAAAGCATTAAAATGCTGCTATAGTACAAAACAAGTTTAGAAAAGGTTTGCTTTGTGGAGATGATATACAGGATTAAATGTGAGATGAGAGTGGGTATTTCCCAGATGTAAAAAAATACCTTAATAATTCCCGTGCAGGTGGAAGGGTAGCGCAAGAAGGTGAGATGAAAATACTTCTCTCGGCTTAGCCAAGATACGATTGATGACGTCTCAAGCCAATGGCTGAAATTTCCTGATCCGAAAAAGCAAATCACTGAAGTAGGCTGATCCAAAGCCCTAAGTTAATATATATATATATATATATATATATATATATATATATATATATATATATATATATATATATATATATATATATATATGAAAGCTCCGAGTACCCACAGATACGAGAAGCACTCCAACCACGGTGTACATCCATGCGCCCACAACCATGTCTCAGACTGCCGACGCGTTTCTATAGTTACTAAATTAGCTTCAACAGAAAGCTCTAATAGATAAAATCGAGCACCTGCTTTATTTTATCTATTAGAGCTTCCTGTTGAAGCTAACTTAGTAACTATTTTAAGATGGCGCCGGCAGCTTGCCGGCGCCATCGTAAAATAGTTACAACAGGCCAGGCTTCA
The DNA here is from genome assembly GCF_964261635.1 of Lissotriton helveticus. NCBI lineage: Eukaryota > Metazoa > Chordata > Amphibia > Caudata > Salamandridae > Lissotriton > Lissotriton helveticus. Next base: position 709,774,059 of record NC_136070.1, read on the forward strand.
ACTTTTGCCCCGGGCCCGGATTCACCGCTCGCGGACTTGCGAATTCTCGGTAAATTCGCGGGAGTTCGCGGATCGCGAATTTACCGAAAATTCGCAAAATCCGCGAGCGGAACGGATTTTGCGCCCATCCTTAATCTTTAGTTGTTCTTTTGTTATATTTTAAAAATATGGGCTTTAAATACAATTTCCTTAAAAAAATATAAAATTTACAAAAAAGCATAAAAGGCAACAACTCTGTTTAGATATCCAATCGCATGGGCAAGGTAAGATGCTATTCCGTCCGGTATTACGGAAAGACACTAGGTGGTGCACAGTGCCTAATCTCAACCGTGTCAAAGCAAAACGGTGGGAGCTTCTTGTGACAACTGTCAAATATTGCTGGAATCCTTTTTTGGCATTATGTTCTTGATAAAATGCATATGTGCGTTGGTTTGCGTATTCAACAGCCCTAACCTTCTCAGCATGTTCTATAAAGGATTTCTTCAACTCCTTTTTTGAGAAGGGAACACCCAGTTCCATATTTAAAAAAGGGTCAAGATCAAAAACTGACTTGTACCAGAACCGGATGTGCCTGAGCCAAGGGATACGCATACAGTGTTCCAATTTTAGGCAATCTTTAATTACACCTTGGGTAAACTCTGTTTCGGGTTTGGACCATATAGACCGCCATAGGGACAGTGGGCGTAGGGCAGCTAGATCCCTGATATAATGTAAGCCCACTTCCTTGTGGATGATCTCAATGGAGGCAGATGCAGGGGTACATAGTAGGCGGTGTGGGAAAAGGTTTTCCTGATGTTAATTCAACCTGCAACTATTGGTGTTATGTCCCCACACACCTGCCCCATACAGGGCAGATGACAAGCACTTCATTATATAAATATGGATCATCTCTTTTATTCTACGGTTCCCCAATTTGGCGGCAAATCTGAAAACACTGTTGGTGTTCCTAATCATTTTTAACTGGACACTCTCTTGTTCACTGGTCCATCCCCCATCACCTGAAAAAGTGACCCCAAGGTAACAAAATTTTTTGACAGGTTCTAACCAAACATTTTCTAAAAAGAAGATCTTGTTTAGTTTAGTTTTCTTTCCACATGTCATTGTGAAAGTGTTATCCTCATTGATTATCAATTTCCGTTTAGCTATAAACGTATGAAGATTGTCAATAAGGCTTTGCAGGCCATTTTGTGTACGTGATAAAAGGACCGCATCATCTGCGTAAAGCAGAATTGGGATAGGCTTACCATCAATTAAAGGTGCATCCACGGTGGACGTTCTAAGTTTTACATCTATCTCATTAATAAACAAAGAAAATAAAAGAGGTGCTAAAACGCATCCTTGCCTTATGCCTCTGTTAACTTTAAAATACGGGTGCATTCGCCGGCCAGACCATAGCGCACCTTACATGTCAATGTTTCATATAGTCTGGCCAGGAAATATATGATCTCTTTTGGTGCACCCAGGTCTAAGATATGGACTCATTCTGAGTTCTGGAATAAATCGGGGAAAGAGATCTTTAGTTCTGCTGAGTTTTACCCCCAGGTGTAGAGAGTTATGAGTAAAAGTGAGGTATGATGTGGGGTTAAATACATCTGTTTTACTCATTGTGTCTATGCAATTGGCACAGGACTTTTGTTGACGAAAATGGGTGTTTTTCCAACATGCAATTGCACCACTGTTGTATGTCTCTATGCAGTGCTTGAAATGGAAAGATAGAAGTGCAGATACTGGACATTACTGGCCCATTTAAAGCACTGGCTCTATGTCAAATCAGATTAATCTGTAAAATGTGCTTAAATTGGTTCTTTGAATATTTTACCCTTTCTACCTCAGTCTAAACGAGCCCCGAGAAAGAGAAAAGCAGGCCAGAGGAGGGGACTAGGAAGTGGCAAGCAAAGGAGACAGGGTGAGGAATGGAGACCAAGAAAAAAGGAGTAAAGAAGAAAATAAAATGAAAATCAAACCCTTTGGGGGGTGGCCAAGAGCAGGTAAGGGCTCCTTGGCCACAACTGGTGGGATTGAGATTGTTTTCCATGAGTGTCCTTATATCTGTCATTCTATAGCACCAAAAACGGTCCCAAATACACCCCTTCTGTGCGTAACTCTCAGGGTAGCAAGGTGAGCAGATAAAGGCTTCTCCAGGAGGTAGTGTGGAGAGCAACAGACACAATATGTCTTGTAAAATGTTATGGCGGAACCCTTTTGGTACCTAATAGACTCCATAGAACTGTGACATAGCAGTCAGAGAGCAATGCCATGAAAGTTTGTTTTATAATGTTGAGTTTGCAGTTACAAGCAGCAGAATAAAGATGTGTACTGTTATATTTCCTATGTGGCGTGGTCACTGGCAGGCACCGCCGGCTGGGAAAGCGCTACAAATGGTGTAGAGATAGGGGATAAGTAACGTGAAGAACGACCATGCTCTCCCTGTGGTCCAAGCAAGCTGCTTGTGAGAGCCATGTGTGTCACTCTGAAAGAACGGAACCAACGCTTCAGCTACAGTGCAACGCCAACCACTGTAAGCAAGTGAGGACATCAGAAGCACTGTAAAGAATTTACACGTGATGGTCAAGAACCTGATGGTCAAGGCATGTATAAAGGTACTGTGCTGCCACGCAAGATAAAGTGATACAATACACAGAGAGATCCTGCAAATGGTGATTACGTACTGATACAAGAAGCACAAGGGTTGTGTTTGATGAGCTGTTCAATACCTCAAGCGGCCCATCACCAAAGCTGCCAGGTGACGCCTCAGAACAACTCCTAAGGTCTCCAACAAGTGAAGGACTTTGATGGAGGTCGAGGAGAAAGTCATATTTTCCCTGATTGTCCATGACGACTGTGGTTGGTTCATCGTAAGGCCTCAGAAATAGAACAAATGATGCCGGTTTAAATGGATAGTTAATAGGAGCAGAAAGAATTCCACCCTGAAGGTAAGCCAGCTCCATAATTAGTTATCATGCTGCCACCTTTTTGAAATCACCACCACCTTTCAATACCACCAAAAGCAAAATATTGGCGATAAACGGTCTGCGTGGATAGAGACATTTGATGATTTCATTGATGCACTTGAAGAGACAGATAACAAAAAGATTATCAAGTATCTCAAAAAACATGCTTATGAGGGTTTGAAAGAAGTCATAAAGAACATGCAGTGAACTGATGAAGAAATTACATATTGTCAGATTTAAAAAATGCTGAATCTACAGTTCAATTCGGTACCAAATGTTGATTATGAAAGAAACATTTTAAGTCAAGAACATCAAAAAGCTGATGAAACGGTTGATAAATTTGTGGGGAGACTAGATACACTCATCAAACACTGTAAGTTCAATGAATTTAATAATAAGGAAGCTATGCAACTTAGAGTCATTGATGGATGCTTGTCAGTTTCATTCATATGACGAATGCTGAGGGAAACTCTTTGGGCCCGATTACGATGTAGGCAATTGAAGTGCCGCCTGCCTTTCGGTGGCGGTCTTACTGCCAAGAGCCCACTGTTGTGTGTGCACTGTCTGCCATGCATGACATGGTGAATGTCACACAGTGCAGGGACATGCTGAAGGTGCTGCACTGTGGTGGCATTTGCTGCAGCCCTTTTCTATGGCCGTGGCCTGCCCCACCATGGTAATGCCAACTTCAGACCGCCAGCCCAGCGGTTAACATTGTCACATGGCAATCAGACCGCTCTATTATCGTTGGTGGTCTCCTGACTGCCGCAGTGGCGATCCGGCAGTCCGACTGCCTGCATCGTAATTGGGCCCTCAGTCTCTAGTGAGTGTTGATGGCTGTCAGAGCTGAGGAGCATGCTGACGGAAAAGCCGCTGACATTGAGGCCAGAGGTGCCCAGTGTGAAAAAGTAATGATTATAAAAAGTATGCCAAAGCAAAAGACTGAAGGACACAAAGTAGTGTTTAAAAGTAAAAAGAAGTCATGTTTTACATTTGGATTTTCTTTTCTACACAAAAGTAAATGTCCCACCATTAAACAGATATGTAAAGGGTATGGAAAAGAGAACCATTTTCTGATGGTTTGTAAAGTGAAGGTAAATAAAGTGCATCACTGAGTGAAAACTAAATGTTTGCCAGAACATTCCAGAGGCAACATTCAACACTCCCCCACAAGGTAAATTGAGGCAATTGGACACAGAACAAAGATGATTGTTATTTAAATCATTGTTTAACAGTTTGTATGCCTCAATATCCAGTGAAAGTGAGGAAAACGGTTGTGCCATGTCAATGTTTCCCACAGAGAAACATGCACATGCCAAACTGGCTACATTTGAGAAAAAATGTCAGTCAAAGAAAATTCAACATACCAAAACATCCAGTCATACAAACATTGTCCGAAAATGACATTGAAAATAAATTACTGCACAATACATTTCATCATCGACAGTGGCACATTGATAAACATAATGCCTGAAGAGAAATACAATTCATTTTCTCAATTGCCTCGGCTTAAGCAATCAAAAACCAAAGTGTATACTTGGACTGTATTGATTCCCATAAAAGTCAGAGTTCATTTGTAGTGACATTGAAACACAAGAAAACAAAGGTGCAAGCACCCATCCATGCATTTCAAGGTGCGGCAGCAAGTGCCCGTCTGCTCAGTTTCACAACCGCTGTTGACATGGGACAGATTTCTGTGAATTAAACCATTATTAAGCTTTCAACTGGTCCAGCGACATGGGTTTCTCCCATAGTGGTAGTGTCCAAAAGGGACACTGAAGGAGCTGTATGCATATGCCTTGATATGTGCCACGCCAGCAATGCAATTCAATGAGAATATCATCCAGGTTCACACCTTGCTGACATGGTTACAAAACGAAATGGTGCAAAGGTTTTCTCTCGCTTAGATTTAAATAAAGGCTATTACCAACTGTAACTCAAAAAGGGTTGCAAGTGTAATACAAACCTTTCCTATACATGTTGGCGTGTTTCAATATAAAATACTTAGTTTTAGTGTGTCATCCACAGCAGAACTTTTCCAAGACGTCATTCGATGTGTCATACAGTCGGTTGTGAATGCATTCAAATATAGCGATGACATATTGATTTTTGGAGCTAGGCAAAAGGAGCAGGATAAAGTTGTCACCCAAGTATGTTGCTTACTGGCTGATGCAGGCCTGGCTTTGAATGCAGACAAGTGTGAGTTCCACAAGACAAAGTTAAAAATCTTTGGCTATATCTTTTCTGATGGGTTATGACACCGGATCCTGCTAAAGTACAAGCACTGTCAAAAGCTGATCCCTACAATATCTTGCTATGATGCATTGATTTCTTGGCATGACCAGTTACTATTCAAGATACATATAAGACTTTGCTACAATGAGAGCTCCCCTAACGAGAGTTAGCGAAGAAAAATGTTTCATTCACTGTGAGAGAAGTTTCAAGAAAATCAAGCAAGCCATTGAAGCTGCAACTGAAATGGCCTATTTCAATAAAAGCAAAAATCCAGAGGTTGATGTTGACGCTAGTCCCGCCGGGTTAGGCACTGTCCTGGCACAGTACAGTGGACACCCTCATGCTGGAAGGCACATTATGGCATATGCCAGTAGAAGTTTGTCCCAAACAGGGACAAACTTGCTTGCTGTCAACCTAAGAAAGAGAGTTTGGCCGTGGTATGGGCTTGTGAACATTTCCATGCATTCCTGTATGGAAAGCCTTTTATGCTGGTAACTGGTCATCAAGCTTTATTGACTATCTTTGGCTATCCAAAAGCCAAGATGCCTCCATGTATTGAACAGTGGGGACTCTGATTACAAGAGTATGATTACACCACTGTACATCATCCAGGAAAAGATAAAACCCTGCTGACTTCTTTTCCAGAGTGCCTATACAAGTTCCAGTTAATCATCCAAGACAGATGAACACTACATTAATTGCATTCTAAAGTCAAATACACCACTTGCCATATCATTAGCCCAGATCACCACTGCCACAAGCCATGATCGTGTTATGCTGAAGTTGAAAGATATAATTACACATCAGCCGTGGAACCGACACACTCGACCTCTCACCAAATACGAAAAATACAAAAATGTTAAAGATGAACTCTCTATAACCCAGGAAGGAGTTATATTGCGAATCAAGAATCTGGAAAGTTTAAAACAGAAAATAACTGAAGTGGCACATGAGGGGGCATTGTGGTATTGTTGCCACAAAGAGAGCTCTCCGAGATTGACTTTGGTTTCCATATTTAGATGAGAGAGTTAAAATGGAACTCAAGGCCTGTCATCTATGTAATGCCTCTCTGCAAACATTACTCGACATGCTCTTACCATGTCAGAACTCCCTAAGCATGCATGGGAGAGAATAGCCATTGATTTATTTGGTCCACTCTACAATGGACATCATCTGATTGTGGATAAGTACTCTACATTTCTATTAATAGCGAGTCTCTCATGCACAACTCAAGAGTGAGTCACCGAGATACTTGACAGCATTTTTGCCACAGGGCGTGTTCCAGCCATTTTGAACTCTGATAATGGCCTGCTGTTCAACAGTCGAGAATTCAGGGATTTTCTGGAGCATCTGCATGTAAAGCATCAGAAGAGAACACCTTTGTGGCAGCAGACCAAAGGACTTGTTGAGCATTTTATGAGTGCTCTAAAGAAATCAGTACAGCGTGCACCTCTTGAGAGGCTCAATTTGCAAACTGTGCTGAATTCCACCCTACAAGCCTATTGTTCAACACATGACTCGACCACAGGTGAAAGCCCAGTGACTTTGATGTCCAGGAGAGCATGACCACCAAGTTACCTCAATGGACCAACAAACGACAAGGAGGTGAGAATATAACTCAAACGAAGGCCTTGGTTAATAAAGAAAAGATGAAAGCCTATGCTGACAAGAGGTGACATGCAGAGAACATTGAATTTAAGACAAGAGATCTAGTGATCGCCCTCCAACTGCAAAGGAGAAAATCTGATGCTTCATATGATGTTGCACCTTTCTACGTTGTGTCGACCAAGGGACATATAGTGACTACCCAGCATCCTGGGAAATCTATTACCAGAGACTCTACTCACTTTCGGCATTTGATACATCGGTCTTCTGATCAAGATGGTGAAAGAAAGACTGAAACTTGAAACCCAGTGACTGCTGTTACTTCTTCACCATCTTCGAAGATCTCGGAAAGTGAAATGACAGCTCCTAGCTTCTAGTAACTAGACCAGGTCGACTAATTAAAGTGCCAAGTAGGTTGATTGAAGAACTGTTCAATAGGGGCTCAGTTACAGGGCTGTGTTCATACCTATGTTTCCTAGCCAAGCATTATAACAATTAGGGTGCCATTGCCTCATTCTATGAGTCTCTCTCAATGTATGCATTTACTTATATAAAAGCACAGCGTGGGAAAAATTAGGCACAAGTGCAGTTCACTGGTGATTATCCCATAGCATAATGTGTAGAACAGTATAAACTGTTTTTGTCAAAAGTGAACAGACTGGCAATATTTAGTGTTCTCACATCAGTGTTACCTCAGTCTTTCAGGTTTAGCCCCACTTTACCTGAGCACAGAGACATGGTTTGTTTGGCACTGGCAGATGCACCAATCAAACCTGCCCCTTCCTGAGATCTGTGACTGGGGTGGTGGCATCTCTCTGGACATGGACCACTAAGAGTTGAGCAGGCACATGATTCAGTAGATTTAACCTTAAGATCGGGATTAAATGGGTGATCATCTCCAGCAGTTGAGGCCTCCATGTCACTTTCAGATAGGTGCTCGTCTTTGGCAGTTGCAGACACTGGGCCAAAAACAGAGCTCCCCCTTATGTGGCAATGACAGCTCCCTTATCAGGTGTGCCACTCTCAGGCAGCAGAACAACCAGTCCTTCAGATATGCTGAAGATGGCAAAAGTTTGCTTTTGGGCTTGATTTTTCATTGCTATCTCTCCTCCTGCAGCCTGGCTTCTAGATGCTATGCGGAACCTGAACTTCTCCAGCAACGTGTGCAAACATCACTGCTGGTAAACTGGCTGTCATGTAGACAACAGCCCTGGCCACACTTCAGCTCTGTAAGTCCTCTGCTGAAGACTTTATTTCTTTGTCAAGAAGAACTTGGAACTTGCACAAAGTGGTGGTTTGGGTCTCAGTTTTATATTCATTCTTCAGACAGAGGATATGGATCACACCTTAAGGTCCCGGAACGGGTTTATGGTGGTTTATTTCCAAATGTCATGTTCACGCTGCGTGGTAAACACAGCCTTTGCAAGGTAATGGCTTTCACTGCAGGTAGTGAAGGGGTTGACTCCAAGCACCAGGATCGAAAACAAAGTCACAATAAAAAGTGAGATCTCTGCAAGTCATAGTCATCAGCCTTCCTGAAGCAGCAATCAGAAAAAAAGTAAAGTCCATATCCTGCCTAGAAACATCCTCAACTTTAACAACAGAAAACTAATGAGCACCCCCTCACTCCTACCATCCACCAAGCAGCAGTGCTCAGGAAGAACTAATCAGAAGGACCTGGTCAAAATGACTTGATTGGATTTCTAGGGGTAGACCTGTCTTCATCCTCCCTCACTTCAGTGCTTGGGTCTCCACCATCCACCCACATGAATGCAGTCAATATACTTCCACTGTCTGGGGAAGGTGCACATCCACCCTCTATCTTGTACCATGCTAAACCTGTGACCATCCAACATGGATCCCACTGGTCCCAACACTCCGATACCCACTATATACAGGATATGGGTTCCATGTATATGCTACACATTCACCCTACATATACACACTCAGTATGCACAAAGAATGTTAGGACAAGGTTTTAGGGGGGTCACATTGATTCCGGACTTTACACGAGAGCAGGCATCTTTGACATAGGAAAAAGGTCTGGTGAGTGCGTAATAATAATTCACAAAACTCTACGCAGCCAACACCACCTTATGTGACCAACCAAGGATAGCATGCAAGGCGCATTCCCATCCCAACAATGAACATTCCATAGTGGAAAACAAGACAGGCAAAGAAGAAAGGAATAGATGGAAAATAGAGGGATGTGAGGGGCGAGACAGCATAAAAATGGATGGAGAAGTGAGACGGGTAAAAGTGGAACACATAATGGACAGGGAGTATAACAGGTGGCAAATGAATGAAGAGACACCGAGGACGGAATGGAAAAAATAGAGGCAGGGGATGAAAAAGAGAATCACAGAAAGCCAGGGATCGAGGAAGACGGGTGCATGATTATTGAAGGGTAGAAACGTGTGTCTAGTCTGCCTTCCTACGAGAGAGAGAGAGGAAGAGAGTAGATGTGTTAGAAATGAGGGAGGGGTGTGAAAAGAAGCGTAGAAGAGTTTTCTAAAGACATTAACTGAGAGAGCAGAAGGAAGAGAAAATGAGATAGTAACAGAAAAAATGGCCAAAATGTTGAATAACAAAGGCAGTGGTAGAGCGAGAATTCTGAGAAAGGAGGGGAAGGGGCGAGACAGATAGAGATCAATGCGAGAGAAAGAAAGTGACATTGGGGAACTACTACTGCAAATGAAAGAGAACAAAACACGTCCTGTCAAATAGACGAGTCAGACCGGAGGAGAGTCATTATAAGGAATGTGCCAGTGGATGTTTAATCTCCCTCTGCAATTCGTTTCTCTCTTTATACAATGTTGTGCTGTTAAAAATACACCGATGTCTCATTATTTCCGTCCATGAACTTAATCTGCCTCCTATTGTGAGTGAAATGAAGAAACCTCCCTCGCTCCAGGAAAATCTAAAGCAATAGATTGTTTCGGAAAGAAACACAGTCCGTTTGTCCACAGACTGCTATTCTAACTTGACCGAGGGGGAGGGCGAAGGGAAGCGAGAAGCGCTGTGATGGTTGGAAGAAGCGAGGCCATTTTATTGTGGCAGCCCTTGGCGCTGGCATTGTTAGGCTTCGTGTCATTGTCAATGGGGCAGACAGAGGTTGGTTGGCGGTGTTCACCAGATCAGCAGGAGATGCTGTCCTGCAGCTTGTTTGAGTCCCCCTTCTCTTACCAGCCTCCTCCCACACCGGAAGCATAGAATGGAGCAGAGCAGGTTGTGGGAGGAGAGGACTGGTGGAAATGTTTGGGGAGGATGGCACAAAGCTACCCTTGAACGGGCGGATGGAGAGATGTTTTAACACAATAAGTTACTATGGGGTAACCCAGTATCCCTCAGAACCTGGGCAATACTTTTAACATAACAATAGTTCTGTCGGGTAAAAAATAATTCAAGCTTTAGAAAATGAATTCATTCACTTTTTGGCAGGTTGCAGTATTAACTTGCTCTAAAACGACAAAAAACACAAAAATGCAAATCCAAAACAACAGATAGGGTATAAACAAATTATTTTATGAATTTAGTTGCATTCATATTTACCCTTCAACATATACATTAGATAGTTTTACAAAAACGGCGCATCAAATTAAGGTGATAGTGATATTGAATCAAATATCACTATCACCTTAATTTGATGCACCGTTTTTGTAAAACTATCTAATGTATATGTTGAATACAGGGTAATTATGAATGCACTAAATTAATAATATAATTTGTTTATACCCTATCTGTTGTTTTGGATTTGCATTTCTGTGGTTTTTGTCGTTTTAGAGCAAGTTAATACTGCATATAAACAATCATTAAATATTGACAATGTCCTACTTCTGTGTGTGCTGCAGAATGCAGCACACATAGAAGCAGCAAATCACCATTATTGACTGTTTATGTGGAGGAAGGGACACCTTCCTGCACATACACAATCATCCTGCAATGCATGCACCCTTGCACTATGGCGCAAGGGTGTCTGTGTTTGCGCTAGGCAGTTATTTTTACTGACAGGACTAGAGAAAATACAGGGTTGCACATACCTGTGTTTTGGATGTGGCCGGGAGTGGTGCTGCAATATTTGCTGCAGCTCTGTGCTCCGTCATTTCCTTCTAAATATGGCTTCATAGTCTGCCCCGAACTAGGCTGAATTAAAGAGCACCCCTGGGCCGTGGGATCCATCTTTGCTGATCCCTCTGTTGAGGGACAATGCTGTGTATCGACTCCTCACTGACTGGTGCACTATTCTTTTAGGCTTCCAAAACACTTTAGTGGATGAGGATAGTTATGGGCAAGCAGCCTCAGGACATAAGATCACATCCAACCCTGCCATCCCTCTGAGTCTTCAATTGAATGTTAATGCAACATGTTTAGATGTTTATGTTAGTGGTCCTTCTCTAAAAACTAACCTACAAAAGGACTTGTGTCATAATAGTGTTCAACTTTGATTATTTATTGGGAGGATATATCTTCTTAAGATTAAAAAGTAATGTGCTTGGGGCATGGCGAAGCGGTCCATTATGGCAGACGCATGTTGGGAAGGCGCCATGCAGCCTACCCAATATCCTTCATTATCCTGCCTATTTCTGCCTGTATTTTTCCCCCAATCTCGCCCTGATTGCCGGGGTGCACGGAGAGATGATCAAGTGACAGTGGGGTGCTTAGGATCCAACGAGGATGCGAGCTGTCGATGTGTGGCGCAAGGCAGAATGGGCCTCCAAATGGTGTCCATTGACCTGGATCAGTGGCCACCGGACTTCTGGCCCTGCCCTGGAGCTGGCCAGAGGAGGCGGATTTGGTGGCAGTGTTAGGCCACAGTGGTAGATGAGGCTCTGAGGAGCTGTCCATCACTCTCCAGGCCTTGTGAGGCTTGGCTCGGGCCAGAGTTGAGGGACCACAATCAAATGGCAGTGAGTGGCGGTGCATGGCTATCTGCAGGGTGGCCTACCGGTGTGGTCCTGTGCCTGCCTCCATGCGCCAGGTACCATGCTACAGCTTTATTGGCTTTGCAGTGCTGTGGCTTGACCCTTGGCAATGGGTGCTTGGAGTGGCAGGTGCCCCCGGGAGATCCCGGGCCTCTGGCAGTGACTGTCCTCTTCACAACTTACATTCTGCATTAAAGTTCAATATGTGGCCGACAGGGATAACTACCCCAAACTGGGCAGCTGAGAGGATGGCAGCAGGCCCCAGCATCTGTATGATTCAAAGTTCCCCCCGTGCCAAGCAACTGTGCTGTGTCGCCTGACATGATCCTGTTAGCTGAGCGAGCATGGGGTGTCCCACCACAGGAAACTGGCTGTGGCTGAAGCTGCTGAGGAGTTGCATATACCGCCACATATCCGCGGGGGTGCGGGCCACGACCCAAGATACTGCATCGCTTCACAAGTGAGCTGGTGAGTCCAATCATTGAGTGGCCTTGCGGCAGGTGGACCCAGGGTCATGGGGGGCTGAGTTGGGCCTTGGTGTGGCTTGTAGTCAGGGGTGATCCTGCTTTTTTTGTGACTCTACATACACTGGAGTTCCCTTATATGAGACTTTATTGGCTCTGTTGTTTGATCAAGCATTTCAGTGATAATTTCGGCTGCTTTCCTTAAGTGACTACTCATAGCGCTCCCTTAGGACTTTGATATGGGAGTCTGGTAAGTCATGGGTGTCTGCGATGCCTAGGGTTGAAGTGGCTGACCCAGAGGTGTGGGGTGGTGTCTTGGCTCTGGTCCTGATACTGCAGCGCTTCTGCCAGCCACCACCCAGTCGAGATACATGTTGGAGTCAAATTCAGAGTGGTTGGTTCGGATGTAAATCTATTGCGCCAAGATCTACGGAAGGCGGTTGAGAGGATCACAGAGCCTGAGACCAAGGTATCTAATGTCAAAGATTTCACAACATCCCTCCAGCAATAGGTCGCCACACACAGCCATGACTAAGGAGGTAGTGAGGTGGGTTGAGGATGCGGAGGGCCATGCCCGTCTCAGTGACCTACAGTTTGTGGGGTTTCCTCAAGGCTGTGAGGGTGAGTCAATGGACAAATTCCTCGTTCAATGGATCCACGCATATGTACCCCCTGAGTCCCTTTCCTCCTGCTTCGTTACAGAGTGGGCCCATAGGGGACTGATGAAGAGGCCTCCCCCAGCGCTCGGCCACTACCAGTTATTGCTAAAATCCTTAATTTCCTACATAGAGATGCTATCTTAAAGTTTGCACGGAGTCAGAACAAGCTCCTTTTCTAATCCCACCACATCACAATATTTCCTGACAATACAAAAATGGTGCAGCAACGACACCAATCTTTTGTTGCTGCAAAGATGCACTTGCGGGACCTCAAAGTACCTTGTATGTTACTCTTCCCTGCTCACATGTGGTATTAACTCCCAAACCATTTACTTTGACACCCCGAACAAGGTTTTTGCGTTGGCGGATGAGTCTGTGAAAACCCACACCCCACCACGCCATGATTCTGATTTGTGTCTGAGTGACAGGCACTCGCAACATACTGGGCCTGCGGGGCAGCGTCGGAACCATTCCCATTCCTCCTGACGCAACAAGCATCGTGATGGTGAACGCTGAGCAATCTGCATCTATAATATTAGAGCACAGGTTGCACTTTGTAGCTGCTCGTGGAGTGTAACTGTGTGATCACGATGAGGGCACAACTTATAAGGCTGCAACTCTGGAGTAACTTGGACAATAGTTCTCTAGAGAAGACTCTTGGTTGTTACTGGGATATGGAGATCCATTGGATGAGCTTTTATTCTTGTCCCCTGTTGGGGTTGGATGTGGGCCTTCTTCGTGACAGATGCTTCAATGTTCATGAGGTATTGGGGTTAAGGGTGAGAAGGGAGGGTTTGTTTTCATGTTTTGTTAAATGTTGAAATGTACAGGCCTGGCATCTGTTTGACTGTGACTCCATACGTAGCTGTCCACGCTAATCCTATGCCACATCCAGATAACTGATACAGACCCCACTGGCTCTGTCGAGCGCCTCTGTGTGTTGACATGAAATGTTCATGGAGTCCTCAATAGGATCAAGAGTGGAGCAGTGCTTTGAGAGGCAAAAAGGTTACAAGCTGACATTCTCCTTTTACTTCCTGTGGTCCAAAGTCCTGTGTCTGTCCAGATTTGGGTTATCATTACAACAACAAAAGAGTGAGACAAAAGGTGCAAACAATTATCTATTAGACAGTGCAACCTAAGTAGGAACTAATTAACCTTATAGCCCAAGAAATGTGTAATTGGTGGAGGAACCGTAATTCCATAAAAGAACCCTCACTCACCAACAAAGTTGGTGACTTGCTTCATCATCAGGTTCATTTTTGAGGGCTAGTGAATTCGTGCCCAAAATGTGTCAGTGAATTAAAAGAAAGCCAGCTATTCCTTGTACTAATTTTAATAAAGGGATAATCAACCTTCAATAAAAAACAAAGTGAAAGCGGACAACTAGTAGTTGGGTAAATTTGAACCAGTGTGTCCTATCTAGTCATCGTAGTCAACATGTTTCTGCTATTATGAGCTAACTATGCTCAGCATTCGTCAGGGCCATAAAATATCCCCTGTTGGTCTACGTACACTAAGGCAAGACCACTCTGTAGGGATACGTGATATTTGAATATAAACTCACGGAATTCCCGTGTTGACTCTCCTTGTATTGCCAAGGGTCTGAAATTGTCCGTGTCGGTAAACTTTACTTCATGGGCTCACGGCAGGGGAAACCTTCACGCCCGATTATTTGCAATCCAGCGACTCCCCACTGGCTACCTACATAGCACACATCCGCAGCCCGAATGATGTCCAGATATGGGTACACACAGACATTTCATTCCGTGTTTATGAAGGGATCATGGGGTGTCACTGTCCTTATACACCATAGGGTTCCCTTTAGATCCCTGAGAACGTGGGTTTATACACAAGACTGGTATGTATTTGTTGTGGGTGCAATATATGAGGAATCCCTTGTCATTGGCAGCGTATATGCCCCCTGCCATTGTGAAGTTCCTTCGTTGACCACATCCTTGGCCTGTGGGGCGAATTACAAGACCGCCTGGCAGTAATTGGTGGTGACTGGAATGATATGTCCCAGGAGGTAGATCAATACGGTGCAGGGCGAGGGGGAGTAGGAGTCTGAGGGTCCAGACTGCAGTCTCTTGTGGCAGCGCTGGGGTGGGCGGATGCCTGGACGGCCTATCAGCCCTCTGATGCTGGATACACATATTATTCTGCAGTTCATGGCTCCTTCTCCCGACTGGACCATTTGTTGGACCCTGTCTGTCTCATACATTGTGCATCTGGGATAGACATTTTGCCTAGAGGACTATCTGACCATTCCCCAGTGGCAGCATGGCTTCATGTGGGTCTACGGCTTCCTCCCTTTTGTTGGTGGCTTTGACCCTGACCCTTGCAAATTCCGTCCTACAGAACGATGTTATTAGGCCTAGGTGGAGCTCGTGGAGTTTCACACCACAGAATTCAATGCAGTTACCGAAAAACTCTGCTAAAATCTGTGGAGTTCCGTGAGCGGGTAGAGTACGCAACCTGACACTACTGACTCTGTCTAACCCTGCGTTGTGTTGAATAAGCATGACCAGTGCTACCTTACTAAGCTGCTTTAAGTTCATGATTCTTTTAAATCAGGTACTTTGACCACTTTGGTTCCATTTTACAGTTGCTTTGCCTGCAATGAATCATGCTGCCTACATTGCATCTCATTGGCCCGACACAGCCAGGAAAATGGCTAGCCACCCACTGCTGGCATTGCACTGTGAAGCTGGTGCATGACTGGCAGACTGCAATTTGATGTGCAACCCCGGTCCCCTGACTTGGAAAGGTATAACGTTTCACTTTCAGAGTGCGCTAACAGCAAAGTCGAGATTGCGGGGAGGGAAGCTGGAACCAAGCCATGTGCACGTAGTAGCCGAAGCAATGTCTGCCAGACTCTGCCATATCGCGTGTGTTTCAGTCACTGCTACAACTACTGTCATGTCCTGGGCCCCCACCAGGCCACTTTCATTTCATGGCAATATGAAATACTTAGCTAACAGTAAATAATGGAGTCCTCGATATATTGAAATCTCTTTTTTAGAAAATTCAGTCCTGAAGAAGGTGAAGGAGTTACATCTCACCAAAACGCCGCATCGACCTTTTGTAGTTTTCTTGTGATGCAGAAAATGTTATCCATAAGAATTAAGAATAATTTACTTCCAGCATGAGATGTTTTTAAGCCCATATGCAATTGTATTATCTAAATTTTATTACATTTTGATACTGTTATATAAGTGTGGGTATTGTTTTTATGTATTTTTTTTAATCTTTTGTCTCTAAGTGATTTTCACTGAAATTTGTTGTCTATGGTACTTTACAGCTCGTTTTTTCAACACATGATCCATACATTTTCTTGTGTATAGATTAGGGACTTCTGATTTTTCATTAGGCATCTCCGAGCTGCATTTACCAATAAGGGGATATATCCAGCTCAATGCTCCACAGGCTGTGCCAGGTATTCAGTGTGTTTTTTTTTATCGAGAACAAAGGTCCTAAGCTTATCAGATAAATTCATAAATTGCAAACATAGACTTAAATAAGAACTATGGCTCTTTTTTCGATGTCCAGCCGGACAAGGAATTATTTATTTTCAAAATTGCACAAAAATTCAAGGTTGCGTGAAACACGACATGAATCAAGAAACTGGGCACAAGCCTGTACCAACTGCAAGAAGGAGAACAATACAGGGAAAAATAAGAAAAAGGGGGTTTGACAGGCAAAAGAGATGGAGCAAAAGGCGGCTTACATTACAATGCACTCTTGAGTAAGCACAAACCAACAGTTACTGCAATGAATATATACAATTGAAGGATGCAGTACTGTTAACACAGTCGACGTGACGTTTCGATCCCTAGCTCCAAAATGTTAACTGGGATCATCTTCAGGACTAGTTAATGTACTATTGCCTGAGTCATTTACAAGCCAGATCGCAATTCGAGTTGGTGAGCGAGGCAACTGGATGTAGTACCTCGGAGGTGATACGCGTCACCTTCAGTGTTGAACGTGGAAGCCAGAGGAGGCTTCTTGGCGAATTCAATTCGGCGTTCTTTGTGCAGGAATTAGTAGCCTGTAAGGATTGGAATGGGGGCCAGCTTCAAATATAAGCCTGGAGTGGATTAAGAGAGAAGCGGTTGCAGCGGTGCGCAGTCTGTTCCACACAGATCCTCAATCGGATCTCGGTGTTTGAATCTCCATCAGCGGTGCACAGTGGCTGCTGTATTCAGTGTGGTGGCACAGGTGTCAGTGTTCAATAATGAGTGGGTGTTGCTACTGTTGGGCCCTGGAGAAGTGGCCCGGAGCTTTGCCGACTATTATGAAGCCTTATATGCCCAGAGAGAGGTTGTAACCACAGACCAAATAGTCAATTTATTCAAAGCCTTGCCCCCCAAATCCCTGTCTGCGTCCGCTAGCATACAGTTGTATGAGCCGTTTATTGTGGAGGAACTGGCTGCGGCTCTTGCTGAGTTGCCACCTGGAAAGGCCCCCTGACCTAATGGTTATCCAGGCTAATTTCTCAAAGCTTATATGTCACAACTGGCGACACACCTGCAGGGCACTCCAAACAGCACTTAAAGAGATGTGACTCCCCCCAGATTGGAGACATGCTGAAATTGTGGCGTTTCCCAAACCAGAGCGACCACCTAAAGTTCATTCCTCATACCACCCAATTTCCCTTCTTAACATTGAGGTCAAGCTTCTTGCTAAGGCTCTGGCCAATAGATTGATAGCGCACATGCTCGATGAGGTCCATCTGTACCAGGCTGGCTTTATGCCCTGTCGAGCCACTCGTCATCATTATACGACAGGCCTAAAATGCTATATCTTTGGCATAATTATTGGGCCCACCCCGTCACGGTCCTGGCCGATATTGACATGGCCTTCGATTCAGTGAGTTGGGAGTACATATATGTGATTCTCCTGTGACTAAATTTCAGGCCACGGTTCCTCTCATATATACGGTTGCTATACATTGACCAGACCACTTCATTTCATGTTGTTGGCATGTTGTCTAATCCGTTCCCTATTCGACGTGGCACTAGGGAGGGTTGCCCACTGTCCCAGTTGCTGTTTGCCCTGGCAATAAAGCCTTTGGCTGCCTGGGCCAGGGTTAATGCTCAAGTACGGGGCTTCGAATGGTCAGTTGGATTGTCAGACAGAGTTGCCCTATATGCTGACGACATCCTGTTCTTCATAACAGACCCTGCAGCCTCAGGTCCTCAAGTTCTACAAATCATGTGGGTCTTTGTCGACACCTCTGGATTGTAAATGAACATTGGCAAGTCTGTACTGTTTTCAATAGGTGGTCACTGCATGACTTGGTGTGGGCTGTGGGGCTGTTGCTGGTGATTGGAGGGTTTAAATATCTTGGGATGTCACTTTCGCCCGAAAGCTTCCGTCTCCTGGAGCCGTAACCTGGCCTGATGCTTGTGCTAGTAAGGGAGGAGGTTAAGTCTTGGTCTCCCTTGCCCCTGTCCCTTCTGGGCAGATCTGCCCTTTTAAAGATGGTTTAATTGCCCTACCTCCTATATCAGCTCCAGAACTACCCCTATACTGTTCTTCTCTCAGGGTTCCAACAGTTCAATGCATTCCTGGGGTAGTTCTTGGGGAGTGATGGCGCCTCCTGCATTGCCCTCTGAACTTGCTTTCAGTCTAACTTCTGCCATGGTATTGCCGCCACAGATGTCAATCATCCTATGATGCCTCTCACTTCTAGGTTCTTAATGACTAGTGGTATGGTCTGCAAAATGACCCAGCATATGCTACTGAGAGGAGGGTAAGGAGTGACACCTTTATGCCCGATTTGCTTTGTAGTGGAGCGGATCTGAGTACCCTTCCCCAGCGACTAGAATAGTAATTCAGGTATGGAGATGATCCCTTTGCAAAATGGGCTGGTGGCTGCAACTGACGCGGAAGACGCTGTTGCGGCGGGGCACCATCCTTCCCCAGGTCCCTCAGCTGTGGGGTTTTTGGGGATGGGACCATATAGGCATGTCTACACTAGGCGATGTAATGCATGGCATTGTACTCAAATCGTTTCAGGAGCTTCAATCTGAATACATGATGCACCGCAGCCAGAATTATAATTATCTGCAGCTGCGCCATGCTATCTCCCCGAATCTGCGTAACCTTTCGGATCTCCTGGAATTCATTCAGCTAGAGGGCAGGCTATTAATGGGTGATTTAGATAGTCATAACATTTCCAAAATCTACATGTGGTAGGGGCCTTATCCCGCAGAATCCTATGTATGTACATGGACTGTTCGTGTCTCTTTGTTGGCAAAAACCCAACAAAATGTTTACTGGAAAAAAAAGTATGTTTTACTAATGCTAATGCTAAGCTGCAACATGTTTTAAGATTCGTTTAGGTCTATAATCTTGCAACAAGGAAATATTGACTCTAGCAGGTATGTCTGAAATGTCTCGGCTGTTCCGCAAATCAGCAAAATACTGTGGTTTTGACAAAAGGTAATTTTTTGGTTGCAAAATGTAAGTGAGCTTTGTGATGATATTCTCCAGTATGCTTTGCTTTCTCTTCATAATCACAGCCAATTTTAATCATTACTACCAAGTTTGTGCTGCAACTTTGGATTAATAGGAAAACACCTACTGGCAGTTTCATTTAAAAATCGAAAGTACAATATAAGGTCTGTGGAGAGATCACATAGGCCTGGAGGATGATGAGTAGCCCAAGAACTGAGCAAAACTCTGTTGATAACAATACAGTGTAGTAAAGTGTTGCAGCACTTTGCACCAAGCAAACTTTGGTACACACTTAAGTACGGGCTGACCTCACTTGGATGGAACTTTAGTTCCAACTGATGCTGTCACAAAGATTAATACATTTCAATAACATGACGCACATTAAGCCTCGCAAAGATGGAAGAGAGAATTCGATTTGCCAAACCATTAAGGTTTATTAAATGAATAGAAAAGTTACAAATCTTAATCATGAAATTAGTTATAAATCAATATCCAATACATGAATACATTAGTCAACATATATATATAGTCAACACAATTCAAAGCAAATACATGTCTCAAATAGCAGAAAGCAGACACAATCTGCAGTGAAGGGAAATCCGTATTCGGCTAAGCTAGGGAAAGGTCGGGAAAGCTGGGAGAACTCAGGAAGAAGGTGTCAGCATGAACAAGCCTTTGAGTGGAAGCATAT
This sequence comes from Lissotriton helveticus, assembly GCF_964261635.1. NCBI lineage: Eukaryota > Metazoa > Chordata > Amphibia > Caudata > Salamandridae > Lissotriton > Lissotriton helveticus. The sequence continues at coordinate 709,794,051 of NC_136070.1, forward strand.
ATGAATCAAGCAAATTTCATCTAGAAGGTGGGAAAGGCATTTGAGTACTTAGTTTATATTACTTTAGTTTAAAATATACATTTGCTTCACTATGCTACGCCTACACACATGAAGTGGACCAATCAGGTTGAAGTACATGTTGATAAAACAGTCTCATTGCTTTCACAATACTTTCATCTAAGTGTCCTTCAGCTCCAGCATCTACAACACAAGAAGATACACTCTTTCCAAAAAGCTCTCTTCCAGGTACTCGTGCGTGCGTGCCTCAAGGAGTGTGTAAAGTTTAAAATTCACATGAGAAAATAGCAACATATTATACATCACTTGAAGTGGCTGGTACAGCTTTTCTCCCGAAATGACAAGGAGAAAATAGCAATCTAATGTTCCCCATTTTACTATGTGGCCTATGTTAGCTACAGTCAAGTAAAACGAAAAAATTGCGCAACAAATACATTTGGGGGTTGCACGTTAATATCGTTATGTGTGCAAAACATTTAATTAGGAAACATTTCCTTCAAACACTCCCTCCGATGTCATCACATATTACCCATAATTCCCTTCAAAACCTCCCTTATTATAACGGCTGTTTACTTTGCAGCTTACAAATGTACTCTTCCAAATCACATAATGCATTATATGTGGCTCAGCAACTTCGTAAAGCTCCTCCTCTGCCCACTTAATTTTCCTCCCATTCAATTTTGGTAGATGTATTTTTTATACATTTGACCAACCATATCCAGTTATTGGTTTGATCCTCCTTATGAAAAGAAATAGGCATATCACAGAAATCTCAATGATTAATACAGTTGTTAGTATAGTATCTAACAATCTACTCCCAAAACCATTGACCAACTTTGACAAATATTTTCCCTATGGCTTCCCAGGCACCTGTCTCTTCCAGATCATTCAACCCTTTTGAAACTACTGAACTATTAGTAACAAACTGATTGATTTCAGTGCTAGTTTTAGGCACGTAGGTGGAACAGCATAATTTTGGCTCCACCTTTATACATCACAAATGCATAGCAAAAACGTGCATTTAGCACATGTTTCCCATGTGGCCTAGCAACATTAATGATATGGGTGTTGCATTTAACATTATTATTGAAGTGCATTCATTGTAGAATTAGAGAATTCATACATAACCCTGAGTGCCTTAATCATATTAAATGAGACATTCTGTGGAGACTTGATGAATAAACTAGCCTTACATATTTAGAAAGTGTTTACTGTAGAAATCAAATGATTTGTATCATGTGTGCCCTAATATTTCATATATTTCATATAAAATGTTGTTCTTAGCCCCTTTTGCACGTGTATTAAATATTTTACTGTACGCCACATGCAAAGTGAATCTAATGTACTGACAAGTTTATATTCATTTGTGTTTGAAAGTGCATACTAAATGTGCACCATTCACTTCATATTCTAAAGTTGTGGTTAGTAGGCCTCTTTCCATTCTGCATAAATTACTGTTTTACATTTCAGTTTACATTACTTTTTCCTTGCAGGTGCATTTACATACATTGTTAGTTTGAGAATAGATACAACACTGTACTAGCGACAGAGAGAAAGCCTGAGAAGAAGACCATGCCAAAGTAACAGGGGGAGCCGGTTAACTGAAGCGTCCTATTCAGCATTGTTGCAACTTGGTTTATTTGGCCAAGGACGATGATGTTCCCATGTTCAGTGCGGGACATTTCGTGAATCTTGCAGCTTACAATGTGAGAATGGAAAAGGACAATGGATCTCTGATGATGTGAACGAAGGGGTTCTACCTGAGAGATACTAATGCAAATAACTTGAGTCTACACTGTCTGATGCTAGGTCTACTTTTCCTTGGACTTTGAGATGTTTAGACCTCTATGCTTACTCCCTTTGACTCTTGCTGAGTGTGGCTTAAGCTAATACTCAAATTCTTTAGACCCAAGAAGACTCTTGACCGAGCTTCTGCAAAGCTGAAACCTTCACTATTCCTCCTACTTCTTGTTTTTCCAATTTTTCTGCACTTGCCTCAATGTTGACATTCCTTAGACTAATGAACCATCCTCTCAGTTTGGACTTTAACTTAGATGATTCCAGATTTTACTCATGTTTGGAGAGAGGACCAGAAACTCTTCTATACGCACCAGAGCCTGCTACTGGTCTTTGGTACTGCTGTGACTGAACTTCTTGTTTGCCTTATACTGGTATGCCTACACTTCTTTGAGAGGATGGGTTTCCCAGTTGGTATTCTGTATATTTATAGCATGGTGCTGAGATTCATGTATCTTAACTTGATTGCTTATTTGTAATAAACCTTCTTAACAATAGCTACAGATTCCTTGTCCTTTTTATGTAGCCAAATGGGTTACATTGTTAATTGAAATTTATTGATGTAATGTTAAATTCCATCACCTCTCAGTCTGAAAAGAAATTGTCCATCAGAGTACGAATGGTACGAGGGCTGGCCCAAAGCACTGCCTCAACTTGGAAGCACATTGGATGGTTTCCTTCCCACTAAAGTGAGGGAGTTAGGGTGTCCCATTTAGAAATTGCCCAAGCCCAGTCCAAATCCCAAGAGCTCATGGTTCATTCGGAGGATTGATGGAGTTCCAGTGGGTTGGAAACAATGTAGCAGCAGAGGAGTGTGAGTATTAATAGGTTTGACAGTTGCAATTGCTATGCTTACATTGTGGCATTTTGCTGTGGCTCTATGGTGTTCAGCAGAGATGATTTAAGTTAATGTGTGGATGTTGCCCTTGATGAAGAGAAGTTGAAGTGGTTATCGCGTCCATCGTGGCCTAAGATCCCAGGATAAATAAATGAAAGTCAAGCTGTCAGTTTAGAAGAAAGTGGGTGTAGTTGTCTTCTGTGTTGTGGTGCTGGTCTTGAGACGTAATCGACAGCATTATTCAGATAGGGACTTTATCTTTATGTGATTGTGAGGAGTGGATGGTATTGGTATAGTCAATCTCAGTGCACAGGGAGAAACTGTATCAATCAGGTAAGATCCCTCTGGTCAAGGTTTCATTTGAAGTAAATATCAGAGTTGGTTGGAAAGTACTGCTCCGAACTGATTCTTGTGTGCATGAATAGCTTTAATTTAATTAGAGGAGCAGACAAAGTTAGTTGATGAATTTGCTTGCATTTTTTTGTGTGTGAATTGCTGAGAGAATACCCTTGTGAGATTTGTGAAGGAGGGTGAACTGCCGCAAGGTGTGAGGTTGACGTCACAGTGTGCTGCGCTGGTATTGGTCTGTTGGCGTGGTATTGATTGGATACATCACAGAGAGACGCACTGGTATTGGTTGTGATCACCGAAGAGAGAATTGTGTGTGAGAAAAATAATTTACTGGTTTAAACAAAAAGTCATTTGTGAATCTTGCATATTTTGATTGTGAAAGAAATTCTTGAAAGCACTACAGAGTCCAATGAAGGGAGATGTGACCGTACCTGTGAGACAAGGGGAAGAGGCACCACCCAAAGGCACGCCAGGTCATAATATGGCAATACATTTGGGTCTTCACACATGTGTGTGGCTCAAACAATGGTGTAAGATCACTGAGAAAATGGTCCTTTGACATTTCCTAGTAATGGGACATTTCATTTGAAAATCATTGAACATAGGAGGACGCTGTATGACATGAAACCGTCTCCTAGACCTACTCAATACGAAGCACTTAATGCCTGGGAACATACAGCTCATCTTAGGCAAAGAGAGAGATTTTAAGGAAAGGTCAATAATGCCATATATACAGTTGTGGGTTTGCTAGATGGGATGCAGAACAAAGCTCTTGGAGTACTGACATGATCAAGGTAGCTAGGTTATATCCTGCATTAACAAGTGAGGAAGAAGAGAAACATACATGGAATAATAAGAAAAAGAAGAAACAGGTAGATGATACAGAGAATGTATCTGAAGACAATCATAGGAATTCAGAGGAGGATTTTATAAGCAACCTATTATTAAATTGTCCACCACCATACAATGTGACCCAAACTGGAGAAGTGAGTACTGTATCTACTAGTGATCAGCACCAGTAAATGTAAATTCTAATCCAATGGGAGAAATTTCAGGACTGACATCCCCTTCAAATTCACTTGCTCTAAACGGCCCAGATGCACTGACTGTTCAAATTATAACTGGTCGTGTAGTTCCTTTGTATAACCTTGGGGCAGTAGGAAATACTACACATACTTTGGCTCTTCCTACTGGGATGAGTACCTTAGGTAGCATTCCTGTGGGCTTGACAATGAGATCAATTCCTCAAACTCCTTTGGTTCTGACACAAGGGAATACCCCATGTGTTGGAGAGTGCGGACCATACATTGAATTGGACCAGGTTGGACCCAAATGGAAGGTTTTCCCAGAGATCGCCACCTTTTTTCATGCCCAACATGAATGTGCTTCCAAGCATTAATAACAGTACAGCCAGGACAGAAATGCCTGTAGGTTCACCAAATTCTGATATGGCCCTTTTGAATTCAACACCTGATGTAAATCCGGGTTCCTTCTGTGAAGAGATCATTCTTAAGACTCCAGTAGAACAAGAAGGTCTTACTGCTTGAGAACTCAATGATTGGTTCAGAGGTATAAACACCCAGACTAGCAGTGGAAATCCCAGAACAAGTGGAAGGAATACTCAGGTCCATGAGAGGGAAAGAACAAATAGATGTGGGTAAACTTAAAATAGAATGAGAAGAAATCATACTTGGAACTCTTGTCATGCCCCAATTAAATGCTTACTGAGATGATGAGCTATTGTTCATGTTTAAAAACATCACTGGACGTACAGGACAAGCTCAACATCCACCTCTTCCCATTGACTTTCCATTGAAATCAATGGAAACTCCATGACGAGTTACCCTTGTCATTAGCACTGAAGGGGTTAAAGAGTGTATGAATTGGCTCACAGATATGAAATTGACTTGCAGAAATCTAAAGCCCTACAGAGAAGATACCATGTAAGCTTTATTGACAGAGATCTTAAGAATATGAGACCATCAGGAATGAAGCTATAGGTCAAAATGAATTGCCTATGTTCAAAAATGGAGTGAGCTGGATTGATTGGAAGGTACATGTGAAAATAAAAAGGAACCAAACAAGGTTAGAATAGAATTACCTCCATCAAACAAGATGTGCCACTGCCTGACCCAGCTTAAGTGATGTTTGTTGATATCTCTCTCTCACAAGACCATGAAGGAACCCTGAGAGCTTCCTATGCAGTCTGTACTAACTCAGGTGTGGTCGAAGCCTCCTGGCTTCTAGGCGCATTTTGTGGCTGAATTGATTGCTCTTAATAGGGCATGCAGTGTTTCAGATCAGCTGAGAGTGACCATTTTCACTGATAGTTAAGTAATAAAGGAAAGGGAGGACTCCTTAAGGATTCAATCAGGGACCAGGAGTAAATAGTTTAAGAAAAACAAAGGTCCAAAAAAGACCAACTCTTGGACTCCTTCCCAGTGTTACCCTTCTATCTCAAAAACACCCACTGTCTCTGAGCAAGTTATTTTGTTATACAGTATGAGAGAGAAATTAAGACATGCATGCAAAAAGACCTCCTCAACTATTCTTATTTAAAAATACTTGAACACTTTATTACAAATTCATACAATCATAAATAATACACATTGATAAAAAATTAATAAAACCATATGTTTAAAACAAATGTCTCATCTTTTTGGTTTAGGAAATAGATTAATCCTTGTACACAAGTAGAATCACACATCATCAAATTTTTTCAAAATGTACAAGAAATCACACTATTCATGGATGTCCAGTTTATCAAAAGTTGTCGACGCAGCGTTTCGGTGTATTATGATATCACCTTCATCAGGACGAAACAGTTCTATACAAAGAAAACATACAGTTAGAGGCCTTCACAATGTCGATTTGCATATATTCTCTTTTTTCTAAGGAATAATTACAACACTATTGGGCTTATAACAATAAGATAATCTCAATTATTTACCATAATGATTGGTCACATCTATATAACAATATGGAGCATTTTTATACTTAATACCTTCCTAATTGTGAGTTAAAAGAGGGTAACAGGGGGAAGGGGAACAGGATAGAATGGACTGCTCATTATTATGAGGTGATTGGTCAGGCCAGCTTAGTATGCATACCTGCAGGACGTGATTCAACCTCTCTTATGGATTGGAGGTGAATTCTTCGATGTATCTTAATGGATAAAGAGCTCTGATGTTGCTCGATTGGGTATCACATTCATTTCTGTGAAAGCACATAAAGTTAAGTGAAAAGACTAAACTTGCAGGGGGCCAGCTCTCATTTATTGGCACGGTTTTAGACAGGTTGTGTTGAAGTTATGATATGTTAAATTACCTGTCTGATTTAAAGACCCAATGGTGAGGATGTTGCTGGAGGGGTGCCACCGTTCTTTATTTTGGGGCGTGACTTTTCCTAAAAAGAAATACGTGTGCTTAGCTCCCTGTTATCGGTCATTATGTCAGACCCTTGGTTTTTTACAAAATGGTTGCTATTCTTATTGATAGCCATTTGTCACTCACCTTTAGCGAAGGATTCAATCACCCTTGATGCAGCGTGGCTAGGTTCTTTTAATTCTGTGTCTTTTCTTTCCAATTTTTGGAAAGAAAAGACACATTTTCTCGTACCCCTACACAGGTCTGAATTGAAAAAGACAATAATACCAGCGCTGATTAAGAATTAAAAGCCCAATAGTGTTGTAATTATTCCTTAGAAAAAAGAGAATATATGCAAATCGACATTGTGAAGGCCTCTAACTGTATGTTTTCTTTGTATAGAACTGTTTTGTCCTGATGAAGGTGATATCATAATACACCGAAACGCTGTGTCAACAACTTTTGATAAACTGGACATCCATGAATAGTGTGATTTCTTGTACATTTTGAAAAATTTGATGATGTGTGATTCTATTTGTGTACAAGGATTAATCTTTTTCCTAAACCAAAAAGATGAGGAAATTGTTTTAAACATATGGTTTTATTAATTTTTTATCAATGTGTATTATTTATGATTGTATGAATTTGTAATAAAGTGCTCAAGTATTTTTAAATAAGAATAGTTGAGGAGGTCTTTTTGCATGCATGTCTTCATTTCTCTCTCGTACTGTATAACAAAATAACTTGCTCAGAGACAGTGGGTGTTTTTGAGATAGAAGGGTAACACTGGGAAGGAGTCCAAGAGTTGGTCTTTTTTGGACCTTTGTTTTTCTTAAACCATTTTCATTGATAGTCAGTATAGCTTTGGTGTTTTTCATGACTTTGGACAGTTATGGTCAAAACACAGATTTATGACCCTTTTTGGAGTTCACTAATCCAAAATGGTGCAAGTTTCCACAATGTGTTAAAGGCATTACAGTAACCTGACCTGATTGCAGTTTTGAAGTGTGCTGCACATCGAAATGGCACTGGCTATGTTACTGTGGTCAACATATATGCGGATGAGAACGCTGGATATTGTGCTCTGAATGCGTGCACCTTTAATGAGGAATATCAGAATAAACCCCAGGATGAAACAAATTGCAATCTATTGTTAACTACATTTAATACTTAGGAGGAAGTTAAGAGGTTGCAGGAGAAAGTGCCAAAAGCAGAACAGCCAGGCTGGATTAGAGCAGAATGGGTCAAAAGAGATGAAGATAACATTTGGGTTTCAGGAGATGGATGACCTGTGTTTCTGATACCTTGTTACCTACAATGGTGAGACCTTATCTTGGACCTGCACACACAGGGAGCGATGCCATGGTGTGGTTGTTCAGGCAAATATGGTTCAATCCTAAATTCAGATTGATGGCTGAAGGGTTGTGTCACAGATGTGTTGTGTGTCAGCAACAGAAGATAGACAGAAGAACAACAGTAACACTGAGTCAGATAGGGGGATCAGGAAGTCCCTTCAAGAGGATGCAATTGGATTTTATCAAGATGCCTGTCTGCAATAGGCTGAGATATGTTCTTGTGATTGTGTGCAAATTACCGTGTTGGGTTGAAGCTTACTTGATCCGAAGATGTGATAGTCTCACCGTGGCTAAGTTATTTTTGAGGGAGTTAATATCAAGGGTCGGTTTCCCGATTTCTCTGGAGTCAGACCGAGGAGCTCATTTTAATATTGAGGTCCTGAAGATGTTGTGCGCAGCATTGCAAGTCGAACAGAGGTTACTTTGCAGTTACCAACTGGAGGCTTCTGGAATTGTTTAACCGGTCAAGGGGACTTTGGAATCCAGATAGGATAACGTGTGTGCTTTGACATCTCTGAAATGGCCTAATGCTTTGCCGCTTGTGTTGATGAGTCTACGCAGGCGTAGAAAGGAAATTCATAGATTCACTAGAAGACAGACAAAGATATAAAGTGGCTAAAGCAGCAAATCATTCAAAGGCACCTCAATAGGCCAAAGAGGAAAGTGAGCATAGGGTAGTGGGAACTTTAGCAGCAGTAGCTCTAAATTGGCAACATAGAGGGAAATTATGCATATTCATTGCAAAATCCACCACATACATAAATTATGTGGGAAACAACAAATGTGATCAATAATCTCAACTTCGTGAACATTTTGGGATTATATTTAGCTGGAGCAGATCCTGTTTTTCCTGGAGTTTATTACATTTGTGGGAAAGATGCATCTTCCAGGTTACCCAAGGGATGGTATAGAACATGTTACCTGGCTATAGTCTTATCCCGTCACTGCAAGGGGCAAACCACAATCCCTAGGTGACTTTGAGGCAGGAGCCACAGAAACTACCTGTTTGTGCCCAGAGGCACTCTTCATAACCCGCTGGGGGACTCGTGGTTCCCGGAGGAGTCATACCGCTTCACCGTGAGGGGTTCAAACTCCAAGCCCCAGGTGACTTTCCGTCAGGAGCCACCGACAACTGCCTACTTGTTTCTGGAGGCGCTGTTCATACCTGCTGGAGGGCCCACGGTTCCCGGAGGAGTCACCGTGAGGGGGCAAACTATAATCCCCAGGTGACTTGGCGGCAGAAGCCGCCGACGCCACCTGTTCATGCGTAGCGGCACTCTTCAAAACCCGCTGGGGTCCCACAGTGTGGGATGCGCTCCGGCCACCCCCGGGCGAAGACTGGCCAACGAATGGGCCTCTCTGCACCCATCTGCAGCTGACTGTGGCTTGACTGTGCCCACCCTCTGAGCCCCTCCCATTCACGAACATTGTGGATGCAATAGCAAAGGTAGATAGGCTGCAACTGAGACTGATCAACAAGATAGAGGTACTTTTTCTTCTTGCTTTCCACCTCTGAACTATCCGGGGATTTGAGGTTGACTGCATCCTTTTTATTGAAAGGACCTTGAATTGCCATAATGTTTTGTTTAATCCGAGTTTTATGTGCAGAAAGAAGGTTGGGAGCAGTAAGCCTGTTTTCACTCCTCCAATAAAAGCCACATCTGTAGACCATATGCTGGAACGCACTGTCAGCGTTAACAGCAATGCAATTTAGGCTTTCCCTAAAATTTGGGTACCGGCTGAATTTTTTCCTCGTTTCCCCTCGGGAATTGACCCTAGTTTCTCCCGCAAATGGTACCATTCCTACATCCACCCAAGAAGCTATCATTGATTGCAACAATAACTTACTTCCCGTTATCCCGACTACCCCAACTGTGACAAGAAATAAGGATGCCCTTCCCAAGCTGATAAAGAGACCTAAACATGGCAAATGTTGCAAGCAAACGGATAGCTCTGTGCCCCTCCCTCCGATGACCAACAAGAGTCCGCGTCTGAAGCACCACACAGCTCAACAATCCCTCAATTAGCACTGCACGAGAAGAATTGGCTTCCTAATACAATCCATGAACTTCTGACAAGCAAATTTGAGACCCTCTTTGGGAAGCTATTGAAATGTTCAAACTAGAACTCACCCCCTTCATTCCATATTTGAATTTTATTGAGTCCAAAGTGACTTTTCCCCCATCTTGTGTTGGTCATTCTTCCTTCCATCTAGATAAAAACAAGAATGGTTCTACTCAGCCCAATACTATAGCGACAGAAAGTGATTTGCCTTTGGCAGGTGGTAGTGCACTGATTAGGAGCCATCTGCTTCTTCCAGTAACTCTGCTTCCCCAGATCGGTCATGTAAAGCTCATATCCTGACCAGGCAGGGAGCAGACCCCTTACATATACTAGCACCAATACTCACCCAATCACAGAAAGGTTTTGGGGGAAATGTTCAAACAAAACAGTCTCTTTTTCCATTACCTGTCAATAGCCTCCCTCCTGCTGCTTGTCCCTGTGTGGCTGTGCTGTTGGGAGTGCCTCCCATGAGAAATGACCTACGTGAATCATGTGGCAAAATATTTAATAAAACCTTAAATTGGTTGGCCCGGCATAAAGGCATGTCCTTTTTCCATGCAAGAGATATTTTGCTTGTATGTAGTTGTGCTTGGATAGGGCCTAATTTGCCAGATTTCCATGGTGATTTTATTGTGGTAAATTTTAGATTCCCATAGTTGGTACGTCAATTGCTTTATAACCCCAGGTGCAATTTTATGGAAAGCAGTTCTACTACGTTTGTCCCCCTAGGGTATTTCTATAGGCCTCCTTTCCCTCAGTGAAACTCACTGAATCATCTCTCTTTAGAACAGCGCTGGAGGGTTCCAGGTGCATGTACTATCACTTTTCATAAGAATAAGACACTGTCCCTCCCAACTCTAATGAGTCAAGTGGAGCTAACTTGCCAGCTAGGGCCACCAAAGTTAGTTCCCTGGACCCGCTGATTAGTTCCAACAATTTTTGCTCTTTAGCCCTTGCTAATAGATATGACGTGCTTTCAATTTTGATTTGACCACGTATTGGGATAAAGGATCCTGTATTACCTATGGTCCCAATTGTCACACAGCATTGGGTCAAGACTTCTCCTCCTGCCTGTAATTGTTATGACCCATTTCCATAATTAGTTAGAACATAGCTGGCCTAAAGGAGAACATTGATAATATGGACTGACAGGTATTTGTCTCAAAGTATGATATAATAATAATAATATTAATACTGCATTTTATAGAGCGCGAACAGCTACCTCACTAGGAGGTGTCCCGGCGCTAAAAGAACACCAAATGACCTAGAGAACGGGGGAGTGAGAGTTAGCGTGGTTGGTTGAAAAGCCAGGTCTTTAGCAGCTTCTTGAAGCAAGGTTCTGAGGGGGCTTGTTGGATTGCTGGTGGTAGTGCGTTCCATAGTGAGGTAACATTTGCCGAAAAGGATCGACCTCCTAGTCGAGCCCTTCTAGTTCGTGGGACAGTCAGTTGAACACGGCAATTGGAGCGCAACGCTCGGGCTTGGGAGTATCTCGGGAGCTGGCTTTTCAGGTACTCTGGGCAAGAGCCATGCAGCGATCTGAAGGCCAGCGTAAGTGCCTTAAATTTAATTCTGCTGGCAACTGGAAGCCAATGCAATGATCGTAAATGCGGAGAGACTGACTGCTTAAAAGGGATTCGCAGCAGCAGTCTCGCAGTCTCGCAGCCGCGTTTTGGACTCCCTGAAGTTTTTGTGTCAAGTATTTTGGTTGCCCTAGATAGAGTCCGTTGGCGTAATCCAGCCTAGATGTAACAGTGGCATGGATTACTGTTTTTCGGCAACTCTCCGGGAGGAGTCTCAGGATCTTGCGGAGGTTCCTCAGTTTACTCAAGCAACAGCCGGCAACCTGTTGGATGTGCGAGGTAAAGGACAAGCTATCGTCCCACCTCACTCCCAAATTTTTTGCCGTACTGCTGGGTAAGGGGGCTTGGCCCATCTCAGTAGGCCACCAAAGTTCTGAGGGAGGAGTGGGGCCTTTGCCAAAAAAGATTACTTCAGTCTTATTGGCATTTAATTTTAATTTGTTCGTGTTCATCCAACAGGCTATATCTTGGAGACAGCCTTTGAAGTTAGAGAAGGACTCCTGCGACACCTCCGAATACGGGAATACCAACTGGGTGTCATCGGCATATGAAATTGCCTTGACACCCCAGTTGGCAATCAATGTAAAGAGAGGGGCAAGGTAGAAGTTGAACAAAAGGGGGCTGAGTGCCGACCCTTGCGGGACTCCGCAACTATAATATACAATATAACACAATAAAAAACAATATAACAGGAGTACATGGAAACTGGCTTACTGATGCAGCTCACTTAGAAGGCTCTGCCTGTTATTCTGGCCCAGCCGTTCCATCTTTTCGGGGACGGGCCATGAAAGGTCTAATCATTTGTGTTACTCTAAGTCTACAGGTAGAGGTGACACTACTTAAATCTGATTCACCATCCTTTTTAGCGTTAAAAATCTGTGTTCCCATTTCAAACTTTGCCTTCTATTTGGTCAACTTTTACAATAACGATTTTACCAATGTTGTTTGCATACACTTACTAACCAATTTAACTTTTCATTCAAATTACTAGCTGAAGATGCAAACAAAATCACACAATCTTATTTTTTTGTTTGTGGTGAATTTAACACTAAGCTTACTGGAGCCTCCAATAGAGGTCTACACTATAGAAACAAGATGGTAGGTGGCCGAGCTCTGTAACTATCTTGCTATACACGGTTTAGTTGAATTACTGGAGCAGCTTGGAGGGGCAAGTAGTGCGATACCCTACTATAGAGGGGGGGCAGAACTTCAACAATTGATTATATGTTTGTAAGCCCAAAGTTTCTATCAAGGTTCTCGAAGGAAGAGATTTTAAAAACAGACTGGGGAGACCATAATGCCCTTTGTTCCTCCATGCTGTTGTCAATCAAAAGGCACGTGCAAATCAACCTAGTATCTATTTCACAACACTCAACGGACGGTTTAAGTTTACAATGGCACTTTAAAAATCCTACAAAATCTCTATCCACCTTTCTTAAGGCACATCTTGGCTTGTTTCTTGACTGCCTAGCTGATAGTGGAATTGAGATGATTATCTTGCAATACTGTAGCCTGATATGCATAATCAGGGAGTCAATACTTAAGCCAAAGAATCTGCTCAATGAAGACCCCAGGTGGTTTGATGGATCTTGCTCCATGGTGAATCGAAGACTCAGGAAATCTTTGAATGCTAATCCTAGGGCAAGGTCTGAGGTTCTTCAGGCACGTCATGAGTATAAAACTGCGCTGCTACACAGGAAGAGCAAAATATACAAAAGAGACTGGGAGTTATTGGAAAGTGCAGCATTTGAGGTTTGATTTGATTTGTGCATTTATATAGCGCACAAATGCTCGGGGTGGTTAGGCGCTGATGCCAGAGAGTCTAGTAAGGTTACCAATAAGGCTGAAGGTGAGCATGTTAATTGGCGAAGAGCCAGGGGTTTAGCTATTTCCTAAAAGATAGCAGCGGCAGCGAGTTCCATGTTTTACTTTTAACCATCCCTAGCAAAAAGCTTCTTCCGCTCCAGTGGGCTTTCTTGAACCTAGGAGTTTGCCGGAGTTTACAATCTGCCGAGCTTAGATTTCTGGAAGGCACGACCCAAATCAGATGTTTTTTCAGGAATTGAGGACTGGTCCCGTGCAATGCCTTAAAAGCTAGGCATTGGAATTTAAATATGATCCTCTTATCCACTGGGAGCGAGTGCAGGGTTCTTAGGCAGTGGGAGACTGGCTAGGACCTAAGGATATCCAAAAGTTAAAAATCTGCAAATGGATACCTATTTACAAAGCATTACAATAGTCCAATCTGGACAGGGCTAATGCTCTTACAGGTGTTTTAGGGAGTCTGACGGGATGAAAGGGCAAACTTTCTTGATTGTTTTTAAGTTGAAAAGATAGTTGAGGTGAGGGTACTGATCTGATTTTTGAATGTCTTTTTCAACTTCTGTACTGGGACTGGAAAGTCGCCCAGACTGGTGGGGCCACCACCTGGGTGACCAGGAGGTGTCAGCACCTAACAGAAGAACCTCTGTCTTTCCGCCGTTCAATTTTAGGCAACTGGACCTCATCCATGAGTTTACCTGCGTCATGCTGCTATTAACTTGATTTGCTGTCTCTTCAAAATTGCTTGAGACTGACACCACTAAGAGGGTGTTCTCAGCGTATGAGGCGACTGAGAAGTTGTGAAGTAATTACTTTTTTCTTCTATTATTATTTTCTTATAGTCTGCCAATGTTTGTGCATGTTTTATTTTTTATGTGGGGGTCATAATTTTCTCCCCACTGCCTCTCAGTCCATCTAAAGGCGTGTTTCTGTGCTCTTAGTTTGTCAGAGAACCACGGTTCTAATGGATTTTTTCTCCTGGAAAAAAAGTCTTCACCGGGGCTAGAGGGTCGGCTGTGGCTGTCATCCAGGTGGAAAACCTGTGGGCAGCCGTATTCGCGTTGGTAGAAAGGTCTGATTGTGAGCAGGATAGGGACGTTCGTAGAGTAAGGGGGTCATTATTCCCCCCATCACAATGTGTTGTTCAAGGGTTATGAGGTCTTGAGGTGTGTTGATCAGTACTGAATGAGAACATTATAGATTTATGGTCTGATCATGGAATGAGCAACACTTCAGAGACCTTTAAAGATGGATTTGAGGTAAATATACCATTTAAGATATGTCCTGCGTCGTGGGTGGCATGCTTGAGAATCTGTGTCAGGGAGAAACTAGCCATGGTATCGACTAGTGAGGTTGTGTCGTATTCCTCCAACTTTTCTAAATGATAGTTAAAATCTCTTAATACTGTGAAATTGGATTTCTTGATACTAGATTCTATAAAAGGGCTAATGACATTCACAAAGGAGGTTCTTGACCTTGGAGGCCTATAAAGACGAAGGCCCTTAATCGTATCGTTTTACAGATGGACAGTAAGTAGTTTTGGGGCCTGGTAAAACAAATCAGAGGAAGGAATTCTCCAACTAATCCACTCCTGCAAAATAATATCCCAAGTTCAGAATGAGTCTTACATTTCAATTCTATTTATCATATTGAGGACAATGTTAGCCTCTCCATCCATTTGTATAGCTCTGCAGGAAGTGGAATTGGTTAATCCACACAAGGGCGGGAAAGTGCCAGGTCCAGATGTGACACCAATTGATTTGATGAAATGTATGCCTGAGCTATGGGGCCCCCTGATTACTAATAATTTTAACCATTGCTTAGCGAACAATATACCATATTCCTGGACTACATCAAAGATCGTGCCTATATTTAAAAAAGGCGATCATATGTCTCCCAAATGCTATCGCCCTATCTTGCTCAATGACAGTGCAATCAAAATTATTGGCAGAGTTACATATGATCGCTTAGTCAACTGGCCTGAAGATAAGGGCATTCTTTCTCCTCTTCAATTTGGATTTCAATCAAACTTAGGTACTAATGAACAGTGTCTGAACCTAGCCCTGATGGTTAGTAAGTATATTCATGCCAGACGGTGCGTCCTCGATCTTGCCTTTATAGACCTGTCCACTGCCTTTGATTCAGTAAAAAGGGACAAATTGTGACTAATATTGCTGGATCAAGGAGTGAAAACCCTCTGGTAAATTTTTGTATTCTCTTCACGCTGACCTTTCAGCTAGAGTGCGTTTAACCACCCATGGCAAGCTTTTGCCTGATTTCCCACTAAAGAGGGGAGTCCATATTGGCACCTTTGCTTTTTATCCTCTAAGCATATGGGTTAACAGCTCACTTAAATTCCACCCAAATAGATGCTCCCAGAATGGCAGGCACTGCGGTGGCAGTCCTTTTAGCCCTTACTCCTAATGCACTAATGCAGCTGGTGACCATTTTACTGTTTTACCCTTTTTATAGCAGATTTTGACCTAACTACTAATTACATTTAATCTCATATTATATCCTGTGGGCCTGGTAAAGCAATCCTAAATAAACTTACCATCAAGAGACAAGCACTTATGAGTGTTGACAGTTTTTGTTACCTGGGTTAGACCTTTAGTTCCTTAGGGTCTTGGCATTCCCAGATTAACAACTTTAGTCTTAAACTCAGTAGAGCTGCAGGGATAGTATACAATCTTATTAGACCAGGAACTAGAGGGATTGTCTTGCCAGCACTGAAGGTGTACATTTCCCAGTGTATTAGCAATGCTATCTATGGTGCAGGTTTGTGGGGTTTTAACAAAAGCTGTTTCCTACTGGCAGTGGAAAATCATTTCCTTCACCGCCTTCTGAACTTACCACCTTCAGCTTTATTGTTCAGTCAGAGTTGAACCAGGGATTCATATCTGATAAGGTCCACCTAGTGCCTCTCCTGTTGTGGGTTAGCATCTGGACTAGTCCAGCAGCAACGCTATGTTGGGTTATCATCCTGAAGTGTCTCAACTTTGATAAGGCTTTTTCAATCGCATGGTTGAGAAATAATGGGATACCCTAAAAACGTTGGGATTGTCATCTTTGTTCGTTGAGCCTAGCAGTATTTCTGAAGCAGACAAGCTAAAGGTCAAAGCAGCATTTCTGGAACACAGTGAAGACCTAAGAATGAACAATGAACTAGTAATATTACAGATCTTTAGTTACAGGTATACCCCCTATGTATTTATCCGTCGATCTTACACAATGGGAGCATTCATTTCTTCTCCGTTTCAGGGCAGGCTCTATACATTGGTCCCTGAATTTCAAAAGAGTTCTAGATTTAGAGGGGAGCATGTTATCATCGTGTCCATGTGATAATAAATTTGTACAAACACTATTGCACTTTATGTTTTTTTGCAAATTTTACAGTTCGGCACATAAGCACTTTTTAAAACCTCTGTTACATAAATTGGAATTCCGACAGTGTAGAGTAGCCTTGCTCTATTTACAGTTTTTAAGTTTACCTGAAATTTTCTACTGTGTCTGTGCTTTTTGAATTCCGCTATTAGGGCAAAAAAACAATGTTATGGTAACTGCACACTGGTTTAGCCACGCCCCATAACGTTTTACAGTTTTTTCTTCTGATACTCCATGTATTAGACACCAGGAAGTTTTAAACATTTGTTTGAACTTAATGTATTCATTTATCTATAAGTATTTTATATGCATCAGTATTATTTCATAGTGGTTTCTTGTTCTATAACCTATTTGTTGGTTGAACAGAGATTTTGAATTGAATTTCATACAGAGGACCTGGGCAACATAGCGGCCGATTAACTAGTACACTTCTTTAGACTTTTTCTGAGGTTTTTGTATCTAGGTTTTTTCTAGTTTTTTGTAATGTTGTGGTAGCACACTGGCAATCGATGCATTATGATGTATTGTTTTATGTACCTATGTTGATATGAGCTATGATTTGTACTTTTAATGTTTTTTTAAGTATTTATAAATGCTTCTTGCACCTTGTACATTTTTAGTTTCTGTTAGAACTGGGGGTCTCTAGTTGGCAGAGGTAGGTACCACTGTCAAAATCTGGACCCTTGCTTCTAGTCAGGGTAAGGAGGAAACACTCTTTAGATAACCTCTGCTCACCCCCTTGGTAGCTTGGCATAAGCAGTCAGGCTTATCCAAAAGCAATGTGTAAAGTATTTGTACCAACACTCACAGTAACACAGTGAAAACACCACAAACTGACTCCACAACAGTTTAGAAAAACAGTTTAGAAAAATAAAGGTATTTAATCTAAACTACACAAGACCAAAACTACAAAAATCCAACATACACAGTTCAAGAATATGGTTGCAAAAGAGTTCTTAAGGTTGCGATAAAATAATCCACAGTTGCGTGAAAAGTTCACAGTTGTGTCACGTTTTGCCAACAGTACCTTTTAAAAGCGATAAAGTTCCAAAGCAGAAGCTGGTGCGGTGGAAAACAAGCGATGCATTGACTGAGACCCTGGGGAGGCCATGCGACAACCCCGGTGCAGCAGCGGGCGTGCTGCGATGAATCCGGTCTGTATGGGGAGGAAGGCAGACTTGTATGGATTCCGGTGCGTAGGTTCCGTAGGAAGTTTTCCCTCTCGCAGGCATGATGCGATGATCTTTGGAGTTTTGACGATCTCCGGGGTGACGATGCGCGGACCAGTGTTGTTCTCTCTCTCGCAGCTCCTCGATGCGATGGCTTCTGCGACAACACTCGCAGCGACGTGATGCGGTCCGCAAGCAAGCAGTGCGGCGATCTCACCCAGCAACGATAGGCTCTGCGACGACACTCTCAGTGATGGTAATCTTCCCGCACCGGTCTGGTGCGTCCCGCAAACAAAGAATGTGATGGCTCTGGCAGCGGCAACAGGCGCTGCGACGATCTCGGCCTCCGTAGCAGCTGAAATTTCCTCGCACTGTCGGGGATGCGCTTTGCAAGCGAGCAATGCAACAAAACTTGCAGGAAGTCTTTAAAAGTTTGGTTTCCAGCTTCCCTACACAGGTACAACTTCTAGAGGCACCACACATGGGCCACGCACTCCAGGAAGGACAGAACTCTCTCAGTAGAGTTCAGGGAAGCTGGGGGTGAAGTCAATTTGTTCCTGGGACTTCAGAACAGGGAGCCAGCTCTTCTCAGGCCCTTGGAGATTCCTTCAAGACAGAGGACACAGCACAAACCAAAGTCCTTCCCCTCTCCTTGGCAGCAAAGCAACAGCAGGTCAGTCCAGCAGAGAAACAGCAGGACAGTCTTCCTTCTTCAGTTTCAGCTTTCTCCTTGGCAGAGGTTCCTTCTTGATTCCAGGATGATCTAATTTTCTGCTGTCAGGGGTCCTCTACTTATACCACTAAAAGTCTTTGTTCTCTTTGTGCAAGTGGGCCCTGAGCCCGGTCTGAACCAGTTCTGGGTGTTCCTTGAGCACTTTGTTTTCCTGGCTTCTCCTTTCCTTTCAGAGTAAGGGGCAGGATTGTCGTGCCGCCCAGCAGGAGGTGGAGCCAGCATTGTAGAAGGCAGGCACAGCCCTATTCAGGCCCAGGTGCTATCTCCTCCCACCACTCAAGTTGCAAATGCAGTCATTCAGTCCAGGGCTGACCCAGCCAGCCTCCTGGGGGCTCCACAGCCTCTGTCACTCTCAAACCAGACAGTCAATTCACAAACAGGCCAAGGCACACAGAAAGGTCAGACAAGAGAACAGCAACTTTCTAAAAGTGCGGTTCTCAAACACAGGATTTAAAAACAACCTTTCCTAAAGGATCTAAACAAATAACGGAAGGCAGTAAGGATTAAAGGTTGCACTACCCCTAATATACACAAGAGTCAAAGCAAAATCTTGTTTGCCATAGTTGCCCACCTCCTAGGTCCACTGCCAGAGAACCTTAATTATACAAAAAATAATACCGCGCGTTTTTTTTCTACACGGACGCGGACTAGAAAACGGGACCGGCTGCTGGATGTAGGAGCGGCTTATTCATCGCAATTTATAAGATCCAGGGACACCGATCATAGTGTTCACCGGCGGTAGCTCACTGAAATCACTTACAAAATCAGAACAACTGTACCTACTGAAGTCTTTTTTTCTCTGAACCTCCATTTCCGCGCAAGGTCTATATTTTTGGTCAGCGTATACTGCTGTTCGTAGTGAGAATAGGAAGCTCGTGGATATTATGACTTACAGACAGCTTGGAATTCTGAATTAAAGACCCACTTGTGCCGTCCATAGAGTGCCTCACCCTCATGCCGTTGGCGTTTACAAATAATTTGCCCTGAGGAAGCCCGATCTGGGCGAAACGCGTTGGCTGTTTTGCTTTCAAGATACTTTATGAAGACTGCAATAAAATTATCTGAAGAACATCTATGAAGGACTACTACTCTTTTTGTGAAAGCTTATGAACATTTTTCTTGAAAAAAAACCTCTTTTGATATATCGTATTTTACTTGTTGCCTCTATGTTCTTTCCTTTCTTTCCTAAAAGATGTGTTATTAAATTCTGAGTTCAGGGATACCAGACTTTTATGTCCTACCTTGCTCCTATGGGAAGATATGCTGGTAGCCACTGTAGCCAGTATTCCTTATGATAGCCTATGGGCAAGGTAGCCTTACAATAGTGAAAAACGAAAATGGCTGTAATTCACTACCAGAGTCACCTGCACTAGTACATGCTCTACATTTCACATACACTGCACCCTGCCCAAGGGGGTACCTTGGGCCTTCCATAGGGGTGATCAATGTGTAGAGAAAGGGAAGGGTTAGGCATGGTCAGTGGGGGCACTGACCAGGAGGACATGGCAGTTCACAGACTGCAAACAGGCACTGCGGTGGCAGGCCTGAGACACCATTTTAGGGCTACTCATGTGGGTGGCACAATCAGTGCTGCAGGCCCACTAGTAGCATTTGAATCACCAGCCCTGGCACACTCAGTGCACTTTACTAGGGACTTCTTGGTAACACAAATATGCCAATCAGGGTTAACCCTGCAAAAAGGGCCAGTTCCAACAGTTCCTTAAACCTAAATAAAGTTATGTGAACTTATGTGAAGAAAGATGTTACCTGGCTATAGTTTTTCTAAGCATTTATCATGTGGGATTACTTGATGACGAATAGGGGGAGATTATTCAAGAACCGAGAGAGGTGCCAGTGCTAGTGAAATTGTAGGAGACATTTTTAGTGCTCTAATACCATCTGTAGGAGTGATACTGAATTATCATAACATAAGAAAGCTTTCTACTGTAGTTGAAAAGTTATCTAGTAGTACAGCTGAAAGAGTTTTTGTTATAGATACCCAAATGGTTGCTATCAGATCCATGGTTTTGCAGAATAGACTTGCATTAGAGGGAGGAGGGCAGAGCCTGTTGGATGTTTAAAGTTCAACAATGTTGTACTTACATTCCAGATAAGAGTAAAAACTTAGAGAAAAGTATTAGGAACATTACTGACTTAAAGGGAGATTTGAAAGAGTTAGAAGCAACACGTACTTAGCAAGCAATACTACATGGATTTTCTGCTATAGGCAGGTGGGTTGGACACTTAGAGAGTGTGAATTTGGAAGCATCTTGAAACCTTTAGTGGTAACTGCTCTTTGTATATTGTTCTCCTTTTTAATCTATAAGGGATACAAATGTGCACAAGTGAAAAAGAGATTGAAGAAAAATAGAGCATGCGTAGGATTAGAAAATAGATAAAGCAACTACTTTGATGACATGACATTTCTGGAGGAATCTAGAAGAGAGATGATGAAAACAACCAGATTGTGATTTGTCCATCTGATAATTTGTTATTATATCATTGTAATGGCTTGACTCACCATCAGAGGGGGGTGACAGTAGCATTATTTTGGATCCACCTTTATACTTCACAAATGCTCAACATAAACATGCACTTAGCACATGTTTCCTGTGTTTCCTAACAACATTAATAATAAAGGTGTTGCACTTGACATTATTATTGACCTGCCTACATTGTAGAGTTAGATCATTCATTCATAAACTGTGTGTCTTAACCGTATTAAATGAAACTTCATTGAAGACTTGATGAATAAATCATCCTTACATTTTTAGAATGTGTTAATGTGATAATGATTTGTGTAATGTGCGCAATGTGGGCACTAATGTTTCATATGTTTGATATCAAATGTAGCTCTTAGCCATACTTACACATATGTATTAAAGATATTGCTGTATGCCACATGAAATATGAATCTAATGTACTGAGAAGTTTATATTAATTTGTGTTTGAAAGTGCACAGGCATATGAAATGTGCACCATTGATTTGATGTTCTTTGTGTTCAAAATATTTTATTGAGTTTATGATAAAGCATAGACCAAACATAAAAGAGCACTGATGAAGTAACATTAACCTTGCAATATTACATTTGATAAAAATTACATCTATACATTGAGAATTGCAGTGTGATAGAAACTATAATTTAAAAATGAAAAGGGAGGAGGGCATGGCAAAACCATCGACTAAAATGGCCGCTTGGCTTTGAAGCTCCGTCCGACCATCCAGCATGATGTCGTGTTCCTGTATCCAGCACCGGCTTCGAGTGGTGAGCGCGAGGTGACGGCCGCCGGCAGCGATTCTGCATGCTCCAGAGGAAAAACGGAGCTGATCAGTTATTGGGGACGGCAGTTCTGGTCCCGTGAAGAAACTCCCCCGACCCTAAGGCGGCACCCGACCCCGGACCTCAGGCCTGTGGCCTGGATTCGCTTGGTGCGGCCCGGCCGCTACAGACTTCGGTGGGTGCTGCAGTGCCCCCCGCCCTCCGCAGACTCAATCGACCGCAGCCCCGAATATACAACGCCACCTACGGGGAGGTTAGTTTGCTCCGAAGTGGCGGCATGATCCTGTTGTGGGGGAGGGGAGACGTGCAATGATAGAGTAATGTGTCACACTGACGGGGGTTCATTGTGGTGCTGCTGAATGCGACAACTTGCGGGACTTCATTCATTTTAGGACAAGAGGCATCTGATTGGTGCTGTGAGCCAACAAGCAGTTATTTTTGCTCCACAAGTGGCCGGCCTCCACAGTGGCTTCTCCTCTTAACTGCCTGCCTGTCAATACTATCCCCAAGCCATATTATTTCAGATACGTACACAGGCCCCTAGACTATCTCCACCAGTCGGTCACTGCCTTACACTTGTGGACACAACAACTGCGACACGGACAGCTGCGCCAGGGTAGGGCCCCCTCCTCCTGGTGGAGTCTGGTACTTGCAGCAGGGGTGTCATCCAGCAGCATTGCCACAGTGCGTGCCCAGCCAGACCTTGTTACAGCGCAGTGGGACCTTAAGGGGTTGACTATCACACTACGTGCTACGGAAGGAGAAGAAATCTGCCCTGGTAACATCCACTGTGGCCCAGTGGGTAGTGACCGATATGTTTTTTGCAGCATGGGCCGCAAGGACCCTAAACAGTGGGTGCTCCCTTTTGGTAAACTTGCAGACACCACCCAAGAGTGAACCTCCATCATGGTGGAATCTGCGCAAGGCCCAGAGTTGGGTAAGTAAGTAAGCGTTTTATTTGCATAATTAATTAAAATCATTGCAATTCGTACAGGCACTGGCTGAAAATTAAGAAACATTAATCAAATTTGGTCACCTAGTGATGGCAAAAGGTTAATTTCAAACATAAATTTTACAAAACGAGTAGCCATCTGGGATGGATCGCCCCTCATACATAATTCTAGTACTTCTTGACATGTCCTGATGTTAAAAGAAAGCCAAATCAAGCGAAGCCAGAAGGTTCGTAGGGCGAGTAAACGTCTACAAATGCACAGGATGTGAATTAAGTTTTCTTCCGCTTGTTTGCAGAAGCGGCATTGTGTAGGGGCAGCTTTCTTATATTCTTGTCCGAACTTATACGCCATCAGTGGAATTAAGCCAAAATTAAATCTCATTAATTGATGTTTTACATGAGGTTTCATAGGCGATGAAAGGTAGGGCGGTAATATTTTTGGAGCGTAGAGTTTTGAAGCCCAACTGCAGTGAGAGAGCTTTAACACTGATTGTGCTTCATGTTCATAGGACAGTATTTTTGCTTGTTTGGTCAGAAGTTTGGATATCGTCTCTATAGGAAACGAACTTGTCCATATATCCTGGGCCTTTAATGATTTCAGCAATATGCCAAATATTTATTCCAAGATGTACTGGGATTGCTAAGCAATGACCATATACTGCTCTTTAGACTGTGAGGATGAACTTGTTTTGTTTTTAAACTATAAGCAATAAATCTTGCACTTATGACCCAGTGTTGGGAGGACAGTGAGAATTCCATTCGGATTTGGGCATGTGAGGTCGAGTTTGGTAATTGGAACACTCTACGAAAGCATGCTGACTGAGCTCTATCTAGCCAGATGGACATTTTGTCTTTATAGGTTGTGGCACCGAAGGCTATTGTCGGCAAGAGTTTTGCGCCTATCAGTCTTATTAACGGGGCGAAATCTGGGGTATGGAGGGTTCTCTTTGTTCTAATGAAAGTCCCCTCCAAGCTAAGGGCGACACCCTGCATTGCGGTTATGTGCGCGGTCGGTCTCCCTTTATGGTCTATCCAGACACCCAGATATTTATGTGCGGTGACTAATTCTAGTGCCTTCCCCTCAATAAACCAAGTGCTCTTTCTTGTTTTCGAGGAGGAAACTGTCATCACTTTGGTTTTGGTGATATTGATCTCCAATATGTTGGTATTGCAATTTAAGACAAGGGAGTCGAATAGTCTTTGAAGGCCCACCTGGGTTTGATTGAGTAGGATGGTATAGTCAGCATATTGCAAAGTTTGAAGTGTTGTTAATTCAATTCTCGGGGGAAAAGCTCGGCATCGGGCTAGCCATTCAGGAAGGTCTGCAAGATACAGGTTAAAGAGTAAGGGTGCAAGAATGCATCCTTGTTTTAGGCCTCTGTTGGTAAAGATTTTATTAGTTGATGACCATCTCGAGGTAACTCTTATTTTCACCCAGGTATCTGTGTGTAGAGCTATGAGAGCTTTCAGTAGAGGCTGAGGGATGCCCCATTTAGCCAATTTTTCCCAAAGTTTGGGGCGAATCACACTATCGAAAGCCTTCCGAAAGTCGATGAAGCCCAAGTATAGTGATTTACCTTTCGTGGCTAGTGTGGTCTCAATCATATGAGCTAAACAGATCAGATTATCTTCAATATGGCAGCCCTTTTGAAAGCCGGTTTGTGTGAAGGGAATTACATTGCAATTTTCAACCCAAGTTGTTAGTTCTTATAAAAGGACACTTGCATATGCCTTCCCGTCTACGTCAAGAAGAGCTATCATCCGATAGTTGTCAGGGCTGGAACGTGAGCCTTTTTTATGGATGGGGATGATTAATGATCCTCGCCAGGAAACCGGGATAGGTCCACCCAGTATTGCTGTCTCAAAAAGAGGAGCCAACAGCTTGGCACATTTCTGCGCAGAGGCTTTATATACTTGGGTGGGGATTCCGTTTGGTCCTGGGGCACCCCCTGATCGCATTTTCTTTATTATAAGCGCAAATTGATTTGGAGTTATCATAACCGTTGGCATCGTATCATCGTGGTAACTAGTATGATTAGAGATGGAGGGGCTGTTGCAGATTATGCCATTCGGTTCTGTATAAAGTGCTTTGATGTAAACCTCCTAGTCGGCAGGAGAGATGTTTGTTGCACTGGATGGTTTGGCAGATTTAGCAGCCTTATTTATCCAACTCCAAAATTTTCTTTGGTCGTTTGATTTTATAATCTCATGGGCAACAGCCCAATGATGTTCTTCTTCCAATCTCTTAAGAATGAACCTGGCCTTCCTATATTTTTTTCGAGCAGCTGATATTTCATCCTGCAGAGATTTATATGCACTTTCATTATTAGTAGCATGATTTCGCTGTAGCTTATTTAATTTATATTTGGTGTTAATAATGATTTGCTTTTGCTCAGAGAGGGAAGATGAAGCCGTGAGGCCTTTGCCTAGACTTTTTGTTGACTTTGAGGCAAATTTTTGTCTGAATTTGGCCAAAATAATTTCCCATGATGATGCTGTCAAATGACTATTACAATCTAGTTCCCATTTGGTCAAACGATTGTCCACCTTTGCTTCAATTTTTTTCCGATTGTCCTCAGACCATCTCAATTTTCTAATGATCTCTAAGTTGGACTCATTTCCAATCAGGGGAATTTTTGGGCAATGGGAGTGCCAGAGATCAATTTTGCAGGTTAAAATTGTGTGATCGCTTTCCAATGAAGGAGTTACCAAAAACTGTTGTACCAACTGGAAGTGAGTAACTGAGATCCATATATAATCCAGAGTGGCCATTCGTTAGGAAGATGCGTGAGTATATGCCGCTGGTTGATCTGAATTGATTCTTCCATTTAAAATGCGAAGGCCTAGTTGGTTTAGGTGCGTTGACAATTTTATCCTTTTGCCTTCCTTCCGTTGGAACTGGGATTTTATCTCTGGGATAGACCACATTTCATTGACTGAGGATGGTTGAAAAGTGAGAGTGGAGCCTACCTCCATTAGATTGGTGTTAAAGTCACCCATTATTAGCCATATATCGTTTGGGTAATAAGCATCGAGGTTGCTTATGTCAGGAAGCATTTTGCTCAGTGTGGCCTCTCGTCTTATTTTGGATGGATGCAAGTAGACCCAGCCGAGGATGATTTTTCGCTGTCTCAGCTTTTCCTTTTCATGGCATTGAATCTTGATGCTGATAAAAATGTAGTCACCCTGGCCTTTAGAAAGCAATGATACCTTTGCGACCAGAGTATTCTTCACGGTGATCAGCACACCTCCAGAGGCATGACCACCTGCGATAGAAGAAATGGCATGGGATTCAATAACAGTAAAATCCTCCCATACAGTGTTTTCCAGGGCCCAAGTTTCTTGAAGAGCAAATATGTCCTGTGTCTTCTGGAGGCCCATGGTTAGCTGTTCATTTTTCTCTTTTGTTAACCCTCGAATGTTCCAATAGCAAATATTAAGATATTGTACTTCATCATAGTTGGTTTTTTCTTC
Organism: Lissotriton helveticus; assembly: GCF_964261635.1. Lineage (NCBI taxonomy): Eukaryota > Metazoa > Chordata > Amphibia > Caudata > Salamandridae > Lissotriton > Lissotriton helveticus. The sequence goes on from NC_136070.1 coordinate 709,820,236, forward strand.
ATTCAATGTTTTCTGTGTTTTACCCTAAGGCCTGAGAAAGCCAAGACCAATCTTGGGATTTATGAGGCATGAGTACACATTTGCGTGGGCCACCCGTTTTTGGTGCTATTATTTGGAGTGGGTTCTCTATCCAGGGCACTATTTTTGTTCCTGGTCTAGGGCCACATAATATTGGGGAAGACTGCTGGGTGTTCTTGTCCTGTTTTAACACTAGTTTGGTATTGCCGACCATTGGGGAGTTGCATATGTTATCTTTTAGGAAATCTGGGTATTTAACATTGGTAGGGAAACTAACCTGTACACCCCAGTTACTCAGTTGGGTTTTTGTTGTTCATTAGAATTGAGGCCTGGTCTTTATTGTAGAATGTTACCAGCGTCGATTCATTTTTCTGGCCCTGTTCAGGTTCGAGGAAGTCCACAATTTCGATGTCCGTTGATTTTACATTTTCTAGTCTGGGGAGCTGCAGGCATAACTTTAAAATGTTTCCACTATTTGAAATGTCCCATTTACCTTGAGATACGTATTCTGGGTACAGTAGTATTTTGTTGAATATTTGAGACTGGGAGGGTAACTCTCGAGGGTTAGGTTTTAGTTTATTCAGATATTGTTGTTTGGGGTGTGCCACTAATGTCTCAGTGTGTAACTTTTCGTTAACTGAATGCTCTAGGTCATCTTGGTTGTTTGATTTAGCGCTCCGGAGGCAAACGTCCGTGGGGTGGCTGCTTCCTCTCGCTATTTCTTGAGAGGGCTGCGTCATGTGTTCGGCTCATTCCATAGGAGTCCGGGGTTTGTCTGTTTGTTTTTTTTTCATACTCATCCCTCATTTTAGCTCGTGTTGATGACACTTCTGTGAGTGTTTCAGTATTTGTTACTTCCTCCTCTTTTTTAGGCAAATACATTTCATCATGGTGACTTATATCTTTATGCTTTGGGTCCTGATCAGTGGATTATTTTGCACGTTGAATAAGCAAAGAGGTTTTGTTAAGCGGTTTGGTAAAATCTTCCCTGGTCTTGGTGGAAGTACTATAAGATTTTTTATTTTTATTATTCTCTGTAATTTCTTTTTTTTCCATTGGATTCATTGAATTCTGCACTTGATCTAGCGAGTTGTTGTGGTCATTGTTAGCCTAAGTTAAGGTTGCATCCAATTTTTCCATAGTTTCTTCATTGTGATGGTCAGGTTTTACAGATAGCGAATTTGAGTTAGTTGTTGATTCACTCTTATCTGTTCCCAGCCACTGTAATAGTGCGTTGGCCTTTGTTTTGGCTTTATTTAATTTCTTTAATTTCTTCTTGTTCTTCCTGGACAAGAGGTTTCCTTCCTTCATGATTTGTATGGTCGTGTTTGGGGGCCTAGCAAGATTCAATGAGTTGGCTAACACAAGTTCGGTGTTAAGTAAAGTTATTTTATCTTGGGCATTCGGTGTGTTAGTGAATTTAAGGTGGATATGTAGTCAGAGTGGTCGACGCTTCTCTGGGTGCCTGGTACGTGCTCTTGAGCGGCATTGAGAGGCTGTTCTCGTCGGCTGCTTGACTTAACATCATGAGATTGATGATTCGTTCTCGTGCTACTCTTATTTCAGCTTGATCGCTCGGCGCTGTGTAAGGATGCTTTTGTTATAGTTGACTTATTCTGAATTTGGGGATGCGGGGAAGTAGTTATTTTCTGGGGTCTGGCCTGGGCCTCATTTTTCAAATCTTCAATTAGAGCGGACATTATTTCCGGAAGTGACTCTAACTTTTTTAAATAGCGGATTGCAATTGCAGCCATTGGATTTTAGTTTTAAGTTTAGGTTTGTGTTTTCATTTGGATTCAAGCTTGGATTCAAGCTAAGAATTTGGGGGTATATTATCAAGGGGTTTTATCTCCGCTTTTTTGGCTTTAAAAGCCAAGAAAGTGGAGATAAAATTATCTCCCTATTACCAAGCTGTCGCTAACACCAGTTAGCGACAGCTAATAGGAGATAGCGACCATCATGGGCCCCACTTTGCATGTCAGTGATATTTATCACTAATGACATGCAAAGTGGGCGTGCCAAGATGTTAGCGACTGGAAACAGTCGCTAACATCGCTATCTCCTATTACCAACTTTTGGAGATATTTGCGCTAAGGGCGAATATCTCCAAAAGCTAACACCTGCCCTGAGCAGTTCTTAGCCATGTTATCCAATGGGAGGTGGATAACATGGCTAAGAGCATTTGCTCGATAATGCATGAATATCGCTGACTTTTCAGCGATATTCATGCATTGCGGGCGTTTTTTATCGCATTTGCGATAAACCTTGCTAATAGCAAGGTTTATCTGCGATAAAAATCGCCGATGTGCGGCGATAATTTTTGTCTCTAAACAAGTTAGAGACAAAAATTATCGCTAGTTGTTGATAATATACCCCTTGATTTTGTTCCACATTGTTTTGAGCTCTGCGTATCAGAGAGTTTAATTGCTCGAGCTTTGAGTCTATTCCCATTATTGAGTCTGCTACTGTGTGTAAAATATTGATCTGAAGATCCAGTTTGTCTGCGTGCATGTGAGGGGCATTGGCCATTGAGTTCAGAGCTTGATTGGTAACTGAGAGGAGAGCCTCAACCTTAAGCATTGCTGGAATATCATGCGGATCCCCTTGGCTGGGCTCTGTTAGGGAGTGCTTTTTTTTTCAAAAAAGTGGAGGTGGGCTGAGAGTATGTTAATATCTGAATTACTTAGTAAGGGTTTATTCTTTTGAGAACTTTTGTTTGTGTCTTGAAGAAAGCTGCGAATTTTGATTAAAGCATTGCAGCTGTTGGTGTTTACTGGGGGGGCATTGAAAGCGCTAACCTTAGTCTTGTGCTGGCTTAGATCATTGATCCCAGAGAGGTTGAAGTGCTTTTCAACAGCTGGAAACGGAGTAGATGTTAATGAGGGAAAATCAAAACTGAGTTTTTTTTGGATATGGTCTTCCAATTGCCCGTTAGGTTGTTTTAATTTTTCTTCAGTAAGTGACGAACTTTGTGAGGTCAGGAGCTGAAGAGCTTGTGTTGGAGACTGAGTCGATGAGATCCATAATATAGACTCTGGTAATTTACGAACTGATTCTTGTGATGGGATTTTAACTTTGGCTCTATGGGGGATCGTGGCTTCTGACTTGAGCTCTAGTCCATGAGCAGCTCTGTGAAGATTCAGCATAGCAGAAGGGGATGGCAGAGCCAAGGGAGACTTCATTTTTTGTAATTCGTCTAATCTAGGGTGCGGAAATTGCTGGTTTAAAGAAAGGGAAGGTAATTTTGAGCAGACAGGAGATGCAGTGGTTGGAACCTTACCACAAACTATTATTTCGCGGTAAAGAGAGACCAAATGAGGAGAAGTTGAAACAGTAGAAACTGTTGCAGTTTGATTGTGAGGGCTTGTATTCTTGTTCTTGTTATGTGTAAAGTGAGGGGCACTTTTATTCAATTGGTCAATCTGAGAGAAATATTCCCTGATATCGGCAGGACCGCTATTTTTCCATTTGGCTGGCTGTGTAGGGAGGTTTGTTTGCATTTTTCCCCCTTTTGTGGCTCTATTGACCCCTCGAGGGGGGCTCTGACTGCTCCAACTGCTCCAACAAATTGCGGGGGACACGGGGATAACTGACACCCGCGGCCTCCCACTTGAGAGTACAGCAGCTTAGTCTTCTGTCGCTTAGCGGTCTTGTGGGGGCGATGAGTGCTTTGTGGTTGTGTACAGCTCCTTGTTCGCATCGTTGAGGGAAGGGGACTTTTCCTTCACTTTCTCTTTTTTCTTTCTCCTGTGCTTTATTAGACTTAACTGTCCTTTGTCGCTTTGTCAGTCTTTATTTTTCTTTATTTGATAATTGGGCTTCTAGGCTCCTCTTCGCTCTTTTTTGTTTTTTGCTCCTTGCCTTTCCGCTTATGCTCTTGGTCGAGAGCAGATGTCAGCAGCTGCAGCAGAGATAGGGGGTGGGTGGGTGAAATGGGGAACAGCAAGGAAAGGGTTGCTCCTTTCTTCCCTGCCGAACCTGGCTAGGGAAACTGCGCTCCACCTTCAAATAGTGGCATCCGTGGCTTCTTGGAGGCTGGCGAATGGTAATGGAAGGCTCGCAGAGGGCTCGCAAAGTAGCGGTGGTGAGCGGTGCTGGCAGGGAGGACCACGGGCAAGCCATACCTAGTCAGACTGCCTTCCAGTCGACACCCCGGGCTCCTACTCTGCGGCTGCCTCTATTGGCGGCCGCGCTCGCGTCTTGTCTCTACCCCCTCTCCCACATGTCAGGCACTGCCTCACCTTACCTCCGCCAGAAAAACGTGTGAGCCAAGGGGAGCACAGGGAGCACGGCCTCCTCACCGCAGCCGGGGATACGGATTGGGGTTGCGGATTAGGCAGATTAGGCAGAGAAAAAATCGGCGAATTTGCCTGCAGCATCAGTCCCCGCTCCTCTCCTCTGCTCCTCTCTCCTCTCTCACGTGACCGGAAGCACAGTGTCAGGTCCTGGGCGAAAGTGAGCCAGTGATGAGCCTCCCAGAGTTGGGTGACAGATTCACCAACACGCTCACGCACTGCTCCAAGAGATGCGGGCGGACTTCAACAACACCATCTCCAGCCTAGGTGCCAAAGTTCAACCGCATGATAAACAGTTGGATGTGGCGGAGGCTCGGATTTCTGATATTGAGGACCGAACGGCACAGTCGGCCAAGCACCTGGAGTGGGTGGAGTGCATTCTAAAAGAAGTGGCCATCAAAAATGAAGATTTAGAAGCGTGCAGTCGCTGAAATAACGTGCGCATCCTGGGCGTTCCCGAGACAGCTCCTTCCGGCCGCATGGATTTGTTAGTTGAAAACATGCTGTTGGGTCTGTTCGGCAAAGAGGCTTTCACCCCTTGCTTTGTCATAGAGCAGGCGCATAGATTACTAGGCCCTCACCCCAATCCCGGCCTTCTTCCACGATCTATCGTGGCACACGCATTACCTTTCGGGAAAGAGACACAATTCTCCGCCTGGTGCGAGAAAAGGGAGATGTGGACTGGCAAGGCTCCAAACTGTCCTTCTATTCTGACTTTACCGCCATGGTACAAGATGCTAGGTGGAAATTCAACAAAGTCAAGGCCGCCTTGAGGAACCTGGGTCTACGGTATGGTATGCTGTATCCTGCCAGGCTGAAAGTTGACATAGATGGCAGGGCTCGTATCTTTAATAACCCGACGGAAGCTCAGGAGTTTTGCCGAGCGTATAAACATTCCAACAAGCGGGGCTGGGTCACAATCTTCTCCCCCACACAGCGGCTCAGATGCAAGTGAGGGAACTGTTCTCGAGTGCTGGCACAGGATGATCGGACTATTATCCATTCTATGATCTTTTGTTTCACTTTGCAAAATGTAGTTTTGCTATTACAGTTTTCTGGAGACTGGTCGGAGCGTTGCTACCCTCCATGGTGTATCCTTTGCGTATGGTTCGTTTCAACTTGGGGTACTGTTTTTTGGGAACATCATTTCTGTGTAAAGATATGTGGTATCTCACGTTCACTTCCATTTGGGGTATTACCTTTCCCTGGGTGGTGATTTGGGTGGGTGGGGGATTTCATTAATCAGTCAGTCCTTTTTGTTTGTTTGCAGCACTCCAGGCCAACTGTTGATGTTAATAGTCAGCTGTATACATTTACAGTATCGTTGCACCAGTTAGATGACCAAGTTTGGTAATGTGGGTCCATCAAGCCTCACTCTACTCTCCTGGAATGTGAGGGGTTAAATAACACTCAAAAACAGAGACAGGTTCTTCATTATTTAGCATGACACAAGGTAGATGTTGCCTTTTTACAGGAGGTTCACCTCCCCAGAATGACAGGGCGCATTTGGGGCTCGACTGGGGGCGTATAGATACTTTGCAAATTATAGTAACTATGCAAGGGGGACAGCCATTTTAATACGCAGTACAGTTCCATTCTGTTTAAGCTCCTGTCAACAAGACGGCGAGGGGCGCTATTTGATAGTTTCAGGGACCCTGTTCAGTAGGAAAGTTACATTATTTTGCATATATGCCCCAATGTAAATGCCCACAATTTTTTTTATGTCTTGTCTTCACAGCTCGACAAACTTGACGCCCAGACTTTGAAGTCGGCGGTGACTTTAATATACTCCCCGACCCCAACGCAGACAGTACCTCAGGGGCACAAGACACCAAACTGTGAGCTAGACGTGCACTCCTGGAGCTCTGCGATCGCTTCTCTATTTTAGACATATGGAAAAAATATATATATATATAAAAGGGAGGGGGAGCAATAACTACTCGTAATAATTATTACGTCACGGAGCCCTATATTAAAATATAACAAACTGAACTTGATATATAATATAAAGTAGTTAATAGTATAATTCTATATAGTTATCAATGGGATTCTGAATTGTAAGTGGATGTATTATGAACAACACTCCAACTTAGTCAAATCAGCTCCCTTTCTGGTAAAAATTGCCCATGACCACCATGCACGTACTGATAATAATGAGGCGTCTGTCCAGTTGATAGTAATGGATTTGAGAGCAGCAGATATTAAGAGGTTAAAGAGCTTATTATCTAAATCTGACAGTTTTGTTGAGAGTAATACCGAATTACAAATCAACAAATTATATGAAGGTTTATCTGATTACTTTTTTTATAATTACATACCAAATCTCATTCCAAAACTTAATGACAATATTGCATTCAAAAAGCATATGTTTAAGTGAACCTGGAACCAAATTACAGTGCCAGCAAGCGCCTTAAACATTTTTAAAGGAGTCAATAAGCAAATAAATAATGTGAAAGAATTAGTTTGATATAAGGATACTGGTAACAATCCAGAGATATTGTTAATCCAAATTTTCTTATAATAACTCTTGAGAAAAATTAAGGTTGAGTTCATTATCCAAAACGAAGAGATAAAATGAATGTTCTTTTTATCAAAACTATTCAAATTTTTATAAAACATTGAGACAGAATGAGATGAAGAAGCAATTGATTGAATATATTTTTCTAAATCAGACACTCTTCCCATTGGAAAATTGGTAGGAAATTAATCCAGCATTGAATTACATTAAAAACTTGTATGTAGGAATAATTGAGTTGGGCAAAAGAAACTTCTGTTGCAGTTCTTCAAAAGATAAGAAAGAGGTATTATGATATATATCTTTTAAGTAAAAGACACCCTGATTTATCCAAGACTGCCAACATTGTTTGTTTCGATTAAGCTTTATAATAGGACTATACCATAAAGATATATTTAAGGTTTGATAAATAGCTGTTTGAAATAGAGAATCTATATTCTGTAATATTAGTTTTGTAGATTTAAATATTGCAGATCTTCGTATTAAAGAACAAGAAGCAAACATAGAAAGTAAAGTAAGTAACGGAAAAGGTGATACCAAACTTTTTTCAATGTGAAGACATGAAGGAGCATTATTAAAATATGTGTTGGTGAACCAAAAGGCACTTTGTTTTAAAATAAATGTTTCATGATAACTAAAAAATCCGGCAAACCAAAACCACCATTACATTTTGCAATTTTCAATTTTTTGTAAATTATATGAGGTGCTTTATTATTCCAAATGCATTTGGAGATAAGTGTGTCTAAAGATTTATAAAACTTAAGGGGAAGTTGGGTATGTATCAAGGATAACAGATAGAATATTTTTGGAGCAATAACCAGTTTAACAGAATCAGCTTTTCCCCACCAGGATAAATGTAAAACGGATCACTTATTAATTCTGTCTTTAATAGCATTAAGAATAGAGACACAATACAGAGTAATTAATTGTTTAATCGTATGAGAGAAAAGGATCCCAAGATATTTAAGTTTTTCTTTTTGACATATTATTTCATCATTTGAAAGCATATCCATATCAGGGTAGAGGAGTTGGCTTAACGGCTAGGGCGTTCGTCCTTGAATCTGGGGAACTGGGTTCAAGTCTTGGCAACGACGCTGAACATCCTGTGATTCTGGGCAAATCACTTAGGGGCATATGTATGAAAGTTTGGTTTTACGATTGTCAAATAGCGAATTTTAGAGTATTGCTATTTGAAAATCGCAAAGCGAGATGTAAGTAGGATTAGCATAATAATTTGTGAATCCTACATATTCCCTATTTGCGAATCGCAAAGTGCGATTCGTAATTAGGGAACCCCTCCCCATTCATTCATATGGGCCTAGAGGCCCATAGGAATGAATGGGAAGGTATTATCAATTTGTGATTCGCAATTAGAGAATCGCAAATTGAGAATGCAATTTCAAGGAGGCCAGGGTGTCAAAAGGATACGCTGTTGCACCCCTGAAAAAAGCATGGATGCACATGTGGCGCACATATGACCTAAGGACATGTATGTGCGCCACATTGCACTTTGAAAAATGCAAAAAAGTGAATTTTTCAAAGAAATCGCAAATTACCACCAACTTGAAGTTGGTGGTAATTTGGGATTCCTTAAGGCCCAATTGCACTTTTTCTGTGCTTCTTATATTGCATTTAAGAAATCGCAATTTGTAATTCCTTAAATGCAATCGCAAAATAGGGAATCACTCATTTTGCGATTCCTTATTTTTTTAGGCAGTTTTTCATTGATACATGCCACTAAGCCCAATTGCGATCGCAAACGCCAAATTTCTGCGAATTTTGGAATTTGTGATCGCAATTTGGAATGATAAATATGGCCCTTAATCTCCCCCTTGCCTAACAAAAAAAAATGAATGTGTCCTCATGCTACTGCAGCTGGTGCTATGTAAAGCGCTCTGATACCCGATTCGGGTCAAGTTCGCACTATATAAAACTACGTAAAATAATTTTTAAAAAAAATATCCTGGGTACAGTGCATATTTAAGGGAAAAAATTATTTCCTATTTGTGTTTAAAGTATAACCTGAAATTTGAGAATATAGCTGAACCGTCTTTAATAGCGATGGAATAGAGGTATCAGGATTACTAATATATAATAAACCAAAGTCTTTATAGTAACCTCATGAATAGTAGTACCTTTTATTGCTGTGGATTGTCTGATAGAAATGAGTAAGGGTTTAATGGCAAGGAGAAAATAGTAAAGGGACAACCTTGGCGTATGGCTCTTAAAAGGGAACATTTATTAGCCAGTTGACCATTATTAAAAAAGTCTAGCTTATGGGCCTGAATAAAGGGCTGAAATCGTATGACTAAAGGAATTGCCAAAATTAAAAGCAGATAAATAGATACTGCCAATGTACTTTGTCAAATGCTTTTTCAGCATCCAATGCCAGAACATAAGCAGGAAGTTGTAGAGATGACACAGCTTCAATTGAATGAAAGAATAACCTAGTATTGTTCACTGAATGTCAATTTTTCATGAAACAGTTTGATCAATATATACAATAGTGCCAAGTACATCAGTTAATCTGGTCGCAACAATTTTCACATAAAGTTTACAGTCTTGATTATTTAAGGAAATAGGGAGGTAATTTGATACAATAGTGGGATCTTTATTAGGTTTTGGAAGAACTATAATCAAATCTTCAGTAAAGGATCCTGAAGTAGATCCTGATAAACTAAAATGCGTAAATAATTTAAGTAAATGAGCATGAGAAAGGGAGAGAATTCTTTATAAAATTCAGCAGGTAAACCATCTGGCCCTGGTGATTTACCCGACTTAGGTGATTTATTAGCAGAATTAGGTTCTTCTAATGAAATCGGTAAATCCAATGTTTCCCTCCCTGATTGGGTCATTTTGGGCAGGTTACAGGATTGCAAGAAATTATCAATACTAAAAGTGTCTACAGCTGAGGGTTTAGTGTAAAGATATGAACAGTAGACCAAAAATTCATTAAGAATTTCTTTGTGCAATAATGCTACTTTAACATTTATGTCATGTATTGCATTAATTTGGATTTTATCATTTTTAATACACAAATAATTTTCCAAAAGTCACCAGATCTTTTAGCTTTGAAACGAAATTCAAACAATAATATTCGAAATTTGTAAACCAGCTCTTCAACTGGACAAAGAGTTTAACTCATATCTGAGTTTCTGTAATTGCATTTTCTATTTATTATCATTAGATGCAACAAAGAGCCATTCATATTTTGCTATTTGTTTATCAAATTCTTTAAGTTTAGTGTTGAAAGCTTTGTTATTTTGTGCCATAATTGATATTGTAGCTGCTCTGATATAAGCCTTAAATGCATCCCATCGAATAACAAGTGAAGTAGATCCTTCTGAATTAAATGAGCATTAGTCATGTAATTCTGATAAGAGTTTAGATTTATTATTGTCTTTAAGAGCAATATTCACACTCATACGCCGCCTAGGGTGGGATTGTTGAGTTGAGTTAAGTTGTAGAACACCTGCAGTGTCAGAAATATCAATATTATGAATTGTACGATCAGAAAATGAATTAATTAATGAACGGGAAATTAACAAGTAACCAATGCGAGAATAAGAAATGTGAGGGTTATAGAAAAGGGTAAACTGCTTCTCTTTTGGGTGATGTAAACGACAAATGTCCACCAATTTAGTTGATTTAAAAAAAGGATTTTAAAATAAAATAAGCCTTAGGGGTGCAATATTTGGTTTGAGAATATTTATCCAAAAATGTGTCACGGATTAAGTTAAAGATGCCACAACAATAAGTAAAGTATTCCGAACAACAGTTCAGGCAAACCACAAATTACAATTTAAGCAAAATCAATTTAAACAATAAGTGGCACATTACCTAATTCAATCACATCAGAGGTAAAAAGAGACCAAAGTTCATCATTTTTTGGACCATAAACATTAATAATATGAAAAATATTAGTATCGCTATAATATAACAACCTTTTGCATCTGAAAATTTGGATTATATTTGAACATTCAACTTTTTTACAAAAATGGGTTGCACTGTCAATTGAAATTGATTGATGTAATGTTAGCTCCCATCACCTCTTCCGGGAAAGAAAAGATCCATCAAACGACGATGGGTAAGAGGGTTGGCCCAAAGTGCTGCATCATAGGTGTAGCACTGTTGTATGCATGCGGCAGACTCTGCCTTCTTTTGCAAGTAAAACATCTAAAGCAAGCCTGGTCTGCAAAACCATTGCCCTTATTGCTCCAACCTCAAAGTTAATAGCAGTTAAAGCTCTAGCTGTGTTAGTAGTGAGGCAGCCAACCAAAGTAGACAGCTTTCCAATCTTTAAATCCTTCAATACTACCTCTATAGAAGGAATCATAGGCCCAAAATTGTCACCTACTACTTGTGAAGCACTACGCTTCATTCGTTCGTGAGTTAATATTCCCTTACCATCTATGTCATCTGCATAAGACACTTTATGAAATACTAAAGCTAAATAACTGTGAAGTTGAAAATAAGCATTCTTCCTGCAAATATAATAAATTCCATCAACAACAGGATCCTTCCCAGAAAATATCTGCTCCCACATAGCTTCTAATCTCTGCACACATCACTCCATCCCACCATTTGAGGATTCATTACTGATTCATTTCTTCTTATAAAACATCTTTCCCATTTGTTTCTAATACAAATGTAACTTCTAATATACTTCAGCAACTGTCCGATTTCTTCTTCCTGCTCCTATCTGTCCTTAACTCCTCCCTTTGCCTTTCTCACAATCTTTTCCCTTCTTTCTTCCAATTCTTCAATAAATATATTCTCAGGTCATGTCAGCTTTCACATAATGCTCTCTTTAGGAAATGAAAACGGATAACATCAATTTCAATAGTGTTTCACCCCCTCCACTGATTTTGCACCAGAATTTGGATTCAGATTATTTACAAAGGCATATTATCTAAAAGCATCTCATGATTAATAATTAGAAAAATAATATTCAAAGCAACCTTGGTGATTAAAGATGCTCATAATGATGCTACAGGACAGGGAATAGGTAAGGTCAAGTAGTGATATGTGACACCAACTGCTGTGGACGCAGACAAATACGTGCAGATATAGCAGCCATGCACACCATGACAAGTGAATATTCATGGAGGATGTTGAAAAACACCACCTTCGCAACGTTTTCACCAGACCCATCCTTATGTAATATTTTCATGTTAAATCTATGCTGAATCAGGTTAAGTTTCGTTGGAGCATCCTCAGATGAATTCAGACCCACTAATTGAGCAGTCATCAAGAAAACTAAAGCAATTGCCACATTGTTACTATCACTCTACACTTGTTTGGTGAGCATTATTTTGCTCAAGTCAGATCAAAGGGAAACAAAAATCGAGAATAAGAAAACAAATTCTACTTGTTGTTTTCACTGTGCAAATTCGCAAAACTTCAGTTCATTTGAGGTGATTATATTAGAATAGTTAATTTACTAATCTGATCCTGACCCACAGCAGATTTTCTCTCATTTTGACAACCTTACTCTCCCACTGGAGCCTGGGCTCTAAGAGCTTTCAGGATAGTCAGAACATGATCATAAATCTTTAGCATCTGGGCGTGTGTCACTTAAATTCAAACAGGAAAACACAAATAAATCTTCCCTTTGGTAGTTTTACTCATGGAGGCCTTTCAAAAACCTTCTGTTGGTTCCTAGTCTTGTGCTTTCGAGTCAGGCCAGCTTCAAGCAAAATATGCTCATTCAGGGGCTGAATAACTACCGCTAGGCTTGATCCCAGGAGTCTTGGCTATTCACATGTCTCTGTTTCTTTGATAATTGTTTCTGGATGCATATATAGTTATCCTCAAAGATTAAACATCTTTGGTACAAGCAATGTCTTTGCCAGTAAAATGCCAGACTTTGTCTTTCCCTGAATCTCTTAAGTCGGTAGGTAAGTCTTCCCATATCAGAACTGGGATCAACTCAACGGTTGGCTCTTAGGTCCTCAGTTTAAAGTCCGCATCTTCATCATGTGTCTGTAACTCAACACCTTCCAGTGTAAAATAAGTTATGCAGTTGAGTTTGCAGGGTAAACCCTTGCCCAATATTTTGACTCGACTCAATTCACATATTGCAAACTGATGATTTTCCTTAAGAGCCCCTATCTTTACAGGGACCATAAAGTGAAATTAGATTTGTGCTTTTTTTGTTTGAAATACATAGAACTTGGTCTTGTTTTCCTGAGAGGGGTAGGTCTGTGTTCTCTACTGTTCTAACAGCAGAGAGGGTAGCTCCAGTATTGAACAAAATTGATATGGCGTGGCCATTCACCTCTCCACCCACATATGGCCCACTCTGGTCTACCTTTAGAACTGCACCATGTCTGTAATTCTATTCCCCTATCTTTCAGCGTCATTGTGATTGATCAGAATCTGGGACACCCACAATGTAATAGACTGGGAACTGTTGGAAACTTTCAAGGTTCATGGAAGGGTTTTGCTGAACCTTGGGGTTCAGATTTCAATTAAATTGTGGGTTAGCCATGTTTTGTTGCATCATTGGAGCTTGAGGCATATTGGCACTATAAGGTATTTTCACTTGCATATTTTGCTTTGGTGTGGCATTCGTGTTTGTTATTTGAACATCATTTTGCATTCGGTTTGGGTCCAGCCTACATTCATGTCTCCAATGTCCCACATCATTACAAATAAGACATGAATTAGTCTTTTTCAACATAGCTATGTCCACTTATGAACTGTGATCAACAGTCATCCCTCACCTCCACTTCTGGAACAAAGTCCCCTTTCTGGCTCATCTGACCACTACCATGATGCCAACTACCTGCATTCCTACACATGGACCAGAACCAGACCCTGAATTCGCCACATTTGGGCAATTCTGACACACTTTCTGTGAACTTTTCAATCTTATTCTGCCTCGCTTTCAAATCTGGACTGCAATACTTCACATATCACAAAATCTCATCAGGAGACTTTGACTACAACAGATCAAATTCTGTTGTATATGGACACTAATCTCTGGACGCAAATCAAGATCAAATTGTCACTGGGCACTGCTGAGATTTTACCTTTCTGGATTCCAACACCACTTTGCTGTCTGCAAACCGGCATAAGCCATTTATAATAAGCATAGACAAGCTGATCTAACTCTAGGGTAATTCTGGTTATTTTGAGCCAATTGGATTGTATCCGTGGGAACTTCTTTTCCAGAAAAGTAATTACCTGGGTATGTATGCCCGTAACAATAGGGGAAGGCATCTCTTCATGGCTCAGTAGCCAGCAAAGCCACAACCACTTTACATTCTGCCCATAACTCATTCAGAAGCACAATATAAAAGAAAATATTTAAATCTGCGCACAGCACTTTCAAAATGTTCACAAACATCTCCACTTGTGTTCACCAAAGGTTGGGTTATCTCACAACTTCAGGGTACATGCACATATCCAACACCATGTACCTCTCTCAGTGGGTACCTCTTATACACCCTATTGTCTGGACTAGTCCCCCCTTTGATCCCCAAGTATCGTCTTTTTTATTCTGTTTTGTTTCCCTCCTAGACCACCTATACTTGTGCTTTCGAACCTCACTCCACTCCAGATACTGCCAACTAAATCCTTGATATGTAATTTCTCACATGATGTGCTCATATCCTTACAAAGTCTTCACTTAGAAACATTTGGAAAGTTCCTTAACTCCTGAGTTTTAGACAAGTCAGCACCATATTCTGGTGCTAACTCCTCACATTTTTCGTGGGTTTTCTGTGGAATGAGCTCCCACTTGACCTGAGATCATTGAAAAACAAACTCGCCTTAAGGAAAAAACTCAAGACTTGGCTGTTTCCTCAACTTCATTAATGGGCTCCACGCTTACTACAGCACTCACCAGCGCGGGGAAGGCCTCAGGCAGCGTTGTGCTCTATAAATCATAAATACAATACAATATACAATACAATAGAAGCATACCCTGCAGCTTAAAAACAAGTATTCTTTCTTGTTTTATCCAGCTACAAATCCCAGGTCAATATTTTCTTCGACAAGCTCCTCAAATTCTGCCTTTAAACAGAAAGCATCCAACCCCCTAGAAGTGGTCTCTCTCTCCTGAGTTTGTGCCGTAACTTGTTCCTAATTATTAACAAATACGTGAAGGCTAGGAAGGGCTCTATCCACCTGGCCTTCATGGATTTGTCCAGTGCCTTTGACACTGTTAATTGGGACAAATTGTGGACTATGATGGAAGGTATGGGCATAGAAGAAGCACTGGTATCTCTCCTCCACAGGTTATATTTTAACACCACAGTCACCATAAGATACGGCACCCAAAGGGAAAAAAAACGTTCCGATTGCCTCAACAGAGGGTGTCTGACAAGGGTATATTTTAGCGCCCTTTTTGTTTTTATTATACACAAATGGGTTGAAAACCCTTTTATTAAGTAGAAAGATTTAATTTTACTAAAATTGGTAGCAAACCTGTTCCCTTATTAGTTTATGTTGATGGCACAGTGTTAATGGCAACTGCAGCTAATGAATGAATGCGTACGGGAACTGCACTCGTTTAGCCAATATTTTAAATGTTTAGATGGTACGTGTGCTGCGTTAGATTAGTGCCTGCCCACTGCGTAATAACAAGGTGTGTGGACTGGTACCAAAAGTAACCAGGACTCTAGCGCGCACCAACAATGATTAAATTCTCCAATAAGTGCAATCAAGTTTGATTTTATCCCATCATTAAACAAAATAGCATCACAAATTTATTTACATATTGGTCAATACCGTATGTATGTTAGACATTCAATCAACACGAAAAAATGTATAATTAAACAATTCATAAATCACATAAAATATTCATCACAGTTGAATAAACCCAATGCATTTCGGGGCACAAGCCCCTTCGTCAGGGGTCTGTTGTAAAAAAGAAAGAGAAAAGAGAGAAAAGAAAACTAAGTTACTTCTAGTGCTTAGGGGACAGTGACATTTAAACATGTCGGGTTTTTTAACCGCTCTTACCGCAACTATGAAATCTCGAATCCAATCATGAATTGGGTATTAATATTGCACGCGGCTGTACATAATCTAAGGAGTAAGAAGATATTCAAGATATTGAGCTCAGTATCACATCGTCAATAATGCAATGCAGAGAAACATTTTTTTTAGGTTGTTCCTAACCTCTAGCATTGTGTATTTTTTCATTTCCTTCGCAGTTTATGCATTTGCAAGATTTCAGGTAAATAGCATTTTCGCATTAGTATCTATAAGCGCTTGTGTTACTTAAAGCGCAAGTGGCAATGTGTTCACTTGAATATCTTCTTACTCCTTAGATTATGTACAGCCGCGTGCAATATTAATTCCCAATTCATGATTGGATTCGAGATTTCATAGTTGCGGTAAGAGCGGTTAAAAAACCCGACATGTTTAAATGTCACTGTCCCCTAAGCACTAGAAGTAACTTAGTTTTCTTTTCTCTCTTTTCTCTTTCTTTTTTACAACAGACCCCTGACGAAGGGGCTTGTGCCCCGAAATGCATTGGGTTTATTCAACTGTGATGAATATTTTATGTGATTCATGAATTGTTTAATTGTACATTTTTTCGTGTTGATTGAATGTCTAACATACATTCGGTATTGACCAATATGTAAATAAATTTGTGATGCTATTTTGTTTAATGATGGGATAAAATCAAACTTGATTGCACTCATTGGAGAATTTAATCATTGTTGGTGCGCGCTAGAGTCCTGGTTACTTTTGGTACCAGGCCACACACCTTGTAACTGCAGCTAATGGCCTTCAGAAATCCCTTAATATTTTTGCTGATTTTATGTCCTCACTTGACCTAAAAGTTAATTTTACAAAATCTTATATAATGGTCTGTGGCCCTCAGACCACAAAAGTTGATAACCTTGTTGTGCGGGACAAGAGAATAGAAAAGGTAGACAACTTCAAGTACCTGGGGAACTTATATATTAACCAGTTGAATTGGGAACGACTTGCCACAGCAAGAGCACATCATACAATCAGGGTTGTGGATGGGCTATTCAACTTTGCATGTAAAATGGGACACAAGACTGTGAGGGAACTAATCACCTAAAGCAAAATGTTTTTCCATTGCAAAATATGGGACTGGGGTGTGGGAACATCATAAAAGCCGTCAGCTACAAACATTGGAAAACAAATTCACCAAAAGGCTATTGATGACCCTGAATAGTGCCCCAAACCATTCCTATTGGAGAGGCAGTGACTTTATGCCAACTCATCAACAGCGTAATATGGAGGTGTATCTGAGTGCAGCGCTTTCTCTGCCAACAAGGGATCTAGCTGCTCTCTGGCCACAGCGTTCTGGTTCTTTCCTTCTCCCGGATTTTTATTTTCTGCCAAGTGGGTTCCAGCTGCTCTTGGCAATGTTGTGGTGTCCCTTTCCCTCAGGTATTGATTCTGCCCACTGTTTTAATTGGTGAATTTGTTGGATCTTGCAGCTGTCATGGACCAACACCGTATGTAACAGTATTCTCCTGGACAGTGACTCATTTTCTTTGAGGAGGTGGCACACAACTTGATATTTTGGAAGGTGTTTCCTGTCCCTTGCCAGTAGTTGTTCTAGGTAGTTTTTTGTTATTACTGTGTAGTGTATGCTAGATTCTTCGGGCATGTTTAAAGGTTCTATGCCTAGAATGTCTTTTTCTTAAATAAAAAAGTAAAAACGAACGACAGTTTATAGATGTATGCGTCGTTTTTAACCTAGTTCCATATTTTGGGTAGTGTATTGTCCCTTACTGGAGGATGGTCTATGTAGTTTTGGCTTGTAATTTTGCAAAGCCTGTATCCCTTTCGTAAGGGATAGGAAGGAGTTTATTCCCACTTCCAGGTTGTAGCCATCTTTCCTCTTCTCGAGGGGTGGTTTATGGGGTTGTCTTTCCCTTTATCACAGTGTATGGGTGGCAGTCCCATTTAATGGACTGTGTTGTGTTACTTATGTCTGTGAGTCACTTTGTGCTGTGTTTTGGTTTTATTGGGTGTGTGTTAGTCAAGCTGTGCCTCACATTTCTGTTTGTTGTAGTGGGTGTTAGTCCAATCTACTCAGCTTTAGGGGGTGTCAGTCCCACCTATGTTATTAGTTATGGGTTTTAGTCCCATTTACTAAGTTTATAGGGGGTGTTAGTCCAACCTATTGACTTTGTAATGGGTTTCCGTCCTATTTACAGTCTGCATTATGGGTTGGAGTACCATTTTGGTATGTTGTTTTGGTTGTGTTCCTTACATAGGAATACCTACTTGAGTGCAGTCCACCCATAGTTTGGAGTACATACATGGGTGCGGTCCACCCATAGTAAGTAAGTACGTACATGGGTGCGGTCCACCCACAATTTTTGTTATAATAGTAAGGAATGCGTACATGGGTGCGTTCCACCCATAGTGTCTGTTTCAAATTTAACACCTTCAATGCTATGGAGATTTTCCTCCTGTGCTGGATATTATTATTTCCCATTGTTCATGACAAGGTCAGCTCGTCATAAGCACACAACCAGTGTACTGCATGACGAGCTGAGCTCGTCATGAGCATGAAAGGGGTTAAGTTGTACGTACATGGGTGTGGTCCACCCATAGTATTTGAGTTCTGGGGTGTTTCACTCCCATGTGTCTCTTCACTGTGTAGAGTTCTCATAGTCTTTTTCTACCGTGTTTCTCTGCACATTGTTTCACATGTATTGTCATGTGGTGTTTTCTAACTATTTGTCAGTGAGCTAAACATTCTTTGCTCTTTCTTTTTGTGTTTTTTATTAATGGAACAAGGATGTTGATAGTTTGTGTATAGCTTTTCACTCTTCTTTCTTCCTCTGTGTAGTCTGTGTTCCCACTCGTGGTGTGGTTTTTCACCATTTACCCCTGGATATTGGACTATTGATTTCATTTGTATATTTTGTCTATAGTTCTCTTTCATTTTAGTATGGTTTAATATGTTTTCAATTTTAAAGGGAGAAGATAATGTAGTATCTTAATGCTATGTTTATAGTGTTCCCCTTTACCTTGTAACTAGCTGCTCAGCCAGTGTGAGTGTTCTGTGTGGAATGTTGACATGAGTGGAATGCTTGGGTGCCTGGTGTGAGTGAGGCAGTTGGAAGATGGGCTGAGCAGCTACCAGGCTGCTCCTGGTGGGGCTGTTACTATGGATGTTAAGAACTTAATAAATAACTTGAAAGACACAACCTGTCTACGTCTGCTGTGTCACCTCTTCTCGAGGAACCTGCTTATTACAAACTGCGGCTAGAGTTTGTAGAGGATCGTATAGCTGGAGCCCCTTTTTTCTATGGTAAAAAATGTGGCTGTCGGAACTAATGTTTTCATTTGAAGTAATCAAAGACTGCCAAAACCTTGCAAATGCTCTAAAAATAACTAGGCTCCTCTTTGTGAGGGATAAATAAAATTAGATAGGATTTGGGCACTTTTATGCTATTATTAAAGAGGCGTTTTACTACAGGGCCACTTTGCACTATCTAGAAGAAGATGAGATGGGTCTACCACAGTGCACCTTGCCCCACTGCAATATTATTGAACTTTTACTACCGATTTGCAGACTAGATTTTATTTAACTAGGTTCCATTTACGCACCGTGCACTTTTTGTTGACACTTCCACGCCAAAGTAGGTGGGCTGACAAGCTCACACCTAGTCCGTGTGACAACTCTACGGGCCAAAGCACTATACACTTTATTCTATTCTGTATCCTATACAAATCAGCAAGGAGTACATTTTAGTCCCTTTATTAAGGAAAATCTGCCCTTGTACATATATTGATGGTTTTAACTTCTGGTACACAGGCCTCCCCTGATATCTGTATTGTGGTGGCTAACTGCATAAAAGTTTCAATGGTCATGAAAAAACGCTATGAGTAAGAGTTTCGGCATAACAAATGGTTTTATTGTACGTTGTTTTAAACCGTTCACTATTGATCTAGAATTTATGCCATTTTGAATCATATGACCTGCATGATACCATGCTGCTCCAATTCAATTACTGTATGTAAAGAATTTCATCTTCCTTGAATTTTATGAATTGTTCTTCTCTTTTATCCTATTGGTTGCAATTTTTTTAGAATCTGTGATAATTTTATTGTAAACTTTTATGGTTCTCTTGAAGCGAAAAAAAGTTGTTCTTGATTGATTGATTGATTGACTCAGGGTCTTTCTCAACATCCACAACAGTGATCTCACCTGGTGAGCTCCTCTAGTTTGGGGTTGTGCTCCCAAATCTAGTGTACTAGCAATACCCACCTGCAAGGTGATATCTGGGGGGCCCTGCAGACCACCCTTTCCCACTCCAGAGGGCTCCTTTTAGGTGGTACATTGTCAGTGAGTCCCCTAACAGCTTCTTTGCCTCTGTGCCCCCATCTTTAAAACGGCACAGGTGCAGAGACAAAGGGATTCCCTCATTTGCATTGGGCCATGCACCCATGCAAATGAGGGAACGCCCTCTTGAGAAAGCACCTGCAATGTGTGTGCACCAGTGCTTTCAGTATTACAGAGGGGACGCACAAGTGTCTGTGGCCCCTTCTGTAATACGAAAGTGCCGCAGGGGGGAGGAAAGCTAGAGCAAAATCCCTCTGAATCCCTGGGGCACTTTATGTAATACAGCCCTATGGTTTGTAATGATGACAGTGGTGCTCGTGGTGCTCAATAATGGTCAATGTCTACAGGCGTTTGGTTTCTTCTAGCTTGATCAACAGCATTATAAGGAGATAGTTGGAAAGTTTAAGTTTAAAAAAATCCCAAAAGTCATCACTGTAGTCACAATTGCTTTCACCTATGTTTTTTCTCATTCCCACCTACTTCTCATGATTTCTTTCTTTCCTCTTTTCTCTTTGCTATTGCAGGGTACATCTCTATACTCTCAATCACATTTTCTCTCCATCCCTGCTGTTCTGCATCCTACTTTGCCTCCATCCATGTACAGAACCTATTTTCTGCTTGAGTTTATATGTCTCTTTCTCATAAGTTGGTTGTGTATGCGGAGCCCCGCTGATACATCCCCTGGTGAGGCACACCAATTTGGATCACACACAAGTGCTTCTTTAGTATTGTATTCTTCGTTTATTTCATTTCAGTAACTTATATTCATTTTGATCATAGATGACTTGAATATTAAACAGCATATCCAACAGTCGTTATCCATAACATTTAAACATTGGCCTCCAATGCATTTCGGGCTTGAGGGCCCTTGGTCACGGAGAGCTGAGGAGGAAGCACAGGGGGGGGCGGTAGTGAGAAACTATATCACAATAAAGAGAGTAAGGGGGTCTACTAGGGTGATAAGGTGTCTGGGCTCATTCGTTGTCTCTAGTGCACGAGGCTGTAGTGAGGGGTGGGGAATGTGAAGGGAAATTGCCGTCGGTGAGTCAAACTAAAGCAAACATGTTAAAAATGGTGAAGACAAAGCGTCTTTGCATCTTACTTTAAAGTTACGCGTAGCGTCTGTAGACGTTCTCCATCGATCATCCGTTCGCTGTTCCTAACGCGTGTAGGACAGCCTGCTAAATATTTACATGAACAGTGATGACGGACTAGCGCCCGATGGTTACGGGGGCCATCTTGGAATGGTGTGTTTAAAGAAAAGATGCTAGAAAGGCAGGGGCCTGAGGGAAAGTGTCAAGGGAAAAGCCACAGTGTGCTATGTATATGAGAGGGTACAATTAATAGACAATAAAGACAAACATATGTGGTTCAGACAGGAATAGAGAGGCAGGTGAAGCAGCAACATGGTATGATACAAATGGTCCTACAGGTAGCAGCTAAATTCTGTCCGATCATTGAGCCCGTGGGGCTTAAGAGTTTGCAGAAGGTAGGTCCATTCAAGTTCTCTCTTGAGTAGCAGTTTAGAGTTGTCTATGCCTTCTTTTTTGGACACTATCTCTAGGACCAAAAATTTTAATTGGGCGATGGTGTGAAATACTAGCTAAACCCACTGAGCTAACCAAACGACACCGTGGCACTCAACCTTGCCTGAATTGCGGTCACTGCAACAGTGTAATCAGGGGCAATGAAATACAACATCCTATGAAAGGACACAACATCAAACTCCACGTAGATGCCACCTGCGATTCTACCAATCTGATTTATGCCATCAAATGCCCATGTGGCAAGCTATACATAGGGAAGACCGAACGAAAGATTAAAACCAGACTAAACGAACACAAGTCTAACATTAGACTAAAAAGTGAGAAATCCAGCATTGCCTGTCACTTCGTGGAAGCACGCCACACCATCGCCCAATTAAAATTTTTGGTCCTAGAGATAGTGTCCAAAAAAGAAGGCATAGACAACTCTAAACTGCTACTCAAGAGAGAACTTGAATGGACCTACCTTCTGCAAACTCTTAAGCCCCACGGGCTCAATGATCGGACAGAATTTAGCTGCTACCTGTAGGACCATTTGTATCATACCATGTTGCTGCTTCACCTGCCTCTCTATTCCTGTCTGAACCACATATGTTTGTCTTTATTGTCTATTAATTGTACCCTCTCATATACATAGCACACTGTGGCTTTTCCCTTGACACTTTCCCTCAGGCCCCTGCCTTTCTAGCATCTTTTCTTTAAACACACCATTCCAAGATGGCCCCCGTAACCATCGGGCGCTAGTCCGTCATCACTGTTCATGTAAATATTTAGCAGGCTGTCCTACACGCGTTAGGAACAGCGAACGGATGATCGATGGAGAACGTCTACAGACGCTACGCGTAACTTTAAAGTAAGATGCAAAGACGCTTTGTCTTCACCATTTTTAACATGTTTGCTTTAGTTTGACTCACCGACGGCAATTTCCCTTCACATTCCCCACCCCTCACTACAGCCTCGTGCACTAGAGACAACGAATGAGCCCAGACACCTTATCACCCTAGTAGACCCCCTTACTCTCTTTATTGTGATATAGTTTCTCACTACCGCCCCCCCCTGTGCTTCCTCCTCAGCTCTCCGTGACCAAGGGCCCTCAAGCCCGAAATGCATTGGAGGCCAATGTTTAAATGTTATGGATAACGACTGTTGGATATGCTGTTTAATATTCAAGTCATCTATGATCAAAATGAATATAAATTACTGAAATGAAATAAACGAAGAATACAATACTAAAGAAGCACTTGTGTGTGATCCAAATTGGTGTGCCTCACCAGGGGATGTATCAGCGGGGCTCCGCATACACAACCAAGTTATAATTCAAAGTGTTTCAGACGGATAACACTACCCTTGAGTGCACCCAGAACTTATAAACTTCTACCTACCTTCTCGTTGTGCACCCCTCCTTTTCCACTATTTTCTTTCTCATAAGTGGCACATTAACATACATTCAAAGCCTCGAATTGAGCTGGTCTTGCTGGGGCGGTCATCTCATCTAGCAATAACCTAAAGTTCACAATTATTCTCAAGTTAAAGGTATCATGTGAGGGAAAGTGCAAGAACTTTATTATTCCTTGTGATCTTATTCCATTGTTTGATCCAGATATATGTGTGTAATCCAACCTCGGTTGTCATGTAATATGCAGGTGTGCCTCCTGGCATCTCAAAGCACCTCAAAGAAGCTCTCACTCAACAGTGATCATCTTCACATAAACAAAATATAAAAAGTAAATAAAAACATTAAACAATATTTCTTGCCTGTTCACTAGAAAATTCAACATCAGCAATCACTATAGGGAATATGGGGAATAACACCCTCATGGCACTATCAAACATAAGAAGTAAACCCTTGACTAGCGGGAAATCAATCTGATTAGTGCAGTCTACTGCAGTGGACAAAGAATCAACCGAACACCAAGCTCAGTTAGTACACTCTAACAATAGAAGTTTAATAATTCTCTATCTTGGTGCGGCTGATAGCATTTCAGTAACTATCCTGGGATGTTGGATTACAAAGTATCTGAAAAGCAAACTTCAACTCTTTGCAGCATGAGTACTTATTTTTATAAGCACAAGTAAGTGTGGGCTGAAAATCCGTTCCGCTCGCGGATTTTGTGAGTTTTTGGCAATTTCGCGGATCGTGGGAAATTGTCAAAAAATTCGCAATTCGCAAGCTGGTGGATTTTTTTGCTTGGTCCGCTTCAAAAATACAATCTCGCGCACGCGGCGTTGACTTATCCTGATTCTGAGTTCGCCGAGTTGTTTTTCCTCCCGGTTTGCGTGGGCTGCTCCATTTTGGATCTGGCTGCGTGATCGCGTGAGACTTTTCAACCGCGAGTACGTCATAGCGGCCCGCCATCTTGCACTGCGAGAGTTTGAGAATGCGACTACGTCATAAGGGGCCGCGATCCCGCATCGCGGGAGTAAACAATTGCAAACACGTAGCTGCGATGCGCAGCTGACTTCCGGAGGGAGATTTGAACAGCTCGCTTTCGCGAACTTGCAAAAATTGCAATTATGCACAATAAATATACCGCAGGCAGCATAAACCTTCTGAAAATGATGATTTGGATCAGAATAACTCCTCAGATTGACATTTGGCTGCACTTTTTTGTGCAAGTAGTCCATTTTTGGGGGGGTGGGAGGAAGGAAGTGCCCTAGAGTCTCCAACTTCCTGTTCCTGTCCAGCAGGCTCCTCCCAGTGCTTTGTCCATGTCCTGATCACTTTTCACATTTGGATCTGGAGCTGGAAGGATTACTTTTTGTGGCTGCTGCTGGATATTTGTATTTGAGGACTTTTTGGACTTTGGATCACTTTTTGATTACTTTTGGATTTGAGATTTTACAAGTAAGTTGGTGTTATTTGTTTGGGGCATTGCAGTTGCTGCAACTACAATTTTTAAACTTTTTCACAACTTTAAAAAAAATATATTGTGGGTAGCCACCGTATCTAGTAGGCCCAGGGTTAGTCATGGGTGAATGATACAACTGTTTCTGTGAGTTTTGTTGAACTTAAATATAATTTTGTCATGGAATTGAATAGCTCACTGTTATTTATATGTGGATTTATTTTTTAATTTTGGGGTGCGTGTAAAGCCACACTAGCCAGTAGGCCCAGGGGTAGTGAGTGGTGCATGGACCAAGTCTTTCTGTGGGGTGTCTTGAATTTAAACATCATTTTGGGCATGGATGGCATTAGATTGTGGTGATTTTTGTGTGTTTTTTGATTTTCTGGGATGTTGTTGGGGCCTGGCCATTTTGAGGCCTGGTCCAGGCAGGGACTGGCCATGTGGGTGTGGATCAAGGGGCCATTTTGAAGCCAGGCAGTGTGCTTTGTGTCATAGGCCTGCACCCAGTCTGCCTTGCTTTCATCCATTATGCCCAGGGGTAGTCAGTGGTGCATGGACCAAGTCTTTCTGTGGGGTGTCTTGAATTTAAACATCATTTAGGGCACGGATGGCATTGGATTGTGGTTATTTTTGTATGGTTTTCGATTTTTTGAGGTGTTGTTGGGGCCTGGCCATGTGGGTGGGGACCATTTTGAGGCCTGGTCCAGGCAGGGCCTGGCCATATGGCTGGGGGTCAAGGGGCCATTTTGAAGCCAGGCAGTGTGCTTTGTGCCATAGGCCTGCACCCAGTCTGCCTTGCTTTCATCCATTATGCCCAGGGGTACTCAGTGGTACTCAGTGGTGCATGGACTAAAGCTTTCTGTGGGGTCTCTTGAATTTAAACATCATTTAGGGCATGGATGGCATTGGATTGTGGTGATTTTTGTGTTTTTTTGGGGGGTGTTGTTGGGGCCTGGCCATGTGGGTGGGGGCCATTTTGAGGCCTGGTCCAGGCAGGGCCTGGCCATGTGGCTGGGGGTCAAGGGGCCATTTTGAAGCCAGGCAGTGTGCATTGTGCCATAGGCCTGCACCCAGTCTGCCTCCTTTCATCCATTATGCCCAAGGGTACTCAGTGGTGCATGAAACAAATCTCTCTGTGTGGTCTCTCTTCTATTAATGTAGACATCCATTGTTGATTAGAAATAATTGCAATTTTTTTTTGGTCTTTCCATTTTTGGGTGTGTTGTAATAATAATAAATGCCTAGTTGCAAATATTAATTGAAGCACGACATATGCAACATTTATTTAACTGATGTTACTCTGGCTTCCTTTGCTTTTAGGTGCACAAAGAGAACCACGAATCATCCTCATCGTTCATCATCAGTGCCAGGAAGAAGTCCTGCTGTGGTGTGTGCACAACGTCACGTGACGTCATGTGTGGCCACAGACAACTCTGCAACTCGTGCAACTGCGGCCTGCTGTTCTGACATCTGAATTATATGGGCCCAAAGAAAGGTGGCCGTAGCTCCTCTACCAAGAAATTTGCCAAGTGCCACTGCCAGTAAGAAGGAGCAAAAGAAGCAAGCGGCGCCACTTACTAAGGAGACTGGTGTGCCCACAGACACTTATTTTGGGATAAAAACTACGCCTGCAGCAGCGGTGTCCGCCGGGGACCAAGCTGGGAGCAGCACCTCAGCTTCATTGGTCTCAGTGCCACCACGCCAAGTTAGGCCCAATGCCATGAGTGCCGCTGAGGCAGCCACTTTAATTGCTCAATCACCATCGACCAGTGATGTTGGCTTTGACTCATCGCAAGAAAGTGGCATCCAATCAACGCAGGGTGTAACTCAACAGACTAGTGTTCAACCACAGCCGCAACGACAACCACGGGTGCAACAAGGAGAGAAGCAAGGAGAGGTGCAAGGAGAGGCGCAAGGAGAGGCGCAAGGAGTGGCGCAATGAGTGGCGCTGGCGCAAGGAGTGGCACAAGTAGAGGCGCAAGGAGTGGCGCAAGGAGTGGCGCAAGTAGAGACGCAAGTAGAGGTGCATGGAGAGGCGCATGGAGAGGCGCAAGTAGAGGTGCATGGAGAGGTGCATGGAGAGTCACAACTGCCCACAATGCTTGTTCCTCCAGAAGTAGGGGCACATCAGGAAATCGAGATTCAAGCGGAGGTATCATCTGAGCAAGCCAATCCTCCCGATGATCCATTGTCTTCCAGATCCCCAGCAAGAAAAAGGTCAAGGAGGGCTAGTACAAGTTCTTCTTCAAGCCTCCTTCCTTCTGATGATCTAGATCTTGATTGGAACCCGCCAATGCAGTCTGAGAGGGAGGTACGCCATGAGCCGACAAAGGTAGCTAAGCCTAAAAGGAAGGTTCCCGCAAGGCTTTCACTTATGGGTGATGACGACAAACAAGAAGTAGAGTTGGTGTATTCTGCTGCTGATGAACAGTCTGACGATGACAACCCAGTCATCAAAGTCGTCACTCCAGCACCAGCGGGCATGCAGCAGACAGACATTTTTACCCTATCCCGAATTGCTGCTGAGTGGATGTGGGAGGTGTGGCACTGGTACCGCCACCAACACAGGTAACTACTACACCAACATGACCTACAGCTGCCATATTTTCTCTTCAGAAGGGCCGGCAGGGACCTCCATCCAGCTCGACCTCCGTTACCTCAAGTAGTGGTGCTGTAACTGTAAGTGCGGAACAGAGTCAAATTCGGCCACGCCCATCCTCCACTTCATCTGGCATTGAAAGTAGCACCTCCACCATCACCACCAGAAATCTCAACTCCCCAGTTTGGGACTTCTTTAGTATTAGCAAAAAGGCGGAAAACCTAGTTATTTGTTCGATTTGTAAAACTGTAGTTAGTCGGGGTAAGCTTGGTACCAACTATGGTACCGGAGGCCAGAGAGGTCATCTCCAAAAACACCACACTATCCAGTGGGAGGTGCACCTAAGTAAGATCCGGGCAGCCAAAAGTACAACAAATTCAAATGTATCCATTGATATTGCATCTGATTATGACGAGGGGCTGATCGTGCAGGGGGGAGGTGAAGAAGTGACAGATATTTCTTCTGGTACACACAGTACCCCTGGCAGCAGCACTGCAGGGGTAGCGCCCACACCCTCTACCCCAGCATCATCGATGAGGCACACTAAGAGTCTGGGAGAGACACCAATGTGAAAAAGTACATCAGTGAGCCTAACTGGGTTGAAAGGATGTTTTGGTCGGAGGTGCCATTTGAACGCAACCACCCAACGGTAGGTCTTTATAATGCAATGCTGGCTAAAATGTTAGCGCTGGACGTTCTCCCTTTTTCTTTCATGGAAGGGGTGGGTTTTCGAGAATTTGTGGCAACAGTCTACCCTAAATGGAAGGTTCCTAGCCGGTTCTATTTTAGCAGAGTTGCGGTTCCAGTACTACATCAAGATGTGCTGGAGGTGATTGGGGCAGCTTTGCAGAAGAGTGCTGTTCACACTATCCACCTGACAACAGACATGTGGACCAGTTGCCAAGCCCTTGATTACATGTGCATCACTGGACACTGGATCTCTTTTGAAGGGGTTAGAGACAAGATGTCTCCAGGTGTTGACACTGCCACAATTTTTCAAGCTACTCGGAAACATGCAACAGTAGCCATGTTTGCCATGGAGAAATTCTCATACTGCGGTAAACATTTTGGAGGAGTTTTACAGTAAGGTCTTTAAATGGCTGCATCCAAGAAAGCACGTGATGGTTATGTTTCCACGGATAATGGCAGTAATATAGTTAGGGCCATCAGAGTGCCGTGTTCGGCGCACAGTATTAACATTGTTGTTCAAGATTTCTTGAAAAAAGAAAACAAAGTCAGCAAGTTACTGACCACATGCGGAAGAATCTGCACACATTTCAACCATTCTTTTAAGGCCCGGAAGCAGCTGAGGATCATTCAACGTGACCATAGAGTGCCAGTCAGAGGACTCATCTAGGAGATGGCAACACGTTGAAATTCAACCTTCTACATGCTTGAGTGTCTGTTTGAGCAGTGCTTGGTAATCAATGAGTATGTCTTTGCACTGGGTTCTTCTATGAAAGACATGAGGCTAGAGGAGGAGGAATGGGACCTAGTTAAAAGCCTGACAGACATGATTCGTCCTTTTGAGGTCTTCACGTGTGAAGTCAGCAGGGAGGACTGTACTTTGGGCAAAGCTATCCCATTGTTGCGCATGCTAGAGCACCAACTGAAGGCGGTGCCTTCAACGTTCAAAGATGATACTGACAAGCAAGGCGCATATCAGTTAGCGGAGAGCTTATTAACCCGCCTACTTGACAATGCAAGGCTTAATGGAATATATTTTGATCAACATTACATGTGTGCCACTATTCTGGACGCACGGTACAAAAAGGCACTGGCTAGCAATACATTCATTCCTTTTAAAGAAGCAGATGTTTCAAAGTACAAACATTGGCTAGCTCTGTCAGCCACTCGGTTTGAAAAAGAGCGGCAGGAAATTGAAGGAACCGGCAGAAGTACTACTGAATCAGCAGGCCATCCGGCGTCAAGGTCCACTTCTGTGGCCGAAGGCAGTCACTTTCCCACAAAGCCATTACCGACAGCAGCAACCATATCATCATCCTCACCTGCACCAGGCCCAGCCATAATATTGTCGGAAGTGGATTGGATAACTCATCAAGGGTTTGCTCGTTCCAGTGCTGATGCAAAGGCCACAGATGGTACACAAAGTGGAGCAGCCCTGGATGACCTTGAGTGGATGGTGCAGGCTTATCTGGATGACCCAACAGATGTCTACATTGATCACAACCCATTGATGTATTGGTATGGGAAAAAGGGTCAATGGCCACTGATCACCAAGCTGGCTCTAAATTATTTGTCTTGACCACTCGCAAGCGTGTCTTCTGAACATGTTTTCAGTGCTGCTGGTGCCATTGTAACTTCAAAAAGGACCCGCCTCTCACCCAGATGAATCAGCACTTCATACCACCAGATTACAAAATACGTGAATCCACGCAGGAAGAAGAGGAGGACACCGACTTAGGTGACAGAAGTTCTTCTCTGTTAGCTGACCTACTCCCGTTGCAAGTCACAGAGTTTGAGGACAAGCTCTATTTCCCTGACACCTAAGTCTGAAATACTGACTTCCTTTTTTTTCGTCCTTATTCACTTTTATTCCTGGGTGTCTTTCTTTGTTTTGCAACTTTTACCACAAGAAAACTCTAATCACAAGAAATCCATCACCAGCACTTTCTTCGTCTTATTACCTTATTGAAGGTGCCGCTGTCTGCATTCCTGAAGTTCACAATTTCACAACTCAGTCATGCTCCTCTATCCTCCTCCTCCAGACTCCCACTATCCATTTCCCTCAAGGCAGATGGCTGGATTACGCAGAATCAAGAAACTGTCGCTTCGTAGACGAGTCCCCTCAAAAGAAGTGGGACTGGAATTACTGACTATATGCTGATTGCTGATGCTGACTGTTACTTCAGAAATTGACACGAGAGGCTGCCCTGTGGGCCTTAACTTTAAGAAAAAGATGCAGCCAAAAAGTGGAACAAGTAATGAATAATGAGATGGCATGCAGTGGACAACACTGTCTGTCTGGCTCTGTTGAAAGCAATTGTTGTTTGTTTGTTGTGCATGAAATGAATCATATGTTTTCTGTTATTATTCAATCTTTTACACACTAAATCTAACTCAAGTCTACTCTGTTTTTACCTTGTTTAATTCAAATTGTACTTCTACTGCAGGGGCCACTACGTTGCATTCTTTAATATGGAAAATGTCCTTGGACTCACTGTGTGTAGACTGTGACTGCATGAACAACATTGAGTTTGCCAATATACCTTGATGATGATGAGTCTTGATGGTCAAAGTTACATATTATCTTTATTCTTTACAGTCACTCACTGGGATGGATGCTGGATCATCATCGTCGGTGTGTACGGAAGAACTATGCCATTTCGTGAGTGGCAAACAGGTAAACAAGTCAACAACAACCACAGCAGAACTACTTGTCTGTCTAGTCGTGGTATGGAGTGGTCGAGCCAGTAAAGTGTTGACAGCAGTTCATGTAAAATTGCGGCTATGTGGGTTGCTGCATACAATTAGATATGCTTTATCTGTCAGTGTCAAAGAGGTATGCTACATCAGGATGGTTCACTCCGTGGTGCCTGCCTTGACTGTCAGCATGACCCTGGCCTGCTGTGTGCTAATTACTATCCTTGAAAAGGAGACTCAGAGTACGCACTTTAGAAATGATGCTCGTTGTATGTAATACCGTTGCCTCCCAAACTGAAAGTGTTATTTTTGCACTACACATCGTACCTTATATTTTTTCTCCGTGGTGTTTTAATATCACTTCCTGTTTTTCCCTCAACAATTACAGGCAGGAATTTAACCTGTTGCGATGGTAAAAACATTAACTCAGGCTTACCGTTACCAATCCGCAATTCCGAATCCGCCAGGCAGGCAGTGGGCAGTGTGTCTGGTCACCAAGATTGATCAATGGAGTGTCAGATGGAATGGAGGAGTAACACAAATAAGAGGAATGGCTGGATGCATGCAACTTCCCAAATTGAACAGGACAACTACAACATACAGTTACAGTATCCTCTTCACTTCTCCTTATCTTTTAAATAATGTTATTGTTGTGAACTTCTATGAGTGTGACTCTGTGCATTTGCTCTCTGCTTCAAATTCATCCCTACAACTATTTGATAAGTTTCTTTGCTATTTTGAAAACTAATTTAATGTACTAATAAGTGTTTATTCTCTCTGAGGGTAGATAGGCAAGTGAAATTGCATAATTACTGCAGCCCTGTACTGTCAAATTGTTTATTCATAGTTAGTAAGCTGTAGTGAGTACTACTTTTCAGTAACCTAACCATCTATTTAGCAAACAGCTTCATGCATGCAGTGCACTTCCTTTATGTCCCTTAAAAGATTCATGGATATCTTCGTATCCAAACATTTGTTTTTCTTCATTTGTTGTTTGTCCATGCTGTGTTTTTTTTCCTCTCTCCACAAAACTTTCCCAAAAACCCCATCCCCATCCAATTTTTAAACCCTAACCCTCTTCCCCCGGGCTGTGTGGTTTTCATTGACGTGTGACTAAATTACAACAATAATTCCACACACTTGCTGGGGAGGATAAGGTCAAAGCAACAGAAAATCAATTTCAAGGCTGGAGAAGGAATCCGAGGATATATTCTTATCCTTATTCCGCTTGACACACACCCATGAGTATTTGCAAATCAAATCAGAATTTCATGTGCGCCATCAAGTGGATTGATCAACAACAACATCCTCCTCCTGCTTACGCTGCTGTGTCCTTCACCTTCAGTACTATCTCTTGGAGTACCCATACTCCAAGCAACTAGTAGTTATATTTTGAATACTTTAGCATTGCTTAGGCTACAATTTATGGGACAGTTCTTGTGTACTGTACTATCTATCGTACAGTTCTAATGCTCCGCTCAGGCCACTCAATGTTTAATTTCTTTTTTTTTCATATGCTGCTACTGCCAGTGTGTACCACTACTACTACCACCACAACGATGACATTTCATCGGTCCAGGATTCCATTTGCAACCTTAATCGCCATTTGTCATGCAGCCAGCCCTGTGCCTAGCCCTATTCTCAAACATGAATCACAGGTAAGATAAGCATTGTGGGGGAGGAAGAATAATGGAGTAGGAGGAGAGGAGAGACTGACGGTAGTACTAGTAAAGTAGTAGGCCAATTGAATTCACTAACTCTGTCAATGGCACTTTTGTACAAATTTGGGTGATTAGACTATTTGAATCAACCAACCAGTTAAGTTTCAGGAAAACAAACGTACAGTTAACCCCCCCGCCTTCCCACAAAACAGTAAAAAAAAAGCATATGCTATGTTTAAATTGAAATAAATAATTATTTGACCCTAACAAAAATAAACTATCCCACAAGAAGACCCGACCTACCCCCCTCCCTAACCCCAACAAATGTCCATGAAATCAAAGTCCCCAAAGTCCAAAAACCCCAATGCCTAATTCCCACCCCCCAAAAGTCTTTAAAAATGGGGCAAGGGACAGTCTCTCCTTTACTTTCGTCGGCAGGGCTTTCTGCCTCCCCCCTCCTGCTCACGGTTGGACACTCTGAGGGTCAAGCGGTGCACACGAGCCTTGCACCTGCAGGTACTGTGGGGGGCAGCTGATTTTTTTGCTGCTCGGCAGCAGCAGGTGGCTGTCGGACCACGGCTCCGTACGGCTGAAGGCTTGCGCTGACTTATGACCCAGGGGCAGCGGAGGAGGATGCAGCTGTCGTGGATGTTGTCGACTGCGACTGCGTGCCCTCCTCCTCCAAGGCCACCAACCGCCGATATTCAGCGACAATTGCCTCCAGCTTCCGTTGCTGGGCCTGTCTAGCCAACTCCTTCCATGTTAGTTTGGAAGGAGCATCTATATGAAGAAAGAAAAACATACTGCTGTAACCAATTCTCTTTAAGATTAACACAAAATAATTCAGCAGAAAGTTGTGTCACAGTAGCACTAGCAGCTTGCAAGCACAGTACATAACATTTGTGGCATGTATCTATCTAACCTCCCACTTCGTCGGCCTCTGCTCTAACATTAGTGGGAGTTTTAGGAATTCTACTAGCACTATATGGACTCACTACATTAGACGCAGACAGTACACCAGTCTTCTTCTTCTTTCTTGTTTAGCAAAATTGGTACGTAAACTTGTGGAAGCCGGCATAATGCCAGCGCAGTCAACTTGCACCTGAGAAAAACAGACGCAAGCCATGATGACACAGACATTCGTTACTGTTACCAGTCCAGTACATGCAGGTGGTGAAGCTCCTACTTTTCTATTACGGGTGGCACTGGACATAGTCTGTTACAAGGGCTACTGCTCAATTAATTTAACTTGCACCCTGGCCTGCCCCTGACTACTACAAAAGGAAAATGAAGAAGATAATATGATCATCTATCCCTTCACAGGATATTTGCTTACATATGGGATGACTTTAGGTGCTTTTTTTTTGATTGACTGAACACCGATAGGCCACACATCAATGTCAATGACAGAGTTGTAAAAAAATTATTAAGAGAGGTAGTGAGTGGTCCCTGACTCCCCGTAATCGCCGGATACATGCTGTGCTTGCAAACTACTGTTGCTAGTCATGGTAGTATTCTGAAAAATTACAACTTCTTTCCTCTGCTTTGCTACTCTAGCACGGAGGTGCAGTGTTACATGCTCTTCAAAGTAACACTCTTCATCCAGTGACCGTCTACTCTGTCTACATACACCTATGCTATCTATGAGGAAGATACCATCCTGGCATCCATCCATTCAAAGTAAATGTCAATCACTCTTCATAATGTCTCAACTGGATAAACCTTACTTTTTCTCACCGAAAAACAACCTTTTTATTTTATATTGTAAACCGCCAGCCATGCATCCGTGCTTGACTTGCATTTGAATTTGAACCAAAGGATATATTGTGCACACATATAGTTTGTGTTTCACCCACCCAGGCAGTCCTCTTTTCTTTCTCCTTCCACCCATCCTTGCTTCAGCCTTCAACCGGCCAAGCATCAGATTCCCAGCCACCTCGGGCAGCATTAAAAAACACGTATCATTCTTTGCCAGTCATTAATTTTAACTCGCTCGTCCTTCCTTACACCCTTCTTTCCCTTTTCGTTCATCCCATCTATCAAGTTCATCTCTGATCTGACTTGGCTTCTCGATAAAACTTTCACAGCTGAGTTGAAGTCAAATTTATAGGAGGCCATTGGTTACTGGTCAACTCCCGCCGCTAATGCTGTTGCTAATGAAAAGTCAAGGGTGACTGTCTTCTACCTGGTTGACAAAAACTTAGGGGCCCATTAGGATGGTGGGCGGTTTGCCCCCGCCAGGTTGGTGGTAGCCACCGCGGGCATGGCGGGGGCAATCTGCCCGCCATCCTCATTGAAATGACCCCCTGCCACATTAGGATGGCTGGGGGGTACGCGGCAGACAGGAAGACCGTCCGCCGCTTTTCCGCCGGTCGCAAAGGCGACCGGCGGAAAAAGTGCGTACATATGGTGGCGGTGTCTGCGAGACACCGCCGACCATATTACGATGCCTGCGGTACTATGCCTTTCCACGGCGGCATTTCCGCCGTGGAAAGGCATTCGGTCTTTGCTTTGGGGGACCGTTGCGGGCCCCCAGGGTGAAGGGGGTGGGAGGTGCACATTTCAAAGTACAACATGGCAGGCACCGCACGGTGCCTGTCATGTTGTGCTTTGAAATGCACAACATGCATTTTTAGCACCGCCCGCCGTAATGTTAAAAATGCGGGATGCACCCGCCACTGTGGCGGGTGCATCTTAATTCCATGCACGGGACCCCCGCCCTTATGGCGGACAGTCCTTTCCCACAACAGGATGGCGGACGGACAAAGTCTGCCCGCCATCCTACGGACAAAGTCCACCCGCCATCCTAATGGGCCCCTTAGTTCTAAATCTGTAAGTTTTCTTAACAGTAAAGTGTACTTGTACTGTACAACATATACACCCCTGCAGAGAGCCTACTCTGCAATCTCAATAAGTAAGGAATATAATAGCTTTCCACTGTCCGCCACTACCGTGGCATCCCCCACAGCAGTTCCTGCTGGCTGTTGCACCGCATCCGCCCCTGGAGTGCCCACCTTCGTGCTGGCCCCGGTACTGGTGGATGGCTGTCCCGATGGTGTTACGCCTAGAAAATACTTAATATTTGTAGATGCCATATACACCACTCCCTATTTTGTCTAGGAATAAAAAAAAATTACGAGTACTACATAAACAAATTTAATAACTTGTAACTCTCTAGTCTAAACTAAAAATGTCCCTTTCTTCAGGGAAGGGTGTTTTTTATTTATGCTGAGCCATAACATGTGATGCTACACTTTTTGACACAACTGATGAATTCTTGCTTTTTAACACGCACCATTTTTCTCATAACAGACAGAAGCTTCCCTTCTACGAACAAGAGCAAGATCATCATCGGAGTCGTCAACGATTCATCCCCACCAAGACTTTAAGTTCCAACCAGGTGAGGGCTCCCCCACAATTAATGTGTGAAATCAGCTACTTTTCAGTCGTTCACCTGTTATCTTATATAAGTTGATTTTAATAAATGTTTTTATATAATGCAAAATTTAAATTTTTACAGAGTACACACAGAGCTAGTTGTTTTACGTTTAATAAAGTTTTAAAACTTACATAGACTCTGTGATTTTTGGTCATGAGCGAGTGAGTGAAAGGATTTGCAATTTGCAAGCATGAGTCCGTGACTCTGAGAGGTCGGGACTCTGACTCCGTAGTCTTATGTTCTGGGTTTGTGTAATCATTGGGCATCATCGCTGCATTCGGGAGCTTAATAAGGACTCTGACACACTAGCTAGTCAGTAAGGAGATTGGGGGTTCAACTTCTGTTATGACTGAGGTATGGGAAAGTATTACTGCGCCTATTATCACCAATGCCCTAATTCTTGTCCATAGTTCTGTATGTGCAGAATAGTCCCTCGAACAGTAGAAGTATGTCCTCCTATCCAATCAAAAAGTAAACTAGTATTTTATTCTTGGTAGCCATTGACATTTGATCATTGATCATTTTTGGGGATTGTCAAAGCATAAACATTTAGAAGACTTCAATAGACATTATGGACAACCCAGAGGACTGCACTCAGTGCCTAGAGCTATTGCTGAATAGGAGTTATGTTTAACACCTTTTGCCAACTGTGCAAGCTTAGCTAGCTACACAGACAGACTAATAATAATCTAGTAGTTGCATAGACAGTCATTGTAGAGGCAGGATAAGAATTATAGAAACAGACTACAAGAAGATCAAAGACGATTTAGGAAAAAATAGAATTATGAGGAACGTTTGGAATAAATAGGTGCTGTAAAAGATAGGGAAGTATAATTAATAATATTAACAGGAACACTTACTGGGGTCAGCAGAGGAGCCCTCGGCGCACCTATCCTGGCCTTCCTGTTGTTCCTGCTCCGCCGGCGCTGCTACCTCCTCCTCTGTCCTCTTGCCCCTGGGGGGAGCTGATGTACAACATGAAAGAAAGACACAAACATGGATGATTGTTGTCAACCAAATCAAACATTTCAAAAAAACAATAACACATTATTTCGGGGAAATAGACAACAATTGCACTACATTTATTGACCTATCTGATGTGGTCTACTAGGATATTAGTATTGCTGGATTCCCAGACTGTCTAGTTGGAAAGTTATGTAACTCACTAAAACAACTACAAAAAGGTTCTACTAGGACTGGCAGGCAGCACTCCGTAGCACGCGAAGTGACAGACACAGTCCGCCATGATTGCAGACCACTAAAAAGTTTCCTACTAAATAACCAGTCATAATATACTCAAACTATCAATCCACCACCACTATCTCTTCTTAATGGCAGGAGTACAAAGGAAGGACTGGACTTGAGTCTCTGGTGTCTAGCATTACGCAGTTCTGTAAAGTACACTCATACATAATCACTCAGGCCAAATGAGCACAAAATTGAAAACAAGTCAGAATAGTAGCCCTGCCAGTGAGCAGGCGAGCACCTGCAATCACAGAAGCTTTTAAAACATAATTTACCTGCAATGTAATCTCTAGTGTCTAGCATTATGCACTTCTGTAAAGTACACTCATACATAATCACCCAGGCCAAATGAGCACAAAATTGAAAACAAGTAAGCATAGTAGCACCGCCAGTGAGCAGGCGAGCACCTGCAATCACAGAAGTTTTTTAAACATAATTTGCCTGCAATGTAATTGGCAGCATTCTTGCTCTTCGGAAAAAACAAATATTTGCAATATCATAATAACACAGAGCAGAAGAAAACAAAATAGTGATTCAATAGCTACTACTACTCACCAAGCCCAGGGATCTCCATGCCAAGAAGGTCGAGCAGGTCGTGCTCCCGGGCAGTTACCTCTTCCCCCCTTAAGTGCCTGCAAGGGAGCCGGCTACGGGGTGCGGGACCCTTCCCTTTAGACTTGCCGGCTCCCTTTGCCATGGTCCTGGGTGAAAGAAGAAAAGAATAGGGAAAAAAAAGTAAATAACAGAAAAGAGAGAGCTAAACAAAAAAAGTAGTTATTAAAGTAACAAAAAGTTGAAAAAAACACAAAATATAGATGTAGAAAAATAGAGGGATAGATAATGAGTAAAAAGATTTAAAAAAAGTTCAAACAAACAAAGGATTGCAAAGATTAAAGCAGGATAGAAATAGCATGCCCAGAACCATAGCAATGAATAAAAAACGCGAGTTCGTATTCACACGAATTCGTGTACCGCGAATTCGCACATTTCGCCCATACTTGAGCACAAGCAATATGCACAAGAGAAGCATTTCAGTTCTCAACTTCACACGGATCCCTCTTTTAACCAAGTTGACACCACACGTCAAAACAGCACACAGCACAACTCTTAACAACTCACAATGCAGAACCCTACTTATACTCACACTAGGTGCCTAATTTTCAAAAAAATAAGTGCAAGTGCCCACAGTGCTGCTCAGAACCCTGCGGCCGGAGCTATAAGATGTCAGTGGATCGAATTTTAAGGCGGCATAGTTCTGAATCCACCCGGGGACTCTTGGCTCTAGTGCCAGACACTCTGTGACACGTTATCCCACGCTTGCAGGCTCCTGCTTTTTTCCTTGGTGATGGTTTTCCATCTTTCTCTTCCACCTTTTTTCCTGTTTGTGCATTTTTTCCTCTTTTGCTCCTGGGAAATATCTGATAAGGGAAAATTAATTGCCTTTCTCTAAAACTGAGTGCCAGTGGCCCCCACCAGCAACCAATGGAACAAATCAAGCTCTTCTCACACTCCTAGGACGTTGCAGCCACTTCAGAAATTCTGGAATGCTGTCAGTATTCTGAATGGTACAATGGAAGCTTGGGACTGCAGACTGTGTCTAGGTAAATTTTAACAATCTTTCCTCTCTAATCCTTGGTGGAAACCATATTCTGCTCCCAGTTTTATGAAACACTGTGCAAAATTGATGCAAATATGATGCAAACTTAAGTACAGCCTGCATTCCCTTTAATGGACCTTTAGTTCAGACTGAGGCTGTCACAGCAATGAATACATTTCAATAACATGAAACACATTAAAATTAAAAACCAATAAATGCAAAGACAAACTGGTACAAAGTTGCCTCAAATTACACAAAGCAGACTCATTGTTACATGAAGGGAAATCCCTTTTCAGATAGGCTAGGGAATGGTTGTGAAAGCTGAGGGGAAGTCAGTAAGAAGGTGTCAGCATGGACATTTGTTGCATACTTATGTTTATTAAATAATTCTTCACTGTTTCTTTAATGTTTCTTATCATTAAATTATTGTCCTTGTAACACTATCTGTTATCTGTTACCATGGTTCGTGGAATTCCCTGTTCTATGTAACAAAAGTTTTACAGCTCATGAGGATTTCAGCTGCTGTACTGTGCTCTTCTTCAATAAACCTGAATTTTTATAATACATCTGGACTGGATTCTTACAAATTTTGGCGATGAGGATGGGATATGAACCCACGCGTTAACGCAAATTTAGAAGCGCTGATAAAGACTTTCATTGTTTTAGGTGTATTAATACTTGTCATGCTGCTTCTTTTGTAAAATGTTCTGCCTTAGGGAGAGAATGTGGAAAATGTGGTAAGCGTGGGCATTCTGCCAGTGTGTGTAAGAACGTTTTCACTGGGAACACATCTACTGCTAAAACTACTAGAGGAAGAATTTTCTATTTAAATAATGAGGAATGTTAGGATGGAGAGTATGAAAGAGGGATTATTGTGTCCATTACTGATCGTGGAGAACAAGGAACCTCTCACATCCCTCTGAAACAATCAGATTTTTATGTACAAGTTTTGGGGGTTTCTCTCAAGCTTATGGCAGATTCAGGGCCACATTTGACCATAATTACTAAGGAGTATTTCAATGATGCTTTGAAAAATATTATTAGTTTCCATGATCTCCAAAAATCTGACATCTTTGCCAAAGCTTTTGATGGTTCTGTTATTGACATGGAGGCATACATTGGCGTGGATATGCATTTTAAGGGACATGTTGCGTTTGTGAAGTTATATGTTGCTGTTAAGGGTGTGAATGTGCTTAGTTGGAGGGATCAGTGGAGCCTTGGAATCATACTTAATCCTAGAAGTTCTGATCCGGTGATGGTCATTGCTGAAGATCATCAAGAATCTGATGTCATCAAAGTAGTTGTTGATGTTAGTGATCTTATTCATGTGGTTATTGAGTCATTTCCTATAGTTTTTTCTCAAGATGTAGGTAAACTCAATAACTTTCAACACCAAATTAAACTTAAGGAGGGATCTGTTCCTGTTAAACAAAATTTGAGAAATGTACCATTCAATATCAGAAAGGATCTCAAAATGTTGCTACAAAAACTAATTCATGATGACATTATTAAAGAGATTGAATCTGCTGTGTGGGTTCGTCCATTGTTTTAGCTTGCAAGTCTAACCAAAGTTTGAGGTTGTGTGTGGACTTGAGGGCATTAAATGCCAATTTGATTGCAGACTATTATCCCCTGACCAAAATTAATGAGGTTGTATGCATGCTAGAAAGAGCGAAGGTTTTTTCACCTTTTGACCTGCGGTCAGCCTACCACCAAATTGTTTTAACTGAAAGTTCTAAACATATGACTGCCTTCTTTACCCCAGAAGGTCTGTTTCAATATAAAAGAAACGCCTTTCGGCCTAGCCTAAGCGGCGTCAGTTTTTCAACATGCCATGCATCATATATTTAAAGATCTTGAGGGTTACGTTAAATGTTTTCAGGACGATATTCTTGTTTTTTCTCTGAATAATGAGTCTCACAGAGAACATGTGATAGAAGTTTGTAAACGTTTAGAGTCACATGGCCTTACTCTTAAAGATAACAAGTGAAAAATGTTTCGCAATTCAGTTGAGTATTTAGGACATACTCTATCGGGAGATGGAGTTGTTCCCAAAAAGTCTCTTGTTGACGCTATTGTGAAAGCTCCACCTCCAGACAATAAAGACAAATTGTTATCATTCACTGGTTTATGTGACTATTACAGCAAGTTTATTAGAGGATTTGCCACTAAGATGGAACTTTTGAGGGAACTAACGAGACAAAAGACTGAGTTCCTTTGCAATTCTGAAGATAAGAATAATGGGAGAGATGATGTGGAAATTGTTGCTTTTTTAGAAGATTTTGTAGCTAGTGAGTTTTCTGCCATTTCTGAAGATGGTTGGAGAGGTAGTACTGTTGGAGATAAGAACTGGGATCTGCTAAGAAAATATATTTAAGAGGGTTGGCCTAAAGTAAATATTGTACCTCCAGAGTTCAGTCCTTTTCAGCAAGTATCTAATGATTTAGAAATTGGCAATGATCCTATTTTTAAGTGTGGGAAGTGTGTTCCTCCGGATTGCATGCAGGATGTTATTCTTAGACTTGCCCATGAAAGTCATCTTGGTATGTCATCGATGAAAAGGCTCATAAGGTCTAGTTTTTGGTGGCCTAGTATGGACAAGATGATATATAGAGTAGTGATAGATTGTGCCATTTGTGTTAACAGTGACAAAATGTTAAAGGCTCACCCCGCGCCTTTGATACCTATTGCTTGGCCAGAAAATCCTTGGCCATAAATTAGCATTTGATATTTCAGGTCCATTTTATTGTTTGCCCCAAGATGCCCGTTTTGGCTCTTGTCTTAATTGACTATCATTCTAAGTGGTCTGAGGTCAGTTTCGTTTCACATGCTACTTTTAAAGTAATTGTAGAATTTATCAGAGAAGTATTTGCACATGAAGGGAGCCCTGAAACTCTTATTACAGATAATGGTGTGTAATGAAATCCAAAGAAGTGGAGGAATTTCTTCATTCTTGTGGTATAAAACACATTACTACGCCTTTATATGAACCACAAGGTAATGGCCAGGTAGAAAGGTTTAATCGTGTGCTTAAAGAATGTGTTGAATTAGCTAAGAAAATAAAAGTGAATGGAAGCGTGTTGTACGGGAAAAATTGTCGATGTACAGGATTACGCCTCATTCTGTCACTGAACTTAGTCCGCTCCGCCTTTTGAGATGTAGGGAACCTGTATTGTAACTTTGTCCTTGGTGGATTAAAGAAAAAATGTGTTATTCTTTTCCTGCGGATAGTTACAGTACACCTTTGGGAGTCAAACATCATCAAGACAAAATGAAGATGTATTTTGACGCTATACACAAAGTTAAAATTCCTACTTTTTCTGTTGGTGATCTTGTAAAGATACGTAATCCAGGTCACGTTGCAAAAGGTACTTCCAAATATGATCCCATGCGCAGAATAGTTAAAGTCAACTTGAATAGTATTGTTACTAATGATGGGAAAGTATGGAATGTCAGACGCGTTGTCAAATGTCAAAATGATTCTTCTCATTATCCATCTTCAAGTTGTCAGGAGGTGTACTCTTCGAGAAACAAATTGGATCCAAGGGATGCATCTTCTTATCAAAATGTATCTGATAATAATACCGTAGCATCCAGAGTGAAGATCAGCAAAAGAGTCATAAATTCTCCTATTAGGTATAAGGATTTTGTGTAATTTCTTTCATATTTCTGATTATTATTATTCTTCATTTTTGTAGGGATAAGATGTGTTGCATACTTATGTTTATTATATAATTATTTACTGTTTCTTTGATGTCACTTATCATTACACCAGGTTCGTGGAGTTCCACG
The DNA here is from genome assembly GCF_964261635.1 of Lissotriton helveticus. Lineage (NCBI taxonomy): Eukaryota > Metazoa > Chordata > Amphibia > Caudata > Salamandridae > Lissotriton > Lissotriton helveticus. The sequence continues at coordinate 709,862,474 of NC_136070.1, forward strand.
TTCTATGTAACATAAATTTTACAGCTCATGAGGATTTCATCTGCTGTACTCTGCTCTTCCTCAATAAACCTGCATTTTTAGAATACATCTCTACTGGATTCTTACAACAAGCCTCTGAGGGGGAGTATATATGAATCAAACAAAGCATCATCTAGCAAGTGGGGAAGGCATTTAATTTAATTTAATTTAATTTAATTGTGGGTTTATATAGCGCTAGGAATCGACTCCCGGAGGAGTATCTCCACGCTTCGACCGCTGGGGAACCCGTCCTGGCTCACCCTGAGAGATGGTCCCTGATGGGTATCTCTAAGGTGCGACCAAGCATCCCCGGCGGTCTGGGGGGTCCATTGTGAAGATGAGGCAAGCTGATGCCCTGAGTTGCCGAGTGTGGTTTCTGACTAGAATAGGCACCGAGGCGAGAATTATCGAGTCCGCTGACCCTGGTCCACGACCCTGCCGCGTTGGGAATCGAACCCTGGTCCCGGGCCGTTCTCTGCTTACGGGTCTGCCGCCTCTAACCAGTGAGCCACACTTCTCCATTTGAGTGCTAAATTCACATTACACTAGTTTAAAACACACAGTTTCATCAGTTTGCTTCAATTACATGCGGTTACCATGAAGGGGACCAATCAAGTTGGACGACATGCTGATAAGACAGTCTCATTACTTTCCCAATTCAAAGCACAATGAAATCTCGTCTAAGTGTCCTTCAGCTTCAGTATCTGCAACATAAGAAGATGCACTCATTCCAAGATGTTCTCTACCAAGTGCTCATCAGTGCGTTCTTCAGGGATGGCATAAAGTTAAGCATTCACATGAGAACAACAAATGATACATCCTTTAATCAGCTGATAGAGCTTTTCTCCTGAGATGAAAAAAGAAGTTATGTGAAAAGGAAAACATAGCAATCTAACGTTGTCCATTATAATATGTGGACTATGGTTCCTACAGTTAAGTGAAACATGAAAAGTAAATACATTTGTGTGTTGCATGTTGATATCAATATGCCTCCAAAACATTTAATTATGAAAAATGTCTAGAAGCACCCCATATACCAATTTGAGTGGGGGTGTCATTGGACAGATTTGTTTTTTATGGCTCTACCTGCAGGTAAGAAGACAGGAGCTGAAGCTAATAAATAACACAGAAAGAAAGAGGTTACCAAGTCTCAGTTGTGGGGTGGGTGTTAAGGAGTGGTAAAGGAATTAAACATGGTTACTAGGAGAAAGCACATATCAATTATATCAATGAGGTATGCAGTACCTAAGGATAGAGAGAGAGAGAGATGTAGTAGATCGGTCTGTATATATATCCAAAGGGTGGAGCCAGAGTCATACAATGACAAGGATAACAGCTTTTCTGTTTTGACTGCGTATTTTAAACATTCGATATTCCATTTCTCTTCTGTCTTTCACACTGAGCGGGCATTTAAATAAAGTTTTTGTTTTGTAACTTTTTCATTTATCATGCATACACCTTTAACTGACCACTACCACGTGTCTCTATCACATGCTTGTTACAGACGTATCACACATGTATTTTTACAAGCATTACGTTTGACGTCATCAGGAAGTTTGTTGGCGTCTCATCACGAGAGACATGGTGAGTTCTTCTCTACCTGGGATAATTAAATGTTTGCAGAGTTGCAGACAGACGAGGCCAATCAAGAATGTCACCCTTGCTGTAGAGTTCCTAAAGCAAGGGGTAAGGTGGAGGTAGGGTTCACTATGCTCTTGCACATCGGCAATCTGAAAAAGAGGAAGTCATGCATGATGCACAGTGCCAGGCCATGAGGTGACTGTGTCTTGGTGTTGTTTCCAGGGCTTTAAGTGGGATGAAAAATCTGGGGGATTTCTCCAAAGGGGGCGTTCGATGTAATTAAGGGCATGGCTTAAAACATGTATGCTAAAAATCTGTGCTTAGTATAATGTACCATCCGACTGATATTTTGCCTCTTCTGTCATTGTATCCAGATATATAACACAACAAGTAACGTTACACCAGCAACAAGCCTGAACTATTGGCTTTGTCAATGGCTGTTAGTTGCATGAAATAAAAAAGTTGCAATCATGGCCTCTTTGAAAATAATATTCAAAATGCATCACTTCTCAAATGATAAGACTGTGAAAGAACTCTAGCTCCTTCTTTTAACTTCTTTTTAACTTCTGTCACCAGCTTATTTTCTTGAACTGGATTCTCATGTAGCAGCATTGGTGTTTTTGCACATTTCAACTGTCTGGCAGAATGTCCTGCACTGGACAGAGGCTGGGGGAGACCCACCATATGCTTTGCAGCCCAGACTAGCCCATTGTCATTCTGTATATCAGCCACATACAGAAGGACAATGGATAGGGTGGGGCCGCTCTTGTGCTCTGAGGAGTGCGAGGCGGCCTCATCAGGGATTTGAGGCTTAATGCAGGGGAACAGTGCTGTTCCCTGTAATGCCCAAAATTATGGACAAAAGGCGTCCAAAAAAGGGATCCTCACGGACAATGAAAGTGAGGCCCAAATTCCTGACGGTCCGTTAAAATTTATCGACGGTTGGTTACCCTACAGAGTAGACGTTCTTGTGTGCGCTCCCACCAACATACATGAATCTGACATCATTCTGAGTGCTCGCGCAGCGCTACTACCGTAAATTCAAATGTAGGCCATGTTGCTTTCTATTCGAACTGGCAGAATGCAAGAGAGAGCCACTTGGATGAGAGGGCGAGCCTTGATGTCATTGTAGCACAGCGAATGAGCACATCATCTTTCCTTCCCTCAGAGATGGCTGGTGGGAGAGGCCTCTGGGGTCTGCATCATAAGGGGAACCCTAAGGCTGAGTGTCTGCCAGTCCGCTGGCCTCTGGCATTTCTGAGGACCGACTGGGGGAGCCGACTGGATTGCCTACCTGCGCCTCTGAAGGAGAGAAGACACGGCTGCCGCACCGGAGTTAGGCTGCCGAGGCGGCAATGCGATGGCCCAGAATCGCGGGGGAGAGACAGTCCCACAGAGAGGAAGATCGGTTCTGGCAGCCTCCCACGTATCCGCTGTAGTGAGGGGATTGGTGCCTTAGAGAGAATGTGTCGTAAGCATGTCTGTGGCGGCAGTCCCCTCTAACCCCTCGAGTAGCACAGTGCTCGATATTCACGTTTGGCTATCCAAATTCATTTGAATACACCCTTCTCTGCATTACTATTACTGTTGCTATGACATAGGTGCCATTTTAAATTCGCCAGATAATTGGAAGCACACAGAGATATAACACACGCCCCCGCAGCCCCTCCAGAGCAGGTGGGTGCATCCCTTCAGGGGCCAACCAAATCCGTGTGGAGGTGGGTGTATTTATCTCACAGCCAAATAATATTTGTGAGCAGGGCACAAGTCGGGGGGACACTGTCCACGCACTGCTTTCACAGGGTGGGTGCCATCACCCTGTCAAAAAGTAGGGCCCCACTGAAATATGCTGAATTTTTCCAGCTGTAGGTTTTAAACACTGGAATACTTTCACTAGTACCTGCACATTGTCTGTTTTGGATTCAAGCAGCAACGTGCAAGTGGGTAGAGGGCCGAAGTTAAGGGGTCACCAGGCATCTTTTTGTTCGGGTATCCTGACTGGGAGCTATCTAGAGTCTCACAGCAAAATGCAATGGAGGGGAAAAAAAGAATCACAACTCATTCCTTCACAGGTACTTAAGAGAGGCAAGCTTTTGACTTTTTTCAGTCCCTATATATAATAAATATGCACTCACTGTAAGAAAGTAAGGTGTGGTCGTCTATCCCAGTATTTACACAAATAACAATCTAAATACCACTATTTTGTTTTATTTCTTTTATAGTGCTATCTCATCCAAATACAGGGTGTCAGACACCTTACATCACACGTAAACATTTTACATCAACAATAAATCATGTGTGTGTAAATCAACATACTGGATGTGTTACATAAGACAGTGAGGGTTACAAAGTGTAGGAGCCACATGTCCTTCATAACTCTATGTGTTATATTAGAAGGATTACAATTTATGAACAGCAAGTAGCAAATGGATTTTTGTGTTAAAAGCAGTAACCCACTTACCTAGCTACATAAACTAAAAATCCTTAATCTTCATTTTACATGATGTGCTTTGCAGCAGATTTTGTCATTCTTATGAGAATGTTTTCCTAATGAAAGAAACTGTTTTAGTCGGGGAGCACGTAGTCCATATAGGGACTCACCCACTCCCGACCCTAGATGTGAGTGCATCCCATGAGTTAGAATTTTGAATAGATTTACGCACTGACACTACTTTGATTCAAAACTGGGACTAGACAAAACACAGATCTCTCCAGCAAATGTGTTAACCACCAAAGTTATTTTACCATTATTATATTTCCCTAAGATTTACTGGGAACATAAAGATCTCAGCAGCAGGTGCTTTAACCCCACAAGATATTTTAAAATGCAGACTTTGCAACCAATTAGGCGGAACAGCTTTACTGCCACATTTTCCTTCCTGGCAATTTTCTTTGTGGAAGAGTTTTTAAAAAAATGTGTACGTTGAGGACCAGATTTCGTGTTGTTGTTGCTGTAAGATCATCATACCTGGCACCACGCGCATGCTTGGACCAGGCAGGACGGGCTTCTGGGGGGAGGAGGGAGAGAGAAGGAAGCAGAAAGGCGGAGCACCGAGGGAGGCGCGGGCACTTTATGTAAGGGCTCAATAAAGCATAGTTGTACTACCACTCATTTCTGGTCTCCTTACCTGCAGCAACACGACAATTGGCCACTAGGGTGAGACCCTGAACCCGACACATCCCATACCGCTCATGCTGCAGTGGTGAATCAGCGGCGTGCAAGTGATTTTCCTATTGAACGTGCTCCCAGCAGCGTAAATATCGGCTGCCCTCAGAACTGCACCTGCAATGATCGTCAATCAGCCCAAAGCCTGATACTGCAAACCACCGCTGCCTCATTGTGCCCGGGGTAAGTCCCTGTTCATTGCCTTCCTGCAATCTTACTCCTTGATCTGCTCAGTGTCCTCATCGGCGGCCATTTTGAAGTCAGGCCATACAACTACAGACCCTGCAAATACCACAGCGGCCATTTTGAAACCAGGCAAAGAGGAAAAAAATTCATGCAACCTAGTCACCCACAGGTCCTGACACTGTGAAGGCATTCTACACTCTTGCTCCTCCGTACACATGCCCCAGAGTACCTGCTGACCCTCAGAGGGAGGCAAAAAGCTACGTCTACAGGTCAGCAGGTCAGTGTCCCCGGACACCTTGCAGAATGCACAACCAAGCTCATCACTAAATGCACAGCCAGGTCCAGCAATGCAAGGTGTGCCCTTCCTATGTCCCCCAGAACCTCTGGCTTTCACGGCCGGCAGGGGCATGGGTCCAAGATGGCAAAGCTTGCTAGAAGACTTTGAAGTCTTCATGAAGGGGTCGTGAGTTACTGACCCTAACCAGCAACTCATCGCCCTGTGTAACTTGATCGGCAAAGACGTCAGACAAGCCATCAAAGAACTGTCGCCTGCCACTGCCACCTCATATCAAGAGGTGAGAGAAGCACTAAACAAGAAATTCCTCCACAAACGAAACCTGGATTATGAACAATACACCTACAACTTGGCATCACAGGAAAAGGACGAGCCGATGGGTGACTTCATCACACGTCTCAAATGGCTAACTTATTACTGCGAATTTGACAACTTCAATACAGAAGATTCCCTTCGCTTATGAATTATAGAGGGGTGCCAGTTAGAGTCATTAGGTCATAGTTTGCTAAAGAAACGCTACTCACTCGATGACATCAAAGAGCTGACGCGAATAAATGACCAAGCTGAAGAACATGCAAAAAGGATGGAGACTGGAAAAACAGCAAAAACGTGAACAAGCCTTCCGACTCCACTCCCAAGCAGACTCACGGCACTAGCCAGACCACATAAAGCCCCCGAAGTTTACGAACCAAACCTGCAACGGAAACAACAGCAGTGGCAACAAGAAACAACTATACTGCTACTGCTGCGGTCAAGAGTGACCGCACACGTGGCCATGTCCTGCCATGGACAACAGTGCCACCGCTGTGGGAAAGAAAATCACTTCACCAGTTGTGTGCCAAGCGTCCTGCAGGGAATCTGTGCCAACAAGACACACCCCTGGACCTCGCCACCACGCGAGAGCAGTACATGAGAGAAGAAATAGGTCAACCAGCTCATGAAGATCCAGTATACGGGCGTACCACAAACACCGATCTCGACACTCATCATCAAGGGAATCCTCTGCCTTCATTCCCATATCTCAAGACAGCGACAAATACGTATGCATGGTATCAGACCCCAACAGGCTAAGGAAATACCCGAGGCGACACATCCAAATGGAAAATCACCCAGCAAAATTTCCCCTAGATACCGGAGCGTTGCTCAACTACATATGCGCAACAGAATATAAGAAAATGGACCCAAATTACAGAATGCTGCTGTACGCATCTACACATGCATGTCCAAAGAGCCCCTACCGTGTTTGGGACAGTTTCACACAGCTCTAACAGATGAAGATAGAACATTCCATACACAGATTCATGTCATAGAAGGACCAAAAGCAGCCGACTGCCTTCTCAGCCTGCCCACAGCGGAACACCTAAAATTAGTGGAGGTCCTATACAAAGTAGATGACACGCCAAACATCATCAGTAAATTCCCGAAGCTATTCACCCGACTTGCAAATGAGCACATTTAAAAGTCCGACTACACATAAACGAACAAGTAACACCTGTAGCTCAGCATCACTGGAAAGTGGCTTTTCACCTCCAACGTACAGTGGATGAGGAGCTACAAGACGCTACAAGACTGAGGGCTGAAATTATCGAAAGATCGACTGGACCCACACCGAGGGTATCCCCAGTAGTAATAGTGCCCAAATGAGGATCAGAGAACAAAGAGCGCCTATGCACGGACATGAGGGCCCCAAACACAGCCATAGAACGAGAAAGACACCCAGGACCCCACATCAGTGACATGATCACTTGCCTAAATGGAGGAAAAGTCTTTTCAAAGTGGATCTAAGCAAAGGATATCACCAGCTTGAGCTTCATGATAAATCACGCTACATCACCACCTTCTCAACACACCAAGACTCTTCAGGTGCAAACGCCTCAATTTCGGAATTTCCTCAGCTGCAGAAATATTCCAAGAGGCAGTAAGGTAAGTTATCCATCATATTCCCAACTCACTTAACTACAGCGATGACATCCAGGTGTTTGGTGACACCCTCAAGGAACACAACAATCGGGACAAGTATGAATTTCACAAATTGACACCAAAATTCTATGGCCACATGTTCTCCAGCGAGGTAATGTGACCGGACCCCGAAAAAGTAATGCCATTGGCTGACACTTCCTGTCCCCTAGATGTCAGTGACATACGATCCTTCTTGGGCATGGCCAGCTACTGCGGCCAATATAACAAACACTACGCTACCATTAGCCACCCCCTGCGGGAACTCACGAAGCAAGTAAAGCCATTCCGCTGGACAGCCAAATGTGAACAAGCATTCAACAAAATCAAACCTGCAGTAAGCTCTGCCAACAACCTGGCATACTTCAACCCTCACAAGAAAACAGAAATCACGGTTGACACGAGCCCAGTGGGACTCGGAGCCATCTTAGCCCAGTGCGAGAATGAAGGGGACCAGCGACACATTGTAGCATACGCCAGCTGCAGTCTCACGGACACTGAGAAAGTATACTTCCAGTCAGAGAAGGAGAGTCTGGCAGTTGTGTGGACATGCAAGCATTTCCACATCTTCATCTATGGAAAGCACTTCACACTGATAACCGACCACCAAGCACTCATAACCATATTCGAAAACCCCCGAGCGAAGATGCCACCAAGGATTGAGCGCTGGGGCATTCACCTCCAAGAATACACTTACACGATCATCCACAAGCCAGGAAAGGCAGAGAACCCAGCGGTATACATATTGAGACATCCCAGAGCCTTAACACTGTCAAGGCACTCGCTGGTGGAAGAACATATCACTTCGGCAGCGATCAGGCGAGACCACCAGCCATCCCATTGGAAGTAATCACAGAAGCTACAGCAAAAGATGCTACACTTCAAAATATCATGCACCGCATTCACACAAATTCACTGAGACACCTAGAAGAAGTGCCAACTAACCAAAGCTAACTAATGTCCTTCCCGCATGTCTAAGATGACCTTACAATCAGTGACAATGGACAACTTCTAAGAGAGATAGACAAAACGTCATCCCACAGCAGATACGACAAGGAGTTGTCAACTTGGCACATGAGAGACACAGAGGTGTAGTGGCAACAAAGAAAGCGCACCGGGACCGTGTCTGGTTCCCATCTCTTGATCTCTTGGTAGAAACCACACTTCAAGACTGCCCTCAATGCCAATTGGTAGGGAGAGAAGAACTGCACCCCCCGCTCCAGTTGTCTGAACTTCCAGACGGCGTATGACAACAAATGGCCGTTGACTTCTTTGGGCCGTTAAAGTCCAGGAAATACATCATCGTCATCATGAATGAGAATTCCAGATTTCCTATCACGCAACAAGTATCGTCAACAAGAGCAATAACCATTAGACTGGTCCTGGACAAAGAATTTGCTGCATGGGGAATCCCCACATTAGTAACAATAGAGAATGGCCCGCCATTCAATGGACACGACTTCACAGAATTTGCAAGACACCTCAATTTCAAACATTGGAAAATCACTCCCATGTGGCCTCAAGCCAATAGGATGGTAGAAAGATTTATGGCTACACTAAAGAAAATCATACGACAAGCTGAACTGGACTGGCCAGACTCAATGAGCTGTTGAAAGCATACTGAACCATGCCACACAGAACCACCCACAAATGCCCAGCCACTCTGATGTTGGGAAGAACACTGCGCACCAGAATACCTGTCACAAACACTGTTGTGCGCTCTAACTCCCAAACCCGTGACCCCATGACGTTAGCCGAAGACCAAGAAAGCGAAGATGAAAGAATATGTGGATGAACGCCGCAACGCTAGGACATTCGACATCCAAGAAGGGAACTGGGTGCTGGCCAGACAAGAACAGAAGGCAAAGACGGACAGTCGATACCGTGACCAGTCCCTACGAGCGATGAGTCGGAAAGGAACCATGGTTACAGCCGCATCTGAGAACAAGAGAATCACACGAAACGTGTCACACTTCAAGAAGTGCAACCTAGCAGCCTATACCCAAACAGAACACAACACAGATGACTCAACTCAAGAAACTGCGACCCCTGAAAGGTTTGAGACAGTACCAAGCCCAAGAGAGTGAAGAGAACTGCACCTTCTGTGCTGGCTACAGAGAACCACTCGGAGACCCACCAAACTTATCGAAGAATGATAACTGAGTGAACATTGGACCTTAAGAAGGGGGGAGATGTAAGATCAACTTAAAGTCAAGAAACTGAGACCCATGAAAGGTTTGGGACAGTACCAAGTCCAAGTGCGTCAAGAGAACTGCATCTTCCGCGCTGGCCACAGAGAACCACTCGTAGACCCACCCGACTTATCGAAGAACGATAACTGAGTGAACATTAGACTTTAAGAAGGGGGAGATGTAAGATCGTCATACCTGGCTCCAGCGCGCAGCGCTAGGACCAGGTAGAATGGAATGCTGTGGGGAGAAGGGAGAGAGAAGTAAGCGGAAAGGCGGACTGCCGAGGGAGGCGGGGCACTTCAAATAAGGGCTCAATGAAGCACAGTTGTACTGCCACTTGTGTCTGGTCTCCTTACCTGCGGCGACACAACCGTTGTGTCACGTTTATGGCACAACCCTAACACAAAATCTCACTAGTTAAATTTTGTAATGCGCTCAAATATACTCATGATAGAACTGCTAAACATATGTCTGAGGTGTTAAGATCTGATGTCACTTCTTGAGATGTCACTTCCTGTGAGGTGATGGGTTGAGATGCCAAACCCTTTGATGTCACTTCATGTGATGCCACGTGTGATGTCACTCACCATGAGGTCACTTCCATGCTGCCTAAGTTGGATAGTTCCTCCAATTTAGATTTTTAGGTCTCGCCTGGCGTTAGCAGAGCGCATGAGCTGCACTCACCATGCGAGGGCCTTTTGGGATCAATACAGATTCCGCAGCTAGATGTGCATGCGTACGTCTGGACAGAAGATGTGCACACGCTTGTCAGTGTCACCCTGCTGCTGGCATGGCAGCGCCCCCTCCTGGCTGGCACCATCATCTTGTCTCACAGCAAATGTTGGAGCGGGTTGTACAATGATGACCATGAACTTTATCATTTTTATTATGACTGACACTTTCTTTTTACATCTTCGGAATGGGTAAAGTAGCAGGAAAATTGTAGACGTTTCCATTTTGCCTTTTTTCTTCTTGCCACTTGGGGTGCTATTGACACAACACCGTGCCTTTCTTTTTAGTTCAGTATTGCATAGCTACTTTGCTGTATGATTTCAACCCGGTTTTATTGAGTTTCCCTCTGTCTAATCTCTAAAATATTGTCTCAACACTCGGACATCTTTCTTTTAATAAAGATGGGCCTGCAGCGCCCCCATTCCTGCCCCAAGAGCCATAGGCAGCTTCCCTTCAAACATGAATCAATCCTCCCAACCTGTCCATTGATGCACATCTCTTACAGCGCCCCACGAGCTTCCCTGCTGCATCGTCTTACTCCAGTCCTGGGCACGCCCACCTCCCACAAAGCTCCTCAATTCTGCCCTGCAGCACCTTTTTTTCCAACCTTGGACTTCCCAGCCCCACTAAAGGTTGTTAATTCTGCTCAGGGCACACCCACCCCCACTAAAGCTGCTCATCAATTCTGCCCTTACCCAGTACAGGCCCTTACTCCAGTACAGGGCACGTCCACTTTCACTAAAGTTCAGTGTTAGAATTGGGGGTCTCTGGTTGGCGCAGGTATGTCCTTGTGACAAGCAGGGACCCTCTCCTCTAAGTCAGGGCAAAGGATTACTCTCAGGAAATAACCCCTGCTCACCCTCTAGGTAGTGTGGCGCAAGCAGTGAAGGCTAATCTCTGGAGCACATGTGGTTAAGCATTTGCAGTACCTTACGCAGTAAATTACCAACCCACCACACAGAGACACAAGACTGTATTTATATAAATATACTCTTTATGTAGAAGTGTTCAAGCAGGCTTCAAATACAGTCTTTATACTTTAGGAAGGGTTCCAGTTACTTTCAGTATCCCACCGTTCTTAACATGCAATGTTCAGTCTTACCAAGGGTTAAATACTTCCAAAAACCCATTCTCTGATGTTTAGGCACTATCTTTAGGGGCCAGGTACTGTGTTTTCAAAGTCTGTGCCCTCTGGAACGCTCCTGTGTGCTCCCTGCGATTACGGGTGAAGCGGCCGTACCAAGTCTAACGCATCTCGCGTGAGAAGCGTACGCTACAAGTACTAGACTTGCGCGCCTCGTACCACGGCAGTTCTGGGCACACGCGCCGCACGGACACGGCATTACAGAGCGCAGGGTACGGTCAGGCACACTTGAGGCAGGTTTTGGAAGCGGGGGCAGTACGAGTCGTTGGCTGCAAGCACGACTCGCTGGCGCACAGTTCAAGGCGCTCTGGGCACAGTACCTTGTTTTATAGATCGGGCGGACGGCTTTATGCTGATGTCCGACATTGCGGTGCCTTCCTGGAGGGGGGGTGGCGCGGAGGCCACGGGTGCAGAGTCCTTGGGTCCTAAAGGGGGGTCGGAGCTGACGGCGAGTCTCAGTGCGGTGGGGCGCACTTCAGCAGGCTCACGGCGGGGAAGCGAACCAGGCAGACTGTGTGCTCTCCGGCTCGGGGGCCACAGGGTCGCGGTGCTTGGATCGGACAGGTCCTTTCTTGCTGTGTGGGCTATGGCTCAGCTTTAAGCGGCAGATACGGTGCTCGGACCAGGCGGGGCTGGACTTTACTTTGCGGCTGCAGCTCTTGGCCAGGTCACAGGTCACTTTGCTCGGCAGGACCAGGGGTGCACAGATTCCTCAGGGTGCGCGCCTGCACAGCGCACTCAGCTTCTCTTTGTGGGCACTGCAGGACAGGCAAAACCATCAGCAGTTCCTCCTTCAGGGAGGGGGGTAGCGCCCAATGTTCCTGGGGCGCAGTTCAGGGGGCAGGTTCACACGCAAGCCCTTGGAGATTGTTCACAGCAGAGGCACAAGTTGAAATTAAAAGTCTTTCTCAGTCTTCTCTCCTTCATGCAGCAAGGCACCCACCACAGGCCAGTCTCTCAGGATTAGAGACAGTAGTCCTCCATGCAGCTTTCCCAGATCCTTCTCATCAGGCAGAGTTTCTTCTTGACGTAAACAGGATCTGATTCCTTAGGAGCAGGGCTCCTACTTTTATAGGACATTTCTTTTGTTCTTGCAGGCCAGGGGGGCCTTTGCCTAATCCAGTCAGTCTCTGAGCACTTTGCTTTCCAGGCTCTGGTTTCTTCTTTCAGAGTGTGGGGCAGGGACAGCAGACGCTCCGCAGGAGGTGGAGCCAACATTGTGATGACAAGTACAGTCAGGAGCACTTTGTTGACAGTCTTCCCTCTTCCTGGACCAGGTGTCGGGCAGAGTCATCAGTCGCTCCCCAGTGGGCGGAGCCAGCATTGTGGTGGCAGAGCACAGCCCTATTCAGAGTCAAGGGGCACTCCCACCACCCACTCTGGTGTAATCCCTCTATTCACCACCTGTCTTCCCCAGCCCTCTAACTCACACAACCTAGACAGCAGATACACATCCTGGCAGAGGCGGGCTGAAATAGTCAGGCAAGCAAATGCTAACTTTCTAAAAGTAGCATTTGCAAACACAGGATATTAAAATAAACTTTACTAAAAGAAGTATTTTATTATTCTGAGTTCAGGCAGACTAAACTTGACTTTCTACCATGTTCCCTGAGCCTGCTGGGATTATAGAGTGTAATAATTCCAGCAGCCCATTCTGGCCTATGAGAACAGGTAGCCTTACAATAGTGAAAAACGTAAATGGCTGTAATTCACTATTAGGACATGCCATACACATCAGGGCTTGTCCTACCTTATGCTTACAATGCACCCTGCCCTTGGGCCTACCATAGGGGTGACTAATATGAAGTTAAGGGAAAGTTTAGGGACTGGCAAGTAGGTGTACTTGCGCAGTTAGCATGACAGTACCAGACTGCACGCAGGTTCTGCAATGGTAGACCTAGACACATTTTACTAGGTCACTTCTGTGGGTGGCACAACCAGTGCTTCAAGCCCACCAGCAGCATTTGTATTTACAATCCCTGGCACTCCTGGTGCACTTTACTGGGGACTGACAGTAAACCAAATAAGCCAATCATGGAAACCAATCACATATAGCAATTTACAGTAGGAAGAGCATATGCACTTTAGCACTGGACAGCAGTGGTAAAGTGCCCAGAGTCATTAAACCAACAAAAACAGGTCCGAGAGAATATTGGAGGAAGGCAAAAAGTTCAGGGATCACCCTGCCAAGAGGCCCAAGCCCAGCATTCAGCAATACTGCTCCATATTGGTGTACCCGGCCAGCAAATCTACCCTAAAGTTCGTCACTTCTGCCCAGGGCATATCACACTAGCTTGTCAATAATGCCCTTATTCAACTCCACGTCCACCTCCCTCTACCTCCACTCCCTCCTCCCTCTACCTCCAACTCCACTCTCTCACCTTCACTCGACCCTCACTCCCTTCACCTCCCTCACTCACCCAATCCCTCCACCTTCACTCCCCCTCCCCACCCCCTCCCTCCCTGTACCTCCACTCCCCGCATCTCCCTCCCTGAACCTCTACTCCACTCTTCCCTCCCTACACCTCCACTCCCCCCTCCCCGCACTGCCCCCTTCCTTGCATAAACAACAAAACTAGAACACATTTTTGGTGTAAATTCTCTTTTTTATTAGGATACTTCAGTTGTATATAATGATTTCTAAGTATATATAAAGTGACAAATGATTATAACACTTTTTTAATTATAACATAACTTTTAAACATGCTACACAACATTAACAATGCTCTGCAACACATATTAAAAATGTTAATAAAGCAAATAGCTCTTTCTAAACACGTATATGGCCCCAAAGTCGAGACCTATTGGTTATGCCAATGCTTGTTTAGGACTTGGACTCTGTCTGTAAGGTATGGGAGACTCTGGGACCCTCGTAACATTCTGCTAGTAGGCCCTATCCGTTTAGGTTACGCCACTTAAAGCACATACCATGCCCACAAACCGATGCTCGCGTAGGAATCTCTACTGCTGCAATACCCGCCCTTTCCCTCCCGTGGATGTCCTGGTTGTGTCTTGTGACCCTGGGTGAAAGACAAGTGCCTCGCGAGTGTCCCAGATCAGACAAGCTTTAAGTTGGCATATTTGTCTCTGGCTAAAACAGTCACTGTGAGTGAGGAAACAGGAAAAGTGACAAGGAAAAATGTCTCGCTGTCACAGTGGCTGTCATCGAGCCGAAAGGTGCTGAGCAAGAATGTGACTAAAGGCGGACCATTCTACATGGAGCGTCTGCAACATCCCCTGGCAAACTCCATTTTCAACATAAGAAGGCCTGTCAGAGCATTGATGTGGCTCGGTGAAACTTGTCATGCGTTCAAGCTCTGGAGGCGCCGTCTGGATCAACAAGGGTTGTCGCACTGCCTTTTCTCACTCATGGCATGAAATATTACCTTGACGGCCATGTTCGATCGCCCTTGAAAGAAGCGCCCCTCAAACAATTGCACATTTCACTTAGCCTAGTGCTACTAAATGTAACCGACAGTCGCCTAGACTCCACCAAGCGTCTTCCTTTACCTAGAATGAGCAGCCAAGTTGTCAAAGGCCAACTTAACAATCCCCGGAGTGTGCCCCCCCCAAAAATGTATATATATATATATATATATATATATATATATATATATATATATATATATATATATATATTTTTTTTTTTTCACTGAACAAACCCATAGGTTTCAGGCACATTATAGATAGAAATTAACATTTAAAAAACCTTTGAAATTCACTGAAGAAAACATAGGTTTCAGGCACGTTATAGATAGAAATTAGCATTTAAAAAACCTTAGCAATTCACTAAAAAAAAACATAGATTTCAGGGTCGTTATAGTTAGTTGGACATTTCACTCATACAAAACCATAGAAATTCCCCCGTTATAGTTAGTTCAGCTAACTATAACTCGCGCGCCGGCAATGCACTGCTGACGACGTCACATATTACATCACTCATAACATGGTCAGTGACATCACTGATGACATCACTGATGACATCTCAAATGACATCACTGATGACATCATCCAGTGATGATATCATCCAGTGATGACATCATCCAGTGAATGTGCGTTTTTCTAAAAATAAATATGTTTTATATATGTATATCTTAAGGTTGATGGAAGAATAAATGGGTATGTAAGTGTCTAAGGGCCAGATGTAGGTAATTCCCGTTTACCGACTCTTAAATACCGACTCATACCGGATCGGTATTTAGGAGTCGGTAAATTGGAAGGAGGCAGATGTAGGTAAAAAATTACCGATTCTGTAAGAGTCGGTATTTACTGATTCTGTAAATACCGAATCGGTATTTCCCATTGATTCCTATGGGCCTTGAAGCCCATAGCAATCAATGGGAAATACAGATTTGGTATTTACAGAATCGGTAAATACCGAATCCTGGCAGGGGGAACGGGGTGTCACTTTGACACCCTGTAGCACCCCAAATGCAGGCTTGTGTGCCATGTGGCACACATACATGCCCTAAGGGCATGTCTGTGTGTCACATAACATAGGTGTACATGCACAGATGTGCATGTACCCTGGAATTCGGTATTTTACCACCCAATAGGATTGGGTGGTAAAATAAGAAATCCTAAGGGCCTGTGGCACTGCAAACTGTGCCACCTACATATGGATTTACTGAATCGGTATATTTACCGATTCGGAAAAATACCGAAGTGGTAAATTTACCGAATCGGTAAATATACCGATTCTGTAAATTCCGACCCACCCACATCTCAAAAGCCAAATACCGGTCGGTAACGGCCGAAATCGGCCGTTACCGACCGGTATTTGACTACCTACATCTGGCCCTTAATGCATATTTTTTTGTAAAATTGATTGTATGACTGATTAAGTGTATCTTCATGAATACATGGGTTAGCGAGTAATATTTAAATATATACATATCTGTATCAGTCTCTCGCTTTGTGTATAAATGACTGCATGGGTTGGCGAGTAGCTGCATGAGTGTCTATCTGGGATATTAGTTGGTTTTTTAAATTTTAGTATGAGTGTGTGAGTGTCTGTGTGGTTTGCTGGGGGTATTACTTAGTGACTAGATGCACGAATGAGTGAGTCAATGTTTGTATGTAATGAAGACAGTATGTTTTCAGGACTGTATGGGTGGATGAGTGTGTGTATGGGTGTGTTAGTGAGTGAATGACTGTCTCAATAGTGTCTTAATGAGTAACTACATCTGTTTTAAACTAGTATATGTCAGCATTTGTGTATATAAGTGGGTATATGTGAGAGTGAGAGATTGGAAGACTTACTGTATAAATAAGTATGTGTTTTTATAAGTGATGGTTTAAGAGAGTAAGTATGTGTAAGTTTCTGTAGATGTACGTGTGGTGCTGTGTGTATAACTGTATATGCAAGTAAATGGATGTTTCATACTTTGTTTGCCTGTGTGACTATGTGTGTGAGTAACTCTATGGATGATTGGCGGTGTGTAACAGGATGTATAGGTGTATGAGTATATATGATGAGTGAGTACATGTATGAGTGACTGTATAGGACTGTTGGTGAATGAGTGGATGTGTGTGTAGATCTTGGAATTACTGAATAGGTGTGTTGTAACTGGTATTGGTATGTCCATTGTTTTAAAAATGTTAGTTTCTATTTTTGAGTGTGTGTATCAAAGGTTATATTAGGGTGAGAAGAGGTTTGCCACACAAGGATGATGTCATCAGTGATGTCATTTGAGATGTCATCAGTGATGTCATCAGTGATGTCACAGACCATGTCATGAGTGATGTAATATGTGACGTCATCAGCAGTGCATTGCGGCGCGCAAGTTATAGTTAGGGAAACTAACTGTAACAGGGGAATTTCTATGGTTTTGTACAAGTGAAATGTCCAACTAACTATAACGCCCCTGAAACCTATGGTTTTTTCAGTGAATTTCTAAGGTTTTTCAAATGCTAATATCTAACTATAACGTGCCTGAAACCTATGGTTTATTCAGTGAATTTTAAAGGCTTTTTAAATGCTAATCCTAACTATAACGTGCCTGAACCTATAGTTTTGTAAGTGATTTTCTAAGGTTTTTCAAATGCTAGTTTCTAACTATGCATACAGAGGTAGGACATGTGAAGAACGAAGAAAATATGTACATAAAGAAGCAAAAGAAATGCAGAAAGAAGCAACAGAAGTCCTCAAAGATGAAGAAAAGTGCAGGAAGAAACAAGACGTGCAGAAAGAACAAACAGAAGAGCAGAAAGAGGCCTTGTTGCAAAATCATCCTGTGCCCTCAACTTTTTCAGATCAGAACTGGTGGTAACTGACTCTGACTAACCAGGCCTAGAGCCAGTGCTATGCTAAAAGACAATTAGAATACAGTGAAAACACCTACATACACTAGGGAACACTATGCGTTGGGGTATCCCTGTGATTAGCATGACCTCCTCTGTAAGGCTGTGGAAAAGTAAATTTTGCCATGTTCTGTGTCCCTACGTGTTCCCCATCTTATGTTATGTGTGCATGATTAATATGCATATGTATTCCCCATGTTCGATTAAAGACGCAATTATAGTTGTGTCCATCTCTAGTATGCCAGTTTCCAGTTCTCGTGAATACTATGAATATCAGGCCTATGTAAAGTTACGTTGCCACGTTTCTCAGTGTGCACGTTATTCCATTGTAAAGTCCCCGTTTCTAGGCCTCAAAAGGGCCCGGACACCAGATTCAGCTCCTGTCTCCTGAGCCCTCGCTGAGGAGCGATACAGCCCCCACCTGTGTTCCTGACCCTTCACTTACTTCCTGCCTCACAGTGCCCGGCCCAGCCTGGCTCTGTCCACGAGTCTGCCAAGAATATGTTATGATTCTAGTTATCAGTCCAGCCCTCCTTCTCTGCATTCCTAAGCTACTGAATCGCATCAATAGTTTCAGTCATCGTCTAGCCTTTACGTCTCCATGTAAGAGAAATACTGTATTAATGGTCATTTCATATTCTTCAACACGCACTACATGTAGAATAATGCATGCACCAGTCTTAGAGTCTGTTAGCCTTTACCCCGATAACTACTGGATTCTATCAACATGTTCTCTAAACATCAGATACTAGATAGTGTTTAGGTACATGTCGCCCTGACTCTCCAGACTTCAGTCTTTACTCCTAGCGCAGAGTTCATAGCCCCAGCTTCTCCTAGTAACACGTCATTGTCAGTTTGCGCGCACCATTAGGTTAGAGGTCCCGGCTCCTTAGGTAGCCCCCTCCATGTTTCCGCCCCATTTATGACATATTCTGTTACGTTTACATCACATGTCTATGTATACGCCTCCTGTTACACCCACTTTCACCCTTATCTTTCGCGACTGCTATTGACCACACCCACTGCTCCGCTTACTGTATTCACTGTAATGCAACTGTTTTAGTATATATATGTTGTACATTGTTGTTAAAGTTAGCGCGCTCATTCCCTGTCCCCCCTGCAGGGCCCTGCCATCCTGTTCCCGTGCAGGTTGTCCTGTTCCTGTCCTTTATGCTGTATTAAACCTGCAAACTCCTACTACCTCGAATCTTGACTCTTATTTATTGAGCTATCTGTTATTGCTATGTCCAGTCAAACCTAGATCCGGTATTATTTATTTATATACCACATAATGGCGCCCGAATAGGGACTTGCCTTTTCCCCACGCGCCGGTGAAGCCACGTGTGCCCCCTGACCCTCTGCAGCCGTGACGGAACTCTTCTGCGCACCGGCAGATATTTCTGCTTCAAGTATCCCTCAGGCCCACGGAGGAGACGGAGGTTGCGGTCCAGCATCCAGACGAGGCGGTGGAGGAACGCGGCGAGTCCCGACCAGAGCCCAAGCCGAGAGTCCAAGGTCCGAGGTATCTGGAGGCCCACCCGTAACAGAAGTCCGAAGTGTGTCCGTCCGGCGTCGAAGCAGTACAGTCCGAGGCCTTCCGTTCTTGCTGCCCGGTGAGTACCGTTGCTGGGGTAGTATCTAGACAGGGTCAATCTAATTGTCTCTGGTCCGAGGGGTTTGGTGGTACACAGATCCCAAAACGAAGTGTCCACTTCGGTGGATGCGGGTCCTGACGTGTCTCTTTATGAGACCGGTAAGTTTCGTACTGTTTCAGCAGTGCATCTAGTTTCTGTTCTAGTCAGTTCTGTTCTCGAGAAAATTCATGTATTCTGTTTTCCGTATTCCAGGTAGTATTCTGTTCGAACTGTTATTTTAAATGTTCTTCATGTATTTTAATGTCGTGGTATGAAAGTGGTGTAATTATCGTGTTCATTGTGTATTATATTGTGTCTAGATTACAGTTCCGTCATGCCGTTGTTCTCGAAACTACGTCAGTTAAAAACCAGAAAAGGTCTGTTAGAAGCAGCAGTTCCTGTCCAGCCTAGGGACAGTCCAGGTCATTTTATGTATCAGAAGCATGGCATAAGTGCCATATTATATCTAGATTTATGGGTAGAGTATACCAAACAGTTAGAAGAAAAGTATAGATGGCCCGTATCAGGTACGTGGGATGCCGAGTGCATCATGCGAGTAGAAGAAGCATTATGGAAAAGGAAAGCCAGACAGTCACAGAAAGATGCCATCGAGTTATGGCGCAAAGAATCTCATAAAAGAACCGAAAAAGAAATCAGAAAGTCAGAATTAAGTAAAGAATCCCTAGAACGAGCCCAAGAAAGGGAATTAATCGAGATAGGTGAACGAGTCAAAACCGAACAGTCCGACAGACAGAGGAATGCCCTCATTAAGGGTATGTATCCTCTTCTTGCCGAGGGCTTGCCAAAAGCAACCCCGGAGGCATCCAGTAATTTTCCGCCACCATTAGTTCCGACCAAGCTACGTCACAAACCGACCGCAGCTGATATTTTCATCTCGTCCTATTTGGACGACACAGTTCCAGAATATGCAAATCCTGTTCCGCCAGTCCCTGTAAATCATGCAATTCCTGCTCCTCCAGACACCGGAGTACCTGCTACGGTACCCCCGGTCCAGCCTACATTGCAATTTCCCGCCGCGCCAGCACGAAGAGTATCAGTCGACGATTCTAGTTTAGGGGCCGCAGGAGGAGGTCCTCCTGGTACCCCGCCACCACACCAACGTGTAACGTTAGTCGAGTTACATGAACGTGCGTTACAGCGTACGCCCAAATATAAGTCCGTTGCAGATATCCGACGAGCTCTTACTGAATGCCGCTATGATCCAGTCGCAGGTGATGATAGTACGGTTATACATTCCATACGTGTAAGACGGGTGACCGGGTATTTGGACACCCTACCGAATATGAAAGAAGATCTAGACAGAATATATCGTTTCATCCGTACAGGGGATGATCCAGAAAGTATTGGCGAAGCCATGTCTCAAAGGAAAGCTGAGATCCAGCTCATGTTATTAAAGTTTCTGATTAATTGTTTAATAAGGGAACAAGATTATCCGACCAAAGATCCGGCCGAAATGAGAACACTAACAAGGTGGAGTGATAATATAGCCGAGGGTAAGCACAGAACCATCAGTAGTATAGAGAGTATGTACAAGAAAATTCGTAAAGAAATAATAAGGTTACACGAGAAACGCAAAGAAGCACTAGTAAACGAGAAAGAAAATGACTCTTCTACTGAAGAGGTAGACGAGAATCCCGCCAGAATAGCGTATGTAGGAAAATCTAGATTTCCAGACCGCCATTTACGCCTAGAACACAAGAAAATCTTTCATCATCCAGCACCGGAACAAGGTTCTCTGGAACAAGTATTTCAAGCTACCGATCACATTTTGAAATCCCGAATCGGTTACAGTGAGTTAAGTACTATGCATGAACAAGAACTAGCCCGATCAGCAGTCCGATGGACTACTGATTCTACCACTTTTCCAGACGAAATAGTGGCACAAATGTTTCTGAAATTGCCCCCAGCCGAGCAACGACTGGTGGGTATGTATATGATTCAGCACCTCATTACACTGTATGAGGGTCAACATTCTGATCCAGGTCCGTTACATGATGTCCTGAACGAGTTACTCCAGTATAGATGGAAAGGTTTAGGTACCGATTTAATTAGTGTCATTCTAGAACAGCGCCATAAATATAGAACGTTCCTGAACCCGCATTTTGTTCATGTCTCACCTCCAGAAAGTAAACCGTTTTACATAGATAGACAGAATCCGTTACGAGAAGTACACCCAGTCAGGACAGCAGATGGTGAAATGCAACGAGTATTTGTCTACACCCCGATTACAAAAATGGAACTCTTAGAGATGAAGAAATTAATTCCTTGTCATGATAAAGATCCAGCAGGGTTCCACCGAGAATTGAAGGACATGCTCCGTATGGGAGAATATACGTATCCAGATAATATTAAAATGTTAAAAGTCCTGTTGCCTGCGGGCATATATGAGAAACTCAAGGAAAAAGAATGGGAGGTGGGAGAGAAAAAGATCGATTGGGCAGCTCTAGAAGCTGAAGATAAGATACGAGTACCAGGTACCGGTCTTGGAGAGAAATGTAAAGAATTACCTGAATTATTAATACAAGTTTTGCCCAGGTTATTAGCCACTAAAAAGGAAGACTGGGATGCAATCTCAGCCTATAAACAGAAACAAGACGAAGACACTAGTGATTTTTATTCTAGATTCGAGAAATGCTTTATTATAAACAGTGGCTTGAAGACGAGTAGCGAGTCGTACCCTCATCTTTTTGTTACTAAACTAGTCGAGAATTCAAGTCCACAAGTTAAGAATCGAGTTTTGAAAGTCGAAAGTACATGGCAAGCTAGTACCCCGTCCCAGATGTTACAGATGCTCCAGTATCACCAGAATAGAATCAGAGAAGAGCAAGAACACGAGAGAAAACGTATGAAAGACACGAAAATGAAAGTACTAGTTGCACAATCTATTCCTCAAGACAGTCAGAAGAGGGGTCCGAATCAAGCCAGTCATCCTGCAGCTCCCGTTAAAGGGACATGCAATTATTGTAAACAGCCAGGTCATTTCATAAACGAGTG
The DNA here is from genome assembly GCF_964261635.1 of Lissotriton helveticus. NCBI lineage: Eukaryota > Metazoa > Chordata > Amphibia > Caudata > Salamandridae > Lissotriton > Lissotriton helveticus. The sequence goes on from NC_136070.1 coordinate 709,884,696, forward strand.
TGCAGTTCTGAAACATAATATAGCCACTGGTAAAACTAAAGAAAGACCACGTCCGCCTAGACAAGAACAAGTTTCACAGACTTCTCAGCCACAGAATGCACAACCGACAGTTTCAGCACCGCAGCCTATTGCTGCAACACAGCATGTTACACAGCAGATGTATCAGTATGCTCAGACAGAGTATCCAGAGTATCAACAGTACTCATGAAACAGCCTAGAGAGGGAGGTAGGCTTGCCTCTCATCGAGATTCCTGTAGATCAAGAAGGTCCCTATGTTCATAGTCAAGTACTAGGGAAAGACAGAAAGTTTCTGATTGATACAGGGGCAAGTAGGACGACCATCAGTCACGCCGAAGTTCCAGGGGCTCCGCTCTCAGGCTCTAGAAATGTTTCCCTTGGATTTTCAGGAAAGCCTATTGTAAACGAGATATCTAAGCCAGTTACTCTAGAAGTAGGTCCATTGTCCCGCACTACTGATCTGTTACTTACGAAGTCATGTCCAGAAAATTTGTTAGGTATTAAGACACTGAAAGAATTAGGTGCAGTCATATGTTGTTCCCCCGAGGGAATACGCTTGTTTTTACGTGACTTCAAGGGTCACTATGTATTACGAGATTTTGATCCGAGATTGTCTAATGTTCCGCAGCATCTATGGGCGCAAGGTCCAACTGACGTTGGCTTTATGCAAATCACACCCCATCGTGTGACTCTCAAACCAGGTGTAGTGTTACCACGAATCAGACAGTACAGATTGCCACCTGAGGCTGTAGCAGCCTTATCCAAAATTATTGACGAGCTCATGGCTCAAGGAGTAGTCGTAGAAACTGACTCCAATGTATGTAATTCTCCGATCATTCCAGTCATGAAACGTACTGATCCAAATGCACCCCCAGTATATCGATTAGTGATTGACCTTCGAGAACTCAATAAATGTATTATTCCCCAGTACCCAGTTGTCCCAGATATCTCTTCCCTATTGACAGCCATTGATTCCGAAGCCTCATTTTTTACAGTCATAGACCTTAAAAATGCGTTTTTCAGTGTCCCCATTCATCCAGACAGCCAGTTTCTTTTCGGATTTTGTTTAAATGGAAGGAGCTATATGTTCACACGAGCTCCTCAAGGTTTCACAGAAAGCCCTAGTATTTACAGTCAAGCACTTAAGAGACAACTAGACAACATTCACATGCCAACAGACACTGCCCTGCTCCAGTATGTCGATGATCTACTGATCACAGCCCGTTCTGAACGTGCTTGCGAGCGAGCATCACTTACAGTCTTGTATTTCCTTGCCGAGAGGGGGCACAAGGTGTCCCCTTCGAAGCTTCAATTCTGTGTCCAGCAAGTGATCTACTTAGGCCACTTACTGTCCAAGTGGGGTAGGCAGTTGACACCAGACCGTATCCAGTTAATAGCGAGTCTTCCTCAGCCCAAGACCCAGAAGGAGGTACGTGCTTTTATCGGCCTTACTTCTTATTGCAGACAATGGATTCCTCAGTATGCATTTCTAGCCAAACCACTGATACAGTTAACGACACAGGAGGCAGCCGTATCGACTGTCCTCCCTTGGACATCTGAACATACACTTAGTTTCAATGAGTTAAAGAAAGCTCTATGCCAAGCTCCTGTTTTAGCTACACCGAACTACAGTAAGCCTTTTACACTTTTTGTCATAGAACGTGATGGTACAGCATTATCTGTTCTTACACAAGATCAAGCAGGTCAATACAAGCCCTGTGCTTATTTTTCGAGCACATTAGATCCAGTAGCCCAGGCTCTGCCTGCGTGCCTCAAGTCAGTTGCAGCCACAGCACTAGCTATCAGACAAAGTGATTCCATAGTGTTAGGACACTCCCTGACAGTACAAGTTCCACACTCCGTGGAAGTTCTTTTAAACCGAACACAGACTCAACACTTGACAATTGCACGTTTGACAGGTTATGAACTGACACTATTCCAGCCACACATAGAAATCAGACGCTGCAATGTTCTAAATCCTGCTACACTGTTACCGTCAGTTACTTCAAATCCTGCCACACATGACTGTGTGGAAGTTGTTAACACTATGACTAAGCCAAGACAAGATCTGACAGATATTCCATTACCAGATCCCGACCTGACACTTTATGTGGATGGTTCATGTATGAGAACAAGTACAGGAGAACTAGTAGCCGCGTATGCAGTGACTACTGACACTGAAGTTATTGAAACACACCGTATTGACACCCTGTCTGCTCAAGCAGCAGAGCTAGTCGCTCTGACACAAGCCTGCATACATGCCAAGAACCTGAAAGTTAATATTTACACAGATTCACGCTACGCATTCGGAGTCGTACACGACTTTGGAGTGCTCTGGCAAGAGAGAGGTTTCATGACTTCTCATGGAACCAAGATTCAGCATGGTCTCCTTATTCAAGCTCTGTTGGATGCCATACACTTACCGACATCTATTGCTATCATGAAGTGCAAAGCACATACGAAAGTTACTGACACTATTTCCCAAGGTAATGATCTAGCAGATCGCACAGCCAAGCTTACAGCACAGACTCCAGACATTCCAGTTAACATGACACAGACACTTACTCCAGATCCGACTACCTGTATGACAGTTAAGGACCCTACTCAAGATGTCATAGATATCCAGTTACATGCTACTCCCGAGGAAATCAAGAAGTGGTCCGAACAAGGAGGGGTCCAGACAGATCAGGGATGGGTAACGAAGGGAAAAGCCACATGGTTTCTCCCCGACTCTATGGTTCAAGTCATTATCAATACCGCACATAGTCCTGCACATTTAGGAGAAAAAGCTATGTTAGACAGTATCCAGAACATTTGGTTCAACAAGCATTTACGAGCTGCAGCCAAGCAGAAAGTCCGCACCTGTATGATATGTTGTCAGTTTAATCCAGGTAAAAGTGTCCCGGTGGAACAAGGTGGATTCCAGCCCCCTGACCACCCTTTTGAAGTCCTCCAGATGGATTATATTCAGATGGAGCGATGTCGAGGTTTCAAGTATGTCCTTGTAGTTGTATGCGCTTTGTCCAGGTGGACAGAAGCATATCCAGTCCCAGATTACACAGCCACGACCACTGCCAAGCAGTTGGTTCGTGAATTCTTCCCCCGCTACGGACTCCCTAGAGTCGTATATTCTGATAACGGCCAGCCATTCTCATCTGAATTGATGAAACACATCTCCCTTTTGTTAGGGTACCAGTGGAAGTTCCATTGTGTACGCCATCCTGAAGCAGCCGGTCTCGTAGAGAGACATAACCAGACCCTGAAAATCCGTATTGCCAAAATATGTAAAGAGAAAGGTGTGGACTGGTTAGTAGCTCTGCCAGTCGCCTTGTTTTATATGCGCATGGTCGCACATTCCAGATCAGGTCTGTCCCCGTATGAGGTCGTATTCGGCCGCCCCCCTAATATGTGGGGTACACCTAGACCCCGAAGTATTACAGATGTTTCAAGTAATATGCTGACAGATTACCTAGCTTCCTTGATGTCTGCCCTACACTCTTGTCGTTCACAGGTTTCCGCCGCATTTCCAGACAATACCGAGGTGGCACCGCATGACATCGTTCCCGGAAGTTTGGTCCTTGTAAGGAACTTTGATCGTTCAAGTCCGCTGGAGCCTCGCTGGAAGGAGCCAAAACAGGTCCTCCTGGCCACCCGTACTGCCGTCAAGCTGGAAGGCAGGAAGGGCTGGGTCCACCTGTCTCACGTGAAAAAGTTTTATGGATTAAAGACTGTTTCCAAGAACGTTTCCGAGGATTTCAAAGATTGCCAAAGTACTATTCTTAAGGACTGTCCCGCAAAAGACTATGATACAAATCCCTCCCTGTTAGAGAAAACTCCGCAACAGGAGTATAAGCTAAAATTAAGGTCTAGTAAAATAAGTCAGCCAGTTTGATTGTCTAAGTCCTCCCCTAGGTGAAACGGTTAGACCGGTTTCTGACATGTATAAAATAGACCCCCAGAGTGAGAGAGTTAGTCAAAACTCAATCCGATGTATCGTTTTTCTAAGTTTCATATTGTTTTTCAGCCTTATGACTACCTGCACAGGTTATGCATTTTATTTGTGTTTTCCAGTTTCTCATGTAAATAAGTCTTCTATTACTACAGTAGAGCACACGTTTAGTGATCTGCCTCCTCATGAACTATCTTATCGTCTTGCTATGCGTAACAATTCCTTTATCCGCATGTTACATTATTCACACCAGACCAGCAATGCCACTAATTGTTGGGTGTGTGGTCGACTCCCCCCTTTCCAGACACCGAAGGGAGTTCTGCCACTCTTTCCTTATCCATTCTCACATAATGGTTCGTGTGGAGCATGGTCCACGTTAACGTCATCCTCAACAGATATGTCTTTTCTTAACAGTACATGTTTTCCAGACAAGCAAGGTCTTCCCCACAGAACAGGGTTAGATCTAGAAAATGAAGTTTATAATCTAGGTAATTATTCTTCGAATTTTATGGTCCTGAATGTTCAGTCTGATACTACTCCAGACTTACCTGCTATGTCAGTATTACCAGTAAAAGGTGAATTATGTGTCCGAAGGAATGGTTCCATACATGTAGGACATAGTGATTGTACTACTATCGTCAAGCATAGTGACAGTGGGAAATCTATCTTCAAAGCTTCACGTCATTCTTATTTTGTTTGTGGTCAGACCGCATATGTTCGTCTGCCCCTCGATTGCGAGGGAACCTGTTACATTGCCTTCCTACTGCCACCAGTTTTTCTAGCCCCACCTGACTATCATAGGAACTCCCATCTAGTACATACTAGACACAAGAGAGACCTCCCGATTGTCGATTATACTGAAACTGCTCTAGAACAATACATAGATATCAATAAAGGTGTCTTTCCCTATCTAGGTACTGTCGTAAATAGTAAACTGATACGTAGATTAACCAGAACACTTGAAGCAGTAGTGATTGAGACTACCTCTGCTCTAGGTAACTTAACCGAAGAGCAATCTTTTATGAGAATTGTCGTGCTCCAGAATCGTCTCGTCCTTGACGTCATACTGGCCGATAGGGGCGGGGCATGTAGAGTCATCGGATCTAGTTGCTGCATTTTCATTCCTAATAACGCGCCGTCTGTTTATTCAGCTATAACCAGACTCCATAAAATTGCCCATTTGTTACACCAAAATCCAGGCACCTGGACATGGTCCGGTTGGTTCTGGAATATAATTTCCGCCTGGGGATGGAAAGTGTTGTCCTTTCTAGGTATTGCAGTAGCGATCATATTTAGTTGCTGCCTCTGTATACAATGTGGCCCTGCGATTTGCGGCATTTGTGCTACCTCTTGTATTCCTAGTCCCAAGTCCCGTTCTAAATCCAGTTCCAAGAAAATTCGAGACGAGCAAATGATACTGTATGAAATAATAGATGGTATCATGAATATTGATGTTTCCTGATGGAAACGTAGTGACAAGGAGGGAATGTGGAAAAGTAAATTTTGCCATGTTCTGTGTCCCTACGTGTTCCCCATCTTATGTTATGTGTGCATGATTAATATGCATATGTATTCCCCATGTTCGATTAAAGACGCAATTATAGTTGTGTCCATCTCTAGTATGCCAGTTTCCAGTTCTCGTGAATACTATGAATATCAGGCCTATGTAAAGTTACGTTGCCACGTTTCTCAGTGTGCATGTTATTCCATTGTAAAGTCCCCGTTTCTAGGCCTCAAAAGGGCCCGGACACCAGATTCAGCTCCTGTCTCCTGAGCCCTCGCTGAGGAGCGATACAGCCCCCACCTGTGTTCCTGACCCTTCACTTACTTCCTGCCTCACAGTGCCCGGCCCAGCCTGGCTCTGTCCACGAGTCTGCCAAGAATATGTTATGATTCTAGTTATCAGTCCAGCCCTCCTTCTCTGCATTCCTAAGCTACTGAATCGCATCAATAGTTTCAGTCATCGTCTAGCCTTTACGTCTCCATGTAAGAGAAATACTGTATTAATGGTCATTTCATATTCTTCAACACGCACTACATGTAGAATAATGCATGCACCAGTCTTAGAGTCTGTTAGCCTTTACCCCGATAACTTCTGGATTCTATCAACATGTTCTCTAAACATCAGATACTAGATAGTGTTTAGGTACATGTCGCCCTGACTCTCCAGACTTCAGTCTTTACTCCTAGCGCAGAGTTCATAGCCCCAGCTTCTCCTAGTAACACGTCATTGTCAGTTTGCGCGCACCATTAGGTTAGAGGTCCCGGCTCCTTAGGTAGCCCCCTCCATGTTTCCGCCCCATTTATGACATATTCTGTTACGTTTACATCACATGTCTATGTATACGCCTCCTGTTACACCCACTTTCACCCTTATCTTTCGCGACTGCTATTGACCACACCCACTGCTCCGCTTACTGTATTCACTGTAATGCAACTGTTTTAGTATATATATGTTGTACATTGTTATTAAAGTTAGCGCGCTCATTCCCTGTCCCCCCTGCAGGGCCCTGCCATCCTGTTCCCGTGCAGGTTGTCCTGTTCCTGTCCTTTATGCTGTATTAAACCTGCAAACTCCTACTACCTCGAATCTTGACTCTTATTTATTGAGCTATCTGTTATTGCTATGTCCAGTCAAACCTAGATCCGGTATTATTTATTTATATACCACAAGGCCCTAGTACATATTAGGGCAGGGGGAATAAAACTACCTCGGAGTCAGAGGTGCAGAAAGGCCCAGCCCCCACCCTTCACCACTGTGCAAACGCGCCCCTTGGTGCATTTTAAGTTGGGGGATTAATTCCCCTTGAATCCTGAGGATCCCTGGGGTCCAACTAGCCCACCAGGTACCTCCAGTAAGCGCCACAGAGGTGCGTTGCAGAGAAGTGTAAAAGGCGCATGGCCTGAACCACCTCACTGCAATGCAGGTCTCTGGCAGTTATTGGAGGTACCTGGTGGGCTAGTTGGCCATCAGGGGCCCGCAGGATTGAAGGGGAATTAATTCCCTAACTTAAAACGCGACACAGTGCGTGTTTGCACACATGTCACCTCAGGCCCGCCCCCTCCCTTTACCACTGTGCAAACGCACCCCATGACATATTTTAAGTTGGGGGATTAAGTCCCCTTGAATCCTGAGGGTTCCTGGGGTCCAACTAGCCCACCAAGTACCTCCAGTAAGGGCCACAGTGCTGCATTGCAGAGAGGTGTAAAAAGGGGCGTGGCCTTGACCACCTCTCTGCAACGCAGGCCTCTGGCACTTTTTGGAGGTACCTGATGGGCTAATTGCCCCCCAGTGGCCCTCAGGGTTGAAGGGGAATTAATTCCCCAGCTTAAAACGCGCCACAGAGCGTGTTTGCACACATATCACCATAGGCCCCACCCCCTCCCTTTACCACTGTGTAAACGCGCCCCGTGGTGTGTTTTAAGTTGGGTGATTAAGTCCCCTTCAATCCTGAGGGTCCCTGGGATCCAACTAGCCCACCAGGTACCTCCAGTAAGTGCCACAGAGCTGCGTTGCAGAGAGGTGTGAAAAGGGGCTGGGCCTCTGAACACCTCTCTGCAACGCAGCTCCCTGGCACATACTGGAGGTACCTGGTGGGCTAATTGGCCCCCAGAGACCCCCAGTGTTCAAGGGGAATTACTTCCCCATCTTACAACGTGCCAGGGGGCGCATTGTAAGAGTGCTGCTGGGAGGGGGTGGGGCCTCCGTCACAACCGCGTGTATTTTTTCTTTTTTAAGAAGGGAGGCTGTGTGGCCCCCTTCCTTTTCAATTTTATGGGCCCTGGGGACCCCATCCCCCAGGGCCTGACCCCCTTTTTTTTTTTTTTTAAATGGAAGGGGGGCGCGTGGCCTCCATCTGAGGCCATATTTGGCCCCGGGGACCCAATCCCCCGGGGCATGGCCATTGTTTTTAAGTTTTTAAAATTATTTGGAGGGAGGCTGCGTGACCCCCCTCCTCAGGACATTTCTGGCCCCGGGGACCCCATCCCAAATTAGAATATTAGTGCCCTGAGTAGGTGGCGGTCCCAGGGGCATTTGGGGGGGAGGCATTTGGGGGGGCTCAAGCCCCCCCTACATAGGAGTATTTTTCTTTTTTTAAATGCCCCGGGGTGTCGGTCCCCGGGGCAGCATGGGGCCGTGTGCCCCGCAGAATTAATTAATGAAAGCCCCAGGGGTGGTGGTCGCCGGGGCTTGGGGGGGCCTTAGAGGCCCCCCACAGATTAAAAAAGAAGTCCCAGGGGTGGCGGTCCCCGGGGTTGCGGGGGGGCCATGTGCCCCCGCATATACTGTTGAAAAGCCCCGGAGGGGCGGTCCCCGGGGTAGTGTGGGGGGTATTGGCCCCCCCACATTTTTTAACTGCCCCGGCACCTGGCCCACCCGGGGGCCTAAATTAAACAAAGCGTGGGAGCCTACGCTTCCTTTTTTTTATTTTATCGGCCCGATCCGCGTATCCTCCATGCACCTCCTGATTCTTAAAAAAAAATCAAATGCTTTTTTTGGCCCTGGGGGTCCTTGTGGGACCCCCTGAGCAGGCCTAGGGTGTCAGGATGTTTCTACCCTGCCCTCTTTTCTTGTTTTGCTCCTTAGTTTTTCTGTTTTCTTGTGCCTCGGTTCGGATGGCTGCCAACACTTCCTGGGTTGAAGTGCTAACAGACAATTAGCATGAAGCTCGTGATCGGCAGGTTGCGCGGATCCACCGCGCCTCTATATATCGATATTTATATTTTTTTCAGCAACTACTGAATGGATTTACACCATTTAAGAAAAAGAGTTCTTTCTAAGGCAAGGACTACCCTCATGCCAAATTTGGTGTAATTCCGTTAAGCAGTTCGAGTTGTAGCCGTGTCTAAAGTTTCCTATGGGAAATGCATTTTTTCACCTCTTTTTCTTGAATTTCTCAGGAACTACTGAACGGATTTACACCATTTAACAAAAACGGCTCTTTCTAAACCAAGGGCTACCTTTTTGCCAAATTTGGTGTAATTCCGTTCAGCAGTTCGGGCTGTAGCCGTATCTAAAGTTTCCTATGGGAATTAACATGGAGAAAACACGTTTTGAGACCCCCCTTTTTTCTCGGCCCCCATTTGCCGAATCACCCCGAAACTTTCAGGATAGGAGCTGACCGGAGCGGGTCATACGTTTTGAAAATTTTGCAAAGATTTGTCAACCGGCGCCAAAGTTATTAGGAAAAGAATGTAACTCATGAACGGTGCCTGTCACTGTGGAGGTGCTCCCGCCTTCATATTAGCTCCATACTGCAAGTGGGTAATCGTACCCCGCTCCACAGAAGACAGCACTCATGGGGGAGAGTTCCAAAATATATTTATTCACGGGAACTCCGGGCGCACAACAGACGCATTTCGGCAGGTCGCCATTTTCGATGTTTAGCACAAAACATCGGCAGCGCCATTACTTTTAATTCATCATTCGCGCCAAAGAAGCGCAACAGAAACAGTGAAAGGACTAACCCGGCAAATCCTGAAATTACATACATATATTTTAGAGGCTTTAAATAGTAGACAATCAAGAGACTGGTACAATTCAGTGGTCTAAAGCTTCCAATGAAGATTTCTGCATGGTACATGAAGATTAGAAGTTCAAATCCTACTAAGGTCAGCTCTGTCTTTCATCCTTATAAAGTCAATCAAATCAATACCGTTGACTAATGTAGTTAATAACGCCTTTTATCGGTGCTAAGGGACCAGGCAAGTGAAGGAGTAAACTATGTAAGGGTGGTAATTATTATTAAAAGAAGCTACACCAAATACTTCTACACAACATAGGGTCTTTGGGGGAGAGAGGGTGTTGGGGTACCTTAAACCCACACAAATTCACCAAAGACCTGGCTGGACCTGTTTCCAGGAAAAACTCCCATCTCTCATTCTTGAGAAAATTCGAATATCCTGAATGTCAGATCAGTAGAACTATATTAAGCTCTTCTGACTCTTCATGTAACAGTATGTATGTGCAGGGCTGCTGGAAGGGTAGGGAGAATGTAATGGGGTCATTAGTCCCCCTGCCCCACACTTTTTGAGGGCCCCACGCTTGTGCTGGAACATATTTACTTATAGATTTATTTTAAAGCAATGCTGCAGTCTTTATTCATGACAAGACAGCTTAAAAGTCCAATTCCAATATATGGCGCCGGATGCTGATCTGCATTGTTCGGTCTGTCCCAAAAGGACATACTGTTATAGTGCACTCACATTTATCCAACCCCATTAGGTGTATCACTTCTTTTTCCTTCCTGACATGTTCTTACAACTGTCTAGTGATTGAATCCCTAAAGGTGGCCAAATCTGTCTTTGTAGGCTTGCGTCAAGTTGCCCAGGAAGTGTGTGACAGTTGCTGAACGTCAAGCAGTGATAGAAAGGAAAGCTTAATGATGGAGAAATGTGTGCAAAGTGTGACCAGAGGTAAAAGTCCACATTGTACGTTTCAAAGCAGGCTAGTCTAAATCAAAACACACATGGTTAAGCAATGCTGCTCAACGTAGTGTGGGGGGGGCTATACTGGACATGGGGTTTTGCAAAATGTGCTTAATTTGCTTTTGCGTAAATTCACACAATTCCACAACAAAGAAGCGAAATGCAAAAACTAGCATTTAGCTCTACTTTTTAGTGTGAGAATAGGCAAACTATGGGGGAGAATTAAAAAAGAAATCAGTGCAACGCAGTGCAGCCCCCCCCCCCCCAAGGTTGCGGGACATTGGTTGACCGGGAGTTAGCAAGAGAGCACCATATCTTCAGAGATATGGCTCTCTTCTCCCTTTCCCTTGCGCCGGTGCTGATTTCAGCAGCAGTGCATCAGGCACACACCTTAGTGCCATAGGCAAGGGTGTGTTCATGAGTCTAGTATAGGTTTTGTTCAGGAAGGTTACCCTTCCAGTACAAACTACTATGCCTAGACAAAATGCAAAGCTTTTCCCACCTTGTATGCATGCTGCACAGTGCAGCACGCATGCAAAGTCGGAAAAGCACGGAGAAGTGAAAGTATTTCTCCTGTTTGCGCCTGCTTTGAAGGGGCGTTATCTTTTGGCGTAAAACCTTGTCTAGAAATCTTTGTAGATATGGTTTCGCGTCAAAAGGCATGGGTGGTTTCATGGAAACGCCCAAATCCCATCCATGTAACGCCCCCACAGCGCTAAGAAATGCAAAGCAGTGCTCTGCGCTAATGTGCACTACTTTGAGGGTGCTCTGCAGAGCAAAACAAGTTTTGTGCTGGAAAGTAAATAGCAATAAAACATTTTGAGCTGGTTAGCGTCACTTTTGTGATGCTAACCCAGTGCAAAATGTTCGCAAATCTTCCCCTTCTTCATGTCTGGATGTCCGCATCCTGGGTTGTCTGGACTGCATTTTGATCCCCTTTAGTATGGTTCATCCTCAAGAAGGCAGAAGAATCTGAAGTAGCTTCTGGAACGTGTCAACGAACTGCCTCTAAGAAAGAAAGAAATCTAGCTTCTTTGTAAACCGAATAGGCTTATCTTTCCTTAACAGCATGTAATGTAGAAAAAACTGAAACAAAAGTGCTCATGTGTTGTAACTGTTGTAATGTGAAGCACTCTGAGACTCGCCAGGCTGGTCCCTGCTATATAAAACTGCTAAATTAATAAGTAAACGTGGCATAGCGCAAAACATGACACCACTCCAGCAGGACTACTTGCTGCCATTTTGGGGCACACCAGTAGGTGAGGGGGGGGGGGGGAAGTACTGACACAGACAACCAGTTAGTGTGACAAAGGCCGCTTTATTGGAATCAGGTGCACCTACAATACAATCCCCCTTGGCCTGTGCCGAACAAAACTACTGCTCACTAATTAATAACTGCCTGACAGGCCCCCACCCCCACCCCTAACGTTAAACCCCAACATTGCAACTGCAATACAACACATCCGCTCAGCCACCTACCCCTCTACGAATTCCACAGTGACCTCCATGACCTCACCCCCGTCTACCATGCAGTCCCAGGCCTCCAGCAAACCACCCTCTCTCCTTAGGAAAGCGCCCCCAACAAACGCACCTGTTCCAGTGACAACACAATTTCCCTAATCAGTGCACCATCACCAACAAAACCCCTGCAAGACCAGGACCACCCCCCCCCACTAACCCATAATCCAATTATAATACTTACAAAGGGAGGGGGGGCGGGACACAAGAATCCCTACAACCCCCTGGCTGCTGTGTCACTGCCACGAAAACGTGTGCAATGACCTAAGATGGCCGGTTAAATACAGCAGCCAGCCCAAAACTAGCCCAACCAACCCAACAGCCCAAAACCAGCCCAAATCGCCGCCTAAGGATCCTCCCGAGGGACAAGCTTCTTCCTTTCCCCCCCTCCCCCCCCTCCCCTGGTGCCCCAAACTTTCCCGGGGGGGAGAGCCTCCCGCTGGTCGGCCACCCCACCAAATCCCCATTGGGGCACACCAGTAGGTGAGGGGGGGGGAAGTACTGACACAGACAACCAGTTAGTGTGACAAAGGCCGCTTTATTGGAATCAGGTGCACCTACAATACAATCCCCCTTGGCCTGTGCCGAACAAAACTACTGCTCACTAATTAATAACTGCCTGACAGCCCCCCACCCCCACCCCTAACGTTAAACCCCAACATTGCAACTGCAATACAACACATCCGCTCAGCCACCTACCCCTCTACGAATTCCACAGTGACCTCCATGACCTCACCAACGTCTACCATGCAGTCCCAGGCCTCCAGCAAACCACCCTCTCTCCTTAGGAAAGCGCCACTCGAAAGACGCATACGCCTTTCGACCCCCCCTTAGGACTCCTGCCTCCTAGGATACCTGAGCACCCCCAACGCCCCGTCCAACGCCTCCCTCAGCTGGACTAAATACAACTCCATGCCATACCTGGACAGGTGAACCCCATCCTCCCGGAAATAATACACTGCGCCATAGCGCAACTCCGGGTGCTCCATCCGTCCCACCCCCTCCTTAGCACAGAATTCTCGCATCTCCCGATTAATCTTCCTCCGTGCCCTGTCTATGGCCCCTGGGCGCTCCGCCCCCCTCCACACCCGCTTAGGAATAAACTCAGACCAGATAACGTGGCATCCCGCCCATTGCTTCTTAATCTCCTGCAGGTCCCTCTTCATTTGCTTAAGCAGCGCCAGCCCCTTGCACTGCACCAGGTCGTTCTCACCCAGATGAATCACCACTACATCTGGGCACACCCCCCCTCTCACCACTGTGTTCAACAAAGGCAATAACTCATGCCAACGTCTACCCCCTTTTCCCCGCCAATGACAACGATACAACCCCGCATCCAATCCCAAATTGAGTGTCCGATGCCTGTCCCACTCCGCCTGCTCTGCCCTCTTGACGAATGAATGTCCCACAATATATACATTCAGAACAGCCACTTCCGGCCCCGCCACAGCACCTGCAAAGACACACATATCAATATCTGGAAACACCATTACATCATCCCCTCCACCTCCCTCAACCGCACATACGTCCTGTAGCAATCGGACTTCCACCGTCCCAGCCTCTGTATCTCCTCCTTACCCCAACCCTTCCGTGCCGCCTCCGTCGCCGCCCCGATCCGAAATGAATGCGTCCCGAAAGCCAGGGGGTCCTCTCCCATGTACCGCAGGGCGCGCCGCAGAACCCCCAGAGCCTGAGACGCCGTCACTCCGTCCCCCCCTTTCCGGCCAAAAACTTCCCCCTCCTTCTCGCTACCGCCTGCCATCAACCTCCTACCCCACGCCGCCGGGCACACCCCCTCCCGGCCGCCAGGCCCCAATACCACCCAGGTCCCAACCCCGCGCTGATCCGTCTTTGACCGCCGCAGATGCACCGCGACCTCCCGCGCTCGCACCTCCACCTCCCCCCACAACACCCCCGCCTCCCTTTCGCACCCAGCAGCTCCGACACTCGAAACGCTCCAAAGAAAAGCCAAGACATCAAGGTAGAGAAACGTACCGCCTCGCCTTCGTCCCTACACACCGCCGGAAGCGCGGTAATTACTCCCTCCAGCAAAGCTACTGTGATTGGACGTCGCGGCCACACCTCCGCCCCCCCTTTCTCTTGCCCACCCCTCCAGCAGCCGGGCCCCCAACTCACCCGCCGACGGGGGGTAGCCCCACCACAACTTACCCATGAAGGCCACCGCCGAAACCTTGCCCGCAATCGACACCCGCGTCAGCCCCTTATTCATGAGCGCCAGCATGAACCTTACCACCTGCTCCTCGCGCCGCCACCGATCCCCTTGCCATACCGCACCTGACTGCAGAAACTCCTCCCATGCTAGCTCGTAGGCCTTCCACGTAGACACTGCCACCGACGTCTTCACCAACTGAAAGACCCGGCCTCGCCCACCGACCACAGTTCCTCTGGCACCGGCGTCCTGACTTCCTCCGCCTCCGTGGCTAGCCCATGGAACCTCTCCCACTGTGAACGAGACAAGGCATCAGCGATGTCATTGTCCACTCCTGGGACGTGGCGCGCCTGAAACAGTATGTCATTCTCCAAGCAGCGCAAGACAAACACCCTCATCAGCTTCAAAACCTGCGGGTCCCTAGCCGACTGCCTGTTCACCACCTGCACCACCGCCATGTTGTCCACACGGAAAAGCACATGCTTGTGAGCCAACTCCCCCGCCCACACCGAGACCGCCACCACCAAAGGGAACAACTCCAAGAACGCAATGCTACTCCCGCCCGCCTGCCAATGCTCCGGCCACTGCTCCGCACACCATCGTCCCTCCCAGTACAGACCGAAACCGCCAACGCCCGCCGCATCCGAGTACATGGTGACGTCCCACACCCAGTCTTCCGCCGGCGCCATAGGCACCCCATTGAACCGCTCCAAGAACGCCCGCCACATGCGCAGGTCTTCCTTCATCCCCGCCGAGAGGCGCACGTGATGATGCGGCAAAGTCAAACCGGACAACGCCAAACCCAAACGCCGGCAAAAAGTTTGGCCCGCCCGCACCACCCGGCAAGCAAAATTCAAATGTCCCAACAACACTTGTACCTTACGCACCATCACCTTTCTTTTTGACAACATACCATCCACCAAAACCATCATCGCCGACCTCTTGTCTTCCGGCAGGCGTGCTTCCATGGCGACTGAGTCGAGCTCGATACCGAGAAAGGATAACACCGTACTGGGACCGCACGTTTTCTCTGGCGCCAGGGGAACCCCAAAGTCCCCCATCAACCCGGCCAAACCATCTAGCAGCCGCTGACAGTCCACCGTGCCGGGCCGCCCCACCAGGAAAAAATCATCCAGATAGTGCGTCACTGACTCCGAACCTGCGCGCCTGGAAAAAACCCACTGTATGAAAGAGCTGAAGCGTTCAAACAACGCGCAGGAAATGGAGCACCCCATCGGCAGCGCCTTGTCCACAAAGATGAGACCCTCAAACTGGATCCCCAGCAGTTGGTGATCCGCCGGGTGCACCGGAAGGGCCCGCCATCCGACCTTCTCTGACCTCCCTGAACAATTTCTCCCGCACAATGCCCTTATGTGCGTTCACCGACTTCAGATTGTCCGCCCAGCGAGCAATCCGTGGGCCCTCGTACCCCAGCCTGAACCCCTCCCGAAAACCCCGACGCAACACGGCAGCGTCCTCCGCCCGCGGATACGCCGCCAAACAAGGCTCCATCCGTTCAATCCTAACCGGCGTACAAGCCTTTTCCCAGAGCCCCCGCCCCTCCCCCTCTGCCTCCACCCCTCCCCCCACTCGGCCCCCCTCTGGCTGGGGCCCCTCCCATGCCGGGTTGTTGCCCAGGCGGGCCTCCGAGCCCCCAGCAGCGCAGCACCGGGTGCCTTCGTCCGCATGACGAGCACTCGTGCCTGAACCGGCATGCCGCCCGTCCGCAGGCTCCTCTGTTAAAATCCCAACAGGCCCCGACCGCGGCCTGGCTGCCAGAGTCTCCCTGTCCCACCCCTCCACGGGTGGGGCGGGCCGTAAAGGGGGGCGACCCCAGCGGCAAACCGCTCGCCGTGTAAATTGTGCGGCCGAACTTGGCCCCTCCCATCGTCTGCTGGTACAGATCCGAATCCAGCTCCCCCCATTGCGCCTCCGGATCCCCCGCCATGCGCGCCCGGAACTCCTCGTCGTAATGCGACCACGCATAACCACCGTAAGTCACCTGAGCCCTCCGCACAACATCCATGTATTTAAACAGCGCGACGCACCGTTCCGGGAACTTCTCGCAGTACACGCTCGCGTATATGAGGAATGCCGCCGACCAATTGTCCAGCGTCAGGGGCACCTTCGGACGCCTAGCCAACTCCTGTTCCTCCTCCTTCGACCCTTCTTTGGACGTCAGCTCCCTATGGAGCAGCTTCAAGAGGTCAATATACTCCCCTTTCCAAATCTTCTCCTTCGTCGCAGCCGAAAGATGCGCCCCCAGCGGCTTGGTCAGCCCCATGTACGGCAGCTTACGCACCGGCACCACACAACTCTCCTTCCCTCCCCCCGCCGTCGCCGACGCACCCGCCGCCTCCGCGCCGCCCGCGCTTGACCCGTCACTGCCCGGCGCCAGGCCGTCCGTGCCCACCCCTGCATCCTGTACATAACGGCCCCACACCAAGCGCCACCCATCCCCCCTGTCTCCCCCTGTCCCCACCGAAACCTCCACACAACGCCGCTTGCCACTCCCCGCACCGTCATCCGGCTTACCTGGCGTCAAGGTCGGCGTCCTTGCTGGATCCCGCCGCCTAACCATTGGCACTGAGGGGGCCGTCACTCTGGGCTCAACCTGCCTTGCTGGCACCTGTAATACACTGTCAACAACATTACAACCCCCCCCCCGTCCTCCCTAATCTCACCCTCTTCCTCCGATTCTCCATCGGCCATCTCCACACCACCCCGGCCCCCCACTTGGGGTTCCAGCCGGCTCAAACCCGCTCTCTCACGACACACCCGCATCAACTCACCCAAATCCACATTCGCCCCTTCCCCACCCATTCTCGCATTCAACGCAGCATTGTTCTCATCCATCCTCACTCCCCCGCCCCCGGCGGCCGTAAAGACCCTTCGGGAAGGGGCTGTCGGAGACGCATCCCGCCTCCATTCGCTGCGGTCACGAGTTAGGTCCCACGTTGGAGCGCGGCCGCCCGCACCAGACAGAGCCGGCCCATCCTCTCGGTGGGTGGGAGCCGCATGCTGCCCCCCCGAGCGCCTTGCAAACAGCTCCTGCCAAGGAAAAATTGTGGAGTCCAGCAAGCCAGGGTGATAAAACCCCCCATCACCCCCCCACGCGCCGCTCCCCCCCCAACTCCCCCATCCCATAGCCGCTCCCCTCCCCCATCCCGCCGAATGCCCTCCGCGCCTCGACGGAATTCCCCCGCCCCCCAGCTCCCACCCCTCTTCCCCGGTCCAGCCCCCCGGCCCTCCCCACACCCCGGAACCCCAACCCGGCCCCGCCCCCCCCGCACCCAGCACCCCAGGCCCCCCACCTGCTGCTCCCCCCCTCCTCACCGCCACCCCCCCAGCGCCCACCACTGCCCTCCGACCCCCCCCGCTCCCCTGCCCGCGCACCTCCGACCCACCCCCGTCTCCGCCCCACCCCTCCTGCCCGCCGCTCCGCCGCCTCCGCGCGCACCACCCCTGCTCTCCATTCTGACACGCCCGTCCGCCCGTCCCCTCCCCCCACCCCTCCCCCGCAGCCCCGGCGGCGCCAACCCCCTGGAGCCCCCCACGCCCCCTCCCTCCTCCGAGGATGACGAACCCCAATCCAGCTCCATGTCCTCCCCTCCCATGTCCTCTTCCAACTCGGTTTCTTCAATTAAAAGCGGGGAAACCGCCCGCGATCGAGGCGGCTCACATGCCGCCACAGCCGCAGCGACGCCGCTAGCAGCGCGTCGCTGCGGCCTTACCTTGAGGTCGGGCCGCACGATGTCCATGCGGCCCGCCTCGCTCAGGAGCCGCAATGCTTCCGCTACCCGCGGGTCCTCACTGTCAGCCATCTCGCCTCCTTCAAGCGCCACACAAGCCGCACACCGCGACGCAGGCCGGCACAACCGAGACGTGTATGTCTCCGCCCTCGCCGACGCCGCTCACTTCACCGAGGTTGTTAACCCCCCAGAGCAGGCACCGGGCACCAGTCACCGCCGCAGTATACCCAAAAACACTAAAGTTGACAACCAGTACACCCACAACACTAAGTTTGACACAAGAATCCCTACAACCCCCTGGCTGCTGTGTCACTGCCACGAAAACGTGTGCAATGACCTAAAATGGCCGGTTAAATACAGCAGCCAGCCCAAAACTAGCCCAACCAACCCAACAGCCCAAAACCAGCCCAAATCGCCGCCTAAGGATCCTCCCGAGGAACAAGCTTCTTCCTTCCCCCCCCCCCCCTCCCCTGGTGCCCCAAACTTTCCCGGGGGGGAGAGCCTCCCGCTGGTCGGCCACCCCCCCAAATCCCCATTGGCCTCGACAATCTCACAACAAGAGGGGCAGTGCCTCCACAAAGCCTCCTGCTCTTCTGCCTGCCCTGAGGCTGCGCAGGCTAGATATCTGAACCCAGGGTTTGAAGAGCCTGGAGGAGGCTTCTCCACAGAATAGTAGCGACAGCTGGTGACACGTGAAACTGTATGACGTAACAAAAAACTCCTAGGCAATTGTATGATAATTAGAACAGTGATGTAAGAGGAGAATTAACGAAACAAAGAAAATATAAATGTGTGTCTAAAAAGCATTCATTTTAATAATTCATAAAAAACAATTCCATAAAATATTGTGAAACCACATAATACATAAAATATATCAATTACAACAATCATCACAATTCATTTAATCATAAACAACCAAAAATCAAATACATAAAAAGCTCAATTTAAGTGGCAATGAATATTACCTGCGCAGACTAGATATCTGCACCCAGGGTTTGAAGAACCTGGGAGGAGGCTTCCCCACAGAATAGTAGCGACAGCTGGTGACACGTGAAACTGTCACAGCCTTACCAACACTGGAGCCCCGTTGTCTATTGTACAGTCTACATAAAAACCAGTCCCCTTGCTTCCTATATTGTGTCTATAAATATGTCTAAAGAGCAACCGGCACTATCTGGAGCTATTTTAAAAAGCGAGACTCAAAAACCTCTGTCTGCCTGTAATCTCTTAACAATAGGTTGTGCTGAGCTGTCATTAGCGCAGCAGAAGCAAGGATTCGGGTCCCCCAGGGTGTTGCAGGTACGTTGTGCCCCAGTCAGGAACTTTTTTGACTATATAACTAGGAGGAGGCGAGTTCCGCAGATTAGGGTCCAACTGACCTATGCACTAGCACACTCCCTCAATCTTCTCCATGCATTTTCTAAGTATAGGTGTACAAACGAGGGAGAGACAGGTAGAAGGACCCCTAGCGATTGGTAGCCCTTTAATTATTCTTTAATATCTGTGGTTGGATTTCCTAACAGTGGTAAAACAGAATGCTAGCGCTGAACAACAGGAACACTGCGAACGACAGGGATGCGAGCTGCTGTTTTTTGCGACTGTTGTGTTTGCACTATTTTTTTACCATGCATTTTTATCTAAATTATAGGGCTAAATACCGGTTTTGCATTACATGTTAATTTTCCTATAATTTTTACCAAGTTTTTGCGTAATTACACAAAAGCAGATTTCGCACACTCCCACTTAGCAAATTCAGCCTGATTCATCATTCTCCCGTTTTGCGAGCCCCTAATAGCGATTCATAAGGAATCGCTATTAAGGACTTGCAAAACGGGATTCATGTAGAAATTGCATAAAGAATTGCGATTCCTACACATTCCTTATTTGCGATTAGCAAATTGCTAATCGCAAATAAGGAATAACTCCCCATTCATTCCTATGGGCCAAAAGGCCCATAGGAATGAATGGGGAGTATTCCTTATTTGCGATTAGCAATTAGCTAATCGCAAATAAGATAGCGATTTAAAGGGTGCCAGGGGTGTCCAAAGGACACCCTGTAGCACCCCTTAAATGCAAATTGAAAGAGGTGTTGCGCACACACCTGTCCAAAGGACATGTGTGTGTGCAACATGCAACTTCAAAAATGCTTTTAAAAGCATTTTTCTACGTTTTCGCTATTTACCACGAGGTTTGACCTCGCGGTAAATAGCGGGCCGAATTTGCGAATTTGCAATTTTTAAATGAATGATGAATTGCATTTAAGGAATCTCAAATAGAGATTCCTTAAATGTAATTCCTCGCAAAATAGTGAAATCGCTATTACCGATTTTTGCATTTGGGATGATGAATCCCAAATGCAAAAATAGCGCTCGCAAAGGGCCAGATTTTCAGAATCTGGCCCTTTGCGAGCCGATTTCGGCTTGATGAATCAGGCTGATTGATTCTTCAAAGGTGTCGACCAGTTGCCAGTTCCACTAAACGGGAGCTTTAGATATTTTAAGCTTGCTTCCTCTGAAAGGAACACTCCCCCGCTCCAGGTACCATAATGTTTGCTCAGTCATCATCTACCACATGACGCCACCTAGGTTTTATTGACATTTATAATCCAATCTTTTTTCAAGCAGCAGACAACTAGGTTCATTGAAAGACACTATGGTCCATTAGGAGGTAAGTGGGTGAGTGAAAATAATTCTAGAGCCCATGAGCTCCCAGAGATATCTGAACACCGGACTAACAAATTAGTGAACCCTCCCAGCCACAACTGAAATTTTATCTGAAAAAAACAGTTGAGAACCCGCTGGTCAACTTTATGAATTTCAGTCAACTGACGGACTTTGGAAGTTGTTTCCGAAGCGGAGGCCCCATAACAGAAAAGGTTCAGATGTAGCAGTGCTAACTAAATACATCAGTACATTAAAACGAATAGAGGTGTAAGACCAACCTTAGAGGTAAAGAATAGATTCATCCACGCCTGTCAGTGCGCCCGCTAGGTATAGATTGAAAAGAAGTGGCAGAAGTTGGAAATTCTTCGTTAGACATAAATATATTTTTGGACGTTATTGGACTAGTGTTTCATTTGGGAGCTTTTGTCCGTGCACCAATGAGTAACAATTAACCAACAAAGTAGTACCCTGTCCCCTCTGATACCCATTGACACTAACATGGTGCATACAATGCTTCTGCTACCACTATGAAATAAACTGAAGTAATACACACAATTTAGGTAACATTATTTGAGATGCTTTGAAAATATTGGTGGATTAAGGAAGAAAGGTGTACTCCTTACTCTTTTTTTTTTTTTTTTTTAAATTTTTTTTATTGAACATAGCAATGGTTAATCAGTGGTACAATGCATCTTTACAGTTTTAAATAAATAAATAAAGAAGAAAGACATCTATATACAGATATATATCAGACATGAGAATTAGGAAAAGGGGAAGAGATTCATCGAGCACAGCAAAAAGGGAATACAGATAACGATTTAATCTAGAAGGGACTGTGCAAAATCCGCAATTTATAAAGTGACGTTGTAAAAAAGTGGAAAAGCCTACAATAAAGTGCTACTGCATGTGCAAAAAACTATGATACAGCGATATCCAAAAAAAGTGCGAGTGCTTTTAATTGTACTAACCCTTTCTTTATCTTTATTCTTCCTTTGCTGCTCATCCCTCCTTCAGTTGAACCAAATCCCCAAAATATTTCCAATTCCTTTCAAATCTCTTAATAGAACCTACTCTGCCCGCATATGCTTTTTCAAAAAGACAGGTTCTCCTCATCTTATTGAACCATTTTATAAGTGATGGAATTTCCCTTGATTTCCAGTTTTGTAATATTAAAGAGCGGGCAATCGCACATGATATAAATATAAATACCTCCTCCGATTTGTTGATATTGCTTCTATCCTTGCTTATTCCAAACAAGGCTACTTCTACCGTTGGCGGAAATGGTTTTCCAATGGCCAATTCAATTTGCGCGAATATCTCTTTCCAGAATGGCTCCAACATCGGGCAGGCAAAAAAAATATGATACCATCCCCCCTGGCCATGTGCTAAACATCTAAAACACTTATTTTCTGTTCCAGGAAACATTTTTTCCAAAGCCTCTGGCGTATAATAGGCTAGCCAACGAGACAGAAAGGCCATCCTCTTATAGTTGGCAGCACGCAAGGATTTGTTTCCCAGTAAACAGTGAGCCTCCCAATCTTTGAAGGAAAAAAAGCACTGGGTCGAGAGACTTACTTTGTTCAGATGTTTAACAATGAGTGGGGATTGGCCAGAGCCATGGAGCAATTTATACCACTGCCCTATCCCGCTGCTCTTCCTACCATAAAGGTTGTTTAGTAAATTATCAGGGGTATTCAACAAGCCACTTCCTTCCTTTTTAATAAAATGAGTGATCTGAAGATATTCAAAAAAGGACAGTCGCCTTAAAATGTTGGATCTAGTTATCGCCTCTTGCCAACTAAAAACCCTATTTTGGACTAGCAAGTCTCTCAATTCCCGAAACCCACACAATTCCCATTTTTTAATCTTCGAGAAACTTAACGGAAGTCCTATTTTACTACATTCAAACAAACTTAGATATTGGGAACCATCCGAACCATGTTTTTTAAAAAGCAGCAATAAGCGCGTAGTATATTCTTTCAGCGTCTTATACCTCGATTTTTTGGGGAGTTTTGCGGTCTTTAAAAAAATAGGGATTTGAGACCCTGCTTCTTGGACCATCTTCTCCAAAAAGAAATTGTCTCTTGTCTGATACATCCTTAAAAGACCTGCCACTATATCAAAGAATGCAGCTTCATAGTATGTTTTTAAGTGGGGTAGCGCTAGCCCTCCTTGATCTATTGTGAGTTGCACCACCGGGAGTTTAACTCTAGGAGTTTTATTACCCCAACTAAATCCTCTTAACATTGTTTCTAATTCTTTAAAGAAAGACACATTAATTTTTAACGGTACATTAGTAAACAAAAATATAAGTAGAGGCAGAACTGACATTTTAACCATTGACACCCTACCAATCACTGTCAGGGGTAACAAGAGCCATTTATCTAACATATGCTTGATTTTATTTTTCATTCTTATGTAGTTTAGTTCTAGAAGCTTATCATACTCTGCAGTTACAAAAATACCCAGATATCTTATTGGGTCTCTTTTTGCAGCTTGAGCTTGCAAGAAATTAGGGAGAAATCCTGTATCTGTATTTAAAACAAGAACTTCAGTTTTTTTAGCATTTATCTTATATCCCCCTATCTTTTCATAAGCTTTAAACTCTTTCAATAAGTTCTCAACCACCCCCTTTTCAGGAGCAAGATAAAGAATAATGTCGTCAGCAAAAAGTTTTAGTTTAGACATGCCGAGGATGGGGGGTGTGATAGCTCCATTATCCCTAATCCTTGCCACCAAGGGCTCAATGAAAAAAGTAAAAAGCAGGGGAGATAAAGGGCAGCCTTGCCTAGTGCCCCTGGTTACATTAATCCTGCCGGCCTGTTGTGCATTAATTATTACCTGAGCAGAGGCTCCAGAATATATATTATGTAACATCTTAATTATCTGAACCGGGAATCCAAATTGTCCAAGGGAATAAAATAGGGCGTCCCAATTTACCAAGTCGAATGCCTTTTCGGCATCAACCATTAAAATACAAGCTGGCAGCGAATTGGTGTTCAGATAGTCCAAGGCCTGAATTAAGTATTCCGTATTTGTGGCCATATAACGTCCTGCAATAAACCCGGTCTGGTCATGATGGATTACTTCCTGAGCTGCCAGAACAAATCTTTCTGCCCATATTTTCATAAGTATTTTGTAATCAGAGTTCAAGAGGCTAATTGGCCTGTATGAATTTACATCATCCTTTTTTTTATCTTTTTTTAAAAAGCATATAATTGTCGATTCTTTGAAAGCCCCAGGAACCGAACCTCCTAATTTTATATGGTTAAATAATTTTAATAGAGGTTGTTCTAATTCAGCAAGAAATACTTTGTAGAACTCTATAGGGTACCCATCCTGACCACAAGCCTTTCCCCCAGAGGTCGCCTTGATACTTGTACGAATTTCTAATACAGTTAATTCCCTATCTATTTGTATCTTCCGGGATTCCGAGATTTTAGGAATCTCTAAATTCGCAAAATATTTGTGAATCTTTTCTTCCTCTACCTGGTAGTTTGTGGAATAGATTCTCTCAAAGTGATCTAGGAAAATCCCAGAGATCTTCTCATTTTCCACCACTTCGATCCCACTCAGAGGATCCTGGATTTTAAGTATATGGGAAGATTCCTGTTTTTTTTTTGCAGAGTTGGCTAGTAATTTCCCAACCATCTGACTATCTTCATAGATTCTTTGCTGGAAAGTTTTTGAGTTATTTATTTCTTCGAGAGTAAAAAAATCCCTTAAACATGCTTTAGCTTGCTCCAAGTGGTTTGGTTGAGACTGGAGCTGTAATAAATACTGCTCCTCGACAGTAGATTGTAATTTAGCTATTTTTAGTTTCCTTTCCTTCGCCTGAGCACTTGTGAACGCGATTATCTTACCCCGTGCTGCTGCTTTAAACCCACCCCAAACTGAGAAGGGTTCAGCTGAGTCTTGATTTATTTCGAAATATTCCACAATCCATGATCTAAATCCAGATACCCAGGTTTGGTCCTGAAGCAAAGTGCGATCTAACTGCCATCTTGGGCGCACCCTATCGGTCCCTCCCAAAACAAGATCCAGTTCAATTCTGCCATGGTCGGAGAAAGGATTGCATCCAATTAGATTATTTGAGATCTGCAAAGATCTTGATATCAAGAAAAAATCTATTCTGGATGCAGTCCGGAAACGATGAGAATAGCATGTGAACAGCTCCCTCTCTACATTCTTGGAGCGCCAGGGATCCCGAAGTTGGTATTCATCTACAAAAGTTCCGAGAAAGCCTTTAGTTCTGGGCTTCAACTGTTTTTTATTTTTATTTGAAGTATCCCTTTTAAGATCTTGAATAAAGTTAAAATCCCCTCCACAAATAATTTGTCCTGGGACACCTCTTAACACCTCATGAATTTCTTTCAAAGAAGAAACATCGTCAAGAATTGGGCCGTAGTAGTTCACGAAGTTTAAGGGCTTCCCGTGAAGTTTAACTGTAACCCAAAGCCACCTTCCTTTGGAGTCCCTTCTGGTCTGAATAAACTCCCAGGGTAGATTCCTAGAGAAATAAATTGCTACCCCTCTCTGGGCAACTCCCGCAGATGAAAAAGCAGCATGACTAAATTATCTCGGAATAAATAAGTTAGGGTCGTTGGTTTTCAGATGTGTCTCTTGAAAGTATACTACTTGAGGATTTAGTGAGATTACCCACTTTAAGAGAGCCTTATACTTTTGTTTGTTCAGCATACCATTAGCATTGATTGACAGTATCTTACATAAATCATGATTCATTTAAACTGAAATATCTTATCCTTGTCAAGTACCAAATACTGAGAAAATAACTATTACATCCATTGCTTATGTATCTTTTTACTGCGTTTCTCACCCCCTGCTCCCCCCCACCCCAGGAATGTGGCAACACCCCGCACTTCCACGCTGACCACATTCCTCCCTCCCTTCCTTTTCAACTGGGTGTCTTCTTCCTACACCCTGGGTGACCCGACTGACTGGACCCACCCTGTTTTTTACCCAAGAAATGTGTTTTCCCCTTTTATAAAACGCTAGCTCACCCTTTTGCCCCCTCCTTCCCTACACGGAGCCCACAGGATTCCAAGAGAGGACGAAGAGAGAGAAAAACCATTGAGGTAGGAGGGGAAGGGGGAAAAGAGAAAAAAAAAAAACGCCAAAGAAAGAAGAAAGAAAGCAAATTCTTCTCGATCCATTTCACTCCCTACCCCCTGATATCTCTTTCAAGAGAGACTGTGCCTCATCTAAATCTGAAAATAAGAAAAACTTCCCCCTGACCAAAACTTTCAGCTTCGATTGCTGAGCAATCGAGGCTTGTGCCCCATTTGCTTTGAATAGCTGTAAAAGTTTTACAAATTCTTTCCTTCTTTTTGCAGCTGCCGCTGTCATATCGGAAAAGATCCTGCATTTTGTAGTCTCAGTCACTGCAAATTGGCGTTGCTGATAGGCCTTCGAAAGAATCCTTTCCTTGATCCTGTAGTCTGCAAAGTTCAGTAGAATAGTTCTTGGGAATGGTGAGTTTGCAAACCTCTGAGCTGGAACTCGATGGGCCCTAGTTATGGTCAGGTCTCCTTCAAAATCGGGTAGAACTGACTTCTGGATGAATGAGTTGACCCACTGGACAGTATCAGAGCCTTCTGTTCCTTCCGGAACTCCCACAATTCTCAGATTTGATCTTCGAGAGTGATTTTCAAGCTCCTCGAGCTTGTTCTCCATGATGATCCTCTTCTTTACTGCTTCCTTGGCACCCTCCGAGGCTAGATTCATACGATCCTCGAGGATAGAAATCCTCCCCTCTGCCTCTTGAATCCTGCTCGAGAGCATCATGTATAGCTCTTCAAATGTATCCATCCTAGCATGGAGAGCGGCTATCTCAGTTTGCTGGTTGTTCTTTATTTCCCGAATTTCATCTAGGATCAGATTTAACATTTCGCGGATATCTAGCTGATATCTTACTTCCGTGGGTATACTAGCAATTTCTGCCGCTTCTGCTCCTGATGTTCCATTCTGTGGGGTCTCCCCTTCCATGGCTGACTCCTCCCTTGCCAAGTGGGGGGTTTGTGGGGTTTGGGGTCCAGATATCAAAAGAGCCTCAGAGCTTAGGCCCCCCCTCCAATAGAGCAGAGTCTCTAGAATCAGCAATGTCAATAGAAACAATAGAAGATTGTGGAGGAGGTGGTGGCACTAGAGATTCCGGGGACACCTTCTTGGCAAAAAGAGGGAAGTGTCTCAGTTCCTTTGCTCCATTAGCTCCATTTGCACCATTATCACTCTTCCTTATTTCCTCCGTTAGCTGCGATGGTGTTGAGATTGAGACTAAGACCTGGGTGGGGGTAGGGGTGGGGTTCTGTTCTTGAGCCCCTGCCTGAGGTTGCGCCAGAGAGCCCAGACTTTTACGCCCCTCTACGGTTACTCTCAAGTGATCTTCATCATGGAGGGAGGGAGAGAGGGGGAGAGGGTGGGAGGGAGGGAGGGAGGGGGAGGAGAAAGTATGTTCGCCCTCCGAGGACTCCGGCGTAGTATCTTCAGCAGAGTTACCCTCTCTAATCTTATCTTTCCCTTTCTCTTCTTCAGCTTTGGCTGCCTTACGTGCAGCTTTCTTGGCTTTAGCTAGTCGTGTCCTTGCCTTTGAGCGGGCGGCCATTTCGACTTTGCTTAATTTAACCACCTCCTCTCCCTCTCCCTCTTTCATGGGTTTGCCCATTGTGGTCTCTCCTTTACACCTTCCTTACACCCTTTTTTACCTTCACTGCAGGATTGCAAGGTTATTTCTGTTTCAGGTTAGAGAAAAAAAGGTCCTCGACGGGTTTTGGCGGAACCCGGGTGGTGCACTCTAGTCCTGATCCAGAGATCAAGTGGTCTAGCCGGTTTGGGAGTAGCCGCTGACCATAGCAAGTCCACAAAATCACCCCAGCCACCACCTCAGACAGCTGCTCATTTTCAGAGGCAGAAGACAGAAAATGTACTCAAGTTTAAGCTAATAGCTTAAAAACAATGCTGCTCCATAGACCACAGTCCGGAAAAGAAAAAGCTGCAGCAGCAACTTTGTTTTTTTTAACCTCCCCCAAGTCCTCCTCCAAGCCCCCAAAGCGTTTTTGCAGATCAATCACTCTGTCACTCTGTCTGACCTTAATCTGGGAGCTCCGGTTGATGACAGATGGCTGGAGGCTGGATCGACGCTTTAACACAGCATTTTCTCTTAACAAAGCAGCGTTGCCTTCATCTTTTCACCCATGTCCGATATT
The DNA here is from genome assembly GCF_964261635.1 of Lissotriton helveticus. Lineage (NCBI taxonomy): Eukaryota > Metazoa > Chordata > Amphibia > Caudata > Salamandridae > Lissotriton > Lissotriton helveticus. Next base: position 709,912,418 of record NC_136070.1, read on the forward strand.
TTATGTGGCAAATCCCTCTGCCACTGCCTGGATTACGAGCGGGTGTACTCCTTACTCCAAGAGAGATTTCCCTTTTTTGTAAATTACTCTAAACTTAGCTTCAGGTATCCCCAGAGGTGTTGTACCAGAAAACACTCCCCTTGGGCCTGTATTGCTTTTACAAAAGGCTGCAATAATCGAGAGACACAATGAGCACTTCGCATGAGTTAATCGCCAATACTGGAATCTTCATCAAAAGCCTCACCTATCGAGTACTTTGACTATCTTGTGGTGTTGCCACCCCTTGTGGTGGCGTACTACGTCTTGCAAGCTAGTACGACATAGTGTTTACAAAAGAAACAAACCCAGCATTATATGTCATGATATAATCTGGGAATTTTTTATTTCTGCTACGGCCCTGCAATCCCTTATATAAGATCGCTGAAAGGTACTCACATATCCTATATTGAATAAGAGGCATAGTAGCCACCATCACTGATCAAACACTCTAGCTTCCCAGTCTAGATTATTGGAATTTCATTATAGTAAACTTGTTCCCCTTGTATATTTGCCTGTATGATACTGTGCCCGATTTGGACAAGGTCCTGAAGAAGATGGTTCACGTCCTGTGTTAACACACCGAAACACGCGTCGACCTAGTGTGTCCAGACCTTATTATTTTTTCATCTTGGTGAAAATGACTTACATCTTATGTTTCCCTCTTAATACAGATGTGCATAAGTGTCTTGTATGAATGTGAACGAGTGTGAGGATTGTATGAGTTGTAAGAAGTTTTGTTATTTTGGGTACCTATCACATTGTATCTAATTTTGAATGATTGATTATATGTATATACACATTTTTTACGTAAAAAAAACAAAAAAAGGCTGTGAATTTTTGTTTCTATTTACAAAAATGACATTCAATGCAGTAAGAAAAAAGGAAATAAGAAATTAATGATAATAATAAATGTTACCTCAAAAAAATTATCATGGTGTAATGTTATAAATATTTGATGTTTGCTAATTTTGTAAACCCATACTAGATCCAATCTTTTGTAAAAGCAAAATATGTCCACGGGGAGTGTTTTCTGGTACATTTTGGTCTGTTTAGTCCCCATTTTACTCCCAGACCTCATTCGTTCTTTAAAGGGGATCCCTTGCTCTTTCATTTTACCCCCAGAGGTGTTTCCTGAACAGCTTCTCAATACTTTTAGACAGATATCACTTGGATCCTTTTGAAAATTTGTGTTGTGATAGCTCCTTACCTGGTATTTATTTATTTATAGTAAGGATAACAATTGAATAGTTAGTACATGTTACCAGTACACCGTTCCAGGTTAATCTGTGTAGGGACCATGTGATACTGCATCTGGTCTGCGAGTAGGCAACCAACTTACCTTTTGTATCAATCTGATTATAATGAGAGCAGGTACCATTTCCATGCTAGATATTGTCCGTTTTTGTAGCCGGAACTGCATGTCCCATAATCTTAAAGTGATCCCAACGTACATGATCCATCGCAATCGGCTAGAACCACTTCGAATGAAATTTCTTTGCTCCCTAACGTTGGCTGTTGGTGACCCACAAAAATGGTAGGTCAACAGAAATAAAATGTAACAAAATATGAATTAACATTTACATTTTTAAATGGAAAAGAGAGTTTCACATCCCTTTTTAGGCTGCAGCACGTTCTTGATGTTCTCCGGCCGGCTCCCGACTCCTCCAGCTCAGGTCACGCAGCTCCTTATCCAATCCAGACACTGCTCTCATGCTGCATGAGAGCAGTTTCTGGATTGGCTGGAACAGATTGCTTCAGCACTCCTAAGAGCACTTAAGGGCCTGTGCCTGCTCTCCAAAGCAGCCATCTATGACAGCCGAGTTGGATAGGTTGAATTACGCATGTCTATTTGGCCGTAATAATGTAGCCGGCCAAACCGGCGTGAGCAATTTACACTGAAAGGGCCACTTGTCATTGCTGCCAATTAGCAGCAATGACGCACTGGCCCCACCCTGCCACCTCCATTCGGCAAAATGCCGGAACACTAAAATTGTAATAATGCTTTTATCACCATTTTATTTTTCCAGCATTCTGTAGCTGGTTGGGGATGGTGGTGGCGCTCGTCCACTCCCATAGAGGAACCGCCGCTGCTCCCTAACCATCCCTGACCAACCGCTACCATTTACAGGGTGTTTACAATAAACTATACCATAACATTTCTCTAGAAGGATTATAGACTGTTAGGTTTATTCTCTTAACTAATATCACTTCTTACTTAACTTTCTCCTTTCTTTAAGAAATCTGTCAATTTCCCAAAGTTATTGATTGAATGTACTGTCCCTGGAAGCATCCTTATTCATCAGCTGTTAGTTTTCTACAAGCTTGATCGTAACAATTAGCATTTTACCTTTGAACTGCATTATTTCCCCAAAAGGTCATCAAACATTTGAACTAACAATGCTTATCATAACAATGAATGGCTTACAACTCTTTAGAAAATATCAAAGGAAACCCGTTGTCTGGATACAACCTTAGATTTTGTAGCTAGTTCCTTACATATCACACTGCTTTAAAGTGCCTGGCTTTTAACAAAGTCCTTTGAGAAGCAGCATTTCTCTTAAGTATATTATTTCAAAATAAATATCCCTTCCCCAGTGATCTGCTGCAACAGACCAGTAAGTATCCGTTCCCCAAATGCACCATGTGGTTGCTTTCTGATCATATCAGGCTTGGTATGACCATGTATTAACAACATTACATTTTTTAAATCTGATTTTCTGTCTCCAACCAGTCTTTTTAATAAGAATATCCCCATGGCCCTGTGCTGGTAATATTAAATGCAGCCCAGACACCTTCTGTTAGAGAACAGGTGTATTATTTTATGAAACAAGCCTTCAGATCTCTAACAACGACAACCAGATAATAGGGAATGACCTTCTAACTTCTAGCAGCACATTCTCAGCTATTGACACATGATCTTCCAGCTGAAAATTATATAGGTGCCTGTATTATCCCTGCTAAGATCACCAAAACCCAAGTGTTTGCCAAGGCTCTGTGATGTGTCAATAGTCTAGTCAGTGAAAGAACATTTAGGAAGTTGTTTACATTCTGTGCAGTCTATTCAAGGCCTATTTTCATATTTGGCACAACAGATATGTTCCTCCATTGCAAAAGTAGTGTCTGACACATTCCTCATTTAGATGGACTGTTGAACGGCTTCGGGAAAATTCGTTAACAGTGGTCATCTATGAGCTGCACTGTCTTCCTGACTTGTTTGATGAAAGAAAACTCAGTGCATGGATAGATCACTATAACCTTATAGCCTGCTTCTGAGGGCTTTGCCAGTTGTTAAATGTCCTGAACCTGAGTTATTCGCCCAAGCCACAGGTGTGGACCTTTAACGAGGGAAAGAGCCTTCCACAACATGAAGTCTAGAAGGCTATTAGAACATTCCACCCATGGAGGGTAACATTTCATATATCAAAAAAAGGGGAAAACAGAAAGACAAACATTGGAATGTTGGTGCAGAAGGCATATATCGGCCATTATTAGCCCAAGCCACTTTTTTTGTCTGCAGTGGCACACCCAATATGCCAATGTTCTAATATCATTCAATAGCATACCTGTGGTGACGACGTGTGGGACCGGGACCGGGACTCTCAACCGAGCTCTGCTCTTCCCCCCTCCCAAGGGCTACCGCTGACTACATCTACCGCTCGCCGCACCCGCTCCGCGGGTGCCGCTTCGTGCGGTCAGCGAGGGGCAGCTCGGTTCTCCTGTGGGCTGAGGAGCTGCTGACATCCAGGAGCGGCGAGGAGGCGGAGTAAGCGGAGCAGCGGCAGCAACTACAACTACACTGACCAGAAGGCTCAGCGTATCGCCAGCAAGTGCCGCGCCGCCCCCTGGTCACCACGCCCACCGCTCGCAACGCCCCTTCATCAAGGAGCGGCAATCGCGCAGCGGGACGCGAGCGGGACGCCGAGCGAAGCCCGGGCAAAGGGCGGGCAGTCTGTGGCAGTCCGGGGCAGGGAGAGGCAGGGCAGGGCCACGATTCCTGTCCGTTATAGTTGGCAGTTTTGACTTTGGACCTATTCATCTCCTAGTGAGTACCTAACACCCTGTTTATTCTGTGTATTCATTGTTTTTATTGACACCTTACCTGCGCTGATGGCTAAATTGCGCTCAGCTAAAACACAAGCCCTACCCGGGCCCTTGGATAACTATATGGTTAAAATGGTCACTAAAATGAACTCAGCACGTCGTCTGTCACTTGGCATGGCTAGTCCCCCTGCTTCACCACCAACTGACCTTTTTGTCCTAGATGATATCGACAATGTGAGTGAGACTGTTCCATCTGTTTTTCCCTCGGAGGATTCAACCTTAGTCACTGCTTCTACTTCAGCGGACATTCTTAGCACAGATTTACTGCCACCTTCTCCCGCGACAGTTCCATCTTTGGTCCGCCGCCCAGTTATGGCATGCAGAAGACTGATAAATAAGCGTGGGGGGCAACGTAAATCTAAGAAAATTGTGACCTCTCAGCCCACGCGGGCGGAGATGACAAATGATAACAGTAATGAGGGGGATACTGAATCTGTTAATAGTGATCACTTTCAGCTACTTGTAGATATGCTGACCATTAAATTGGAGTTAATGATTAAACCTCTAATGGTAAAAGTTGACAAAGTGACAAAAGAGGTAGCTAGATTAAGTACACTCATGTCTCCACCTGCACAAGCTGTCGCAGAAAATAGTATAAATGTAAATCTAAGGGATACTCCTGAGGGTGCCGTAGTTAACGGCAGGGGGGTTGAGGACAAATTAAATCAAGTCTCAAAGGAAATTTCCAAACTTGGGCGCCTTTTATCCACACATCTGTCTCGAACTAAACCCCCCGTGACTACCAGAACGGGGACAGCTGCCTTGGTAGCTTCTGGCTCAAACAGCAGCAGGGTGGTTAATGGAACACCTATGGGGCCACCTATGGGGCCATCTGTAAGCACTGCCCGACCTCTGTCAAAGCCTGAAACTATAGGTCCCATTTTACAGAAGAAAACCGTAGCTAATAAGTCAGGTGAAAAAATCTTGGAGGGGGCACCGGGGAGGAAAAAACCCGTAGTCAACTTACCCCCTGATTGTGCACCATACATAGTAGTCCTGACCAATGTCCCGAAGGTTGACCCAAATTCATTAGAAGCCCGTGAAGAGCTGAGTAGCTCTCTAGGCAATAAAGTCATTGCATGGCTAAATAAATACTGTGGGTTCCCATTGCTTTCTGGAATGACATAGTGTCAGTGCGTAGGGTTGATTGGATTGGCTCCTCAAGAAAATCATGCAGAGGCGACTGTGTTATCGTAAACTTAAGACATCCGCAGCACGTCGCAACCACATTGCTAAGGGCAGCCTCTTTACCGGTCACCGAGGATAATATATGTGTTCGCCCACTGGGGTATTTTTACAATCATCTTAGTGCGACCCCTAGTCCAAGCTCTCATCCTGGCCCCTTGACTCCTACCTATCCTACACAAAGGCAGGCTTTCTTTCCTAGGATGCCACAAGAACATCAACTGCCTGTGAATATGGATTCATATTGTTATAATTTGTGTAGGCCTAATTCACATTCTGTTCCAATTCTGCCCTTGTTTAACCGGTTTTCACCGCTATCATCTTTAAGCGACAACGATTGACTGTCTACTACCGAGGGCTCATCAAACCAACACTGTCGAATAATGACTTTCAACATTGCTGGTATTAGGGCCAAAGCCGGGAATGATGAATGGATTAAAATTCTGAAGTCCTTTGATATTCTTGCGTTTCAGGAAACTTGGGACTTAACTAACAGTTTTTCTATGGATGGTTACACACATTTTTTCGTCCCTGCTACTAGTGGTGGGGCTGGTAGACCAAAGGGGGGTCTGTTAACTTTGTTTAAAACATCCCTGAAAGAGGTGTTAATCCAACATAATTCAGGCTCTCAAAATTGCATGATAGTTGAATTTAGTGCCCCTTCTTTTTCAAATATTTTGTTCATTAACTTTTATAATTCTAGTCCTAATGATGATACTAGGCAGAATTTGGATATTATCGAATCTTTTTTGTCAGTCTATAGAACCAAGGTAAAAGAGTTTGAAATCATCTTTTAGGTGATTTTAATATACATCCCTGCAACCAGCCATGCACAAGTCTTACAGAAGAGGGGCCGCCCCACTCATTATTTACACACTTTGAGCATTACAACAGGGGTGAGGCACTTGAATCTTACTTGGATGCATGGAATTTGTATGAATCTAGTTGTGGGGAAGTTGATAGTAGAACTCCTACCTTTAAGGGCAATGGTGACGGTACCGTAATTGATTATATATTTATGTCTTGTCAGATTTTAGAGAGGGTGGTTCATTATGCTACTATGGTCTCAGTATTTAGTGACCACAACCCTGTAGTAGTAGAGATTTTGTCAACTGTTTTTTTAAATCAGGGCGGTCCAGGAGGGAATAGAAGTCAAGATGTGGTGTTAAAGGACCAAAGTCGCAGACTGAAGTGGTCTAGCGTTGTCCCAGAGAATGTTCTTCACGCCGTCCTTAAAAGCACTGAAAATGATGTGTTAATTTGCTTGGACACAAGGGCATCAAACCCCGAAGTAATGTCTGCTTTTGATAATATTTGTAAATCTATCGACATTACCTTACAAATAACAAAAAATTGTCCAGGTCCAAGGAGAAAAAATGGTTTGACCATGCATATTCAAGAGCTCATGCTGATTTGCTCAAGGCCCTAAAAGCGATCCCTAAAGATCGCGTACTAATAACTTCACTAAGATCCTTATATAAAAAAGCCATACAAAATAGGAAAAAGAAGATCAGGGAAACTGCCTGGTTACAACTGTCTGATTCTGAGGTCGTTAAAAACAGTGCTGACTTCCGGAGGGTAGTTAACCAGCCTTTCTTTTCAGACAAGGATCAAGCCTCCCTTGAATTAAACATCTCGGATGGTGATTGGATCAATCACTTTGAGGCAATATACTCGAGCAGTTTAGATGATGATCTGTCACATAGTTTCCCTTTTTCTCAGGAAGAGCAGGGCGTTGTTTTTGAGGCTTGGGAAGTTGAAAAGGTCATCGATCAGACCTCAAAAAACAAGGCCCCGGGGCCGGATGGAGTCCCTGCTGACTTCTTCAAAACTGACGCAAAGCTCTGGTCGAGGGTGTTGTGTGGGGTTTTTAATGCACTAACCAGGAACAGTATTCCTGTATCCTGGAAGGAGTCTGTAATTATTCCAGTCTTTAAGAAGGGTAGTAGGGTTGACCCAGCTTGTTATCGCCCTATATCTCTTATTGATTCGTCAGTAAAAATCATGGGCAGGGTCATCCTACATAGACTCCAGACATGGCTTGACGATAGGGGGGGTCTTATCTAATCTACAATACGGCTTCAGAACTAAACGAGGTACTATGGACCAGTGCCTTAATCTGCAGTTGTTAGTAGACAAATATACCAGTGCAAAAGATGGGTCGTTATATTTAGGGTTCATGGACCTATCTTCGGCCTTTGGCCTTGTTAATCGTACTAAACTATGGCATATTTTGGCCGATTTGGGTCTTGACCGGGCACTGGTAAATCTCCTTGCTGATCTCCACTTAGACCTCCAGGCCTCTGTTAGGGTTGATTCGGGGGGCGACGAACCAGTCGTTTTAAGTCCAGGAGAGGGGTGAGACAGGGGTGCATTTTGGCACCCCTGCTCTTCACAGTTTACATTAACGCCCTCGAATCTGAACAAAAGACAGCAACATCAGACATACCGCGTATCGGGGAGACTTGTGTTCCTGTCCTCCTATACGCGGATGACGCTGTGCTTCTGTCTCATACAGGGCTAGGGCTTCAGCGGTTATTAGACGCGTTTGGCCTCTTTATGACCTCACTAGATCTTAAAATAAATGCCAAAAAGTCACAAGTGATGATAGTAGGTAAAGGAGCACGCTGTAAGAAAGCTAAAACTTTCTAGTGCAGTAAAGCAGAAGTGCAAAGAGCATCGACATTCCCATATTTGGGGGTTACTTTTGAAGACAAGGGAAGTTGGGGCCCTCAAATAAGAAACCGAAATAGTGCCCTAGTAAGATCATCCTCTGCCATTTTAAGTTTTAGCAGAAGGCTGGGGGCTAGGCCAATTTCAGCCCTTAAGGCAATTTACAATGCTAAGTGCCTGTCTGTTGCCACCTATGGCTGCTCCCTATGGGGATACGGACCGATAGACTGTCTTCAAGTTTCTGAAAATAAAATTTTCAGATCAGTCCTGTCTGTGCCCCAGTCTACCCCTTCTTACTCTGTTCATTCTGAGCTTGGGGCCGATTTTATAACGGACAAAATTCGAGTGGCCCCTTTAATCATGTGGCTTAAAATTTGGCTAAATAATGAACTATCTTTAAATCAGGCCATCCTGAAAGACTGTCTCTCACTTGATAATGTCTACAAAATCAAGTGGTTAAATTATGTAAAAAATGGCTTCAGCGCCCTGGGTAGACTTAACCTCTTTTCCTCACCGGAATCAATATACCGGAATGATATTGTCAAAATTAAAAATGACATGCATATGAGGCTGTCCCTAATAAGAGAGGAAAAAGAGCTCACAAAACCATCTGTTAGAGCGCTCCTTTTGGTTGCAAATCCGCCTGGCCCAGAATTTTACCTTACTCTGGTTAATCACCCTTTTCATAGGTTTTTATTAACTCGTTTTCGCCTAAACATGATTCACCTGATATTAGGTCAGTATACAACAAAGTGTAAACCAGATGAATTTTTACCTTGTTCTTGTGATAGTTTTTCTACTCAAGATACAATGCATTTCACCATGTTTTGCGGGCACTTTATAGTTGAAAGGAGGAAATACCTTGTGCAAATTCTTAAAAAGGCAGGGTTTCTGAAAGTTAGACCAGCACTTCTCAATCTGCAGTTATTAAATAACCCCAGCATTGTCTCTCATGTAGCCAATTATTTAGTGTGTGCGGTGCGCACAAAGAAAAGACTTATGGGGAATGGGGAATTGGTCACATGGTTTTGATGCCTTATACCTTGCACTTTATTGGTAAAAACGGCACTTTATATCAGGAATTAGGCTGTTGGAGGAATGATAATTTTTAAATATTTTATGATGAAATTCTTATGAATTTAGTGATGATTTTAATATTTTTTATTTTTTTATTTTCTTGTTGTCTTTGTCTTTTTGTAAACATGCCGTGGGCTTTTTAATATTTTTTAATATTGTATAATGTCTGTTTTTACTGTCATTGCATATTTCTTTTGTACCGTGCCTTTTTTTTATATTCATTTATCGAAATAAAGATTTTTGACTGATTGACATTCAATAGGTGAGTCAATCAACTCCCTTCACCTCATGGCCTGTATTGCTTTTAAAAAAGGCTGCAATAATCGAGAGACACGGAGCACTTCGCATGAGTTAATCGCCAATACTGGAATCTTCATCAAAAGCCTCACCTATCGAGTACTTTGACTATCTTGTGGTGTTGCCACCCCTTGTGGTGCCGTACTACGTCTTGCAAGCTAGTACGACATAGTGTTTAAAAAAGAAACAAACCCAGCATTATATGTCATGATATAATCTGGGAATTTTTTATTTCTGCTACGGCCCTGCAATCCCTTATATAAGATCGCTGAAAGGTACTCACATATCCTATATTGAATAAGAGGCATAGTAGCCACCATCACTGATCAAACACTCTAGCTTCCCAGTCTAGATTATTGGAATTTCATTATAGGAAACTTGTTCCCCTTGTATATTTGCATGTATGATACTGTGCCCGATTTGGACAAGGTCCTGAAGAAGATGGTTCACGTCCTGTGTTAACCCACCGAAACACGCGTCGACCTAGTGTGTCCAGACCTTATTATTTTTTCATCTTGGTGAAAATGACTTACATCATATGTTTCCCTCTTAATCCAGATGTGCATGTCTTGTATGACTGTGAACGGGTGTGAGGATTGTATGAGTTGTAAGAAGTTTTGTTATTTTGGGTACCTATCACATTGTATCTAATTTTGAATGATTGATTATATGTATATACACATTTTTTACGTAAAAAAACAAAAAAAGGCTGTGAATTTTTGTTTCTATTTACAAAAATGACATTCAATGCAGTAAGAAAAAAGTAAATAAGAAATTATTGATAATAATAAATGTTACCTCAAAAAAATTATCATGGTGTAATGTTATAAATATTTGATGTTTGCTAATTTTGTAAACCCATACTAGATTCAATCTTTTGTAAAAGCAATATATGTCCAAGGGGAGTGTTTTCTGGTACATTTTGGTCTGTTTAGTCCCCCTCTTACTCCCAGACCTCATTTGTTCTTTAAAGGGGTCCCTTGCGCTTTCATTTTACCCCCAGAGGTGTTTCCTGAACAGTTTCTCAATACTTTTAGACAGATATCACTTGGATCCTTTTGAAAATTTGTGTTGTGATAGCTCCTTACCTGGTATTTATTTATAGTAAGGATAACAATTGAATAGTCAGTATATGTTACCAGTACACCGTTCCAGGTTAATCTGTGTAGGGACCATGTGATTCTGCATCTGGTCTGCGAGTAGGCAACCAACTTACCTTTTGTATCAATCTGATTATCATGAGAGCAGGTACCATTTCCATGCTAGATATTGTCCGTTTTTGTAGCCAGAACTGCATGTACCATAATATTAAAGTGATCCCAACGTACATTATCCATCGCAATCGGCTAGAACCACTTCGGAGGAAATTTCTTTGCTCCCTAACCTTGGCTGTTGGTGACCCACAAAAATAGTGGGTCAACATAAATAAAATGAAACAAAATACGAATAAACATTAACATTCCGTTTTTAGGCTGCAGCACGTTCTTGATGTTCTCTGGCCGGCTCCCGACTCCTGCAGCTCAGATCTCACAGCTCCTTATCCAATCCAGACACTACTCTCATGCTGCATGAGAGCAGTTTATGGATTGGCTGGAACAGGCTGCTTCAGCACTCCTTAGAGCACTGAAGGGCCTGTGCCTGCTCTCCAAAGCAGCCATCTATGACAGCCGGGTTGGATAGGTTGAATTACGCATGTCTATTTGGCCGTAATAATGTAGCCGGCCAAACCGGCGTGAGCACTTTACACTGAAAGGGCCACTCGTCATTTCTGCCAATTATCAGCAATGACGCACTGGCCCCACCCTGCCATCTCCATTCGGCAAGATGCCGGAAAACTAAAATGGTAATAATGCTTTTATCACTATTTTATTTTTCCAGCTTTCTGTAGCTGGTTGGGGATGGTGGTGGCGCTCCTCCGCTCCCATGGAGGAAGCGCCGCTGCTCCCTAACCATCCCTGACCAACCACTACCATTTACAGGGAGTTTACAATAAACAATACCACAACATTTCTCTAGAAGGATTAAAGACTGTAAGGTTTTATTCTCTTTACTTAATATCACTTCTTACTTAACTTTCTCCTTTTTTTAAGAAATCTGTCAATTTCCCAAAGTTATTGATTGAATACTGTCCCTTGAAGCATCCTTATTCATCAGCTGTTAGTTTTCTACAAGCTTGATCATAACAATTAGCATTTTACCTTTGAACTGCATTATTTCCCCAAAAGGTCATCAAACATTTGAACTAACAATGCTTATCATAACAATGAATGGCTTACAACTCTTTAGAAAATATCAAAGGAAACCCGTTGTCTGGATACAACCTTAGATTTTGTAGCTAGTTCCTTACATATCACACTGCATTAAAGTGCCTGGCTTTTAACAAAGTCCTTTGAGAAGCAGCATTTCTCTTAAGTATATTATTTCAAAATAAATATCCCTTCCCCAGTGATCTGCTGCAACAGACCAGTAAGTATCCGTTCCCCAAATGCACCATGTGGTTGCTTTCTGATCTTATGAGGCTTGGTATGACCATGTATTAACAACATTATATTTTTAAATCTGATTTTCTGTCTCCAACCAGTCTTTTTAATAAGAATATCCCCAAGGCCCTGTACTGGTAATATTAAATGCAGCCCAGACATCTACTGTTAGGGAACAGTTATATTATTTTATGAAACAAACCTTCAGATCTCTAACAACAACAACCAGATAATAGGGAATGACCTTCTAATTTCTAGCAGCACATTCTCATCTATTGACACATGATCTTCCAGCTGAAAATTATATAGGTGCCTGTATTATCCCTGCTAAGATCACCAAAACCCAAGTGTTTGCCAAGGCTCTGTGATGTGTCAATAGTCTAGTCTGCGAAAGAACATTTAGGAAGTTGTTTACATACTGTGCAGTCTTTTCAAGGCCTATTTTCATATTTGGCACGGCAGATATGTTCCTCCATTGCAAAAGTAGTGTCTGACACATTCCTCATTTAGATGGACTGTTGAACGGCTTTGGGATTTTTTTTTAACAGTGGTCATCTATGAGCTGCACTGTCTTCCTGACTTGTTTGATGAAAGAAAACTCAGTGCATGGATAGATCACTATAACCTTATAGCCTGCTTCTGAGGGCTTTGCCAGTTGTTAAACGTCCTGAACCTGTGTTATACGTCCAAGCCACAGGTGAGGACCTTTAACGAGGGCGAGAGCCTTCAACAACAGGAAGTCTCGAAGGCTATTACAACATTCCACCCATTGAGGGTAAAATTTCATATATAAAAAAGGGGAAAACAGAAAGACAAACATTGGAATGTTGGTGCAGAAGGCATATATCAGCCATTATTAGCCCAAGCCACTTCTTTGCAGTGGCACACCCAATATGCCAATGTTCTAATATCATTCAATAGGTGAGTCAATCAACTCCCTTCACCTCATAAAAGGTCATTATTTTTTTCGTTTTGTCTTTTTACAAATATTAAAGAAGTATCAGTTTCTTTTTATTAGTATCACTCTTTGTGGTATTTAATGCCACTTTGTGGTATCCACATGAATCACTATCTCCTTTACTTGATTGAATGTTCTTAGAGTTCCCATTTTGGTGCACAGAATCTGGAGTTTCCCAACAGCTCTCATATATTACAACTAAGCAGCCATCTGGCAACATTACGAGGCTCATAAATGTCACGTTGCAAAAAAATATTAGCTCTAAATCAATAAGAGTATGAGGAAAAAAGGGTTTTCAACGAATGGAAAGGAATATATTTGCATAGAACAGATTGATTTTAAATTCTGAAGTTAATCTGTTGCAGAAGCTGACACTGTCACCCTTTTTCATTTATAGGCCTGCCCCTTAAGATAAACTTTTTTGTCAAATGATTGGTTTTAATGATTTCATTTAGAAGTAATGCCTCCTTCATTTTCCATTGTTCCTTTCTGCAGCGTGTTGATCTAGGAAACTATTTCCACCATGCTGAAATGTTTCCTACTTTCATTTCGGACTTCTTCTTGCCCTCAGTGCTTAGTTATAGTCATAACCAAATTTGAATATTTGTCTTTTTCTTTATATATAGATGTTGGAGGCAGCAGTTTTGCCTAGGCATGATTATTGGCTGCTTTACATTTGCTTTCAGAACAAAGTGTAGAGGGGCTGATTTAGACTTTGGTGACAGATAATCTTTCAATAATGTGACTGATATCCCGTCCACCTTCTTAGAATTGCATTATAGCCTAATGTCCTTGTAATTAGATGAACAGACTATCTGCCACATTTGTGACGAAGTACTCATCTGCCAAATACTAAATCAGGACCATAGTCACATCACATATTTTTTGAAACAGAGCTTCACTAAATCAGTATGAATGTCAATAAATAATTTACAACTGGGTTAAATATTTTGTTGGGGACAATGTTCAGGTCCTCAATTTGATAGCTTGATACCTCACTTTCACAGGCTTCATCTAGGTCGAGATCCATTATCTTGCCTTCCGTTACTTTTCATCATATTATGTCATTTCTTAGTTCTTGAGTTGCCAGTTTCCAAGAAATGCATTTCTAATTAGACATATCCTTTATTGACTTTCCCAACTGCACTAAGCGGTCAGCATTCACTATAGAATTTCTCAGCAGTTTAGTTAAGTACATGGGAGCGACCATTGACTAACTCATATAAATGTACATACCTTTTCTTGACAGTCAATTCATTTGTGGCTAGAAGTGACCATGTACTGCATAATATTTACAAGGGAAAGGCATGTTTTGGTGGGCCACTATAGCTCCCATATTATTGTACTGAGAATCTACGAGTGACTGCATTACCTTACAGCAGAGGTCTTCAAACGTATTGATGCCGAGACCCCCTTGTTAAACCTTTTTAGGCGTAAGGACCCCCTTCTGATACAATTGTCTAGAAACTGGTACTCCTCATCATCAACATCTATTGACAACCTTAAATGCCCCTGTTAGACCTGGTATCGTTTGGCATGTTCCCCTGTTTTTTCCTTTCTGACCTCCTATTTATGACTCTGTTTTTGCTGGTTTATTGTCTCCACACACTTTCTCACTGCTGTTCAGTGTTAAAGTGCAAGTGCTGCTATTGTAAATTGTATTATGGATTGGTGTTTCCATGATTGCCATGTTTGACTTACTAGTAAGTCCCTAGAAAAGTGCACTGAGGGTGGCAAGGCCTGTAAATCAAATGCTGCTGGTGGGCCTGCAGTACTGATTGTGTCACTCACCCAAGTATCCCTGAAAAGGGTTATCAGACCTGCCACTGCAGTGTCTGCGTGCAGCCACTTGCCAGGCCTTAATTTTCACTTTTCTTACATGTAAGTCACCCCTAAGGTAGGCCCAAGGTAGGGTGCCATGCATATTAAAGGTAGGGTGTGTTCCGGTGTGTGTGATATGTCCTGGTAGTGAATTACAGTGTGTTTCATTTTTCACTATGGAAAGGCTATCTGTCCCATAGGATAGAATGGGAGCTTACTTATAACATCTTATAAGCAGATCTTCCCATTAGGATAAGATAGAGAAATGGGGTTTAGTATGCCTGAACTCGGAATATAAAAATGCATTTTTTATTAAAGATGATTTTTATGTTCTGTATTTGAAAATACCACTTTCAGAAAGTAGGTATTATCCTGCTTAGCCAACCTGTGTGCCTCTGCTGGGGTTGTGGATTGACTGTCTGGCTTTGGAGTGACAGGGGCTGTGGATGTGCATTCTCATCAGACAGCCATGGGGGGGGGGGCAAGGTCTGTCCTTTCTTTTCTGGATGAGTCAGGGCTAGGCTGAATAGACCTGGGCTGTATTTATAGTAGTGGGAAGAGATTTCCTTGCACCTGAATGGGCCTGGTCTGCCTTGGACAATGCTGTCTCCACCTCCTGCCAGGAAGCTAGGCCGTATAGGCTGGAACTGGTATGGTATGGTATGGGCTGGGCACAGGCACTCTCTGCCCAAAAGCACAAAGAGAAACTGAGTATAAATATTAGAGCCCAGACCCCATAACTTTAGAACTCGGTGGAATCAAGGAACCTGCCAAAAAGAAGAGCTGGAAGAACTGCCAAGAGGAGTACTGCCCCTTTGCTGTGTTGGATCTTTGTTGGGTTGTCCTGCAGTTGCTGCTTCTGCCTTGGGCAGTGAAAGGACTGGACTGAACTTTCTTTACTTGTTGATGAGTGTCTCCAAAGGCTTGAATTTGAGCTTGCCTCCTCCTCTGAAGTCTCAGGGACCGCAAAGTCTTACCGACCTCTGCGTACCACCTCTGGAACCATGATTTCAGTTTCCACAAAGGGGGGAAAGCAACTAACTCTGTTGCTGGCTCCGTATCCTGAAGGCACCACAGAGGGCACTGCCACATCTCGCACCGCAACCCTGGTCTCACTGACGACCACCGCCGCAGCGCTACTGCTTGCACCGTGACCTTTAGGCACCGCACTCTGCACCACCTCACTTCACTTCACCGCCCTGGTCTCACCAATGCCGTCACTGACTTCGACAACCATGACCGCACTGTGGCTTGGGGGCACTGCTCGTAAGTCTTGCGAAACACCGCCCCATCCCACACCGCAGTCCGGACCGACAGACACCTGCTTCCCACAACCGGTACTGTCACCTGCACCGCGATCTGCCAGCACCGCAACGAGCACCGCAGTCACTCTGCAACGCAGCCCTGGTCTTACAATTACCACAGCAAATACTTTTTACGGTGGGGAAATGATATTAAACAGTGTTTAGCAAACCAAAGGTTATTGAGCGTAGGGGTGTAGCCAAAGGTGTGGCTAAAAACAAAGGGCCACATTTATGAGGAATTGGCGTAGGACAGCACCGCAAATCTTCTTGCGACGCTACTCTATGCCAATGTGAAAGGGCAGGAATGCACCTTATTTATGAAATACGGTACATTCCAGTCCTTTTCCCTTGTGTTGGTTTACAAATTGCAGCTTAGCACCAAAATAGGCTGGAATGTTTTTATACAGGAAGGGGCACCTGTCTTCACCAAAACAATCCTGAGGGGTGTTTTCCTATTTGTATGTGAGCTGCAGAATGCAGCACACATGGAAAGAGGAAAAAACTAGAAGAAATGAAAACATTTCTCCTTGTTACGCCTCCACTGGGGAGGCATCCATTTTTGGAGCTGCCCCAGCTTTAAGTGATTTTGGAAATATGGGGCAGCATCAAAATCCACGGGCTTTGCGTGGGAAACCCACGCAAAGCCCATGAACACCTCCTTGATGTAGAGTAAGGCAACGCAGTGACTTGCACTGCTTTGTCTTTCTCCATATCTATGAGGCCAAGGAAAGCCATGCAGGGCGACTTTGCACTGCCTCATAGGTATGATTCGGACACTTGCGCCACCGGAGCATCAAAAAAAGTGATGCTTTAGCGATGCAAGCCTCTCATAAATGAGCCCAAAGTATTCTGTACACTTTTTAGGTCTTTCACCATCAGGCAACTACATATAAGATACTGGGCAGCATAAATGAAAAATAAATGTAAAAAGTTATTGCTCAGTGGGAATGTACTGTAGTACATTATGGAACCTCTATTAGCTAATGCACTGCAGAAGTCTGACTGTAACCAGAGAACTACAGAAATACATCTTGATTGGTGCATTGGAGAATAGTGATGTGTATGTTTAGTGCTACAAAGTCACAGCTGTGACAGAAAGCACTGTGAATATGTAAGTGATGTAAAAAATGTTTTATACTTGCATTACACACAGGGTAAGATAGAGTGCTGCAAAACGTCCAAATAGTTTTACTATAAAATGGTGCTTTCAAAATGTAGATTTTAATAATACCAGAGCTCATGTAATGCAATTTATTTTTACATAACTGTCCCTTCAACACCTCTTTAGGGACACTAAGGGCTGTGTAAATGCAGTTAAAATTAAAAGCAAGAACTTCCCAGCCCAACTTTTTGCACCAGTAAAAACAAGCATTGGCATAGCCAATAGGTCTCGCTTTTGGGACCTTATGTTTTTATTTTGATGTTTTGGATATGTTGTAGAGTATTATGGCTGATGTGTTTTATGTAGAAAAGTTCTAATAAATTTGTTATATGTGGTACTTAGCAGTATTATGTGGAGTGTATGTTGCGTTTAGTAGTGTTTAATTATGTGGTGTGATTATGTGATTTTCAGTGGTGTTATGTGGAGTGTATTTGTATTGTAGTGCGTCAAGTGTAACTATGTGGCGTGTTATTATGTGACACTGATTGATAATTTGTGGTTTGTATTTATGTTGTATTGAGTAGAATGTAATTATGTGGCATGTAATTATGTGGGGTGTATGTTGCATTTAGCAGAGTGTTATTATGTGGTGTACTTATGTGGTTTTGAGTGTTGTTGTGTGGAGTGTATTTATATTGTATTGAGGATAGTGTAATTATGTGGTGTGTTAATACGTGACACTGGGTGAAATTGTGTGGATTGTATTGATGCTGTATTGAGTGGAGTGTAATTATGTGAGTATTCTGTAGCTTGGGTCTGTTATTAATTTTCTGTCTCAGCTGGACTGACCCTTGACCCTGCTCCAGGCAGGTCGCTCCCCCACGCCGCGGCAGCACCACCTGTTGCGTCTGTGTTCCCCTGCTCGCTGCTGCTACCACTGCCACGAGTTCGAGGCCCTCCTGCACCCACATGCTCCCACCTGCACCTCATCCCTGGTGGCCAGTGGCTGGCCGTAGGTCTGCTTGCACTGTTTTGTTTTGTTGCTTTTGTGCTTTGTTTTATTGTTTAATTGTTCGTTTTTCTCCTCCTTCGGTTTTTACCACTGTTCAATTCTGTGCCCTGTGCCCTCTGTTGCCTTCTGTCCCCTCGCCGCTCCGGCTCCCGTCCTCCGCACCGTTGTGCCCCCTGCGGCCCGCCCCAACCTGCTTGTACTGTATTTGTCTCTGTTTTGATTATTTCAATTGCTCGTTTTTCCTCCTTCCCCTTGGATTCTGTGCCCTGTGCCCCGCTTTTGCCTTCTGTTCCCTCTTGTTTCCTGCCTCGTCTTTCCCGCCTCTGTGTTCCCTTCCCCCCACCCCCCGCTTGCCCATTCGTCAACTCCCTCCTCTCAGCTGCTCCTCCCTCCCACCTCCCCTTCTTATGGCGACCGCTGCACCGTGAGGAGAGCGACCCTTGACCCTGCTCCAGGCAGGTCGCCCCCCCACGCCGCAACAGCACCATCTGTTGCGTCTGTGTTCCCCTGCTTGCTGCTGCTACCACTGCCGTGAGTTCGAGGCCCTCCTCCACCCACAGGCTACCACCTGCGCCTCATCCCTGGTGGCCAGTGCCTACCCCTAGGTCTGCTTGCACTGTTTTGTTTTGTTGCTTTTGTGCTTTGTTTTATTGTTTAATTGTTCGTTTTTCTCCTCCTTCGGTTTTTACCACTGTTCAATTCTGTGCCCTGTGCCCTCTTTTGCCTTCTGTCCCTTCACCGCTCCGGCTCTTGTCCTCCGCGCCGCTGTGCCCCCTGCGGCCCGCCCACACCTGCTTGTACTGTATTTGCCTCTGTTTTGATTATTTCAATTGCTCGTTCTTCCTCCTTCCCCTTGGATTCTGTGCCCAGTGCCCTCTGTTGCCTTCTGTCCCCTCGCCGCCCAGGCTCCTGTCCTCCGCGCCGTTGTGCCCCCTGTAGCCCGCCCCCACCTGCTTGTACTGTATTTGTCTCTGTTTTGATTATTTCAATTGCTCGTTTTTCCTCCTTCCCCTTGGATTCTGTGCCCTGTGCCGCGACAGCACCACCTGTTGTGTCTGTGTTCCCCTGCTCGCTGCTGCTACCACTGCTGTGAGTTCGAGGCCCTCCTCCACCCGCAGGCTACCACCTGCGCCTCATCCCTGGTGGCCAGTGGCTGGCAGTAGGTCTGCTTGCACTGTTTTGTTTTGTTGCTTTTGTTGCTTTTGTTCTTTGGTTTATTGTTTAATTCTTCATTTTTCTCCTTCTTCGGTTTTTACCATTGTTCAATTATGTGCCCTGTGCCCTCTTTTCCCTCGCCACTCCTGCCCCCGTCTTCCCCGCCGCTCTGCCCTCTGCGGCCCGCCCCCTGCTTGTACTGTATTTGCCTCTGTTTTAATTATTTCAATTGCTCGTTTTTTCTCCTTCCCCTTGGATTCTATGCACTGTGCCCTCTTTTGCCTCCTGTTCCCTCGCCGTTTCCTGCCCCGTTTTTCCCACCGCTGTGTCCCCTGCGGCTCTTTCCCCCGCTTGCCCATTTCGTCCTCCCACCTGCTCCTCCCTCCCACCTCCAATTCTTATGGTGGTCCTGAGCGGCCGCGCCGCTGGCGCACCAAAGGCGTGCCTTAGGCAAGCCCGTCTGCGCCCGTCCGCACCTAGTCCTCGCTCAGCGCCAGGGCCCCTCGCCCCGTGAACCCCACAACGCATGTCTCCGCTATGATGCCAGCACCCTCCTCGCACTCAACACCGGACGATCACACACCTGCTTCCTGGCTGCCGCGAAGCGCACCCAAGGACCCTTCTCCTGCCAGAATAGCAGCTTCACCAGCATCCGATCCCCCAAGCCACCCACCGTGAAAGAACGCAACCACCTCAGATGCATCCATCTCAACACCCAATCCGCCCGCAGACACGCCGTTGAACTCTGGGACCTACTCGACTCAACCTCCCCAGACGTCACCTTCCTGACAGAGACCTGGCTGAACCCCTCCTCGGCACCCGACATCGCCATAGCCATCCCAGACGGCTACAAAATCACCCGCAGGGACCGTGCCAACGGAGTAGGAAGAGGAATCGCCATCATCCACAGGAACAAGTCTCGACCAACACCGACGACACCCTCAGCACCGCCGAACACCTGCACTTCCAGATCCACACCGATCCCAACACCACCCTCAGAGGAACCCTCATCTACAGACCCCCCCAGATCCCAACCACAGTTCAGCGACTCCATCGCCGACTACGTCATTACACACGCTCTTATCTACACAGACTACATCCTTCTCGGGGACCTGAACTTCAACCTCGAGAACAGCAACGACTGCAACTCTACAACCTTGATCGCCAACCTCGCCAACCTCGGACTCTGACAACTCATCACCACACCCACCCACTCCGCCGGCCACACGCTCGACCCCATCTTCTCGACAAGCTCCCACGTCTCCTTCAACCACACCACCGAACCCCACTGGACCGACTATTGCTGCATCCACTTCACCTTCTGGAAACCCACCACACACCACCGCACCCAACAGATCCCCGGCCGCGGCTGGGGCAAAGTCACCGAAGACCAGCTAAACACCACCATTGCCTGGAGCCCACCTGTCGACCCCACCGACCCCGGTACCGCTGCCTGCAATCCCAGACAATGGATCGATGACTGCGCCAACACCCTCGCCCTGATCAAGAAACCCTTCAACAGACACACCAGCAAGAAAGCCAACAGGTTCACTGAAGACCTCCAGGCCTCCAAGCAAACCTGCAGTAAGCTAGAGAAGAAATGGCACCGTGAACAGACACCGGACAACCACGCAGCCCACAAGAATGTCACCCGCAGACACCTCATCAGATCTGCCAAAAGAGCCTCCTTCAAAGACCGCCTAGACAACAACGCACAACACACCAAAGAGCTCTTCAACATCGTGAAGGAACTCTCCAACCCCAGCTCCAACACCAACGACATTCCACCTTTGCAAGACCTGTGCGAATCCCTTGCCACCTTCTTCCATTGCAAGATCGCAGACATCCACAACAGCTTCAACGTCACGACCGCCCCGACAACCACTGAGACCAACACCCCCACAACCACCATCCGCACCGACTCCCTGCTCTCCTGGTCCAACATAAACGACAACGACACCATCAAGATCATGAACACCATCCACTCCGGATCTCTGTCAGTCCCATGCCCACACCACATCTTCAACAAAGCCAGCACCACCATCGCACCCCATCTCCGGAAAGCCATCAACATCTCCTTCGAGACAGCAACCTTCCCAAAAATCTGGAAGCACACGGAGATCAACGCCCTACTCAAAAAACCCAAGTCTGACCCCAAGGACCTCAAGAACTTTTGGCCCATCTCCCTGCTCCCGTTCCCGGCAAAGGTCATCGAGAAGACCGTCAACAGGCAACTGACCCGCTACTTCAAGGAGAAAAGCATCCTGGACCCATCCAAGTCCGGGCTCCGCAGCGCCACAGCACCGAAACTGCCCACATCGCCGCAACCGATGACATCAGGGCCCTGCTGGACAACGGAGAAACCACGGCCCTCATTCTCCTGGACCTGTCAGCCGCCTTCGACACCATCTGCCACCGCACCCTACGCACATGCCTCCACTACGCTGGGATCCGAGACAAGGCTCTGGACTGGACCATCTCCTTCCTCTCCAGCAGAACCCAGAGCGTCCGCCTTCCCCTTTCCGCTCCGAAGCCACCGAGATCATCTGCGGCGTACCCCAGGGCTCATGCCTCAGCCCGATGTTGTTCAACATCTACATGGCACCGCTCGCCTACGTCGCCTACTACGTCGCCCGACTACACAACCTCAACATCATCTCCTACACCGACGACATCCAGCTGATCCTCTCCATCACCAAGGACCCCCTCACCGCCGAAACCAACCTCCAAGAAGGAATGAAAGACGTCGCTGAGTGGATGAAGAACAGCCGACCAAAGCTAAACTCGGACAAGACGGAAGTCCTCATCCTCACTCCACCCCCTCGGCCTGGGACGACTCCTGGTTGCCGACTGCATTGGGAACAGCTCCAACACCCACCGACCACGCACACAACCTAGGATTCATCCTCAACTCCACTCTCTCCATGACAAAGCAGGTCAACGCCATTTCATCCTCCTGCTTCAACACTTTCCGCATGCTCCGCAAGATCTACAGGTGGATCCCCACTGAAAGAAGAAAAACGGTCACCCAGGCCCTCGTCAGCAGCAGGCTGGACTACGGAAACGCCCATTATGCAGGAGCCTCGGCAAAACTCCTAAAACGACTGCAACGCATACAGAACGCCTCTGCATGCCTGATCCTCGACATCCCTTACCACAGCCACATCACACCCCACCTGAAAGACCTACACTGGCTCGCTGTCAACAAGAGGATCACCTTCAAGCTCCTCACCCATGCACACAAGGCACTCCACAACACCGGTCCAACATACCTCAACAGATGACTCTGCTTCTACACCCCCAACCGCCAGCTCCGCTCCGCCGACCTCGCCCTTGCCACAGTACCCCGCATCCGAAGAGCAATCTCCAGTGGCAGATCGATCTCCCACCTCGCTGCCAAGACCTGGAACATCCTCCCCATCCTCCTACGGCAGACCCAGGACCTCCTAACATTCAGAAGACTACTCAAGGGGAAACATCCTTTACAATGCAACTTTTACCACGCAGTGCCTTTACGATGCAACTTTTACAACGCAAACCATTACAACGCATTGCGCTGGGGGGGCGCTCTAGGATAGGGAATAGATTTAATTTACTATCCAACACCTTCCCTAGTGTCCACGGGGACTGGAGTTGGAATAGTAAATTAAACTATTCACTATGCAGCACCCCAAAGCGCTATGCGTTGTAAAGGCATGCGTTGTAAAAACCGCGTTGTAAATGCATGCGTGGTAAAAGCATGCGTTGTAATGTCATACATCCCTCCAAGACCTGGCTATTCGAGCAGTAGCAGCACCCCCGCTCCCCTCCAGCACCTTGAGACCCTCACGGGTAAGTAGTGCGCTTTGCAAATGTTCTGATTGATTGATTGATTGACTGCAGAAGAACCAGTCCCGAGTATGCATGCAACAAAAAGCCTCACTCCTTCAGGCTTAGGACCACCATAGAAGGCACACCATAGGCACGCTTTACCGGACTGTCCCACTGTAGCAACCCGAGGATCTAGGATCTGGAAGTCCATCGCGCAGGTCCAACTCCTGGCGGCTCCGCCCAGTCTGACATATGCAGACCATAGGCAAGCTGTGTAGGACAGCATTAGGGGTACATCATTGAGGTGATTAACAAATGGACAGACTTCTGAGCTTTGCTTTCGGTGGAAGCTGCTACAAGCTGCATGTTGTGGGCCAGTTTTAAATAACCAAACCTAAAAACCAAGGCTTCTTCCTTGAAGGGCAGACTTGGTGAGTGGGTTCTTAAAAGGCAGGCTTTCTGGTGCAAGTCAAAGGAGCAACCTACAGCATGCACAAGTCACCACTCGGCCATCCAGAGTCTTATTTCGAACAAAAACAAGGCCTGCGCAGCGATGAAACTGCACACAGGACTTTGTCTGCTGCACCCGCAGGCAGATCCGAGGAGGCTGGGTTAGAACAGCTGCCAACAACACAACTTGGCGGAGACCCTCAATGGCTCACGGCTGCTTGGCTCCTTCGGCGCAGGGGAGCAGGGGGATGGGAGCAAGGGAGAGCGCAAGAGTTAGCATGTAGGGCTCGGCAGGGGGGGTTACAAGCAGGCCTTTAAGTGGGCCGGGTATCAGACCCGGTAGTATTTAAAAACTGCAATTGAAATGGGGTGCTCTACCTGCCCACATTTCAACAATTAAGTCCCTGTTTATATTTCACATGTTCTTCTTAATTTTACATTCCCTAAGAGTGTAGGCTATTTCCAGGATGTTGTTTCTGTATTTTTTTGTGTAACATTACATTTGTATAGTGCATGCGATAAACTTCGCTGCCCTGAAGTGTTTTAAAGGGCCATCCTTGTGAGCTCTGAGTTGCCCTGTATTCCAGTTACAACTGTGACTTTTGTGTGGAAAAAGTATGTCGAATTACACAGTTGTCAAAATACTGACAAGGCGAAAGTTCATCCCACTTAAGCCCTTGTTACAGGGTATCTATAGAAAACTGCACTTCTGCAAGGGGGGGCAAAGAGTGGGGCAGGCCCGAGGAAGTAGAGCTGTTTGTGAGGTGTACCCCGCCACCCATCAGATGAGCACTTATTAACTGACCAGAAACAAGCTTCAGTTGTGATGCTATGTTCGTGCAGAAAGTGAATGTTATGCAGAACAGTACTGTTCTCGTATTTACGTTGCACCGAAGCCTAGGTGACCACCGAAGCAGGACAGGGCTCTGCAAGGGTGCATTAAATCACCCCCCACCCCAATGAAGCAGTGAGAGAAACTGGTCCATGCTTGGCCCTCACACCCAACCAAAGGGAGTGTGTGCTGTGGGAACTACGTCTGGCAGCGAGGCAACCGAGCTCCTGCAGACCCTTTAAGCCGTTCACCACACTGACTTGTGACCTACTTCACATTACATAATCATCCATCATTCATGTATCAGCCCCCCCCAATCGCCATACTCAGAAACGGTACGAGTCCTACTTGAGAGAATACACGACAACTGGAGGTGCAGGCAGCCCACGCGCACTGCCCCGGAAGAACAACCATAAAGTGCGGAAGCAGACCCCTTAAGTGCCTTTCACTGGGTGAGGTGATCCTCCAGTCTTCACTGCTACAGGCACACTTGTCAGCAGGCAGAGGGGAGAGAGGAGGGGGCCTGCGCCTGTTTCCCATGCGAGAGCGAGCAGGAACCATCTGTTAATTCCAAACAGTTTGTTTCAAAGCTCACTTCCTCAAGGGACTTGCCAAACGTGCACGCGTTGCCATTCAAAGCAATGCAATGTGTGTACGTTTTTTACCTCAAAACAGAATCGATTGCAAGAGGTCCTCCTATTCAGTGCATGCGCACTGCGTAGGTGAGACCTAAAAACAAATCTTTGTGATCACAGAGCCAGAACTGCTCCCAAGAATCCTTTACACTTAGATCAACCGATAAGGCACATTTGGCTTTCATTCAGGCAAGCAGCTGATAACTATCTAAATTAACCATCCCAGAACTGTTTCTTTTTGCAGGGACAAGTGAAGCTGGGGAATCTGCAACCCCTTTCCAAGGACTCCACGGTCCCCCTGGGGGTTGCACCTCACATATTGAAGACCTCTGCCTTACAGAAATGGCTGTGGCACATTTAGCTCTGCCTCATAGAATTTTTTTTATGGGCACTACTTTATTGTTCTGTTATTAAAAACATTAGATGTTGTCAATAGTATAGTCAACTCACAATACCAACTGCTACAAATAAAATTGGTCTCATTCATACCTGATTGAAGCCTACTTTGAAAAGAGTTGGGACATCAGGGCCTTCCAAAAACAAAAGTGATCAGCAAGTACTCCAATAAGGGGGAGGTCGACGTTATCAATAACGGTGGCTTGGTGATAAAAGTCATGGTTACCAATAAGCTTGTCTGGCAATCCAGTAGAATGAATAGATGTGTAGTAGAGGTGGAGAATGTTATCTTATAAGGCCTCACAAAATTGTTGTTTGCCACGAAAAATAGTACTGGCTATCATTTTGGCTTATCATGATCAACAGTTACTCAGTGTTATGACTTAGATCTAGGGGCAGATTTATGAAGGCCTTGCGCTGCCGGTGCGTCATTTTTAACATGGGAAAAAGTGACACACGGGCGGCGCAAGGCCTTCATAAATCTGCCCCCTAGTGTTTAGTTTGTAGAGGTGGTTGTAGGAAATGAGCACTAGCAGTTGATTTTGGGGATTTATTTTCCAATATCTGACTTTGACTCACAGAAGAGAGAGAGGCAGTGGTGTAGGTAGGGGGTTGGGGGGCGGTCTGACCCGGGTGGCACAAGTTTTGGGGCCAGTGGCCTCCAACCCCTTCCTGCTCTTAAGTGCGGCCGCGCAGGGTGGAAAATGCAGGAATCCATTGCCAGCACCCCACTCCCGCTCTTACGGCTGTGGTAGTGCAGCAAAGGGCGGGACCGCCATGGGCGGCAAAAGGCCTAGCTACGCCACTGAGCAGAAAAGGGAGAAAATTGAAGACAAAGAGAGGAAAACATTGAGAAAGAAAGAAAGCAGGGATGGAAACGAATCTGCAATATTGAGATAGAGAGAAAGAAAGCATAGCATGGCGAAAGAAAGTGTCATGAGGCACAGCCGACAGTGGGTTTCAAAGAAAAACTTTTGACTATGCACTTATTATTTTTCGGAATAATAATCATTATTTTACAAATTAAACAGTTCATATCGCCATTTTCAACAAGTGATATCAGACTGCAAATGTTGAGGGTCTGAGACCGACCTGCCTGATAAGCTTCAGAGTAATTTTAGCCAATTTTAAATGTACACTTGAGCATTTTATTCACTAGTGTGTCTATCAAAAACAGCACTTGACCAGCTTTTATTTTTAATGCATGAGAGAAGTTTAAAAGCAAGCAAATATTGTCCATTGTCTTAGATTTTTCATAAAAAATACCTCAGTGAAATATTGTCTGTATTTAAATCTAAACACTACTGTACGGACAAAACCAATGACCCCTTTCAAACCCAAGCCCAGATTTACTGTTGCTTTTCCGCCAGTACCTGCATGATGGTAAGTAGCTCAAACAGCTGCGTCATCCAACTTATACTAGCAAAAGTGTTTTATGCATAAAAGTTGAGAATATACCGCAAAATAGCTGTGTGTTGTAGTGAGAGAACAGTGTCTTCATACAAGAGTCTGAAGCCATTGAAATAGGAGGTACATTTTTTTTTTCATCTGAGACCCTTAGGATACAACAAACGCCCATAATCCTAGCTACCAAGCCATATGGCACATCAACATTCTATTAAATCATTCACTCTCAGCTTTATTATCTCAGGCATACAGGGAATGAAGGCACAAAAGATA
Organism: Lissotriton helveticus; assembly: GCF_964261635.1. Classification (NCBI taxonomy): domain Eukaryota; kingdom Metazoa; phylum Chordata; class Amphibia; order Caudata; family Salamandridae; genus Lissotriton; species Lissotriton helveticus. Next base: position 709,939,425 of record NC_136070.1, read on the forward strand.
TTACATATTTCCCTTCAAACACTGAACAGCCATTCGATTGTATTTAAAGTACAAAGATAAAAACTCACAATCGCTCAGCCTCCAACATGTCCAGAATACAAATTCACCGAACAACAACCTGCTAAATTCCCCAATACCAATACAGGCAAACAAAGAGCAGTCATATAATCTCTGCAGCAGGTCAAGACATAAAGGGGCATATTAACAAGCTGAAGTATCGCCGCTTTCTGGGCACAATTCGCCAAGAAAGCGGCGATACTTCCAGCGCCCTATTAACAAGGGCATTGCAACGCCTGCCTCAAGCTCACTTTACATGTCAGCGAGAAACATCGCTAATGACATGCAAAGTGGGCGTTCCCACGTCCAACCACATGTAAAATGTGGTTGGAGGTGGGAACACCCTATCACCAAGGCAGGCGTTGGGAGGAAAAGACCTGCAATAAACTAGTTTATCGCAGGTCTCCCAACGCCTGTTCTGACCAGGCGTTAGGCATTGATAACATGGGGGTGTGGATCATAAAGCTGAATCCACCCCCCCATATTATCAAGGCACACATTAGCGCGTAAAAACAACGCTTCTTTTCACGCGCTAATGTTCACTATCGCCGGCTATCGCCGGATTTACTATCGCCTACATGTTGCGCGTTGATAATAACGCGCTAACACGGCGAAAAAATCAGGCGATAGCCGGCGATAGTGAAATGTGCTTGTTAATATGCCCCAAAGTTCCCCATACCTCATGTCAAACAAACAAACAAGATAACAAGTAGGTTGTGACAGCATTTCAATTCAATTCAATTAATCTTTATTCGATTATGTATCATAATCATAAAAGACAGAAACATAAAAACATTTAAAAACCTTAAAAACATTAATATATACAGTCCACCTTAATTCGATCAATTCGCACATTCTACAGTCATTTAGTACAGTTTGAAAAACAGCAAGCCAACCTATCATTCACCATATTATAAGCTAGGCATGCATTATTTTATACCAGTATGAGGCTCCTTTTAGATAGTATGTGACCGCCAGCATCACCACATGATCAGGTAATAACTGTAAATGTAAGAAGGCAGGTCAATATTGAATAATACCCCTCGATTTTAAAAGTGGCAATAAGCAGAAGCCATAACATTTACAGAATAAGACCAGGTTTTTAGGGTTTAGGCGAGCAACGATCATAAGGACAAGTTAAAAGTGCATGAGGATCATACTGGCCTGGGAAGAAACAGATCATTGTTCGGAGAGAACCCAACCAAAATGTTGTGAGCAATAATCTGTTCCTAGGATGTCTAACTGCTTTAAGGTAAGGTTCAATACCAGTGACAATTTCCAGGAGCAGGCAGGATCTGTTGGAGTTTTTCTCCAGCGCCATAGCTTCCTTTTCATCTTTCAATCTATTTAAAAATGGTTCCCTAAAAAGGCTCCAATCTCCTTTTTTAAGAAGATGTGGCCTGTTCAAAATATCCATACAGTCTAGGGAGCGGGCAGCGTTTTTAATATAATTTAGTCACGTTATCTTGTATGGCCATAGGTACACCTCAAACAGTCCTCAATTATGCTCCTGTTGAACCTCAGTCTCTCATTAGCCCAAACTGAAATCCAAAGTAACAATGGGGCCAGTTTGACTTGATCATCCACATATTCCAGACCCAATTCCTCATGAGCAAAGAAAGATGCACTATTTAGACTCAGGCCCAATAATTTTCTACAGTTCTCGGTCCTCTTCCTGTTGGATCACCTTGCAATTACAGTACCTCATAAGTATGCACTGTATGTCAGGACTGGAAGACATTTAATTCTATAGATTTGCAGTAAGAGCAGAATATGCTTACTACCTACCGACAGAGAAAACCTAAACAAAGCACTACAGGCTTGACTAAATTTAGAACATTGATTGGAAATACATGTAGGCCAATTATTTAAATGGTCAAATAAAACTCCCAGGTAAGGAAAGGTAGCAACCCTAGTAACTTTTTGCCCCTTAATGTCAACAGGTCTGGTTTTAGCAACCTTCCTCCCACACACCAAACAATGACTCTTTGAGATGTTTGTGGCGGGATCCAAATCTTCCATAAAGTTGACAATCTTATTAAGCAATAACTTTAACCCATTTGCAATTCTGGCCATCAATACTGCGTCATCAGCATGAAGCAGGAAGGGCACACTGACTGACTTTATCTTGGGCAGGTCCATCCCATTTTCAATCAAACAAATGTTCAAGCTATTTATATATATAGCAGGAACAGGATTGGCGCCAGCACACAGCTCTGCCTTACCCCCGTGTGGTACTGAAAATTCTGGACTCGTGTAATAAACTTTGTCGTAGCACGACAATTTTTATATCAAAAGACCGAGAATGGCTAGTACACTATGTACAAGCATTTTCGTCATATTCGAGTGACGAAACCTTGGCTTCCATTTTGTGTACGGCAGCCATTTTGTGGGTTGCCCTCACATAGGCTTATAATACAGCTAAATTCGATTCCAAAGGACACGTACACCTTAATTGACTTTTCTCTGAGCTGGGCAAGCTGCAACATTGCCCCAGGCCGAACCTGTTAGGTCAGTTCCTCTCCCAGTGGCCGAGCGAGATAGCATCAAGGCACAACATGCCATAAACCTTTTCATCGCACACACACCCTGTCTATCTTACTTCCATCTGTTCCTGTGCCTACCTCCACAAGCTATTTATGACATGGGCTGTGATCTTACTGTTTTGGGTTTATCCGGCCTTGTCATCTAGAGAATGTATGCATTATGTGGACATTGTTTATGGCCTGGACTTATCTTGAAAGTGGGTTTGTCATCTACAGTGCTTTGTGTGCACGTCCTGGGAATGACCAACAATAATGTACTTCAAAGAGAAAATGTGTGCCTAGGGCATAATAAATGGTATAAAAGGTCTGTGCTGAGACCATTCAGGAGGCTGCCTCATTCAGTTGCTTTAGGTGTGACTGGGCGAAGTAGCCTCACAATTAATTGTAATAAAGATGTCTTTTCATATTTCAGATTCTCTGTTGATTTCTTTGCTGCTTTTGAATGGACTACTTATTGGTAAGACCCCTGAGAAGGAGTTTGAGGATTTCTAGTACTACAAATGGCGCGACCAACAATGGGCCTCATCAAGAAGTGACTATCTGGAGGAGTAATCTTGTCAGAGGACAGAAATCTACTGGGGCATGCAAGATAGAAATCTGCTAAAAGAGGTACTCTGTGCACAGAGGTTCTGGGGGATTATTTGTCTCTGCGGCCCAGTATATTTTTGATTTTTCTGACTTAAACTCTCCAATAGATGTCAGTCCTGACTGAGGAACCTTTTTGGCGTAAGTGTTTTTTTAAAAAAAGACACTGTTAGTGCAGTTAGAACTTGACAGTTAGAATTTGGATAATATTTTATTTAGTAAAAGTAAGAGTTCAGTATAAGTGGGTCGCTCCCAGTCATTTGTTTTTTGCTTCCTTAGCCTGGTTCTTAGTTTGATTTGTCCTTAGTTTTATTTTGAATATTGCAATTTTCAAAAACCGAGGGTCTTGTATATTTACGAGTGTATCGATAGAGATAGCCCCTTGAAGTTTGAAGCTAGATAAGTGAGCTATAAGATGCCTGATCTTAGCGAATTTGGAGATTTGTGTTGGCCAACTTTGTATACGTTTGGATTAGCCGGCTTCCCCTGAAGGGGAAATCTAAATAGGTTTAGATTTATAAAAACATATTTCTTCTTTGGTGATTTTGTATCCCCAGGGAATTAAAATATGACATAATACGTGTTTCTTGTAAATATGACTTAGCTAGTATTTACAAATGGCTTTATTTTCGTCCTGAGTGTCGATTTGTGGGTTCAATGTGTTGTTTCAATGTCTATGTGGTTTTTCTCATTAGTATAACTTCAGTAATAGCTATAGCACTGTATTGTGTGTCCTGAGTGTTTAAATCTTTTCTCTTTATGTCTGCAATGAGCTCAATGTGTTTGTAGGTTTCTTGATGTTTTCAGTCTGTTCAGTAAAATGTCAGATTAATTAATATTAAGTAGAAATTAAATAACACTCCAGCAATTTTCTACGTCACATGCTAAAAATCGCTATGTGTTGCTATTTAATTTACAGACTAAGCAAAAACGCATATGTGCAAACTGTTAAATGCTTAAAATAGATGTTAAAATTCACATTCACTAAGAATATGAAGGCCTCAAAAATAATTGTGTCTTTTGTAGCAAAACGAATTTGTAGTTTTTTTTACTTACATGCATTGTGTACATGTAAAAGGCAAACACTTTTAAAAAAAAGTGAATTTTTTTCTTGCTAGATTTAAATGCATCTTTTTGCACGCGAATTTTTAAAAACTTGAAATGTCTGTTTTTAGTAAAACTAAAAGCGTGCTCAGGTTTCAGCACTCTTTCAAGTTTTCAGCCTTTCCTGCCTTAAGGCAGCAGATGTTGTTTTTCAAAGGCCATAAATAGCGTTGGAACGTTTATTTAGCACAGTTGGATCTTTTGCATTTCAGAGTAGTGTTTTAGAGGGTTACAAAAATAAGGTTAATCACTTTGTATCACTGGAAGACATCCAAATGGGGTTTTCTTCTCTTTAAGCAATTTTTTTAAAGTATATTTTTGGTTCTTTTGCTAAATACTGATGGCCCTTTAAAAATGGCGTGAAAAATGTCATGATTTCAGTTAGGCTTTTTGTGCGTAGACTCATAAATGAATGCACCCAAAAATGATAGGCAAGGGATGCAGCTTACCTTTAAATGTGGAGTTATCATAAAAACAGATAATTGGTTTCATTGAACGAAAAATTATTAATTATGGAAAAATTATTTGAGAAAAAAATAAGTGTTTTTTAAAATCGTTGTTTGATATTTATAAAGCTTAATACTCATACTATGACCTCCTAGTATTAAAATTTGATTTAAATTATGTGTTAAGGTGTAATTAGGTCATTTGCATGTTGGTTTTCACTTGGCGCAGGCGTAAAAAGCACATTTTTCCAAGGATTTACATGAGATATGACTAATGTCTTGTCCTGTAACGTGTAAATAACATCCTGAGGATGATTAATATGTAAAACAATTATAGGATATTTATTTTTAAGTGCCCCAAAGATAAAAGTCGAAATTGAGTTAAATGTTTTTTTTAACACAGATTCTTGTCATTTACCATAGTGAAAGTGCCTCTAGCTTCAGTAAAAGCATACATTTGGGTATAATACAAACTTGTGGGTTGTTATTGAGGTTGTTTTTCATAGCTCAGTGAGCCAATATGCCCGGTGCAGAGGTTTGTGTTTAATATCAGGGTTGAAGATTCTAAAATTAGCAGGGCCCATTTCAGACGTTCATCAATGTTAGGTTGCTAAAATGAGTACCATTGTAGAGGGTGGTTGCAAACATTTGTTCTAAAAAACTGGTATGTGTGAACCCTTCACAGTAAATGTAGTAGGCCTTTTGTCTAAATATAAAAAAGGTTTCTTGAAAGGTTTCTTTAAAAGTCCCAACATCATGACATTTGTATTTCTGCTCTAGAAAAATAATGTCTGCTAGTCGTTTTTAATTTGACAGAAAACGAAGTCTTAGACAAAAAAATAGGATGCAGCCTTTTACAAAAATTTTGAAGCCTACATGAATAAGTAGAACGATTTGCCAAGTAAGAAGTTTTTTATCATGGAGATTGTAATTTTAGGTGTCAGGGAAACGATTTTACCTTTGTAAAAGTCAAAAGGGCTTCATGTTGCAAGGTGACTGAAAAGATGGTAACAGTTAAGTAATGGAATTTATTTTTGTGTTTCTTAATGTGTATAATGTTTTGTCTTCTGATTAAAAGTTATAATTGAAATTCGCTTGTTGTCAGAAATGTCTCTCTTGTGTGTTGTGTATGTTTTTTTGTTGCTTCTGCCTACAGACCATTCATGGATTGTTCTGGTTGATTTAAAGAAGACAAGACACGTGAGTTTGGTTGGTTAGACAAAGATGTGTTTTTGCGCAACTTCTTTAAAAAGAAATGTCCATGCGTTTTTCATGTTTGTGTATTTTGTTCTATCATGAATTGTTCTTACTGGTTCTGTGTGTCCGAAAGTTGTATTTGACAGCAGATACCCACTATTGGTGATCTACTGTCAAACAGGAGGGTATCCTTACACGGTATTATGCGTCACCGCTCATTTATGTATGCTATCTTTTTACAGCGAGTATATCTGATGGCTTCACGTCCGTTTTGTGCGTTTTTGCATGTTTTATGTTGTATGTTGCTGCTTAAACAAAATTATCACAAATTCACCCGTGTCGTTATCAGGGACATGTATGACGATACGTGTCGCTGTCAACAGTTGGGTAAAATTTTCGCTGATACTAAAATTCACAGATATGATTTTTTTCATATTGTGAACCAGACAGACAACACTTCACCAGTGTATGTCAAATTTGGCTATAAGTATTGAAGAAAAATAAACAGCAAATTGTGTCATTTGTAGTCACGATACTGCCCTTTCCTGTAAGGAAAGGGCAACCCTAAAATTATATATCCTGATTGGACGTAAGGATAAATTATAGATTTGTGACTCTTGTACATAGTGACCTAATTTCTATATCACATTAGTCAGTTTTATTCTGCTTCCTAAGTGGCCTTCCTATGGCTCTGGACCGTAAAAGAAACCTGGTTTCATTTTTGTCACATGCCTGACTATCACCCAAGCATCTCTTTCAGGCCTAGTTATTGGGGATTTTTAGCTGTGTCCTATTCTCTTTTCCGTATTCCTTTCACCAATCAGCTTTTTATTATTATTAGCATATTGTTCAGGTTCACACTTTCAGATTGCAGTAATGTATCATGGACCCCCATTTTATGTATAATTCCCTGTTGCATAACTAGACTGATTTCTAAGAATTTTCTTTAGGCCTATTCTGATGTTTTTCCAGTCTGACTGTTAGGACTGTTAGGACTGATTAACTGACTCAATACTATACTAAGATAAACTTTCCACCTCAATAGGAGACACATTAGGTTTTTTTAAATTCAATGCCTATTCTAAAATTGGTTTTTAGTTCCTTTTTACTGCTTTAATTTTTGATGGACCAGATGTATTATAAATAATGGAAATACCAGGACTCTCTAGTTCTTGTCTTTTGTTTCCACATCTTGATAATTAGCTTTTGTATTGCATAGTCCCACCTGATGCACAATTATTATGATAATATGTATGTGATCCCGCTTTTGAGATGTTCTAGATGAGGATTTTAGGAACACTTATATGTATCATTGAGATAAAATGTGTTTACCCAATAAGACGATGCCACTATGTGTGAGGACCTCCATTCAGATAGAATTCCCATGTCGCTATGATGATGAAGGATATGCTCTCACACGGAAACCCAATTGAAGAGACTAGAGGCACTGTTTTGCCTATTGCCTTTGTTTTTGTATTGCCTTTGAGAATGACAGTGTATTCCAACACAGAATTGTCCCATGGCGTGTGGCCACTCCTTTGAAGATCGCAGGCCACCTGTTTGCAGTCCCCTTGTTGTACAATGAACTGTTTAAAGCTTCGCACTTGCTTCATCAGAAGGCGTTCAACATCAGAAGCTGGTTTTGCCACAGTCCCTTGAGATTTCAGTACAAAAGAGCGCCTGTTAAGTGCTGGTTAACCTCTGACAGTGTGCAGTCCCTTGAGCTCCTTGGCCTGAGTTTTGGCCACGCACCCCCCTTTTTTCCCTTGCTTCAACGGAAGTGCAGTGCACCGGAGGATCCAAGAGCGGCAAAAGGCACTCCATTCTGGTGCCCATGAAAGAGCAGCCTGAGCGTCCTTTGACACTGAATGATGAGTGTTGGAGTCTGAGAATGGTCCCGGGTCTGCACGAGATGATCTGTGCCCATTGATCAATGAAGCGCACAATATCTGTAGTGTCTGCCGCAGAGGAGAGATACGGTGCACTGCCTTGAGACATTGAGACTTTTTGAATGAGCTATGAGTGTTTGCCAGGAGGGCACTCAAACAGTACTGCAACATCAGAGCATGGGAGGCCTAAATCCAAAGGCCCATGCAACAACCGGAGCAGACTTAATTGGACAATAGAAGTCTGCCAGAGAGGCTTTTTGAACAGACTCTGGGCATAGTTGGTTTCACAAGAGGTTTCCGTGTGATTGTATAAGACTACATGTTAGGAGAATGATTTTATTGTTCTGCTGGCATTATTTTAAAGTAGTATTCTGTTTAGTAAAAGCAGAATAAAGTCCATTTTCTGTGAAAGAGTATCCCCTTTTCACCTCAGAGCATTAATGAGGGTCACCACTGCTTCACTTGAACGTATAATGAATTACAGAAAATGCATAGGAAAACCTAAAATGTTACTAGATAATTTTAGGATTTACTTTTTGCTTAGGGTTGTGGAAAATTATGTCATTTGTAATAACGGTCACTACTTTGTCTATATGTTCTTAATGACGTGTTTTCTAGTGTTTTTTAAACATGGCATTGTCTTTTATGGGTGGGATTGTTTTTGCTGCCCAATTCACATCTGTACCCACCTCCCAACCTATGTCTCTTCCTACTTCTACTTCTTTGCATTCTTTCCAGATTTTACCTGAACATGGACTAGTTAGGAGGTCAGAGTTTACTGATAATTTCTTTTGTATAGTTTCTGCATTTACATTTACATTCCACTACCAGTTAGTAGTGAACATCACTAATTGTTGGGTGTGTGGTCTTATACCACATACTACAGATAGAGGCGTTCCCTATTTGGTCCTGCCATATATGGCCTTTGTGCTACTGCGTGTGTAAGGAGACCTGTCCCGAGAGAGTCGCTGAGTAATAGGATTATGCTTCAGCAACATCTTGATGATTTGATAAATATAGACCTGGACTCAGACTAGCGTGAGTATAGGTTATTGCCTATGTAAGGGCAAAAGGAGCGTCTGTGGTACTGAAAATTCTGGACTCGTGTAATAAACTTTGTCGTAGCACGACGATTTTTATATCAAAAGACCGAGAATGGCTAGTACACTATGTACAAGCATTTTCGTCATATTCGAGTGACGATTTCACCTCTTAATCGTCATTTTCGTCCTGAAACCTTGGCTTCCATTTTGTGTACGGCAGCCATTTTGTGGGTTGCCCTCACATAGGCTTATAATACAGCTAAATTCGATTCCAAAGGACATGTACACCTTAATTGACTTTTCTTTGACCTGGGCAAGCTGCAACATTGCCCCAGGCCGAACCTGTTTGGTCAGTTCCTCTCCCAGTGGCCGAGCGAGATAGCATCAAGGCACAACATGCCATAAACCTTTTCATCGCACACACACCCTGCCTATCTTACTTCCATCTGTTCCTGTTCCTGCCTCCACGAGCTATTTATGACATTGGCTGTGATCTTACTGTTTTGGGTTTATCCGGCCATGTCAGCTAGAGAATGTATGCATTATGTGGACATTGTTTATGGCCTGGACTTACCTTGAAAGTGGGTTTGTCATCTACAGTGCTTTGTGTGCACGTCCTGGGAATGACCAACAATAATGTACTTCAAAGAGAAAATGTGTGCCTAGGGCATAATAAATGGTATAAAAGGTCTGTGCTGAGACCATTCAGGAGGCTTGCTCATTCAGTTGCTTTAGGTGTGACTGGGCGACGTAGCCTCACAATTAATTGTAATAAAGATGTCTTTTCATATTTCAGATTCTCTGTTGATTTCTTTGCTGCTTTTGAATGGACTACTTATTGGTAAGACCCCTGAGAAGGAGTTTGAGGATTTCTAGTACTACATCCGTGGTAGGTTAAATGATTGGGATGCCTCGCCCTCCATGCCATATCTGACACGGGCATTTACATCCATATGTAAGGCTCCAAGGAAATTGACCAGCTGTGCTGCTAGTCCCAATACACTAAGGATATCCCAGAGCTTTGACTTGTTCACCCGGTAAAAGGTGCTACTGAGGTCCATAAATGCAAGAAAAAAAGATCCCTGTTTCGCCACTACCTATTTCCCAATTAGGAGGGTAATGTTCATGCATTGTTTTAACGTGCCCATCCCTTCCCTAAATCCATATTGGACAGGGCAGATCTTGTCATTAGCCTGAGCCCATGCTTCTACATGCTTTAAAACAATGCAATCCACCACCTTGATGACGGAAATTAACAGGGAAATCAGTCTATAGCAGGTGGGGTTCTGCCTGTTCCCCTTTTTAGGTCGAGGGACCTATAAGCTGCGAAGCAGCTTCCGGTCCGGAGATCTTATGTTGTATAGTAGGGCAGTTTAGACCCAACTCTCAGCTCCGTTCACTTCCATTGGCTGGCTTCCTAAACGGAGGCCAGCTATTGGAAGAGAAGCGTGCCACTCCAAACAAGCCCCGTCTCTTTTGGATTCGGGGGCGTAAGTTTTGCTGTTCTTTAGCTCGTGACATCGTCCGTCACTCAGCACAGCAAAACACACCCCGAATCCGAAATTTTCGTAAGCTTTGTGGCCGCCATTGTTGCCCAGCCGGCGCTGAGTAAGGTGATGCAGGGCACATGCTCCGGCACAAACAGCGGATGGGGCTTCCGCCCAGCGCCTCGGAGCCCAGCTGCAGTCTTTTCCGCCCACACGTGATGCAAGGAGAAGCAAATTGCTCCTGTCGCTTCCTTGCACACATGCTGTGCTGATTCAGAGGCTATTGGCTCCTGCCGCTTTTCCACCCACACTAGAGCCGCTTCCTCTGCTCTGGCGCGGACACGGGCAGTCAAGTAAGTTTTCTTTTTTTTTAATGTATTTTTTAACCCCCCACGCGAGTCCCGTCCCCCCCTCCCCGCGCGAGTCCCGTCCCCCCGCGAGTCCCGTCCCCCGTCGCCCCGCGAGTTGTAAGGAGAGAGGATCCACCGTCAGAAGATGTCTGATTTCTGAAGCCGTATTCAAAGTAAGATGGAAACAGACAGGGAGTGTGAAACACTGAGTGTTAACAGTGAATGTCACATGTGATACTTGCAGGCGGTAGCGGACCCAATGTGCTGACAGAGGCTTGTGGACTTCATTTGCCGGTAGCGAGGTAGTGAGCTATGGTTACCTGGGGGTATGGATAAGAGGTGCTTATAGGAAATGGAGAATGCAATATAGCCATTCTGACATGTGTCATTACCATTCAGCAACAACATCTATTTCATCATGCCAAATATGTCTGACTATGACAATGTCCGTATGACAGAATAACATGCATTTAACTCCCTTAACCTACAGGTAATTTTAGGGCCCCTGATTGGTAGAAAAAAAGCAGAATAATTGTTCTTTTTAAAAGTTGAATACTATGATCAACACAAAGTAGAGCCAAGATGCCATAGTGCAGGTGGTTCACTAAGACTACAGGCTATGGCCATCATCCATGTACATTGGAAGTAGAGACCACAGCATACAACCAAAAAATCTCCATTAGATGAATTTCTATAAAGAAACCACAGTGGCCGCGCCACAATCTATGCTTGATGAACCTCTGTGGTGAATTCCGACTATGGTATGTTTCTGTGATCCGTATGTGTAAGACTGGTGTGTAGAAGACATATTATAAAGCAAGCTGTGCACCTCCAGACATAAACTAAAGCTATTGCGACAATATATTTTTAGGGTATTGGTTAATAAAGCATAAATCAAGCCTGAATGTTTGTACTAGCACATCCTGTGCGCTCTTATGGGGGTGGGAGCACAGAAGTAATTGAGATACATAATTGTGACATTGAAGTGAGACAATAAGTGATCAGCTTTGCTGAGATGGGAAAAAGGAACGGAATGAAAATTCCAAAACATTCTGTTATCTAATGTAGATTTTCACAGCAGATGAGAATTCACAGCACTTCGAAGATGAAGGGACCACCCAATAAAATAAGTGAAAGATTAAGAATCAGAGAAACAACAGGAGAAAGCCAAAGTACAAAAACGTAAAGATATTTTCTGGACAGTGGATTAAAGATTAGCCAGGTTTAAGTCCTGGGGATGAAATCTGGTAAAATAAAAGACAGAAAGACTATAAAGAGCAACTACCATCAGAAGGTAGAACATATCCCACATGTTAAAAATGCTTTGCTGAATCTGTTGCCTAATGTAGCAACCTTGGTTTCAAAGAACTCTGAAAGCTTGAAGCAAAGCTCCAAAAAGGAGAAGACCAGAAGCAAGTGTTACTGGAGAGGGCAGCATACAGGTTATTGCAAAAGTTTCCTTATGTAAGCTGGCAGCTGAAATAGTCAGTGTAGAAGGATAAGGGCAACATGAAGAGCTGAAGAACTGACTTGTGAATGCAGAATTTTCCCTTATAAAATGCAATTGCAGCCAGGTCCCAGGAAGAGCACCACTCGCATTCTGTAGACTCAACCTTTGATTTTACAGTAGCACCGTGCATTTTAAACAGAGAATGCGGCTTTCCATGCTGTTGCCGGGGACTCCGTTGAGAAGCAGCCACAAAATTGTTGGACTCACACATCTATGTAGAAATAGTTTGAAAACAAATCTGTACCCAAGACGCAAAAGTCATGGCTCAACAGCTAGCGATATTACAGCTCTTTTTAGGTCGAGTAACGATTAAGCAATTGACAATGTAAATGACAATGCTTTTTATTTATGATTTAAAAATAAAAAATAAATGTCATGAGCAATGCCAATATCTCTACCTTTAATAATGCTGAGACCATTGCATTGTAAATGCTTGTTAAAAACTGGGACTATAGTGAAAATCTCAATCCAGATTATACCATGATTAATTGGGAAAGTATGAATTTAGAGGTAAGGTTTGGGGAGTCTGCACCAATTTCCGGGGTTTTAGGAAATGAGGATTTAAATGAAACTAGCATTCTTGGCAATCACAATATTGCGAATAACAAGGAGGACAAAAATCTAGTAGAGGAGGGGTACGTAGAAATCTCAATTAGTCATCCTGGGGCTCCTCCTGTAGTAATGGCTCCCGTAGACGGTTCCAGTCTAGGTAAGACGGTCTCATGGAATATCGCGGGATTAAGTAGTAAGCTGGAATCCCAAAATTGGATAGACTTCATCAATGGTTTTGATGTATGTCTATTCCAAGAAACATGGGCCTGTGATCCTATATTCCTCCCGGGTTATCTAAATTTTTCAATCCCGGCTAGCAAAGGTGCCAAGGGACGACCCATGGGGGGGTCTAATTATCTGGATACGTCAAAGTCTACCCGTTACAATTAACGTGGTGGAATCGGGTAGCAACGATATCCAATTGATAAGAATGGTTTTAGACCTCAGGGGAGGATTAGACATTTATAATGTCTACGTTAGGGGCAATATAAGAGGGAAGTCACCTATCCTAGAGGCCTTGTCAGCTCTTATGGAAAAACAGTCCTTGGGCAACAATGTTATTGTTGCTGGCGATCTAAACCGGACTTTTGAACCCCTAGATATCTCTGACGATTCTTTGGGGCGGGAGGAGGACACGCAATGGGGCGTTCCAATTTTAGATCTGGCCCCGGTTAGGCGGTGGACCATTGACATAATACGATTGAATGCCATCTGCCTGGAACAGGGACTAAGAGCCCTAAATGGGAGAACGAAGAGTGACAGGGGAGGCGCCTGCACATTTGACAATGGTCGCAGCCAAAGTCGGATAGACTATGTCCTTTGTAGCCTGAACCTGTGGCAGCTAGTATGTGACATGGAAGTAAAGGGTAGATTGGAGAGTGACCACAACCCTCTCTGTGTGGCCCACAACTGGTGGTCGGTCAAAACAGGGAATTCTCAACCGACCAATGCTCCGCTGCCTGACATGACTAATGACATGCGCAGATTGAAATGGCCGTGTGTACTGGCTAATGTGGAATCCATGGCATTTATAACCTCCGAGGTGGACATTGCAATCACCGCTATGGAGGATGCAGCCTTAGTAATTCCAGGGTCAAGGGAAATATCTGATATTCATGATAAACTCTTTTCCCTCCTAAAACCGCACTTCCTGAGGCCCTGTAAGATAAATAGCAAACAATCACCTAGACTAGCTAAATGGTATAATCACCAGTGTAGGGAAGCTAGGCTAAGCTTGGGCAGAGCAATCCGGAGTAGGGATGGGGTAGTGATTAGTGGCACCAGAAAGCATTATAAGGCCAGCCTATCCCTAGCTAAAAAACTATGGGACGAACAGCATTGGGCCGAACTAAAGGAGGCCTCGGGGTCTAAGGATTCTAGGTTATTCTGGAACATTGTTAAGTGGGGAAGAGGTGGAATTCCAGACAAACCCGGCAACAATGTCCCAGAGGGTGCCTGGGTAGATCACTTTAAATCCCAATATGCAGAGACTGCACATTATAAGGGCATGGAAGAAATTCAAGCTGTATTTTCCACTGGGGATTTATTCACTCTTAAGGAAACCGAAGATGCTCTAAGCACTGTCCCCGGGGGAAGGGCCCCGGGCTTAGATGGCGTACCAGCTGATGTTTTCATTAATGATAAGGCGCGGTGGGCTAGATATATATTCCTTTTGGGAAACGCCATTGCGAAGGGAGCGGCCGTCCCGGAGCTATGGAAGGGAGCGATCATCATACCCATATACAAAAACGGGATCGGTCTCTTCCAGTCAACTACAGGCCGATAAGCCTGATTGCCACTGTTCAAAAAGTGGTAGGTAGGATGGTGGTTAATAAATTGATGGACTGGGTTGATGAGAACAATGCCTTGTCCCCTTACCAGGCTGGTTTTCGGCGGGCCACTAGTACAGTTGACCAGGTGTTTCGTTTTACTCTGCTACAGTGGGGGACAGTGGTGCTAGGCGAAGGCAGTCTGTATGTTGCTTTTGTCGACCTGCGGGCTGCCTTCGACCTGGTCCCAAGGAGAAAGCTCTGGGCAGTTTTGAGTGAAATGGGTCTCCCGGCTGAGTTACTTACCCTGGTTATGAGGTTGCATGAATGCAACTTCGCTAAAATCCAATGGGGCATGCATGGTGAATCCTCTGATGACTTCCCGGTTGAACGTGGAGTGCGCCAGGGGTGAGCAATGGCTCCCCTGCTTTTCTCATTATTCATAAATGGGATTGTGGCTCGAATGTTGGATGCCAGCGTAGATGCGCCATCGTTGGCGGGCACCAGGGTTCCGATCCTGATGTTCGCCGACGATACGCTAATTCTATCCAAAACTCCAGGCGGTGTGCAGCGAGCTCTGAACATCTTCGATTCTTTTTGTGGGGAACATGGCCTGGAAGTCAATGTGGGTAAGACTAAGCTGATGGCCTTTGCACCAAAACGTAGACCCAGGCCGAAAATATTCTTGAACAATAGTTTGTTAGAGGTGGTTACCGTATTCACCTATCTTGGGATCCAGATAACAAACGATTCGAGATGGTCCCAGCATATAGAAATGGCGGTCTTGAGGCACCAACAAATCTCGGGGGCACTTCGGGTGGAGCACAACAAATCCAGGTCCAAACCAATAAAGCCCGTCTTGGCAGTGTATGAGGCCAAGGCTCTTGGGTCTGCTCTATATGGGGCAGAGCTGTGTGGCTTTGGGAAACTTCTCCCCTTGCAGTCCCCTGAGAACAGGTTTTTTTAGGGGAATTACAGGACTCCCGCAGAGCACCCCACTGATTACCCTTGGACTTGACCTGGGGAGGAGAGCAGTTAGTGATCTAGTGAGGTTGCGCCCGATTCATTATTGGAGACGGCTCTGGACTACCCCGGAGATCCTGCATTACGCAGAGGGGTTTTTAGCCATTATAAATGCTGATATCTTTCATAGGATAGAATGGCTGAAAAATCTTAGGTCTTCCTTATGTGATCTTGGTCTCTCAAATTTATGGGATAATCCAACCGGGGAGCTCTTTCCGAGCAAAAAAGTGATTAAAGATCTGTACTGGGATCATGTAGCTGCAAGGGTTTGGAGTAAAACTAAATCTGATTCCATGACGAGGCGCTTTGTGGAAGCTAAACTGTATCCAGTTTTGGAACCCTACTGGGATAGCATAACCAACCCTGGGGACAGAAAGCTTTTCTTCCAGTTAAGATCAGGTGCCCTTCCATTGAGATCACTGACAGGTAGGTGGAGGAGCTCCTCCACTCTATATTGCCCAGCCTGTGGAGCACCAAATGAAAGTATAGGCCACTTCTTATTCTCCTGTAAAGCCTATGCCATCCCGAGGAAAGTTTGGCCAGTCCCTGTCTGTAAAAATCTAGGAACATCTAGGGGTGTAGAGGCCTTACAAATCATCTGTACCTCCACTCACATGCCTGTAGTTTTAGCAACAGCTAAGTATTTGGGTTGGGCATGGTCTATTAGAAGGAGGGCTGTTCCCAAGAGTACACTGAATGGAGCATCTCTAATGGCTCCCGTGTAAATATGTACCAAGTTTAATATCTATTTGTTTTTAACCAATTGTGTATGTCTGTTTAATCTTTTTTAAACTATTGTATTTAACGAGGAAACAATTGTTTAATGATGTATTTTAAATGTATGTTTGTGCTTTTATGAGATAAATCCTCGAATAAAGCCTTTGAATTCGCAACTACCATCAGAAGGTAGAACATATCCCACATGTGAAAAATGCTTTGCTGAATCTGTTGCCTTATGTAGCAACCTTGGTTTCAAAGAACTCTGAAAGCTTGAAGCAAAGCTCCAAAAAGGAGGAAGACCAGAAGCAAGTGTTACTGGAGAGGGCAGCATACAGGTTATACAGGTTATGGCAAAAGTTTGCTAATGTAAGCTGGCAGCTGACATAGTCAGTGTAGAAGGATAAGGGCAACATGAAGAGCTGAAGAACTGACTTGTGAATGCAGGATTTTCCCTTATAAAATGCAATTGCAGCCAGGTCCCAGGAAGAGCACCACTCGCATTCTGTAGACTCAACCTTTGATTTTACAGTAGCACCGTGCATTTTAAACAGAGAATGCGGCTTTCCATGCTGTTGCCGGGGACTCCGTTGAGAAGCAGCCACAAAATTGTTGGACTCACACATCTATTTGGAAATAGTTTGAAAGCAAATCTGTACCCAAGATGCGAAAGTCATGGCTCAACAGCTAGCGATATTGCAGCTCTTTTTAGGTCGAGTAACGATTAAGCAATTGACAATGTAAATGACAATGCTATTTATTTATGATTTAAAAATAAAAAATAAATGTCATGAGCAATGCCAATAGCTCTACCTTTATTAATGCCGAGACCATTGCATTGTAAATGCTTGTTAAAAACTGGGACTATAGTAGTAGATTTCCAAGATGGGGGTAAACCTGTCTGGGTCACAGCATTCACTGGTTCGTCAGGACTGAGGCCCAGAGATGTGGTTCTGCTTTGTATAAATCCATAGGTATACCATTTGGACCAGGAGCTTTATTGGAGGGGCTGCCAATAATAGCTGCATAAACCTCCTCGTGGTCAAACCTTATCTCAAGTGGGTACAGGCCACCATCATTACCCTTAGCTATGGGCACAGCTGTGTCCAGTGCATAGACCTTATTGTAGTGGGCCACCCACAGAGCTGGAGAAATGGAAAAATCGATGTCAAGTGGCCATGTTTGGCTGCCTTCCTTTGACCACTGCACAAAAAATCCTCAAGTCCCTAATGGTGCAGGTAAACACCAGCCGTTCCCAAGATGCTTCTTTGAGCTCAGTTTTACGCTTTTACGCTTCCCAATAGCTAATTTGTAGGCTCTTCTTGTTTCCTTGATGATATCCAGATTACGGGGTTTGGCATTTAGGGCCTCACGCAGGTGGTTGTCAGCCTGACTGAATGCTTTATTAAATCAGCCCAGTTTTGTATCCCTGTGTTTGCTCGACATATCCCTCATAATGGCAATTGTGGAAATATTTAGCTGTTCAAATGCATCCACAATTGATATGGTGATGTTTCAAGGGCTAATAAGGGTCCATAATAATTCCCATGTTGAGACTGACTACAGACTTAGTCAATGTTGGAACTACGAGATTGTGCCACTTCACCCTAAGTAACCCATCTTTGCGACCCCTTTGGTCAGACCCTGAGTCGCTAGTGGGAGAATCATCCACCACAAAGGGGTTGCGATCATTTGAGTTATCTCCTAACTTAGCGTTAAAACCGCCAATTATTATGATGTTAAAATATTTAAAATAGGCTTTTGATCTGGCCTCTAGGAGTGACACTGCTTCAAAAAGCACCTTAATCTGACACACAGGGTCACTAATAACGTTATAAAAATTCACTAGAAAAAAATGGAAATCTTTAGAAACAATCACCCATAATATCTGTATCCCACTATGACAACCATTGCACAAAGATTAAAGGTGTCTTGAGGCTTCCTTGGGTATGAGGCCCAACCACCACAAGACTGAACACTCACAGAACTGTACAACTTTTATATGCACAGGATATGTAATAATGGATCCCGAGTTACACAACAGCCTTCATCAAAGGGTTTGCGAGCCACCCCTAAGTCAACACATTCAAGGCAAAAATAAAACAAAAATGGAAAGTTTAACCGTATATCACCTCAACTCAAACCTCCCTTGACCAAACTCTAACTGAAAACTTGTCATCACAACTACACTCATGCAGAATGTCCCCATACATCGATCTGACAATAACCAACAACACAATATAACAAACTCTTATACCTTCTACATCATCCACAAGCAGCACCCATATCCCCACAAGGAACACCAACTGCACGAGAGACATACACATAAAAATGCAGACCAGTGCTCCAACACGCTTGACATCCTGGGGCTTATTTATATGGGCTTGCCCCATAGGAGCTTCAGTTTTTTGGACGCTCCGGTGGCGCAAACCTCTCAGTCATATCTATTAGGTGATGAAAAGTCACTTTGTGTGGCTTTGCATGTCCTCATAGATAAGGAATAAGACAAAGCAGCACAAGTTGCTGCATTGCCTTCCTCTGCACCAATGAGTCATTCCATGGGCATTGAGGTGGGTTTCCCCACACAACAACCATGGATTTTGACCATGCCCCAGAATTACTTCATCACGTAAACCTGGAGCAGTGCCAAAACCTTACGCCTCGCCAGACCAAGGATAACGAGAAGTATTTTTATTTCTCCTTGTTTTTTCCTCTTTCCATGTGTGCTGCATTCTGCAGCATAAATAGAAAGAGGAAACACTTCTTTGGATTAGTTTTGTGCAGGAAGGTGCGCCTTCCTGCACAAAAAAAATCCTGCCTGCAATGGAGGTACCCTTGCCCCATGGTGCAATGATGCCTATGTTGGTGCTAGGCAGCAAATTGTGCACCAGCGCAGGTGACAAGGACAGGACTACACCGTAATTAATAAATAAGGTGCATTCCTGCCCTTTCACAATGGTGTAGGGCTGAGCACCAAAAAGACATGCGGCACTACCATATGCCAATTCCCCATAAATGAGGCCCTCAGTCTCACTAGATGGCCAAGCCAACATGACGAAAGCATAGGGCAAGAAACACTCTTAATCTGTACCCAGTACCATGCGCTCTGGAAATCGCACCAGAAAAAGTTGGGTCATCTTCTGAACACAAGGATGATAGCCTGTAGTAGACGCATGAAGAAAAACTGACAAAAGCCAACAATCAACACTTTAGCAGTCCAGTAATACAACAATTGACACCAAACCACATCAGCAGGTAAAGAAGTACTTACCTACAACACACTAGAGCTACAAAGCTACAATAAACACTACCATTTAAACTCGACATTGACTGACTCCATTGTCCCCAAACCCAAAAATGTACAAATCTTTCCATTTGTACAGAGTAGCGACTCAAGTGAAACTTAAAGATATTCACAAGAATCAGGTGAAACGTGTAACTATCACCCACAACACTACACTACTTCACATTTTCACTTCACTGGGAACTTACTCTTGCAACCCTAGGTACTTCTCTTCTCACACACAGCAATCATGGGGTACTCCCTCTTTTAACTTCATACAACAGGCTACTACTATTCTCCAACTTGGCATACTACAAGGTATTACCCCATGCACTTTCTCACAATAGGGCACTACAGGTTCCCAAATCAACTCATTAGAGTGTATGCTGCCCTGAAACTTCTAATGATAGGGTTCTGAGGGTCCCTTAGCACATTATGGAACACTCCACCATGCAAACTCCTATGAGAGAACACTACTCTTCCCCAACTAGGCACTCTTAGACCTGTCAGCCTTAGGGTGTTCTTCCCCAAATATTTTGCCTGCTTGCTTCCAACTCTGAGCACTTTACCACTGCCAACCAATGCTAAAGTGCATGTGCTCTCTCACCTAATTATGGTTTGATTGACTTATTCTAAACTGGCATGTTTAATTTATCTATTTGTCCCTAATAGAGTGCACTACATGTGCCTAGGAGCTGTAAATAAAGGCTACTAGTGCCTGGCACACTGATTGTGCTACCCACACAAGTAGCACTGTAAACATGTCTCAGGCCTGCTACTGCAGGACCTGTGTGTGCAATTTACACTGCCATGTCGACTTGGCATTTAAAACTCATTGCCAAGGCTTAAACTCCCCTTTATTACATATAAGTCACCCCAAAGGTAGGCCATAGGTATCCCACACGACAGGGTGCTGTGTAATCAAAAGGTAGAGCATGTACTTTTACGTTTTGCATATCCTGGTAGTGAAAAACATCCACATTCTTTTTTCACTACTATGAGGCCTTCCCCTCTCATATGTTAATATTGGGAATTCCTTATTAAACTTACAAGGTGTAATTACTGATTGAGAAGGAGTAAATCTGTCATGTTTCATATTAATGGAATGGTGATGATAAATCCTCTTTATTGGTAGGGTTTAATTTATGCACATTACCTGTTTAAAATGCCACTTTAAGACAGACAGCATTTTTCAGCTCTTAGCCTGTATGCTTGCAGTCTGTCTCCAATACATTTCTGATCGGGGCATTCCCTCTAGACAGCCACACACAAAGGGAGCTTAGCTGTGACTGAGTGGCCATCCACATCCTGATGGGTCATCATGGGCAGGGTGGCATGGAGGAGCTGACAGTATAGTCTGTGTCCTATGCCCAGACAAAGGGCTGCCCACGCCCCTGGAATGAGTCTGGAGCAAGTGGTGGGGGAGAGGACCTCTGTGCACTTCTAAGCCCATCTTTGAAGTCACCCCACTTCAAACGATTCAGAAAAGGGGGTGGTGATGAACAGAGTGTCTGAATTAAGCAGACCACTCTTACCCAGTCCAAAGATCAGGGCTTGATCCATCACCGTTATTTATCTCACTGCCCCATCCCAGCTCAGAACCTGGCTATATGCAAATTAGTCTGTCCCTGGCCCAGTGCATCATGGGAGTCGTAATTAACAAGGACCCCCTGGGTAATACTCTATAAGACTCCTAGGGCAGGGTAAACAGCCTGTGTGCAAAAATTCCTAGGCAGTCAAGGAATTACAAATAAACTAAACAAGTGGGAAACCAAATCAGGGACAATTGAAAAGGTATATGGGTAATGGAAACTTGCTATATTTTAATAGAAACACAATTGCAGTTCATTGAACAACACATACAATGTACAATAACGATTAAAATTAATCAGCTGAATGCTAAAACAAATTTTTCCACAGTAAAAAATTACATTAAAAACAATGACCATATCAATATTATAAACAAAAACACCAGTCAAGGGTGTCCAACACACAGTAATACAGTACTCGACGCGCGTTTCGGCGACTAAACGCCTTCTTCAGGAGCCACAAGGACAATTTAAAAAAGACCAGGGATTTGCTCGGTCAATGCTCAAGAGTTTATAAATCTTTAGACCAGTTTATATCTGCAGAGTGATGTCTCTGGACATAGATGCGTCTTATCTGGTTCTGGCACAGGTCGCTGTTCACAACGTGTGGTGAAAATGATAAAAGTCCGTATTGGTAATATGTCTCGAGTTACGGACGTGCCATAGGATAGGCACCCACGAAAGTAAGGCGTGCTTGACAGATACACTTCTTAAACTTCTTAAGCGTCGCACCTTGGCCTGATAACTCAGAGTGCTATTGAATATTCTCCGCGGCTCTATGGTTCGCCGTAATGTTGCTAGTGAACCGGATTTCGGCTTCGGGTGAAATTTATTTTTAAAGTGTCCGAGGCGGTCAAATCTTCCGTAGGGTTAGATGTACCCGGTATCTGCGCACTCGGACGCGCGAACGTTGCAGCTGGGCTGGATGTGCAGTGATAATCATTACCCATATACCTTTTCAATTGTCCCTGATTTGGTTTCCCACTTGTTTAGTTTATTTGTAATTCCTTGACTGCCTAGGAATTTTTGCACACAGCCAGTGCATCATGGGAACAGGGCAGACCAAACTACCAAGCCAATTCTTCACCAGAAAGGAGACAAGCTACCGGGGACCGGTTTCTGGCATTTCAGCCTCTTCGGCCCGGCTTGCTTGAATCCTGATGGAGCAGTGAGAAAGGGACTCATGTCTGAGTATACCCTGCCACACCTATAGTGGCCAAAAACGATTCAGAAAAGGGGGTGGTGATGAACAGAGTGTCTGAATTAAGCAGACCACTCTTACCCAGTCCAAAGATCAGGGCTTGATCCATCACCGTTATTTATCTCACTGCCCCATCCCAGCTCAGAACCTGGCTATATGCAAATTAGTCTGTCCCTGGCCCAGTGCATCATGGGAACAGGGCAGACCAAACTACCAAGCCAATTCTTCACCAGAAAGGAGACAAGCTACCGGGGACCGGTTTCTGGCATTTCAGCCTCTTCGGCCCGGCTTGCTTGAATCCTGATGGAGCAGTGAGAAAGGGACTCATGTCTGAGTATACCCTGCCACACCTATAGTGGCCAAAAACCATTCAGAAAAGGGGGTGGTGATGAACAGAGTGTCTGAATTAAGCAGACCACTCTTACCCAGTCCAAAGATCAGGGCTTGATCCATCACCGTTATTTATCTCACTGCCCCATCCCAGCTCAGAACCTGGCTATATGCAAATTAGTCTGTCCCTGGCCCAGTGCATCATGGGAACAGGGCAGACCAAACTACCAAGCCAATTCTTCACCAGAAAGGAGACAAGCTACCGGGGACCGGTTTCTGGCATTTCAGCCTCTTCGGCCCGGCTTGCTTGAATCCTGATGGAGCAGTGAGAAAGGGACTCATGTCTGAGTATACCCTGCCACACCTATAGTGGCCAAAAACGATTCAGAAAAGGGGGTGGTGATGAACAGAGTGTCTGAATTAAGCAGACCACTCTTACCCAGTCCAAAGATCAGGGCTTGATCCATCACCGCTATTTATCTCACTGCCCCATCCCAGCTCAGAACCTGGCTATATGCAAATTAGTCTGTCCCTGGCCCAGTGCATCATGGGAACAGGGCAGACCAAACTACCAAGCCAATTCTTCACCAGAAAGGAGACAAGCTACCGGGGACCGGTTTCTGGCATTTCAGCCTCTTCGGCCCGGCTTGCTTGAATCCTGATGGAGCAGTGAGAAAGGGACTCATGACTGAGTATACCCTGCCACACCTATAGTGGCCAAAAACGATTCAGAAAAGGGGGTGGTGATGAACAGAGTGTCTGAATTAAGCAGACCACTCTTACCCAGTCCAAAGATCAGGGCTTGATCCATCACCGTTATTTGTCTCACTGCCCCATCCCAGCTCAGAACCTGGCTATATGCAAATTAGTCTGTCCCTGGCCCAGTGCATCATGGGAACAGGGCAGACCAAACTACCAAGCCAATTCTTCACCAGAAAGGAGACAAGCTACCGGGGACCGGTTTCTGGCATTTCAGCCTCTTCGGCCCGGCTTGCTTGAATCCTGATGGAGCAGTGAGAAAGGGACTCATGTCTGAGTATACCCTGCCACACCTATAGTGGCCAAAAACGATTCAGAAAAGGGGGTGGTGATGAACAGAGTGTCTGAATTAAGCAGACCACTCTTACCCAGTCCAAAGATCAGGGCTTGATCCATCACCGTTATTTATCTCACTGCCCCATCCCAGCTCAGAACCTGGCTATATGCAAATTAGTCTGTCCCTGGCCCAGTGCATCATGGGAACAGGGCAGACCAAACGACCAAGCCAATTCTTCACCAGAAAGGAGACAAGCTACCGGGGACCGGTTTCTGGCATTTCAGCCTCTTCGGCCCGGCTTGCTTGAATCCTGATGGAGCAGTGAGAAAGGGACTCATGTCTGAGTATACCCTGCCACACCTATAGTGGCCAAAAACGATTCAGAAAAGGGGGTGGTGATGAACAGAGTGTCTGAATTAAGCAGACCACTCTTACCCAGTCCAAAGATCAGGGCTTGATCCATCACCGTTATTTATCTCACTGCCCCATCCCAGCTCAGAACCTGGCTATATGCAAATTAGTCTGTCCCTGGCCCAGTGCATCATGGGAACAGGGCAGACCAAACTACCAAGCCAATTCTTCACCAGAAAGGAGACAAGCTACCGGGGACCGGTTTCTGGCATTTCAGCCTCTTCGGCCCGGCTTGCTTGAATCCTGATGGAGCAGTGAGAAAGGGACTCATGTCTGAGTATACCCTGCCACACCTATAGTGGCCAAAAACGATTCAGAAAAGGGGGTGGTGATGAACAGAGTGTCTGAATTAAGCAGACCACTCTTACCCAGTCCAAAGATCAGGGCTTGATCCATCACCGTTATTTATCTCACTGCCCCATCCCAGCTCAGAACCTGGCTATATGCAAATTAGTCTGTCCCTGGCCCAGTGCATCATGGGAACAGGGCAGACCAAACTACCAAGCCAATTCTTCACCAGAAAGGAGACAAGCTACCGGGGACCGGTTTCTGGCATTTCAGCCTCTTCGGCCCGGCTTGCTTGAATCCTGATGGAGCAGTGAGAAAGGGACTCATGTCTGAGTATACCCTGCCACACCTATAGTGGCCAAAAACGATTCAGAAAAGGGGGTGGTGATGAACAGAGTGTCTGAATTAAGCAGACCACTCTTACCCAGTCCAAAGATCAGGGCTTGATCCATCACCGTTATTTATCTCACTGCCCCATCCCAGCTCAGAACCTGGCTATATGCAAATTAGTCTGTCCCTGGCCCAGTGCATCATGGGAACAGGGCAGACCAAACTACCAAGCCAATTCTTCACCAGAAAGGAGACAAGCTACCGGGGACCGGTTTCTGGCATTTCAGCCTCTTCGGCCCGGCTTGCTTGAATCCTGATGGAGCAGTGAGAAAGGGACTCATGTCTGAGTATACCCTGCCACACCTATAGTGGCCAAAAACGATTCAGAAAAGGGGGTGGTGATGAACAGAGTGTCTGAATTAAGCAGACCACTCTTACCCAGTCCAAAGATCAGGGCTTGATCCATCACCGTTATTTATCTCACTGCCCCATCCCAGCTCAGAACCTGGCTATATGCAAATTAGTCTGTCCCTGGCCCAGTGCATCATGGGAACAGGGCAGACCAAACTACCAAGCCAATTCTTCACCAGAAAGGAGACAAGCTACCGGGGACCGGTTTCTGGCATTTCAGCCTCTTCGGCCCCGCTTGCTTGAATCCTGATGGAGCAGTGAGAAAGGGACTCATGTCTGAGTATACCCTGCCACACCTATAGTGGCCAAAAACGATTCAGAAAAGGGGGTGGTGATGGATCTAGCCCTGATCTCTTGACTGGGTGAGAGTACTCTGCTTAATTCAGAGACTCTGTCCATCACCACCCCTTGTTGTAAATTATTTTGTCCACCCTAAGTGTGGAAGGGTATACTCAGATGTGAGTCCCTTGCTCATTGCACCATCAGGATTCAAGCAAGCCGGGCCGAAGACGCCTGAAATGGCAGAAACCGGTCCCCGGAAGCTTGTTTCCTTCCCAGTGTAAGAATTGGCTTTTGTAGTCTGGTCTGCCCTGTTCCCATGATGCACTGGGCCAGGGACAGACTAATTTGCATACAGCCAGGTTCTGAAACTGGGATGGTGCAATGAGCTAAAAAACGGTGTTGGATCTAGCCCTGATCTCTTGACTGGGTGAGAGTACTCTGCTTAATTCAGAGACTCTGTCCATCACCACCCCTTGTTGTAAATTATTTTGTCCACCCTAAGTGTGGAAGGGTATACTCAGATGTGAGTCCCTTGCTCATTGCACCATCAGGATTCAAGCAAGCCGGGCCGAAGACGCCTGAAATGGCAGAAACCGGTCCCCGGAAGCTTGTTTCCTTCCCAGTGTAAGAATTGGCTTTTGTAGTCTGGTCTGCCCTGTTCCCATGATGCACTGGGCCAGGGACAGACTAATTTGCATACAGCCAGGTTCTGAAACTGGGATGGTGCAATGAGCTAAAAAACGGTGTTGGATCTAGCCCTGATCTCTTGACTGGGTGAGAGTACTCTGCTTAATTCAGAGACTCTGTCCATCACCACCCCTTGTTGTAAATTATTTTGTCCACCCTAAGTGTGGAAGGGTATACTCAGATGTGAGTCCCTTGCTCATTGCACCATCAGGATTCAAGCAAGCCGGGCCGAAGACGCCTGAAATGGCAGAAACCGGTCCCCGGAAGCTTGTTTCCTTCCCAGTGTAAGAATTGGCTTTTGTAGTCTGGTCTGCCCTGTTCCCATGATGCACTGGGCCAGGGACAGACTAATTTGCATACAGCCAGGTTCTGAAACTGGGATGGTGCAATGAGCTAAAAAACGGTGTTGGATCTAGCCCTGATCTCTTGACTGGGTGAGAGTACTCTGCTTAATTCAGAGACTCTGTCCATCACCACCCCTTGTTGTAAATTACCCCACTTCAAAAGCACAACTATATATACGTTTCTGGGTCTCTGACCCTACCAAATCAGTACACTACTGGACCTTTGAAGAACTCTGCCAGGAGGAAGGGCTGCTGTGCTGCTACAAAGACTCCCACTCTGCTTGACTGCTGCTATGGTAGACTGCTTTTCTGCTGTTCTTCCCCCCTGCTGCCTGCTACTCTCTGCCCTGCTAAGGAAGTACTGGACCTATCTCACCTGAACACAGAGTGACTCCAAGTGTATTGTGCCCCCCTGTTCTAAGTCTCAGGAACATCAAAGACTTTTCATCAACGTACAAGTCTTGCCCTGCTCAGTACTTCCAATCCAGTCCTCGGCCCTTGGAAGTGGTTATAAAGTGCTGCAGCTGCTATAACCCATGCATCAACAACTTTGCACCACTCGGAATCAGTGCATGTCCTTCAACACCGCCACATCGCTGCTGCTGCACGGACCATGTACCCCGCATCACCGACTGCGCGGTGCACCGTCTCCAGTTTCCGACGCATCTCCGACTTTGTGAGGCTTGACCCCAATACATCGCCTTTAATCCAGGAGTTTGACAATGAGCATCACTTTGCTGCTTCTCGCATCTTCGACTCCATCAACAACACATCTAAGTTATTTTTACGCGGGTCAAGGATGGTACCTGTCGTCAGCCTGAACCTTTGGATTTACCCCAGTCTAGCACGACCAGATAACCCTGGTTGGCCCTTTAGGCTTTTAAACACTTCATTTTCATTTATTCTTTAAAAATTCATAACTCTGCTATACTTATTGGATTTTTGTCTTTTTGGTCTAGTTTTGTTCATATAAATACAACCCTTCTAACTTGGTGTGGAGTCTCTTTATGATATTTTCACTGTGTTTTTAGTGTTGCACAAATACTTTACACATTGTCTCCTAAGTTAAGCTTGACAGCTCTGTGCAAAGCTACCAGAGGTTAAGCACAGGTTCATCTATGATGTGTATCTGATTTACCCTCACTAGGATTGTGGTTCCTTCTTGGACAGGGTGCATACCTCTGCCAACCAGAAACCGAATTTCTAACATTGGGATCAGCAGTGAGGATAGGACTTGTGTTTGTACATTTACATACAGTGACTAGATGTACACTACTACTGCATATCTAGACTAATTAGAGTAAATTCTCCATGATTGACACTTTTAGATTTGTTTTTAAATTGTTCCTATTCCCATTGCTACTGTTGTGTCTGTAACCTCCCTGCCAAGATGGAGTTTGAACTGACCAACCCAGAGAGCTTCAATGTGGCCTAGCTCAAGGTATTTTTTCAGGAGAAGAGGTTACTTGCCGCCCGCAGGGGCACTAGAAAAGCAGAGCTTCAAAAGGCTTTAAGAGCATCGGCAGAGACCCAATTAGACAATGAGGAGGAAGGGTCAGAATCTGAGGAGGAATTAGTACAAGACCTTCCTGAGGGTCTTGACATGTGACATGTTGGGGAGTGCATCCTCCAAGGACTGGAAGTCCATCACGAGCAGGGAGCATTGTGTCATCTAGGTGACTGTTCCCAGAGGTGCTGGAGGACAGAAGGGAGGAGAGAAAGCTTAAAGACGAGTTTGCCAAAAAGAAGATGGAGAGAGAACAATTTATGGAAGACAAGAGGCTGGCCATGGAGGAAAAGGAATGGCCATTAGCTAAGCCTCAGCCAGCTGGGCCTCAAAGCCATGCAAGTAGAGTCCAACAGTAATGGCAGCAGTGTACCTGGAGTGTCTGCTGGAGAAAGGAAGGTCTGCATACCAAAAGATTTGGTACTCAGTTTTGTTGTGGGGATGTCATTGTCTAATGGTTGACTAATGGTTCTCCACCCACAAGGTGGATCTAAGGCTGCACAATGTTCCTGAGAAGTCCTGGGAAGGGGGGGTAGCCTGTGGAGATACATGCCCCATGTGGGAAGTGTCAAACTCTTGACACTGCACAGTACACCCCTATGACAGCCATGCGTGTTAGTAAATTTGGGCTGACCCCTATGAGGTACAGACAGAGGTTCAGGGGCAGCCAAAAAATCTCTACATTGATTATACTAGCAAGGCACTGAAGGGCTTTGTGAAAGACAGCAAGGTTGATGACTATTCTGGTTGGTACAACTTATTTTTGAAGGAGCACATGCTTGATATTTGTTTTCCAGAGCTGTGTCAACACCTGTTTGAAGCTAACTGACCACAGGAAGTTTGCTAAGGAGGCAGACAACTTGGTCAGAACCAGAGTGTCCAAGAATGTATCTGGAGGGGGCTTCCAAAAGGGTGGTAACAGTTCCCAACAGAAGAAAAAGGGGGAGATAAAAAGAAGGGGGTTTCTCAAGGCCTCCAAAACAACTCACAGGGAAAAAGGTCTCATTCCGAATCTGACCTCCAGAAAAAAACCTTCCCTGACAATAGTCAGAACAAGACTCCCGAATGCTTTGAGTGCCTTGAGTATAATGAGTATGGGCATTACAAAGGGGATCCCAAGTGCCCAAAAAGAACACAGCCTCTCACTGGAGGGAAGACACCCGGGGTGGCAAGTATAATGCTTGAGGAGGCGTTTGTCCCAGTAAGTGATGGGAACTCAGGGAGGTTACCTGGGTGATATTGAGATGGTGCCTAAAACTCATGTGCCTTCTAATACTGCAAAGTATAGGCAGTGGGTCACCATCAATAGGCAAGGTGTTGAGGCTCTGAAGGACAAAGAAGCCAGTATGAATATGGTACGGAACCATTAAGTAGGGGTCAGGGTGGGTGCTGGGAGGCGGGAGCAGGAACTGACAGGGAGGGGAGGTACCGTGGGGGCAGCAGCGGCGGGAAGGGGACCGAAAGTGGTAACAGAGTCAGATGGGCACAGAAAAGGTATAGAATTGGCACAAGGAGACAAAAAGACACAGAAAAGGCATGAGGAGACAAACAGGCACAAAAAATACACAAGAAGACACCGCCAAGACCATGAAGAGCAAACACTCAGTAGCCCCCACTGATCCCTGCTCGTTGCACATCTTCCACAGAGCCACTGTTGCCATAGCACCCAAACTACGTAGCACCATCAACTCCACTTTCAAAACCGTCACGTCCCCTGATGACAGGAAACGTGCAGAAGCCAAGCCCCTCCTCAAGAAGCCCTCCGCAGACCTGATGGACCTTAAGAACTAAAGACCCATCTCTCTCCTCCCCTTCGCAGCCAAAGTCACTGAGGAAATCGTCAACATCCAGCGCACGACTAACCCTGGGCAAAGCACTACACTACGCTCGCGTAGTTTGCAAACTTTGCAGTGCACATGTAGCGTAGCCTAGCGTAGTGCAGCAGTCATTTTTTGCTTGCTTGCGGTCCTCAACGTCAAGTTGGCGACCGCGAGCAAGCAAAATGACATCCCGGCGAGACTTTTTTCTCATTCTCGATCAGCAACATCAAGTTGCCGATCGCGAGCGTGGAAAATAAACCTCACGGCGAGATTCTCAACGCAGGGAGGTCAGGTTTCTCATTGCGACTGGTCGCGTATGCTCACAATGAGAAAACTACCAGTCCGCGTTGAGAAAGCTGCCACTCGAGTAGAAATCTACTCTAGCGGCAGAAAACTAGTGCTTGCACTGTGCAAGATGCAGTTTGCACTCATTGTACAGTGCCGGTGCAATCAGTGTGAACAGCATTTTGCACAGTGCACTACGCAGTTTGCGTAGCTACCCGTAGCTCGCGTAGTGCGAAGTGCACTTCGGGAAGCTACGAGTAGTGCTACTTGGCAAACTACGCCCAGGCTTACTCATGACCTTCCTAGAAGCTAACTCGATCTTCGACTCCTCCCAATCTGGAATCCGCAGGAACCACAGCACCATGACAGCCCTTGTAGCTTCCACAGATGACATCTGCACTCTCCTCGACCAGGGCCACATGGCGGCCCACATCCTACTATACCTCTCTGCAACCTTCAACACTGTCTCCCACCACACACTCACCGCTCAACTCCATGCACGCCGGCATTCAGGGAACTGCCCTAGACTGTATCCGTTCATTCCTCACTCTCCTCACCCAAAGAATCAGACTCCCGCTCTACCTCTCCTTAACCCACAGAGATGAGCTGTAGAATACCCCAAGGATCAACGCTCAGCCCCACGCTCTTCAACATCTACATGGCCTCCTCGCCGCCATCGTCAGAAAGCATGGACTCAGCCTAGTATTTAGCGCCGACGACACCCAACTCATCCTCTCTCTCACCAAGGAAACCAACACCACCAGATACAGCATCCAGGAAGAAATGAAAGGCGTCACTTCCTGGATGAGCAGCAGCTGCCTGAAACTGAACTCAGAGAAAACAGAAGTCCTCACCCTCAGATCCACCCCATCCGCATGGGACAACACCTGGTGGCACACCGCATTCGGCGACCCCTCACATCCACGGACCTCGCCCGCAACCTCTGCATCATTCTGAACTCCTTACTCACCATGACCCGACAGATCAACCCTGTCTTCTCCACATGCTCTAACACCCTCAGCATTCGCCACACGACCTTCAAATGGATCCCCCCGGAATCCAGAAAGGCCATTACCCACACACTCATAATCAGCAGACTGGTCTGCAGAAATGCCCTCTATGCCGGGGTCAACAAACCCCTACTCCACAAATTCCAGACCTTCCAGAACACCGCTACCAAATTTGTCTTCGGCATCCCACTACAATACCACATCACTCAGCACCTATGAGACCTCCATAGCCCCCCTGTCGAAAAGAGAGTGACCTTCAAGCTGCTCTCTCATTTTTTTTTCAGTTGAATCTTTGTTAAATTTTTTAACTGTAATCTAGTGCATTTGAGTAGCAGGATGAGGTCTTAGTAGTGTCTCACCCTATTGCTGCTACTCTTGGGAAAGTTCGGTGCACTGGTACCAATTTCGGTTTCAGCACATTTTAAATGTAGCATTTAAAAAAAATAAAATAAACAGGACCTCCCTCTCTCCATAGTTTCTATAACAAATGATGATGGATAAGTTACACATCCTGGTCCTGTTTCTTACAAATGCCAAAGACTGGAAGGTTCACTTAACCAGGGGCAGCCGCTCCATTAGGGTGAAGGAGCACCACCCCCCTGCCACCAGCAGAAAATAAAACAACAACAAAATGGATTTTTACCCTTTCAGTGCTCATGACGGAGTTTCCGTCATGAGCCACGGTGGGCGTGTGCTCATGATGGAACCGCTCTGTCATGGCAGCCACCCATGGGAGAAGCGCTGGCGCTCCGTCCATGGGCAGCCCAACATCGTGCCACAAAGGAGGATGGCAGCGGAAGAGCTTCCGCTGCCACCTGGCCCCCCTCGGAGAGCCTGTGATGTCAGCGTGCAGAGCGCGCACCAACATCTCTGGGAAGAGCTGAATGCCTGGAAACCATTTGTTTCCAGATGTCGAGGGAGGCAGGGTACGTTTTCGGTGGGGCGGGGGCGCCAGTTCTGTTAGTATTGAGGCATCGGGGGAAAGGAAAGAGTGTTTCCTCTTCCCTGATGTCTCAATGCAGGGCATTCCTGCTGCACAATCGTGCACAGCGTAGTGATCGTGCAGAAGGAATGCCCCCACTAGACACCACAGATGTCTTTTATCATGAAAGGAAGCGACCCCTTGAGCAAGGGCCGCTTCCTTAGGGGCATAATTAATTTGAAGACTTTTCTGCCACCCCACCGGGACAGATCGCCCAATTTTGTTGCCATTTCTGGCTCCGGGGGGGGGGGGGGGAAGCCAACCAGAGCCAGGGATTGTTTTTTAATTAAATTGGAAGCGACCCCTTGGGTAAGGGCCACTTCCAGGGGCCTTATTTTAAAAAAAGTATATTCTGCCCACCCTGGGGACAGATCGGTTTGTTTATTTGACCTTTCTGCTCCCAGGGGAGGGGGCAGAAAACCCCACTAGACACCAGAGAATTTTTTTTAATTAAATTGGAAGCGACCTCTTGGGCAAGGGTCACTCCTTAGGGAGATAATCAATTTGAAGACTTTTCTGCCCCCCGTGGGGACAGATCGCCTGCATTTTTGGGCGTTTCCGGCCCCACAGGGGGCAGAAAAGCCCACTAGAGCAAGGGATGTTTTAAAAATTAAAATGGAGCAACACCTTGGGCAAGGGTCGTTTCCAGGGGCCATCTTTATTTTTAAAGTATATTCTGCCCATCCTGGGGGCAGATCGGTCTGTTTATTAAGTCTTCCTTCCCCCAGGCGGGGCAGAAAACCCCACTAAACACCAGGGAGTGTTTTACATTTTAAATGGAAGGGACCCCTTAGGCAAGGGTCGCTTCCTTATGGGCGTATTCATTTTTAAGACTTTTCTGCCTCCCCCACCGGGACAGATCGCCCAATTTTGTTGGCGTTTCTGGCTCTGGCGGGGGGGGGGGCAGAAAAGCCAACCAGAGCCAGGGATTGTTTTCTAATTAAATTGGAAGCGACCCCTTGGGTAAGGGCCACTTCCAGGGGCCTTATTTTAAAAAAAGTATATTCTGCCCACCCTGGGGACAGATCGGTTTGTTTATTTGACCTTTCTGCTCCGGGGGGGGGGGGGGGGGGGCAGAAAACCCCACTAGATACCAGGGAATTGTTTTTAATTAAATTGGAAGCGACCCCACTAGACACCAGGGATTTTTTTTTAATTACATTGGAAGCGACCCCTTGGGCAAGGGTCGCTCCTTAAGGGGATAATCTATTTGAAGACTTTTCTGCCCCCCCTGGGGACAGATCGCCTGCATTTTCTGGCGTTTCCAGCCCCACAGGGGGCAGAAAAGCCTACTAGAGCCAGGGATGTTTTAAAAATTAAAATGGAGAGATACCCTTGGGCAAGGGTCGTTCCAGGGGACATCTTTATTTTTTAAGTATATTCTGCCCATCCTGGGGGCAGATCGGTCTGTTTATTAAGTCTTTCTGCCACCAGGCGGGGCAGAAAATCCCACTAGACACCAGGGAGTGTTTTCAATTTTAAACGGAAGAGACCCCTTAGGCAAGGGTCACTTCCTTATGGGCGTATTACTTTTTAAGACTTTCCTGTCCCCCCCCCCCCCCCCCCGGGACAGATCGCCTGAAATTTTTGGCCTTTCTGTAAATAGGTTGTGACCCCTTGGGCAAAAGTTGCTTACAGGGGACATATTTTTTTATGTGTATGCTGCCCCCCCTGGGGGCAGAACGGCACGTTTATTTGGCCTTTCTGCCCCCGGGGGGGTGGGGCAGTGAACCCCACTAGACACCAGGGAGTTATTTAAAATTAAAATGGAAGTGACCCCTTGGGCAAGGGATGCTTGCAGGGGGCAGATGTTCTTTAGTGTGTGTATTCTGCCCCTCAGGGGCAGATCGGCCCTTTTTTGGGCCTTTCTGTCCCCAGGGAGGGGCAGAAAACCCCACTAGACACCAGGGACTTCTTTAAAATCAAAATGGCAGCAATCCTTGGGCAGGGGTTGCTTCCATGGGGGCAGATTTTTTTTAATGTGTGTATTCTGAACCCCCTGGGGCCGATTGACCTGTTTTTTTGGCCTTTTTGCCCCCGGGCTTCTCAAATTTCTATGTGGGAGAGTTCTGGAATATGCGTGGATCCACAAATTTCCTACCACCCAGCATTCCCCCAGGTCTCCCGACAAAAATGGTACCTCACTCGCATGGGTGGGTCAAGTAACCGCGACAGGCAAGGGCCCAAAACCTATTGATGCGACATAAAAATTACCTATCACAAAACAACCTGGTTTTGCAAGGGGGGACCCATGAGTTTTTGGCCCAGGAAAAAAGATTAGGATGGTTATAAGTTGTGTTAAGTTAACTGAATTAAATAACAGAAAAGATAGCTGGAGATCACTTTTGAAATGGGGTGGGTTAAATGTTTAGCCTGGAACGTAGCAGGTCTGAATAGTAGGAATAAGAGACAATTAGTTGCCGAAGAACTGAAGATGTATAATCCTCAAATAGTTTTGCTATTGAAAACGCATAAAGACCGAGGTTTATTAAAACAATTAGGATTTGAAGGGGTAGTGAGCTCGGCACAGAATGCTTCTATACGTGGAGTTGCTATCCTGAAGCATAAACTATTTAGAGCTGACGTGGATAAGATAATGTCTGATAAAGGGGGCAGATGGGTCATTGCACAAATGGAGCTAGAAGGAAAAAAATATGATTTCTGCTCACTGTGTGGTCCTAACATAGATGATCCTACTATAATCGATAATGCAAATATGGAATTGCTGAATTGGGAGGGGGAATGGGTGGTAATGGGAGATTTTAATTGCATTATGGATTATGGGATAGACATCACAAGGGGAGGGGATTTTCAAAGGATACGGAAGACCCGGGCTGCAATTGGGGAATTGGGTCGACTACATGTCCTCAAGGATGTATGGAGGACACTATACCCAAATGTAGCAGGCTATACATATTATTCTGCCGCACATAAGCTCTGCTCTAGAATTTACATGGTTTGGGCGTCCAATAAAACCTTATGGTCAAGCATCATGGAAATTTGCCCGAGGGTTACCTCCGACCACAGCCCTATCCTCCTCTCATTTAAGACTCCATGTGAGAATAAGGGACCCAGATTATTTTCTTTCCCTAGGTATCTGCTATCAGATGAAGACTTTGTGGCTCAGACTGGGGAATATCTTAAAGAATTTTTTAAAATAAATATTGGGTCAGCCTCTCCTATCGTAGTATGGGACACATGTAAGGCAAGCATTAGGGGATTCACCCAGCAATATATCTGGAGGCAAAATAAAGAACGGAAAAAGGCAACAGAAGCGATTTTTACAGTTATTTGTACAACAGAAAGTCAACATGTGGAGGCAGTTCCGAGAGGTCTTGAAAATATAGAGGAATGGGGTACACCTCATTTGATCTGAGATCGACACTGAAGAAGACATTCAGGGAAAAAGGTATAGCAAAACTCTGTAAATATCGGCTATCTCAAAAGGAAAGTGGAGAAAAAATAGGTAAGATCCTTGCATTTAAGGTAGCAGGTGATAGGGCTAAAACCCTTATAGAGGTCATCAAGGGGTCTAGTAATACATCGTATGAGCACCCACAACAGATATTAGAACAATTTGCTGACTACTGTCAAGAGCTATATACTCCAGAGATTCAGCCAAAACAGAAAAATATATCTAGGTATCTACAGAACAGCTCATTGATATTTATGGAGGATGAAACATCTGACTCATTGGCAAGAGACATCACGATGGAAGAAATAAAACTGGCAGTCAGCGCTTTGCCACCAGGCAAAGTGTCAGGAGAAGATTCCATACTTTTGGAATTTTATAAGATCTTTATTGATGACTTCCTACTATCATTTAGCCAGGTAATGAGTTCTATTGGAATCGGAGGTAAGGTTCCTGAATCGTGGAATATCACACAAATTGTCTTTTTTCTAAAAAATAAAAAAACAGCGAACGAGTGTGGGTGGTATCGGCCAATTTCACATATAAACAACGATGCAAAAAATTTTGCTAAGATTTTGGTGACCCGCCTTGCCCCAATAATGCCTAGTCTGGTATCCCCTTATCAGCATGGGTTTATTTCAGGGAGAGATACAACTGCTCACGTAAATATGGCTGTGCCAGCTTTTGATGTGGCAAATGTAAGGTCAACCCTGCTCGGTATGATCCTGTTAGATGCTGAAAAATCTTTTGACCGAGTGGGGTAGGACTCTCTGTGGACCACACTTCTAGCTTTTGGAATTACAGACCAAAATGGGTGCAAGCCTTGTACCATGAACCTTGTGCTAAAATAACATATTCTGGACTACAATCTCCCATTTTTCCAATCTTCCGTGGTACTCGTCAGGGACGTCCCCTTGATGGAGCAAGGATTCGCACGTTACGCGAATTGCTTGTACTCATGAACCTCGAATAGGGTTAATAAATCTAATCAAAATGTTTGTCTTACTAATATTGCACTTTTACACTACACAGGGGTGTCCCAGAGACGCTTGCCTATGTGTACTAAACAGTAATAACGCTTGCTATTAAAATGGCCGCTGCTTAGCGGGAAATTAGTCTGCGCATGCGTCGGTCATAGTCATGTGACGTGACGTACTCGCAGTTCTGGTGGGAATCTCTGCACTTGCGCACTAGCATTAAGATGGCCGCTTTGTGTTCTCACATGCCGAAGCTTGCGCTGCTGCTTTTGCGCTACTGTTCATTTGCCTCTAATATTAATGCTATAAGTTAGTATAAAGTATGGGGTATAGAGTAGCTATTCATGGTATACAGTGTGTTCATTTATTTCTGTGTTTTTAATTTGTTTTCGCTTACTTTTCATGTGCCGAAATCCGTGGGCATGAGGAATGGGAATACTCCATATTGAACAGCCTTTCTGCGCATGACAGTCTTCTGCCGGTGGCATTGAAACTTTGCCAACCCAAAGTCCCAGCCAAGATGTGCCTGGGAAGATGCACCTTCGCCTAGCAGAAGAAGCTGAATTGTTTTCAATGTATCATAATTCATAGATGTACTATTGTAATAAGATAGTTAGGTCATGGGAACCCCAAATTCAAATAGGCGGTCCCAGATCATGTAAATGTAGGCTTGTAGAAATGAAATGGGATTGGTGTGTTGCCCTATCCTACTTGGGGACCAATCGAAATTGGGGATTCAGACACTTGCAACATTTGGGGGGTGGTACACTGACCCGAAAACAGTATAACCTGCCTAGGTTTAGCTAGAGAATTTGTCCAACTTGTCCGAATAGCTGACCTGTCACTGACCCAACGCACTCACTAGGTGACTTGATACAGAGGGCTGCGGAGCACTCTGTCCGAAATTTCCATAGACTCAAGGGTTTTGTTAAGAAACCTTAAGTGCTGGCGGAGCACTTTGCTGGGGAGTTCGATAACAAAATCGGGGTTCTGACTGATAGCTGCAGAGAGGGTGGAGCGCAGGCGTTGCTTCCGAACTGCGGGTGCTGGTCTTACCTGGGTGGTCCTGTCCTGATCCTAATCTGGCTTTCCGGTCCTGTCCTGGGGTATCCATTCTGCATCTTTTGGCCTACTGGCGACTGTCTTCCCTTGGGTTCCTTCCCGCCCTTATCTGACCCGTGGCCAGGGTTGGTCTTCACACCACTTTAGGTAAATATAGTGCTGAAAATCTACTCTGCACCTTCTATAATTTCCTTTCTTTTGCTTTAATAAAGTCATACTCTTGCAAATTTGATTTTCCATGCTTTTCGCACCACTAAATGAACAAGTCATACATTAATTGTCGTTATTCTAGCATGTACCATTTTCTTACCCATCCTTAGTACATTCCTGTTTTTGGTTCATAATACATAAATGTTCCTTTTCTTTACCCATCTTCTAGTCGATTCAAGTAATTGCACCGGTTTATTAGTATGGTCTATTTGCTCTTTACCTATAGTTCCTCTTTATGGGGAAATATTTCACTGTGAAATTCTAGGATGCTCTTTTATTCTTACCCGTCCTTTAGTCTCTCCATATTAAGTCTAAATTCTGAAACTGCTGCCTAGCATGTTCCCTGCTCTTACCTTCCTTTAGACTCACAAATGGTTGGTTTTATTTACTTCCTTTATGGATATGTGCTCTTTATGATCTTGGTTATCGACTGTTTGTTCACTGTGAACCTTATGCTTTCTGAGATTGATGCATTTTAGATAAAGGTTTTCAAAACTTCTTGAGTTTGTGGTTAATATAAAAAATACAAATAGAATATATAAAGTATAAGTATTTCGGTGTCTGCCTTTTCTTTACAGCTAGCTCCCTGATGCATTGTGATCAATAGGTACCCATAACGGTGGATTGGTAAGTCGGGCACACTGAAAATGAGATAGGAAGGAACTGGGATACTGGTAGTAGAGCGTAAGGTTACCTGATTATGGAGAATTGATTTTTATGGGCCCGATACGTATATGGTAAAATAATTAGTCGGGTGACCTGCGCGCTCTATCAGTATTTTTCTGGTAGCCAGAGGATGGTTAGGGACTAGTTAAGATAGGTAGGTAGGTTATTTTGCTGCTAACTGTGAAAATATTACTGTCAAAACGTTCGAACGAATTACAAATGTTTTATTGTTTTGAAAATTATGAAATGTTTTAAATTGTTTTTCTTGCTGCTATATTGATACATGTTTTAACAAAACTTGTTAGTGATTGGTATATGTTTGTCTGGAATACCCGGGGAATTGAATAGCGAGTGGTGAGGAGAATCCACTTCGCTCTGAGGTCAGTGGCTTGAGGAAAATTAGTGCATGGTTAGGCAGAACTGGAAGCGCTAATTAGGGTTTCTGTATGAATAGTTGAATAAATGATAGCAACGAGTTCGCTAATGAAACTTCAGTTGTGATATAACCTAGTAAGGGTCACACGAGAAAGGAGTAGTAGGTTCATCGGAGCTTGAGTGATAGCAAAAGAGTTCGCTAGTGAAACTTTAGAGTTAGTATATATCCCGGAAAGAAGTGGATGAGTCGAAGAAGTAGCAGGTTCTCTAATGCTTGAGTGAAGGGTAGGCAGAAGAGATCTATCCGTAGTGTATGAAAAGTAGACAAAAGAGGTTTACTTGCAGTGAATCAAATTTGTCTTTCTAGACACTCGAGTACAGTGGCGAATGTTTCTACGTTGTAAATTAAATAAAGCACTTACACTTTAACAAAGAATTCAGGTTCCGTTACCTTGTGAAGGAGGGAGTCAGTTGCGGAGCTGCTCTGACGTCACTCTGTGCCGCGCTGAGATTGGTAGAGACAGCGGGTGTGTAGCGGAGCTAGTAATTGTAAAGGAGGGGTGAGTGCCGAAGCGTGAGAACTTGTCTCACGAAAAGGCCGCGCACCCATTGGTCGAGACTATTTGAAATCGCGCAGTTGATTGGCTTTAGAAAAATAAAAAACGCAATTGGATTAGAAGGGCTTTGTAAACAAAGTCACTAGCAGAAAATTGTATGTGGCATACGTATATGCCAGAGACCAGACCTGATCCAAGATATCTAGGATTTGGAAAGGATCATTGGAAAGGTTACAACACCAGCATTATGTACGGAAATAAGAGAAAAATGACTTTAGTAGACAAGGTGAAGAATTATTTCAAAAAGGACAAACCTATCAAATTCAAAATAGTCTTTATTCAATATTTTTCAATCATAAAAGACATTTACAATACAAAATCATCCCCCACCCCATAGATAATGAGATCCACATTTGGTCAATCGTTACCACTATATCTAAAAAGAGCTTACTAGCTCATACATGATTACAAAGAATTAAATATCACATTTAAAAGGTTAAAACAGTATTAAAAGGATAATTCATTCAGTGATAAGTATATCGATTTCTCAATACAATTTACAAAATCAGATAGTAGCATATAACAACTGGCCTTGGGGTTATTCCAAACTCATTTTACGGGCGCGAATTATCCACATCCAATGTAAACATTTCGACATGGCTATAACAACTGGCTGAGAAGTGTCAGTTCTTAAGATCCTAATTGCCTCACTAGCGGTTTTGAGCCCTAACTGAACACAAATCGGTTTAAGCCACGACTTTCTTGGTACATTGTATTCAGGGCAGGCAAACAATACATGCCCTATCAAAACTAGAGAGGGAGTTGTCATTCCACCACCTAACACTCCCGCATCGTTCATGATGTTTGATAAAGGGTGGAGTACCCCCGACGGAGAAATTGAAGGTTCTCTGGAGGGTGGACTTATTGGCAAGAAGGAAAAAATTCATCCTTTTGTATAAAACCCCTCACTCACCAACCTAGTGGTGACATGCTTCATCATCGGGGTCCACCCTGGTGACCAAGCGTCACCAGGATGTGCTTCAACACCTGTAGTACATGTACTTCTATGTGTTACATGTGTGTTAGTCTTGTATGTTACTTAAAAACAATGGCACAATTTGCACTGCCGATTTTCGAAATCACCATACCTAGACATACTGAATGTAAGGACTGGGTATCACGAATGAAATTTTACGCGGAAGTATGCACCATTGTAAATATTTACGAGTGCGATAAAAATAATGCATGTAGCAATGCACGCACCTATTGATAAGTGTATGTGTCCTTATAATAACCCCCACGGACACTCAATCATCACATAATTTGATCGCATGGAGGGCTTCAAACCTCATTGGCATGAAATACGAAAGCACAGAGACACATCACGACGTAACAGGATAGTAAGCATGATCATACCTGATATTTGTTTACCCTTTTTTTCTTCCACACAGGTCTCTTTTTTCATATGCTCGTCCACTTTGACTGAGCGTCTATACTACTGGCCATTTGCCATTAGGTACACAGGGGTTCTGGATAGGGTGCGCCTTTTAGGGGGCCCATACCGTCCGTCTCCCTGTTTTTTGGTCCTGAGGAATACCGTGTACTTACCCATTTGGTAGAAACATGTTGACCAACCCACAAAGACACATATAGAGATACTCTGGTCGTAACTTCCCTACCAGTATCTCGCCATTACTTTTTAACATTGTTCAGTTGCTCTAAAATAAAAATTCTGTTTTGAGCTAAACCAGGACAATTTTT
Source organism: Lissotriton helveticus (assembly GCF_964261635.1). Taxonomy (NCBI): domain Eukaryota; kingdom Metazoa; phylum Chordata; class Amphibia; order Caudata; family Salamandridae; genus Lissotriton; species Lissotriton helveticus. Next base: position 709,980,516 of record NC_136070.1, read on the forward strand.
AACACTATTTTTTGCACCTACAGTGACAACCCGCTCCACTGTACTACAGGTGTTGAAGCACATCCTGGTGACGCTAGGTCACCAGGGTGGACCCCGATGATGAAGCATGTCACCACTAGGTTGGTGAGTGAGGGGTTTTATACAAAAGGATGAATTTTTTCCTTCTTGCCAATAAGTCCACCCTCCAGAGAACCTTCAATTTCTCCGTCGGGGGTACTCCTCTCTTTGTTTGAATTAGTCCCTACCAGGGGAATAGGAGTAATCTCCGCTCACTTTAAGTGAAAACGATCCCTTGCTCTCTCCTTGGTTTTTAATAGTTTGATAAAGGGTACCACTCGTGTGTGTGGTTGGAAAATTGGGTGGAATACACGAAGGATGACAGAATTTTGGCTTTTCCATTAGAAGGTACATTCAATGGCAGGATTCTGTTCAATTTGAGAACCCGAATGAATGATTTGCATCCCAGACCCAGACTGACACAGTACGAAGCCTTAGAGGAATGGGAGATAGAGGCTTTTGAAAGGGACAAACCCCGAATCGATAAAGGGTTAACCAAATGGTATCCTAAAGTAAAATCAGAAACCCGAGAGAAAAAAATGAAACAATGGAGACAGAATATGATAGTAGAAGGACTGTACCCTATGATGGCACTAGGAGAACCCGTGGGAGGGAAAAAGACAGAAAAGACCAAACATTGGGTAACCAGTGGGGATTCAGATGACGATATGTTGGATGACTTGTTCATGAAAAATCCACCTCCTTATAATGAAGGATCCCGATCCTCTAGTGTAGGGGATGCTTGCCTGAGACCTCCTTACCAGGAGGGGCCTAGACCTGTAAATGTAAGAGATGGCTGTCAAATACCTCCTTATCAGGAGATGCCGAGACCTTTAAGCACAAGAAATCCATTCATGAAACCAAATTATGGTGAGGGACCAAGTACGACGCATCCAACTGCCCCAACCCTGACTCCGCAAATAGTACCTGAAGTAAGCCTGGAAAGAATATTACAGGAGAGAGAGCAAGAGGCATTAATTAAACAGAGAACAGAATTAATTCAGAAAATCTCCCAGCTAAATACAAGTCCTGAAGCCCTGACCATCCCAGTAACTATTGGACCAGTCGTTCCTTTATATGGGGATAAACAGGGGTGTCCCAAGACACCGAATATTACCCCGGCTGTAGTACAGCCGAGAAAAGAACCCCTAATTGTAGATGATGAAGAAAGTGAGTGTGAGTCTGTGATTTCCTTAATGGACTTACCGATAAGGGAACCAGAAAGGGGTTCAAGAAAGAAGAATACTCCTTTCAGTTCAGGAGAAGTGCAGATTGAGTCAGCTTCTGGTACTAGAAGTGAAACTGTAGTGACTCCTGAAGAGATCGAGAGATGGAGTAGAGAATTAGAGAAACAAACTCCTCAATCAAAACCACTAGATATTTACAAATTACGAATAGAATTGGAAGAACTGATGGCTGGAAATGTGGGGTTGGACAGACTAAATACCTTTTCGGAAGAAGAACTGCTGTTTATCTGTAAGAGCATTACCCGTAATACACGAGTGTTCCATGAGAAATTAGTGGACACCGCGGCAAGTATGGGAATTGATATTGGGAAATCTAAATCATTGCAAAAACCCTACAGAGCAGAATTCTCAGACAAAGATTTAGAAAATATGAATGTGTCAGGGAAGAAGGTACAGATCAAAGAATTAGTGAATCTGTTGCAAAAATGGGGAGACTTAGAAAAGTGGAAAGCCAGATGGGCAAAGAAAAAGGAGGAGATTAGATCAAAACAGATGGCTTCCGAATTCGTCTTAAAAGAAGTAGACAAAGCAGAAAAATTATATCCGATGCGAGAAGTGCCAGGTGGAAAGTATGTACATGTTCCATGGTCCCGACAGGATATTGTGTCCTTTACCAATGATTTCCCAAAACTACGAGAGAAACCAGTGGATTGGTACAGGCAGGTAGAAAGGTTTGTGAAGGTACAAAAATGCCTGTGGAAAGATCTGGATGGGTTTTTCGATATTGTAGTTCCCGTAGACCTGTGGACAGAATGTAAAATTGCCATTGGTTGGCCTAGTGAGGAATTCCCGAGGGACCCTATTACAGGGGCTCCTTCTGATGAGGTAATGAAAAAATACCATCAAGTAATGTTACACTTGAAGGGGAAAGTGCCTGCAAAAGAAACTGATTGGACCCGAATAGATAGAACTACCCAGGATAGGGACGAAACTGTGCATTCCCATTATTAAAGACTGTTGCAGGTGTTCAAAACGTACAGCGGTATAGATAACATTGAGATGAAGGACATGACCCATTTCATTTACAGGTTTGTAAATGGTTTGAGACCTGAAATATGTCAGTGGATCAAAGACAATAAAATCTGTTGGCAGTCTAAGAAAATTGATGAGGTTTTAAGGTATGCCAAGTACTGCGAAGATGAGATGGCGGACAAACGAAAGGCCTTAAAGGAAAAAGTCATGTGGGCACAAGTAAAATTAGCTGAGCAACAAGAAAAGCAGTTGAATAAAATTAATACTAATACCCAAAACCAAGGTCCTGGGGGTGGAGGGAAGCCCAAAGTAAAAATGAGCAGAGAGGAAGCCAAAAAGAAGTTCCCCTGTCACGGGTGCGGACAGATAGGGCACTGGAGAGACGAGTGTCCATACGCACAGAATAGTAACTACCAAACTAATTATTTAAATCCACAGACGCAGAATGAAAAACCAAGAAAGACCCAGCAACAGGTAAAACCGAATCAATTGCCCCGTGCACCTAGACCGAATTTTAAGGGAAAAGCACAGCAGGGTGAAGACATAGAAATTTGGGGAGGAAAAGAGGATAGAAATGCAGCAACTTCACAATTTTTGTTGAATGATACCTTCCTCTGTGATGAACCTTACTGACGGTGCCTGAGGGGGGAGGGCGAGGAGTGCGTACTTGGCGCCTCCTTGCCGGTAGACCAGTCAGGGCCATATATTGAAGGAAAGGTTGAAGGCAATGATGTCACCTTTCTGTTGGACACTGGGGCTACCCGTTCTACTGTAAGAACAGCAGACGTTCCAAACCTACCCCTTCGCGATCCGAGTAGTTGGCGTATCTAATCCATTGATTAGTACCCCCGTTACAGAGCCCATGGAGATTACAATAGGGAATTTCAAAGAAATGCATAGATTTGTTGTCTGTGATACCAGTCCTGTAAACCTATTGGGACGTGATTTGTTGTGGAAAATGAACTGTACCATCTTTTGCACACCAAAGGGCGTTGAAATTCAAACCCCAGACGAAGATGGAATATACAAATTAATGCTAATAAGACCTGACTCAGAAATTAAAAGACTGACGATACAAGACTTACCTGAAGAACTCCAACAGACAGTGAAACCAGAAGTATGGGATTTCACTGGAAAAGATGTAGGACTAATGGCAAATGTTGACCCTATTAAAATAGCCATAAAGGAAGATGCAGTTTACCCAAATACCAAACCATACAAAATGAGTGCAGAAGTGAAAGCAGGAGTTGCCGTTGAGATAAAAAGATTGCTAGAAGCAAACATCATAAAAGAAGTGTTGAGTAGTCCTTGTAACTCCCCGATAATTGGCATCAAGAAACCTAGTGGTAAGTACAGGGTAGTGCAGGACCTGCGAAAGGTAAACAAAATTGTTGTTCCTTGTTGTCGTATTGTTCCGAACCCAGCAGTGATTTTATATCAGATTCCATGGGATGCTGAATGGTTCACCGTTATTGATTTATGTCACGCATTCTTTTCAATCCCATTGCATCCAGACAGCAAATTTCTTTTCTCATTTGAATTCGACAGTCACGTGTTCGTTTGGAATCGCGTCCCTCAGGGGTATACAGAAAGCCCCTCAATCTTTAATCAGATTCTGAAAAAGTGCCTTGAATCCTTAGTCTTACCTGGAGAATCAGTTTTGGTGCAATATATAGACGACCTCTTGGTGGCGTCTAAAAGTCAGAAAGACTGTGTTGTTGACACCATTGCCTTACTGAACCATTTAGGTGAAGGAGGACATAAAGTATCACCTGACAAACTACAGTTCTGTACCTCTTAAGTAAAATATCTGGGGCACCAGATAGAGAAGGGTATCAGGAAAGTTACTTCAGAAAGAATTATAATAATTCGAAACATGCATTTACCAAACACTCAGAAAGAGATCAGAATGTTCCTTGGAGTTGTAGGATACTGCAGACAATGGATTGTGGGATTTGCAGTCCTAGCCAAGCCATTGATAAAAATGACAAGGAAAAGAGCAAAGGACCCAGTAGAATGGGATGAAGAAAGCATGACAGCATTTACTAAACTACGAGAATGCCTATGTACAGCCCCTGCACTAGGAATACCTGACTATTCAAAGGAATTTGCACTGTTTTGTGATACACGAGACAATTGTGCACTGTCAGTCTTAACTCAAGAGCATGGCTTGACTAGACGTCCAGTAGCATATTTTTCTGCTACTTTGGATCCAGTGGCTGCTGGATTACCTGGATGTCTGAAAGCAGTAGCTGCAACTTGCACAAGTCTTGAACAGAGTGAATCCATCATTATGGGACATCCTGTAACTGTGTATGTTCCACATGCAGTTGTAATCTTACTAACCAGAACAAAAACCCAGTATCTCACCCCTAGTCGGCTGACTAAATATGAGAGGATTCTTGTGGGTGCTGCAAATGTAACAATTACTTGTTGTAACATTTTGAATCCAGCAACCCTATTACCAGATACACTGATTGCAGAAGCCAAAGGCGAGGTCGAGCATGACTGCATTGACCTGACAGAATTTAGTACCAAACCACGCTCAGATATCAAGGAAATGCCCCTACCTGTAGAAGATTAAGAGCTGTTTGTAGATGGCTCATGTTTGAGACACGAGAATGGAGGCTTAAGTGCTGCCTATGCTGTAGTCACAGTATCCCGTGCTGTAGAAGCATCCTATCTATTTGGAGTAAAGTCTGCACAAGTAGCCGAATTGATTGCATTGGCCAGAGCCTGTAAAGTTGGGAAAAATAAAAGAGTAACCATATATACGGACAGTCAGTATGGTTACGGGGTTGTGCATGACTTCGGCCAATTGTGGCTGCAAAGGGAGTTCCTGACTTCCTCAGGTACTCCTATCAGAAATGGAAAGGTGGTACAAGAATTACTGGAAGCAATCCAGTTACCAAAAGAATTGGCAGTGGTCAAGTGTACTGCTCACAAATCTGGCGATGACAATGTGACAGTCGGTAATCGATATGCTGACCAACTGGCCCAACATTGTGCAAGGCATCAAATGTCAGTCAATATCAAAATTGGGGGGAAATGGAAACAGCTGCCAACTTATGGTGTTTGAGAATGTGCCAACATGGGAGGAACTGAGAGAGTTACAGGATGCAGCAGTACCCAAGGAAAGGAGAAGATGGAGAAAGTTTGGGTGTCATTGTATGCCCTGATGGTATGCCTGTATTGCCTGACAGCTTGCTTACTCCTATGGCCCGGCTAATACATGGGAATACACACATTGGTAGGGATGCCATGGTTCGTGTCTTCCAACAGAAATGGTTCAATTCGAAATTCAGGAAGATAGCGGAGAGACTCTGCCAGAGGTGCTTGACATGTCAGCAGTACAATGCTGTGAAGAAAACAGTAGTTGCCCTGGGAAAAATTGGAAAAGCAGAAGGCCCTTTTATAAGGTTACAAATTGATTTCATTCAGTTACCCCCTTGTAAAGGAATGAGGTACGTCCTTGTCATTGTTTGCCTGTTTTCAAAATGGGTAGAGGCTTACCCGGCCAAGAAGAATGATGCCATCACTGTAGCTAAATTGTTATTACGAGAACTAATACCTAGGTACGGGGTTCCAGTCACAATTGAATCAGACAGAGGTGGGCATTTTCAGAATGAGATAATTGATCAAATCTGTGGAGCATTCAAAATTACTCAAAAACTGCACTTTGGATATCGTCCAGAGGCTTCTGGAGTGGTGGAACAACTGAATGGCACTATCAAGTCGAGACTAGGAAAGATGTGTGAATCTACTGGCATGAACTGGATAGAGGCTTTACCTCTTGTACTGATGGGAATCAGAAGTATTCCAGACCGAAAAACAGGCCTGAGTCCCCATGAGATCCTGATGGGAAGAGTAATGAGACAAGCATGGGTGCCAGGACACAAACTGATAAGCATTTCTGATGATTTGGTACTAGAGTACTGCAAGCAACTGGATGACCAAGTGCGTTCTATCTCTCACCAGATTGGGGAAGACGCCGTCGCCAGGCCAGCAACTCCAGTCCATAAACTGAATCCAGGTGACTGGGTGGTACTTAAGAAGCACACCCGATCGAGTTGCCTTGCACCGAAGTGGGGAAAGCCAAGACAAGTAATTCTGGTGACCACGACAGCGGTGAAGTGTGCAGGAGTACCAAAGTGGATCCATGCCAGTCATACGAAGAAGGTAACCGAAGACGAAGAAACTGACGCTGAAGGTTGTCCAGCTGAGGGGTCTCCAGATGTTGGTCCTGAAGTAGCTGATGATGAACAACCGAGCACCAGTCAAGATGAATGGATCCCAGTAATCGACCTGACCGTTGATCCCATAAGAGACAGAAGCCAGAACTACCCAGATAGAGAGTGGGATAGAGAGGAGGAGACAGGAATAGAAGGAGATAATCTGATCATCGAAATTCATATCAAATCTGATGAGGAGGAAGGTCAGATAGGGACAGAACAGGTTATTGACACACCTCCAAGAACTCCTGAGATTGAAAAAGGACAGACAGAAATTAGGGCGAAAGTTCAAGCGGAAGAAAATCAAAGGTTCGAAGTGCTTGAACAGGATCAGATAGAAATAGACGAATGTGTTCAGGACACAGAAATTAAAACGTCCAAAAGTCAAATCCCGTCTACACCTGAACAAGGCCAGCTTAGCAACCAGGCAGAAGAAACTGAAATAAGACCTGGGACTAGTCAGATAGAAAGGGAGGAAACAGAAGCAGAAGTGCCACAACAAAACAAAAATAAAAGAGCATTGGAAGAAAGCCAAACAACAGTGCCAGTTAAAAGACTCAAGAAGAAAAATAGAGAACCAAGGTACATCAAAAGACTGAGACTGAGACTGAAAACAGTAGAAGAGAAGCTTGAGCAAAGGAAACAAGCTTCCAGTAAAACAGAGCCACCTGGAGAAAGCACTAAGCGAAGAAGTGCCCGAATAAAAAGACAGAACGAAAAGTACCAGGATCCTGAATGGACGTACCTGGTGTTGGAGGAGTTTGAGGATCTTGATATAAGTGACGAAAGTGACGAAGAACTGACTGCTGACCAGTCTGCCCAAGAAGAAGAGCCAACCTGAAGTTGCCCTGTGTAAGCAACCTGTGCAAAGTTACAAAGAGGGGTTGGAAAGCTTCTTTTGAGCGAAAATGTCTGATTCCAATGTGAATGGAAGACCTAGACGTAATTGTTGTAAAACATGCTGCAAAGTATGTGTATGTAGTATAGCTTTAGTATTAATATTATGGATAGGACTAACAATTACTATTCCTTATATGATGAGTAAAGATACTAAAATTGACTCTACAAAGACTATGGCAAAAGACACTGACGAACTGACACCACAAAGTGTAGATGGACATGAGAAAGCACTTAGCGTTAGACAAACTAAAATGGACTTAGAAGCACCAGATGAGGAAGGACTACATTATCACAGAATCAAGAACAGGACTCATTTAAACGTATTCGCAAACCTTTTAGTGCACTATGTAGAAGCTTTGGAAATAGAAGACTGTTATGTTTGCATGAAGCTACCTACTTCTGTAGCTGAGGGAGTGACGAACCATCACTTGCCATTAACATATGGAATTTCTTGTAGTATTTTAGCTAGCTTATTCTATAAAAGAGGACCGTTACAGTACTATTACTCTAACTCAGACGTGATATTTTCTGAACTTCCTATACGTGGAAATCTGAACCCTGTACATACAAAAAGTGATGTAACACGTTATATGGGAGAATATTTTCTGACTATAGGTACCATAGATTTAGGTGAAGCACATAGAGATAACTTGACCTGTTCATTACATGAACAAGAGAAAATGTTTCTAAACATGGCAGAGAAAAGAAGGGAAAGTTTCCAAAGAAAGGCGAATGATAAAAGGCAAAGAATTCCTAAATGGGCTGAAAACATGGGAAGCACCTCAAATGGTGGGGCTAATCCTGCTTTGTTGCTGGATTTCGAAAGGAAAGGGAAACTTTGTCTTCACCGAGAAAAGACTAGTTATTATAATAACATTTTCATTTGTTCCAGTCAATGTGAACACAATTACAAGGTAATTGGAGGTTGGGGTTTCAAAAATGGGTCAGAACCTGTGTTTCCCGGAATTTATTACATATGTGGAAACAAGGCTTATTTCAAATTGCCGGATCACTGGTATGGAAGCTGCTATTTTGGAATTGTCTTCCCGAAAATATACCATGTGAATGAAATTGCTGGAAGCAGTGAAAGCACTAACGGTTTAGTACGTAGTAGAAGAGAAAGTATAGGGGAAATAATGGGTAGCATATTTAGTGCATTGATACCTGCAGTGGGAGTGGTTCTGAACACACACAGAATTTGCAAATTGTCTACAGTAGTGGATCGGTTAGCTACTGACACTGCAAGTGGATTTCTGATGATCAACACCGAAATGGTTGCGATCAGATCTATGGTTTTGCAGAACCGACTTGCCCTTGACACCTTATTAGCAAAAGAGGGCGGAGTCTGTAGAATGTTGAAAGCGCAACATTGTTGCACTTACATACCTGACAAAAGTGTTGAACTCAAAAGGTATGTAAGGAACATTACCAATTTGGAAAAGGAACTCAAACCACTGGAGGTTGATAGTGCCTGGAAGAGACTTACTGATGGTCTCTCCGCTGTAGGTCATTGGTTTTCTAATTTAGGTAAAGGTTTGTTGTTTAAGGTACTGATGCCAATTACAGGAATAGGGTTTGTCATATTCCTCATTTTTGTCTGTTGCAAATGTCACAAACCCCAAAAGAAATATACTGTAAACAAGAGAGGCGTGAAACGGAATGTGGATGAACTTGAATTAGAAGAACTGAATAATCAAATTTATAAAAGGGTGAAGAATTCTCACCGTAACAAAGAAACCAAAGAGAAGTTGAATCGAATGTTGGAAGAGATTGAATTGGGAAAAATTTAAGTTGGCATCTGGTTCTATTGTTTTGTGATGATAGTAAATATCATCAAAGAGGGGATTGATGGAGCAAGGATTCGCACGTTACGCGACTTGCTTGTACTCATGAACCTCGAATAGGGTTAATAAATCTAATCAAAATGTTTGTCTTACTAATATTGCACTTTTACACTACACAGGGGTGTCCCAGAGACGCTTGCCTATGTGTACTAAACAGTAATAACGCTTGCTATTAAAATGGTCACTGCTTAGCGGGAAATTAGTCTGCGCATGCGTCGGTCATAGTCATGTGACGTGACGTACTCGCAGTTCTGGTGGGAATCTCTGCACTTGCGCACTAGCATTAAGATGGCCGCTTTGTAATCTCACATGCCGAAGCTTGTGCTGCTGCTTTTCCGCTACTGTTCGTTTGCCTCTAATATTAATGCTATAAGTTAGTATAAAGTAATGGGTATAGAGTAGCTATTCATGGTATACAGTGTGTTCATTTATTTCTGTGTTTTTAATTTGTTTTCGCTTACTTTTCATGTGCCGAAATCCGTGGGCATGAGGGATGGGAATACTCCATATTGAACAGCCTTTCTGCGCATGACAGTCTTCTGCCGGTGGCATTGAAACTTTGCCAACCCGAAGTCCCAGCCAAGATGTGCCTGGGAAGATGCACCTTCGCCTAGCAGAAGAAGCTGAATTGTTTTCAATGTATCATAATTCATAGATGTACTATTGTAATAAGAGAGTTAGGTCATGGGAACCCCAAATTCAAATAGGCAGTCCCAGATCATGTAAATGTAGGCTTGTAGAAATGAAATGTGATTGGTGTGTTGACCTATCCTACTTGGGGACCAATCGAAATTGGAGATTCTGACACTTGCAACATTTGGGGGGTGGTACACTGACCCGAAAACAGTATAACTAGCCTAGGTTTAGCTAGAGAATTTGTCCGACTTGTCCGAATAGCTGACCTGTCACTGACCCAACGCACTCAATAGGTGACTTGATACAGAGGGCTGCAGCGCACTCTGTCCGAAATTTCCATAGACTCAAGGGTTTTGTTAAGAAACCTTAAGTGCTGGCGGAGCACTTTGTTGGGGAGTTCGATAACCCAATCGGGGTTCTGACTGATAGCTGCAGAGAGAGTGGAGCGCAGGCGTTGCTTCTGAACTGCGGGTGCTGGTCTTACCTTGGTGGTCCTGTCCTGATCCTAATCTGGCTTTCCGGTCCTGTCCTGGGGTATCCATTCTGCATCTGTTGGCCCACTGGCGACTGTCTTCCCTTGGGTTCCTTCCTGCCCTTAACTGACCCGTGGCCAGGGTTGGTCTTCACACCACTTTAGGTAAATATAGTGCTGAAAATCTACTCTGCACCTTCTATAATTTCCTTTCTTTTGCTTTAATAAAGTCATACTCTTGCAAATTTGATTTTCCATGCTTTTCGCACCACTAAATGAACAAGTCATACATTAATTGTCGTTATTCTAGCATGTTCCATTTTCTTACCCATCCTTAGTACATTCCTGTTTTTAGTTCATGATACATAAATGTTCCTTTTCTTTACCCATCTTCTAGTCGATTCAAGTAATTGCAACGGTTTATTAGTATGGTCTATTTGCTCTTTACCTATAGTTCCTCTTTATGGGGAAATATTTCACTGTGAAATTCTAGTATGCTCTTTTATTCTTCCCCGTCCTTTAGTCTCTTCATATTAAGTCTAAATTCCAAAACTGCTGCCTAGCATGTTCCCTGTTCTTACCTTCCTTTAGACTCACAAATGGTTGGTTTTATTTACTTCCTTTATGGATATGTGCTCTTTATGATCTTGGTTATCGACTGTTTGTTCACTGTGAACCTTATGCTTTCTGAGATTGATGAATTTTAGATAAAGGTTTTCAAAACTTCTTGAGTTTGTGGTTATTATAAAAAAATACAAATAGAATATATAAAGTATAAGTATTTCGGTGTCTGCCTTTTCTTTACAGCTAGCTCCCTGATCCATTGTGATCAATAGGTACCCGTAACGGTGGATTGGTAAGTCGGGTACACTGGAAATGAGATAGGAAGGAACTGGGATACTGGTAGTAGAGCGTAAGGTTACCTGATTATGGAGAATTGATTTTTATGGGCCCGATACGTATATGGTAAAATATTTAGTCGGGTGAACGGCGCGCTCTATCACCCTATCACCGCTGCAATGTTCTCTCTCTATAGAGCCATTTATTTCAACTCTGCAAAATCAGCCACTAATTAGACCATTCATACTAGGGGCAAATTCTCTTAAAGTCATTGCGTATCCAGATGACATTGCAGTGTTTTCAACGGAAATGGAAGAGACATTGAAGGTGATATTTGAAGAAGCAGGGAGGTTTGGGGCAATCTCAGGATATAAATTAAATATTAATAAAACCCAAGTTCTTCTAAATTATAAATCCCCGGTTTCAATACAGGGAGTCTGCTCGGATGCTACTTACTAGGGTGTCAAAGTGACCTCAAGGATAGTTAGGATAATGTCTCTGAATTAAGAAACATTATTTAAAGAGATAATCAAGTCACTCAAGAAGTGGCATAAGCTGCCTAGAGGTATTGTTGGGAGGATAAATATTATAAAAATGAAGATCCTGCCCAAATTTCTTTATTTGTTTTGGTCTATTTCACTGCGGGTGAATAATTCTTTCTTCAAGCGGTTGGATGGAATTTTAAGCAGTTTTATATGGGGCTACAAGAAAGCACGTCATGCAATAGATTTGCTAAAAGTCCCCTTTAGTCAAGGAGGACTTGATTTTCCTGGTTTTAAAATGTACTTTTGTCAGCTTTTATTGGCTGTCTCCGTAGTCTAATTAATCCTGCGAGTAGCATTTTCTTTCACAAATTTATGCTGGGCGAAGAGTCTAGTATATTTCTTTTTAGAACTAATGATCCAAATTTCTACAAAAGGGTAACATTTAAGACCACACGAGATAGTATAGCTATATGGAGCGCTATTTTGCTCATGTGTAATGCATTGTTATTCCATGATAAACTCCTCCTCTGGTATAATCCAGGTCTGCCAGAAATATTCCACGATGTGGTGGGTAAACGCTGGGCCAGTTACGGGGTTGTATGCTTAGGAGTTCTATCTGACTACAGTGGTTTTATCTCTTTTGAAAGATTGCAGACAAAATTTAAATTGCCAGATAATATGCAGTTTAAATATTATTATATTCGCGATTATTTCATATGAAATGAAATGAAATGAAACACAATTTATAACGCGCAACTTTGCCCAACGGGCGTCAGGGCGCCCGTTAAATTTGACAAATGTATTTGACTTTGATATATGGGATTGTCTACATGCCTCTAACAATAAGTCATTGATCAGCAGTGGGTACAAAAGTCTGAGCACTTACAGATTGTATGACTGTGCGAGACTAGCTGATCGCTGAAGCAAGGTTATGGGGACATTGGTCTCGTCTAGCACTATCTCACAAGCTCTCAGTAGTATAAATAAGTCTGTTCATTCTTCTAATCTGCGACTACAACAGTACCGAACAATATGTCTATTATATTACATGCCTGAAAAAATAGCGAACTGTCCATCTAATAATCTGGCTACTGATCGGACAAAATGTCCAAGATGCAATCTATATGCAGCTGATATAAAACATATGATATTTACATGCCCAGAACTGGCAACATTCTGGCAGAAGGTTGCACAAGTTTTGTCTCAGAAGCTGGGGATGGTAATATCCATTCCAACAAAAGATGTAATGATGGGTGGACAGAACATGAGATCCAAACGCGAACACCTTATTGGTCTCTGCAAGACTGACTATTGCTCGGGTTTGGATCTCACAAAAACCTCCATCGGTCATGGATTGGTGGGTGTTGGTCAGAGAGACATATGATATGGAACTAGCGCTAGCCAAACTGAGGGCAGTTTCTTTCTTTATGCAAACTTAATGTAACTTAGAGATCGTTGTTCCATGGTTTAAGTAATAATACTTGAAATTCATGTTGGTTTTTGTTTTTGCTTTCATCCCTATGTATGTAACCAAATATTTTGGTAATTATTCTTTTTCATGTGTATATATATTTTGAATATGGTGCTTTATTTTTCTTTTTTTTCCCCCTCATGTTAACAAATAAAAAAAATTTTAAAACAAAAAAGTTACAGGGGCCTAAGTGCGAACTACCCCAAATAGACAAAAAAGGCTTAGCACGGGGGTGAAAGGCCTAGCAGTGAAGGGGTTAAACCTGTTCCACTATTGTGTCACCTTAATCTCCTGGACCCGCCCCAAAGATGAGTCCTGGAGGTGGCCCCAGGAGATGACACTGCTGGTGCGGGAGTGGTGGGCACTCCCTTCATGGCACGAGGTACCCAGCCGGCCGTCTCAGGCCAGCCAAACCCTCAATGCTCAGCGAAGCTCTCTCCAGTCCCAGCTGTATTGCTGGGGCTGGAGGGAGCAGGCACAGGCTCCCAGTCTGCCTTGGAGCGCAAGTTGCCAGTGCTCCGGCCAATCCTGCAGCTGCTGTCATTTTTTAAAAATCTGTTTTTATTGGTTTTTGAACATTTTCAGTGTTGTATTATCACACGTTATGCATAGGTTACACATACGTAGTTAATTGGAGCACATTAAGATTGCTTTAGTACATACAGTGATTAAGGTATCCTGGAACACTGGGAACACAAGGGCATAACAACATCTTCAAATGTTCTGCATAGTAGGATAGTGTTACTCATGTTAGCTAGATAGAGTCAATCTCCTGGCTCTACTATTACGTCCATATGGTATGCAGCCTCTCTGTTGCTGTCTCTCCAGTGTTGCTCGTGCCATTAAGGGCATGTTCTGGCTGCTTCTGGTCTAGGTGTGGCATGTGTGGTCCTGCTTTTTCTTTCATCATGTATCTGTTTGCTAACAGATTGAACTTTTTAAAAGAGGAAAAAGGGGAGGGTTCATAACAATAAATGGGAACTGGTGATATGTGTGAGGTTCTCTGTAACAAATTAATAAGTGTTGTAGCTGAGATATCCTTGCCTTGTGTCACAGGTCGTATGGGTGTACATGTCTGGTGTGCACTACATGATTTGTACTAGGTTGCGTGAGTAAGAGGTACATTGCCCAATGCCGTTAGCCGCTCGCCCATCTTTTGGAACGGTTTAGCTTTTTAGTCTGAACTGACCATGTACTTTTATTCGTCCCAGCCACTCTGCTGGCTCTGTGAAGGGCATTCGTCTCCATTGTAAGTGTTCAAAAGGGTTGTGAGAAGTGCATTCCAACTATTTGCTATCGGGGTCTTGCGGAGCCCTAGTGTTTCTTCCCTGAGAAGTGCTACGCTCTCTGCTTTTGCCCAAGTACGCATTGAGTGCGTCCACATTGTGATTGTCGGTGAAAGGGGAGCCTTCCATTTCTTGGTGATTAGTCTCTTTGCCCCCACTATTCCAAAATCGAGGAACTGGGAAGTGACCTTGTTATTACGGGTCCTGTGGTGTGGGTGCAAAACATATGTGGGCCACTCTAGGGAGATGTCCCTGGCTGTGCACCATGTTAGTTCATTTGCCACTACTTTCAAGTATTCAGTTAGTGTGGGACATCTCCAAAGCATATGCAGCAGGTCTGCATCTAGAAGCAAGCATCAAGGGCATTTAGCATCTTGGCGGCTAAAGTATTTGTTGATCTTTGCAGGTGTGAGGTATGCTCTGTGGCCAATAAAAAATTGGATCTGACTAAAGCGCACGTTTTGAGGGATATAGATGGGGCTCTGCAGTACTGAGTCACATTCCGCATTAGAGAGTGATCTCCCAGTGACGATTAAGGGGTGACAGGTCAGAGGCTGTGTGGTGTCGTAGCGAGGCAGCAAACCATTTTGTTAAGTGTCCTCCCTAACCCATGACGTGCTGGTATTGTATTGTGAGGTGTACGTTTAACCCTGCAGATATGTCCACCCAGTGGGTAGTTAATGCAGCTATGAGAGAATGCTGTAGTAAAAAATGTCCAAGGGTAGTTCCTCTTCTGTTACAAGTGTGGTGTATGGGCGCAGAACTCCATCTAGATATAAGTCACCTAAGACTTGGATACCTGCGTCTTACCACTGTTGAAATTCAGCTGCAGATGAGGTGTTCCTTCTAGTGGGAGGGCAGGGTCATATAGGGTGGTCGTTTGAGTTATGAAGAGTGGTATACAATAGTATTTAAATGCCACTCCTGGCAGTAGTGGGCTTGGTATTCTAGTACTGGTGCATGGGTGAAATAGTTTTAGCAATTCAGGGAGCTGCACAGGGGGAGAGTGGTCACTGTATCTTCTCTGTGCCAATCTGCTAGCCATCTGGCTATCCACTGTAATTAGGTGGCCAAATAGTACTGTTCTAAATTTAGGACCCCCAGCCCTCCTTGATCTGTGGGCAAGTACAACTTCTGGAATGCCACTTGATGCCATGATTTTCCCCATATAAAGTCTCGGATCAGGGCTTCTAAGGGACGGAAGTATGACGGGGGCTATATAATGGGAGATTAGTAAAATAATAAAGAAGCTGAGGGAGAATTAACATCTCTGTCAATGCCACCCGTCCAGTGATTGATGGAGGCAGAGCTTTCCAGAAGGTCACTTGTGAACGGATTGCTGTTATGGCCTTGTCTAGGTTGCCATCAAGAAGGTCCTGTGAGTAGCGGTATATAGGTATTGCTACATAATGAAATGTGGTTTTGTACCATTGGACCCGTTCTCCATTAAGCATGTACATAAGGTCTGTGTTGTTTTCACTGAAGGAGTACAGACCAGATTTTGGGACATTTACCTTCAGTCCTGATATGGTGGCAAATCTTTCAAGTATAGAGAACAACTGATGAGGCATATGGTGTATGTTCTTTATGTACAAAAGGAGGTCATCTGCGTATAATGTAACAACATGTGTGCCATCCCCTAGTGTGATCCCGCTACTTGTCTCCACTCTAAGGGTTGCTGCCAGTGGCTCAATTGCTAGGGTAAATAGGAGCGGGGAGAGGGGGCATCCCTTTCTCGTCCCTCTACATATCTTTATCGAATCCAATATGTGTGGACTTGTATTCACCCATATCATTGGCGCATCATAAAGCAATCTGACCATGTTAGTAAAGTCGGCACCTTTGTTATATTTACCCAGCACTGCAAAAAGAAACTCCCACCCTAGTGAGTCAAATGCTTTTTCCAGGTCGAGGACCAGGCGTCCCGCGTTTGGCAAATGTTTCTATGAATAGGTGGCCACTATGAACAATAGTCTTAGATTGAAGGAAGTGCTTGGTGTATGAAGCCATTTTAATCTGAGTGGACTAGGGAAGGCATTATTGGCATGAGTCTCTCTGCTAATAATTTTGCTTGTATTTTGTAGTCCACGTTTAGGAGGGCTAGTGGTCTATAAGCCCCCATATCTGTTGCATCTTCATATGGTTTAAGCAGGGATACCAATTTCGCCTCTCTCGTGGATGGAGGGAGTCACTGTGCGGCGATTGCCTCTGTATACAGTGTGTTTAGATGTGGGACTAGTGCTGTAGTGTATGCCTTGTAAAATTCTACCGGCAGGCCGTCAAGTCCTGGAGTTTTCCCATTAGCGAGGGCAATGATTGCTGTCCTGATTTCTTCGGGTGCTATTTGCTCCTTAAACTGTTGTACTTGGTCCAATGTCAGTGTGGGGGGTTGTAGCACATCTAAAAATTCAGGGAGTAAACTACTGTCTAGTGGCCTGTGGTACTTGTATAATTTAGTGTATTGTCTGGTCATCATTTTGTGTATTCCACGTTGTGTGTGGACAAGTCGCCCCATTTTAGTGTAAAGGGATTCTATGGGGTGGATAGTGTGTTCTTGACACAGGAGCCATGCCAATAGTTTACCTGCACAGTCTGCGGTAGCGTGAGTGCATGCTGAGTGTGCAGCATAGTAATGGCATCCAAGTTTCTCTAGAAAGTCTGCATGTTCTGCTTTCAGACTGTCTGGAATTTGTCTCTCCAACGGCACACTTGGTTTTGTGATCTAGAAGCTGTCGTTCTATCCGGCTCAGCCCATAAATAAGCTGTTCCACATTGATCCCAAGCAGTGGCATCTAAGAGTCACTTTGAATGCATCTCATTCCATAAGGGAGTCTTCCGCGATGTGCTCCTTCATCTCAAAATACTGTACTATGGATGTCACTAGGGATGCCTGAAAGCTTGGTCTTCCAGTGCTGTCGGCTGGCGGCACCAGGTAGGTATTGGCGGGGGGCTGTCGTCCCATTTAAGTTGCAAGAGTTGTGGGTTATGGTCAGAATGTGTACGTCCCAGGTACTCTGTGTGCTTAACTAGTGGGAGCAGGGGGATGATACTACCACCCTGTTGAGGCACACATGCAGATCTTGTACTGTGGAATAAAAGGAATATACTTGTGTAATGGGGTTATGTAACCTCCATATGTCTGTTAGTGACCAATGTGTCAGCCACTCCCTGAGGTTCTGTGCGTTAGATGCAGTCACTGCCCGTGTCAGAGGGGAATACGATCTATCGAGGTCAACATCCAGAACCGAGTTGAAGTCCCCCCAATCAGCCAGGGTAACTCGCTCCAGTTGGCCAGTTTTTCCGTGAGGTGTCTGAGGAATGCGCTTAGGTCTGTATTTGAGGTGTATATTGAGCCCAGGAGCAATACTTGATAATTTTGCGTGCCTTGAACAAATATGTACCTCCTCTCTGAGTCTATGACTATCTCCTCTGCAGTGTGCGGGAAACCAGCTTTAACCCATATCATCACCCCTCTAGCTTAAGAGGAATATATTACATGCCTGAAAAAATAGCAAAGTGGTCATCTAATAATCTAGCTACTGATCGGACAAAATGTCCAAGATGCAATCTATACGCAGCTGATATAAAACATATGATCTTTACATGCCCAGAACTGGCAACATTCTGGCAGAAGGTTGCACAAGTTTTGTCTCAGAAGCTGGGGGTGGTAATATCCATTCCAACAATAGATATAATGATGGGTGGACCGAACATGAGATCCAAACGCGAACACCTGTTGACTATCTTATTGGTCTCTGCAAGACTGAAAATTGCTCGGGTTTGGATCTCACAAAAACCTCCATCGGTCATGGATTGGTGGGTGTTGGTCAGAGAGACATATGATATGGAACTAGCGCTAGCCAAACTGAGGGGAGTTTCTTTCTTTATGCAAACTTAATGTAACTTAGAGATCGTTGTTCCATGGTTTAAGTAATAATACTTGAAATTCATGTTAGTTTTTGTTTTTGCTTTCATCCCTATGTATGTAACCAAATATTTTGGTAATTATTCTTTTTCATGTGTATATATATTTTGAATATGATGCTTTATTTTTTCTTTTTTTCCCCTCATGTTGACAAATAAAAAAATGTTTAAAACAAAAAAGTTATAGGGGCCTAAGTGCGAACTACCCCAAATAGACAAAAAAAGGCTCAGCACGGGGGAGAAAGGCCAAGCAGTGAAGGGGTTAAACCTGTTTCACTATTGTGTCACCTTAATCCCCTGGACCCGCCCCAAATATGAGTCCTGGAGGTGGGCCCAGTGGATGACACTGCTGGTGCGGGAGTGGTGGGCACTCCCTTCATGGCACAAGGTACCCAGCCGGCCGTCTCAGGCCGGCCAAACCCCCAATGCTCAGCGAAGCTCTCTCCAGTCCCAGCTGTATTGCTGGGGCTGGAGGGAGCAGGCACAGGCTCCCAGTCTGCCTTGGAGTGCAAGTTGCCAGTGCTCCGGCCAATCCTGCAGCTGCTGTCATTTTTAAAAAATCTGTTTTTATTGGTTTTTGAACATTTTCAGTGTTGTATTATCACACGTTATACATAGGTTACTCATACGTAGTTAATTGGAGCACATTAAGATTGCTTTAGTACATACAGTGATTAAGGTATCCTGGAACACTGGGAACACAAGGGCATAACAACATCTTCAAATGTTCTGCATAGTAGGATAGTGTTACTCATGTTAGCTAGATAGAGTCAATCTCCTGGCTCTACTATTTCGTCCATATGGTATGCAGCCTCTCTGTTCCTGTCTCTCTAGTGTTGCTCGTGCCATTAAGGGCATGTTCTGGCTGCTTGTGGTCTAGGTGTGGCATGTGTGGTCCTGCTATTTCTTTCATCATGTATGTGTTTTCTAACAGATTGAACTTTTTAAAAGAGAAAAAAGGGGAGGGTTCATAACAATAAATGGGACCTGGTGATATGTGTGAGGTTCTCTGTAACAAATTAATAAGTGTTGTAGCTGAGATATCCTTGCCTTGTGTCTCAGGTCGTATGGGTGTACATGTCTGGTGTGCACTACATGATGTTTACTAGGTTGCGTGAGTAAGAGGTACATTGCCCAATGCCGTTAGCCGCTCGCCCATCTTTTGGAATGGTTTAGCTTTTTAGTCTGAACTGACCATGTACTTTTATTCGTCCCAGCCACTCTGCTGGCTCTGTGAAGGGCATTCGTCTCCATTGTAAGAGTTCAAAAGGATTGTGAGAAGTGCATTCCAACTATTTGCTATCAGGGTCTTGCGGAGCCCTAGTGTTTCTTCCCTGGGAAGTGCTACACTCTCTGCTTTTGCCCAAGTACGCATTGAGTGCCTCCACATTGTGATTTTTGTGGGCGAAAGGGGAGCCTTCCATTCCTTGGTGATTAGTCTCTTTGCCCCCACTATTCCAAAATCCAGGAACTGGGAAGTGACCTTGTTATTACGGGTCCTGTGGTGTGGGTGCAAAACATATGTGGGCCACTCTAGGGGGATGTCCCTGGCTGTGCACCGTGTTAGTTCATTTGCCACTACTTTCAAGTATTCAGTTAGTGTGGGACATCTCCAAAGCATATGCAGCAGGTCTGCATCTAGAAGCAAGCATCAAGGGAATTTAGCATCTTGGCGGCTAAAGTATTTGTTGATCTTTGCAGGTGTGAGGTATGCTCTGTGGACAATAAAAAATTGGATCTAACTAAAGCGCACGTTTTGAGGGATATAGATGGGGCTCTGCAGTACTGAGTCACATTCCGCATTAGAGAGTCATCTCCCAGTGACGTTTAAGGAGTGACAGGTCAGAGGCTGTGTGGTGTTGTAGCGAGGCAGCAAACCATTTTGTTAAGAGTCCTCCCTAACCCATGACGTGCAGGTATTGTATTGTGAGGTGTATGTTTAACCCTGCGGATATGTCCACCCAGCGGGTAGTTAATGCAGCTATGAGAGAATGGTGTAGTAAAAACTGTCCAAGGGTTGATCCTCTTCTGTTACAAGTGTGGTGTATGGGCGCAGAACTCCATCAAGATATAAGTAACCTAAGACTTGGATACCTGCGTCTTGCCACTGTTGTATTTCAGCTGCAGATGAGGTGTTCCTTCTAGTGGGAGGGCAGGGTCATATAGGGTGGTCGTTTGAGTTATGAAGAGTGTTATACAATAGTATTTGAATGCCACTCCTGGCAGTAGTGGGCTTGGTATTCTAGTGCTGGTGCATGGGTGAAATAGTTTTAGCAATTCAGGGAGCTGCACAGGGGGAGAGTGGTCACTGTATCTTCTCTGTGCCAATCTGCTAGCCATCTGGCTATCCACTGTAATTAGGTTGCCAAATAGTACTGTTCTAAATTTAGGACCCCCAGCCCTCCTTGATCTGTGGGCAAGTACAACTTCTGGATTGCCACTTGATGCCATGAGTTTCCCCATATAAAGTCTCGGATCAGGGCTTCTAAGAGACGGAAGTATGACTGGGGCTACATAATGGGAGATTAGTAAAATAATAAAGAAGCTGAGGGAGAATTAACATCTCTGTCAATGCCACCCGTCCAGTGATTGATGGCGGCAGAACTTTCCAGAAGGTCACTTGTGAACGGATTGCTGTTATGGCCTTGTCTAGGTTGCCATCAAGAAGGTCCTGTGAGTAGCGGTATATAGGTATTGCTACATAACGAAATGTGGTTTTGTATGGACCCGTTCTCCATTAAGCATGTACATGAGGTCTGTGTTGGGGAAACATCCTTTACAACGCAACTTTTACCACGCAGTGCCTTTACGACGCAACTTTTACAACGCAAACCATTACAACGCATTGCGCTGGGGGGGCGCTCTAGGATAGGGAATATATTTAATTTACTATCCAACACCTTCCTTACTATCCACGGGGACTGGAGTTGGAATAGTAAATTAAACTATTCACTATCCAGCACCCCAAAGCGCTATGCGTTGTAAAGGCATGCGTTGTAAATACCGCGATGTAAAGGCATGCGTGGTAAAAGCATGCGTTGTAATGTCATACATGCCTATGTTGTGTTCACTGAAGGAGTACAGACCAGATTTTGCGACATTTACCTTCACTCCTGATATGGTGGCAAATCTTTCAAGTATAGAGAACAACTGATGAGGCATATGGTGTATGTTCTTTATGTACAAAAGGAGGTCATCTGCGTATAATGTAACAACATGTGTGCCATCCCCTAGTGTGATCCCGCTACTTGTCTCCACTCTAAGGGTTGCTGCCAGTGGCTCAATTGCTAGGGTAAATAGGAGCGGGGAGAGGGGGCATCCCTTTCTCGTCCCTCTGCATATCTTTATCGAATCCGATATGTGTGGACTTGTATTCACCCATATCATTGGCGCATCATAAAGCAATCGGACCATGTTAGTAAAGTCGGCACCTTGGTTATATTTATCTAGCACTGCAAAAAGAAACTCCCACTCTAGTGAGTCAAATGCTTTTTCCAGGTCCAAGACCAGGCATCCCGCGTTTGGCAAATGGTTCTATGAATAGGTGGCCACTCTGAACAATAGTCTTAGATTGAAGGAAGTGCTTGGTGTATGAAGCCATTTTGATCTGAGTGGACTAGGGAGGGCATTATTGGCATGAGTCTCTCTGCTAATAATTTTGCTTGTATTTTGTAGTCCACGTTTAGGAGGGCTAGTGGTCTATAAGCCCCCATATCTGTTGCATCTTCATTTGGTTTAAGCAGGGATACCAATTTCGCCTCTCTCATGGATGGAGGGAGTCACTGTGCGGCGATTGCCTCTGTATACAGTGTGTTTAGATGTGGGACTAGTGCTGTAGTGTATGCCTTGTAAAATTCTACCGGCTGGCCGTCAAGTCCTGGGGTTTTCCCATTAGCGAGGGCAATGATTGCTGTCCTGATTTCTTCGGGTGCTCTTTGCTCCTTTAACTGTTGTATTTGGTCCAATGTCAGTGTGGGGGGTTGTAGCACATCTAAAGATTCAGGGAGTAAACTACTGTCTAGTGGCCTGTGGTACTTGTATATTTTAGTGTATTGTCTGGTCATCATTTTGTGTATTCCACGTTGTGTGTGGACTAGTCGCCCCATTGTGGTGTAAAGGGATTCTATGGGGTGGATAGTGTGTTCTTGACACAGGAGCCATGCCAATAGTTCACCTGCACAGTCTGCGGTAGCGTGAGTGCATGCTGAGTGTGCAGCATAGTAATGGCATCCAAGTTTCTCTAGAAAGTCTGCATGTTCTGCTTTCAGACTGTCTGGAATTTGTCTCTCCAACGGCACACTTGGTTTTGTGATCTAGAAGCTGTCGTTCTATCCGGCTCAGCCCATAAATAAGCTGTTCCACATTGATCCCAAGCAGTGGCATCTAAGAGTTACTTTGAATGCATCTCATTCCATAAGGGGGTCTACCGCGATGTACTCCTTCATCTCAAAATACTCTACTATGGATGCCACTAGGGATGCCCGAAAGCTTGGTCTTCCAGTGCTGTCGGCTGGAGGCACCAGGTAGGTATTGGCGGGGGGCTGTGGTCCCATTTAAGTTGCAAGAGTTGTGGGTTGTGGTCAGAATGTGTGCGTCCCAGGTACTCTGTGTGTTTAACTAGTGGGAGTAGGGGATGATACTACCACCCTGTTGAGGCACACATGCAGATCTTGTACTGTGGAATAAAAGGAATATACTTGTGCAATGGGGTTATGTAACCTCCATATGTCTGTTAGTGACCAATGTGTCAGCCACTCCCTGAGGTTCTGTGCGTTAGATGCAGTCACTGCCCGTGTCAGAGGGGAATATGATCTATCGAGGTCAACATCCAGAACCAAGTTGAAGTCCCCCCGATCAGCCAGGGTAACTCGCTCCAGTTGGCCAGTTTTTCCGTGAGGTGTCTGAGAAATGCGCTTAGGTCTGTATTTGAGGTGTATATTGAGCCCAGGAACAATACTTGATAATTTTGCGTGCCTTGAACAAATATGTACCTCCTCTCTGAGTCTATGACTATCTCCTCTGCAGTGTGCGGGAAACCAGCTTTAACCCATATCATCACCCCTCTAGCTTAAGAGGAATATATTACATGCCTGAAAAAATAGCGAAGTGGTCATCTAATAATCTGACTACTGATCGGACAAAATGTCCAAGATGCAATCTATACGCAGCTGATATAAAACATATGGGGGCAGATTTATGTTAACTGGCTCATCCCCAGGGATGCGCCAGTTAATATGCGCCACAGTGCGCCACTGCTCCGCCACCTATGGTGCGCCGCATTTACAATGCGGCGCACCATGGTGCAAGGCAGTGAAGATGCGTGACGCATCTCTCGGCGTACGGGCGGCGCATTGCAGGAGTCATGTCGCAAGTGCGACATGACTCCTGCAATGCACAGGGGCCACCTCTACAATGCATGGTGCGTCACCCTTACGCCTGCTTCAAGCAGGCGTAAGGAATTGACGTAGAAAGTGACTGAGTGAAATCTCATAGATTTCACTCAGCCACTTTTAGGAGGCGTTCCTGCGCAGGAACGCCCCCCCCTGCGCAGGAACGCCTCCTTATGGCGCAGGGCTTTCCAACGTGACGCATCTCCTAGATGCATCACGTTGTAAATAGGGCGCATTGTTTGCGCCGCCGTTGCGTCACATTAAGTGACGCAATTGCGGCGCAAAGAGGCGCAAGGGCCTCATAAATCTGCCCCATGATCTTTACATGCCCAGAACTGGCAACATTCTGGCAGAAGGTTGCACAAGTTTTGTCTCAGAAGCTGGGGATGGTAATATCCATTTCAACAATAGATATAATGATGGTGGACAGAACATGAGATCCAAACGCGAACACCTGTTGACTATCTTATTGGTCTCTGCAAGACTGACAATTGCTCGGGTTTGGATCTCACAAAAACCTCCATCGGTCATGGATTGGTGGGTGTTGGTCAGAGAGACATATGATATGGAACTAGCGCTGGCCAAACTGAGGGGAGTTTCTTTCTTTATGCAAACTTAATGTAACTTAGAGATCGTTGTTCCATGGTTTAAGTAATAATACTTGAAATTCATGTTGGTTTTTGTTTTTGCTTTCATCTCTATGTATGTAACCAAATATTTTGGTAATTATTCTATTTCATGTGTATATATATTTTGAATATGGTGCTTTATTTTTCTTTTTTCCCCCTCATGTTGACAAATAAAAAAATGGTTAAAACAAAAAAGTTACAGGGGCCTAAGTGCGAACTACCCCAAATAGACAAAAAAAGGCTCAGCACGGGGGTGAAAGGCCAAGCAGTGAAGGGGTTAAACCTGTTCCACTATTGTGTCACCTTAATCCTCTGGACCCGCCCCAAAGATGAGTCCTGGAGGTGGGCCCAGAGGATGACTCTGCTGGTGCGGGAGTGGTGGGCACTCCCTTCATGGCACGAGGTACCCAGCCGGCCGTCTCAGGCCGGCCAAACCCCCAATGCTCAGCGAAGCTCTCTCCAGTCCCAGCTGTATTGCTGGGGCTGGAGGGAGCAGGCACAGGCTCCCAGTCTGCCTTGGAGCGCAAGTTGCCAGTGCTCCGGCCAATCCTGCAGCTGCTGTCATTTTTTAAAAATCTGTTTTTATTGGTTTTTGAACATTTTCAGTGTTGTATTATCACACGTTATACATAGGTTACACATACGTAGTTAATTGGAGCACATTAAGATTGCTTTAGTACATACAGTGATTAAGGTATCCTGGAACACTGGGAACGCAAGGGCATAACAACATCTTCAAATGTTCTGCATAGTAGGATAGTGTTACTCATGTTAGCTAGATAGAGTCAATCTCCTGGCTCTACTATTTCGTCCATATGGTATGCAGCCTCTCTGTTGCTGTCTCTCCAGTGTTGCTCGTGCCATTAAGGGCATGTTCTGGCTGCTTCTGGTCTAGGTGTGGCATGTGTGGTCCTGCTTTTTCTTTCATCATGTATCTGTTTGCTAACAGATTGAACTTTTTAAAAGAGGAAAAAGGGGAGGGTTCATAACAATAAATGGGAACTGGTGATATGTGTGAGGTTCTCTGTAACAAATTAATAAGTGTTGTAGCTGAGATATCCTTGCCTTGTGTCACAGGTCGTATGGGTGTACATGTCTGGTGTGCACTACATGATGTTTACTAGGTTGCGTGAATAAGAGGTACATTGCCCAATGCCGTTAGCCGCTCCCCCATCTTTTGGAACGGTTTAGCATTTCAGTCTGAACTGACCATGTACTTTTATTCGTCCCAGCCACTTTGCTGGCTCTATGAAGGGCATTCGTCTCCATTGTAAGTGTTCAAAAGGGTAGTGAGAAGTGCATTCCAACTTTTTGCTATCGGGGACTTGCGGAGCCCTTGTGTTTCTTCCCTGGGAAGTGCTACACTCTCTGCTTTTGCCCAAGTACACATTGAGTGCCTCCACATTGTTATTGTGGGCGAAAGGGGAGCCTTCCATTTCTTGGTGATTAGTCTCTTTGCCCCCACTATTCCAAAATCCAGGAACTGGGAAGTGACCTTGTTATTACGGGTCCTGTGGTGTGGGTGCAAAACACATGTGGGCCACTCTAGTGGGATGTCCCTGGCTGTGCACCGTGTTAGTTCATTTGCCTCTACTTTCAAGTATTCAGTTAGTGTGGGACATCTCCAAAGCATATGCAGCAGGTCTGCATCTTGAAGCAAGCATCAAGGGCATTTAGCATCTTGGCGGCTAAAGTATTTCTTGATCTTTGCAGGTGTGAGGTATGCTCTGTGGACAATAAAAAATTGGATCTGACTAAAGCACACGTTTTGAGGGATATAGATGGGGCTCTGCAGTACTGAGTCACATTCCGCATTAGAGAGTGATCTCCCAGTGGCGTTTAAGGGGTGACAGGTCAGAGGCTGTGTGGTGTCATAGCGAGGAAGCAAACCATTTTGTTAAGTGTCCTCCCTAACCCATGACGTGCAGGTATTGTATTGTGAGGTGTACGTTTAACCCTGCGGATATGTCCACCCAGTGAGTAGTTAATGCAGCTATGAGAGAATGGTGTAGTAAAAACTGTCCAAGGGTAGTTCCTCTTCTGTTACAAGTGTGGTGTATGGGCGCAGAACTCCATCTAGATATAAGTCACCTAATACTTGGATACCTGCGTCTTACCACTGTTGAAATTCAGCTGCAGATGAGGTGTTTCTTCTAGTGGGAGGGCAGGGTCATATAGGGTGGTCGTTTGAGTTATGAAGAGTGTTATACAATAGTATTTAAATGCCACTCCTGGCAGTAGTGGGCTTGGTATTCTAGTGCTGGTGCATGGGTGAAATAGTTTTAGCAATTCAAGGAGCTGCACAGGGGGAGAGTGGTCACTGTATCTTCTCTGTGCCAATCTGCTAGCCATCTGGCTATACACTGTAATTAGGTGGCCAAATAGTATTGTTCTAAATTTAGGACCCCCAGCCCTCCTTGATCTGTGGGCAAGTACAACTTCTGGAATGCCACTTGATGCCATGACTTTCCCCATATAAAGTCTCGGATCAGGGCTTCTAAGGGACGGAAGTATGACGGGGGCTATATAATGGGAGATTAGTAAAATAATAAAGAAGCTGAGGGAGAATTAACATCTCTGTCAATGCCACCCATCCAGTGATTGATGGCGGCAGAGCTTTCCAGAAGGTCACTAGTGAACGGATTGCTGTTATGGCCTTGTCTAGGTTGCCATCAAGAAGGTCCTGTGAGTAGCGGTATATAGGTATTGCTACATAACGAAATGTTGTTTTGTACCATTGGACCCGTTCTCCATTAAGCATGTACATGAGGTCTGTGTTGTGTTCACTGAAGGACTACAGACCAGATTTGAGGACATTTACCTACAGTCCTGATATGGTGGCAAATCTTTCAAGTATAGAGAACAACTGATGAGGCATATGGTGTATGTTCTTTATGTACAAAAGGAGGTCATCTGCGTATAATGTAACAACATGTGTGCCATCCCCTATTGTGATCCCGCTACTTGTCTCCACTCTAAGGGTTTCTGCCAGTGGCTCAATTGCTAGGGTAAATAAGAGCGGGGAGAGGGGGCATCCCTTTCTCGTCCCTCTGCATATCTTTATCGAATCCGATATGTGTGGATTTGTATTCACCCATATCATTGGCGCATCATAAAGCAATCGGACCATGTTAGTAAAGTCGGCACCTTGGTTATATTTATCTAGCACTGCAAAAAGAAACTCCCACTCTAGTGAGTCAAATGCTTTTTCCAGGTCCAGGACCAGGCATCCCGCGTTTGGCAAATGGTTCTATGAATAGGTGTGAGGTTATGTCGTTTTCGACCCTGCTTCGCTAGAGCCGCCATTTTGTGTTTAGTCGCCATTTTATGTTGCCTCACTCAGGCAGCACGGCTAACGCGGTAAAATGGTCTTTCTGCCTTTTTCAGCTGCTCCATGTTTTTCTCGTTAAAGAACAAACTTTGTCCTTGTGCGCGATACTGATGTCAGGGTCTGGCCGAGTTCGCAAAGCTGTGTCTAGACTGATTAATCCATGTCTTACTCCGCTGTTTGGGTCCCACCATTCTTCTCTACCTTATCCTATTTAACTGGCCTTCACTATTCTCTTCGTGTGTTCTCTTGTTACATAGCCCTTCTTTTGAAGCATTCTACACATGTTTTGCCACCTGCAAATTGAATTACGGGCATCAGTGTTGATTAACCTGAAGGGAGAAGAACACACGGGGTCTGAAAGGAGGGTGTGTTTTAGACATTCGATAGCTTGTTTTCGAACTATTCCTATTTGTCAGTTTTGTGTATATTGGGAGTTGTCATTGTAAACTTGTGTTGTATAATAGACTGTGCGCCACGGATTGAAGTGGCAGTCTCTTGAGAACCTACCTGTGCGGTACTTCTTAGATAACTGTGCTTAGCTGCAGCTAATAAAACTACTTTTCTACGCCTAACAGAGTGTCTCGTGTCTCTGTCGATCGAGGCAGGTGAACTTGGAGATTTTAGGCGTACCCTGCGCCGCCTGGCCCATAAGGTCAGGTTCGCCAATTGGCGATAGTAGTTTTTGCCCGAGAGTCGTGAGGAGCTTCGCAAGAAAATTCCGGAGGATTTCGCGAACCACGTGAGCGACCCCTGCATGTCGAAGTGGACCGAAGGTCTTTTGAAGCGTGGCTACTCCTTCCCGACGGCTGCGGACGACTGCTGCCCTAACTGTAGCCCTGCCTTGGCCCTTTGGTGATGATTGGTATCGCGAGACGTTAGACGGACATCTGTTGGCATGAGAAAAGCATTTAGTTAAGTATTTGTGGGTAGCGCCCACTCTCTTTGTTTTTGTATTTTGTTATTCGATTAGCGCGCTAACCGAAGCCAAGGGGTAAGTACGCTTGTGGTGTGACTCTATTGTCTGAAAATCCCTTGACGTTTGTAAGGAAGTCCAGTTCGTTACGAAATGCCTGGATTTAGTAAGTTTAAGAAATGTTGTTGTTTTGGTTGTTCTAGGGATTCCCGGCTGGATGTATGACGTTACAACGCAGGCTATTACAACGCCTGCCTTTACAACACGGTTTTTACATCGCAAACCTTTACAACGCATAGCGCTTAGAGGTGCTGGATAGTGATAAGTTTAATTTTCTATTCCAACTCCAGTCCCCGTGGACACTAGGGAAGGTGTTGGATAGAATATTAAACGTATTCCCTATCCTAGAGCGCCCCCCAGCGCAATGCGTTGTAATGGTTTGCGTTGTAATGACCGCGTTGTAATGGTAGTGCGTTGTAAAAGTTTTGTTGTAAAGGTTGTTCACCTTCCCGGCTAGAGGATTCTTGTCCGATTCCTCCAGTTGGAACTCCTACTTACGAACTTTATTCAAAGCATGGTCTGGGTCCTATTGTTTTTAATGAAACATGGATCCGATACACTAAGAAGGATGGTGTTTTACAGTGGCCACAAAATGGTTCTTTTGAGCCTGATATATTAGATAATTTGGAAACGATTCTATTCAAGAGAAAAGCCCGGCCGGCAATGTTTGACTCCTTTCGCCGATGGCGTAAGGAAGCCAAACAGAAAGAAATTAAGCAAATGAAGAAAGATAAGAAAGAGCAGAGTATGTCGATTCTACAGGCTGCCCAACAA
Organism: Lissotriton helveticus; assembly: GCF_964261635.1. Lineage (NCBI taxonomy): Eukaryota > Metazoa > Chordata > Amphibia > Caudata > Salamandridae > Lissotriton > Lissotriton helveticus. Next base: position 710,009,979 of record NC_136070.1, read on the forward strand.
TTTAAAAATGATGAAGCTGATCAGGTGATTGAGGTATCAGAAAGACAACATCGTATGGCAATAGATAGATGCTATCCTGTGTTACCTACTGTATCAAAGAGTAAAAGTCCTGATGATGATTCTTTTATGTCCCATTTGTTGACATTACCTCGACCTTATGTGTTAGGTGCTAATGCACCGCCATTGCAGCCTGCTGTTAATCCAGCTGCTCCCGTTCCTGCACAGTTGCCTATTCCTGTGATTCCACCTCCGCCCCCTTTGCCAGCGACATCTGTACCCCAATCTCCTGTGCCTCAGCCTTCCCCATCTGTCGTTTCCTTTGCTACAGATTCTTCATCTATTTTACAGAATACGTTGTCTCCTGTTTTGGTGTCAGATTCTCCTACAGCTCGACAACGTTTAGTCGATACTGTTGCAGGTCTTTTGTCGCCTTTTCTTGGGCCTCTTTATTTTTCTCCTGTGTCGCCTAGGAGACAATCCCGTAGTCAGTTTCCAGATTTGGAAGAACGGACTAAATTAGATTCTCTTGCTCGTAATTGGATTATGAGTAGTGTACAATATAGTGTACGTGATATTTTAGATGCTTTCCTGCAATGGAACGCGCCCACACAGAGGTACGTATTTAATGTTATGTGCAATACTCTGATTAAAGAATGGGGAGATGTGGATCTAGATTCACCTCCTCAGGATTTATTCGAAATACAGGATCAATTTGATAAGGGAATTATTGTGGGTCCTGCTGTAGAGCATGCTGTTCGGAAGCTTGTTACTTTTCGATCCGCCTTTTTCTCTCAAAATTCTCTTGAACCTGATCCCGCGGTTCGTCGTAAGACGGCACAATATCCTATGCGAGAAGTTCCTCCGATATGGAGAGATGAGGTTCCTCAAGCAGGTGCTAATCCTGGCGTTCCTGCTCATTTTCAGCGTATATGGGTACATGACCCTTGGAAAAGGTCAGAAGTATTGGCACTTAAACAGTCTTTACCGGACCCTCGTAAGAATCCTGCTGGGTATTATAAAGAGCTGTCCCAGACTGTTGACGCTTGTGTTATGAATTTGGCAGATATTGACTTACTTATGGGAAATATAGTCCCACAAGCAATATGGACCAAGATTCGTAGGCAGGATCATGCTGCAGCTTTAGGTGGTGATTGGGCTGCCATTACAGCTGCGGATGCAGGACAATTAGGTGGTGCCATACCGGATGTCTTGATTACGGAATTACCTGGAAGAATAATAGATTTGATGAAAACTATGATGCCTGCGGTGCGCGTCAATTGGGATAAGTTAGCGGCGTGTAAGCAAAAGACGGATGAAAGTGTCTCCGACTTTTTTACTCGTTTCGAGGAGACTTTCATCGACCATAGTGGGCAAGACATGAGTACTGAAGGTGGACAGCGATTATTCGTAGACAAATTTGTTTTTAATTTACTTCCGGAATTATCGCATAAATTAAAACAATCGGAGAGTTTGTGGGCTGTCTCTTCCACTGCTCAGATATTGGCTACTGCTCAATATTATGAGAATAGGGATAAGGAAGATAAGGAGAAAGCGGAGAAAAAGACTAAAGACTTAACAACGAAGGTTCTTCTGCAACAGGCTTATCCCCCTCGTTCTGCTCAACACCAATTTCCACAGCCCCCGCAGTTTCAGAGGTTGTTACAGAAGCCAGTACCCTCAGTTCCACGAGTTCCATTGGGCCCTATTCAGTGTGCCTACTGTAAGGAAGATGGTCATTTCAAGAATGCTTGTCCGATTTTATTGCAGCGGTATGGTGGACCATTAGCGTCACGGGGTCGTGGTGATTCTCGATCCATATCCAGAGGTAGGCGTCGTGGTGCGTTGACACAGGAACGACGTCCCTCTCCCCCTCAGGATTCTACAAATTACTTTGATCAGCAGAATTCTCAATCTGCACAATACTACAATGATGACTATTGTTTTGATAATGAGGACGTTGATTTTCATACTAGCTAGGACAGCCATAGGCAAAGTAAGGGAGGCGTATCAGTTCCAGTAGACAGGAAGGTCCTTATGTTAATGTTATGGCATTAGGTGTTACAGAACCATTTCTCTTGGATACTGGTGCTATGAGAAGTTCCATAATGCACTCTAAACTCCCTGGGGCACCTTTGTCTGGCTTAACAAATGTTTCTGTGGGATTCTCTGGCGCCCCAGTTTCAAATCATATTTCTTGCCCTTTGCCCATTTCCATTGGCCCATACGATTTGGAAGCTCCACTCCTTTTAACAACAGAATGCGGAGAGAATTTATTGGGTTTGGACTTATTGAAACGTTTGCATGCTACACTGTATTGTTCACCCTCTGGTGTGCACCTCACTTTGGGTGATAAACTGACTTCTCCGATGTATGTATCTAAAGAACAGCTACCACTCGAGTTGCGTTTACTTCCTGCTATACTTTGGGCTGTGGGTCCGAATGATGTTGGCTTATTGCAAATTCCACCATATGTGATTACTGTTAAAGTCAATGTTAAGATGCCACGAGTTCCTCAATATAAAATATCTAGTGATGGTGAGACAGCTTTGTTGGCCATTGTTCATGATTTGGTTCAGAAGGGTGTGGTTGAAGAGACTAGAGGAAATGTTTGCAATAGCCCTGTTTTACCTATTCTCAAACGTACTGATCCCTCTCAGCCACCCGTGTACCGTTTTGTAATTGATCTTCGAGAGGTCAACAAAATTGTTGTCCCTCAGTTTCCTGTTGTGCCAGACATAACGGCCTTGCTTACTATGATTCCTGCTTCAGCGGTCTGGTTCTCGGTTATTTATCTTAAGAATGCTTTCTTTAGCATTCCTATTGCTGAAGAAAGTAGGGATCTCTTTGGCTTCTCTCTCGGAGGCCGAAGCTTCCGGTTTAAGTGTGCACCTCAGGGCTATTGTGAAAGTCCTTCCATATATAGTCAAGCTTTAAAGTCTCAGCTTGACACCTTTTCTTTGCCCTCAGGTGCTACTCTTATCCAATATGTGAATGATTTATTGATCACTGCTGATTCGGAAAACGTCTGTAAAAATGCAACTGTGTCGCTCTTACGACATTTGTCTGATTTACATCATAAAGTGTCATCTTCCAAGTTACAATATTGTCGAAAAGAAGTTACCTATTTAGGTCATCTCTTGTCGAAGGAGGGAAGGCCATTGACTCCAGAACGTATCCATGCAATTGCACGGATGCCTGTACCGTCCACACAAAGAGAAGTGCGTGCTTTCTTAGGCATTACCTCTTACTGTAGACAGTGGATTCCAAATTTTTCCCTACTTTCTAAACCTCTGTTGGCACTTACACTTAAAGATACGCCCCAACCTCTGCCTTGGACTGATGAATGTCAAAAGAGTTTTTCAGATTTACGTACTGCCTTGTGTTCTGCTCCTGTGTTGGGTACTCCAAATTACAGTAAACCTTTCACGCTCTATGTCCATGAAAGGGAAGGTTGCACGTTATCAGTACTGACGCAACAATTCGGTGACAAACAAAGGCCGTGTGCCTATTTTTCTGCAACATTAGATCCAGTAGCTAAGGCATTACCTAGTTGCCTTAGAGCAACAGCAGCAGCGGCAATTTCTATTCGTCAATCCGCTGGACTAGTGTTAGATCATACTCTTAATGTTATGTTTTTTTTTTTGTTTTTTTTTTAGTCCTCATATGCCGTAAGGATATTCTCAAAGTCAGTGATTCCAACCACCCTCTGCAAGAATGCAGAGGGGTCCCTTTTTAGACTCTGACGATCCTTATAGGTGCGCTTTCTGCAGATACCCAAGTGCGTCCATAGCAGAACTGCAATATACCGGCTCAATTCAGTTCTACCGAGTATCGAGGCCCATGAACTGATCTTAGGGTAACTCCGTCTGCAAAAAGGCATAATCATTGGACAAAGTTATTTACATCCTATCCAACCAATTAATACATGGGTTCCAGAAATGCTTCCTTCTTTTCCATACAACCTTATCTAAATTAAGTGTATGTCTGATTGCCCTAATCCAATCAATATACAAAGGTGATTTATCACTCACCCAAAGTTTACATATTTCTCTGCGAGCAAGAATTATTAAATAAAGAGACAGTTTGTTGGTATCTTGAGAGAGTTCATCATAATTACCAAATAATCCAAAGAAAACTAGTAATATACTGACCTGTATATCAAAATTAAAAAGTGATTTCATACCTTCTTCAATCTCGGCCCAAAAAATCTTTAAATTAGGACAGGTTAAAAACATATGGAGATCGTCCGCCTTCTCCAACTTACACTTTGGACAGCATGGAATAGAGCCTTTAGAAAACTTAGCCAATCTAGCCGGAGACCAATAGACTCTATGGAGGGAAAAGAGATGGTTTCGCTTTAAATTGGCAGGTGAGACTGTCAGATATAGTAAGTCAAAAGATACTTGCCATATAGTCTGCAAGTCGACATCTAGGTCATGATTTTTCCAAAGATGCTCCGGTAGGCTAAACTCCCCATCCTCTGCTTCTAAGATTGTCCAATAAAGCACCGATGTTTTAATTTTCCTTGCTTTATTCAATAAGAGTTCTTCCAAAGCAGAGTTTACACCAATCTGAGTTAACTTATCCTGAGCCCAACTTTTAATTTGTAAGTATTTAAACTTGGATAAGTTATTGTCAGTAAGCGTGAGGATCTCCTCCCAACTCAAAAGAACTCCTTCCGGAATTATCTGGCCCCATGCATTCAAATCAGCTGCCCGTAGAGGCAATGCTAAAGAATCTTTGGTCCATTCTGGCGAGCCTGCGAATCCCAGATTGGAGCCATCGCAGAGTAATATGAAATATTCAACGCCCTTCTCATTCTTGCCCATACATAGGCCATATCTCTAAGGACTTTTAACCGAACTTTTTTGAAAAAACGGACATCACCGAACTTAAACAAAAATCCATGAGTTCCTTCCTGGAGCTCAGAAAGCATAATCTGGAACATATTATCTGTTTCTGTCATTGTTGGAGAGTCGAATAGCCTGATTCCTGCCTTGATCAGTAAAGTCCAGGAATAGAGTTTCAGATCCGGTGCACATAGTCCGCCTTTACATTTACGTCTACGTAACTTCTTCCATGCGATTCTTATGCCCTTTGAGGCCCAAATAAAAGTGTTCCATTTAGCTTGAATTTTATTTAGCTGGGCTTCACTAAAGGCAAGTGGAACGTTCTGAAAAATAAAGATTAATTTAGGTAACAACATCATTTTGATCATATTAACCCTACCAATCAAGGTCAAAGGAAGAAGTGCCCAACCTTTCAATGCTTCCTCACTTTCCCGCTCTACTTTTATAAGATTTTTTTCCGCTATTAGGTTTATATCCTGCGTAATTTGGATTCCCAAATATCTTATTTCCTGCTTTAAAATTAGAATATTTGGTAAAGTTCTAACATTCCAAAACATGCATTCTGTTTTGGCCTGATTGATTTGATAACCTGAAATTTGACCAAAATGAGACGCGGCACTATAAATAAAAGAAATAGCATTAATTGGATCTGCTGTATATATCATCATATCGTCAGCATATAAAGAAACTTTTTTTTCCCAATTATTAAATTTAAATGGTAAGATGCGCTGGTCTTGTCTTATATTTTCTGCCAATGACTCAATATATAGGTCAAAAAGCAAGGGTGAAAGCGGACAACCCTGTCTTGTGCCTCTGTTAATTTTTATGGGAGAAGATAGATTTCCATTAATTAATACTCTAGCAGTTGGTGCTTGATAGAATGCCGCAATAGATCTACAAAAATTCCTACCTAAATTGCACCTTTCTAAGACCCTGGTCAGGAAAACCCAATTGACACGATCAAACGCCTTAGTAGCATCTAATGTTATGACCGCGAGTGGGATTTTGTGCAAAGTAGCGAGATCGATTGAACCTACTAGTGCTTGGGTTAAGTCTTGTATAGATCGCCCTCTAACAAATCCCTTTTGGACAACGTGTAGCAGGCTAGCTGCTACCCCATTTAATCTCTCTGCCAGTATTTTCGCCATCAATTTGTAATCAGAATTGAGCAGAGAGATGGGTCTATACGAATCACACTGTGATGGTACCTTCAATGGTTTAAGAATAAGCACAACTGTAGCCTCATTCCATGAAGGAGGAATTTGACCCCCTTCCTCGAAAATATAAGTAAAGAGCTTTTGTAGAACGGGAGTAATTATAGGAGCCAAGATCTTATATACCTCCGCCGGCAATCCATCCGGACCTGAAGCCTTACTTTTTTTGGCGGAGTTTATTGCCAACATTATTTCATTTGAGCTAATTCCCCTATTTAAATTCTCCGATCTCTGGTCATCTATCTGACGAAGAGCATATTTATCCATCCATGCCCGAATATTTTCATGATCAGGGTTTAAGTCCTCATTATACACTGTGCAAAAATGTTGATAAAAGGCCTGTTCGATATCTGTGCTGTTTTCTGTGACCTCAGCCATGGTATCTATCTGAACTCCCTTGATAGTGTTCCTCTTCTGCTCTTTCTTAGCTTTCCAAGCAAGCAGCTTGCCGCTGGTCTCCCCATACTCAAAGTGGGCCAGAGAACTAGCCTGCCAACGTTGTCTAAGCCTCTCATCCAAAACCTGTTCAAGTTGTAATTTACAGGCAATCAACAAGGGGGAAGCCAGCCACTGCTACTCTTACTGCAACTCTTACTGCAACTGCAGCCGCAGATTCTTCATCATTGATAGGGGCAAAGTCTAAGGCGAAACTTTCTAAAAAGGCTGGGAAAAAGAACACCTCTAAGGCACAGAAGGCAGTGATAAAGGTCAAGTCTACACCTTCACTGAAAACGTACTTTAAGACGGTCCCCACCGTGTTGGAAGTTAAGCATCCAGGTGAGCTCTCTTTACAAGGAACTGCAGGAGCCCTCCAGACATCAAATAGATATTATCCTTTGGAAAACTTAGAAGAGGATCTTGGGCTGGAACAGTCAGACGTTTCAGAGCTCACCAAGATGGAGACTCTGGGGAAGGTGGGGAACAAGGGAAATGATGAAGAGGTCAGTAAGGAGACAGAAGGGGCTAATATTGTAAGAAGTAGCAGCAGGGAGGACTTAAATGCTATGCCTCCAGAAATCGGGGGATTAGACAATTCTGATCAGTCTGTTTTATTGATGCTACAGGCCTTAAATCATGAGGTTAAATGTGGTTTCCTTGAGTCTCAAAAAAATCAGCAAGATATAAAAGTATATTTCGAAAAACTGGAAGGAAAGTTTGATGCATTGGCAACACGAACAGCAGATCTGGAGAGCACTGTGTCAGATCTTAAATTACTTACAATACAGCACACCAAAAAAATTGATGCTCTCACTCATGGAGAATTAGCATATCAAGATAAACTGGAGTCGCTTGAAAACGCGCAAAGAAGAAATAATTTGCGCTTACTAAAAGTCCCCGAAGGGGCAGAAGGGGGAAACATAAAAGAGTTCGTTGTCAAATTGATAAAACAAGCAACCCAAATCGAGATTTCAGAAGAGGAACTTTCAAGAGATATTCAACGAGTACACAGAGACCCTTTCAGACAAAATCCTAACAAGACTAGGCCTCGGAAAATATTAGTTCATTTTCTGACATATACGATAAAAGAGGAGATTCTTAATAGAGCATTGAAAGCAAATTCATTGTCAGCGGAAGGAAGCACTTTCCAGATTAGATCAGATGTGTCCTCGATTACAGCATCTAGGCAATGGGAGCTTGGCAAATTATTGGATCCTTTTAAGCAGCTAGGCGCCACAGCTCAATTAAAGTTTCCTGCGTCATTGAAAGTGATGTACAAAAACAAAATGAGAATCTTCAAAAGGGTTGATGAGGCTGAAGAGTATCTCCAACTAGTTATACAGGACAGTAAAACCACACCGGGCGAACAATGAACTATTCAAGACTTAACAATTATTATGCTATGCCTGAGGATATAAATCAATAAACTACGGGCGTCCGGACATCGGAGATGGAGTCTCAATGGCCAGGAGTTGGCCAAGGAAAAGGAGGGGGGTTCTCCAGGGGAGCACGGGAGGGAGTGGATCTAGACAGGGGTGGGGGAGGAAGGGGCACCGGGTGGGGAGCATTTGGGAAAAAAACAAAAAAAAAGTTCCAAGTATGCCAAATAGGATAATTAACTCTTTATTTTCATTAGGACAAAATGTCTCAGGATAGAGTTACTTCGTCAGCATATATTAAGTTCTTGTCATGGAATCTGAATGGGTTGAGAGTTAAATATAGAAGGGAGAGGATTTTTCAATATTTAAAGGATGCGCCGGAACATGTCTTTATTCTACAAGAGACACATTCTACTGAAAAGGAGCTGAGAGATATGTGTAGTAATAGGAAATGGATTCAGCATGTGATAACGACCACACAGCAGACTACAAACAAGGGAGTTGCTATATTGATTAAGGAGAATCTGGATATATCCTTAATAAAGTCAAGAGTGGATAGTAAAGGGAGGTGGGTGATAGTTAAGATCAAATATAACACACATAATTTCACAGTTGTAGGATATTATGGGCCAAATTTAGATGATACACTCCCTTTGAAAGAACTTTTGGTGGAACTCTTAGATTTTGATGATCCTTTAATTTTTGCAGGGGATTTTAATTTAGTCTTAGACCCACACTTAGATAAATCCCATAAACTCAAATATTTGCATAATCCTAAAACGAGACTATTATTATTAAATGCAATAAAACAGTATGGCTGGAAAGATATATGGAGGAAGAGAGCAGGCAAATATAAGGAATACACCTTTCATAACAAGAAGCTTCGGCACAAATCTAGATTAGATTTTTTCTTAGTAGCACAGCAACTTTGTCAGTCTGTCAAAGAGGTTAAACACGTTGGTGCCCATATCTCAGATCATTCGGCTGTTTCTCTATCTCTCAAATTACCAGACATACAGAAGGTTAGAAGATATACTGTAGATAGGAGCATTCTTTTGGATAAAGAAATAGTAGCGACTCTGCTTTTTGAATCAGACGAGTTTTTTAAAACTAACTTAGAAACAGCTACGATCCCCATAGTTTGGGACACATATAAAGCTTTTTTAAGAGGACTATTATTAGCTCTGCAATCTGCTAAATATAAAATGTATAGAGCAAAGATTACCCAGATTGAGATTAATATTAAAGCTTTAGAATCTGGGTTATTTGATCCAAGCTCTTCAACTTCAGACAATATTAAGGAAGAGTTGACTCTTAATGTTATGTTACCACATGCAGTAGATACTCTTCTTAACAGGACGAAAACTCAGCACTTAATGAGTGCTCGCTTGTCTGGATATGAGTTGACACTTCTAGCTAGTCACATACACATAAAAAGATGTAATGTTCTGAATCCAGCAACATTGTTGCCTATTCTGGACACGAACCATATACAAGATCAGCATGATTGTTTTCTTCGCACTGAGGAAGAAACGAAGGGTCGAATAGATCTGAAGGATACACCACTTGTGGACCCGGATGGGATCCTATGGGTAGATGGGTCTTGTTTCAAGCTTTCTAATGGCGAAACCACAGCTGCTTATGCAGTAACGACTTTGTACACTGTGGTAGAAACTGCACGCATTTCGCATAATTCAGCGCAAGCTGCAGAATTGATTGCGTTGACAAGAGCATGTGTGTTGGCGAAAGGGAAAAGAGTGACTGTCTATACTGACAGTCAGTATGCATTTGGCGTTGCCCATAGTTTTGGTCGTTTGTGGAGGGAAATAGGATTCTTTACCTCCCACGGCACCAAGATACAGCATGGTCAGTTGGTAACTGACCTTCTTGAATCACTTGCTCTGCCTACTCAAATAGCGATTGTGAAGTGCAGTGCGCATAAAAAGATTACTGATGACGTGGGTCAAGGAAATGCATTTGCAGACGAGATAGCGAATGAGACAGCGAGGAATGTTGAAAGTCGCATGTATGTTGCGGGCCCTGCTAGATGGGTCGCAGAAGCTGGTATGTGTGAAGACACAGTGGAAAGTGTGAAAGTGATTCAGAAGGAGGCCGCCGAGAAAGAATTAAGTACGTGGAGAGAGAGTACGGGAATGTTGGATAGTATGGGATGTTGGACGGAATTGTCAGAACATCAACGATGTTTGCTACCAGATGCGTATGTACTGCCTGTAGTTACTATGGCCCATGGACCAGCCCATATTAATGCAAGGGGTATATGTAAGCTTTTAGCTCCAGTATGGCAGAATGAGGGTATTCCTAAATGTGCAGAAAATGTGGTGAAACATTGCATTGTTTGTTTGATGCACAATCCAGGAAAGGGAACCCCAACTCCAGCAGGTCACTTTGCACCCCCTACGTACCCATTCGAGGTACTGCAAATAGACTATATCCATATGGAACGCTTTAACAATCTTAAGTACGTCCTGGTGGTGGTTTGTGCATTTTCCAGATGGATAGAGGCCTACCCCCTAAAGGACAACACTGCCTTGTCCACTGCAAAAATACTTTTGAAGGAATTCTTCCCGAGATTTGGTTTGCCGCTCATTGTCTGGAGTGACAATGGAAGTGAATTTGTAGGTCAAATTATGCAAAAGGTGTGTGTAGGTTTAGGCATTAGGCAGAAATTCCATGCGGCAAACCATCCTCAGTCAGCGGGTCTGGTAGAGTGCTATAATGGCACTCTCAAACTTAAGTTAGCAAAGATTCAGGCCAGCACGGGCCTTTCTTGGCCTGATGCCTTGCCTTTGGCACTCCTTTCAACTAGAACGACTGTTCATTCTCGTTTGGGGCTTAGCCCATACGAGATTGTGTTCGGACGCCCAGCTAATGTCTGGCGAATCCCCAGACCCAAAAAGTACTCAGATATTCCATACCCGCTGTTGGTTGACTATTTGCATGATCTCACCACTAAATTGCATGTTATTCGTCAACAGGTCCAAAACGCTTTACCGGAGGCCTCCTCAGATCCCGGATACTCCATCCAGCCTGGGGACTGGGTGTGTCTGAAGAACTTCCAGAGGAAGAAGAACTTGGAACCTCGCTGGGGGCCGCCGAGACAAGTGTTACTCACAACTCGTACAGCTGTCAAGGTCTTGGGAAAGAAAAATTGGATCCACGGCGTGCATTGCAAAAGGGTACCATTGACCAGTGGGTCCGAGAAGGTATCGGTGATAGTGAGTGCGAAAAGGTACCCAGCTTCGTACCGTTCAGCAGTGCACGCCTGGATTGGACTAGCTCAGAGAAGGAGGACGATGACGTCTTACAGGAAGCTGTACCTGTGCATCTGAGACTTAACCCTACAGATCCCGAACATTTATTCAAGGACCAAACAACGCCTGGAAAGAGACGATACAATCTGAGAAAGAGATTGCCTAAAGACAATTAATTTTGGTTTCCTTTAATTCTGTTTATAAAGAAACGTTCCTTTTTCTCCCTTTATCCATCAAGTTGCAGGGTCACGGTAGGAGTCTTGAGCTGTGACCTGAATAGTGACTAGGTCAACAGGACTTGCAGTGTCATAGGACGGCTAACAATCACAGCCAAGTGATTAAGGAAGATTATCGTGAGCAACGCCTTTAGAGTAATGGATAGTACAGGGAAAGGAAGTGATATTAAAATGATGAAGAGAGCTCATTATAAACAATTATTATTCGGTCGTTGTGGCGGAGCACTATGTGTTTTGGTGTGTTTATGTAGTTTATTAGCATGCATAGGATGGCTTATTCACGTCCTGCAGTTGGTACCTGTTCCCGCTTCTGCCCCTCTAAATCCCTCTACTACTGTTTCTCCGCATAAATTTTACTCACTCCCAGATCACGAGCAAATGAGAAGAATGGAATATCTTAATAATTCGTTCATTCAACTGTTACACCAGCATCAATTGATAGTAAATGTTACTGATTGTTGGGTCTGTGGTCTCATACCACATAATACACAAAGAGGGATGCCGTATCTAGTCCTCCCCTTTTCATATGAAGGTTCTGCTTGGGCCTATCTGGCTATGTTTTCCAATGCATACCAGAACTTACTTCGATACCCTTCTGGTGGATCCTATAATGGTGGAGTGGATTTCAGTCACAGTTCTTTGATAAAGGGTATTGTAACGATGGCAAAGATTGCTGACATTATTAAGATTCCCAAAGACGAGAAGAGAGCATACGATGGGTGGAATATAACTCGTTATACTCTCAGTCTCACCGACAAGCTTAAGCAACAGAGTTCTACACCGATTTGGGTACTACCCCAAAGAGGTCGTTTGTGCTTGCAAATAAATGGCCAGAATACCAAAACTAAGCAAGAGAGGAGCAATTGCTCCCATACTTATGTCTATACTCCTTCTACCCCGCACCATTGGTGGCATCGCAAGGTACATATTTCATCTGTTATGACAAAGCTTATACATGGCTTCCCCCATACTTCTCGGGGACGTGTTATATAGCTTTTCTCCTCCCTCCTACGTACACTGCTCCAGCTGATTATCATAAAAAGAGAGTTGCTAGAGGAGTTGTAGATTCGGAAGATACAGCAGGGCAAGAAGGAGGGGATTTTCTGAAAGGGTTTCTTCCCTTTTGGGGTCCGATGGCCAATAGCAAAAATATCAGACAGTTGGTCCGCGTGGTTGATGCTACCATCAATGTAACTTCCGGAGCATTAAAGAATTTGACTGCTGAGCTTCAGGCGGATCGACTTATGGGTCATGACTTTACAGAATAGAATGGTTTTAGACATAGTCCTTGCAGATAAAGGAGGAGTCTGTAAACTGCTTGGATCCAGTTGTTGTATTTATATTCCTGGCAATGCCCCTACAGTATACCAAGCCATCTCTAAGCTACATGTCATCTCTGAGTCTATTCACCAAGATACTGGAGATTGGTCTGTGATGGGATGGTTTTGGGGACTACTGTCCACTTGGGGATGGAAAGTGCTAACTTTCCTTGGAATGATTTTAGCACTCGTCTTTTCTTGTTGTCTTTGTCTACAGTGTGGTCCAGCCATCTGTGGACTTTGTGCCACGATCTGTGTCTCCAAACCAGTAGCACAGCAGACAGAACATATCAAGATGATGGTGCAACAACATCTCAGTGACCTCATGACCATTGATATCTTCTCAGACTAAAATGGGTTCCTTTGTGCATTGCCTGAGTATTGGAAAAGGAGGGTCTGAGGTTACTTAGTTTTCGGCCCTGCTTCGCTACAGCCGCCATTTTGTGTTTAGTCACCATTTTATGTTGCATCACTCAGGCAGCACGGCTAACGCGGAAAAATGGTCTTTCTGCCTTTTTCAGCTGCTCCATGTTTTTACCGTTAAAGAACAACCTTTGTCCTTGTGTGCGATACTGATGTCAGGGTCTGGCCGAGTTCGCAAAGCTGTGTCTAGACTGATTAATCCATGTCTTACTCCGCTGTTTGGGTCCCACCATTCTTCTCTACCTTATCTTATTTAACTGGCCTTCACTATTCTCTTTGTGTGTTCTCTTGTTACATAGCCCTTCTTTTGAAGCATTCTACACATGTTTTGCCACCTGCAAATTGAATTACGGGCATCAGTGTTGATTAACCTGAAGGGTGAAGAACACACGGGGTCTGAAAGCAGGGTGTGTTTTAGACATTCGATAGCTCGTTTTCGAACTATTCCTATATGTCAGTTTTGTGTATATTGGGAGTTGTCATTGTAAACTTGTGTTGTATAATAGACTGTGCACCACGGATTGAAGTGGCAGTCTCTTGAGAACCTACCTGTGCGGTAATTCTTAGATAACTGTGCTTAGCTGCAGCTAATAAAACTACTTTTCTACGCCTAACAGAGTGTCTCTTGTCTCTGTCGGTCGAGGCAGGTGAACTCGGAGATTTTAGGCGTACCCTGCGCCGCCTGGCCCATAAGGTCAGGTTCTCCAGGTGGCCACTCTGAACAATGGTCTTAGATTGAAGGAAGTGCTTGGTGTATGAAGCTAGGGAAGGCATTATTGGCATGAGTCTCTCTGCTAATAATTTAGCTTGTATTTTGTAGTCCACGTTTAGGAGGGCAAGTGGTCTATAAGCCCCCATATCTGTTGCATCTTCATTTGGTTTAAGCAGGGATACCAATTTTGCCTCTCTCATGGATGGAGGGAGTCACTGTGCGGCGATTGCCTCTGTATCTCTGTATACAGTGTGTTCAGATGTGGGAATAGTGCTGTAGTGTATGCCTTGAAAAATTCTACCGGCAGGCCGTCAAGTCCTGGGGTTTTCCCATTGCTGTCCTGATTTTTTCGGGTGCTATTTGCTCCTTTAACTGTTGTATTTGGTCCAATGTCAGTGTGGGGGGTTGTAGCACGTCTAAAAATTCAGGGAGTAAACTACTGTCTAGTGGCCGGTGGTACTTGAATAATTTAGTGTAGTGTCTGGTCATCATTTTGTGTATTCCACGTTGTGTGTGGACTTGTCGCCCCATTTTGGTGTAAAGGGATTCTATGGGGTGGATAGTGTGTTCTTGACACAGGAGCCATGCCAATAGTTTACCTGCACAGTCTGCGGTAGCGTGAGTGCATGCTGAGTGTGCAGCATAGTAATGGCATCCAAGTTTCTCTAGAAAGTCTGCATGTTCTGCATTCAGACTGTCTGGAATTTGTCTCTCCAACGGCACACTTGGTTTTGTGATCTAGAAGCTGTCGTTCTATCCGGCTCAGCCCATAAATAAGCTGTTCCACATTGATCCCAAGCAGTGGCCTCTAAGAGTTACTTTGAATGCATCTCATTTCATAAGGGGGTCTTCCGCGATGTGCTCCTTCATCTCAAAATACTCTACTATGGATGTCACTAGGGATGCCCGAAAGCTTGGTCTTCCAGTGCTGTCGGCTGGAGGCACCAGGTAGGTATTGGCGGGGGGCTGTGGTTCCATTTAAGTTGCAAGAGTTGTGGGTTGGGGTCAGAATGTGTGCGTCCCAGGTACTCTGTGTGCTTAACTAGTGGGAGTAGGGGGATGATACCACCACCCTGTTGAGGCACACATGCAGATCTTGTACTGTGGAATAAAAGGAATATACTAGTGTAACGGGGTTATGTAACCTCCATATGTCTGTTAGTGACCAATGTGTCAGCCACTCCCTGAGGTTCTGTGCATTAGATGCAGTCACTGCCCGTGTCAGAGGGGAATCCGATCTATCGAGGTCAACATCCAGAACCGAGTTGAAGTCCCCCCGATCAGCCAGGGTAACTCGCTCCAGTTGGCCAGTTTTTCCGGGAGGTGTCTGAGGAAAGCGCTTAGGTCTGTATTTTAGGTGTATATTGAGCCCAGGAGCAATACTTGATAATTTTGTGTGCCTTGAACAAATATGTCCCTCCTCTCTGAGTCTATGACTATCTCCTCTGCAGTGTGCGGGAAACCAGCTTTAACCCATATCATCACCCCTCTAGCTCAAGAGGAATAGCTAGTACCATATACATGCCCTCTTCAGCATTTATGCAGATGGATAAGTTCCACCTGCATAAGGTGTGTCTCCTGCAGTAATTCAATGTCAGTGTGTCTGCGTGAGAGGTATGCATCTATGGGGCACATACAGCTGGGCGTATGGATACCTCTCACATTCCAGGTCATAATGTTAGAGTGTGCCATGTGTGTGTCTTGTATTTCTCTGTGTGAGAAAAGTTACGGGTGTAGTTGCGACCTTAGGCTGCTTGGTAGAGTCTCAGCGTCAATGTGTACATATCAGGGGTTGGGAGTATAACTGAATAACATGTAACACATACCGGAAAAGATCGTGGCTGATACTCGTCCAAACTGTAACGCCAAATAGTGGCAACTTTCATAGTAGGGGTATCTGAATTTGGGGCGTTGTGTGCTTAGCTTGCGCGTGAGATGATGTGCCTCGGTCTGGATTAGGATAATTAGAGGGTTCAAGAGTGCATTGTGCCTGGTGCGGGATCTGCAGCTTAGCAAAGGTATGGTGCGAGCATACGCTGTCACAGTGCATGTTCACCACAAAAGGATACATTATGGTGCGCAATTGTCCATTGTCTATATGATGTCGTCCGAGGTTTGCGGTGTCACATCGGGGTGCTGTGTAAAGTCACCATCTTCAGAGCAAGTCGGGAACGATGTTGTTGAGCCACGGGAGCAAATCGAACATGCGCTAAGTTTAGTGAGCTGTGAAGTGGTGCGGATGGCTGCACCTGTCATGAGGGCGTCTTGGTGGTCCGCCTTTCTTTGTTCTTTATCTAGGATGGCCCGAGGTGTCTGCGGTGTTCTGTTACTTCCTGTCCTGCCACAATGGCGAGTCCTGCCAAGCCTAAGTGGGGGCTGAGAGTCGGTGGGTGGTCTGGGCCCAGTCAATTGGTCTGTTTCTTCCAACCAGTCCCACACCTCGGACGGTACGTCAAAGAATTTTACTTGGCCTTTCATGACGATCCTTAGTTGAGCTGGAAACATTAGGGATTAGCAAATCTTCAGTGCGCGGAGTTGCTTTTTGGCCTCTCTGAATGACCCTCTGTGTCTTTGCACTTGTAATGTGTAGTCTGGGAACATCATAATCTGTTGATTTTGTATTTTAATTTCCCCCGCTTGCGGGTTTCTCTAAGCACTGTGTCTCAGTCTCTATAGTTTAGTAACATGAACAGCAGTGGACGTGGCCTGGATCCTGGTGGCAGCCGGCACGCGGGCACCCTGCGTGCTTTCTCTACTATGAATTGTGGCGATAAGGAGCCTTCTAGTAGAAATTCTCGCAGTCAGTGTTCTACGTACATCATGGGGTCTTGTCCTTCCGGGAGACCCACTACCCCTATATTGTTTCAGCGGGAGAGGCCTTCTGCATCTTCAAATCGGTCTTCCAAGATATTGACTCTGTTGCTTCAAAAGAAAGGAGGGAGCCGAGGGTGCTTGCTGCTGCCTGCCTCGCCTGTTGCCTGCTCCCACCGCTGCCCCTCGCCGGACCCGCTTCGCGGGTCCCGCTTCGCGGCCAGGAGTGTGCCTAAGGCTGAAAGGGTTTGCTGTCTGCTTGACCACCGACCGGCAGGGCTGCGAGCTATAGGCGGGGGACTCCAAGTTCCAGGAGCCCCCGCGCGCCCGTGGTCATCTGGGCTGCTCTCCCTGCCGGCTCCGCCCCTA
This sequence comes from Lissotriton helveticus, assembly GCF_964261635.1. Classification (NCBI taxonomy): domain Eukaryota; kingdom Metazoa; phylum Chordata; class Amphibia; order Caudata; family Salamandridae; genus Lissotriton; species Lissotriton helveticus. The sequence continues at coordinate 710,027,002 of NC_136070.1, forward strand.
GAGACCAATCAACCAACAATAAAAGAGGAGTATCATCCCCGCTGCGCGGGAGCGCGCGGGAGAAGCCCGGGAGAAGGGCGGGACCGTTTGTGGCCGTTCGTGACCCGGAGTGACCAGACCGGGCCACCCCTCTAACCTGTGTGCGTCCTCATCCCTAAGGACTATGGCCGGCAGAGACAATAGGATTAAATCCTCCCTAACTGGCAGCCTGTCAACCGCCGGAGGTATGGAGAAATTCCTCATTAGGGCTAATAACATTATAGACAAGGAGATTGTCATATTGGAAAAGCGTTTATCTACTGAACTTATTTCCTTGAAACGATCATCCATAGGACCCCTTGCCAATGCCAAAACGCCCATTAGAGATAGCAATCAGTCTCCTATTGCGGATAAAATATCCCCGCCCATAGAAGACCCTATCCACCTAGCCTCCCCGGGTATATCAACTGACATTGTTGCTGACCCTACCTGTGTAACCATAAGTGAAAATGCCTCCATTTTATCGCATCCTGATGTGAGTACTACCGAGTCTAAGAGCCATGGGGAAAGAGAGGGTGCCGTGAGGAAACGGAAAAGAGTGTACAATAAAAAAGAAGCTAAAATGGGAAGGGCTACAAAAACAGCTAAAGTACGGCAGGATCCATTACCCCAGACTACATTTACCCCCCGTGAGGCCCAATCCCCGAATAGGGAAATATCTATGGAATGGGCCGTGGCACTACTTAAATCAATTATATCCCCATTAGAGGCTAAACTGGATAGGCTTTGCTCCAGAATTTTAAATGTAGAGAAAACATCTGCCTCCATTCTAGCCACCCTTGGTAACCTCCAGAACCAACAAACCCCAATCACTACCTTAACCCCTGCTATTCCTGCTCCTCCTAATCCGGTTATGAATCAACCTAATATCCCCCCACCAAATATTTATATACCACCCCTTATCCAATCCCAGCCCAATAATTTAACAACTGATAATGGGGCGAGTCAACAACCAAGCCAAACTAACCCGCCAGACCATACGGCTGGGGGGAACCAGGGAGTACCAAGCGAGGCACTTAATACCCCTAGAGTCAGGCGGCCCGATTTACCACCGGAGGCTAACCGGTTTACTGTCATCTTAGCCGGTGTACCACCATTAGAAACAGGGGAATCTGAAACCTTTAGCTCCTTGAAGAGCAAAGTAATAAAATGGCTTAATTGGAATAGACCGCTCCCGGGCCACCTGCACAATGAAATAATCATGGTAAGGAGGGTCCCCTGGGTAGGCAAGACCCTTAAAAACATCATTGGGGACTGCCTAACCGTTAGTTTTAGAGACCCTCGTACAGTATCCCATATTTGTACAGGTTTTAACAGGTCTTTTGATTCAACGATCCAGACCCTCCCCGTTTCCTATTTCTTTCCACCAACTAACTTTCGCCACCAACAAAGAAGAGGGGATTGGTCCGTTGTGGAATGGAGGAGCTGACAACGAGCATATGATGCTAGACCACCAAGACAATCTCAATATGCACCCCAATTCCACTCCTTTATGGATCCTAACCGCTATGGTTGCTTAGATGGCTTAGAGGGAGTAGACTGACTACACCCCGTCTCTTGCCCTCCGAAGCTGACTAATATTCAGGCTATACCTGATGTTTTGCCCACGGTCTATTTAACCACCCCTAATGAAGCTATTCCCACTAATTTGCACCAGATTACACCCGTTACAACCCCTATCATACAATGTTCTGAATTCACCCCTATTACCCCTGCCCCAGCTACCACCATTGTATCGGATTTGATTCCGCTAGATATGACCCCCGCCACACCCTCTGTCTCAACTAACCACATCAATACAGTTACGGACCAAAGGGTTAAGGGTTATTCATTGATGAGCTGGAACATTGCCGGGTGGCGGCAGAAGGTTTCAGCACTGGGTTGGAGGGAACTTATTGTGGTTCATGATATTCTATGTCTGCAGGAAACGTGGTCAGTGGAAGATATTGCCTTTGATGGTTTTGTTGCCTATAATTGTAATGCGGTGGAATCTACAATGGGGAGGGCCAAAGGGGGATTATTGATTTTACTCTCTGTACATCTACCTTTACGAGTAAGAAAAAGCCATATTGTGGGGTCCCATTCGCAAATTTTGGAAATTTTGATAGGCAGGGACCGTAATCTATTGTTGATTAACCACTATAATAATACCTTTGACCCCTCCAGCACCACTGTAGTAGACGAACTTGAATTGGCTCTGGATTCTATTCTTTGTAAAACAGCTGTATCTTATGATATTGTCTGGGGAGGAGATTTTAATATTAGAACATGCCCTCTCTCATATTCTACTACCTGTGGTTATGATGGGGAAAATGGGGAAAATTTACTCCACTTTTTACACTCTCCATATGGCACTTCCCTTAACAATTTGATGTTAAAAATTGATATATCAATCCACCAACATGCACCTGATAATGAGGGCAACCTGGCGCCTACCTTCACGGGGAGAAACACCACCTCCATTATTGACTTCCTGATCATCTCTAATCGGGTAGCTCCCCATTGTTTGGTTACCCAGATCATAGATCACGACCTGAGTGACCACAATGCACTCACCATGGTTTTATATTGTGAGCTCCATAGGGATGTATTCTCGGGTAGGGCTGTAGATGACATCAGGCCATGTAGACCTAATGGGATCCGCATAAAATGGTGTGGGGAAAAAGCAGAGAATTTGCATCGGAGGGTGGTGAAAGCTGGCCTTAATATGATACTCAGCTGTCTTGATATGGAAGCCCCCGCAGCACAATCAATAAATAACTTCGAGAATCTGGGTATCATAATTAAGAAAACACTCACTTCAAAGAAGGCCAAATCAGGGCAGGCTACACAGGGCTGGTTCAACCAAGCATGTACAAGGGCACTAAAATCCCTCAAACTCGCCCTTTCAAGTACCCCGAGAGACAGGGATGCGGTTAAATCCCTAAGGGCCATTTATAAAAATACACTCAAAACCAGGAAACAAGAACTTAGAGAAATAGCCTGGGAAGATCTGAGTAAAGCCGCAGCCCTCCGGGACAGCAAATTATTCTGGAGCACCATCAATAGCCCATTCCTGCAAAAAGAGGAATTCCCTGTCCTCACTGCCCAAGTTAGTGAAGAGGGATGGGTGGCCCATTTCTCAGGGATCTTTGATCCAACTGGAGAGTCCCTAGCCAATGATAACATCATCTGCACTACCCGAGTTGATTCCCCGAGAATAACGACCGATGAGGTGGATTTGGCTATAAGGAATAGTAAAGGGGGAAAAGCCCCTGGTCCAGACGGGGTGCCAATCGACCTATACAAATATGATCCAGCTCTCTGGAGTCCACTATTGACCATAGCCTTTAATGTTGCTATGGATAACAGGACCCCTTCCACGTGGGGTGAATCCATTATCATTCCAATCTATAAAAAGGGGGATAGAGGAGAGGCCAAGAACTACCGCCCTATCTCCCTTTTGGATTCCTCACTTAAAATCCTGAGTAGGGTCCTGTTAGCACGCTTGGAAGATTGGGCCGTAGATAATAACATTCTTGCCCCATCCCAATATGGCTTTAGAAAAGGCCTTGGTACGATTGAACAATGTATTAACTTGAACCTTTTAATAGGGAAGTATACCAAGGCCAAGCCGGGATCACTATTTCTGTGCTTTGCAGATCTTTCAAGCGCATTTGATTTGGTCGACCATGCCCTGTTATGGACAACTTTGCTGGGTATGGGAGCCCCCCCCGATATTATCTATTTCCTGGCCACACTTTACTCTAAGCTATCCGCCCAAATTCGTTATGGCCCGGAGGGTGAGTGCACACGGAAGATCAAAGTAAGATCTGGCATTCGACAGGGCTGTGTACTAGCCCCGTTGCTTTTTTCCCTCTTCATTAACTCGGTAGAACAAGAACTAAAACAAATTCATGCTGATGCCCCCCAAGTAGGAGGCACCCCTATACCGGTATTATTGTATGCCGATGATACAGTTCTTCTTTCTAGGACTCCTATAGGCCTACAAAAATTGATGGATGGGTTCTATGATTTTATATTGAAACGGAAACTCAAAATTAATAATTCTAAAACGTTCGTCATGGTGTGTGGGAAAAAGCTGAAACTTTTTAAACCTTTCTCTTTCAAGGAAAACCATATTGCAACTGTCACAAATTTTTGCTATTTGGGAGTCACATTTAACGATAGAGGGTCTTGGGCCCCTGAGGAAGCAAATGTTAAAGCGAGAATGGGGAAAGCATCTTTGGGCGTCTTCCGCTTTGCCACCAAAGTAGGAAGCCGCCGCGTTGTTGATATGTTGACTATATACAAGCACAGATGTACTTCGATAGCATTGTATGGCTCGGGGGTATGGGGACATTGCAATGCCAAGGCCCTGCAAAATGAAGAAAACAAGTTCATTAAACGGCTGCTTTGTCTCCCCACCTCGGCATCTACTGTTCTAACCCACTCGGAATTAGATCTGGATTACCTGTCCGACCTTACTGGGTTAAGGCCACTGTTGGTATGGAAATCCATTTTTTCCAAGCCGGAAACAGCATTCACTAGAGATATCATCATAGACTGTTTGCTCTTGGATAAAGTTCTAAGTATTCCATGGTTAAAATATGTAGTTGTGACTGTTAAAGATCTGTTTGACATGGACCTAGGAAATGACCCTACTAGTTTGAACACTCTAGACAAACAGGAAGTAAAAAAAGTCTATCTTAGGGCGAGATCGGATGTGCGAAATCATGTTACTAGAGAATATTCCACACATATTTTCCACCTGTCCTTGAATGATGATAGCCGGGGCATTCCAATGTACCTCAAAGTTATCCATAGACAGTCCCATCAGTTTGTTCTTTCAAGGCTAAGACTAGGTATAGTGCATAACTTGGTTGCTTTCCCGACTATGAAATTGCATCCAGTAACCCCATGTCCATGTGATGACTCTTCCAAACAAAGCACAATGCACTTTCTATTATTCTGTCCTCTGTATAAAGCACAACGCATCTGTTTCCTCAAGCCTATGTTCCTTAAATATAATATGTATACTACCGATAGCGCTCTGCGGCTTCTTTTTTCACTTTCAAGCCCAGATATCTGTTTTTATACTGCTACTTTTATTCTGAAATCTATTAGAGCTAGACTTAGCATGGTTTTCCCGTAATTTTATGTGCAGCTATTCCCACAACATGTGACTATGTTATTTTTTGCTTCTGTATTTTGAGTACCATGTGTATGTAATGTTTTAAACTGTATACTTTTATGATGTTTTTTAAACATTCGAATAAAGTTATAAACTGAACTGACTCTGTCTAGGATGTCTTGTAATGCCGCTGCATGACTGTGGGTGGCTGGTTTCAGCTCTGATAGAAGTTATTCATGGGTTTGCACCCTATCAGGCAGTTTGTGGTGGTCTCCTCTGAGCAGAGTAAAGTACGATGCTACCTTATCTTTTTTCTCCGCTAACGTTGTGCGAGTGTGATCTAGGGTGGTGTTTAGTTTGTCAACAGCTGCTAGGACAGTGTCCAATTCAGCTGATAGCATGGGATTCATGGTTTTGTTGCAGTGTCTGGGCTGATGGGTTGTCCACCTTGTGTTTCAGGTTGTGCAGTGGAGTGTTGCACGGTATTTGTTTGTGCCCCATGACTATCTTTTGTGCCAAAGGCATCCAAGTTGCACTTTGGAGTATTCCTTTTGCACTCATTAGGCGTGATATCTGTTATGTGTCCCTTCGAATCCAGCTTGGAGGGTCCCGCTTCAGGCACGAATATGCAACTTTTACTCTTCCTGTATTGTTTAAATATGGATATTGCGTGATAGTGTGCCTGGGTCAGGGGGGAATGTCTAGCCTTGTTCAAAAATTCTCACTCCGGGAGTGCTGTTCCAGAACAGATGGTTTACCCTGCCAGGGGGCCTGGGGATGTTCTATGCAGGGGAGAGGAAAATGAGTGGCAGTTTCCCTGCATTAAGAGTCAGAGTGATTTGTGTTTTCTTAGCTCTACGGGGAGTATTTTCCAACTGCCTGGACCTGGGTGGGGCCTAGCATCCCGAACTGTGTCTCAGAAGCCTCCCCACTGCAAGGCTCATGTGTGTCGTACGGTGCCTTCTCTCGGGCCCCGCTCCGTGCTGTGCGCGACTGGCCAGTAGTTCTCCTGGGGGCTCACTGGTTTGGGAGTGCCTCCCTGAAAGCCGCCATTGCCTCCGCTCCTCTTCTGCCGAGAGCGACTCCTCTTGCTGGGCACCGTTATTGCTCTATGCACCCCAGTGCCTGGTATGTGCAGGGGGAGAGGGTGGTCCTGCTCCCTCTTACCAGTATTATTCTGCCCAGAATTGTCAGCGGGTGTGGTGGTCGCCACAGACTTCTGCTACCCCCGCTGGTCGCTCCTCCGTAGGCTATCTGCCCTCCGATGTGAGCCGCCCCATCTCACCCCCGACGCTCTACTTGCGAGAGAGGAGCAGCGATGTGTGGGGGCAGCTGTGTCAAAGGGTGAGCCTGGCGGATCGCAGTCTCAGTGGCAGGCTGCTTAGGCACGCAGCAGCTCTTCTCCATCTTCAACAGGGCCTCCCTGGGTCGGCTGCAAGGAACTGTGCATCGGCGTGCCTCACAGATCAGGCCCTGGTTGCCGCCGCTCTCCTGCCCGGCATTTCTGGAGTCCCCTCTGATTCCCTGGGGTACGTGCTATCTTGTCATCTAGTCAGCTGGGCAAAAATAACCATGTTCCCCATATTATTTTGTGGATAAATGAGGCTTTGGTGACGGAGCTCTACAGAGCTGCGTCCGCCATATTGGCTGGCTAGTCACCCCTCCTTCAAGCTGCTCACACATGCCTACAAATCCCTCCACAACACCAGACCCCAATACCTCAATGAAAGAGTCTCCTTCTACGCACCGAAGAGAAGTCTCCGCTCTGCCAACCTTGCCCTGGCCAAAACCCCACGCATCCACAGAGCTAAATTGGGAAGAAGAGCCTTTTCCTATATCGTGGCCAAGACCTGGAATGAACTCCCCCTCAGCATGAGATGATACCCCACTCTGCAAGCATTCAGAAAGAGCCTCAAGACCTGGCTGTTTGGAAGATACTGAGCTGCACGAAACCCCCCCTTAAACCCCAGAGCCTCGAGATCCTCACGGGTGAGTAGTGCTTCACAAATACCTGATTGATTGATTGATTGATTGATTAAACCAGCAAGTGGCCGAGACCAAGTTATACCCAATGTATTCCACCAGGTTGTAGTAGCCAAAAAACATGAGAGCCACTACCCAGTGGACCTTGTTCCATTTGAGTGGAGGGGGAGCTCAGGTCTTCTGAAAGTTGCTGTGAGCCCTGCCATGCCTGTGGACTGTTTACTAGGGAATAATCTTGGGCACACTATTTGGAAGAAAGTGGAACTCAAGTCACACATGGAAATGTTAGGGTTGTCTGAATGGATATGTGCTACCAGCAGGTCCATGGCTGCCCAGGAAGGGAGTAAAGGAAGTCTGGATCCTGAAAGAATGGCAGAGGCAGCTGCCAAAAGATGGAAGAGCAATGGTTATGGAATAGCAGCCCCTGAATGTCTCCTAGCTGAAGTGGGTGGGGTGCTGGAGGAGGTTGCCCTGGAGCTCACTGAAGAGGACATTGACTCGCTTGGTAACCTACCTGAACTTGCTTGATGGCAAGTAGAGGGGGGGTCCACCATAGAGGAGTTCTGCAAGGCACCGAGAGAGTGTCCAATCCTGTACTACACGAGGCAACAGGTTGAAGTCCAGGCAAAAGGTGATGCCTCTGGGATTCAGTGCATTTACTGGGAGGGAAACCTCCCGTATGTTGAGCATAAGGCACCTGTAATGGGGCAACAATGACACTGGGCATTCCCCAATGCTACAGGGCCTTCCAACTAGAAGTGGCTCATGATATACTTCTGGCAGGTCATCTGGGGCAGGACAAGACCTTTGCAAGTCGTATCACCCACTTTTCTTGGCCCCAGATGAAGATTTGCTCAGGTGCATCTGTAGGGCTTGCTTGAACTGCCTGGCCAGAGGGAAGACAGGGCAGAAGCTGAAAGTTCCCCTGAATCCCTTGCCATCCATTGTCACCCCCCTTTTGAGAGGGTGGGCATCAACTTTGTGGGGCCAATGGATCCCCAGATAGCCTCTGGCAACAGTTTCATCCTGGTATTGGTGGACCCTGCCACAAGATACCCAGAACCCATACATTTGAGGACAGCAACAGAACCTCCAGTGGCTAAGGCCCTAATAAAGATTTTTACCAGAATGGGTTTACCCAAGGAAGTGATGTTTGACAGGGGCAGCAACTTCATGTCTGCTTGAATGCGGTCAATATGGAAAGAGTGTGGAGTTACTTACAAGTTCTCTACCGCCCCAAAAGACATGTCTTGATGCCAATGGCATAGAAAGCACAGAGTGATGCTCCTACTATCAAAGCCCTGTTCAGCACCATCCTGACAATGAAAACCAATTTGAACGGCACCAATGTGAAGCCCTTGAGGCTCGAGGTGACGCGTTGAAGGGCAGCTGCAGTCCTTGAGTGCGCTTTGCAGCCACCGCTAGACATACACGGAGCCGAGCAGCCGCGACACCAAAATGGCAGCAACAACCTTACTGAAAGCCACAGACAGACCCCTGCCAGAGCTTGACCTGCCAAAATCCCCCAGACTGGCTGGGGGACCACTCCGGTGAGAATTTGGGCTGCACCGAGCAGCGAGTGTACTGGCACCCCGGGAAGCTGCCGGCAGGGAAATGGGCAGCCCGTCGACCCAGATCGACAGGCAAGAAGCAGAGAACTATGAAGGCCCTGAGCAGGGGAAACAAACATGAAGAAAGAGAGCAGTGAGTTGGGCTGCAACTGCATCTGAAGTGGACCCAAATCAGAGCTGGTCCCTCATTGGGTGAACCAGAGCAGCGCAATGGCTCTACCTATGCGCCTGCCAGCCGCATAGCCCGCCCAGAGAGATACACTGAGGTGACGGAACCTCGTACTGCGATTGGGGGCATGGCTCCTGAAGCTAGCAGAACTATCCCCCAGGCGATACCACAGCAGTGCAGACCTGGTGGCTGCCTCACTGCCCAAGCGTTACACAATAACAGGGGAAACCCAAAAATCACCGGACTTGGGTCAATTACAGTATGGAAAAGATGATCACAGTGGAAGAAAAATATTTACTCTAAACACATCACCCTAAATAACCACATTAATCAATCAGAATTCACATTCAAAAAGGATATTTTATCGGCATTTGGCATGAAGTGAGTAATCAATACAATTTGCATAAAGATTCTCTGAAGGAAAGTAGTGTGCAGGGAATTGTGCTCATGTGAGGGTTTCGCAGGGAAAGAATAGAGAATTGTGCAATATTTACAATCTATTTACAAAGACCTGACTGGCCCTCACAGTAAACAAAATCAGGATACATAGTATTAAGAAGATACAGCCAGTCAATCACTGTTATCTAACTGTGGGTACAAAGGCAGTACAGGTATATTGGGAACAGTTGACGTTTCAACCCCAAAATTAGAGGAGCATTCAATCCTTAGACCGGGTTCTTCATCAGGACAGGGGGAGCCACCTTCCTTGCACAGCATGTATGTCAGTGGAATAAATCACATAGATGAGCCCACATGCTCCTAGGGCAGAAGAACGAGTTGTTTCAGGGTTGTCAAGTATTAATGGAGCAAGTAATCCGAATGGTCAAACACTGAATGAATGATCCAGCCAGCATCAGCAAGGAAAGAATTCTAGTTATTGAGAACACGTCTGTATGCAGGAATGAGTTTATTTTTGTCCATCGTGGAGGAGTCAAGCCGTGTCTGCACAAGCAGCTGAGGGCCTAGTCGGGGCCGGGTTCCTGATGCACAGATTGCAAAATAGCCTGTCGGGGACCGCCGCCTGAGTTTGGGCCGGGCAGTAGCCCACTCTGACAATGGCATGCAATGAGGATCACAGACTCTCTGGGATTCAGCAAGGGATCAGTGTAAGACCCCACTGCAGCAAGCAAGGCAACAAATATCCACAAGGCATAGCTCAGAGGCCTCCAACTTCACCCAATGAACGGCTCCCTGAGGCTAATTGTGAGGAGCTGCCACAGACACTAAATTCCACAAACGCTTGCAGTTATTGAAGCATATTTTCCAATGTGCAGACAATAGCTGAGGCCGAGTTGGACATTTCGGGAGGGCCCCAGCCAAGGAACCGGGCCCAGTAACCCTCAGGGACTGCTGGAATTGAATTGTGTACTCAGTGGCGGCTGGTGACATTTTAAAGTGGTAGGGCGTACATGTTCCAGGTGTACATGGAACGAGTGAGTGTCGGAACAACCTGGCTGCACATGTATCCAAACAATCTTAGCTGATATTACTCCCTGACTGATCGAACTTGAAAAAGAGCTATGCTCCAAAAGAGTTTTTTCGAACTAAATTTTTATAGACGTGTTTGTTGAAAATACATTATTGTGCATTTGTTATTTCCATCTGTGCTGAGATTTCCCATTAAGGACTAAAAAAAACAGCCGCAGCTGCACTTTGAATTTCATGTTTCTATAACCTTCTAACTGGCTTAGAAAAAAAAATCATGTTATAATATCTTGTGTATTCTCAGTAGAGCTGGAAAAGGAAATTTGTATGCTATTATTGTGATTTTGAAATGTTCTTAAGAAGAGAGCAACTGCTTTGAAACCAGTTCAGGCTCCTTATTTCCTGTCTTGCTAATTTACATACTAAATTAGGTATAATTGGCACAAACCCGTTCTTGACCTAAGACCTGAAAGCCTGCCACCACCTCAAGAAACAAAATTCACACCAATGGGGCACGCAATATTTAATTCCAAAGCGTCTTCTTCTCATTAAATGCGGCTGGGAGAAAAGCCTTTGCAACACGCGAAAATCCGAGTTTACAGATTAGACAGCAAAGTGAACATATGGGAGCTGTTAACCCAGTCCAAAAGGAGAAAAATATCAAAGAGCTCTCAGTCACCGACTTGCGTATTGTGTCGGCCTCCTCGTTTGCTAACACAATGTTACCAGAGCGCGCGCGAATGGTCTTTGTTTCGGCTGTCACAGTTCTAATAAACACAAGGGCTGTAATAACGAGGGGCCAGTGACATTGCTGCAAAACACTGTCCAGAAATGTCCGCAATGATCCTAATGTTATTTCCAACCTAGAGGCTGCGCCTTCATTGAGACAGATCCGAATGGCAGAATTGCAGGATGCCGGAGGATATATGAGGGCCCGTGGTGCTTTTAAGCAAAATACAACTATTGACCTATTGTTCTACTGTAATATAATAACAACCATGTTGAATAGTTGCACAATAATGTTTTTTTTGAAGGATCGCACGTTCTCAGCTTTCAAACCCGCACTGGTCTTGCTCGCCCCAGAGAGATCTTCTCTCACTGCTGTTTGTCCTCGGGTGACAGACCATAATCAATGGAATATGTTTCAGCCTGGACAAAAAGGGAAACACATATATATAAATTAAAGTAAACTTACGGACCGTCCCAAGACTGCCGACTCCCGCCGTCCTGGTTTTCAATTACTTGCACTGTGCATGTCATCGGGAAGGCGGCAGGCAGCCTCCCTCCCCTCCACCGCCGCATTCTTGATTGGTGCGGCCGGCTGCCCCACCTATGTCATTTCTCTCTGTGTGCTGCAGAATACAGAGAGAACAAGGAGAGTGGGCGGAGTTGCTCGAGGGCAGGGGGGAGTGGCTTGCCCACTGTTGGTAATACTGTCTGTTTGGGCGGCCTTAGGCTGCCCAAACAGACAGTATTAACAACAGTGGGAAAGCCACTCCCCCTGCCCTCGAGCAACTCCGCCCACCCCCAGCCAGGAACTTCTGCTTTCTCGCTGTGCGAGAAGGCAGAAACAAATGGTAGTGATGAAGCAAGGTGAAGAACAAGATTTTGTTCAAACTTGCGAAGTTAATCTCTCAATAATTATAATTGAATTAATATGCTTGTGGTGAAAATACTAATCAACTTAGTATAAAACTTCTTGCAACAGAACACTCGGGTTTAACTAATGTGCTTTATGTTGCAAACTCAAAGAAGAAATAATAAATTAACCATGTCTATTGTCTTTGTCAGTATTAAATGCGGCTGTTTAACTAATGGCATGTACCTATTTTGTGTGCTTATGTTATGTCTTTTCTGTGACAAAATGCATAAAAGAGTTCCTGCAGTTCCTAAAGGAATGGTAGATATAAAGCTGCTTATATGTGCTTCAGCTAGGTAACATAATTAACAGGATTAATTAGCAAAGGGGGTGGGTAACAGAATGGGTTTCAATTCTTTAATTAATTGATGTCTTGTGTTTGTTTAATAACAGTTTCCGAAGTGAGGCCTAAAAGTGATTCAAAAAGTATGGCTGACAGAGTTGCAGATGAAAACTTGTCCGGAGTAATGCCTTGCACATGCGCAGCTGTGAAGACTTTTACTGCACGAACTTCACATAATTTGGAAAAGCAGTTCTTCAGCTGAGTTGAACGTGCACACGGAGAAAGGCTCAAGGACAGGAATTTGTTATGTCTGCCAAGGCTAGGAAGTTAAAGTTTGAAACTCGTGGAGAAAAGTATCATTTCTGAGGAAGTCGGAAGATGTGGTAATGAGAGACAATAGGGCTTATGTATAAACCCGGGCCTGGTCAAGTAACGGACGTGATCTAACATTTTGTCGTGGACTGACTCAGAACAGCCAATGGAGAGCTCAAAATCGCTCTAAATTATGTAAAATGTAGTACGTTTAGCTAGAAAGAAAGGTATAAAACCTGACACTTGGAGCGGAGAAAAAACTCTCTTCTTTCCGATTCCTGATTGACGTGACATGCTGTCGGACTTTTGGCGCACGTAAGGACAGCAGACTTTAAATGATTTACCTTTCTAGGTGGAGTGAGAATCAGACAGGGAAATAGATTTAGGGAATGGAAACTGTTATTTTGCTAATAATTCATGGTACTGAACTTGCTTTAAAAATGTCAGTTTATTAATTCATTTCCTCACTAAAATGCTGCTTTCTTGATTACTTAATTAATAAAGATTTTTAAAACGTAAATGCTTTTCCTTTATCAATAATAAAGTTAATAAAAATTAGATTTGAAATGACAAGCTGGTCTTGTTTATTCATGATCTAGTTACCATCAGTTGATTCAATCGCCTTAGTGGCTTGATTAATGATATGTGATGTTTAAAACCATGGTGAAAATAGATAAACTGCAGTTGAGTATAAATTTTGTAGATAATATGTGAATAGATTTTATTAATCAGGCCACCAGATTCAGTCGCTCAAAAATTGTCTCATTGGTGTTATGGGCCTTTATAAGTGTTACATTATTAATGGTGAATTTTGAGATGATAGGTAGCGTTTTTGAGACAGTTTTTCAATAGGAGCGCTGGATCAGTAGGTATTACAGCAATAACTACCATTTGTTTCTGCCTTCTCGCATGGCGAGAAAGCAGGGGAGCGGCGCCCAAACGCCCCCATGGAGGAGCCGCCACTGTGTGTACTACTACGAAACAAAAGAGAGGCCCATCAGGGTAAGCTGGCTGCTAATATCCGATTCTGGGTCAGGTGCTCCCACAGAATCAGGCACTCACTGCGCAACACAGTGGACCTTACTTTACCCTCTACCATCATGCAGAAAGGTCACACAAAAGAAGGACCAAGATGTGGGAGAACCACCGACAGAGGAAACTGCGGACCCCCTCAGGGGAAAACAGAACCCGAGCACTGCAACCTGTATCTACCAGAGCCCTCACCATCGAGAACATTATACACGCAATCACAGCTTCTCAGGAAGTACTTAAGACCAAAAAAGACACCCTGGGGGCACATCTGGGAATCCTGAGGGACAACCACTGATGCCTGGCAGAGCATGTCATCATGACAGAGAGAGGCCTAGCTCCGTTTCTTGGAATGCAATAATAAGGTCAGACAGATGTGAATTTCATAGGCGAAGCTGTTCACAGCCGAGCTAAGAATGGCGACATCTGAATGCCCCCAATTATTCCAGACTCCACAAGATGCCTATAGTTGAATTGACCAACATGCTCAACCTGGGTCCAGCTATGACTCCGGGAACAGGTGTTCACGCAGGGCCAGATCCCGGCGCAGGCCCAAACCCCACAGTTCATCCAACCTGAACAATGACATAGCTCAGCAAGCGAGATAGAAAGTGATGGCAGCAGTGGCTTTGGTGGGCCGCAGTAGAATGGGACCCCCTTCACCCAAGGAAGATGGGAGCACATGACTCGTACTCTGACCGCAGCTTCAGCATTTCTGGAGACTCGAGTCTTGAACTACCTAAGGTGACCCCAGAACATCGAACAATAGGAGCGCTCGATCAATTTCTTGGTAGCAGAGTGCGGTTACTATGGTAACTGACATGTTACATGGTAAATACATAGGATCAATGTCTAACATATGTTAGGTATGTTGAGTTTGTTCAGTTGTTATATGCAGTCGAAAGGTTTTTTCCAGCAGTGTGAAAATTCCTGGTTTGTGCCGGCAAGACAAGTGTGACAGGTGAAGTTACACAGTGCATTTGTTTTGTTTCAAAATAGTTGTATCGTCGTATATCACTAGTGTTGTGGACGTACAGCACACGTTTAGGGATTTTAGGTGTGTAAGGTAGAATGCATAGTGAGGATTGTCTATGAAATCGTAGCTTTCGAGTATAGGGACTTGGAGCCTGTTTTAAAACTCACTGTGAAAAAAGTAGTAGAATTTATCTAAGCTTGAGTGAAGGGTAAGGAAGCGTCGTCTATCTTACTGGTGAGTGAGGATTTCTATTGGTGAGTTAGAGTCCTACTAAAGATTTTATGTATGCATGGTTAGGGATTTTTCTGTATGGATGCGCGTAAATGAATTTGTAATATACGATCGAGTTAAACTCTGAATTGTCTCTAAGAAGGTGTAAAATATCTCTGTATGTGCATTTAGAGAGAAACAAGTTTGTTATTACCTGCCAGAAGGGTAGAGTAGCCTTACTTTATCGACGAATTAAAATATTCTGTGAAAATAGCGTCGTCTATTTCATGCAAAGAATACTTGAATGGCTGGGAAAGCTATCACTTTATTTAGCGAAACAGACAAATGGTTTGTTTTTTGTGGAGTTATTAACTGAATTCTATGGTAAGGATTTGTAAATATGGCGCTTTGAAAATAAATTGTAAACGAGGTGTCAGTTTAAGGAGCGGAGCTAGAGGCAGAGAAGCTGCAGCGGCAGCATACGTCACAAGAGTTACGCTGTGATTGGCTATCATACGTCACAGTGTTCGCGCACGTGACTAAGGCAAGCTTACAGCTGATTGGCTTATCCTGAAAAGCAGTAATTCTATTGGTTGAGCAAAGTAGTGACGTAGCCTAACCTGATTGGCTTGTTGGTGAGTTTCGCGCACGGATTGGTTGGTGTTGCGGAATAACAACTTCCTTGTTATAAGTTGTTACGATCTTTACCGAAGTAAGGGAAATTGTTTAAAAACATGGATTATTATTTCATGAAAGAGAAAAAGAAGCTTTCATGGTTTCAGAAATTGAAAAATAAACTTACACCTGACAAGAAAATTGCAACGCGAGGTGGAAGATTAATTCATAAGTACAAAACACCTGCAGCGTATATGTTAGGTGAATATGGTTATCATACTTTTATTTGGATTGAGAATTGGATGGAGTATACTAAAAATGATGGTGTGTTAGCATGGCCAGAAGACGGATCTTTTAACATGGCAGTTTTGAAAAACTTAAGAGAAAAAATGATGAAACTCGTACCAAAGCCTAGACCTACGCAATTTGAAGCACTCGTTGAATGGGAAGATGAAATGTTTGAGTTACAACGAGAAAGTAGAGGAGTATCAAGGAGAGCAGGATTAGATCTTAAAATAGAAACACATCAGGATAGAATGCGTCGATGGAGACGTGGAGATGGTTTGTACCCAGTGAGACTAATTAGTGAGGTAACTGGACAAAAGAGTACGCAAAAGAAAAATAATATTAGTGAAGAAAATGAGACAGAACATGCAGTATTAGAAGAAATTTATACTAGAAAACCGCCACCTTATCAACCAGTTTGTTCATGGACTTCTCCTAGTGCTCCTCCAAGAGAAATTATTGATGAGTCGTCTCCTAAAACAAATTCGAATAATGGAAAAACACCTGAATGAGTAGAAACAAGATGTAGTTCAAATATATCAGGAGAAAATAGAAATTATGCTGAAACCCCAGTCTATAGAAATGAATCCCCAGTTTATAGAAATAAAACTCCGGTCCAGAGAAATGTAACCTCAAATGGGAAAAGAACAGAAAGGTATGAGGAATTACCGAGTACCTCAGAAAATATTCGTTCTACGAATTAAGTAATACAGCAATTAACTAAAAGCATGGAAGCAGTAACAGTACCAGTAACGATTGGACCTGTTCATCCAGTATTTGATCAAAAAGAAATTAGACATTCAACTTTAACTGTTCCATTAAATTCGGAAATACAGAAAGTGACTGAAAATTTTTATTCAGATTTGTCTTAAATACATCGAGAGAAAATGATGATGCCTGATTTAACTTTTAATCAAAGCTTGACAAGTAAAACTCCATCTGGTGCAGAATCAGACTCTGGAACTCCGGTAAAGAGTCCGAATAAAATAGATTTAGCACAAACCTCTGAATGTAAATTACTTGATGTTGCAAAATTGAAAGCAGATATTGAGGAATTAATAATTGGAACAATTGGAACTGACAGTTTGAAGCTATATCAGGATGATGAATTATTATTTATTTGCAAAAGCATAACTTGGAAAACTAAAAACAAATATGATCAATTAGAAGAAATGGCTGCTGAATTAGAAGTAGATTTGAGTAAGCAAAAGAATTTGCAGAAACATTACAGGGTGGATTTCTCTGAAAAAGACATTGAGAATATGAATACCACAGGAAGAATCATTCATATAAAAGACTTAATTGTGGTTTTGAGAAAATGGGGTGATTTAGCTAAATGGAGAGTAAAATGGACAAAGAAAAGAGATAAAGACAGAACAAGTTTAGCTTTTCCCGTTAGAGAAAAGAAAGAGGAAGTGGAAGTAGTAAATGAATTGCCAATGAGAGAAATACCAGGAGGTGGGTATGTGCATGTCCCATGGACAAGGCAGGACATTTTAATGTTCACAAATGATTTCCCTCGATTAAGAGAAAAACCTGTAGAATGGTATCGACAAGTAGACCGATTTGTGAAAGTTTCAAACGTTTTGTGGATTGATCTTGATGGATTCTTTGACATAGTTGTCCCATCAGATCTTTGGGCAGAATGTAAAATTACTATAAATTGGCCTAAAGAAGAATATCCTCGACATGTAGTAACAGGTACTCCTTCACCAGAGGTAATGAGAAAATACGATCAGGTAATTGTGTTTTTGAAAAACAAGATTCCCCAAAAGAAATAGATTGGGTTAAAATAGATAGAACAACCCAAGAGCCAAAAGAATCAGTACATTCATTTTATGGATGTATGACATTACAACGCATGCTTTCACATCGCATGCCTTTACAACGCTGTTTTTACAACGCATGCCTTTACAAAGCATAGTGCTTTGGGGTGCTGGATAGTGAATAGTTTAATTTACTATTCCAACTCCAGTCCCCGTGGATAGTAGGGAAGGTGTTGGATAGTAAATTAAATCTATTCCCTATCCTAGAGCGCCCCCAGCGCAATGCGTTGTAATGGTTTGCGTTGTAAATACCACGTTGTAAAGGCACTACGTTGTAAAAGTTGCGTTGTAAAGGTTGTTTACCTCATTTTATGAAAGACTACTGCTGGTATTCAAACAATACAGTGGTTATGAGAATTTAAGTGAAAAGGATATGAGCCATTTTATATACAGATTTGTATATGGCTTGAGACCTGAAATTGGTGAAATGATAAGAACTGGAATAGTTGGTTGGCAATCAAACACAGTAGATGAAATCTTGAGAAAAGCAAAATACTGTAGTGATGAAATAGATGCTAAACAAAAGAAGCTAAAAGAAAAAGCTATGTGGGCACAGGTAAAAGTGGCTGAACAACAAATAGCAAATCTAGGAAATAAAAAGGTTGACCAGAATCAAGGAAAATTTAAAGGTAATTATAATAAGCCAAAATTGATGGGAAATATAGAAGAACTAAAACAGAAACTCCCATGTTTTAATTGTGGCGAAATTGGACACTGGACGCGTGAGTGCAAGAATCCGGCCAGAATTTTTTTTTTAAATGCATCATTAAATCCACAGATGCAGAATGAGATAAATCAGCAGAAACAGCTACAGCGACAAGTAGTGAATAAGCAAAGTCAGATACCACAACCACCACTTCCAAACTGTGTAAATGTGCAGAGATACAGTGCAGAAACAGGATTCAGCGGAGGTGAACAGGTAATCAGATCACCAAGAGTGAATGTGTCGAATGTGTCGCAACAATATTGGTTGAAAGAAGATGGTGGGAGTGAATCTGATGATTACTTCTGACGAAGCCTGAGAGAGGAGGAAGAGTGTGTGCTTGGAGCCACCCTTGAGGTAGATCAGTCTGGTCCATTTGTAAATGGTAAAGTGAATGATGTAGAAATTACTTTCCTAGTGGATACAGGTGCTACCCGTTCTACTGATAGATCAGTGGAAATAGAAAACCTCCCTCTCTCTGGTGAAAAGATCCAAGTAGTAGGTGTAGCTAATCAGCAAATTAAAACAGATCTAACTGAACCAGTAGAAGTTGAAATAGGTAAATTTAAATACATGCATACATTTATAGTTTGCAATAGCAGTCCTGTAAATCTTTTAGGTAGGGATATTCTTTGTAAGATGAATTGTAAAATATATTGCTCACCGGATGGTATTGAGCTACAAACTCCAGAAGAAGATGGGCTTTACAAATTAACAATGTCAATGGTTGAGGCAGAAGAAAGTAAACTATTTCCTGTGTTTGATAAGAATAATTTACCTGAAGAATTAAAAGACACAGTGAATGTTAAAATTTGGGATTTCACGGGAGATGAAATGGGTTTGATGAAAAATGTAGACCCAGTAAAAATATCAGTAAATCAAGGAGCAGATTATCCAAACATTCCACAGTATAAAATGAAAGCAGAAGTGATTGAAGGAGTAATTCCTGTAATAGACAAATTCATAAAACAAGGTGTTTTAAAAGAAATTGAGAGCAGCCCATGTAATTCACTGATTATGGGAATTAAAAAGCCAAACGGTACTTTCAGGATTGTTCAAGACCTGAGAAAAGTTAACAAAATTGTTGTTCCATGTTGCCCTGTTGTACCAAACCCAGTGGTAATTTTATATCAAATTCCGCATGATGCACAATGGTACACGTTTATAGATTTGTGTAACGCATTCTTTACTATTCCATTGCATCCAGAAAGCCAACAAATGTTTGCGTTCAGGTTCAAAGAGCGTATCCTAGCATGGTGTCGAATCCCTCAAGGGTACACCGAAAGTCCATCTATTTTTAACCAATTGCTAAAGAAATCCTTGGAGAATCTAGATTTACCTGGAAAATCTACATCAGTGCAGTATATTGATGATCTCCTTGTGGCTGCAAAAACAAGAGATAATTGTGTAACAGATACCATTACTCTTTTAAGTCATTTGGCAGATGAGGGACATAAAGTATCTCCTGCAAAATTACAGTTTTGCAAACAAGAAGTAAAATATCTTGGTCACAGAATCGCAAAGGGAGTCAGACAAGTGAAAACAGAAAGAATAAAAATGATTCAAGCAATGCAACCTCCAAAAACACAGAGACAGGTTAAAATGTTTTTAGGAATGGTTGGTTATTGTTGTCAATGGATTAGTGGATTTTCAGTAATTGCAAAGCCACTGCAGAGACTGAAAAAAAGCAGACATAAAAGACCCGATTAGTCTAACAGAAACTGAGTTACAAGCTTTTGAAAAGTTAAAAAGAAGTCAGTGTGAAGCTCCAGCATTGGGAATGCCTGACTACGAAAAAGAGTTTGAGCTGTGTTGCAGTGAAAGAGAAGGATGTGCATTATCAGTTCTGATTCAGAGACATGGAAAAATGAGAAAGCCAATAGCATATTTCTCAGCTGTTCTTGACCCAGTTGCAAAAGCATTACCAGGTTGCTTAAAAGCAGTAGCTGCAACTAGTGTGAGTTTAGAACAAAGTGAAGGAATAATAATGGGATTTCCTGTAAAAGTATATGTACCACACTCAGTTGATATTCTCCTCACAAGAAGCAGACCACAACATTTGACAAACAGTAGGCTAACTAAATATGAAAAGGTTATCCTTGGTTCAGATAATGTGTCAATTGCGAGGTGTGTGAATTTAAATCCTTCCACATTATTACCTAACACTTCTGAAACAGAAATCAGAGATGAGGCTGTTGATCATGAATGTCTGGATGTATTAGAATATTGCACCAAACCAAGACAGGACATAAAAGATGTCCCATTAGCTGAATCAGATTATGTTTTGTTTGTTGATGGTTCATGCTTGAGAACAATGAAGGTGTTCTGAGTGCAGCATATTCAGTGTGCACAGTTGCAGATGTAATTGAAGCCTCCTGTCTCAAAGAAATTCGTTCAGCTCAAATAGCAGAATTGGTTGCTTTGATTCGTGCATGTGAATTGAGAAAAGAGCAAAAGATCACCATAGTGACTGATAGTCAGTATGGATATGGCGTAGTCCATGACTATGGCCAGCTCTGGTATCAAAGAGGTTATTTAACTTCTGCGGGATCACCAATCAGAAATGCACAGTTGATCAGGAGACTAATTGATGGAATTCAGTTGCCAGAAAAGATTGCAGTTGTAAAGTGCACAGCACATAAAAAAGGAGAGAATTACATAACAAAAGGAAATTCGTATGCTGATGAAGTGGCGAAATTCTGTGCAAAAAATAATGTGTCAATTAATCGGGAAAAAGCAAATGAACATGTTTTGAACTCACTTATGCTAACATCTGTAGTGGAGACTTGGCAGGGAGTAAAAGTGTTGCAAGATGAGGCAGATGATGAAGAGAAAAACACGTGGCTAAAAGCAGGTTGCAGACAGAGAGAAGAAGATGAGATTTGGGTTTACAAAGATGACAGAGTAGTAATGCCAGACAGTATGATTTCTGACATGGCATGCATGTATCATGGTTCAGGACATATTGGCAGAGACTCAATGATTAGGTTATTTAGACAAACATGGTACAATCCAAAATTCAGAATAATTGCAGAATCCCTTTGTCAGAGGTGTCTTATCTGCCAACAGATCAACCTAAACAGAAAAACTGTTGTGAGCATGGGAACCATAGGACGGGAGGGTGGTCCTTTTACCAGATTGCAGCTTGACTTCATTGACATGCCACCTCACAACAAACTCAGATATGTCTTGGTGATAGTCTGTTTGTTTTCAAGATGGGTGGAAGCATTCCCAACACGCGGCAATGATTCAATTACTGTGGCAAAATTTCTTTTGAGAGAAATCATACCAAGGTATGGATTTCCTGTGACGGTCGAGACAGTCGTGGCACACATTTTGAAAACAGAGTGCTACAATTGGTTTGTGAAGCTCTGGACATAAAGCAAAAACTGCATTGTGCTTACAGACCAGAAGCATCAGGTGTTGTTGAGCAAGTGAATGGTACAAAACAGAATAGCAAAAATGTGTTTAGCAACAGGAATGAAGTGGACAGACACACTTCCACTTGTTTTGATGTCTTTGAGAAGCATTCCAGATAGAAAAACAGGTTTGAGCCTCATGAAATACTAATGGGTAGGGTCATGAGGCAAGCATTTGTTCCAGTTGATAAACTGTTGACCATTAATGATAGCATCATAATGGATTACTGTAAAAATCTATCTGATATGGTGACTTCTGTGTTCCATCAGGTGGGAACTGAAGTAATTACAAAAGAGAAGGAACAAGCTCATGATCTGTTACCTGGAGACTGGGTGAGGACAAAAGTTCACCAAAGAAGAAACTGCCTAGTACCAAGGTGGCAGAAGGCAAGACAGGTGATATTAGTCACAACAAATGCAGTAAAGTGTAGGGGATTGAAGAGATGGATTCATGCTAGCCATACCATACGAGTCCCTACACCTGAGAATCCTGACGAAGGTGAAACAACTGCTGATTCAGAAGAAGAAGAAGAACCTGAAAGAAATCAAAATCCAGATTCTGAAGATCGACAAAGAAGTCGACATCTGGAAAATTCAATTGCGAATGAGGCATTGAATGAAGAAATTGAAGAGATTGTGATACAAGATTCTGAAGAAAATGAAAATGATGAAGATCTGCTAGATCAAGAAGCAGAAAAACAAATTGAAGAAGTAGTGATTCAAGATCAAGATCAGGAGAGTATTGAAAAGCAGATTGTAAGCTCTGGAAGCAGGAACGAAAGTTCTGAAACTGGGAAATTGGAAGTAATTGAAGAAGAAGAAGAAGAAGTTCCTAGTACCAGCTATAAGGATGATGTTCCTAACAGAGTGAAACTGCAGAGTAAAGAAGTTCCTGAATCTGAAAAAGATTCTGATACAGTAAAACTGATTATCAATGAATCAGCTGATAACACAGAAAGTGAAACAGATGAAAGTGGAGATTAATCGAAAGTGAAAAGATCAAGGAAAAGAGCTTAGAGAGTGGAATATAATTTGGCGGAACCGAAAAAGAAATTATCAAGAAAGGGAGATAATTGGCCAAATGAAAACAAAAGCCTAAAGTTTAAATTAGCAAAGGAGCAGGTTAACAAGATCACAAGTCAAAAAGAAGAAGTCTCAAATAAGAAAGTTCAAGCAGGCAAGTGAATAGAAGTGATAAACAGCAGAGCAAAAAGAGTAATAAAGACAAATCAGAAGTACAAGTCACCTGAGTGGACTTATATAATTATTCCTCCAGTAGTAGAAGTAAATAGTCAAAGTAATTTTGATGATGCAAGTGATAATGATTGATTTCATTTAATAGGTAACACAAGGTTGAAGAAATTGTGTTAGGTGACACAAGGTCGAAGAAATTGTGTTAGCTGGAAAA
Source organism: Lissotriton helveticus (assembly GCF_964261635.1). Lineage (NCBI taxonomy): Eukaryota > Metazoa > Chordata > Amphibia > Caudata > Salamandridae > Lissotriton > Lissotriton helveticus. Next base: position 710,050,007 of record NC_136070.1, read on the forward strand.
CATATTGATGTATGACATAAGGTCGAAGAAAAGCTGTTAGAAGATACAATTATTTGTTAAAAAAAAAAGGAAAAAAGAGGGGAGTATATTCATATATTCAGTAATTTTAAATTTTTATTTTTATTTTTAGGGCTCTTGTTTGTTTTTGTTTGTAAGAAAAGATGCCTTATTATAATAATAATAATTTGAGATGCTCAATTTTCAAGAGGTGTTGCAAATTGTCTTCAATATGTGTAATCTTGATAATTCTAGTTTAGTTAATTTTAGCTGTCATTTTACCTTTTGGAATAGATAAAGAAATGTATAAAACTAATATGACTAGCAAAGTTGTGGTTAATAATGACGAAACTGATAAGACTGATAAAATCATTGTACATAAACCAGAAATTCACCAAGATAGATCTGTAGGAGATTTTTCTAGTAATACCTTTTCAAGACTTTTATCTGAATATGTTAAGGTCATGGATGCAAAAGATTGCTACATCTGTAAAATTACCTACTTCTGTGTCTGAAGGTGTACTTTATAATATGCTTCCTCTTACTTATGGCATTACTTGTAGTGTAATAGCTAGTTTGTTTTATCAAACTGGACGTTTGGAGTATTATTATTCTAACTATGATGACATTTTTGCCAATTTAAAAGTTGTAGATAGCTTGAATAAAGTGAACCATGCTAAACGGATGAGGGAATTTTTCCTAGTAACTAATGAACTCACTTATGAGTATGCTTTTAGAAACATTGTAACATGTAAATTGAGAGCAGAAGAAAGTTGTTCTTAAATTTGGTGGAAGAGAGAAGGGCAATTTACAAGCGAAATGATATGATGAAACATACTAAATCTAAATTTTGGCAAATGGAAGATGAAAAACTCAATGGTAGAATTGAGAATGTTGCAATTAACATAGATACACCTGTTAGTGGAAAATTCTGTATTAGAAGAGATAATACTTTGTTTGATAATTATTTTGTTGTTGCAAGTCAATGTGAAGACACTTATCGTATAATAGGGGGTTGGGGATTTAAAGGGGGCAAAGATCCAATTTTTCCTGGAATTTATTTTGTGTGTGGGAACAAAGCTTATTACAATCTCCCTGGCCACTGGTATGGCACATGCTATATAGGTTTAGTTTTTCCCAAAATGTTTCATGTTGATAGAAATGCAAAAGGTTCATTTGAAATTAGCAATCACCTGAATAGATTTAGAGGGGAAAGTTTTTCAGAAATATTGGGAGATATATTTGGTGCAGTAATACCTATGGTGGGTATAACCATGAATGCAATTAAGATCAGAAAAATGTCTATAATCGTTGATAGATTATCAACTGATACTGCTAATGGTTTTCAATTAGTGAATACAGAGCTTATTGCCATGAGGACTATGGTAATGCAAAATCGTCTTGCTTTAGACATTTTGCTAGCAAAAGAGGGTGGAGTCTGTGGAATTTTACATGTCCAACATTGCTGTACTTATATCCCAGACAAGAGTCAGAATATAGAAATGTACATTAGAAACATAACTGAATTACATGAAGAAGTAGAACCTTTAGAAGATGATAGTTTTTCAGAACGCTTTAGTAAAAGATTTGCAGCTATTAGACACTGGTTTCAAGAGATTGGTAGTTCAATTATAGGTAAAATAGTTTTTCCTTTAATAGTTATAGCTATAGTGATACTTTTGTTAAAAATTAGTTGCATGATACACAAGAGAAGAAAACATGTAATGGAAAAGAAAAGAATTTGCAAACTTAGAAAGGAGAAAGAAAAAGAAATAGAATTAGAAGAGTTTCGGAGAACTCAATATGATAAATGCAGAAAAACAGATGAATCTAAAGTTTAGAAATACTAATATTAAGAAAGTCCAAAACATGTTCAAGGGTTGAAAATTTATACATTTTGGGTGTTATTTGGTGATTTTTAAATCACCAGATGAGGGAGTTGATGAAGCAAGGTGAAGGACAAGATTTTGTTCAAACTTGCGAAGTTAATCTCTCAATAATTATAATTGAATTAATATGCTTGTGGTGAAAATACTAATCAACTTAGTATAAAAATTCTTGCAACAGAGCACGCGGGTTTAACTAATGTGCTTTCTGTTGCAAACACAAAAAAGAAATAATAAATTAACCATGTCTATTGTCTTTGTCAGTATTAAATGCGGCTGTTTAACTAATGGCATGTGCCTATTTTGTGTGCTTATGTTATGTCTTTTCTGCGACAAAATGCATAAAAGAGTTCCTGCAGTTCCTAAAGGAATGGTAGATATAAAGCTGCTTATATGTGCTTCAGCTAGGTAACATAATTAACAGGATTAATTAGCAAAGGGGGTGGGTAACAGAATGGGTTTCAATTCTTTAATTAATTGATGTCTTGTGTTTGTTTAATAATAGTTTCCGAAGTGAGGCCTAGAAGTGATTCAAAAAGTATAGCTGACAGAGTTGCAGATGAAAACTTGTCCAGAGTAATGCCTTGCACATGCACAGCTGTGAAGACTTTTACTGCACGAACTTCACATAATTTGGAAAAGCAGTTCTTCAGCTGAGTTGAACGTGCACACGGAGAAAGGCTCAAGGACAGGAATTTGTTATGTCTGCCAAGGCTAGGAAGTTCAAGTTTGAAACTCGTGGAGAAAAGTATAATTTCTGAGGAAGTCGGAAGATGTGGTAATGAGAGACAATAGGGCTTATGTATAAGCCCGGGCCGGGTCAAGTAACGGACGTAATCTAACATTTTATCGTGGACTGACTCAGATCAGCCAATGGAGAGCTCAGAATCGCTCTAAATTATGTAAAATGTAGTAAGTTTAGCTAGAAAGAAAGGTATAAAACCTGACACTTGGAGCGGAGAAAAAACTCTCTTCTTTCCGATTCCTGATTGACGTGACATGCTGTCGGACTTTTGGCGCACGTAAGGACAGCAGACTTTAAATGATTTACCTTTCTGGGACGCCCAGACCTTTTTCTGTCACCATCCTGTATCAGGAAGGCGGATGTGAATTTGGTAAAAAAACTTTTTATGGAAAGGGCCAGCCTAGCCCGGGAGGAAAGGGAAATGCTGAAACCCACTGTGCGTGCTCACTATTTGCTTTTAGGCACTTTTTCTCTTCAGCAATACCTCATTACTGTCACAAAGCAATTACATAGGTTTTTACTGATAAAGTTCAGATTTAATTTGATTCATTTTTATTTGGGCAATTACCCCACTTGGGTCAAACCAGATTTAGCCACCCCTTGCACTTGTGACCAATTCTCAACCCAAGACACAATGCACTTTGTAATGTTCTGCGGGCTATTCTCAGACATCAGAAAAAGATATCTGCGGCCTATTTTGAGGGAGGCTGGCTTTGCCCAAGTGAGGCCGGCACTAGTTTTCCTTCAGTCCCTGAGTAGTACCCGCATTACATTTTGCGTGGCTAATTTTTTAGTGGCGGCTTCTAGGATTAAATTACATAATGCCCCACGATCTGTGATATAATGAACTTTTAATCATAACATCTACGTGTTTTTGTATTTTGACCCACTGTTTTGTATGAAATGATTATGAAAATGTATCGAATTATCTTAAATGTGTATATATAATGTTTTTATGTCTTTTATGATTTTATAAATCGAATAAAGAGTGTTTGACTGATTTACCTTTCTAGGTGGAGTGAGAATCAGACAGGGAAATAGATTTAGGGAATGGAAACTGTTATTTTGCTAATAATTCATGGTACTGAACTTGCTTTAAAAATGTCAGTTTATTAATTCATTTCCTCACTAAAATGCTGCTTTCTTGATTACTTAATTTATAAAGATTTTTAAAACGTAATGCTTTTCCTTTATGAATAATAAAGTTAATAAAATTTAGATTTGAAATGACAAGCTGGTCTTGTTTATTCAGGACCACCAGAAGTGTAGTTAGCCGTCCAGTTTCCCCCTGCTAAAACCACATTTAGAGCGGAGCAGGGAGCGGACGCGCGCAGTCGCCTGGACCCCTGGCCCTTTACAGTCAGGTACCGTATTGCTATTTTGGACTTAGAATTGGGTTACCATGTCTTCGCTTAGCTATTCTAGTGAACAACTAAGAGCTCTGAATACCATACAAATCAAACTTACTGGAACCCTAGTCTCCGAGTTAGCTAGCTGTCCTCAAATCTCTCTGGCCCCTTACCTCACTGACCAGACAGAAGCTTTCCCTTCTCCTGGTCCCTGCTTTCCTAGCACAGACAATTTAGCTGAAACACTCAGTGCCATATTATTTTAATGCCCATTCAATCCCGAAACACGCTTTAGAAATCTGGGCCTTGCTTGACTCAGTAGCCCCAGATATTTGTTTTATCACCGAGACCTGGCTACATGAGCATGCCACCCCCGACTTATATACTGCCTTTCCGTCAGAATATAAACTAATTCGACTTGATAGAAAGGAAACTAAAGGAGGGGACTACTGATTGCTGCAAAAAATAACTTGAACGTGCTTAGTCTAGAAAGCTTTGCAACCAGTTGCTTTGAAGCCATTATAGTTCAGATTGAGGGAAAAGTAAACAACATTTGGAAAGGAGCCCTAATATATCATCCCCCTGGCATCAAAGGAGATTTTGCAAATACTCTGCTTGAAATTATTGCACCTCATGTCCTTGCATCAGATAAATTCTTAGTAGTAGGGGACCTCAATTATCATGCAGACATACCATCTGACTCAGACACAGAAAAGCTAATGTCTAGCATGAACACTCTGGGACTTGATCAGAAGTTCATAGGCCCTACATACCAAGCTGGCCATATATTGGATCTCCTTTTTACCAATTCTTCTGATCTGATAGCAACCTCTCCCATTCCATTGCTCTGGACTGACCACTATTTGGTAAATGTTTCCTTCCCGATGGTTAAAATAAAAACAGCTCCAGCAAATGGCGCAAGACTACAGAGGCCTCTGAAAAAAATCACTCTACCTCTCTTTCAAAAAATTTCCAGCTAATCTCACACACTCTCCCTGTAAGTGCTAGTACTGCGGCAATGCAATTTGATCTCGCTATAGAGACAGCGCTGAATAAAATTGCCCTTATGAGCATATTTAAACACAAAATTAGAACTGCGCCTTGGTTCACAGAGGAACTAAGAATCATAAAATTGGAATGTAGAACCGCAGAAAAGAAATGGCAGAGGAGTAAAGATCAGAAAGATGGGAAAAAATTTAAACTTTTGCACTCTAGCTATATGCTTAAAATAAAATTGGCAAAAAAAGCATTCCTCACCGAGCGGATAGATAGAGCCCAAAATTCCTATAAGGAACTTTTTCAAATAATGAAGGAATTCACTACTCCTAATACTGCATTAGAAATTCCGAACTCCTTGGAATGGACAAATGAATTATCCCAGCTTTTTGAAGATAAAATTACCGACATTCACCTCACCTTTCCTAATCATCCTGACCTAACGCAGCTAAATAATTTGGGTATATCTCCATCAGACCCCCGCACATTATGGAGGAATTGATTAAATGTGATTGTGAGACGACCATGCTGGCCGGATTAAAAATTAAGTCAGGGACACCCACAGATCTCATCCCCCCTAAACTCTTCTCTACACTTGCACTGGCACTGGTGGAACATCTCACTGACCTTTTTAATAAATCTTTCATGGAAGCTGACTTTCCGACAATATGGAGAGCCGCTAAAGTCAGGCCCATTCTGAAAAAAACGATGGCTGACCCTAACATTTTATTAAACTATCGGCCTGTATCCTTGCTTCCATACTTCGGGAAAATGCTTGAATCAATTGTTAATAAGCAGCTTGTGAATCATGTTGAAAGCCATGGACTCTTGGATCCCTCTCAATCGGGTTTTAGGGCACAACATAGCACTGAAACCGCATTGGTCGAGGTGGTTGATAACATCAGACTGGCGCTGGATAAGCGCCAGTCAGCCATCCTCGTCCTGCTTGATTTGTCAGTGGCATTTGACACCATCTCCCACCGCATTCTAATTCATCGATTGTGGGAGATTGGTGTCAGAGGAAGCGCCTTGAGATGGTTTTCAAGCTATCTGTCCAACCGCACCACAACGGTCCAAATAGGAGAAAATAATGCAAATGAAAGACCTGTCAGAATGGGTGTCCCTCAGGGCTCTATATTGAGCCCAACGCTCTTTAATATCTATATGATCCCGTTGGCCAATATAATTAGAGACCATCGTTTTGATGTTCTGTCGTATGCCGATGATACGCAGATCCTAGTTACACTAGATTCTGACCCTAACGAAACCAAACAAGGTTTCCAAAGCTGCCTGATGCAAATTGAGGAATGGATGACCACCAATCACCTTCAACTAAACGGCAGCAAGTCAGAAATTATGTTCTTCGGCAAAGCGGCAGAACACTGGACAGATGACTGGTGGCCAACCTATCTGGGCATATGCCTAGCACCAAAGGATTCAACCCGTAATCTGGGCTTTCTGTTGGATAACAAATTGTCCATGAATAGCTAAATAAACAGCATAGTTGGCACCTGTTTCGAACTAATGCGGAGACTGAGAAAAATCTTTAAGTGGATCCCTATTCAGGCCCGAAAACCCTTAGACCAAGACCTTATAATAAATAGGATGGACTACGGGAACGCACGTTTGTCTTCTATAAATGAACACCATCTGAGGAGGCTGCAGGTTCTCCAGAATACTGCAGCTCGGCTGGTTCTTAACCTCCCGAGAAAAACTTCTTCTGCTGCCTGCTTAAAAAGCCTACATTGGTTGCTGGTAAAAAAGCGTATCCTTTTCAAAATACTATGTCTGGTTCACAGACAACTGTATGAAAGGGGTCCTAAATACTGGTCCAAACAATTCAGATGGTATCAGCCACAAAGGGATCTTAGATCCAGAAACAAATCCTACTGATACCTTTGAGAACACGTACCACCAGAAATGGTGGTCGAGCTTTTACGTTTCTGGCCCCGGCCGCATGGAACAAAATGCCGTTCCATCTCCGTAACTCCCCTGATCATGGCTGTTTTCGCAAAGGACTAAAGACCTGGCTCTTTACAAACTAACTGCGTTTCCCCATGTCAGAGACTGCTGCAAGCACCATGAGACTACTAGGATGTGATTTGTGTGCTATACAAATGTCCCTGACTTGACAAGTTACCATCAGTTGATTCAATCGCCTTAGTGGCTTGATTAATGATATGTGATGTTTAAAACCATGGTGAAAATAGATAAACTGCAGTTGAGTATAAATTTTGTAGATAATATGTGAATAGATTTTATTAATCAGGCCACCAGATTCAGTCGCTCAAAAATTGTCTCATTGGTGTTATGGGCCTTTATAAGTGTTACATTATTAATGGTGAATTTTGAGATGATAGGTAGCGTTTTTGAGACAGTTTTTCAATAGGAGCGCTGGATCAGTAGTTATTACAGCAATAACTACCATTTGTTTCTGCCTTCTCGCACGGCGAGAAAGCAGGGGGGCGGTGCCCAAATGCCCCCATGGAGGAGCCGCCACTGTGTGTACTACTACGAAACAAAAGAGAGGCCCATCAGGGTAAGCTGGCTGCTAATATCCGATTCTGGGTCAGGTGCTCCCACAGAATCAGGCACTCACTGCGCAACACAGTGGACCTTACTTCACCCTCTACCATCATGCAGAAAGGTCACACAAAAGAAGGACCAAGATGTGGGAGAACCACCGACAGAGGAAACTGCGGACCCCCTCAGGGGAAAACAGAACCCGAGCACTGCAACCTGTATCTACCAGAGCCCTCACCATCGAGAACATTATACACGCAATCACAGCTTCTCAGGAAACTTAAGACCAAAAAAGACACCCTGGGGGCACATCTGGGAATCCTGAGGGACAACCACTGATGCCTGGCAGAGCATGTCATCATGGCAGAGAGAAGCCTTGCTCAGTTTCTTGGCATGCAATAATAAGGTCAGACAGATGTGAATTTCATAGGCGAAGCTGTTCACAGCCGAGCTAAGAATGGCGACATTAGAATGCCCCCAATTATTCCAGACTCCACAAGAGGCCTAGAGTTGAATTGACCAACATGCTCAACCTGGGTCCAGCTATGATTCCGGGAACAGGCGTTCACGTAGGGCCAGATCCCGGCGCAGGCCCAAACCCCTCAGTTCATCCAACCTGAACAATGACATAGCTCAGCAACCGAGATAGAAAGTGATGGCAGCAGTGGCTTCGGTGGGCCGCAGTGGAATGGGACCCTCTTCACCCAAGGAAGATGGGAGCACATGACTCGTACTCTGACCGCAGCTTCAGCATTTCTGGAGACTCGAGTCTTGAACTACCTAAGGTGACCCCAGAACATCGAACAAAATGATATGATCAAGTTGATAAGGTCAAAATGGCTGCTTTAGAGTAAATGTGTGGTTGAACCTGGGGAGGAGGGATGGGCAATGAAAGGTTTACTTCCTCTGAATAAGGAAACACTACCTGTTTTAAGGCTGGTGGGTGGGTGGAACTGATGTAGGGCAGGCAATCGGTTCAATCCTCGCAGTAATGTAGCACAAGGGTACTCCCACGAGCAATTGTGGTTTGAATGACAGTTTAGATTGGGAGGGGTGGTTGCCTACTTGTCTTGTGGAGTGGGAGTTGAGAGGACAGTTGTTTGTTAGTTATCTGGAAAACCATGAGTCGTGACCCCTTGATTTCCTTGTCCACGCCCTCTGTTGGGGTACAGTCGGGTAGTCGTTGGGTCACAACTACGGAGAGAGATAGCAAGAATGTTCATGAATCAGAAAGATGGCTGCCCCGTGACATATAAGCTCCTTGTCTTGAATATTAAAGGGATGCACACAATGGTAAAATCTTATAAAGTGCTTTCTTACCTAAATAGAAGGGGTATTCATATTGTTCTACTACAAGAGACGCACTTGACAGCTAAGGAGGGGGTGGCGCTGCAGCAAAGAAGGTGAAATAAGACCTATTACACAACATATTCATCTTATGCCAGGGGCACACTTGTCTGGATCCGGGCGGGGGTCCCCTTCCAGCTCACTGGAGACCTAATAGACCCAGAGGGCAGTGGTTGTGACGTGCCGCATGGAAGGCCGGGACATAGTATTGGTAAACATTTATGCCCCAAGGTGGAGCAGGGATTTTTCCTGATAGGCTTATCGTGCCCACTGGCCTCATATCTTGTTCAATCAACCGTTATGGTAGGTGACTTTAATTGCGTAGCAAATCACCAGGTGGATCACTCACACCCCTCACTGAGGTACTCACCAGCAGGCCAAGTAGCCTGACTCTTTGCAGACTGGCAAACAAGATGGGGTTAATAGACACCTGGCGATGGACACACCACCAGGTATAAGAGTACTCCTTTTCTGGAGCTTAAACAAGCTCCACATAAACCTAGACATATTTCTATGCACACCTGATGTCCATAGCTTAGTACATAACATAGAGTATCTGGCCCAAACAATATCGGATCATAACCCTGTCCTCCTACAACTGAGATGGGAATGGCCAAGACCATGCATTCCAACATATAGGGTGAAACCCAAATTATTTTGAAGATCAGATGTACCAGGAGGTGATATGGACTAAGATAGGGCAGTATTTTGCAGACATTGTTTCACAGCATCCTCTTCCCAGATAGAGTAGGCGGTCATTAGGGGTCAGTGTACAGCTGAATCAATAGGGGTCAGAGGCACCTTGATGGAGGAAGTACTGGCAGCAGAACAAGAACAAGAACTGTAGGAAGTGGAAAGTGGAAAGGAGTCGATCAAGGTGCCCAGGGTTACAGGAGACCCTGATGGACACTAAGGAGATAGTGGCAGCACAGATTGAAATACTTAGGTGCTAACCCCCAGATGCATCAAGAACCCATTTTTCTATTCCTTAATAGCGAAAAATAACAATTCGATATTAAGGAATAGCAAAATGCAATGCATGAAGAAATCACTAAAAAAATAGCGATTTCTTAAAATTCCTTAATTGCGACTCTCAAATTGCGAGTCACAATTAAGGAATACCTCCCCATTCATTCCTATGGGCCTAGAGGCCCATGGGAAAGAATGGGAAGACATTCTCAATATGCGAATCGCAATTATCGAATCGCAAATTGAGAATGCGATTTCAAGGGTGCAGGGGTGTCCAAAGGACACCCTGTTGCACCCCTGAAATTGATCTGTGCACATATGTTGCGCACACACATGCCCTTAGGGCATGTGTGTGCGCAACATGAAACTTTGAAAAATGCACTTTAGTGCATTTTTCAAAGTTTTTGCAAATTACCATGAAGTTCAACTTCATGGTAATTTGCGAGCCCTATTTGTGAAATCGCTACTTTTTAAAGTTTCATGAATTGCATTTAAGGAATCTCAATTTGAGATTCCTTAAATGCAAGAAATCGCAATTTTGCGATTTCTTAATTTGCGATTTTTGCATTTGGGATGATGCATCCCAAATGCAAAATAAACGGTCGCAAAGGGGTAGATTCTGAGAATCTTCCCCTTTGCGAGCGTATTTTACCTTGATGAATCTATGCCTAAGACTATAAATACATGGAGGAAGCTCACACTGAGTGGAATCAAACCAGATTCTTCCAGGCCTAGCTTGCTAATCCAGCGAAGAGAGGTTCCCCTAAAGTCAACAGTGAGGCTGAGGAGGGAACTTGAAGATATAGACAGGAAATTTCTATTGGTATTTTTTAAACCTATACAGAAGTACTCCCATACAGAACGTAGGGGTAGTACACGACTTCCTAGCGCCATTGCCTCTCCAGCACCTCACAGATGAGGAGGCAGACGAACTGGGTTTAGACAATACGCTACAGGAGGTGAAACCAGCAATTAAGAGCTTAGTACGAGTTTTATGCCATGTATGCTAAGGAATTAACGCCCAAACTGATGGATCTCTGCTGTAGAGTCCACCAGTTTGGGGACTATTTTCTTAACATGCGTGGTATAAAACTTGACTGGAAATCTTTCTTTTCCCAGCGTTTTTACTGCACGCTAAGAGAGACTAGCTGTCTGCCAATTTCTACCTGGGAGGCACTAGTGCTGCCACTACTAAAGCCCAGAACACCTGCATACAACTGTAAAGCTTATGGACCGTTGTTGATGTTTAACATAGACTTCAAGATTTTGAGTAGAATCTAAGCTACCAGACTCCTTTCATTCATAGCCAGGTTAATATCCCCCGATTAAGCAGGATTCATCTCTGGCCGTAACACAGCGCTTAAAATCTGTCGCCTCCTGATGCTGTTGAAGACTAAAACTCAGGACCAAAGGGAGGCAGCGGTGTTTGCAGTAGAGATAGAAAAGCCCTTTGATAGCCTGAAGCGGGGCTTTCTATACTGTGCAATGGAATACATGCGCTTATGAAGAGGCTTCCTCACATGGACCAAACTGCTGTACATGGACCCCACAGCTAGGGTCCACATGGGTAGGACCATATCTAAGAGTTATAGGGTACGACACAGGATGAGGCGGGGATGTCCCCTTCACCCCTACTCTTTGCGCTGGTCATGGAAATTCTGGTCAGCCATGCAAGAACAGGGAATAGGCATCAGAGTATATAGATTGGAGACCATTATCACTACAGCCCTGTAGCGGATGACCTACTGATGTTCCTCAAGAACTGAGCTGTGAATCTTTCTGGGGCTAGGGGAATTATCGAAGAGTGTGGCTCCTTTTTGGGCCTGAGAGTTAATAGGCAGAAATCTAGACAGTTCCCATCGGCAGAGGGTTGTGATCCTCCGGAGGTGTTAGATTTACTGCAATAGGAGCCTCCCTGCCTGTCCTATTTGGGGGTCAAGATATTTCATGACCAAATATGATCCACTAGAGGGAAATATGGGGCTAGCTATCAGATTGCTTGGAATGAACACAAAATTATGAAAAATCCTTCCTTTTCAGCAGCGGAGCGAGTGGCACTTCTTAAAAGGGTGCTGTTTGCTCAGCTGCTATACTTTTTTGAGACACTCTTATTTTGGATCCCTCAGGCAATGTTCTGAGAGCTGGATTCCCTGGTTTCTGCATTTGCATGTGGGTCAGGCTGTAGGAGAGTGGTGCTGTCTACACTACAATGCCCCATGGCCAGGGGAGGGCTAGCAGTCCCTGACTTTGAGACATATTACTGTGCATCACAAATCCAATGATTTACACAATGAGTAGCGGGCTGACGGGCCACAGAACGCATACTGGGACTGTGTGTCCCAGAGTTTCACAGACTATCTAGGGGGATACTCAGAGTAGGACGTCCGTCAGGCGACGACACCCATGAGTACAGAGTTATATGTCAGTGCTGGAACAGAAGCTTACAGAAAACAAGTAGACAGATTCCGTATTCACCTGACTTGCCCTTGACTATGCTAGTAGTACTACCTCACAACGGATCCTTGGGGAATTGGAGGTCTGGGCGGCAGCAGGGGCAAAGAGAGAAGAGAACCTGTTCTGCGCAGCAGAGCTACTTCCACTCGAGGAATTTTACTCTGAATTTGGCCTACCTCAGGGACACTTCTTACTCCATAAAGCAATGACAGTGGCTTTCCCTAAACATTGGATTATTGGCATGTCAGACCACAGACTTATAAAAGCTGTCAATATATTGTCCTCTCTTCAAGCACCTTCAATACAGTCACATGGTTATATAGGGCGATACGTGTGGGATATAATCCAACTACTGGAGACCTTACAGGCACACTAAAGGGAAGACTTAGGTATTCCCATACCAGAAAGGGATTGGGAGACTGGCTTAGACAGAGTTCCTAAGGTATCTCAAAATGCCCAATTCAAAATGATCAATTACTAAGTCCTTCACAGAGCGTACCTCATGCATTAACAAATATTTCCACATGACCAAGATAGCATGCCCGAGATGCAAAGAAGTTGAGGCCAAGCTGCATCATATGTCGTAGTCTTGTCCCTCGCTGCATAATTACTGGGAGGAGATAACAAGACTAGTCACTGAAATTATAAAAATGGAGGTCTCATATTCTCCTGATCATTGCTTTGCATGCTTTGGAGGCTCCCACATACCTCCAAAATTAAGGTAACCAGCAGACTTCAAGATCTGGCTTTTATATTGCCAAAAGAAGACATTACTAGGAAGTGGAAGGCCCTTTGGGGACCCCGAGTGACTACATGGCGCAGGGAACATGAGCGATGGGTGTATATGAAGAAGGAGTGTTGCTGAAAGAGGCATGAAGGGAGATAGGCTCCCTGTACACGGCCAGGCCCTGGGAGGCACAGGTGCATAGCCTCAAAGACCCAGAGCCCCCATCACCAGAAATATCAACTGGGGAATCACCTGCACCTGTCACTAATTAGTATTGAGGGCTTTCGTAGAAGTTGCCCACTTAGCCTAAGCACCCTGTATACCAGAGCACTAAGGAAGAGAATTGTATTTTCATGAGAAATGAATATATGACGTTACAACGCAAACAATTACAATGCATGCTTTTACAACACGGTTTTTACATCGCAACTACCATTACATCGCATGATTTTACAACGCATGCCATCACAACACATTTATTAAAACTACCATTACAACGCATTCCATTACCTCACATACCATTACAACGCATACAATTACAACGCAAAATACTTTTACGGCAAAAGTAGGGTAAGTGTTGGATAGTGTAGGGGTAAAAATGACTATTCCACTCCTTTGAGTGCAACAGTAGGGTATGTGTTGGATAGTTTAGGGGTAAAAATTACTATTCCCATCTACCTCAAAACCCATACCCACCCTAAAACTAAAATATCTTCATTACTTACCTTATAATACGTTGTAATGGCATGCGTTGTGATGGTATGCATTGTAATGGCATGCGTTGTAGAGACATACGTTATAATGGAATGCGTGATAATGGCATGCAATGTAAAGGCAGCTGCGTTGTAACAGTTGTGTTGTAAAAGCAGTGTGATGTAATGACTGCATTGTAATTGATGTTTCCCATGAGAAATGTATTTCTAATTAGGAAACTCATGGACATTGCATACTTATCTAACACTTCTACACTTATTAGGCATGAATTATATTAAAGATGTTAGGGAGGGCTAACAACTGATTTTATCTGGAATAGAATGGGGTGACCTTGTGCATAGAAAGGAAATAAAAGAAACAGCTGTTTCTGTTATATGAAGTTGATGTAAAACCCTACAATCCACAAACCATTGGCTTTCGAAAGATTCAACAAGACCCTCAAAGACATGATAAAGGGCCTGTCTGAGGCCATGAGGCTCAAGTGCGATGTCCTCTGGTCATTCCTACTCTTTGCTTACAAAGAGGTAACACAGAAGTGAGTTGCATCCAGCTTCTTTGAACTTCTGTGTGGTCGTCCTGTAATGGGATCTATCAGTCTGGTGAAAGAGGGGTGGGAGCAAGCTCTCTAGAATCCCCCAGAATGTAGTTAGCTATATGCTGGCCTCCTGGAGCCAGATGGCCAAGTTGAGGTAGCAAGTTTCTGACAACTTAGAGGCCAACCAGGAGGTGATGAAGTAGTGGTATGACCAAAGGGCTACCCCAGTGGAATTACAGTCTGGGAAGAAAGTGTGGGTGAAGGAACCCATGGAGCCCAGGGCCCTCGAAGACTGTTCAACTGGGTCCTATGAGTAGTTGAGAGGAAGGGGGAGTTCTCCTACCTGGTGGGCCTCAAGACCCCCAGGCACCCCTAGAGGATGCTCCACATCAATTGTCTCAAGCCACTTTGAGAGGTCTGAGGTCACCATGTTGCCGGTAACAGATGGAGGAGAGAAAGAGGAGAGGAAACCTCTCCCTGATCTCTTAGCCTTCAAACTGAAGGACAGGTCAGTGAAAGATGTGAACCGCTCCTCTACCCTGATTTCAGACAGAACAGCATAGGGACTGTCACCAGATAACTGGGACAGTTACCCTCTCTGTTTAACCAGCTCTGTATGCATGATGTGGACACAGGAGACAGGCTTCCTGTCAAGAATAAGATATAAAAGCTAACTGACAAAGTGATGGCCACCATCAAACATGAGGGTTCTAAGATGCTGGAGTTGGGGGTGATTGAACCCTCCAGTAGATCCTTGTCCAGCCTTCTGCTGCTGGTACCAAAAGCTGCTAAGTTAGGGGCAGCCTAGTTTCTCAGTACCTTAGATCTCACTTCAGGGTACTGGCATATAGCCCAACTGAAGGAGCCAAAGAGAGGTCTGCCTTCTCCACTCCAGAGGGCCACTACTAATTCAGAGTGATGCCCTTTGTATTAAAGGAAGCCCCTGCCACCTTCCAGAGGCTGGTGAACCAGGTTTTGCTTGGTATAGAGGCCTTACTTGGAGGACACAGCTGTCTTCAGTAGCAGCTGGAAGTACCACCTTTCCCACCTGCAGGAAGTGTTTCAGGCCCTGCAAAAATCAGGTCTGACTATCAAGGCCAGTAAGTGCCAGAGAGGGCAGGGGCCTGTGGTATACCTGGGACACCTCTTGGACAGGGGTAAGGTGCAGCTCCTCCAGGCCAAGTTAGAGACTATAATAATCTGGGAGCCCCCAAAAACCCAAACCGAGGTGAAAGCCATACGTGTTAGGAACTCAGTTCTAGATTCAGACAAAATACAGGCCACTCAGGTGGCTAATGCAAATGAGGGTTGAGAATCCAAAATTGTTGAGGTGGCCCATCTCCCTACAGGGAATAGATTTTGATGTGGAACACAGACCAGGGTCTTTCCAGGAAGAGAACTCCCAGGAGGGTGGATAGCTCTTCCAACTTTCATCTGGGGGGATATGTGCTAGACCTGTCAGTTTTAGAGTTTTTCCCACAACGTTTTGCCTACTTGCCTCCAATTTTGCTGAATTCCTTTTGTAGGGCTAAAGACTCTGAGCACTTTACCACTGCCAACCAGTGCTAAAGTGCATGTGCTCTCTCCCCAAGACATGGTTTGATGGACATATCCACAATTGCCATATTTGATTTATCAGTAAGAACCTAGTTGAGTGCAAAACATATGCCCAGGGCCTGTAAATCAAATGCTACTAGGGGGCCTGCAGCACTGATTCTGGCATCCACACAAGTAGCACTTTAAATAGATGTCAGGCCTGCCACAGCAAAGCCTGTGTGTGCAATTTAAACTGCCACGTGGACTTGGCCTTTAAAACCTCTTGCCTATCCTTAAAAACACCTTTTATTACATATGTCACCCCTAAGGTAGGCCCTATGTAGCCCATAGGACAGGGTGATGTGTGATCAAAAGGTTGAACATATACATTTATGTTTTGCATGTCCTGGTAATAAAAAATATCAAAATTCATTTTCACTACTGCGAGGCCTACCCCTCTCATAGGTTAACGTTGGGAATTCCTTATTACACTTATAAGCTGTAATTCCTGATTGAGAAGCAGTACATTTGTCATGTTTCATATCACTAGAATGATGATGATAAATCCTCTTTACTGGTGAAGCTGAATTTATCATTACCCTTTTAAAAATGCCACTTTCAGAAAGATGACATTTTTCTGCTCTTAGCCCTGTGTGCCTGCAGCCTATCTCTAATACACGTCTGGGGTGGGTGACAGCTGGACTTTGTGCATTCCCTCGAGACAGTCATACACAAAAGGAGCTTAGATGTGAATGAGTGGCCATCCACATCCTGATGTATCACCCTGGGTAGGATGGGAGGGAGGAGATTATACTCACACCCTAATAGTCTGTGTCCTGTCCCCAGACAAAGGTTGGCATAACCTCCTGTAGGGAGTCTGTAGGCAGAGTGACCTCTGTGCAGTTTAAAGCCTCACTTTGAAGTCACTCCTGCTATAAATGCACAACTCGGTATAAGTACTGCCTCTCTGACCACACAAAATCAGTGCACTACTGGGCCTGTGAATAACTCTGCCAGGAGGAAGGACTGTTGTGCGAATCCAAGGTCTGCCACTCTGCTGGACTGCTGCTCTGGAAGAACTGTTGTGCTATCCTGCTGCCTGCTACCCTCTTCCTGCAGCGGAAGGACTGGACCCATCTCACTTGAATCCAGAGTAGCTTCAAGGGTATGCTGGCTTGCCGCTGTTCTAAGTCTCAGGGACACTTTTCATGAACCTGCAACAGTATCTGGATTTGCTTGCTAGAAGTCCTGCCAATTCAGTCCTGGGCCCTTGGAAGTGGTTATAAAGTGCTGCAACTGCTAGAAGCCACACATCAACAACATTGCACCAATCGGAACCGGTGCATCTCCCTCAACACCAATACATCACCACTGCTGCATTGATCAGGGACCATGCATTGCTGACTGCACGGAGCATCGTCACCAGTTTCCGACGCATATCCGATTTTTCACGGCTTGACACCAACGCATCATCTTCAATCGATCGTTTCGAAGATGACGCAATACTACGTTGCTTCTTGCAACTCAAATCCATCAATGACACATCTAATGAATTTTGTGGCATGCAAAGGATAGTCCCTGTACCCGATCCACGCTCCATCGCAATCGGTCTGAACTTTTGGATTTACCCCGATCTAGTGTGGCCAGATATCCCCGGTTGGCAACACTACATTTTCATTTATTCTTTAAAAATTCATGACTCTGTTATACTTATTGGATTTTTTGTTGTTTTAGTCTTGTTTTGTCATAAAAATACAACCTATTTTTCTAGCTTGGTGTGGATCTTTCTGTGGTGTTTCTACTGTGCTCCAGTGTGAAGCGTTGCACAAATACTTTACACATTTGCTCTGAACTTAAGCCAGACTGCTCTGTGCCAATCTACAAGACGGTAAGCGAGGTTAGTTTATGGTGTGTATCTGACTTACCCTGAAAAGGTTTGGGATTCCTGTTTGGACAGGGTGCATATCCCTGCCAACCAGAACCCCAATTTCTAAGAGGCACAATCTGGAGTCCTCCCCCACAAAACTTCTCATGACAGACTACTACACTACCCCAAATATGTATTACCACAATATTAGGGCTACATGGTCGACTTGATGAACCTGACATTTCATAAAATTGAATTTGCTAAAAAGGACGCTCCTTGAACAACGGTGCATCCAAATGCCCTAAGACCTCCTCAGAGACCTCCCTATCCCGCTGAGCTCCCGCTGAGCCCCAAAACCCAAACAGATCCTGGCCGATTGCATGATGTCGATATTGCATAAAATAAAATAGAATTTTCTAAAATGGCAGCTGCCTGAACAACGGTGCATCGCTGGCCCAAAGACACCCTCGGAGACCCCCCTCTCCTGCTGAGCTCCCGCTGAGCATTTCAAGTAGCGTGACTCGACTAAAATGGCTGCTCCCTGTACACCTGTCCCCAGCCAAATGCTTAGAAAAGATTAGAGGATGTAATCTGTCTGTCCTTCCAGGTCCCTTCTCCCCTGCCTTCAAAACCTCACTCTGCCTGGCTCCCTCTAATCATACATGACAATGGCACTACTCTAGCCCCTTCTCTCACACTCAAAGCATGTCCTACCTATGCTCCCTTTTGACACCCATGACAATGGCTCAGCCCTGCTCCCTCGGATATATTACTACTATTATTTTACCACCAGCCCACTACTGACCCCACCATATCCTACAAGGTTCTCCCTCAGTGATGATTATACTCTGGAATTATGTTCACTACGTCATCTCATCTAATACTTGTTACCTAATCTACTAATCGCCATCATGCCCTCCCTCGCTCAGTACAGACGGGACTCCAGACTAGAGAAGTTAGGTACGAATATCTACACAATTAACTATCCGACCAAGCTCTCCAAAAAAGCAATTAAATCCTTGACACATAGACTACTCAATGTTAACCCAGAAACCCTTCTCACCGACCCCTATTTCTGTCCAAAAAAAGTTGCCATTACTAGTGACCTGAACTTTCATACTAAAAGAAGAGCTCAGTTCAGAATGGCGTTCCACTCTTTACTTAGAATCAGCTCGACTAAGAAATTTCCTCGCAGTCTTCAACTCCTGGCCGTGATATCACCCACATTTAGAGTAAATGCTACTATATCCATCTACAAAAATGGGGATTATTCTAATTCAGGCCACTTATCGCAACATGGCAATCTTTGATGACAGATTCGTCCTCATTAAAAAATCGTTGGACCACAGTGACACCCCTACTCACTCTAGGATCGACCTTCCCCTAACTCTGACTCAGGACCACCTTGATCCCTCTCTAATTTGTCACAACCACCTGCGGACTGCCCCACCTACTTCAAACAACACCCTTAGGGCCCGAACTCCACCAAACCTAGGCTCCACAAACTCACCCACCGTGCACCGACACACATTCCCTTAATGCTGGAGCAATTGTTTTCCCTAGCTCCGAGCACCTCTCCTATACCTCTCCCATTCCCTCACCTCCTAGTTCTCTCTTGGATACCTCCCGCTCTCCACAGCTGGCTCGCCCACCCTCCACCAGGAAACCAAATCCCCCATCCTCCCTTCGAGTGTGCACTTACCTTGCTTTCCTCTACATCAGAGATGGAAATCCTCCTCAGGGATTATCCCCCTCCCCTGCATCCCCTTTCCCTGAACTCACCAACGTCTACCCCAGTGTACAACACTCCTCCTCTCGGCCGCAAGAGCCATGGTCCACAAGCGGATCCTGCTGCTAAGCTCAAGGAAATAAACCAGGAACTTCTAAATCTCAAAATTCTCATTCAAAATCTCATTAACACCACCGCAGAGCTGGCCCTCAATCTCTCGTCCAACAAAACCTTGCAGGAGATCCTGCATCTGATCCAACACCACCATAACCTACCTTCTCCTTCCACTATGTTACCGACTGACCCTGAGCAGAAACCCCCAGGCCAGAACTGGATTACCACTTCCTACCCCAACACCGCATCTAGATCGACCAGATCCAAAAATCTTTTATCAGAACCAGATATTCTCTCCCTCCTCCGAGCCTACTACACCCCTCATACAGACATCTCAGTCCCTTCTAAATCCTCATAAACTGCCCGTCTAATGCCCCTGGAACAACCAATCCCAAGCAAGACAACACGGAGGCTATACAAAGCATCATATCTGATCCGCATAGAGCTCCCAGATTCAACATCAATGCCTTATACATTAATAACCTCATGCAGATCCGCATTACACAGCCCGTGCTCACTGACCAAAAATCACACCTGAAATAAATATTACTAAACTGTAGATTAGCAGTGAAACATGCAGATCTCATTCTGGTTCAGGAAGTTGACCTCCTTATCCTCACCAAAACTTGGTTCACTGACTCCTCAGGCCCCATCCTTGACATCCTAATCCCTCTCAGCCACAACATTATCAGACTTGATTGAGTTAAGAAAACGGAGGGGGCTTAGCCTGTATCTACCACAACTCCCTCTCAGCAAAACAGTCCCCCTCAGCTAACCTCTCATCTTGTGAATATTTATGCGTTGACATCACTAGCAGGCATAGACCCTTATGCAGTCTGTACATTGTCTACCACCCTTCAAAAGATAACCTCCCTCTAATTGAACAAACTATGGAAACCATTGCCTCCGACCTGGGCCGACACTACCCCAGATCTCCCTTAGTGACTTCAATCTCCATTGGAATGACCCACGTGATCAGGCGGTTAATGCTCTCAAAAACTTTATTACTGACCTCTCCTTGACCCAATTCTGTGACAGTCCACTGCACAAATTAGGCTCGACCCTAGATCTAATCATCTCCAATCCCAACTCCATTCAGCTCAAATCTATTCTCCCTTGTGACTGGTCAGACCATCACTATATCACCTTCTGTTTCCTTGAAAGCTAGAACTCCAAAAGATCACAACCACTAAAACAAAAACAGTGGAAAAGAACGCTCCATAACGTAAACGTGAATGAGCTCATGTCTCACTGCAATATCTCCCTACTGCCCCCTGCAAATATAACAACGACATGTTGTCTGTTCCGAATGCTACTGCCCCCTCAACTAAAAAGAAAACCCATCAAAGACTCCAAACCATGGTTCAATGACAGCCCAAATGATGACAGACACAGCATGAGATTAGCAGAACGCGCTTGGAGATCCGCTACATCCACTGATCTCCTAAAACGTTTAAGACTAAAAAGGAGTAGATACAACAAACTCATCAGAACGGCAAAAGCAGCCTTCTTCAAATCCCAACTTGACAAAGCCAAAAATCACCCAAAAAGGCTATTTGAGTTCATTAAGTTACAATCCAATAACACCTCTAGCCAATCCCCGCACATCTCCGACCCTCAACCAAACTGCAATGCCGTTACTGTTTCTTCATTGGAAATGCGAGTAAGATCGAATCAGATCTAATGTCTGCAATAATCATACTCTCACCCTCTCCTGACTCCTCCTTACCCCGTCCCCTATTACGCTGCCCTCTCTCTGCCCTAAAAACAATGCCACCGGGAGTCAATTCACACCCCTCAACAACACTGCCATCCTCAGCATACTCTCGTCCCTGAAACCTTCAAATCACTTCAATGACCCCCTACCCCCCAACATCTTTAAAGAAATGATAGGATCACTAGTCTCGCTATGGTACAAGATCATCAACGCTTCTCTTCTTCAGGGTGAGATCCCGGACTGCCTAAAGGTGGGCCTAGTTCTCCCTATTCTCAAAAAACCCAGGGCGGACCACGATGACTTGAATAACTATCGACCAATCACAAACATCCCTACCATGTCAAACTCCCGGAGAAATGTGTACATGAACAACTGCGCAAACACATTGAGCAATTCCAACTTTTCGAACAATTCCAATCGGGCTTCCGGTCTGGCCACAGCACTGAAATGGCCATCACTCATATAATAGACAATGCTCTCACTTTGCTGGTCCAGAACGAAGCTTGCCTTTTAATACTACTCGATCTCTCTTCTGCATTTGACACGGTCAAACATGACAATCTACTTAACCTCTTGGAATGCAGGATGGGGCTCTCTGGCACTGTCCTAAAATGGTTTGCCTTTTTATTCAACATCAGAACGTAAAGAGTCAAATCCAATAAAACTCTATCCAACTCCAGCGCCCTGCATGCTGGGTGTCCCTCAAAGGTCCTCACTCTCCCCCACGCTCTTCAACCTTTTCATGGAATCACTGACTGTGATCCTCAAAGCATCCAACATCCAATATGCGGATGACACCCAACTGTACATGAAAATATCTTCACCCAAAGACATCAAGTCACTCAACGGATCCCTGCACAAAACCTTAAATTGGCTAACCTCCAACCACCTCATAAATGCCCTAAAAATTGAATTCCTCCTCATTTCAGCCACTAGGCAAACCCCCACTGTTGTTAAATAAATAAGAAACCTCACCGCCCTCAACTGCACACCACACATCATTGATTCCATGAAATTATTGGGAGTTGTGCTAGATAAGAACCTCAATATGCAAGATCACATCAGAGCATCTACCAAAGGAGCGGACTTCCAACTGAGCATCCTGAGAAAACTTAAACACTACCTTACACAAGATGACTTCAAATTGGCGGTGCAAGCACTAGTCATCTCAAGACTTCAATAGGCGGTGCTACTCTATGCGGACTTCCGAAACTCAGTTTAGCCCCCTTTAGAGCTTTTCTGAATGCGGCGACTAGACTCGTCACTGGTTCCAAGAAAACTAACCACATCTCCCCGGACCTGAAATCACTCCACTGGCTTCCATTTGAGGCATGTACTCAGTTAAACATTGCATGTATGACCCACAGAGCACTACACTTCAATACCCCTCTCTACCTGTCAAATAAGCTCAAACTAATGGGCGGCTCCCAACCCGTGAGGAGCACCAATACACTGTTCCTTAAGCCGAAGAAATTAAAAAAATAGAAAACCTTACAATCGTACATTCTCAGGCATCGCCCTGAGAATCTGGAACACCCTACCTGTGTAAACAAGACTGAACCCCTCTACATTTGCCTTCAAAAGGGAAGTGAAAGCTCTACTGATGAACACTGCGCTGAGCTAGATTCTTTTCTCCTTTTGTTGCCTATCTTGTTTAGCTCATTTACCTACTAGCTGGCCTTTGTTGAGGCCCAGTGTCACAGGCCAATCTGTAATTTGTGTTCCTGATGTATATTGCTTTGCGTTTCTAACACAACTATCTAACTATGTCTTACACAACCCATAAGTAAAGAGCTCTGATAATTGAATGGGTCATGTTCGCGCTATACAAAACTTAAAATAAATAAATGTATTCCAACTGATACTTACAGTATATAACCTTTAGTGAGAAGGTACTGCTCTTTCCTCAGTTTACACCAACACACGTGTACTTCTCATACTTCTCACAACAATGTACCACTCTTCCCAACCACGGAGATACATGAACAGCCACAACCAACACGTATCAACGGAATAACACATAGATGTTTAAAACAGACTTTTCCCCTAACTGCTACCTAGACTGTGTATGGAGTTCAAAGTAAATGCACACAAAGTGCTGACAAAACAACTTTCAGGATCATAACTTAAACGTCCCAACCTGTCTTGAAGTACTGAGAACGCCACAACCATTAAACTTAAATTCTCATACAACAGAAATCAACTTACAAGGAAACTTAGTAACCTTACACTTGCATTACAAATGAGTTGTAAATGGAACATGTCAATACTTAAGAATCACCAACCAAATGGTTACCTAACCTATTAAACCTCACAGTTAGTGGGGAAAAGGCACTTTTCCTAACACAAGAGTACACAGAACAAAATGCACTTCATGAATGTCAAATGAACCCACAGATTGATTAACTGATGCCATATTTTACCTACACAATTGAACAAATGTCAGGACGGTGATGCTTTGATTTCCCATGACTTCAGGACACAATATGCCCTCTTATAACACAGGCTTATTTCTATCTCCTATGTCCGTGGAAATAGTCCTACTTCTGTTCAACCTTAACTTGGAGGACATGGGTAGTCTTTCGTCAATGCCTCCAGACATATCCAAAATATTCATCGACAATCTAATCTCTTTCATGATGTCCAAGTCTACATAACAAGCACCTCTAATCAGACACCCAGGTCTGAAATCTACGACATTGATGAGCCTCTCTCATGAGCAAGTTGCGCTGCTATAAAAGGGGAAAGTATTTTCCCAGCACCGACTGACTAGCGCCTGAGTGGGAATTTCCAATTTACCTGGTGCTGCATCATCCTCTGTGTTAACTTCACGGTAGGCACCATAAAATATTCAAAATGCACACAGGACCATCCAAAGGCAGGAACTAGCCTGTGTCACAGTCAAGTTAATTGAGAAATCCTGCTGCACACTCACCTTCTACTTTTACTTCTACGTCTGTCACCATTGAATGTATTACTGCCTAAAGCGCCATGGGTCATTTCAGATTCCTGCTCAATATAAGATGTCCTGCCTCTTCTCACTGTTTCTACAACATTGTCTCCATAGCACTATCTCCAAGGTGCTGTTCTTATATCAATGTCTCCATTGTATTGACGTTAAGCTTAGGACTATACTCTAGGACACGTCACTACAGTGTATAACTCTCCTTCCCTGGCTTATTGTCCTTACCAGACCTTGCCCCCACTCCTCACTATTACAAATTAAACAACGTCCCCCTCGGAGGAAGCTTACAACCGATGCGTATTAGGCAACAGTGGAATGTAATCTGGTTTGACGTTTTCAACAGAGGTTTCAAACCCTATTTAAACACGTTTGTGAGGAATCTTCATCAGGACCATACAGGTATCACCTTCTAATCCTGGGTCAAGTGCAGAAGGAATTGCCTCTAGGCACTTGCGACCCACACACTTTCATATCCACTCAGGACGATCAATGAATGATGTCATCATAAAGTAAGCGTTGAAGCTGTCACATGCCATTTAACTGCAATGAAGTCTCTTGACAAAAGCGTTTACATAGGGGTTGAAAAGTTGACGTAAAAATGTTGACTTTAGCAGATGTTTACTGTTTCCATTGGAACTTGTACACCAATTTTGAGTCTATTTTCTAATAGACGTTGGGTCTTTAAGTCAACATCTTCTGGGTTTACATGTTCAACTTTTGCACTAATCACCATCATTGAACATTTTTGTTTGGAGCTCCTACGTCTGATACTGTTGATGTATTACGTTCCACTGTTGCCTAGGAAGCATAGGCTTTAAGTTCTTCCGGGGGAACCATTGTGTATTTTGTAACATATATGGCCAGGTTTCTAGGAATACCAGGTTGCTCTGTATTTTGTTTGAGACACCCTCTACACTGGGCTCATCCTGAGCAGCAGCTTAAGCTGACCAGGAGCAGCTCGTGCAGATAAGAGTGGTGGGCGGGGTAGAGGGGTAGGGGGAAACTCGACAGATGAGATGACAACAAGGGAAAATTAATTATTTATTTATTTTCCCTTCTCGTCGTATGTCGCGTTCCCCCCCAACCCACTACTCTTATCTGCAAGGGCCACTCCTGAAGCTGACATCTCTTGCCAGTGGATTTGAAGGTGGGTGACCCCAAACTAGTCCTCCATTGTCACAGGGTCATGTTCCTTCTTACGACAGATGTTCTCTGGCTATCGTTGCCCACACCTACCCATCTTCAGGGCCATGCATCTTCATACTGGTTCTTAACAATTTGTCACCAAAATGTTGCAGTCAGAGAGCAGGATCTTGATACAAGAACCCGGAGCCAATCAGGTAGGAAGTCATTTCTTAATTTCTTTGGACACTGGAACAGCAGGTAAGTGATATCAGAGTTTCATCCTCCCTCCAGCTGTTCATATCTCCTAGCATCCACGCCAAACCACACACCAGCGTTCTATTACATCATTCACTCTCAGCATTCCAGGCATTAGCTCAGATATAGAGGAAATGAAGGCACATAACATACTCCGCTTTGCATCGTATTGTGCTAATCCCATTAATGTATGCAAAGGCAGGAACAACCAAGAATCCCTGAGAATCCATATAAAACCAGATGTACCAAAGTATCACGACCTAGGTTTGTATGAATTTCTGGAATCAATTATAAGCCGGTGCATAAGGAGAACTGAATGGTTTATTCTATATATTAAGCATAATATCAGCAAAATCACACCAATTACCCGATTAACCACTGGGCAGTTGTTCACCCAATAGATTTTTTACTGGAGTTTGTTTATTTAGAAAAATCTCATGCAAAACACTGTTGACTGCTGAACGGTTGTCTCTTTGTAGACATTTGTAGTGGAGGATATATCTTAAACCACATGACAAGGAAGACACTCTTCTCTTTCCCAAGGTTTACCATCAGACAATTGGCCATCACCACACAGACAGCTCCTTGAAAATACAGCACTGCACAATTTTTCACCCTTCGTGCAGCAGTAAAGTACACATCTTGTGCAGTACTGCTAAGAACTTTTTTAATGTGGGGTCGACATGCTCTTGTTTTGTACCACTCAAATTTGGGAGACCTGGCTTTGATGGTCAAACCCACTTCTTGAGAAGTAAAACTGTCATAAATAAAGGTATTTAGTAATATCTGTAGTGCAACTAGCCCTTTAGTGACCTGATTTTCACCTTTTTTCCATTAAATTTTGGTTTTGGCACAACGGCAGAGAGGTTTGATGAAAAATGGGCTGTAACTAAAAACAATTCTCCAAATGCAACAAAATTTATCAGGACATAAAAAAAACTTTTCATTGAATGGTAAACGAAAAGCGCATGAGATTTTCCTTTCGGAAAGTTTTTAATTTTTAGGTGGCAGATAATGAAATACCAGACAAATTGGAAAATTACATTCCTAAATCTGCTTGGTTACCCAGGACCAGAACAAACCGTAACATCAACCAGCCTGCGAGCAGCTGCCATACATGGAACATTTTTACAATATATTCTGTTGGACAAAATATAGACTTCGTATGATTGAGAATATGAACTATCCCCTTCATTCTCATTATTTTTCTTGTAAAATACATCACCTAGCTAAATGGCATCTCTGTAACTATGGGCCAGATGTACGACCCTGGAAATAGTGCCTCTCAAATTGCGAGTCTTTTGCGACTTGCAATTTGCAAGGCGGTATTTCACACTGTTAGCTATTCCCTAAGGGGACGCAAATAGAGAGGTTCATGAACATTAATTAACCTCTCGCAATTTGTGACCCCATTGGGATTGGCAGGCTCTCCCAGGTATGGTGGCCTGCTGGGCTCAGCAGACCACCATGTCTGGGACTGCTTTTAAAGAAAACAGTTAAAAAAAAAGAAAAGGCAGACTGTTTTCCCTAACTCCTTCCATGCTCATGACCAGCTGATTCCCCGCCTGTGCGGTAGAATCAATCAGTGGGCGGTGTTGTGACGAGCCCAGCTCGTGATGAGCACAGTTCCACTGTGACTCATGACGAGCTGGGCTAGTCGCGAGCACCGTGGCGCCTCAGCCCCCCCTCCCACCGCACCGTGGGGTATTACCCCCACAGCGAAGGGGTTAAAGGAAAACAGGATGCATTTAAAAAAGAAATAATTAAATGTTTTTGTTTCATTTTTTAAGGGCAGGCAGTGGTCCCTGGGACCACTGACTGCCCTTAAAAAATATTTTCCCCTGCCTTTACAAAGGGGAAGGAGGGCCTTTTGCGACCCCATTGGTTATTTGCGAGTGTTGTGCGCCCACATTTGCGGACACAAAACATTCTTACATAGGGTTGCGCTCACTATTAGGAGGGAACGCCCCTTCCTAATAGCTAGTCGCAAAAGCCTATTTTGCGATTCACTAAAAATTGTGACTCGCAAAATAGGATTTGTTCATTCCCTATGCTATTGTTGCATGCGCAAACGTGTTCTCAAACCCGTTTGCGCATGCAAAAATGGTCGTACATCTGGCCCTAAGTGTTGTTTTAATAATTTAAGTGGGCATATCAGATACCTAGGTGCTAAACTGCTAGACCTATATTTAAACCAGTACTTAATTTGAGCCATTGGTTTCAGGTGCTCAGCAACGCACTTATTAGCCAACACCAGCACTTATTACGGTCTGCCACTTGGTGGCGCTGTTTGTGTAATTTAGATATGAGTACAACAGTTGTTTATTAATTCAATGTTCATTAAAAACGATTAATACCAGCAACCCAAGCCATTCTTAAAGCTCTGAAGTGGCTGACCCCGTGCCCTCTGCTGTCTGCTGTGGGGCGGAAGAAAATAGTGCAGGCCCGCTGGTAGAACAGAGAGCTGACACC
This sequence comes from Lissotriton helveticus, assembly GCF_964261635.1. Classification (NCBI taxonomy): domain Eukaryota; kingdom Metazoa; phylum Chordata; class Amphibia; order Caudata; family Salamandridae; genus Lissotriton; species Lissotriton helveticus. Next base: position 710,078,029 of record NC_136070.1, read on the forward strand.
AAGGTCCTGTAAGTAAGTATGCTATATATGCATTTATGCTTTTATTAAAGTCAAAAGAGCTTGGCCAATGCTAGATTTAAACAGAAATTGCTCTACCTACCTTTTCGGTCTATGTTTACAGCCAAAAATACACTCCTGGCAGGCCGAATTTCTGTCCCTTTCCAAATCTATATTATGAGTAAACCCTGCCAGCCTTTCAATGAGTGTAAATGCTATGTTTTTGTATAACGCTGCGATTCCAACCAGACATAGTTTGGGAACGTCTGTGAATGTAGTTTTCAAACATATGTGCCTACATTACGCAATGGGTGTTATGCTCCTCGTGAGTTGTAACCATGGTTATGGGCTGCCGGGAGACTAAAGCAGTTACGCAAGGGGTAGTGTTGACAGACGGTGCTTGCTCCCAGGTGGAATTCTTTTCCTGGAGCACGCTCTCAATTATTTACCTCTGAAACGTCACTCTGATGGAACTGCAAGGCAGGCAAGGCAATTTTTCATTGTGCGTGTTTCATGCTGTAGGAGTCTAGCGGTTCCCCAAAAGTGTACAGGGCTCAATGAAAAACCCAAGGTGCTCCATTAGTGGCAGTGTGGGCTAGCAGCCTTAGGCCTAACACAGAGGAGTGACATACATTTATTGCACAACAGTGATCAATAATGGACACAAGACTCAAGAAGGAGATCCAGACCAATTTTAGAAAATTATACTTTATACTATATTTTAAGGCCAAGACCTTCACAATAAGGTAAGTATGTTTTTAATTAAAACTACTTTTCACTTTGAAATATCATCACTTTTCAGCACAGTTCAATGTTATCCAATGAGGAAAACAATTTCATGGTTAAACCGGTAAGTTCACAATCACAGTCTTCTGAACCACAAGTCAGCAAGGGCCCAGGGTCTGGTGAGTACTGAAACTGCACCACCAGTGTGACAGGGGCGGCCGGGTGCAAAGGCCGAAATCAGAGTTCAGCCCAATGCTTTTCAATAGAGACAGGGGATGCCTGGAGCCACGCTGCTTGCAGGTAGGTAGATCGGTTGCAGGGGCCAAGCTTCAGGGATTAGGTTAATCCAGCAGCACCAAACATATACCACCAGTGGCCCAGGGGCGGCTGGGTGCAGGGGGAAATTTGTACGTCGGGCAACCAATGCGTTTTAATAGGAAGTCTTCCTTTGGCAAAGAGGCTGCAGGCATGGCACCAGAGGTTTCAGGAGGAAGAACACTAGCAGCAGAGGTAAGAAGAGATGTAGGGGGTCATAAGTGCATCAACGGTTCAGCTCACCTAGGCCAAGGGGCTCCGGGTGCAGGGGTGCCTTTCGACGCTGGAGTCTTCCTACCGGAGCCTGTCGCGGTCAGGGGGAGCCTCTAGATTCACAATGCAGGTGCCATCATGGAGATCAGGAGAGGCCATCCAACGCCAGGCATGATGTCAGGATCACTGGGGAGATTTCACACAGGTGAGCCACTCAGAGTCAGACTGTGGGTACAGATTGGGCAGGAGACGCCTTGGAGTTTGTTTCATCTTGGACAAGTCCACTGTCCAAGGGAGATTGGAATCTTTTTAAAAGGCAGCAGTTCTCCCAGGGTTTTCAGAGTTCACTGACTTCAAGACTAGTCGCAGGTTCGCTGAAGCTGGACACAGGCTGGTAGGGCTGGGGCTAAGGCAGTCATCATCTTCAGTCTTCTCTTCATTGGCCATCTTCTTGCTTCTCAGGTCATTGCAGATCTGGTTTGTAGGTCAGGGGGAGCCATCTAAATACTAATTTGGGGAAATTTAGGGGAGTTGCAGGTAGGACCAATGGGCACCTTACCTGGGGTGACTATACCCTCTATTATGCCACCCTCCTGTGGGAGGGCATAGACCTAGACCTCATTGGAGGGGTCCCCATCTTTAAGATGGCGGGACTGAAAGATGCGCTTCACCTCACTTTCCCCTCCTTTGGGGTGGGGTTGGCAGAGGTGGGCACACCTCATAGTCTTCTATGGTTTCCCACCAGTATTCCTGCTCAAAGTGGGGGTATAAGCCAGGGGCTGCCATCTGCTACTAGGAGCAGAGGCTGGGGGTCACATTACAAAGGCGACAGTCCTTTGAAGCTTCCCTCTTCAAGCACAGGCCCATCCTGGGGGAGGAGGAGTGACACCTCTGCCCAGGATGTGCATAGATTCCTGTCCCAGAGAGCAGGGGCTCTCTTCTCAGGGGTCCAGCAACATGTCTGGTGGTGTCTGACTGCTTACAACCGGTCAGATATCACACCAGGGTTGTTAGGATTTCAGGGGGCACCTCTGAGGTACCCTCTGGGTACATGGTGCAATAAATCCCACACTGGCATCAGTGTGGATTTATTGAAAGGAGTAGTTTGGTACAATCTACTCCTGTGTTCAGTGAAGCCATCATGGTGCTGTGAAACTCAAGTTGTCAAGTTCCCAGCCTATGTGCTCTCTATGGCTTCCCGGGCACTTACAGTATTAAAGAATGGACCCCAATATTGTAGGAGCATATCTGTTCATGTTGATATGCCCTCGCCTGTAGTAGAGTGCACCCTGACTTGGGCTGTGAGGCCTGCCAGAGGGGTGACTTCATTAGGCTTCAAACCATGTTGACTTTGTCATTTTCTCCCTCACAAGGGCATGCAAGCTGCAAGCTGCATGCAAGGGAAGTGACATAGTCCCAGAGAAGGGGTCCCAGGGGACCCTCTTCAGCTCCCAGGCCCTAGGTACCCAGGGTGCAATTTACTAGGGACTTACAGGGGTAGAAGTACCAATTGGGGGCTTGTTTTTAAGGAAGAGGCACTGGCACAGGGGACCTTGTTGGCAGGGACTGTGTGCTCTACAATCGGAACCACATCAAAACGAGGTAAAAGGTGGAGGCTAACCATCCAAAAGAGGAACTTTTTCACACATGCATATTCCCCGTTTCTTAGGGTAACTTAAGGGTCCAACTTGTAATACATTGGTACTCTACCCTGCCCCACCGGCCTTTGGTAATGGTAAATTTGAATGGATTCATTCATGATGGGTTGGAGTACCAGCTGAGGGAAAAGGAAATCCACAGGAGAGACTAGTGGGCCTCCCTGTCTCCCTGAGACCGGCTCTAGTGTGACATAGTCTAAGTAGTTCTCCACCTCGCAGTGTCCTCCACAAACAGTACAATTTGTATCTGGCACACAAAAGGATTGGCAGGAGGAAATACACAGTAGTGAAAAAAATAGGCCAATACTTCCCAATTTAGAAGGAAGACCTGATTTTTAAATTAAAATTATGCTTTTTTTTTTAGCTTTATCCCACTTAAAACGTCCTGCACTCCAATGTAAATAAAAATAAAAAATAGGAGTGTGGTGTGCTAAGACCTATTTGCAAACCTGGATATGCAATTTGCACACTAAGTGGTTTGAGAATTTGTGATGCCAACTATGTGCTAATAGGTTGCTTTGCAAATTGCACATTTGAAGGAGGGTGCAAACTGGCCTGCTTAATTTACCCAGAGCACAGTTTGCGACATTCCATGCAAATGCATTTGATTGCAGGGATGGTGGCCTGAAATCCAAAGTACAGCAGACAACCAACCTTGCTTTTGTTTTCCCAAACAGGAAATCTTTGTTTATAAGCGGCCCCTTTTCATTAATGAGCTAGGTGCTTGTTTAAAAAAAAGAAAAAATGGTTCCCATTTGAGAAAACAGCAGAGAAAGAATACAGTAATCTCCTCGGCCAGCGTCTGCCCCTTAAAACTGCCAAGCAAGATTCCCAAAAGTTAAAGGTGCATATTACCAACGATTAGCAATATTTATCGCTAACGATGCTTAGCAACGAATTCTTTAACGCTAAGCATCGCCGGAAATTATCGCAGAGATAACTTGCTATTAGCAAGGTTTATCTCAGAAGTGATAAAAATCCTTGCGCTAACTGCCAAATGAGAGATTATCGCTGGAAAACCAATGATAATCTCTCGAAGTTTGGCGTTAGCTTGATGATAGGGGCTCACAAACTTAGCCATGATATCCACCTTCCATAGGATATCATGGATAAGTCAGGAAAATACCAGGGGGCAGATTTATGAAGGCCTTGCGCCGCCGGTGCGTCATTTTTAACATGGGAAAAAATGACGCACCGGCGGCGCAAGGCCTTCATAAATCTGCCCCCAGGTGTAAAAAAAGCAGTGCTAACCGCGGTTAGCGCTGCTTTTTTTTATCACTAACAGGGTTAGCGAAATCCTTGATAATAGGAGAAATGTCGCTTAACAACATTTCTCCTATTATTTTTCTCTGGAACGCCCCCTTTGCATCTCATTAGAGATGCAAGGGGAAGCGTAGAGAAAAAGGGTGCTAACATGCAAATTTGCGTGTTAGCACCATGTTGCTGATAGGGAGATAATTTTATCTCCGCTTTCTTGGCTTTTAAAGCCAAAAAAGCGGAGATAAATCCCTTGATAATATGCCCCTAAGTTCTCTACACGCGGCAGCTTACACTTTGCGAATCCATTACTACCACCTTAGATGTTTTGAACCTTTCAATGGTTTGCAACCGCAATTGAGATCACAAACCATTGAACTATAGCAATGTAAATTCCACTTTGCAGGAAATGCCCCTTTCACTCCACCTCCAACTTGCAATTCATAATTTTTCACAAAAGCCCGTATCAGCAGTGTCTGAGCGGCTTTTCCAATCAGTAACAGGGGGTTATTACACTATTTTGCAGTCATAAACACTGTGGTTTGACAAATTGAACAATTTGCGACATTAAAATGGTTTAGTATATCGAGCCCAAATTTCCAACAATTTTCTTCCCTAAACCACACTCCTAGGTGTTCTGACATGTTAGCACCAATACTCTCAGCCAGGTTTGCTCCCTGTCCTGCTGGAAAGAGAAATATTTCTACAATTTTTTCTCTGTCTGGCTAATACCATTGCAGGAGTCAAACGTTTAGGCACTGTTTTTCTTTAATAAGATTCATGCTTTTCAAACTATATAAGGATTTCCAGCCAATACTTAGTTTTACATGTATACCCCCCCCTCCCCCCACCCCACAAAAGAAGGCTTGGAAAGGCAAGTTCTCCTAGTCGGTTGAAAGGGAGTCTGGAATTGTGTGTGGCAAAGGAATGACTTTTGGCCCTATTTCCGGCTGGTATATTTCTGTTTACCCTTGGTTAGATACAGGAGAAAGCATCACATACGAGCAGAATTAAATAGAGTATTGTACAGTACATATAAGGGTAGATTTACAAGCCCCTTGTGCCACGTTTGCAGCATTTTTCCCTTGCAAGCTCCCGAAGTGCTGCGTACTGAACCTTCCATGGGGGTATAATATCAAGAAATGGCGTTAAACGTTTCGCCGCTTTAGCAGTAGAAAACTGCCGCTAAAATTGCAATAATGGGCTTGATAATATGCCCTTATGAATTCCCATAGAAGCCCATGTTCTGGTGTGAACATTGGCTTCTATTGGAATTCTCAAGGGCGTATTATCAAGCCCATTATCGCCGCTTTAGCGGCAGTTTCCTGCCGCTAAAGCGGCGATAATTTTAACGCTGTTCTTGATAATATGCCCCATGGTTTTCAGTCCTTCGTCCAGCTAGATCAAAGAAGAGCTGGGACGTCACGTGACAAGCTTCATAAAAAAGGCTTTAATTTGGGCATTAGACAATATTTATTCTTAAAGTCATCATCTAAAGTAAAGTTCTTTAAGAGTGGCGCCACCCCCAATCCTCATTCTGGTTAGAAGATTGGATTGGACTGCTTCCTCATGGTAGGTCTATATTTCTATCAATATGTCAAAATATCCGAAATTGGCGCTCGCCAGAAATTAGCACCGAATGCTTCATTTTGCCTAGGTTTTTTTTATGTTTCATTGTTTTTTTAATATATTTTTAAAAACCTTCACCATAAGATGTGGTAAAACATATTACAAGTCATGATCAACACCATTTTCCAAAATTCTCGTTTTTGCTTCACTTGACTTCAGAATCAAATTTTTCAAGATGTTTCTGTTTCACACAAAGGCCTGCACACCGTTCGTTCATATTTCAGACTTTTCCTGTCTCTAAATCCCTACAGTTCCATGATAATCTCCTTTTTGTATGTAGAGCCTTTGTTATTGTGTTTTCACTCTCATTGTTGCCACATTTCTTTGCATGTTTCGGCTGGCTATCGAACATTCTCTCCATTTTGATTCTTCTGAATTATTGCTCCATGATTTGTGTGTTATTGCCGGTCAGCAGTCATTTTGAGCTGGTTAACCTCTCTAGCCAAGGGAGTAGCAAGAAAAGTAAAATATCCCCCACTTTAAACTACATGACTGAAACTGACTGACTGAAACGTAGGATCCCCAACGATTTAAACAATGTCTCTGGATGTGTTACACCAAGGAAAGTTTTCTTTTCCTTAATTTTCTCCTTTACATTTTTTTTCGATTTATCTTTCATTTCTTACAACATTCTTTCCATTCTGTTTTCTTTTTCACTTCCATCTTGGTTCCTTCTTTGCGTTTTTTTTGTCCCTTCTTGTGCGCTCTCTCTCCATTAACCTCTCACATTTTCTGTCTTTTCAACCATATTTGGTTTATTTTCCACCTCTTGGCCCACACAACAAAATTGTGTCATGGCAAAGCCAATAGGTCTGGTTTTGCCTGCTGAACTTTGTGCTTTCCGAAAGCTCATTTGGTTGGTTCTTGTTATATATAACAAATTGCTACATACTCTTTTCAGCTCGCTAACAGACATCACTAACTATAACTCGCCACACTCTAGCATGCACTGTGTTGCTATGAATGCTATGATTTCACATGCTATAATTGATGTTGCATGCAAGGTTATAACCAGTGCATGGAAAAGGCATGAGTTATAATTAATTTAGTACAGTAAGCAAAATGCTCCCCGAAATTATTATTTCCTCATTGCGGCAACAGAATGTTTGTGTGCAAGCAATACTAACTTGTGTGTGCAACTGAGTGATGAGATGTGCAATTAGGAAACTCGACTAGCTACCACTGGAATGCTAATAACCAGCATTGGCAATGTCAATTGGTCTGGCTTATATTTTTGATATGCCATTTCAGACCCTCCAGCTTATCGCGATTTCGCGATTTGCAAAAAAATCGCGAAATCGGCCGATCTGTTGAAATGCCGCGATATTTGGGCAAAAACCCGCAAAATTTGCCGTTTCCGCCGTCTCCCCCGTTTCCGCCTTAAAATCCAGCCCCATGCGCACCCATTTTCCATTCCCCAGGATTTCTATCGCGGCGGCGAGAGAAGGAGCGAGAGGAGGTCGAGGACGGCGGCCGAGAGAGGGAGAAGACCACGGCGGCCGAGAGAGGGAGAAGACCAGCAAGAAGCGGCAGCGACACACACACGAAGACTCTTCCTCTTCTCCAGAGACCAGGGAAGCGGACTCGGAGCAGGAGAACAGCCGGCCGGCGAACACAGACAGGAGGTTAATGACTAAAATGGCATTTTAGTCATTAACAGGTTTAGATACAGAATAAGTCATAATACATACATTCTGTTACTCATCCATTCACTCATGCATCTATTCATCACTGAGTCGCTCTTGTATTCACCCATTTACACATTCACAATAAAATGCATGCACAAACTCAGCAACATAGGCAAGAAATTAAAGAATAAAAACAGAAAAGAGCAGCATGCTATATTCTAAAAATAGCAGACATATGCTTGCAATAACAAAATCAAACAAAGCAGCAAATGGCCATCTTGCAATGGTACTGTACATAGTGTATTGTTTTATTGTTGCATCTGACTGCCACGTTTAGAACCAACATATTGGCCATTTTGCAATGTTAAAAACAATTAAATCTTATGGACAATATTCTTCCATGTTGGTTTAGATGCAATGGCTGTACATGTTGCAGTGCACTGCAGATGGAATTAGCCGCAAGCAAGCTGCGAGTTAGAACTGTCTTTGGCAGTGTAGCAGGCATTAATCATGAAAATAAAAAGAGAAGAAGGAAAGAAAAAGGACCTGTAACTAGAACATGGAAAACGAAAGGACCGGCCCACCAGTCTTAGCACTGAACTGCACTCATTTTGAGGTGGCTGTGCACATGTGGTCAAACAAATGTTATTCACAGGGCAAGAGAGTCAATGACTGAATTGACATATATACCACTGGTGTATATAGCAGTGGTATATATGTTTTTTTATTACAAGATTCTGGCAGACAACTAATCCTAATCTGAAGAGATTCTAGCAAGAAGTATTACAGTGTTAATTGTGTACCCTTAAGGTTTATCCACTTGCTAACAAACACAAAGTCTTGCCTAAAAACAAATCTGCGAGATTTCATGTAACAAAATACATCTGGGAGCTTTAACAGGGTGTAGTAACTACCCAACCTTAAAGGCCTATTGGTTTTAACAGGTGTAATTCATATTAAATAAAGCAGGTAACAGCCTGAGCCAGAACTGTTCATAAGAGATAGATCAGACCTGTAGTATATGAAATAACTTTTCACAATTAACTAATCATATCTATAGCTTTGTCATTGGCTCATCACTGTAATGGGGGCAGGCCAGCTCTACTGAGCATAAGCTTTACTACAAGGCAACCATCAGTAAAATTGCAAACATATACAAAATTACAATTGTCAATTTTCTTAAAAAACACTCTAAGAAGGCCTAACAAGGATTATCATAGTGCAAATATTTTGTGTCCGCAGTTTTTTTGAGTCAGTCACCAATGCCAAAACCCTTGCTTACTATGGCAATATGTGAAATTCCATGTAAGTACTAAAACAATCCCCAATATAGGCCTCCTAGCATTAACAAATGCTTCACAATAAGCAAGCCAGTCCTACTACCTTTGTCATAACGTTTTATAATAAACAGATCAGACGAATAGCATCGGATAGAAATTTTCCCAGTAAGCGAACCAGGTCTATAGTCATTTTCCTTGACTTCACACCATAACTGGTATAATCCGCAAAAGCTTATAACCAGTGAGCTTAAATGTATTGAATTGCAAATGTGATTATAAATATCTATTAATTCTCTCACAGTTGTCAATGTCATTAGAAATCAGGAAGCCCACGGCAAAGGATTCTGGTACTTGAAGTTTTCCTAAGCATTTGGTGACTATAAGCAGGGCCACTGGAATTACAGGATTTTGCGGTTGCAGCATTTTCTGCATAATTATGGACTGAAATGAAATGAAATGAAAGAACATTTATATAGCACAATAGCTACCCTGAGGCATCCCAGCGCTGTAGACGGACGCAGACAGAAGTAAGGACTCTGCGGTTTAGAGACAGTTGTTAAAAAGTAGGGATTTTAAAAGTTTGTGAAAGGGTAGGAGAATGGGCTCCATCCCCATGCGTAGGGTAAGAGCATTCCAGCGCTTGTCGAGCTGTAGGAGAAAGAGCGTCAGCCACATCTAGCGCTCTTTATTCTGGGTAGTAGGGCGAGGGAGGAGGATGCTCAGTGGAGGTGCCTGTTGGGCTGGTAGGGAGTTATCAAGGACCGGCTGATTAGAGAGCCCGTCTTCCAGAAAGCCTTGTGCGCAGTGCATATGGCTTTGAATTGGATTCTCTCCCTGACCGGAAGCTAGTGAATGCTCCTTAGTGTGGGAGCTGCGGACTGTCGATGGGGGGTCTGGAGGAGCATGCGGGCTGCGCAGTTTTGAATTATCTGGAGCTTGCATATGGTGGATTGCGGGCCCGTAGGTATAGGGCATTCCCATAATCCAGGCGGGATATGATAAGACCTTGTATCATGATTTTTTTAGCTTGAAATGGGAGAAGGGGGAGTATTTTGCGTAACATCCTCAGCAAGCCGTAGCATGCAGCCAAGAGTATTGCCACTTGGTATTTAAAACTGAGGGAGCGGTCCAGTCATATGCCAAGGCTTTTGATCTGGTCTTTGGGGACTGGAGTGGGGCCAAGGCATTTCAGCCAGAGATGCTCCGAGTTAAAAGAAGGGGAGTTTCCGAGAAGCATAAGCTCAATTTTGTCCCCATTGGGCTTTAGGCAAAAGAGTTCCATCCATTTGGCAACCTCTTCAAGACAACTTTCTAGGTTGCTTGGTGACTTTTCGGAGTGGTTTAATGCCACCACGAGCTGAGTGTCATCACCGTAGGTAATGATTTTTATGCCAAATGAACAGACAATCTCTGCCAAGGAACTCATGTAAATATTGAATAGTGTGGGGCTCAGGGAAGAGCCCTGAGGCACACCACAGCTAAGTGGCATCCGTTTGGAGATAACATCGCCTTCAAAGAACTGGAAGGAACGTTCACCTAGGAAGGATTGTATCCTAGCGATGGCATTGCCTGACACACCCAGGTTCGCAAGTCTCAAAATCAACGTGTCATGGTTTACAGTATCAAATGCGGCACTGAGGTTGAGAAGAATGATTGCTGCAGACCCTCTATGATTCAAGAACCTCCTTGCCTCCTCCATTATTGCAAGGAGGGCGGTTTTGGTCCCATGTTTGGGACGGAAGCTGGTCTGTGAAAGATGGAGTAGGTTGCTGGTTTCTAGAAACTCTACCAGCACTGAGTTGACGTATTTTTCCAAAATCTTACTCAGCCAGGGAAGGAGGGAGATGGGGCAGTAGTTGCTCAGGTTGTTCTGGTCAAGATTGGGCTTTTTTAAGAGAGTCTTTACCATAGCGTATTTCCATGCTGGAGGGCCACTCCAGAGGAAATGGAGGCATTCAGCAGGTCGAGAACAGTCGGTAGGATGTTTGCTGTGACTGGTAACAAGGCATGGGGGCGCTGGGTCTAAGAGGGAGCCGACTTTACCCGGTGCATGATGGAGTCTAAAGATAAGAGGTCCGGGGGAAGGGAGTAGCCCCAATGTGGCTTGAGTTCTGTGTCCTGTACAATTAGTGGGGGCCAGAGTTAATTCAGGTTAGGAGTAAAGGTGGAGTAGATATTTTGCATTTTCTTGTGGAAGAACTCCACCAGGTTGTTGCAGCAGGATAGAGCATTGTCCGTGGTTGGTTGCTTCTGGGGCAGTTTTGAAAGGGATTTGGCGATCCGAAAGATTTCCACATTTGCCACATAATCCATCATCTACTGCACAATCTGCAGAATAAACAAAAAAAGTTTATGTTTCTAGTGCAAATGGCTAACACGTTCCCAAAAAAGTGGCGACACAGGTTTTCACAAAGCGGAAGGCCCTTTAGAAAGGTTGACTGGTCCTCTTTCTGTTGCATATTGCTGTATGGTCCTCTTTCTGTTACTTTTTGCTGTATTTGGGTGTTACTAACAAGGTGATCCCTTGTTCCAGACAGTGTTAACCTGTGCAAATAATACCAAAATAAGGAAATAATACTATTACAAAGTGTGATGCATTGAACAGCATAATTTGCCTTTAATTGCTGCATATTTTACTCAATACCTTCACATAATTTGGTCTTTCCTGGCCACAAAATTCCAGTGACCCTGACTATAAGGAAATAGGAATGTGGTACTCCTCTCTGTAACCTTTCTGTTACTTGGGAGAGAGGTCCCTGAAAATAAATTTACCTAAGTAGTATGACTGTGAGGATTATTAGTTCTGATTATTTTTTAAACTATGAACATCTGGAACAGTGAAAGCCACACTAACTTAAGAGCTACCTAATGGTACCCAGCAGGTTTGGGCCCTTGCACCCCTGCAGCTGCTTCCCAATTTCTATCCATGTCGCCCTTTAAAACAAGAGAAGTTTCAGAAATTAAAATTCCCAGCCCTGTCAGCTAGTGAGTTTTAAAACAATCAGCGTTCAAATTTGATGGCTCGTATTAAGTTATAAAGTTTCTGGTGGCCAACACCTGAATGGTGAATATATGCCTCAACTTTTAGAGTATGTTAATGTCTGACAACTGCCAGATACCCAAGGTATGTCTCAGCTTCGACTCCTGGGCTGCAGTGAAGGTTTGTGACTGCTTTCCTGCTGCTTCTGAACTGTCCTTCACTACAGGTGTTTAAACGTTCTCTGTTAGCATTTTTTAAGATAAAAACATGCCTTTAAATATGCATTTAACAGAGCAGCTTAATTACTATGGCCTCATTTCAAAGGCTACAATTATGCACTTCACTATCGCAGAGGAATCCTTTGTGGTGCGCCGTGTTTGTAAGTCTCTGCATGGAGAGAAATCTAAGTGTGCACGCCCATTCAGGCGTGCAGTTTTGAGGGAAATCTGTGTGGTGCGGTCTAGTGTTCCGTCCCCGGAACAGGAAGTGCGGGGACGGGAAGCGGAAGGCGGCCATGTTGTTATCGGCGCCGACCGCTAGATGAGAAGGCAGCTCCCGGCGCTCCGGTTAATAAAGAGAAGTTCAATTCATAAGTTCTTGTGTGCTTTACTTGAAACTTTACAATGGCGACGGAGGATGCGATCTAGAACCACAAGAACACGCGACCAAGCGAACTACGCATCCGGCATGAGGAAACGCCGAGAAACACCGGAGCGCGGCAGAGGAGCCGTCCAAAAGTCAGGGAAAGAGCGCGAAAACGCGCCAGCGCCCCAGGAGGGAATAGACAGCCCCCCAATAAGGAACTAAGACTGGGAGCAACCCTGTGACGCTATCTGCGCAACCACGACCTGGGGGAGTGCACACCAGCACCATCACACGATATTTACAAGGGGCTCTGAGAGCTACTACTCATCCCTGACCATTGTGCAAGGCGCCCGGCAACCTGTCGTAACAGCGGGTGTTGGCAGAGGCACCAGGGTCATCGCACCGGCTAGAAGAGGACAGTAACCCCTTGCAACCAGGTCCAGCAAGGACGTCACAGGGGGAGGAGAACGACGGAGATCGAAGCGAAAAGGACACAGCAGAACAGAACACACCGGGGAGTCCACCTGGTAGGACGATCCACGCAGCAAGGCAAGGTAGAGGTGTGCCCAATATGGCGGCTCAATCATCATCCCTCACGCAATTAGTACCGTTCTTGACGAAATGCGGAGAGCCGGACATGAAGTGGGAAGATTGGAAAAGGTATTTCCTCAACTACCTAGAGGCTCTGGAAGAAGAAGGTGATGCACCGTTCTCGAGCAAAAGGAAAAAAAAAATTCTGTTACACAATTTGGGTCCAGAAGGGATCAGAGTATATGACACCATAGTCAAAGGCGAAAGGGTCGCAACGGATACCGACGTCTTCAGTCATGCTATCGCGGACTTGGACGCACACTACAGACCGGTCGTGTGCGTCGCGATTGACAGGTACAACTTCTTTCAAAGGAAGCAGAAGAGTGGGGAGTCGGTGGATGAGTATGTCGTGGCCCTGCGGAAATTGGCCCTCACATGCAAATTCGACGTGCTACACGACGACCTAATCAGGGACCAGATTGTCATGCACACGTCCAGCTACCACATACAGGAGAAATTGTGGGTAAATGGTGACGCCCCACTCAAAGAAATCTGGGCAATGGTCAAGAAGGCAGAACTATCACGACGTTGCGCCCAGGCAGCGAAAAAGGAAGCAGGGGAATCGCAAACGGTATGCAGGATAATGACGCCAACTAGAGGTGAAAAACCGAGGCAAAGAGACACGCAAAGAAACCAGGAAGGTGGAAAGTCGAACAACAACAAATACCAGCCAGACAACAGGACATATAAAAGTGGAAGGCCTAGCTGCTACAGATGTGGCAGTACCGCACATCTCGGAAATGATAAAGCGTGCCCCGCGTTCAGGGCCAAATGTTCATATTGCGGTGTCTTCGGGCACTATGAAAAAGTGTGCCGCCGGAAACCCAAAGGCGCTACAGTGCGGTATGTGGACCAAGCACGTGAAGATGACGCAAGCGACCAGGAAGAAGCGGAGGACCAAGTGGAGTTCCTATACATAGATGTCCAGGTGCTGGAAATGGATGGTTCTGGGTCAGATAAACCGAGACTGAACATGCACGTCGGCGGAATACCAATAGAGATGATTGCGGACAGTGGGGCACCCATCTCAATCATACAAAAACAAGTATGGGAGGATAAGTTCACACCCACGATCAAAGAGCAGCTACACCCGATGGATTTGAGGCCAGTCACATATACCGGACAAAGGATTCCCATGCTGGGATACTGCCCTCTCCTGTTCGAATTCAGAGGCCGCCACGCAAGTTGCAAACTATACGTTGCAGAGAAGGGCCCCTCTGTCCTGAGCTGGAAGGACCAAGGAGCACTGGGGATCCAACTCAACCCAGGGGGCATTGAAAAGATCCTGCTCATGGACAAGGATGATACAGAGGATGTAGGACTGTGGCAGAAGGCCTACCCCAAGGTGTTCAATGGTCAAATTGGGGAGCTGAGGAAATACAAACATCTCATTAAACTGAAAGAGGGAGCTACTCCAGTAGTGCACAAAGTGAGGAACATCCCGCTCCGCAGCAGGGACGCAGTGCAGAAAGAGCTGGATAGACTGGAGAAGGAGGGAGTGATCAGAGCCATTGAGAGTGCTGAATGGCTTTCGCCCTTGGTAGTGGCCCAGAAGCCAACTGGCAAAGTAAGATTATGTGTTGATCTTAGAGAATTGAACAAAAACATAGTCATCGACAAATTCCCCTTGCCCCGCATCAGTGAGATGTTAGCGAAAACCAAAGATGTTCAATGGTTCTCCACGGTGGACTTGTCATCGGCCTACCATCAAGTGAGACTACATCCGAAGAGCAGCCATCTCACCTCCTTTATCACACCTTTTGGATGCTACGAGTTTGTGAGAATGCCTTTTGGGTTGGCATCGGCTGCGGCTGTCTTCCAGAAGCTAATGTACAGACTGCTGAAGGACATAAAAGATGTACTATTCTTTCAAGACGATATCCTGGTAATGGGCAAATCAAAACAGGACCACAACGAGAAACTCCACAAGGTACTGCGAACACTACAAGACAATGGCCTGACAGCAGAATGGTCTAAGTGCAAGTTGGGAGTGCAATCTGTCACGTACTTAGGTCACGAAGTGAGTGGAGATGGGATAACGCCGAAAAGAACCAACATGAGAGCCATCCTGGAAGCCCCCTCTCCCAGCAAGAAAGAAGATGTTCGGTCATTCCTGGGAATGGCCGAGTATTACAGTAAATTCATCCCGCACTTTGCCACGAAAACTCACTTCATTCGTCAACTACTCAATGAACGGAACAAATTTCAGTGGGGACCAGAAGAGCAGACGGAATTTGACGCCCTCAAACGGGAGATGGGTGTTGCAATCCCCCTCAAAGGATTTGACCCGAGCGCAGAGTCTATCCTCACAACGGACGCCAGTGATCGTGGCCTTGGGGCAGTCCTCATGCAGAGGTCGGAGAATGGAGACACATCAACCGTCTGCTTCGCCTCGAGATCGCTAGCTGCCAATGAGGAGAAGTTCAGCGTTATCGAGAAGGAAATGCTGGCGGTGGTCTGGGCGATGGAGAAATTTAGGCAGTACTTGTGGGGCCCCCCCAGACAGTACAGATGACTGCCGGGAGACACCGACGGACAGAGCGGTGCTCCTTATACCTGCGCTGCAGCCAGGTGGGGTGAAGCCTCTCAACCATCATATTTGGTATACGGTTGAGTACACCTGGGACTTTCAGGTGATATTTTTTCATTTATTTATTATTATCTATTAAAGCAGTAGTGTTACTCTAACTAGGTCCTGAAGAATGCATTTGAAACTCTGTTCTATGTAATGCAGAAACATGTTGACCACTTAGTGCGGTTATTATTTCAAACCCGCACTTGCACCTGCGTTTTAATCTTAGGGATTGGGAGATACTAATAAATTCTGTTCTTCTACCCAATTCACCTAATTTTATTAATACCCCTCACTTTTTCACCCTCATCACCATACACTGCTTTTTTCGGTAGCCACTATTAGTTCTTGTACATAACATACTACCCACTTGCCACATTTATCGGTCACGGTAACATCTGACCGGCCGTTTTGTCTCCTGGGTAAGGAGAACCCAAATGATGAGAAAGAGGGCGGTACAGTGTGGCTTCTGATGGGAACTATTTTCTCCATTTGCTCTTGAGCCTTGACTAGGCCTGCAGTCACTAGCTTGCATGAAATTCTCACTGGTGTTTTTTGCGTAGTTTTGGTTTCGTGATCCATTCTGTCTGACTTACTATTACTTCTTTGACCCCCAGGTATTATTTGTTGTTATAGTACTTGTGGGGAGCCAAATTCCTAGTAAGGACGGATCACAAACCCTTAGTCCGAGTGCTGACTTCCAGTGGCCATGAACACGCGACTCCTAGGATTGCCAAGAGGACTCTCAGGTTGTTGGACTTCGTGTACGAAGTGGAACACATTCCGGGACCACAGAACAAGGTGGCAGACTTCCTGAGCAGGGCGGCAGCCATGGATGAAGCAGTGAGTAGTGGTAAACAGAACTGGGAAGGATATGTGGTAGCCACCATTCAAGACACGGAAGAAGTGATAAGTGCCCAAGAATGGGAAGAAGCTTACAAAGAAGACGTGGATCTAGAAGCGGTAAAAGGGTATGTGGTCCATGGTTGGCCGGAAAAAAGACACCTCAAAGAAGAACTGAGAAGGTACTGGGAGGTACGAGATGAACTATCGCTGGCCGAGAATCCCATATTCCTACTCCGCGGTGATAAAGTGGTCCCACCACAAGGAATAGTGAATCATCTTATGACTCTACTACATGAAGGACACCAGGGCATCACGAAGACCAAAGCCCTTGCCAGACAGGCGTACTGGTGGCCTGCTAAAGATGCGCAGGTTGAGCGTCACGTGCGACTATGCGAGTCATGTGCGAAGGCGGACAAATCACAAAGCATGCTGAGACCACCTCTGGGTAAATTCCCTATACCCGAAGGGCCATGGGAAACCATATCAGTGGACATTATGGGCCCTGTCCTCAACAAAGTAGGAACGCAGAAATACGCAGTAGTCATCATTGACAAGTATTCCAAGTGGCCGGAGGTGGAGATCATGGAGCACGTGGACACGGATACAGTGGTGAACTTCTTACGTGCCACGTTCGTCAGAGAAGGTATCCCGAAAATAATCACGTGTGACAATGGGCCCCAATTCACCTCAGCAAAGTGGACAGCCTTCACGAACAGGAATGGCATTGAAGTGAAACACACACCCATCTATCATCCCGCGGGTAATGGCCAGGTGGAGCGTTTCAATCGAGTGATCATGGGCACCATTCAAGCGGCGATAGACGACGGCCTGGACTGGGAAAAGGAATTGGAGAAAATGATATGGGCCTATCGGATCACCCCGGGGAGCACTGGATACAGCCCATTCAAAGTGTTAAGAGGAAGGGAAGCCTTCACAAAAGACAACGTGGCATGGAGGAAACTAGTAGTGCAGAGTAAGTGGTCACCAGCAGTGGTTAGAAGAAATCTGGAGAAAGCACAAGAAGTTTATACCACTCACTACAACAAGAGACGTAACACTCAGGAAACAGGACTAGAGAAAGGCGAGTGGGTTAGAGTAAAGCTGGCCACTTTGAAGAGAAAGGGAGAAAGCAAGTTTTCACCACCCATGAAAGTGGTGGAACCCTACGCCCGGTCAGCCCTACTTAGTGACGGGAAAGTATGGTCACTGGACAGAATGGCTAAATGCAGCAAGATCTTGAAATGGGAAGAAGAGACTATGGGAGGAGCAGAATACGTAAGTGATGAAGGCGAAAACGAAAGTAGTGGCAGGTACGTAGAGGAAGTAGAAGAAGGTATGCAGCAAGTAGCAGACAGAGAAGGGGAAAGAGGAGCCATAGGGAAAGAGAAGAGCGAGAGCAAGATAGAAGGAGAGATGGACAGAGATAGAGGCAACTCAGGAAAAGGGATGGAGGCAAAGGAAACGAGAGAAGAAGAAAGCAGTGAGGTGATGAGAACAAGAACAGGGAGGAGAGTAAAGGTACCAGAGAAGTTCAAGGACTATGATATGAACTGGAAGTAAGGACTTTGTTAAATACTGTTGGTTATTGCATAAAGGAGGGAGATATGTGGTGCGGTCTAGTGTTCCGTCCCCGGAACAGGAAGTGCGGGGACGGAACCGGAAGGCGGCCATGTTGTTATCGGCGCCGACCGCTAGATGAGAAGGCAGCTCCCGGCGCTCCGGTTAATAAAGAGAAGTTCAATTCATAAGTTCTTGTGTGCTTTACTTGAAACTTTACAATCTGGTGGTGAGTGAGGTGACAGGACTGTGTTTGGAGGTGCATGCCTTATTGTAATTTGAGGGTGATGAGTAAATTATAAATTGAAGTTGCAATTATAACTTTACAATCGTTCATATTTCTGTATTTTAAGTACGGTTTGTATAAAAAGAATACATTAAATATTTCTAACTAGAATTATCCTTTAACTTTATTTTTTCATTGTATGTTAATAGTTTTTATTTTTTAATAAAAATGTGTTTTAAATCGTAGGGTAAATTGTCAGTCTTTGGAGTGTTGTAAGTCGTACAGTATAGTAAAGGAGAGTGTTGTAGAGTCTAGTGTCATAGAGTGGAATATTGTCGAGTTAACTAGAGTGAATCTGAGTAGAGTGAAGTGACGTAGCATACAGTGGAGTGAAGTACAAGAGACGTAACACTCAGGAAACAGGACTAGAGAAAGGCGAGTGGGTTAGAGTAAAGCTGGCCACTTTGAAGAGAAAGGGAGAAAGCAAGTTTTCACCACCCATGAAAGTGGTGGAACCCTACGCCCGGTCAGCCCTACTTAGTGACGGGAAAGTATGGTCACTGGACAGAATGGCTAAATGCAGCAAGATCTTGAAATGGGAAGAAGAGACTATGGGAGGAGCAGAATACGTAAGTGATGAAGGCGAAAACGAAAGTAGTGGCAGGTACGTAGAGGAAGTAGAAGAAGGTATGCAGCAAGTAGCAGACAGAGAAGGGGAAAGAGGAGCCATAGGGAAAGAGAAGAGCGAGAGCAAGATAGAAGGAGAGATGGACAGAGATAGAGGCAACTCAGGAAAAGGGATGGAGGCAAAGGAAACGAGAGAAGAAGAAAGCAGTGAGGTGATGAGAACAAGAACAGGGAGGAGAGTAAAGGTACCAGAGAAGTTCAAGGACTATGATATGAACTGGAAGTAAGGACTTTGTTAAATACTGTTGGTTATTGCATAAAGGGGGGAGATATGTGGTGCGGTCTAGTGTTCCGTCCCCGGAACAGGAAGTGCGGGGACGGAACCGGAAGGCGGCCATGTTGTTATCGGCGCCGACCGCTAGATGAGAAGGCAGCTCCCGGCGCTCCGGTTAATAAAGAGAAGTTCAATTCATAAGTTCTTGTGTGCTTTACTTGAAACTTTACAATCAGTGGAGTTTCATGGTATGTTGTATACCGGAGTGGAATATCATGGAATGGAGTGGTGTGTTGTACAGTGTGGTGGCTTGTCAAACAGTAGAGGTGTATGCTGTACTGTGGAGTGTCATCGATAAGTGTCATTAAGTAGAGTGTCGTAGAGTGGCACACAGTGTATTAGAGGTTTGTAGAGTGTAGTGGCATAGAGTGGAGTTAAGTGGAGTAGAGTGTTGTACAGTGGAGCGGCAGAGAGTCTTGTACAGTGTAGTTTAATAAAGGAGAGAATCATTATTTGTGAGAACATAGGGGCATATGTAGGTAAATCAATTTTTGCGATTCGGAAAATGCGATTTTCGGCAAATCGCACTTTCGGAATCGCAAAGTCGGATGTAGGTAAAAAATTGCTATTTTTTAGCGATTCTCAAAAAATCGCAGGATAAGTGTGCGATTACCCAAATAGCGATTTCCTATTAGCGAATTCTCTAATAAGGAATCGCAAAAACGGGAAAGAGCAAAACCAGGAAGTGTGAGTCTCCATGCTGCACCTGATTGCCTGCACCTGTTCCAGAGTTTGTTGCTGGCTGAGGCTAGAGAGGAGGGAGTGTGGAATTGGCTCTGACTCCAAACTGAGCAAAATGGAATCACAGGGTGCTGAAAGGCAAGGTGGTGAGAAGCAGGCAGATGAACAAGGCAGGAAAAGGAAGCACCATATCTGTGGGGCTCTTTTTTAGCCCCACTCCAGAAGCAACAGCCTTATATTCCATTTGCATTTGCATCATTTGTCTTCTTCATTATCCATTTTCACTCAAATTTTTACACTAATCCTCTTTGGTTAACCTCATGTTTTAAATCCTTTTTCAGCATTTTCTCGTGCAAGGGAATGCTAATTTTCAAAGTTTCGTATGTCTTGGTGGGCCCTCAGAACCTCTCATCCCAAAGACACGACTGAAGCATAATTCATTCATAGCAGTTTATTAATTTCCAATGCATTTCGAACCTTGTTGGTTCTTCATCAGGGATCAAACTGCAAATAACAAATAAAACATGTCTTACAAACACATCTTAAAAAACCATCATGCTTATGTTACGTTTTCTGTCATTTACCCTCCATGTTTACGTCTGATTTCCACTTGTCTGCAACTCAATCAGTTATTAAGTTACCCGCCCTTTCCTGTGCCTTTAAACTACTCGCCTCTGTGTTCTCGCTCGTTGTTTTCCCCTTTGCTTTAAACATCCGTGGGTCAACCTCCCTTACACCCCAATCTCACCCTGCTACGCTTATGCATTTCACCGCCTTCTGTTAACCTCGAACGTCTCCGCTCACTACTTCACTGCAACGTGCCTAATCGTCTCTATATACTCCCTTTCCCATGCACTCCTGTCTATTCTTTCCCTTTTGTGGCCGCTCATACCTGCCAACTGGAGAACGTCCTCCATTCTTCAAAACTGCAAAAAGCTCACTGATTATTGAAACTCCCACCTATCTTAAATAAACCCCTCACTTCCTCTTCACAATTGACCCACCCCTTCATTAACCCGCCCCTTCATGACACCTCTTCGCTACTTTCTTAATTTCCACCCAAAACTACATCTCCCACAATCTCCTGCACAGAAAGCGTCTCGAAGCATTATTCGAAGTTTTTTGGCTACCACATCAACCTCAACAAATTGCAGCATATCCGATGTAAAGACAGTCTTTTTTTAAAAACATTATCCATTGTTACTTGTGCATTATTAGTCCTCTCCATCTGACTTTTGAACATAAACTCGCAGCGATGAATCAAGTTCTTTCTCCTTGCACGTTTCCATGTTTTCTCTGATCTTTTAAAAAAACTCAAGTACATTGGGTGCAAAACTCCACTGGGCTGAACATTGATACCTACACATAAACTCGGGTTGCACTCCGTTTTTCTTTCCACCAATGTTTCTTCCTTATTCCCACTTTTTAAGTAATCCATATTTTCAACTTAAGCGGCGTGCTCACTGCTTTTCGTGCCAGCCCACACTACACGTGTCGAACATAAACACCATATCTGTGGGGCTCTTTTTTAGCCCCACTCCAGAAGCAACAGCCTTATATTCCATTTGCATTTGCATCATTTGTCTTCTTCATTATCCATTTTCACTCAAATTTTTACACTAATCCTCTTTGGTTAACCTCATGTTTTAAATCCTTTTTCAGCATTTTCTCGTGCAAGGGAATGCTAATTTTCAAAGTTTCGTATGTCTTGGTGGGCCCTCAGAACCTCTCATCCCAAAGACACGACTGAAGCATAATTCATTCATAGCAGTTTATTAATTTCCAATGCATTTCGAACCTTGTTGGTTCTTCATCAGGGATCAAACTGCAAATAACAAATAAAACATGTCTTACAAACACATCTTAAAAAACCATCATGCTTATGTTACGTTTTCTGTCATTTACCCTCCATGTTTACGTCTGATTTCCACTTGTCTGCAACTCAATCAGTTATTAAGTTACCCGCCCTTTCCTGTGCCTTTAAACTACTCGCCTCTGTGTTCTCGCTTGTTGTTTTCCCCTTTGCTTTAAACATCCGTGGGTCAACCTCCCTTACACCCCAATCTCACCCTGCTACGCTTATGCATTTCACCGCCTTCTGTTAACCTCGAACGTCTCCGCTCACTACTTCACTGCAACGTGCCTAATCGTCTCTATATACTCCCTTTCCCATGCACTCCTGTCTATTCTTTCCCTTTTGTGGCCGCTCATACCTGCCAACTGGAGAACGTCCTCCATTCTTCAAAACTGCAAAAAGCTCACTGATTATTGAAACTCCCACCTATCTTAAATAAACCCCTCACTTCCTCTTCACAATTGACCCACCCCTTCATTAACCCGCCCCTTCATGACACCTCTTCGCTACTTTCTTAATTTCCACCCAAAACTACATCTCCCACAATCTCCTGCACAGAAAGCGTCTCGAAGCATTATTTGAAGTTTTTTGGCTACCACATCAACCTCAACAAATTGCAGCATATCCGATGTAAAGACAGTCTTTTTTTAAAAACATTATCCATTGTTACTTGTGCATTATTAGTCCTCTCCATCTGACTTTTGAACATAAACTCGCAGCGATGAATCAAGTTCTTTCTCCTTGCACGTTTCCATGTTTTCTCTGATCTTTTAAAAAAACTCAAGTACATTGGGTGCAAAACTCCACTGGGCTGAACATTGATACCTACACATAAACTCGGGTTGCACTCCGTTTTTCTTTCCACCAATGTTTCTTCCTTATTCCCACTTTTTAAGTAATCCATATTTTCAACTTAAGCGGCGTGCTCACTGCTTTTCGTGCCAGCCCACACTACACGTGTCGAACATAAACACCATATCTGTGGGGCTCTTTTTTAGCCCCACTCCAGAAGCAACAGCCTTATATTCCATTTGCATTTGCATCATTTGTCTTCTTCATTATCCATTTTCACTCAAATTTTTACACTAATCCTCTTTGGTTAACCTCATGTTTTAAATCCTTTTTCAGCATTTTCTCGTGCAAGGGAATGCTAATTTTCAAAGTTTCGTATGTCTTGGTGGGCCCTCAGAACCTCTCATCCCAAAGACTATTATTTTATTAAAGATTATTAGTCCTCTCCATCTGACTTTTGAACATAAACTCGCAGCGATGAATCAAGTTCTTTCTCCTTGCACGTTTCCATGTTTTCCAAAACATGGAGGGTAAATGACAGAAAACGTAACATAAGCATGATGGTTTTTTAAGATGTGTTTGTAAGACATGTTTTATTTGTTATTTGCAGTTTGATCCCTGATGAAGAACCAACAAGGTTCGAAATGCATTGGAAATTAATAAACTGCTATGAATGAATTATGCTTCAGTCGTGTCTTTGGGATGAGAGGTTCTGAGGGCCCACCAAGACATACGAAACTTTGAAAATTAGCATTCCCTTGCACGAGAAAATGCTGAAAAAGGATTTAAAACATGAGGTTAACCAAAGACAATTAGTGTAAAAATTTGAGTGAAAATGGATAATGAAGAAGACAAATGATGCAAATGCAAATGGAATATAAGGCTGTTGCTTCTGGAGTGGGGCTAAAAAAGAGCCCCACAGATATGGTGTTTATGTTCGACACGTGTAGTGTGGGCTGGCACGAAAAGCAGTGAGCACGCCGCTTAAGTTGAAAATATGGATTACTTAAAAAGTGGGAATAAGGAAGAAACATTGGTGGAAAGAAAAACGGAGTGCAACCCGAGTTTATGTGTAGGTATCAATGTTCAGCCCAGTGGAGTTTTGCACCCAATGTACTTGAGTTTTTTTAAAAGATCAGAGAAAACATGGAAACGTGCAAGGAGAAAGAACTTGATTCATCGCTGCGAGTTTATGTTCAAAAGTCAGATGGAGAGGACTAATAATGCACAAGTAACAATGGATAATGTTTTTAAAAAAAGACTGTCTTTACATCGGATATGCTGCAATTTGTTGAGGTTGATGTGGTAGCCAAAAAACTTCGAATAATGCTTCGAGACGCTTTCTGTGCAGGAGATTGTGGGAGATGTAGTTTTGGGTGGAAATTAAGAAAGTAGCGAAGAGGTGTCATGAAGGGGCGGGTTAATGAAGGGGTGGGTCAATTGTGAAGAGGAAGTGAGGGGTTTATTTAAGATAGGTGGGAGTTTCAATAATCAGTGAGCTTTTTGCAGTTTTGAAGAATGGAGGACGTTCTCCAGTTGGCAGGTATGAGCGGCCACAAAAGGGAAAGAATAGACAGGAGTGCATGGGAAAGGGAGTATATAGAGACGATTAGGCACGTTGCAGTGAAGTAGTGAGCGGAGACGTTCGAGGTTAACAGAAGGCGGTGAAATGCATAAGCGTAGCAGGGTGAGATTGGGGTGTAAGGGAGGTTGACCCACGGATGTTTAAAGCAAAGGGGAAAACAACGAGCGAGAACACAGAGGCGAGTAGTTTAAAGGCACAGGAAAGGGCGGGTAACTTAATAACTGATTGAGTTGCAGACAAGTGGAAATCAGACGTAAACATGGAGGGTAAATGACAGAAAACGTAACATAAGCATGATGGTTTTTTAAGATGTGTTTGTAAGACATGTTTTATTTGTTATTTGCAGTTTGATCCCTGATGAAGAACCAACAAGGTTCGAAATGCATTGGAAATTAATAAACTGCTATGAATGAATTATGCTTCAGTCGTGTCTTTGGGATGAGAGGTTCTGAGGGCCCACCAAGACATACGAAACTTTGAAAATTAGCATTCCCTTGCACGAGAAAATGCTGAAAAAGGATTTAAAACATGAGGTTAACCAAAGAGGATTAGTGTAAAAATTTGAGTGAAAATGGATAATGAAGAAGACAAATGATGCAAATGCAAATGGAATATAAGGCTGTTGCTTCTGGAGTGGGGCTAAAAAAGAGCCCCACAGATATGGTGTTTATGTTCGACACGTGTAGTGTGGGCTGGCACGAAAAGCAGTGAGCACGCCGCTTAAGTTGAAAATATGGATTACTTAAAAAGTGGGAATAAGGAAGAAACATTGGTGGAAAGAAAAACGGAGTGCAACCCGAGTTTATGTGTAGGAAAAGGAAGCAGACATTTTCTGAGAGGGAGTTGGAGGTATTGACAGAGGAGGTGGTGAGGCAACAGGACCTCCTGTTTGGAAAAGCCTCACTTCGTGTGCCTGAAGCCAGAAAAAGGAAAATATGGCCAGACATACAGGAAAAGGTAAACGCCATTGGCGCAACCCATCGTACCACCGAGGTCCTAAGGAAGCGGTGGTACGATATGAGGCAAAGGTCCAAGGAGGTCCAAGGAGAGGGTGGCCACCAGATTGGCAGAAGCTAAAGCAACTGGAGGTGGGAGCTCCACTACACCTGAACCGACGCCCCTGGAGGAGTTGGTGGAGACAACCCTCATGCCTGAGGCAGTGACGGGCGTGGCCGACCTGGACAGCTCTGAAACCAGAGACACCACAGAAGGTAAGATGCATGCCAAAATCACCCAACGCATTCCCATCCCACCCAGACCCCAAAAACCCCATGCATGAATAGGTCCATGTTTTGAGGATTACCCAGTGAGGCATAATGGGAAATATAGTCCTATGCAATGTGAATAGGGGCAGATACACATGCAAAGGGTACATAGGGAACAGTTCCAATAGCAATGTGCAAAGTACACAAAATAGACAAGCAGGCATGTAAATAGTATTGTCAAAAACTTTATTTAAAAAAAAAGGTTTAATTGACACACAACTCTTGTGTGCTATTTTTGGGCAGATGGACCAACAACACAGGACACTGTTGCAGCAGTGGGGGAGACAGCTTCAGCAGAGGACCAGGCAGGGCAGGAGAGCCAGGGTGGCACACGTGACACACCTTTTGCGCAAAGCAAACGGCGCAAAATAGTACCTGCATTGATACAAATGCCATCCGGGTCCACAGATGCAGAAGATGAAACACAGGCTGATGCATCTCCAAGCACAGCTCAGGGCAGATCCCAAACACCCACATCCAACACAACTGGCAGTGGAGCCAGACAGAGGGCACGGGCCAACACCTGCAGTGCCTCAACAGGTACTAATTCTGTATTTGCTGGACTGGAGGGCCAAACATTACGTGTGCAGCACCTGCAAAGCAAAGGTATATTGTCAATACAGTGTTAGCCGGCTCAACACAATCGACACATGTCAGAGGTGAGACTTGGGATCACAGCCATAGCAACAGCAACAGAGGCTGGACCAAATTGCAAGGGCTATGAGCCACCAATCAACAGCCATATCTATGCTTGCTAGAAGAACTGTGAGCATGCAACATGAAATGGCACACTGCTGTCAGGACGTTGCCAAGAGCCTGGTGCAGGTAACCCATGCACTTGATCAACTGCGGGCTGCTGTTACTGGGGGGATTGTTACGCCAGGTAGCATAGACACTGATGGGAAATCCAGCAGAAGCACACCTACTCCACCTATACCAGCAGAAAGGCGTAGGAGTGGCCGTCAGGGCAGAGGTGTGGACAACAACACAGAAAATACTGAACAGGCTGAAGATGGTGCATCAGGGCATTCACGCCGTAGGTGAAGGGGCGGAATGGACAATGGTATGTTGTGAAGCAACACATGCCATGAGGACTACGTATGTTAATGATATTTTGGCACTGTGAGGACATTAACATGTGCAAATTTCTGACTTACAGTCACACTGTGTGACTTTTCATATCCTGCATTTAAGGAAGTAAACTTTTTTTTTGAACAACAACATTGGTCATTGTGGTTTTTTATCCTACCTAGAAGCAGATCTGTGTGATGTCATCACGTCTCATGCGCCCAGCAGCTGCCCCAGCTCCTCCTGCACGTCTGAGTTGGGGGGCTGGTTCCTCCTCATCGGATGTGTCGGAGTCAGTCAGATCCACTGGGGTGCCCTTCTTGATAGCAATATTGTGAAGCATAGCGCAGGCCACCACTATCTTGCAACACGTCTCCGGGCTGTACTGTAGAGTACCTCCACTCTTGTGGAGGCAGCGGAAACGGCTTTTGAGGATTCCAAAGGTTCTCTCTATGGTGGATCTTGTGGCTCTGTGGACAGTGTTGTATATCCACTCAGCAGCTGTGGTTAGATTTAGGTAGGGTGTGAGGATGTAGTCACGCACAGCATATGCACTGTCTCCTGCATGGAAGAAGAATGTTGATGTTTAGCTCTTTCCATGCTGATGACGGAACCGTTCCGTCATCAGCCGTGGTGGCACTGTGCTGATGACGGAGCGGTACCGTCATGGCCCGCCCGTCGCGCTTGCGCGCCGCTGATTTCGCGCCTGCGCGGCCCGTTCTATTGAGCGGGCGGGGCCATGACGGAACCGCTCTGTCATCAGCACAGCTCACCCGAGGCTGGTGACGGAGCAGTTCCGTCACCAGCATGGGCGTGCCGTGCGGCCCCCCGCCCCCTTAGCGCTGCGGCGGAATAGCCGCCGCAGCGAAGAGGTTAGTGAGATGCTGCAAGTTGAAACATTTCATACTACTGTTTGTGTGTGCCATGAAATTACCTAGCAGGTATCCCTCTCCAAAATCGCCATTTGTAAGTCTGCGATGTAAAGCACAGTGTCTAAAAATGAAGGAATCATGAGTGCTTCCTGGAAATTCTGATACGATGTCGGTGATGAGATTTTTGGCATTGCAGACTACCTGGATGTTAATTGAATGGTATGATTTTCTGTTTCTAAAAACATACTCATTGTGTGATGGGGGGGACAGTGCGACATGTGTTCCGTCTACACAGCCAATCACGTGGGGGAATTGGGCAATTTGATAAAAATCCTGTTTGGTTTGGTCCAGTTCCTGCTGTGTGTCTGGAAATTGAATGTGGTTATGCATCCTCTGCATCACAGCATTGAGAAAAGCATGGAAGAAACGCGATAGTGCGCTCTGGGACACCCCTCCCACTGCGGCAATTACCCCCTGAAAACTCCCTGACGCTAGGAGGTGCAGTGAACAGAACACCCGTATGTGTGTGAGAATGGTGTGGACCCTGTATGTGGGGTGCTCAAGCATGGGTGTCAGCTCCTCTATCAGCTCCAGAATACTGTCTGGATGCAGCCTGTAGTGCACATGGATGTCATCCTCAGTGCGTTGGAAGAGGGTGATGCGTGTCCTGTAGATCCTCTCCTGGCGTCTCCTTCTCTCTTCAGCCTCTCGGATGCGCAGCCTCCTGGCTATAACATAAAGCCCAGTCATTGTGAGAAGCCACTGATGCATCACGGGCCACTTTAAATAGGTTGCACCTGGTTACCACCTGGCCACAGTTGGTGGTAATTGAGAAGTGCAAAATTGCGATTTTCGATAATTTGCTATTTGTGATTTTTCCTACATTGGAAATTGCGAATTCGCTGTTTGCGTAACGTTATTTGCTATTTTCACAAAAACTGATAAGCAGCTTTCAAATTCGCATATTTATTCGCAGAACCCATTACTCGCAAAATTCTAATCGCAAATTTTGCGATTAGCTATTTTGCATGGAAGTTACTTACCTACATAGCATCACACACTTTTGCGTTCGCAAACACCAGTAATTCTGCGAATTCCGGCATTTGCGAATCGCAAAAGCCTACCTACTTATGCCCCATAGTGCATGGTAAAGCGGCGAGATATAGTAAATGTTGTCTGGTTAGCAATCTGAAAAGAGTGTAATAGGTGCACTACTTATAATACTTTGAGAGTGATGGATACATTGTAAATGAAAGCTATAACTATATCTTTAGAATTTTTAAAGTTTGTGTAGTTTAAGTTTGGTTCGTGTAGGGGAAAAAAAACTTTTCCTAACTATAACTAGGCCTTAATCTTTGTTTTTGTCATTGAATTTCAATTTTTTATACATTTTTAATAAAACATCTTTCAAATCATAGAGTCCAGTTTCGTTGTGTGAAGTGTTATGTGGGGTGTTGTACAGTACAATGGAGAACAGTGTTGTAAAGTCTATTGTCTTAGAGTGTATCATTATAGAGTGGAATAGAGTGGAGTACAGTGGAGTGGCATATTATACAGTGTAGTAAAGGGTTCTATAGTATAGTGGCATGGTGTCTCATATAGTGGAGTCAAGTATCGTAGAGTGCAGTGGGTGGTTGTTCAGTGGGCAGTCATGTCATATAGTAGAGTGGAGTGCCACAGACTGTCAGAGTGGAGTATAACGTTTTAGAGTGAATTAGAGTGAAGTAGAGTGTGGTAGAGTAGAGTATCGCTGAGTGAAGTGTCATAGAGTATAGTGGAGGAGAGAGTCGTAGAGTGGAGTGCTGTGTCATATAGTGGAGAGGCATATCATAGAGAGGAGTACAGTGGTGTGTCATTGAGTGACGTTGCGATGTATTTTATGTGCTTTTATGATTGTTATTTTAATGATCGAATAAAGCTTTTGAAACGAGTGTCATACAGTGTAGTACAGTGGCATAAGGTGGATGGGCATAGAGAGGAGTAGAGTGTCACTTAGCGGCATAGAGTGCAGTATAGTGTTGTAGAACGGAGTTGCATACTGTGGAGAAGAGTGTCAGACAATGAAGTGGTATAGAGCAGAGCATAGTACAGTTGCCTAAAATGGGATAAAGTGTTTTAAGTGGAGTATAGTGTAGTGGAGTTCACTGGAGCAGGGTAGCGTAGAGTGGAGTAAAGTGCCATAGAGTGGAGTAACTTGTCATGTACTCATCATCTTCATCATGACTTTGTTATCAATCACGAAGATTTGAAAAAGTACATCACAAACAATACATACATTGCAGACACAAGAATGATTTAAAATAAAAAATAGTCTTCCTAAAAGTATAAAAGCCAAGGGATCAATCAACAATAAGAGTACTGCATTCTATAAAAAGGACACTTAAAGTCCAATATCCAGATAAGAGCAATATAAAACAATTCATGTCATTAACATCTAAATATAAGTTAATAAATGCTATAAATTTGGTATATTGCACGAAACACCTTGAGCGTTTTATCCATACAGCCAACAGGAATTTGGCTTAGCCAAATAATAGCGCAATTCTGCTAGTATCTGTGCTAAGTATTCTAAGCACATCTAAGTTATGGCCAGGGTGAAAAACACTACACAAGGGAATAATCTGATTAGCCCTCAGATCAGATTCTCATAATGTAAACAGAAAAATAACAGGTGGACTAGGGATTGGGGCTTCCTTTACATGCAGGACATATAACATCAGAAAGATAATAATCTCACCATTTATCACAAAACGAATTGGAGGGAATAGTCTTATACCTAAACTGAAGAAATAATTTCCGTGCTAATGGCGGGACAATTTCATCTAAGGTGCCTTTAAAAATAGGGAGAGGTTTGAAGTCTGTAAACTATCGGGTGAGTGTACCCATAGGGTTAGACACATTCTTTACTAAAACGAATTCCCAATAGATAGCCTTGACCCTACTTTTTAGAATTGAGGACATCTTTGGGTTGATACAGTAATCCTCCAACCCCAGTTACTTCAATAGTTTACTAAGAGAACATAACCAGGGGATTTTCTGTACCCTTGCAATGCTATAAGTTCCCTAACGCCACTCGATAAGGGTCACACTCCTCAATTGTCCATTAGCTGTAACAGAACATTAATTCCTTGTACTTCATCTTGTATGCAATTTTTCTTTGGACCAAATTAAAGAAGATGGGGATCAAAGAGGTACTAGCCAGGAGATTGAATAGAGATTTTATGAAACGATGTTTGGTCACAGAGAGGCAATTGATGTTACCACTTCCCCACAATTTTCTCCATAAGTAGCTGAACCTATAGCTTATTTATTATATATTTCTAGTGCTGGGGCCACATTCCTTGACACAGTTCTTCTGTGGATCATTGTTATATGAGCAGTTTGGTGAATAAGGGACAGGTGAGCTTTCTCTATATGGGGGGGACCAGCTCTTCTCTCTCTGACTTTTGTGTCGTCACACCCATCTCTGTCAAGAATCCCTACTACCCCATTAATAAAAAATGAAAACAGGGTGGGTCCTAAGACAAACCCCTGTCTAACTCTGAGGTTAATCATAAAGGGTTCTGTTTGTTTTCCCTTCTCTGCCCACCTGACTTATTTGCTGAATGTAGCCTCATCAAAATACTGAATAGGTTAGGAGGGCTCCCCTTTTCTGCCAACACCTTCCATAGTTTGCCTCTTCGCCAAATCGAAGGCTGTGCGCAGGTCCTCAAATGCTACATACAACTGCTCCCCTTTGACTAGAACTTCTTTCCAAAAGATACAGAGTAATCAGACAACATGGTCCAGATTACTGATATTGGCACGAAAACCCACCTGGAAATAGGACAAAATATTTCCTTCTAAGATCCAATCTTGAATGCGGGTCAAGAGTTGTTTATAATTTTTTTTCTGCAATAAATCTTTTAAGCTAATGGGTCTATACCTACCCAGTTTTTCCCTATCCCTTTTTTTAAAAATCGTTATGATCTTAACCGACTTACAGGAAGGAGGAATTTCTATGCCTAAAAGAATAGTACTAGATAACATAACCCCCACTTCCCGGTCTTCTCTGTACAGATCATTGGGGATTCGGTCAGGACCCGGAGCTCTAGCTGGAATACAGGAGCTAATTGCTGCGTGGGTTGGCCTATAGTGGTGTGGAGTGTGGTAGGCAGAAGTAGTGTAGCATACAGTTGGGTAAAATGTCATACATTGGAGCACTGTGTTGTAACGTACAGTGTAGTGGCGTGTTGTACAGTAATGGAACGTGTTATAGGCTGCAGTAGAGTAGGATGGCATACTGTCTAATTGAGTTTTTTAGAGTGAAGTGATGTACAATACAATGTTGTACAGTGTGGTCGAGTGGATTGGCATTTATTATTATAGAGTACAGTGGCATATAGTGGAGTGGTGTGCCATGGAGTTGCAGAGTACAGTACTGTGTCATACAGTAGAGTGGCATAAAGTGGGGTGCAGTGGTATACAAAAATACAGTGTCATATAGTGCACTAGAGTATCGAAGAGCAGCACAGAGTGGAGTACAGTGTTGTACAGTAGAGTGTCAGGGTACAGTCAAGAGGAAAGTGTCAGAGAGTGGTATACAGTGTAGTAGAGTGAAGCCCCATAGGGTACAGTAGTGTTTCAAACAGTGGAGCTGCATAGAGTGAATTGTTGTGCAGTAGCATAGAGTGATTGTCTAACCCAGGGTGGTGTGGAGTGCAAAAAAACGATGGATTTGGGCCCAGATCTTTTGACTGGGGGAGTGTGTGACATTGATCCACATTCAGTCCATCACTTGTTGTTTTTGCAATTGCCGCCCTAAGTGCGCTGGGGATGCCCAGACGTGGGTCCCAGGCACTCCACACCACTTGGAGTCAAGCTAGCCGGGCTGAAGAGAGGTGTTACCTCGAAACCGGTCCGGTCCTCGGATGCTTGATTCCGTTCTGGGAAGGACATGGCTTTTGTAGTTCGGACTGGATTGTTCCCATGGGGCAACAGGGTCAGAGCTGATTTGCATATCGCCATTGTCTAACCCAGGGTGGTGTGGAGTGCAAAAAAACGATGGATTTGGGCCCAGATCTTTTGACTGGGGGAGTGTGTGACATTGATCCACATTCAGTCCATCACTTGTTGTTGTTGTAGCATAGAGTGAGGCAAAGTGTCATACACTGGAGTAAAGTTGAGTGTAGTGGCATTACGTAGTGTGGATTAAAGTATAATAGAGTGTATTGGTGTGCTATAGATTAGAGTGGCTTGGAGTGAAGTGCAGTAACGTAGCGTAGGTAGCAAACTGTTATAAGCTGGAGTGGGGTCTTGTACAGTAGATGGGAATGTTGTGTTAGAGTATAGAAAAGTGTTGTATAGGGAAATAGAGTGTTCTACAATGGAATGTATGGGCAAAGAGTGGGGTATAAAGTTGGAAAGTGGCGTGTATGCAGTAGAGTATCGTAGAGTATAAAAGTAATACAGGGGGGGTCAGAAGGGAATGTTTAATGACCTAGCATTGCTATCATCCCTTAGCAATATGTAAACCAACAAATAAGATAGCAATGGGTCAGACTAACCTCAAATGTGGCTCTCTATGTGACACAGGGTACCACCGCGAAAACTACCTAAGGTAAATCGTGGTGATGCAAGTATTCCCATCAGAACACCAACCTGTACCGCCCTGCATCATTTGGGATTCTTCATCCTGAAGACAAGTGGTTTCACCCACAGTAGATTAGGCAGGTGGTAGCTTAATCTAACACAATGTCTCAAATGTGCATGTGGTGTATTGTATAGTATCAGGAGGTGGGTAAACTAGCAGTGCAAAAAGTAATAAGGATGTGCTATATGCAAAAAGGTTTAAAATTGGGTAGTGGAAATGGACATGAAACTTTATTGAAGTCCTATCCACTCTCAAAACTAAAAACAGTGCATAGTAGTGTAATCAAATAACTACTAGAGTTGTTGTTCGGTCGACATGTTTCTGCAGTGAATACAGAGCCTGGTGGTCTCCTACTGCTTCATCAGGACCATATTATATGCTACTGCATGAAATGAATAAAGGTGAGAAGAAAAATAAACAATATCACCTGAGATTCACCTGTTGAGGTCCACCAGTCACCCAGGTATCAATGTTGAAAAGAAAGAAACAAAGAGAATTGAGGTAGTTACTATACATCTACACATATGTATCGTATTACAATTGTCAACTCATTTCTGATCAATGGTTCTGACTAAGTAACCTTTTGAATGCCCTTTTTGCTATTCAGACATAAAAACGTTATGTTTTATGAGTACCACTCACCTAATTTTTAGGGAATGCAAGCCCCACCTCACCTGGCTACAGCTCAGGTAGAAAGGAGCACCGCTCTATGAATTGGAATAAAAGAGTAAAATCAGGGAAGGGCTAGAAGCTGCATATCGTACAATGTACGTTTTTATGTCTGAATAGCAAAAAGGGCATTCAAAAGGTTACTTAGTCAGAACCATTGATCTTTTCAACATTGATACCTGGGTGACCGGTGGACCTCAACAGGTGAATCTCAGGTGATATTGTTTATTTTTCTTCTCACCTTTATTCATTTCATGCAGTAGCATATAATATGGTCCTGATGAAGCAGTAGGAGACCACCAGGCTCTGTATTCACTGCAGAAACATGTCGACCGAACAACAACTCTAGTAGTTATTTGATTACACTACTATGCACTGTTTTTAGTTTTGAGAGTGGATAGGACCTCAATAAAGTTTCATGTCCATTTCCACTACCCAATTTTAAACCTTTTTGCACATAGCACATCCTTATTACTTTTTGCACTGCTAGTTTACCCACCTCCTGATACTATACAATACACCACATGCACATTTGAGACATTGTGTTAGATTAAGCTACCACCTGCCTAATCTACTGTGGGTGAAACCACTTGTCTTCAGGATGAAGAATCCCAAATGATGCAGGGCGGTACAGGTTGGTGTTCTGATGGGAATACTTGCATCACCACGATTTACCTTAGGTAGTTTTCGCGGTGGCACCCTGTGTCACATAGAGAGCAAAATTTGAGGTTAGTCTGACCCATTGCTATCTTATTTGTTGGTTTACTGAGTATCGTAGAGTGCCATAAAGTGCAGTAGACTTTTATAAAGTGGAGGAGATTGTCTTACAGTAGAGCGGTGTAGAGTGGACTGGCATCCACTGTAGTGGCGTAGAGGGAATTACCGTAAAGTAGAGTAGCATGCAGAGGAATAGCATACAGTGGAATAATAGAGAAGAGTTGAGTATGGAGTAGCACAGAGTAGAAAAGTATAAAGTGGTATGGTGTGCAGTGGTGTAGAGGGGAGAAGGGTATAGTGAATTAGCAGAGTGGAGTTGTGTACATTGAGTTGATGTAGCATAGAATGGAGGAAACTGTTATAAATTGCCTCTCATATAATAGAATAGAGCGCTGTTTCATACAGTGTTGAGTGGAGTAGAGTGTTGTACAATAGAATGCATGGGCATAAAGTTGAGTACAAATGTGGACAGTGTAGTGTAAGGGGATAGAGTAGAGTTGAGTGTAATAAAGTTACAGGGTGTAGTAGATTTATGTGGAGTGTAGTTATATGGAGGGAGTACAGTTGAGTGGCGTAGAGTGGAGTAGCATAAAATGGAGTGGCATACAGTGAAATAGTCTATAATGGAGTGGCGTAGAGTGTAAGAGTATATAGTGTAGTGGTGTACTGTGGTGAGTTATACAGTGGAGTAGAGTGAGCGGGAGTGGTATACAGTGGAGTGGCGAAAGGTAGAGTGCAATAGAGAGGAGTTTTGTAGAGTGTAACAGC
Source organism: Lissotriton helveticus (assembly GCF_964261635.1). NCBI lineage: Eukaryota > Metazoa > Chordata > Amphibia > Caudata > Salamandridae > Lissotriton > Lissotriton helveticus. The sequence continues at coordinate 710,112,954 of NC_136070.1, forward strand.
ATAAAGTGTAGCAGTGTACAGTGGAGTGGCGTACAGCGGGGTAGTTTAGACTGAAGTGGTGTACAGTGAAATGGGGTACAGTGTAATAGCATACAGTGGAGTAGCGTACAATGGAGTGACATTGAATGGGATAGTATAGAATGGAGTGGCATACAGTGGAGTGGGGTAGAGCGTAATACCATTAGAGTGACAAAGATTGAAGTTGCATACAGTGTGATAGCGTAGAGTAGAGTGGCATACAGTGGAATGGAGTAGAGTGGAGTACAGTAGAGTGGCATAGGGGAAAATAGCATAAAGTGGCATATCCTACATCGGAATAGCATACAGTGGAGTGGTAGACAGTGGAGTTAGGTAGACTGGAGTGGGTTACAATGGAGCGGGTTGGAGTGCATTAGCATATAGTGGAATGGCTTAGTGTTGACTAGAGTGGGGTATGGTGGAGTGGGGTAGAGTATAATACCCTACATTTGAGTGACGAAGACTGAAGTTACATACAGTGCAAAAGCATAGAGTGGAGTGGCGTACAATGGAATAGCATAGAGTGGAGTGGCATAGAGTAGAATAGCATAAATTGGAACAGCGTAGAGTGGAATAGGGTACAGTGGAGTGGTGTAAACTGAAGTGGCCTAGACTGGAGTGGTGTACAGTGGAGTGTGGGAGAGTGAAATAGCATTCAGTGGAGTGACATAGGTTGGAGTGGCATCCAATAGCCCAGCATAGAAAGAATGGAGTGGCATACAATGGAGTGGCATAGAGTGGAGTAGCGTATAGTGGAGAAGTAAACAGTGGAATTGTATACAGTGTAATAGCGTAGAGTGGACTGGCATTGAGTGGAGTTGTGTACAGTATAATAGCATAGAGTGGAGTGGAGCGTAGTATAGTGGAGAGGTGTACAGTATAATAGCTTAGAGTGTACTAGCATATAGTGGAGTAACGTACAGAGTAGAGGCAGGCGGTGAAGTGAGACTGGAATGGCGTACAGGTGTGTGGGGTAGAGTATAATTGCATACAGTGGAGCAGTATACAATGGAGTGGTATCCAATGGAAGAGTATAGAATGAAGTGGTGAAGAGTGGAGTGCCATACCCTGGAGTGGTGTAGAATGGAGTAGCGTACAGTGGAGTCTCATACAATGGAATAGCATAGAGTGTATTACCATGTAGTGGAATGGCGTAGAGTGGAATGGCATGGAGTAGGATAGTGTATAGTGGAGTAGTGTCCAGTGGATTGACATACAGTGAAGTGGTGTAGACTGGAGTAACACATAGAGTGCAGTATCATACAGTGGCGAGGCATAGAGTTCAGTGACATAGACTATAATAGCATACAGTGGAGTAGCATACAGTGGGTTGGCATTTATTGGAGTGACATAGAGGGGAGAGGGGTACACTGGAGTGGCATATACTGGAATACCGTAGAGTGTAGTGGTGTATGCCGTAGTTGGATACAGTGGAGTGGCATACGGATGTATGTGAAATTTAGCAGTAATGTAGATTATGGTGTGCAGAGTAATGCAAAACATTGAATTGCGCTGACTTGAGTTTCTCCAGATTTACCAATCAACGCTGGGCCACACTTGGTGGCCTTACATTGGTTCGTAAATATGACTTAATTATTGCATTACCCATGTGACACAATGTGTGACATGTAGGTGAGTAGTAGTTTTTTTTAGTTCCCTATCTTTTACCATGTTATTTAAGTGGTAAAAGATAGGAAAATATATTTATATTTGCTTTACAAAACATTTTCGGAAATGTTTTAGGTATTTCTGCTGTACTACATACACTTTTGTTTACAGAATTATACATGCTAAAAATTGTATATATTCTGTGCTACACTATTAAAAAAATATAGTTCATAACTGTGTTTTTTAAATTCTGTAAGATATTTCTTTTATACTTTTTTAAGTAATGCAGTACTTCTTGGGTAGTAACGCTGTACTCCGTACATTTTTTATGAATTATATAGAAACTTAAAATTATTTTTCCCTATCTCTTACTAAGCATGGGCGGATTTTGCGGATTCGCAATCCGCGAATTTGTGGATTTGCGGATTTGCGGATTTGCGGATTGTGAAAATCCGCGAACTCTCGCGGATTTGCGTATTTTTTTGGGGGTGTGTGTTCGCACGGGTTTCTGCAAGTTCGCGAGGGTTTTGTACAATTTCGCAAATTGCGAACTTACTTGTCGGGTCGCCAGTTTTGCGAACTTGTTGTTTCTACGTGCCCAGCCTGTTTGCAAGGCTTTCTTCATCACTGCCACCCTCTGTCACCACAGGCACTCTCTTTGGTCACCCATGCCACCCTCTGGCTCACCCATGTCACCCTCTGTGTCATCACAGCACCCTCTGGTTCACCAGTGTACATTATTGGGGCAAAGCAAAGCACTGCCATCCTCTGTCAACACTGGCACTCTGGTTCACCCATGCCACCCTCTGGCTGGCACACCCATGCCACCCTCGGTGTCATCACAGCACCCTCTGATTGATTAGTGAGTGTACATTATTGTGGCAAAGCCAAGCACACCTGCACTAAGTTTTGCAAACAACAACACCTGCCCTGCCCCAACTGACATTAATGAAGGCTGGCACCTGCTTGTCTGCTCCCTTTCCTTTTTGTTGCAATAACAGGATGCAATGGCATACTTGTAACTATTCTGTGACTGTCAGAGCAGGGTCACACAATAGTTGCAAGTAAGCATGGGCGCAAAATCCGTTCCGCTCGCGGATTTTTCGGATTTTCGGTAAATCCGCAATCCGCGAACCTCGCGGATGTGGCGAAAATACGCAAATCCGCGCGCGGCGGATTTTTTGGTTGTGTTCGCACTGCTCGCGGGCCGCGGCGCGGGCAGCAACAATCTCGCACTCGCGAAATTACAAAAATTACAATTGGGGAGGGGTGAAGGAAGTGACCCAGTCTCCAACTTCCTCTTCCTGTCCAGCAAGCTCCTCCCATTGCTTAGTCCATTTCCTGGCCACTTTGAATTCGATCTTGACTGGGAAGGATTACTTTTTGTGGATGCTGCTGGAGATTTGGCTTTGAGGCCTTTTGGATTACTTTTTGATTAGAAATTTGATTTACAAGTAAGTTGATAAGTTGATGTTGTTTGTTTGTGGTGATTTTTGTGTGTGTTTTTTGACTTTTTGGGGTGGGTTTGGGGGCTGGCTATGTGTGGGAGGCCATTTTGAGGCATGGTTCTGCAGGTCCTGGCCATGTGGATGGGGTCAATCGGCCATTTTGAAGTCAGGCAGTGTGTTTTGTGCCCTATGCCCACCCAGTCTGCTCTGATTTCTTTCATTATGCCCAGGGGGCCTCTAACTTACCCGAAAATCGGATTTTTAAAAAAATGTTTGCCTGTGTTCGCACTGCTCGCGTCCCGCGCAGCAACAATCTCGCACTCGCGAAATTGTAAAAATTACAATTCTGCACATGAATTGAAAACTACCAGGCTTAGTTATGGGTGCATGCATGATACAACTGTTTTCTTTAATTTTAACATTATTCTGGCCAGGGCATGGATGGCATTGGATTGTTGTGATTTTTGTGTGTTTTACGACTTTTTGGGGTGGTGTTGGGGGCTTGCTATGTGGGTGGGGGCCAGTTTATTGCCTGGTCCCGTGTGGGTGGGGGTTTAGGGGCCATTTTTAAGCCAGTTTGTGTGCTTTGTGCCATAGGCCTGCACCCAGTGTGCTGTGATTTTATCATGCCCAGGGGGCCCAGAATCCGTCTGTTCGCGGATTTTGCTGGTTATTCGCCACGTTCGCGTCGTGAAGCAACAATCTCGCACTCGCGAAATTGCAGAAATTGCAATTTCGCACCAGAAAACCACCAGCAGGCAGCATAAACCTTCTGAAACTTGATGGATGGCATTGGATTGTGGTGATTTGATTGGTGTTGTGTTTTTTGACTTTTTGGAGTAGGGGTTGGGGGCTGGCTATGTTGGTGGGGGCCATTTTGAGGCATGGTCCTGGCCATGTGGATGGGGGTTAAGTGGCCATTTTGAAGGCAGGCAGTGAGCTTTGTGCCATAGGCCTGCACCCATTTTGCCTTGCTTTCACCCATTTAGCCCAGGGGGAGTCAGTGGTACATGAAACTATAACCCTCTCTGTGTGTGCTCTCTTGGAGCAATGTTAAATTCCTGTTTCCCAAAAATTTAGCAAATCCTAATTTTGAAACTTCCATATTGTGTGGTGTGCATGTGTGTATTCATAAATGCCTACTTGCAAACTATTTATTGAAGCGCTACATATGCAACATATCTTTACTGATGTTCCTCTGTCTTCGTTTGCTTTTAGGTGCACAAAGTCAATAACTCCGCATCATCGTTGAGCATCAGTGCCAGGAAGAAGTCCTGCTGCGGCCTGTTGTTCCGACATCTGAAGAAGATGGCTACAAAAAGAGGTGCCCGTAGCTCCTCTTGCAAGAAAAATGTCTCTACTAAGGAGAAGAAGAAGCAAGTGGCACCACTTACCAAGGAGACTGGTGGCTCGACCACTACATTTTGGGGAAAAAAAAGGCCCACCATGAGTGCTGCACAGGTAGCCAGTTTAGTAGTTCAATCACCAACGACCAGTGATGTTGGCTCATCGCAAGAAAGTAGCAGCACACCATCAACACAGGTTGTAACTCATCTCACAAGTACTATTCAACAACCAAAGCCGCAACATAAACTGCATGGGCTACTAGTACAAGCACAAGTACATGCGCAAGGAGCTGTCCGAGAAGGAGCTGTCCGAGAAGGAGCTGTCCGAGAAGGAGCTGTCCGAGAAGGAGAAGGCCGAGAAGGAGAAGGCCGAGAAGGAGAAGGCCGAGAAGGAGAGGTCCATGGAGAGTTGCAAGTAGAAGTCAGTGAAGAGGCCCATGTAGCGGCGCATGGAGCGGTGTAAGTGCCCACAATGGTTGTTCTTCCAGAAGTAGGGGCACAGGAGGAAATTGACTTTGGAGCCAGGGTATCATGTCAGGAAGACGAAGGCATTCCTCCTGATGATTCATTTTCTCCCAGCTCCCCACCAAGGAAAAGATCAAGGAGTGTGTGTAGAAGTTCCTCTTCAAGCCCCGCTCCATCAGATGATGATCTGGATCTAGATTGGCAACCATCTCTGACGTCTGAGAGGGAGACACACCATGAGCAGCGAAAGGTATCAAATGTTAAAAGGATGGGCCCCGGAAAGCTCATACTTATGGATCCGAACGTCGGACTTGATGAAGTGGTGCATTCTGATGTTGTTGAACAGGATGACAGCAATGACCTAGTCATCACACACGTCATTCCAGCCACACCGGCCATGCAGCAGACAGACATTTATACCCTATCCCGACGTCATGCTGAGCGTGACCCTGGCGACGTGGCACTGGTAGCACCACCAACGCAGTCAAGTAGTACAACAAGTTCAACAAAACCTACAGCTCCCATATTTTCTCCCCAGAGGGGGAATCCATCCAGCTCGACTCCCTCAAGTAGGGTTGCTGCAATAATTGTACAACCCAGTAGATGTCTGCAAGGCTCATCCACCACTGCTTCATCTGGCATTGGCAGTATCATCTCGTGCGGCAAAACCAGAAGTTTCCAGTCCCCAGTTTCGAACTTTTTTAGTGTCCATGCAAAGTATGATAACATAGCCGTTTGTTGCATTTGTAAGACTGGAGTTAGCCGTGGTAAGACTGGTACCAACTATGGAACCGGAGGCCAGATAGGTCATCTTGAAAGAAGGCACGCTATCGAATGGTTTGGGCACCTAGCAAACACCCAGTACCCCTGGCAGCACCACACCCTCCGGAACACATAGGAGGCACACTGAGAGTCTGGGAGACACACCAATGCGGAAAATGTCAACACTGAGCAGAAGTGGGTCGAAGAAGGCATCAGCATCATCCAGTAAATTTGTCCAGCGCACCATTTCAGCCATGTTCTCCTCAGATGTGCAATTTCAACGCAACCACCCAATTGTACGCCTGTATAACACTAAGCTGGCTAAAATGCTAGCGGTGGACCTTCTCCCTTTTTCGTTTGTCGAAAATGTGGGTTTTCTTGAACTCGTGGCAACACTGGCCCCTAAATGGAAGGTTCCTAGCTGGTTCTATTTTGCCAGGGTTGCTGTTCCAGCACTACATAAAGAGGTGCTTGAGTTGGTTGGGGCAGCTTTGCAGAAGAGTGCTGTTCACACTATACACCTGACAACAGACATGTGGACCAGTTGCCAAGCCCTTGATTACATGTGCATCACTGCACACTGGGTCTCTTTTTCAGGGGTTGCACAACAGATAAATGCAGGTGGTGACTTGGTCGAGATTTCTAAGGGTGCTCGTAAACATGCAACATTAGCCATGTTTGGCATGGAGAAAAGTCATACTGCAGTCAACATTTTGGATGACTTTAACAAAAAGGTCTCGCAATGGCTGCCCCCAAGAAATTGCAAGGTTGGTTATGTTTCAACTGATAATGGCAGCAATGTAGTTAGGGCCATGGAGGACGGTTACTATTTCAGAGTGCCGTGTTTGGCGCACTGTATGAACCTTGTCGTGCAAAAGTTCTTGAAAAAAGAACTTGCAGTCGACCAAATACTGACCATCTGCAGAAGAATATGCACACACTTCAACCATTCTTTTAAGGCCCGGAAGGAGCTGAGGCGCCAGCAAAATGTACGTAGAATGCCAGTGAAAGCACTTATCCAGGAGGTGGCAACACGTTGGAACTCAACCTTCTACATGCTTGAGCGTCTGCTGAGCTGTTTCCAGTAGTCAATGAGTATTTCTACAACCTGGGTGGTGATACAACAGAAATGATGCTGGCGGTGGAGCAATGGCAGCTAAAAGCCTGACAGACATGCTTCGCCCTTTTGAGGTCTTCACGCGTGACGTCAGCAGGGAAGACTGTTCTTTGAGCAAAGCTATCCCATTGTTGCTGAAGCTCGAGCACCAAGTCAAGGTGGTGTCTTCAGAATTAAAAGATGCTGGAAAGAATGAAGCATATGAGTTGGCGCAGAGATTATTACATCGCCTAGTTAGCAATAAACTGCTTGTAAATATCAAGAAACAACAGCACTACATTTGTGCTACTATTCTGGATCCACGTTACAAAAAGCCATTGTTTGGCAAAGTAATAATTCCTTTTGAAACATCAAATGTTACAGAGTACAAAGGTTGGCTAGCTCAGTCAGCCATTCGTTTTGAAAGAGAGCGGAAGGAAACTGTAGGAGAACTTGAAGACAGTACTGTTAGTGAATCAGCAGGCCATCAGGCGTCCCAAAAAAACACTTCTGCATCTGTGCCTGTGGCTGAAGTGAGTAACTTTTCCTCTGAGCCGTTAACCACACCAGCAACCGTATCATCTGCACCAGGCCCAGGCGATATGTCTGAAGCGGATTGGCTAAGTGAGCTAGGGTTTCCTTGTCCCAGAAAGGACACAGAAGTGCAAAGTATAGGAATCCGGGAGAACATTGTTTCTATGGTGCAGGCCTATCTGGATGACTCCACAGCGGTCAATATTACTGAGGACCCATTGGCGTATTGGCATGGGAAAAGAAACATATGGCGAGAGCTCACCAACCTGGTTATCAATTACTTGTCTTGCCCACTCGCAAGCGTGTCTTCAGAACGTGTTTTTAGTTCTGCTGGTGGCATTGTGACTTGCAAAAGGTCCCGCCTCTTGCCCGCAAATGTGGAGCGGCTCACCATGATAAAGATGAACCAGCACTTCATACCACCAGATTACAAAGTACGAGAATGCACGCAGGAAGAAGAGGACACTGACCTACCTGAGGAAAGTTCTCCTCAGTTACCAGAAGTACTACCGACTGAATTTGCAGAGTATGAGGACGAGTTCTGCTTCCCTGACAGCGAGTTCTGAAAATGAGTCAATAATTAATTAACTTTAACATTAGTCCTTATTCACTTTTATTCCTGTGTGTCTGTCTTTCTTTTTTTAGCAAGTGCTTGATCACATTCACAACAAAACTGTAATCACCCCAACACAAGCAACAACAAGCCCATCAGCAGAACTGTCTTGATTTTGATGCCGCAGCATTCCTCAGGTTCACAACAGTTAGTTGACAAGAACTCAGTCCTGGTCGTCTATCCTCCTCCTCCAGACTCACCCTATCCATTTCCCGTAATGCTGATGCCTGGAATCTGCACAATGAAGAAACTTACGTTGACGAGTCCCCTAAAGAGGGACTGGAAGTAGTGAGTCCTCATTTAAATACATTTTGCTAAGTGTGACTTTTTTTCCCCGATTTGCTTTTTGGCTGTTTGGGGGGTGTCAAACTTGTTTGCGCTTGGGTTTACGGGTCTTGGCTGGGCCATTGCTGGCAAGGTCTATTAAGGGATGAAATTGGTTAGGCATTTACTTTGGAAAACATTTGGCCAATTACACGTGAACGTTTAGGCGTTATTATTGCTCGCTTGCCTGTCTTAGGGGTGCTGTCTGTGGGGCTTCTAGGATTTTGGGGTCTGTGAGCACCGCTGCCATATTTCTAATGTTGATTGCTTTTGTTTTGCAGAAAATCCACGCCGGGAAACTCCAGTTGGGGCCCTGCTGCAGAACGCCTTAGGACACTGTGAATTCCAGGTGGAGCCAGCCCTCAAACACAAATTACAGGTAAGATAAGCGTTTGGATGGGAGGTAGTATAATGGAGTATTCGGAGAGGCGAGAGAGTGACAGTGGTACTAGTAGTAAAGTCCTAGGGCTCTTGAATTAACAAACTCTGTGACAGGCATTTACTTTAGAAAACATTTGGCCTATTACACGTCAACCAACACGATGACAGTGTTCATTTAAATGAACTTACTGCAAAACCACCACCCACCAAGCTCAAAAGTAGTAAAAAAACAGATATGCTCAGATAAAGTTTGAAAAAGTATATTTTTATATCCCTAACAAAATAATCTCCCGCAAGACCCTCCCTAACCCCAACAAATAAATAGTCATTCAAAAGTCCCCAAAAAACCCAACTCCCAATTCCCACCCCCCAAAAGTCTCTAAAAAAGGGGCAAGGGACACTCTAGGGATGCACAGTGTTGAGTTTGGCCTCCAGGGCATCATGCCTTAGGGCCAGGGCATCGTACTTCTCCTGGAGGGTGGCGTGATCTAAGCGGAGGCCCTCCACCACATTCTGATAGTCTTTCCATTTCTGGACCTCCGCCTCTAGGTCGGACACTCTGCGGAGTGCTCGGCGCAAGCGAGCCTTTACACTGCTGTGAGGTGCAGCCTTTGCTGCTTGGCGGTGGCGTCTGCCAGCACGGCTCCGTTTGGCTGGAGCACTGCGCTTACCGGCAGAACGTGGGGTCACGGAGGAGGATGCAGATGTTGATGCACTGGACTGCGTGTCGTCCCCCTCCAATTCCACCAGCCGCCGATATTGGGCAACAGTTGCTTCCAGCCTCCGTTGCCGGGCCAGTACAGCCAGCATACTCCTCGTCGGTTTTGAGGTTTTAGTATTACCAACTATATGAAGAAAGAAAGACATAATATGTAACCAATGCTCTTTAAGAATATGATTAACACAAAATAATTCAGCAGGAAGTTGTGTCACAGTACAACTAGCAACTAGCCAGCGCAGTAATAAAACTATTCAGGCCAGTATCATGGGCGTCCGCAGGGAGGGGCAATGGGGGGCGCTTGAATCACCATTTCCCTTCCCACAACTCACTTGTATCCTTGGTTTGATGCTCTTTCATATGAAAGAGATCTGGCAGAAGCCCAGGCGATATGTCTGTTTCCCTCTCTCTCTCTCTCTCTGTCTCCCTCCCTCACCCTCCCTCTGGCTCCCTCCCTCTCTCTCTCTCCTTCTGTCTTCCTCTCTCTCTGTCTCTGCCTCTATCTGTCTGTCGGTCCCAGCCTGCTGTAATTACCATATTGTAATTTGTCACTGGGCCACCACTGGATACACATCATATCCTATCTAAGAGTCAGATAGTACCATGATCCAGCTTACCTGTACTCGCCACCGCCACTGTCTCCTTCCTCACAGTCTGTACTTCTTGGTCCGACTCCTCTTGCGCCGCCTCCTCCCCAGAGTGATCCTCGGACTCAGAGTCAATGATCACCACCACATCCGAGCTGGCCCCGCCACCAGATGTTCCACCTACAAAGTAGATTTAAGAATGTTAGATTACACCACTCACTAGTATTTGGTCTATGAATGAAGAAATGTGAAAACAGAAAAATTAATTGACTGTCTACTCTAGTCTAAAGTAAAAATTTCCCTCCTTCCAGGGAAGGCTGTTGTCTTGCTGCATTTTTTTGTCATAATTGATGAATGCTTGATTAATTTTAACACACACCATTTTTCTCTGAACAGACAGAAACTGGACTTCTAAGGACAAGAGCAACATCAACTTCAAACCAGGTGAAAGCTCGGCTCGACCACAAGAAATGTGTTCCATTACTCATCAACTCAACACCAAGCACTTTTCCATTTCCAACTAACTTTATTTTAATATATGTGTTTACTTAAACTTTTAATAAAGCTTTTAAACTTGAATAGACTCTGTGGTTTTTGGTCCTCCAGACTAGAGTGACTGAGCGAAAGGTTTTGCAATTTTTGCAAGGAGGAGTCCGTGCCGCTGACACTACCAGGTTTATACAGTGTGCCAAACACGCCACTCTGAAATATTATTACTCTGGTCTTTGGTGTCCATAGTTCGGTTTGTGGAGAATTGTCCCTGCAACAGTAGTATTATTGATTTTGCTCCTATCTAAACACTATTTCGAAAAAATTAAATTAGGAACGCTTGGACAACAATAGGTCCTCTATATTTAAATGAAAACTTACTGGGGCCAGCAAAGGAGCACTCGCCGCCCTGGCCTGCATCCTTCTCCTTTGGAGCCACTGCATCCGTTTTTTCTGTCCGCTTGCCCCTGGGCGGACCTGACGTACAACATGAAAGAATGAACAGAAAACATTGATGATTGCTGCTTGCCGATGTCCTTGTCAACCAAATCAAACATTTGGAAAGAACAAGAACCAACTATTTCAGCCAAAAAGAGGGCTACAAAGGAAGGACTGCACCTGAGCCTCTACTCTAGGGGCAGATTTACAAGCCCCTTGCAGCTCTTTTGCTCCGTTCTTGCGTCACTTTTGTGACGCAGCGCCACAACAAGAGAGGCGCCATGGTGTGGCGTATATTAACAACGTGACGCATATGGGAGATGCATCCCATTCTAAAGCCCTGCGCCATAAGAGAGCGTTCCAGCGCAAGGGAGGGCGTTCCTGCGCAGGAACGCATGCTAAAAGTGGCTATGGGGAATATATAAAATTTCAATCAGTCATTTAGGACAATGATGCGTCACTGAAACCCTGCGCCTGCATTAAGCAGACTTACGGCTTGACGCAGCATTGCTGGAGCTGCGCCATCGTTGCAACGCAACTCCATCAATGAGCCGCCTTTACGGCACCGATGCGTAACGCTTCGGTGACGTTTTGGGACCATGGTGTGCCGCATTGTAAATACGGCGCACCATGGGTGGTGCAGGCGTGCCGCACACTTTGCAGGGATGCGCAGGTAATTGCTAATCTGACACTTAGGGGCATACTTACGAGTTCTGAGCTGGACACCTCCAGATGTGCACCAGAACAAATGCGTAACGCAAAACTAACCTTGCGTCACGGCAGAGGCGCCGCAATTACAATGCGGCAAACCCTGGCGCAAGGGTAGGCAGATGCGTGACGCATCTCGTGACGAAAGAGAGGCGCATCTCTAGAGTCGCGTCGCAGGCGCGATGCAACTATAGCAATGCTCAGGGCTGCCCAATACTCAACATACCGCATCAGTCCTTACGCCTGCTTCAAGCAAGCAGGCATAAAGAATTGACGTAGCAGCGTCGCGGAAGTGCCTGCGTTAAATCTTGTAGATTTCACGCAGGCACTTTTGCGAGGCGCACAGCTGCCTGACCCCCACCCCCCTCCTGCGTGGGAACGCACCCATTGTGGCGCAGGCCCAGGCCTTAACGTGGCGCATCTCCTTAGATGCATCACGTTGTACATGACTCGCAGGGATGCGCCACGTTTACGTCGCTGTGCGTCAGGTAAGGCAGCGTAAACGTGGCACAAGGGGCTTGTAAATCTGCCCCTTTGTGTCTAGCATTACGCAGTTCTGTAAAATACACTCATACATTACTCAGCCCAATTAAATGAACACAAAATAGAAAACAAATAAGCAGTGGCACCGCCACAGAGAAGGAGAACAGTGCACCTGAAATGCACAGAAGATTTTGAAATATTAATTTACCTCTCTTATCAATGTAATCAGCAGCATTATTGCTCTTTGTAAAAAAGTTAAAACAAACATTTGCAATATAACACACAGAGCAGGAGAAAAAACAGAGTAGTGAGTGATGAAAAAATTGCTACTACTACTCACCAAGCCCGGGGACCTCCACTCCCAGCAGGTCGAGCAGGTCGCGCTCCCGGTCCAGGATAACGGTCCAGCGGTGGGTTACTTGATTGTAGGTGCGCTGGACCCCCGTGATCTTAAAAAGGGCCCGGCACACCTGCCCCCACCGCTTCCGTCGCTCCTGGCTGTTGGTATAACCAGCAGCGATCCTGCCGCCTGCCGCGATGGTCCTGGGGAGACGGCGCTGCACATAAAAAACGAGTGCGCCCACCTCCTCAGGGCTGAAGATCTCCCGGGGCACCACCATTTCCGCCCTCAAGCGGCCACACGGGAGCCGGGCACGGGCTGCGGTGCCCGTCTTGGGCAGCTTGACAGCTGTCTTCACCATGTTCTGGGCAGGTGTTAGTAGTAAGGAGACAAAATGAAAAAGAATAAGAGTAGGGAAGAAGGAAATAAAAGTTTAAAAAAGTAGTTGAAAAGTAAACAAAAGTAGCCTAAAACACAAAAATATAGACCTAGAAAAATAGAGGGATAGAAAATAAGTTAAATAGATCAAAAAAATATTAAAACAAGCAAAGGATGGCAGAGATATACAGAGGATAGAAACACCATACCCAGACACATAGGAATGAATGAAAAACAAGATGGCGGCCCGGTTACGTGCGCGTAAGTAAGTTCGCACGCGATTTCTATCGCGAACTCGTGCGAACTTGCATTCGCAATGCGCTCATTGCGCGAGATTACACATAGCGGGCGGAAACGGAAATACGTCACGCAAACAAAATGGCGGCGCCCATACTCAACCTTGGGGTAACTCGCACAAGTTTGCGGCTTCCACGGTCGAGTTCGCACGACGCCGCGCCTCGCGAATAGGGCGAAATTACCGAAAAACGAGTTTTGCAAAAGCAAAACCAACAAGCAGGTGCAAAAGTTCGAGCTCATCATTTGTAACCATTTACCTGTAGTGCTTCCTGAAGGGGCCCTCCAGAATCCGGTTGCCTACGTGCAACTATTGTGTGACCCTGCTCTGACAGTCACAGAATAGTTACAAGTATGCCATTGCATCCTGTTATTGCAACAAAAAGGAAAGGGAGCAGACAAGCAGGTGCCAGCCTTCATTAATGTCAGTTGGGGCAGGGCAGGTGTTGTTGTTTGCAAAACTTAGTGCAGGTGTGCTTGGCTTTGCCACAATAATGTACACTCACTAGTCAATCAGAGGGTGCTGTGATGACACTGAGGGTGGCATGGGTGTGCCAGCCAGAGGGTGGCATGGGTGAACCAGAGTGCCAGTGTTGACAGAGGATGGCTGTGCTTTGCTTTGCCCCAATAATGTACACTGGTGAACCAGAGGGTGCTGTGATGACACAGAGGGTGACATGGGTGAGCCAGAGGGTGGCATGGGTGACCAAAGAGAGTGCCAGTGGTGACAGAGGGTGGCAGTGATGAAGAAAGCCTTGCAAACAGGCTGGGCACGTAGAAACAACAAGTTCGCAAAACTGGCGACCCGACAAGTAAGTTCGCAATTTGCGAAATTGTACAAAACCCTTGCGAACTTCCAGAAACCTGTGCGAACACACACCCCCTAAAAAATACGCAAATCCGCGAGAGTTCGCGGATTTTGCGGATTTTCGCAATCCGCGAATACGCAAATCCGCAAATTCGCGGATTGCGAATCCGCAAAATCCGCCCATGCTTAGTTGCAAGTAGGCAACCGGATTCTGGAGGGCCCCTTCAGGAAGCACTACAGGTAAATGGTTACAAATGATGAGCTCGAACTTTTGCACCTGCTCGTTGGTTTTGCTTTTGCAAAACTCGTTTTTCGGTAATTTCGCCCTATTCGCGAGGCGCGGCGTCGTGCGAACTCGACTGTGGAAGCCGCGAACTCGTGCGAGTTACCCCAAGGTTGAGTATGGGCGCCGCCATTTTGTTTGCGTGACGTATTTCCATTTCCGCCCGCTATGTGTAATCTCGCGCAATGAGCGCATTGCGAATGCAAGTTCGCACGAGTTCGCGAGAGAAATCGCGTGCGAACTTACTTACGCGCACGTGATCGGGCCGCCATCTTGTTTTTCATTCATTCCTATGTGTCTGGGTATGGTGTTTCTATCCTCTGTATATCTCTGCCATCCTTTGCTTGTTTTAATATTTTTTTGATCTATTTAACTTATTTTCTATCCCTCTATCCCTCTATTTTTCTAGGTCTATATTTTTGTGTTTTAGGCTACTTTTGTTTACTTTTCAACTACTTTTTTAAACTTTTATTTCCTTCTTCCCTACTCTTATTCTTTTTCATTTTGTCTCCTTACTGCTAACACCTGCCCAGAACATGGTGAAGACAGCTGTCAAGCTGCCCAAGACGGGCACCGCAGCCCGTGCCCGGCTCCCGTGTGGCCGCTTGAGGGCGGAAATGGTGGTGCCCCGGGAGATCTTCAGCCCTGAGGAGGTGGGCGCACTCGTTTTTTATGTGCAGCGCCGTCTCCCCAGGACCATCTCGGCAGGCGGCAGGATCGCTGCTGGTTATACCAACAGCCAGGAGCGACGGAAGCGGTGGGGGCAGGTGTGCCGGGCCCTTTTTAACATCACGGGGGTCCAGCGCACCTACAATCAAGTGACCCACCACTGGACCGATATCCTGGACCGAGAGCGTGACCTGCTAGACGTGCTGGGAGTGGAGGTCCCCGGGCTTGGTGAGTAGTAGTAGCAATTTTTTCATCACTCACTACTCTGTTTTTTCTCCTGCTCTGTGTGACTGTGTTATATTGCAAATGTTTGCTTTAATTTTTTTACAAAGAGCAATAATGCTGCTGATTACATTGATAAGAGAGGTAAATTAATATTTCAAAATCTTCTATGCATTTCAGGTGCACTGTTCTCCTTCTCTGTGGCGGTGCCACTGCTTATTTGTTTTCTATTTTGTGTTCATTTAATTGGGCTGAGTAATGTATAAGTGTATTTTACAGAACTGCGTAATGCTAGACACAAAGGGGCAGATTTACAAGCCCCTTGTGCCACGTTTACGCTGCCTTACCTGACGCACAGCGACGTAAACGTGGCGCATCCCTGCGAGTCATGTACAACGTGATGCATCTAAGGAGATGCGCCACGTTAAGGCCTGGGCCTGCGCCACAATGGGTGCGTTCCCACACAGGGGGGGGGGGGGGTGGCGGTCAGGCAGCTGTGCGCCTCGCAAAAGTGCCTGCGTGAAATCTACAAGATTTAACGCAGGCACTTCCGCGACGCTGCTACGTCAATTCTTTATGCCTGCTTGCTTGAAGCAGGCATAAGGACTGATGCGGTATGTTGAGTATTGGGCAGCCCTGAGCATTGCTATAGTTGCATCGCGCCCGCGACGCAACTCTAGAGATGCGCCCCTCTTTCGTCACGAGATGCGTCACGCATCTGCCTACCCTTGCGCCAGGGTTTGCCGCATTGTAATAGCGGCGCATCTGCCGTGACGCAAGGTTAGTTTTGCGTTACGCATTTGTTCTGTTGCATATCTGGAGGTGTCCAGCTCAGAACTCGTAAGTATGCCCCTAAGTGTCAGATTAGCAATTACCTGCGCATCCCTGCAAAGTGTGCGGCACGCCAGCACCACCCATGGTGCGCCGTATTTACAATGCGGCACACCATGGTCCCAAAACGTCACCGAAGCGTTACGCATCGGTGCCGTAAAGGCGGCTCATTGATGGAGTTGCGTTGCAACGATGGCGCAGCTCCAGCAATGCTGCGTCAAGCCGTAAGTCTGCTTCATGCAGGCGCATGGTTTCAGTGACGCATCATTGTCCTAAATGACTGATTGAAATTTTATATATTCCCCATAGCCACTTTTAGCATGCGTTCCTGCGCAGGAACGCTCTCCCTTGTGCTGGAACGCTCCCTTATGGCGCAGGGCTTTAGAATGGGATGCATCTCCCATATGCGTCACGTTTTTAATATACACCACACCATGGCGCCTCTCTTGTTATGGCGCTGCGTCACAAAATTGACGCAAGAATGGAGCAAAAGAGCTGCAAGGGGCTTGTAAATCTGCCCCTAGAGTAGAGGCTCAGGTGCAGTCCTTCCTTTGTAGCCCTCATTTTGGCTGAAATAGTTGGTTCTTGTTCTTTCTAAATGTTTGATTTGGTTGACAAGGACATCGGCAAGCAGCAATCATCAATGTTTTCTGTTCATTCTTTCATGTTGTACGTCAGGTCCGCCCAGGGGCAAGCGGACAGAAAAAGCGGATGCAGTGGCTCCAAAGGAGGAGGATGCAGGCCAGGGCGAGTGCTCCTTTGCTGGCCCCAGTAAGTTTTCATTTAAATATAGAGGACCTATTGTTGTCCAAGCGTTCCTAATTTAATTTTTTCGAAATAGTGTTTAGATAGGAGCAAAATCAATAATACTACTGTTGCAGGGACAATTCTCCACAAACCGAACTATGGACACCAAAGACCAGAGTAATAATATTTCAGAGTGGCGTGTTTGGCACACTGTATAAACCTGGTAGTGTCAGCGGCACGGACTCCTCCTTGCAAAAATTGCAAAACCTTTCGCTCAGTCACTCTAGTCTGGAGGACCAAAAACCACAGAGTCTATTCAAGTTTAAAAGCTTTATTAAAAGTTTAAGTAAACACATATATTAAAATAAAGTTAGTTGGAAATGGAAAAGTGCTTGGTGCTGAGTTGATGAGTAATGGAACACATTTCTTGTGGTCGAGCCGAGCTTTCACCTGGTTTGAAGTTGATGTTGCTCTTGTCCTTAGAAGTCCAGTTTCTGTCTGTTCAGAGAAAAATGATGTGTGTTAAAATTAATCAAGCATTCATCAATTATGACAAAAAAATGCAGCAAGACAACAACCTTCCCTGGAAGGAGGGACATTTTTACTTTAGACTAGAGTAGACAGTCAATTAATTTTTCTGTTGTTTTCACATTTCTTCATTCATAGACCAAATACTAGTGAGTGGTGTAATCTAACATTCTTAAATCTACTTTGTAGGTGGAACATCTGGTGGCGGGGCCAGCTCGGATGTGGTGGTGATCATTGACTCTGAGTCCGAGGATCACTCTGGGGAGGAGGCGGCGCAAGAGGAGTCGGACCAAGAAGTACAGACTGTGAGGAAGGAGACAGTGGCGGTGGCGAGTACAGGTAAGCTGGATCATGGTACTATCTGACTCTTAGATAGGATATGATGTGTATCCAGTGGTGGCCCAGTGACAAATTACAATATGGTAATTACAGCAGGCTGGGACCGACAGACAGATAGAGGCAGAGACAGAGAGAGAGGAAGACAGAAGGAGAGAGAGAGAGGGAGGGAGCCAGAGGGAGAGTGAGGGAGGGAGACAGAGAGAGAGACAGCGAGGTAGAGGGAGACACAGGGAGACATAAAGAGGGAGACAGAGAGAGAGAGAGAGAGAGAGAGGGAAACAGACATATCGCCTGGGCTTCTGCCAGATCTCTTTCATATGAAAGAGCATCAAACCAAGGATACAAGTGAGTTGTGGGAAGGGAAATGGTGATTCAAGCGCCCCCCCTTGCCCCTCCCTGCGGACGCCCATGAAACTGGCCTGAATAGTTTTGTACTGCGCTGGCTAGTTGCTAGTTGTACTGTGACACAACATCCTGCTGAATTATTTTGTGTTAATCATATTCTTAAAGAGCATTGGTTACATATTATGTCTTTCTTTCTTCATATAGTTGGCAATACTAAAACCTCAAAACCGACGAGGAGTATGCTGGCTGTACTGGCCCGGCAACAGAGGCTGGAAGCAACTGTTGCCCAATATTGGCAGCTGGTAGAACTGGAGGGGGACGACACGCAGTCCAGTGCATCAAATGTAACATCTGCATCCTCCTCCGTGACCCCACGTTCTGCCGGTAAGCGCAGTGCTCCAGCCAAACGGAGCCGTGCTGGCAGACGCCACCGCCAAGCAGCAAAGGCTGCACCTCACAGCAGTGTAAAGGCTCGCTTGCTCCGAGCACTCCGCAGAGTGTCCGACCTAGAGGCGGAGGTCCAGAAATGGAAAGAGTATCAGAATGTGGTGGAGGGCCTCCGCTTAGATCACGCCACCCTCCAGGAGAAGTACGATGCCCTGGCCCTAAGGCATGATGCCCTGGAGGCCAAACTCAACACTGTGCATCCCTAGAGTGTCCCTTGCCCCTTTTTTAGAGACTTTTGGGGGGTGGGAATTGGGAGTTGGGTTTTTTGGGGACTTTTGAATGACTATTTATTTGTTGGGGTTAGGGAGGGTCTTGCGGGAGATTATTTTGTTAGGGATATAAAAATATACTTTTTTTAACTTTATCTGAGCATACCTGTTTTTTTACTACTTTTGAGCTTGGTGGGTGGTGGTTTTGCAGTAAGTTCATTTAACTGAACACTGTCATCGTGTTGGTTGACGTGTAATAGGCCAAATGTTTTCCAAAGTAAATGCCTGTCACAGAGTTTGTTAATTCAAGAGCCCTAGGACTTTACTACTAGTACCACTGTCACTCTCTCGCCTCTCCGAATACTCCATTATACTACCTCCCATCCAAACGCTTATCTTACCTGTAATTTGTGTTTGAGGGCTGGCTCCACCTGGAATTCACAGTGTCCTAAAGCGTTCTGCAGCAGGGCCCCAACTGGAGTTTCCCGGCGTGGATTTTCTGCAAAACAAAAGCAATCAACATTAGAAATATGGCAGCGGTGCTCACAGACCCCAAAATCCTAGAAGCCCCACAGACAGCACCCCTAAGACAGGCAAGCGAGCAATAATAACGCCTAAACATTCACGTGTAATTGGCCAAATGTTTTCCAAAGTAAATGCCTAACCAATTTCATCCCTTAATAGACCTTGCCAGCAATGACCCAGGCAAGACCCGTAAACCCAAGCGCAAACAAGTTTGACACCCCCCAAACAGCCAAAAAGCAAATCGGGGAAAAAAAGTCACACTTAGCAAAATGTATTTAAATGAGGACTCACTACTTCCAGTCCCTCTTTAGGGGACTCGTCAACGTAAGTTTCTTCATTGTGCAGATTCCAGGCATCAGCATTACGGGAAATGGATAGGGTGAGTCTGGAAGAGGAGGATAGACGACCAGGACTGAGTTCTTGTCAACTAACTGTTGTGAACCTGAGGAATGCTGCGGCATCAAAATCAAGACAGTTCTGCTGATGGGCTTGTTGTTGCTTGTGTTGGGGTGATTACAGTTTTGTTGTGAATGTGATCAAGCACTTGCTAAAAAAAGAAAGACAGACACACAGGAATAAAAGTGAATAAGGACTAATGTTAAAGTTAATTAATTATTGACTCATTTTCAGAACTCGCTGTCAGGGAAGCAGAACTCGTCCTCATACTCTGCAAATTCAGTCGGTAGTACTTCTGGTAACTGAGGAGAACTTTCCTCAGGTAGGTCGGTGTCCTCTTCTTCCTGCGTGCATTCTCGTACTTTGTAATCTGGTGGTATGAAGTGCTGGTTCATCTTTATCATGGTGAGCCGCTCCACATTTGCGGGCAAGAGGCGGGACCTTTTGCAAGTCACAATGCCACCAGCAGAACTAAAAACACGTTCTGAAGACACGCTTGCGAGTGGGCAAGACAAGTAATTGATAGCCAGGTTGGTGAGCTCTCGCCATATGTTTCTTTTCCCATGCCTATACGCCAATGGGTCCTCTGTAATATTGACCGCTGTGGAGTCATCTAGATAGGCCTGCACCATAGAAACAATGTTCTCCCGGATTCCTGTACTTTGCACTTCTGTGTCCTTTCTGGGACAAGGAAACCCTAGCTCACTTAGCCAATCCACTTCAGACATATCGCCTGGGCCTGGTGCAGATGATACGGTTGCTGGTGTGGTTAACGGCTCAGAGGAAAAGTCTCTCACTTCAGCCACAGGCACAGATGCAGAAGTGTTTTTTTGGGACGCCTGATGGCCTGCTGATTCACTAGTAGTACTGTCTTCAAGTTCTCCTACAGTTTCCTTCCGCTCTCTTTCAAAACGAATGGCTGACTGAGCTAGCCAACCTTTGTACTCTGTAACATTTGATGTTTCAAAAGGAATTATTACTTTGCCAAACAATGGCTTTTTGTAACGTGGATCCAGAATAGTAGCACAAATGTAGTGCTGTTGTTTCTTGATATTTACAAGCCGTTTATTGCTAACTAGGCGATGTAATAATCTCTGCGCCAACTCATATGCTTCATTCTTTCCAGCATCTTTTAATTCTGAAGACACCACCTTGACTTGGTGCTCGAGCTTCAGCAACAATGGGATAGCTTTGCTCAAAGAACAGTCCTCCCTGCTGACGTCACGCGTGAACACCTCAAAAGGACGAAGCATGTCTGTCAGGCTTTTAACTAGCTGCCATTGCTCCACCGCTAGCATTATTTCTGTCGTATCACCACCCAGGTTGTAGAAATACTCATTGACTACTGGAAACAGCTCATGCAGACGCTCAAGCATGTAGAAGGTTGAGTTCCAACGTGTTGCCACCTCCTGGATAAGTGCTTTCACTGGCATTCTACGTACATTTTGCTGGCGCCTCAGCTCCTTCCGGGCCTTAAAAGAATGGTTGAAGTGTGTGCATATTCTTCTGCAGATGGTCAGTATTTGGTCGACTGCAAGTTCTTTTTTCGAGAACTTTTGCACGACAAGGTTCATACAGTGCGCCAAACACGGCACTCTGAAATAGTAACCGTTCTCCATGGCCTTAACTACATTGCTGCCATTATCAGTAGAAACATAACCAACCTTGCAATTTCTTGGGGGCAGCCATTGCGAGACCTTTTTGTTAAAGTCATCCAAAATGTTGACTGCAGTATGACTTTTCTCCATGCCAAACATGGCTAATGTTGCATGTTTACGAGCACCCTTAAAAATCTCGGCCAAGTCACCACCTGCATTTATCTGTTTTGCAACCCCTGAAAAAGAGACCCAGTGTGCAGTGATGCACATGTAATCAAGGGCTTGGCAACTGGTCCACATGTCTGTTGTCAGGTGTATAGTGTGAACAGCACTCATCTGCAAAGCTGCCCCAACCAACTCAAGCACCTCTTTATGTAGTGCTGGAACAGCAACCCTGGCAAAATAGAACCGGCTAGGAACCTTCCATTTAGGGGCCAGTGTTGCCACGAGTTCAAGAAAACCCACATTTTCGACAAACGAAAAAGGGAGAAGGTCCACCGCTAGCATTTTAGCCAGCTTAGTGTTATACAGGCGTACAATTGGGTGGTTGCGTTGAAATTGCACATCTGAGGAGAACATGGCTGAAATGGTGCGCTGGACAAATTTACTGGAGGATGCTGATGCCTTCTTCGACCCACTTCTGCTCAGTGTTGACATTTTCCGCATTGGTGTGTATCCCAGACTCTCAGTGTGCCTCCTATGTGTTCCGGAGGGTGTGGTGCTGCCAGGGGTACTGGGTGCAACCGGACAAACGTCTGACGCTTCTTCTACCTCCCCGTCATCTTCAGATGAAACACCTAGTATGGGTATATTTTGGCCACTTGCCCTTTGGGATTGCTTTCCCTTGATGTTTGCTAGGTGCCCAAACCATTCGATAGCGTGCCTTCTTTCAAGATGACCTATCTGGCCTCCGGTTCCATAGTTGGTATCAGTCTTACCACGGCTAACTCCAGTCTTACAAATGCAACAAACGGCTATGTTATCATACTTTGCATGGACACTAAAAAAGTTCCAAACTGGGGACTGGAAACTTCTGGTTTTGCCGCACGAGATGATACTGCCAATGCCAGATGAAGCAGTGGTGGATGAGCCTTGCAGACATCTACTGGGTTGTGCAATTATTGCAGCAACCCTACTTGAGGGAGTCGAGCTGGATGGAGTCCCCCTCTGGGGAGAAAATATGGGAGCTGTAGGTTTTGTTGAACTTGTTGTACTACTTGACTGCGTTGGTGGTGCTACCAGTGCCACGTCGCCAGGGTCACGCTCAGCATGACGTCGGGATAGGGTATAAATGTCTGTCTGCTGCATGGCCGGTGTGGCTGGAATGACCTGTGTGATGACTAGGTCATTGCTGTCATCCTGTTCAACAACATCAGAATGCACCACTTCATCAAGTCCGACGTTCGGATCCATAAGTATGAGCTTTCCGGGGCCCTTCCTTTTAACATTTGATACCTTTCGCTGCTCATGGTGTGTCTCCCTCTCAGACGTCAGAGATGGTTGCCAATCTAGATCCAGATCATCATCTGATGGAGCGGGGCTTGAAGAGGAACTTCTACACACACTCCTTGATCTTTTCCTTGGTGGGGGGCTGGGAGAAAATGAATCATCAGGAGGAATGAGGTTTAATCAAAAAAAGACTAGCTCAAATTACTTTAATTTACAAAAGTTATTAAGGGAGGGGGAAGACTCTGGTATGTTTTGTCACGGAGTGTGAACACCCGGCAGGTGTGTTCATAAAGTCCTCACCCACCAACCTAGTTGGTGGCATGCTTCATCATCGGGCCCACCCAGTAGCACCTAGCGTGCCCCGGGTGTGCTTCAACGCCTGACTACAGTGGAGCTGGTATATTGCTGAGTGTGCAGTGAAGATAGTTAAGGAAGTGATGTTAAAACGGCTAGGCGGTGGTCCCAGTACCCGAGGGTAAAATTAGACTTTAATACCTGGGCCTCCGTCAGCGGTTAAAAATAAGGCAAGGGGATGTAAGAGGCGAGTTACGACCTCTCACATCCAATGGGTCAACATGTTTCAGCCAGTGCCTTATGACTAAGCTGGCTTTCTTCAGGACCTAAATAAAAAGGTGAGTGTGAGTAAACTAGTGGGGGTGTAGTGGAGACTATGTGTCTAAACGCCCTAAAGTGTATCTATGTGTGAGAGGGGGATTCCCTTCTCAAGACCACCTGTACATATAACATAAAAGGACAAGAGACAAAACATACAAGGAAAAAGTAGAGTCATTAGGATGTACAGAGTTGCGCACATCTGATTGCCGTCACTATAGCGGGTGCTAGTGGGCTATAGGCGGCTAGGGTGTGATGGTATTGGTGGTACCATCACAGTGAGAATCGCACTGGTAACTCGAGGGTGGAGTGATTTAAAAGACGGAGAAAAACATGGTGCATTAGTGAAATGCGGCGCAAGAAAGGACTCTTACGCTAGTTTTTGCTCAGTCTGACCTCAAGGTTGGGAGGTGGCAAGGGCTTGACCCTAGGGGGACAAACATTTACCATACTGATTAGGGAGACCTGTTAGGGAAGAAAAAAGCGCTTACCAGGAGTCGTGGTGGTTGTAATCTCATACTCACAGTATTTCTGGGCAGAGCCTGCTCTGGACCTGTAGTGCCTCCTTCGCATACCGGTGGGGAATGAGCGTTTTCCCAGGTCTTAAGTAGTCTAGTTAATTGGGTAATTAGGTGCACCTGTAGTATGGGAGGCAATGGTGAAAAGACTTGGATGTCCGAGTCATGGTGCCTGGAGTAGGTGTGGGCGCCTGAGGTGCGCGCGCGTTTTAGCGTTCAGTCGCGCTAGGAAGCATTGTTGTGGGCGTATCCCCGCTGGGGAACCTCCTGGAAGCTAGCGCGTGAAGTTCGCGCATGCGCACTGAGACCGGGAGGGAGGCATTGTTGTGTCCCTGCCGGGGAGCCGCCTAGAAGTTAGTGCATGGAGTTCGCGCATGCGCGTTGTGACCGGGATGGTCTGCGCATGTGCGGAGTTGAAGTGTTGTAGCCCGCGCATGCGCGGTATGATATTTGATGGACATACGCTTTTTTAATCCAAAAACGTGGGGCATATTAAGGTATCAACAATAATACTATGGGATTGAGTGGGGGACAATCTTTAGCAACTTCAGTAGCAAACGGCTGGGAATTAACCTGGTAGTGTTCCAGGAATATTAAGCCCAATTATATACAGTTGTGTAATAGGGGCATGATGGTCAACTAGTGTTGGATCAGAGAATTCCACGGGATGGCATCGTTCAATCCCTGGGAGGCTGTGGAAAGGCGGTAGATCCACCGCTGTTCCGCATGCATTAGTTTTCGATCATTGTCCACTGTGCCTTCAGTGATCTGTTCTATTTCTGTCCAGGTTAGGTCATTTGGTGTGTGACCTTGAGTGATGAAGTGGTTGGTCATTTTGCTTATGTTCTTTTTACATCTTATGGTGCTACGATGTTCCGTTATTCGAGTTTTAATTTTCCGTGTGGTCATCCCAATGTACCGGAGCCCACATCTGCATGTAATGAGGTAGACAAGATTGCGAGAGTTGCAATTCGTGTGGCTACGTTGGGTCCACACCCTGTTTGGTTCCAGGTCCAGGGTTTTGGTGTGAGTGGTGAGGTGACACACGCTGCAGTCATTGCAAGGGTAGTGCCCGCTGACCTTGGGGAGGCCCCATATATTGCGAAGGGTGTTGGTGGCAGGTTGGGGTGGTGGTCTGGGGCGGGTGCTGACCAGGCGGTCTTTGAGATTGGAGCTACGCTTGTATGCGAATCTGGGGGTGTCCCATTCCCTCTGTCCTGAATTGATGATTTTCCAATGTTTTTTTATGATTTTCGACACTTCATTGGATGCTGTGTTATAGGTCGTTACACAGGTGATGGGTTGGGTGTCTTGATCCTTGGTGACAGTCTCAAGGAGAGCTTCCCGGTTTTGATTTCTCGCCCTCTTCTGAGTTTTATTGATGATGGACTTTGGATAACCCCGTTGTTCCAGCTTGTTGGCCAATTCCGCAGCCTGTTTTTTGTAGTCAGAGATGTTTGTGCAGTTCCTGCGTATACGCAGGAACTGTCCGTAAGGCGGGTTCTCTCTGAGAGGGCCACCAATACCATCACACCCTAGCCGCCTATAGCCCACTAGCACCCGCTATAGTGACGGCAATCAGATGTGCGCAACTCTGTACATCCTAATGACTCTACTTTTTCCTTGTATGTTTTGTCTCTTGTCCTTTTATGTTATATGTACAGGTGGTCTTGAGAAGGGAATCACCCCTCTCACACATAGATACACTTTAGGGCGTGTAGACACATAGTCTCCACTACACCCCCACTAGTTTACTCACACTCACCTATTTATTTAGGTCCTGAAGAAAGCCAGCTTAGTCATAAGGCACTGGCTGAAACATGTTGACCCATTGGATGTGAGAGGTCGTAACTCGCCTCTTACATCCCCTTGCCTTATTTTTAACCGCTGACGGAGGCCCAGGTATTAAAGTCTAATTTTACCCTCGGGTACTGGGACCACCGCCTAGCCGTTTTAACATCACTTCCTTAACTATCTTCACTGCACACTCAGCAATATACCAGCTCCGCTGTAGTCAGGCGTTGAAGCACACCCGGGGCACGCTAGGTGCTACTGGGTGGGCCCGATGATGAAGCATGCCACCAACTATGTTGGTGGGTGAGGGCTTTATGAACACACCTGCCGGGTGTTCACACTCCGTGACAAAACATACCAGAGTCTTCCCCCTCCCTTAATAACTTTTGTAAATTAAAGTAATTTGAGCTAGTCTTTTTTTGATTAAACCTCATATTAACCCGGGGACATGGACTAGCTTTCTGGTCCTATCTTTCTCTCTTGATTACGCATCATACGGCAGCGCACAGCTGCGAGAGTTATTCCAGCACCATGGCAGAAAACCATGGTCTGACATTCCATGAAAGCGATGTGGCTGACATTCTATCTGACCCATCGTTCCAAGCTGACTTTAATATCTCCAGCACCATCGCACAAACAACTGATTGGGAGAGCCTTACTGAAAAAAAGCGCAACAGGATACGCACTATCCTTCATGGGACAATCTTGACACAATACCTCAGAACCAATACGGCACCGAGAGGACTTCTAGTAACTAATGCCCCCAGGATCTTCCTCGATGACGCCACCTTCAGGAAGGACTGGGCCCAGATCGCCTGGCACTGCACCAGGGACTGGATGATCCTCATCATTAAGACAGCAAAACGCCTCTCAGAATCCTTTCTGGTGGAAATCCAAGCCACAGAAAGCCACTTTAAAGCCACCATAACCGCCTACAAAAAGAAACTGGACGACCAGAATAAAGACATAAACGAGTATAAAGACTACCTAACTCAGGCCAAAATAAAGAAATTTGACAAAGACTTGAAGAAATTCAGTTACGCCAAAGTCTACCCATACTCAGAGGAAGATTATACCCCTCAGAACAAGAATACCAGTATGTCCAACACCTCAGGAGATGACAGCTCTGCGTCCAGTGACTCCAGCACTGGCTCGACGAGACGGGGAGGACGCGGCAGACGTGGACAACGTTGGCAGAACAATTGGCAAGGAGGACAACCGGGACAATTCCACGGTTTCCCACCCAATTTCGGCCCGATGCAAAATCCCTATTTTGGCTTCCCGCCCATGTACCCTCCTGGGCCCATGCCCTTATTTACAGGCCACCAGGGACCACACATTCCTTTTTTAGGACAGGGCAGAAGAGCACGGGGCAGAAGAAGAACAAACCCGCAACAACCACAAGTACACTGGGGCGGAGAGGAGAACCCGGTCAGCGCGAACACACGCCAGAAGACGAAAGAGGGAACCCCGGGAACCAGCAAACAATGAGATCACACGAGCAACTCTCATTAGTTTTCAACTTGTCTAGCACACCCCTGACCCCAAAAGAACAATCGGTACTTGAAAAGGGCTTATCGTTTGTTCCGACGACGAGACTTGATAAGTTCAAACTACATGTGGAACTGGCACAATTCTTCAGGAAACTTAAACTGAAGTCATTCTTCGAAAAACCAATTCCCGAACTAGAACCAGTCCATGACAATCCCAATGTCACTGGACTTCGACCAAAATCCACGTTTGTACCACCTCCCTCTGCCATTCCCCCCGAAATCACGACATTTGAACAGGCTGTGTATAACGATATAGAGAGACTAAAACCTACCAATCACTTCAACAATCTATCATGGGAAGATAGGAATATCCTACAACGCTTGCAAAACAACCCCTTGATCATTATCAAACCGGCAGACAAAGGAGGAGGCATCGTCCTCCAAAACAAGCAAGACTATGACACGGAGTGTCGTAGATTACTGAGCGATAACAGGAACTATCGACGACTGGAACAAGACCCCACAAACGAATTGAGGACCACGATCCACACACTGGTCAAAAGGGCAGCGGATGCTGAACACATATCCAGACAGGAAGCAGATTACCTCTGCCCACAGAACACCAGAACTCCGTATTTCTACACTGTCCCCAAAGTACACAAGGGGGTCCGCCCCCCTCCTGGAAGACCCTTTGTGTCAGGGATCAACTCCCTATTGGAACCGCTGTCACGTTACTGTGACTTTTTCCTGAATCCCTTGGTACAGTCGACCCCGACGTACATCAAAGACACCAAGCATCTTCTGCAAGTTCTCAACAACAAAGAATTTAATCCTACCACACAATTACTGGTGGGACTAGACGTGGAGAGTCTCTACACCAGCCTCCCACAAGATGCAACTCTCAAAGTACTTCATGACATCCTTATGGCAACCAATTGGGATTACCATACGCCAAGGGCCTTCATATTGTCATGCGCAACCTTGGCACTCAAAGAAAATTTCTTTGAGTATGACGGTACCCTCTACCTACAAACCAACGGGACGTCTATGGGCAGTGTCTTCGCTCCCAGCGTGGCGGGGCTATACGTCCACCACTTTGAAGAGTGCCACATAACGACAGACACCAACCCCTATATCAACCATATCCTGAGCTGGCGCAGGTATATAGATGATATTCTGGTGGTCTGGCAGGGTTCCCACTCCGACCTGGACAAATTCATGACATGGCTAAACAATAGGGATCCCTACCTCAAGTTCACCAGCATGGCCAGTAACAGCCATCTTCCCTTCCTAGACCTGGACATCAGAGTCAAAGATGGCACCTTGACCACCACCACGTACTATAAACCGACAGCGAGGAATTCATTGCTTGACTTTACCAGCTTCCACCCCCGCCCTCTCAGAGAGAACCTGCCTTACGGACAGTTCCTGCGTATACGCAGGAACTGCACAAACATCTCTGACTACAAAAAACAGGCTGCGGAATTGGCCAACAAGCTGGAACAACGGGGTTATCCAAAGTCCATCATCAATAAAACTCAGAAGAGGGCGAGAAATCAAAACCAGGAAGCTCTCCTTGAGACTGTCACCAAGGATCAAGACACCCAACCCATCACCTGTGTAACGACCTATAACACAGCATCCAATGAAGTGTCGAAAATCATAAAAAAACATTGGAAAATCATCAATTCAGGACAGAGGGAATGGGACACCCCCAGATTCGCATTCAAGCGTAGCTCCAATCTCAAAGACCGCCTGGTCAGCACCCGCCCCAGACCACCACCCCAACCTGCCACCAACACCCTTCGCAATATATGGGGCCTCCCCAAGGTCAGCGGGCACTACCCTTGCAATGACTGCAGCGTGTGTCACCTCACCACTCACACCAAAACCCTGGACCTGGAACCAAACAGGGTGTGGACCCAACGTAGCCACACGAATTGCAACTCTCGCAATCTTGTCTACCTCATTACATGCAGATGTGGGCTCCGGTACATTGGGATGACCACACGGAAAATTAAAACTCGAATAACGGAACATCGTAGCACCATAAGATGTAAAAAGAACATAAGCAAAATGACCAACCACTTCATCACTCAAGGTCACACACCAAATGACCTAACCTGGACAGTAATAGAACAGATCACTGAAGGCACAGTGGACAATGATCGAAAACTAATGCATGCGGAACAGCGGTGGATCTACCGCCTTTCCACAGCCTCCCAGGGATTGAACGATGCCATCCCGTGGAATTCTCTGATCCAACACTAGTTGACCATCATGCCCCTATTACACAACTGTATATAATTGGGCTTAATATTCCTGGAACACTACCAGGTTAATTCCCAGCCGTTTGCTACTGAAGTTGCTAAAGATTGTCCCCCACTCAATCCCATAGTATTATTGTTGATACCTTAATATGCCCCACGTTTTTGGATTAAAAAAGCGTATGTCCATCAAATATCACACCGCGCATGCGCGGGCTACAACACTTCAACTCCGCACATGCGCAGACCATCCCGGTCACAACGCGCATGCGCGAACTCCATGCACCAACTTCTAGGCGGCTCCCCGGCGGGGACACAACAATGCCTCCCTCCCGGTCTCAGTGCGCATGCGCGAACTTCACGCGCTAGCTTCCAGGAGGTTCCCCAGCGGGGATACGCCCACAACAATGCTTCCTAGCGCGACTGAACGCTAAAACGCGCGCGCACCTCAGGCGCCCACACCTACTCCAGGCACCATGACTCGGACATCCAAGTCTTTTCACCATTGCCTCCCATACTACAGGTGCACCTAATTACCCAATTAACTAGACTACTTAAGACCTGGGAAAACGCTCATTCCCCACCGGTATGCGAAGGAGGCACTACAGGTCCAGAGCAGGCTCTGCCCAGAAATACTGTGAGTATGAGATTACAACCACCACGACTCCTGGTAAGCGCTTTTTTCTTCCCTAACAGGTCTCCCTAATCAGTATGGTAAATGTTTGTCCCCCTAGGGTCAAGCCCTTGCCACCTCCCAACCTTGAGGTCAGACTGAGCAAAAACTAGCGTAAGAGTCCTTTCTTGCGCCGCATTTCACTAATGCACCATGTTTTTCTCCGTCTTTTAAATCACTCCACCCTCGAGTTACCAGTGCGATTCTCACTGTGATGGTACCACCAATACCATCACACCCTAGCCGCCTATAGCCCACTAGCACCCGCTATAGTGACGGCAATCAGATGTGCGCAACTCTGTACATCCTAGTGACTCTACTTTTTCCTTGTATGTTTTGTCTCTTGTCCTTTTATGTTATATGTACAGGTGGTCTTGAGAAGGGAATCCCCCTCTCACACATAGATACACTTTAGGGCGTGTAGACACATAGTCTCCACTACACCCCCACTAGTTTACTCACACTCACCTTTTTATTTAGGTCCTGAAGAAAGCCAGCTTAGTCATAAGGCACTGGCTGAAACATGTTGACCCATTGGATGTGAGAGGTCGTAACTCGCCTCTTACATCCCCTTGCCTTATTTTTAACCGCTGACGGAGGCCCAGGTATTAAAGTCTAATTTTACCCTCGGGTACTGGGACCACCGCCTAGCCGTTTTAACATCACTTCCTTAACTATCTTCACTGCACACTCAGCAATATACCAGCTCCGCTGTAGTCAGGCGTTGAAGCACACCCGGGGCACGCTAGGTGCTACTGGGTGGGCCCGATGATGAAGCATGCCACCAACTAGGTTGGTGGGTGAGGGCTCTATGAACACACCTGCCGGGTGTTCACACTCCGTGACAAAACATACCAGAGTCTTCCCCCTCCCTTAATAACTTTTGTAAATTAAAGTAATTTGAGCTAGTCTTTTTTTGATTAAACCTCATATTAACCCGGGGACATGGACTAGCTTTCTGGTCCTATCTCTCTCTCTTGATTACGCATCATCAGGAGGAATGCCTTCGTCTTCCTGACATGATACCCCGGCTCCAAAGTCAATTTCCTCCTGTGCCCCTACTTCTGGAAGAACAACCATTGTGGGCACTTGCACCTCTCCATGCGCCGCTACATGGGCCTCTTCACTGACCTCTACTTGCAACTCTCCATGGACCTCTCCTTCTCGGCCTTCTCCTTCTCGGCCTTCTCCTTCTCGGCCTTCTCCTTCTCGGCCTTCTCCTTCTCGGCCTTCTCCTTCTTGGCCAGCTCCTTCTCGGACAGCTCCTTCTCGGCCAGCTCCTTCTCGGACAGCTCCTTCTCGGACAGCTCCTTGCGCATGTACTTGTGCTTGTACTAGTAGCCCATGCAGTTGTTGTTGCGGCTTTGGTTGTTGAATAGTACTTGTGAGATGAGTTACAACCTGTGTTGATGGTGTGCTGCTACTTTCTTGCGATGAGCCAACATCACTGGTCGTTGGTGATTGAACTACTAAACAGGCTACCTGTGCAGCACTCATGGTGGGCCTTTTTTTTTTTCCCAAAATGTAGTGGTCGAGCCACCAGTCTCCTTGGTAAGTGGTGCCACTTGCTTCTTCTTCTCCTTAGTAGAGACATTTTTCTTGCAAGAGGAGCTACGGGCACCTCTTTTTGGAGCCATCTTCTTCAGATGTCGGAACAACAGGCCGCAGCAGGACTTCTTCCTGGCACTGATGCTCAACGATGATGCGGAGTTATTGACTTTGTGCACCTAAAAGCAAACGAAGACAGAGGAACATCAGTAAAGATATGTTGCATATGTAGCGCTTCAATAAATAGTTTGCAAGTAGGCATTTATGAATACACACATGCACACCACACAATATGGAAATTTCAAAATTAGGATTTGCTAAATTTTTGGGAAACAGGAATTTAACATTGCTCCAAGAGAGCACACACAGAGAGGGTTATAGTTTCATTTACCACTGACTCCCCCTGGGCTAAATGGGTGAAAGCAAGGCAAAATGGGTGCAGGCCTATGGCACAAAGCTCACTGCCTGCCTTCAAAATGGCCACTTAACCCCCATCCACATGGCCAGGACCATGCCTCAAAATGGCCCCCACCAACATAGCCAGCCCCCAACCCCTACTCCAAAAAGTCAAAAAACACAACACCAATCAAATCACCACAATCCAATGCCATCCATCAAGTTTCAGAAGGTTTATGCTGCCTGCTGGTGGTTTTCTGGTGCGAAATTGCAATTTTTGCAATTTTGCGAGTGCGAGATTGTTGCTTCACGACGCGAACGTGGCGAATAACCAGCAAAATCCGCGAACAGACGGATTCTGGGCCCCCTGGGCATGATAAAATCACAGCACACTGGGTGCAGGCCTATGGCACAAAGCACACAAACTGGCTTAAAAATGGCCCCTAAACCCCCACCCACACGGGACCAGGCAATAAACTGGCCCCCACCCACATAGCAAGCCCCCAAAACCACCCCAAAAAGTCGTAAAACACACAAAAATCACAACAATCCAATGCCATCCATGCCCTGGCCAGAATAATGTTAAAATTAAAGAAAACAGTTGTATCATGCATGCACCCATAACTAAGCCTGGTAGTTTTCAATTCATGTGCAGAATTGTAATTTTTACAATTTCGCGAGTGCGAGATTGTTGCTGCCCGGGACTCGAGCAGTGCGAACACAGGCAAACATTTTTAAAAAAATCCGATTTTCGGGTAAGGTAGAGGCCCCCTGGACATAATGAAAGGAATCAGAGAAGACTGGGTGGGCATAGGGCACAAAACACACTGCCTGACTTCAAAATGGCCGATTGACCCCATCCACATGGCCAGGACCTGCAGAACCATGCCTCAAAATTACCTCCCACACATAGCCAGCCCCCAAACCCACCCCAAAAAGTCAAAAAACACACACAAAAATCACCACAAACAAACAACATCAACTTATCAACTTACTTGTAAATCAAATTTCTAATCAAAAAGTAATCCAAAAGGCCTCAAAGCCAAATCTCCAGCAGCATCCACAAAAAGTAATCCTTCCCAGTCAAGATCGAATTCAAAGTGGCCAGGAAATGGACTAAGCAATGGGAGGAGCTTGCTGGACAGGAAGAGGAAGTTGGTGACTGGGTCACTTCCTTCACCCCTCCCCAATTGTAATTTTTGTAATTTCGCGAGTGCGAGATTGTTGCTGCCCGCGCCGCGGCCTGCGAGCAGTGCGAACACAAGAAAAAAATCCGCCGCGCGCGGATTTGCGTATTTTCGCCACATCCGCGAGAGTTCGCGGATTGCGGATTTACCGAAAATCCGAAAAATACGCGAGCGGAACGGATTTTGCGCCCATGCTTATCTCTTACCACTTTACTAAAGTTGCAAGAGATAGGGAAAAATATAAAACCTAATACTTACCTATATCTTAGGCCTTAAGCCAGAACACTGGCAAAGTGGCTTTAAAACAACATGGCTACCTTAAACTTTTGAAAAGGCAGTCATTATCCTATCAGATAATGCCTTGTCATTGCCAAGTACCACTGTAGTTTCTCGAAATTTTGCAGAATTCTATGAAAGTACACCAGTAACAGATACAAATAAGTTTAAATGCCTTTTTAAATGTAAAAATACATACTCTACTGACCTGCAGTACCCAAAAGGGATCCTCTGCTTTGCAGGACAGGTCTGCAATAGGATGGGACAGGTCTTACACTTAAAGTGAGACTACGTATTCTAGACTAATTTGCATAGCAGGTATTTGGGATGTAATTCAGGACTGAGTGGTATTGGAAATTCCTCGGGTTTCAAGAGGACATGCTAAACTTGGCAGTGAATCTACTGAAATTTCACTTCTGGATCTTCCTTTAGATTTAGCACTTCCTCTCCAAATTGGAAGATTCTTTTGCCAACAAACTCCAAGTCATGCTCTTTTAAAAAATATATATATATTGTTTGTTGAAGTACAATGTAACTGGGTTTGCCTGTCAATCATTTTGTGGAGATTTACTGAAGCACTAATCTCTCTTTTTATCTTTTTAATTTCTTAAATCAGCACCCAAGGGCAACAAGGGGGACATTGCTGAGACCGGTGCGGGAAGAGCTGGGGAGGAGGTGCTGGCCACCAGCGCCACTGCTAAGGGCTCTGCTCAGCCTAGTAAGTCCTAATATTTATTATTATTATTTCCCTAATGTTGGGTTTTATGATTGTTGTGGGCTTAGGGTAGAATCTTGGGGTATCGGAATGTTGGTGCTGGGTTCTAGGATGGGGGATGCTGCCTGGAGGCTGGTGTTGCTGGTGAGAAATAAAGTTTCTCTGACACCCTTACCTGCTGTCTTCCTTCTACGTGGTGACGAGTGTGAGAAGTTGGGCTGGCATATGCTGTCCACTATTCTAGTGGGCACCCTGCACCAGTACAAATGACCCTTATTGATGGTAGGTTAAAGACAACCTTAATAGAAATCTATCCTAGTGGTAGCTGTGGAGAGCAGACTTCAGGCTAAGTCTTGGAGGAATGTAAAGCAGCTTGTTTTACCAGTCTATAATCTTGTGAATGAAATGAGAACCACACCAGGTGTATATATAAAATATATGTATTTATTCTAAACACATCCCTCTAGTCCCTTTATGAGGCTAGAGGTAAAAGAACATTCAGTAAACTTAATAGCACACAGTAAATTAGCACAATATACGTTGAGCCCTAGGGGCGTACCAAACCATATATTAAGAAAGTGGTATAAGAACCATGACTAACATAGAGACAAGGCCCAAAGCCTGTAGAACTGCTGGGGCCACCAGGAACCACCCAAGGTAGTGACACAGGGGACTCACGGGGGGTGCCTGCAGTGTGTAAACACAGCCGTGAATCACCATTAACTTCTATTGGGAAAGTCGCGGCCAGAATTTTAAAGATAAAGGAAACATAGATGAGGACTTGGAGCAAACCCCTTTAGAACTAGGAGGTTCTAGAGTAAACACCCATGGAAGCACCAGAGTACTCACGTTACCACACAGAGGGAAGCCGGTGCATAGGTGTCTTTTGGTGTCGGGTTTCGTCGTTGTGTTAATGACGATCTGCTGTAAAGTGCTGCTGGCGTCCAAGTTGAAAATGTCCAGTGTGATCCAAGCCTGGATCAAAGATGAGAAGAACCTGAAAGCAGAGGGGACAGAGTCTGGGTCACTTGCCAGTGACCAGGAAGACAATAGGTGGATGCCCACCGATGTCGGGTGTTTGAAGGTGAAGAAGGTGAAGCTTTACTCTTCAGCCACGAGGACCAGGAGGTGTTGACAACAACCAGGTTCTGGATACCAGCTGTCCCACAAAGGATGTCGAGTGCTGCTGTGTCAGTTTCCAGATTGGACCCAACAAGCCTTGGCAACAGCAACCCATGCTGAAAGCAGATATTGGCTTTGGTGCAGACCAGCAACGTCTAAGGGACTCACCACTTGGTAGGGAATTCAGGGCACATCTGGAGCAATTGGGGAAGACCAAGGAAAATTAGAGTTACCTTCGTAGGTAGCGGATGAATCTGGCCTCACCCTCATGACATACGCTGATGATTCCCAAATCATCTTCTCCCTGTCAGAAGCAAACCCACTTCTTCCATCTCGCCTTAATCAAGGTCTCCAAAACATCTTCAGCTGGATGTCCGCACACCAGCTGAAACTCAATGGAGACAAGACCGAGGTCCTCCTTTTGGGGAAAAACAAAGACCTCTGGAACGCTTCTCACTGGCCCTCTGAGCTCGGTTCCATCCCTACTCCCGCCACTCAAGTTAGAAATCTGGGAGTCATCATCGATAACACCTTGTCCATGAAGCAGCAGGCAAACAGAGTGGTAGGCCTCTGCTTCACCATCCTAAAATGGCTAAGGAAGATCCTTTGGATGTTGCCCCTCGACACCCAAAAGTCCGTAGTCAATGCACTTATTACATCAAGGATTGACTACGGCAACATTCTCTACTTGGGCTCAAACAAAGCTGTCATTAACCGATTACAAGTGGTCCAGAATTCAGCGGCTAGGCTACTCTGTAATATCCCAAAAACCTCCAGTGTATCCAGCCACCTAAAAGACCTACATTGGCTCAGGGTTGAAAGCCGTATTAGGTTCAAAGCCCTGAGCTATATGTTTAGGATCAAATCTGGTACCGCCCCTAAATATCTCCAAACCCTCGCCACTCCCTACACTCCGGCGAGAGCACTACGCTCGCAAAATGCTGCAAACTTTTCCATCCCAAAGTTCAAATTTGCAAGAATGGGGGGTAGATCCTTTGCTGTCATAGGGCCCACACTTTGGAACAAACTCCCCCCCCATATCCGGAAAGAAGACAGGTATAACATCTTCAGAAAACAGCTAAAGACCTGGCTCTTCCAGAAATAATCCACCATCACTTACCTTCCTTCATAAACTTGCTTAATTTCTGTCACCGGCGCCGGGAAACCCTTGTTGGGTAGCTGCGCGCCATACAAATGCAAAAAATAAATAAATAAATAAATAAAGTAGGCACCAACCAGTTGACGGACCAGGGATCGCGAAGGGGCCTCAAGCAGAAATGCTAAAAGCAGGCTCACAGAACACTCGTGGAGTGTTGGACCACAATATTCTGTGCAGATAGTGCTCGGGGCTTGGGCTACAAGTAACTCAATGCACAACTTTGGGAAAGCTCAGGAAGTTGATGCACTAGCAAATGTTCACGGTGTCCAGGGGTTCCGGTTCCACAACACTCGTGAGGGCTGCGGGTCTCAGATTTGCTGGGGACTTGTGTCAGCCTCTGCAAAGTCTGCAAATTCTCATCCTGTATCACAGATACTTCGGAGGCCATCAGGAGCTTCGGAAATGCAGACCAGCAAGATGCTTTGTTGGTACCGGTTTGAACAGGGGAGTCACTCTTTGACCCCAAGGGAGATTATTCCATCCTCTAGTCTTTAGTACAGCATTGTAGCTCCAGGATTCAGTGTCAGAGTTTGTCCAGGTGTAATCTAAAGTCCTGTTGCCAGGGGTCCCTTACTTATACTAAGAAAAGGGGTTGGACAAACTCTGGGGACCCACCTATGGGAGGGTCAGGAAATAGGGGTGGTTACACCCCTTCCTTTGTCCAGTTTCATACCAGAGCAGGGGCTGGGTGCCCCTGCAACCGGGTTGAACTGGGTTATGTACAGGGACACCAAATATGTCCCCCAATGTTGTCTGTAAAGCACTCTTAGAGTGCCCCCACCCAGCCCCAATACACAAAAGCCTGTCTGGGAGGTGGTTACACCTCCCTGTGACAGGAAACCTATTGTCCAGGCCTCGTTTGCCGGAGTTTCATCCAGCAGCAGGAGGTCAGACCCTTGTCAGTGGCTGCAGCATCCATTTTATGATGCTAGGGCTCTTTTAAACTATTATCGGTTAGACCAGTGTGTACATGTCTCTCCCTCTAGAAGGGTGGAATTCTACCCCCGCCACAAGTACTGGCGGGGGGTAGGATTCCAAAGTGTTTGATACCAAACACGACATATTTCCATGCAGCCATTCCAAAGTTAGCATTTACCACAAGGTTATAATGCACTTAAGAGAATTTGGTCTGGCTGCATCACAGAGCAGCCTCAAAGAATAGGCTG
This sequence comes from Lissotriton helveticus, assembly GCF_964261635.1. Taxonomy (NCBI): domain Eukaryota; kingdom Metazoa; phylum Chordata; class Amphibia; order Caudata; family Salamandridae; genus Lissotriton; species Lissotriton helveticus. The sequence goes on from NC_136070.1 coordinate 710,150,306, forward strand.
CGAAAGCTGCAGAGGGGCCCAGCTCATGCATGGGCACCCTCTCACACAAAACCAAGCACTCTGCCTTCAGGATTGATAAGGCCTGCCATATATGTGTCAGTGATTAAAGGTAGATATAGGTAACCTATATCTTAGTAAGGGGTGCATGCACCACCTTACCCAGGCTGCAGTAGCAGCCCTTTGGTGTCATTTTGGAAGGCTTCTCAGGGGTGGAATAATACATCCCCTGGTAGGCCTCTGGGGTACCTATGCCATTAGTACCTGGTGTACCATATACTAGGGACTCACAAGGGTACCCCAGTAACCAAACTGGAGGGTACCTAAAGTACATGCAATCATTTTAGAGAGGAAGCAGCTAGGCTGGGATCCTGGATAGCAGGGCCCCAGCCAGACTAAAGTCGAAAAACAGTGAAACACCAGCAAAAAGTGGGGGTAACCATAGTAAGCAGATCCTACTCTCCTACAACGAGGACAGGATACAAACCCACTCATGCAAAGCACAATGGTTCCAATTATTTTTTCATTCCAGTTATCCCTGAATTTCCTTTTTATCCCTTATACTACATGGTTTTCTTGTTTAGTAGCTGACTTTTTCTGGTCTCTAGTTCTGTTGGTAATCTTTCCCTCTCACCTATATATCTTGTGATACTGTAAGAGTAAGACCAGGAATAAAACATTTTCAGTAACCTACCTTCTACCGTGAAGATTGCAGGTCCAAGTAAACTAGTTATATAAATATTATTCACCATGTATGTTTGTTGACAAGGCTTTCTTTTTCCTGCTCATGCTCTAACAGTTGAGTTCACAAGAGAGTGGCCATGCTCATGGACCCCCCAATGTTGAGTAAAGTGTCATTCATTTATAGAGTATACCAACAGTTTTCCATGACAGTGCAGTATCGCTGGAAAAAATGTATGAGGCCCCACTCCCATCGCACTTGCCAATCAACAGCATATGTCTTTCACTGACCATTGTACCACCCCTGGCTTGTCTAACATGGTCAACCAACCAAATGCCAAGAGTAATATTTTTTTAGAAGATACTGCAGTGCTAACTAAACTGAAGTCATATATTGCAGTTGTATTTTTTTTATTAAAAAAATAAAGGGGACGTCTATCTGACATCTAAAATATTATGTATAATGTTTTATTCTAGCCACACAGACCACCGGTGATGCTATCTCAAGTAGTGCCACTGCAGGAGGAGACTCGGTTGGTGGTAGAGAAGCTGTGGCAGGGACGGGCACTGGTAAGTCACATAATTTCTTGCTTATTAACAATTACTATTATACTCACTAACTAGTACCATGACGTTGTTAACTTGTGACCATGAACCCCACAGCCTTACCAGATGCAGCAGTGATTGAGTTATTATGGCCTCTTCTATCTGCAACTCACAAAAGCTCACATAATGAGCATTGATGGCAACATGAAAGAACGGAAGGTTAAAAGAAAGGAAAATGGTATATGAGTGAAAGGGTGGGTGGGTGAAACGGTGCACTGTGGGTAAATGGATGGGCGAAAGAATGGTTGGAAAAAAGGGTGGATCTTGAATTGTTGGATAATGGATTGGAAATTTTGGTGAAAGACAGTTTAAGAGAAAGTAAAGCTTAATCAGGGTGGTTATTGGTGAATTAGAACAAAAGGATGAATGAATATTTGGATTGCTTGGATGAATAAGCAAGGCTGCTCTTCTCATGGACTTGGGCATGCTGCTCACCTACTTTGCTTACTTTGCTTATGTACGGTTATCAAACTATGGTTCAAGGTAGTGGGTATTTTCAACATTTTTGTTCTACTCCCTTGGCTCACTGTATGTGTTAAGCGAGGCAAATGTATCCTCCTCATCATTTATCACCCCCCTGCCTACCCATGGCATTTTGCCACCTATGACCGAAGTGCAGTATGGCTCAATTTGAGCTTGCATTGTTGGCTGTGCAAAGTGCGTCTGCCTTAGTTAATGTAGCATTTAAAAAGTTTTCCATGCATTGCAAACTGAACACACAAGGTTGATGAAAATAGCAATGTGTATGTACATAAGCGGCGTTCATTTGTGTTCACTGTACCTCTTGTCGTAAGCAGAATGGACATTGCAAAACACTGACTGTGTTACCCCGCCAGCATAGACCCATGCACACATATATACAACAGCCATTTTAGGTACCGTGGTCTCTCTGTTTGCGATCGATCACCAGCGCCCTTCCCTGACCCTGCAAGCTTCCCCCATGCACCCTGATCGCCCCCGCTCTCACATGCACAAGTCATGAGCCCTCCCCTCCCGCATGACTCTGCCTCTGAGAATCGCACCCCGCGCCTGACCAACACCTCCTTTCTCTCCATGAATACCCCTCCTTTGATGACCTCTTCCTCTGAACCTAATTGTCTACATGGACCGCTGGTCATCCCTTAGCCTGAGGATACAGTTTATTGCCCACTACTGTATGCACTCGCCTCTCTTGAAAGGAGCCACTATTGATCATGACCTCCCCACCCCCTGAGATTCGATCAGGAGCACACATTCCAAAAGAATCAGCAGAACACTCAGCTGCGTGACAGCCCCCTCCTATTGTATGGAGGATAAGGGCCCCTACTGTAGCCACGTGTTGGAATATCTTCGTACTTCACAATGTCTTGATTGTAATGAAGGATGCATGTGTGCCACAAACCTGTGTATAAAAGACGAAGCCTCAGAGAAACTTGTTAGAGCACCTCCTGAAGACACTATGAGAGTGTCCGAAATGACATGCTCTCCTCATGAGAAATAAACTCTGTTCTTGTTTTCCTGCCTTCAGCGCCCGTCTCTTCATTTGGTAATTATTCAAGATGGGAACTAAGAGTCTCCCTGCATCAGCAGCCTGGGCATCGGGTGCGATATGGGCTGACTTTTCTACAATTGGCGTCCCAACGCGGGGTCCATCAGCGACATAAGGTCCGGTAAGAGAGGTCCAGACGATGGGGTGAACATCTAAATGATTGGAGTATACCTGCCTTGAGAGGGCCCTCGTCCGGCTGCCGATTGAATGAACTTCACCGATTCCGAACGGACCTCTCTCAAGTGACCTATTGTCCTGACTGGAATCCCACAGGACTGCTGCGGTAAAAACATGGAGAAAAGAGAACGATCGGGCGCTGGAAAAAGGAAGGCGAAGAACTGTCCACACGGTCCGGTCCGGGTAAGGTTAAGTAGGACGTCTTTACGTCTGATTGGTAGGATGGCTTTATCCATCTGATTGATTGATTGATTGTTGATATTGGAAACGGTATTTAGATACTGGTATTGTTCATTGATTGGTTCATTTAGCCTTGGGTGCTACTTGAAGTATTGGTTCTCTTGGAGACATTCTCTGTCTGCAAACAGCGACAGATAGGAACGTCTGTCTCCCTTTGCAGATAGTGAAGGATAGGTAATGCAGACTTTTGTCCCCATTGTAATCCGTCATGCCTATCTTTTCTCCCCATTGATTGTTTGTTAATCGGTTTTTATCGATTATTGCTTTTTGAGATATTCCCTGTCTACAAACGGGGACGAATAGGAATATTCTGTCTCCCTTTGCAGATAGTGAAAGATAGGTAATGCAGACTTTTGTCCCCATTGTAATCCGTCATACCTATTTTTTCTCCCCATTGATTGATTGTTTGATCGAGCATTGAATTGCTCGAAGTTGGTTCTCTCAAGGATCTTCTCTGCCTACAAACGGGGAAGAATAGGAATATTCTCTCTCCCTTTGCAGATAGTGAAGGGTAGGTAACGCAGGTTTTTGCCCCCATTGTAATCCGTCGTGCCTATTTCATTCCTCATTGATTGATTGTTTGTCCGAACATTGATTGTTCGAAATTGGTTCTCTTTGGAGGTATTCTCTGTTTGCAAATAACATAGAAAAGAAATACTCTGTCTAGTCTTTGCAAGTAGTGAAGGGTAGGTAATGCGGACCTTTGTCCCCCGTTGTAATCTGTCGTGCCTATCTACTCCCCACTGATTGATAAACCAGTTCCACCCGGACCATTTACTAGAGGTAGGTCATCTGGCCCGACCAGAGAGCACCCCTAGTGAAAAAGGACATATGCAATAATAACGAAGTGATCACTGTATCCTGTTAACAGAAACTTTAGCACGAAGCAAACTAGAAAGAAAAGAATAGGAAAACGAAATCAGTAGGCCACTGATGAAATTTTTTTATTAAATAACGAATAAGGCAACGATAACAATACTTAATGATAAAACATATGATTGTCCTAGAAACAAGAAACGTTAGAAATAAGCCCGTAATAAGAGACCTGAAAACGATAAGAGAAGTCAAGCTTGACATTGCGACGGCCACGAGGCAACGAGGCTTCATCGCCCCTCGCTGCTCCAAACATGTCTGTCCCACCGCCTGCCACGCCCCAATAACGGCAACCTGGGAAAGACACAAGTCAGTAGACATCCGCCCCCATTCTGGAAACTCCCAAAATACCACAGGTTTTCGGCCACGCCCAGCCGGAAGACGAGATCTTCAACACATGTAGGGCGGGTCCTGCTGCCAACCGTCGGCCGGAGCTCATCACATGGGGTGGGCCTGAGGAGAGGCCGAGGCCGACGGGATCCGGCCGCGGTGGCGGCTACGACAACCCTGGAGAGTTGTAGGGGGGGGAATGTCCATGCCCCCGACCCCCCCTCTCTCAGACAGTCTGGACCAGCTTCCCTAAGAGGCCTGGGGGTGGAGAGGCCACTGCGCAAATAGCCCGAAGGCGGCACCACGCGCCAAGGTCTGCCCCACCGGATGAACCAAGGGACCCGTTCCTGGGGCCAGAGCGAAGAGCGTCCGGCCGCCATCAACCGGAGGCCCGGCCCGAAACGTGCTAGGCGCCACTTCTTCTATAATGGCTGCGACAACACTGGGGGGGGGATGTCTTGCACATGCCTCCGACCCCCCCCTCGTCCTCATCGCCTGGTCCGGCCATAACAAATGTCAAGCGAGACGCCGTGGGGTGCACCAGGAGGGAGAGGCGGCGCGAACGAGCCTCTCCCACCTCCCCAGGTGGAGGCTCCCTAGCTGCACCCCCAACGCTCCTCGCACCCAGCAAAAGGGTTCGTCCACTGTGGCAATGCTGCAACGCCTCGCCCGGCAGGTTGGAGCCCGTCCGCTCATTTGACCCCGCGATTGCCGGTAGCTGCCGAGCTCTCAAAATGGCGGTCAAACTTGCAAGAGCGGGCCCAGCATGAAGGAATGGCCCGGTTGCTTGCTGATTCCACCATCATAGAAGTTCTCCTCGACCTTGAAGATTCTAGAGGAACCACGGGAGTCCCCGACTCCCGCAGATACCCCCGATGGGGAATGACTGCTATGATTGCCCACGGAACGATGGAAATATAGCTGTAGGACGTCGGCGCTCCCATGCTGTCGCCAGCCTCAGTTTGAATGACTAGAATCCTGCAGACTGCAGTTTGGAACAGTTCCGGTGAAAACCCCAGTATGACCCGGTAGGAAAAATTGTTGCCTCCCTCCCCCTTTGACTGATGGTTCAGACCACCGATCCTTTCTTTTGCCCTTTAACGGAACTTTTTGACTGCCAAAAGGAAGCTCTGGGCCAACCACGAGTTAGTAGAGATTTAGACTATGCCTGGATCTGCCTGACTGCACCCAAAATGGCACCGACGCAAATGAAACTCTCAACTCCTTATTATATCCCGATTGCTCAGCCTTGGTGTCATGGGATATGTATGAAGTTTTTAAAACATATAGATTGATATAGGATGTGTACTGATTATATGTTCGGACAATGGATTGATATAGGATGTATACTGTCAGCTCGGACAATGAATTGATATGAGATGGGTACTGATTATGTGTTCGGACAATGAAGGACAATGAATTGACATGAGATGGGTACCGATTGAACATTCGGACAATGAATTGTTGTTAAGTTTTGGCGCATCATGATTATTGAAAGTTCGAATTTCAATGCTTATGATACTCGCTCACACTAAAAGATTCGATATGATTTTTATTGCACTTGGCGCACTTTTTATGAAATTAACGACCACCGACTCCATTAAGTTTTCCGCTAATAAAGTATCCCCACATCTACAGTTCCAGCCTGCTCCGTGGCCGGCCCACGGGGTTGTAGGCCCGTATTTGTGCACCAACATTCTTATTAAAGATTTTTGGAAAAAGCTAACGTAGTTGTCACGCGTACATTAATAAGTTTCAAATAAATGATCACTATTTCCGATATAACTAAAATGCAGATGAAATGACTCAGCTCGATTAGATAAGGGTTAAAAGGTATAATATATAGAGATATTGCAGATATGGAGGGTCCAAGTTTTAGTTGTGTATTTTTCCTTTTGTACAGCCAAAGCAACCGCTAAAGATCCTAGTATTTAGCCTATACTTTATATGCTACCTGTATAAGAAGAGTCACACTAACGGTCCACCTGGGCTTGAACGCCCAATTGGCAGGGACTGCATCCCGTGGAGATAGGCCGAGTATGCAGTAAGTAAAAGCCTTTCTGGGTTTATGCACGCTAATGTGTCTATCAATGTAGCCCCTGTCCCCCCACCCTTCTTTTTCCCTCTCTCTGCAGGTCACATCGAAATATCGATTAATGTATGAAAACAGTGATCTAGCGGACGAAGAGACGGGAAAAAGGGTTTGATTATGGTACCTAACCGCAACAAGCAAACCATGACTATTTTTCTCCCTGAACTTAGCGCCTGGGAGGACAGCCTGAAGCGGGAACTACGAAATATGACGTCGCTTGGTACCCCAAATAATGCAACCGAAAATGACGTACAATGATGAATATATTCCTACGTTTAACTAAATAAGGAAAGTTTAAGGAATATTCCGAGGTAAGGTTTACACAAGTATCCTCCGCCGGGAGGACTAGGAATATTGCCAATATTTAAAAACCTACTACCTCCTTTTTCGCATCTTCATAGACATATAACTCAAAGCTGCCCCATTATTCTCCAATCGACACCAACTGTTGTCTCAGCCTAGAAACACATTTACTAAAATGACTCGAAAATACCACCGTGAGCATTAGCCCGACTAGGTTAGTTCATGACCAATTGCCAAAGACATAAGTGTGTACAATCAAAGCCACCAGTAAAGGCAGCCGACGAATAAAGGAGAAGAAAAGGATAAAAAGAGCTTAGGATGCTAAGGATGCGCAGCATACAGGAAAAGATAATTTTGGCCAATAACTGTTCTATGTTTTGTCTTGGATTTTTTGTACATAATACATGTACGGTCTTCCCCGTCTAAGTTTGTGTATACGTGATGCATGGATCTACGTCATCCCTCTGCCTGTGTTTCCGTAGTACTTAATCCCTGTTGTTCTGTGTTGTGTGTGCGCTGAATGGCCCATTATTGTACACGTCTCTCTCTCTCTCTCTCTCTCTCTCTCGCTCCATGTCATGCGTGTACAGAATGGACCATTTAGAGTGCAATCTTTCTCCCTCTCTCCCTCTCTCTCTCTCTCTCTCTCTCTCTCTCTCTCTCTCTCTCTCTCTCTCTCTCTCTCTCTCTCTCTCTCTCTCTCTCTCTCTCTCTCTCTCTCTCTCTCTACTCTCTAAAGCCCCCCCCCCTGTTCCCTCTTTCCTTGTATGGTAACGTTGTGCCCCCCGGCACAACACCTAATTGGGTCTCCTCGAACACAAAGGTGTTTGGAAAAATTGACAGGAACTAAAACGACTGTGACTTGCCATATTACTACCTCTCCTTTCTGCAAAACAATAGGACCCGAGTTGGTCATGAAAGAAAGGACGGGTCAGACGACTAACGTCCCCTAATCTGGCGTTTTATGGGGGGACTGTAATGTCAATGGCCTTCTGTTTCTCGGTTCGCTAGAAATGCAATTCCCAATGCACCGACCACTTCACCCCTCTGCACTTAAGTGCGGATGCCCAGAATACCCCACTTCTCCCGATCGACCCCAGCTCCCTGTCCAAAGCGCCCACGCTTCCCCCGATTAACCCCAGCTTCATGTCAGCCACCCTCGAAAGCGAAATTGATGACCTTGATTAACGGCCACTCCCCAAGAAAAGCATGTTTTACATCTGCCCCCTCCCCCTTCTTCATGACGATAACGCCCCTGCTTACAAGAGTTAGCCGACCCCGAAGGGAAATGTAAGATTGTCGATACTTGGGTTAAAGGGAAGGGCGAGTCTCTACATAAGGACTCGATTTTGAATTTTTATAATACACTGTGTATAAAGGTCCAAATTTCTCTCCACGTACGTCACGAATGAGCACCAAACAGGGTTATGAATTCCATGGCAATGCACTCCCACAGACTCCATACGTGACGACTTCTGACTATGACCGATGAACTTTTTCCCACCTACATAGGATTGGGGACGGAATTGAAATGTATAAATGTCTTCTCCTACCAGTTTTTCTAAAACTTGTTTTTCTGTACTCATTCAAAGATACAATCACTGGAGGAGAGGAGCTGGACGTGACGCACGGCCTGGCCACAGATCATGAAGCACGTGTGACCGCGACCAAAGGTGGAGCCACCGAGCAACGAGACGCGGGACGAGGCACCACTCTCAAACTCGGCAGATTAAGGAATAAAGGGCTGCCTTGAAGCCCTCGATTTGCTGCCCCACTCGTGCCTGAAGTCCCCGTCCCTTTTGAGCCCGACCGATGGGCCTGCCTGCTCGTTATCCTTTGCTCCTTTTGGTCCCTTGATGTGCTCAAAGATCTGATCCCACTCCGCCCTCTCTTCCCTCGATTATTCAACAAACTCACCCTTTTTCGCACAAACTTTGACTATAGAATTAGGTTTTGCCACGAAAGAAGAAAGACACGCAGGTGCCCAGCATAAGGCACCCCTAAGAAAATAAGTTAGGAAACAGGACTGTGATCTAAACAGCAGAGGACTGATCGCACCCTGCAACGTGTATGGATGATTCCGAGCTGGACCTATAGCTCCACCGCCGGTGCTCAGCAGCGCCAACAAGAGAAGACGGACTCTGTTAAAAGACATTGCGACAAAGACCCCCCCTTTCCAGAACTTTCTACCCACCCCTTGACTAGTTGTTTACATCAAAATTGCATTCCTCCCTCAAATTTTATTGCTTTCACAAATGTTTCATCGGTCACCCATGTATCTTGCTTTCCAAAGCGCTGATAAGGCCCGAAGGTATCAGATTACTCTTGATTAATGTCACCGGAGAAAAAGTCTGAACTTGATTCTATACCGACTAAATATTATGCCGATCTCTAGGCTTGTATGAAGAACCTAACAAATGTAAATTAACATGTATTGCATGCTGCCTATAGCATCGACTAGGTAGAAATTGAACTTGCTTATGTAAAAAAGCGGCGACTGTTGAAAATAGCAATGTGTATGTACATAAGCGGCGTTCATTTGTGTTCACTGTACCTCTTGTCGTAAGCAGAATGGACATTGCAAAACACTGACTGTGTTACCCCGCCAGCATAGACCCATGCACACATATATACAACAGCCATTTTAGGTACCGTGGTCTCTCTGTTTGCGATCGATCACCAGCGCCCTTCCCTGACCCTGCAAGCTTCCCCCATGCACCCTGATCGCCCCCGCTCTCACATGCACAAGTCATGAGCCCTCCCCTCCCGCATGACTCTGCCTCTGAGAATCGCACCCCGCGCCTGACCAACACCTCCTTTCTCTCCATGAATACCCCTCCTTTGATGACCTCTTCCTCTGAACCTAATTGTCTACATGGATCGCTGGTCATCCCTTAGCCTGAGGATACAGTTTATTGCCCACTACTGTATGCACTCGCCTCTCTGGAAAGGAGCCACTATTGATCATGACCTCCCCACCCCCTGAGATTCGATCAGGAGCACACATTCCAAAAGAATCAGCAGAACACTCAGCTGCGTGACAGCCCCCTCCTATTGTATGGAGGATAAGGGCCCCTACTGTAGCCACGTGTTGGAATATCTTCGTACTTCACAATGTCTTGATTGTAATGAAGGATGCATGTGTGCCACAAACCTGTGTATAAAAGACGAAGCCTCAGAGAAACTTGTTAGAGCACCTCCTGAAGACACTATGAGAGTGTCCGAAATGACATGCTCTCCTCATGAGAAATAAACTCTGTTCTTGTTTTCCTGCCTTCAGCGCCCGTCTCTTCATTTGGTAATTATTCAAGATGGGAACTAAGAGTCTCCCTGCATCAGCAGCCTGGGCATCGGGTGCGATATGGGCTGACTTTTCTACAAGGTGTGTTTCCTTTTCACTTTCAGTCACCTCTTAGTATTTCATTCCTTTATTTTTTCCTAAGTTCTTCCATCCCAGGCTACAAAAAAAAATTCAAAATCCATTCTTGGCATGTGCATATTTGATTTTATAGCCATGTGAAGAGATTCCAAAATATATTTCATGATTTCCCATAACAGATTTATTTTATGCTTGGTTAGATTGTTCCCTTTCAACTTCAGTCTACTAGTAGAGTGACTGAATAAGCCAAAGTTGATGAATCGATGATTAGTGTTGTGACCCCTCTATTGTACATCAAAAGCTTTATCCGACACACCTAATCCCTCTACCCTACCCTGCAGTTGAGTAATTCAAGCTTCCTTTCCTTATCGCCCAACAAATGAACCTGTTGGAAATAAAATGTGGTGGTGGGCGATGCCAGTGAGTAAAGTGGGAGTAAGTGCATGATTTGATGTCTAGTTTGGCATATGGGGTACGCTGTGATGAACATGCCAAATACAATCTTTATAGCTCATTTGTTTCTCTCTAGTGCAGTGCGTCGGTTTCCCCGTCGACTTAGGGCAGACAGGATAAAAAGATACGCATTTCATATGTGAGATGTGTGACGTAGTATCTTATTTATTATTCATCTGCCTCTTTGGAGTCAGGGTAGAAAGAGAAAGTCATTTGGAGAAGAGTAGGGCCATTGAAAATAAAAATAGATAATTGTCAACTACAGCAGCCCCAGCTGCAGACAGTAGCAAGAAACCCGACACGCTGACTAGCAATGAGCATGGCTCTATTAATTTACCACAACACACTATTTGTACTCCATAGTTCATAATGCCTTACTCATTAATGAGAGGTAATTTATTTTTTCATGCAAAGTGCCCATTTAGTTACTTGAGAACTTGAAAATCATTAAAAAATCACTGTTTTTTAAAATGTGGTGTTATTATTTGGCCTTAATACTTTTCTGGCAAACAGTCAGTGATTTCTATGCAAGACATGTGTGGGTAAGATATAAAGTTGGCCTTGTGACTCTTCTAATCATAGTCACATCAAATTCCAATGGCCCTAGGGGACCAGCAATGTACTGCTACTGTGCCACCAACTAATTTCCAACAAATGTTTGCACAGAGCATTATTCACAGTTTGTCTTTTCTTCTTTTTGTTTTTCTCAGTATAGCTACTCCTGCTTGTCCACCCGTAGCACGCAACACCAACAGGCAGAAGATGGCGGCCTATCTGTGGCTGCAGAGGCTGGAACATATCCTGCAGGAATACCGGTGACTGGTGATCCTGGAGGAAGAAGAGGCAAATGCTGCCATTCATTCTCAGCCGGGCCTCAGTGCACTCAGGCCCCCTCAGCTTCAAGCCTAACATCTATCCCATTGCCAGCTGACAGCAACTACTGTCACCATTTTCCACTGCGGCAACAGAAGGCCTTTGCTGCGGTGCATCCTGCAGCGGCTGGACACTATAGATACCCAGTTCACCATGATGGAGCAAAGCCTGCACCATCTCCAGACCCAAATACAGAATGCCCTCTTCTAGCCCTTTTTGTAAAAGCGTTTGTTTTGATTGGAAAGGCTTTTTGTTGTGGGTTAAGAGGGTGGGAATGGAGTTGGGACCGAGATTTTTTATTCATTGGACATATCAGATTTTTGGAAATTGGTGGTTGGGTCAGCTTGTTTGGGGAGGGGAGTGGGCCTGCTGTGGGTGGAGAGGGTGGGTTTGGTTTGTAAAAAAGCTAAAAGGGGAACTTATAATATTTTATCGAAATGTGTTCCTGAAGCAGTATGTTTTACTTTTACTTTGCACTGCTGCCTTTAGTTTTTATGCAGCTTGTTTATGTGCTTGTAAGAGCTTAGTTATACTTAGTTATAGAGTTATACCTCTCTAACTATCTTGACCATTTGAGGGGATGCTGCCATGGCCAATATTGTCTACAACAACCCAGATAAATGATCACTTGCATCAGCAGTTAGTTACTTACTAACTTATCTAGTTCAATACACTCCATAGTTGTCTTACCTGAATAGAGATGAAGCAATAACAAGAAACGTATCACAACTTCACAAGCAAGGTCCCACTTCCACTCAGGTGAGCTCCAACTGTAGGATTAATCGGAAGGATTATCCTTTGCATCTAACTAAATGGAAATAAAAACACTGAGTTCGTAGAATTATATGATATCAAAGCTTTACAAATAATTGAAACCAGACTACTAAATAATGACACAACAAGAATTCCTGATGGTGATTAAATAACAAAAAATAGCAATAGTATTAACTTGAGTAATTGGGAGCTACCTGTAGTAATTTACGAAATCCTCAAGTCATAAAACATTGACTCAAAGTCTGGAGAGGACAAACTTAGGTGAGGCGTTTTCGGTTACACAACACAAGGACTGAATGATGATGCTGACGACTGATCTTCTTTATTCTGTATCTAAAATATGGATCACTTTTATGAGCAGTTTGGTAAATGGGGCCTGTGGGGGCTATTGCTTAGAAGAGCCAGCTCTTAGTTGGTGTTGCTTACACCATATCTGCCCCACCAAGTGGGTGATCCATTAATGATATATATTAAACCACACCTAAATCACTCGGCACATGGTAAGATGGTTAGGGGTTTGATGAATGAATGGGATAATAGATTTGGGGAACAGTCTGACAATGACCTATACTACAGAAAGTCAACATTCATCTGGATAATGAGCAGCACATCATTCATCATCAATCTGTTGTGGGAGGAAACGAAGGAATGAGTATGACACAGCATAATTAAATAAGTTGCAAAGAGTCCTTCTGCCCCCGAGAATCAAGTTATCTGAAATCTAAATGTTCTGTCTTCTAAGATGGGAATATTCCAACCCACCCAGTTCTCCAAACATGATTTTTTAAAGAAAAATGATACTGTATTGCAAAATTGGTGTATCTGCATTCTCCTAGGCAATGCCCATCACTCTTGAGTGCCTGTCTGGACTGGTTCAGTAGGTAAGCAGGAGTTTTGAGCTCAGCGTTCCCTTTCTTGCAGGAGACTAAAAGACCTGCAGATTGTAAAACAGAAACTGTAATTTAGAGTCAAAGAAAAGGACATTTGGAATGTAAGAGGACTGTTTCAAATGAATACACCCTCTCCATTCCGCATAGCTAAGTACTAGCCTCAGACTCACCTTTGAAGTTGATAACTTCTTGCTTCTACTTGTTCTTGAGTTAGTCCCACAGCTCCCCGGAGTTCTTTGATCCTCCTCCTGACTCCGTCCCAGACCAGTCATGACCCAAGCAAGCTAGGTGTGCAGTGCGCTGCTGTTGAAGAACAAGCAGAGAAACAGAATTGCAGTATTTTGTAGAGATTTTTGTTTGTTAACTAAAGTGACTGTTCTGGTCTCTGAAGAACCAGAAAAAAGAAGAGGACCCAGCAAGTAAATATGGCTAAGTGTGAAAGGGCCAATCACCTCCAGGGAAAAATGTTCGCCAATCATTCAGGCCCCAAACATTGCAAATCTTTGCAAGCAAGTTCCCATATTATTGTTCAACACCCACCCTCACTGCTTGCCACCACAAATCATCAATAATCACTCACAATTGCTCAATAATCAGATCACTCATTGGTGTAATGGCTACCTGTTCGAATCCAGGCACGGTGGTATGTATACTATTTCCCCTTTGCTGAAAGCAACAGATTGGAATATAGCAAGATTGTAAATCAAATTATCTCACGGGGCAGCCCTCCTAGGTGATAAAGAAACAGAAGGATCATAGGAGTGGATCGTACAGGTTAATTAATTTTTGTAAAGCAAGTTTGTAAAGAACAATCACCTCCAGTGAAAAAAAACAATCACCCATCATTCAAGCCCAAATGTTGCAAATCACCTGAAGCAAAATTCCCAAATCACAGTTCAACACCCTTCCTTACTGTCTGCTGTCACATGAATCATCAATCATCACTCACACAATTGATTACTCACCATTGCAATAGTAATAGTTACCTCTTCCAATCCAAGTACGGGTAGGTTAGGGAGTAGGTATTCATCTGGTGAAGCAGATAACACATTGGAATTTGGTCTTAGCCCTATTGCAAATCATCAATCTTCTGGGGCAGCCCTGCTAGTGCTAAATGATGCAAAAAGGAATAGGCATGCAAGGGGAGCAGGCATTGTTTCCAATGTCATGAAGGAATTGTGGAGGCTTTTTCAATGCACACTGGTCCAACTGCAATCCGGCCATATATGTGACAACAAAATGGTGGGCCAGCATAAATCTGACACAAAAAAATAATGTTCCAATAGCTAACTTTTTGTTGTTGCAAAGATAGAAGTTCAACGAGCAATAATTAAACAGTTCTATGGGGCCACAGGCATACTCAATCAGGGAAGTAGAGTTTGTCCTTAAACTCAGGTGGTTCATCCAGAAGTTGGTCAGTTAACACACTTGATTCTGGCCAGTCATCCTCCTCCTCCTCCTCCCTATGCCATTTCAGGAACAGTGTGATTGTGTGGTATGAAATGTTTCATTTTGATCATGGTCAATCTCTCCACGTTTTGAGGCAAGAGACTGGTCCTTCTCACTGTGACAAATGTGCCAGCTGCACTGAACACATGATCAGCAGACACACTGGCTGCAGGACAATCCAGGTACTTTATTAACCGCCTGTTGAGCTCTGGCCTTTGGTGCATCTCCTCATAGCAATACTTCAATGGGATTTGATCCACATAGACCTCCTTTGATTCATCCAGATACTCCTGGAACAGTCTGTGGATGGTCATTGGTGCTGCCACTTGCTGAACCTCTTTTGCCATCACCACTGCACTGGACTTAGGCCCAGCCAATTGAAACCAATGCAATGCAGAGTTTGAGTCCCATCCTTCTGTTGCTGTTATTGCTGGTGTTTTAGATGATGGTGCTGTTAGCTTCAGTGAGACAAGACTACCCTCTCTAGGAGTTGAAGTTGGCACCCCAGAACTGCAGGGTGGGACTCTAAATTCCAGCCGTCCTTCTTCCAAACCTTTGGCTTGTTCAACAATCCACTTATCTCATTTTGAAACATCCCTTCAGAAAAAGGAAGGAAAGTGGGCAGAATGTTTTGTACCGTGGATCAAGTAGTGTGGTACAGATGTACTCTTGGGATGTGATGATGTCATGCTGCAGCCATGTATTACCAGCCAAGTGAAGGATTAAGCTCTCAACCAAGGCATGCTCTTCTATGTTTTCATTCACACCTGCAGGGGCGAACTTTTCAGACACCTTCTTTACCTGGTCCTGTAGCAGATGAAACATCAGAATAGATTGGCCCACTGTACTGTCCTCCTTGCTAACTTCCAGTGTGAATACCTCAAAATGGAGTAGCATCTGTTATGGGCATTTGACTAGGCCCCGGTTGTCCCAATCCATGATCATAGCTTTCCCAACTGCATCCCCTCCTCGCAGAATGAAATAGTCATTGATCTGTTTGTACTGCTCAAACAGACATTGCAACATGTAATAAGTCATGCTCAGACATGTTGACACCTCCTGTATCAGGGTTTTAACTGGTGCTCTAGTAGTATGCTGAATAATCAGCAACTGCTCATGGGCTTTAAAAGAATGACTGAAATGAGTTCAGATTCTTCTGCAGGTGGTCAGTATATTGTTTTTTGAGAAACTCGTGCACCACCAGGTTGATGCAATGTGCCAAGCAAAGGACCCTGAAATAGTATCCGTCTGGCAATGCCTTGACTATGTTACTACCATTGTCCGTGGCAACAAATCCAATTCTGAGACAGCTGGGTTCCAGTCATTCATACACCTTGCTGATGAATTCAAACAAGATGTTTACAGCTGTCTGTGATTTCCCCATGGTGAAAATGACCACTGTTGCATGCCACCAAATGCTCTTAAAACTTTCTTTGGGGCCAAAACCTAAAGATATCTTTTGTTTTATCACCCGCAAAAGAGATCCAGTGTGCACTGATACACATGTAATCAGTTGCATGACAACTGGGCCAAATGTCTGTCGTCAGGGGGATAGTGGAACAACACTTTGCTGCAAAGCTTCTCAAACCAACTGCAGCACATTGTGATGCAGCACTGAAACAGCAACTCTGGCAAAAAAGTTCCTACTTGGTACCTTCCATTTCGCGCAGAAGGCTGTCACAGATTCTAAGAATCCCACTCCTTCCACAAAAGAAAAGGGAGGAAGTCCAGCTCCAACATTTTTGCCAGCTTCCCATTCTACAAAATTGCAATAGGGTGTTTCCATTTATAGGGCCCCTCCTGCCTAAACAGGCCTGTATTAGTAGCCTGGATTTTCTTCTTTTCTGAGGCCACTGACACAGCCATCTTTCAAGAAGTAGATGGTGGTGGTAGACTCAATGTGCATAGTGGTGGGGCAGTCACTATATGCCGTGGTGTCTCCATCTCATTCAAAGTCTTGTGCCATTGTGAAGTTGCTGAGGTGGTTGATTCTGCTGGTGCACTGCTGGGGACAGGGCAGGTTTGAGTGAAGATGTCACTCTCTTCTACCTCATCATCATCATCACCTCCGTGATTGGCCTTGTTTCTGATGTTCCCTGGATCTCCTCACCACCACCACATTCAGCAATTTTTTTTATGGTGCTCTTCCCATTTGACTGTGGTGATTTTTCATATAGGTTGTTTGGCCTCTGGTACCATAATCTGCGCCAGGCTTACCTCAACAAATATTTATGTGGTAAATGCTGCATACTGCAATGTCCTCCCCTCTTTGCTAATAGTAAAAAAGACCCAAACTCGTGAGAAGCACTTTTTATGGTGCCACTGCCAATGCCTGAAGAAGAACTGAAGGTAGGTGGGCATGTCGTGGATTGCCTCTCTGTTTCTCCTTAGGTAGAGGTTGGTACAGGTTTCAGCTGGGGCATTGCAAATATGGGAGATGGCGGTGCTACCTGTGCCACATCCCTTGTTACAGATTGAACAGCAATGTCAGACTCCTCGGTGTCACCTTCCGAAATGACTGCCTCATCGTCATCATCCTCCTCATCATTCCATTCCATAAGTATAAGGCTTACAGGAACTTTTGTTTTTCTTTGCCCCTCTCGTTGACTCCTGGACAGTGTCGGGGTCCACTCCATGTCCCTATCGTCATCATCAGAAGCGATGCTTGCAGAAGATGGTGGAGTAGTACCTTTTGTTTTCCTTGTTGGAGATCTAAGAGCCAATGATTCTAAAAGAAGAAGTTCTTGCTTAGAAGGAAGCTCAACCTCCTGTTCTGCTCCAACATGATGAAAATGTACTATTGCTAGCTGCGGCTGCTGCCTACTTTGCTCTCTTTCCTGAAACAATTGTGTACACTGTGCAAAAGGAACAAATCCGATGAAACGTCACTAGTTGTCAGCGTCGCCATGATTTCAATGGCTGCTTCACTGGCAGCCATGGTCCTGGGCTTAGGTTAGGGTGGTGCTGTTGAAGCAGGAGTGCTGCTCCCAGCTTGCTCCCTGGAGGTCGGTGCGGCAGGCATTCGACGTGGTGGTCAAAAAAAAGGTTTGTGAGTGACATGCCACTGTTGGAAAGCTGCTTCTTCTTACTGACCACTTTCTTGGAAGCATCTTTCTTTGGGACCACCTTAAAGCTCTCAGTTAACAGTGGCACTAACCTGCACTGGCGGAAGAGATTGGATGTCTGACATGTGACTGACTGCTCAGGTCTTCTGTTAGGCAGTACTGAGGGAGATGTTGCTTCTCTTCTGCACCTAAAAGCAAACAAGTGAGAAAAACATTTAGTGTGAAACATGGCATTCTTCGCAGTTTGAATTAGTACAGACAAAGGCAAAATTAGTCTGGTTGTTTTGTTAACTTAGGTAACCACTTTAAAGTCAAACCACACCACCATAACATCATTCCCCATTAGAATAAAACACAGTATACAGAATGATAGAACTCTTTCCTTTATGTCCATATATTCTCAAGGAGACACATGTGCCACTCAGGGAACTTAATCGGTAAATGGAATAGTAATCTTTAAAAAATGGAGGTTAGTGTGTGCCTATGTCAGGCAATGTGGTTCAGGGGAGTGGAATAATCATCATTGCACAAATTAATGATGCTAATATAATACTATGTCTACTCTAAAGTGCACCGCAGCCAGGGTGTCCAGGAGGAAATGGAATTATATACCTAAAAAACTGAATGCAGTTGCGTGGCTGAGCACATAGAGTTGATGGATGGATCATCTGAAGAAAAACAGAAATACATTATTACATTTTTTTTATTTAAAAGTTAAAATTACATTAGAAAAAGAGAATACAAAATTTGGAAACATTGAAATAGAAACATTTAAAGTAAAAAAGTACATAAAAAAATTAAAATACTTTTTTTAATAAAAAATGAAAATACAAAAAATGTAATAAAAAAATTTAAATTTAGTACAATTATCCGATATCTCATACATCCATGTGAACCTATGGCAGAGGGACACAGGATAGACACGCAAAATAGCTTACAGCCAGTGCCACATGGTCAGCAACACTGAGCAAGAAGGCATGTGGAACAAAGAAGCATGCATGCCTATGGCAAAAGTACATTGGCTGGCTACACAAAATGGCAGCCAAACACACAGAGAACAGCAACAACCAGCACGGAGGCATGGTCACAACAAAGAACACATGTAGGCCTATGTCAAAAATTCACTGGCTACCTACACAAAATGTCCGCCAGCCACAAGGTCACACCAACAACACCCACAAAGGGAGCATGGCCACAACAAAGAACACGTGCAGGCCTATGGAAAAAGCACACTGGTTGCCATCACAAAATGGCCACCAGTCACATGGTCACAACAACTAGCAAGGAGGTATGGAAAACAAACAACACATGCAGGCCTATGGCAAAAGCACACTGACTACCTACACAAAGTGGCCACCAGACACATGGTCACAACAACAAGCAGGAGGCATGGAACAGAAAGAAGAGATGCAGGCCTATGGCAAAAGTATACTGGCTGGCTTCACAAAATGGCTATCAGCCACAAGGTCACAACATCAACCAGCAAGTAGGCATGGCTACAACAAAGAATACATGTGGCCTATAGCAAAACTGCATTGGCTGCCTATACAAAATGGCTACATGGTCAAACAACAACAAGCAGGGGGCATGGAAAACAAAGAACAAATAAAGGCATATTGACACTGACTATACAAAATAAAAGTCCCCTGGCCACATGGCATGAGGAACAAAGACACATGGTGGCCTATGACAAACACACTCACACACTGGCCAGATACAGAAATGACACTTGCAGGCTTAGAGTAAAAGCACACTGACTGCCTACACAAAATGGCCACCAGACACATGGTCGCAACAACAAGCAGCAGGCATGGTAAAGAAAGAAGACAAGCAGGACTATGGCAAAAGCACACTGACTGGCTACACAAAATGACAACCAGCCACGTGGTTACAACCATGACAACTAGCAAAGAGGCATGGATAACAAAAAACACATGCAAGCATATGGCAAAAGCACACTGGCTGCCAACACAAAATGGCCATCAGCCACATGGTCAAACAACAAGCAGGAGGCATGTAAAACAAAAAACACAAGCAGGCCTATGGCAAAAGCACACTGGCTGGGTACATAAAATGACCACGAGCCATATGGTCACAACAAAAAACAGCAAGGAGACATGGCCACAACAAAGAATACATGTGGGCCTATAGCAAAAGTGCATTGGTTGCCTATACAAAATCGCCACATGGTCAAACAACAACAAGCAGGAGGCATGGAAAACAAAGAAAAAATAAAGGCATATGGACACTGACTATACAAAAAAATGGCCCCTGGCCACATGGCACGAGGAACAAAAACAAATGGTGGCCTATGACAAACACACTCACACACTGGCCAGATAAAGAAAGGAGGCATGGTAATTGGTAACACTGGGGAAAATAGAATTAATTCAGCAATGCCAGAAATTAAATCTAACTGGGCTAAAACATTTTACAACAACACACATCCTCCTAAGGCATCAAATATATTACCCCACCAATACCTGCTTGTAGAAAATACATTTGGAATACCCACATAAGAACACATTCTGAAATGTATTCCAATGCTATCAATGGCCATGATGTTTCAATTCAACAGACACCACAGAAACAGTTTTTTCATGCACCCATGGCTAGTACTGGGACTACTGACTGGAAAGCCCATGGCAGGGTAGGCCACATAGTAAATTAAATTAATATTGCAAATTTATTAAAAAACATATTTTTCGCTTAGAAAAGAAGAACAATTAAATGCAAAAAAAAAATAACTAGGCCCCTACTGAAAATGCAGGTAACCCACCACAATATATTTTAACAACCGAATAAAAGTACAACTAAATCCTGGTGCATGCACCCAATCATACAAACAACACCCTTATTGAACAGTTTTGAACTTACTTGTGAAATCTCAAATACAAAGTTTTTAGATTTAACAGTATATATGCAGCAGACAAGGAAAGTGATCCTTCTAGCTCCAAGTCCAAATGAAAAGTGACCAGGAGATGGACAAAGCACTGGGAGGAACCTGCTGTACAGGAACAGGAAGTTGGAGTATCTGTGACATTTCTTTCCAGTTGGAAAATAAAGCACAAAAAAGGCTTCTCACACAAAAAAAGAGAAGAAAATCCACTCGAAAAGCCTGTCAGATGCTTCTCAGGCACAAAAGCTGCTAGAGCTGTCCGTTCGCGATTGGCACTAAATGGGTGCTGTCACCGCCGGAAGCCGTGTAGGCAAGCGTGAAGTATTCTGTATTGCGACCTGAGTTTATCGTGGCGCTCGCAAGCAAGCACCAAAATTAACCTCGACAGTGCGAATGGAAAAAAAACTCCACTTTGTGCCCGGGAAGGTGGAATTCAGGAACTCCGCGCTCCTCCGTGGAGTACCCAAATTCTGCAAACTACACGAGTGGTCAGAGTTTAACTCCCAGGCTTAAAAAAGATATAAGAAGTTTGGTAGCATCACCATTTTCATCAGAGAGATACAAATGCACATTGCGATGGGGAGGAGCAACCAACGTTCCGCGCGAGTTCTGAAATGCTCTAGCACTATTCTTAAATGAAAATGCAGCAGTTCTGGTATATCGTTGGTTTTGTGAATACCTAAGAATATCACTATGCCGCTGTTCAACTTCAGTTTTTCATGCACAGCTTGCCAATAGTAGGTTGGTGAGTGCGAGTGAGATTTGGCATCCTCTAGCGAGATTTTCAGTTGCTAGGAGGGCCACGGCATGATTTTTCCACCATGGGCTGTCTTGGGCAGTGTCAGAGGAGGTCTTCCTCAGGATCTGTCGAGTTGATATAAGGGCCCACCTCTCGATACCTCCAATTCTGATTGTAGTAAATACACAGAATATTGAAGTGATCAAGCAGGGGGGAAAAGGGTGTTGGGAAGGGAACAGCAGGGAGGGAGATCTGAAAAGGAAAAGTTAAAGCTGCAAGTTTTTTCTAATATTTTCGAAACTCTGCAACTACTTTAATTACTGAAATTGTTTCTTAAATTAAAAAGGCTTTTGCCTTTAATTTCAGCCTAAACTCAAAAGTCATCAAATGTAACAATATCTTGAATTGCGCATTGATAAAAACACATTAGAACCTCAGGGCTACCAGAGACTAAATGACTCTTTCCTTGTAAATAACCTCTTTACAATGATAGCCACAAAAGTCTCTTTGCCTCGTAAATATCTGCTTTACATTGGTAACCTCAAAAGTCTCTTTACCCTATAAATATTCACTTTACATCGGTAATCTTTAAACTCAAAAACTGCACATGAATATATTTCTTTAAGCAAAATAAATCCTTTTGCTGTAAACTGCAAAATGAATTGCGCCAGTAAAGAATAGGGACCAAAAAACTATTCAAAGAAGAACTCAAGAAGATTGAGTCTAAACTCTCAGTGAATTATATCAAAGGAAACAAAGAATGTTTTAATTTACCCAGAAACATTCTAAAATCACATTTACAACGATTGCGCCAAAGTTTAGCCTTTTAAATAACCTAAAATGGTCCTACCTGTAGGAGTACGACCTACTCTACTCAACACAAGGGCGTGGCTGCAGGAGACCCAAGCCTCGAAGAAGTAACTTACTGGATCTGACAAGTTCTCCACAGCAATCTTACTACAGGATTCGCCTTCTCCAATGGACCTTCTACTGGATACCACTTGCTTGCTGCAACGAGAGTCAAAAAATGCTTCCCAAACTCTGATTCCAACTCAGAGCACCAGGAGGAAGCTGCCACACCTTCAAAATCCCTGGAATAGTAAGCAAGGGGGTTTGGGCATGGTCGCGTACATTGACGTGACCACGCCCGGTGTTTTAAGCGACCGCTTGCCATTTCTCACGCATCTCGCGGACACGTTAAAGCCACTTGCCAAACCCCACGCATCTCGTGTGAGGCTACCAAACCTCACGCATCTCGCGGACGAGTTCAGGGTGCCAAATCTAACGCATTAGGCGGACAAACTCCATACAATGTGCACATTACAATGCATAAAAAGTACATTGCACCACAGAACATCATAAAGTTGCACAATTGATCCACCAACGCCCCTTAGAGGGAAAACAATGTACCTTTCCACACAAATGCCTAGGTCATGGTGCATGACGTGGGGCGGGCCCTAGACCGCAAACCACCCTAGTCCTGACAGTACTCCCCCCTCCCAAGAGCGGTCTAGGGCCCGGCTTCGTAGGATGGAGGAGGTAGAAGCTGTGTAACAAACGAGGGGCATGTATGTTCTCAGCTGGTTCCCAAGAATCGTTCTCAGATCCATAACCTTTCCAGGATACCAGATGCCATAGTTTAGTACCCCTGCGCTTAGAATCTAGTATTTCTCGTACTTCATACTCCCATTTGCCATGAACTAAGATCGGTGCTGGTTTGGGAGTTATATTTTGTCTAGCTGGTTTTAACAAAGACGTATGAAAGACAGGATGAATTCGTAAGGTCTTGGGAAGTCATAGTTTATATGTTACTGGATTGACCTGTCGAATCACTGGATATGGACCGATGAACTTGGGATGAAATTATACGTTTTTATGTTTGAAATGCAAGTTCTTTGTAGATAACCACACTTTGTCTCCTGACTCATATGTTGGTCCTGATCGATGATGTTTATCATATTGTCTCTTGTACTCTTCTTTACTTTGCAATAATCTTTTGTGAATTTTCTGGTGAACGGTCTGCATAAGTTGTACTGTGTCTTGTACAGCTGGTGCATTACTCTCCTCTTTAGGCAGTGTTAAAGGGATTGTCTTTGGTAAATATCCATAAAGAGCTTCAAAAGGGGATGATCCAGTAGATGAGTGAGGTGATGAATTATAAGCTATTTCTGCAATCCACAACAATTCTAACCAAGATCGTTTGGAATCTGTTACATAGCACCTCAAATATTGTTTTAATGACTGATTTAAACGCTCGGATTGACCATCCGTTTGTGGATGATAACTGGTAGACATATTTGAAGTGATCTGTAAACATTGACACCATTTCTGCCAAAATTTGGAGGAAAACTGTGAACCTCGATCTGATAACAACACTGACGGCAAACCATGTAATCGTACTACATTCTCCAGAAAGATTTGCGCTAATTGTCCTGCCGTAGGCAATTGTTTACAAGCAATGAAATGTGCATACTTAGTCAAACTGTCTACAACATCCAAGATAACTGAATGCTGATTGACTTGTGGGAGATTTGTAATAAAGTCTAGAGAAATATGTTCCCATGGTTTGGTTGGTGTAGGTAAAACTTGTAATAGCCCTTTCGGTTTACTGTGATCCGTTTTAAACCTTGCACAAGTCTCGCAATTCTGAGCCATTTGAAGTACATCCTTTTGAAGAGTTGGCCACCAGAATATTTTTTGTATCTTTTCTATAGTCTTTTTAGGACCAGGATGCCCTGCCATCGGATGAGAGTGTAACCAATTGAATACAGTTTTTTGTAGTTCCTTGGTAGGGAGATAAACTTGTTTTCCATGGAATGGTATTCCTTCTTTGATTGTTTGATTCTCCCCTTTCTTTTCCCATTTTTTCCATTGAGAAAGAGGAAAGTTTTCATAATATTTTCTAGGAATTGATCTGCAGACAACAAACAAAGTACTTTATCTGGATCTATGATCGCCTGTGGAGCTCCTTCAAATCTTTGCAAAGATGAGTCTTTTCTGGAAAGAGCATCTGCCTTTTTATTATCTTGTCCTGGACGATAAGTTACAATAAAATCATATTCTGCAAAAAACATCATCCATCTTAACTGCCTTGGTGTTAACATTCTGGCTGAACTCATGAATTGCAGATTTCTGTGATCTGTATATACTGTTACTGTGAATTTTGCTCCCATTATATAGTGTCTCCATTCTTTGAAAGCTTCTAAAATAGCAAGCAATTCTTTTTCTGCGATAACATAGTTTTGCTCTGCTGAATTCAATTTCCGGGACATGTATGCAACTGGATGCATTTGACCAGTTTTGGTATGTCTTTGAGAAAGAATGGCTGCTATAGCTACATCTGAGGCATCGGCTTCAATAATGAAAGGTTCATTTGCATCTGGATGCATCAAAATTGGAGCTGCTGTAAATGCCCTCTTTAAATTCTGAAATGCATCCTTAGCTTCTGGAGTCCATTCAAATTTCACCTTTTTCCTTAGTAATCGAGTGATAGGAGCAACCACTGCTGAAAAATGATCAATAAAACGGCGATAGAAATTCGCAAATCCCAAAAAGCATTGTACATCTCGAACAGACTTTGGAATGGGCCATTCAGCTACTGCTTGAATCTTTCTATTAGTCATTTTCATGCCAGTTGGTGTGAGAAGCACTCCTAGGAACTCTACTTCAAATACATGGAAGTCACATTTAGTTAATTTGCAATACAGATTATGTGCTTGCAGGGTTTTCAAAACTTGTTTAACATGACCTTCATGTTTTTCCACTGAGTCCGAATAGATTAAAATATTGTCTATATAAACGATTACAAACAGGTCCAAAAATTCTCTTAGAACATCATTGAGGAAAAACTGAAAGGCCGCTGGAGCGTTGCAAAGGCCAAATGGCATTACCAGGTATTCAAATAAGCCATAACGAGTTTTAAAAGCGGTCTTCCACTCATCTCCTTGTCTTATTCGTACCAAGTGATAGGCCCCTCTAAGATCAAGTTTAGTGTAAATCACTGCTGTCTTAACTTGATCTAAAAGGACCGTAATCAAAGGCAAGGGATATTTGTTCTTAATCGTTATCTTGTTCAACGCCCTATAGTCAATGCAAGTTCTTAATTCCCCATTGGCTTTTGGGATAAAAAACAAAGGGGAGGCGGCTGGAGATTTAGAGGGTTGGATAAAACCATTTTCCAAATATTGATCTAAATAGTCTCTCAGATGTTGATTTTCCTTTTCTGATAAGGCATAAATTCTACAATTTGGTACACAAGATCCTGGTATGAGGTCAATCTGGCAGTCATAACTACGATGTGGCGGGAGTTTTGCAGCCTTTTCTTCACTGAATACCTCTTGATATTCTTTGTAGACTATAGGTAATATTGTCTCCTTTTCTTCCGCAGTTGCTATTTGACTCACAGTTGGTTCCAAACAGTTTAAACAAAATGACTGACAAAAATCAGAAAGGAATACAAGTTCTCTTTTTTGCCAATCAATCAAAGGATTATGTAAACAAAGCCAGGGCATTCCTAAAATGAATCCATATTGGGGAGCTTGTATCACATCAAATTGCACTTCTTCTCTATGCCTTTGTTTCTTTGAATCTTCACAAACCATTATGACCCTGGAAGTTTGCATCGTGACTGGCCCTCCAGACAAAATTTTCCCATCCACTGCTTGCACAATTTCTGGTGTTTCTTTTTTCTCACAGATGATTCTTAATCGTTGAGCAGTTTCCAGATCGACAAAATTTCCAGTGGCTCCAGAATCAATTAAAACTTCCATTTGCCAGATTTTTAGAGTTATTTGTATTTGAACTGCTAATCTAAAATGAGCTTTGTAGTTCGTTACACAAGAGTTTATGGAAGGGTAAGCAAAGGTACCCAAGAGATCCCCTTCTAAACACCTTGGGCAAGTTAGTTTTCCGACGTTTGATCGGTTCTTTCAATGACTGCTGCTTTATTGTTATTAGGAGATTTTTTTTTGGGTTTCATCATGCAATCTTTCACAAAATGCCCTTTTCGACCACAGTAAAGACACTGACCATTTTTTCGTCTGTTATCTTTTTCTTCCTTAGATAAAGGTTGCCGAAGAGTTCCAATTTCCATTGGTTCTGAACTTGATTCGGAATGGGCAAATGGAGTTCGAGATCTTGGCTTGGGTTTTTCGCTTCTTTTTTTATCTGATCTTCTTTCAGTGAGTCGATGATCTAGACGTAAGGTTAGATTTATTAAATCTGAACACACTGTTGGTTGTGGGTCAATTTGGGCCAGGACATCCTTTAACTCGTCTTTCAGACCTTGATAAAAGAGAGCAGCCCTTTTTTCTTCTGGCCAAGAGGTTTCGGCAACTAGTCTATTAAAATGAGACAGATATGTAATGAGGTCTCTGCTTCCTTGTCTTAACTGTAGTAGTTCTCGATCAGCAGATAGAGTGACGGTTCGCCTATCAAACACCTTCTCAAATTCCTCAACAAAGCGTCTCCAATTATACAATAAAGCACTATCTTGCCTAACTAATGGAACCGCCCAATTAGCAGCATCTCCAGATATATAGGAAATTAGAAACGCAATCCTAGATTGAGGGGTAGGAAAGGCGGTTGGTCTACAGGAATAATGTAACTCAATTTGTGTTAGAAATGTTTGCACTTTCGAAGGATCCCCCGAGAAACGTTCAGGAGAAGCTAAAGGGATTTGCGGTGGAACAGTGACTGAAATGTTAGTAGAAGCTCTAGTACCAGTATCATGAACATCATCAGGAAGTGGAGTACTCTGAAGTTGTATATTTTCCACCTTTTCGGCCAATAACGTGGTTGCATTCATAGTTTCATTTAAATCAACCTGCATCTTTACAATAACTGCCATCAAATCATCGATGGTGGCCATTATGGCAACTCAGACAGATCGGGAGGAAAGGAATTCGTGGGCTCACTATTCTGTCAGACGAGGTCTTCCTCAGGATCTGTCGAGTTGATATAAGGTACCACCTCTCGATACCTCCAATTCTGATTGTAGTAAATACACAGAATATTGAAGTGATCAAGCGGGGGGAAAAGGGTGTTGGGAAGGGAACAGCAGGGAGGGAGATCTGAAAAGGAAAAGTTAAAGCTGCAAGTTTTTTCTAATATTTTCGAAACTCTGCAACTACTTTAATTACTGAAATTGTTTCTTAAATTAAAAAGGCTTTTGCCTTTAATTTCAGCCTAAACTCAAAAGTCATCAAATGTAACAATATCTTGAATTGCGCATTGATAAAAACACATTAGAACCTCAGGGCTACCAGAGACTAAATGACTCTTTCCTTGTAAATAACCTCTTTACAATGATAGCCACAAAAGTCTCTTTGCCTCGTAAATATCTGCTTTACATTGGTAACCTCAAAAGTCTCTTTACCCTATAAATATTCACTTTACATCGGTAATCTTTAAACCCAAAAACTGCACATGAATATATTTCTTTAAGCAAAATAAATCCTTTTGCTGTAAACTGCAAAATGAATTGCGCCAGTAAAGAATAGGGACCAAAAAACTATTCAAAGAAGAACTCAAGAAGATTGAGTCTAAACTCTCAGTGAATTATATCAAAGGAAACAAAGAATGTTTTAATTTACCCAGAAACATTCTAAAATCACATTTACAAGATTGCACCAAAGTTTAGCCTTTTAAATAACCTAAAATGGTCCTACCTGTAGAGTACGACCTACTCTACTCACCAGAAGGGCGTGGCTGCAGGAGACCCAAGCCTCGAAGAAGTAACTTACTGGATCTGACAAGTTCTCCACAGCAATCTTACTACAGGATTCGCCTTCTCCAATGGACCTTCTACTGGATACCACTTGCTTGCTGCAACGAGAGTCAAAAAATGCTTCCCAAACTCTGATTCCAACTCAGAGCACCAGGAGGAAGCTGCCACACCTTCAAAATCCCAGGAATAGTGAGCAAGGGGGTTTGGGCGTGGTCGCGTACATTGACGTGACCACGCCCAGTGTTTTAAGCGACCGCTTGCCATTTCTCACGCATCTCGCGGACGCGTTAAAGCCGCTTGCCAAACCCCGCGCATCTCGCGTGAGGCTACCAAACCTCACGCATCTCGCGGACGCGTTGAGGGTGCCAAATCTAACGCATTAGGCGGACAAACTCCATACAATGTGCACATTACAATGCATAAAAAGTACATTGCACCACAGAACATCATAAAGTTGCACAATTGAACCACCAACGCCCCTTAGAGGGAAAACAATGTACCTTTCCACACAAATGCCTAGGACATGGTGCATGACGTGGGGCGGGCCCTAGACCGCAAACCACCCTAGTCCTGACAGGCAGTCACGACATATTCGCAGTTAGAAAGCAAAATCAATTCAAGAAGCAGAGCAGAATCGCACACAGTCCATGTTTCATATCACTCCATGGAATTCCGCAAAGTGAAACTCAGTGAGTTCTGCCCATCCCTAAAAATAATGTCTACATATAGCAACAACATTAGCGAGTGTTTGCCAATTCACAACCCATGGCATGACTGAAACTCCTGGAAAAAACAAGGGTTTGATCGCCAGTGCAAAGAATATGAGTGACCGGGGACAACCTCAGGTTTTGGGATTGGGGTACAAAGGATCTTGTGCATAAATGGCAATTCTAAATCATTTAATGGCTTGTCAACATCCAGAAGAACCACCATAGCCCAGAGTTGTGGATCCACTGGATGCAATATGGTCATCAAAGTGTGGAGATTGAAATTAGTGGATCTCTGAAGAACAAATTTGGCCTGGTCCAGCAACACCAAAAACTGCATGAGCAATGGCAGAGGCTGAGCTAGGATTTTTGCGAAAAGTTTATTGTCCCTGTTTAACAGGGATAATGGTCTGTAAGAGGTACAGGCAATTGGGTCACTGGCACTTTTAAGGAGCACAGTAATTGTAGCTTCCAGCATTGTTGGAGTGAAGCTGCAGTGTACACAGCTAATAATCTGTGAGCAAGAATGACAGATAATTCCTTATAAAACTCGACTGGGAGACTATCCCCTCCAGGAGCCGTATCACTAGAGAGATCTTTAATGGCAGCTTTAACATCATCCTGTGTTAAAGGGGAGTTAAGGATGTCGTTTACATCACCCTCAACCTAGGCCATAGCATCTAAGGATGCCGTGATCTCTGCCTGGCAGCAATGGGATTTGGACATGAAGAGCTGCGTATAATACTAAACAAAAGTATCCAAAATATCTGACGTCGCTGATGATACAATCTCGTGGTTCGTTTTTATGAACGGGCTATGGGAATTATCTGCAGCTATCTTCACTATCCAAGCTAATGTTCTCCCAGGTCTATCCCCTTCACTAAATTAGTGGGCCTGTGTGTGTTTTCCTAGGTAAAGTATTTCATGGTCCGCCTCCTCATGGAATTCCACCAACAATTCATGGGACTTAGCTTGCATAGTTATTAGTTTAGTACAAACATGCTAACTTTCTAACTGCTTAAGTTTAATTTCACATCAATCAAGTGTGCCCTGCAAAGACTTAAGAATATCTGCTTCCTTAGAGATACAAACTCTGCATAAATAACCCTAAAGACTTCCCACAGGGTTTCAAGTGTATAAGTAGAGTGCTCATTTAGATGGAAGTACTCCAAGATAGCAGGTTTGTACTCAGAACAGATCACTGGGTCATGCAGCTTAGATCCCTTTGCCACCAGTAAATAAAATGTGTAGAGGAGGGGGATCCACCAGGGTCATTATAATTCGTGAGTGGTCAGACAATGTTCTGGGCATAACGCATACATCCCATTCCTTGGATAGAAGGGTTCAGGACAACAGCCACATATCTTTATAAGAGGACATATTGTGAAGAGAGGAATATATGTGTATTCCCTATCAGTTTGATGACGAACCCTCCATCCATCAATTAAGTCATATAGCTGCAGCACACGCTGCAGCTCTACTCTTGCCTTCGCGTGATGTCTACTGGATTCAGGCATCCTATCCATGTACAGATGCAATACCACATTAAAGTCACCTCCCCACAGTATGGGCCAACCTTTGTACTTGGCACAATTAAGAATGATGTCATCAAAAAACTCAGAGTTATACAGATTCAGGCCAAAGACATTCATTAGCAGCAGAAGCTGCCCATCAAGCAGTCCTACCTCCATCGCCAATCTACCATTCACATCAGCTATGTGTTCCTTGCATGGGATCTTTAAATATTTTTTTAACAAGTGTCACCACCCAATATGAATAAGTTGGATAGGAAGAGAAGACCCTGTGAGGATCCCACAAAGATACAAATGTGGGGTTGGTTGATGAAAAGAAGTAGTTCACCTGAATCATGTGATATCAATCTTGTGTCTACTCAAATAGGCTATTACATGCTGGTCTTTGTAAGAACTATTCACCCCACGTGTATTCCAACTAAGGCAGTGGACCTTTTAGACAGTGGGAGCCTAAAATATATCTAGGGTGATAACAAGTGGCACTGCACTCTTTGAGAAGGTTGACAGGAATAGCCTACAAAAGATGTTTGGGTTGTCATTGCAATGAAAACGTATAAGAAAGCACAGAACCTTCAATACACATTCCCCCTTCACCCTTCCACTCCAACCCCAATCCTCATGCAGCACCCGAATAGTATACAAAAGAAAAGAAGAAAACCCTCTACAGCATCAGTCATCAATGCTGTGCGTGAGGTCCAAGCAGGTGGGGGCACTGCAGAGTAGGACTCAAGGCAAAAAAGTCTCCAAGAGACGCTCAACAAAAAAGTCCATGTTAACAATGTTAGTTAATTCTGCCACACCCAGAATGCAAATAGTATTACAGCGAGTGCCCCTCCAGGTCCTTGTTCTTTGTCTTGACCTTTTGCACCTCCCAAGTCAATCGGGCAAGGGTGTAGTCTGCTGATGCGAATCCTCCGCATTCAATATTCAGCTCATCTAAAACAAGAACAAGCTAACTTCTGCAAAGGGTCTACTAATGCACAGCACCTCATTTTGCACTTTTTTAGTAACGTGACCTGTTTGACCTACAATTTTTTTGGTAAAAATCTGCAAACTAAGTACTACAGGTTATCACCTCAAAGCATCACCCAAAGGTACATACCCGTACTGGGTTATTTTGAGAAACAATATATGTATCTATGTAAGCCGTATAATGAATGAAACTGTTATTGTATTGATCCAGATGTGTATATCAATACATGTAATATTTCCACCACTTAGATCTAAAATGGCTTTTGGAATGCAATAATTTAATGTGCAAAAGTTTACCCCCGAAGAACTGTTAATAATGATGAATGAATAGTATTAACAACGTATAGGCAACATAGATGAGATACATACCTCTATGTTTCAAACAATGTAAAAGGACGCTTTGTTGCAAAAGTCATGAGCATGTTAGTAATATAATTCTTTATATACTCCATGCCAAAATTTCCCTATTATAAATTGGCTTGTATTTACATAAATCGCCCACCTTTTAACATTAGTCTCTTTTTTTGTTACATGCTCAGAACTTAACAACACAAGCGTTTTTCATGTATACACAAGTGTGTATTGTACTCTGTATGGAAATTAATATCAGATAACAAGTAAAATACCCCATTTATATGTAGAAAGTATTGAACTACTGACTAAAACTACTAAAATGGCGATCATGTTTCTGCCCAGTTATACAATTCACTGAGTGGTGCACGTGAACATATACATAAGGGCATTATACCGAAACCCATTAGACCTGCCAATTTTTAACATCAATTAATAC
The DNA here is from genome assembly GCF_964261635.1 of Lissotriton helveticus. Taxonomy (NCBI): domain Eukaryota; kingdom Metazoa; phylum Chordata; class Amphibia; order Caudata; family Salamandridae; genus Lissotriton; species Lissotriton helveticus. The sequence goes on from NC_136070.1 coordinate 710,182,382, forward strand.
GCTAAATATGCATGATATTCCAACTATAACTAAGAAATTAAATGTTCAAATGGTGTAGTACGAGAAACTAGCTGATGTCTCGGGGTATTTTGACACGAACGAACTTAACACAGGGTCTTTAAATAACTACCCATTCCATGAACTTTACCTAAGGGATCCTTAAACCGATTAAATATATAACTTTTGTACACGAGCATGCTGCTCTACGTATTCTGTTTGTCCTCGTATGTGTACAGAACTAGCAACGAAGGGACTCAAAAAAACTACCAAAATGGCGCTCCGAAATCAGGTAGCTTTTGGCCAAATTTGGCTCAGGTGTGGACAATTGTCTAATTACACACTACCACCCCACGTATAAATAGAACCGCTGTCCCACAGTCTCCACACTGACGCTGGAGACCGGGGAGACCAGGCAGGCGGTTCGACCTTATGCTACCGAAGGTAAGAAATGCGAAGGAAATAGGGCCATTTAGCGGGCTTGAACCAGGGGTAGAGGCAAGACTATCTTCCGCTCCGTGAGAAAAGATCAATTTGAGGGTACATTGTTTAACCCCTTTTTAACTGTTAAATTATAATTATCCATAGTCTTTTCTGGAGCTAAGTGAATTTTAAAAGAGGAAACCGAACACATGGTTCCTTGCAAATGCTCAAAAATTTTACTTCTGCTCCTGAATTGTTTTTTAAAGAAATAAATTCCTTTTTTCTTTGAATTATTTTTGATAAAATGCAATAAAGCATTTTCTAAACCACGCAATTTGTATCTATTGTCTATGTAGATAAAAAGGTTTGGCTTCAATTTAAAAAAAGAAGTGACAACCTCGACAATCCCTACACAAACCAAGCAGAGGGAAGACGCCTTAAACCAACAAAACCGGCGATATACAAAGCCTCCTGGTGTAAATGTTTTAAGATATACGACTCTACGATCGAACTATAAAGTAAGCCTGATATCATGATGCTAACTTTAGTATCTGAGCAGTATTTGGATGAGTAATGTATACTGAGTATCATCTCATATATAGGTTCTTTGACGAAATAGCGGAGACGTATAACACTATATAAGGTTACCCCATCTCCAGGATCAAGACTGGTATCGCAAAGTTAAATACGCGATAAATGTAAGAAAATTATTCTTTGCAGCTATGACACCTAAAGATCCTTCATATACTTTTCTGTAATAAAATTTAATATCCCTCATTTGATGTACACTAATCTATTTTCCATATACCTTTTTAGATTGAACAATTTTAATGTAGTCCTGAGGAAGGTGTTTCATCGATCAAAGCACCGAAACGCGTCGACAATATTGCCTATTTTTAACTGTTTTTCTACATGTTGATATATTGAACTGTATTGAAATGTGTTTATGATTTATTATGATATATGTAGGAAATTTTATGTATAAACCTTTGTCTACATTATGTTATCTGATAAAGGAGATTTTTTTTAATAAATATGGTTTTTAATGAATATTATCTCTTTTGATATAATTTATGGTCTGTGTAGTATATATGCAATTGAGGACAGAATAGTTTTATAGGCTGGTGTCTTGCTGTATAAATTACACTCAAGCTTCTATTTAAGAACCACAGAAAGGAATCTCCCCTTTTTTTGTTATATTTTGAGAAACAAGCCAAAGTAAAAAAAAAAATCAAAGTTGGGTAAATGTCCAGATATTGCTGGAGGCAGTCGTAATATTTTTGAGCCCTCAGGGTATTTTAAACCTGGGGTCAGTTGTCATCATAGGTGACTAAAATGTTATGTATTGCGAACTTTGGGTTTCATTTCCTAGAGGCTTACTGGGATAAAAATGTGATGTGTTTTGAACCATAGAGAGACCTTGGAAGAACCAGGCAATTTCGTTTTTTAGGTTCATGGTCACTCTAGGAACCTTTATATAGTGCCTCTGCTAGTCAAATAGGGCAAAACAAGCACACTTCCCAAACACGTATTAATCCTGGGGGTTGGCTTACCTGCACTTGTTGCAGTAGGTTTCTGCAGTATTTCATGAGTGGTCTCTGGAGTGCACAGATGTGATCTAGGTGCTCCAATTGGGAGTCTGTGAGGGGCGAAATGCAGGCTTCTGCTGCATCCGAGGTACAGGGGGTCCCAAACTTTCTAGGGCCCCCAACCATTCAGGTGTGAATCTCATTCAGCCCAAGACCAATGAATATCGGGAAAGTGGCTTGGGTGCCGTTCGGAATAGCCGCACGTTAGCGAGGCTCCTACCTTCCATAGCCTAAGCCTGCCAAATTGTCCGTTAAGAGTATCCAATTTGACCCCAGAGAAGGAACGGAAGGACAAGAACAACCTCCACAGTAGCGCAGAGAGAAAATCGCAGTTCTGAAGTGTGTGAAACACCGGCGGTGAGCAAGGTGCCGACTAGGCCTGTGAAGCCCCAGGCTCGAGTTTGGTGCCGGCTGGAGGCGACTACCACGAGGGGTGGCCGCAAACCGAGGGACATTGCGGTGCCTCTCGGAATTTAACAGACGGCGCGCAGGCTGAGCATTGTCCGGGACCCGCTGATACGACGCCTCTCTCCTCCCCTCATAGGTGCAGTACTGGGGAGTGAGGTCGCTAGATCGGCCTACGCCTGCATCAACAGAGTGGAAAAATGATGACAGCGTAATGCAGCTGCTGTGGGTGCCGGAGCCAGGGTGGTAGCCCCTTTGCATATGGTGGGTGTAGTCGCCACAGCAGGGTGAGAGTGAGACCCCACTTGAAATTTAGAAGGCATCCGAGTGGAGGAAGCACGGGTGATGGTCAGGCCCAAGGAGCCCTGGTCTTGAGTGGGGCTGGAGTAGGCAGCGCTTGGCTGAGGCGCGGACGTGCGCAGTCCCTGAGACAAAGCAACCTCGTGTCTGATAACAATCGGGAGCCATTTGGAAAGGTCTCAAGTGGCATTGGCTCTGCCTCCCCGCCGATAGTGTGAGGTGGGGAGAGTACTATAGAGTTGTCATGGTTTGGCAAGGACACATGTGTGCTGGCGGGACTGTCTGGTCCTGATTGGCGACCCTATCAAGGGCGTGCAAGTAAGTGCGACCACAGCAAACTGGGCGAAATGGGTCGGAGTGGTGGCCCCCTGGCTGGGGAACGATGCTGAGGTGAACTGAGATGTCGGGGGCTGAAGAACCGGTCGGTTCTGGCGCATAGAAGCGGTGCATGCATCGGGAACACAGCGTGGCTCTGGCCAATCCCTGAGAGTGCGCGAAGGACCATCCAGGTGCCTAGGCCCCATGAGCAGCTCGATAAGTCGTGAACACTGGGTGCCCCGTAACAAATATCTTACTACTCGCCGGAAAGGTGTGCCGGGGATTGAGGCACTAAAAGTAACATCCTGGAATAGCTGACCAACCGGTTGGAGAGTGTGGAGAGCCAGATCTCAAGTGACCCGCCTAGCGCACGCCGCTGCGCACATGCCTCGATCAGCAATGTCTGGGACTAAGGGGCAGAAGACCACACACCAAACTAAACTGGATAAATACGCAACGCAATCTGTGGGATTCGCATTTATTAGGCACCCTTAGAAACTCTAGGGGCTTTGATAGATGGGACCTGATAGGACTGTCGAGAGTGGGAGACCTGTGGAAAGGGGGTAAGGTAATTGAGTTCTCTGCTTTGCAGCGGGAATATGATATGGCAGACTCCTAAATACTCCGATACTGTCAAGTGAGGCACGCTCTGTACACACACTTCCCAAAAGGAGAAACCCTACTTGAGGCAACACCATTGGAGGACAGACTACTTGATGGATATGTGGCCAAGAAGTCAATTCCTCTCACATATCGTAAGTTGATTAACCACGCTACAGACACGCTGATAAAGTTGCGAGCAAAGTGGGCAGAAGACCTGCCAGAATTAGATGATGAGGATTGGATTGGACAGAAGCCCCTGCGTCTCCACGGGAAGTGGCAATCTCATTGAGACTTAAGCTAGTGCAGTTGAAATTGCTACACAGAACATACTATTCACAAACTGCCCTGGGTCGGATGGGTTATGGAGAGGACACAGGATGTAAGAGAGAATGTGGAGGGAAAGGATCGTTCTTCCACATTTTGTGGGACTGTCAGATCATTCGCAATTATTGTTTGAGGGTGTTAGGATGTATATCTGAAGTGTTGGGTCATGGGGTCAAACTAGATGGCAAAAGGTGCTTACTTAATATATAGAGACTGAAAGATCTAAACAGCAGAAAGAAGCTGTGGGTGACCCTGTGACATATGGTTGCTAATCGCAATATCACCAGATTATGGGGTGCAGGAGAGGCCCCAACACTGGCCTCATGGAAGATATGGACTGGTGTATGTTCAGAGAGAAAACAGTCTATATCTCCAGGGGATGTCTAAAGAAATGGTCTAAAGTGTGGGCGAAATGGAATGAATATCGCTGAGATATATGTGTTTCCCTGTTGCTACCTACCCTGCCTGACCTTGATGAAGATATGTCAGCTAATTAGTGTAAATTCCACACATGTGCAATCTTGCCTGCTGACTGTGCCTGCAGCTTTTTGTCAGATGCATAAAAGTATTTTTGTATCTTCTTTTCTTGTCATGCTATTGTATCATTGCAATACTGCTCTCAATAAAAAGAGTTATTACATTTTTTTTAAAAAGACCAATGAATATATTTGAGTTTTCGGAGCCACAAGGGCTCCTCATCAATTTTGCTTGGGGGTCCGATCATTTTGTGTTACGCCACTGGTGTCCACGAACTAGATGTGGGCTCCTTGTAGGCATCACACCAGGCAGCTGGCAGGCAAACTAAAAGCAGAGCCAGAGTGAGATCTGCAGGCTTTATGCTCTCTGCAGAGGCACAAAGCATGCAACTTTATATACAGTAAGTGAAGTAGGTACTCACAGGTCACGTCAATTGAGTCTTCAAATAGCTGCACTTGAACGTCACTATTATTCACAGTTTGTAACACTTGAGCAGCAGTGCTCATGTAGTTAGGTTAGTTGTAGTGTTAAAAAACGTAAATCTAGGATATTAGGCTTGATACATAAGGCGTTCACACTGGTGAATGAGGGGTATAGTGCAAGCCCACAGGTCAGCATCCCTAATGGGACTATGATTTTGATGATCGGGCTCAAGCACTCCTGCCACCATTTTCTAGAAAGACCTGCCAGAGGAGAAGGTTTACATTGTCCTCCTTCCAAAACAGTGAAGCAGGAACATGGGTGAGTCAGGTGGTAGCCATAAAGTTCCATGGCAGGCACTCAGCTCCCAATTCATCACACACCGTACACTATTCCCAGGGACATAGTCACACAACATTAAGTGCTGAAGAGGGGTATAGCGGGAATAGCAAAACGGGGAGGAGTTTTCCACTTTACATTGGTTTAATTGCTAGTACTTGCACCCTGGCTACAATTATACCATATCCCTAGAATTCTTAATTCCACTGGTATGAGCCTGTAGCCCTATAATGAGGGGTTGGGGAGAAGTGCTTCTAGAAAAAAATGCCTCAATGGAAAGCCTCAAAGGTCTGCATTCTCACAGAAATATCTCAGGTCTTTCCTAGGGGCTCTGAACTCAGGGTCCGGATGGTTCTTTGGAATAGGTACTACCTATACAAAGCAAAAATAGGGAAATTTGCAGGGGAAAATGAAGATTGGTTTGTGGAGCTTTGTACCAAGTACAACACTTTAACCCCTTTGCAGCGGCCGCGATTTCGCGGCAGTGCGGCACTTCCGCAAAATGGGCGGGGCCAAGTCGGCCATTGGCCGACGGCAGCATGCAAGGGGTTAACATCCATGCTCGAGAAGAGACAATGGGGCATATTACCAAGCAATTGCTTGGTTAGAGAGAAAATTTTACCGCTAAGATGCGGCGATTTTTACCGCAGATAAAGCTTGGTATTACCAAGGTTTATCGCAAATGCGATAAAAAACGGCCGCAATGCATGAATATCGCTGAAAAGTCAGCGATATTCATGCATTACCGAGCTAATGCTCTTAGCCATGTTATCCACCTCCCATTGGATAACATGGCTAAGAACTGCTCAGGGGCAGGTGTTAGCTTTTGGAGATATTGGCGCTTAGCGCGAATATCTCCAAAAGTTGGTAATAGGAGATAGCGCTGTTAGCGACTGTTTCCAGTCGCTAACATCTTGGCACGCCCACTTTGCATGTCATTAGTGATAAATATCACTGACATGCAAAGTGGGGCCCAAGATGGTCGCTATCTCCTACTAGCTGTCGCTAACTGGTGTTAGCGACAGCTAGGTAATAGGGAGATAATTTTATCTCCGCTTTCTTGGCTTTTGAAGCCAAAAAAAGCGGAGATAAACCCCCTTGATAATATGCCCCAATGTTCCTAATCAACAAAACTCATCATAAAAGACCTTTCCCTATTCTTGCATTTTCCTGTGCCAGAGGACTACTTTCAGAGCAGATTAGGCTGCCATGACTGAACTATGCACCACAACCCTATTCTTGTCACGGCCTCTTGTCATGTGAGGTTGGTTTGAAAAATTTAGCTCGGGCTGATATTTGTTTACAGTCCATTCATGGACACAAGAGATAAACAACAACTTTCCCATAACCAGATACAGATTAAGACCCACATTAAGGGACCCAGTCAAACCAAACGTGTTGAGCCTGGGGTTGGATTCTGCCAACACAGAAAACCCATTCAACCTGTTCTCAAAGCACACCTTCATTGATCCGGAATGGTGTAGTCCCTGGACGAGTTCATGCTGGATGTGGCTCAGTTTAGGAAGTCAAAGGTGGCTATTCAAATAGTAGAGATGTAGAACTCATTTGATCCTACAAGAATGACAGACAATGCAGTCTCAACTGAAAAGGTTTTATTTTAAGAATTTTAGGCATACAGGAGTAAATTCAATAAAGTCAAATCAATGTGTCAATAAATCAGAGTGAAATGCTCAGTTAAAGTACAGAATCAATCAAGAACTCAGTAAAGTTCAGATGTCAAGATGCAGAGTATGAAATGGTGGAAATTCCAGCATGGATTAGCCTTCTAAAGTAAATGTAAAGGACCCCCTCCCCCACTTCAAGAAATCACAGTCTTCCATAGTGTTCTAAACAAAGGATTTCATACATTCAATACAGTAGTGCATGGATCACAGGCTCTAAATCAGTCAGATAACGCAAAAGTGAAACATTTAATAGATTCTCATAATAACACAACATGGAGCTTCTAATGAGCAATCATCTACCCATGAAATCGAAAAGGTTACATAACATGTGGTTCTCCCTGGGACAGCTAGCTTTAACCTTGAATGTGTTTACTTTATTCAGAATAGACTGTGATGGTCTTTGTCCTTCTCTGTGGGAAGCATTTAATTTGTATCCTAGTGAGACACGAAAATGCAAGTCTATTCACTTAGTACAATGAAAGGTCACATTAAGAATGTCGTCTTAGCTTTTCTTAAGTTAGCTCGACTCTGAATTTTCATTACTGCAAAGCATTAATTTCAGCAAAACAGCTATATCAGTTCTCCAGAAGGGCTCAGAGGCACTCTAGCAATCACAGGCAAAACTCAGATGGCCGGCACATACAGGGTGTACTGACTTACTGCGCAGAGACGTATTTGAGAGCTAGCAAAGGGTCCACTGAGACATGGAATGAGATAATAAAATGTATTACGCACTAACTCAGCACCTTTCACCCTTTCTCCAAACTGAGCTACAAACAGTTCACACAATGTTAACATGATCCAATTAGAATTGATCGTCATTTTATCTTGCTATGAAAAAGGGTAATGGCTGACTTGACCTTGCAGGGACTATCAGACCTGGTTTGCAGAGCTTCTGCAGCCACAGCATTAAGCACTCGTTTTTTTCACGCTGTAGATCTCATGTTTCCACAGAGACGGATGTAGAGCACGCGCACACTCACAGAGGCACGTAAAAGCACTCAGACAGCCGCACAGTGATTCATTTGAGTCGGAGGTTGCAGGTGGGGCCCAGCGGCAGAGATTTTTGGAGACCAGGACCTATTTTTCATCATTAGACTTTTCCCAGGCCAGAAAAAGAGAAAGAAAGGCACCAAAGGAGGAGCAAATGAGGGAGAAAAACACAGAAAACAGTGACAGAAGGAGAAAGCTTGTGTGGCATTAAGAGATAGGAAGTGTAAGGTAGTGTGTTTGAGAGAGGCATGAGGTGAAATGAAGATTAGCGACTGGAGTACTTTGGGCACGGCACTTCATTCTTCTGCAAATTGAGCACTGCAACCACAGCCAGAAACCCACACTTTCTCATTCTCTCACCGATACAGGCACACACTCACATACACGGACTATTGCACAAACACACACGCTCAATCAAAGGGGCATATCCACCACGAATGGCGGAGAGCGGTGTTACGCCACAATTGGTAACGCTACGCTCCAACATTCTGAAAACACAGGATGCACTGTATTTACAAAAATACGGTGCACCCCTGCATTTCCCCTAGCACTGGTGCAAAATTTAGCTGCCTAGCGCCAATGCAGTTACCCTTGCACCGTAGTGCAAGGGTGCGTGCGTTGTAGGGAATGATTGTTCGTGTGTAGTCATTTTTAACTTCTAAATCTGCTGCAGAATGCATCACATATAGAAGTTGCAACAACTCATTATTTAATGATTGTTTATGTGCAGGAAGGGGCACCTTACTGCACATAAACTATCACTATTAGCGATTTTCTCTTTCGATGTGGGCTGCAGAATGCAGCATTTCTAGAAACAGCAAAATTGAGGAGAAATTATTCATTTTGCCTCATTGTGCCAGTGTAAAACCAGGTTTTCCATGGCCTCATTTTTAGTGCTGCCCATATTTTCACTAGCCTTGTAAATAGAGGGCAGTGTAAAAAAGCAATGAGTATTGCGGCGGAACGCCCACAGCAACACCCCACCCATTGCCCCCCTTTCATGCTAAGTGCTACATGAATTGGGGCATTACTTACAAGGAGGCATTAAGCCACTTTAAGTGGCTTAACGCTGTCTTGTAAATAAGGCGAAGGGATTATCGCCACAAGAACGTCAAAAAAAGTTACTTTTTATTAGTGATAATCCCTTGTAAATATGCCCCAAAGGTTGTACGCATGGAGGCATGCAAGGGAATGCATATAGCTGAGCATAAAGTAAATCCATCACTTCCTAAAAATAGTCTTAAAGAGGCAAATGAGTGAAATGATGCATGTGGAAAAATACAAACTGGGGGGCACTACCAACCAGAATATAAGATCCTTAATTATTGCCCGGCGATGTCGCCTCTTGAACCCACAAAGAAGTTAAACTATTGAAGAGGCAGGCGCTGGAGACTGGAAGGCAGGAAACAAGGTTTTTATTCGCTCCGGAGGAGAACACAACGAAAACGGACAGAAGGTATCGTTCTGAGGTGCTCTAACTGCATCCCGGAGGCCTGGCCTCTTATACACAAGTTTATCTCTTTATTACATGTAACACATTCTCGTTGATACTTTGATGTACGGAAAGACATCCTCAGAATCCCCCCTTCCCAGCCCGTTCCCATGCAAGGCTACAGTGGAAGTCCCCGCCCCGTTCACAACAGGTGATGATCATTGCGCAGCTGGGTATTCCGCCGATTCACGGAGTGTGCGGGTTTCGATCGGATCTCATGGGATGGGGGGGGCTTTGATCATCTCGGGGGTCCTTTGAGGAGGGAAGCTTCCTATTGTAGGGGGAGGGGCAAGAGATTGGTATCGGCAGAGCTAGGTGTCGGCCTGGGAACGGGGAAGACAAACGGGCACACGGGGAAAAGGGGTTTGCATCAAAAAGGGCCGGAGGTCATGACGGGGAAGCAGGGAGGTGTCGCGCTGGGAACAGGATGAGGGCCTGGGGCAGAGCAGCGCCGAAGAGGGGTTTATGACTCAAGGCAGGTGCAAGCAGGGGGGGTTGCCAGCGAAGTTAGGAGAGAGAGAGAGAGACGCGCTGGCTCTCGGCGAGAGCAGGGAAGCCATGGTGTCCAAAAAAATGGCGGCTGTTTTACGCGCACAAAAGGTTTAAGGAGAGCAAGAGGGCGCCGATAATGTTGACGGTTTTCAGCCTAACTTTTAACAGTCCTCCCTTTTCAACATATCTAGCCAACTTGCTTACTCAATGTCAATTTTCATCAAATTCCTAACTTCGGTATCATATAATGCCCTCATATGTTCGCTTCCAATGTTCACAGTTTTGGGAAAAATACAACTCGCACATAAAGAACACATAGGTGGCAAACATTGAATTCCTAAGCATAGGCCACATATTACAACTACGGGAATCAGGATAATGGTGAGCAGTCTCCAGCCCCAGTTTTTGACGGTGTCCCAGAACCAACCACCAAGCGACCATTCTTCTTGCTCTTGGTGAACTTCCGAAGAGAGTCTGTGAAGATGTTCGATGGCTTTGTACACTGAGGGTGAGTTGTCCGGTATGTATGTACAACAGCTGGCCCCAATAATGCGGCATGCTCCTCCACGGTCCGCCAGAACTACATCTAGAACGAGGCGGTTCTGAAGAGCCACCAAACGGACCGCTTGGAGCTCGGCAGTGTTGTTGGCAAAGATGCCCGCTGTGATGTTCATGGTTGTCTCGACTGCCTGAGTCAAATGTCGGATGGCACGGCTGTTTGCCATCGGGCCCCAGAGGGGGACGAGTCCTTTCATAGCATCAAGGAACTGTGCCCCTGTTGAGTCGGCTTGCTCAACGTCTTTGGCTCGTTTTTGTCTGTGGTGATTCGCTGGGGCCACATAAGTTGGAGGAAGGACGAAGGAGATGTAGCAAGTGCCCCCCCAGCCTTTGGGGAGCCAGGTGTAGGCCTTCGTGCCACAGATGAAATACATGTTTGGGGATGACACAAAGGAAGGTGGATCCGTGGAGTCCAAAGTTCTGGTAAAGCGGCAAGCGCTGTGACCCACCAGCTGTGTCCCAAGTCCTTCTACACACATGTGGCCTGTGACGTTGATGACCGTCAGGGCTACAGTCAGAGTGGCAGCCGTTCGTTTCCGCAGATAGGAGAAGGTGGGTCTGGTTGGATTGTTGAACACCTGCATTTCGATTCGTTCTTTGGCCGGAATGTCCATTTGGATTGAGTCGCTGGGGGTCAGCGGGCAGAAGTGTGTCTTTGTCTTGTTTCGCCCGGCCCCATGAGAAGAATGTGCTGCAGCTCTGCTGGAGGTGGCATTTCCCGTATAGCTCTCTTGCAGGAGGATCAGCCAGGCAAGGCAGGAGCCGTGGACGGAGAAGGGTGAAGGGATGAATGGTATTGAATGTCCAGTGGCATGGGGTAGCAACCCACAGATCCAGCAGTTGGTGGCGTTGGTGGCAAGATTGTGCTGGTGAAGTAGCTGCACGAAAGAGTTGTTCCAAAACTCCTTTCGCCTCTCTCTTAGTTGAGGAGAGAGCGAAATTAGATAATGTTCCTTCATGGTGGTAGGCTGAGCAGTGGTTAGGAATGTTTCGTGAGCAGGTGCGTGTTCTTCCATAATCCAGAGCGTAGTCATGAGGAGAAAACAGAGGAGGATTACGATGAAGAGTGCAATTGTCTTTGAGCTATGGAGTCTGTCTGTTCTTGGATTTCTGTAGTGGGTATTTCCTGTTGTCTCAGTCGGCTTCTTGTTTGGCGCTTCCATCATCTTCTTATCTGGCGCTTCCATCATCTTCGTCTTCAAGGTGCTCGGTAGTGGGCAGGACCACAGACTCAGTTTTAGCTTCTCTCCAGGTAACCCTTGGTAGTTCGGGTCACCGTTCTGAGATTCTTTAACCTAGTCCGTGGCCTACTTAGCCGAAGCTCCCTCCTTTCGACGCAGGAAATACCCTTCTCGAGATGGCACAGTGGGGTCAGGATGTTTTGAAAGTTCAAGTGTCTCTGTATCAGGGTAGCAGTTCAACGATGGTCGGTCCCGGTTCAGGAGCTCTTCTTGGGTGTTGACGGTGTCTGTCGTGGCCAGGGCTGGAGAGACCTTTTTGCAGTGATGAGCGTGCAGCCAGTGTTTCTTCCCCTCCACTCGAAGTGCGGTCCGAGTGGTGATCAGCACTTGCCAGGGGCCCGTCCACCGGGGTTCCAAACTCTTTGATCGCTGAAAGTTTCGGATCAGCACGAAGTCCCCCGGCTGGATGGCGTGACCCGGACCCCTGGAAGCATCGGGGATGGCCTGCCGCACCTGCTGATGAAGGACAGACAAAGTTTCAGTCAATTTGTACAGATAATCAGACATTAGGACATCCGGAACGTCATGAATGGACGTTGGTTTCGGGGCAGACCAGACGCTCATGGGTCGACCGAAGACAACTTCATAAGGGGTTAAGTGATGTCGGGTGGGGGTAGAGCGCATCGATAGCAATGCCAATGGGAGGGCGTCTGGCCATTTCAGGCCCGTCGTAGCCACTATTTTGGCCAGTTTAAGCTTTAGTGTGGCGTTGTGTCGTTCGACAAGCCCAGCAGATTGAGGGTGGAAGACTGCGTGGAATTTCTGTTTGATACCCAGCCCATTTAGGATGAGCTGGATAACGTTGGCTACGAAGTGGGGGCCATTATCACTCCATAAAACACGACAGAGGCCATAACGGGGGAAAAACTCCTTTAACAGGACCTTTGCAGTGGCCATAGCGGTGTTGTCACGGGTTGGATATGCTTCCACCCATTTGCTAAATGCGCACACCACGACAAGTACATATTTCAGGCCTTGGCATCTGTCTAGCTGGATGTAGTCCATCTGCAGGACTTCAAATGGGTGGTTTGGGACCCCAAATCCCCCCCGGGGTACTACAGTTCCCTTCCCGGGGTTGTGTTGCAGGCATATTAAGCATTGTTGGACCAGGCGTTTGGCGGAATCTGGGATCTTGTCATTGTGCCAAACCCTGGAGACAAGTTCGATCATGGGGGCTGATCCTATGTGGGCTGGGGAGTGTGCCATGGATAATATGGGAATCAAGTATGAATCAGGTAGCAACCATCTGTTCGTGTCTTTTGTCCGCCAGCAGCCTTCATCGTCTTTCAATCCCACCCGTGCCCATTCAGTCAATTCGTGTTGTGTGCTAGCCATTTGTATGTCTCTAATTGTGTCCTTGGCGTCAGTCCAGTTTTCTGCTTGTGACCTGGTCACGTACATACGTGTTGTCGTTCTATTTTCAGCTGTCGTTCGGGCGGTGATGTCGGCTAGTGCATTTCCCTGTCCAATAATGTCTGTCACCTTCTTGTGTGCCTGGCATTTGATAACGGCAAGTTTGTTGGGGAGGAGGACAGCTTCGATTAAGGCGGAGACTAAATCCCCGTGCAGAATGGGTGTGCCGTGTGAGGTCAAGTATCCTCTCTCCCTCCAGAGGAGCCCAAAATGGTGAACCACCCCGAAGGCATACTGGCTGTCGGTGTAAATGTTCGCCGTGGTTCCTGTTGCCAGGATGCAGGCTCTCGTCAAAGCAATCAGTTCCGCTGCCTGGGCAGATCGCTGGGTGATGCGGGCTGTTTCTACTATAGTTCGAGCCGTGGTGACTGCATAGGCAGCGGAAGTGGTACCATCGGAGAGTTTGATGCAAGAACCGTCCACCCACAACTCCCCGTCGGGGTCAGGGAAAGCTGTGTCTCTGAGATCGACCCTACTCCTGGTCTGTTCGTCCGTAAGAGTCACGCAGTCATGTACGGGGTGCACATTGGGGTCGTTCTCTGGCAAGGGTAACAGAGTTGCTGGGTTCAGTGTGGTGCATCTTTTCAGGGTGATATGGGGGGCAAGCAAGGTTAGTTCGTATCCAGTCAGTCGTGCACTCGTCAGATGTTGCGTCTTGGTTTGGTTCAGGAGGGTGTCGACTGCATGGGGTACCAGTACCGTGAGGGAATTCGAGAGTACAATCCCCTCACTCTGTCGGATAGAGACTGCAGCAGCAGCTACAGCTCGAAGGCAGGCAGGCAAGGCTCTGGCGACAGGGTCAAGAGTGGCAGAGAAGTAAGCGCACGGTCGTTGCTTAGGACCGATGGCCTGGGTCAGGACAGATAAAGCGCACCCCTCCCTTTCGTGAGTGTAAAGGGAGAAGGGCTTTCCGTAATCAGGGGTACCCAGGACAGGGGCTGAGCAAAGGGCATCTCGTAGTTCTGTGAAGGAGGTTTGACACTCAGGAGTCCAAGGGAGTGGGAAAGGGACGTCTTTGTTTAGGAGAGAGAGCAGGGGTTTTACAACGAGGCTGAAGTTTGGCAACCATTGTCGGCAGAAGGAGGTGAGGCCTAATAGGGAGCGAACCTGCTTCTGGGTTTTAGGGACAGGGGTGTCTAGAATGGTCTGGATTCGATCAGGGGTGAGTTTCCTTCCATCTTTGGACAGAAGGTGGCCTAGGTAAGTGACCTGGGGTAGGCAGAATTGCAACTTCTTCTTGGAGACCTTGTGGCCATTTTCCGCAAGGAAGTGCAAGAGTTGAATGGTGGCGGTAACCGCTAGAGGGGTGGTGTCGGCTGCCAAAAGGATGTCATCGACATATTGTACCAACACCACCCCGTCGGGTAACCGGACTTGGTCTAGTTGCCTTTTGAGGGCCTGGCTGTAGATGCTAGGGCTCTCCGTGTAGCCTTGAGGGGCTCGGCAAAACCTATAGGAGCGGGATTTTAGGGTAAAGCCGAAGAGATATCGGCTGTCTGGGTGGATGGGGATGGAGAAGAATGCGTTCTTGAGGTCGATGACGGAAAAGGTGGTGGCAGTGGATGGAATCAAGGTCAGGATGGTGGTGATGTCTGAGACCACAGGGTACTGGGGTACCACCACTTTGTTGATCTCTCGGAGGTCGATGATGAAACGGTATGCTTTCTCATCTCCCTCTCCCTGCTTCTTGATAATGGGCAAGATAGGGCTGTTGCAAACGTTGCTAACCACTTCCTCTACCACTCCTGCGTCTATCAGTGACTGGATAATCATTACCAATGCCTTCTCGCCCTCTGGCGATATCCGATATTGTGGGAGTTTTGGGAGTGTTGCGTCTGGTCGGACAGTAATGTGCACTGGGTCAATTAACATACGCCCTACGTCCGAATCCGCTTTGGCCCACAGATACGGAGGTAGGGTGTCAAGCAGGGACGCGTCGACGTCGGTGATGGAAAACATGTGTCGGGGGGAACAATGTTTAAGCAGAACGGGGTTGTCGTAAAGAAACACTCGAACTCCATCTTGAGAACACCTAATCGTCGCTCGGAAGTGTTTCAGTAAGTCAAGTCCCATAATGGCGTCAGGGCTATTGGAGGAAAGCAAGAACGTGGTGTCGGTGGTGTTGTTTTCTACGTCAAAGAGAATCGGGGCAGACAAAGGGTTGGTGGAGGGCGTTCCATCGAAACCTGTCGATGTTATGAGTGAGCCAGACAAGGGTGCCCTTGGAATCAGTCGTTTAGATAACGCACTACGTGTTGCGCCAGTGTCTACCAGAAATGGAGACTTGGTACCCAGGACCTTAGCAGTGACATAAGGGCCCTGCTGGTCAACATAGAGCTCGACTGGATCCCTCCCTCGCCCTTGGCTGTCCTATGCAAAGGTGTGAGTGTCGTCATAGTCAGATTGTTGATATTGGTTCTGTCTGGGTCGATCGAACGTATTCGGTCTGCTTGATCTGTCATTAGTCGCGTCATTTGGGGGCCCTCGTTGTGGTCCCTTAGGTCTCGGTCCGTTTGCTACATCCCTGGGGTCTCTGTTCCTGATCATTTCCAGGAGAACTGGGCACTGGGATTTCCAATGGCCAGTCCCTTTGCAGAAAGCGCACTGGTCATCTCTAAGGTCTGTGCGTCCACTGTAGGGAGTCAGAGTGCGGTCCTGGGGAAATGCAGTCTTAGGGACGTTTGTCTGGTAGTTTCCCCGGTATTGGTCTCGTCCTATAGTCACCCCTTGCAGTTTAGCAATCATCACCCTCTCTTTTAAGTCTTTCTTCTTTTTCTCTGTCGCCCTATCGTTTTCATTTTTCTGATGCTCATAATATTGGGCCATTTGGAGAATCGCTGTAGGTTTGGAGGCTGCCCAACTACTCTCGCTGGCCTGTAGTTTCTGGGAGATGTCCAATGATAGGCCCTTAACATAATTCTGGACAAACAGATGGTGTCCGGTTGCAGTGGTCATGTCCTGGCCGCTGTAATCGGAGAACACCGTTTCAAACCGGGAGAAGTATTCCGATACATCCTCCTGGGGTTTTTGGCGACAGGCTGTTACTATCGACCAGTCCACTTTCTTTTCTGGGATTAGGGTTTTTAATTTCTCTACAATTTTATCTGGGAGGTCTAGAATGGATTTCAACGGCTTTTGTCCTGGTCCCCGTTGTTTGTCCAAGTCATCGAGTTGTGACCAGGTATGTCCGAACAGCTCAAGGTGGTCGACTTTCCGGATTTGCTTCCACACATCAGCTGGTAGACATAACCCGAAGAACAAGTCGATGTCAGCCAGGGTCATGATAGTTGAACTCAGGGCTGTACCCAATTCAGTATAGAAGGCAGTGGGGTTTTTACGTAGGTCGGGTAGAGATTTCCGGAATGTCAGTATCTCTTGCCGGTCCCATGGCTGGTAGACCCAGTTGTATACTACCCTTCCCTTCGCATCTTGGTTGTTTGCATCATCGTGAGTCCCTGTACCCCGAGGAGGAACCCAGTAAGGGGCAGCCTCACGTATCGGCATCATGGTGTTAGATTGCTCGGTTGGTGGTTCGGTCACTACAGGGGCCGCGGATTTAGCTCCCGGCTTTCGTTCAGTGAGGTGGCGGAAAACCTCAAGCGTACGCGTAAGGAGGTCCGACACATCACACTCGCCCTCATCCCCGATATCGACCTTCCGGTACAGAGTCCTTAGGCTCTCGGGACCTTTGTCTCGATATCGGTCCTCGTATGTATTCAAGACATGATAACACAGTCGTACGGTAAAATGTCGTCTGTGACTCCCTGTATACGAGCTGAACATATCTGTGATGTACTCTTCATCATCCTTCCTTTCTACCAGTGTCCTTGCTATTTTGTCGATCCCCGCTCGCTCATCTTTGTCTAGCCTGTTTGTTCTTGCAAGGCCAGCCCCTCGAGTCTCATGCTCGTCTAACGTTGTCGTTGATGCGGGTTTTAATACAAGGGGTTCGGCTGGCACAGAGGCCATTGGGGCCGACGCTGCGGCGGTACCTTCGTTTGTACCTGGGGGTGGCGCGTGCTGCGCCAAGGGCCGAGAAGGGGCGTATGGAGGGGGCATGTAGATGATAGGAGGACCTAACAGCAGGTCCTCATTGGCTTGTCGTTTCGAGGGTAAATCAGGGTAGAGCATGGAGGGGGTTCTAACCGGACACTGGCTTGGCGTTTCCCTTTCTAGTTTCTGTTTAGCTTTCTCTCTTTCCTCTATCTCCTTTTTTAGTTTCTGAGCAGCTAGGTGGGCTGCTTTTTGCAGCTCTTTTTCCAACCTACTCTCAGTTTTCTTTTTACGCTGTTCAGTTTCTTTTCGCCACATGCCGAAGCTATCAAGCATAGTAGGTGTTGTCTTGTTTTTACCTAGGGCAGTTTCTAGCATTTTTATTTTATCATCATCGAAGGATCCTATCAGGGGCCATTGACTTTCTTGACCCTGTTTTGTATATTTATGCCATAGTTTACTATAGGCAATAGCGGTCAATCCATGCTTCATGAACATGTCCTTATTAGGGGTGCCTTCCAGTGGGGCTGGATGGTCCATCTCTAATAAGCGGTCCGGGCTAAACAGGCTACTAATCAGTGGGGAGAAGACAGACATGACGGCTCGTAACGAGGGACTAAAAAGTCCGCACTGCCTATCTTATCACTAGGTGCAAAGACTAGACAGAATATTTCTATTCTACGTTGTTTGCAGGCAGTGAATACCTCATGGATCACAATAACCAAAGACCAATAAATAACAATGGGGAGAATGAGTAGGTCCGCAAAGATCTGCGTTACCTACCTTTTTCACTATCTGCAAAAAGGGTGGTCTCTTCCCTGTTTGCAGACAGGGAATCTCCAGGAAACAATAATTTTGCGAACAACAGTTCAGTTTCAAGCAATTATAGGGTGGGGGAGAAAAAAATAAGCACGGCTGCTACCCTACCTATCCTCCACTGCTTGCAAAGAGAGAGACCTTTGTTTCTCCGTTTGCAGACAGTGAATCCCTCATAGATCAAGATAACAAAAGACCGATAAATAACAATGGGGAGAATGAGTAGGTCCGCAAAGATCTGCGTTACCTACCCTTTTCACTATCTGCAAAAAGGGTGGTCTCTTCCCTTTTTGCAGACAGGGAATCTCCAGGAAACAATAGTTTGTGAACAACAGCTCAGTTTCAGGTGATTATTGAGTGGGAGAGAAAAATAAGCACGGTTGTCTGCCCTACCTATCCTCCACTGCTTGCAAAGAGAGAGCCTGTTGTTTCTCTGTTTGCAGACAGTGAATCTCCAAATAAACAAAAAGAGCAATACTAGTATTTAACAAACAAGCAATCAAGCAATTTTTTCGCAATTTGTCGTGGTAACACGACCTTACCCGGACCGCATGGACAGTTTCCTGACTTCCGAATCCAGCGCCCGATCGTCCTCTCTTCTTCGTTATCCTCGCGGCACTCCTGATGGTTCCCAGTCAGGACCGTAGATCACTCGAGAGAGGTCTGTTCGGACCCAGTGAAGTTCGGATGATCGGCTGTCAGACGAGGGTCTATCGGACAGACGCGTTCCCGATCGTTGCAGTCGTTCACTTTGTCGTCAGGACCTCTCCCACTGGATCCATGGGTCGCTGATGGGCCCCACGCTTGGGACGCCAATTGTGGAAAAATACAAACTGGGGGGCACTACCAACCAGAATATAAGATCCTTAATTATTGCCCGGCGATGTCGCCTCTTGAACCCACAAAGAAGTTAAACTATTGAAGAGGCAGGCGCTGGAGACTGGAAGGCAGGAAACAAGGTTTTTATTCGCTCCGGAGGAGAACACAACGAAAACGGACAGAAGGTATCGTTCTGAGGTGCTCTAACTGCATCCCGGAGGCCTGGCCTCTTATACACAAGTTTATCTCTTTATTACATGTAACACATTCTCGTTGATACTTTGATGTACGGAAAGACATCCTCAGAATCCCCCCTTCCCAGCCCGTTCCCATGCAAGGCTACAGTGGAAGTCCCCGCCCCGTTCACAACAGGTGATGATCATTGCGCAGCTGGGTATTCCGCCGATTCACGGAGTGTGCGGGTTTCGATCGGATCTCATGGGATGGGGGGGGCTTTGATCATCTCGGGGGTCCTTTGAGGAGGGAAGCTTCCTATTGTAGGGGGAGGGGCAAGAGATTGGTATCGGCAGAGCTAGGTGTCGGCCTGGGAACGGGGAAGACAAACGGGCACACGGGGAAAAGGGGTTTGCATCAAAAAGGGCCGGAGGTCATGACGGGGAAGCAGGGAGGTGTCGCGCTGGGAACAGGATGAGGGCCTGGGGCAGAGCAGCGCCGAAGAGGGGTTTATGACTCAAGGCAGGTGCAAGCAGGGGGGGTTGCCAGCGAAGTTAGGAGAGAGAGAGAGAGACGCGCTGGCTCTCGGCGAGAGCAGGGAAGCCATGGTGTCCAAAAAAATGGCGGCTGTTTTACGCGCACAAAAGGTTTAAGGAGAGCAAGAGGGCGCCGATAATGTTGACGGTTTTCAGCCTAACTTTTAACATGCACATACTGACAAGCATGCATTTTGTACCTGGAGAGCGCCTTCAAATGACATGGTGGCATTCTATAAACATGACAGATTACATAGCCTTTGTAATTTTTTCCCACATTTCTACCAACCAGCCCGTGCAAAAAATGCTATTTTTAGAGGGTGAACAAAAAGGGTTTTCCTTAGCTAGAGAAGTTGGGGGAAGTCAGAAAAATCACCACAGTAATGGCAGGTGAAGTCCCCAGTGGGCTTAATTCCGGTTGTAGGATGTCCCACCCATCAAGCTTCACACCTAGCCATCTTTAGTAAAACAAGCACTGGTAAATGCAGTAGGTTTCGCCTATGTGGTTCATACTAAGCTGTTTTTTGTTGCAAGTTGTAGTTTGCTGAGTAGTTGTACAATATTAGTTACAGACAGTCTGTCAAAGTTTTATGACTTGTTTATGTCAAAAAGGCAATATATTGTGCTGTTACTAGTGGTAGAATGTGGGTAAGTAATAGCAACATTTTGAAAAATGAAATGAAAGAGGGAAATAATGGAATGAATTGATGTACTATCAATATTATGTGTTTAGTGGAGTTCTGACAACTTTTGGGCCTGGTGCTACTGCACCTGCTGCACCATTCTAATCATGCCCACATTGTCTGCAAGATAACTGCATTTATGACAGTCTGTTAAGTAGTAAAATATAGCAATATTTGGTGCGTTGAGGAGTTATGACAACTTTTGGTCCCGGTGCCACTGCATGTGCTGCACTATTCAAATCATGCACCTATTGCATGTAAGGTAACTGTGCTTCTGACTGCCTGTTTAGTAGTAAAATATTGCAATATTTTGTGTTTAGCGTGTTTCCTAGAGCTTTGGGCCCCGTGTCACTGCACCGTCTGCACTATTGATATTATGGCCCTAGTGCCTGCTAGTTAACTGCACTTGTGACTGCCTATTTAGTAGTAAAACTTAGTAATAATCTGTGTTTTGTGGGGTCTCTAGAGCTTTTGGTCCCGGTGACACTGCACCTGCTGCACCATTCAAATTAAGCCAGTTTTAACTGAAAGATTGCTGCAATTGTGTCTGCCTGTATAGTAGTAAAATATAGCAGTATTAGGTGTTTAGAGGAGTTCTGACAACTGTTGGGCACGGCGCCACTGCACCTGCTGCACCATTCAAATCATTACCCCGTTGTTTGAAAGCTAACTGTGTGTTGGGACTATTTGTTTGGTAGTAAAATATAGCAACATTAGGTGTTTATTAGGGTGCCTAGTGCTTTTGGCCTGGTGCTACTGCATCTGCAGCACCATTCAAAACATGACCATATTGCCTGGTAGGTACATGCACTTGTGACTGTCTTGTTTAGTAGTAAAGGTTGGCAACAATCTGGGTTTAGTGGGTCCCTAGAGCTTTTGGCCCCATTGCCACTGCACCTGCTGCACCATTCAAATCAAGTCCCTTTTAACTGCAAGATAACTGAAATGGTGACTTTCCGAATCACTGTGAGCTGGAAGCTGCTCCAATTGCTGGGGAGAGTTGCTCCGCCACTCCAGAGAGTGAGCCTCCCCCGCCTGATGCTGTTGCATGTAAAGAGAGCAGCCTGACTTATCCGAGCAAAATTATGTGTTTAGAGGAGTTCTGACAACTTTTGGGCCAGTTGCTACTGCACCTACTGCACCATTCAATTCATGGCCTTGTTGTCTGCAAGATACCTGCACATGTTGCTGGCTGTTCAGTAGTAAAATATAGCAAAGCGCTTGTATATTAACTTTATTTTTAATACGCAATGTTTATTACAATATTTAGAATTTGATCATAATGACCAAAAAGATTCAGTTGAAAAAACCATCCCGATAATGCCTACAAAATAGAAAGAAAGGTACTGAGGCATGACTAGGAAATGCCACAAACGTTCTAAGACTAAAGTACCTGCTTTATACAACTAGGTATAAAAAGCAAGCATTCCAGCATACTGTTAGAAGCCGTCTGCCTTTTCCGTGGGAAGAGACCTTATCTTGATAGTGAATGGGGCTTAAAAAGTGTGAACAGCTTCATCAGAAACATCGTAAATTAGTGCAGCCAGGGAAAGTTAACAAACAAAAAAGTTCCACACAAAGCAAATGAACACAGTAGATCAGCCTTGGGAACTGATAAGCCCCCTTTTAAGATATATTAAATACAAGAGATTTCACAAGCACAGCGCAGGCATTGTGCAGGGGAAACCTAAAGAAAGTACTTTTTTGCACAGCCACAATTGTTTGCCCGCAGGTGATCAATTTGCTTTTGTTTTGTGCCCTCGGGTCATTTCAACAGAAGATTATTGCACTTCCCTAGTGCAATTCTACAAAAACTGGCCAATAAACAAATTATTACATATAAGGAAGCCCCCTTTTTACACTGGATATTCAGTTGATCGCCACTATGCAACAGCAGAGCCTACTGCACCATGGCCATCACAATTTCCCTCTCTGTCTAGCACACCCTCTTGTGTTGCACCTCCACGTTCCATGCATTGCCATACCACAATCCAGATTTCAAAACTGTACATGGTAGAGAGTTAGGGTAAGGGTTAGGTTTGGTGGTCAAACTAGTCTTAGGGTGTAGTAAATCTCGTCCTAGGTTTAGCATAAAGATTTAAACTAAGTTTAGGCTTAGACTGAGAGTGAGATGGGAATTTTAAGGTTACGGAAATTGTAAGGCTATTCTTGGGGTCGCAGACCGGACAGAATCCTCTGTCGGTACTGTCATTTACCATCATGTCTCGAAGCCACAAATCCAAACTACTTCAGTGGACAACAACATTGGCAACTACAAGCATTTAAGGCTAACTTCAGAAGTGAAGGTGGCTAAAAACACCAATACAGAGTGACACAGTGAGTAACACTCAATAATATTAATGCCCAAGTAGTGATTTATCTTTAGAAAATAAAATTACGTTTAGCAGGTAGGTGGTAGATAGAATAGTTAAACGTAAGCGACAAAAAAAACAGAAGGTGCTAGCAATTTCTGGGCCTCAGTGACAACTCCACACATGATTATTAATCCTGAGATTGAGGTGCTGCTGACATTGGCGCTAAGGCCAAAGTAAACCTGTGGGTATGGATATGAGTTGAATTAGTCTTAGAAAGACCACAAGTCTCTAATTCCTGCCACACATTTTTGTCTCCCATCAAACACCCTAGGCTGTGAGCAAGGGAGACAGATGTAGGGGACTGTGTACACAAATTTGGTCCTGAATGAGCCCTCGGTACCGGAGTGGGAAAATCAGTGGGCTTACACCTTGGTAGGTGTGTTTCCAGTAGACCAGGACAAAAATATATGGTGTCACACGAAAACCTACTAATCCAAACACCCACTAAGTAAAGATCCCCCTCTGTAAATCCAATTAGCCTCCCCTGACAATCTGTTGACAAATTCTATAGTGTCCCTCATTCTAGTCGCTGGTGTAGCGGAAAGAACACAGAGGCATATTATCAAGGGATTTATCTCTGCTTTTTTGGCTTTAAAAGCCAAGAAAGCGGAGATAAAATTATCTCCCTATCAGCAACAGGGTGCTAACACGCAAATTTGCATGTTAGCACCCTTTTTCTCTACGCTTCCCCTTGCATCTCTAATGAGATGCAAAGGGTGCGTTCCAGAGAAAAATAATAGGAGAAATGTTGTTAAGCGACATTTCTCCTATTATCAAGGATTTCGCTAACCCTGTTAGTGATAAAAAAAGCAGCGCTAACCGCGGTTAGCGCTGCTTTTTTTACACCTGGTATTTTCCTGACTTAGCCATGATATCCTATGGAAGGTGGATATCATGGCTAAGCTTGTGAGCCCCTATTATCAAGCTAACACCAAACTTCGAGAGATTATCGTTGGTTTTCCAGCGATAATCTCTCATTTGGCAGTTAGCGCGAGGATATTTATCACTTCTGAGATAAACCTTGCTAATAGCAAGTTATCTCTGCGATAATTTCCGGCGATGCTTAGCGTTAAAAAATGTGTTGCTAAGCCTCGTTAGCGATAAATATCGCTAATCGTTGGTAATATGCCCCACAGTTCCCATTCTACTGGAGTTCAGGCAGCAACTAAGGGCATAATTAGTTCTTATCCTTTTCAATGATACCAATGAAGTAGTGGGTTAGTCCTCACTATAGAGTCCCAAGAGGAAATGTATGTGTGCTGAAGCCTGTATTTAAAAAGCCATTGAATGCAGTCAAACTTTTCTTATGGTGCATGTACGCAAATAGTCTTCTCTCTCTAGCTCACACACACACACACACACACCAACCCCCACCAGAGTATGACAAGATCATTCGTCTTAGTAGTGTATTGTTGTGGATGACACACAGATATCCGCCACACACATGCATGACAAAATGAAGGCAAGGAGCTCCAGCTCTGTGGATCAGCCAACACTTTGCTCTAGTGAGTCCCAATAGCCAGTCTGACTTCAAGGCAAGGACACAGGTGTAATTATCTGGCCTCTTAGAATAGAATTACACTGCCAGCAATGCCTAAGGGGACCGTAGTTACCATCACTAAGAGAGGAAGCCCACTTTGGGAGTCCTCAGAAGACAGCTCTGAGAACCTCCAGAAGTTGGAACCAAAAAATACATGGAGCACTTCCAATAAACTTGTGATAGCAGAGCTCACTGAAGGAAAAGCGCGTTTTTTAAAACTTTATTTACCAGTTTCATAATAATTACATTCAGTACATGGTTACTCACTGAGATTTAGCAATTTAACAAAGCATGCTGCAGAATGGAAAACAATTACATGTCTAACAATTCCTGCCCACCCCCGATCCTCTCCAACCCCACACAGCTCATACAGTTTATATATTTAAGTACACAACATCTGCCCTTTCTCAAATTAGGACACTTCATCTGAAGTGCTCTCCCTCCCCTCCCCATTCTGTCAAAAATAACATAAAACACACCAGGATGCAGTGTCTGGAACATTTACCTCACTCCAGTGGGAACGATCCCATCCGGTTGTTGCGCAGCAGGAGTTGCCCTAAGTACAAGCAAATAACTCCTAAGGGACCCCCAGACATCTCTCGGCCGAGAGGCCGGAGGTTGAGTGTTAGCGTATAGTTCACTGTTCGTGTTGCAATATGTTAAACTTTTGAGCCAGCCTTTTACTATTGGGAACGTTTTGCAGCCCCATTTAAGAGCTATCTCCCTCTTTGCCAGCAGCAAAACGATTGCCGTAAATTTACGAACCCCTTTTGGGAAACCACACACGTAACCCAAAAGCGCAGTCTCAGGTGTGGGTGCTATCTCCAGACTTGTAATTTCCCCAATTACTCTGTACACTTCTCGCCAATAGGTTTTAATTTTAACACAGTTCCAGGCAAGATGTCCAAAGTCAGCGTGTGGGGCCCCGCATTTCAAAAGTTATGCAGCCTGCTACGGTCAATAGTGTGCATTTTCTCAGGTGTCATGTAAATACTCAACAAAAATTTAAAGTGTATCAATTTATGTTGGCTATTCAGGGAGACCTCTTTAGGTGGTGTACAACAAAAGGACCATTAAGAACCAAGAATGGGGTGCCCTAGAACATTTGGGAATAAGGTGCTCTCCCCCAGGCCTCCCAATCACTGTGGACAGTAGGGTAAAGGACTTGGGCTCTAAGGGGAACCCAGAGATCCCCGTTCTTAGAGCACAGCGAACCCGGATTAGGATAAAGTGGTCCATAAAAGATGCCTCACTAAATCTCCCCTCCTCTGTACTAGAGAAGACATGGACCCCAGTGAATAAGTCCACAATTTTACTTATGTCACATTTGCTAAGTGTGCGTTGTACCAGTTTCTCCTCTATAATGGGTATCCAGGGGTTATTTGAGATTGGAATCTCAGGAGAGTAACTTCTGCCAGGTCCAAATGGTAGTTGACACTGTTTGAATATAACAGGGGTCTCTAGGGAATCCCCGTGGCAGCACCGTATTCAGAGAGGCCGGCAAGACTAAATCTGCCTCTGGTCTAATGTAGGGAATCTGGGCATCAAGGTGGTACCAGGAATGCACGTAACTGCATTACACAACCAATAATATAATTGAAGATTTTGAACACTGAATCCCCCTCTGTCATACCGTAGAGTCATGACATCTCATCTAACCCTGGGTCTCCTGTCTCCCCAGACCAACCTAATGAGATGAGAACGCTGAGTGGGAAAGATCTATTGGGGAGCGGGATGGGAATGTTGTTAAATAGATACAAATATGTTGGGTGGACAATCATTCTAATCAGCGCAACACAGTCCTCAAACGAGAGAGGAAGTTACAGCAATCTTTCCACTTGTAGTTCTAATGTATGCATAGCTGCGCCGTAGTTCAAATGGATTATTTGTTCTGCTTCCTTATGGATACATATTCCCAGATATTTGGCCGAGTCCTCACACCACTCAAGAGGAAATTCACAGCTCAATTTTGTGGTACACCTGTTAAGGGGGAATACCACTGATTTGCTCCAATTTATGCCCAGGCCAGAAAACTGGGCAAACCGTATAATCTCTCTGATAAGAGGTTCTAGGTTCTCCTCAGGTGTCCAGACGTAAAGGATGATATCGTCCGCATATTACGAAATAAGGAGAGGTCCCGTTCTGAACTAGAGTCCTCCATGCAGATGTCTTTCCTGGAAATATCTTGAACATAATATAAAATAACAAGCATTGGCATAGGTACCGTACAAGTGTTTAGCCAGAGCTATTGGCTCTGCCAATGTCTTTAAGATACATTGTAGAGCAGCATGGCTGTTGTGCAGCATGTCGAAAAGATATGATAAAAAAGTGTTCAATGCATTTCTGTTACCTTATATATATGGCCAAGAAGACATTTATACAACTGAATGACCCTATTTAAAAAAACAGTAGTAACATGAAAAGGTCAAGTTTTTTGTCCTTGCAATGCTACCAACTTCTTCCTGCCTGTTCTAATGCTTGTGTGTCCTAGCTTATTTTGTTGTGGAGGAGGGGGAATAAACTGGAGCGAGGAGGTTGGAAAATAGTACCCTAATTACAGCATGAGCAACAGGCTGACATTAGGGAAGAATCCACCAATACCAGATACCGAGGGCAGACTGAGGCGGTGTCGAGGGATGCAGAGATGGTAATGGGTGGTGGTGTACTGGTGCAGAGGTGATGCGGAGTGATAATAGGATGGTGGTGCTGCACTGGTGCTCAGGTGGTGCTGTGGTGATGCTGCGCTGATGCTGAAGTGGTGTTGAGGTGGTACTGTGCTGATGTGGGGCTATGCTGGTGCACTAATGCGGAGGTGGTACAGTGCCGAGAAGGTGCTGTGCTGAGGTTGAGGAGGTGCTGCACTGATGAGGAAATTGTTCTGTGCTGATACTGAGATGGTGCAGTGCTGATGCTGAGGTGGTGCTCAGGTGATAATGAGGTGGCACGAGTCATGCTGAGGTGGTGGTGCTGCACTGGTGCTCAGGTAGTGCGAAGTTTGAGCTGTGCAGAGGTGATGCGCTAATGCTGAGATGGTGCTGCACCAATGCTGAATTGCTGTTGAGGTGTGACTGAGCTGGTGCGGAGGTGGGACTGTGCTGGTGATGGTGCACTAATGCAGAGGTTGTGCTTTTCTGAGATGATGCTGTGGTTAAGGTGGTGCCGAGCTGGTGCTGCACTAGTGATGGTGCACTGATGAGGAGGTGGTCCTGTGCTGATGAGGAGATGGTACTCTGGTGATGCCGAGTGATAAAGTGCTGCTGAGGTGGTGCCAAGTGATGCTTAGGTGATGGTGCAGCGCTTGTGCTCAGGTGGTGCCGAGTGATGCTGAGGTGATGTTGCGCTGATGCGGATGCCCACCTTGAAATACATTAGTTCAGAGTGTACTATGTAAACAAATCTCTTACTTCTGGTTCAGTGTATGCTAATATTGTTCCATCTATAACACAGGGTGCATCCAGGGGCAACAGGACAACTACCTTTTCTCAGGGGTTGCTAATAACTTAATAGTCAGGGCTAGGGCAGCTGATGAATGTTTCCAATTTCATCTTTAGAAAACTATCACTTCTAACAATTGTCACTAAATTCAGTAATGAAATGTACAATAATAAACTGAAACTTCCAGTGTTTAAGAAACACATTTTCAGTCAGTCAGTCAAAAAACACTTTATTCGATTAATTAAAATCATAAAAGCAGATAGAACAATTCATTCCTCCACATTTTAAATGCCTTTATTATATTGTATGCTACATTTGTTGCATAATTTACGTGCCAAATACATTAATGACTTGACTCATGCTTTGACTCTTACAACCAACCCCTAGCCCTGGCTCAGCTCTTAATTTGATGGCTTGCCCACCTCTTGTCTAGGGACACCAAGGTTATTGAAGATTTACTGCTCACTGCCCCCTTTGCACTGCATACTCCTCCCTCACAGGATGTTCCTACATGCCTGTACGTTCAGATTTGTAATATCGTTTTTAGGTCTCGTGACCTACAATGCGCGCAAGCGCATTGAGGGATCGAGAATTCAAGTGCTCGATCGTCTAGTGAAACCACTGCGGTTTCTTCACAGTGCATGTGAGGTCACGTGGCCACAAAAGCGGGTAACGTGACCACACAAGCACGCGCATCTCCCTAATCCGCCTGCCTCCCCTCGCTCGAATTCACGCCCCAGGCTCTCCCACCCCCATCTGGCTTCCCTCCGCGCACATAAAACATCTCGCGCGATGGCTGTAAAATGCTGGTCAGCATTACTACAGAGCTGCGGTCACAGGGCATTGTGCACCTTGTTTGGGTTGGTGCCTTTCCCC
This sequence comes from Lissotriton helveticus, assembly GCF_964261635.1. NCBI lineage: Eukaryota > Metazoa > Chordata > Amphibia > Caudata > Salamandridae > Lissotriton > Lissotriton helveticus. The sequence goes on from NC_136070.1 coordinate 710,210,698, forward strand.
GTCCCTCGTTGCTGCTTCCGATGCTGCTTCCGATAGTCACCCTTTCTCTGCCTCCTTCCTCTGTTAGTCTTCTCGTCCTCTGCCTTTCTCCCTCGTCCAAGTCGGAAGGGAAAGGTTCGGGTCCTGTGTCTGTACTGGCTTGGACCACTCAAATATACTAAACAAAGAAGATGCCAGACAGATTTTATTTTTTCATTTTTTGTTCCCACTCAGTCAAAATGTACTGGAGGGTAGTCTATTTTATTTTAGTTTTTGATTTTTTAGAAAAACATTCCTCACTTTAAAAATATGTCATCAGAAACAGTCGTCAAACAGTGAAAGAATTACATATAAACAACAGATTGCAATACTGTGCAATAATACACTGTGCAAGTGCTCAAAGAAAATATGTGTAAATTGATACAGGCAACACAAAACAATACACAATCATATACCTAACGATACATTCTCATTAGGAACCAGTCCTTTCTATTGGGTACAGAAGACAAGCGGGCCTCGAGTTACAAGGAAATGCCTGCCTGTCTTACTAGAGCCTGGGATCAAAAAAACAAATATGGGGGTTGCACAACTAGGGAACACACAATGTGGATTTGAACAGCCCTAATGGTACCCTTATTATTTTTCCAAGGCTCAAGGTCAACGCGTTTCGAACCACCACGTTAGTATGGGTTCTCCTCAGGACACCCACTGGGCGAAAGCCAAAACTAAAAATGATAATAAGACAAAGTAGTGTAAGTGTGGTGACCAATGGTGAGACTGGGTTGCATATAACAGACTCACGACTCAGATATCAAAGAGTATTTGAAAGGTACCTTGAAGTGACATAGTATGTCACTCGTAAATAGTTGCAATGTTGCTCGAGTAGATGTAGCTCAAATGGAGGTAGCAGTGCAATCGGGGGTCTCTCGTGTGTCGTATTTCTATAACCAGACACAGGTGAGCATCAGAAAAAAGTCATATGTCGAATAATTTAAAAAGTGTGGACAATATGCACGGGAGCCTACATTAATGGAATGACGTATGTACTGCGAAGGAAAGTCAGGCGCGGTCCCCCGATAATTAACAGGACCAGACTGGGCTTGGGCCAACCTACAAGGAAGATTGGAGTGCTCGTTATCACTCTGAGTCATTACACGGGAGTCATACGGTGCTGTGTGCTGAGAGCGGCTAAAACACTCACCGTAAAGGTGGCGGCCAGCACACGAGCCCAGAAGTCCCTCTATTAGCGTCCGCTGGTATTGTTCAACCAAAGTTAGTAATCCTGCAAGAATCAAGGACCAGAGTTTTAATACACATGTAACCTCCTGGTTCTTGCAAGGCGCTTCACGCGGAGAGAGGGAACTGGCACTTACCAACTGATGACGAGCAGTCAGAGCGATCTGTTCGTTGCACTCGATAGCAGCGTCCAGCTTAGGAAAGCCGCGCGCAATGAGTTTAAAGTTAAAGGGACCGCGCTGGGTTGGGTCACATGGGTGTCCGGGGCTGCTGGGACATGTAGTCCACAGTGCCGGGCGGTTAAACCTCGGAGTTAGATGTCAAAGACATGACGCGGAAAGCCTGGTGAGGGGCTAAAGAGGACCTTGCACTGCAACACTCCATTTAATTATTGCCATATACTCTCTCAAAACGCAACGAGACACGCCAGAACCGAACACTTCACGGACAGCATTGCTAGTGGGGAAATGAGTTAGAAGGCACAAAGAATCTACAAGTTGTTTATTTCAGACAGATCGTTCAATCCGGAGTGGGCTGTGTCAAACTTAAGTATTAGATATGCTTCCCTCTGAGACAGGCGGAGGTCGGGATCGCCTCCTCCCCCTGCTCTGATCACTGAGAGCACAGTCCATTTCAAATCGTCTGCTTTGTGATTTTGCTGCTGAAAATGAGCCACCAACGGAGCTGACAGAACTTTGTTGTTAATTCTGGACCGGTGTTGAATGATCCGTTGTCTGACTTCTTGGGTTGTTTTTCCAATGTACACCTTTTGACAGGGACATTGGATGGCATACACCACATACTTGGTTTTACAATTGGTGTGTTCTTCGTGCTGCCAAAATTTCTTTCCGTCAGAAAACAAAGAACCTTCAACTGTGAGGTTGCACACTGAACAGGTGCCGCATTTTCTGTGACCCTTCACAGGAGTAGCACCGAAGATCGTGCTCTGAGTGTCACGCTTCTTTTGTGGTCTTGTTGATGTAATCAACTGTCCTATGCTGCGATTCTTTTTTAGTGCAAAAAGAGGTGATCCCACATCCGGGAGAACTTCTTCTACTAGGTGCCAAGCGTTACGGATAATTTTCTGCAGTGGGTGGGTGTGGGGTCCAAATGTGGATACACAAACCATCCGCTGAATAGGTGGCTTAGATCTTTTTTCTAGCAGATGCTCTCTTGGTGTCCACCTGGCTCTCTTCATGGAGTGTTTGAGAAGCTTTTTGGGGTAACCTCTGTCATGTAATTTTTTAACCAGGGCTTGGCCGTGGATGTTGAACTCTTGGATTCTGGAACAATTCCTTCTGACCCTAAGAAATTGTCCATAGGGAAGGTTGTTCTTAAGGCTCCGAGAGTGGTAGCTTTTAAAATGCAGGGCGTTGTTTTTGTCCGTCTGTTTTTGGTATAGAGTGCAAACCAATCCGTCCGTAGTAGCCTTGACTTCCACATCTAGAAACGGTAAATATTTGGAGTCATAGGTGAGGCTGAACTTGATGTCAGGGCTCCGGTTGTTCAGCCAAACATGAAACGATTCCAATGATTCTATTGATCCGTTCCAGATGCACCAAACGTCATCAATATATCGCAGCCATTGCTGGATATGTGACTTGTACGGATTATTGTTGTAAACGAACCTCTATCGTATTGCCCCATATAAAGAATCGCCATTTCAGGAGCAAACGGACAGCCCATTGCTGAGCCTTTTATCTGCAGGAAAAGCTCATCCTCGAATACAAAATAATTTCTCTTCAACGCAAGTCCAGCGAAGGCTAAAAGTAGCTCAGTGGGGACCCGGTGTGGTCTTGGCCTCTTTTCCAAATATATTTCCAGAACATCGAGTCCATCTTGCTGCGGGATCTGCGTATACAAAGACGCAACGTCCATCGTCACCATCAACTGCTGAGAAGGATCGAAGTGTAGCGTTTCTACTTTGTTGATGAAGTCCATTGTGTCCCGCAGGTATGATGGTACTTGGACTACTAGCGGTTTAAGAAAGACGTCCACAAATTTGGAAATAGGCTCCAGGACGGAGTCGCACCCAGACACTATGGGGCGGCCAGGAGGTGTCTTAGCATCTTTATGGCCTTTGGGTAAGAAGTACAGGTGTGGCACCCTAGGGTACTTCTTAATTAGATACTCTGCTTCCTTGGGGCCAAGTATTTTATTCTCTCTGGCGTCATGGACAAGTTGCTTGACTTCCTGTGATATTTGGCTTGTAGGGTCCTGTGTGATGGGACGGTACCATTCTCGATTGTATACATGGCTTCTTTCTTCCGTTCTGTACAACTCCTTGGACCAGAGGACCACTGCACCGCCCTTATCAGCTGGTCTGATGATTGCGTCCTGTTGATTCTTCAACTCATGAATAGCTTCTTTTTGTTCCTTTGTAAGATTTGATGGTACATAGGGACGTTTCTTCTCCAGTGCGTTCAGTGATGACATAACTGCACGTTCAAATGCGATAATGTTTTTCGAGGTGTTATGATTGGGAGGGCAAAAAGATGACTTGTTCCTCAGTCCCGAAGCTTCAGTTTGGAGTTGATCAGGAGAGTCCCGGAAGAACCACCTAAGACGAACCTTCCTGAAGAATTCCATCATTTCTAATTTGATTTTAGTGAAGTCCATGAATGTGCCTGGTAATCAATCAATCAATCCAGTCATTTATAGAGCGCACTACTCACCCGTTGGGTCTCAAGGCGCTACAAATGGCACAAATGAAAGTCCCAGTTCCAGGACCTCCTTTTCAGCGCTAGATAACACTTTGTTAGAAAGGTTAATGATGGAAGATTTAGTTAGGACTTGTAGTGTTGTTTCCGTGTTGTCATTTCCCATTGGGGCTTGAGCCTGGTTCTCTTCTGTTGCTGGCCCTGTCCTAAAAAAGGTCTTTTTGTGGTATTTCTATTGGAGGGACCTTCACCAGCATCCGAATCTCCAGTGGATTCAGAAGAGGATGTCTCGGAAAATGTGGAAAACTTCTTCCTAGATCTACCTTGGTAAGTGTTCAAAAACCTGGTGGAATCTTGACGCGTGTAAAAATCGTCTTTGAGGTACGGATAAACCACTTCAAGACTAAAATTCTTCAGATCTTTTTCAAACTTGGTTGTCTTGAAATTAATGGTATGATCTTTAAAGGTAGCCAATTCTTTTTCTATTTTTTTCCAACAATTGTTTGGCTTCTGTATCCGTGTGGTTGTCTTTGATAGCTTGGAGCTGTTCCTCAATTTCCTCCTCTTCTTTTTTGCAGATTCTCTGTGCCGTCTCAATGGTATGAACCATCAAATCCCTGCTGCATTTAGTACTAATGCAGCTGAATCCCTTTCTGTATACTGGGTCATCAGTAAATATGACAGGAATTTTTTTTATCTGTAAGCCCCAGGGGATAACCCCGGCTTTTAGACTGGCAAGTAAAAAGTGTCCGTGTAGTTCGGTTCTCACGTGTTTCTTTTGTAATCTTATAAGTTTGTCTGAAACATTAAGCTGTTTTGCTGTATTACTCAATTTGACAGATGAAAAGAGTGTGGAGTCTGAAAGGAGTTTCTGAATATGATCCTCACTGAAGGACAACGTATCTCTTTCAGACTTACTAGTAGCTCAGGATCCAATGGGCCTGAGTCCAATTAATGGAATAGGGCTGCACACAACATTATACGTGTGAAAACCTTGCGAGCATGCGCCCGCTCAACAAACAAGTCGGAAGGGAAAGGTTCGGGTCCTGTGTCTGTACTGGCTTGGACCACTCAAATATACTAAACAAAGAAGATGCCAGACAGATTTTATTTTTTCATTTTTTGTTCCCACTCAGTCAAAATGTACTGGAGGGTAGTCTATTTTATTTTAGTTTTTGATTTTTTAGAAAAACATTCCTCACTTTAAAAATATGTCATCAGAAACAGTGGTCAAACAGTGAAAGAATTACATATAAACAACAGATGTGCAATACTGTGCAATAATACACTGTACAAGTGCTCAAAGAAAATATGTGTAAATTGATACAGGCAACACAAAACAATACACAATCATATACCTAACGATACATTCTCATTAGGAACCAGTCCTTTCTATTGGGTACAGAAGACAAGCGGGCCTCGAGTTACAAGGAAATGCCTGCCTGTCTTACTAGAGCCTGGGATCAAAAAAACAAATATGGGGGTTGCACAACTAGGGAACACACAATGTGGATTTGAACAGCCCTAGTGGCACCCTTATTATTTTTCCAAGGCTCAAGGTCAACGCGCTTCGAACCACCACGTTAGTATGGGTTCTCCTCAGGACACGGACTGGGCGAAAGCCAAAACTAAAAATGATAATAAGACAAAGTAGTGTAAGTGTGGTGACCAATGGTGAGACTGGGTTGCATATAACAGACTCACGACTCAGATATCAAAGAGTATTTGAAAGGTACCTTGAAGTGACATAGTATGTCACTCGTAAATAGTTGCAATGTTGCTCGAGTAGATGTAGCTCAAATGGAGGTAGCAGTGCAATCGGGGGTCTCTTGTGTGTCGTATTTCTATAACCAGACACAGGTGAGCATCAGAAAAAAGTCATATGTCGAATAATTTAAAAAGTGTGGACAATATGCACGGGAGCCTACCTTAATGGAATGACGTATGTACTGCGAAGGAAAGTCAGGCGCGGTCCCCCGATAATTAACAGGACCAGACTGGGCTTGGGCCAACCTACAAGGAAGATTGGAGTGCTCGTTATCACTCTGAGTCATTACACGGGAGTCATACGGTGCTGTGTGCTGAGAGCGGCTAAAACACTCACCGTAAAGGTGGCGGCCAGCACACGAGCCCAGAAGTCCCTCTATTAGCGTCCGCTGGTATTGTTCAACCAAAGTTAGTAATCCTGCAAGAATCAAGGACCAGAGTTTTAATACACATGTAACCTCCTGGTTCTTGCAAGGCGCTTCACGCGGAGAGAGGGAACTGGCACTTACCAACTGATGACGAGCAGTCAGAGCGATCTGTTCGTTGCACTCGATAGCAGCGTCCAGCTTAGGAAAGCCGCGCGCAATGAGTTTAAAGTTAAAGGGACGCTGGGTTGGGTCACATGGGTGTCCGGGGCTGCTGGGACATGTAGTCCACAGTGCCGGGCGGTTAAACCTCGGAGTTAGATGTCAAAGACATGACGCGGAAAGCCTGGTGAGGGGCTAAAGAGGACCTTGCACTGCAACACTCCATTTAATTATTGCCATATACTCTCTCAAAACGCAACGAGACACGCCAGAACCGAACACTTCACGGACAGCATTGCTAGTGGGGAAATGAGTTAGAAGGCACAAAGAATCTACAAGTTGTTTATTTCAGACAGATCGTTCAATCCGGAGTGGGCTGTGTCAAACTTAACTATTAGATATGCTTCCCTCTGAGACAGGCGGAGGTCGGGATCGCCTCCTCCCCCTGCTCTGATCACTGAGAGCACAGTCCATTTCAGGCAGAGAAAGTCACCCTTTCTCTGCCTCCTTCCTCTCTTAGTCTTCTCGTCCTCTGCCTTTCTCCCTCGTCCTGCAGTCCGTCTGCTTCTCCAGGTCTCGTCTCGCACATATTATTCTTTCACTTCAGCCGTATTTCTCCTCCGTTCTAGGGACCTGCCTCCTTTGCTTTCGGATATTTATTACCCACCCCCCTCTTCGCCCCCTACCTCCAGCATTTCCTCACTCCTGCCATTTTCCCATTCGATGCAGAAGTAGAAAACACCTTAGCACTCACAAACCAACACTGCAGCACCAACTACTGTCACCTATACTTCTGCCACATGAACAACCCTGACACATGTGCTATATATATTTTTTTTAAATCTGAATTAGAAAGACGAGTGTTTGACGATGGCGCAGCACTCATCCACATAGTTTCTCGTGAGCTGGTTCCTCACTCTCATGCTGGCTCGCGCCAGGCCCCAAACTCTCCTCTGCATTAGGCGAGTGTGTTCTAGTCCCCTCGACTCTCCTCTGATATTAGATTAAGAGACTCCTTTCCATTCTATCTAGCCTGCCTGGCGTGAAGGCCTTCTAGCGTTTTGAGCAATAAAAGGAGAGCACCTTTCATTTGCCTTCTGATATTCGGCTGACTTTTCTTCCAGCAGAACAGCCTTTCAGAGCCACCGGCCTTCATTTACGAGCAAGTCCACCTCTGCTATTGCGTTTCATTGATTGATAGTAGCAGACATTCCCAAGAGTGACAGGCGCACGAAAAGACAGTGAGAGCACAATTAGGGTACACGTGCATCACTCACCCTGTCCGATGTACATGAAGTGACTCAGTCGCTTGCAGCACCCCCGCTCTGCGTACAGGTTCCTTCGCTCGTTCGGCCGGCTCACTACTCCTGCGTCTGAGGAAGCACAGAGAATACACACGTTATACAGTGCCTGCAATTAACCATAGAGAGGGATAGCTCAGAGGGTTGGGCAAGCGCAGAAGAGAGATGCAAAATTGTGCAGGGACAACTCTGCTACTGAGAAGAGAAAAGGATGCTCGTCTGTCGGACGCATACTAAATAAAATATTCCATTTGTGGCGTGGGCTGGACAGCTCCTCCGAGCTTTGGAATGGAGCCGAGAAAAGTGTTTACTACATCTCAACCAGGTGAAATAAATGCGTTAAAAGGTGGCACGCCCATTCTGGCGTAGGGGGTAGGTGGCTTTGCAATTGCCTCCCTTTATCAGATATGGACGACATCCCAACTGTGGGATCGGGTCATGGTAAAGCGTTTCTAAGGGCCCGAGACAGGAGCTACAGGAAACCAAAACGACACAAAAACACAGCAAAGACGGGGCAGGATCCTTTGCAAAGCGCCTAGACACGTGCATTCACAGCACTTTCCGCTAAAAACAGATCAGTGAGTTAAGGAAACGTATCCAGCTCACCTGCCCTATGGGCTGTCACACTTTTAGACCCTTGCCCCTGAAATGCATGCACCTCCCCAGCCCTACGGGCCTGCGCACATCGCCAGATCCAGCATGCACCACGCGCAGGGAGATTCTGCACTTACCGGCAAAGCTGAGGCAGGAGAACAAGCATTCCATGAACACCCCGAGAAGCAGCAGCGACAGGCACCCCACATCCATGGCCTACGGTGGGCGGACAGTGAATGCGCCCCTCGCGTGCCCCCTCCCAATATATGAGCCCTGGGCCCATACCAGGGGGCGGCCTGCTTGGACGGGGCTGCCAAGTGTTCGCCAACAGGCCCAGGGACCATAGCACAACACAAAGGGGTGTCAGGCCCCCCCAACTAATTGCATTTCAACACGGAGCCGTCCCGGCGACCGCGCTCCCCGGAGACACTTCAAAGAGCAGGCGGTGAATGGAGGGCCCGTCTCCCCAGGTACGGGGGGCAGGGCCGGCCTGTGTGGACTCTCCCGGCAGGGGCTGTTTGTTCTGGGCACCCCGTCCAAACTAATTAACCTCTAAGTAGCTTTTGTGTCACTTTAAACCGGGTTAATTGGCAAGGAACAAAGGCATTTAGAGCCATTCACAGAAGTCAATTGTTTTTGAGCTCATGAAACTTTTTTCCAGACCTTTAAAGTTCAGAAGCACAGAAGGCAGATTCAGAGTGCAGATTCAGAGTGCAGATTCAGAGTGCAGATTCAGAGTGCAGATTCAGGGTGCAGATTCAGGGTGCAGATTCAGGGTGCAGATTGTGGGTGCAGATTCAGAGTGCAGATTGTGGGTGCAGATTCAGAGTGCAGATTGTGGGTGCAGATTCAGAGTGCAGATTGTGGGTGCAGATTGTGGGTGCAGAGTGCATATTGTGGGTGCAGAGTGCAGATTGTGAGTGCAGAGTGCAGATTGTGAGTGCAGATTGTGAGTGCAGATTGTGAGTGCAGATTCAGAGTGCAGATTCAGAGTGCAGATTCAGAGTGCAGATTGTGGGTGCAGAGTGCAGATTGTGAGTGCAGAGTGCAGATTGTGAGTGCAGATTGTGAGTGCAGAGTGCAGATTGTGAGTGCAGATTCAGAGTGCAGAGTGCAGATTCAGAGTGCAGATTCAGAGTGCAGATTCAGAGTGCAGAGTGCAGATTCAGAGTGCAGATTCAGAGTGCAGAGTGCAGATTCAGAGTGCAGATTCAGAGTGCAGAGTGCCGATTCAGAGTGCAGAGTGCAGATTCAGAGTGCAGATTCAGAGTGCAGATTCAGAGTGCAGAGTGCAGATTCAGAGTGCAGAGTGCAGATTCAGAGTGCAGATTCAGAGTGCAGAGTGCAGAGTGCAGATTCAGAGTGCAGATTCAGAGTGCAGAGTGCAGAGTGCAGATTCAGAGTGCGGATTCAGAGTGCAGAGTGCAGATTCAGAGTGCAGAGTGCAGATTCAGAGTGCAGAGTGCAGATTCAGAGTGCAGATTCAGAGTGCAGAGTGCAGATTCAGAGTGCAGAGTACAGATTCAGAGTGCAGATTCAGAGTGCAGATTCAGAGTGCAGATTTCAGATTCAGAGTGCAGATTTCAGATTCAGAGTGCAGATTCAGAGTGCAGTTGCAGAGTGCAGTTGCAGAGAGAACTCAGCAGCACCACCACAGCATCACTCACACCACCACAGCATCACTCAGCACCACCACAGCATCACTCAGCACCACCACAGCATCACTCAGCACCACCACAGCATTACTCAGCACCACCACAGCACCACTCAATGCAATCCCAGCATCACTCAGCACCACCACAGCATCACTCAGCGCCACCACAACATCACTCAGCGCCACCACAACATCACTCAGCGCAATACCAGCATCACTCAGCACCACCACAGCATCACTCAGTGCCACCACAACATCACTCAGCGCCACCACAACATCACTCAGCGCCACCACAACATCACTCAGCGCCACCACAACCTCACTCAGCGCAATTCCAGCATCACTCAGCACCACCACAGCATCACTCAGCGCTACCACAACATCACTCAGCACCACCACAACATCACTCCGTGCCATCACAACATCACTCCGCGACATCACAGCATCAATCTGTGCAACCATTCAACAACAACTGGTTCAATTATGTTCTCTCAATGTTTCAAGCTTCATTACAACTGTCACAAAAAGATGTTATTTCACTTCTGTTCTTGGATTTTCATCACAATAAAATACACTGAACATAATCTTCACAAACGTTATTTACAAAAGTTTAAGCTATTGCCAATATAAATTACAATCACTTTTATTTAAGTATTAATTATTTTAAAAAATTAAAAGCCGTTGCTATTTGTAATATCAATACACCTAAGTCACGTAATTACAAAACATGTTGCATTACAAATGCTATAGTCGTCACATGTGCGAAAGTTATAACTATTGGCATTGAAAATGACAAAGCTATTAATTTAGCTATTTTCAAAATCAACACATAAATAAAAAAATTGTCATTTACAAGACGAATAGCTCAAACTTTCATAATGCGAGACCTATTGCATTGCAAATGCTTGTTTCAATAGTCACTGCTGGCCGGCCTGCCTCCATAACATTATTCTAATTGAATTTATATAGCACTTACTACCCCCTGACGAGGTGTTGAAGCGCTTTTCAGTGAGTAGCACGTACTTTGTTAAATAATGTAAGAAATATATTTATGGAACAGCATAATTACAAATCCACCTATTGCTTCATTTGGATTATTGATACTGAACTGATTAGACCAAATTAAACTCTTCAAAAACAAAGAAACAGAGGAGAGCTAACATGACGGCGAAAGGTTCAGTGTCAGAAATCTTGTGAAGAGAGGGGAAAAACAAATTCTGTATAGTCTTGAATGTGGGGAGGAGGGTATGGATATAACACGAGAATTAATAATGGTGCAATTTTATATAGCTGTTCACAACACATTTCTGCGTTCGTAGGCACTGTTACTGGCGAAACCTCAAACATTTATATTGCAGTCCTCGGTTTACTACCTTAGAAAGATGGGAGGTGTTGTTTCCTATTTCCAAAATTGTAATTTGTGATCTGCAAATCACAGCAGACACCAGCGGCAAGCCTTAAAGCAGAACAGCCATCTATGGTACAGGAGGCGATCATATGCCATTGTGTGAGTGTTGAAGAGCAATGGCTAAACAGAACAGCATGGAAGAAAGTCTGAAGCACACAAGGAAGTCTCTCCCAAACAAGCATTTGCAATGCAATAGGTCTCGCATTATGAAAGTTTGAGTTATTGGTCTTGTAAATGACAATTTTTTTATTTATGTGTTGATTTTGAAAATAGCTAAATTAATAGCTTTGTCATTTTCAATGCCAATAGTTATAACTTTCGCACATGTGACGACTATAGCATTTGTAATGCAACATGTTTTGTATTTACGTGACTTAGATGTATTGATATTACAAATAGCAACGGCTTTTAAATTTTTTAAATAATTAATACTTAAATAAAAGTGATTGTAATTTATATTGGCAATAGCTTGAACTTTTGTAAATAACGTTTGTGAAGATTATGTTCAGTGTATTTTATTGTGATGAAAATCCAAGAACAGAAGTGAAATAACATCTTTTTGTGACATTTGTAATAAAGCTTGAAACATTGAGAGAACATAATTGAACCAGTTGTTGTTGAATGGTTGCACGGATTGATGCTGTGATGTCGCGGAGTGATGCTGTGGTGGTGCTGAGTGATGCTGGGATTGCGCTGAGTGGTGCTGTGGTGGTGCTGAGTGATGCTGGGATTGCGCTGTGTGGTGCTGTGGTGGTGCTGAGTGATGCTGTGGTGGTGCTGAGTGATGCTGTGGTGGTGCTGAGTGATGCTGTGGTGGTGCTGAGTGATGCTGTGGTGGTGCTGAGTGATGCTGTGGTGGCGCTGAGTGATGCTGTGGTGCTGCTGAGTGATGCTGTGGTGGTGCTGCTGAGTTCTCTCTGCAACTGCACTCTGCAACTGCACTCTGAATCTGCACTCTGAATCTGCACTCTGAATCTGCACTCTGAATCTGCACTCTGCACTCTGAATCTGCACTCTGAATCTGCACTCTGAATCTGAATCTGCAATCTGAATCTGCACTCTGAATCTGCACTCTGCACTCTGAATCTGCACTCTGAATCTGCACTCTGCACTCTGAATCTGCACTCTGAATCTGCACTCTGCACTCTGAATCTGCACTCTGAATCTGCACTCTGCACTCTGCACTCTGCACTCTGAATCTGCACTCTGCACTCTGCACTCTGAATCTGCACTCTGCACTCTGAATCTGCACTCTGCACTCTGCACTCTGAATCTGCACTCTGCACTCTGAATCTGCACTCTGAATCTGCACTCTGAATCTGCACTCTGCACTCTGCACTCTGAATCTGCACTCTGCACTCTGAATCTGCACTCTGCACTCTGAATCTGCACTCTGAATCTGCACTCTGAATCTGCACTCTGCACTCTGAATCTGCACTCTGCACTCTGAATCTGCACTCTGAATCTGCACTCTGAATCTGCACTCTGAATCTGCACTCTGCACTCTGAATCTGCACTCTGCACTCTGAATCTGCACTCTGAATCTGCACTCTGCACTCTGAATCTGAACTCTGAATCTGCACTCTGCACTCTGAATCTGCACTCTGAATCTGCACTCTGAATCTGCACTCTGCACTCTGAATCTGCACTCTGAATCTGCACTCTGAATCTGCACTCTGAATCCGCACTCTGAACTCTGAATCTGCACTCACAATCTGCACTCTGAATCTGCACTCTGAATCTGCACTCTAAATCTGCACTCTGAATCTGCACTCTGAATCTGCACTCTGAATCTGCACTCTGAATCTGCACTCTGCACTCTGAATCTGCACTCTGAATCTGAACTCTGAATCTGCACTCTGAATCTGCACTCTGCACTCTGAATCTGCACTCTGAATCTACACTCTAAATCTGCACTCTGAATCTGCACTCTGAATTTGCACTCTGCACTCTGAATCTGCACTCTGCACTCTGAATCTGCACTCTGAATCTGCACTCTGCACTCTGAATCTGCACTCTGAATCTGCACTCTGAATCTGCACTCTGAATCTGCACTCTGAATCTGCACTCTGAATTTGCACTCTGCACTCTGAATCTGCACTCTGCACTCTGAATCTGCACTCTGAATCTGCACTCTGCACTCTGAATCTGCACTCTGAATCTGCACTCTGAATCTGCACTCTGCACTCTGAATCTGCACTCTGAATCTGCACTCTGAATCTGCACTCTGCACTCTGAATCTGCACTATGCACTCTGAATCTGCACTCTGCACTCTGAATCTGCACTCTGAATCTGCACTCTGTACTCTGAATCTGCACTCTGAATCTGCACTCTGAATCTGCACTCTGAATCTGCACTCTGAATCTGCACTCTGCACTCTGAATCTGCACTCTGAATCTGCACTCTGCACTCTGAACCTGCACTCTGAATCTGCACTCTGCAATCTGAATCTGCACTCCGAATCTGCACTCTGAATCTGCACTCTGCACTCTGAATCTGCACTCTGAACTCTGAATCTGCACTCTGAATCTACACTCTGAATCTGCACTCTGAATCTGCACTCTGAATCTGCACTCTGAATCTGCACTCTGAATATGCACTCTGCACTCTGAATCTGCACTCTGCACTCTGAATCTGCACTATGAATCTGCACTCTGCACTCTGAATCTGCACTCTGAATCTGCACTCTGCACTCTGAATCTGCACTCCGAATCTGCACTCTGAATCTGCACTCTGCACTCTGAATCTGCACTCTGAACTCTGAATCTGCACTCTGAATCTACACTCTGAATCTGCACTCTGAATCTGCACTCTGAATCTGCACTCTGAATCTGCACTCTGAATCTGCACTCTGCACTCTGAATCTGCACTCTGCACTCTGAATCTGCACTCTGCACTCTGAATCTGCACTCTGAATCTGCACTCTGCACTCTGAATCTGCACTCTGAACTCTGAATCTGCACTCTGAATCTACACTCTGAATCTGCACTCTGAATCTGCACTCTGAATCTGCACTCTGAATCTGCACTCTGCACTCTGAATCTGCACTCTGCACTCTGAATCTGCACTCTGAATCTGCACTCTGCACTCTGAATCTGCACTCTGCACTCTGAATCTGCACTCTGAATCTGCACTCTGAATCTGCACTCTGCACTCTGAATCTGCACTCTGAATCTGCACTCTGAATCTGCACTCTGCACTCTGAATCTGCACTGTGAATCTGCACTGTGAATCTGCACTCTGCACTGTGAATCTGCACTGTGAATCTGCACTCTGCACTCTGAATCTGCACTCTGCACTCTGAATCTGCATTTTGAATCTGCACTCTGAATCTGCACTCTGAATCTGCACTCTGCACTCTGAATCTGCACTCTGAATCTGCACTCTGAATCTGCACTCTGAATCTGCACTCTGCACTCTGAATCTGCACTCTGCACTCTGAATCTGCACTCTGAATCTGCACTCTGCACTCTGCACTCTGAATCTGCACTCTGAATCTGCACTCTGCACTCTGAATCTGCACTCTGAATCTGTACTCTGAATCTGCACTCTGCACTCTGAATCTGCACTCTGAATCTGCACTCTGCACTCTGCACTCTGAATCTGCACTCTGCACTCTGAATCTGCACTCTGCACTCTGAATCTGCACTCTGCACTCACAATCTGCACTCTAAATCTGCACTCTGAACTCTGAATCTGCACTCTGCACTCTGAATCTGCACTCTGCACTCTGAATCTGCACTCTGCACTCGAATCTGCACTCTGCACTCACAATCTGCACTCACAATCTGCACTCTAAATCTGCACTCTGCACCCTGAATCTGCACTCTGCACTCTGAATCTGCACTCTGAATCTGCACTCTGAATCTGCACTCTGAATCTGCACTCACAATCTGCACTCACAATCTGCACTCTGCACACTGCACTCTGAATCTGCACTCTGCACTCTACATATGGTATGTTATGCTTACATACGTTCCATATATTATCCATGTATATGCAACATTTAGTTAAGAATATATTTTCTGTTTAGTTACATTACTTTGTTTGTATACCCTTTTATGCTGCTCTAAAGTTATTTCAATGGGTGAAATGCGGAGCCTGGGTAGCAGGAAGGAGAAGATAAGAGAGTGCTTTGTGTGTGGACTTTCGTAAAGGTAGCTACAAAAAATGGCGTTAGGTTGTGCACACACCCTGCAAAGATGCGTGTAGCGCCTGAAGTCACAAGTTGAACCTGGTGTTGTTCGCTACAATAGACGATAGTTATCAGTGAGGTTTGTTCCACCATGAAACGAAAGTTGGCTGCCGAGAGTAACAAGGCAGTGCTGGGAGGGGGGCTGCGCACCAACTGAAGTGCTCTGGTTGCACGGCCTGCGGCCGTGTGAAGTGATAAGCCTTGAACGGCCTGCGGCCGTGTGAAGTGATAAGCCTTTGAAGTATGGGAGTGTGGGAGGAGTGCTGCTACGGCCTGGGGGAAGCTGGCTGGGGAGGGGGAGGAGAAATGAATGTAAGGCTGTGGGGAACAGAGTTTATGGCCCAAAAGCGCGTGCCTGTGGCCACGTGAACTTCAAGAAAACTGCAAGGAACGAAGCCCTTGGTTTGACGAGGATTTCAAGCACTTGAATTCTCGATCCCTCAATGCGCTTGCGCGCATTGTAGGTCTCGAGACTTAAAAAGGGTGGGCAATAAGAGGAACTCCCAACCAGCGGGTGTGTAGAATACAAACACAGTAACAGAAACCGGAGACTGCTGAAATACCAAGGCTGTAACAGCAGAGACTAGGCTATGGCGTAAGAGCAGTCATGGGAGGACAAGGCACTTATCCACCTTTAGCATCTCTGTATCGGTCTGTCTTTGCAAGGCCCAACATTTATTTTTCTGATCAGACTGGAGAGCATCAGTATCACACAGTCCTCGAGAAATCTACTCTATGGCGAGTCAGATTTTATAAGATCAAGCTATTTTTAGGGCCAACTAGCCCAGTCTGACAAACTGGCAAAGAACAGGTGCTCTCTTCGTTCACAAAATGAATAAGCAATTAAGAGGTCTTTAAATCTTGTTTTATCTGGTCACATGTGCTGTGTGTTTAAGGACATGTCTTCCGACAAATCTGCTTATTTATTTCCTGGAGATCGTTTACTTTTATTTCTCTGACTGCAAAAGTTAGAGGATTTTGAAAGATGAACTGTGACAGTCATGCTGGGCACTCAACATGAACAGTACAAATGTTTCACAATATATTTCAGTGGTTAAAAAGGCACTTCTTTGTAATTCTAAAGTGAGATAGAAACAAAGATTTTAATATGACCAAAATAAATCAGAATACTCTACTTGGTGATGTGTAAATATTTACTGAAACCCGATTTCCACACATTGGGGCTCATTAGGATGGCGGACGGACTTGCGTCCGTCCGCCACCCTAGAGTAGGAGGGACCGTCCGCATGGGCTGCGGCGGTCCCTCCGTGCAAATTAGGATGTGACCGCCACCCTGGCGGTCACATCCTGGATATTTAACATTGCAGCGGGTGCAGCTTCAAGCTGCACCCGCCGCAATGTTAAAAAAGCATACATTGCATATGTATGCAGCAAGCAGCAGGCACCGCGCGGTGCCTGCCGCTTGCTGCATACATATGCAGGGGGGTACCATAGGTACCCCCCATGTGCACCCCCCCACCCCCCCCTTCACCCAGGGGGCCCGCAACGGGCCCCGCAGTGAAGCACCGTATGCTTTTACACGGCGGAATATCCGGCGTGTAAAAGCATTTGTTTCTGTGCATCCTAATATGGTGGACGGTGTCTGAGAGACACCGTCACCATATTACAGCTTTTCCGCCGCGGTTGTAAGCCAACCGCGGCGGAAAAGCTGCGGACGGAAACCAGGACCCACCAGCCATCCTAATGTGGCGGTGGGTCTTTGGTGGGTCCGCTGCGGTTTTTCCGCATCCTCCGGGCCAGCTGTGGCTTCCGCCGGCCCGGAGGATGCGGAAAAACCGCAATCCTAATGAGCCCCATTGTTTGTATCAGTAAAACTGCATGGTAGTGGGGACGTTTTTGGCCATTTCATAGGAAAATGTCTGTAAATGACAGTGCGCTACTGCATCATGTTTTAGTGATATACTTGTTAAAGAAGAGAGTTTAAAAATATCAACTGAGAAATATTCCTTCTCCCTGTCCTGATGATAATTCCATTCGTGAAATAAAAGGCAAGTCGGGGTCATGTCTACCATATACGTGGGCTAGAGTTTTATTACACAGGGAGCAAAGGTTCAGCCTATTAAATCAAACAAAAGAGTTTTTAGTACAGCACACATGCTGAACTCACATATTTGGAGGTAGTCTTTTATCTGGTAATGAAGAAAAAAGTAACTAGGCAAAATAAAATATTTGTCTAGGATCACACAATTATGCGTCGAGTGCATTACAGTTAGGTCGAGTGGATTATTCATGCCACTAGACCTGCATGTCTGGTAACATTTTCAAATTTTTTTAGGCCTGCAACAGGAAATCCCCATTCTGCGCCACTCTTTTCACATACACCATCTGGCGTTCTTAAGCGGCCTCGGAGGCAGCGTTTTCCCTGGGGGGCTTTCAGTCTGTAGTTTCTACAAGTGGATCGTCCTTAGTAAGAGGGCTGGAGGCCAACATATCGATCATACCCTATCACAAAGCACGCAATATGAATTCAATAAAAGCCCCCTTCATATTATGTTGGACTGCAACATGCACAATTTCTTAAAGGGTTCTCGGGACAGAAAGATACACAAGAGTTAAATAAGAGGCCAGTTAAGGCTGTGATGCCCACCCCATTGCACCCAATCTCCTCCGTATGAAGTCATAAACAGAATATGCACTGTGCCCGTGCGAATATTCCTTTTGAAAGTCACATGCGGCAAACAGGGTGTAAACAAACCAATGAATGGTCTCTTCAAAAATAGACCAGGAGAGTTCATTTTCAGCATCTGAGCTGAAATTCAAGATGTCCGCCACTGTGCTAGCCATTATAAAGGAAGATAAGTGGCATGAACATTAAAGACGGCCGACTTCCTGATGTGTAAAGTTACTGAAAGGCATTGTCAGCGCCATGAATAAACCATCAAAGTAAGGTGATTTTTTAACCCCTTGGCCGCGGGCGCGATTCTGCGCCTCTGCGGCCGTTTTAATGAGTAGGCGGGTTCATGACGGCCCCCAGCCGTCATCATACATTCACCCCAGTACAGAGATCTGGGCCTAAATCCATCGTTTTTTTGCACTCCACACCACCTCAGGTCAGACATGGCCATATGCCAATCAGCCTTGACCCTGTGCCTCATGGGAACAGTCCAGCCCGAACTGCCAAGCCATGTCTTTCCCGGACCGGAATCAAGCATCCAAGGGCCGGTTTCTGGCTATCAGCCATCATCAGCCTGGATAGCTTGACTCCAGTGGTGTGGAGAGCATGGGACTCACGTCTGAGCATACCCATCCCACTCGGGGTGACAAATGCAAAAACAACAATTGATGAAAGGAATGCAGAACAATGTCATACATTCACCCCAGTACAGAGATCTGGGACTAAATTCATCGTTTTTTTGCACTCCCCACCACCCCAGGTCAGACATGGCCATATGCCAATCAGCCTTGACCCTGTGCCTCATGGGAACAGTCCAGCCCAAACTGCCAAGCCATGTCTTTCCCGGACCGGAATCAAGCATCCAAGGACCTGTTTCTGGCTATCAGCCATCATCAGCCTGGATAGCTTGACTCCAGTGGTGTGGAAAGCATGGGACTCACGTCTGAGCATACCCATCCCACTCGGGGTGACAAATGTAAAAACAACAATTGATGGACAGAATGCAGAACAATGTCATACATAACCTGCAGAGGTGCCCACTTTGAACACGGGGAACCGGGTTCGAGTCTCGGTGTTAGTTAAACGGTGCCATCCAAAAACTAAGAAACTGCAGTCGGCTTCTAGAGGTTCTGATAACAAGGACTGCAGTGCCGCCAACAGATTAGCTTGACAGGGGTAGGACACAACTGAACAGAATGGGCTGGCATAAAGAAGAGAAAAAAAGGAATGCGCCAAGAACGCCATAAGTAAACCAAAATGTATGGGGACACGTAACAGGAGCAGTCTCCTAATTAAGCATTCACATCAATGAAAATCAGGCATTTATTGAAGGGCACTAACAAGATGGGAGGTCCTTAAAGCCATAATCCGCAGAGCAGCTCATGCATGCTTGCTGACTAGACTCGACTTAAAAATAATAATGGATGGTTCAAGTCTTTCTCTGTATACAAGCTAATGCAAACGTGTACTTCATTTCCATTTTTGGAAACTTTTAGCCGCAAATGAATAAGACATGAAGAGTAAGTTCACATTGCCTATAGAGATTAAACCAGCCACTTGCAGGCCAATAGTTAACCAATAATTGTGCTCAAACGGCTCTGGCTTAGCCTCATCATACTTAACAAACCTGGATTTAGCAGAAACAGCGGGAGTTGAGTAGTTATGGCCTCTTCTATCTACAACTCAGTAGACAAAGGTTTGTAAATGAATTTTAACAATAATGGGATGATAGGAATGGGAAAACAGGATGGAAGGCGAAAGGATGGGTGAAATGTATGTAATGTGAGTAAAAGGATGCATGGGTGAAATGATGCATATAGATGGGTTATGATAGGAATCTGCATGGCTGGGTGAAGGATGGATGCAAAGGATAAACGGATCAAAGGATGCATGCCTGGGTGTTTGAAAGAGTATGGGTGAAAGAATGCCAGGTTGGGTGGGTGAAAGGAATTTATGTATGGGTTAAAGGCAAAGCAGGATGGGTGAATGGGTGAAAGGATGCATGGATGGGTAAATGGATGTTGGTGAAAAGATCACTGGGAGCTATGTTTGGATAGATGGATTGATTTGATATATAAGGATGGATGGTTTTCTATGATGAAAGACTGGATGAGAGAATGTAAAGCTTAAACGATGCATATAAAAGGGGAAAGATATAGAAGACTAGAAGAACAATGGAATGATGAATCTTGAAGAGGACTCAAAGTCTGAAGTGGACATGGTTAAGCATTTACATAACGCAACACCCAATGCTTGAATGATGATGCTGACGAATGATGTTCTTCATATATAAAATATTGAAAATATTTTATTCTTGGGTGGGTAAATGGGGCCAATGTGGGCTACTGATTCAGTAATAGAAGCAGCACTGAGGATCCTGCACTGAGCTGGTATTGCTTTCACCGCAGCCACCTCACCAAGTGTGTGATGAATTAATGGTGTAAATTATAAAGTCACACTTCAATGAATCACACAGCCTGGTGGAAGAGGGTTAGAGGTTTGATGAATGGATGGGAAATTGGATTTGGGGACAGGTGTGATAAAGACAATCTGCACAGAGACAATATTCATCTGGGCTATGAGAAGCAAATCATCATCAATCTGTAGTGGGAGAAAAAGGAAATGAAGGAATTACTACTATTGCACAGTTAACTTAAATGCAATGCAAACAATCCGTCAGCCCCAAAGAGACCCAAGTTATATTATATCATAATATATCTAAATGTTCTGTCACCTAGGTTTGGAAATAGTAAATACAAATTATGTAGGAGTGACGCGAACAACACACACAGTTCTAAAAAATGATCATTAAAAGAAAAATTATACTGTATTGTTAAATTAGTGGATGCATCTGCTGCTTTCCTCTTCGATTGCCCATCAATCTTGGGTGCCTGGCTGATGTGGTTCAGTAAGGTAAGCCTGAGTGTTATGGTGCTTTTGCCTTTTGTGCAGGAGAAAAGACAACCTGCGGAATGCAAAACAAATATCATATTGTAGAATCAAGGAGAAGGACAGAAGGTAAACTTCATGAGGAGTGAACCAAGCAAACTCAGTCTAGAAGCAGAGCAAAAGAGAATAGTTATTTGCAAACATTCATTTTATGACTGATGTGCGACTAATTAGGGGACAGCAGTTATAACAACCAACAATCAGAGACAAGTCGCTGCATGTGTTGGGCTGATCAAACTCTCAACTGTCATGATAGTCATCACAATAAGTAGCCTAGCGTGTGCATAATGTGATGATCAACACATGTCAATCTCTAGTCACCTACAGCAACAGGGCTCCACCCAGCCACCACCACCTAGTTTCAAATTTGAGCCAGCCAGCACACACACCTAGCAACATTGTATTTCCGAAATCAAATAAAATCAACACACCTCTGACCGGTACACAGAATTGAGTAGACCTCTTAGGGACCTCACCATGTTGGTTTCTGTGAAATTGATAACTTCCGTCTTCTGACAGTTGTTGAAGTAGTCAGGTCCTGATTGCTTTGATCATACGCCTGACTCTGAGTCACGAATATGTTTAACTCTGTATCAACTCCATTTCCAAATCTCCCTTATCAAAAGAGAGGGATCAACATGTAGAGCAATACTATTGATGAACAACAAGAGAAACATTGAGTTACTTATTGTGTAGACTAGATTTATTTGTTAGCTACAGGGACTGTTCTGGTCTCTGAGGAGTGTAAACTGTGAACTAGAAAACAAAGCAGTGTGGACTCGGCAAACAAATCTCGCTAAGTGTCAAGAAGGAAGGAAAAAATCACCTTCAGGAAAAAAATTATCACCTGTTGTTAGGCAACCAACATTGTAAATCATCACAAACACAATTAAGCTTACTATTTATAGTTAAACACCCACTCTCACTGTCTGCCACCACCTCATGAATCCATAATCTCAATAGCACACTCACAAACAACAATCACTCATAATATATATCAACCTTTAGTGCATGCAATTTACCTGTTCTAATTCAAGCACTGTGATACATTGCCGATCCTCTTTGTTTCATGAAAAACACATTGGCCATCCTTGCAAATTAAATATTGTTAGGCAGTCCTGCTAGGAGAAAAAATAAAGGATCAATAGGCACAGGATGCGGGCAATCATTGTCTCTCCAATGTCCTTGAGGGGAATGGGGCGTAGGATTCTTCACAGCACACTGGTCCACCACTAATACAGCTGTACATGTATCTAAAATGTTGGGTCTGCATTAATCAGGGAGACACAAGCAAGCAAAACAATGTAATGCTCCACTAGCTAATGCTATACATATATATTTTTTGTCATAGTAGTTCTGAGGTGGAAAGTTCTATGGTGGACCATGCATCAGTAAAAGTCAGGGAAGTAGAGTTCGTCCTCAAACTCAAGTAGTTCACCAGAGGGTAGTCAGCTAACACACTACCATGACTTGAGTCAGACAAGCACCCTTATCCTCCTCCTGTTGTACTTCAGGTATGGTGCAATTTGGTGGTATAAATTGCTGAATCATTTTGATCATGGTTAAGCTCTCCACATTTTGGGGCAAGAGACTGGCCCTTCTAAATGTAACAACTGCACCAGTTGCACTGAACAGACGCTCAGCAGACACGCTGGCATATGGTCAAGCCAGATACTTTATTGCCAGACTGCTGACCATTGGCTCCTCTTCCCATACAAATACACCAACGGGTTTTGATCAAGATAAACTCTGTTGGGTCATCCAGATAGGTTTGGACCATCCACCTTGCACGACCTATTTTGCTTTTACCTTTGCATTGGACTTAATACCTGCCTTTAGAAACCAATCAACTGCAGATTTGTGGAGCCAATGCTTCTGTTCCTGTTGTTGCTGGTGTTCTTGTTATTGGCTGCTGTGAGCCAACAGCACTGCCCTCAGGCTCTGAAGGTGAAGGCTTCTCCCCAGAACTTATGCCCTGGAGCTGTGGGCCGCTAATGCAAAGCTGTTCTTTTTCTAGGTTGCTGGCCTGCTCAGTAACCCACATCTTGTAGTTTAAAACATTACGATCTGAAAAAGGAATGAAAGCAACCAGTAATTGTTTGACCCGTGGATTGTGGTACACATATAACATTTGGATAACAAAATGGGCCATATGTAGGTGGCCAAATACCAGTCGGTAAAGGCCGATTTTGGCCGTTACCGACCGGTATTTGGAGTTTGAGATGTAGGGGCCTTAAAAATTACAGATTCTGTAAATTTACTGATTCGGACATTTACCGAATCGGTATTTAACGAATCTGTAATTTGAGATGTAGTGCCACAGGGCCTTAAGGATTTGTTATTTACCACCAACTATTAGTTGGTGGTAAATAATGAATACCTGTGTATAGGCAAATCTGTGCATGTACACCTGTGCCATGTGGCACACATACATGCCCTAAGGGCATGTATGTGTGTCACATGGCACACAAGCACTGATCAGGGGTGCAACAGGGTGTCAAAGTGACACCCTGCCACCCTTGACTATTCGGTAATTTTACCAAATCGGCATTTACTGATTCGGTAATTGCCATTGATTCGTATGGGCCTCAAGGCCCATAGGAATCAATGGCAAATACCGAATCGGTAAATACCGGTTCGGTAATTACCGAATCTTAACGATTAGGTAATTTTTACCGAATATTTACCTACTTAGCATTTACCGATTTGTAAATACCGAATCGGTAAAATTCGGTATTTACGAATCGGTTAATACCATTTACCTACATGAGGCCCAATGTCTCTTTTCACCCTTGTATTAACAGATAAGCTAAGGATTGAGTTCTCCTACAGCTCATGCACATCTTTTTTTCGTCCACCCCTGCGTCCATTTCAGACATCTCCTTTAGCTGTTCCTATGGCCTTTGCAATAACGGAATAGTTTGGCCTATGGTACTGTCCTCCTTGCTGACTTCCACGTGAAAACCTCAAAAGGAAGCAGCATCTCTGTGAGGCATTGGACAAGACCTCATTGGTCCATCTCATCGATCATGCCCTTCACAGTAGCATCCCCTCTTTGCATGATATATTCATTGATCGATCTGTACTACTCAGACAGACGCTGCAACGTGTAATAAATCAAGTTCCAATGTGTTGGCACCTCCTGTATGAGTGCTTTAACTGGCATTCTATTATCACGCTGAATGACCCTCAGCTGCTTCTGGGCTTTAATTGAATGTCTGAATGAGTGGACATTCTTCCACAGGTGGACAGTAAGTTGCTGACTCCCCCTTTTTTGTGAGAAAGTCTTGTACAATGATGTTGGTGCAGTGCACCAAACACAGGACCCTGAAATGGCCACCATCTACCATGGCCTTAACTATATTACAACCAGTGTCCGTGGCAAAAAATCCAATGTTAAGCCCTCTTTGTCACAGCCATTCAAAGACCTTGCTGCTAAAGTCATCTAAGATGTTTGCAGCAGTATGGGATTTCTCCATGGCAAACATGGCTACTGTTGCATGCTTTTGAGCGTCATTAAAAATTTCTGCTGTTTCAACACCTGCAGATATAATTTCTCTAAAACCCACAAAAGAGATCCAGCGTGCAGTGATGCACATGTAGTGAGTTGCTTGGCTTTTCGTCCGCTTGTCTGTTTTCAGGTGGATAGTGGGAACAGCACTCTACTGCAAAGTTTGTACACCAATTCCAGCACATCGTAAAGTAGGTCTGGAACAGAAATTCTGGCAAAATAGGACCGGCAGATGGTTGCCGCAAATTCTAGAAAACCTACTCCTTCCACAACAGAAAAAGGGAGGAGGTCCAGCGCTAACATTTTAGCCAGCTTTGCATTGTACATATGTGCCGTTGGGCATTTGCTTTCATACTGCCCCTTTTGCCTAAACATGCCAATAAGAGTAGCCTGAATTTTTTTCTTTTCTGGTACCACTGATGCAGGCGACTTCTTCTTGCGATTAAAAGCAGAAGGTGGAGGGGTCAATGTGTGTCTCTGCAGGGCTGTCACTGTATATTCTTGCTATGGTGTCTCAACCTGATTCGGTGCCATTGTGATGTGGCTGCTGTGGGCAATACTACTGCATTGCTGGGGATAGGGCTGATTTGCATAACAGAAATGTCACCATCTTCTTTACCATCACCTTCCACTATGATTGCAGCAAATTCAGATTCCCTGCTCTCACCAACCTCACCAACATCACTTGCAGTTTTTTTGCTAAGGTGCGCCTCCCAGCGGATTGTGTTGTGTTTTCTCAAATGGGTTGTTTGGCCTCTGGTACCATAGTTTGTACCCAGCTTACCCCAACTAACACTTGTGCTGCAAATGGAGTACATGGCAATGTTCGACTCCTTCTTGCTAACCATAAAGAAATACCAAACTTGGGCGGTCACTTTCTGACAATGGTGCCACTGCAAATGTCAGCAGAAGCAGTGCTTATTCCTTCTGAGGTGGTTGAGGATGTAAGTTGCTGCACTGGCCTGGCAAATATGGAAGCTGGCGTTCCTAGTATCTATGCCACATCCCTCAGAGTAGGTTGAGATGAGGTAATGTTAGTCTCCACTGGAGCTGGGCCTTACTTCTATGATGATTGGCTTGTTGTCATCCTCCTCTTTTCATCCATAACTAAGGCTTTCAGCAATCTTTCTTTTTCCTAGTTTCTCCTGGCGTGTCTCAGACTGAGTCTGCATCCACGTGGAAACTTGATCTTCAGAAGGGGGCCTTGGAGAATAAGATGATGGAGTACCTCTCCTTTGTCTTGCTGCATATCTGGAAGACAATGGATGCTCTGAAAGAGGGGTTTCTTCTACTTCCTCAGCATGACGCTCAATCTCCTGAACTGTCCTACTTCAGGAGGAACTACTATGGCTGACTGTGGTTGTTGTGTTCCACTCATCTGCAGTTTCCTGCAATGATTGTGTACTACTTTGTGAAAAAGATAAGTCCATTTCAACGTCACTGCTCGTCAGCATTGCCGTGATTAGAGTGGTTGCCTCTTTGCCAGACATGGGCTTGGGCCCAGGTTGAGGAGAGTCGTGTGATGCAGGGTGTTGCTCCCAGCTTGCTCCCCAGAGACTGATGCAGCAGGCACTAGTTTACCAAAAAAGGTTCTTGCCGTCACACCAGTGGCAGAAATCAGCTTCTTTTCCTCCCCACTGGACACTTTCTTGACAGCACCTTTATTTGAGGCCATCTTGAAGCTGTCAGTTGCCAGTTGCACTTAGCTTCACAAACTGAAGACATGTCTGTGTTGTGTGGTCACACAACACAACATGCACAGGCCTTCTGTCTGGCAGTACTGTGGTTGATGTTGTCTCTCATCTTGTGCAACTAAGAGCAAACAAGCAAGAAAAACATCAGTGAAACGTGCATTGTTGCAGTTGAATTAGTAGTATAATTTAGTGTGGTTACTTAAGTTATAAATAATTAACAATAAGTGTATCCTTTCGATTTGTAAAACCACACCAACATACATTTTCATGTACACACAGAAAGGATAAGAAAGACCCACAGCACACAGATTTAACTTTGCTTTATGTGCATCAAGTTGGGAATTTGAGTTTTGGCACTCAGGGAGCTGCAGGTGACAAAACAAAATAAACAATGGAATAATCCTTAGAAAATTAATGCTGTTGTGTAGCTGAGCCCCATTGATAGCACATGGTGCTGACAAAAATTAGAAAAAAATATTTATAAAAAGTACCACAAGTAATTATAAAAAAAGTTTTTAAAAAGTTGTCCAAAAATATAAAATACATTAAAACATTGAAATAAAATTGAAAACTATTTTGAAAAAAAAATGAAAAACAAGTTGCAAAAATGTACAGGATAACATTTTAAAAAACGGGAACACTTAAATAAATAAATAAATAACGTTTATGAAAAAGTATCGAAAAAATAAAAAATGCAAAATGATAATTTCTGATGTACTAGGGTAAGGGGACTATTACTGCAATTAGAACTCAATTTGAAATCCACTGGGATTTGGGAGGCAAGGAGTGGTGCAATTAAAAAAGATACAAACACACAAAATGGCTGCCAGCCAGATGGTCACACAAACAACAAGCAGGAGGCATGTCCACAAAATAACACATGCAGGCCTATGTCAAAAGCACACTGACTGGCTACACAAAATGGCCACTGACCACATGGTCAAACAGCAAGCAAGGAGGCATGGCCACAAACAAAAAACACATGCAGGCCTATGGGCACTGACTATTCAAAATGGCCCCTGGCCACATGGCATGGGGAACAAAGACAAATGGTGGCATATGGTAAACACACTCACAGTCATACCCTGGCCACACAAAGGAGACATTGTAACACAGAGAACAAAGCATTAATTCAGCAATGCCAAAAATGAAAATTAACTGGGCTGAATTTGTTTACAACACACATCCCCCAAAGGCATAACCCCACCTATAAACTGTTTGCAGTGAGAAAAAAATTTGAAATATCACAACAGACACATTTTGCATTTTTTTCCAATGCCATCCATGGCCTAAATTATGTTGCAATTCAACAGACACCACAGAAACTGTTGTCCCATGCACTCCTGACTAGTACTGGGCCTACTGTCTGGAAGGCCCATTGGCAGACTAGGCCACATAGTGAATTAAATGAATATTACAAAATGTATACAAATAAAAAATAACATTTAGAACATGCACTACACTGTGCAACATTTTTCCTTTACAAAAAAAGAAAGAAAACCTGCAAAAAAAATATCTAGGCCAATGCAGAAACAGCAGGACACCCCCACCACAGTAAATGTAAAAAAAAGACTAAAAATGTTAATAAATCTTGGTACAGTCCTTCTATCAAACAAACAACACCCTATGCAACAGTTTTTTTTAACTCACTTGTGAAATCTCAAATACAAAATCCCCAATGGTATATATGCAGCAGACAAAGAGAGTGATCCTTCCAGCACCAAATCCAAATGAAAAGTGACCAGGGTATGGACAAAGCACTGAGAGGAGCATTCTGGACAGGAACAGGAAGTTGGAAACTCTGGTGCACTTACTTCCTGGTGTAAATAGTTTTTTAAAAAGGACTCCTCGTGCAAAAAAAGTGAACGGTCAATTTGAGATGGTTTTTCATCTCCAACTAGTCATTTTGAGAAGATTTAGCTGCTTCTCAAGGAGAGAAACTTTCCAAGGGTGCTGCCGCTGTCGATTGCGCTCACTCACTCGGACATCACAAAGAAATTCTGGAACTCTCTGGCATGATCTAATGCCCCGCTTGCAGCAGTAAAATCTTGCAATAGCTCGCTGTTGGCAGGAAAATCTTGTGGGTGCTTGTGAGAGGCTAGAAAACTTCATGGGCGCTCACGAGTGCCCAGCAAGTCACCCCGTGTGCACGAAACGACATTTCGAGTGCACCAACAAAATAAACTCCACTCCATTGCGTAGTGCGGAGTTTATTGGTAACTCCACGTTCTACATGGAATGTAGTTGCCAAATTCTGCAAACTCAACAAGCTGAGTTTTACGCACAGGCTTAGCAAAAATGCATCATCCAGTCTCCTGGAAGCATGCTATCCCAAAGACAGATGATTCTATTTTGAATTGCCTGTACCAAGGTAATTGAGGGCTTTTACTTTTATCACTGGCTGGTACTTTTTGTTTTTGCTCTGTACTAGAAAATATTGCTGACAAATACCCAGGGATGTCTATATCACATCTAATGCCAACAAATGTCAGCAAATCCTAGACCACCACAGAAAGCAGTTCCACAATCTCCTGCGAGGATTGTATTAGGATAAGAAGCTTAAATTGTACCTGAATCTCATAGAAATCCACTCTGAACCCTGGCATTGTCTGCAAAACCCATAGATCCTTTAATATCAATGCCCAATTTTGCACAAACAAGGCTATCCTGCCCCTTACCCTCACAGAGGTAAGGGAAAGAATACCTTGGGTTCTCCCTGTTTGGGGTCTATTCTCAAGAGCAACCAATTTCTCCTCTTGAAAGACAACTCCAAATTTTCATCGCCCAGAAAGCAAACTGCCTCTGGACGCATTTGGAGACCACCTCTGGATAAAAGGCTTACGAGAATTGTTCGCCAGTTCAAACAAGCATAATATCTTAGTCGAAGGACCTAAAGAGTCCAAAAGCTGGTCCTGTGAGGATGCCCAGATCCTATCAACACCCCTCCTGGGATCCTTACTTCCACTGCTGAAAAAGATTACAAGTTTAAGGTCAATTACAGAGGTAATGGTCACGTTATCTGAAAGAGAGGAAATAAGACACTCAGCCTTCAATCAAGCCTTGGTTGCTTTATCCATGATCCAAGTCCTTGTTTGACATAATCATTCGCCAATAGAGGGGGAAATCATTTCGATAAAATGGGGTAATGAATTATCACGAGGTCGAATATAGGATTTCTCTCAGCATCCAAAATAATAGTTGATTGTTTCTCTGCTTTCAAACTTCTCACCATATTAGGATTATCATATTGATCATACCAATTATCATTATATAGCATACACATATATATCAGAAATGGCAGTGAATTGTTTCTTATGACCACCAGCCATATTCCTATCAGTATGCAGAATTGTACCATTGAAAAACTTATATCATGCTCCTGGTTATCATTTTGCACAACCACAAGCTTATTTTTCATTCATTTTTACCCTCTGAGGAGGTTGTTATCTCTGTAGCCACTAAGTTCCTTATAGCTATGGCCACAGTTTTATAAGTGGAAGATACTGTGTTCTTGTAGACTTAGGCTCTGAAGTAGCACGAAAGTAACATAAATGTTTTCCTTTTTTAATTTTTTCCTCTTTATCCGTTTCAGTAGCAGTGTTTTCAGTACTGTTTTCATTACTCATTAATTGTTTTCTCACTTTACGAAATTGAACCCCCACAAAAAGTGAAATGCAAACCAGGTAGAATTATTTGGTATATAACAACCATATAGTAAAGGACAAAATACTCTTTTTAAAGCAATACATTTTTAACAACAAATTTCTTTTACAATAAATGCACAAATAAACATTTGCAAAATAAAAATGGAACAAAGAAAATTAAAACAACATTTCTCAGAAATCTTACAATCCTCATCAAGGTTTACGACATTAAAATGTGAGTACTAACCCAAAACCTTGCACCTAGGCCACACATAAAATAAGTCTGTTTAAAAAGAGATATGGATTTGCAACAGATATACAAAGTATCTGATACCAAATGAGATTGAAAGTGTCTCCAAAAGCACACTGATACACAGTAACGCCCCCCAAGTCAAACTGAAACTGACAATGACCTCCAAGCTGCAGAGATCAGCAATAAACCTAGGGGCATATTTATGAAAGATTTAGGTTGCCCTTGTGCCACACAGCGGGGCTCAAGAGTGACAAAATTATTAAGCTTGACTTATCAAGTAATGCAAGGCCATATTGTGTGGCCTTGCTTAGCTTGATAAATCTAGAGTAACGCAACATAGTGCAAATCGCTGTGTTACGTTACTCTGCCCCAGGGAGGCGTTCCATGGGTGAAGCGTGGGTGTTTCCGCGGATCCACCCATGCATTTTGGCACATTCCCAGATTGATGCACAAGAACCTAGAGTAGAATTCAACCCCACCGGATGCACAGCTTTTTTTCTTTGCATATACAAATGCCACAATTTCGAATTTCACCAATTTCTTTATTTGTTATATTTCTTCCAAGTAATCCAAATTTTTCCAATTGTTCTTCACATTCCTCATGTCACAAGGGAGACGCTAACATTATTACTTTATGCTTAATGCTGCAAAAATGCCAATCCAGGCCTTATCCTGCAAGATGCCAGTGTACATAAGCATTATCCACAATCATTGGTCGTGTTTACCCAATGCATTTCGGGCCCACTTTTGGACCTTCATCAGGGGAATTTCTGAAAATTCAAACGCATCAATTAGACTTATGATTAGCTCCACAATGCATCTTCAATAATTATACATGACATCCTATTAATTCATGTTTCCCCAACACATCAACGTATTCCCGCTAAAAAAACATAGTTAAAAACTACCCCTCCTTGGATACTCGAGCTGTTTCTACTATCGTTAACCCACTAGTTTAAACCCCCTTCGCTAGTCACAAACACCTCCTTTGCTCCATCCTGGTAATCTTAGATCAAACTTGTTGTTCGAAATACATCATCATGACTGTCCGTTCGTACCTGTACAACTATAAGCAGAGGCGTCCTCCCAACGTATTCACCATTACACCAGCCTTCACCGTCAGTTCACTCCCTGTTTTAACACCACGTGTCTTCACCTCTTAACTCCACCTATTCTTAAACACATTTCTCCGCCCATCCTTCGTCCTACTTCAATGTGCTCTCTGCCTACAAGTCCCACAGTGCCCTGCGTATGGCTACCAGTACATAACTAATTCAACAATTCGCAGTGTCTATCCCATCCTTCTTTAATCATTAACGTCCCAAATATCCAGTGAAATACACCGCCCACCCTCAGATGTCATCACGTTGCTTGTGCTGTAATACTCAAAACATCAAAAATAAATGCTTGATTTCATAAAACATCATGCAAAACTTGCTTGTAGTGTTAAAATAGCATAGCATAATCCCAAAGACAAAACCACAGTCGTCCTTAGTGCTTATTAAAGATTCTCAGTTCGTTTAATTCCGACTTTGAAGTGAATAGTTTGTATAATTGTCTCTTCTTGTGACAGCCTCATTTTTCTCCGGTTTTTCAAGTTTCCCAATGGGTGCTACTTGCCTGGAAGAGCCGACAGTAATATGAGTCTTTCAAAAAACGGCAAAGTGCACACCTTTTCATCGCGATTTTTCCATGTTTATCTTTCTTCAAACTTAGCGTTCGCGTGCAACCCGGAAGCGCGGACGGCCCGACCACGCAATTAAAGATTGATGCACAAGAACCTGGAGCAGAATTCAACCCCGGTGGGGTTGAATTCTACTCCAGGTTCTTGTGCATCAATCTTTAATTGCGTGGTCGGGCCGTCCGCGCTTCCGGGTTGCACGCGAACGCTAAGTTTGAAGAAAGATAAACATGGAAAAATCACGATGAAAAGGTGGGCACTTTGCCGTTTTTTGAAAGACACATTCCCAGATTTACCATTACTGGTAAACATGGGAATGCATCAAAATGCTATGCCTTCCCAGGTGAGGAGTAACTAGGCGAAATATGTTTATTTCTCCTTGTTTTTCCTCTTTCTATGTCGGCTGCATTCTGCACCACACAAAGAAAGAGGAAAATACCTCAGGGGATTGTTTTTGTGCAGGAAGGTACCCCTTCCTGCCCAAACCAATCCTGTTTACAATGCTGGCACCATTGAACCATGGTGCAAGGGTGGCTGCATTGGCACTAGGCAGCACATAATGCTCCAGCGCTTGGAAATGACAGAATGTGCCATATATTGTACAGTAAGGCAAATTCCTGCCCTTTCCCTATCACAGAGCGCAGCAAAATGACTTGCTGCTCTGCATGATTATTAGTTGATCACATGTGCAAGACTCCAACAGTCTACAACCAGAAATATTTTTTAAACATATTTTTATTAGGTTTTTACAAATACAAGAAAGTACATGTGCCAACAAGTACCAAACATATTTGTCAAGGTTTGATTCGCAGACATTCCGTCTTCCTGAAATACGTGCATATGAAACCACACCGTAAGCTAGCATACAGTAAGAGATAACTGTCCTGGTGTTGTTAGTTCATATTTGTAGAATGTAGAGTGGCAATAGGGGGTATTGGCAGTGTGGTATGGACTAGTATTCATGAAGTGTCCAGTAGTGCAGGGGTGGCTGTCTCGGGGTTCACCTGGAGTTGTCCAGAGTCTGGAGATAGTCATGCAGCGGTTGCCATATATCAATGGGCCGTGCTGTCTGTGGTTGAAAGGAGGCGTAGTCTGCTCAACCTATCGCAGTCAGACATTTGTTTGAGCCAGGTAGCTCAGGAAGGGTGTATAGCATCTCCCCATTGTACCTCAATGTTGCACTTAGCTAGCAAGAGGGACATAGAGGCAACCCTACGAGATGACTTAAACAAGTCTGTAGTATATCCAAGGAGTTCCACTACTGGGTTGGATAGGAAATTAAGCCCCAGCATCGCCACAGTTTGTGAATACACTGCAATCCAATAGGCAGAGATGATAGGGCTAGTCCATGTAAGATGTGTAAACTCAGCCTCCGGGGCCCAGCATTTACGGCAGTGCCCGGGCCTAGTTGTTTCATATTTAGCGATATTGAGTAGCATGACATAGGTTCTGTGTAGGAATTTAAAGTGTAGAAGTTTATGTTTATGATTATGGGATATTTTCTGGCTTTGGGTGCAGCAGTAGGACCACATTTTGCCTGTTATTAATATGCCTAGATCTTTCTCCCACAGCTGTCTGACCCTAATTGTGGTGTCTGGCTTCAGTGCTGACTTTGAATGTCAAATAGGCTCCATCTGGATTCGTTATTACCAATGTTAGGGGGGGAAAGACCTCAGGGGCAAGGGGATAATCCGGCATATTTGAAAGTGATGTCACGTATAGCCGTTGGAATATGAAATGGTGCATGGGTGTCATGTTTTGGAATCTATAATCTGTGATTTGTATGACATGGCCACTAGGGAACAGGTTGCCTATAGTGTGGATGCTATAGTGCCATAAGATACGCTGTACTAGTGGTTCATGCATTAAAGGGAGCCAGGGGTTATTTTTAAGGGGTAGCATGAGGAAATAAAGGGGGGCACTCTCCAATCTATGGCGTACTTTACATCATGACCAGCACATGTTCGATATTTTCCAAATGCCAGTGGTGTCAAAAGGGATGCAGGAGATCTGGCAGCTGACCTAATTCTGATTTTAGATAGGGGACAAGAGTGTCTGGATGGTACCAGCTATGAGTATATTGGCATTGGGCTGCCAGGTAGTTAAGTCGTAAGTCAGGAACTCCTTGCCCTCACACTTGTATGGCAAAGTAAGGGTGTCCCATCTCATTCGTGGGCGGCACCCCGCCCAGACTCGTCAAATGAGATGGCTCCTCAGGGTATGGAAAAAAAGAGTTTGGAAATGGTATTGCAAGGTTAAGGAAAATGTACAGGAAATGAGGGAGGGCAATCATTTTAATAATCGCTACCCGGCCAGCTATAGAAAGAGGTAGTTTAATCCACCTTTCGATCTGCATCTACAGGTGTGCGATTGCAGGACCGTAGTTCAGTTGTAGTAGTCTGTGTTTATCCATATGCAATTGGATACCGAGATATCTTGTGTGGTCTTCTGTCCATTTAAGAAGGTGAACAGTTTGGATGGGTTGTGTGACTTCCGTGAGTGGAAAGAGCTCAGATTTAGCCCAATTTATCTGCAAGCCCGAGAACTGTTGAAAGCGTACTATCTCCTCCACCAGGGGAATGAGGTTGTCATCAGGGTATCTGCTGAAAAGAAGGATGTCATCAGTCTGTAATGAAAGCAGCAGCGGCCCTCACTTCATTTCTAGACTGCGGTGGAGATGGCTTGCTTGCATATGACGGACCACAGGGTCCATGCCTATAACCCCTTCGCTGCGGCGGGTTTTCAAATGGGTTTGGGCATGGAGCTGCCCGGGACCCGTGGAGCCCGTCCTGGGCACTCTGACCTGCTGTTGGCCCGGGGGAGGACTGCCCGGGACCCGTGGAGCCCGTCCTGGGCACTCTGACAAGCTGTTGGCCCGGGGAAGGGAGCCCCAGACGACCGGGACCTGTGGAGCCCGTCCTGGGCACTCCTGTATGCCGTTGGCCCGGGGAAGGGAGCCCCGGACGTCCGGGTCCCGTGGAACTCGTCCTGGGCACTCTGACATGCCGCTGGCCCGGGGAAGGGTGCCCCGGACGCCCGGGGCCCGTAGCCCGTCCTGGGCACTCTGACAAGCCGTTGGCCCGGGGAAGGGAGCCCTGGACGCCCGGGACCCGTGGAGCCCGTCCTGGGCACTCTGGAATGCTTTGGCCCGGGGAAGGGAGCCCCGGACGCCCGGGGGAGGACTGCCCGGGACCCGTGGAACTGGTCCTGGGCACTTTTACATGCCGTCGGCCTGGAGGTGGGTGCCCTGGACGCCCGGGGGAGGCCTGCCCGGGACCCGTGGAGCCCTTCCCGGGTACTTTGCCAATGCCGTTGGCCTCATGGAGATGGTTGCCCCGGACGCGTCCGGGGGAGGCCTGCGCGGGACCCATGGAGCCCGTCCTGGGCATTGAGCCATGCCGTTGGCCTGGAGATGGGAGCCCCGGACGCCCGGGGGAGGACTGCCCGGTACCCGTGGATCCCGTCCTGGGCTCTTTGACATGCCGTCGGCCTGGAGGTGGGAGCCCCGGACGCCCGGGAGCGGGCTGCCCGGGACCCATGGAGCCCGTCCTGGACACTTTGACATGCCGTCGGCCTGGAGGAGGGTGCCCGGGACGCCCGTGGGAAGCCTGGTCGGGACCCGTGGAGCCCTTCCCGGGTACTTTGCCAATGCCGTTGGCCTCCTGGAGATGTGTGCCCCGAACGCCCGGGGGGAGGGCTGCCCGGGGCCCGTGGAGCCCGCCCTGGGCACTTTGACATGCCTTCGTC
Source organism: Lissotriton helveticus (assembly GCF_964261635.1). Lineage (NCBI taxonomy): Eukaryota > Metazoa > Chordata > Amphibia > Caudata > Salamandridae > Lissotriton > Lissotriton helveticus. The sequence goes on from NC_136070.1 coordinate 710,246,134, forward strand.
CTGGAGGTGGGAGCCCCGGACGCCCGGGGGAGGGCTGCCCGGGACCCATGGAGCCCTTCCCGGTTACTCTGCCATCCCGTTGGCCTCCTGGAGATGGGTGCCCCGGACGCCCGGGGGAGGTCTGTCCGGGGCCCATGGAGCCCGTCCTGGGCAGTGTGACATGCCGTCGGCCTGGAGGTGGGAGCCCCGGACGCCCGGGGGAGGGCTGCCCGGGACCCATGGAGCCCTTCCCGGTTACTCTGCCATCCCGTTGGCCTCCTGGAGATGGGTGCCCCGGACGCCCGGGGGAGGTCTGTCCGGGGCCCATGGAGCCCGTCCTGGGCAGTGTGACATGCCGTCGGCCTGGAGGTGGGAGCCCCGGACGCCCGGGGGAAGGCTGCCCGGGACCCGTGGAGCCCTTCCCGGTTACTCTGCCATCCCGTTGGCCTCCTGGAGATGGGTGCCCCGGACGCCCGGGGGAGGTCTGTCCGGGGCCCATGGAGCCCGTCCTGGGCAGTGTGACATGCCGTCGGCCTGGAGGTGGGAGCCCCGGACGCCCGGGGGAAGGCTGCCCGGGACCCGTGGAGCCCTTCCCGGGTACTTTGCCATCCCGTTGGCCTCCTGGAGATGGGTGCCCCGGACGCCCGGGGGGAGGTCTGTCCGGGGCCCATGGAGCCCGTCCTGGGCAGTGTGACATGCCGTCGGCCTGGAGGTGGGAGCCCCGGACGCCCGGGGGAAGGCTGCCCGGGACCCGTGGAGCCCTTCCCGGGTACTTTGCCATCCCATTGGCCTCCTGGAGATGGGTGCCCCGGACGCCCAGGGGCGGTCTGTCCGGGACACGTGGAGCCCGTCCTGGGCATTGAGCCATGCCGTTGGCCCGGAGAATGGAGCCCCCAGACGCCCGGGGGAGGTGTTGCCCAGGCATATCTCATCTGGTCCCCCGGGCAGAGAACCACCAGCCCTGGAGAGGTGTCCGGGCGTACCCTGCCCCTAGTAATCCGGAGGGAAATTACCCGCCTTTCTTGCAATCCGTGCACGCGAGGTGACAGAGGGGACCCAAGGCGTAAAAGAACCCGACCTCATGGAGCCCTAGCTGGGATCCGGGAGGCGAATGGCACCTCATCGGGACTTCCAGGGAAGCCCAGCCATCTGGTCGCCCCATTGGAAAGCATCGCGGGCGACCAGATGGCCGGGATCGAAAGGACTCCCAGCTCCCCATCCATCCCAAGCCTTCGCGGTGGGGTTCCTGACTTCCTGCCCACGCAAGGCAGGGCTCTTGGACCCCGGCTGGGCCTCAGGCGCAGGTTGGACCACCGGAGCTCTAGGGCCCGGACGACCTGGGGGGAGGAATGCCCGGGACCCGTGGAGCCCGTCCTGGGTACTTTGACATGCCGTCGGCCTGGAGGTGGGTGCCCCGGACGCCCGGGGGAAGCTGCCCGGGACCCATGGAGCCCGTCCTGGGTACTTTGACATTCCGTCGGCCTGGAGGTGGGAGCCCCGGATGCCCGGGGAGAGGTCTGCCCGGGACCCATGGAGCCCGTCCTGGGTACTTTGCCTATGCCGTTGGCCTCATGGAGACGGGTGTCCCAGACGCCCGGGGGAGGACTGTCCCAGACTCATGGAGCCCGTCCTGGGCACTTTGACATGCCGTCTGCCTGGAGGTGGGAGCCCCGGACGCCCGGGGGAGGGCTGCCCGGGACCCATGGAGCCCGACC